>NC_134716.1:81162500-83662500 GCF_049634645.1 Pelodiscus sinensis
TGAATCTAGCTGGGGAGCACAGGAGGCAGACGAATGTGGACCTGCCCTGCCAAGAGACATGCATCTCCCTCCCCTGGCTGTGCCCAAGGGAGCTACAGCTGTCATGGAGAGGAACTTCTCACGTGACCGCAAGCTACTGTGGTGAGAGGGCTGGTGTAGCTGTCTCTCCCCAGGATAGCCTACATACTGAACCCTTCATTCCCAGTACCACCCCAAAGCAATGATTCAAATGAAGAAAAAAATTGAGTTAAGGACCTGAGCAACACTGGGTAAATCTTTAATCTAATATATATATTTTAGAGAGCTTGTCTCTCTGTTTGATCAAGAACTCCTCCTAAATAGTAAGAGTAAATTTGGTAAACAACTTCCTCTTATTATAACTTAAAACAAGGTAAGGCTTTGGTTGTGCCAGGAAAACAAGATGTGCCCACAATGGGATTGCTTCTCATAAAACCAAACTGAAGAAAAATAGAACCACCCAATCAAGTAGAATCCTCAACGTTGACATAATTGAATGAGTGATGATACAGACTGACTCGAGAAGAGCCACAAAAAATAGAATGGACCTGGAATAGGATTGCTTATCAATAAATGCTACAGAAAAAAGAGATAAAACAGAAAATTTGGAGTAGTGCTGCATAGCATAGGCATAGGCATAACTAAATCAATGCCTAAGGTATGAAAACTAGAAAATAATGTTTAGAAACCAAATTGACTATAGCCCTTTTTTTGTTAAAACACAAGAAATAAGAGTTTATAGAGATGATGAAATAAAATACCCTTAATGGAGTTCCCAAATTACGGACCCAAGAAATGCCAGGAAATCTGCTAGAATGATAGAACTACAACCTATGAGTTTACAATTATAGTATGTGATAGACCACAGAAAGGTGGGAGAAACAGATGAAAGGCCATGGTAATAATAAAACAAGCACATTTTTAACCGTAAGCAGTACTCACTGACCATCTCTTACCTACCACAGTCACAGCAATTTTAACAGAACAATCTGAAAGAGGGATTTGGGAGAAGATTAGATAATTGCTTTCCTGATTTTTTTTCCATGCTTCACAGACAGCACATGCAGAAACATGAAGGTTTTTGGGAGATCACCACTGGTAGATGGAAAATGAGGAGCTAATGTAAGGTTATTTTGGTCAGAACTATGAGCCATAAAGATCGTAGCAGCTGCATTATGAATAGATTTGAGGGGGTCATGGTTATTAGAGTCTAGGGTAAAGATGATGATGATGCAATAGTGACAAGATGACAATATCCTGGATAACAGTTCTGGTCATGTGATCAGAGAAAAGGCCTCACAACCTACTTGGGTAGAGAGAGGACTGAGTCCAAGGTGACTCTCAGATTACAGGCTCAAATAGGTGAGAAAAAGATGGTTGTATCCTATTCCACAATAACGGAACAAGTAAGGAAATTCCAAGGCTTAGAGGCAAAGATCACAAACTTTGCTTTGGCTATGTGGAATTTAAGTTGACATCTGGAATATCCAAAAGGAGATGTCAAAGAAACAGGCCAATATATGGTTTTAAGCATAATTAATAGTTTAAAATGGAGAGGTAGACTTGTGAGTCATCATTATAAAATGATATATGGCTTTCACAGTACCCTGGGATAACATACAGAAGGAGAAAAATGGACCAAGGAAGGAGCCCTATGGGATCCTTATCAAGTTAGCAATACCCCTCTTAATGAAACACTGAAAGTACAATTAAAGAAGAAAGAAGAGAATTAGGAGAGGAGAGTATCACTAAAGTCAAGGAAGGACATGCTTTCAAGAGGAGCCAGCAAGGGGGGGGGGGGTGAGAGGGGAGCTGAAGAAGTTGTGTACTGACTCTTTGACTTGGCCCACAATTAGTCACAGACTGTTCAGTACATGAAAACTGTCCATATTTCTGCAAGAAGGCTCTCTGTTACAGAAAATTATTTTCTTGGGTCTAATGAATCAGAGAAATTAGTTACAAATCTCTCCTCTCCATCTGAGACAACGTACTACTTGCCAGCAAGGACCACACTCATCTGTCCAATGGAAGCAGCATGCTTCTGTTAAGACACGTTTTGTTTGTTTCTTTTAAATGTTTACCTGATAGAATATAAAAAAATTGCTGGAAAAAAATGTAACCAATTAATTACATTTTATATGGATTTCAGTGCATTTCCTTCAGAGAGTTTGAGAGAAATACTAAAGGATATAGCTTACCAAGAAGAGACATCAACCAGTACTGAAAAGCTGGGCAGCTAAGTAACATGCTGCACCCAATAATTTAACAGTAAATAGATAACCAGTTTCACTGAATTATGCTAACTCTTCTAAAGGCTCTAGGATGAAAATCCTGGCTTCAATAAAGTCAATGGCAAAACTTCTAGGCTGTGTCTACATTGGCATCCCTTTCCGGAAAAGGGATGCTAATGAGACACTTCGGAACTGCAAATCCGCGGGGGATTTAAATATCCCCTGCGGCATTTGTGTTTACATGGCTGCCGCTTTTTTCCGGCTCGGGGTTTTTGCCGGAGAAAAGCGCCAGTCTAGACGCGATTCTCCGGAAAATAAGCCCTTTTCCAGAGGAACCCTTATTCCTACTTGAAAGGGCTTATTTTCCAGAGAATCACGTCTAGACTGGCGCTTTTCTCCAGCAAAAACCCCGAGCCGGAAAAAAGCGGTAGCCATGTAAACGCAAATGCCGCGGGGGATATTTAAATCCCCCACAGATTTGCAATTCCGAAGTGTCTCATTAGCATCCCTTTTCCGGAAAGGGATGCCAATGTAGACACAGCCCTAATGACTTCAATAGGGCCAGCATTTCACCTTCAATATTCAGAAAGTGCAACCTTAACTATTTTTGTGTTGTCACATGCACATATTAAAACAAAAAAGTCAATTAACCACTATGATAAACATATATGCTGAGCAACCAAGTCATTTTATTTTTGTAGAAATCAGCTTTCTTCACCATGTCTATTCACTTACTGTTTGTTACTGTCACTGTCATGCCTAAATTTACACTTTAAGCCCTTTGAGCCTGGGACCACATCTTCCTGTTTATTCTGCAGCATATACAGCACTGCACCACTAGTATGCATCTCCACAAGAATAATTATCAAGCACATTTTATTCAAGATCACCCATAAGACAAATGTAAAGTAACACTGTTGGCTTATTTGCTATTTATTTCAAAGAGTTTGTCTGTCTGTTTATTCAAGAACTCATCCCTCAATGGTAAGAGCTAGGACAAATCAAATTTGGTATACAGTTTCCTCTGTCATAAATGAAAGCAAGATAAGGGTTTGGTTATGCCAGGAAAATGGGATGTGCCTGGAATAAGACTGCTTCCCAGAAAACCATTCAGAAGAGACATACAATATCCAGGCAGATGTAAGAGGTTGGCCTCCCATCTGGGACAGCCTTGGCCCTAAGCTTCCCACCACCCAGCAAGCACCCTTGGAGGGGGGGGCAGAAGCTCTGCCCCACCTCCCAATTCTTATGGTAATATTGCTGACTGTTTCCCTTTGTCAGGGAGAGAAGAGGGAAGAGAACAATTTATTTCTCACTTTGGCTGGGGAGCCCAGGTGACAGGTGAACCTGGATCTGCCCCCATCGGGGGACATGCACCCTTCCCACAGCTGTACCCAGTGGAGCTGCAGCATCCATGGAAAGGTACTTTGCACCTGGCCATCAGCAGCTGCAGTGAGAGAGGGCTACGGCAGTCCTCTCTCCCTGGGGCAGCTTGAATGCTGAACCCAACCCCATCCTAGAGCAAACCCATCCTAGATTTAAATGAAGCATGTATACTGTATTCTCATTTTATTAAAAAAAATGAGTTAGGGGCCTGAGCAACACCAAGTAAATCTAGTATACTGTCTTTTTAAAAAAATAATTTTCCTTACGTGTATTATAAACAGCACAGGTAGCAACTCTATAGTTCAGTTTCACCAACTCTTCCCATTATAAAGACTGTCCAGTTTATAGCTTTAACAAGCATTAACCATTTAAGATAAAAATCTTCCATGCCACATGTATGCCTCAAGCAAAAAAAATTTTATTTAATTTTGGCATAAATTGTAAAGCCATTTTTGAGGGTGGAGAGATGTGCCTTTTCCCCTCGTGTTAATTTTTTTAATTTTTCTTAAGAAGTTCTGCACCTCCATGTTTTGAAGCAGGGACTTAAAATTTAGTACAGGCATTACCCGTAGTGTCTTAGATGTGCCTTTTGCTGTTCCTCTGGAAAAATGTCAAGTTATGAGGCCTCCAAAAAAAAATGTCCATTTACACATTATCAGCAGAGGGGTTTGTATAGTTTGCAATCTAAATCTCCAAAGAATTCCTCTGCATTAAGCATGCTGTAACCACCAGAGTCTGACTAAACAGCACTTAATATAAAGGATAAACATAATGGAGCTGCATAAAGGATGCACACACAACCTTCAGTCTGCCATTTCTTAACTTTGTGTTAGATTTGACAGCATGAACATACTTTTAACATAGATTTTGGATTTATTTACCAATTTGCCTTAGATTTAAAACTGAAAGAGGTTTAAAATGTAATATAATCAATTTTTTTTGTTTATCTTTTTTACTTTATTCAACTTAGAAAATGAAAACAAACTCATCAGTCTAAAGAGAGTTTCATTTTATGATTTAAATGCACTAACATACTGATTTAAATTAATCTGTGGAAATTCTTTCGCTATAACCACAAAGCATCCATCTTTAAGCAGTAGTGCTTCTTGCTGATTGCAGGCCCATCTAGGACTTGAGGAAGGATTTTCTGTGGACTGTTTTGTTTTTTGACAAAGTAATCTTAAAAAAGTACCTCTTTATATAGCTGCTTCATGTCTTTGTTGAGCATTTCATTGTGGAAAATTTAACTGTGATAAAATTTGTGGGTGTAATAGGATGGCTTTTAAGGGCAGGAAGCCTGGAGCTAGCCAGACCCATATAATTAGCCCTGAACTACTAGGAAAGGTACAGAAAATAAGACTGAAAATATCATAATCATATAAATTCATATAGCAAAACCTGAAAAAAAAATCAGGGTCTAGCGCAGTGAGGGGACACAGCTCTGGCCAGGCATGACTGGTGGAGGGCTGGAGGCAGCGGCAGGCAGCAGGGAGTACAGCCCCATCTGGCAGCCTACAGCCGGGTAGGGAGCCTTAACCTCCCCTCATCCAACAAACCCCATTGTTCAGGATGACTCAGGTCCCAAAGGTGTGGACAAAAGAGGTCTGACCTGAATATTGATTCAGGAGTTCACATTTGTTACTGGCTCAGTGAAACCTAATTATAGGACGTCAGCAGTTTGGGATATCTGCCCTTTCTTTCTGACAGTATATCCCAATACTCACAGTTGTAAGACACGCTAGACAGCGTGACAGGGCCCAGATGAGGGAAATAAAAACAGAACATTACAAAGCAATTATAGCCACGAGCAGGTGTGTGTGTGTGTGAGAGAGTCTGATTTCTCACAGTAAGCAACACCAAAATTAAGTGGGAAGTTAACACTCAGAAGAATGGAACCCAACTGAATAGCCTGGAGATACTACAGACTTTGTAGCAACCGGCAGAAAAGGAAAATGAGGTACTCATCTCCAAAATGAGAAGTCCAACGTTCAACAAATTGGAGAAGGGGAGAATAGGGTAAAAATAAAATGGCAGAGCTTATCTAAACAGCTACACCCATAATATTAAAGTGAGTTTATTTTCACATTCCTAATGTTGTCCTATTTACTTTTTCCATATACACAAGTATAAATAAATTAATATTAGTAAGAGTTAAATCAGTTTATGTGCATCTAAATAAGGGGACTGCATCATTTTCACTATGAGTTTATTAATTTACTCCAATAATAAGTGTACTTTTCTAGACAAGTCCTAAATTAAAACAACTCAACTCTTCACTACAGTAAGTTTTAACACCAGAAAGCCACAAGTTCTGACAGAAGTTTCTTTGAATACAAGATAAACGCAGTGCTTGGTCCTGCCATGAGAGCAGAGGACTGGACTTGATGACCTCTCAAAGTCCCTTCCAGTTCTAGGATTCTAAACCAAAAGTCTGTTTCATTCCCAGGGCTCCACTGCAGCAGCTCTCACAAGATTATCATCTCTTGATGGATCCTTGTCATTGTTATATTTGCTGAAACAGTACTTCAAAGAAAAAGAGGTGTCTCAGATGGTGGTATAAGAAAAAAAAGGCACTAGCAGTTCCTAAGGCAAAGGGTAAGTAAAGATGATAGAGAAAAATCTCTGTCTGAGAAAACTGTCACTCTTACAAATTAGCCACTATAAAGTTACCCAAATATGCACTACAGATTCTACCTCTATAAACCGGAACTCTCTGGCCCAGCAACATCCATGGTCTGGCAGAACCACAGATGTTCTAGGATCAGAAAACCCCAGCGCACTGCAGGGGGCTATCAGCACAATCCAGGTGAGTTGGCGGGATACCAGTGCACAGCCCACTGGGCTGCAGCTCATCTGGCCAGGAAGGCAAGAGTCAGGAAGCCTGACCCAGGGCTCTGCTGGTCTGGTGGATGCAGGGAAAGAGGGAAAGGTCAGCACGTGACCCAGCTGGGCTGCTGGGAGAGCTGAGAATCCCAGTGGGTCACCACAGCAAGGGGTTGGGCTGCAGCAGGGGGGCCAAAAATAGCCTCCCTTGGTCTGGAAAAAAATCTCTCATCTGGGACTAGTCAGGCCTCAAGTGTGCCAGACCAGGGAGGTCCAACTTGTAATGTAATGCATACACACTCTTGGGAAAAGGCTGCATTGTGACTTTTTCCCACTCCTGACAAGCCCGTGGTGTCCAACATGCTAGCCACTAGCCACATGTGGCTGTGTGATCAGGTGAATGTGGCTAGTTCACTATGATCAGGTGAATGTGGCTAGTTCACCTTCAGAAATGGCTGGACACCACAGTGACAACCCCTAAATGGAGGTGCCTCAATCTACCATTCAATACTTCAAAGTGTTTTGGTACATTTTCCTGCCACATATACGTTCTACAAAATTTCTTATTAGTGCCATCCAGAGTCTCAAAAACAACCCGGACATTATAATCAAACCAGCTGACAAAGGGGGTGCTGTGGTCATTATGAATAAGGCCGACTATAACCAGGAGGCAACCAAACAACTCTCCAAAACCACATTTTACAAACCTCTCTCCTCTCATCTTACCTCGGAATACCAAAAGAAACTACATTGTCTCCTTAAAAGCCTCCCCACAGCTACTTGGGAACGAATCCACACAGAAACACCTTCTGAACCCCGACCAGGATTGTTCTATCTACTTCCCAAAATCCATAAACCATGACACCCCGGACATCCCACCATCTCAGGTATTGGCATGCTGACTACTGGTTTATCCAGTTATGTAGACTCTTCTCAAACCCTACACAACCAATACCCTCAGCTATCTCCGAGATACTACTGACTTCCTAAGGAAACTACAAAACATCGATAATCTCCCCAATAACACCATCCTTGCTATCATGGATGTAGACGCTCTATACACCAACATCCCACATGAAGACGGATTATAAGCCATTAGAAACACTATCCCAGAGGACAGCACTGCCAATCTGATGGCAGACCTATATAACTTTGTTCTCACCCACAATTATTTCCAGTTTGAGAACAACTTATACCTCCAGATCAGCGGCACAGCCATGGATACATGCATGGCCCCACAGTACGCTAACATCTTTATGGCTGACTTAGAACGTTTCCTCAGCTCCCGTCCCCTCTTATCCCTTCTCTACTTACGCTACATCGATGACATCTTTATGATCTGGACACATGGCCAAGAAACATTGGAGACATTCCACAGAGATTTTAACAACCTACACCCCACCATCAATCTCAGCCTGGACCATTCTACACGAGAGATCCATTTCCTGGACACCACCGTACAAATCATCAATGGAAAATTAGACATCACTCTCTCCAGAAAACCCACCGACTCATACAGTTTCCTACATGCCTTCAGCTCCCATCCAGAACACAGCATACGATCCATCGTCTATAGCCAAACCCTTCGATACAACCACATCTGCTCTAATCCCACTGACAGAGACCAGAAACTTCAGGATCTCTACCAAGCACTTATAAACCTCAACTACCCACCTGGAGAAATAAAAAAAACAAATTGAAAGAGCCAGACGAATACCTAGAAACCATCTACTTCAAGACAGACACAAGAAAACCAACAATAGAATACCACTTGTCGTCACCTACAGCCCCCAACTTAAACCTGTCCAACACATTATCAATAAACTAAAATTGGAACAGGATACTAACCTCCAAGAGGCTCTGGGAGACAGACCCATAGTCTCCTATAGACAATCTCCTCATCACAAGATGATTCTTACAACAACCACAGGACATACCACACTAATACCAACCCTGGAACCTTCCCTTGCAACAAACCCCGTTGCCAGCTTTGTCCACATATTTACTCTGCTGATACCATTATTGGACCTAACCAATTGAGTTATAAGATCAAGAACACATATTCCTGCACATCCAGAAATATAATTTATGCTACCATGTGCCGAAAGTGTCCGTCTGCTATGTACATTGGACAAACATATCAGGCACTTCGCCAAAGAATCAGTGCCCACAAAACAGATATTAGACAGGATCACAAAGAAAAAGCAGTTTCTTGCCATTTCAACCAGAAAAGGCATTGTCTCAATGACTTGATTACCTGCATCCTGATTCAAAGACATTTTAACACCAGACTTGAAAGAGAATCCTCTGAACTGTCATTCATGCTTAAATTTGACAGTTTACACCTAGGTCTTAACAAAGACATTAATTACCTTACCCATTACAAAGATAGCTTCCCCAATTATCACCTCTAATATCATTAGCTCACAGACATTTACCTTCCCCCCCCTTATCCCGCCCTTCTGTTCTGAAATTTGATTTGTCCTTTTCATATGTGTTCATTTTTTTTTTTATTGTATCCTTTGGTATATATGGTCATGCCAATTTTCTTCCACTATTTGATCTGAGGAACTGCATCTGGCCCACGAAAGCTAATAAATCTAATAAATCATCTTGTTAGTCTTTAAAGTGCTACATAGTCCTGTTTCTTATTAGTGGCTTTCACATACTGTGCCCAGACAAACGTATTTGGGGAGGATGATATTACATAGTATGCAAAGGGAAACAGATTGCAGCTTTTTTGGCCTACATGCCAAGCAATGATCTTGTATCCACCCCACCCCAACCCCCCCAAAAAAGGCAACACAAGGTTTCATGAAAGAATCACATCTTACCATGGAATATCAGCAAAGTAGCAGGCACAGAGCACTCCACTGTTAGGTATATATTCCATACATTAAATATTTAAATAAAATGTTGCTTAAAAAGCAATTAAATTATATAAAAAGCTGGAATATGAGAAAGCAAGGTGACAGCATATTGGAAATACTGATCTTATATGAAATACAGCGAGGCCCTCTACTGTTAACATTTTCTTACGCTAAGAATATAAATTGAAGGGAGTTGGTTTTTTGCTTTTCAAAGAGGCTGCTGAAACAAAGTGAAGCTCTGGATTTTATTTCTATCACTCCAAAGCAATTAAGTAAATTTAGTCTGGAGAATTGCCTAGTTACCTACTACAAAGTGAAATATCTTACTACCATCTGTTCACAAAATCAGCCAAAGTATTTTAATATAAATAGTAAGCCACTTACTAGCATCAGATGTGTCTATGAAAGAAAAATAAAATGTATTTCATTAAACGGTCCCACAGCTTAATACATTAATTTAAGTCGCTTTTTTGTAAAATGCATTTGTTTTGCTAACAATTACTACTACAAACTCAAAACCAATTTTTAACTGGCTACCGATTTTGACAAATCCTGCTTAAGAATCAAGGGATACTGAAGTAGAATCTTTATCTGAAGTACCCACAGCATACTAGGCACTTTAAAAACAAATAATCAAATAAAGATATGCCCTGGGCCCTGTCTATAAGTTGACACAACACAAATGCTGGTAACAAATAAAAGAGGAAAAAATAAGTCAAAAGGAAGATCATGTGATTTTCTATATACATACATATACAGTCCCAACTTTCAAAACAAGAAAAAAAACACTTTGTAATATCAAAGAATAATTGTATAGAAAACATGAATTTACTTTTCTGGCAAATGGAAATTTCTATGAATTTACAAATCACTACTTCTATTTCTCTTAGTCCTAGCAAACCAGTTTTATATCAAGGAACGTGTTGGTATCAGTTATTGAATATTCAGTCTATTTAAAAAAATAAATCAACATTTTTGATTCCTGATTTCTATACATTCCCTCAAACACACTATTTTAACAGAAAAGTCTAATATGTCATATGATTCCATAATATAGGAAGTATTCATGCTCAAAATATTTAATATGCTGTAACTCTTGATTGTCACCTTCAACTTAAAATCACTAATTGCACTCCTTCATGAAGTCACATTTTAAAAAGATCCCTAAACCATAAAGTAGGGATGTAAACAACTACTCGACAATCAATAAGCAAATGCTTATCGGATAGTTGACACTACTCAACTAGTTATTTCCCCTCCCCCTTGCTGCCTCTATCAGAAAGAGGAAGCAAACGGGGGGAGACAAGGTACTGCTTCAAAGACCCTGGGCTCCATGCACTGCTGTCAGTTTGAGACTCCAAGTGCAGCTCCTGGCCAGCTGAGGAGTCCCCAGCTGACCAAGGGCTCCATTAGGCACTGCCACTTTGAAATGCCATGGGAAGCATGGGGCTGGGGAGGACTGCTTGAGTCCCCTGCTGGCCCTGTGCTCCCCACAGCACTTTCACCCTTGAAGTGTAGCAACAGCCCTGGGACTGTTGCTACACTTCAAAGGTGGAGGTACCCTTATTCACTCATTGAATAGTCGATGAAAATTGCATCGACTATTCGATTAGCCAGCTTATCTAAATTTAACATCCCTAACATAAACAGAAGCTTTTATTCTCTGGTCTGAGAATCTTGCCTCTCCCAAGATAGTCTACACTTCAATTCAGCATGCTCAAGCTAAAGTGCTAAAAAGAGCAAAAACAGCAGCGTAGCCATGGTAACACAGGCAGCAGCTAGTCGCCACAGTACAAATCCACCCAGATTCCTCAGCACCCATGCCACGCCGGTTGCACTGTTGTTTTTCCACACACTAACGCAAATAGAACCAGTGTGTGTCTGTCTACTGACATCAGGACACACTCAAAGTAGGCGTGTAGATATAACCTAAAACAGTTTGCCTTTGAAAACCTGATTTTTTAGTACAACATCTTTGGCGCCATCCATTTCCCCAGATGTGTTATAGGAAATGATTAGGGGGCTGGAGCATATGATTTATGAGGAAAGGCTGAGGGACTTGGGTCTGTTTAGTCTGCAGAAGCGAAGAGTGAGGGGAGATTTGATAGCAGCCTTCAATTTCCTGAAGGGAGGTTCCAAAGAGGATGGAGAGAGGCTGTTCTCAGTAGCGACAGATGGCAGAACAAGGAGCAATGATCTCAAGTTGTGGTGGGAGAGGTCCAGGTTGGATATTAGGAAAAACTATTTCACTAGGAGGCTGGTAGAGCACTGGAATGGGTTACCTAGCGAAGTAGTGGAGTCTCCATCCCTAGAGGTGTTTAAGTCTCGGCTTGACAAAGCTCTGGCCGGGTTGATTTAGTTGGAATTGGTCCTGCCTAGAGCAGGGGGCTGGACTTGATGACCTTCTGAGGTCTCTTCCAGTTCTATGATTCTATGAAATCAGAATTTTAAACTGTCTTCTGCCCAAGCTAGGTAACTGCCTGTCCTGTCTCTCAGACCTAAGTAATGTTTAGGGATGACAATGGAAGCATAACCCTTTTGGGGTAACAAAGAGACATTCTTCTGGCAAATTCATTTTTTTAAAAGGCAGATGTTTGAAGCTGCTGCATAATTTAGAATGTCAGAACAAGCCATAAAGGAGATGGATAAGTAAGTAGCATTCAGGTGAGGCGTCAAAAGTGCTGGATAAATGCAATTTACAAAAAGGATATCACCAAAGCACATATGATAGATTTAAACAACAAGATATCAATTGCATTAGAGAGATACTTCCTTGTTATCTGTTTTTTAAAATGTAGGTTTCAAAAGGATCTTTAGATTTTTCTGATTATGTATGTTTACTGGGTCATGCTAGTCTATTTTTGCTTTCTACGTTTGAACAAATTTCTAAACATAAAACCAAAAAACATGTTTGAATGAAAAATAAAAATGTCAGTCAAGAGCTTTTTGTAAAAGAAATAGCATTCCTCTGCATCATTTGCAACCTAAACACTGTGACCAAATATTGTGCTTTTCCATGAAAATCTTTAAGTGTAACAAAGTACAGATGTATTTAACAAAAATTAAATCAATCGACATGGATAACATTTGATTATTGAAATAAGAGGGGAAGATATTTTAACATGAGCTGTCTTTTATATAAATGCATTATTATTTAAAAAACTGTTTAAATTATTAAAATCTGATGACAGCTCATTGATGCAGCATATTCACTTTATTGAAATTATTTTGATTGATTATAGTAAGTTCATGCCTTAACATAGGTTATCATCATTTCAAATTTAAATGGAGCTTCTTTCTAATTATATACCTAACTAAAAGATTTACCTGGCATTACTTGGCCCTTAACAGAAATATTTTTGTTTTTCTTCATTTAAATAATTGCTCTGGGGTGGGGCTGGAGATGAGGGGGTCAGTAATTCAGGTTGCTTTAGGGAGAGAGGACTACCCCATACCTCTCTCACTGCAGCAGCTTGGGGTCAGGTGGAAAGTGCCACTCCACAGCTGCTGCAGCAAACAGAGCTGAGGGAGGGATGCATGTTCCCTGGCTGGGATAGGTCCAGGTTCCTTTGCTGCATTCCTCATTTTGGCTGTAGAGCGCAGGAGGCAAACTGTGCACTTTACCCTTGCTTCCTGACAAAGGGGAATAACCAGCAATGTTTCCATACCGATCGGGGGAAATAGAGGGAAGCCTCCTCCCTAAAAGGTGCCTGGGGTGTGGGAGGCTTGGGACTAGGGATAGGCCCAGAGGTGTGGGCACCCACAGCTAGCCCCTTTCACCTGTCTGGTGATTCTGTCTCTTTTCTGTATGGTTTTAGTAAAGGACTTATCCCGCGTTGCTCAGGTCCTGAACTGAAATAATTTTTTTTGTCTTCATTCCAATCATTCCTCTCTAGCTAGCTGGGGATGATGGAGTACAGTACGCAAACTGTCCCAGGGAGAGAGGACAAACCCAGGCCTCTGAAACCGCAGCAGCTTGCACCAGGTGAGAAGCACCTGTCCATGGCTTACCTTGTTTTAAATTATGTTAAGAGTAACCTATGTACAAGGGCTGTCAAGTGATTAAAACATTTAATCACAATTCATCGTGTGCGCCTTTCCTTTGAAACGCTGCCATGGTGTTTCAACGGGGCAGCGCTGCACTATGCTCCCTTTCCCCTTCCTGCCAGAGGGAGAGGGTCAGGCCAGCCTCGGCACAGGCCAACCACGGCCTCCCCCCACCACAGGCCATATAGTGTGCCAGGCCAGCTGCAGCCTCTGTCCGGGCCCAACCCTGGTGGCTGTGTAGCCAAACATGAACCCCATCTTGTTTTCCCCCCACCCCCAGAGAGCAAGAGAAAGGCAGTCAGCCTTTGATGCCCTGGGAACGCAGGTGTGCTGCCTGTCCCTGACTCTACCATAAACAGAAACCAGACAGTAAACGGACTAGCTGACGACTGGGAGGCCTCCCGTCGCCATGATGGCTAGTATCAGTAATTGACACACCTGCACTGTCCCAGGAGAGGAATCTTCGCCCATCACATACCAGAGATGCCCATTGTCTGCATTTTCCCAGGTGTGAATTATGCTTTGCACCCTTCATGGGAAACTTGGCGTTCAAAGCCATTTTTCCTAATTGGCCACTTGAGACCAGGAAGAAGCCTACATGACCCAAGGAGTATAAAGAGGGGTTTAGTAGCCCACCCCATTTGAGCTCCAGTCACCTACACCTGCTGGCAGGTATTGATTGTCTCCCGAGGTCCGTGGGACACCCAACCTCGCCCTACTTCTTCCCGAGAGATTGAGAGAAAGACGCTGGCCACGCCAAGTCTGGAACGAGGGGTGAGAATTGTACCTACAATGTGTTTTCTTTATGTGTACACTTTAATTGTCACTCTGTTGTAAGTTTAGTTACTTTATTATAGTTTCTTAAGTCAAACTGCTTCATTTCTATTGTAAACTGCCTTTGGTAAGGTGATTTAGCTAAAAACTTTGGAAATAAGTGGGTGCCCTCATTCACTTATAAATATATATATATTGAACCAAGTTTCTTTTATTTTATTTTCTCTTTCTTTCTCCTATAAATAAGCCAGTGTGTGTCAAGCTTCTGACTTGAACCCGTGCTGCTATACCCGAACCGAACACAAACAAAAGAACTTCAGCCGGTCAAAAGGGACAGGTATAGGAAGAGCTTGGGTGTTTTGGATCGTGTCACTCCCAGGTGACAGATCCGTTGGGGCATCTCTCAGTCTTTCCTAGACTGACCGCTGCGAAGGGATCCTGTATCCTAGCAGCTAAAATCTGAGGTGTAATAAGCTCTTCCTATAAACTCGGGGCATCTGAGAGCCTGTTGGCTGCCCTCTGCGACAGAACCCTGGTCCTAGCAGTAAAGTCACAGACGTTAAACTATTTTTCGGGGCGCCCTCCAGCCTCCTAGGCTGCCCACTGTGACGAGACCTTGCGTCTCAGCAGTTGAAGACTTGGGTGTAACACACACGCACACACTGCCCTGACAATCGGCTGACAGGCTGGGAGGGAGGCAGGCCAGCCTTGGTCTGGCACAAACCCCTGGTGGCCAGAGAAGGGACAGCTGGGTCAGACTAGGTCCACCTCCACTTCACCGACAGCCTGAAGGGGGAGAGCCGGAAAAGACCAAGGTTGCCACACGTTGGGCTGGCCCTCCCCAGCGGCCTGGGGGAGAGCTGGGACTGCCTATCCCCAGAGAGGGGTGTTAGCAAGTGTAGCAGGTGGGGTACCTCCCCGTAATTTAGCCATAATGAATATTATGTAACCTATCTGCAGAAAGATCACAAGTTGTAAAGGCTCATGTACACTGTGAGATATATGTAAGGTAGTATTTACAGATAACATATTTATACTAAAAGCATGTTTTATAGGCTTAAAATAAAAATTACCAAGGCACATCACCCCTGGTGATTAAACTGTCAAAGGAAGAGGGAGTTGTCACTCCACCCTATTCAGCTGGAGAAGTAATGTGAAGTTCTTGTCTTCCTTTTTCACATCCCAGTACGGTCAATGGAAAACCATCGACAACTTCAAACTCAAAGCCATTTGCAAATGAAAAAGAACATGACTGGAATCAGGAGATCACTCTGGCTATGAATAAAGACAAAAGACTGTTTTCAGTTTAACAGAATGTATGGGAATGGATTCTGGATCCATTCATTGAGGAAAACCCCTGGCCATGAAACCAGCCAGCTTTGAAACAGACTGGAATTTCTGCAAGTAACCAGGGTCCTAGGCTAAATCTCACAGGGGGAACAAAGGAACTCAGAATTAACCAACCTACAAGGAGAAATTAGGGCTGGCATAGCCCAGTAGAGTGCTTGAATGGCTGACACGCAGCTATCTTTTGCTGGAGGCAAGGGGTTACAAGGTGATTCACAGTCCTGGGTACTCTGACAACCATCACAAATTACTTACCGTTTCTTCTGCATAGAAAAGCTTTTGCCTTAATTTTCATTTAGCTAGCCTATTTTATGCGAAGTTGAGAAGTCACCCATGAGCGCAAAATGCAAGAAAGTATCTTTTGCTCTAGCTATTTTTGAGTAAAATCAAGATGCAGAGGATGTGACCTAATTTTAAAACCTTCCAAGACAAGAGCATGCACATTTCAAACAGTGTAACCAAGAAATGCAAGGCCTGGTTGCCTGAATGAAACATTGTCATAAGAGATGTTCCTTTTCAGGAGGAAGCTGTGTTGATGATGATGAAGAAAAGAACGTGTCTGTATATAGAGGATCTTCAGGTTGGTAAACTTATTTTATTTCACACTTCTTTCTTAAGGACTGCCTATGTTCCTTCTGGACTATTCTTAAATTCTCATGTTTGAGCAAAAAAAATCTAGTTGTTATTTTATGGAACTACCATGTTTTATACAATTGTGATAAAAATCAGTAGTTGAAACAGGCAGCAGGTCTTCCTTTTACAGTTTCACCTTTAAAGTAGTAGCGAGTGTCAGTGAATGCAGTAAGTAATACTAAGTGAGCAGTATGACAATAATAAATAATTCCATTGGCCTTATTTTGTTTAGGAGAATCCATCAACATATAGGATTCTGAAGACTATCCACCTTCAAGATCACCATAATTTTCTATAGTTTCAGAGTCATCTGACAATGATAGGTTTTCAGGTCATACCATGTATGTGACATAGCCACAGTATATCACCTTTAGCAAAAAGAAAAAAAAATCTATCCTCCAGAAACAACTATAGATAAGTTTGTAGTAAGAACCAGATTACAAAAAGAAGTGATGAAAAAATTGCAATAAACTCTCTTTTTTCATATGATAGAAAACCCACACTTCATTAACATGATTCAGTCATTAAGACCAGGATACAGTCTACCCAACAGAGCAAACGTTGCAGGCAAATTGCTGGATAAAGTGTATGAAAGAGAAATTAAGCAGTGTGCAAAAATTCTAGAGGAGAAAGTTGTTAACCTGAGTCTTGATGGATGGAGCAATGTCCAGGATGATCCTGTTCAATGCGCTTGTGTGACAACAGAATAAGGGAATGTCTTCCTTACAAATACAGCTGATAGATCTGGAAATGCTCACACAGCAGAATACTTATAAGAAGGAGCCGTAAAAGCTATAACAAACTGAAAAAAAATCAAATGTCTAGTATGCACAGACAATGTTGCAAATATATCCAAAATAAGAAGAAACTTAGAAGAGAGCCCCAAGCTAATACCATACAGTTGCAGTGTTCATTTGATGCACCTTCTAGCCAAAAACTTCAGTGTTCCAGATATAAAGGCTAATGTTGTTGAAATTCCAAAATGTGTCTGTAACAATCACTTTGCAGCAGCTGCTCAGAAAAAAAAATGGGAGGAACCAAGTTAATTCTCCCACACAACATGTGATGGAACTTAGTGGTGGACCGCTGAACAATTTTGAGCACTATATCAGGTGGATATAGCTTTGAGCACTATATCAAGAACTGGCCTAATCTGATGATAGGTTGTGAACAAAATCATGAAAAAATAAATGGCACTGTCACAGCCAAGGTTCTCAACACTGGGCTTAAGAGAAATATTCAACACATGCTGAGTACCCTGAAGCCTATTTCTGTAGCTTTGAACAAAATGAGGGGAAATAGCTGTTTTACTGCTTATGCTGTTGAAATTTTGAAAGAACTGAGATCTTTAAACAGAGAAATATGAAATGACAGAGTTGACTATGACATGGGCATCCAGTGATCATCCCTCCATAATGCCAATTATAACAAACTTCAGAACTAAAGGTGAACCATTCAAGAAATACGTGTTTGCTGATGAGGTTTTAAAAGAAAGTCACGCCAGTAAACTAGTGGAAGTCACTTAAGCAGTTGGATTCAGAGACTGTTGAAGTAATAATCCCACTTAACAGCAGTAGCTTCTTCAGCCAATATAGAAAGAATATTTTCTTCCTTTGGACTAATTCATTTCAAATTGAGCAATCATTTGGGACCTGAAAAAATAGGAATGCTTGTTTTTTTTTTCTTTTCCAGGTTATGGACAAACAAGAAAATGAAGATGACTAAGTTAACTCCAGAAGCCAAAATTTTAAGTTTCTTACGCTGACCTGGCTGATGCAGTCAATTTAATTTTGGTTTTTTTTTTTAAATATTTAACTATTTTAGTTAAAAAACAAAAACAAACCTGATTTAAAAAAAACTTGCATATTTCACTAAATTCAATCAATCATGTTTGTTTTGTTAAAAAATGTTAATATATGTTAACATATATTTATGTTAATGTAGGTTCGCTGTTGAAGAAAAAAATCTAGACTACGTAACAATGTTTTAGTTAAAAAAAACTAATTTAAATAACTGTCTGGTGAGGTTTTCCTCCTAATATAGCATGACAAGAAAATCCTCCAAATATTAATGATTAACTGGTTGAATTGGAGATATTTATGAAGTCATTGAGAGGTGAACTATCTGCTTCAATTAGCTTTGGTAAATGAAATAACCAAACCATCATTCATTTTCTGATATAGCTGTAAAACCCATCTGAAAAGTTTTCAAAATAAATCACTGTTTAAAAATGTATACTGTGTACCTTCTCAAAATGAAACCTACATCTATGAATTGTGAAGAATATGTATTAAGGTTATAACAACCAACAAGAATGCACTTTTATCTAGAAAACTGTGATTAAATCGAGTCTTCCTGACTAGTGATTTAAATAATAATTTAAATCAATTTGATTTAAATCATATCCACCCTGGGTGTGACTAGTTTTGCCTCAGAACGGAGAGATGGACTTGATGACCTGTTAAAGTCCCTATATTTTTATGATTAAAATCACTGATTTAAATCAATCCACCTGGAAACTAAACAGTGTATTTCCATGGTCCAAGAAAATCAAATAATAGATGGCTGAGGCCCTCTTTCTTACTTTCAAAGGCAAAGCTAGAATCTGAGCCAGTTCTACGTACAGTAGTCTTCCAATAATCCAGCACCTTTGGGACCCACGTGGTGCTGGATTATCGGACATGCTGGACTATTGGGAGGCACTCCGGCGGGGGGCTGTGATGGGTCTGCCAGGACCCGCACTGCATCTGGTGGGGGCGGGAGGGCGGAGACTCGGCGGGGAACGGCACAGTGAGGACCGAACCCTCCACCATTTTGCAGGGAGGCAAAGCTTGCAAGCAGTGGCAGCAGAGAGGGGGCGAGAGGCAGGCAACTGCTTCAAGAAGTTGTTAGTCAATTACACTACCGCGGGCTGGATCCGCAGGTGACAGGCTCACAATTTATCTTTCCTCTACTGCCTCTGGCAGGGTTGGGAGGGGTGGAGGCAGCAGCCAACGGCACGGTGGGGGCTGAACCCTCCACCGTTTTGCAGGGAGGCAAAGCCTGCAAGCAGTGGCAGCAGAGAGGGGGCGAGAGGCAGGCAACTGCTTCAGCAAGTTGTTAGTCAATTACACTACCACGGAGCCAGCCCCGATGATGTCGGTCTTGGAGCAGAATGCGGCTCATTCGGTGCCGCTTCAGCTCGTGGTGCCACCAGCGCCGGTGCCGCTTCAGCTCGCAGTGCTGCCAACACCAGTGTCAATTCAGGCCATGGTGCCATGCGGGCCGTCAGCACCAGTATGAAAGAAATTGCAGGGCTAAGCGCAGAAGTGCTACAGGCTTTAGATGTCTTGCCCGCGGCATGCTTAGGTAGAAATCCTGATGTGCTCAGTGCATCCCCTGCACTAACACCCCTGGCTGGGGGGGGGGTCTTCTCTTCATGGGACTTATACGCCACATTTCCCTGTCCTGTCTGGCACGGGCAGTTAATTTGGAGCAACGAGTGCACTTTTGGGGGATATGCCCTTCCTCCAAGCACCTATTTACACCGGGAATGACTGTCTGACGCTGGCATGGCGTCTCCACATGACGCACACTTCTTAAACCCGGGGGAGCTGGGAATGATGACTAGAGAAAGTCCGTCAAACTCAGTCAGTATGAGTTGGTCAACTGGCCAAATAACTATATACAAAAACAGCATATTTTTTTTTTTAAAGTAGAACAAAGTAACTAACTAGAACTATAGGGTAGAGGCTAAATTGGGACAAAAACCAAGCTTTCTATCTTTTAACTGCTATACTATGTTTCTCCTCAGGGCGGAGGTAGGAGCTCGTCCCAACTCCGTCCGCAGCCGGGGACGGATAGGAGGAATTGGTGGGCCAGACCACGCGACACAGAAAAGGCGCGAATGGCACGAGACACCTTCTGCGCATGCATGGTCCACCGGGGCTACTGCTACAGAAAATGCTTTGAGCTACAGCGCCAGGACAAGCCCGACACCTTTGGTGGAGCACCTACGGAAACACTACTCAAAGAAGAATCACTTCTTCCAGGGGGCCAGGGCTGCACTACCCAGGCCCCTGGCCAGCCGTTTTTGGGTTGCCTTCTGTCCAACCCCACAGGCTAGCTAGCCTGCCCGACACCCCAGTGGCACCCTAGGAGGGACGGGGTGGGACCAGACTGCAGTTCCCAACACTCACCAGCCTCTACTCATGGGAGGGGCCTGGGCTGTGGTTCCCAGCACCGTGGCTTCTACTTGCAGAGAAGGGGGCTGTGGTTCTGGCCCCTGGACGTCTCTTCATGGGAGGGCCATATCACAGTTTCTGGAGGAGTGTCCCCCTGGAGGGACAGGCCATGATAGTCCCAGGAGGGTGGCACGGCCCCAGGGCTGGTGGGAGGCAGGTCTCTCCTCCCCCATACCGGTCTGATGGCCAGTAAGATCATAGAATCATAGAATCCCAGAACTGGAATGGACCTCAAGAGGTCATCAAGTCCAGTCCCCTGCCCTCACAGCAGGACCAAACACTGTCTAGATCATCCCTGACAGGTGTCGGTCTAACCTGTTCTTAAATATCTCCAGTGATTGAGATTCCACAACCTCCCTAGGCAATTTATTCCAGTGTTTAACCACCCTGATAATTCAGAAGCTTTGCCTAATGTCCAACCTCAATCTCCCTTGCTGCAATTTAACCCCATTGCTTCTTGTCCGATCATCAGAGGCCAAAGAGAACAATTTATCTCCCTCTTCTTTGTAAACATCCTTTTAGATACTTGACAACTGCTATCATGTCCCCTCTCCGTTTTCTCTTTCATAAACTAAACAAGTCCAGTTCTTTCAGTCTTCCCTCACAGATCATGTTTTCTAAATCTTTAATTTTTTGTTACTCTTCTCTAGATCATCTCCCATTTCTCCACATTTCTTGAAATGTAGCTCCCAGAACTAGGCACAATACTCCAATTGAGGCCTAATCAGTGCAGAGTAGAGCGGAAGAATGACTTATTGTGTCTTGCTCACAAGACTCCTGTTAATACATCCCAGAATCATGTTTGCTTGTTTTGCAACAGTGTCACACTGTTGACTCATGCTTAACTTGTGGTCCACTATGACCCCTAAATCCCTTTCAGTAGTACTCCTTCCTAGACAGTCACTTCCCATTCATTATGTGTGAAACTGATTGTTCCTTCCTAAGTGGAGTACAGTAAAACTCCATTAGTCCGGCATCCAATGCTCCGGGACTCCTGATGGTCCGGCACCATCAGGAACCCGGAAGTGCTGGGGCAGCCGGACAGGCTTCCCCCATTCAGCTGCTGCTGAAACTGACCAGCAGCTGAATCGGGGAAGCCGGGAGCAGAGCAGCTGGGGTGCTGCCGAGTTGGTCCCGTAGCGCTGCCCCTCGGGGCTGCAGGACCAACCCGGCAGCACCCCAGCTGCTCTTGGGGACGCCTGGGGCAGAGCAGCTGGAGTACTGCTGGGTTGGTCCCGCAGCGCCAAAGGACGGCGCTGCGGGACCAACCCGGCAGGACCCCAGCTGCTCTGCCCCAGGGGTCCCCAATTCAGAGCTGCGCTGCCCAGGGCTTCCTGGAATCAGCCGCTGATCTGTTTCAGCAGCGGCTGACTTGGGGACCCCTGGGGCAGAGCAGCTGGGGTGCTGCCAGGTTGGTCCCGCAGCCCCGAGGGGCAGCGCTACGGGACCAACCGGGCAGTGTCATTGCAGGCATCCCCGATTCAGCTGCTGCTGAAACTCAGCAGCAGAGCCGGACTATCGTAAGGGGGGGCTATGAGGGGTCTGGGGTGGCATCCCCTCCCACCCCACTCCAGACCCCTCATAGCCCCCCTTCCTGATAGTCCGGCATATCTGATAATCCGGCACCCCTTGGGTCCTAAAGGTGCCGGATTATCAGAAGTTTACTGTACTTTGCATTTGTCCTTATTAAGCTTAATTCTATTTACCTCAGAACATTTCTCTTGATTGTTCAGATCTTTTTATTTGTTACCCTATCCTCCAATGCACTTGCAACCCCTGCCAGCTTGATATCATCAGCAAACTTATTAATCGTACTCTCCATATCATCGTCTAAATCACTGATAAAGATATTCAACAGAACCTGTCCCAAAACAGAACCCCTGAGGTATGCCACTTGGTATGCCTTTCCAGAATGATTGTGAACCATTCTTCTGTGAGAATGGTTATCCAGCCAGTTATGCACCTTATAGGAGCAAGATGGTGAGCCCTGGCCCAGCTGGCCATTGTCTTGCTGGAGCGGCCATCCTCCCTGTGCTCACTCTGCAGTACATATGCCCCCTCATACACACACACACTCACTGCCTCGCAGTGGCCACTCTGCAGGATAGCTTGCCCTCCATTCAGCCCCATAGGATGGAAATCAATTGAATTCCAGACACATCCCATTTTCCTGGCACAACCAAACCCTGACCTTCCCTTAAGTTAGGATAAAGAAGAAGGTGCATACAAAATTTGGTGGTCCTTCTTCTTAGCATTTAAGAGGAGTTCTTAAACAAATGGGTCCACAGATGGACATAAAGACAGACACACATTTCTAAAAGAGATATATATATATATATATATATATGCTGGCTGCCCTAACACATAAGAAGGATGATTATTTTTTCAGATAATGAAGCACCACTTTCTCTTAGACAATTCAGAACTCCTGAAGTCACAAAACTGTTCATTTTAGCTGCACGGTAAGTCATATTGAGGACACCTTTTTTTCAAGATTATAAATACAGGCAACATCCAAATATAACTAATCTGAAATAAAATTATAACAAAATGTAAAACTGAATACTGCAAAACTAATGCTGAAATATTTTGGAAAAAACTCACAAGCAACTATTTGCAAAATGTAGAGTCCTCTTTAATTCTGAGGAATTTTCCAGAGCACCTGACCTCAACAATTTTATCAACACTCAGTCAACTGAGAAATTTGCTATCCAAAGTAAGTAATATAAACTTGAAGTTTTACTAACTGAACTAGCCGCTACATAATTTTAAAGCAAAGGTATCTTCATTTTACTAATTGGAACCCTATACACTGTTAAAAATTGTCATTAAACTCTTCTGAAGAGAGCTCTGTTAAACAGGACATTGTTTTTAATTAATAATTGTTATATATTATACACACACACAAAAACTGGTTTTTCCCCTTCAAAGTATCTGCTAATCTATTTTTCCATTTGGACAAAGAATAAGTGTTGTACCTAGCTACCAACAATTCCAAAGTTCTACAAGTTGGCTAATTTGTTCAAATACTATTATACAACTCTTTCCCATGATTAAGTATCTCTCATATACTGTGTCTTGAACACAACCAATAATGTTTCCATCTAGAAGAGCAGAACTACATTTCAAGTTCATTTATTCCTGTTTTCACAATTCCTGTATAAATACAGGAAAGCTGCCACTATAAACCAATCAGTTGAACAGCATGGCAGTCCTGCAAGATAGAGTTCAGGAACTCACTGGGGCCTGTCAAGTTCCAGCATAATTTTTTAATCCTGCTGTGTAAGGGAAAAATTGTATGGCTTCTTTAAAAACTAAGAAAAACAGTTCCTTCAATATTGACAATTTTTTTAATTGTTTATAAAAAGTGACACTACCTTCTCAGAAAAATAGTGGCAACCATAAAAAGTGTCAGCAGAACTTTGAGAGTTCACAAGCCATATTTAGAAGGATGAAGTGTTCTTGTCCTATTGTCAAATAGCTATGCTACCAAGCTACAGATTTATAATCTATTTTTATCTCAGCTTGAAAGCCACAATAAATTTGCTACTGAAAAGGACCTCCAATTGTCTTTTGAGTTACTTGTCATTAAAAATATAATGCTGAAATATAAATGATGGAACAGACATAATACTTCTGTCCCAGCAGTTTTAAGAGAATCTAATAGAATAGGAAGTACCAAAACTTTCCATAGGTACGTATTTCACTCTCCAGCTTTAATTAAGTGCTGTAGAGAAAAAGGCTTCACATCATTCAAAGATATTAAAAGCATAAAACCCAAGTGGCTCAACATGATATTCAGATACCACAGTGATGGACACATTAGAAATACTTACATTCAAAAGATAGACCATGTCAGTTGAGGGGATAGTTATGCAAAGTGAACTGTGAAAATGTTAAAGATGATATTAGCTTAGAAAACTATGTATCACTGCTAGTTTCCTGAGGCAAATTTGCAACATAATATAACAAATACCTTAAAGAGGTTATACTGCTGATGAGCCTCTCAGAACAATCCGACAATACTGATGGAAGCAGTAGTTCAACTGGCTGCAGGCGCAAAACTCGACTCTCTAATTCTAAGCGAGATGCTGAGTCTTGAAAACTGTCAAAAATTACTTCTCCAGTAGTGGGTTGGACCGCCTGTCAAAGACAAAAATATATCAATAGAGTTTTTGCCCTGTCACTGACAATCATATTTTGTTCGGGCAGCAGAAGCCAAAATAAATCAATTATTCTTGCTTCTGAGCGTGTACAACAATTATTGCGTATCTGTGAGCAGACATAAAAAGCTGAGAATAGCTTTGGTTAGTCAACCACTGTAGGTTTTAACTAATTAGTAAAGAAATTTCACAAACATGTAATGGTGTGTTATGCAAAAAGATGACGCCACCAGTCCCACAATTTCTTGGTGACATTACAAAATTAAAAACTACACATTTCAAATGAGAACAAGGTCCTAGCCTAATTTTAAAAGCCCAAATATCAGTCTACACAAGGTAATGATGTCTTTTAAAATGTTAAGATAGCATTGGTTCATTTATATGACATTGTGAAGAAAATTACTTACCTCGTAACTGTTGTTCTTCGAGATGTGCTGCTCATGTCCATTCGAATGAGGTGTGCGCTTGCCACGTGCACGGATTCCAGAGCTTTCTCCCCCCCGGCGGTACTTATTCGGCCAGCAGGGAGTCCCCTGGAGTGGCGGTACTATATTGTTGCATATATACCACTGCTGGCCCTCCCCACCCTCAGTTTCTTCTTGCTGGAACTCTTCAACCAAGGGGAGGTGGATAGGATTTTGAATGGACATGAGCAACGCATCTCGAAGAACAACAGTTACAGGGCAAGTAACTGTTTCTTCTTTAAGTGCTTATGTCCATTTGAATTAGATGACTCTGTAGCTGAAACATAGGGGGCAGGGTCAGACACTAGTGGTTCCTTTACGCAGAAATTAATTGCAGCACTGCCCTATCAAGAGCAGCAGAATGCCTGGCCGGCTGAGCAATGGCGTAATGTGCTGCAAAAGTGTGCATAGAAGACCACCTAACTGCCCTGCAAATGTCCAGTATGGGCACCTGTGTCAAGAAGGCCAATGACGAGGCGTGCACCCGAGTGGAATGAACCATGATAAGGGTAGGGGTGCTGCCTTACCAGCAAGGCCATAGCACTCCTTAATACAGGAAGTGATTCATGATGATAAGCACAGGGCTGATCCTGGCAGGCCTTTCATCCTCTCCACTATTGAAATAAAGAGCTGTGGTGATTTCCAAAACCCTCTTGTCCTGTCTACATAAAAGGCCAGTGCCCTCCTGGCCTCCAAAGAGTGCAAGGTATGCTCTCTAGGTGACAAGTGGGGTTTGGAAAAAAATACTGGGAGTTAATTATCTTGTGACGTGAAAGGTGGAGATCACCTTAGAGAGAAAGTCAGGGTGGAGGCAAAGCTGGACCTTGAAGAAGACAATACAAGGGAGTCTGCTGCTAGCACCCTCAGTTCTGACACTCTCCTAGCCAACATAACAGCCATTATCAAGGTGACCTTATATGGTAAGTGCTTTAAGGAGCATGTAGCCAAAGGCTCAAATGGGAGGCTCATGAGCCTGGTGAGTACCGGACTGAGACCCAAAGAGGCACCTGTTGCCATACATAAGGAAACAATCTGTCCACACCCCTGAGGAACTTCTCAACCATTGGGACAACAAACATCCTGGCCCCCTCCCCCAGTGGAAGGCTGCTATGGCCACTAGGTGCACCCTGAAGGAGAACGTGGAAAGGCCTCTCTATCTCATATCAACAAGATAGTCCAGGATAACCAGGATGGGTGCCTGTAAGGGTTGTAAACCCCTCTGCAAGGTCCACACAGAAAATCGCCTCCACTTAGCAGAGTACATGCCGGCCTGGTTGAGGGATTCCTGCTTTACAGCGGAACCCTCCTCACTACCTCTGAGCACGCCTGCTCCGCCCAGTCAGACATGAACATTCCATGCCACCAGATGAAGAGACAGAAGGTTCGGGTGGCATAGTTGGACCTCCCCCAGGTCCTGACACCAGCGGTTGGACAATGTGTCCCTCTCGTACCAAGTCAAGGAAGGTTGTGAACCAGTGTTGATGAGGCCATTCTGGTGCTATCTGAATGACCACAGCCATTCTGGTGATATCACAATGACCATATCCCTGAACCTCTTTACCCTTATGAAAGCTTTGTCTATCAAGGGGAAGGGCAGGAACACACAGCAGGACTGGGGGCCACCTGGCCTGCACTGCATCCCCTGGGACCCTCGTCCATCACCTAGGTAGGAATAGTATTCCTGGCATGTCTTGTTACTGTGGCAGGCAAAGAGGTCCATTTAGGACAACCTCACCTCTGGAAGATGTCCGCCAGCACATTATTCTTGAGGGACAACTCGTGGACAGCAAAGGACTGGCTTAGCATGTCTGCCAGGACATTCCTGTTCCCCACTAGGAATGCAGCCTTCAGATGGATGTGGTGGGCAATACAGAACTCCCAAAGGAGCAGAGCTTCGCAGCACAGAGAAGAACGAGCTCCCCCTATCTGTTGATATAGAAGATTGCTGCCATGTTGTCTATCTGAACAGAGACCACCTTGCATTTCAGGTCAGACAAAAACACCCCACATTCCAACCGGACTGCCCTTAGCTCACTGACATTTATATGAAGGCCCCATTCCTCAGGAAACCACATACTTCAAGTCTGGTGATCGAAAAGATGTGCACCCCATCTTGTGTCTGAGGCATCAGTGACCAGCCACACTGAAGTGCTCTAGCTGGTGAATGGGGCCCCAGCACATACCACTGCCTCCTGCAGCCACCATTCAATGGAGTGGAGGATACCCTGAGGGTCTGTGAGAACCACACCCCTGAGGGCATGGACCTGGTTGTGAGTGCGTGCCAGCCAGGCTTGCATAAGTCTAAGCCTCAGATGGGCATGACAGACCGTATAAGCGCAAACTGACATGAGGCCCAGCAGCTTCATGCAATTCCTCGCCATATTGAGAGGCGAGATCCTGAGGTCTTGTATAGTAAGTCTCATCGTTATAAACCTAGCTCTGGGGAGCAAGGCCATGTCTCTGGTTGAATCCAAGTGGATCTCCACAAAGTCTATCACCTGGGTTGGCATAAGAGTGGACTTCTCATTTTTGAGGAGACCAAGTCTGCGGAATGGACTTCTGACTAGATTTGGGTGTTTTAACACCTGGTCCCTTGAGTGGTCCTTGATTAGTCAATTGTCCAGGTAAAGAAATACTTGAACTCTGCGCCTCCTTAGGAAGGCAGCTATGATGGCCATACACTTTGTGAAAACCCTTGGTGCTGTGGATAGACCAAAGAGGAAGACCTAACACTTGAAATAGTCTTGTCCTATCATAAACCTGAGAAACCTCTTCTGGGCCAGTATAATGGAGATATGAAAATACGCATCTTTCAGATCGAGAGCAGCGGACCAGTCTCCTTTCTCTAGTGAAAGGTGTAGCCAGCTAAGATATATTTTCCTTATCCTATTCTTAATATATTTTTAGTAATAGTATGCTAGTAATGCAAGTTGCCTACAGGATTAAATTTACTATATGGCCCAGCTTTAGCAGAAGTATAGTAGTATGGTGATAAGTCTAAGATTTATTTCTTGTTATTGTCCGAGATAAGTAGTGTGTCAAGATTATGAAGGCCTTTGTGGTTAGTTTTATGGATATTTGGAAACCATTACTCAATTTTGACAGGGACAACATGATCAAAATCTACAAAATTCAACCAACTGACTTTACCATTCTAACAGAAACAAAGCACCCAGATTTTCTCCACCTACCCACAATGCTTCCCATTTTCTCCTCTGTTACGGAAGCCGGTCCAAGAAGTCATGTCTTCTCATTAATATATATTAGACACACACACACCCAATATTCTGCCCAATCAGCTGTAGGTACCTACAGAAATCTTAGGGTACCAGGCCCAACTTTGGGTAAGGTATTGGACATCCAGGACGTTTTAGCACCGAAAGGGAAACATAGGCCCAGGGATTAAGGAAGTCAGGACTGCTGCAGCCATCGCTGCCAGGGCCCACTCCGGAGTGCAACCTGTCTTCTCTTGAGGTCAGAAACCAAGTTTTCCTCTCTCTTCTACTTTTATATTTCTATCTTGCTTCATTTATTTTAAGTCTTGCTCCTAAGTATCTCATACTCCACCTGCACCAAGACCTCGCAGGTGAAGGGAGGCTGCTCCTTCCACACCTTTGTGGGAAGACTAAGATTCTGTGAGTATGAAATGCTGTTAGGTAGGTAATCAAGATCTGTATACTTAAATAAATCTAGTTTGTGTTAATGCCATTTACAGAAGAAATTAAATTAATCTGTGTGCTCAGTGCCATATTTTTGTAGTTTTTGTGAGTTATTCCCGGGGCAATAAAACTAATTTTTATTTCATTTCCTGATTTGCAGTATGACTGTCAATCGGCGCTTGCAGACCCTTACGAGGGAGAATCTAATGGTTCCACCCACTTGTAACCTGCGATAGGGAGGACAAACTTCAAAACTCTGATCAGATCGCCTAGTCTTACCCAACTAAATTCCACTATAATTCCTTCCCAAGCTACAAGGGATAATGGAGGCCAATGTGACCATCTTGAACCTTGTCTTTGTTATGAAGGTGTTAAGGCCTTTGAGGTCCAACACAGGTCTGAGGCTTCCTTTTGATTTCGGGATAAGGAAGTAATGTGAATAGAAACCCCTCGCCCTGCAATTGTGAGGGACCTCTTCCACGGCTCCCAACGGTAGAAGTGAGGACACTTCTTGATGTAAGAGATGCTGGTGAGAGGGATTCCTGAAGAGGGACGGGGTTGGAAAGTGGAAAGGGATAGTATATCCCATTGCCACTAGGCTCAGCACCCAACGGTTGGTTTTAATCTGAGGCCATGCCTGGTAAAAATGGAAGAGCCTGTCTCCAAAGGACGGAACTGGTATTCTGTCCTCACTCATATCTCAAAATAAAGACTTGGGATACCGAGGAGGGGGTAGCCCATTGTCCCTTTCCGAATCAAAGCATGACCTCCACCTTCTATTGCACCCACAAGTGTTATTATTGGCATTATTCCTGCCCCTACATCTTCCTTGGTCTGACCTATAAGGGTATGTCTACACTAGAAAGTTAGTTCGAACTAACGTCTGTTAGTTCGAACTAACTTTCATAGGCGCTACACTAGCGCTCCGTTAGTTCGAATTAAATTCGAACTAACGGAGCACTTAGTTCGAACTAGGTAATCCTCATTCCACGAGGATTAAGCCTAGTTCGAACTTACTAGTTTGAATTAAGGGGTGTGTAGCCCCTTAATTTGAACTAGTGGGAGGCTAGCCCTCCCCAGGTTTCTCTGGTGGCCACTCTGGCGAACACCAGGGAAACTCTACTGCCCCCCTTCCCGACCCCGGACCCCTTAAAGGGGCACGGGCTGGCTACGGTGCCCATGCCAGGTGCAAGCCTGCCAGCACCCAGCCAGCAGACCCTGCACCTGGCACGGATCGAGCCACCCACCCGATGCCCCCCAGCCCTCCCCCTCTTCCCGGGACCAGGCTGGCGGCTCCCGGGAGCTTGCCCGGGACCGCAAGAGGCGGGCACCCGCCTGGGCTAGTGCGGACATCGTGGACCTCGTCCACGATCTCCGCACTAGGCACAGGAAAGTGGCCAGCTAGGGCAGGAGAGCTGCCAGCCTGGCCACCCAGGAGCAGGTGTGCATGAAAAGCAAGGGGGTCCACTGAGACCCCCGACCCTGAGCCCAGAGCTTACAATGGCCGTCCTGGGTCTGACCAAAGGTCCATCTAGCCCAGTAGCCTGTCTGCCGACAGCAGCCAACCCTAGGGACCCTGGAGGGGATGGACCGAAGACAGTGACCAAGCAGGGACACCACTCCTACCCCCTGGCTAATACCACTCCATGGACCCAACCTCCATCACTTTATCTCACTTCTCTTTAAACTCTGTTCTAGTTCTAGCCTTCACAGCCTCCTGCAGCAAGGAGTTCCACAGGTTGACTCTTTGCTTTGTGAAGAACAACTTTCTGTTACTAGTTTGAAGCCTGCTACCCATTCCTTTCCTTTGTTGTCCTCTAGTCCTTCTTTATGGGAACTAATGAAGAACTTTTCTGTATGCACCCTCTCCACCCCACTCCTGCTTTTAGAGACCTCTATCTTGTCCCCCCTCCGTCTCCTCTTTTCTAAGCTGAGAAGTCCCAGTTTCTTTAGCCTCTCTTCATATGGGACCTGTTCCCAACCCCTGATCATTGTAGTTGCCCTCCCCTCTCCCACCCTCTCTCTTCCCCTCTCCCACCTCCTTTTCCCAGTCTCCCCCAGTTTTGTTCAATAAAGACAGATTCCATTTTGGAACACAATTGTCCTTTATTTTGTACATCAAGAAAAGGGGCTAGGGAAGGGTAAGTGGAAGGAGGTGAGGGAGGAATGGGGTACGAGCCCCCGATGGGGAGGACTGGGCTGGCTCTGCGGGCTTCTGGGGATGGAAGCTCTCCTGCAGCCCCCCAATTGCCCCCTCTTCCCAGATGGCAGCCTGCGGCAAGTGCAGCCGGGCTGATGGCCGAGTGGTGTGATGTGCTCAGTGTGGGTAGTCCGGGCACTCCAAGCCAGGACTGCTTTGCAAGCAGGGCACCCTTGAGAACTGTCTGTCCGGGGTGGGGATCGGGACCCTTTAAGCGCAGCCCTCGGCTAGCCTGAGACAGCATCTCCACGCTCTAAGTCCTCCTCTGATGCCCTGCTGGCACTGTTTCCGGCAATCCTTAAGCCCGGTTCAGGGTCCACTTAATGTGGACATGCTAGTTCGAATTAGCTTAGTTCGAATTAACTAATTTGAACTAAATTAGTTCGAATTAGCGCTGTAGTGTAGACGTACCCCAACTTTGGTAGATCAGTCTCACGGAGGGCCTAAGGGTATACGTACCTCTTTGTGGTGCAGGGGTATGGATACCTAGGGATCTCAAGGTGGCCCTAGAGGCCTTCAAACTATGAAGCTTGTTATCTGTCAGTTGTGAAAAGAGGCCTGTCCCCTCAATCAGTAGGTCCAGCAACATGTTCCGGACCTGTGGAGGTATGCCTGACACTTGTAACCAGGCACTATAGCGCATTACAATACCAGTGGCCATAGTACCCGCTGCTGAATCCACCGCGTGTAGCGCAGCCTGTAACGCCATATGGGAGATCACTCTAACCTCCTCCAACAGTGTGGCAAACATTTGACGGGAATCCTGAGGGAGACGCTCCCTGAACGTCTCCATTGTCAACCACTTGTTGTACATGTACCGGCTTAGCATCGCCTGTTGGTTGGTGATGCATAGCTTCAGGCCCTACATACCATATGCCTTCCTATCCATTCTCTTTGGCTCCCTACTTTTTGGCATTGACCCCGGCTGACCTTACCTTTCCTTCTGCTTGGCTGCCTGCACCACAAGGGAGCCCAGGCGTGGGTGGGAGTATAAACATTTGTTCCTCATCTGGGGGATAAAATAACGTCTCTCCACTTCCTTCTGGTGGGATAGATGCTGTTGTCTGCCACAAATTATTGGCGATCTTTAACACCATCTAGTAGGCGTGTCCACATTAAAATGTCCACCATAAGGTAGTCTTCATTAACCATCTCTACTTGATCACTCCAAGTGGCTGCCAGCTTGCGGAGCAGGTCCTGATATCCATAGACTGCATAAACAGGGCAGAGCCACCAAAGCCTTATCGGGGAGGATGACGACGACTCCCTGAATATGGGTTGGTCCTGAGGTAGTTCCCACTGCCTACGATGCTGGAAGCTGTTTGTCTTTTTTCAGGATTCCCCTATCCTCAGATATGGGGGCCCTCGTTAAGTGGGGGGGGGGGGTCACCAACAGTATGCCTCAGTGAAACGTTACCAAGCCCTGGGTTGAAGATACGGGGCCCTGCATCTGATGGCAGGGGCAAGGGGTCCAGAAAGGCCAGTGCAACTGTAGTGCAGGATCAATGTGTGTTCGTTGGCACCATGCCATGAACTGTTCACCCTTTTGCAGGTAAGTCTTTCGAATGGATGGCCTCCTAATATGAAGGACGATGGTTCTCACTTATTCTGAACATCGGGATTCAGTGCCTTGGAACCATAAAGAAGCCAGATGTGAAAGTGTAGCATATGCGGTTGGAGGTGAAGTAGTTTTCCCCCATTTTGAAACAGAAGGTCGCATCGATATGGTAGTGGGAGAGGTGGCTTGACTGACATGCGCTGAAGGTACAGGAACAAAGTTTGTCTGGACCATGATGGGGCTATTAAGATGACTCGAGCCATGTCTGATTTTTTACAGATCCTGGGGATCAGCGGGACTGGGGGAAATGCATAGTGTATAGTGTAAAGATTTGTTCTAGACAATCCGGTATGTATCGCCCATAGATCCCTTGCCCAGTCCTGCTCAAGAACAAAATCAGCAACACTTAGAATTATCCTTGGTTGCGAAAAGATCTATTACTGGGTAGCCCCACCTGCAAAAGATAGATTCCGTAAGCATTGGGTGCACTTCCCACTCGTGATCTGTGGTAGAACTCAAAGTATCAGCCATGATGTTGACGACTCCGGGTAGGTAAGACCCTTTGAGGACAACCCAGTGCTGTACCAATTCCAGAGGTGAATAGCTTCAGCACAAAGTGATCAAGAACAAGCACCACCCTACGTGTTTATGTAGAACATGGTTGTTGTATTGTCCGTTAGGATCTGGACAGTGTGGTTCATAATGGTGGAACCAAAGCGTCTGCACGTACTTCCTGACCGCTCTGAGTTCAAGAAGATTGATGTGCAACGTAGCTTAGTGTGGTGACCACCTTCCCTGTACTGTGTGGTGTTGCAAGTGTGCTCCCTATCCTATTACTGAGGCGTCTATGGTAATTTGTACTGATGAAGCACGTTGTAGGAAAGGGACTCCCCATATGTAGGTTGTGATGTGAAGTCCACCATCTGAGAGAATCTAGTACACTTGCCGGGACGACGACTCTTTTCCCGACAGAGTGACAGGAAAGTTTGTAGAACGAAGTCAGACAAAGCTGCGCATAGCGTGGAAATGGAGATGCGCATACTGGACAAGGTACATAGTAGCTGCCATATGGCCAAACAATTGAAGGCAGGTATGGACAGTAGTCAATCGGTTCATGGTCAGGGTAGTCGCTAAGTCCCGAAGTGCATTGAATCGTTGGTTTGATAAATATGCCCGGGATGATATAGAATAGAAGCAAGCTCTGATGATTTAAATGTTTTGAGCTAGCTTGCAAATTGACATCTGTTCGTTTATGAGAAGTCCAAGATAGTGGAATAATCATGTGGTCTTGGAGACTCTCTCAGATGTCTTTGCCTGTGGTCAGCCCTTGATGAGGCAATTGCTGAGATACGGGAAGATAATGACCCCTCGTTGCTGGAGGTAGGCTGCCACCACTGCAAGCACCTTCGAGAAGATGTGGGGGGGCCGCAGAAAGGCCAAAGGGAAGAAACGTCTACAAAAAGTGGTCATCCCCAACCGTGAACCGGAGGTAACATCTGTGAGAGGGATATATTGTGACATGGACGTATACATCTTGCAGGTCGAAGGCTGCGATCAAGTCTCCCTTGTCCAGTGCTGGAATTATTGAAGCAGGTGTGATCTTGAAATGCTGTTTGCATAGGAATTTGTTTAGTTTGCGAAGATCCAAAATGGGCCTCCAACCTCCTGTCCACTTTTGGATGACAAAGTAGGTTGACTAGAACGCTCTCCCTATGTAAGATTTGGATAACCTCTTTATTGTGCCTATTTGGAGGAGGTGGTCAATTTCCTGCCTGAGAAGGGTCTCATGAGAGGGGTCCCTGAAGAGGGACGGGAAAGAGGGGGGGAAAGGTAGGGGGAAGCAACATGAAGGGTATGGAGTATCCCATATGGATGACCTCTAGTACCCATCAGTCTGATGTTATCGACTCACAGTGATGGAAAGAGGGACATGCCTGTTTACCCACAGGTATTTCTGGCTCATTATCACTGGATGGTTGGGGAGGTCAGGCAGACCCTTGACTAAGTTCTCAAATTTGCTGCTTGGTGGCCTGTGATCCGGAGGAGCATGCTTGAGGTGGGTGCTTCCTCTGGGACCGCTGCCAGGATTGGTTGTACTTGTATGGTCTTTGCTGGGGATAGTTACAGTAGCTGTTTCTATTTCTGTTATAAGGAGTGTCTCTCTTTCTCCGATATGGTGGCGTGTACATATCAAGCATGCGGAGCGTGGTGCGGGATTTCTTCCTGCTACGCAGTATCTCATCTGTGCTCACAGCAAACAGCTTTTGTTTGTCGAAAGGGAGATCTTCCATTTTCATTTGGAGATCTTTAGGCACCCCTGCTGCATGTAACCAGGAGGCTCTCCTCATCACCACAGCTGTGGCCGTCGCTCTAGCCACTGAGTCAGCAATGTCTGTGGCTGCTAGTAGAGCAGTACGGGCGATAATGTCCCCCTCGTGGATGGATGACCACCCTGAGAACGGGCCTCTTGGAATCGGGCAGATGTTCCATGAGTTCAGCCAGCTTTGAATAATGGTCGAAATCATGGTTAGCCAGTAGTTTGCTATTCTAAGCTGCAATGTGACTGATGAATAGGTCTTCCTGTCAAAGATATCTAGCTTCTTGTACTCTTTTTCACTGTTCACAGACTTGATCTGGGGAGCTTTGGAGTGTTGATTCACTGTATCCAGCATCAGTGAGTTTGGCTAGGGGGTGGGAGAAAAAAGTCCAGGTCCTTGATAGGGACAAAGTACTTTCTATCTGTTTTTGCAGGTTGGTTGGGTGGAGGTGGTTATCCGCCAAGCGTCGTCAGATATCTCCATTATTGCCTCATAGCATCATCGGGGGTGGGAATGAATGATCCCCAATTGTCTGCTGGGCTTGTGAAACACTATCCCCGTCAGGAATTTGACCTTCTTCCTCCTCTTCGAGTCTACCAAGGCTGGAAGGGTATGAGATGGAGAGGCTGGTGGGAGCCTCCAGTGTGAGACAGATATGCTCCTGGACTGGCATCTATGGGGCTTCCAATAGTCCCATGAAGTCCACCAGGGAGGAGATAAGTAGGGAGGGGGATATTGCCATTCTGGGTACCAGTTAGAATAGTGAGGTCTTTCATGGTAATAATGAAACTGACAAGATGTAGTTGGAGATGAATGTTGTGAAGAGAAAGTACTCCTCTGATCGTCTTCATCAACTGAAACATTCCCTTGTATCAGTGGAGGTCTGGCACAACATGGGGATGGACCTGGAGAGTCAGTTGACAATAAGAGGACCCCCCCCCCCCCCAGTGAGGGAAGGAGAAGCTCAACTGAATATTGTATGTTTCAGCTGTTAATGCAGCATTGTTCTCTATTAGCGCTGACTTCTTGTCCTTGCGCTTGTGCGTCAGCCTCCGGTGGAGAGGGTCTTCTTCTGGGTGACGGCTCAGGAAAAGGTGGTGCCGAAGATTTGCAAGGTCATTTGGTCAGTGGTTCCATGCTCCATCGCGGCACCAAATGGTATGGTGCCAATTGCAGTGGTCTGCCAGCACAGCGCCTGCGATGCTGCTAATGAGCGTGCCAACACAGAACTAGAGGGGCTTGCAGCTTCAGCCGTGTGTGGTAAAGATTTTGCCACTGGTCCCACTGATACATGTACTGTGTCCCCCCTAGTCAGTCTGGGGGACAGCTTTGTTGGTAGTGATCTGGCTCGAGAGACTTTGCCCTGCGATGTTTGTGGCATAATGGAGACACAGACCTGTGTTTCAGGTTTCTGTGTTTCACAGCTGGTTCCAGCTCATCTGAAGGTTGCAACGCCCTTTCAAACAAGATCATGCAGAGCTGCATTTCACAGTCCTGCCTGGCCCTACCCATCAGGCTCCTGCAATGATCACATTTTTGGGGGGCATGTGCCTCCCCCCAAGCATCTAATGCACAAATCATGCCCATCCAAGGGTGGCATGGGCTCTTTACATTGTAGGCACTCCTTAAACCCTGGGGGGCTGGGCATGGCTGAGTACTGTTTAAGCTCAGGCTGCCTTCTTTTCCTTTGGTGGGTTTTTTTTTGGGGGGGGGGGAGGAAAAGGTCTTCGAAGTTATAACAAGTAATCAATTAAGGGCAATAGCCAAGAAACGAAGAAAAAAAAAAGTAACAAGAGTGTGTGAAGAGACAAATGCCTGAGGTGAAAGAGAGATCAGAGCTCCATCCGCAACCAAGGGCAGCTCAAGAGGAACTGAAGGGGAGAGGATCAGGCTGCCACGCGAGGTGCCAAACTATCAGTGGCCTCCTGCACATGCACAGCCCAACTCCTATGAAAAGCTGTGAACAGCGGTTCTGAAGGTCGCCCATCACCAACAGTGGAGCAGCCACAGGGACATCACCCAAAGGCGGCGGCCATATTTGCTGCATCTGGTAACCCTGGTGCCAGGACCAGTGCTGCAAACTGGACCAGTGCATAGAGGCTCTCAACCATACCCAATCAGCATCAGACTCTGATGAATAGCCTGACGCTGACCAGGAAGGCATCAATAATGAGGGTGTCAAGCCATTGCCTCCAGCTTGCCTCAATGGATCGGTGCTGGTGATCCCATCGGTACCAGAGGGGGCCTTTCCACTACATGCTGTACCGGTGCCACCATGGCTCCTTGTGCTATAGGTCGTGCAGTCAGGTCTGCCGGTACCAATAATGCTGGTATAATGGACACAGTTGGTACTGCAAGTGTTACCCACACCATTGATGTTGCTGGTGCCATCGATGCCACCAGTGGGCCCATCTATGGCGCCACATCTGGCCTGCTGCAGCTTGGAGTCTGGTGAGGCTGTGATCTCTGCAAGTTTTCTGGCAGCGTCGAAAGCATCAAGAGTCAACGGTGGCCTAACATCCTGCGGTACCATGTCCAGCACTGGACTCCTTGGACACACCATGCTCAACCGGTGTCTAGATGGATTGGGGGCCTCGAGATGATGAGGGGACAGTTCTTCCAAAGGACCCTCACTTGGTGCTACCCTCTATGTGCCTGCTTCAAGGGGGACCTCCCTCTATGCGGTCTCCCCTTGGGCACTGAAAATTGCAATCAGTGCTTCAGAGCCGAGCTCTTCTGTGGAGCCACGGAGTACCTCAGTGCTGTTGAGGTCTCGTGTACTAATACCGGCGCACTTTGCACCACTGCTGCAGATTCCAGTGCTGACTGCAGTGCAGACTCCATGAGCAGCTGTTTTAAACAGCAATTGTGATCCCATTTAATGCGCAGCTTGAAGCTTCTGCAGATTTTGCAGGAATCTGTGAGGTAACCTCCCCCAGATACTTCAGACAAGAGTCATGGGGGTCCCCACAGGGCATTAACTTTGGACAAGTCGCACAAGGCTTAAAACCGTGTGGCTCTGTTATCCCCTCCCCAGGAAGGGAGAGATAAACATAGCCTTAACTATTTACGCTACAAGAACAATCGAAACTACAAAGCTAACTATATATATATATCCTAGGTAGCTGAGAAAGCACAAAGATGCTCCAGCTATCATCACATGTGGTAAGAAGGAAATGAGGGTGGGGAGGGCCTGCAAGGGTATATATGCACTGTTAAAGCGGTGCCACTCCGGAGGGCTCCCTGCTGGCCCAACGGGTACCGCTGAGGGGAAAAAGCTCTGGAATCTGTGCACACACAGACTTCATTTGAATGGACATGAGCAAGCACTCAAAGAAGAAATTGTCACTATTAAAGGGAAAACAAATACTATGAAACCTGTGGAATTTAGACAGGATTCTCCCTAAAGATGAGATGTCTTTCAAAATGTGCTTTTACACTTGAGAAGGGACAAAGTCATTGAGGTAATATCTTTTATTGTTTGTTGGTGAGAGAGACAAGTTTTCAAGTGAAAGTATCTGTAATATCTTCATACTGACAGGATATGTCACCACGTATAATTGAGACAGATACTCAGTGGGGTAGTCAGACATCACAATGATAAAGTGCAATCAAAAAGCTGGAAAATAAAGTGAATGAAACGATCATTAGACTGAGTGTCAGTTCTCATTTTAGTCTCCTCACTGTTTTCGCAGTTACATTGTTCTCATTTCACAATCCCCAAAGAAAATCAGCAATTAAAGTCTAAGAAGACTGTTAATCTTTCATTACTAAACTTATGTGAAGAAAGAGCAATCTACTGAGGAAACTGATCCAGTTAGCAATAAGTGTAAGTGTTTTGAACATATAGAAAGGATAACATTTTAAAAATAAATTTACAAAACATATTTTAACTCTAATATTGTCTTTTTTGGTCTTTGTTTAAAACAGTACTATGTTTTCAAGCAAACATGTATAAGCAAAAGTGGTAGATCTTGTATATCTGATATACAAATCTGGCTATCCACTCAAGTGGTTCTGAATATTTTTAAACATACAGGCTGTGTCTACACTGGGCCACTTATTCCGGAAAATCAGCCGCTTTTCCAGAATAAGCTGCGAGCTGTCTACACTGGCCCTTGAATTTCCGGAAAAGCAACGATGCTCTACTGTACAAAATCAGCCGCTATTCCGGAAAAACTATTCTGCTCCCGCTCGGGCATAAGTCCTTATTCCGAAACACTGTTCCGGAAAAGGGCCAGTGTAGACAGCCCAGTAGTCTTTTCCGGAAAAAAGCCCGGATCGCGAAAATGGCGATCGGGGCTCTTTTCTGGAAAAGCGCGTCTACATTGGCCACAGACGCTTTTCCGGAAAAAGGGCTTTTCCGGAAAAGCAGCCTGCCAATGTAGACGCTCCTTTTCCGGAAAAACTGAAAACGGAATAGTATTCCATGTTAAGCAGTTCCGGAAATTCATGCCAGTGTAGACACAGCCACAATGTAATAAGGCATAATGCAAACACTGTTGCTGTCAGAGAGACAACCACAAAAAATTTTTTAGAAGTGAGAGAAATCACAAAATTAGCCCTAGCCATAAACTCAAATTCCTCAAGGAAGACAACTTACCACTATGCCTATGACAGCATCTCCTTTCTTCTTGTCTCTTAAGCTTTCTTTATTTTCACAGATGCAAAGAAGATAGTTATCAGAGACATCAAGTGTTATTTCTTCAACTTCTACAGAATCATCTAGCTTCAGCAAAGGGTTCACATTTGATAAGTATTAAAAAAAACAATGGTTCACATGGATAAAACCAGTGATAGTTCCTGAAAACAATTTTCTTTCTGGCATAAACATGGCAGCATTCCATATTTCCAACACAAACATCAACTTGACAGAGGACAACCTCCTTCCTACCTAAAATTGACTCATATGGTATGACAATTTCTTATTGCTGACCACACCAAAATCAAAAAGTCAGTGGTAGCTTTAGGACCATGTCCACTAGAGCCTCACAGTGAATACATACATATGATCATTCCAACAACAGAAAAGGTATTTATCGTATGTCTGAAGACTTCCATTCAGCAAGCTGCTGCAGGTACTAAATTGTAGTCTAGTAGACAGCTTATAAACCTTGTGCAATTGTTAGTAAAGAGCAAAATTTGCTGATGAGCATCGTAGTCCAACAAGCTAGGACCTGATGTAGTAGCAAAATGTGCAATGAAAACCACTACCATCCTAGCAACAGTAGTGGAGAGCAAATTAAGTCCTGCACTTGTTTATTCCATTCAGACTACACAAGGTGCCAGTCATTCAGTGTTGTTCCTCATTCAGCTTGCTTTTACCTAAGCCTTCCAATACATTTCAAGAATAACTAGAGTCACAATGGTGTCTCCAAGAAAAAAAAAAAATATTTTATTATAATGCCCTTGCTCCATTAAGCAACTGTACAGCAAGTCACTCCCCTGATATATGGGTTTTAACATCTAGTATCCCTTTCGCTAACTGCAGTTTTAGGGTGACTTAAACATGAAATAAATAGAAGATGTGTTTTCTCTTATCTCTTGTCTCCCTCCTGGCACATAGGGCCTCACAAAGAGGGCAAGTGTACCAAACCTGAAGAATGATTTTGGCAGGAAATAGAAAGAATGAGTTTAGACACAAGAGGTGGCAAGTGGATGAGACCACACATCTTACTTGTATATGGCTAGCTCATCCTAAAATAGTGAGCTCATGTTAGGGATACTAAAATGCATTTATTTTGGTATATGTGAAATTTTCAGAAGTTACATTTTTAAACGGGCGGAGGCTGCACAAAGAGCCGATGCGTGTAGAGAGCTGGCTTAAAAGTCAGCTCCTGCAAACACTGGCTCCTGCCTGCTCCTCCCACCATGCTGCTGCCTCTGATACAGGTACAATACAGTCAGAACCTTTCCAATGATGAGGGGGGCAAGAAAACAAACAGTCAGCACTTCCCACCCACCTCAGTTACTGAACATGCTCTCTTACACTGACACATTATAGCAAAAAGTCTCAAACACACACAACACACACAGAACATTGAACAACACAGAGCACAAAGAAGGCTGGTATAAAAACAAAATAATTAACACCAAAAAAAAGATATCTTCTCCAATAAGTGTAGATTTGGTATAGAGAGAGGTCAGTTTTCGAGTAAATAGAGCGCTTTTGTTTTCTCCAGCAGCCTTCAGGGCTGCAGTTTCTGTTTGTTTTATAACGCCTACCTGTAATGTACACAAACAGAAAACGTTAACTGTTGAAAGAAAAAAGGATAACCAAGTTTAAACAGCAAAATTTTAAATTATGATATGCAAATATTAAATCATAATTTTTTGATGAGGGGGGGGGGAAGGGCTAGAACCAAACCTGCTAATTCAGCCTATCAAGTATGACAGAAATTCATCTTACCTGGAACTTCCTTTCTGCACTTGCCCTTACTGTCTCATGTTCTATATTGAAACATAGCTTGAAAGGTTGGCTACCTGTCAGGGAAGAAGTGCTGCAACAATTCTCTTTCGCTGTAGACAGTAAAGTTCACCAAAACATCAGGCAATAAGAGGTACAAAAAAAAATTTAAAAAAAACGAGGATTAGCATAAAGGGGAAGGGAAGGGAAAGAGATTAGCAACAGAGAACAACAAGAGAAAAAAAACCCATGGGAAAAAAGCAGAAAACAGAAAGAGGTGGGGGAAAGAAACTGAGAGTTTTCTGTCCCACTTTCTCACTGACAGGCAGAACTGCTTCCAGAAAAGTCAAAGGGACCCTGAAATTATGTGAGAATAACTAAAAAAAAATCCTAAAACATTATATACAGAAAGCACTGAATGAAAGTGAGTTAGTCTGTTATGTTTTTCCAGTAAAATATTAAACTGTTTCATATTTTATATTTCAAAAAAGTGACACAACATCCATATAACATCAACTAATTCTTTCCGTAAGAAATGAGACTATTTTGTTTTAAAAAATATATATAATTAAATCCAAAGATGACCTTATATCCTTTTGCTACAAGCCGCCGTACGTGAACAAATAATCTGTGAGTTGGTATACTGGCAGTCATAAAATTGTGATCCTGATGACAGTAAATGTTTAGCTCTTTGGCTGCAATCTGCAAAGTATTAAAAAAAACATTCTTAGCATATTAACTGGAACAGAGGTTCCACTCCCACAGGTTAACTTATCAACGTAGATAAAAATCAATGTTTTTTTTTAAAAAACGAGATTTTGATTTAAAATGGATTTAAACGCCAGGGTGGCATTTCAAAGGGGCAGCACGCGCGATTAATCACTATTACATTTTTTAATCGTGTGATTAATCGCAATTTTTTTTAATTGCTTAGCAGCCCTAAAATGAACCTGTTTAAATGGTTACCAAGCAATGAGAATGAACTTTTCTTTACAGAGGTGAATAAAAAGTACAGAAACAAGCTTAAAATTGTTAATTTAAACCACTGATGTAAATCAATCCCCTTTGCAATTTATCCCATGGTATCTTGAATGAATATAGCCAAAGAATTACCCTTGAAGTCCAGAGCAAGAAGGCATTCTTAAGTCATGTTACCTTGATAAGCTACCTGGCCCTTGAAACTGCACTTATCACAGTAGCATACAAAAGAAGATTACTCACCTTTAGCAGTAACTGATTTTCTTCAAGATGAGCGCCCCTGTTGGTGCTCCACAGCAGGTGTTGGTGCATCCCAACACCATAGACCAGAGCTTTCATAGCAGTGCCTGGGGAAGGGCCATGCATGTATGGCAACTACAGCATGCCATGCGCTGAGACTGCACATGTGCAACTTCCCTCCCCTCAGTTCCTTCTCTACCCAGAAACACGGCCAGTAGAAGATTTCTGAAGTAGAAGGGAAGAAGAGAGGGTAGTGGAGCACTCACAGGGACTCTCATCTTAAAGAATGTCAGTTACTGCTAAAGGCGAGTAACTTCCTCTTTGAGAGAGACATGCCCCTTTGGGTGCTCCACAACAGGTGACTACAAAGCAATGTGTCCTACAGAGGTAGGGACTTTGGATCAGGCAAGTACTCTGTAGACAACACAGACTTGGCCACTTTGGTTGTTGATAGCAGGCCTTGAGAGAGTGCATAATGTTTGACGAATATCTGAGCAAAGGCCCATGTAGCTGCCGCACATATGTCCACAACAGGAAACTTGTGAAGAAAAGCCACTGATGTGGTCACAGCTCTGGTGGGAGTGAGCACATATTGAAGTAGATGGCATTACTTGGTTATGTTCATAACAGTCTGAGGCAGTGTGAAATCCAATGACAGAGCTTCTAGGATGATATAGCCTTTCCCTTATTATGTTCTGCTAGTAAAACAAACAGCTTTGTGATGATCTGAAGGGCCTTGTTCTGTGTATGTAAATGGATAGTGCCCTGCGGACATCAAGCATGTGCATTTTTACTTCAAATTGATTGGAGTGAAACTCAGGGAAAAAGATATAGTAAGGTGAACTGTCTGATTTATGTGAAAGGAAGAGTCCATTTTGGGCAGGAATTTGGAATGGATGCAAAGGGTTACCTTATCCTTAAAAAAATATGGTGTATAGAAGGTCAGCTACTAGCGCCACTATTTCTCCCACACATCTGGCCAAGGTAATGGCCTCTAAGAAGGCAGTCTTCATCAACAGGTAGAGTAAGGAACATTTGGCTATGGGCTCGAAAGGTCCTCTGGTGAGCACGCTGAATACCAAATGGAAATCCCATGGTTCAGTCATAGGAGCTACGCCGGGGTATAGGAGCTGGAGACCCTTGAGGAACCATTTTGTCAGTGGGTGGGCAAATATGGCAGTATTATCAATTTTTTATGTGGAAACTTACAATTGCTGCCAGGTGGACCTTGATAGAGATCATGGAAAGATGAGACTGTTTCAAGTGTAAGAGTCATTCTAGAATAGAAGGTAATTGAACCACCTCAGGTGGAATGTTTTGTGATGTGGCCCATTGGGCAAATTGGGTCCATTTGTGTGCATATGCTTTTTGAGTAGACTCAGCTCTACTATGTAGTAATAGGCTCTGTACTTGTTTGAAGAACTGCAGCTCTAACCCTGAGAGTCATCTAGGTGCCAAGCTTCCAGTGAAGCCTGCATAACTGGGGATGCTGAATTTGGAGCCCTGGCTGGTGTAACGGAGCAAAATAGGAAGCAATTTTTGTTGCTGCTTGTGGCAAAAAGGTCTGTCCCAGGATAGCCACAGTGATGGAAGATTGTTGACAGTACTCTGTAGTTCATCTGCCACTCATGTTCTTGAGGTAGGGTTGTGGTATTTAGAATGCCCGGGACGTAGCAGACACTTACAGTAATCCCATGTCTGAGGCACCAGTTCCCAAGGGTAATAAGCTTCCATACACAGAACATGGGAGCATGCATTGCTCTGTCTATTTGTATATAAACATGCATGTGATGTTGTCGGTGTAGACCAGGGGTCTCCAAACTACGGCCCGCGAGGCCCTCTCATCCGGCCCGTGGAGACCTTTTTGTCTACGGAAAAAAAATTACGGAAATTTACGTGTATCCTGCCAAGATCAGCCGCCGCTTACGTGGACGTTATGTTTTTACCGAATTAAAATAGAGGCACGCAGTAGTGCGTTATGTTTTCCAACCGATCATTACATTGCAAAAACCTTATTCGCTGCTTACTTTTTCTACTTCCGTTCACAGTCAATGAGATGATATAACGCCATCTAGTGGCGGAGTTTTTAAATGGTTTGCTGCTGGTTCAAGACTTGATTATTTTGATCACAGTTTGCCAGTTGCGGTTGACTGTTGCAATGAGGAGGTGTTGGTGTCAATTAGCGTCTGATTTCGAAACATGTTGCACTCTATTTTATTTAGTGATAATTTCCTTCGCGTAATTACTTAGTGTGTTTAAAGTATTGGGAATGTCGTTAGTTTAGTAAGAATTTTTCGAATATTCTGAAGAGGAAACATTAAAAGCAACAATCTCTCTACCATAAGTGGATATATTTGCACACTATATTCAGGTAAGTTTAACTTAAGAAATCATAAGAATCAATGTGTTATTAAATAATAACTGAATAAAATAATATTAAATAAATAATTAAAAACAACATCCATGTTTTGATTGTTTTTTATTTGGACCTCAAGTGTGTAGTCGGCCCCCGAACTGCTGTTTGATAGTTAATGCGGCCCTCGGGCTGAAAAGTTTGGAGACCCCTGGTGTAGACTGATACATCTGCCCAACAATGCTGGGAGAAAATGGTGGCATGTGAGTCTGATGGCTCTGAGCTCCAGAACATTTATGTGCAGGGTCCTCTCTGCTGAGAGCCAAAGACCCTGAGTTGTTGTATTTCCCATGTGCACTCCCCATCCTACGAGGGAAGCATCTGTATGATGAGGACAGAGGATTCTGGAGTTAAGAAAGGAATTCCTGTGCATAGATTTTTAGGTTTTGTCAACCATGGTATTGCACTTTTCACAGTTAAGGGGACGGAGAGAGTCTTGGTCAAGGGGTGGCTGTTTGGTTTGTATACTGTCCTGAGCCATCCCTGGAGACAACACATGAAAAGGTGTATTTGGTACTACAGGATTACCAAGGTTGAGCAGTCTCCTGCCACCACTGCGAGGAAGAAACGTAGGGTAGTGGTGGTTGGAGAGTCTTCTGAGGGGAACGGAGGCGCCCATTTGTCACCCTGACAGTTCATCTCGAGAGGTATGCTGTCTGCCAGGGGCCCATATCCGAGATGTTACGGAAGCATTGTCGAGGATTATCCGGCCCTCTGACTACTACCCCATGCTACTCATCCATGTGGGCACAAATGATACTGCCAGGTGTGACACTGAGCGGATCAAGCGTGACTACAGGGCTTTGGGAGTACAGGTGAGGGAGTTTGGGGCGCAGGTGGTATTCTCTTCGATCCTTCCTGTCAAAGGTAGGGGCCCGGGCAGAGAGACGTGCATCCTGGAGGTGAATGCCTGGCTGCAAGGATGGTGTCGCCAGGAGGGCTTCGGCTTCCTTGACCACAGGGTGCTCTTCCAAGAAGGACTGCTTGGCAGAGATGGAGTTCACCTTTCCAGGAGCGGGAAAGCCTTGTTTGGACGCAGACTGGCTAACCTTGTGAGGAGGGCTTTAAACTAGGTTCGACGGGGACAGGTGAGCAAAGCCCACGGGTAAGTGCTGAATGTGCGGGACTGGGAAATGGGTTGGAAATGGGGGGGGAACACTACGGCCTATAATGGCAAGGAGAAAGGAGGGTCAGGGGACATCAGGGAGGCAAGATCAAATCAGTATCTTAGATGCCTATATACAAATGCAAGAAGTATGGGTAATAACCAGGAAGAACTGGAATTGCTAACCAATAAATACAACTATGATATCATTGGTATTACAGAAACCTGGTGGGATGGGACGCACGATTGGAATGTTGGTATGGAAGGGTACGGCTAGCTCAGGAAGGACAGACAGGGAAAAAAGGGAGGAGGGGTTGCCTTGTATATTAAAAATGTACACACTTGGACTGAAGTGGAGATGAACGTAGGAGATAGCTTAACCCAGAGACTCTCTACACAGCTAAAAGGGGTAAAAAATGAGGGTGATGTCATGCTAGGAGTCTACTACAGGCCACCTAGCAAGGTGGAAGAGGTGGCTGAAGCCTTTTTTAAACAATTAACAAAGCTATCCAAAGCCCAAGATTTGGTGGTGATGGGGGACTTCAACTATCCAGACATATGTTGGGAAACTAACACAGCGGGGCACAGGCTATCCAATAAGTTTCTGGACTGCACTGGAGACAACTTTCTGTTTCAGAAGGCTGAAAAAGCTACCAGAGGAGAAGCTGTTCTGGATTTGATTTTAACAAATAGGGAGGAACTAGTTGAGAACTTGAAAGTGGAAGACAGTATGGGGGACAATGATCATGAAATAATAGAGTTCATGATCTTAAGGAAAGGTAGAAGGGAGACCAGCACAATTGAGGTAATGGATTTCAGGAAGGCAGATTTTGATAAGCTCAGAGAACTTGTAGGTAAGGTCCCATGGGAAGCAAGACTGAAGGGAAAAACAACTGAGGAGAGTTGGAAGTATTTCAAAGGGACGTTGTTAAGGGCCCAAAAGCAAACAATTCCGCTGTGTAGGAAAGATAGAAAATATGGCAAAAGACCAGCTTGGCTTAATAAGGAGATCTTGCATGATCTCAAAATAAAAAAGGAGTACTATAAAAAATGGAAACTAGGACAAATAAAGGATGAATATAGGCAAGCAACACGGGAATGCAGGGGCAAGATTAGAAAGGCAAAGGCACAAAATGAGATCAAACTAGCTACAGGCATAAAGGGAAACAAGAAGACCTTTTATAAATACATTAGAAGCAAGAGGAAGACCAAGGACAGGGTAGGCCCACTGCTCAGTGAGGAGGGAGAAGCAGTAACAGGAAACTTGGAAATGGCGGAGATGCTCAATGACTTCTTTGTTTCGGTCTTCACCGAGAAGTCTGGAGGCATGCCTAACATAGTGAATACAAGCAGCGAGAGGGTAAGTTTAGAAGATAGGATACACAAAGAACAAGTTAAAAATTACTTAGGAAAGTTAGATGTCAGCAAGTCCCAGGTCCTGATGAAATGCATCCCAGGATACTCAAGGAGCTGATAGAGGAGGTATCTGAGCCTTTAGCTATGATCTTTGAAAAATCATGGCAGACAGGGAAGATTCCAGAAGACTGGAAAAGGGCAAATATTGTGCCCATCTATAAAAAGGGGAATAAGAACAACCCAGGAAACTACAGACCGGTCAGTTTAACGTCTGTCCCAGGGAAGATAATGGAGCAGGTAATTAAGGAAATCATATGCAAACACTTGGAAGGTAATAAAGTGATAGGGAATAGCCAGCATGGGTTTGTGAAGAACAAGTCATGCCAAACTAATCTGATAGCTTTCTTTGATAAGATAACGAGCCTTGTGGATAAGGGAGAAGCGGTGGATGTCATATACCTAGACTTTAGTAAGGCATTTGATACGGTCTCGCATGATATTCTTATTGATAAACTAGGCAAATATAACTTAGATAGGGCCACCATAAGGTGGGTGCATAATTGGCTGGATAACCCTAGTCAGAGAGTTGTTGTTAATGGTGCTAAATCCTGCTGGAAAGGGTTATCAAGTGGAGTTCCTCAAGGGTCTGTTTTGGGACCCGTACTGTTCAATATCTTCATCAATGATGTAGATATTGGGATAGAGAGTACGCTTATTAAGTTTGCAGATGATACCAAACTGGGTGGGGTTGCGACTTCTTTGGAGGATAGGGACATAATTCAAAATGACCTTAGCAAGTTAGAGAAATGGTCAGAGGTAAACAGAATGAGGTTTAATAAAGAGAAATGCAAAGTGCTCCACTTAGGAAGGAACAATCAGTTCCATACATACAAGATGGGAAGCGACTGTCTAGGAAGGAGCATGGCGGAAAGGGATCTAGGGGTCATAGAGGACCACAAGTTGAATATGAGTCAACAGTGTGATGCTGTTGCAAAAAAAGCAAATATGATTCTAGGTTGTATCAACAGGTGTGTTGTAAGCAAAACTCGTGAAGTCATTCTGCTGCTCTACTCTGCACTAGTTAGGCCTCAGCTGGAGTACTGTGTCCAGTTCTGGGCGCCACATTTCAAGAAAGATGTGGAGAAATTGGAAAGGGTACAGAGAAGAGCGACAAGAATGATTAAAGGTCTAGAGAACATGACCTATGAAGCCAGGCTTCATGAACTGGGCTTGTTTAGTTTGGAAAAAAGACGATTAAGGGGGGACATGATAGCGGTTTTCAAATATCTAAAAGGGTGTCACAAGGAGGAAGGAGAAAATTTGTTCCTCTTGGTTTCTGAGGACAGGACAAGGAGTAATGGGCTTAAAGTGCAGCAGGGGAGGTTTAGATTGGACATTAGGAAAAAGTTCCTAACTGTCAGGGTGGTCAAATATTGGAATAAATTGCCAAGGGAGGTGGTGGAATCTCCCTCTCTGGAGATATTTAAGAACAGGTTAGATAGACAGCTGTCAAGAATGGTGTAGACGGAGCTTGGTCCTGCCTTGAGGGCGGGGGGCTGGACTCGATGACCTTTCAAGGTCCCTTCCAGTCCTATGATTCTATGATGCCATGTGTCCCAGCAGTTGTAGGCAACTGTGGGCTGTGACTCAAGGCATGACCCGTCATTTGAAGACTAGGTCCCTGATTCTTTCAAACCTGTCGGCTGGTAGAAAGGCTATGGTCATTTTTGCATTTCGTTGCACTCCTATGAACTGTATTGATTGCTATGGAGTGAGCACTGACTTAGTCTCTTATTAGCAGATCCAGGGAGTTAATGTATGCTTTGACCAGGGACGTACTGCAGTGGGAGTCTAGTTCAGATTTTGCCTTGATCAAGCCATCGTCCAGGTAAGGAAAGACTATGTCTGGCTTCCTTAGGTAAGCGACAACTACTGCCTGCATTTTAAAAAAGGCTCTTAGTGCTGTGGAGAGTCCAAATGGCAGGACCATATACCGATAGTGATCAGTACTTAGGACAAAGTGGAGCAGGGTAAATCGTTACATGTAAACAGGCATCCTGGACATCGACACACAAAAAACAATGCCCTTCTTCCAATGCTGGGATGATAGTGGCTAATGTCACCATCTTGAATCTTTGCTTCTTTACATATCTTTTGAGAGCTCTAAGGTCTAGAATTAAGTGCCAACCTCCCTTCTTTTTCTGTGTAAGTAATGTGACTAAAACTTCCCTCATATTCATGGGGGACAGCTTCTGTGGCGCCTATCTGGAGGGGTTCAAACTCCTGCATTAGCGTAAGATCATGAGAGTGGTCCCTGAAGAAGGGTGGGGTGGGTAGATGGATGGGAAGGAGGGAGACAGATGAAGGGATAAAGGTGAAGGGAATGGTGTACCCTGACTGGATCGTTTGGAGCAGTGGTTTCCAACTATTGGCCTGCAAACCGGTGCCAGGCCATGAACCTCTGGCTGCTAGACTACGGCACACTACACACTCTGGGACCAGGGGTGGAGTATACTCCTGGGACGTCATTATTTATTAAATGATTTGTAACTGAGTAATGACACTGGAGTGGATGATAGTATTTTCTGTCCCTCAACAAAGGCCTTAAATTTGCTTATTTTGCTGTGGTGGATGATTTGTAGAATGGTTTCATGTAGACATCTACGTTGTCTATTATAAACACACTGTTGTTGTGAGGGTGGTCTTGTCTTTGGTGCTAAGTATATTGTGGGTACCTTGGTCTGGGGTATGTCTGGTATCTATATTGTCTTCTTCGGCTCTAAGCAGGGTCCTTTCTGCTGGAGACCAAAGACTCTGAGTATGTATTCCCAGAGAATGAAGTGTCTCTCTGGAGTCTTTAATGGAATGATCTCATTGGTCTTGGTTGAAAGCAGTTTCTCACCCTCAAATGGAAGGTTGTCCACGGTCAATTGTATCTTGCAGAAAAAAGCTGCTGAGTTGAACCACAAGGTTCGTCTCAGGACTACAGTACTTTACTTGCTGTAGATTTTGTAGTCTTGTCTGCAGCATCAAGAGGACTGTTTGAGAAATTGTGTGGCCTTAGCAAAGGCAGCTTTAAACTGTTGTTTCTTTGCTCTGGTATGTCGTCAATATAAATATTAAACTTGGAATAGTTGTTAAAGTTGTATTTGCTGAGTAACTACACTGAACTGTAGAGTGGATGATGTATAAACTTTCCTCACAAACAGATCTAACCTCTTGCTGTCTGTCAGCCAGGGCAGAATGATGTTGCTGCTGTTTATTCCTCTGAGCCGCTTGTACCACCAAGGAGTGGTGGATAGGGGGGTAAAAAGAAATTCAGAGCCCTTGACTTGGTGTCTAGAGATGTATCTGGTCCTGACCGGAGAGAGGTGGTTCCAGCAACTCTCCATCACCACAACGAATGGAAGACTTGTGGTGGCGGGGAGGGAGCAGGATATATGTTGCGCTTCTTCGTATTTTTTTTCCTTAGGATTATAGGACTGTGACGGCGCGTTGGGGGTCCCCCGTCTCCTGCACCCCGAAATGGCACGAACTGACTGCACCAGCCGGTGGAATAGAGGAAGTTTATTGCCTCTCCAGGATACAGCACAGCACAGATGTCATCTGGTCACAGAGCTGGGCTAGGATGCCTCAGGCCCCCTTGAGATGGGGGGAGAGGGAGACTGGGCCCCTAAACTCCAGCCCCTTTCCCTAGGCTGTCTCCTCCATGCTCCCAGACAGCAACTAACTCACACTCTTCCAGCCCTGCCCCCCAGCCAGGGCAGCATTGCCCCTTCCTTTGTTCCTCTCCATGGGGGGGTATCTGGTTCAACAGGTTTGGCGTCACCTGTGCATAGTAAGGTTTTCCCTGCTGGGTCTTGCTCCAGACAGCAGAGGTCACCACAGCCCAGCAAGTACCCCCACTACGTCACAAGGACCATGGGCTCCAATATTGCCAATGCACCAAATATGGCCTGGGTGGTGGCAGCCACGAGTGTGGCCCCTATAGTGGGATAGCACTGCTCAGTGGAGGTCTTAGACTGGGATAAACAGATGGTATGGCGACCTCGGTGCCAGGTGACAGTTGGGGTGACAAAGTTACATCCCCATCATCATCGGATAATTCCATGGGCGACATGAAGTTTTGGAACTGCTGTGGCGGGTGAAGTATCGGTGCTGAGCAAAAAAGAACTGAATGTGGAGGAAACCAGGTAACTCAGTGCTGAGATAGATGGTACCATTGTAGTCTGAACCACAACTGGCACTGATGCCAGCAGCAACGTTGTTGGTGCAGATGTACGCTTTGGTGCTGCGGCGGTCATGGTGCTGGCATTCAGTGCAGATAACTATTGCAGTGCCTTTGCCTCCAGTTCTCTGCACCAAGGTGGCAGCATCCTGATTGCTCAGTACTATGCTGGTTCCTGAGCTTGTTGTCTCAATACGGCTTCTGCGTGCACCATGCTTGATAACATTGTGATCGGTGCCAGAGATGCCTATTGTACCATATGTACTGAGGAGCGGTGCTATTTTGACCCTAGGCGCCAATTTCATACTTCTGTGCCGTTTGGGTGACTGTGCTTTATGAGGCATGGATGAGGCGCATTTCCTGGGGGACTTCTTCCCCTTATCAATTTGTTGGTTTGTTTTTTTTTACTCATTCAATACTTGGAATTTCTCCAGCATGATCATTTTTACGCAGAGGATGTCTATCTTTGCGGCTTCACGCTTTCAGCTTAGCACAGTCATGGCAGTCCTGCTGGACATCGGATTCCCCGAAACACTGAGCGCATTTGGAGTGCCCATCAGATACAGACATGTAATTGTTGCAACTCAAGCAACTTTTTAAGCCTCATGACCCCAACATAAGTAACCGAAAACTTAGAAAGCCCAAACAGCAGAAAAAAACTTCAGGAAGGAAAGTTTTCGGGGTTTTTTTTTGTTTGTGAGAGATCTTGGATCAAACGGGGAATTAAAGAGGAAAGAAAACTAGAACTATCTACTTACCTACAGGATTAACAACAGTGAGTGAAGAGCACTGCCGAGCTCCTTCTCAAGTTAGGGATGCAAAGAAGGAACTGAGAGGAAGTGAGCTGTGCATGCAGTCGTGGCACGCATGCACCACAGTTGCTGCGCATGCATGGCCACCTCCCCAGGCACTGCTGTGAAACCGCCCGTCTACAGCACTGGGACGCACCAACACCTGCTATGGAACACCCACAGGGACCTCTCTCCAAGAAGCAGCACCTTTAAAAGTATACAATCACAGCAGCTGCTAGAAACATGACATTACACAATATCTCAAAGACATTTTTCTTTCCAGATGCCAGCCCTGTGTCTGGACAAGCAGATGCGTGTTAACCAACCTGAACAGGCATATTTCAAGTCAGTAAATCTGTTAGCTAACTGGAAGACCAAATACCCAGTACAAAGACAACTAGAAAAATGAAGCCTCCAGTGGCTAAGCCTCCAGTTGCTCCAAATGAAACATGGAAATAGCTCTGAACAAAGGCTAACTCAGTATTAATGATTTAGTTAAAATGAAGGAAAGATTGTTTATGCTTATTTGAGGTGTGCAAACTATAATCCAACTTCCTTTGAAATTTCTGCCTATTTATATAGATTATAGTCATGCAGATAAATAGTAGATAGAATTTCACACCTGCTTCTGTCAAGTATCCCCCATTAATTTCTATATAACTACTACCATCATTAATAGAGGGCCATTTACACACAAGAGAATCAGTTAGAACACTTGGACACTGCATTTTTAGAAGTCATCAAGTTAAGCTAAATATTTTTATTCTGCCCATTAGTTCTATGCCATAACACCATTCACCCTTAATTTTTTTCAGTTTAACTTTGGTGACCAAGATAATGCTACTCTAAGTATCTAGTATTTGCTGATGTGTCAATAGTTAAAAATAGGACATATTGAAAATGTTGGTGCACCTTTATTGTAGTACTAAGACAATTTGTAACTGATACTTTTACATTTAAAGTGTGTACATCTTTTGTATCTTGATTACAAGGGTTAGAAAAAGATTTTTTATATTGAGGCTATCAATGACAATGGTCTGTCCTTACAATTTAACAGAGTAATATAAGGCGAGAACCATTAAGTGCTCTTGGTAAAAATTACTTACTTCTGCATCTTCTCCAAAGAATCGATATTTATATCCACATTCCACACACAAAATAGCATCTTTATACTGTTCTTTCAATTCTATGAACTGGAGTTCTAGTGGAGTGTAAATGCTTTTGGTTCTTTTATTAAAGAAGCTTGTATTAGAAATATTTTGAGAGCCTTCATAACTCTTGCATGATGCTGAAAACTGAGTAAAACTAAAGCATGATTGTTCCTGTGAATAAAAAATAATATTACAATAATTATGGAAGAATACTTAAATTACACTTGTCATAAAATACAATTCCAGTTTCCAGAATTGGCTGTCAGATTAAAATAATTCTAATGCCAGTAGCGTAATATATATATGCAAGCAAAAGCACAATAAACTGAGAGCACAGTTCATGAAAAGAAAATACAAGTCAATAAAGAAAAATTCTGTGACTGATCACAACTGCACACACTCAATCCCACTCCACCCAAGAGCACTTCAGTTGACCTCTCCTCCTTCCATCAGTTGTCCATGTTAGTGTCACATTTTATCAAATTTGGTATCTTTCCTTCAGCCAAAAATGCAACTTAACTTATCTAAAACGGGCAAAATAAGTATAGAATATAGAAGCGATGAAAGGAAACCTCTCCTCTACTGAACAATAACCAGCCAAGAGATCAGAAGTAGCACATCAACCAAGCATTTATGTGCCTCAGTCTCTAAGGCTCCAACGCCACAATTTGATCCAGGTGAAAGTTTATTGTGCCCATATGGAGCTCCATGGAAATCAGTGAAGCACCAGGCTGACAAGGTTCACCTACTTCAGGGTTTCCCAACCTGTGGATTAGGACCCAAATATGGGTAGCCACTACACTTCAAAAGGGTCCCCAGGTGGCTTTTAAGGAGCCATTCACACTTTTTTTGAATTGCCCTGGGTCACCAAGTTTTCCTATATTGTCAATATGGGTCCGCATCTGGAAAAGGTTGAGAACCACTGACCTACTTCATTCAAATTGCAGGATTGGGGCGAAACTAGTTAGCAAGTACTCCTTATATAGCCTGCTTTGAGAGTACAAGGCCACTGTGTTTAACTATTTTTGTTATTGTGCAGATGTCATTCCGATGTTTTTTCAGTGTAAGTCTAACCACATCTTCCCTAGTGCAGAATGCAACAAAGTGCTCCAACAACCTTGAGTTCTGCTGGAATACATTACATTCCAGTAATAATTTTGTACTACTTCTAAGGTGAGAAAACTATGAGAATTTTTGCAATCATTATTATAATGCCTGAACTAAATAAGAACTCAGTTGAAAATCAAATTGGAAAGGATGTGAATAACCTCACCCGCATCCTGTAGTTGGGATATTTTACCACCATTTTCTATCTTTTAATCTTTAAGCATTTCTTATTTAAAACAACATTTAATTAGAACTTCAGTTGCACAATTTTTAAGAATGTCACTGAAGAACAGCAAGAGATATTTTGCTTACTGTGTTAAGAGCTCTGTAAAATATTGTAATATGAATGTCAGATTCTTTCATTGGTATGACATTGCATAATTTCATGCTGCATTCTGTCATGTTGAACTTAAAAGAAACCTAACAACAAAGCCTGTATTTTAATCATAAAAAGCAATCCAAACTGCACTAATTCAGTGATCCCTGGAACACAAGCACTGCATACCTTGTGATTGCTCTGAGAGCCTGAATCCTGAGAATCAAGAGCGCTATGCAATTCTGGGGTCCTTCCCACAAAACCATGACATTTTTCCAAATTGACGAGTTGATTCCCTTGAGAAGTATCCACCTGGACTTTGTTACATGGGTGTTTTGAATCACTGCAGAATTCCCTCAGTTTGTTTAATGTTTCCATACATACACGGGGACTGTCACATTTCTTAGGCTCCTCTTCATTAGTAAAAATACACAAGGAAAATTTATTAGCAATTAGGATAACCTTGCAATTAGGATTTCAATTAGACTGGCATCAAAGATGAGAGAAACAAGATAGATAAGGTGATATATTTTATTGGACCAACTTCTTTTGGTGGAAGATACAAGCTTTTGAGGTACAAAGAGCTCTACTTCAAGTGAGAGAAGGATGCATAGTGCCTGGACTACATATAAATTGAGACAGGTGGTTATGCAAAAATAGTAATTCATGTTGGAGACAGTCACTTGAAGTGGAAACTGGGAGTAGATCATTATGAATAAAGTATCTAAAGTGGGCAATTAAGGGTACCAAACAGTGCAATGTGTTACTAAAGAAGGCTACGTCTAGACTATGGGTTTTTTCCGGGATACATCCTCCTGCCACATCCAGGGAGCATGTTTGTTCTTCAGCTTTTCTCCCCTGAAAGAGTAAATGCGTTCTTTCAGGGAACCCTGTATGCCCCTTTCTAGGAGGGATAAGGGCTCTGCCAAAAGAGGCGGATTTTCTAGACAGGGCCAAATGGTGGAATAGCATTTTCTGAAAAAGCGATCAGAAAAAACTATGCAAATTGTGAACCACAATTTGCATAGCTTTTTCCAATAAAGCCCAGTAGTCTAGATCTAGCCAAAGACAGCACTCAGTTTCTTACTCAACCTCATTAGCCCAGGATAAATATGCTTTTAGATTACTACAATTAGTTGTTTATAATTCTAGTTAAGATTACATTCACATTAACATTAAACTATAATCAACTATAGTCGCAGCCTAACACAACTCATGTTTACGTGGATGCATAAAGAAATAGGGTCAACCGTTAAAAAAAAAAAATCACACTTCTGACTTTTAATCTATTATTGCTACAATTTACACCTATCTGAGACTGGTCTACGTTGCAAGTTTATACAGGCATAACTACATCTATCAGGGAAGTAAAAAAACTCAACAATCAGGAGAGATGTAGCTATTCTGACCTAACCTCTAGTGTGGAAAGCTCTAGGTCAATTAAAGACGTCTTCCACAATCTAGTTACTTGCCTCTGCGGGAGGCGGATTACAGTGATGGGAGAACCCCTCCCACTGCTGCAGTATCTACACTGAAGCACTACAATGGCACAGCTGCATTATACCACTGTAACATTTTAAGAGCAAACACAGCACATACTACCCATGCCAATGTGATGATTCTTCTATTACCACAGGTAATTCACTACCCCGAGGCGCTGGAGCTAGGTCAATGGAAGAATTTTTTCTACTGACCTAGCACGGTGTACAGCAGGGATTGAGCTGACAACTACACCACTCAGGAATGTTGCTTTTTCACACACTTGAACCATGTCACTAGGGATACGTCTACACTGCAGAGTTTTCCCAGAAAAACAGCTTTTTTTCTGGAAAAACTACACTTATGTCCACACTGCAATTGCGTTCTTTAACAGACAGTCAAAAGAATGCAGGTGTTTTTCCAACAGCAGTAAACCTCTTTCTATGAAGAAGCAGCCTTTTTCCAAAAGAGCTCTTTCGAAAAAGGCGTATTTGGCCATGGAAGAGGTTTGTTTTTTTTTCCCCAAAAGAGGAGGCCTCCAGGAAAAAGCAAAGGTGCCCTAGTAGCCACTCCGTCCACAGTAATCACAACTTAAATGTGAGATAGTGTCCAATCAATGTGGATGCTTTTACTGTGTGGACGCTCTCTTCCGGAAAAACTTCTTTTGAAAGAAGCCTGCAGTCTAGATGTAGCCTGCGTTAATCCAACCTTTTAGTTGGAATCAGGCTCTACATTATGTCTTTAAAGACAGAGAAAAAAAATCCTATTTATTTTGTGAATGTGAGAGAACTGTATGTATGAACAGCTTCACTATTTCCTCTGTATAATCTGCGAGGTCCAGGTCACAAAGACCAAAAAAAAAAAAAAAAAAAAAAATCTGTGGAACAGTGGAATTGCAAAGCCTGAGCTAGGTGCCTACCCTCATTATACAAAGGAAGGTGGGAAGGTGAGAGTCAGGCACCTAAGAAAGGGATCCACAAAAGCCAGCATTCTAAGTGAGGAGCCATCTTAGGGAAATGCCAAAGAAAAGGGAGTATCCAGGCTGCCAGGAGGTAATAATCCTTGAGGGAGGAGACTAGATCTCTTACTTCCCACATGAATACCCTAACCACAAGGATACAGAACCATTCTCAGCCACACTCTCTGGCCTAATGACTAATAATTTATCCAAGGAAGAACAGCTTCAACCTGACAGACTGAAGGATACTCTTGAGTCTTCAGTAACGCAGTGGTTGCCTGAGAGATAGCAAATGCCTGTTTAAATCCTCTCTCCCCCCATCAGACAAAGGGAGATGAGTGCTCTAACCACTGGGATGCACCTCCTCTTCCATCTGGAGGACCAGCTCAGCATGCACACACGAAAAATGTCTGCTGTACCATGTTCCGCAGGAACACCTATCTTCCCCTGGTATGAAGATCACATTGCCTAGAATGAAATAGCAGTGCACAAGCCCAGAATCAGGAATTTAAGCATCTAGGGAACTAGCCAAGTGGGTGTTGATGGATCGCAGAAAAACCTAAATCTAGGATTGAGATGCCTAAATACCCTTTTTGATCTGAGACTTAGTTTCACTTGTTTGTGTGTGTCTCACGCAGAAGGCAAAAAAAAAAAAGCCGCTTTTATTTTTAATAGAGCCAAGTAACAGAGCAGGACAAGAACCTCTCGACTTCTAATCAAGAGAAGAAAGTGGGGATGGCTAGCCCACGCTCTCAGAAAACCATTATCCAACATAGGCCGTCAAGCTTTCACATAGAACCCGCAACAAAAATGCAAAAGGGGAAGACCTTGGACAATGTGGAGAAGATTTACTGAGACTGAAGAACAACAACTGGGGTATTCCTGGAGTCAGCTAGAAGTTGTGTCTCAAGACACAGTGAAGTGGAGGAGACTTGTAGATGACCTGTGCTCCACTGAGAGTACAAGGGTTTAAGAAGAAGAATTGTAAAGCTATAAAATGAGTAGGGCATCTCAGAGTCCAATGTATAGAGCCCTGGACAAATACAACATTTGTATCCACATCTGCAAAAATGAACTGTGGATATCAACATCCACATCTGTGGATGCGGATACCCACAGACATAAAGCAGATATTTGTAGATTTGCAGGGATCACATAAAACTACTTCAGCTATTTTTTAAACCAGAGTGTATTCCAAGTTAGTGTGTCTCAACGTTTTTTCACTCTTATTTCTGATGGTCTTTCAAGCAGTATAAAAGTGTTGTTTTGATATCACTACAGTCCCTTTCTACTATGAAAATTGATTCTTTCCCAAAAATCTGAGTTAATGAACCTTTTTATTTACTGCTTTGTTTTTCTACCAGCATTAATTTATTAATTAAATGCTTGGTGTAAAAACGGATAATGCAGAAACTTTTTCTTGAAATAGTTTCAACATAATTAGCAGTCATAATTGCTCAACAAAAATGGAACTTTAAAATATATATATAGAGAGAGAATTCAAAAGCCAGTGTCTAAAGTATACGACAAAGTTGTCAAAAAAATAAAATTACAATTTACTCAGTGTAGATGCCTGCAAGTTTTTGTTTTACAATGAGCTCACCGAAGTCAAGAATCTTCACTGTATCCTGGTCTTCCTCTCTATTACCTTCAATGGGTTTCGTCCTCTTTTCACTAGGCTCATTGTTTTCAACAGCTCTTCTCTTAGATTTTGAAGTCTAAAACATTAATTTAAAAAATTAGTTTATTTTCTTCCCTTGTCATATGCTGAAAGAATTTAAAAAAAAAAGAGACACCCACAGAACAAACTTTATCCCTGCACAATAAAGCAAACACTAACTCTGCTATTTTAACTTACTACATGAATGTATACAATGGTTTTTATAACTGGCTAGATTTCTTCAAAAGAGAAACAAAAATCAGTTACTCCGAGGGGAATTATGTGCCATTGTGCATATGTCTAATCAACGAGCTATGCATATTTTTAATTTGTTGTGCAGAAAAAAAGCTTCTGCCAAAAAATTGATGAAGTTTCACCTTTTTCCCCACCAGAGGGTGCTGTGGCACTAGAAAAAGGCAGCAGCTCCCAACCAGCTAGGGAAAAGAAAGAGCCTGCCTTCTTCACAGCACCTGTAACACCAGGTCAGGAGTACAGGGAGACAGTCAGCATGGAGCTGCAGGGGGCAGACACAGAGATTCATAAGGGTTTGTGGGGGAGGACAGACTGAGACAGGGGCTGAATGGGAGTGGAGGCACAGAAACACAGGAGGAAGGGAGGTGCAAGACCACGAGGAGTAGGTGTGCGGGAGTGGTGGATGGACACATGGTGACAGAGGGTGCAAGGACAGATGGTCGTAAGGGGATACCAGAGGACAGGGGCAGATGTACCTGACTGAATGGGAGAGGCTAAGGGGTCAGCCAGGTTCTGCATGAGGGAAGCTCTGTAATAATCCCTTCCCACCTCCCAAAAAAAATCCCTGATCCATACTCTTCCCAACCACACCCAACAACCCTCAAGTTCACACCAGGCTCCTTCCCAGCAGTTAACTTCATGTTCTTAAGCTCTTCCACTATACATGATTGCCCCCAAGCCACTGCACTGCTTCTGAGGGTACAGGAAATACAGTCCTGTGGTGCAGTTTAAATTAATATTGCAACTTAAATTATTACTCAGAATTCTGTGTTAATATGCGTAGTAAGAAATCTATGCGTCAAAAAACATTTCCTGAATCTTTGCAGAATTTTGCAGAATCCAAGAATACTGTGTGCAGAGCTTTTAAATTTTTGGTACAGAATTCCTCTAGAAGTAACTAGTGTACTCTACCAACAGTAGACACATCAAGGTATAATTACAACATGGCTCCCCTCCAGCTCACAGGCTTGACTAAATCCACAAGTAGGGATGTGTGGGTTCCAGAACAGTAATGACAAATTTATCACGTCCAGGACTGATCCATCACTTCCCAGACTGACCAAAAGGGTCCCAGAGCAATCACCCCAATTCACTGTACCTGAGGATTTTGTCAAATATATAGATGTCCTTATCCCAATAAAGTAATTGGCGAAACTTCCATTGACTTCAATGGAACTAGGATTTAACTCTTTGTAACAAACATTATCATTAGAAAATGTTTAACTTCCCTAACTGAAGTGACTTGGGCCTTCACTCTGCACTCTCAGGCTTTCAGAAAGCTCATTAATTTAGGCCACCAAAGACCTAGTTTGTATAGTGCCATAGGTTAACACTTTACAAGCTGAAAAAAAATGCCTTTGATCCCCTTAAAGCTCACAGTGAACAAACATCCACATTATAAACTTCCCCACAAGTAATCACTCATTCTTTGAGAAAGATGACAAGAATTAATAATGCATGTAAATGGAACAGGATGAAGGTACACCGATGCAAGTAATGTGACATCTGCTATGAGGAGAGAGACTATTTCAGTTACCAGGTCTATCCATCTAGCATCTTCCACCCATAATTAATTCACCTTCAAAATTATCTTTTCTGTATTCATGAAGTTTGTACATTGAAATGTATATTTCATCATACTTTCTATGTTAATTTATCAAAAATTATTTCAACTGTAATTGCTACTCATAACGATTTTTTCCCCCCTTTAAAAAGTATTTTAACCACAAGTTCTTAAATGATGGAATCAGGTAAAATGATTCTTTACCTTTCTATGGTCAGTAAATTAGTCAGAATATTCTAATTTCATCATTAAAATAGTCTGATCAATAAAGATTACATGTGTATACCAACGTCAGTTACTTCTTTATATTTGACTATTTCTTTTAATATACAACATGTGCCAAGTCATTCTACAGTTCCATATACATATAAAATCACATATGGTTTTGTGGCATTTCTAACAGTAGTAGCATTTTACATGAGAGGTGGTTTGTAAATATCACTAGGGAAATTGAAACTTCATCTAACCCTGTACCCAGTTCAAGATCTACTACAAAAAGAGAGTCATTTGCCATGATATTGGTGGTTGAATTTCCAGTATGGGATGTGCCCTTTCCCACCCTGCACAGATGAGCATATATAATTTTCTGAAAAATATTGCCCAATTAGGCTGCACAAACACCATCTTATGAAATGCTCTAAGCCAGGACTGGGCAACGTGTGGCCCAAGGACCATATGTGTTTGCCAGCATTAGCCCCTAGCAGGCTACCGGTGCTTTACTTAACTGCACACCCTCAGGTATGGCTGCTTGCAGCTCCCGTTGGCCGCAGATCACTGTTCCCAGCCAATGGAAGTTGTGGAAGCTCAAACGCCACTTCCCACAACTCACATTGGCCAGGAAGAGCAATCAGCAGCCAACAGGAGCTACAAGCAGACGTACCTGCAGATGCACAGGTAAATAAAGTGCCAACAGCATACCATGGGCTAACACTAGCAAACTACATCTGGCCCACAGGTTGCTTATTGTTTACCCGTTCTAAACAAAGGATATATCATGGCCACAGAACCTCAGTTGCTTCACTTCTTGCTAAATTTCAGACTCCTACAAGAAAGGATAACCAAGGAAAAAAGACAGCGGGCTGATAGCATGAAATATGCAGAAGCAACACTTTCAAAACAACATTGTTTCTTCACTAAATAGAGCTCTTCACAATTCCACTAGCGGGTCTCTCACAAACACCACAACTCTTAAAATGGGTTGAGGAGACATAGTTTAAAAAACTGTAAAATTGCCTTCCCAAAGTAACCATCAGTTCCAGATGTCATGTTCAGAGTAATCACGTAAATGTGTATAGAACATAAGATAGCAGCGCTGCGCTGCACATTTTTGCGGTGAAAACATCATGAAGGTATAAATGTTGGCTTAGCCCTGACAGTCCCTGCGGCTCACAGACACTGTAGCTAATGCAGAACACGTCTCAATGGACAGCCTAATCCACTTAAACAGAAGCAGAAATAGAATTCCCTTTACACAGACTTCCTAAAACCCTTAGAACAGGGTTTCCCAATAAAAAGCCCTCTTCATCAATGGTAGGGAGATTCTCCAAAGAGAAATTAACTATAAAATTTAATGGTCTGATTCACATGGATCTTGGATAGTATTTCTTATTTAAATTTTGGATGAGAACACAGGACAACTTTGTCTCTATAATACAAAATGAATGAAAACCTGTAACTCATTCTTCTCGTAAATATAACTGATTAAAAATTCTATCTTTAATTATAAAGAATAAAGAACACTTTTCCAAAAAGTAAAAAGGTGATTGTCATCTCAGCGGCAGCAGACTCATGTTTATCGTAGAAGATCTCTAATTGCTACAAAGGTTATAACCACAAAGACTCTTTTGAGATTAGGAGAACTAAACGCAGTAGAAAAGCTATGTTGAGGTAATACTGAAAATGCTGACATAAGAAAGCTCAAAGACTAAAATATAACCATGACTCTAAAATACATTTTATGAGCATGGAACGCCAAAAATGTTTTTCTAGACTATAGCAGAAATCGTATACATTTCAATAGAGCATGCCACATGATATTCCATACTTCAGGGTAAAGTGATTCTACATTAGAGGACATGACTTGAGAAAGAAAGTTTGATGATATTCAAAGAAAGGCTCCTGAGAAACAGAGGGTCAGATCTGCATAGAAATATTGTCGGAGTGACATGCTTTACTCCTTCAGGAATTCTGTGCCACTGTACCCATGTAGAATTCATGTCCTCTGAAGACTGTTTTTTCTCTGCAGAAAACTTTCTTCTGAAGAGATGCTGTAGTGACACCTTTTACCTACAAGGGGGTAATGTGGTACCAAAATAGAAAGCAACCAGTTCATCAGCTGTAGTAGTCAGTAGGTAATAGGGAGGAGAAGATGCAGCATCCCTCACAGTACCCCATTAGAAAACATGGGATATGAGGGAACACAGAGTGGTTGAGAGGGTCAGGCTGGGTTTCAGAAGTTTAATAATCTAATAGATAGTCAATGGATTTTCCATCAACTAGTTGATAAGTGGGGGAGAGGTAGTAGGGTTAGCTCCCGGCCCCAGGAGCTAATACCACTGGGGCTCAGCCTTTTAAATGTATTAAGAGGATGACTCTTAATACATTTAAAAGGCTGAAGCATAGCAGGAGGACCTGGTGCAAGCTGGGCCAGCTGATGTCCAGCTCATGCCGAGTTCCACCACTACCCACCAATCTTAAATGTGAAAAGGCTGGAACGCAGCAAGGAGACCTGGTGCAAGGCTGGAATCAGCCGATTCCCAGCTTGCACCGGGTCCCCTCTATTGCACATCTGATTTTTAAATGTATTAAGAGACAGCAGGATCTTAATACATTCAAAAAGAAGAGGCACAGCATCTAAGACTGGGTACGAACCGGGAATCAGTGGATTCCAGTCTCGCTCTCAGTCCTCACTAGCCTCCTGCCTCCCATGCACTCTGAAGAGATGGTGCTGGGGGGAGCTGGCTTAAAAGCACCAGCTCCTGCTCCCTGCCTCCTGGCTGCCTCTGATACAGGCAGCAAAAAGGGGGCAGAGGGGAGACTGACTAGTAGTTTACATCCCTAGCAGAGCCACCTAGTAATGGCTGTCTGTATTGTAGTTTAAATTAATTATTACTCAAAGTCATCTGTTAATATGTAAAGAACCTGTCAAAACATTTCCTGAATCATTTTTGTTGTCTTTATTGTTACAGACATACCTGTGGACAGGTATTTTTAAATAAGTTACCAAAACAATTGAAACTGGCATGATTATAATGTGGTATTTTGAAAAATACACAGAATTTTGCACAATTTTAAATATTGTATGCAAAATTTTTTTTTGTTTGTTTTGGTATAGCATTCCAAAAGCAATGCTTGAGCAACACCAGTTTATACTTTCCAACAATGATAATGGACCTGCTCTGCTGGTTTCTTGAGAGTTTACACTTCCCTTGCCATTAATAAAGTTCTAGTATTACAAATCTCAATTCTCAGGTCTCAATTGTCATTGCCAGCAAGCCACTGACCCCACTATTGCTGTTTCCAGTTACTGAGTCTGAAAGCTCTTCTAATTAAGAAAGGCACTGTACTAGTGCTCTTTGTTGATGTAGGTTTAATAATAGTACAGCAAATAAGCAGCAATCTGAGGAACAGAAAGAGAGAACCAAGAATTCCTGCCTCCAGATACATCAAAAGGCAAAATACTCATGACTTAAATCTGCCTTTCTTATCTGGTTCTTTGGAGGTCTGATCGGTAATAACCAAAAATATCATAGGACAGTGGGTCAAGAATAGAAACATAATTGTGCAGTCAAGCAAACTTCATAACACTTCCTATGTACAATACAATTTATAAATTTAGGGAAATTTAATTTAAAAAAAGACTCTAAAAGCACTCCAGACACAAAGGTCCTTATATGCTCACCTGACTTTGGAAAAGAAAAGCATTAGATACTTGGTGTAACACCATGCTTTTATAATCTCAACTACAAATATCTGATGCTGCAAAGGTAATACTACGATGGGCCCAAAAAAGCATTGCTTTCCAAAAAAGTGTCCAAAGCCTAGGTGAACTGCAGAAAGGGGGTGCCATCCAATGAATGGGAATCTGCAATAGCCACTTCGGAGAATGTTTGAGTTTTACATGGTATAACTCTCAGAACATAAATTTAAAGAAACCTTGCCAAATCCTGAACACTCACTGAGCCAAGGCAAATAATTTTTCTTAATATATTTTTGTAATTATCATTAATCACCAAAACTGACAGATTTGTATAATTTGGCAAAGTTGATTTTAAATTTAGTTCCTTTTAATTGCAGCTTTATAAAAACTAAATATAAGCAAACACACAACACAGACGCTTGAGTTCCAATGGTAGGTGTGTCTGCTGAACTGCATTTCCTGGCTATTTTGAGTTCTCATTCAAACCTAACATTATCTGGATTTGAATTAGGAAGTAAAGAGATTATTACTGCTTCCTGTGCCCTTAATAATATGCAGAAAAGGAACAAAATTTCATATGTTTAGGGTTTACTAAGTAAACATTGTACATAAAAGTCTCATCCATCTGAAGTAGGTTATGCCCATAAAAGCTCATCTTTTTTGTTACTCTTAAAGATGCTGCAAGACTATTTGTTGCTTAAGGTTCTATCAAAGAAGTTTAATCCAGGCTACTGCCCTACAAATTACTTCAGTATAATTTACATAATTCAAGGTTGTGTGTAAACTACACTCCAAGGCAACGTAAATTACACTAAGCACCCATGCAGACAGCACTGTATTGGCAAAACTGACATAGCTACCATTTCTTATTGAGGCAAGGGTTAGTAAACAAACGGGTTCTCTCTTGCACATCACCAAAAGTCTGATACACACTACATCTTACTTTGCAAGGGGCTCAGGCACGTGGAAAAGCTGCTCTCAGGAGCAACATAAATTACACTGACCTAAGCATTAGTGTGGACAGTACTATGTTGGCTGGAAACACTCTCCCACTGACATACCAACTGCCAGGGAATGGAATAACTATGCCAACAGGAAAGCTGGCACCCATCAGCACAAAGCAGTGGTGCCCAACAAGTTCTAAAGCAACAGCCACTACAGTGGCTACTACTATAGCAAACGGCAGCTAAGTGGAGGGGGCATGAGACCGAGGCTTAGCAGCCCGGTGGGACAGGACGGGACGTGGCGCTGACAGGGGTTTGTTTGTTACAGGAGAGCCACGCACACGGCGGGCTAGGAAAAATCCGCCCCAGGAGCCGCGCGGCCCGCCCCGCTCCCTGCACCCGACACGCCGCACCGGCTGCTGCTGCGCCCTTCCCCGCGCACCGTGTGCGGAGCCTGGAGCCCCGCGTCACCGCTCGCCCTGGAGCAGGCTGCTGAGCTGGCTACGCGCAGGGACCCCGCTGGCCGGAAGAATTTACTCAGCACCGACCGTCCGGGGCCGCTGGGCGCCCGCCCGCGCGGCATCGCAAAGGCAGGAACCTGCAGCCCAGACGCCGCAAGCGCCGCCGAACACAACAGTGATGTAATCACGTCACCACGTGCAGCCTCGAGAGGCGAAGCTGGAAGGAAAAGGGATGGGGCCTGGAGAGGGGGAGAGAGGTAATTGGTGCTTTCCCGGTCACGTGAAGGGCAAGTAGGCCAGGCGTCTGTCTCTCTGCGCATGCCCAGTGCTCTAAGGCTGGGACTGTGGCGCGCTAGTTCCAAAGTCCGAACGAAGCGGGAAGCTGGAGAGAGAGCAGGATCCGACCGCACAAAGGAAGCGCCATGGTCCGCTCCTTAAACTCCATAGTGGCCGTGTGCCAGAACATGGGTATCGGGAAGAACGGAGACCTCCCCTGGCCGCCGCTCAGGTAGTGCAACCCGGGTCCTTTCAGCCTCTGGCGGGAGCTGCGCAAACGGCCTACAAATCCCAGGGTGCCACGCTCTCCATGCCTAGGGGTCGGTTGCCTCTGTAGGGGGCGTTGCATGCTGGGGGGCGTAGTCTGCAAGGAGGAGGCTGTCGGCGCTGCGTTGTAGGACGGAGGTTTAGCGGGTCTGGCCGCTGGTCACTTGGCTGCATGTGAGGCCTTTCTCTGTCCGGTGTCCGAAGCCAGGCGGATCAGTAGTAGCGAGCAGCATCTTCTGATCTCCTGTAGGAAACGAGCGTGAGCGGTCCCAGCCCAGGCTCGGTCCCAGCAGCCTGCATTGGGCGCTGGATCACTCTCTTCACATGAACGTAGGAGGGAACGTTGAGATTTCAGGCGGGTTCTCAGCACTGTAGCTTTCGATACTACAGCATCTGCGGCAGAGCTAGATGAATCGAGGACTTCAGGCTCCAGGGCATTCAGCATGACACCTCAGCGGCTATAAACTTGCTTACATTTATTTAAAATGTATTTAAATTATATTTTTCTTTATCATTAAAAAATCCATACACCCAGTACATTGTGATTTTTTCTTTTTCTTTTGCTAGGAATGAGTTTAAATATTTTCAAAGAATGACTATGATGACCACTGCAGAAGGTAATATTTGGGTTTTAGGCTTCTACTTATTAAAAATGTGTTTCTGTGATGTAACTAAATTGAAAATATTAGCAACTTTTCCCTGATTACATTGATTTTATTGCTGTTTTAGTATAAAATAAGTTTACAAGTGTATCTTTTCACCTTCTAGTTACAAAGTTTTTTTACACTGATAACCTCTCTGCTGCACTGAACTATCTGTGTAGCTCACATGCTCTATTCAATTATGTTTTCATAATGGGTTTATTTTAGAATGTAATTTGACCAGCCGAATGAAAGTCTAATAATTTACAAATTACATAGACCTAATTAAGATGTAGAAATCGTTTTTTATCATGTTTTCACCTGTCAATGTAAGTAGAAATTGAACTATTTAGTTTACTTCAGACAGTAACTCTTTTTATATTCTGAAAAAGGTTTTTTATTTTCTCTAAATCAAAACATAGAACTTTAAACCAAATGTTTAAAAAATCTATATACTAATGGTAGGAATAGTATAACTCTTCAGAATAAATGCAAACTGCACAGATTTTTTATATATATTTTTAGGGCTTAATTTTTTAAAAAATGTTCTACTTGACATTCCTTCTCCCCCCCCCCCCCATCCCCGCTACTCTGGGGTGTCCTCACTGTCTTGGTTCAGATATGACCTTAAGAAACTTTAGCTCCTTTAGAGTGTGTATGCCAGCAAAATCATATAGACCCATGAGCAATGCCAGCTATCTTATTATTGGGAAACTTTCAACCTTTTTAACTGGATAAACCTCAATATATTGATTTATTAGCATATGTCTTAACTGACCTGCCATAAAATTGTCTAGTGTATGTTATGTATTTTTATATACCCCATTGAAACTGTGTAGAATACCAGCAGCTGCCACACACAGCAGCGCAGAATTAAAGTGGTAGTACCACCACACACACCCCATAATAACCTTGTGAGCCCCACACACACAATTCCTTTTTTGGGTCAGGACCCCTACAATTAAAACACCATGAAACTTCAGATTTAAAAAACTCAAATACATTATTTTTAAAATCCTACTACGGGACCTCACCCCTGCTCGCTACATTCACCAACCCCCCCCTCTTGGATGGGGAGGGCCTGGGGCTGAGGCCACCTGGCCCCAGCTCTCTCCCCACCACAAGTAGGGAGGGTCAGAGGCTGCCCTGGACCCGGCTCTTCCCACTTGGCACTGGGGGAGGGCCCAGCCTCAAGACCTCCCCACACAGCCCTGGCTCTCCTGGGGGCTCCCCCAGCCGCCAGGAGGGGCTGAACCAAGGTTCTTTCCCTTCCCCCACTACCAGGGAGAGTCCGAGGCCACCCTAACCTGGCTCTTCCTTCCTGCCCCCGGTCACCACGGAGGGCCCAGCCACAAGGCCACCCTAGCTCGTGGGAGTTCTTTGACTCTCCCAGCCCCAGATTTTTGCATTCTTCCCCCACCCCCAAGGCTGGGGTAAGGTGATGCCCAGCTCTGCCCCAAGCCACCAGGGAGGGCGGAGTGTGGGCCAAAGCCCTGCTGTGCTCTCCCCCCAGCCACCGGGAGATGCTGGGATGGGCTCTTCCTCGGCCATGGGGAGGGGCAGGCCAGGCTTTCCGCCCTCCCCCAGCCATCAGGAGGGACTGGGTCAAGGTCCTTCCCACCACCACCAGGGAAGATCTGAGGCTGCCCTAGCCCCCTCCCCCTACCCCCGGTCACTGGGAAGGGTCGAGCTCCAAGGTCGCCTCAGTTCTTGCCCCATCCCAAGGCCCCTTGCCCCAGCTCTCTCCTCCTGGATGCTGGGGGCAGGCTAGACTCTACCTTCCCCCCTCCCCCAATCTCACCAAACCTGGCTCTACCCACTTCACATCTCTCCCTGCTCCAGCGGCCAGAGGAATTGGGCAGTGGTGAGCCCGGGTCGCTCCCCCTGGCCCTAAGCACCAGGGAGGCAGGAGGCTGCACGACTACTAGAGCACTAGGGACGAGGCCATACGTCCTGAGAGCCACAAGACTCGCAGCTCCCACACTCCTCCAGCACAGGGGAGAGCAGAGTGGGGAGGCTGCATGGCTGCAGCTCCTGCAAAGCATAGGGGAAAGGGGAGGCCACGTGGCTGATGGCAGAGGGAGGGGCTGTGGGACATGGAGTGATGCATGACTTCACTCTGTCATTCTGCAGGAAACTTTCTTTTATTTTTATACATATACATATACAGAGAGAGAGAGAGAGAGACCCATGAAATTGACCAAAATAGAGCATGAATTTGATAGGACCCTATTCATAAAATTGAAGATGTCATGAATCCTGCCTTATGTTTACCTTGCATCCAAGATTTTAATGTAAACCTTTCTGAACTGTGCACTCTTTATTCAGCACTGGTAGGCATTCCATTGATGACCCCTCACAGACATCTTCTTTGCAGTGTCCACACTTCCATTGATGACCCCTCACAGACATCTTCTTTGCAGTGTCCACACACAGGTCTTTATTACAGTAGCGGGCCACAAGATCTTCCTGCACTGATGCTGCTCCCCAAATTGCTGCGAGAGCTGCAGCATTTTGTGATGTTTGTGGAGTAGAATCTCTGTAATATCACAAGAATGCTGAAACACTCAAACCCAGGAGTAAATGGGCAAAATCCGGCTCCATGTGTCAGTTGCTCAAAGGAGAACGGTTTACTCTATGAACTTGACACCAGAGCAGGTGAAGGCACACATGTAAATGGAGAAGTCCATATAAGTCAACCTCAGAGTGATGTGGAATAGCCATTGGAGGCATGCAAAAGTGATGTGCAGCTGTTTCATGTACACAAACAACAGACCAAACAAAGTCAATTTGCAGCAGACTTGGTCCACTTTGCAAGAGCATTCCAGAATACAGTAAGTACAGCGTCATTGCATGATGCGTTATCACGTGCATGCTCGTGTTTTAGGTGCCCAGTAACTCAACTTAAACCAGTGCACAACCTCCATGTAGTCAAGTCCTAATTTACTCATTTAGAAGCATCCTAATACCTAATGTTAATCTAATTTGAACATGTAGCTACAATTTTATCTGAGGTTTTAATTCTTGCAAATTTGCCCCAACTATGACAGTGTTCTTGAACAACATCCCTTTTAAAGTTATAATGCTTGACCACAACCCTAAATCACTCCTTCCCTTTCACCTCAGTGCAATAGGTGCACATCTTTGGCATGACATTTATATGCATATTGGTATGTAGCTGTCAATTTTGTTGTTATTGCTGCAAAGAGAAATGAATGGCTTATTAAATTAGATCTCAAAATGAAATAATTATTGAATGTGGGAGGAGAGAAGCAGGCTCCAGGCTGAACCTCCCAAATCCAGGACTCTCTGGTCCAGCAACATCCCTATGGCCTTGCCCAAGAGCCACAGAGGCTGGGAAGGGGAGCCAGCTGGGAGAAAGTGAGGGCTGAGGAATCCCAGCCAGGTCAGCAACAGCTGGACTAAGGAACTGCAGGGCCATGTGGGTCAGAGAGCCCAGGCCATGGCTGGGGAACCTCCCAGTGGCAATGGGGCCAGGCAACCGGAGAATCCACAGCAGCATCAGGTCCAGCCCAACAGGGGAACCCCAGGAAACCCCTGGTGGCTGGGATACCTTGATGGCTGGAGAGTCCTGGCCCTGGCAAGGGACTCCCCAGTGGCAACAAGGCAAGGTGGCAGCTGGAGAACCCCTAGAGGCAGCAGGACCGGCGGTGGCAGAGAGGCCCCACAGGAGAGCTCCAGGGAACCCTGGCACTAGCAGCCAAGTGGTCCCAGCTGGGAATCCTGACAATGACAGGAGCCCCACCTGGGTCAGAGTTGGCAGGGTGGGGAGCCCTAGCCTTTGAGGCCCCAGGGAAAGGAGCCAGAAACAGGACAGCCAGCAGGGGAGCATTAACCACCCCTGGTCTGGCAAACTCCCTGATCTGGGATTGCTCAGGTCCCCAGGGTGCTGGATCAGGGAGGTCCAATCTGCAATTCAAGAGTTTATACAAGGTATCATCACTTAAAAGTTTCTAAATAAGCTTCCAAAAGCTTTATCTTTACCAGCATTATTGTGCTTGTGTGTAGCTTCAGTTTACACCTAATTCTATGCATGATTGTCAGTGCTTTCATTTGTACACTTTGGGTTCACACAGTGCATCATGTAGTGGTAGTGGTCTACTAAACTAGTACACTGAATAGTAGTGTGACTATTCTTATTTTTTTCACTAACATTTTAAAATAGTTAAGTTTGAGACAAAGTACAGCTTTGTAAAACAGTCCCGTTCATTTCATGTAGGTGAGTTTGTTTCCTGGGTTTGCATTAGCTTCCTGGAAATGTTTGCAATGGCAGAATTGTTTTTCTATAAGTTTGTGAGATCTTGGTTGTATATTTTTGTGAAAAAGATATTTGAAATGCTTTTGAGTTTCAATAGCAGATACTGAACATGTTGTAATTTGGTTCTAGTGAAAAGAAACAGGGTTTCAGGAACTTAGGGCCAGATCAAAGCAGCTGTGAAGCTATTTTCTTTTGGATAGTGAAGGTAGTACTGTTAATTATAAAGTATATAGTTATATTAAAACGTATGTTTTTGTTTGACTTGAAGAGTGCCTAGCAAGGCCCAGATCCTAAAAACACTTTATGTATGTTGCTATTTTAGTCATAGAAGTAATCACAGGATCTGGGCCTAAGCTTGATGTTTTATTTGCATTTAGTCTTGCTAAGGTTTTCAATTTGCACTTAAACTTATTAACCCCATTTTTCTTTGAATTTATTTAAACAGTTGAGTCCTCTAGATGTCACTAAACCACCAACTTTGATCGTGTATTAAGTTACAACTCTTTATTTTTTTTATATTACACAGGTAAACAGAATGTGTTGATAATGGGTAGGAGGACTTGGTTCTCGATTCCTGAGAAGAATCGCCCTTTAAAAGATAGAATTAATATAGTGCTTAGTAGAGAGCTCAAGTAAGTACTAATCTTGATGATCTCATAAGTACATGATGATGAAGAAACATTCAAATTTAACTTTGATTATGTAGTGTGTTAACTTTGGAGTAAACACAGCTATGAAATGCCAGTCTTAAATTACCTGGAATCATTTGTAAAATAATATTTTGTGGAGAGGGATTGGGTAAGGAGGTGAAGGACTAGTTGACAGGATAGTCAACTAGTCACTCTCCTCCCTTCCCCCCCCCCCCCTTTGCTGCCTCTTATCATATAAAGGTAGCAAAGGGTGGGGGAGAAGGAGGAGTACTTCAAAGCTGCAGTGGATCCTGGGGCCAGACCCCAGGCTCCGTGCGGTTCTGCCACTTTGAAATGCCACATGGAGCCCAAGCCAGCTGGGGTGTCCCCAGGCTGCACACGGCATTTCAAAGTGGCAGCACTGCATGGAGCCCAGGATCAGCTGGGGAGTCCCCGGCTGACTCCAGGCTCCGAGCGGTGCTGCCGCTTTGAAATGCTGCAGGCAGCCCAGTGTTGGGTTCCTCACGGCATTCAAAGTGGCAGCATTGCAGGGAGCCCAGGGCCAGCAGGGGAGTCCACAGCTGACTTGAGGCTCCACCCAGCGCTTTGGCCTTTGAACTGTAGCAACAGTTGTAGGGCTGTTGCTACACTTCAAAGGCAGAGGTGCCCTATCAACTAATTGAATAGTCAATGCAAAATGCATTGACTATTCAGTCAGTATACCCGATACTTAACATCTTTAGGGTTGGAGATAAACAGAACATGCATCCTGTCTCTTATGTTTCTCCTTAAAAAAAAAAAAATCAACTTCTACTAGATTACCTGCTTTCAATCTTGTTGATTTTGTATAGAAAATCCTTTTTGTGTTTGCCTGTCTATCAATCCTAAAAGTCTGTGCTTCCTGAGTCAAGGAACACCCATTCAAGTGTGTCTGGAAACAGCTCTAGATACAAAACGTGTATCTGCAAAAATGAGTGGATGCAGGTACATGTGGATATTAAGCAGAGATTGTATATTAGTAGGGCTCTGCAAACGTACTGAGGAGAGGGGGGAAATCTCTGGGTATGTCTACACTACCCCGCTAGTTCGAACTAGCGGGGTAATGTAGGCATACCGCACTTGCTAATGAAGCCCGGGATTTGAATTTCCCGGGCTTCATTAGCATAAGCGGGGAGCCGCCATTTTTAAATCCCCGCTGCTTCGAACCCCGTGTAGCGCGGCTACACGGGGCTCGAACTAGGTAGTTCGGACTAGGGTGCCTATTCCGAACTACCGGTACACCTCGTTTCACGAGGTGTACCGGTAGTTCGGAATAGGCACCCTAGTCCGAACTACCTAGTTCGAGCCCCGTGTAGCCGCGCTACACGGGGTTCGAAGCAGCGGGGATTTAAAAATGGCGGCTCCCCGCTTATGCTAATGAAGCCCGGGAAATTCAAATCCCGGGCTTCATTAGCAAGTGCGGTATGCCTACATTACCCTCCTAGTTCGAACTAGGAGGGTAGTGTAGACATACCCACAGACACTCATCAGCTAGGCACACACTCACTAGCAGTAGAATGATTGTGTGCAATACCTATCAAAAAATCTCTAGTAATAATTTATTACCCGACATAACCTAGTTATTCAAGAACATGAAATAACAGCCTAATCGTTGTCCATAATGTTTCTTTATATAAAGGGGAAAGATTAGGTTATTTCCAGGAAAGAAGGAAACTAATTTTATTCCCAGACATTTATGGATCATCGTAACGGCTACTGGATGGCTTAATGAGATGGAGGTGAAATGCTTGCCTGTGTCAACAGTTCAAATCCAGTCCCAACTGCAAAGAACCCTGTGCTGCAGTGTGTAATATACAAGCAGACTGCTTTGCTCACATGGAGCACTATTGAAATCAATGGGTATCCATATGAGTTTGGCAGTCCTTCCTCATATTATACAGGGATAGTGGGATTGGCATAAAAAAGTGTTATCCTCTGAAATTTATTAATGTCCCATGTAATATAATCCAGTTCTCAGGGAACTGTTATTCCATTCACATACACATTACAATTGGAATTAATTAGCCAACTTGTTAGCCAGGTCTGGGTCTGGAAATTGTTTTACCCTCTTACCTTTGGAGCTGATGCCTCTAGAACATTACTGGGAGACAATCGTGGTTTGTTCTAAACCTGTTCCATGGATGACCCCAAAAATCACATTTCTGCAGTTTCTTGACTGCTTAGTAATTTCATTGCTTATGTTGCTTTGGGGTGAGGAGGGGGTTCTCTTTAGCTCTGTTTTAATTTTGGGTATTAATAGCCTTTAAGGGGAAACATATAATTCCAGTTTCTTAGAGCCTTGCTCCATGCTTTTCTTAAGCTACATACTCCCTAGTCACAAGCAACTCCCCTTTTAAATTATTAAATGTTAACTTGTACACATCCATAACCAGAAGCTAACAAATGTAAATGTCTTGCAAGTTAAATAATTCCTACTTACTCTTTCTCCATTCTCCCCTATTTTGAGATGAGAAATTGACTCCTCCTATCCTGCTCAGTAGAAACAAATACAGTTAAATTGTAATCCATCCAAATTACATACTTCACCTGATTAATTCATAGTAAATTGGAGCCAAAATAAAAGTAGAAAGGAATCTCACTTGAGAAGAGTGAAATGCAGATTAGAGCTTTTCTTAAAGTGGTGAGGGTGTTTGTTTATTTTACATATAGTAGTTGGTGAAGTTAATATTCATAGCTTCTAGAGCAGCGCTTTTCATGCAAAGGTTGTTGGGTTTGGGTGATATAATTGTTTTCATTACTAAGGAGACAAGAAGCGCATTAAACGCGTCAGAAGCCAAAATTGTTAAATGGTTCGAGAGAATGTTTGAGAGAACAGACTGATTACCGGAAATCTGGTGGAGCAGGCACCCAAACAGTAAAGAGGAACAGCAGGGCAGAAGTATGTTTTTATCTAATTATAGCTACATTACATCGTGCGGCCCATAATTGGGTTAAGCAATGTCACACATCTGTTCCTAAATCTACAGCATTTAAAATTTTATGCAGTTATCCAAAATATGAACTTTTGTAAGAGAAAACCCTATTAGGGACACTAGATATTGTTTATTTTAACAATCATATAACTGCAACAATTTTTAGTGGTTACACAGTTACTAAAATGTTCTCCCCACCTCCCCAGGGGACAGGACCAGCAGCCAATACACTCTCAGCTCCTGGCCCCACTCCTGAGGAGCCCCATGCCACCTCACCCTGCTACCTCTGATACAGAGGCAGCATTGTGGGGCAGCAAGAGCCCCTGTCCAGAGGGGACCCAATCTCCCTGTGTCAGAGGCAGCAGTGTGGGGTGGCAGGCAGCTCTCCTGCATGCTCTTCATTTAGAAGTCATACCGACAGTCTGAGACTGAGCCAGCCTGAGTTTAAAATGCCGAGCATGCGGGGATGGGGGGGGATGTTGCAACTAACCGGGACTATTAACTGATAAGCAATTGCTTATCCGTGAAACAGCTGACTAGCCGCTAACATCCTTATAACCCGTTCAGCATTGCATCACCATTACCCAGTGCTTTTTTTGTGACAGTACTGCCCAGTATGCAGTACCGGCACCTCCAGTCAGAGCTCAACAACTTTTCCCCTGGAGTACCGGCACTTTTTCTTTTTTTTAAAAACACAAAAAAGCACTGCCATTACCCATTGTATTGGTCTATAAAGGGAAGGCCTAATTCTGCTCCTCTTAAAAAGAAACAAAATACCTGGACATAAACATGCAGCCTTCATGTCATACATAGTACTGTAGAGGGTTTATGGGCATTTGACTAGAACATAAAAAATGGCTGAAAACATTTTATATTGAAATAAATTTTACAAATCTTTTTCTTGAAATAGCCAAAGACCCACACAAACCTAATTTATTGTTAAGAGTTGTGTTCGTTGACAGAAGTTTAGTTCACCTAAAGTGATTTAAATATTGAATTGTTTGAGCATACTTTCTAATCTGACATTCAAATTAGTATAGTCCTCTTCAAGGAGAGGGAAGAATTAAAATAACTTGTTTTTATTTTGGATAGGGAGAGGATTGTTGTGTGTCTAGTTTCATTATGAAAAGTGTGATTTGTAGTAGAGGTCAAGTTGAAACAGAAGTCTAGTTGCTTGATTAGATTTATCAATCTAAGTCTCTTGCGTTAGATAAATAAACAACCCATACAAAATGTAAATCCCATAATTTATAATACAATGTAATTAATTACATTTATTAAAATAAAATGCTGATTTGTAATGCAGAAGATTCTATTCCATTGTATGATGGGAATTTTTAAACTTATTTAAAAAAACCTACCTTCTTCAAGATGGTGCTAAATGTGAAATGTATTTGGATGTGTTTATAAACAAATTTAGACAAAATATAAAATATCTATTTAAATTACACTAATTGTTGTGTTGAACATACACTACAGATATTAAACAATAAAATTTTATTTTTCTAGGGAAACCCCAAAAGGAGCACATTGTCTTGCCAAAAGTCTGGATGATGCTTTAGTTCTTCTCGACTCTCCAGAGTTAAAAAGTAAGATAGATGTAGTTTGGATCATTGGAGGCAGTTCCGTTTATAAGGTACAGTTGGAACTCCAAATTAATACTCTTTAAATGGTATTGTGAAAACATGAAGGCAGGAGCTAGGTGGCCAAGCAGTTATCCCATGCATACAATCACATGCAGTTGTAAGTGTATGGCAGAACTAGCACTGGGTACGCTTGAGCCCATATTGCCAAGTTCCCAGTGGACAGGCAGTTACTAGCAACAGTCTCTCAATATTTTACCTTTTACTACCTTATTTTTCAGAACTATGACTGTGACTGTTATTTCCTGAATCCTTTTCTTTGCTAAAACTGGTTAGAAACAATTTCAATAACTGGGACTTCTAAAATGACTTTTCTCCTATCAGTCACAGTCCAGGTCCAGTATTTGCAATCAAACATACCATCTTTCAAGGCCTTTCCACAACTGCTATACACATGCTTCGCATTTTGTGTAAAGTGCATATATACGATTTTGGCTAAACTAATTTAACCCTTTACATATACTTATTTAAGCTATAACTGGGCTTCAGGAATGGCCCTGCAATTGCAGTTCATGGCTACTAGAAACTGTATGTGTGAGCAAAAGGGAATCTGGGAGGAGCAGGTAAGCCATAAGGTGGCAGCAGTAGCAAGCAGAGAGTCGGAGACAGAAAGTGAGGGGTGTACCTATTGGTTCTAACTTCCATCACCTGCCAGTCAGCCATGCCTCATGAAGGCAGTCCTATCCCAAACCATTCATCTTCCACCACCCACACCACAGAGTCCAGCTACCCCTGACACCATCCCCACAAGTCACTTTAAATTGTCATTGCTTCCTTCTCAGCTATAGAGACACCAAACCCCATTAAAGAGACAAGGTGAGGACCAGCACAGCTACAACTACACTGCACACCACAATCCCTATTCTCAGGAAACTTTGGCGTAGGAAAGAGTACTTCCTTTCCCTTTCAGAAATTAGAAGGGGAGGCACTTGATAATTTTTAGGTGCTCCTTTAACCAGATTATGTGGACGATGACCCCACTCCCTTCAGAGAGGGTCTAGGGCATTGGCCTCCAACCTTTTTACACCCAAGATTACTTCTTAAATGATAGAACAAGCCAAGATCTACCGCCCCCCCCTTCTTGAAGCCCCACCCTCTCTATTCTCCTCTGCTCCATCACTTGCTATCCCCAACCCTTATACTGCTGCTTTTTTTCCTCAATTCTTCTGTAGGAAGAGGTTTTTCCAACATTTGGCCTGTCTAGACTGGACCAAATGTCAGAAAAATCTTTTCTTTTGGAAGCTCCCTTATTCCTTGTGTAAAGAGGAATATAGGGGTGACCGAAAGATCATGTTTGCTGTTCCACTAAAAGAAGTGGAAGAACAAACGCATCCCTGGATGCAGAAGAGTTTTTCTGGGATATCTCCGGGATCCTGAAAAACTCCTGCAGTCTAGCCATACCCTCGCTGGGCTGAGACAGTATGTCTGGGGTGGGAATGAGGGATTTGGGTGTGGGAAGGGGTGAGAGGAAGCTCTGGGAGGAAATCTGGATGCAGGAGGAGGTGGATAAGGGGACACTGGCTCAGGGAGGGGGCTCCAGGCCAGGCAGTATTGGGGTCAGATATCGGGTTAGGGTACTAAGCAAGCCACAGACTTGTGGATGTGAGGGTTCAGGAATTTGGTTTGGGGTATGTGAGGGACTCAGAGCAGGGGGTTACAGTGTATGATAGGCTCCAATGTAGGGTCTGGGGGAAAGGGGAGTGCAGGAGTGTTATGATGCTGTGGCCAGATGGGGGCTTGGCCCCAATTGGGGGTTTGTTGGCCAGGCTTCATTTTTAAATAAAATACTATGTCAAACACAAAGTTTCTGCATTGTCTTTATTTCTGAGAAGGGCAGGGAACCTGTTTTGAGTCAAGGGTCACTGACCCACAGAAAAGTCAGTTGGGGCCACACAAGTGAGATGCAAAAAAACCCTCCTCCAGCCCCCCCTACCCCCCAAGCTTCACTAATGTGGCCCCAATTGTGTTGGTGGAAGCAGGGGACATAGTACTGGAGAAGGGTGCTAGTGGGTGCTTTGGCAGGGGATAGGGTGCCAGTGGGGACAGAGTTCTGTGGCTGGGGAGAGGGAACAGGGCGCAGGAGAGAGGGAACAGGGTGCCAGGAGGGCAGGGAACGGAGCCAGTGGGGCAGAGTCCTCTGCACCCGCCTCCTCCCAGGATTCCCCCCCCCCATGGGAAGCCGGCACGTGCCTCCTATGGGCCCAACTCCTCACTCCCCCGTCGCACGCCTGCTCCACGCCAACACCCTCCCATCCCCCTCCAGCGCAGGGAAGCCCCCGCACACACCTCCTCCCGGGCCAACCCTTCCTCACGCGGCACAGGGAAACCCCCGCGTTCCTCCGGGGCCGACTCACCCCTCCTGCAGCGCAGGAAAGTCGCTGTACTTCTCCTCCGGGGCCGACACCCCCACCACACCACAGACCTGGTGATCACGGGTATAGGGACATCTGCCTCTTAAGAGTCACGACATTCTTCCCTTTCCCAGAAGTTATGATTGATTAAAAGTTGGGCTTCCCGCAAGGTATTTGCCTCAGGATTTCTGGTAGCTCACACACACACATTCAGGGTTTTTTTTTATTTATTCCTAGCTAGTAGATTTGGTAATATTTTTTAGCATGGAAAAATGATCACTGATCATCAATTCTAGATGATCCATCCTCATTGTATACTTTACAAAAAGGTAAGATTTTTGAATCCCTTTGCTAGGACTGATTAAGGTAAATTTATATATTTTCCCTGTAAAGGACAATAAGGTGTCCTTACATTCATTTAATAGTTGTAAGAAACACATTATTTTAAAAATATTTTTATCTTTCATATTACTGTAATACTCCTAATTTGCAATCTTAAAGGAAAATGTAGAAATAGTAGTTACCCTTCATCACCCAACATCTGAACCCTCTGCTTCCATTTTTAAAGGAGATGCCTTTTTTGGTGCTGAACTCTCTTCTGATTTGATATAGTTACACATGAGAATAAGAGTGGTTGACTTGGCTTCTGTCTGAATTTCAGAAGGAGGAGCAACTTAAGCAGATGTAATTTCTTCTTGCACATCCATTGGTTCAAAATGGGCATTTTAATGTTCCCTTCTCTTACAGTGAATTAATTTTACATTGTAGACTTCTTACTTAGTAAACTTTTATCTTACCCTTATTTAGAAAAATTAAAAATTGCAATATGAAGACTTGATCAAAAGTGGCTTCACGGCATCTTAACGGTACTGCTCAACCGAATCTTCTTTTAAATTGAACCCTTTCCATTATTTGAAGTATCTAATCCAGACATCTTGTGAAAGTTTTTAACTTACTGGAAATAATATGACAATTGTGTACAGATTTCTGTATTTAATTAACATTATAATTTTAATTGTAAGGATTTGATTAAACATGTAGGTATATTTTTAGTGCTCACATCAGGTGTGTACTGTAGTTGGATGGTAAGACTATCTGGAACATTAGCTACCAACACAGCACTACATGGTAATCACCTGTGAATACTAAATACTTTTGGATAATTTAAATAATTTTATCCACCGACAGTAGGTATCTGCTTTTTAAAGCTTTGTTTTGATTGTACTGCTGTGTGTGAGCCAGCATTACTTCTTAGATGCAGACCTATGTTGGAGGCAGTAATGAGTCACCACCTCTTCAGTAGGAGATTCAGAAGACAATGGGTCTCAAATACAGTGCTGCCTAGAGATCCTGAGAACAGCCATTGCATCACCCTGTATAATAATGTAGCCTGTGCTCTTCTCAGCTTGTCATCAAGGGGAAAGGGATGCCTGGCCGTATCTCCTTCTGCCTGTTTTGATGTTTGGACACGTAGATGAGCTCATGGACTACAGCTGTTTTTGTTCTCTGAATCAATGTGCAAACGAGAATTAGGAGAAGTCTTGTGACTAAGATGGCTTAGAGATGTAACTCTAGAGAAAACATTTTCCAGAGCATTCTGGCGTGTCCTCTCTTTGCTTCAGTAGATCCTTAAAGAAGTAAGATTTTTCACGTTCTTATAGAGCCAGCAGCAGCGTATTAAAAACAACCAGGAAAGAAGCTCTCAGAATCTACTTCTGATCCAAACATCATCTTTGATTTTGTCAGAGAATTGTGCTGCAGGGACAACTATCAGCATAAATTATTTATTTACGTTCAGATTCATCCAGACAAATGGGAACTTCATCCTTCTGCTTTATTGATCCATTTCATTAGACACAATTTCTGGCCTTTGGTTTCAGAAGTATTGTTCAGCAGGTTCAAGAATCTCTGGGATATTAATGGTAAATATCCTGTCTAACCACTGGACTTTAAACCAGGGGTAAGGAGTCATCTATTGATTTACGTCCTTCCCATCTGTAATGTGTGGGGCTATGTCTAAGCAGCAGCATTATTTCGGAATAACGGATGTTATTCCAAAATAGCACAGTCTGTGTCTACGCAGCAAGCAGTTATTTAGACATAGTATCGAAATTATGTTGAGGTGGAGGACTTCTTACTCCAACTCCTGTAGCCCTTGTTTCATAAGGAGTTAGGGAAGTCAGAGGAAGAATGCTGTAACTCAGCTTGAGTATAAAGCTTCCTTGATCACAGGATGCTGTTTCAAGAAGGAGGATTGCTAAGCAGGGATGGGGTTCACCTTTCGAGGAAAGGGAAAATTTGGATGCAGACTTACTAACCTAGTGAGAAGGGCTTTAAACTAGGTTTGATGGGGCAGGTGACCAAAGCCCACAGGTAAGTGAAAAATATGGCGCCTGGAAGATGGCTCGAAATGGAAGGGAGTATGGGCTATTATAGCTGAGATAAAGGAGGGATAAAACAGAATTGGGAAGCAAAAATCAAATCAGTATCTTAGATGCCTGTACACAAATGCAAGGAGTATGGTAAATAAACAGGAAAAACCTGAAGTGTTAATAAACAAACACAAGTATGACATACTTGGTATCACAGAGACTAGGTGGGATAGTAAACATTATTGGAATATTGGTACCACATTATTGGAATATTGGTACAGAAGTGTGCAGCTTGCTCAGGAAGGATAGGTGGGGAAAAAAAGGGAGGAGGTGTTGTCTTATATATTCAAAATGTTTATACTTGGTCTGAGGCGGAGACGGATGTAGGAGATAGACTTGTTGAGAGTCTCTCAGGTAAAAAAGGGGTAAAAAAACAAGGCTGATGATGCTACGGGTCTACTACAGACCACCTACACAGGCAGAAGAGCTGGATGAGGCTTTTTTTAAAACAATTAACAAAATCATCCGTAGTGCAGAATTTGGTGGTGATGGGGAACTTCAACTGTCCAAACATATGTTGGGAAACTAACATAGTAGGGCACAGATTATCCAATAAGTTCTTGGACTTCATGGGAGACAATTTTTTATTTCAGATGGTAGAGAAAGCTAATAGGGAAGAAGCTGTTCTAGATTTAATTTTAACAAATAGGGAGGAACTGGTTGAGAATTTGAAAGTGGAGGGCAGTTTGAGTGAAAGTGATCATGAAATCATAGAGTTCATGATTTTAAGAAATGGTAGAAGAGAGAACAGCAAAATGGAGACAACTGATTTCAGGAAGGCTGATTTTAGTCAACTCAGAGAGCTAGTAGGTAAGGTCCACGGGAAGCAAGATTAAAAGGAAAAACAACTGAAGAGAGTTGGCAGCTTTTGAAAGGGACATTACTAAGGGAACTATTCCACTGCGTACGAAAGATAGGAAGTATGGCAACAGACTGCCATAGCTTAACCAGAAGATCTCGCATGATCTAAAAATAAAAAGGAGTCAAATAAAAAGTGGAAACTAAGTCAAATTACAAAAGACGAATACAAGCAAACAACACAGGTAAGCAGGGTCAAGATTAGAAAGGCAAAGGCACAAAATGAGCTCAATCTAGCAATAGACATAAAGGGTAACAAGACATTCTAATGTATTAGAAGCAAGAGGAAAACCAAGGGCAGGGTAGGCCCATTGCTCAGTGAAAAGGGAGAAACAGTAACAGGAAATTTGGAAGTAGCAGAGATGCTTAATGATCTCTTTCTTTCCATCTTCACCAAGAAGTTTGATGATGAAGGGATGCATAACATAGTGAATGCTAGTGGAAATCATTATTAAGTTTACAGATGATACCAAGCTGGGAGGGGCTGTAACTGCTTGGGAGGACAATGTCATAATTCAAAATGATCTGAACAAATTGGAGAAATGTTCTTAGGTAATTTTGTGAAGCTTAATAAGGACAAATGCAAACTATTCCACTTAGGAAGGAACAATCCATTTCACACATACAAAAAGGAAGTGACTGTCTAAGAAAAAAGTACTGCGGTAATGGTTCTAGGGGTCATAGTGGACCACAAGCTAAATATGAGTCACTGTGATGCTGCTGCAAAAAAAGCAAACATTCTGGGGTACATTAACAGAAGTGTTGGAGCAAGACATGAGAAGTGGATTTTGCCCATAGGTGCAGCAATTCAAAGGGTCTTTGCAACGCGGAGCGGGGGATCAGCTGGAGTCCTCAGCTGATCCCAGGCTCCAAATGTACTGCCCCTTTAAAACGCCAAAACAGCATTTCAAAGGGGCAGTGCAAGGAGAACCCGGGGTCAGCTGGGGACTCCATCTAATCCGCAGATCCACTGTTGCAAAGTCCCTTTGAATTTTTTAATCACTTGACAGCCCTAAAATTATTCACCCATTAAGAACCTCAATTTCAGTGTATGCTTATTGGCAGGGCTTGACGAACGGCGGTGAAAGCCGCTCACTAGCCCCGTGCTGCGCATGCGCAAGACCCGCATTGCGCATGTGTGTGCCTCAAATGAACGGGGTGCACGGCTGAAAACTACTCGCCACGAGCGAGTAGATTCAATACTTTGTCAAGCCCTGCTTATTAGCAGCAGCTAAAGTCTTAGGCAAAGAAATAAGATTATACCCAACTGCCTTCCTCTTATCTTTGCAGTACCACTAAATCTCTCTCATGCACACACACAGATACTTTATTTTAAATAACAATATTTTTAATGTCAAGCTGACATTGATTGTTCATGGATCAGTTTCCTTTTTCAACCTAATGACTGAATCTGAGGCACACACAGTTCAAATAGCAATGCCATCCTAACTCCACTACAAAAACAGATTTCTAGAAAGCTTCAGGTATTACCCCCCCAATACATACACACTTTAGCACATCTTGTCAGTAAGCTGAAAAATAGGAAGTATTTACATATGGATCCTTCCCACTCACACTGGGCAAATGATAAAGATGACTGCAGACATCTGTGGTTTCATTCATTTCTTCGGTGAAATGGTGGTATTGCTCATCTGAACTCCTACAAACAGCTGCTATGAACACTGGAAGCCATGTCTTTAATTTTTCAGTTGATTGCATCATTGGAGGGGAAGTGCTTTAACTTGACTAGCATCAGCAGATTCCAACATAATATTAGTTACATTGAGAAACATGTTGCAGTCAGTCTTTTCTTGCTTATGAGATTTGGCAGCTTTAATTATTCATAAAAATTCTAAGCCTGATAGAGGATTTCATATTTATAAGATATCCACGTATTTAAATAAGTCTTATTTTACAAACCCATAAGCCTTTATTTGAGGAATTAAGTGGATTCCTTTCCTATAGATAGATGTGTGGTCTCCTTATGGCTCAGTGTTCCCTCTTTTCAATGCTGTATGCACACCCACAATCAATTGTTCATTATTATAGTGCACCTTTTCAATTTGTCAGCTAGTGCAATATGCTTTGATTTGTTTCCACTAGAGAAGAAAGTAAATCTGGAAGTGATGTATCTAGAAGAACAGGAAAAGACAGAAAAGGGGGATGGAGGATGTTTGATTCTTTAAGACAATAGTAGCAATTTGACTGTATATCAAAGGCTTCACATGCTAAATTGCAGTGTGAAAGTCTAAATAAATTATTCACCCAATAAGAAACTCAATTTCAGTGTATGATTATTGGCAGTAACAGCTGAAGTCCTAGGCAAAGATATAGTGTACTTAGATCTCCAGAATACCTTTGTCAATGTCCCTCATTAAAGGCTCTTAAGCAAAGTAAGTTGTGAGAGGATAAGAGGGAAGGTCCTCTCATGAATTGATAACTGGCTGAAAAACAGGAAACAAAGGGTAGGAATAAGTCATCAGTTTTCAAAATTAGTTTTCCTCCAACGGTCCATACTGGAACTAGTCCTCTTCAGCATATTTATAAATTATCTGGAGAAAGGGATAAACAGTGAGGTGGCAAAATTTGCAGATGATACTAAACTGCTTAAGATAGTGAAGACCAAACCAGACTGTAAAGGGTTTCAAAAGGATCTCACAAAACTAGGTGATTGGGCAACAAAATGTCAAATGAATTTTAATGTTGACAAATGCAAAGTGATACTTATTGGAAAAACTAATCCCAACTGTACATATAAAATGATGGGGACTAATTTAGCTATTAGGACTCAATAGAGATCTTGTAGTCTTTGTGGCTAGTTCTCTGAAAACATCCCCTCAGAAAAAGCAAACAATGTTGGGAATCATTTAAAAAGGGATAGAGAAAATCTTATTGCTTCTATATAGATCCATGGTACGTCCTCATTTTGAATACTGCATACTGATGTGGTCATTTCATCCCAAAAAAGATATAGTGGCATTGGAAAAGGTTTAAAAAAAAGGGCAATAAAAGGAATTAGGGATTTGGAACATGTGCCATATGAAGACAGATAAAAGATTGGGACTTTTCAGCATAGAAAAGAGGAGACTAAGAGGGGGTATGATACAGATCTATTAAAATCATGACGGGTATGTACAGTAGACTTCCGATAATCCGGCATCCTTGGGACCCAGGTGGTGCCGGATTATCAGAAATGCCGGACTATCGGGAGGTACTCTGGCAGGGGCGGGTCTCGTCGGAGGGGAAGCGGGGGAGGAGGCGGGGGTGTGCCAAACCCTCCCTCCTGCTGCAGGGAGGCAGAGCCTACGAGCGGTGGAAGAGAAGAGGCGGTGACAGGCAGGCAGCCGCATTCAGGACGTTCTGGTCAGTTACAGTCACTCCGGCTGGATCCACAGCCGACACGTAGTTCATGTAACTTTCCTCTCTACTGCCGGGAGGAGGGGGGGGCAAGGGAAGGTAGGGGTCGGTGGGGTGGGGGTGTGCGGATATATACACTGCTGATATATATACAGTCTGTTAATTATTCACTTAAACACTAAAAAATGCAAATTTTAACAAACCCCTGAAACTTAAATCTGTAACTTTATTTTGCCATGCTGCACAATTACTCATCATCAGATGAAACCAGTGCTGCTTCATCCCTGTTATCATCCCCCTCTTCAATATCCTCCTCTGCTTCTATGGAAGTGTCAACAACAGTAGGCTCTGGTGGTGGTGGTGGTGAAGAAAAAGGCTGAACTGTCTTCTGTGCCCTTGCAAACATATCCCTGAGATCAGCTTGCTTAGAGGACTGTGACTTCTTAGCATAAAAGTTATTCAGAATAATATGAAGGTTCATCACTTCAGCTGCATTATATTGGCTGCAAGACTCTGCAAATTCTATAAATTTGGAAATAAATTCAGTTGCCTCTCGCCAGGTATATTTTGCTCTCTCCATCACTTCCTCTTCTTCTTCTTCTTGAGGTTTTTGTGGATTCAAAACACTTTCAATGATCGTAGCATCACTCAAAATTTCTACAACTGGTTCATCTTTGTCCATGGCAAGCCATTGTTCAATGTCATTTTCTGAGAGCTTTGCAACAGCATTCTTCTCAGAGACATTTTCAATTATTTCTTGTATGTTACTAATGTGCTTAGGCCTAACATTAAATCCACAAAATTCCTCTTCATCAGAAGAATCCTCACAAAACATGATGCTAGGCCAAAGTTTCCTCCAACATTTTCGTACAGTAACCTTCTTTACGTCTTTCCAAGCCAATGCAGCAGCATACACAGCGTCCTTAAGGTTGAAATCAGATTGAAATTCAGAAACACTGCAGGCTGAGTTTACCAACTTTTGGACAAAAGTCCCCCTGTAGAAACACTTAAAGTTCTGTATCACACCTTGATCCATCGGTTGGATCAAAGATGTCACATTTGGTGGCAAATATGTAGCGAAGATATTTCCACTTACAAGCTCTGAAGCGGGCGGATGTGTTCAACAGTTATCGAGCAAAAGAACAGCTTTACTATCCTCCGGTAGACCCTCCTTTCTAAAATTCTCCTTAACTGCGAGCACAAAATGGTTTAAAAAAAACAGTCCTTAAAGATTTCTGACGTCATCCAAGCATTCCCCTGTGCCTCAAATCACTGGCAAACTCGTAAGAGTTTTAAATGCCCTTGGTTTTTTGTACTTCCCTATGACAAGAAGCTTAAGTTTATGCGTGTCAGATGCATTTGCGCATACCAGAACTGTAATGCGGTCTTTGTTCATTTTGAAGCCATGAGCAGCCTTTTCACCACCGCCAACTAGAGTAGAGTTTGGCAAACAATGCCATAAGAGCCCAGTTTTATCAGCATTGTACATTTGACAAGGTGACAACCTGTGTTCCTCCACCAACTGCTCAAAAATAGCACTATACTCCTCAGCAGCTACATGATTGGCAGACTTTTGCTCACCACTGATATCTAATTTTCGGATCCCATGCCGATCCTTAAAATTACGCAACCAACCTTCTGAAAACACACATGATTTGCTAATATTCATTTGACTGTGAAACTGTTTTGCTTTTTCTATGAGCACTGGCCCAGTAATGGGCTTACCTTCAGAACGCTTTGCACTAAACCACTTAAAGCTACATCCAACTGTGCCATCTTAGGCATTTTCAGGGTTTGCCGTAGCGCAGTACGTTTAGTAGGTGCTTTACTTTCAGCAACAAATGCTCGCAATTTATCCTTCTGTTTCTTTGTCATAGATTGTCGAAGATCCAACATTAAATTTACTCATGATAACATTCCGATTTATGCCTCTTTCTAGCATCTTTATAATTTCTAATTTCTTGTTCAGTGTCAGGGTTATATGCTTCCTTTTTAAAGTTTTCTTACCACTACTACTAGCACCTTCATTCACTTTTGACTTCATCACTATGTACACTCTGATGGGCAAAAATATTCAAAAGTCAAAACAGCACTCTCCAGTGGGTCACAATGCTAATGGCAGACTGACTCAATGCCTTCCGGTTCACTGGGTTCAACTGCTGCCTCTGTTTTTTTGCGCAAGCTCACTCACTTGATCTTTTGATCCTGAACTATCAGTCTACTGGTAAAAGCAGCAGGGACAGGGAGGGGAGATGATCTCTTGTGAGTTTCAGCAGCAGCCTGTCACCTGCGGATCTACCTGTTCCCACCGCCCCCGCTCCCCCCGCAGTAGAGAGGAAAATTACATTAACTGCGTGTCGGCTGTGAATCCAGCCAGAGTGACTGGAACTGACCAGAATGTCCTGAATGCGGCTGCTTTGGCACACCCTCGCCCCCTCCTCCTCTCCCTCCCCCTCTCCCAATGACCCCTACCTTCCCCTGCCCCCCCTCCTCCCAGCAGTAGAGAGGAAAGTTACATTAACTGCGTGTCGGCTGTGGATCCAGCCGCAGTTAATCAATTACTCTAACAACTTGAAGCAGCTGCCGGAGCACTTCCGGGTTGCAGTTGGTGCCGGACCATCAGGCGTACCGGACCACTGGATGCTGGACCACCAGAGTTTTACTGTAGAAAGTGAATAAGGAAAAGTTATTTACTTGTTCCCCTAACATAAGAACTAGGGGTCACCAAATGAAATTAATAGGTAGCAGGTTTAAAACAAACAAAAGGAAGTTTTTCTTCATGCAGCACAAAGCCTGTGAAACTCCTTGCTAGAAGATGTTGTGAAGACCAGGACTTTAACAGGGTTTAAAAAAAAAGCTAGATAAATGAATGACGATTAGGTTCATCAATACTTATTAGCCAAGATGGGTAGGAATGGTGTCCTTAGCCTCTGTTTGTCAGAGGCTGGAAATGGATGACAGGAGAGGGATCACTTGCTGATTACCTATTCTATTCGCTTCCTCCAGGGCATCTGGTATCAGACACTGTTGAAAGACAGGATACTGGGCTACATAGACCTTTGACCTGACCCAGTATGGCCATTCTTATGACTTCTTGAAAATCTTAGCCAAAATGTTCAGCCCTTAGCCCAAACATTAAGTATTCTGGGGGAAATAATCAGTAGTTGGGGTATATATGTGCACTCAGGATGCCATGGTTCAATACCCTGCTTACTAGGATGGCTCTGATCACTCTGCTGCATGGAACACTACAGCGAGTATGCATTATACTCTAATTATCTTCTCCTTAAGGGGAAGTTGCAGACAGTGCCTAGCAGATACCTGGCTGTAGCAAATTCTGAGGGTAAAAAAGGCCATGCCATACTGAGAAAAATACCAGTTTCTATAGCTGTGGAGTTCATAGAGCTTTTAAGCAGAATATAGAAAATAACACCTTAGTTATTGTTTCTAGCTATCCGCTAATCTAAACAGGGACCACTGTCTCACTTAACGCGGTTTTAATTTCTATCATGAAAGAGAAACTTTTTTTTTTCTGTCTAAAAACCATTTTTAAAATGGAGGAAAAGGTAGGATAGTTGTGATGTTCCTGAAATTTGTTCATGTTCCCTTTGGGGTTTGTCATACATGTGGTAAGAACCACTGGTTAATCAAGTTGTAGTGTTTCTCACAACTTGCTCAGCAGATAATTGATTAATCAGTAGACCTAAAGACTAAATGGAAGGAGCTGGTCAAAGGATGACTGTCTAATAACCATGCAGACCCCGAAAGGTCAGGGGTGGGCAATAATTTTTAATGGTGGGGCCACACCAAGATTTTGGAAAGTGGTCAAGGGCCACATTTCTATGGAGGGGGTGCAAGGTCTGGGTTGGAAGTCGGGTACAGAAGGGAGCTTGGGGTAAGGGACTGGTGTGGGGGGGGGGTGGAGGTTTGAGAGGGAGTATGGGTGAAGGAGGGGTTGTAATCTGAGGTAGAGGCTTGAGGTGCAGAGCAGTGTTCTCTCCAAGATGCACTGCAGCACAGTTTCACAGATGATTGATCAGCCCCACCCAGTCAGTCAGCTTTGTGCATGGATCCCTGAACGGGCAGGGCTGATTAATCACCTGTGAAGCTATACTGCTGCACAGTTTAGAGGGAACCCTGGTGCAAGGTCCAGGAGGGGCTATGGGTGCAGGAGAGGATTCTGGCTTGGGGGAGGGGACTAAGAGGAGTGCAGTATCTGGGAGAGAGTTGTGACCTGGGGAAAAGGGGTTCACAGGGTTTGAGTGGTGGCCTGGAGCAGGTAGCTGGGGGGCGAAAAGGGGATGCCAGATGCAGGCTCTGGCTGGGAGGTACTTACCTAGGCAGCTCCCAGCCAGTAGCCGTGCAGGAACCTGAGCTGTAGTCCCAGACTGCTGCTCCTCAACATAGCTCTGCTCTAGGTATGGGAGGGAGGCTTCACAAGCTGCCTTTACTCCTCAGGAAAATTTTTCAGCTCCTATTGGCCAGAAACTGGCCAATGGGAGCTGAGAGATTTTGCTGGGGGTGGGAGCAGCATGTGAAGTCTCCCTCCTCTCTCCCCAGCCATATAGAGCAGAGAGCAGCCAACTGTTTAATGAGCAGGTCTCTACCTAAGGGTTCTGCCTAATGGTAGCCACGTGCTGAATCCAGTGGCTTGGCAGGCCGGATCAAGCCCACTGCCAGCCTCTTGCCCATCCATGCCAAAGATTCTGAAGCAGTGTTACTTATTAAAAGAAATGTGACTCCATGTCTTCATAAATGTTGTTTAACACACATAAGCCAAAAATAAAATCAAGAAAATATCAAAGTAGTTGTTACTTTATTTTTAGTTTATTATTAAGACAGCTACAAATCCAGGTCAAATCAACAAATTAGTCAATACCAGACTGGAATTAAATCATAAAATGAGGTAAGCCATCAATATTCTAGAAATAAACAGCCTTTATGTTCTAAAGGGGCCTCTAAGAAAATGACTATCCATTGAATTATAAACCCCAACTAAATATTTTTATAAACTTCAGTAAAATCTGTGCTTTACAGCTGATTTAAAATCTTAATGCTCAGACCGAATTAGGTTATGTCTAAAGCAAAAACTCAGAGCTGGTAAAGCTTTCTTAGAATTCTGTTCATTTGTGGTGATTAACTTTTTCCTTCAGCCCAAAGAAAGGTGATATAATTGTGATTGTAATAACCAGGGTTGCGAGGCACCACACTACCACCTGCCCTTAGCATGAGAGAGCCTTGTCTGTGTCTGCCAATGGTCAGTTTCTGAACTCAATCAGCCACAGGCAACACAAGTACTCCCCTCTATGTCTAAACAGGTCTTGCTCTCTCACTAGAGTTTAGCGATAGGCACACTCCAAATCTCAAGTCCTTAGATAATCTCCATGAAATGTAACCCCCCGTTCCATGGGAATCTGATAGTATTCATAAATTTGCTGCTCCCAGTGAAGCAGTACACACCAGCTTACCAGTTACATGACAAATCACTACTCTGCTTAACACACAGGGCTTAGATAAGTTTACGGTGAACATTTATTTAACAAACAAAGATTCACGTGACAGCAAGTAGAACTATTGGAAACAAATGGTTACATATAAAATCAAAGCAAGTATTGCCTGGAGTTATTCTCAAATATTGTTTACCAGCATTTTTCAACCAGGGAAGTTGCAATCCCTTTTTTATAAGCCAAGATAAGCAATCAACTTGTCTGTAGCATGAAGGATCTAGACTGTGCTTCTGTACTCCCAGACATGCCTCCACAATCTATTACTAAAAACTGATTTCTTAGGGAGGAAAGATATGGACAAATTAGAGAAAGTCCAGAGGAAGGCAACAAAGGTGATTAAAGATCTAGAAACTATGATCTATGAGGAAAGATTGAAAAAATATGGGTTTATGTAGTCTAGAGAAGAAGACTGAATAGGGACATAATAGTTTAAATGCATAAAAAGTTATAATATGGTAAAAAATTGCTCCCATTTATCTTTGAGGATAGAACAAGAAGCAGTGTGCTTAAATTGAAGTAAGGTTGGTTTAGGTTGGACATTATGAAAAGCTTCCTAAGCGTCCATCTAATTAAGCACTGGAACTAATTGCCTAGAAAAGTTATGGAATCTCCATAATTGGAGGTTTTTAAAAACAGGTTAGATAAATACATGTCTGAAATGATCTAGTTATTTTTTAGTCCTGCCTTGAGTTCAGGGGACAGGACTATATGACCAATTGAAGTCTCTTGTTTTACCTATGATTTTATTGACAGAATTCCCTCCCGCTGTTTCACTCTTCCTGTAAATTTCTTGTTGACATAGCAGTCTTTTGATGGGTGTTAGGCTTCTCCTATGAGACATACAATGCCCAATACACACAAGGTAGAGAGAGAAGTATCTGCAATCTCCTGCTTGAAAGGAACCTGTTTAAGACATGTCACCTCTTGGTTACCTGCCTTAACTCCAAGGCTTTTGAGACCATAATTTCCACTATAGAGATGTAGCTCCTTAAATCATGGGTGGCATGTAATAAGAGACAGGGGAAGGCAATGCCTTCCCACACTGCTTGGCTGGCCCTGTTCACACTTGGCCCAGAGCTTTCCCCCACCTTCAGCGTGGCTTCCCTCCATCTCTTGGAGCTGCCTGGGCTTCAGTCATGTACTGTCAGTCCTCCCTGTGCTCCTGGACTGGACTGGATGTTCCAGAAGGGCTTGGGAAGGCTATGGGCTGGCCGCGGTCTGGGGGAGGGGAAAGCAGATAAGGTCACGGGACTGGCCATGCTCAGAGGGGGAGAATTTATCTCTACAGTCAAGGCGGGACTTGACTACCATGGGCAGAAGGAGCAGCCCTAGGTTCACCAACTGCTCATGCCTTAAATATTATCTCTCACATATTATCCTACTTCCAAACCTTAAGATTAAAAAGGATGTATCAACTTCCAGATAATAAGAAATAAAAATAGACAAAAGAGACAAGATTCAGATTTTCAGACTGTTGTTCTCACTGTCTTCTGGATTCTTAGAGGAGATGGAACTTCTATGAAGGATAAAGCTAATGATGTTCTTTTTGATTCAGTGCGTGCTTCCTTCAGGGATGGATGGCAATTTTTAAATTGTCGTTCGAACAGGAAATCATCCAATGAAGTCCCATGGATTTTTGCTATTTGGGAGGTCAGCTAAGATCACAGTGGTCACTTCTGGTCTTATGATTATGAAACGGCTGGAGTGGATTGTTTGTCAGTGTTGTAACTTTCTCTCCCAAGGTGGTCAGTCTTAGTCTTTGTCTGCACAAAGCAACTTTTAGTGACACAGTTGCGTCAACACAGTTGTGACACAAAGTTGGATAGTGTAGCCACTATTTCTCCGCTCTTTTGCTGACAAAATACTTCCAACCCCAACAAGCAGCATTCACATTGCCAGTACACTGGTCACTCTGGTACTTGTTATGGTAAAATCTTTGGGTTTCTGGGTGTGGAGGGAGTGTTAGCACCTCTCATTTGCCAGTGTAAACAGAGACTTAGGAAGACTGATATTCCAGAATTTTTTCAGATTGCCTGCTGTGCTGAAAGGCAAGCTTCTCAGCTTTGTTCTTGATTCTCAGAGCTTGCAAACTTTACTGAATCTTGCAACACCACCCTTCACATTCTTTGAAACAAAAATTAGGCATCAGGCTTACTTTGGAGCATGAGATTTGGTACAATCAGAGATCAAATTGTCATCATTAGCTAGAAAAGTCTCTCAAACTAACAATTGCAAACATTTGAGGTTTCATATACCATAGAGACTAAAAATCCAACGTAAAACAACTTTTGAAGAAGCAGACAGTCTTGTGGGGGTGAAAGATCTTATGATGGCATTATGTGACCCGTTTATGAAAAGTCCAATACAAATATCTTCACCTTAGAGTGATTGCTCATGTGCATTCCAATTAGGTGTGTGCACGCAGCGTGCGTGTGTCGTCGAAAGTTTTTCCCTCAGCAGTACCCTTAGGGTCAGCAGGGAGCCCCCTGGAGTAGTGCCAGTATATCAGCCCATATATACCCTTGGTGGCCCCCTCACCTACTCAGTTCCTTCTTACCACCATGACAGTTGTTGAAACAACCCTCAGCACTTCTAGCGATAGTTCTCTTCAGTATTGTTTCCGTGTCTTCAGTTAGCTTAAGTACCCGCAGTTAAGTTAAAAACTCTTTTGTTGTTCTTTGTTCTTTTCATTGCTGTTCCTGCCACCGCACGCAAGTTTTAAGTCCTGCAAAAAGTGCCACAAGCCTATGCCCCGAGGTGACCCTCATTCCTCATGTTTAAAGTACTTGGGAGAGATGCACTTCGCTGAAGCTGCAAAATCTGCAAGGTGTTCAAGCCACGAACGAAACATGAGAGAGTGTCACATCTTAAGATCATCCTTATAGAGGCAGCTCTCTGGCCGTTATCAATGCCGGAGTCAGCACCAGGTCCTCAAAGCGCACCATCATCAGTGCGGGATTCCTCCCTGCACTGTGTCTCACCAGCACTGCAGAGACCTTGACACGGGTCTCCGTCTCCAGCACTGCAGAAGAGGAGGAGGCCTAACAGGGGACGGTCCCTTGCTAGGTACACATCCTCCGTGCGCCCTTCAGTGGGGCACGCAGGGCCGGCAAGTCCGGAGCCTGGACTTTCCATGTCAGGCGGACCTTCCTCCCAGCCTACGAAGCCGAGCCCCTTGGAGGACTTTCCCGAACTCTCCACACCGGAGGCCTTAGAAGTAGCAAGGGGGCTCATACACTCTTCCTCCTCGCCACCGCCTACTCCAATGCCTTCCAGGCAGCATGGGACATCCCGGCACCAGAGGCCCACACTCACCGCCCTCCCCTCCTCGCTCCACCGGTGCCACCCGCTGCACCGCCCAGCGGTGCATCCCTACCTGCAGTGCCCCATCAGGATGCGGTACCGAATACATCGTGGTACCATACCCCGGCACCAGCTCCCACTGCCCCAGCACCTACCTCTGCACCATATGCCCACACCACTATGCTGCCGCTGCTGCCTCGGCACCGTGGGAAGCTGGAATCTATGGCCAGGCACGTAGCTGCTCCGCAGGTGTCTGTGTCGGCTCCTCCCTGGTCCGCCTTGGACTACATGTCTGATTCCAAGGCGGAATCCACCTGATTTTCTCGGGGTTCCCGGTCACAGTTGTGTCACCGCTCCCGTTCGCAGCACTGCTCCCAGCACCATAGTCTGCCTCATCCATACCAGCAGCAATGGACACAACCAGTCCCGGTACCAGTGCTCCAACAATCGTGGCCTCCTCGACCTCCGGCCCAGTGGTCTTTTTGGACTTGATGGGCATATCACCAAGCCCAGGGAAACCCCCCTTCCAGGTCGACTTGGGTCGCATCAAGTCCTCAGGCCCCTCCTCCGGTGACCCCACTGGTCAGATCGCCAACCTCTGTTTCCTACTTAATAACGTTCATGTATTATTTTATTACATTTTGGAAAATGAATTATTAATTTGGCAACACAAGAAAATAGAAAGTCATATTTGTTGGGAAGACTGTATTTTTGTGTTTTTAATTAAGCTGTGATAAATTAAAATAAAACTTTAAGTATATAACACCTTTTGCAACAGTCGATATTTTTCTGCAGTGAGCTTTGAACAAGAAAAGTCTACATTTGTGCTTTTTTCTTGTATTTATTTTAAACCATAAAATGAATCCGTTGTGTTTTGTTTTAATTAAAGTGTGTCTTTTGTAATGCTCTTAGACTTGAATTCTGGTCACATTTCGCAAAGATTTGTTATCAAATATATATCCAGGTGTCTAATGTAAATATTTAAATAATAAGTACTAATAATTCAAAATAGCAAATATATTTATGGGTTTGTGGGTCTTTTTCTTCCTCTTAGTCTTATTTTTTAATTAAGAAGCATAAATTTACACTTGCTTGTTGTAAAAAAGTCTCTTGCATATGATTAACTACCCTCTTTAATTGAGTGAGCACTTGTTGACGAGCTATTGTATATGCAGGTTGGCAGTTTCTGAAGCTAAGCTTCAATATGCAATAAAGCCCCCCTTTCCTTTGGGGGAAAAAAAAGCTTAATAACTTGCATCACTACATTTATGGATACTTTAGAGAGTTTTTCCTTATCCTATTAAAATTCTAAGATGAAAATTACCTTTTCTTTCTAGGGTTTTTCACCATATAGCACCATAATATCTGAGCATCTTACACATTTTAAAAAAAGAAATACATGGCCCTTCAATTTTTTTCTCAATTCTCTGTGTGGTCAGAAACTTGCGTAGTTTTGCTGCTTATTGAGGTTGGCAAAACTAGGTTCTAAAAGTGTGATTTGCTTTTTGTTTTTCAACTAGAGAGGTTTGGGGGGGGTTGTTTGTTTGTGTGTCTAATATATCCCAGCAGTGATATCCACAGTTATTGGACAGCTGCAGAGAGAGCACTGTTTCCTATGTCCATTAGCCACACTTCAGTGGTTGAAAATTCTGTTGTTCAAGTAGGATTTTTTTCAGATAACATTATCCAGAGGTTGATATTGTCCAGAGGTTGGGCCATTTACAAAGAGGCTGAGCCATTCACAGAGAGGGCTTCAAAATTCAAGTCTGAAGTCTCAGGCCTTAGACTGCCTCCCCACTAAGTAGTATAAAAAGCAGAGCATTGAGGTCTTGTATCCTCCATAGATTCTGTTGCTAAGCAAATGGACTGGTATAGCTTGAACTCTTTCTAAGACAGCAATTCCATCTTTAGGTATATTGCATTATAGCAGTCAAACCCATAGATCATGAATATATGATTCACAATAGCCAGTCTGCTAAAGCATTTTGTTCTTTTTATCTAGGCATAGATGGAAGAATACCTTTAGCATAGCTATTTGTTTGTCCATTATCAGTGAGGAATGGAAATTTTATGTCCTGTGTAATACAGATCTGTCTGGATGATTATAATAGTTCCTTCTGCCTTTCGTAATCTATAGAAAAACTTGAGATTGTATGCAACTAATCTGAAGCTAGACAAATTTGTTATGGTGGCACTGTTTGTTTGGGTTTCCCCTAGAATTACCTTTGTCTTACCTAAGGTTAGATGCTTCTTATACAGATGCTGATGAATCTAGGTGCTTGAATTTCTGAATAAATATTATTATTTATTTCTTTTTAATTTTATTTCTGGCGTCTGAATTCATGTGGACATAACTTCCCCTTGTGGCTTCAAGTACAATGTATTAGGATGAATGAGATGATGGAGGTGCAAGACCCATTTTCTCCCTTCCTCTTGACCCTCATGTGTTGTGAGAGAAGGGATAGAAACCATTTTAGGTAAATCCCCCTCACATCTCTTCTACATAAAGCAAGATAGCGTCATTCCAAGTAATGGCACTAAATATCACAAAGAGCTCCAATAAGAATTGTGTCTGAACTGGGGTACAGATCCAAAGTAGCTTGTGTATCAGCATAAGTGTTGCTGTGGTCTTGTCTCAGCCACAAACTAGAGTGGGAGAGGAATTACAATATTAACAGTGAGCAGATGGAGTTATTAATTACTGTTTAAAAATCTAATGTTTTCTTTTATAGGCATGTCTGTTTAAATAGTTGAGATTTTTTTCCAGGATTCTTTGGTGGTGGATTTTAGATGAGTAATTGAATCCTTTCACACTCTTTAGAGAAAGAGGGTGAAACCTTGCAGTAAATTTTTTTTGAACGAGACAGAAAAGCAACCTTTTAACATGGGAAAGAATCACAGCTGTATAGGTCTGGAAGAGACCTTGATAGAAATGTAGTGTTATATTCTTGTTAGTCCAAAACAGCATGCCAGTGTTTATTCTTATAAATGAACATACTGATTTGACATTCTCCTGGAAAACATTATGAAGGCAAAGGTTAACATGAGTCAGAAATGCAATTGCAAATCATGTAAATAAAGTTCCTTTTCAAAGGTGCTTGCTGCAACAGTAAGGATACTTCTACACAGCAACATTATTTTGAAATACCTAGCGTTATTTCAAAATAACAGTCTGCATCTACACTGCAGGCAGTTATTTCAAAATAATGTCGAAATACTGTCAAGATGGAGGAACTTCTTGCTCCAATTCCTGTAACCCTCATTGTATGAGGGGTTGAGGGAATTTGGAGGAAGAATGCTCTATTTCGAATTAAGTGCTATGTAGATACTCCCAATTTCAAAATAAGCTACGTAATTGATGTAGCTCAATTTGCGTAGCTTATTTCAAGTTAAGCCCTGATCTGTAAAAACCCCTTTAGGGAGGATATAGAAGACTTTTCTCTGATAAGTAGAGAGGGGAACTTGAATAAGTGTACCAATATTTCTGTTTTGGCAGAATGAGCAGCTTTCTAGCAATGGATAATTGTCCAATTAATTATAGAATTGTTATGTGAGATATAGGGCTTTTGCAAATTCATGGTCCATTTTCATAAATTTCTCAGTCATAGCACTTTAAAAATCTGGAAATTCATGGCTTCACATATTTAAATCTTAAATTTCAGTGGTTTTGTAACAAAACCTGCGTATGTATTTTTAAAATGGGTAAATTTAAGCATGTAAAGTCCTTAAAATTCAGTTTTTCCTCATACTGGGGGTTGCAACTCTTTTGGGTTGAGACTCCAAATTTGAGAAATGCTATGTATTTTTGTATATCTTTGCCCTGTATTGTAGGCTATTCTTTGAGTGTACGATAAAAGTACACAAAACACCAGATTTCACAGTGCATGGGTGGGTGGGCGGGCGGGCAAGAGTAACGTTATTGGATATGCTGGTGTATACTGTCTTTTGTCCCTAGTGAAGCAGAAGCAATACAACTTAGTGCAGAATTACACTTTTCACTTTGGGTATGTCTACACTGCATCCCTCTTTCAAGAGAGGAATGCAAATGCAGCTGAGTGAAATTGCAGAGGAAGCGCAAATTTACAGGCAGGGTTATTTGAAGAAAAAAACACTTCTTTCAAAATGACCCTTAAACCTCATTTTTTAAGGAGTAAGGGTTATTTCAAAAGAAGGGTTTTTTCTCGAAATAACCCCATCTAGACAGCACTTTTTTTTTTTTTTCAAAATAGGGTATTTCAAAAAAGCGCCCGGATGACATTATGCAAATGAAGTGCGAGATTTGTAAATTCACCCTGCATTTGCATTCCTCTCTTGAAAGAGCAATGCAGTGTATACATACCCTAAGTTCAGTTACTACAGCTTCATAGGAGGGTTGTACGGTATCAACTCACATTTGTTATCACAAGTATTGTCATTGATGGTTTCTAAAATTTCCAGCTTTTGCACAGACTTACATGAGAATTCAATATTTCATGTATTTTCAGTTATTTTCAAGCTCTTACTGGTTCAGAGAACAGTTTGAAAATGTAACCCAACTATACCTTACAAGCTCAAAAATGAGAAGGCAAATGAAAAGAACCCAATTTTTTATTTTTTAAGATTTAATTATTAGGAAGGTTAACTCAAGAAGAAGCATGTCAGATCGTTACCTATACAAGAACCAGTAAAGAAACCCTCACCATTCACAAATACTAGGAGCCATGGCTCCTGGCCCCCGCAGTGAGCTCCTCACAGCTCCTAAACTCACTGCGGGGGCGGGGGAGGGCAGGTAGCTGCGGGGAACTCATTGCGATGACTGGCAGGGGGAGAGGGGACTGATGTGAATTCCCTGTGGCTCCTGGCCTCTGCCCTCACCCCAGGCCAGAACAAGAAACCCACAAATATGTGGAACCGTGAATTGCGATTCCTTGAATCACAAGGGTTGTCTTTATTTTATCTTACACCATTAGCAGAAGTAAGGGAGGTAGATGCTTTCTGGAAGACCTGCTTTACGTATACCTTTCTGAAATCAAGAATTCTAACACTGCTAATGAAAAATGGCCTCTTCTGAAGCAATTTGTATCTAATGCTTCTAAAATACTGTGATGCAGTGAGTCATTTTCTGCAAGTGAAAAAGGCAGATCAAAGTGAATTATTAAGCCAAAATAAACAAAACATACCAATTAAGCCTAATACACAAAAAAACTTGTTAGATGCAAATTCTTACCCAAATTAGTAATTCTAATAATCTTTTTTACAAGCTAGGCAGCCTCCTTCCCCTTGTTCAGTCTTAGATATTTCCAGCGGGCATCTTGGGTGATAAGTGGGGGTCTCCTGGCATCTGCATATCACCGCTATTGCTGTAATGTTGCTCAAATGGGCTCCCCAGCCCATAAGAGAAGCATCTGTTGCAATTGTCAGCACAGGAGGAGGGTTCTGGCAGGGAACTCCTGCTAGCATGTTCTGCAGATCTGTCTACCAGCGGAGGGAATTGAGAATGCGGGGTGGGATAGCCACCACTTTGGAGAGTGGGTCTCTGGAAGGCTTGTAGGATGTTGCCAGCCATGATTGTAGACTCCTCATATAGAGTCTGGCGAGCCTGACTACATATGTCGTAGAGGCCATACGTCCGAGAATTTTGAGGCATTGGTGTACCGTCATGGTAAGAGTTAGACATGCCGTATTAATCAGGTCTCAGATGGTAGCGAACCTGTGCTCGGGTAGGGTAGCCTTTGCTACTACCATGTTAATGTAAGCACCTATGAACTCTAACCTCTGTGTTGAAAGTACAGAGGATTTTGCGTGGTTTATATGAAAACCCAAGTTGACCAGAAGGTGCTTCGTGGTATCAGTCATGGCCTTGGTTTCATGGAAAGAGGAACCTTTTATGAGGCAATCATCCAAGTACGGGTATATCATGACCCCTTGATGACGAAGTGCAGCCATTATCACTGCTATGGTTTTTGAGCGGTTGAAAGGTCAAAGGGGAGCACTCGGTACTGATAGTGCTGGGTACCTATGGTAAAACGCAGAAAACTTCTGAGCAGGATGGATCATGATATGGAAGGAGGCATCCTGGAGGTCGAGAGCCAAAAACCAATCTCCTTGATCAAGTGCAGGGATTATTGTCGCTACAGTTATCATCTTAAAACGTTGGTAGGCGATACACTTGTTGAGTTGCCTCAAATCCAAAATGGGTTGCCATCCTCCACTCTCTTTTTCTAGGTTAGGAAGTAAATTGAGTAGAATCCTCGACCTTGGAACTCTGGTAGAACTGGTTCTATGGTGCCCAGTTGTAGAAGGTGTGAAACCTCTTAATTGAGAAGGGTCCCTAAAAAGGGATAGGATGGGTGGGAGGTAGGGAAGTGAATGGGATAGCATAGCCATATTGAATCAATTCCAGGACCCATTTGTCTGATGTAATGAGGTCCCATGGGTGGTAGAAGACCCGGAGGGGGTGGTGGAATTGAAGAATACCAGTTTTCAGAGTTGGAGGAGTGGCTTTCTAGCCCTCGACTTAATTTTCAAATCTGCTGCGTAACAGGGTGCTGTTGCTGCTGACGTTGAGACCTACGACGCTGTGGCCTTTGTCAGCGGTGGGAGTCATATTTCATATGCTGTCTGAAAGGCTCTCTGGGGCATTGGTAAGGCTGGTACCTGGTCCTCTTAAAGGGGGAAGTGTACATCCCCAGAGTTCTGAGGGTATTCCAAGAGTCTTTCATAGAGTGTAACACTTCATCCGTTTTGGCCGAGAATAGGTTGGTCTTGTCAAATGGTAGATCTTCTTCCTTTTGCTGCAGGTCTCTTGGAACCCCGATGCCTGTAGCCAGGATAATCTTTGCAGGACAATGGCGGAGGCAGTGATATGAGCCGCAGTGTCCGCTACGTCCATAGCGAACTGTAGGGCGGTACGGGAGATATTATGACCCTCCTGCATGATATCCAACAGGACTGGCCGCTTATGTTCAGGGAGGTGTGGAAGAAGGTCCTGCAGCTAGGAATAATTAGTATGGTCGTAATCTGCGAGCATGGCAGTGTAGTTTGATGCTCTAAGGAGCAAAGTAGCAGAGGAATAAACTTTACGACCCATGATGTCAACTTTTTTGTGATCTCTGTCCTGTGGGGTATTTCTGAAATTAGGCTATTTACCCTTAGGCCGAGCAGAGTCCACCACTAATGAATTCAGAGGGGGATGAGTAAAAAGAAAATCCTTGTCTTTGGGAGCGATGAAATATTTGCAATCAGCTCTTTTATTTGTCAGTGCAATAGAAGCCGAGGTTTGCCAAATGACATTGGACGGGTTCATAATGGCTTCATCCATGGGGTTTGCTATCCTGGAGGCAGTTGGAGGTTGCAACGTGCACAGAAGCAGATAGTGCTTCACCTGGACCTCCTGAAGGTCTCGTTGTTGTGCCACAGCCACTCTCTTGAACAGGTCTTGAAATTTCTTAGCATCATCGCCTGGTGGTGGGGCTTTTGTTGTGACTGCGTCATCTGGAGATGACGACGAATTATGCAAAGGCGACCTATCTCCCCCTCGGAAAGGGAGTCTTGTATGTCAGAATGAGGTGGGGAGGCCGGTTCAATAATGAGAGCGAGGCTGGTGGTAGCCTAGAAACAGTAGAAAGAGTGGTTCTTTTTAGGATGTGGCTTCCAAGGTTGCCATTGGGTGGCATACAGTGGTGGTGGGTAGGCGTACTGTTGTACATACCATAGTGGTAGAGGAGGAGAGTATGCGTACTGCACTGTGGCAGGTTGCCAGGATGGTGGTCTAGGTGTCAGACTGGAATGTTGGGAGGAAAATCTGCTTCTAGATCCAGTGCCTATTTCACTTGGGGAATGAGACACCACAGAGGATCGTCGAGACGATACGGACTGAACAGAAGAGCCCGGTGAAGGCAGTGCCATAGGAGTATGACTCCGCACAGGTGAATGGTACTGACTGCCGCCCTCTCTGTGCTGAATGGTGGTGTCTAGATGGTGCCGAGGATGGCAACGGTGCCGAGGTCATTGTAGACGCCGGGGGCACTGTAGGTACCGAAGGTGACAGCGGCATGGCAATCTGCTCTGGTGCTGAACATTCAGGTGACGGAGCATCGGTGCAGGGTTTCTTCGGTGCAGGCATCGGTGGTGGTTTAGGATGTTGTTTCGGTGCCATTCGATCTGAACCCTGGCCAGTTGGTACGGTCCAAGTCTCATGTGGCCCCGGTGCCGTAGGTTGCAGTGCTGCTGGCCTCTGCTTTGGCTCCGAGTGGACTCTCTTATGAGTCAGCACCGACTTACGTGGCACCGTGCCTGAGGTCCCCGGTCTCTCTACGCTGCTGACCTGTGCAGTCGTTGGTGCTGAGGGTAGCGAGGGAATTGGGGAAAGGCCTGTTTTCGAGGCTGTATGGCTGGAGTGGGTAGAGGGATGATTTTTATCCATAACCTTACTCTGTGCTGCTGGTTTAGGAGCCGCGGGAGAGTCCTCAGAAGAAGGGCGAAGGGACTTCTTGTAAAGTAGCGTCTTGAGCCTATTGGCTCGGTCACGGCGCGCTCTCGTGGTGAGTTTAAGGCAGTGGGAGCACTTTTGTGTCTGGTGTGCCTCTCCTAAGCACTTTATGCACTTAGAGTGCTGTTAGAGACGGGCATAGCATCGCTGCATGCCTCACATCTCTTAAAGCTGGGCGAACCGGGCATGAGGCGCCCGGGGCAAAAGCGGTGGGCCGCAACTGAAGAAAAAAAATTATTATTCTTTTCAACAGATTAGGTAAGGAAAAGAGGAAACTAGGGAGTTTGTGTATTTTTAAACAGAAATGAGGAGAACTCAGTGGCGCCGTCTGCTGCCGAGGACTGTAGAGAAGGAACTGAGGAGTTGCACTGTGCAGGTGCTTTAGGATTCCAACAGCACTAGAGGGCACTCTGGCACCTGCGTGGAGTGGCAGAAACTGCTGGAAAAAGTCGCCGGCGTGAGGACGCACCAGCACCCAGAGTGGAGCACCCACAGGGACCACTCAAAGAAGAATCTTTTTTACAAGCTAGGCAGCCTCCTTCCCCTTGTTCAGTTGTAGATATTTCCAGCAGGTATTTTGGGTGATAAATGGGGGTCTCCTGGCATCTGCATACCACCCCTATTGTTTGGCTTCCTACCTTGATTCCCCTTTTTCCCCAAGGTGGGAATTCTGTGCCGTCAGTTCAGACTTTTCTCACCGTGAGTGGAAAAGTACAAGATCCCAAATGAGTTTCAGCATCTGGTGGCCTGATTACATGTCTTTGTAGGATCAATCACAGTTTGGGCTTACAGAAAAAATGTATGTGGAATATTATTAATTTATTAATTACCCTTATTAGTACATCTAAAATTATGAAGAGCTCCACACTTCACATTTCTAATTTTATGTACAGGAATAATATGCACACATATAAAATATCCACATTTGCAGATTTTAACTTTAAAAATGTCACATGATGCACTTTGCCTAAAGCGTCTTCAAGTTATGAAAATTGTCTTATGAACAGGAATATGCATAAAACATGGGGGAAATGACACACTTCCTCTTTCTGCCCAGAGTCCTGCAGCCCGTATTCCCCCCCCCCAGAACCCGAGGATCCAGAGAGAAAGAGAGGCAGCCTAATGCTGAATCCTGGGCATGTCAGGAGTTTCCTGCAAGCCAACTCCTTCCTTCAGGATACACCGGGAACTGTAACTATCTGGAACCTTTCAGGTCTCCTCCTTCTTGCCTCCTAGCAGTGTCCTGTATTTGCAAGCTGAAGACCCAGTTTTTGCTGGATCCAGAAGCTCCTACAGGCCAGCATCAACTGCAGCACCAGTTCTGTCGGGGAAAATGAAATTCTGAGCAGACTTACTTACTATTCTGTGGAATTCCCCCAGGAGTAACAGTATGTGCTTGTGTACACTGTTAACTGCTCAATTTTCAGGAAGGTTTAACCCTCAAATGCTATTTTTTCCAAAGAGATTGTAATAAGGTAGTGGTCCTGGAAATGCAAGTAGCCCAGTGCTGTGTTACAAGGCCTCCTGTAGAATATTTAAGGGACACTTTTTTAGTGAACCAGGATAACTGCAGAGAGAGCATGCTGTGTGGAGTGTCTTTCTATAGAGATCGGAAGATTTGGTTGGGCTAATAGAACTGGAATTGGTTCTCTTGTCATCAGAGGAGAAAGACAGTTATTGAAGGCCTGTGTGGTTATGGAGGCAGTTGGGAATGGCGCCCATGGGGCCTATCAGGCCTTTGAAAAAAGCAGCAGAGTCCAGAAGTGAAAACTGTTCTCTGGCCCTTAATGCAAAAAGAAAGAAAACCCCTCTGCTCTGGATTATGACACGCACATTTAAATTCAAAAGAATTCACAGTCCTGATACAAAGATGAAGGATTTTACTGAATAATGTTAATAAGCCTGACCCCTGAAGCAGAGACTTAATTTGTAAAGCCATTTGTGTAACATGCATTTACATCAGTGGTACATAAAGAGCAGGAACACAGCAGTGCTCTTAGATGGAGAGAGTATCTGATTGGGACACACTGATTGCCTAAAACACATAAAGAGGACCATGTGCTCTATCTAAAACCTCATTCCTCTGTTTTGATAGTCTACCAGTCTATTCCTACTGCCCTGATACAGCAATCACTGGCAACAAGGCAGCCAGCCAGTTCCATACTCCCATATCATTCTTCCATCACTCACACTCCTAATATTTGCAAAAAAAAAAATGGAAGAGTCAAAATACATTATTAGATTATAACGTTTCATTGTATATTCAAGGGACAATCCATTTCCAGTGAAATATAGCATTAATATATTATAGTATTTCCAAGTAAGTACAAAAAACCCTGTTAGTTGCTATGCAATAGAAGACTCAAGTTCTACTTACATTCATACGATGGTCTTCACCACCATCATTCATAAAATCAAACAATCATCCCAATTCTGTTAATAAAAATAGCCTACTCCACTAATTCATTATGCTGAGAAATTGCTCAGAACTCACATAGCTGACAGTACCCTTTGAAAATGTTGTTATATATTACTAGAGGGCTGTGTCCCCACTCGTTGCACTCCCCAATCCTCATTTTTTTTCAAGAAGACAGCTCCTTTTTGTGCAAAAGTCTCTTGTACAAAAACGCCCCCTAATTAATGATGCAAATGAAGTGCATCAATATGCTAATCTGTGCTTCATTTGCATAGGCTTTTGTGCAAGAGAGGCGCAATGTAGACATAGCGTGAGATTGTCACAATTCAGGGCAACTGCACCTGTATTTCCTCCTCATGGCTCAGCAAAGGCACTCACTAGGGCAGCTTCCAGATTCTCAGCCATGACCTCTTTAGAGCAGAGGCTCACATCTCTCTCTCTCTTTTTCACCCACCTTATTAGTTACATGACAACAAGATCAAAGGCACAAACTGTAACGGAGTGACTCATAGGTGTATTTGTTCTGAGCCAGAGTGGCTATGAATTTGTAACCATAGAAAACTGATTTGAATGGCTACTTTACCAAGACCTTGTTGACGCTGGAGTGATTGCTGGTAATCTTATTAGCATGTTATCACGTTTTACTAGTGAATCAAATTTCTTAATTTTCACTAGTTTACAATTGAAAAAAATGTTGTTCTTCCCTCGTCTTCTCCACTCCATACTCTCCCTTTCTTTTAAGCTATTGGTGTTTACATAATTGCCAGAAGAATTCTAGTTGAGTGCAAGGGCACTGTGATTTATCCTTTTCACATTAAAGCATTGACTAACAATAGAGCAGTTTGAGAAACTCTTTCCTCAGTAGTGCTGTCTGTTAAAAGTAATAGATGAAATTTGCATAAACAAGTTAACAAGCATTTGTCAGAGATGAGGCAGTAGTTAGTAGCATGGTACAACATGAATGACCTTTAGAAAAAGGAGCATTGTCCAGTGAAAAAAGATTAAGGGAAGAGGAAGAAAACTGAAAATATTTGTATTGTGTATATTGTATCTAGACAATGATACGGATTTTAACGGTGTAAATCCAAGAAAGTCAGAAAGATGAAAGTGTTTCTATAGAACCATGGGGACAAATTCATCCTTGGTGTAACTCGAGCTTGCATGAATTTATGTTTGGGATGAATTTGACCCCAAAGATTTTGTAACTTTGGTCATGCTTTAAAAAAAAAATCAAAGCTTGACTTTTTTTCTGGCACATTGCTCTGTGGTACTATAATGATGTGACAATCAAAAAAGGCATGTCTCATTATGATCAATGGCTTAACAACTTAAACACTGGTTGCAATAAGGAATACAGACTAGAAATGCAAATGCTTAACAATAAGGCTAATTAACCATTGGAGCAACTTACCTAGAAGTGTGGATGATTTTCCATTATTTGAAGTCTTAATATCAAGTCTAGATGTGGTGGAATCTCCCTCTCTGGAGATATTTAAGAACAGGTTAGATAGACATCTGTCAGGGATGGTGTAGACGGAGCTTGGTCCTGCCTTGAGGGCGGGGGGCTGGACTCGATGACCTCTCGAGGTCCCTTCCAGTCCTATTATTCTATGTCTTTCTAAAATACATGCTAGATCTAGACTCAGCCAGAAAGTGTATGCTTAATGCAGAAAACATCTGGTGAAATTCTGTGACATGCAGAAGGTCAAACTAAATAATCACAGAAGTCCCTTCTGGCCTTGATCCATGAATACCTTGCACTTCTTCTATAGTGGCATATCAGATGACATAAAATTCTTAGCAACCCAAGAAGTAGGGATGTAATATCCCATTTAAATGGCTAAATGGTAAAACATATTGTTAAACTGGTTAGCTCATTAAAGAGGAGAGCAAGAGGAGGCACCTGGCCTACCACTGGGCTGGAATGCTTCCCCCCACCAGGAACAGCTCTTACCTACAAGGCACCTGGGCCACAGGCAGGGGCTGCTCCAGCATCCCAATCAGAGCAGCTCCTGCCTATTGGACACCCAGACTTGCCGCAGGCAAGGGCTATGCTGAAGCAGTCTCTGTCCATGGTGGGCCCTCCACAGAGCTGGAGCAGCTCCACCGGTTAACAGCTTAGACCTTCGCATCCCTACTAGGAAGTACATGTGATGGTCCGTTCCCTCTCAGGGTGTCACGTGGAACTGAGGTACCACTGAGTCCTCTGTATTATCAGCGTAGATTCCCCCTCACATTGTGCTGCTGTGACAAGCTGAAAAGCCTTCCAAGCTTGCCCTCACCCCCAAACATCCACAGGAAGGGGCCATTCTTCTCTACGAGCTATATTGCATAACTAACAGAGAAGCTCCTGTCAAAGTACCCCCAGCTCTTCACCATCCTGCCCTTATCAAAAAACTGATCAGTATGAATTTATTACCCAGTTTGTCAGTTCTATAAAGTTCAGTGAACACACCCTAACCCTTGTCCCTTACCTGAGATTTTTTCCCCCTAGCACTTCACCCAAACCACACTGTTTTAGGTTGAAAAAAAAACCCAGATATATTAACTGTAGAAAGATGGATTTTAAGGGATTATAACTGATAACCAATAGATCAAAGTAGACTGCCAAAGAAAAGCAGTCTAAGCCTAATATACTAAATTGGAATTGAACCAAGCAGTGTCTCTCCCTGTTATATAGTACAAGCAATTTGCTGATGTTTCATACACGACAGGGCTTTCTTCCTTCCTTTTTGGAACCAGCACTCCTCTGCTTCCCAACACTGGTCAGTCTTTTTTTCTTCCAGTATTTTCAGTGTTGTTTTGGGAAAGTAAGATCCCTTCATGATGTCACTTTCCACTTTTATACCTTCTTCCAACTTTCTGGAAATCAATTGTGCTATGACCTGGGTCAGTCTTCAATGAGTAGTGCTATCTCTCAGAGGTTCCTATTGTATTCAGTTTCTGAGATACGCACTCTCACAAGGATTATGTCCTTAATTAGGCCGTCAACATTAACAATGAGGAGTCTTGTGGCACTTCTCAGGATATTCCCATTTCCACACCAAATGCTGTGAATGACCCGCCTCCACAGTGACTTGATTAGCTTCATAAATACAGGCAACTTCTTCCTAATATATATTCCTGCTTCTGTAACTTCCACTCCAGTTCATCTGATCAAATGTGTTTTACCCGTGAAAGCTTATGCCCTAATAAATCTGTTAGTCTCTAAAGTGCAACAGGACTCCTCATTGCTTTTGCAGATACAGATGAATACTGTTATCCCTCTAAGACTTCTTGCCCAGGCTTGCTGCAGACAAAGGCTGCTTTGCAGCAGCAGCCCCTATCTGTGGGCATTCCAAGCTCTCAGTGGACTGGGGTTGTTGCCACGGAGCAGCCTCTGTCCAGGGGGAGCTCAGACTTTTCCTCCTTTTCCCACCATGGACAGGGACTGCTGCCGGGGAGCAGCCTCTGTCTGTGGGGAGCTCAAGCACCACATGGATAGGGGCTGTTGCCACCCCGCACTACTGCCTCTACATCAGAGGTAGCAGCATGTGGTGGCAGGTGGAGCCAGTCTGCCTAGGAAGCTGATTTTTAAATTGGTTCCCCTTGCAGACTGCGCCCCCCCGTTTCCCCACCACCACCACCCCTGCCCCTTCACTCCATGCTGCTACCTCTGATAGAGAGGCTACAGTACCTGGTGATGGGAGGCTCCCCAGGAGTGGGGTCAGGAGCACACTGGCTGCTGGCCCCGCCTTCGTGAACTATCAAATAGTCGTGTAACCGCTGAAATTTTATGCAGTTACACACTAATATCTCTATACCTCACAAAGCATACTTTGTACAAAACATGGTGAATATTGAGTGTAGGTGCTGAGTGTCTCCTTGGGGCATGCACAGAGTGCCATGGTAGATGGTATCACCATTTAAAAGATGAGATTTGGATGAAAAAATTAACTTACCTAAGATCCCACTCTAATTGGATGGAGCCAGAAATAGAATCAGAATCTCCTGACTACCAGTCCCATGCGATAATCAAGGTACATAGAAGACTCTCTAAATTTCAGCTGAATACATAGTGTCAGTCTTTTCACAATAACTGTATAGGGAACCATAAATGTTTCCATCCTAAAACTCTGATCTCTAGGGGCTTTGGGGCATTTCACTAGGGATATTTAGTGCAGATAATGAGGTCAAGAATGGGGGGGAATGGCAAAGAAAAATAGCATTTGAAATGATAAATCTATTGGATGTTTTTTAAAGTTTGACTAAAAATATTTCTGAATCAAAATATACTTTAAAAATCTCCATGACAAAAATAATTCTCCATGTTGACTAGTTTGGTGTTGTAGAAAGAAACTAATCAATTTTAACCCTTTATTTTGATTTTTCAGGCAGCAATGGCAAAACCAGTTCACCAGCGATTGTTTGTGACAAGAATTTTGCATGAGTTTGAAAGTGATACATTTTTTCCAGAAATTGATTTAGAGAAATACAAACTTCTCCCAGAGTAAGTATAAAGATGTGTTTATCTGAAATGATGTGCTACAGTTCAGTTTCAAATAGCAGAAAAATGAAAAACTTCAGAATCAACTTTGAATTATTTTTAATACTAGTTAGGGCCATATTCTGCTCTCCTTTACTGGTATGTAAGTTTTCAAGAAAAAAATCATTTGAATAATATGGATCAGAGCTAATATGCCATCCTTGAAGAAAAATGTAGCTTAATTAAAAACTAATGGAGTCTCTGTCCAATATAATAAAACAAATTAAGGCTCCAATATTATAGCCAAAAATGTAAGCCTAATGAGACTGCTCACATAAGTAAAATTACACACGTATAAATCTGTGCAAAATCAGAATCTTAATTTGTTTCACCCTCCCACCCCCCATTTGACAGAAAACACCCTACATGTGTCTCTAAGGGCTTGTCTTCACTGCAGCCTTAGCTTGAGCAATAACTCAAGTTTTGCCAAGTCTTGTCCACAAGGTCACATCTCACTCAGTATAAGCTGTTCTTTAAACTTGATCTACCTGGATTGTTTGGAGGGAATTTGCTAATGATGGGGCTAGTGTTGCAGCTGAGGTTCCCCATTTCAAAATATATCAGCAGATAAATCCAATCATTCTGGTACTAATGAAATCTATGTAGCATCACAGTGTGATTGCTTTCCCTCAAGGTAGGCTAGCTTGAGTGGGGAAACTGAAGACAATTCCCCTACAGTTCCTACTCCTAACCACCTCAAATTTTCTAGTGCTAGTTTTTCAGATAGGCGATTTCCTCTTCCTCTACAGTCTACACCATTTGCAGCCCCGTCAGCACGCAGCTACAACCCACGAGACATCTTTCGGGCCATATGGGTAGTATATATGTGTGTGGCTGCAGCCCACGTAACACACACAAAGCTGCAGTGGTAAATAGGTTGAAAATCGTTACTCCAATCACAGTCCCACTTACATATCCCAGCTAGTATGGTGCAGCTGGCAGAGTGAAAAGGGGTAAGTAACTGTGTTCTCCTAATCTCTTTTGAAAAATCCTGCACCCTGATCCGAATGCCAAGACTCTCTCCAACATACTGGTCTTTAGAGCCCTCAAATCCACATATATCTGCTGATGTGAATAATGATATCCATGGGTGTAAATGCAGCTATCCACAGCTCATTTTTGCAAATATGGATGTGGATATAAATTTTTTTATCCCGAATCCTGCAAATGTGCAGATATCCATTTTATATCCAGGGGTTTCTGCATCCGTGGACATCAACATAGATATCCACAGCTAATTTTTCAGATAGAGACAGTTCAAGCACCTCCCATGGCTGCTTCCCAGGGTGCAGAGGAATTGGTATCTATCTCCTCTTATACATTCTCCCACTGCTCTGTGACTCTTGGAGGCAAATTAGTGATTTAGTTTTCTTTAGTGAAAAATGTCGTATGTAGAGCAGCAAAATATTTGAGAATTAATAAGTACATTTGCCCTGTTCTAACATTTACTGCTTCTATAGGAAGAAATAAAAGTTTTGGTAACATTATCTATGCTCCCTTTTTAAGAAATATATATAGTATGTCACGCGTTAGGTTTTGCTCAATTAAATTGCATAGACTTTAATTAGATTGTCTTCTATGAAGTGATGACAACTGTTATGTGAAAAAAATCTTAAATATTTTAGCACAATGTGCATTTATGGGCTTTTTCCTTTCCAGACTAGGGGTATTTTAGCTGGCTTAATGTCCTAAGCAGACAATTAAAGTACCATATGCAACTGATTTCAGAAACAGATGACGATAAAGCAGTGTTTCTCAGTGTGGGCCACAGGCCCACTTTGGGAAAGCGGCTAGCAGACCACACTGTTTTGTTTACTCATGGGTCTGCAGCCACGGAGCCTCGTGGCTCCCATTGACTTCAGTTTGGCTGTTTCCATCCAAAAAGATCCGTGAAAAGCAGCGGCCTGGGCCAGGTGCTCTCCTTGACTGGAAACAATGAATTGGAGCCAACGGAACCATGAGGCTCCGTAACTACCAACCCTTTGGGTAAACAAAGCAGCTGCGGGCCCACGGCCCACTTTGAGGAACACTGCAATAAATCTTAAAATAATTTACAAAGGTGTCATAAAACTTACAGAAATTCTGTCTTCATATAAAAGTAACCAAAGAGCTGTTTGGCTAAAGTTGCACAACTGTGGGTTTAACTTAGTCTGTGTCTAAACTACGAATTTTCTTGGCAAACAATATGCTAATGAGGGACTCATTTGCATGAGTCGCGATCTCAGTTGCATATATTCTGCCGATCCGTTTTTGCGCTGGGATTTTTGTGCCAAAAACAAGCAGTGTGGATGTTTTCTTTTTGCGCAAAAACCTCTTTTTCCACAAGTTTGGTATACCTCCTTTTTTGGGGCATAAAGATCTTGCGGAAAAAGGGGGTTTTGCGCAAAAAGAAAACGTCCACTCTGCTTGTTTTTGCACAAAAAGAAAATGTCCACTCTGCTTGTTTTTGCACAAAAACCCTAGCGCAAAAACAGATCAGCAGAATATGCAAATGATATAGTGACTCTGCAAATGAGTCCATCATTAGCATATTTTTTGCCAAGAAAACTCATAGTGTAGATGTAGCATTAGAGAAAACAAGTACAGCAATCTTCTGATAATCCAGTCCCTTTAGGACCCAGGGGTGCCGGATTATCAAATATTTTGGACCATCGGAAGGGGGGGCTATGAGGAGTCTGGGGTGGAGTGGGGGGGGGATGTGCCCCTCAGCACTATGGGACCAACCTGGCAGCACCCCCAGCTGCTCTGCCCCAGACTTCCCAAGTCAGCCGCTGCTGAAACTGACCAGCGGCTGACTCCGAAGGGCGGCGCTAGGGGACCAACCCAGCAGCACCTCAGCTGCTTTGCCCTGGGCTTCCCAGAGTCAGCTGCTGGTCAGTTTCAGCCCACAGCTGGGGTGGCACTCTTGCTGTGCAGTCGGGGGGGGGCACACTCCAGCCTAGCCCATCCCCATTTAATCAGTTAATGGGTTAATATTAACATTTAACCAGTTAACTAATTAAATGGGATGTTACATCCCTAGTAATAAATACCAGAACCAGATGGCATTCACCCAAGAGTTCTGAAAGAACTCAGATGCGAAATTTCAGAACTACTAACTGTGGTTTGTAACATATCCTTTAAATCAGGTTCTGTACCAAATGACTGGAAGATAGCTAATGTGACATCAGTTTTCAAAAAGGGCTCTAGAGGTCATCCTGGTAAATACAGACCAGTAAGTCTAACTTCAGTACTGGGCATATTGGTTGAAAGAACAGTCAAGAACAGATTTGTCAGACACATCATGGACATAATTTGTTGGGGAAAGTCAACATGGTTTTTGTAAAGAAAAATTATGCCTCGCTCTACTAGAATTCTTTGAGAGGGTCAACAAGCATGTGGACAAGGGGGATCCAGTGGATATAATGTACTTTAATTTCCAGAAAGCCTTTGAGAAGGTGCCTCATCAAAGGCTCTTAAGTAAAGTTAGTTATCATTGGTGGGGAAGGTCCTCTCATGGACTGATAACTAGTTAAAAGATAGGAAACAAAGCATAGGAATAAATAGTAATTTTTCAGAATGGAGAGAGGTAACTAGTGGTATCCTGCAGGAGTCTTTACTGGGACCAAACCTATTCAACATATTTATAAATGACCTGTCAAGTGGGATAAACAGTGAGTTGATAAAATTTGCACATGGTACTAAACTGCTCAAAATAGTTAAGACCAAAGCAGATGTGAAGAGCTTCAAAAGGATTTCATGAAATTAGGCAACAAATGGAAGATGAATTTTAATGTTCATAAATACAAAGTAATACATATTGGAAAACATAATCCCAACTATATGTATAAAATGATAGCTGTTACCGCTCAAAAGAGAGGTCTTGGGATCATTGTGGATAATTCTCTGAAAACATCAACTCACTATGCAGCAGCAGTCAAAAAAACAAACAGTGTAATTTAAAAAGGGGATAGAGAATAAGACCAAGAATATCTTATTGCCTCTATATAAATCTATGGTACACCTACATCTTGAATACTGTGTGCAGATGTGGTTTCCTCAAGTCAAAAAGATATTTTAGTGTTTGGAAAAAGTTCAGAAAAGGGCAACAAAACTTATTAAGGGTGTCGAAGTGCTGCCATATCAGGAGAAATTAATAAAACTGTGACTTTTCATCTAGAAAAGAAGAGACTCAGACGGGATATGATAGAAGTCTATAAAATCATGACCGGTATGAAGAAAGCAGATAGGGGTAAAATTATTTACTTGCTCCCATAACACAAGAACTAGGGGTCACCAAATAAAATTATTAGGAAGCAGATTTAAAACAAACAGTAGCAAGTATTTCTTCACACAATGCACAGTCAACCCGTGGAACTCCTTGCCAGAGAATGTTGTGAAGACCAAGACTTTAACAGGGTTCAAAAAAGAACTACATGAATTCATGGAGGATAGGTCCATCAATGACTATTAGCTAGGATGGGTAGAAATGGTGCCTATAGCCTCTGTTTGTCAGAAGCTGGAAATAAGTGACAGGGAGGGATCACTTGATGATTACAAGTTCTGTTCATTCCCTCTAGTGCACCTGGCATTGGCCACTGTCAGAAGACCAGATAAACTGGGCTAAATGGACTTTTGATCTGATCCAGTATGGCTATTCTTATGTTCTTATCTCTCTTGCTATGTACAGAACTACCATAAAATTTGTGAAAAATTCAAGATGCCTTTATAGTTGCAGTTTTTTCTGAGCTTCTGAGAAACAAACAATGCAAAGTATCTTATGCTTTAAAAAGTGATTTTTAAACAATTAAAATTTATCAGAATGTATATACAGATTTTGCTTATACTCATTATTTTGGATTGGTTTGATTCCTCTTGTCATATGCTTTCTTGATAATGACTTAAGACTAGGGTTAGCTGCTATTATACATACTTGCTAAAATATTGATATGTAATCCACATTCCCATGTTATGAATGGTGTTTTGGTTTTCAGACCTTTCCAGTTTGTTTGATTTGTTGCAGACACCATTCTATTAAACTATAAGGTTTTCTTCTTTTTCCTCTCCTTCCCAGATACCCAGGAGTCCCTGCTGATATCCAGGAAGAGAATGGCATCCAGTACAAATACGAAGTGTATGAAAAAACTGTTTAGATATAATTAATGTGAGGGTTATTGAACTAATGCATACTGTGGACATATATTAAAGTTTAATTATTTATACTTTTTTTATAGTTACCAGAGAAACCATGATTATTTCGGAGTTTAGAATGTTTTGATCAGCTGTCAAGTTAATGGAAAGACACTCGCTTGACCTCAGGGAGATTTGATCTGGTCCAAAGCATAGGGAAATAACTGTGGTATTTCCCACTTTGTGTGGTAACTAAAAATAAATTTTAATTTTAAGTGTCATCCACAGTGCTATATCACATAATAAATATTCTATATCTGTTTACAAAACCTTCTGGCCTCAAGAGGGGTGCTTTCTGCCATAGCCTTATCTTACTTGAATGCTGCTGCAAGAGGTAGACAATCTAACTCTTTTGGGTCCATGCAAAACTCCACACACAAAGCCACCTCTGAGAATTAGCACTGGTCAGCAGACGAGCAGCTGCCATGTTACAATAGTAGATAATTCCATTGTATACTGTAGATATTGATTTGGCAGAAAACAGTTATGGGTGCTGTTCACCCCTCCTAACTCTGAAGTTAATGAGAGTTTTGTTGGGTAAGAAATATTAACTAAAAGTCTAATCCAAAACCCATTGCAGTCTATGTAAAGACTACCTTTGACTTCAATGGGACTTTGTCTCCGTTCCTATCACTTTTAGAGATAGCATTTATGCTTGTGATTTTAAGTTGCAAGTACCATATATATTCTTTGGTAAACAGGATCTTACCATAAAGGTAGTGAGTTCAAGAATGAAATTTTGAGACTGCTGTTCTCTGTGGCAAACCTTTAATGTAGGTGATCAGGAGATATGTAGAACCTAAATATGAAACAAAAATGTACATATCAAAACCAGGATGGGTGACAGTACTAGAAACTAACCTAAAGAAGCCCAACTATACAATATCATTTCACTGGCATGCCTATGTCACATATTAGGAAAGTGTAGGTTTGTTTTAAAATATTGACGCCCTTTCTTACTGACAGAAGTGGCATATATCCTTATCTATTGTAAAGTAGCTAACAGTATCTTCAGTAATATACTTGAAACTCTCTTTAATCCAGCAGCTCTGGGAAACAGGGAATGCCGGATTAAAGAAATTGCCAGGTGAGGGGTCTGGATGTGAGGGGGATGGGGATTGGGTGATTAGCTGGTGCCCTGCTCCCAGGGGCACACTTGGTTCCACGCCCCCCACTCCTATGGGAGTGGCGGGGAAAAGCCTCAGTGGAAGCACGTCACAGTACCACCATGAGTGTTCCTAGATTAGAGACACCCTGAGTACAGAGGTTCTTGTGTATTACAAACCCTGACAAATTTCAAATATGTGATGACCATACCACTATCAATTAAAAAAATATGCTAATCTCTATTAGATGCTGGGTTAGATATAAACTTTACAAAAGCAACATATACACCATTTTTCCACTCACGATTTATGTAATTACCAAAAATCTCAGTGGAAAAAATATAGTCTTGGTTTTGTGTAATTGGGTATAATTTTTAAAGGCCAAAAGCCTGATGATTCAGTTATTTCTTTTTTCTTTTAGCTGGGGATATTCTGGAGTAAATACATACTAAACAGAATTACATGTGCCAATACAGGAAAACTAATGTTGGTAAGAAAGTGTCAGTAAATCCGTGGTCCCCAACCTTTTGGGGCTGCCAGGCGTCCGGGGGCGGGGCTGGCCATGCCCCCGGGCTGGCACCGCACCTGGGGGCGGGGTCACCCACGCACCGCGGGCCCGGGACAGGGGCCGCCCATGCACTGTGCACTGGCGGCAGGGCCAGCCCAGATGATAAATGCCCCGGTGGGCGCCATGGCACCATAGGCACCATGTTGGGGACCATTGCAGTAAACTATCAAACCAAAGTTGAATAGTATTTTTCAGGTTTTTTTTTTTCCCCCAGAACTTAAAACATGAGCATGAAAAGTCAAATGATGGTCAAAATAACTTCCATAATTAGATTTGGTCCTGCTTAAGGAAAGAGATTCATCTTGTAAAAGTAATTTAGTATTCAGGTCTGCATATTCAGTACAACTAAGGCTTTGTCTAATTCCCTTGTTCATGTATTTATGCTAGCTTTTATCAAGCTAGTATAAATAAAAATAGGAGTATAACCATGGTGGCAGCAACAGGGATGGTGGAGCAATGCCAAGCACTTACTCATGAGTTTCAGACAAGTCTATACTCAGCACAGCTCAGCCACTCTTCCACTGCTACTATCAGTACTGTTATGACTAGTTTGACATTTATATTCACACTCATTTGATGAGAACTAGCACAAGTATGTTTATATAAGCAGAGGAATCTCACTGAGAATGCCGTATAAACATAGTCTAACCCAACCTAATATCCCTTTTGAGATCGTGGATAAAATTGGTTGTATAAAAACATTTTATATTCTGCTACCCTGGGGACTGAAAGTATAGAATTACCAACTATTTTAAAAGCACAAATTTTCTGTTTTGTACTAATCCATGTACCATTTTAAATAAGTCTTAATAGCGTTGGAACAAATACAAACTATGCCTATGTCTAGACTGCCCAGTCTTGTGGAAGAGAATATGCAAATGAGGCGAAGCGGTGAATATCGCGGCACGTCATTTGCATACTTAATGAGCTGCCATTCTGTGCAAGGGGCTTTTTCGCAAAAAGGAGCCCCCCTCCTCCCGTGCAGAGCCATTCTTCCTAAAAAAAAGTGGCATAAGAGGGGGGTTTTGCGCAAAAGCCCCTTGCACAAAAATGGCAACTTATTGAGAGTGCAAATGAGGCGCAGTGATATTCACCGCTTCGCCTCATTTGCATTTTTTCTTGTGCAAGAGGGGGCCGTCTAGACATAGCCTAAAAGTGCTTTAAATACTATATCCTGACAATGTATGGTTGCAGTTAATCATCTTCTATTTGTTAACTCCATCTCCCAATGATCATCTGTTGATAAATGTATACTGATGATCACCATGAAAAAGCTAGTTTACTATTGTGGCAATAATGGTACCATGTTTTCACCCGTAAACTCCCGCTATACTCTTTGTTATTTTGCTGATATTTCATGCATGCTGTGTTCTAGGCAGTATTTTCTGCTGTTCTCAAAAACCACTTTAATTATTTTGGTGATTTTTTTTCCTGTTGACCGAAAATTAGTTGCATCAACAGATTAAATCAGAAAAATAGGGGCTGTTTTGATAATATTTCTTGAATTAACTTTGTGGGAGGAAGGCTATTCATGGTTTATGAAAATGTCCCCATCCTATTAACTGAAGTTTAATAATTTTTACATCTGAATTTTTCCGTTCAATTTAGTATGAATACTGCTTTTTTATAATGCATTTAATTGTGAGTATTCAACAGTACCTCAAATAACGGTTTGAACAATGTACCATGGGGAAATTATTATAGTTTTTCATTTATTTTTAAACCAATTTTTAAATTAAACTCTAGGTTATTGGGGCCCTACCTATCCATTCTCTAACATCAGAAACCATAATTACACACTTCATGCAAAGTTATAAAGTTTACTTCAGATATCTTTCACTACTGCAGTCTCCTCCTTTTTGGCACAGAAGACTAATTTGACACACCTTTTAACCTGCTCAAAATGCCAGTGAAAACTAAGCATCTGACTCACTTTTCTGACTACATCTAGCCTTTCTTTCCTTCTCCTCACTAGCTTCACCTTCACTTTGTATCTTATTGACGCTCCTTTTCCTAGCCATCAAGGCCCCACTTAGCCTTGCTTCTCTCTCTCTCACTCTCACACACACCCACCCACCCACCCGTTTACTTAATCAACTGAATCCTTCATGACTTTTCTCACTCATCTCCATGCCTTGTTCCATACAATGTGGAACTTCCTTCCATGACCTGGTCTCCTTTTCTTCCTTTGAGTCAGAGTTTGATATCTTTCTTCCAAATGGCCTATATAAGCCATGTTGCTACACTCAGAATGAAATATGGGCTAATCAATCTGATAAAAGAAAACCAAAATGTTAAGTTAGAATAATATACCCAATCAAGAAACTAACAAGTCTCATCTTATGTATGATGGTCAACTATAGGGCTTTTAAGATACAAGCTTTTAATCTTTTATGATTGGAACACCAGCCTCCTCATCTACCCCAGGTATGCCAAACAATGTGGGAGAGACCCAAAGTGAAGTACACCAAGATAAAAGATGTACAGAAAATATTAAATGGTTTGTAGCTGACATAAGCAAATCTCTATAATTGCACCCCCTTCTCCATTCATGAAAACAATTATGAAAATAATTAAAGGGCAGAATTGATAAGTAATAAAACGGAGTCCAAAGTGAATGCTTATCACAATGAAAGACAGAGTAATCTCCTATATTTTTTCTCTTAACTGTTCAAAGAAGATGGATGTGTAAATGTTGATCTGTTCAGGAACCATGTTCAGAAAACGAGAAAGTTGCTTGGTTCTTTGACAGGTTTTATTTTTTAGACAGTAGGTACTCAGTACTTTCTAAAATCAAGGTTTTTATTACTATGTCTAAAATTAGGCAGCAAAAAAGTGAGGCATAGAAAATTCACTAGTTTCTTTTGAAAATCAATAGCTGGAATTTACATAGGACATTCTTCAAGTTTGTACCTGTAAACTACATTTTACTGCTTTCTCCAAAGAGCAATAGGATACAGTTGTCACATTTGTCAGATACACTTAAGTAGGAGCTTAGTCCCATAAGTCTCTCACTCCCTCACAGTGGAGGAGAGAGGGCTTTTTGGTTGCTTGAAGAAAAAAATAACATCCAAAATACAACTTTACGATATTGTTTACTCATGGATATTATTCCCAGGATTGCTACATGATACTGTAAAAAGCCAAAGATTTTCACCATGTTTCAATACACAGGGAGGGGAAATTTCCCTGAGCTCTATGCAGTTAAATGCAATGAATAGTGTAGCATGGTAAGTGACAGTATAATTACCAGTCACCAAGAAAAGTATATAATTTAATCCCCCTCATTCATGCTTTGCTGAGAACAAAGTGTTCTAAACATGTTAAAAATTAAATATCAAAGAATAATAAGTGCTAGCAAGAGATCTAAAATCAGAGGGTCTGTACAATAGGTGAAAAAAGCAGACCATTGACATTACTGTAACTTTCTTGTTTTTATTAAAAATGCACAATTTAGTTGAGGCCGTTTTTGCATCCAAAATGGGGGGGGGAGGGAGAGAGAGAGAGAGAGTGAGTGTGTGTGTTCTAATATACTTCCACAATCAGAATGGGCCTTTATGAGCAATATCAGGCACATTCTTGCAATAGATCACCATGAAATATCTGTGCAGAATGAGGGAGAGATAAGTATTTTGTATGGCTGTTATATATAATTCAGTTTACCTATTTGAAATTATTCTGTGTGATTCTGTGGAGTTAAATCGAAGGAAGTAGTTAGGGGAGAACAAACTGGAAAGAAAATAATGACAAGTAAGGTTTCTCCATGGAAAATATGAAGGGCCCTTAAGGGATCAATGAGTGAACTTTTAATTGGGATATGCGTGTCTGTCTCTAGTGAGGTTAACAAGCTGTTTTTTCCAGGCCAGAACCTAAAGCCACGTCTCCACTGACCGGAGTATCTACACTCTGGAGATCAATCTTCTGGGGTTGGATTTAGTGGGTCTAGTAAAAACACACTAAATCCAATGCTGAGGGTGCCCCCATTGGCCCACAAGGAGTAAGGGAAGTTGATGGAAGCATTTCTCCTGTTGACTTCCCACTCTGGAGACAGCACCAAGCTCGGCTTAAGATACGCAACTCCAGCTACATATTTAAGCAACTCCAGCTGTGTACCTTAAGCCAACCTTCATCCTGCCATGTAGTCCTGGCCTAAGAGAAAGAGAGCAGTAAGTTGTTAAAAATCCTTTCCCAGAGAAAGGGTGTGAATAGGCAACAGCTGCTGTGTGAGAAACTGAGCTGTCTGTTTCTCCCAACCCAGGGTTATTATAACCTTCTTTGAATTCTGGAGCAGTCCTCTTTCTAAGCTAGGCATCCAGAGTGGAGTATATCAGCTGAAGCAAATGTCTGATTAAGTCAAGCCTGCAATTTAGACAGACTTTCACAGCTGGAACAGACCTTTCTATAGGAAATCCTCCTAGGCTGGACCTGGCCTCTGTCAACCCTAAGGACATGCATACACTACAGTATTAGGTTGAATTTATTAATGTCAATTTTTTTAGTACCCAATTTTGTAAAGCTGAAGGGGCATGTCCTCACTGTGCAAATGAGGTCATCAGAGTGCATCCACAGTAAGGTGGTACCTTCAACTTTGACAGTGGTATACTGTGGGTCGCTATCCCACCAGTTCCTGCTGCCCCATTGCATTCTGAGTTAAGCTACCAGTGCCTGATGGGACAAAACCATTGTAGCATGTGAGTCTGGGTACTTGTGGTCGGCATCCCATAATGCACTCATCTCTCATCTCCTCTCTTTCTCTCACTTGAAAGCAATGGCAAACAATTTTTTCATACCCTTTTTTTCCCCTGGTTAACCATGCAAATGCTATAATGGACCCCATTCAGCTTCAAACTGCTGTGGCAAGCATTGTAAACACCACGCACATTGTTTCAATGTGTCCAGGGCTGAGCCCAGGAGCCACTAGAGTGAGGAAGACTGTGAAGAGGCCCTGAACACATGTGCATGAAACCATTGATTGGAGCAATTGGAATATACTGGCAGCAGTCAATCCTGTTGATACAGTAGAATGCCGATTCTGATGCTGTGAGACAAGCACAGACTGGTGGGACCACATAGTTATGCAGTTATAGGACAATCGGCAGGGGCTGCAAAACTTTTGCATGTGTAAGGCCACTTTCATGGAAGTTTGCGAATTGCTTTCCCCTCTCCCTAAAGCACAGGAATACCAGAATGAGACCTGCTCTGACAGTTGAGAAGCGAGTGGCAATAGCCCTGTGGAAGCTTGCAATACTAGACAGCTACTACAGTAAAACTCCAATGGTCCAGCATCTGACGGTCCGGCACTCCTGATGGTCCGGCACCATCAGGAACCTGGAAGTGCTCCGGGCAGCCGGACCATTGGAACTGCTCTGCCCCCAGCTTCCCCGATTCAGCTGCTGCTAAAAGTGACCAGCGCTGAATCTGGGAAGCAGGGGGCAGAACAGCTGGAGTGCTGCCGGGTAGGTCCAGTAGCGCTGCCCCTAGGAGCTGCGGGACCAACCCAGCAGCACCCCATCTGTCCCGGATTCAGCCGCTGCTGAAATTGACCAGCAGCTGACTCCAGGAAGCCCGAGACAGAGCTGCTCTGCCCTAGCTTCCTGGAATCAGCCACTGGTCAGTTTCAGCAGCAGCTGACTTGGGGACACCTGGGGCAGAGCAGCTGGGGTGCTGCTGGGTTGGTCCCCGCAGCGCCGAGGTTTGGCGCTACCAGACCAACCCAGCAGCGCCGTCCCAGGCGTCCCAATTCAGCCGCTGCTGAAACTGACCAGGGCTGACTCCAGGAAGCCCGGTGCAGAGCAGCTCTGCCTCTGGCTTTCTGGAGTCAGCCACTGATAAGTTTCAGCAGCAGCTGACTTGGGGACACCTGGGGCAGAGCAGCTGGGGTGCTGCTGGGTTGGTCCAGTAGCGCCGAGGAGCAGCGCTGCGGGACCAACCCGTCAGCACCACAGCTGCTCTGCCCCAGGCGTCCCCAAGAGTAGCTGGGGTGCTGATGGGTTGGTCTCGCGGTGCCAAGGGTCGGCTCTACCGGACCAACCCAGCAGCACCCCAGCTGCTCTGCTGCAGGCGTCCCCGATTCAGCCGCTGCTGAAACTGACCAGCAGCGGCTGAATCGGGGACTCCTGGGGCAGAGCCGGACTATCAGAAGGGAGAGCTATGAGGGGGTCTGGGGTAGCTTCCCCCCACCCCACCCCAGACCCCTCATAGCCCCCCCTTCTGATAGTCCGGCCTATCTGATAATCCGGCACCCCCTGGGTCCTAAAGGTGCCAGATTATCAGAAGTTTACTGTAGTTAGTTGGGAATCAGTTGAGAGAGAGTAAATCTACAATGGGGGCTGCTGTGATCCAGGTAACTCAGACAATCAATACCCTTTTGCTAGGATGGATAGTGACTCTGGAAAACATGCAAGACATAATGGAGGACTTTGCTGCAATGGGGTTCCCTAACTATTGTGGGCATTAGAAGGAAAGCACCTATCCCTATCTTGTCACCTGACTACTTTGCCAAAGAGTACATAAACTGCAAGGGGTACTTCTCGATGGTGTTACAGGTACTGGTAGATCACAAGGGCCATTTCACTGACATCAAAGTGAGATATCCAGGAAAGGTGCATGATGTGTACATCTTTAGGATCTCTGGCATTGTCAGAAAGCTTAAGATGGTACTTTTCAGAGGTGGGAAGAAAATTTAAGTGGCGATGTTGAAATGCCAATAGTTATCCTTGGAGGCCCAGCCCACCACTTGCTCCCATGGCTCATAAAGCCATAAACAGGCAGCCTGGACAGCAGTAAGGAGCAATTCAACTACAGGCTGAGCAAGTGCAAAATGGTGGAAGAATGTGCTTTGGATGTTTAAAGGGAAGATTTGCCAATTTATTGACTAGGTTAGACCTCAGAAGCAGCAACATTCCCGTTGTACCCCAGGGGTATGCATACCCTAGGTTGAGAATCACTGGATTAGAGCACGAAAGTTCCACAGAAAATAACAAAAGGATAAAAATCACTCACTACAGTAGTATATGCATAGATGACCTGGACCTCTCAGGTGGAATTATACTCAGGTGGTGAGCCTGACTGGTCACTCATGCTAAGACTGTCACACTGCTAGTTTTAGACATTAGCTCAAGCAGAGCTAGTGTGTATAAATCTGCCCAAATTGGGAACTACATCTCCCAGTTATTGTGTAGATATACAGTGATTAAAGAATCTTTCCCCTTTTTAAATTCCCATTTTAGTAATTAAAACAATGCCTGAGACTTATGGATATTTAGGGAATTGTTCTGATCAAAGAGAATACAGGGATTTAAGCCCCTCTAGTCAGGAATGTGCTTAACTTTCATTGATTAAACTGAATGCAACCATGGGATGTTCTTGAGTGCATTCCAGAATAAAGATGCTTTCCTGAAATGGGATTAAATACTTTGCTTAACAGAGATTGATTTAAGCACATGCTTAAGTACTGTGCTGAATTAGGGCTGTCTTAAAAAGGCAGCTGGCATGAAAAATCTAAAATATGTAAATTGAGATGGAAGAATTTTAAAAGTGCATAGCTAATTTGACAAAGCTAGTGCAAAGTATTTTCCTTAGCAATTAAACAATGAGCTACTGACACCAAATAGTAATTTTTTAAAAATCAACCAAACCTTTATTTAGAAATTACTCTGCCTATAAGTTAGTTTAGTAATTTTCTGTTTTCTTCTTTAATTTTTATTACCAAAGACATTTGCATGAAAACAGTATTTGATGCTTAGTTCATCTCTTTTTACTAAATATTCTTCCCCTGAAATCACAGAACCTGTTTTGTCCACAGAGATAAATTTTCTGGTGGAGAAAAAGGTATTTAAAAATACAAGTGACATCCTTCCATGGTGTCAGTTACATTGAATTACAGTCAGGACAGCTCTTATTGCAGCCATAGAAGAGAAAGTGCTGCTTAAATGGAAGAACCACAAGATATGGGAGACCCTATCCCATAGATCCTCCACCTTAACAGCTCCTGTGCTGTCCTGTGCTGTGCTGCTATTGATTCCTTAATTGCACCTTACCACTGGTGTTCCCTCTTCAGTGAGTACAGCTGTGATAGGGAATTTAATGCTTGTCTGAGAAGCATTAACATCTGTGACAATGAGTTATGAATTTTCCACTTTTTAGGAACTACCACTGCTTTGTGTGTATGTGTGTGTGTGTGTGAACAATCTTCAGTATTCAGGGATCCCACAGGGTGCTCTGCTCTATTGAAAGTGAAGAGTCATTGTATCTCACTGTGGTGAAGTGCACAGTTAAAAGACTGTAGGGTGGACATATATCTTGTTACCATGTTCAACCATCTAATTACTGCATCAATGTAGATACTGACTTATAACACACAAAAAGGCTGCTTCTCACATTGTCCTATCATAAGGTGACAGAATAGCAGGTAGCCCACTGTAACACTGGTCACACAACCAATTTTTTACAGTGTTATGAGCATTTTCACAGCTACCGATAGCGAACTCAGCAAACAAAAGATTAGTCTGGGACTTCAGATGAAGAAAAAACAGCAAAAGCTGATGATCTCTTAAGAAACAAATACTAGTTCAATGCAAATACTAATGTTTTTTAAAAAGTGAAAAAATACAAAGATTGTGTCTTATATAAGTACAACTGACTCTAAATAGAATGGATCAATTTAATCTGTAGAGTAACTTCATTTAAAAGAAGTGACGTTATATTGGGCTAAATTAAATTCCCAGTATATTTCAAAGCTTTCTGTGAGCAGCAGCAATCCTTTAAAGTGTTGCACAGAAAAGCCAATAAATTATTTTTGTAGGGCCTTCTTGAAAGAAACTCCCAATTTTACGAAGTATATGGATACAATATATAGTGATTTAATCTTTTCCTATCCTTTTTGTCATATTTTGATTTTGAGAAATTCTCAAGTATAGACCAGAATCTCCTTTCAATGGAGAGTTCAGGATGTCAAGAAAATGCTCATCAATTTAAAGATATTCCACTTCAAACAGAACAAACATCAGTGTTTCTAATTTTTGGCTTCTGATTAGATCATTAACTGCACAGAAGGTTATCTTGCAATGGCATGATTGTTTTATTAAAAAATACTTTGGGGCTTCCTGCTATTTCAATCAATTAAACTGACTTCTATGCAATATTGAGACTCAGTGTCTTTCATCAAATAATTGTCTTCAAATTCTTCAAATGTGCTCATATAAAATTGTGATTTTTTACCTCACTAATTCTTTTTTGTCAGCAGGAACATGTCTATTGCACAACTGATTATTTACTTCTCTACTATACATTTTTCAGCTTTCCTTAAAAAGTCTTTGTGTGCTATTTCTGCACAATAATTTCTTCCACTATTTTATTTTTCTTATAAAATAAATCCATATTCTTTCTTTGTTCATTCTGGCATTTGGCAAGATGCTAAGGGGCTGAAAAAATAGCTTTACAGGAAAATCTTGAGCATGTTTCTGTGTATAGATTTTAAATATGAGCCTTTAAATACAGAAAAGAACTGCTGATGTCTTGACTTGATATATACCTGTTTTGTATTACCAAAAAAACCCCAACAGAATCCTTGATCAAAATGTATTATATAGGAAACAGGTATTTTATATAACATGGGCTAAAAGGAGGTCTTTGGTACAGTCTGTTTATGCTGATTGGTCCTGATTATGCCTAGGGCTATAATGTCAAACTGTCTGGACACATATTCTTTCATAATCTTTATTTTTGGTGCCACTGCACAAACCTCAAGAGAAAAAAACCCTCTAGATATTAATACTGGGGCACAGGGGCACTGAAACTATTTTTATGGTTAGGGTTCTCAGCTGTGCCCCCTTAAACACTTGTTCACACCCCTGACTTCACTAGGCTGAGGTCATTCCTAAGGTTGCCATTGCCACAAATGCCATCTGATCCACAAGAGTTGGCTACCTAGCCACAGCTAGAGGCAGCTGTGAAGCCAAAGGCTGGCAGCTGGACCCTGATCAGCAACAGAGACTGCAGAGCTGGTGGCCTTCACCCCAGGGACAACAGGCTGCAGAGCTGGCAGTGATGGTGGGCGGCAGGATCCTAGAGAGTGCTGAAGCTGGCAGGACCCCAGAAGAGCTGCTTGGAGGTGGAAATCCCCAGGGCTGCTGGGTTGGTAGCAGAGCTGGTCCCTGGGCACAAAGAAGCTTGGTATAAAACCTGGCAGTGCTGCAGCACCTTTCACCCCCCCTACTTCCCACATGGTCTACTCAACAAGAAGCAAAACTCTGACAAGAATTAAAAAATGCTACAAGTCAGATACTTAACTAGTGTAAAGCCATGTAGCTCCAGTGACTTAGCTTAGGCTCTTGAAGCCCTATCATTTTGCTTATAGTAAAGGAAATGTAGAGGTAAATTCTCCCAACAGATATGTCAAGGGAACAAGATTTTTTTTCATTTTTGTTGGTGTGACATACTCTATAATATTGTTTGAAAGACCTATGTGCCTGCACTTGTGGCTATTACTCATACAAGTAATCCCACTGTCTTCAATAGGGTAGAGAGACAAGGTGGGTGAACCAGTATCTTTTATCAGACCAACTTTCACTGGTGAAAGAGACAAGCTTTCAAGCTTAAAATAGAGCTCTTCTTTAAGTCTAGGAAGTGTATTCAGAGGATACTAGTTTTTTAAGTATTTTGGGGTTGGGTTATTTTTTATTTAAGCTACTAAAAACATGCACCAAACACCATAGAGAAAATATTAGTCCTGAAAGCATAAACTAAAAATGTTACATATATTTAAAAAACACATGGGCTGTGTCTACATTGGCGCGATCTTGCGCCAAAGCAGCCGCTTTTGTGCAAAAACATGCTGCCTGTCTACACTGGCGGGGAGTTCTTGCACAAGAACACTGACATTCTAATGTGTGAAATCAGTGCTTCTTGCACAAGAACTATGATGCTCTCGCTCAGGAATAAGCCCTCTTGCGCAACTGTTCTTGCACAAGAAGCCAGTGTAGACAGGCAACATTAATTTCTTGCGCAAGAAAGCCCAATGGTTAAAATGGCCATCAGAGCTTTCTTGCGCAAGAGAGCATTTACACTGGCACGGATGCTCTTGCGCAAAAGCACATGCCAGTATAGACGCTCTCTTGCGCAAATACTTTAATGCAAGAACTCCTGCATTAAAGAGTATTTGCACAAGATCATGCCAATGGAGACGTAGCCATGGGGTGAAGTTCATGCCCTATGTCACTCCATTGAAGTAAATAAAAAATACCAGTGTAAATGAAAAGAGAATCAGGCCCAAAAGTTTCACTTGATACACTCAACATTACAGAAATTGTGTAATCAAAGACATAGTATAATTTACATAAATTACATGGCAAATGAAAAACTTGATGTTTATAAACAGAGAGTACCCATATAATTCTACATAAACGTTCTAATGATTTTGTACTCCAAACAGTAGTAGCTTATCATCAGGACTCTATTACCTTTTATTCTGTTTTGGTTCTTTGTGTTCAAGACATGTTTTTCTGTATTGTTACTGCTCTTTTCTCTTTAGCCTTCTCAAATGCTATCTATAGTTCTTCATACATCTTTTCACTTTATTTTTTAAGCAAAGTTAATTCTGTGTAAAAACTGATTCTTGAAAATAGCTGCTTATTGTTAACAGTTTATTAATTCATGACCATTATCAAATGTTCTATTACAGTAAAAATGTATTTATACATAAGTTTGTTCTAAGCAAATAAGCAATTAACAGTTTTGCAATGAAATTTCAGATCTTTTTATTCACCCATAACAAACAAAATAAGGAGCAACATTAAGAATGGTTTTTTTTTTCAAATAATTTGTATTTATGTGTTTATATGCTGATTTCTAAAGCATGATGAATATGTGGAAAGGATGCAAAATATTTTTGTCTAATTTTAATAGTTGTTTATAAATTCTCTAACTATACAAAAGAAGAATGTTTCTTTGAAGTAGCTTTTGGTACTGGGTGGTTAGTATTAAAAGGAGTTTAAAATGGTAGGGGTGCTATTTATCATCCAAAAAACAAACAAGTGAAATGCAACATGGACTCATAATAAACTTTGACCTCACCTTTAAAATAATATGTATACTTATAGTAACTTAACAAGTACTTGATCAGTGCTGCTATACTGTATTTCCTTCTCTGATGTCACCCTTTCTTGATTTTAAATGTAACAAACAACATACTATAAATTATTATATTTATATTAAAATGTAGCGAAACTGTAACAAAAATATGTAATATGAACTCCTAGCATAAAGCCAACAGTATACCTGAAAGTTTGCTTTTCCAAACGATTGAGATAGTTTGATTTTTTTTTTTTCGTTTGAAAAGACTCTTGAACATCTGCTATCCTAAGCACACTAATTTAATGAGCAAGGCATACAAGGACAGGAGCCAGAACAAGTGGGTGTTTATAAGAGCTGCACTAGCTACAGTGGGGAAAATGCTTCCAGCAGCAGCACTGATGAACCATCCAGAAGTGTACACCACCCCCACATCTTATATAATGCACACAATAACAGGTCTGAGAAGAGCAGTAACCTTTCCAAAGAGTGTGTTCTGTGCTTATGCTTTCTCCAGCATGTTCAATAAAAAACTGATATTAACAATGGAAGGATATGTGGGATGGTAGAAGCAGAAATCATTAAAGAGTCAGCGCTCAACAACAAGCATGTCCTTGGACAGGCTTAAAACTTGGGTTTTCAGCCATCAACATTACAAAGAAACGAAGCTTCCCCCGCCCAACCTTGGGATGGTTGTTAGCACAGGTGCGTTATTCACAACAATTCACCCGGCTCTTAGTCATGATATTGACCTAACATCATGCACGTTAAAAGATAACATAACACGATTCGCCTCCACAGCCCTCCTTAAAACTCACCTCTGAAAACACTGGCGAGGCAGTGGGTGCGCGGTGACTGCTGCTGCGGCTTCTGCCCAGGCTGCTTCACTGTTCTCTGGCTTTCTCGCCTCCTAGTCCCACCTGTGCCTATTCTATGCACCTGCTGGCTTTTGTCATCTGCCAAGGAGGCTGTAAAGGCTTTGAGTCAATGGCTGCCTTTTGCAGGGGAGAAGGGCACAGCCCCTAGGGCCACTGGCCTTGATCCCCGAGGGGGCTCTCCCCGCTCCCCCAGTCCCGAGAGAGCGCGGGAAGAGAAGCTGCCCGCCGTGGGGAGCTGCCCGTTAACCATGCCGCTGTGTGGTTAATAAAGTTCCTGCTTTGTGTTTCTGCACCGGACCACCCCCAGGGAACTGCGAGGGGATGCGGCGAGGCGGGAGGTCCCGGGGCAGTCGAGACGGCGGGTGGGCAACGGGGCGCTGGGGTCAGTAGTGAGGGGGCATGGCGGGACAGCTGCCCAGTGGCGACTGAGGAGGAAGCGCTGCCAGGTGGCCGTTTGGACAGGGCGGGTGCGTGCAGCGGGGTAGGTGGAAGGGAAGGTGGGTGGCCAATGGAGGCGGCCTTTCATAATGCCGGCGAGGGAGGGGCAGGTTGCCGACGGCAAGTGGCGGGTTAGAAGGCGGCGGGCAGAGAGGTGAGCTCTGGCCGTTAAAATGCGAGGGGGGAGGGGCGACAGGTGTCGATTGGGGCGCTGGGCTGGAAAGCCCGTAGCAAAAGCCAGGGGGCCGTTCAGTGAGCTTGGGGGGTGTCACAGCGGTGCTAGGCGCCAGGGGGAGGTAGGTCGGCGCGCGTAGCCGCCGCCGAGAGGTGTCCGCTTAGAGGGCGGGAGCGGGAGCGAGAGCGGGGGCGGTTAGCCCGCTGGAGGAGCTGCAGGGACCGTTAGGAAACGGCGGGAAGCTGGGGAAGGGTTGGGGCGGCGATGCCAGCCCGCTCTTTCCGCGCGTTGCCCGCTCCAGCCCCGGGCCTGCCCGCTGGCGTCTGAGGGGCTAGTGCTGCCCTTGGCGGCCGCCGCCTCAGACACCTGCTCGCAGCCATCCCAGCGCGCACGCATCGCCTGGCTGGGCTCCGGCCACAGGGCGGGGGCGGCCAGAGGAGGAAACGTCGCCGCTGGTCCTCTCGCCAAGGGCTGGGCGCGCTGCGCAGAGCGCGGGGGCGGCAGCCGCGGAGGCAGCGAGGGGCAGGGGCGGCAAGTGGCAAAGCAGCAGCAGCATCGTGAGGCGTCTGCGGCGCCGGGGCTCTAGTGCCGCGCTGAATTCCTGTGCACTGAGGCGCCCGCGGCAGCCGGCGACCTGCCTCATCCTCCGCCGGGCTCCAGTGGAGACGCGCCTGTCTCGCAGGTAAGAGCCGCGAGGATGCGCCGGTTCTTCTCCGCGGCCAATCTCTCCTCTCTTACCAAGCCGCCCGCGCCGGGCACTGTTGCTCTGGTTTGCGGACTTGTCTCGCTGCGTTTGTCCAGCTGGGGCCAGTCCCTTTCTCCAGCGCGTTTGCAACTTTCTCCCTTTCTCTTCTGCGTCTGCATTGGCGCCGGGACAAAATGACATAAAGTTAGTGCCTAGCCGCTCGCTGCCCAGCCACGAAAGGGAAAGTGGCTGAGATAAAGCATCGGATTTTAAACAACTTCCCCCACCTCCCGCTGGAAGGCAGTTATTGGAGAAAGTTCCTGGTGACTAACTGGCCCTTGACATAGTCTTTAACTACATGCTTTTGTCCCGCACCCAAAATGCATAGCCCTAAGGAATTTCCTCATATTGGTACATCTAAATTAATTCTACCCTTCAATCTTAAGGTCACGTATTAAATCCCTCTCTGGGAGCAACTTTCTCTCCGCCACAGACTTTACCACGAACTTTACAGGAGACAGGATAGTTTGTTGCTCTTTAAAAAACAAGATCGGGTTTGCTTCCACGTTAATTACCTTGTGGGATCCAGTGGCGATAAGAAGCTAATGCGGAAGTGGGGGAAAATGAGATGGTTTCCCACGTTTCAGCTGAGTTTTCTGGAAAAAGTCATCTTTATATATTTATTTCAGTAGCAAGATAGAGGTCTATGCTCTGCAAATTTGTGGAATTTATTTAAAGTAATATTTATTTTGCACGTCCATTCTGATGTTTTTGCAGAGTTCTTTTGACTCAAGTGATGATCAATGGAAATGCTATTCAAGAGCACAGACAGCTTCCATTGTAGCCGACAGGCTGTTATCGGAAAAAAGCATGCAACTTTAATCCAAATATCTCTGTCGCTAGAGGAGCTACACGTGCATTACTGTTATTTCTTCCAGCATGAGGTAACAGGGAAAAATCAAGAATTAGAACACTATAGAGTAAAAACTATTCTCACACTCTAAAATAAGAGATGTGCTTAGCTGTTAATATAGCTCATTTTGGGGTTACAATTAGTCTTATTTCCCGTTTCAAAATCTTGTTAGGTATGGTAGATTTAAATGTAAGTGGTGCCACAAACCTGTTCAAGTCAGACTATTGATTTTTGTCTTGCTTGGTTAGCTTGTCTTGCAGCTGCCTGTGTTTAAAGGTTACTGAGGTTAAAGAATCCAGTATGTTTTGGGATATTTGTGTTGAAACAAGATTCTGTTAGGAACCTCAGAGATTAAGAGCGAGTCCTGGTCACTGGCCTTTCAGTGGAGAGGCAAGAAATTTGTAATGGAAGGATTTAAAATGTTTGTTCTAGACTTCCTTTATACCTTCCGTCATATTTTCTATGGACTTCTAAAGATCAGCTGAACTCTGGTTAGGTAGGGAGATTGGATGCCATGCTACAAGTGCAAACCACAGCAAGCATAACATGCTGCAGCACCCCACACCACCTTCTCTCTCCAGTGCAGATTTTCTCTCCCATTGTTCCTTTCCATACCTGAGTCAACAGTTCTCAGAAAAAGAGAAAATTAATTTGTTATATAAAACCAATTCTGGAAAACTCAAGTTGTGATTCAAATTATATACAGGTAATAGAATGTGATAGAGGAGACTGTGGTAAATGAAGTGGTTGGAACACAAGCTCTCTCAAACAGACAATAAATCTTTAAACCTGATGTAAATTAGATCTGTTCAACCTACAGGAGTTTGATTAAACAAAGCAGCTCTCATTGAACCAGTTCTACAGTGGTGCTCCTGTCAATGTAAGTTGCCTACTACATAGACTTTGGCTATGGTTACACTGTACTCTAAGGCTGTGTCTACATTGGCGTGATCTTGCACCAACATGTTTTGCATGTTGTACAAAAACATGCTGCCTGTCTACATTGGTGGGGAGTTCCTGCGCAAGAACACTGACGTTCTAATGTGTGAAATCAGTGCTTCTTGTTCAAGAACTATGATGCTCCGGCTCAGGAATAAGCCCTCTTGCGCAACTGTTCTTGTGGAAGAGCCCAGTGTAGATAGGCAACATGAATTTCTTGCGCAAGAAAGCCCGATGGTTAAAATGGCCATCAGAGCTTTCTTGCACAAGAGAGTGTCTACACTGGCACGGATGCTCTTGCGCAAAAGCACATCTCTTGCGCAAAGGCACATGCCAGTATCGACTCGCTCTTGCGCAAATACTTTAACACAAGAACTCTTGCATTAAAGAGTATTTGCGCAAGATCATGCCAATGTAGACGTAGCCTTTGATGGGAGAGAGCTCTCCTATAGATTTAATTATTCCGACCCCCACAAACTGCTATAGCTATGTCGGTGGGAGAAGCATAGGTCTATGTAATTTACCACTCCAGGGTGGCTTATTCACACCCCTGTGCAAAAAAACTTATATTGATGTGTGTGGTAATGTGTCTTAATAAATCCACATCCATGAGAAACATAATGCTTTAGTCCAGAGATGAGCAATACAATGGCAGCAGTTCACCAGGGTTACTGCCTCTAGATTTACCTGTGCTTCCTCAGGTATGGGCAATCACAGTTCTCATTGGCTGAAAATGGCAATCCATTGCCAACGGGAGCTGTGATCCCCTGTACCTGTGGAGGTTTCGGTAAATATGTCAGTGTGGAGGCCTACCAGAGGCTAACCCTGGTGAACTGGATCCACCCTGCAAGTCAGTATTTGCACACCCCTGCTTTAGTTGATGTCATTAGGGTGATGCAATATCTGTGACGACACTATTATGTTCATTGCCTGTTGGCTGTCAGCATCCCAGGGAGGCTGACAGCTGGAGGTCTTCCACCCTCTTCCCCATTTGTGAGCCTGAGGAACCCAGGTGCAGGTCCTCCAGTTGTGAGCCTGGTGCCCAGCAGATAATTCAGGTTATTATTTCTGGGGTAAGGAGGCTCCAGCTTTGAGCCCTATGCCTGGGTGGGGAGGGCAGGTGTTCCACTTATTAGTTCCACAATGCCCCTCTTCATTTGGTGGAAGTACTCCTAGCAAGGATGCACATTGCTGACAGAAGAATCATTGTGTGCATGGGATGTTAAGAGGTTGATATTTAATTAATGGAATAGTGTTGATAGAATTTTTATCAACTACTTGGTTAGTCAATAGGCAGCTGGGCTCAGTTCCAGCTCATGCCAGGTGCGGGACCAAACCCCACTGCAGCTCTGTAATTTAGAAGGCAGTAGGAGTTGGGCAGCCTGCCCCCTGATTCCTACTTCTTTTTAAATTGCAGCTCCACAAAGGGGTTTGGTCCCACACACAACACAAGCTTGGACTGAGCCAGGCTGCCTGCCCAGCCAGCAGCAGCTCCTGCCTGTGGGGGTAGAACGGGGGATGGGCAGCACTATGGAGATGGTGCTGGGGGAACCAGCTTTTAAGCCACCCAAACTGGCTCCTGCTCCCCCCCCACCCCAACTTGCTGCCTCTGGGTATGTCTACACTACCCCGCTAGTTCGAACTAGCGGGGTAATGTAGGCATACCGCACTTGCAAATGAAGCCTGGGATTTGAATTTCCCGGGCTTCTTTTGCTGGTTCGAACCCCGAACTAGGTGGAATGAGGAGTAACGGTAGTTCGAACTAGGAAGCCTAGTTCGAACTACCTAGTTCGTGCCCCGTGTAGCCGCAATGCACGGGGTTCGAACCAGCGGGGTTTTAAAAATGGCGGCGCCCAGCTTATGCAAATGAAGCCTGGGAAATTCAAATCCCGGGCTTCATTTGCAAGTGCGGTATGCCTACATTACCCTCCTAGTTCGAACTTGGAGGGTAGTGTAGACATACCCTCTGATACAGAGGCAGCAAGGAAGGGGACAGCTGCCTCAACGGCATTGTGAGTGCTATCATGGCATCCATATTATAAAATTCATAGTATATCACTGTAATATTTTCTATTACATTGTGCTTGATTTTGAAATTCCATACTTATTGCTTCTCAGGATCAGGTTTTATTTCCTCCCTCCACCCCCTCAAATGAGAAAATGTAATGTGCTAGTTAGCATAGTCATCAACTGAACAATCCTTCTTTACAACAGGCAGTGCAGGCCAGTATTAGTGCAGAGTCCATATTCATAATTCCACATACAAACATCACACAAGTATATGAGTCCAGTCCTACTTGTTTGACTCACAGGGGTATTCTAAATTATGTGTAATGAGGAAATATGTTTGAGTGGGTAAGTCAGGAGACTTAGTCTTGGTTGACACTGGGAATTTAGGTTGTTTTTTCTAAACAAGTCCACACCAGCAAACCTGTTCCATCGACTTTGAGGGCTGTTACAGTTGATTTCTGTACTCCTGCTTTCATGAGGAATAACTTCTAAATTTGATCTTGAAAGGTCACTTTATAAGTTGATTTTTGGCCTCCGGGAGGTCTGATGGACTGGGCTGGATCTGGGCACCGCTGAGGGCGTCCACTCAGGGGGAATTGCTCAAAACCAGGGCTGCTTACAGCCCCAGGCTGGAGACCTTTCCCAAACAGGTCACAAACCAGTCACACAGAGCGCTTCAGCTGCCAGTCCAGCCAGCAGAAAGCCTCATGAGCAAAACCCCTCAGACACACCAGCTCTCCCTGTACCACAATCAGCCCCCAGCTTTACGCACAGGTGAGGGGTTATAGAACCCAATCTCACCTACCCTAAATGGGTCCTCCCAATTCCAAAGAACCAGCCACAGATTCCTGGTCAGTTTACACTTTGCATCTTACCTACAAGATCATGCTGGGCCAATTCTTTAGAATCTAAAATCTAAAGGTTTATTAATGAAAGAAAGAAAAGCTTGAGAGTAAGGTTATTAGGGAGAATATATTACATGTACCAATCACCAAGTTCTTGATGCAGGCTCTCAGCAGAGATGTTATAAACTGCTAGCTTTAAAGTCTCTGATGTACATCCTATGTCAGGATGGGTCAGCAACCCTTCTTGGCTCTCTGTTCCTTGAAAGGCTGCATCTAGGATCAGTAGCAAAATTGAAGACAAAATGGAGTCCGCCTCGTGGCACTTTATATCCTTTCCTGGTACCTTCCAAGGTGGAGCGGGTCACATGGTCAAGTGACCTATCCTTATACCCCATGACAGCAGCCATGATATTGACTGGTTTGCAGGTTTCCAGACACATTCCTCAGGTGTGTATTGGCCACCTTGAGAGCCATTGTCCTTGGGGACTGTGCTAGTTAGCATAGTCATCAACTGAACAATCCTTCTTTACAACAGGCAGTGCAGGCCAGTATTAGTGCAGAGTCCATATTCATAATTCCACATACAAACATCACACAAGTATATGAGTATCATACATAGAATCAATAGAACATAAGCTTTCATTTGACACCCCACATGGCCCCCTTTGTATGGACTTCGGGGCAAACACAGCTCCCATGGGCGCAGCAGTGATCTGGCTGCTCCCCTTAAAATCCAGTAACGTTACAGGAGGTGTCCCACAGTGTTCTGTGTGGTAACCCCTATGACCATGACTTTCAACTCTGCTGCTCTCCAGGTGAACAGGAAAAGCCCTAGGAAAATTGGAATTTCACTTCCTGTGTTACCAATATGGAGAGCAGACCTAAGAACAGACAGCACACATGAGCAGCACACTGACCATGAGATCCATGAGTTGTTCTTCGAGTGATTGCTCATGTGCATTCCAACATAGATGTGCATGCGTAGTGTGCACGTGTCGTCGGAAGATTTTCCCTCAGCAGTACCCTTAGAGCCAGAAGGGAGCCCCCTACAGTGGCACCCTGCTGGCTTCCTCCCCACTCCAGTTCCTTCTTACTGACGGTCGGTCTTTGGATCAAGCTCAGCTCTCCTCGAGTTGTGCTTTCACTTGCTAATTCTCCATTACTTATCTCAGTACTTCAGTTAATTACCTTAAAGATTCTCTTTGTTGTCCTCTCCACCCAGCCGCGGCACTTGAGGTGGACGATGCCAAGCCATAAGGGCTTCAAACCCTGTAAGAAGTGTGGTAAGCCCATGCTCTGCAGAGACCCACACTCTTCCTGTCTGAAGTGCTTGGGAGAATCGCGCACAACATCAGCGTGCAAAATCTGCAAAGCCTCCCAGCCCAGCACTAAGCGAGAGCGTGAGTCTTGCCTCCGGGCACTCCTAATGGAGTCAGCTCTACGGCCGGCACCAGCACCGGCCACAGCACCAGACACTGGAAGTGCACCGGCCTCGGTGTGGGACACGTCGTCCTTCCTCAGCACCGCGGAGGGCCTGGCACCGATCCCACTCGCCGGTGCTGCCTAGGAAGAGGCAAATGAACAGGGGCCAGTCTCCGATTGGGCACGCGCCCTTCGTACGCTCCTCGGTGGGGCACGTGGCGCCTGACAGCCCACATCCTAGCTTTCAAGGTCGGACGCTTATTTGTCCCGGTGGTGGGCCGAAAGACACGAGGGCCATGCTTAAATCGCTGGGCCTGCACACCCTGGCCACGCAAAGGCATTCCTTCATGGGTAGGAGTGCCACTAGGGTGCCTTAGTATGTAAGGACCTCACAGCTATGTGGGGAGAGTAATGTGTTCTTGCAGAACTATGACCCAGCAAAAGAAGCACAGAGTTCTATGCCAAGATTGCAAAGGGCATGAAGGGGAAAGGATATGCCAGGGACACCGAGCAGTGCAGAGTGAAAATAAAGGAGCGGAGGCAGTCGTACCAAAAGACAAAGGAGATGAACAGATGGTCCGGAGCATTGCTGCAAACATGCCACTTCAGTGAGCAGCTGCATGCAATCCTTGGGGAAGACCCAACCAGCTTGCCTAGCAGGTCCATGGATTCCTCCCAAAACACTCAGGCAGCAGCATGGGGAAAAAAGGGCATAAAAGACTGCTTGCTGTTGCTCTGAAACAGGAGGGTAGAAAGGAAATCAGTGCATTATGGGATGCTGAGGATATGTACCAGAGCCACCTGCTGCACAGTTTTCGTCTCAGCATGCACTAGGAACATAACCTAGAAATCAAAGGGGCATAGGCACTGTGAGATTGATGCACTGTGGGTAGCTGTCTCAAACTTGAGGATAGCCAGCCTACTGGGGCTGTGCTATTTTAAACTACATTGAATTTTTGCACACTGTGGGGACATGAACCCGCAACTTTACAAAACTGGGTGCTAAAAAGTCAACCTTAATAAATTCAACTTTATCTCATAGTGAAGACATGGCCTTAGGTGCTGTTCCTGGCTCGGGCAGCTGACCTGTTCATGAGAGTGCTTTCCCTTTTTGTGCTTCAATTTGGTGCTTTTAGCAGAGTGCTTTGATATCTACTATGGCTGTCAAACAATTAAATACATCATTAATTGTGCTGTTAAAAATAATAGTAAACCATTTATTTAAATATTTTCAATGCTTTCTATATTTTCAATTACAATACAGAATACAAAGTGCACAGTGCTCACTTGATATTTTTATTACAGATATTTGCGTGATAAACAAAAGATAGTATTTTAATTCACCTAATACAAGTACTGTAGTGCAATCTCTTTATCATGAACACTAAACTTACAAATGTAGAATTAGGTACAAAATGTAGAATTAGGTACAAAAGTAACAATTAAAATATAAAACAATGTAAAATGTTAGTGCCTAGAAAGGGAATCCACTCAGTCCTATGTGTGCAGCCAATCACTCGAACAAATTTGTTTACATTTGCAAGATATAATGCTGTAATCTTATTGTTTACAATCTTATCTGAAAATGAGAACCAGCTTTCCTATAGACCTTTTTAGTAGACTTGGCAAGATATTTACATGCCAGATTCAATTAAGATTCGTGCTTCTGTTACCCCAGAGTCTCAGTAAAAAGCATAATCTTTTGAATTAATTTAGAATTTAGGATAAGGGATCTGATTGATGATGTTAAATGCTCTGGTTACCAGAAGGGAGGCCCTTGATACCGTATCTGATCACCGGTGATTTCTCCCCCCCCAAAAAACCACGCTTGGAGTCCAGATTAGAGTTCACTAATATTGTAGAATTTAATTTGACAAGTGCATGAACAAGAACAAAAAACAACAACTAACAAATCCAACCTCCACTCCAAAACAGAAGAGAATGAAGACAGAAAGACCCCAATACAGGTAAGGTATTTGTACGTTACAACAGTCTCTGTGTTGCCAATCGTGGTACTGGTGCTTGTGATCTGCTACTTTTGGGCTCAGGTTAGCCCTTAGGGAGGAACCGCAAGTGATCCTTCGCAGTTCTGGGATGATTTTCGTTTGGCCTTCACCACAACGGAGTGTTTCACGGATGGTGATGATGTGATGGTCCGAGACAGGTAGAGATCAAACACCTCTGCTTGGTGTATCCCAGATCACCAGTGCTGAGCCTCCACCACAGCATGGTGTGGGAGTCCACCGCAGTTGGGAATGATCCCTCTGCCTTTTCCTTCTGTGGTGCTGTGCTGCCTTCACAGACACAGACCGGAACACTGCCCACCCACACCTGGGGGCAGGACTTTTTTTTCCTTTTAGAACCTTTGGCAGGTAAACTGTAAACTTGTGTAGGGTGGTGTGCACAATTCCGGGCTGGGTGCAAAGGATCTTGTGTGCCTAGTGCTATTTTGGTACTGAGTGCAGACACTCAAGGGCTACGTCTACATTGGCCCCTTCTCCGGAAGAGGCATGTTAATTTCCAACTTCAGAATAGGGAAATCCGCGGGGGATTTAAATATCCCCCGCGGGATTTAAATAAACATGGCCGCCGCTTTTTTTCCGGCTTGGGGAAAAGCCGGAAAAAAGCGTCTAGACTGGCGCGATCCTCCGGAATAAAGCCCTTTTCCAGAGGATCTCTTATTCCTACTTCAAAGAATAAGAGATCCTCCGGAAAAGGGCTTTTTTCCGGAGGATCGCGCCAGTCTAGACGCTTTTTTCCGGCTTTTCCCCAAGCCGGAAAAAAAGCGGCGGCCATGTTTATTTAAATCCCGCGGGGGATATTTAAATCCCCCGCGGATTTCCCTATTCTGAAGTTGGAAATTAACATGCCTCTTCCGGAGAAGGGGCCAAAGTAGACGTAGCCAAGGTGGGAGAAGTTTAACTGACTTTCCAGAAACTCCATTTTGTTTTCCAAAACTCCATTTTGTTTTTACTTACTGATGGCATCAACCGCTCCTCTAAGTGTGCACGTTACCTACATCCTATTTACAACAATTACATTACATTATAAACATTATAAACAAATCAACATTATAATACCACTCTAACATTTCAACCACCATCCTAGAGGACACGTGTCCATGCTAAAAAAGGGATCTGCTCAATAATCATCCAAAGCTGTTCAGCCCATGTTAAGTTTCATTATCTGAGGACCCTAGCAAAACCTTATTATTTTTTTCTTTTTGGTAGTTCAGATTCTGTAGTTTCTGCATCACAGAAGTTTATGCAACTTCTTAAGCACTTTTAAAACTTCTGAAAGCATGCTCCACACTTCATTCCTCTTAGATTTTGGAAGGCACTTCAGATTCTTAAACCTTGGGTAGAGTGCTGCAGCTACCTCTAGAAATCTCACATTGGTACCCACTTTGTGTTTTGTCAACTCTGCAGTGAATGTTCTTAAAATGACATGTGCCACATCATCTTCTGAGACTGCTGTAACATGAAACATATGGCAGAATGAACATAAAACAGCAGAAGACATGCAATTCTGCCCCTTAATTTATGCATTTTTAAAGAAGCATTAGCAGCATAGAATCATGTCTTCTGGAATGGTGGCTGAAGCATAAAGAGGTATATGAACGTATACAATATCTTACATGTAAATACCTTGCAATGCCAGCTACAAAAAGGCCATACAAATGCCTGTTCTTGCTTTTAGGTGACATTGCAGATAAGAAGTGGGCAGCATTATCTCCCATAATGCAAATAAACTCGTTTGTCTTAGCGACTGGCTGAGCAAGTAAGACTGAGTGGACCTGTAGGTGCTAAAAGTTTTACATTGTTACATTTTTTAATACAGTTATGTAACAAAAATTCTTTTCAGGTAGTCCCCATGAGTGCTCCACATCTGGTGTCGGGCTGGTCGCAGCGCCGCAAATCGGAGCTTGCCAGAGCTGTATTCAGTCAGACCGCACATGCGCAAGCAGCTTTCACGCCTTTCGTCTGCCGCACGCGGTCCGGCACCGGCTAGTTCCTCTCATCCGCCCCTGGTCACAGACGGAGCACCCTTCAACTCTCATGTTACCTGAGTGAAAGTTTAAGAAAGACTTAGAAAATAATTTCTTTAGCCTTGCTGTTAATTACTTGGGTCCTCCATTACTATTAAGTAACAATAATAACCCGTTACTTAATGTTTATAGTTATAAACTTGGGTCTCAGCTACTGTTGCTGCTATAGCCCTTAGTCCAACCAGAAGAGAAACAGTTACTAATTGTATATAGTTATAGTGTCTGTTCCTAGCTACTGTTGCTGTTACAACCCTTAGTTCAGGGCTTCTTCTTAAAAAACAAAAACAAAAAACCCCACACACACCAGAGGAAAAAGAAACATTTCTTCAAGTTAAACATTTTTAGACCCTGTTTTAGTTACTGTTAAGCTCATTAGTTTCCCGGACTTCTTATCTTAAAAAAAAAAAAAAAAAAGAGACAGAAGGGAAGAAGGAGAAGCAAAGCAAGGACACATAAAGAGGGGCAAAGAGAGGCCCCTCTCAAAAGGTCAAAATGCCAGGCTCCCCTGGCTTTAAGAAATGTTCCATGTGCAGGGAGTCAATGCTGATCTCCGACGACACTCTGCTTGTGTCCGTTGCCTTGAGGAGGCACATATCCCTCAGAAATGCAGTCACTGTGCTAAGCTGACGACCAGAGCCTGCAAGGAGCGGGAGCGACGTTTGAAGGAGATCCTGTTTGATAAGGCTCCTCTGCCTTCTAATAAAACAGGCTCCTCTGCATCGGACCCCACTCCAGAAAAGCGGAGGGCTCCTTCCCTGGCTATGGCTTCCCCAAAAAGGAAGAGAGCCTCTCCTGCTCATTCCCTGCCAGTTGCCCCGCAGTCGCGGGTGAGAGCAGGTGATAAGCCTGGCTCCAGGATAGCCTGTGCACCCATTTCAAAAAAGCTGACCGGCACTTCCCGGTCCTGGCTGCCTGCAGCACCGCACGCAGCAGAAGGGCTTCTTAAAGGGACAGCTCCATTGGCACCAACGCTCCAGGCGCCAGTTTCTCCGATACCTGCAGTCACTCCTCCTCACAAGGAGCTGTCTTCAGTACCACTGGCACCCGCAGTACCTATTATTGGTATTACAGAAACCTGGTGGGATGGGACGCATGATTGGAATATTGGTATGGAAGGGTACGGCTTGCTCAGGAAGGACAGACAGGGAAAAAAGGGAGGAGGGGTTGCCTTGTATATTAAAAATGTACACACTTGGACTGAAGTGGAGATGAACGTAGGAGATAGCTGTGTAGAGAGTCTCTGGGTTAAGCTAAAAGGGGTAAAAAACGAGGGTGATATCATGCTAGGAGTCTACTACAGGCCACCTAGCCAGGTGGAAGAGGTGGATGAGGCCTTTTTTAAACAATTAACAAAACTATCCAAAGCCCAAGATTTGGTGGTGATGGGGGACTTCAACTATCCAGACATATGTTGGGAAACTAACACAGCGAGGCACAGGCTATCCAATAAGTTTCTGGACTGCATTGGAGACAACTTTCTGTTTCAGAAGGTTGAAAAAGCTACCAGAGGAGAAGCTGTTCTGGATTTGGTTTTAACAAATAGGGAGGAACTAGTTGAGAACTTGAAAGTGGAAGACAGTATAGGGGACAGTGATCACGAAATAATAGAGTTCATGATCTTAAGGAAAGGTAGAAGGGAGACCACCACAATTGAGGTTATGGATTTCAGGAAGGCAGATTTTGATAAGCTCAGAGAACTTGTAGGTAAGGTCCCATGGGAAGCAAGACTGAAGGGAAAAACAACTGAGGAGAGTTGGAAGTATTTCAAAGGGACGTTGTTAAGGGCCCAAAAGCAAACAATTCCGCTGTGTAGGAAAGATAGAAAATATGGCAAAAGACCAGCTTGGCTTAACAAGGAGATCTTGCATGATCTCAAAATAAAAAAGGAGTCATATAAAAAATGGAAACTAGGACAAATAAGAAAGGATGAATATAGGCAAGCAACACGGGAATGCAGGGGCAAGATTAGAAAGGCAAAGGCACAAAATGAGATCAAACTAGCTACAGGCATAAAGGGAAACAAGAAGACCTTTTATAAATACATTAAAAGCAAGAGGAAGACCAAGGACAGGGTAGGCCCACTGCTTAGCGAGGAGGGAGAAGCAGTAACAGGGAACTTGGAAATGGCGGAGATGCTCAATGACTTCTTTGTTTCGGTCTTCACCGAGAAGTCTGGAGGTGTGCCTAACGTAGTGAATACAAGCAGAGAGAGGGTAAGTTTAGAAGATAGGATACACAAAGAACAAGTTAAAAATCACTTAGGAAAGTTAGATGTCAGCAAGTCACCAGGTCCTGATGAAATGCATCCCAGGATACTCAAGGAGCTGATAGAGGAGGTATCTGAGCCTTTAGCTATGATCTTTGAAAAATCATGGCATACACGGGAGATTCCAGAAGACTGGAAAAGGGCAAATATTGTGCCCATCTATAAAAAGGCGAATAAGAACAACCCAGGAAATTATAGACCGGTCAGTTTAACGTCTGTCCCAGGGAAGATAATGGAGCAGGTAATTAAGGAAATCGTATGCAAACACTTGGAAAGTAATAAAGTGATAGGGAATAGCCAGCATGGGTTTGTGAAGAACAAGTCATGCCAAACTAATCTGATAGCTTTCTTTGAAAAGATAACGAGCCTTGTGGATAAGGGAGAAGCGGTGGATGTCATATACCTAGACTTTAGTAAGGCATTTGATACGGTCTCGCATGATATTCTTATTGATAAACTAGGCAAATATAACTTAGATAGGGCCACGATAAGGTGGGTGCATAATTGGCTGGATAACCGTAGTCAGAGAGTTGTTGTTAACGGTTCTAAATCCTGCTGGAAAGGGATAACAAGTGGAGTTCCTCAAGGGTCTGTTTTGGGACCCGTACTATTCAATATCTTCATCAATGATGTAGATATTGGGATAGAGAGTACTCTTATTAAGTTTGCAGATGATACCAAACTGGGTGGGGTTGCAACTTCTTTGGAGGATAGGGACATAATTCAAAATGACCTTAGCAAGTTAGAGAAATGGTCAGAGGTAAACAGGATGAGGTTTAATAAAGAGAAATGCAAAGTGCTCCACTTAGGAAGGAACAATCAGTTCCATACATACAAGATGGGAAGCGACTGTCTAGGAAGGAGCATGGCGGAAAGGGATCTAGGGGTCATAGTGGACCACAAGTTGAATATGAGTCAACAGTGTGATGCTGTTGCAAAAAAAGCAAATATGATTCTAGGTTGTATCAACAGGTGTGTTGTAAGCAAAACTCGTGAAGTCATTCTGCCGCTCTACTCTGCACTAGTTAGGCCTCAGCTGGAGTACTGTGTCCAGTTCTGGGCGCCACATTTCAAGGAAGATGTGGAGAAATTGGAAAGGGTACAGAGAAGAGCGACAAGAATGATTAAAGGTTTAGAGAACATGACCTATGAAGCCAGGCTTCATGAACTGGGCTTGTTTAGTTTGGAAAAAAGAAGATTAAGGGGGGACATGATAGCGGTTTTCAAATATCTAAAAGGGTGTCACAAGGAGGAAGGAGAAAATTTGTTCCTCTTGGTTTCTGAGGACAGGACAAGGAGTAATGGGCTTAAAGTGCAGCAGGGGAGGTTTAGATTGGACATTAGGAAAAAATTCCTAACTGTCAGGGTGGTCAAATATTGGAATAAATTGCCAAGGGAGGTGGTGGAATCTCCCTCTCTGGAGATATTTAAGAACAGGTTAGATAGACATCTGTCAGGGATGGTGTAGACGGAGCTTGATCCTGCCTTGAGGGCGGGGGGCTGGACTCGATGACCTCTCGAGGTCCCTTCCAGTCCTATTATTCTATGATTCTATGATTCTATGAACAGATGCCTGCATCATCGCAGTCAGCTGAGCCTCCAAGCTCGCAGCCTGCATGCTCTGAGCAGCTAGCAGCAGCTTCTACTAAATCAAATTCCCACGCAATTTCTCTCTCCTCCTCCCCTGTCTTCTCTCCAGAGCCATCCCCTCACCCTTCTACTTCTGCATACCATACAGAATATCATAGGCAAAGTATATCATCTCGCCACCATTACTACAGGGAACGTAGCTGCTCACATCACAGATACTCTAGATCTCAATCCCCTTCAAGATGCTCGCGCTCACCGATCTGCTCACTATGGAGTACTTACTACATCAGGCACAGCAGCGCTAGGTCCTTACTTGCAGGCTCAGTGCATGTAACGTCGATCAATCATAGACCCTACTACTGTGAGTCATCTCATCATAGCTGCTTGTGATCTCACTGCAGATTACCATGCTCCTGTTGGTCGATCAGCCCACGCTCAGTACATTCTGAACTTCAGAAGCAGTCTCCACTCCGAGCCATGCTACCTCCACATTCTCCAGCCCCTCAGTCACAACAATCAGACCTGGAGGAGGGGCAACTGTCAAATGGAACCAGACCTGTCTCCTAATGCCCGCTCCTCCGTGCCCTCGCCGGGTGAAGCAGTAACTCTGGCCAAGACGTCACTTCCCAACGACCTCAAGGAGTTCCAAGACCTCTTTAAACGTGTTGCGCAATCCCAGGAGGTACAACTTACTGAGACCCAGGTGAAACAGCATAAGCTGTTCAAGAATTTACACCCTAACCATCAGCGAAAGATTGCCCTCTCAATAGATGAGGCTATCATGGAGGTATCTGATGAAATCTGGCAAACGCCAACATCGATACCACCTACCAACAAAAAAGCAGACAAGAAATATTTTGTTCCATCCAAAGGGTTAGACTTTCTTTTCAATCACCCACAGCCTAACTCCCTGATAGTGGATGTGGTCTGCCATAAGGGTAAGACACCCTGCTTCAAAAACTCCCTCCCTGAAAAGGATTCTAAGAAATTAGACTTATTCGGTCATAAGATCTACTCTTCCTCAACCTTACTCCTCCAAATTGCCAACTACGCTGCCCTCTTATCAAACCATAATTTTGACACCTATTCCAAGCTTCCGGAACTTATGCAACACCTCCCCGACAACAAGAGACCTTTTCTAAAAGCTGTTATCCAAGAGGGGTACACTGCATGCAGAACATTGCTTCAAATCGCTGTCGATGTGGCAGACACGGCTGCACACGAGCCATGGCAACAGGTCTGGTTCCATGCGGAGAGCCTCCTGGCAATTGTCAGCGGGAACCCCTAGAGAATTGCAGTCTAAAGTTGAGGATCTACCGTTTGACTGACAGAAGCTGTTTGCCTCCACTGCCAATGAGATTCTCCATTCTGAGAAGGACTCTCGTACTACTCTCCGAACTCTGGGTATGTACATGCCGCCTTTCAGGCACAGGCGATACTACCCCTTTCAAAGGAGGTACGATTACTCATCCTATAAGCAACAGCAACACGGACCTGACCAATCTAGATTTAGATAGTGTCCTAAATGCAAACGCCAGCAGCAGAACCGTCCATCAACTCGACCTGCTCCTAAACAGCAGGTTTGACTTCTGTGCCAAGGACTCAAACACGTCTCCTGTGGTCAACACACAAAAGTCTGCCACCAGCCTGTTCCATCATCGGCTAAGGCCATACTTTCATCAGTGGGTCAGCATTACCTGGGACCGATGGCTTCTACAGGTGATAACATCAGGCCTCACAATCCCATTTACCTCAGTTCCCCCCACGTGGAATTTCGGGGGAAAGGCTTTTACTCCAGGTATTTCCTAGTCCTCAAAAAGTCCAGGGGTTGGAGACCTATCCTCAACCTGATAGGCCTAAATAATTTCACTTGAAAGCAGCGCTTCAAGATGACCACGCTGGCCAAGATCATACCAGCATTAAACAAGGGAGACTGGTTTGCAGTCCTAGATTTACAGGACGCATACTTCCAGGTCACAATACACGTCGCTCACAGACGATTCCTACGGTTCGTAGTGGGGGACGAGCACTTTCAATACAAGGTACTTCCGTTCGGCCTTGCCTCGGCACCAAGAGTGTTCTCCAAAACACTGGCAGTAGTGGCTGCTCATCTATGCAGAACAGGGGTCTCAATTTTCCCCTATCTCGACAATTGCCTGATCAAAGGTCACACTCAGTCAGAGACTCACCACATGGTAACTGCAAATTGGGCTCTATTCGACTCCCTCGGCCTCATTGTAAACATGCAAAAGTCGCGGCTAAAACTGACGCAAACCCTAACCTTCATAGGAGCTCGACTTGACTCCCTGTCAGAGAGAGTTCATTTGCCAGCCAAGCATTTTCAAGTCATAAAAGACTTAATAAGAACGGTCCTGCAATCTCCAACACTCCCAATACGTGTATACCTGCAGCTCTTGGGTCATAGGCAGCTACTACAATCATCGTGCATCATGCAAGGTTACATCAGCGGTGCCTGCAGCACTGGCTGAGCACGGTATACAATCCCGTCAGACACAGTACCCGCAAAACTGCATTAGTGGACCAACTCCAACAACACGTTGTCAGTTCTTTTCACGTGGCACAGCCATCAAGGGAGATAACCACAGACGCTTCTCTCATCGGCTGCGGTACCCACATGGGTATGGAAACAGCTCAAGGCCATTGGTCCATGGCGGACATGATGCTGCATATCAACCTCCTCGAGCTGCGAGCGGTGTTCCATGCCTGCAGACAGTTCAAGATGCACATAAAAGGCACGACAACCAGAATTCTCACCGACAACATCATTACGATGTATTATGTGAGCAGGCAAGGAGGTGTCTGGTCCCCGGTCCCTTTGTACAGAGGTGGTCCTCTTGTGGAGGTGGTGCATTCGAAACAACATTTTTATCATGGCATCATACTTACCCAGTGTGAACAATACCATTGCGGATGCACTGAGCAGACACTTTCATCAGGTTCACGAGTGGGTGATCCGCACGGATGTCCTCCTACCTCTCTTCCATCGCTGGGGTTGTCCAGTGATAGATCTGTTTGCCACACGTGCCAATGTGAAATGCAGAGCATACTGCTCCAGAGCAGGAGTGGGCACCCACTCCCTAGGAGACGCATTTCTCCTCCACTGGGGGACATCACTATTATATGCATTCCCCCCAGTTGTGCTCATTCCCAGGGTACGCGAAGATCATCATGGACAAGGCACGATTGCTACTCATAGCCCCAGCCTGGCCCAGGCAGCCATGGTACTCAACTCTCCTGCAGCTGTCCATATGAGCACCGTACCAATTTCTTTATCTACCAGACTTGGTGACTCAACAGAGCGGCTTCCTTCTTCTTGGTGACTCAACAGAGCGGCTGAAGCTAGACACTCTGCACCCAACGGCGTGAATGATAGATGGTTCAGCACATCTGAGAATCTTTGCTCAGACCAGATGAAGCGCATCTTGCTAAACAGCAGGAAAGACTCTACTAGGAAAACCTACCTGTCCAAATGGTCTAGATTCACGCGCTGGTGCGCTCCTAAGGACCTAGACACTCTTATCTCACCACTGCATGCCTTACTGGACTATATCCTCCAGCTACAGGCGACTGGACTCTCCATATCATCACTTAGAGTCCACGTGGCAATTGCGGCTTTTCACCACCCCGTCTGCTGTGTTCTGAAACTTTACCAGCATTTTCATTGTATAGGTCATACTAAACATTAAATTATGAGTTTTTGAACTTTAATATTGTCTCCTGAAGTTCTCTATGAAAAATAGCATTTCATCTATGAAATAGTACAAATTGCAATGTTACGCATATACAGTTAATAGTCCTTTGTTTGAAGAAACACTGTGCTACAGATGGAACTGAATTCCATTTCTATTAGGACAACACAGTAAAATTATCTTCACTATATATTTTAGAAATGTGCATGTCTGTCCATCTGAGGGTACGTCTAGACTACATGCCTCTGTTGTCAGAGGCATGTAGATTAGGCTACCAGACATAGTAAAATGAAGTGGTGATTTAAATAATCGCCGCTTCATTTAAATTTACATGGCTGCCGCGCTGAGCCGACAAACAGCTGATCAACTGTTTGTCGGCTCAGCGCGATAGTCTGGACGCGCAGGTGTTGACATCAAAGGTATTTGTCGACCACCCAGGTAAACCTCATCCCAGGAGGCATACCTGGGTGGTCGACAAATACCTTTGATGTCAACACCCGCGCATCCAGACTATCGCGCTGAGCCGACAAACAGCTGATTAGCTGTTTGTTGGCCCAGCGCGGCAGCCATGTAAATTTAAATGAAGCGGCGATTATTTAAATCACCGCTTCATTTTACTATGTCTGGTAGCCTAATCTATGTGCCTCTGGCGGCAGAGGCATGTAGTCTAGACTACCCCAAGAGTGAGTTTGTTCAAGAACGCCTCCTAAATGGTAAGAGCTAGGACCACTAAATTAGGTATGCGGCTTCTTCTAATCATAACTTAAAGAAAGGTCAGGGTTTAGTTGTACAAGGGGGATGTGCATGCAATGAAATTTTCATATAAAACAGAAAGGGAGGAGTGTTATAGGAGGGATAATTATAATCACAAATGACTACGGGAGGGAGGGGGCAGCAAGTACTCCAGTGAGCAATCGCAGGCTGGCAGCACAGCTCCCACCAGCCCAGCCTGCACTGGGAAGCAGCTGCTAGCCACCGCACAACCCCCACCACTCTGGGCTGGCCCCAGGAAGTGCCAGCAGGTGGCCTGTGTGGCCCCTGCTGTGCCTAGGCTGCCCCCAGGGAGAAGCCAGTGGGCAGCCTGTGCAGCTCCCCACTGTTCCAGGCCAGTTCCTGGGAGAAGACAGAGGAGAGGTGTGCGCCTCCCCAACCCCCATCCCGCCCTAGACCAAACCTGGACCCAGACAATGCCAGGTAACTCTTTTAGTTAAGAGCATGATTGTAATATTACAAAGTTACTAGTCTTGGTATTCAGCAAAAATAAAGAAAGTTTCTTTCAATATTATTTAGCAATCAGCTTCTTTGTATTACGGTAACTAGTACATTAGTATTTTTCCCTGTGCTTTTACAAGAGGAGAGGAGTCAAAATTATATAAAACTACTAAAAGGTTTCTTTGTATGTTTCCTCCTGACTTCTAATATCTAGGAAAGACTTCCCCAAGAGCTCCATGCAGTTAGAGAAGGAAAGGTAGAGCCGGACATTATCTATGACAGATAATCTGACCAGAAGTAGAGTTGCTTGAGCTAAAGGCCTAGAAATCAGTTGTCTTCAAATGAACTTGAAAAAGAAGCATATGCAGCTAGACCTGTATTACCATTAGGAGCTAGTTTACAGTCCTATTGTAATTTAAAATTACCGTCATATTAAATACATCAGTTAATACCATAATTTGATGCCACTATTAGGTCCCTACTAAATTCATGCTCCATTTTGGTCCATTTCATTATCATAGAATTTTTAAAATGGTAAACTTCATGATTTAAGCTATTTAAATCTGAAATTTCATGTTGTTTGTAGGGATCCTGACCCAAAAAGGAGTTCTGTGCGGCTGCTGGCAGCTGCACTGCCTTCAGAGCAGGAAGGCCAGGAATCCTGGCCTAAAGAAATCCAAAGGTAGGTTCAAATCAGGCTCTGAAGGCAGTGCTATAGACAACAGCAGCACAGAAGTAAGGATAACATGGTACAGTATTGCCACTATTACTGCCTGCAAAGCTGGTCACTCAGTAGTCACCACTCTCTGGCCACCCAGCTCTGAAAGCAGCAGTACAGAAGTAAGGGAGAAATAGACATGGTATTGCCATGCTTACTTCTGCACTGCTGCTGGTAGGTGCTGCCTTCAGAGCTGGATGCCTGGCCAGCATTACAACCGCTGCTCTCCAGTTGCCCAACTATGAAAGCAGCACAGAAATAAGGGTACCACTATCATGATCCTCATAAAATAACTTTGTGATTCTCTTGCAACTCCCTTTTTCAGAAACACTGGTCTCCCCCCGTAAAAACTGTATAGTATAGTATAGTAAAAGCAAACAAAAGGCCAGATTTCAAGGTGTATAATGCATTTTGCATGGCTTTGAATTTGCTTGGGTTCTAATCATTATATAGAAAACAATGTAATCCAAGTTATGTCAGCTGCAACAAATCAAATCCGTTATTGTAAAAATGAAAAAGGACACATTTGAGAATTTTTATTTCTCTTACATTATAAATACACTATTTTAATTGTTTTAAAAATTGTCTGTGTTAAATGTATATTGATTCTTTTTTAATATTTTGAAGTAATTCACATCTTCTGGGTTAAACAAAAAATTACTTTTAGTTGTATCTTAAATCTAAATAAAACATTTTTCACTTACAGGAGACATTGTTTTTATTTAATCTTACATTGAACTTATATCCAACTCATGAAGTAAATCACAAATGTTTTACTTTTGTTCTTATCAGGTTTTTCTTTCTTTTAGAGTTGATGATATATGTTGAAGCACTTGATCCTTCTCAGCCCACTGAGCCCCAAGATGGATAAGACATACTGTATGTCACCCAATTATTGCTATTTCAGCCTAAGAAGTGTATTTTCAAAGCAGCACAAGGAAGGTAATGTACACTCAGAATTACTGTTTTGTATTACATGTGTTTACAAAAGGGTATGTCTACACTACATGGCTCCATCAACGGAGTCATGTAGATGAGCTTTGTAGACATAGCAAAATGAAGTGGCAATTTAAATAATTGCCGCTTCACTTACATAAAAATGGCTGCCGCGCTGTGCCGATCAGCTGTTTGGCAGCACAGTGCGGTGGTCTGGACGCTCCGCAGTTGACATCAAAAGCCTTTGTCGACCACCCCAGTAAACCTCATCCCATGAGGCATAACGGGGCGGTCAACAAAGGCTTTAGATGTCAACCGCAGAGCGTCCAGACCACCGTGCTGTGCCGCCAAACAGCTGATTGGCACAGCGCGGCAGCCATTTTGATGTAAATGAAGTAGCGATTATTTAAATCGCCGCTTCATTTTCCTATGTCTACAAAGCTCATCTACATGGCTCTGTCGATGGTAGTGTAGACATACCCTGATTTTCATAAGTCTTTAATGTCTAGTTCTTAATATAGAAATATTTATTAGTATTTGATTGGTGTTCCATTAATTTTTATATACATTCTTGATTAATTGAAGTTTTTTTGGCATTGTGGTCTTCTTAAAAAGTTTGTGAAATGTGATATTGTATCTAATACTAATATGACAAAATACTGTAGGATTACTTCTGATCTTGTTTCCACTGATATATACTAGGAATAGTTCCCATCTGACTAGAACTGTCAAATGAGTGAAATCAGTGAAAATCTCATGTACTGAGTTTAGAATCACTTTTGTATACTGTATGTACGCTGATCATACACCCTGATTTTTCTGGGACTGTCCTGATTTTAAGTACTCTGTCGCGGTACCCCATGAAGTAGTGAAATGTCCTGGAAAGCCATCGGACATTTCACTACTTAATGGGGACACGGATTTGCGGGAAGAAGTGACTGAGTCCATTGCTCCTGGCATGGCATGGCATGGCATGGCATGGCGCAGCGCAGCAGCAGAGTCCTCCCTCCCCCCTGCAGAGCTCAAAGATTGGAGCTTTGCCAACTGCGGTGGGCTTCTGGTGGCATAAAATTCTGCCACTCCACCATCCACTGCCCCACCACCATGCAGCCCCCTCTCTACTCCACAGGACTGCCTCTGTCTCACAGGGCCTCCGGTCCGGCCACACGGCCTCCTTCTCCACATTTGCAGGTAGTGGCTTGTTACAGTGGCCACTGCTGCTGGAGAGAGGCGTGGTCAGGTCCAAGGCAAAAGGTGCTGAGTAGCTGCTCCTGGACCTCAGTGCTTTTGAATTGTTTTTTGAGCGCTGGCAGGGGCTGCGCAGAACCCAGGAGAGGCACTGCCACCCGTTCAGGGCGTGCTTGGGTTTGGTGCCCCCCGGTGTGCTGCCGCTCTCTCTCCCCTGTGCACCTCTCCACCCTGCTGGTATAATGGCAGCAAGCCTGGTTTGGTGGGGAAGATGGGGTTTCTTCACACACCCCTACGCCCTCCCAGGAGGAAGCCTAAACTGGTGCTGCAGGTCCATGGCTTTGCTGGGATCCCCACTGCATGGGGCGAGGGGGACTGTCATTGCCTGCTGGGGGAATGACAGTATGTTGCCTGGAGGCTTTCCTTGCTGCAATGGGGTGCCAAGCCAGGTAAGTGTCCCTCCTCATGCCCAGACCTTGTACCAAAATCCCCTTCGCTCACTCCCCTCCCCCTGCCAAGACCCCACCCTTCCAGCTTGCTCTGATACCCACCCTTGCTCCTGCACTCTCCCGCCTGGCCAGACTCCCTACCCCAAACCTCCTCCTGCATCCTCCCTTCTGTCCAGAGACCCTATCCGCAACCTGTCTCTGCTCCCTACCTCTGACCCAGACCTCACAACCTCGTCCTCTTCTGCACACCCCCTGCTGCCCATATCCTGCACTCCATCCCTATCCCACACACTGGCAGCCCTGTCCTGCACACTGAACCCCATTTTTTCTCCCCACATCAGAGACTAAGGGGGGGCATAAAATCCACTAACTCTGGAACGTCAGAAAAGTAAATCTTGCATATGGAAAGCTCTGAACTAGGGATATTAGGAAGTACTCGACTACCCAATAAGCAAAAGCTTATTGAGTAGTCAAGTAGAGTATCAAATACTTGCTCTTCCCCCACCCCCTTGCTGCCTCTGAGAGGCAACAAGGAGGGGGAAATAGCTGGTGCTGGGGGAAGCCAGCTTAAAAGCTGGTTCCACCCGTAACATCTCAGTGGTGCTACCTGCCCCAGCACCTGCTGCAGGGGAGGCTGCTACGAAGCAGCTTCTGTCTGCCGCAGGCTGAGGCTCATCATGGGCAGAGGCTGCTTGGGCAACAGCCCCATCCATGGTGGTTCCAACAGGGAGCTGGGGCTCCCACGGACAGGGGCTGTTGCTGCCAAGCAGCCCCTATTCATGGTGGTCTAGGCTACCTGCTGTGAACAGGGGCCGCTGGTCGCTGCGTCTCTGCATTTTAAATGTAGTAAGAGTAAGGGTGGCTCCCAGAGCTGGCACAAGCCAGGACTGCTGAGTCCCAGTTCGAGCTGGCTTCTGAAGCTACCCCACTGTGGCATGGCACTACAGAGCGACACTTATCGACTAATCACAATTAGCCCGATAACCGCAATTTAACATCCTTATCTTGAACCTCATTCCTCTCTGTCCCATCCCCTTGCCCTGTAGGGTTAGGATGCAAGAGGAGTGAGGTGTCGTAGTTGGGGGCCAGATAAGTGAGGGTTGGGGTTTTTTGGAGTCTTTTTGCTTCTCACTTGTGTGGTCCCCAGCTGATTTTTCTGCGGGTCAGTGGCCCCCAACCCAAAAAAAGATTCCTCACCCCTGCAATAAATAACACATTGAAGCTTTCTGTGTTGGTCATAAATTCATATTTTACTTTATTTAAAATGAAGTTTGATAAACTAATACAAGAATGTTAAATCACTTAATTTAATAATTTGAATTAAACCATTCTCCCTAGCTAAAGCACTAGCAAAATTACTCAAGCATAATTATATAATTAACAGTGAGTTTCCATTAGCAACTGGCGGTCCACAGAAAGGTTTACATTGAGCCAGGTGGTTCACGGGCCAAAAAGTTTGAGAACTACTGAATAGAGGCATCCCCAGCCTCTCCCCTGAATTAATGCAATGCAAGATTGATTAATGCAACTGCAGTATAGTTGTATGGGAGGATCCTGTGGGGTCCAAACCCCCATCCCTATTAACAGAGGATAGTGGGAGGACTTCTTAGAGGGGGGGTCACACAACACCCTTTACTTCCAGTCACATGTCCATCTTAGCCCCAGAGGTACTACCTCCAGGGTTGGGACTTTGTGACTGGTGAGTGGGGCCTAAGGGATCAGGGGTGTGTGGCTAATGAGTCTGGGGGCATGGCTAAAGGGTCCCTATTTTTGGTTCAGAAAATATGATAACAGTAACTATATGGGATGTAATGCAGTCTGCTTAATAAGCATGAACATTAAAAAGAGAACAATTGTTCATTAAAAATGTAAATCAATGATGACTTAATACGGCAATGTTATTTAATGCAAAGCTTTGTACTTGTTTATGAAAATGGAGAAATTATATTTTAATATATTTTTCACAAAATTACTATTAAATAGGGAAATTATAGGCTGGTTAACTTTTTTCTATCCATTCTCTCTGAAAATTAGGTGTTATTTTCACCAGCTAGGAAAGAACAAGGGCAAGATTGGTACGATGGATGAATCTACAGAGGTATCAATTGATGGGAACTCTCTTATAAAAGCTGTCTATCAAAGCAGACTTCGTCTCACAAGACTGTTATTGGAAGGTGGAGCATACATTAATGAGAGTAATGACCGAGGTGAAACACCTTTAATGATTGCTTGTAAGACACAGCATGTTGACCAACAGAGTGTTAGCAAAGCAAAAATGGTTAAATATCTGCTGGAAAATAAGGCAGATCCAAATATACAGGACAAGTCTGGAAAGACAGCTTTGATGCATGCATGCTTGGAAAAGGCTGGCTCTGAAGTGGTTACTTTGTTGCTGAAAAATGGAGCTGACTTAAGTCTACAAGACCATTCTGGTTACTCTGCACTTGTTTATGCAGTAAATTCTGAAGACAAAGAGACCTTGAAAGTTCTCCTAAATGCTTGTAAAGCAAGAGGAAAAGAAGTAATCATCATTACAACAGACAAATCTCCATCTGGAAGGCAGACAACTAAACAGTACTTAAATGTGCCTCCTACTGACACTGAAGACTGCCATTCTCCAACTGCTTGCACTTCTCCATCAGAAATAGAACTCAAGTCATCTTTATCTCCACTTTCAAATTCATGTGAAACAGAAAATCCTCTTTTTAGCTTTAAAGAACTAGATCAGCCTGGAAGCATTGAAAATATATCTGAACCACTTTCTCCTACTGGAAAACCAAATTTAACACATGTAGGACCCAAGTTGGCACAAGTGCAGCGTCTGCATTCTGAGACTTGGATAAAAAGTTCATCTTTGTTCCATCAGAATAAAATTTCCTCTTTACAAGAACTTCAGGATATAACTCCAGAGGAAGAACTGTCTCTGAAAATCAATGGTCTAGCCTTATCCAAGAGATATATTACTAGACACCAAAGCATTGATGTAAAAGACACTGCACAATTGTTGAAAATATTTGATCAAACTGGCTCAAGAAAGTTGTCATGTGAAGAGATAAATTCTCAATCACTGTATGCTGAGGGAAACCATAGCCAGAGTGAAATTCCTGTGGATCAGGATTTGGATTCAGTCCAAATGAGATTTGTTTCAACCTTGAGAAGTATTTTTCAAAAAAGAAGTTTAGGGGCAAATCACTACAGCTCTGATTCTCAGCTAACAAGTAGTTTGAGTCCTGCTATTACAGAAGATGGTAAATCATTTCTAGGAAAGAAAAAGATTCTCTCTCCTTCTTCATCCTTGTTATCAAGTTCCAGAGAATTACTAGAGAACATGCCTCCTGGTCCTCTGAATAGGAGAAGCCATGCTATTTTAGAGAGACGAGGGTCAGGAGCTCTCTCGTTGGATCATATTGCTCATACCAGGCCAGGTTTCCTTCCACCTTTAAATGTGAATCCTCATCCTCCAATTCCAGATATTAGTTTTAGCAACAGGATTTCTGGAATTGTTTCTTTAGGACAAAAAAACCTAATTCCTACAGCACCCACTTTTCCCAAGGAGTTTAAAAGTAACAAAATGTTGGTAAGGAGACAATCATTACAAACTGAACAGATTAAGCAATTAGTGAATTTTTAACAGGTTACTAACGTGTTAACAGATCTTCAGGGGGTAGCCGAGTTAGTGTGTACAGGTAAACTGAAAAAACCACAAGTAGTCTGGTAGCACTTTATTGACTAACAAAACATGCAGATGGTGTCATGAGCTTTCGTGGGCACGGCCCACATCTTTACAGATGTATTCATTTAGCATAAATATACCCAAAAACACATGACCCATGCATAATGCTTAACATGGGACTCTTAGATGGACTCATCTTAGATTTAGCAGATAAGTGTGCTCAGATAAATTTACACTGATGCTATAGTCTGAAAAATGACAAATATTTATAATAGAAAAAATACTAAGGGCCTGTCTGAGTCCCTGTGACCCAATACTTTGAGTCATTGACACAAGATTTGATAGAATTTCACACCGTTAGTACTCATTTTTCACAAATGTAAATGACTACATAAAGTGCAGAGAAATGGAGAATTAAGTTATATGATAGCTATTCTCTACCTACAGTGATGGAATTATTATCAGGAGTTGATATTAGAAGAAGTTAAACCCATAAAGAGCAGAATAGTTTTAATGTGGGAAAATTATACAACGTAGCTACAATTCTAAAGTAAAACAGACTACAAAACTGATTCAAAATAATGTACAATTCATGTGTTTATTAAGCAACAGCTTCAGTTTAATTCAATCAATGTAGTGCATTTCTCAATCATCTGAATTATTTTAAACACTGCATATTAGATAATGGAGTAACTTATTGCTAAACAAATAAATGGATAACTGTTTCAGCATGAGCTGGACTAAATTGTCATAATTTAAGATTTCCAAAACGTGTGCTGCTTTTTCACTTAAAGTTCAGATTCTGCCTTTGTTAACATTAATTCTATGGCTACTCTAGGATTTGGCTCTTAGTGTCATTTTTATCACCTCACTTCTAAGAATCTGTACATTTATTGTTTTATTTTCACATTTTATACAAATGAATCTTTTATTCTTATGGAACATGGTGATTGTGAATTACACTGAAACTAGATCCTTCTAGAATAATCAGTAGATATTTGTGGTGTTGCAGCTTTAGTCCTAATGCACATAGAATCAATGTTTTCTAAAAATATTTAATGTTAGTTATTTTTGCCATCTGTATTAAGTTTCAAATAGATGATAAACATACATTCCCTATCATCTCCTTTGATGCAAAAACACTTGCTCCCCTGGACAAAGAAATATTAGTCACATGGAAAAGATAGGGGTATAGTTTGCATTCATGCAGAATCTAACAGTCTGTAGCAAATGCTGGCCTCAAACCCCACAGATTTTAGAGCATAGCATCAGCTTTTCTACACTCTGAGCCTGGGCCCTCTAATCCATGGCAGCATGACTGCCTGGGTGGCCAAGTGATATTGTCATGGATTCCTATTCCTTGGCTATATCCTAGCCTTCCTAAGAGCAGCTAGGATGAGAACTGTGATTGGTATAAGTACTGGTGACTGAGGAGAGTATACATTGTAGAAATCTGATCCCTTCTTTCTACCATATCTAACTGTATTCAAGAATGATTGCCACATTTGTCCTTAACTTTGCACAAATGACTTCTGCTCTGAAAAATGTGTGTGTGTTTTAACAGCTTTTTTCAAAGCCAGTGTTTTGATCCAGACCATTCTTCCAATGAAAAGCTCGTCACTTGCAGTTTGGTAAGTCAAGCACTCCACTATTAGGCAACTATAATTCTGAAATTTCCCATGGATTTCATAGCATTGGCTAACACCTGAGGACTCAGAAATCAGAATAAGAAGACTGGAAGGGACCTTGAGTGCAGTCTCCTGCACTCATGACAGGGCCAAGCAACATCTAGACCATTCCTGACAGGTGTTTGTCTAACTTGCTCTTAAAAATCTCCCATGATGGAGATTTCACAACCTCCCTGGGCAACTTATTCCAGTGCTTAACTACCCTAATAAGGATATTTTTCTTAATGTCCAACGTAAACTACCCTTGCTGCAATTTAAGCCCATTGCTTGATTTCTTCTCCATATCTTTCCTGAAATTTTTGCCCAAGTTGGATGCAATACTCTAATTGAGGTCTAATGAGCCCAAAGTGAAGACGACTTACTTGTCATGATCTGTGGAACGGGACTTCTGGGTCCGATTTATTTTGCATGGGCCCATCCTGGGTGGGTGCTCAGCATGATGGAATTGCATGGCCCAAATTATCACTTTTGGCTGCTGTTTGATCTCTAGTCTCCTTGTTGTTGGGGAAGAAATAATAAAGGGTTCTTATCCATGTGAGAATTGAGGTAGCAAAACTGTACTGGGCATACCCAGATGGAGGGATTCACCCTCAACTAAACAGCACTCACTAGGCACAGGACCTGGTTTTCAAAGCCCCAGTAGGTTGAAAAAATTGTGACGACAGGTGTTTGTACCTGGAGATGTTAGGTTAGGCACTATTTGACCCTTTCTCTCTATATAGTATGATAACCGTTAATTTAGACTCAAAGTATCTTGTTTACATTCGGCAGAGCTGAAATCACTGATGCCTAGGTTGTAGGTATAGTCCAATGTCTTTGATGCAAGAAGACTGCCAAGTGAGGTTCCCCCAACAGCTGAGAACACTCAGAGCAGTGCTATAAGTAAGGTGTCCTGAAGACATCTTGGTGAATGGCCAGCTGAGTGGTTGGTGGAGAGGCATGACCAGCAGGGCAGCTGACAGGGAGGTAGGTCTGGCAAGGAGCAGCACAGCCAGCAGCAGGGCAGCTGGTGATCCATGATCTGCAAGTCGTCCAGTGGCACTGGAGGCTGCATATGTCATCAGTTGGTTTGTATTTATTGTGGATATTTATTAAAAGATGGGGTCCATCAGTAATCTATACTATGGCGGCATTCTCTATTTAGATCAACAGCCCAAACATAGATTTAGTTCATAATAATTGTTGAAAGGTATTCTCAAGAAATCCGTTGAGAGCCCAAAAGTTTCATTCTCAAGGTTAGAACTGAGATGAGAGTGGCTCTGACTCCCCTTCCAATGGGAGATAATGGTTCTAGAAGCAGGGAGAAATATCTAAGTAGGGAACTTAATTGTGTTTTACATGCACGTAAAATAAGTGAAACTTTTTCACATTTTTTCATAGAAACAGTTTAAGCTGAAAACACTTTTTTTCTTCCTAGAGTCAATAATTCTCAAATGTAAACATGGAGGAAGCATTGGATTTGATGCAATACAGTACTTCAGATGTGGGCTCACCAGTGCCAAATACAAGGGAATAATCACTTCCCTCAATCCATTGACAATGCTCCTACTAATGTAGCCCAATAAACCATTGGCCTCATCCACCATTATTGCTAAGTCCTTCCCTGCAGAACTGACCCATAGCCAGCCTGTAGCAGTGCATAGGATTCTTCAGTCCAAAGTGCATTTGTGCTTGTTGAACCTCATCAGATTTTTTTGGCTGTCCTCCAATTTGTCTACATCACACTGGACCCTATCCCTACCCTGCAGCATCTCTACCTCTCTCCCCAGTTAAGTGTCCTCTGTGACCTTGCTGAAGGTGCATTCCAACCCATCATCCAGATCATTAATGAAAGTGTTGAAACAAAATTAGCCCCAGGAACAACCCCTAGGGCACTCTACTTGATACCGGCTGCACTATGGACTTTGTCAGATGATCTATCCACCTCATAGTCCGTCCATCCATCCAATGCATACTACTTTAACTTGCTGCCAAAAATACTGTGGGACACTATCAAAAGCTTTGCTATAGTCAAGATACATCATGTTCACCACTTTCCCCAATTCACAGAACCAATTAAGTCACAGAAGGCAATCATTTTGCTTAGGCATGACTGGACTGTTCCTAATCACCTTCTTTCTCCTCCAAGTGCTTAAAAATGGTTTCCTTGAGGACATGCTCCATGATTTTTCCATGGACCAAGGTGAGGCTAATTGGTCTGTAGTTCCCCAGTTTCTCCTTCTTCCCTTTTTTAAAGATGGGCACTATTCTTCTCTTTTTCCAATCATCTGGGACCTCTCTCAATCACCAAGGCTGTGTCTAGACTTCATCCCTTTTCTGTAAAAGGGATGCAAATTAGACATCGCAATTGCAAATGAAATGGGGATTTAACCCCCTCCCCCCGCTTCATTAGCATAAAAATGGCTGTTGCTTTTTTCCGGCTCGGAGCTTTTCTGGAAAAAAGTGCCAGACTAGACGCGGATCTTTCAGAAAATAAAGCCTTTTCCGAAAGATCTCTTATCCCTTATTTTAAGAGGAATAAGGGATCTTTCGGAAAAGGCTTTATTTTCCGAAAGATCCGCGTCTAGACTGGCGCTTTCTTCCGGCAAAGCTCCGAGCCGGAAAAAAGTGGGAGCCATTTTTAAGCTAATGAAGCGGGGGGGGGGGGGGGGATTTAAATCCCTGCTTCATTTGCAATTGCAATATGTCTAATTTGCATCCCTTTTACGGAAAAGGGATGCAGTCTAGACACAGCCCAAGAGTTTTCAAAGATAATGGCCAGTGGCTCTGCAAAAACATTAGCCAACTCCCTCAGCACCCTCCAATACATTAGATCTAGCCTCATGGATTTGTGCATGTCCAGCTTCCTACGTGGTCCTTTAACCTGTTCTTTAATCATTAAGGGCTACTCATTTCCTCCCCATACTGTGCTGCTCAGTGCAGGAGTCTAGGAGCTGTCCTTGTTTGTGAAGACCAAGACAAAAAAAGCATTGAGTACTTCTGCTTTTTCCAAATCATCTGTTCGTAGGTTGCCTCCCCACATTCAGTAAGGGTCCTACACTTCCCAACATCACCTCCTTCTTACTGACATACCTTAAAAAACCCTTCTTGTTACCCTTTACATCCCTTGCTAACTGCAATTCCAATTGCATTTTGACTTTTCTGATTTCATACTGCATGCTTGAGCAACATTTTTATACTTCTCCCTTGTCATCTGTCCAAGTTTCAACTTTTTGCAAGCTTCCTTTTTATGTGTAAGCTCTCCAGAGTTTTCTGTTAAGCCAAGCTGGTCACTTACCATAGTTGCTCTTTTTGCACATCAGGATGGTTATGTTCCTACACCCTCAGTAAGGCTTTTTTAAAATACAGCCAGCTCTCCTGGGCTCCTTTCCTCCTTATATTAAATTCCCAGGGGAGCCTGCTCATTAGTTCCATGGTGGAGTCAAAGTCTGCTTTTCTGAAGTCCAAATTCTGGTTCAAATTCTGCTGCTCTCCTTTCTTCCTTTTATCAGGATCCTGAACTCAGCCATCTCATGGCCATTGCTACCCGCTTCTATTTCCCCTACCAACGTACCCTGTTTGTTAAGAGCAGGTCAAGATGATCCAGGAGATTACATGGGTGCCCGTCATGTGGTGGTAACAAGGGTTGCTTCCTCCCCTGTCCCATGCATGCATCAGTAGCAGGAACCAGAACAGCCCAGCAGCCTGTTCCTTTCTGCCTCTGCACTCTTCTGGCCCACTGCACTCAGCTTCACAGAGGTAATAGGAAGGAGAGTGCCCAGGTGGGGCCTGTAGCAGAAGTGTTGCCTCTGGCCCTGCAACATCCTAAGGATGGCCCTGGGTACAGAACGAGGATTCATCACAGAATTTGGTCTACAGGCTGATCATTAGCTAGGCCAGATACTGACAGGCAGCATAAAACATGGGACTGCAAAAAGGGACCTAAAAGATGCTAATCTGGCCTGTTGTTGCAAAAACAATGTTGATATGAAACAGAAAACATGCAACAGGAATTTGAATTACATTTTCCAGTCTCCAAATATAACATAATAAAAATCAAAAGTGAAAGCTTTGTGTGCATGAGCTTGATGAGATAACATCAAACAGGTTTAATGGAAAGTTACGTGCAGAAATAAATCTATTACAACCATAACAAAGGGCCTGTGATCAGAGACAGCTGGGTGATAAAGACAACAAAAAGGGTTATAATTAAGATGGAAGAAAATTACATTTTAAAAATATATAAAATAATTCAGCAGCTATATATTGAAGATGACCAGAGGAAAATACTGTTTTTTAAAATGTGGTGGTAGCATCTGCTTTCATTCAAAAATAAATTTTAAGCAGTGGCAAGCTCAGAAAGATTGTTTCTGCTTTGCTTTAATTATAATACATACTGCTATGGGCCATTTACTATTTGAATGGTCATAAAATATATAGCATGGCAGCTCTAAACTACAAAGTGTTGTATTATCAGTTGTGAAAATTATATTAAGTACATATAAATATGAATAAAAAACTGCTACACTTGCAATGTAAGCCTTTTAAAATGTATATATTAAAGAGTTTTCATCCAATCTGTTACTTCCTATGACTATCCTTGCAAAGTTTTAAATGGAGTTACTAAACACAAAAAAACCATTGATGAAAGCCTAGTTCCACAGAATTCAATGGAAAAACTACCTTTGACTTCAGTGGAGCCAAGATTTTACCCACTGTGTCTAAAGAGCAAGGAAGAAGAAAAGTCCTAAGATTTGACTGAAACTTATAAGCAAACACTGAGCAATACAATACAAAAAAAGGATTATACAAAGAGGAGGCATAGTACACAAAGTCTGTGTCTAGACTGGCAAGTTTTTCCGCAAAGAAAAACTTGCCAGCTGTCTACACTGGCTGCTTGAATTTCTGCAAGAACACTGACAATCTCATATAAGAAATCAGTGCTTCTTGCGGAAATACTATGCTGCTCTCGTTCGGGCAAAAGTCCTTTTGCGCAAAAGGGCCAGTGTAGACAGCTCAGATTTGTTTTGCGCAAAAAAGCCCAGATCGCGAAAATGGCGATCGGGACTTTTTTGCGCAAAAGCGCGTCTAGATTGGCACGGACGCTTTTCCGCAAAAAGTGCTTTTGCGGAAAAGCATCCGTGCCAATCTAGACGCTCTTTTCCGCAAATGCTTTTAACAGAAAACTTTTCCGTTAAAAGCATTTGCGGAAAATCATGCCAGTCTAGACGTAGCCAAAGAGTTAAACTCCCAAACAAAGAATTTCTCGACACAGGAAAGACTGGTCAGGAGCAGAACAGAAGTGAGATAGCAGAGAAGTAAACTGTTAGGATTGGTCTACATACAAGTTTCCACCAAAATAACATTCACACCTTTTATTACATCAACGCAAGTCTGTGCACATATCCTGGGGAGTCATCTGAAGGGCAGACCACCTCCTGTTCCCATTAAGATGGATTAAATTGACAGCTGGTTTTCAGTTATAGGTAGGCTATTTCTGGTGTGCTTCAGGTCCAAATTTGTGGGTAACAACATGATATCCATAGGTAGGCTCACAGCGCTATTTCTTATTTTGAAGCCTAAGGGAAGGTACAGCACTGCATACCAGGTCAATGGATGACACCAACCAGTACGTTTTTGTTTATCTTAATGAATTGTCTTGCAAACTGATGTCACAAAGTTCACTAAGGATATGGAGTCCAAGGTAAGTAAGAGCCTTTTTGTCATAATTTTTAAAGGGTATTTGCTAGAAATTGCTGTTATACTGATGTTTGAGCTGAAATCTAAACAAAAAACATTTTTTAGGCTGATAATCAGTAGTTTCTGAAGCTGGAGCCAATCACCCCAAGAAGATCAGGGAGTTTAGATTAAGGCTGGTGAAAGGGTCAGTTTAGAAGTCAGTGAGACAAGGGCAAGACGACCCACGAGAAACAGAATTAGGTATGGAAGGCAGAGGCTGGAAGGAGGCAGATTCCAGAGATCAACACTGAAGGTTAAAGAGCCCAGGAGGCAGACATCTGAAACTTTTGAATAAACATCCTTTTTAGAAAATAAGGTGTAATCAAGAATCATAACCTAGATTTCCCCCTAAAGTGTCAATAAAAATTTAGTAGGATAGCAACAAGGAAACAGTAGCACAATATCTCATTAGAAACAACGTTGAGAGGTAACTTAGGATTTGGTTCTTGGAAGGAAGGCATGTTCATTGGGCCTGATGCATACCATCAACTGTGTAGCAATGAGAATAATGGGTTCAACCTTAGGGGGGAAAAAGAATGTCTTCAGGAAAACCCAGGAAAAGGAGGAAAAGTAAGCTGCTTTATAAGGGCTACAAAATGTAGCTAGTACCCTGGATTTAGAAATAAACAAACACAAGAAATACAAGAATTTTTAAAAGTGAGACAAAGGATAAATAGTTAACTTAAAGCAGAAATTAATACAGTAGGAGCAACTAGGTTAACTCAGACGTTTCAAATTGAGTCACAAAATGAACTAAATGAAATTTAAAAAAAGCAGGAAATATCGGTACAGGAAATTGAGGAATGGAAACAAAAAGCAAAAGACAGGCAAGTTGCCATGACAGTTGCAGGTAAAAAGAGAAAAGAAAGAAATCATGCATTTTGCAAAAGGCAAATAAATACACGAAAGGAAGAATTAAGAACAAGTAAAGGGCTAATAGCAGTAATAAAAACTGGAAGCGGTGAAGAAACAGTCAACATGAGGAGGATTTATACCATCCTTGTTGTTATTCAAAGAACTTCTCCCAGGACATTATAGTCCCATTGGTATGAATTCCTAGAGTTTATAGAATAAGTCCTCAGTGACTTGTTCTTGGAAAGTCTACCCATTAGAGAAACTATTAATCCAAATCTGACAGTAGAACCATCAACCCAAACAGTAAAACCACTAAGTCATACGGTGGAACAACCATCCTAAGTTATAATATCACTGTGGAAAGGCAGACATGAAAGACAGCTAGTAGACGTAAATAAAGATAAAAATTGACAACTATTGTCAATATATGTAATTCAACACACTTTCTTCTACATACTTCTTCAGAAATACCAGGAATATGGAGGCACAGGGAATAACAAGCAAAATTCCATAGAGTGTTCCACTGATAGTTGGCACAAGAAACAAAAAATAATGTGTATTTTGGAATCATGAAACTAAGCATAAATGGACCTAGAATAGTAGGGACTGATACTCTCCAAGTGATGCAATGCTCAATAGATCCTGTAAAAAGTATTCTATGGACAATACATTAATGAAATACAAGTCCTAAAAAGGCAGGGGGAAAAACGTGAAAGGAAAAAAAACAAAGTAACAAAAAGATCTGAGGACCTCCCAGAATTAAGTGACCAGGAGATACTTAAAAAACAACAAATAGTCTTGCAGCGCCTTAGAAACTAACAAAAAATGTGGATGGTATCATGAGCTTTCGTGGGCACAACCCACTTCTTCATGAGATGTTAGAGATGCCCAAGAAGGACTATTAGAATTAATAGCAGCTGCAGAAGATGAGGATAATGGCATACACAAAGAGCTAGAAGAGGAAGAGATGCCAGCTATAGGGACAATCCACACCTATTTTTGCACTCATGTGGAAGACTTTTGGTCTCAATAGTGTTAATCCAGAGGAGGTGAAAATGCCAATGTTCCTAACTAGCCCAATATCAATTAATATAAAATTCCAACAACTAAATAATGTCTAGCTTGACTTGATGAATGGAGGGCAGGGTCATATGGAATAATCAGGGTGAATATTAGTGTAGAACACCAATTGTTACTGGTCATAGTTGAAAGCACATGGTACACAAGCTCCTTACAAAAAAAGATGGTACCCAACATTCCCCACAGATACAGACTCAGGTTCAGGAAAGGGTCTCAAATGGATAATATGATGTATATAGCTGATTTAATCAAACTATGAGGTACAAGGTGATGGGTGGTATCTAAGTAGTGTCAGAGGGTGGTATCCTGACACGTCATGAGTAATGTGTAACTTGTTTGTACCTGTATATAAAGTGGTGTGTTGGAGGGACTTTGTCCAGCCAGGGGACAGTGGGGGTGCATCTAGACTGGAAAGATTTTGCGCAAAAGCGGCTGCTTTTGTGTAAAAACTTGCCAGCTGTCTACACTGGCTGCTTGAATTTGCGCAAGAACACTGACATTGTAATGTACAAAATCAGCGCTTCTTGCGCTAATACTTTCACGCTCCTGCTCGGGAAAAAGCCCTCTTGCACAAGAATCCTTGCGCAAGAGGGCCAGTGTAGACAGAGAAGAACTGTTTTGCGCCAAAAAGCCCTGATGGCTAAAATGGCAATCGGGGCTTTCTTGCGCAAAATCGCATCTAGACTGGCCATGGATGCTTTTGCGGAAATACTTTTAACAGAAAAACTTTTCCGTTAGAAGTATTTCCGCAAAATCATGCCAGTCTAGATGCAGCCTGGGAGTTTCCCCACTGGTTGAGTGGAGTCCATTGTTACAATACCATGTGTGTAGTGACCCTGTGACCCCAAACCCTTTATCCCTAATTCCAGAGCCTGCACCCTAATCCTCAGCACAAGCCCTGAATCCGCTCCAGCACCATGAATGCCTCATCTTTGACCTTCCCCTTACAAGGCAGGTGGGCAGGGCAGGACTTGGACCTATTCTGGGCATCAACAAAAATTATACAAACCTGATGCCCCTGCATGAGAGATCATAGAAATGAATAGAGATTACTTCCTATGAAGAATGACTCAGCAAAATCCCATAGGAATACACTGTAGCCCACAGAGATCAATGGGACTTTCAGACAGGAAAAAGCTAGGGTTCATCTTAAGGACAGATGAAAAGAACATCATAGGAATGCATTGAGCCCCTAGAAGTCTATGGAACAGGGGAGAAGCTCTCAGTACATATGACTAATTAGTAAATGATAAGTGGTAAATAGCATAGGCTAATCCCTGGAAAGTGATTAATTCAGATGGCATGTCACATATGACAAATTAGCACGTGCAAATTCATGCAAGAGGATTGGATGGATTATAATAATAAATGAATAGCTAATAAACTGAAATCATATATAAAGGCATCAGCCAGCAGGCTACAACTCTGTAGGTGACCAGGAAGAGAGTGAAGCTCTGCTGGACACCTGGAAGGAAGAAAACACTTATGGGACAGTGGCAGCAGCTCCAATGGAACCCAGCCAAGGAAGAGTGGGTTGAAAACCAACAACTGAAACAGCAACTCATCCAAAGTCCCAGGTTACCTTAACAATGTCTGCTTCTGGCACTTGGCCATGAGGAGGCCTTTGCACCAGTCCAGCAGCAGCAACCAACAGGCTTCTATCTCTGCTGCCAAAGAGCAGTGCTCATGTCAGCAACAGCTCCTCACTTCAGCAGTAGCCTGCTGTGAACCCACCAGGAAACCTGCTCCCTGAAAATACACCAGGCCATAATTGGGGATTCTCTGCTACAAATTTTGGAGTAATGTGAACTTAGGAATAAGTGTTCTATTTCAATGTTTTTATTCCAAAGTAAGTGTTCCCCTACAGACTTGCACTGAAATAACGAAAGTAACAATATTACAACAGATTTTTGTATTATGGTGTAAATGTTTTGAGGAAGGACAGCTTTGCGCAAAAGGGGGTTTTTGCCCAAAAAGGAGCTATACAGCTCTTTTTTGCGCAAAAACCTCTTGCACACAAGGGATCCAAAGAAGAAATACAAATGAGAGTGTGACCTATTGTACTTCATTTGCATTTCCTCTTGTAGAAAAGGCTTGCAGTATAGACGCCGCCACAGTCAACCTGTGGAACTCCTTGTCAGAGGATGTTATGAAGAACTTTAACAGGGTTCAAAAAAGGGGTAGATAAATTCTTGGAGGTTAGATCCATCAATGGTTATTAGCCAGGATGGGTAGGAATTGTGTCCCTAGCCTCTGTTTGTCTGGAAACAGATGACAGGAGAGGGATCACATGATGATTACCCGTAGTTTACTTCCTCTGGCACATCTCTCATTGTCCACTGTCAGCAGACAGGATACAGGGCTAGATGGACCTTTGGTATGACCCACTATGGCCATTCGTATGTTCAGGAGCCAAATTAGCAATCAATATTACCCAAAAGCACCACAGCAGTGTGAATTCATTGTTTCATTTACTGTTTACAGTGTGAGCGTATTTCCTTTGTATTCAGGCTTCTAGTCCTATGGCCTTTCTGAATTCAGATTTTTGTGGTTCCAAAATATCATAGTAAACCCTACTTTTATCAAAGGTCTCTCTGATGTAAAGCAGGTCTTCTATGAAGTACTCATCTTGCCTTCCTGTCCAAACAGTCAGACTGTACCTGTTTTAACAGAGTTATTAAAATTACTTAGAGCACAAAACACACAGAAAAGACTACTAGGACTTGTATCTTAATGTCAGATACAATTACATATAAAACACTGACAGATGGTAAAGTTAGAAATTCAAGCACTGAAGTTAGGAAATAACAGAATTAGGGTTGTTTGGGCACTGTTAATACTTGCGCACTTGTGCCTGTGCAATTTGATGCAGTCTTTAATTACATGATCACATACTATTTTTCCCACCGGACCACAAATACAGATGATGCTCAATGGTAGCTAGTCAATATTTCTTTTTGTGCTAACCATTCTATCCCTGCTAAGTAATTCAAACCAAACATTTAATAAGTGATTAATGATAGTGTTGGGACAGTTTCTGGAAGTTTATCTTGAGATACCTGGAGCTGTATTTGCCATACTCCTGATGCTTACTGGGAAAACTGAATCCAATTGGCGTTATGCATTATTCATATATAGTGCCATAAAATGCTACATACTATGAAAAAAAGATCAGCTCCTTTAAAAACTACTTGCTTGCAAAATCAGAAATAAAAATACAAGAGTGTCAAAGAATACTATTACTGAAAAAATGCCTACTTTCTTATTTTTAGTATGTCATTATAAAATAAATCAACTGGAATAAACACATTTTACTTTCATTTCAGTGTATATCACACAGAGCAGTTTAAACAAATCATTGTATGAAATTTTAGTTTATACTGACTTTTCTAATGCTTTTTCTATAGTCTATTGTAAAACCAGGCAAATGGTTATACGAGCTGATGTACTGATTAGTTAAAGTTTAACAAAGCAATAAATAATTAAAACAAAGTATTATGAAAAAGGTTATGCAATCTTAACTATAGTGGTTTTAATCGCACAAGAACTGCAAAGCTATATGATTAATTGAATTTATTATCCACCTGGACCACCTCACCAATACTTTTGTCTGTCCTGAATTTATTCTAACCTTTAAAAGAAGACACACACACAAAACCATTATATATATAAAAAAAAAAGTGAAATATATTTTTCTTCTACACCAGGGATGGGGAACCTTTTTAGGGTCACGGGGCACTGAAAAATCAGTCAGCGGCTGGAGGGTTGGGGGAAGGTGACAGTGTGTGCTCTTCAATGCTGGGGGAGGCCCTAAGCCTCAGGAGCCAGATTCAGGCAATCCAGAAGCTGCATCTGGGCCCCCAGGCCTTAGATTCCTCACCCCTGTTCTACACCTATAAATGTGTAAATCTTTACCCTCCCACCACTCTCCAAAATTATATTGGCCAAACACCCAAGATGGTCAATATTCTGTCCTGTATCAAATGACAGATTTAAGATTTGTTATCTTGTGACACTGAAGAGCTCTTCAAGGCAGAGCAAAGTTAAATAAAGAATTAGCAAATAAAAACCCACCAGGTGAACTGTTAAAAAGTTATAAGAATTGAAGAAAATGGCATGTGTTGAATCATGGCGACATGCCCAGAACTGTTCCTTTGGAATTGGGTGAGTAAAAGGCAACAAAAACAAAAAGACTAATAACATCAACGTTAATAATAATGAAACTTCACACATTTGCAAGTTGGAGTCTTTCAACAATCCAAAGTCCTGTTTACATATGGTGTGGTATTTGTTGACTTCCTGCACCTTGTAACTGAACTAAACCCCAACTAAACATCGGAACTCCTGACAACAAACTCTGATGTAATGTTATTTGGGATATAAATGTGAAGTAAATAAGGTTCATTTTATAAGCAATAAAATGTACTTAGAGTATTGTACAGTAAAAATCCGATAATCCGGCCCTTTAGGACCCAGGGGGTGCCGGATTATCAGATATGCCGGACTATCAGAAGGGGGGGCTATGAGGGGTCTGGAGTGCGGTGGGAGGGGATGCCACCCCCAGATCCCTCATAGCCCCCCCCTTACGATAGTCAGGCTCTGCCCCAGGAGTCCCTGATTCAGCCGCTGCTGGTCAGTTTCAGCAGCAGCTGAATCGGGGATGCCTGCAATAGAGCAGCTGGGGTGCTGCCGGGTTGGTCCCGCAGCGCCGAGGGGCGGCGCTACGGCACCAACCCAGCAGCACTCCAGCTGCTCTTGGGGACGCCTGGGACAGAGCAGCTGGGGTACTGCCCTGGTTGGTCCCGTAGTGCTGCCCCTCGGGGCTGCAGGACCAACCCGGCAGCACCCCAGCTGCTCTTGGGGACGCCTGGGGCAGAGCAGCTGGGGTCCTGCCGGGTTGGTCCCAAAGCGCCAAAGGATGGAGATGCGGGACCAACCCAGCAGGACCCCAGCTGCTCTGCCCCAGGCATCCAGATTCAGCCTGCTGGTGAAACTGACGCTGCTGGTCAGTTTCAGCAGCGGCTGAATCCCGACGCCTGGGGCAAGGCAGCACCTGCTGGGTTGGTCCCGTAGCGCCGCCCCTCGGCGCTGTGGGACCAACCCGGCAGCACCCTAGCTGCTCTGCCCCAGGGGTCCCCAAGTCAGCCGCTGCTGAAACAGATCAGCGGCTGATTCCAGGAAGCCCGGGGCAGAGCTGGGGTCCTGCCGGGTTGGTCCCGCATCGCCGTCCTTTGGCGCTGCGGGACCAACCCTGCAGCACTCCAGCTGCTCTGCCCAGGCATCCCCAAGAGCAGCTGGGGTGCTGCAGGGTTGGTCCCGCAGCCCCGAGGGGCAGCGCTACCGGACCAACTCGGCAGCACCCCAGCTGCTCTGCTCCCGGCTTCCCCGATTCAGCTGCTGGTCAGTTTCAGCAGGAGCTGAATGGGGGAAGCCTGTCTGGCTGTCCCAGCACTTCCGGGTTCCTGATGGTGCTGGACCATCAGGAGTCCCGGAGCATTGGATGCCGGACTAATGGAGTTTTACTATATATCATTTCTGTGTTTGGTATCTGCCTGTTCCCCCATCCCATAAGAAGGCCCCTGTAGCAAGTCTAACAGTCATTTGTACAGTATTGGTACTGTGCCTAGCATACTGAGGCCCTGATCATGCTTGGAATTTGTAGGAACCACTGTAGTAAACTAAAATAGTAAATGTACACCAGTAGAATATGCATAGGCCTACCAAGGATTAGATAAAAAAGGAAAGTAATTGAAAAAATCGTCATTGTACCGTATTTCTTTTCCTATACTATGAATTTCTAAGAATCAGTTGGAAATTGAAATATGAATCAATGTTTCAAAAACAATAAAAATAATATCTTTCGGGTATCTACACAAAACTCACTGACTTAGAGCAATTGCTTGAACTTCCATTTAAACATCCTCATATTTGAAGTATTTATGTCAAATGATCATGAAATGTATACACAATTTAGTATGAAGTACATACAAAATGTGACAAATTGGTTTGAACTGATTTAAAATCATGAAATTAAACTACTTAGTATACTCACTAAAGTAGAGTTGAGAAGTCTTTGTGATGGAACTTAGTGCAATGTGCCTTAGTTTCAAGCCTTTAAAGATTCAGTTAGTAAGGAATTTGAAAAATAAGTTTTGTAGATTTTTAATACTTTATACACATATAAATTGTGCCTACTTTATTTCAGCAGACAGAATATCTTTAATCCATATATTTTATGGGGAAAATTTCCATGTAAAAATAATTTCATTTTTCTCTTTTATTGATAATGTAGTATCTATCTTGAATGTAAATGACAAAACAAATTTAAAAAGTTAAAAAATATTTTTAAAGCTTAAAATATGGCGCATACACTTATTATGTGCAAAAATGTTAAAGGGCTGACTAGTATCTGTCTTTATCATGCAAATGACTAAATTAGAAATCCTCAGACTCACCTGTTTGACTTCTGTAATAACCAGAGCAACTCAGATTTTGACTGTTGTAACAAAGATGCTCTTACAGGAAATGTTACAGGTTGAGTAAGTGCTCCACATATCTCAGCCATCTCTTTCACCATTGCCCAACTGTATCCTATTGAAAAGATCATTTGATATGGTATTATGAAACTCTCCAAATTCCTGTCAGATTATAAAGTTTTCATGATTCATAAAATAATTAGGTTTAACAATATACCCCACTGTTCCATACTGTCAATATGTGGATTTCGTAACATCAACCATTTAAAAAAAAAAAACTCTTTGAAAAAAGAAGAAAAAGGTCATTCTAAGACTTTTAGACTAAAAAAAACCCAATAGAAATGTAGACTAAAAAACAACTGATATTAAGTTATACAGATATGAGTTGACAACAATTGTTAGGGCTTGGAGAAAGTATATTTAAAAGAAAGCAATTTAACACTTAAAATTGCTTGTTTTTAACATCTATTTTTGCAAGCTTCAAAGCTAGTAAAATTGTTTTTTTGTTTGTTCATTAAGTTCTATATGCAATAGAAAATCTTCCCTGAAGCTACTAGGGTAATATTTTTCTACGTGGTTAATTAATCACAGCATGATGAATACAATGAATACCAACTGATTTAAAAAAAAAAATTAGATAAAGCTGTGTGTGTGTGTGATACACACACACACACACACACACACACACACACACACACACACACACACACACCCCCCCCCCCCTATACCCTGCACAGATACTGAAGTTACAATTGGCCATACCAGCTGCTTTTCTTAGCTCTTGTATATACTACTGGACAATATCGTATATTAAAAACTTCCAGGTGGCTAGAACATCATCTGAATAATTTTTGCATCACAAATTGAAATTAAATAATAACTTGGTAGTAACTATAATGCTTCCTTCTAGCAACATTTTACCCCATCCACAATAAAAGTTTCAGTAAACGTTTTGAACATATCACTGCAAGGTGTGATTATACCACAATGAAACATAGGTATGTGCAGTTATCAGTTCTGATCCTTTTTTTTATTTTGTCTCTACAATTACAGTTGACTTCAACGGGGCTATTTAGGTGCTGCAAGTTAAATACAGATGTTTGTGGAACTGGAGCCTCAGATCAAAATGGATGTGATTTTCATACATGCACAATCTCTGAGGGGCACAAATGAATACAAAATAATCATCATATATTCAGGATTTTGTATGAGAACTTATTAAAGGAGGAGGAATGGTCTTGTGCTTGAAGCAAAGAGCAAGGAATTGGGTATCTTTGTTCTTTTTCCAGGTTAACCACACATCTCCTACACGACCATAAGCACATAACTACATTATAGAAAATTAAAGAATAAAAAACCACAATCCCAGGTGCCCATGTAAAGACAATTTTGCAAATGCAGTCATTCAAAAGTTAAATAAAAGCAAGAATTAATGTTGCGGCTAGAACCTTAATCTGGCTCCTCTGTGACTATGTATTGTAATTATTTCAATCGCTATTTTTTCCATAGAAAAACCTAACTCAGTGCGTAGTATGCAAGATGCTCAACAAACATGTAGCTATTAAATTTCTTTTTATCTTCCAATACGAGAACTCAGACAGCATTTACTGTATATCATCCAAATCCTGCACTGAATACCAAGAATTCACTTTGTTGTGGGCTTTTCTATGGTGTTTTCATTATATCTTAGTTCCTTACAAATACTAGCCAATTTATTTTCACAGCACTCTTGTGATATTAGATGACAATATCCTCATTTTACACATGGAGAATGGATGAACAGAGATTAAACTGTCAGAAGTGTACATTTATTTTAGGTATCCAATTTAAGAAGCCTAGGCCCTGGCTTTTCAGAGTACATAGCATTATATAGCTCTTTTAGAACAGAGACATCCCCTCTCCATCCCCCCAGTTACAGCTCTAGTGTTTAAAGTACCCAGAAAAGGCATACAAAAATACCTATCTGTGACCATTTTTATTTCAGTCAAACATGAACTCTGTAGCATAGGTAGAATCTCCAAGGCAGCATTCAACCATACCTTAACCATGGTATCATCTTTCTTTTCCTGCAATTCCCTGCTTCATTCTCTAATCTGCAACACATGAAAAAGGGACCTACACAAACAATACTGCCATCCATACTGAACAAAATATGAGTGTTTGTGGAAAAAATAGTACATGATAATATGTAACCCTTCTGCCAGGTAGGCCTGGCAGTAACCAGGGCTGGGTTCAATATCTGGGGGTCAATCTCACAAAGAACCGTCTCGAGCCCCCACCCAGTGATCTGGGAAATTCACGCACCCCTGGGCGCCTCTGAGAGGCAATGCTTCCCCACTCGCAAGCACTGAGTCTGAGTGTAGGAAAAGAACATTTAATGAAACAGAAAGAGAATTCATACGGCATTAGCTTGGGGAAAACACCACAGAGTTCATAACCCAAACATGAGCCAAGCCCCCACCCCAGCCAAGAATCGCCCGAAGTCCACAGAGTCCGACTCCCCAAAAGTCTCTGTCCCTGGTCCGTGCCACCCAGAGTCTCAAAGTTCACCTGCAGGGTTTCACCTCCCAACCTGGGTAGAAATGGGGGTGGGGGAGATAGATAGGGGGCACCTTATATGAAACTCCGCCACGCTTCACCAGCTGTCTCGTCCCACACCTCTGGACGCTCCGCTGGGCACCTGTCGCCACTCCTCGTCTGCTGCCGCCACTGGTCGCCGCTTCTCACCTGCTGCCGCTCCACGCCACACTGCCGCTGGTCACTGCTCCTCGCCTGCCGCCGCTCCACGCCATGCCGCTGATGGCCGCTCCTCACCCACCACTGCTCCACGCCACACCGCTGATGGCCGCTCCTCACCCGCCGCTGCTCCACACCACACCGCTGATGGCCGCTCCTCGCCTGCTGCCGCTCCACGCCACAGGACTGGTCCACCACCACTTCACTGGCTGCAATAGGTCTGGCTCTCAGCCAAACCAGTGATTTCAGCTCAGTGATTTCAACTCTCAGCCAAACCAGTGATTTCAACTCTCAGTGATTTCAACTCTTTAGCCACCAGCTGGGCTGCCAAATGAATCCAGCTTTCACTGGACTAGCAAACAAAAAAACTCCTCAGGGAGTCTGCTTTAGGTCTGTCCTTAAAACAAAGGGGGAAAGGTGCAGGCTGGGCCAGTCTGAAGCAGGCTGACTCAAGTCCTTTAACCCTTTCCCCCAGCTCTGTCTACTCAACTCTGGAAGGGGGGAGGCTTGTTCTTCCGAGATCTCTTACCATGATGGTGGTGTCTCTCCTGCAAGCACTGGTGGCATGTTTTACAGTTCCCACATTTAGGGGTAGCATGATTAGTTACCCCCACAACAGTCCCAAATTATACACAATTCTCCACATTCCATTCCAACACTGACCCTCCATCAGCCCTGGCTGAATGGGATTTACATAACCACACCTTGGATTCTCTCCTGAGAAGTATTTACATGTCAACGGTTAACAGTTAATTACCTTGCAGAGCTAAACAATTGTAGTGGGCACACCCACCCCTCCGTTTAGCTGGCTGATAGCAAGCAGCAGTTCAGCCCCTGCTTACAAATATGTTGTTGTTGTTGTTGTTGTTGTTGTTCGTCCATCGTATTCGAAGAGGACCTTGACATCTAACAGGTTGTGGACTGTCCACGGTGTGTCCGCAAATGGCTGATAAGGCCAATACGGGCACGGAATGTTCTACCACATGTCGGGCAGACATGTGTGGGCACCACAGTTGCAGCTTTTGCAACTCTGGCTTTACGGAGTGCTCGCTTCTCTTGTGCTATGGCTGTCCTTCTGGCTTCAGATGTTTGACAGCCTTGGTAGATCAGCGTGTGCCATGTTGATCAGTCTTGTGCCAGGGTCTCCCAGGAGGTGGTGTCAATATCCAGGGACTTGAGAGAGGCTTTAAGCGTATCTTTGTATCGCTTCTTTTGTCCCCCGTGCAATCGCTTCCCTTGAAACAGCTCACCATAGAAGAGCTGTTTAGGGATGCGATGATCTGACATCCTTGCAACATGGCCTGCCCAGCGTGTCTGAGCTTTCATCAGCAGGGTGTAAACTGACGGCAGACCTGCTCTAGAAAGGACGTCTGTGTCTGGCACCTTATCCTGCCACCGGATCCTCAGAAGTCAGATGGTGCAACTCTCATTACTGAGAAGACTCTGATTTTACAGCGTTGGGCTGAGCACTTCCAATCCGTACTGAACTGCCCATCTTCCATCAATAACGAGGCAATTGATAGAATGCCCCAGGCGGATATCAACCACAGCATGGATGTCTCACCATCAGAGACTGAAACCTTACAGGCCATCAGCCAGCTGTCCAGTGGCAAGGCCCCAGGATCTGATGCGATCCCAGTGGAAGTCTATAAGGGTGGTGGTGCAGTGCTTGTCGACAAACTCACTCAGCTGTTCCAGTCCTTCTGGAATCAAGGATCTATTCCTCAGGAACTGAAAGACGCGTCCATCGTACACCTCTACAAGAGGAAAGGAAATCGACAAGTTTGCGATAATCATAGAGGAATATCACTGCTTTCCATCGCAGGTAAGATCCTTGCACGAGTGTTGCTGAATCGTCTGATTGACCACCTGCAACAGGGTTTATTACCCGAGACACAGTGCGGTTTCCGCAAAGAGCGTGGCACGGTGGATATGATCTTCGCAGCCTGACAGCTCCAAGAGAAGTGTCAAGAGCAGAATCGTGAACTGTACACCATCTTCGTGGATCTCACCAAGGCTTTTGACACTGTCAGTCGCGAAGGTCTGTGGCGCATCATGTCGAAGTTTGGGTGCCCTGACAGATTCATCTTGATGGTACGTCAGTTCCACGAAGGCATGACAGCTCGTGTTCTGGATGATGGAGAAGCTTCAGAGGCCTTTCCCGTCACAAACGGCGTCAAGCAAGGGTGTGTGCTGGCACCGACCTTGTTCAGCATAATGTTTTCAGCCATGCTGTCAGACGCCTTTCAGAACAGTTCCTTGGGAATTAGACTGAGATACAGGACCGATGGGAAACTGTTTAACCTGCGAAGACTCCAGGCTGTCACCAAGATAAAGGAGACTGTGCTACGAGATCTCCTTTTTGCTGATGACTGCACCCTGAATGCTGGATCAGAGCAGGAAATGCAAGCCAGCATGGACAAATTCGCAGCAGCATGCGACAACTTCGGCCTTCTCATCAACAAAAAGAAAACCGAAGTGATGCACCAGCCAGCTCCGAAAGCTAAACATCAAGTGCCCACCATCACAGTGAAGGGACAAAAGCTGCAAGCAGTGGACCAATTTACATATCTTGGCAGCACCCTCTCCCACTCAGTGACAACTGACATCGAGGTCAACTGCGGAGTCGCCAAGGCAAGCTCTGCATTCGGCAGACTGCTGACCAAAGTGTGGGACCGCCGTGGAATAAGCCTTGCTACAAAGCTTAAAGTCTATCGAGCAGTAGTGTTAACTACCCTGATGTATGCCAGTGAGACTTACAAATATAATCAAAGACTGAATCATAATAAAGTGGATGAAGGGTCCCAAATCACCATAGGGTCGCAGGAAGGGTCTCGGTATGCTGCACATGCCCATAAGCATTCCACCCACACCCACACTTCTCTTAGGAAGCTGAAATCAGGCAAAAGAGGGAAGGAAGTAGCAAGGGCCAGAAAAGTGCAGTCAGCAGACTGTCCTGCACAAAGCTCCATGTTGCCGCTGTCTGGAGCCCAAGGGAAGGGAGAGCACTTGCGGGGGAGGGGAGAAAGGAAGAAGAAGTAAATTGAGAACTTGTGGGCACACACAGGGCAGGGATAGGAAACTGTTTGCTTGCTTACTCCAGCCACTTCATCTGGGCTACCACTGCCCAGATCCCTGGCTCACTTCTAGTGGACAACAGGATATGGCAGGGCTGGGCAAAATTCAGCCTGGGAACTGGATCTGGCCCCCTTAACATTTTGATCTAGGCCACAGACTGCATCTGGCCACTTTCTATTTATATCCTGCTAACTGTGCCACCCAATTTTCAGGCCGTGGCTCAGGCAGCAGGATCTTATTTAAATGGCTCATAGATCCTGGTCGTGGCACTACCCCAGCAGGGGCTGGAGTCAAAAGCCTTTTTTCATTGTTGCTATTTAAACAGCTTCCAGCTCCCAGCACCGCTGCTACCATGTTGCCTGGGAGCCACCCAAAGTTGCTGCAGCTATTTAAAGGGCTCACCGGTTATGGTGCTACCCCAGCAGGGGATGGAGGTGTGAGCCCTTTAAATAACTGCAGCAACCCTGGGCAGCTGCCAGACAATGTAGTAGCAGCTGGGCCAGGATCTGCAAGCCCTTTGGTCTGTTTTTACTTCAAAGACTCCAAACCCAGACTACTCGGGGGGGCAGGGGAGACTAGTCCCCAGCCCAGCCCCTTCTACCATATGCCCCGCCCCTTCCAGAGGTGGAGCTGACCTCTGCCCACGTACTAAAATATACTAAGTGGCCGCCCTGTGAAAATTCTTGCCTGCCCTTGGGATATGGGCAGCAGTAGGGCTGAGCAAGTGGCCAGGGCCAGCAGATAGACAGCAGCCTGGTAGCTATTACAGCCCTGCCACAGAAAGAGAGGAGCCATCTGGAGCTGCAGAAAGAGGCAAGGCTGAAAGAGCAACAGAAAGGGGGATCTAAGCAGAAGATCTGGGGACGGGGATAGGTTGCATGGGGGGGTGGGAACAGGGAGCTGACGGGCTGAGAAAGGGAACAAGGAGGAGGATTAATGGTGGATCCTTAAAAGATAAAATGCAGTCCGTGGGTCTCATTGAGTAGGTAATTTGTGAACCCCTGTCATAATGTGTATGTCCATTGTGCATATACAATCCTAATTTTGCCATTTCCTAGCTTCTGAGGGCTTGGATTTGGAAAGATAATTCATTTTTAATATAGTTTTTGAGATATAATTTCCAGTGCTTATTTTTCAATTTACGTTTTTATTATCATATGAAACAAGACTGATCTCTCAATATGGCTTAGCAGGAAGGTTGGGACATTTAGATCCACAGCATAGTCCTCTGCCACTGGAGGTGAGTAACTGGTAACAGCAGAAAGCTATGTGGACCTGCCACTTGAGGGAAAAGGAGACACACTTTGCCAGCAGATTGCACAGAAAATGAATATGGAGACTCAAGATAACGGAGTTAATTCTAGGGTCTGTAGGGTCAGTGATTACAGACCCATTTCCCCTCCATCATCCTTCCACACCTTTACTTCTATTCTTATTTGCACTTCCTGCCTCTGTACCCCAGTGCTATCCCCCTGGCTCCTGCCAATCCCCTGTCCCTCCTACTACTCCTATCCTCCCAGGCAGTGTAGATGGCACACACTTAATGCAGATAGAATCTTTGCAGAACTTGAAAGCCAAACTCTAACATATCTCTATTAAACATGTGCAACCAGTGATTTGCAAGTCATCCCTGTCCCAAAGTTCAAGTTTATGTTTCAAAGCACAGAGATACTAGTTGAGCATTATGGTTAAAACTCCTCCCTCAAAAAATAAATCTTCCTGAGGCAGAAACCCAGCACAGAAAAGTTCAGCTTGAATGGCTGAAGTATGTCAAAATTATAGATCAGGTGAAAACGTTATAATGGAAAGCGTAAAGTAACCTTAACTACAGGCATTGTTATTTGTACCACCTATAACATCACAATGGTAAAAACACTAGAGGCCAGCAGCATCTTGTTTACATCAGTGGTTTCACTGTTGCTGTCACTGGTGAAGATGCATCAGTGTTTGTAAACATTTTGGGGAAAGTGTGATGTAATATGTAGGTAATAACCACTTCAAATATCTAGTTGCAGTATATCCATACAATCACATTTTGCACAAACAGCCATGCATCATCCACTGTGTTTGTGTCTTCACAACTATCACACTGCTCTTTTGTTTGAACAAGGTACTCTGAGGCTACGTCTACACTGCAGTCTTTATCGTAGAGACAATGCAAATGAAGTGCTCATTAGCATTTCTCGCACTCTCATTTGCATAGTCTCATCTGATCCATTTTGTGGAAAATGCAGTGTAGACAGCGCAAAAAAATCCTTTTGTGCAAGATCCTCTATACTTGCTTTTTTGAGGAATAAGGGTTCTTGTGCAAAAGGTTTTTTTTGTGCAGAATGGCCCCATCTACACTACTTTTTTGCGCAAAAACCTCTTCCACAAAACAGATCGGAAGAGACTATGCAAATGAGATTGAGAGAAATGCTAATTACTGCTTCATTTGCATTGTCTCTGCCAACAAAAGCTGCAGTGTACACGTAGCCTGAGGGAAAAAATCTGGGTTGATATCCCATAGTGCCCAAGGAAGGAATTAAATGTCCAGGTAAAGTACCAACATCACCTCTTGGGGCAATGCACTCTGGGATGCTGTGCTGCAGAGAGTGGGAGAGAGAAGTATCAAACAGTCTTGTTACTCAAGCATAAATAGCTGCTCCTGCCTAAACATCACAACAGGATGTGATGTTTACTGGATTACAGGAAGATAAAAACCAACCTAGGCTACTGGCAAGGGCAATACATAGTTAACTGTCACCTTATCTCACTGTAACATTCCTCTTTCTAACATATTATGCCACTTCTGAAAAGGAAGTTACACGATAATCATATATCTCCACAAAAGCAGAAACAATCCATTAGAATCTGTGTCCAGTACTAGTTATGTTTTACCTATCCCGTACACCTGTGTTAAATTGGCCGAATTAAATGTTATCTTTGGTGTCTTAGGCTGCTCAGTATTGGTTTTGCTGGTTTTTATAAGTGCACACATGATAAGCCTTCAGTTTCCATTTGTCAGCTTATAAAAAAGGCTTCCTACTATCTTTGAAGGAAAGGTCATTTGGTGTGAAAATAAACAGATGCATACATAGAAGATCAACTATTTTTTTATATTCATTACAAAGTGAGGTAAGAGTGAAACAAAATCTCCTGTCTTAGTAGTATCAGTATGCATAAAATGAACTGTAATTAAATACTTAAACTTGTCTTACACTTCCTTAGATAGTCAGATTTGTTTTCACTTTTTTAAATTTCATGGATAATTGGAATGCTGGAGTGAACATGACCTGATTTACAAAACCCTTGCAAAGTATTTAGATTCACAAAATTAAAACAATTAGAAAGCAGGTCATATACTAGGACCTTGTTTAAACTATGTTTAGCATCATCTCATTATTCCAAAATATTGCAGAAGTCTAAACCAGGATTAATTTCTTGGAACATTCATAACTAAGGGCTTGATCTTGCAGTAATTCAGTGGGAGTTTTGTCCAAACTGAGACTGAATATTGACAGCTGAAAGGATTGACCTCAGCACTATAAAAACCCTGAAGGTCAAATAAATAAATAGTGAACTTCAGCAATAGAAATACAGTGGATCTATACACATTCATAAACCATATTTTCCACCTCTATACAAAATAAATTGCAAAATGACATACATTTAGTAAAATTGTCTGTTAGTCTATTTATATGAATTACGGTTTTTAAAAACTAACACTGAAGACAAAACAATTTGCATGTTATTGAGGCAAATGAGAAAACTAAGCCTTGTAGCATGTACATCTTCCATATTTACCTTTATTGCATTGATGAGGGTGCCATCCAGTTGTCCAGCCCAAAGATAAGGTCACATCTGGGAAGAATGAAGTTACAGTGTCTAGAAATGTTTTTGCATCCACAACAGCATTACTTCCGTTAGGTCCGGGTAGTATGTCTGCATTAATCCAGACAGGTCGCTTCAGATGCAACTTTATGCCTTCAAGAAGCCTCATAGATGGCTGAACTGCTGCTAAACTATAAAGATAAATGCACAGATTTCTAGTGATATGACAAAAAAAATACGATACATACATACTCTATTGAAACTTGGGTTAGTTTAGGCAATGCTGTTAATCAGCTGCCAGGGACCTCATTTATAAAGCCTCATCCCATTCATATCTAAATTACAAACCTCATGTGGGTAAATCTTATACTGAACTGTTGCATGATATGGATTATTAAATACTTCATTCTCACTGAGAGTTCTAGGGAAGGGCTACTCAACTCTGAAAGGCCCAGGGACCACAATTATACTCACAGTATATGGCGAGGGCTGCACCTTAAGGCTGTGTCTAGACTCAGGGGTTTTTTCGAAAAAAGTAGCCTTTTTTCGAAAAAACTTCACCTGCGTCTAGACTGCAGCCGCATTCTTTCAAAATTAAATCGAAAGAATGCGGCTTTTCTTTCGACGGTGGTAAACCTAATTCCACGAGGAAGAACGCCTTCTTTCGAAAGTGCTCTTTCGAAAGAAGGCGTTCTTGAAAGCAAACAGGCTTTTTAGAAAGAGAGCATCCAGACTCACTGGGTGCTTTCTTTCGAAAAAGCGGCTTGCTTTTTCGAAATTCCGCGTGCAGTCTAGACGCTCTCTTTCGAAAGAGGCTCTTTCGAAAGTATCTTTCGAAAGAGCCTCTTTCGAAAGAGGCTTGCAGTCTAGACATAGCCTAAGTGTGGTTGCATATACATGCAAATATATATGCGAATAGCTTTTCACACTGACGGGCATGAATATAAAAATTAAGGCAAGACTACACAAGACGCAGGTGCCATTTAAGTCAGTTCTGCCGATATTAATAAAATGCAGTATTTACCCAATTTCTACCCATATGACAGCACTTTAAATGAGCAAAGACAATCCAGGGATTTAACTACTAAAACACGTATCAACAGAACTACTTTTTTGTTTTGGCTTCTCAATTTTAACAAATCAAACAAAAAATTGCCAATACAGTACTGGAATTTACTGGAGTATAAGTACAATCAATGGCTACGTCTAGACTACATCCCTTTTTCGTAAAAGGGATGTAAATTAGACGTATCGCAATTGCTAATGAAGCGGGGATTTAAATCTCCTCCGCTTCATTAGCATAAAAATGGTTGCCGCTTTTTTTTCGCACGGAGCTTTGTCGGCAAAGGAGGGTTTTAAGGAGGTATTTTCAGAAGGAGTTGATTTTTGTGGATGCTTACCAGGACCATCTCCCAAATAGGAGGGGCAGCAAGGGAAAAAGCATGAATGTTCTTGTGCGAAAATTTTACAAGTGGAAGATGGAGATAAGCATTATGTGAAGAACTCTTCTGTAAGCCTAGCTACTATCTCTTGGTGAGGTGGATTAATTACAACTACAGAAAAAAAAATCCTTCAGTTGATCTAGAAAGCATCGACATTACAGCAAGTGCAGCACTGTAGCAGCTGTACTATAGACAGCTCAATGTATAAGAAACTTATCTAAGCAAAAGGAAAGTATCCTATTGATTCCTAATGAAAGCACGTTATATGCAAGCAGAAAAAAAGCTAAAATATTAACCAAGAAAGAAAACTATATCCATTAAAGATCTAAAACAACTCCTCTTAAGTGAACTGAGTATATATAACAGCATGTTTTTATTACTTAAATAGTAGGTATATTTTAAAAAACACCCAAACCCTTCCTGAACAGAGTGGGAATCTGCCTCAATTATGCCCAGTGTCCAAAGCCAGCATATAAAAAGTGGAACTACATGATCAATCACACTGCTGGCAAAGATTACAGAAATAACCAACAGGAGAAATATACAAAAGGTTCCAGTATATCTCTCCAATATTTGAACAACTGTATCCAAAGAACTACTGTCCAAAAGAGCAGCATCTCTCAGGTTACTCTCCCAGCAGGACATAGAGCCAGCAGCAACGGATTACAGCCAGCCCCCCAAGAGTGGGGCAGACTGGAAGCCTGTGTGTAACCAAGATTATCGGTTAACCGTATATACGGTTATCCTATTACATCCATAGTATGTAGCTAGCAATCAGAAGCAAAGCCACAGTGTGATGGGTTGGATCACACAGGTCCTCTTGGAACTGTCAGCCGGTGTACTGATTATGCCGATACCTATCTTCCTGCCCTCTGGGTACAGTGACCATATTTTCTGAACCAAAATTAGGGACACCTTGGCCACACCCCCTGAAACCATTGGCCACCCCCCTTGCCCCTTACGCCTCACCGATCTGGCACAGGAAGTCCTACCCCTAGGAAAGTATTTCCGGAGTCAAGATGAACGCATGACCAGAAGTTAAGGGTGCCATGTGACCCCCCCCCCCAAGAACTCCTCCCACCATCCTCTGCCTATAGGGATGGATTTGGACCCCACAGAAGCCCCCCATGCAACTACACTGCAATTGCATTAACCCAGGGTCCAGACCTAGGGTCCCATGACAGTGCAGTGCTATCGGTCAAACCTCGATTCAAGATGAGATCCAAGATCTAAGACCTATTACTCTGCAGTGTAGATGCAGCCCCATTTGACTCAAGAGTCTGGGAATCATCCAGAACTATCCCACAATTTCATGGGACAACTTCCATAGTCCTCTTAATGGATGTTGCCTACTGGTTCCAATTAACTGGTAATCAGAGGGGGCTGGAGCAAATCCCCACCTACTTCAGGAAGGGGGCTGCTCCAGGGTCACAGAGGGCCTGCTGCCAACAGGGGTTGTGCTCATCCAGATCAGCCCGTGTCTCTGGGGAACTCAGGGGCCCCACAGGCACGAACTGCGCCAGTATCCAGAGCAGCCTCTCTCCCTGGGAAATCCAGCTTGCTATGGACAAGGGCAGCTCCGGAAGGGGCTGGGAGCCAGTGGCAGCCCCAGTGTGACCTAACATTAACCAGTTAACTGATTAATGGGATTTTACATCCCCAATGAGATGTATTGCAACTGCATTTTTTGAAGTTACTGCAAAATTATCAAATGTCCTCAATTTCCACAAGTCAGAATGACAATACTGAACCATGACAATTACAGCGTGGAGAAGACCAGGTCACTAACCCTCACTACCACTGGTTGAAAGGTATATTGCCCATGGAGATCAATGGGGCTGGGTTATTTTATATATAAAGCTACTGAGAAATGTATATGTCAATACCATGATGGCAATGCCTATATTATGTAAATAACAGCTAATAATAATTGCCAAATGAGACCACTTCCCGACCTGCTTCCAAAGCGCCTTATCCTATTTAATTTTAAGCTAGGATTGGGTACAAAGCAATCTGTTGATATTACCCAAGAAGATCCAGGCAATATTTAGTCATCCTTCAAAAATATAAGGGACCAATCAGTCAAAGCCCCAGTGCCTGGCAGAGATGATCTTTCAAGATATTTGGAGAAACTTTGAATTTACTTCTGACAACAGTGTTTTCTCTCACTGAATGTGGAGTCTTCAGCACAAATTTCACTTTGTGTCAGAATAACTCAGAAATGTGTTGTCCCAGCTAAGTCCACTCAAGTCTAGGCAATGTGCAGCCCAAAGACAGAACAAATTCCTTTGAAGTTGGAAGTCAAAACATCTCACCTCTTCACATAGCTCACAAAGGGCTTTTTCACCATGACACAACCCTCTCTGGAGAGAGACAATACATCCTGCATCTCTATGGATGCACCAAGTGTCTTCATCTGGCATCTTAACACATTTAAAAAATCATAAACTGCTTAGATGAGGAAGACTCACAAAAAGTCAGCCCATCATCCACACCTAAGTGACAGTGATTTCACCACTATGGTAACAGACCCGATCTCTCTGTGGGCTCTTTTGGAGGAACAGAGAGCATGGGGAGGTCATCTCTGGGGGAGAGACTAAGGGTACCTCTATTTCAGTGATTCTCAACCTTATTGAGCCAGGGGGTCCACAGGCCAATGCAAACTTCTCCATGGACCACCAGTTGCTAATTATAACTCACCATTAATTACATTTCACCTGAGCCATTTTTCTAGTGTTGCAGCTAGAGAGAATGGTTTAATTTAAATTATTAAATAAAGCATTTTGACTCTAACTCAAACTTCATTTTAAGTAAAATAAAATATTAATTTATGTCCAGCACAAAAAGGTTTCAATGTTTTCTTCATTTATCAGCTTCAGAGGGGTAGCTGAGTTAATCTGTTCAGGATAAACTTTAAAAACAAGTAGGCTATGTCTAGACTGACATGATTTTCCGCAAATGCTTTTAACGGAAATGTTTTTCCGTTAAAAGCATTTGCAGAAAAGAGCATCTAGATTTGCACGGACGCTTTTCCGCAAAAGCAATCTAGACGCGGTTTTGCGCAAGAAAGCCCCGATCACCATTTTCGCGATCGGGGCTTTTTTGTGCAAAACAATACTGCGCAAAACAAAGCATTTGCGCAAGAGGGCTTTTGCCCGAACGGGAGCAGCATAGTATTTCCACAAGAACACTGACAATCTTACATGAGATCGTCAGTGTTCTTGCGGAAATTCAAGCGGCCAGTGTAGACAGCTAGCAAGTTTTTCCGCAGATTTTAAAGTTAAAAATGATATGTTATAATGATTTAACACCTGTTCTGCATAAAGCATCTTTGAGTTATGCATATTCATGAGCCAGTATTCATAAAACATGGGGGGGCATGATACATAGTTCAAGCTGGAAGTCAGGAATGGGATAACAGGCAAGAAGGGGTCCAAGGCAGCAGCAGAACAGAGGAAAGACAGGGGAGCAGAAACACAGTAAGGGTGTGTCTAGACTACAGGGTTTGGTCGACAAAAGTGGACTTTTGTCGACAAAACTATACCTGTGTCTACGCTACCGCATAACGTCAACAGAACTCAGCAGTTTTGTCGACGCGGGTAAACCTCATTTTACGAGGCATAACGCCTTTGTCGACAGAGTTCTGTGGACAAAAAGGGCAGTCTGGACGCGGGGGTCTTTTGTCAACAGAAAAATACCTCCAAGGAAACCCCCTGCTGGACAGCCCTTCTTCAGGAAAAACCTCTTCTTGTTCCTGTCTGTAGCCATGTTTTAAAGGCACAGACATCCCTGGCAGGCATTGTGACAGGAAGCTGGCCACAGAGGAAGCCTGTCAGCACACAGCTCTCCCAGCTTCACTTGCATGTGGCCATGTGTGCAGCTCCAGATCCACGAGGCCCCCAAGGACCTTCGAGGGAGCCAGCCCTTGTGCCCACAGCCGAGAAAAGAGAGCCCCAGCCTCATCAGGGCCAGAGGTCCTGACACTGCTCGAACTGTGGGGGGAGGAGGAAGCGGTCCAGGCCCTGCACACCCGGCGCAGGAACACCAACATCTACAACCACATGGCTCAGGGGCTGGCCGATAAAGGGCACCACCCAAGGACACTGCAACAAGTTCGGGCGAAAGTCAAAGAGCTTCGGCAGGGATACACGAAGGCCCGAGAACAGAGGTCAGCATCAGGTGCAGCCCCGGTGCACTGAGCCTATTATAATGAACTGGACCGCATCCCGGGAGGCCAGGAACCTACGTCTGCACCGGTGCTCGTGGAGACAGGGTTGCACACACGGGTGCAGCAGAGCCGGCAGGAGGTTCCCAGGGAAGATGTGGAGGAGGAGCAGACGGAGGACACCCTGACCCTGACTCTGCAGCCTGTCCCAGAGACCCAGGAAGCCTCGCAAGCATCCTCTGACGCTGGTGAAGGAACATCAGATGAGTGCAGTCAGGGTCACAGACACAGAACAGGGGAGGTGGGAGCAGAAAGGATGCAGAGCAATGTTCACATCTTGGTCCTCCTGGACAGCTTGCATCTCTCTGTGCATGTGCAAGCAGGCGGACAGGTGTTGGGTATGTGGGTGGAGGCCATGGGAGATCCAAGGTGCTGCAGGCCCCTGTCCTGCACACTGATCTGTCCTGGACAGCCACGGTGGAGGGGGGGATATAGGGAGTGGAGGTGGACATTGTCCTAGCCACAACGGGGCCCCTGTGCAGCCGAGGTGGCTGGCAGGGCCAGATGTGGCCTACCAGTAACAACATTCCCATCCCTTGTTGTAAGGACTTGTGTGTGAATTGCTAACACTGATCGGTTCTCCCTCTTCTCCTCCACAGCCGGACCTGCTGCTGCTGACCGCCGAGCGACACCTGTGCCACCACTCACCCGGTTCCACAGCACCTGCAGGCATTGGAGGGCCTATAATGACCTCTTGCGGAGGCATGTGGAGGTGATGGAGAACATTGAGGGGACTATGGCCAAAATGCAGGAGACCATGGCTGAAAGACCCAGGGAGGAGGCTCGCTGGCATACTCGCCTGCTTGAGGACTTCCTCCAGCAGTGGAGCGCAATGTGTGCCACCGTCCGGGAGGCCCTGGGTGTGCCAGGTCCTCTCCCCCTGGGGACTCCTCCTGCCCATCCAGCTCCAGCCCCCTCTGACCCCCCTTCCTCCTCCCCGGCTAGAGCAGAGTCATTTTCAGCCCCAACTCGAGCCCGAGGACGGCAGGGTCCACGGACAAGAGGTGGCAAAGTCTTGCAGCCCAGGCGATACCGCCATTACCCTTAAGTTGTCTGCCCTTCCTCCCTCCCTCCAGGTTGAAATCCCCCCTCCTACCACAGGTTAATAGTTCCAAAAAAAGTTTATTTTTTAACAGTTGTTGAACAATACTATGTTTTATAACAGTTCCTAATTCTAACTTTACTTGTTAATAAACATTATATTTTTCATATTTAACATGATGTGTGTGTCTTAACTGCTTGGAGGCTGATGCAGGGATGGATTATGGGAGGGAAGGTTTTGGGACAGGGGGGCCCAGGGCCACAGACCCTATTGGGGATACCCTGGGGAGTCACTGGGCTCCAGCTGAGAAGCGTTCACGCAGAGCCTCCCGGATGCGAACCCACACCTGATGGGCTTGGCAAACGGCAGCTGTCTGAGGCTGAGCAAACCGCCTCTCCTTCACTTCAGCCATTGGCCCCCAACCTGGGAGGAAGGCCTCCCCTTTGCCCTCCATCAGGTTGTGGAGGATGCAACATGCTGCCACCACCTCTGGGATATTGTGTTCCCCCATGTCAAGGCAAGTTAGCAGACACCTAAACCTTCCCTTCAGCCGGCCAAATGTGCATTCCACCTGTAAACGTGCGTGTCAGGTGCGCGTTAAACACTTCCCTGCTAGGGGTCAGATGCCCTGTGTATGGCTTCATAAGCCAGGGCATGAGGGTACGCTGCATAGGCCACAATGCAGACCGGCATCTCTCCATCCCGAATAGCAAAGGTTCGCTGTGGGAAGAAGGTTCCTGTCTGCAGCCTTTCGTACAGGTGCGAATTGCGGAAGATCCAAGCATCATGTGCCCGGCCTGACCACCCCACACAAAGGTCCATAAATAGTCCATGGTGGTCAACCAGGGCCTGCAGCACAATAGAAAAGTACCCTTTTCTGTTGATAAAGCAGGCGGCTCGATGGAGTGGTGCACAGATGGGAATGTGTGTTCCATCAAGCGCTCCTCCGCAGTTTGGGAATCCTAGCCCTGCAAAACCGGCCATGATGGTGTCTAGGTCTCCAAGGTGGACAATCCGATTCAGCAGCTGAGAGTTGATGGCCCTCACCACCTGCAGAAATAAACACATACAAACACACACAGAATATGAAGTAAGAGGGGTTGCCCAAGTCCTTGGGAGACCGTCCCCCCCCCCCAAAGCCCCAGTATCCCTCCCCCCCCAGTGATTGCTCCCAATAGTATGATGGTGTAAGGCACAGGAGCCCCCCACCCACCCTTTTTCTGTTACAGTCCCCTTACGGACTGCACCCCCTTCGACCCAAGGGACTTACCTCCATCAATAAAGCACCAACAGTAGATCTCCCCACACCAAACTGGTGTCCCACTGACCGGTAGCTATCAGGAGCGGCCAGCTTCCAGAGGGCAATAGCTACCCTCTTGTCCAGCGGGATGGCAGGGCGCAGGTGGGTGTCCTGTCATTTCAGGATGGGGGCAAGCCAGTTGCAGAGCTCCAGGAAGGTGGACTTCTGCATCTTGACGTTTCGGAGCCAAGCCTGATCATCCCACTGCTCCATTACGAGCCAGTCCCACCAGTCCATACTTGTTTCCATCCTCCAAAATTGCCTCTCCAGGATAAAGTTCAGAGGCAGGAACAGTGCTGCTGCATTCTGAAGGAGCGGCTCCAGTCTGGGTTCAGCATCCGGACCAGGCATTAACAGCATGAAAGTCTCATGCAGTTGCAGCAGCATTTGAAGCACCGTGGAGCGGGGCCAGCGCCTGCCCAGGGGAAGCTCTCGCTCCATGGCAAACAAAGGTTTGGAAAAACCTTCCCCCCTCCCCCCCACAAAAAAAAACCCCACTGCTGTGCTGTGCCAGGAAGCAGGGCACTCCAAGCAAGCATTGCAGAAACTTTGCTGTCCCTCTAGGAGATAAGCAAGGCAGCTGCAGCAGCAGAGCAACGGCTAGTCGGGGGGGAGGGGGAGTTCCTTTTAGCATGTTTCTCTGCAAAGGGCAGGCAGCAGCACCAGGAAGTACATGCTGCCCCTGTGACCTGGAAGAAGCAGTTCCGGGTACTTTCTTCTGTCGACAGAGTGTCCTGCAGTCTGGACACTCTCTGTCGACAAAGCAAATAGTTTTGTCTATCTGCTTGATGTAGTCTAGTCAAAACTTCTGTCGACAAAAGCCTGTAGTCTATACGTACCCTAACACAGGAACAGGTACATATACATGAGCACTAAAAAGCAGCAAACTGCTGATGGTGGTGGTGAGTCTGCTGGCCCTTGCAGCCAGGCACTGTGGCTAATCAGGCTACCTGCTGCAGACCAGCTGTACTAATCAGGTTACCCAGAGATGAGCTCTGCTGCAGGTCACGATTCCTGACAAAATGTTCCAGAGTGAATCACAATAGAAACCGTCAAATGCAGTTAAATGGTAGAATGATTAATAGTTTTTGCCATTCGGTGCCCTCTTCAATTAATCTAGGGTGAAAATCATGATCTTCTCAGTCAAAATTCAATCTGCTCTTCCCTTAGCTTTACATTAGCAGTTTCTTTTAGTATTTTTGGGAGATTTCTGTGCCACTATGCACATACAGAATTCATTCCCGTGCAGAATTTTTTTTTCTCTGAAGAAAATGCATAACTGCAGCAGAATTTCTTTGGACCACCAGAGGCTGCTGTGCTGCCAGAACAGAGAGCATCAGAGCAGCCCCAGCTACAGACAGGAAAGAAAAGAGGTTGTGTTCTTCGTAGTGCCCTGCTCCTGGTGCCAGGTCAGGAGGCCTGGGACATGGAAGGATGGACAGCATGGGACACATGGGTCTGCTGGATGATCTCACAGACTAATGTTCAGAAGGGCTAGTTGGGGAGAGAGATTGGGGTGAGGGCTGAATGGGAATAGTGGTGCAAGGATACATGGGGATGAGGGAGGCGGTTGCACAGGGATACATGGGAACAGCAGCAAATGTGCCCGACTGAATGAGAGAAGCTAGGCATTACTCAGGATCTGCATAGAAGAGGCTCTGTAACAAACCTCCCCCCCCCCAAAAAAAAATTCCATATTTCTCCCACCCACACCCAACAACCCTCCAGGCTCACATCCAAACTCCTTCCGAGCAATTACTTTCCTGTCCATATGCTCCTCTCTTACTCCTGGACTCCCCTCAACCTTTTGTACTATTTCTGAGAGGTATGAGAAATATATATTCCCGTATTGTAGTTTAAATGAATTATTACTCAAAATTCTGTATTAATATGCCGAATATGAAATCTATTAGTCAAAAAATACTTCTTGAATTTTTTTTATTTTCTGTATTATTACAGACATACTTGCTGACAGATTTTTTGAAATACATTACCAAAATAAATTAAACTGGTCTGATTATGTGTTATTTTTACAACTAAAATATGCAAAACTTTAAAATACTGAGAGTAGACTATTTAAATTTTGGACACTGAATTCTTCCAGAAATACTGTAGTCTGCTTTAAAGATACTGCAAAAGACTTTACCTGTCACTGAAAGGAGTATAACATCTCACCAGTTATAGCAATCATTTTAGGTCACTTTTTTTTTTTTTTTGTATTTTGACTACAATGCCTTTTTCCTTGTTGTTCTGCAACCTCGTTGTTGGTCTCAAATTTTACTGAAAAGTTTGTTGATTTTATGATCTGTCTTATCACAAATTTTCTGTATTTTCCCAGTGACTTGGTGCTCACCTGCATCTTTTCCTGTTTTTAATGTTTGTATGGCATCTTTCACTTCCTTTTGTTTTATACGAGATGTTACAATGACTCACGCCAGTTATTTAATGTTTTGTCAAAGTAAAACAATTCTGATGGCATTGGTCTGATTTTTTTAGAGCACTAAACTTTCTGATAACATATTAAATATTCAAAGCACATCTACAAAAGACTTCACTTGCAGCTGGGAGAATTCAAGGTAACAGTCCCTGGGTAGGCTCCCTTTCAAAGACCCTTTTCCAGCCCCCCAAGTACATACACCTTTTAAGGGGCAAGCCTCCATCTCCTGCCCCTCTCTGTGCCTGGTCCCTGCAGTGCCCCCCTCTTGCTGCTTCCTGCCAGCCCCATCCTGTGCCTGCCTGGTCTCTGCTACATTCCCCACCCCCTGCACCGCACCAGCCCCTTCCCTTACCCACCTCCGGCAGCACCCCACGTCCTCTGTCCGCCTAACCCCTTCCCAGCTACTGCAGCATCCTTCCTCGCCAAAGTAGGGTGGGGGTGTCTTTGCACAGCTACCCTGCACCCAACATCCCCTTTTCCCGTAGCATCCCGCTCAGTGAGCATAGGGCATAGCCCCCTAATAAAGTTAATAAATGTTCTGTAAACAGAAGTTTGCCCTACTATTAATAAATAACAATAATGCAGAGTCCTTGTGAATCTTTTTACATACCTCTTAAAATCCAGCTTAATGCCTTTTTTAGTGTTTACAATCTCATTTAGCCACTCCTGTAATGTGTTGTCACTGTTTGTTTCAGGAGGATGAGCCATGATTGGTTCACCATTTCCTTCTTCCTCACCACAAAGAAGAATATCTGCTTCTACCATATGAGCAGCACCTGTTTATTTAAAACATTAATATGATGACATGTCCAGGTCTAACTTTGCAGATTTTGTGTTTGTACATTACATATTACTCACAAAAAACTACATTAAAAGAACATTATAAGGTTACAAAGTCAAGCACTCCAAAGTTAGGAAATGCCAGTATTAAGATTGCCTATGCAATCTTAATTCAACCTCTTTCTACGTATGCATTATGATAGTGTTTAATTATATGATTACATATTATTTTTTCCATATTCAGTGCACAGGACTGATGGTGCTCACTTGGGCTGTGTCTAGATTGCACCTCTTTTCCGTAAAAGGGATGCAAATTAGACAGCGCAATTGCAAATGAAGCGGGGATTTAAATCTTCCCCCCTTCATTTGCATAAACATGGCTGCCGCTTTTTTCCAGCTCGGGGCTTCGCCGGCAAAAAGCGCCAGTCTAGACGGGGATCTTTCGGAAAATAAAGCCTTTTCCGAAAGATCCCTTATTCCTCTTAAAATCAGGAATAAGAGATCTTTTGGAAAAGGCTTTATTTTCCGAAAGATCCCCGTCTAGACTGGCGCTTTTTGCCGGCGAAGCCCCGAGCCGGAAAAAAGCGGCAGCCATGTTTATGCAAATGAAGCAGGGAAGATTTAAATCCCCGCTTCATTTGCAATTAGGCTGTGTCTAATTTGCATCCCTTTTACAGAAAAGGGGTGCAATCTAGACACAGCCTTGATGAACAGCTATTCAATATTTAGCTATATCCCCATTGTGCTACATGTGACCATAGTCTTTATTTACTTCACACTATCCAACTGTACTCTGAATATGGGCTTTTCTACAGGACTCATCACTACAGAATCCAAATGCTTCACAAACATTAACTGATTTATTTTAACACTCCTGTCAAGTGACAGAGGTGGATTACGCACACTTTAAAGTGCAGAGCTGAGGTAGAGATAAATTAAGTCAAAAGTGGGTGTCCAATTTGAGATACCTAAGATCTGATTTTTCATAGTAGCAAGGATTTATATGTTCAAAGCACAGCATTCATGTACTTCAGTTACAGTTGTGAATGTGCAACACTTCCACAAGTCAAACCATAGGGTTTCAAGTTAGCCACCCAGAAATAAGGAGCACACAACTAATGGCCACCTGTGAATGGTAAGATTTAAACAATTTGGAGGAGCACTTTAACTGGAACACTTTACTTAAGAAAAAGGAAAACCTATAGCTGAATACACACTTTGGTATATAAAAAGGATAAAAGGTGTGGTAAGCACTAATCAACCCAAATGGTTGGAATGGAGTGCATGGTATAGAAGTCATAGCAGGTGTGTTTAGTTTATTTTGGTTTAGTAACTTACTTTGATCTGTCTGTTTTCACTTGTAATCACTTAAATGTTACTTTTTATTCTACATAAAAATACTTTTGTTTGTTATCAAGCTCAGTGAAAATAATTGTTACCTGAAGGAGAGCAACCACTGGGCCTATCTCTCTTCCACTGATAAAGAGGGTGAATTTATAAATTTTCTCTGTGTAAAATTTTTATTCGGCATAAGATTATTTATTTGGGGATTTGGTCCTTGTCAAAAATACACAAAGAGTACTTACTTTGAATTGCTTCTTTCATTTGTGACTTATTGTTTGCTGCATGGTACCAGATGATTTCTGCTCCATCTTTGGTTTTAATCTGGTTAGTACTCAGAAAATAATCCAATATATTTTCACTCCAAGCTCCTATGTCAATAATAATATATAAAGTAAGTAGTCCATACATGAAGAAAAGTTTTAAGTAATTTCTTACCATTGCAACAGAAAAAAGAAAGATATCGGGCAGATGCCTTTCCAAACCTGCTCTAAAAACGTAATCTACACAATACATGAAGTCCAAATTAGGGATGTAAAAACCCATTTACAGTGTTAACATATTAAACTATTAAACCAGTGAGCTGGCATGCCATGTTGCATGTGGGAGGGTGGGGGGGGCAACTGGAGCAGCCCTGCAGGGCAGTGGGCCCAGCTGGGCTGGAGCAGCCCCCTGTCTGCAGCTGCTGCCCCTCGCTACAGGCTCCAGCCCAACCAGGCACCAGTTAATTGGTTACCCCAGTAAGCATGCCGGTAAGGTAACGCTTATTGGGTAACCCTTTACATCCTTAGTCCAAATTCAAATTCTTCCTGGGGATTTAGTTTACTAGTTAAAAAAAAAAAAGATAAAAATCTCCTAGTCTTGGCTGTTCTTAAGGTTATCCCCAAAAGACTACTGAAGAGGAATGGTGAGGAGGGATAGAGAGGAATTGGAGGATATATCCCTGAAAGATAGTACTCAACCTCTAAACATATGGGCTACGTCTACACTGGCATGATTTTCCGAAAATGCTTTTAACGGAAAAGTATTCCGTTAAAAGCATTTTCGGAAAAGCACGTCTAGATTGGCAGGATGCTTTTCCGCAAAAGCACTTTTTGCGGAAAAGCGTCCGTGGCCAATCTAGACGCAGTTTTCCGCAAAAAAGCCCCGATCGCCATTTTCGCTGTTCCAAATCATCAATATATTTAATTAATTGGGACGACCAGATCTGCATGCAGTATTCAAGATGTGGGCATACCATGACTTTACATCAAGACAATATTATATTTTCTGCTTTATCATCTATTTCTTTCCTAACAATTCCAAATATTCTATTAGATTTTTCATTGCCACTGAAGACTGAGCAGATGTTTTCAGGGAACTATCAATAATGATTCCAAGATCTCTTTCTTGAGTGGTAACAGCTATTTTACACTCCATCATTTTTGTATGTATAATTGGGATTATATTTTTCCACTTGCTTTACTCTGCATACATCAACAATAAATTCCATCTACCCTTGTATTGCCCAACAACTCAGTTCAGTGAGACTCCTTTGTAAATCTCTGCAGTCAGCTTTGGACTTAATATTTTGAGTAATTTTGTATAATTTGCAAATTTTGCCATTTCACTGTTTACCACTTTTCCAGGATCTTTTAGGAGTAAATTGAGTAAGTTCAAATGCAGATCCATGGATTATACCACTATTCATTCATATACATCTAAGGATCCTTCAATTACTTGAATGACAAGCCTTTTGTTATCTTAATCACTCTGCTTCCCTCTGTTTATAAACAAACTCCCTGCCCAAAAGGTAAAGCTGGGAGCAGGGCAAGCTCTGATGCAGTTAAGAGCTGTCTCTGGAGCTAGGGCAAGTGCTTTAAGCCAGTGGTTCCCAGCCTTTTTTATACCAGGGACAAGCAAACCCATTTACAAACTTTTGGTGGACTGGTAACATTTTATTTGCATATTCATATTTTGTTATCAGTCCACCAAAAGCTTTGGCCCCCAGAGCCATCTGTAACCCCTAGAGCCCCCATCCCTCCACTACCCCCCAGCACCAGCCACTGACCCCAGCCCCACCTCATCCAACCCCCCCAGTGCCAGCCCCCAATATTAAACCTGTCCCCAAGAGCCCCTTAGCGCCAGCCCCCCACCCCAGATGCCCCAGCCCTAACCCCGCCCCCTCAACTAGTCCTGCGCTGCCTCGGGGTGGTGGCTGCCCCGCCGCGCTCACAGGGAACCGTTCTTCTGTGTCCGCGAGGAGCCCCCAACCCCGCCCGGCGCTGGTTGGCAGAGAGGCGGGGTAGGACACGCCTCTCCCACCGGCCATTGCGGAAGCGCTGTACCCCAACCGCCGCGGCCTAGCAGTTGGGAACCGCTGCTTTAAGCGGACCTCAAGTGTGAAACCCAACGGTTCAAACGTGAGGGAGACGACAGACGCCTGAGTGCGCCCCTAAACGGTGCCCTGGCGAGCTCTCTCGAGCAGCCCTGACTCGTGATGTGCTGAGACCCTTTGCCCCTCCTCCCCCTCTATGGTTGGGGACACGTGACCCTCGTGCACATTCCCACCCTCCACTGCACAAAGCAACCGGCTTTGTAGGTGGGTCTGAGTGAGACTCGGAGCCGAGAGCAACCGACCTAGGAACGAAGGGCGGCGCACTGCTGGAGAGAGAACACGGCCAGGCCCGGGAGAAGGAGGGAGGGTTAATTGTGCCCCGCGGGTGACGAGACGCAAACGCGCTCGTGCATGACGTCACATCAGTAGCAGCGATGACGTAACGAAGTGGCCATTCGAAGCTCCTCCTCCCACATCTAGGCCTGTTTTCCGGCGGCCTGCGCTGCTCTCGTGTGCCACAGACCCCGCCCCCGAACCGCTAGGCAGCGCCTCCCGCCCGCCACAGCTCATGGAAACAGCGTGACGGGAGTGACTGGGAGAGGCAGGGCTGGGCGCAGACTTTGCCTCCGCTCCCTCACCCCTCTCCTATCCCGGCCTCGTCGCCCTCGGGCTGAGCCGGACCCCAGAACTTCCCCCGCGCCCGGCCCTCCCACGGCGCGGGCCTGGGCCCCCGGCTCTTACCGCGCTCCGCCCGCTCCATGGTCGCGCCCAGGCGCCTGGGGCTCTGCTGGCTTAGCTCCGCCTGCAGGCCGCAGCCCAGCCCTCGAGGAGCCGAGATTTCGGGCTCTTTCTAGGAAGGCAGCGGAGCGTCTCATGGCCGCCCGGCCCTTTCCTGGGCGGGGCCCCCCGGAGCTGCGCCGGGGGACGGACCCATCTCCCCGCACGAGAGGAGCAGCGCTTGCCCAAGAATCACAGCTGGGAAGGGGGAGGTTGGGCCGGGTCCGGCCCGTAGCAGCTAGAGGGGGGATGGTGGCGGGATTATCCCCCCCCGTCCATGGCCGCGCGGGGGAAGACGACAGCGGTTCAGCCTGATGAATCCAGCACGTGCTGCTGCCGCTGCTGCCCTTACGTCATCGCAGTGAACTGTGACGCCATCACCGCCCAGGCTTCAGGGAAGGATAATCCCTTCTGGCCGGGCAGCAGCTCTGGGGGCACGAGCTCTGTGATGAGTGTGGGGTGAAGCTGGTTAACGCTCAACGCTAAGACATTTTTTCCCATCTAAGTATTTTGATGTTTTTAAACAAGCAACATGGGGCCTGATGTAATGCCCAAGCACTGCAGCATTAAAAATAAACGAGAAACCAGTTTCCACGCTGATCCTTGGCAAAGTGGAATGCAATCACTAAGTCAGGTGTACCAAGTATCACAGGCTTTTTATTTTAAGGAGTTTTAATACCTGTACAAAACATGTAAATAGAAATAAAACAATTACAGCAAAAGAAACGAAGTAATATCAAATCTCTATGGAAGGTGCTAGCCTAAATATTGTAAAGAGACTAGACCAGTGGTTCCCTATCTTTTTGAGCATATGGACCCCTTTTCAATCTGTTAAAATGTTATAGACTCTCCCCCTCCCCCCGCAAGGGGAGCTAGAAGCCAACATGTCCCTTGGCCCGTGCTGCTTCTTCGGCTCCCACTCCCTCCATCCACTGAGGATATGGCAAGGAGGCTCTTGTGGCCAAAGGTAGCTCCTGCCCCTGCATTCCAACCTTGGCTGGGCCCAGTGCCCTGGGGGAGGGAAAAAAAAGGAAAGTAAGGATCAGGCCCACTCTGGGACTGGGAGGAGGGAGAGGATTGGAGTGTAAATGGAAGTTCAGCTGGCGGTGGAAGGATAGATGGTGCCTCCGGGGGTATCAAGATCCCATCCCCAGGACAGGAGGTAGCTTGTGTGCAGCTGGTTGCAAACAGCAAGTCCAGGGCAAGAATCACCTGATAGAAAGTTCCAGTCCCATGATGGGCCAGATCCTTACTTTCTCTTTTCTTTCCTCAACTTTCTGTAGACCCCCCCCCATCCCTCCACAGTACAATTCTGGACACCTAGAGGTCTGTGGACTCCGCATCGGGAAACACTGGACTAGCACTTCTGATGTCCAGGTAAAATTGAGAAATTATAAAACATTAATATTTAAAATTGGACCTATGTAAATATGTTCTGTGATTATGGAATAAATTCTAACTAAATCTATTGGTGGTGGTGGTTTTGCTGGATGATGCATTAATTTTTCCATAACTTCCTAATTTTGTTGTAATCGCCATTGTCAGGTTTGAACAATTTTTCATTTGTTAGTAAGAGGCCATCAGTAGTACAGCTAGTAGTAGATAAAAAATAATTAATTTAAATGTCCATTTCCATGAGGAAGTCCTGGCAAATACAGTAATATCCAGCCATTTGTAAAATTTGTTTATGAATAGCAGCCCAGTATTCAGCATAGGTATGATCATCATATCTGCCTAAAACCTCTTAAACTTTATCCAGTATTCATCCCCATTCACTATTTTTAACATGACGGGTATGAACTATATGTTAAATAAATATTATTTTTATCATATACAACATGATTATTGCTGGTCCTCTTTTCCAAATAAAAACTCATTCTTCATCTATCCAAATCATATTTTGACCATGTGGATATGATAGGAAAGTTGTCTGCAAAGACAAATTAGTTATGTTTCTACCAGAAGCCATCAATTCTATTAAAGTTAGTTTTCTTGATAAAACAGCTACTTAGAAAAGTTGGGAAACAATACATCCGGAAACTCTGAACAGTAAATGGAATGCTTGGAGATGAGCACGCAGACAGGATATCACATGAGGTGTACGTGAATCTTCAAATCATGATTTTTCAGCAGCAGGTCTCAGTTGGTCTGCATAGCTGCTTTAGCAATTCTTATGACCCATAGAAAGGGATCATATGATTTCAAAGTCCCATAGAGATGAGATTCTGAAGCAAAGGGAAAGGAGGGTAGGTAGTAAGGGATGTTAGAATGTGTTTAATCAACTAAATGTGTAACTGCTAAAAATTTCAGCTGTTACAGGGGGGGTGGGTAAAGGGGAAGAGGGCCAGGTGGCTTCCCAGAAGCTGGTGTTTAAACTGGCTTCTTGTGCATACCAGGAGCCTGCATGTAACACTGAAGGTTAACGAATGAGCCCAGGTACATCAGTTAATTATGTACAGTTACACTTTCAAAACCCTAGTAGGTAGTGGAACACACACAGAAACATCTCAAAAGTACAAGGTAAATACCTTCTCTTCATTTGAGTAGTGGCCCTGGGGGTGCTCTGCTGGAGATGATGCTCATGTAGAACCCTCTGAATGAGGCTGGAACTTCAGAAACTGGTCTAGAAACTTTACAGAATGAAAGGTAGAATCCAGTGGGGGCAGGAACTCCATGTGGAGTGGAGGGGAGATACCTAGACTTAGCTAGGGTGGTAGACCCAGTTTTATTCTGGGAAAGAGACTCTGGGGAATTCTTGTTTCAGCTCTTCCAAGTCTTACTTAAGAGCCTGAGCAGCATGGAGGTCATTCTAATTCCATCTCTGTGGCTAGATCCCAGTCACTCCAGCTCTCACTTTCTATTGCAGAGGCACTTTTACTAGAGGTATGCACAAAGGAATAGTGCCTTGAGGAGATGTGAACCAAGGCCCATATAGCAGCTTTGCAAATTTCCACAAGAGGAATATTAGGACAGAAGTTTCCACCCTCTGGAGTATGTCCCCTTATGGGGGTGCCAAAAAACATTTGAGAGGCTTTGATCGTGCCTGTGAGGCAGTTCCAAGCCCCACCCCTTACAGTGTTGCCTCAGAGTAGGAGAGGGGCACGAGCTCTTCTAACTGCTTCTATTTAAAAGGCTCACATCTTTCCTACGTCTTGCCTAGCAGTCACAAGGAAGGCACAAGCACTTGAGACAGCAAGCCCTTTTTTCTCTCTAGCAATGTCCTAGAGGCATGGGGAGCTGTGAGCCCTTTTAAGTGCTTCTATTTAAAGGGCTCGTGCCCTCCCTGTGCCTGTCAGGCAGCATTGCCTAGCACCCATAGGGCACAGGAGAGCACTTTAAATATAAACAGTTGAAAGGGATTGTGCATCTCTGGCCATAGGCTAGAGGCGCAGAGAGCTGCATGTCTTTTCAGCTGTTTCTGTTTAAAGGGCTCTCATTATCCTCAAGGCTGCTAAGTAACACATTGCGTGAAAGGCACAAGGAAAGTCCAATCCCTTTAAATAGAAGCACTTAAAAGGGCTCTCAGCTCCCCTCATCACTAGTGTGTTCCTAGGGAGCCAGGGACATGAGCCTTTTCAACTGCTTCTATTCAAAGGGCTTGTGGATGCTGGGCAGCTGTCAGACAACAGGTTAGCAATGGGGGCCAGGAGCTGAGAGTCTGTTGCATGAAATCAAAATATCCATCCCAGACAACTCTGGGAGGAGGCTAACCCCCAGCACCCTCCCCTCTGCTCCAGGTCCCTTCCATTGGCCAGAAGTCAGGGGCCCCAGGCCCAGGAAAGCTCCTGATAGGGTAGCTCTCAACCCCGCCCCTTCCAGATTGGCCCACAGCCACTTCTGAAATGTATGAAGTAGCCTCCCCACATTCAAAAATTATTGCTCACCGTTGGTCTATCAGAAGTGAAATAGGTTGAAGGGTTACCATTTTGAATTTTTGTACTTTCACAAATATATTTAGCATCCTAAGATATAGATTGCTATACATTTCTCCCTGCCCTTTTTTGGAATAACAAAGTATCTGGAATGGTACAGAGGAAGATTTTTAAGTGGGAGCTGATTCCATGGCTCCTGTGCAGAGGAGGAAGAAAAATTGTCTGTCTTGAGGTGTGTGACTGCCTTCAAAAGGGATGGAGGGGGAGTGATGGAGTAGAAATGGATATAGAAGCCCAATGTTATCACCTCCAATAGATGGTTTTTGGAGTTTATGTGCTTCTATGAGATGTGGAAATGAGAGAAATCACCACCAAAAAGACTGGAGGATGAAAAGGGCAGAATGATACAACAGCAGACTCAGATTGTGGGACGGCAATGATCATGGGCCTCAGCTGCCATGTGAAAATGAACACTGTACATGATGGCTGCTGTTTCGATCCAAAAGCAGTAGCAATAACTTTCCTCTCTGCATTCCGTGGGGCAGAGAGGTTCAGGTGGCTCAGATGCTCTATGGTATATGGTGGGGGGAGGGCGGAAAACAGTTGCTTACCTGTACACCAGGCAAGATGAGTAGTGCACAATGTGTCATCTTCAGTGGGAGACTTTTGCCAGAAATATTGATAGGCAATATGTATGCCCCTATTTTCTGCATGATTCAGGGAGGGGCATAGGGAGGAGTTCAGTCGGTCATGGAACGTACATGAACAAAATCTCTCTCAAAGGACAAACAGTTATGATGTGGGTTAGTAACCATTTCCCCTCTTTTCAGTGATTGTGCATGTACACCTTCCACTGTAGGTGACTCATCAGCAGTTCCCTTATAGGTGGAGGGGCTATGGCTCATTAAGCAGCAATTGTAACACTCATTTGCTAAAGCCAGATGATCATGAGTTGAAAAGATATGGATAGGACTGTGTCATTGCCTTGCATATATCAGTAATTGAAACACTGCTCAGAAAAAGTGATTGAGCAAGCCCTTATTCTCACTGGAGGAGAGATTTAAGCAACATTGTCAAAGAGCTTAATGCAGTCGGAAATCCAGTGTGAGAGTCAAGATTGACCTTTAATTGTCTCAATATAGGCTACAAGAAGTCTGAAGGAAGTCCTGAATTACTTAATGTAATCCAAATAAAATGCCTAGGCTACACAAATATCCAAAGTATGAAATGTTCTCATTCATCTCCAGATGAGAGGTTTCAGGAAAAAAACCACACAAATATAAATTGTTTGGTTTAGATGGAATACTGACATTACCTACAGCATAAACTTAGGGTGTGGCCTCAGGGAAGCCATATCCTTATGGAATACCATAAAGAGAGTCAATAAGACAGCCCTAAGTTCTAAAACCATTCTTATGGAAGTGACAGCATTTCTGGAGGCTATCTGCATAAACGATGAAGACAATTAAATTGTAGCCATAAGTTCAAAAGGGGATCTCTGAGTCTGGAAGGGACTAGAGAGATGTAAATCCCATACAGGTAAAGTAGCAGACACAGGAAGGTAAATGGGGATGAGGCCTTTCAGAAATTTAGAAATGAGAATGAAAAAAATGGAAAAATCAATCTATTAGTAGATACAGTGCAGAAACAGAAGCCCAGAGAACTTCCACAGAATTTATTGGAAGGTCTGTTGACTTTAGATATAAAGATAACATAGCATATGTGTAATCTCTATGTGATAAGGAAATAAATGCTGAGATAATTAATCCAAACCAAAATCTCTTCTTCACTCTATACGTGGCTCCAATGGTCTCTCTTCTTCTACTCACTATGATGGTCTGGACCATTCAGGAGCACAAATTCTCAAGTATTCAAACAGCAATCTTCCATGTTGTAAAATGGTGAGTTGAAGCTGAGATGCGGATACTTATTCTCATTCTGAGACAAGATTAGAAGTAAAATTATCAGCGGCTGGATGGAACACTGATATAGGTCCATAAACTAGTATTGTCTCACATCAGCTTCCTGAGTACCCTCAGAATGAGAAATTAGAGGAAACATATAGGACAAGATTAGCCCATAGAAGATAAGCACTTGTGATGGAACCTGGGCTGTGGCCTGCCCTGGAACAGTGTTTCATGTAGTAGTTCAGATTGGCAGTGAATTGCTTTTATTGAACTGCTTGTATTGGTTTAAAAAACATCCTGAGGGAATACGCGCTTGTGTTTCTGATTCAAGAAGATGAAAGGGGACTGGAGAGCTGTTTTCCTATAAGCTATGCATTTGTGTGGTCACGCAGGAGAGATTCTAAAGGCACTTAGCTGATTAGCACAGAACTCACAGCTTGGTTTGTGTTTCCTCTGGTGGTGCATATTTGCATGTCTTTTGGGGTGCACATATAAATTTATTCCACATATGGACAGAAAACATTAGAGGGAACATTGCTGATGAGCACTTAGATTTATAAAGTCTTGAACCAGTAATGGAGGACTTACTAGGAGATTTTTTGGGAGAAGAAATTTCAGAAAGTTTGAGTGCTTCAAAACTGGCAAAGACGAAGCATGATGTAGGGCACCAGACGTGTGCTTTGAATGAAAAACAGCTGGAGAGGTCCGTCAGGTAGATTCCCATGTCTCCTGTGTTGTGATCGAGCTCAGCTTCACTGTGGGTTGCATCACCTTTTTTATATGAAGCAAATCTGTTAGTCTATTTTTTAAGTCATGATGGAGAGTGGGGGGTACAAAAATAGCATTTATCCTCATCAGTCCCTCACCAAGACAGATCAGACCACTCATGCCAGTCTTGCATGGAAAAGAACCCAGCATACGGCACATTGTTTAAAACAGCTTTTTTTCATAATAAAATTCTCCAGGAAATTACTGAGATATAATTAACTGAACTACTGAATACTTACTATAACTGGATGTACTAAAGCTATAAAAAATAGCTAAATTAAGCAATTTCTGTGGGGAGAAAGTAAACTATCCTCACAGGCAGTGAGAAGAAAGAGGTGACAGACATCTATGTTATGCTTTTGTCAGAAACCAGGTGCACATATGCTGGCTAGTGATACTGCAGGCAAAAGTCCAATTGATTGCTCTGGATGCACATATACCTACTGTGGAATGTACTCATGCATAATCACTCCAACTAGAACTGAACTGGGTTCTAGTGCTATCTGAGGCATATTTACACTTTAAAGCCATTTTTCCCCCAGTCATGAATTGTCTAAGATAATTGTAGGGAAATGCATTTGTTTAACAATATACATTTAGCATGTAAAGCTATTTTCTGAACGTTTTATTATTCTAAAGTTCATTTCTTAGCCTCTTTGTAAAAAGCTACACACCCACTACAAAAAGTAAAGGAGATACGGGACAATACTGCCTGTCTCTCCTGTGTAATTCAAACAGCAGATTTAACCCCAGTTGAGGCTCTCAGCTGCTTTTTGCCTGGTATAATTGGTGCTATGGCTTGGTCACAGAAATCACCAGCTCTGTAGTATCCTCCTGAAGGGTTGTAGCAGACATGGTCTGCTCAGCAGTTGGGGTTGTAGTCATGGTTACCTTGGTGATGATCTGGACAGACTGATCCTGTGATGTCAATGATTCCAATCCCTTAGAGGCTGGATGATATTTAACTGGCTGAGCATTCGAGTTTGAGACCACCAACCTGAAGCCCCGGGAAAACTAGTTTTGGTCCTCATGATAACCCCGCGGGAGGCGGGGGGAGGGGAAGAGAGCCATTGCGCTGCCAGGACAGAGGCCATGTTACCAGTGCCTCACTTCTGTACTATGAGAATAGCATTAACTATGGTGGGAATAAAAGGAGTCCAATGACCGTGATCTGGACCAAGACTATCATTGTGGTGCTGACAACCAGTATTGGGGATTGGTGCCAGAAACCTAGACTCTTGTCTAGACAGTGCCAGTTGGATGCCAGTGCCTTGGTGATAGCATGTGATCAGTGCTGAACTGGCCAAGGAGATCACCACATCATAGACAGTTTTCTTCTAGATGGGACTGAGCTCAGAGGCACCAGAGGCTTGTCCTGACAGCCAAAAGTTGGGGTGCTGTCACTTCTATTAACTTCTTGTCAGCTTTAAAAGTGTCCAGAGTGCAAGCTAAACTCAACTCCACCACCTTCCACTATTTGAGCAATTGCTGGGCACCAGACTGAATGGTCCCCTCCAGGGAACTAACATCAATAGTGCTGACTCCTGCTTCTTAGGTGTCAAGTGCTCCTTCTTGGGATGCACTGCTATTGAGCCTGGCAGCTGGACAGCCTTCAGCCCTGGGTAATCACGACATCAGAATTCTTTACTTGTATGGTACTGGTGAATGGGACTGTGCTGGGATGCCTCATCTTTTTCCAGTGCCAGGGACCAGTAGTGTCAACAGTTTGAATCCTTCCTCAGTGCCATGTTGTACACTGAGGCCAGAGCGCTCTGCACAAATATGCACAGCACTGGGGCCCGGTGTGCCGAGGTGGGCTGAGGATAGAGCAGACTTTATCAAAAGATGAAAGTCCCACTCCTTCATCCTTGAGTGGAAAGACCTGCAGATTTTTCACTAATCTGTCTGGTGCTCTTCTCTCAGACACTTCAGGCATGGACTTGCTGCATGCCCAAGAGCTATGGGGAGGTAAGGGATAGGGCAAAGCCCTACTCCCTAACCTTAACATAACACAAACTAAATTCACTATGAACTGAAACATATATAAAAGCAGAAACTAGAGAACAAGCTTACGGAAGCACTTGCGAGGCAAGTGAACATTGTTCAAATGACCATTACAAGCAGTAGGAAGGAACTGAAAGTGGGGGTTGAGTCAGCAAAGTCATATATTAAGAAGGTGCCAGTTCACAGAGCCTCAGAGCCAACCCCAGGGGTGCTGCTAAGGGAAAAACTTTCCAACCACTGTGCATGTAGCGCACACGTACTGGATTGAAATTGACAGGAACAAGCATTAAGAAGATATAAAGCAGATCAGTGGTTCTCAAACTGTGGATCAAGATTGCACGGGCTGGCTTACAACTTGCTGGGGGCCAGGGTCAAGCCCCAGACCTACCACCTGGGGCTGAAGCCCGAGCCTGAAGGCTGCCCCCCCCCCAAGCAGTGGGGCTCAGCTTACAGGCCCTCTTCCTACAGTTGAAACCTTAGGGTGTCTGCTTTGACCCATCTCCACCCAAGGCAGTAGCACTCAGGTAGGCTCAGGCTTTGGTTTCCGTCTCAAAGAGTCAAGTATAGGTGGCCCCCGACTTGCGACGCCATCAGTTTCTGGAGAAGCATCGCAAGTCAGGGGCATCTTAACTCAAACCCTCATTTACAATAGGTGTCATGCGCCGTTGTAAATGTGGGCCAAGGATGTAAGTCAGGGGTTTCTGGCCCCTTCCACACTTACAAAAATGGTTGGGGGGAAGGAGGCCATAACTCCGACGGTTGCATCTCGGGGGTTTCCTGTAGTAATTTTTGTTGTGAGAAAGAGGTTGTGGTGTAATGAAGTTTGAGAACCCCTGGCATAGATTGATATTGGAGAGCAGGTGGCCCCTTCTGTGCCATCCATGTGCAATCCATTTATGTTCATCACTAACTGTACTACTGCACCTTTTTTAAGATTTTTAGATTTTGGCCAAAGCCAGATCTTCAGAACCAGAAAAGTATCTGAAACATTTCATGCTGGTCCATTTATTTGTCAGTATTATTTACAGCCTATTGCCGAAAGCTGTATTTGGAAATAAACAACAATTTCTGTGGTAAGAATAGTCTATAACTCCAAGTACAACAGCAGAATTAAGCAAAAAAACAAACTTTAAAGACAGAAAAAATATGGGAAACTTGTGTCCAAGAAGTACTTTTTGCTTTAATAGAACAATGTTATTTTACCTCATCTGTTAAGCATTTAAATCAGTTTTATTTGTTAGTGATAATTATTAAATGAAATTGAAACATTAAATGGTAAGAGTTTAAAGACATGAATCTGATTTCCCAAATTACCAATATGGCAACACCAAAAAAGAGAAAATAATTAGTTTGCAAATTGTTTTCATCTGGTGTAACTGAACTTAACATTGAGAAACATGACAATGGTCATTTGTCTATTGTTCATGTTTCTAATACTGCTTGCCCCTGCTGTCTTCTTGTTAGCCACTTTCAGAAGACTACACATCCATTTTGTTCATTCTACCTAACAATGTCTCTGGCTGGTCCACAGAACTGCAATTTTTCTCTGAACAAAAAATTGTCTGCATTACTACAATGAAATACCTAGTTTCTTTAACCTAAGACCTTAAATCCTGTACATTTCCATTATTATGGGTCTTCAAGGTGTGGGTAATAGGACTGGTGACTTTTTTTAAGTTACAAGCTATGTTTTTGATACAAAAAATATATATAAATATCTCCTATGAGAATGAAGAAGGCATCTAGATATTTAGGTTTTTAATGATCTGTCAGTCTAAAACTCAACATTTTATTCAATTTTGGTTTTAGATATAGCGTGTTAAGATGCTCTTCAAAATGAACAGGTTAATTACACAATAGTTATACCTGATCAGTGTTATCTAAATCTCTGCACTCAGGCACAAATTACAAACCTCCTCTTAGTTTTTAATTGCTAATACCCCAGTATCAAAAATACGTACTATACAAAGAACCTCAAAAATGCAATCTAATCATGAAAATTCACACTTAATACATTTTCTTCCTGAAAAATAAATAGGGCTACGAAGAGGTTTCAGAAGTTAGAGATAGAAGCAGAAAAGGTATTACAGGTTTCATGCCCGGCTTATTGCTACATGACAACTACTCAGGGTCACCTGGGCTGTTCTTTATCACTCTTGGAAGTCCCAAATTACAAAGGTATATTTTAAGCACAGGAAAACAAAAATCAGTGTAATACAAAAATAATACCCAACAAAGTTAGATAAGTCATTATAAATACGTAAGGAAACCAGCTACTCTATAAAGAGACTCAGCTTAAAAGCACAAGTTCCAAAAGCACCACCAAACATACTAATTCTCTTGATTTTTAAGCCAGAACAAGGCCAATTAAGAAATCTTAAAAAACCCAAATATCCACAACATATTGGACAAAGTTCTGTTCTCTATTCTTCCCACACAATAAATATCCCATTGTGTAGGCAGATTCTACATATTACAAGTACATAAGTATCCACTGTTTGGGGTCAACCCTTAGATTTTATACTGGATCTCAATAGCAACAAACAGTTCTGTACCAATTAAATATACAAGATTTAAAAAAAATTTAAATACAACTCATTTGCACATCCACATGGAGTGTCCCAGATTTATGCTACATCTAATTATAAGGACTGTTACTAAATCATTTGCTTGGGTTTAAGAGGTATATGGCTTACCCTTACAACAAGTATAGTAGATGCTACAGATTGCTTAGAGGTAAGAAGTCTTTGCCTTTTTTTCCAGTGACTATATTAAGTGTAAAGTTTCACAACCATAGGAAAGCTTAAACTCTAAAATAAAAAAAGTTATTTTTTATACTAGGGTTAGAGGACTTGGTTCATTTTTAGAAACTAAACCCAGTATAAAAAATCTATTACTCAATTATATTTTTGAAATAAACCTTAACTTCTTTAGTGTTGATAGGATTACAGCTTTGGTGCTGGGTTAATTCTAGCAAATCAGAACATTATACATAGTATAATATATATTGTCATTTATATTAAAAGAGGTATTCTGTAATAAAAAATATTAATTCAACTTCTAATGGTACACTTGTGGTGTCTGATGTCCCACCATGGATCACAGGAATCAGAGCACTGTCAAGGTCCTTTAGATAATGCTGTGGAAGAAGCTGGCCTCCAGATCCTAACTGATACTCAACCTAAAATAAAAATAGTTATTTTAAGTTGGTATATCACATGAGATGTTAATACAAGCCCAAATTAGAAGAGCAATAGATACAGTGTGCAATCATCAATATAAAACAAATTTCAGGTAAAGTCTTCTATTCTAACAAGTAGCATTGACCAGGGATTGGAGACTGGAAGAGACTCTGGGAAAGTTAACACATTAACTGGCCAGAAGACCGTGTATTCAGAATTGAGACACACTGCCTTCTCCTCAGAGTGATGAATTCAGGATGCAAGCAACCAGATCTTTTGTATATTCGTTACTTCATGACAGACCTTTGAAAACTATCTAACTTGAAAACAAAATTTGAAGTTTAAATTGTGGTGAGTGTAAATAAACTCCTGCATCTCTCTCAGCTAATGATCTTAAAACATGACCTACACAGTTTCTCTAGGAACAATAAGGATTGAGTCTAATTCTCAGACTCGTGTTCTGAGTTTTTTCCAGTAACATCCATTGCTGGCAACTGACTTTGCATTTGGCCATGTGCAAAGGTTTAAAAGGGCTACAGACATTATATCTAAATATCATTATTTTAAGATGGTAATATTACATATTGTGTGTGTGCAGTAAACAAAAATTACCATATCAGTATCAATGGAGACTCTGAGGCCTATCTTATTCATTCCATTATTTTTCAGTGTTTTGAGATGCGGGCAAAGAGCAGCACTGCTGGCTACAGCAATCTCTTTAGCAAACTGGTAAGGCATTGCACTGGATATCTCATGGTCCTTTAGGATATAGAATACCTGAAAGTATAGTAAGGACAAAACATGATAAGTGGCTTTTTAAATAAGAATTTCAAAGTTGTCAAAATGGCTCAACGTACAGTATGACTGCTTAAGATTGAGTAAAAATATCTACCTACACTTCCTTACTGCCAAAAGACATTCAACTTTGGAACTGGGTAATTTATCAGTAGCAAAGCAGTTCTGATACAAGTTGTCCATTTTTATCATATTTATTATCGGGGTCGACAAATTATGGAAAACCCTACTAGTCAGACAAAAAAGGGATTCGCCATCCTCCCCCCGCAAAGTGTTTTTTAATGGCATAAATTCCTAATAAGAATAAGAACAATAATTACTAATAAGTCATTAATAAATATCACCCAGGTTATTAATAAATATCTTATAAACCTCTACCTTTTCTCTCTGCTGCCATGTCTCCTCCCGTTCCGCCATCAGCTCCCCTGGTTGCCTGCTGCCCCCCAACCCCTCATCCTCTGCTGTCCTGACTCTTGCCCTTCTCACTGCCCTCAGCCTTCCTGAGACCTACCCCCTCCGCCAGCCCTTCTCTCTGCCCTGTGCCCACTCCTCCAGTAACCCCACTCTGATCAAGTGAGCTACCCCTCCTCATCCCCTCTCCTAAAACCTCCCTCTACACACCTGCCCTGCCTCTCTCCTCTAGTGCTGGTTCCTCCCCTGCAGGTGTCTGCCCTTCTGCTTCACCCCCAGAATCCCTTGGCACCTGCACCCTCCTGGTGCCTCCCCCTTCTCTCACTGGCGCTGCCCCCTTTGCTCTCTTTTCCCCTGATACCCACCCCCTCACTACCCTCTGCCCCCGTTCCCCCACAGATGCCTTGCTCCATCCCCGCCTTCCTCATGCCCACCCCCACTTCTTTCAAGCCTTCTCCCAGCACCTCCCCCTCTAGCCCCCAGTGCCCTTACCCTCTCCTCTCCCAGCATCACTCTATCCCTCCTCCCACTGACACCTACCCTCCTGCCCTTTTCCTCATTGTCTGCACTTGGCCCCCTGGCATTTGTCTCTCCTGCACCCCTGTTCCTTGGTGCCTTCCCCTTTCTTCTTCTTCTCCTGACCACCTCCCCTCAGCACAAGCCCCTTCCCCATATTTTTCCCCTCCCTTCCCCACAGTCCAGCCCAGCCCAGCCCAGCCCCACCACTTCCCCTCCCCAGGGGCCAGCTCTAGGTTTTTGCTGCCCCAAGCAAAACATTCCCCCCCCCGCCCCTTTGTTGTTGTCTTTTACACATCTCTGCATTTTGCAATGGTTTTTTTTTTGTTTTCTCTTTTGTCCCGGCATTTTAGCTCTATAAATAACGAATAGCATTTTCATTCTTTTTTTTCCATAAAGGCAAATGCGCTTCAATTGAACTCCCCCTTTCACTCGCTGCTGGGTCACAGCAGCCTTTTCCCTGCCCTGTCCAGCCCCTCCCTATGGGCAAGCACCCTTTGTTCCCGACCCACAGGGGGATCAGGATGCAGGGACAGCACAGAGCCAGAGGGGTGCAAGGATCGGGAGTAGCAGGGTGCGGTGGAGGCACGGAGAATGGGACGCGGGGAACAGGAGGGGCAGAGGGATCGGGGTCTGGGGCAGTGCAGGGAAGGGGCAGTACAGAGCTGGGGGGGGCAGGGATCGGGGGGTGCAGGGTGTAAGGGCCACGCAGAGCCAAAGGGTCACAGGGAAGAGGGAGAGCAGGGGATCCAGGGTGCAGGGGAGGTGTGGCGAACAGGCGGCACGGAGACAAAGGTGGGCTGGGGACGTGGCAGGACTGGAGCCGGCGGGGCGGGCCCTGGCTGTGCTACGCGCCGCAGCCAGCTCCCAGGGAGGGACACACAGCCAGAGCAGAGCTGCCGTGGCTCTTTAAAATCAGCGGGGCCAGGTCATGCCAGAGTCCTGGCGTCCCACCCCGCCTCCTCATGCCGGAACTGCACACAAGCAGCCCGGTGGGAAGAATTGCAGCACTTCCCCCTTCCCAGTGGCATTGTGCTTTTCCGCCGGCCGGCGGATCGGATGGGGCCTACCGGGCCAGTCCGCCCCTGCACTCGCCAGCTGGAAAAATGTACTCACCATGGGCGAGTGCATTTGTTAAGCCCCGTTTATTATGATTATAGCACATTTGGGCACTAGTGATAGAAATGTAGCCGTGTTAGTCTGGTGTAGCTGAAACAAAATACAGGACTATGTAGCACTTTAAAGACTAACAAGATGGTTTATTAGATGATCAGCTTTCATGGGCCAGACCCACTTCCTCAGATCAAATAGTGGAAGAAAATAGTCACAATCATATATACCAAAGGATACAATTAAAAAAAAAAAAGGTGAACACATATGAAAAGGACAAATCACATTTCAGAACAGAAGGGGGATGCGGCGGGGGGGGGGGGGGGGGGAGGAGGAAGGTAAATGTCTGAGCGCTAATGGTATTAGAGGTGATAATTAGGGAAGCTCTCTTCGTAATGGGTAAGATAGTTAGTGTCTTTGTTGAGACCGACATGTAGAGTGTCGAATTTTAGCATGAATGACAGTTCAAAGGATTCCCTTTCAAGTGCAGATTTAAAAGGCTTCTGGAGCAGGATGCAGGTAATTAAGTCATTGAGGCAGTGTCCTTTCTGGTTGAAATGGCAAGAAACTGTTTTTTCTTTGTGATCCTGTCTAATATCTGTTTTGTGGGCATTGATCCTTTGGCGAAGTGTCTGAGACGTTTGTCCAATGTACATAGCAGATGGACACTTTCGGCACATGATAGCATAAATTATATTTCTGGATGCGCAGGAATATGTATTCTTGATCTTATAACTCACTTGGTTAGGCTCAATAATGGTATCAGCAGAGTGACTATGTGGACAAAGCTGGCAATGGGGTTTGTTGCAAGGGAAGGTACCAGGGTTGGTATTAGTGTGGTATGTCCTGTGCTTGTTGGTAAGAATCATCTTGAGGTTAGGTGGTTGTCTATACGAGACTATGGGTCTGTCTCCCAGAGCTTCTTGGAGTTTAGTATCCTGTTCTGAAATGTGATTTGTCCTTTTTTTAAAATTGTATCCTTTGGTATATATGGTTGTGACTATTTTCTTCCACTATTTGATCTGAGCAAATGGGCTAGGTATTTTCCAAAAGTAGGAAAAAATAACAGGTCCCCAACAGTAAATACTGTGTTAGTACTGTTGGAAAATATCCTTACAATTAAAACATGTAGTGAATTAACAAGTACCAGGAGAATAAATGGATTCGAAGTTTCATAATTAAGGCTACAATTTAATCCCAGATATTTTCAATAAAAATTATCAACAGGACATGGGCAATAAAAAATTTTTTTACGGCCTTTGACCTGCCTTTTAATCAGAGGTATTCTTAGTATATTGGGGGATAAAGGGGTGGCTGAGACCAATAGCACCAGTTGCTATGGTGGCAGCTGGTCTGGCCAACTAGGAACCACTGCCCAGAGGTGTTAAACCAATAGCTGATGTAGCTGTCCCCAGGGCTGCTCCAGCAGCGGCTGATGTGAGAATGTCCTGAGGGCCAGCTGCTTGGTCAGCCACACTGGTGGATGAAGAAATCACCCAAGCCATGGAAAAAGGTGACAGAATCCACTACTTCCATGACAGAGAGCCCTCGTTCATAATTACATCAAAAGTTTCTAAAAGGAAAATGTAACACCTCTACTTTAAAAAAAAATAAAAATATCACTCCTATCCACATATTTGATATGAAAATCAAAGAGAACTGCAGTAATGTAGCTGGCATGTTCCTATAGCTACATGCCAAAAAGGTGGCTATTTCTGTGGTAGTGCCTTCCCTTATCAATGCTATTTAGAATAGCAACTGGTATCAATATGATATTTTAACAAACTATTTACTAGTATTCATTTACTTACTTCAGTACACTTCATAAGCTTTTCCTCAGTTTCAAAATCTTCTCCCTGTAGTATTCTTTCACTTTGAATCCCTTCCATTGACTTTCCATCTACTGGGCTTATAACTCTATAAAATAAGTGTATAGTACATTACAACTGCATCAGAGCATTCTTCCATCTAAAAATAAACTGTTCAGAGGAAAACACATTGCTTTAAATTAAATCAAATGTCAGAGAGTGTTAAATTTTGGCTCATCTTTAATGATCTCTCTATATAAACAAAATGTGTAGTATCAAAATACATATAAGAAGGGAGTCTATGGTATGTGTATGTTTTACACTAAACATTTGATATTTTCATTCTATATAAAATTTAACCCTTACCATATTCTAGGTAAACACATACACTTTACAGAACAGTACCTAACAGACTAACCAGGGGTATGTCTACACTACCACCCTAGTTGGAACTAGGGTGGTAATGTAGGCAACCGGAGTTGCAAATGAAGCCCGGGATTTGAATTTCCCAGGCTTCATTTGCATCTCGCCGGGCGCTGCCATTTTTAAATGTCCGCTAGTGTGGACTCCGTGCCGTGCGGCTACACGCGGCACGTACTAGGTAGTTTGGACTAGGCTTCCGAGTAACTACCGTTACTCCTCGTGAAGCCTAGTCCGAACTGCCTAGTCCGTGCCGCGTGTAGCTGCGCGGCACGGAGTCCGCACTAGCGGACATTTAAAAATGGTGGCGCCCGGAGAGATGCAAATGAAGCCCGGAAAATTCAAATCCCGGGCTTCATTTGCAACTCCGGTTGCCTACATTACCACCCTAGTTCGAACTAGGGTGGTAGTGTAGACCTACCACAGATTAGTAGAGCTCCATCTTTTCCTTATTTAAGAGAAGCTCTTCTACTCTAGGGATGTGAATGACTAGTTGACAGGCTAGTCAACTAGTCCCTTCCCCCCTCTTGCTGCCTCTATCAGAAAGAGGCAGCTGGGGTTGGGGGAAAAAGGAGGGGGCACTTCAAAGCAGCAGTGCTGCGTGGAGCCTGGGGCCAGATCTAGAGCTCCACGCAGCGCTGCTGCTTTGCAATGCCATGTGCAGCCCAGGGCCAGCTGGGTATCCCCAAGCTGCACTTCAAAGGCAGAAGCGCCCCATCGACTATTGGATTAGTCAATTATGTGATATTTAGCATCACAATTATATACTACTTTCCTGTGTATGCACTTGTTGATTCTGTGAGCCATTAGAAGGAGGATTAAGTCAAGCCCATAATTTGAGAACCACTTGTTTTGGGGTATTTAATTACAATACAAGAGACTAATTTTGAACATTAATCATGATCAGGGCTCGACAATCTATGTAATCTACTCACCTGTGGCGAGCAGATTACAACCTGGAAGAGCCGGGTTCGGGCGATCTAAGCATGCGCAGATCGCCAGACTGCGCAGCTGGTGAGCAGGGCTTGCCGTGGCTGAGCAAGCCCTGATCATGATATTCAAGCACAAAAAAGTTTCTGTAAGCTACCTAACAAAAAAGTTTCTGTAAGCTACCTAAAATGAAACTTAAACCAATGGTTTTAAACTTGCAGTCTGTAGACCCATGTGTCTAGGATTTTCCAAGTTGCCCACATCTCCATTTGAAATGTTGAAGTCCACAGATGAAAAAAGTCTGAAAGCTACTGTGTTAATATTAATTCATATGTTATACAGGTTGAACCTCTCTAGTCTGGCATCCCTGGGACCTGACCATTGCCAAACCAGAGAATTTGCCAAACCATGGGAGATCAATATTGTCTCATAGCATTACCAATACTTCTACTGCGACACTTAGGGGTAAAATGGAGCTAAATAACTTCACAGAACAGAGCCAGGACTGGTGGCCATAAACAAACTTTATGGGACTACAGGAACCTTAGCCAGACATCCACTTATCATGGGCATGGTCATCTAAAATCATGCTGGGCCACAGACATTGTCAGACTACAGAGTACTAAAACAGAGTACTAAACCAGAGAGATTCATCCTGTAGTACTGATTGTGCCTGGACAGTCACAGACATGGGGGCGGGAAAGAATCTTGTAGCACTCACTGCACAACCCCTCTATCTTATTAATGACACTGTTGAACTCTGAAGGGAGCCAATCTCTCTCTCAGATTTACTGTGGCTAAAAACAAGTGTCCCCATAAAGAAGACCCTCTTTTCCACCATTCCCAAATCATGCACTTGCTTAAAAATCTCACAAGACCATTGTAGTCTTAAGTGGTTCTCACTATGTATCTCTAGAGATGCACAGGTAGTTTTCTCTCCTATTCACTCAGCAACTTTAATAGCAAGACATTAGTTTTAATTACAAATACTTCACTTTCCATTCTTTAAATATTCACCCTTCATTTCATGAGAGACAGGAAGAAAAGAGAAAAGCCCAACAACACACAGCTTTAGAAAACAAATATTCATACCCCTGGTTTACTTTGTCTTCACTGTCTACCCAGAAAATATCTACATATTCTCTTTGTTCTGCTGCATCCATTTTGCCACATGTAATTTTAAAGTCCTTTTTGTCCCTTAAAGCTTGACGTAAACCTTCCATCGTCTCTGGAGTTATCTGTACCATTAGTCCATCTGAAAGAAAAACAATACAATTTTCCACTTTCCTTTACAGAATAAAAAAGGAAGAATATTTTAATAGAACCTTGGCTAGTCAATTCATCTTCAGTTGTTTAGGAAATGGAATTTCACAAGCCTGTGCACTGAATATTAACTTCTTTCCTCATCATAAATGAAATGCTATATGAAAAATTGCTAATTGAATTTTCATTTTTTTTTGTGAACAATAAGGTAAACTAAGGGACCCAATGTTCTATCTGGTCAAAAAGTTTATTCCATGAAGCTTGAACAACATAGTGAGCCACAAAATATCATACAAGAAGTATAGGTAAACACGTAAGCATACAGGAAACAATTAGAGTTAAATTCTCTTATAAGCCTCTCATTTTGAAATTCTTTACAAAGTGACAGGTGTTAAGTGAAGAGGTCAAAAAAAAGCCACATAGTACAAGTATGCTTAAAAAAATCTATATCCTAAACTGGGAATTTACATATCATGATTTATTACAAGTTTTTTTTAAGTCACAAACCTTAAGAAAAAGCTTAGTTTACAATGGGACAGACTTAATCACATCAATATTACACAGAATAGTGTTTCAACACCAATTCTTTTCCTCTTAATAAGGGACCATTTGATGCAATTCATACCTTCAACTATACTTGATTTAGCAAGAAATCCAGAAGATGTTTTTAGGGCTCCATTGAATACTACAAAACTTGCACCTGTAACTGAACACAAAAGTAAACACATGAAGTACTTCATATTCCACCTTTAAACTTAGTGAGTTGTTAATCCTCACTTTGAAAATGTAAAAGCACTCCAGATCAAATGCTAAATATTATCCTACATTCAAAGTGCACATAAATTTCCTCATTTAGAGGAAGATAATGCTGATGTGGCTCTTGCTACAGTCAAGAGAATTCACTCCTTGAAACAAGGATAGAGAAAGGCATTGATTTTGCTACTTTTTGTAGTTTTAAGAAAACATTCAGCATCCCAACGGGGTGCTGGCAGTCATACAGGCACAACAGCAGTCAAAGGAAAAAACAGAAAGAATAAAAAATATGTAGGACCTAAAACTTATTTCTTCCTTATACATGAACTTTTCTCTAAAATTAGGTTTTAATATCTGGAACATTCTATTAAGAAAAATAATAAATCAATCTGTAAATGGCACTAAACCCTCTGAAAACCCATTTACTTCACCATTAATACCCTCCTTTGAAAACAATTAGTACTGAGTACTTTTACAGAATGAGTCTGTAGTGACAAAGGACTATACAAACAGTTTGATACTGCTAATTTCTCTTAGTCTCTAGTCTAGGTCGTAAGTAGACAAATGTAAAAGATGTGTATCGGTTTAGAATCTGAAAGATACACCACAATTTACGGCAATTTTAAGAGTGTCAAAGTAATGGAGCAGAAGCTATTCCACAGTACCCTTTTAAAAATGTAAACTGAATTAATCTAAGAACTGTAACAAACATAAAGCTTTGGAAAAGGGACAAGTAACAGGTCAAAAGTTAGTGAAAGTTGAATAATTCAGTATAAATGAAGCAAAATACAGGACTATGTAGCACTTTAAAGACTAACAAGATGGTTTATTAGATGATGAGCTTTCGTGGGCCAGACCCACTTCCTCAGATCAAATAGTGGAAGAAAATAGTCACAACCATGTATACCAAAGGATACAATTTAAAAAAATGAACACATATGAAAAGGACAAATCACATTTCAGAACAGGAGGGTGATGCAGAGGGGGGAAGGAAGGTAAGTGTCTGTGAATTAATTATATTAGAGGTGGGGAGAGTTAGATGTCTGTGAGCTAATGGTATTAGAGGTGATAATTGGGGAAGCTAGTTTGAGCCTTTGTTCATTCCAGCCATAAAGATGTTAGCATACTGTGGGGCCATGCGTGTACCCATGGCTGTGCTGCTGATCTGGAGGTATAAGTTGTTCTCAAACTGGAAATAATTGTGGGTGAGAACAAAGTTACATAGGTCTGCTATCAGGTTGGCAGTGGTGTCCTCTGGGATAGTGTTTCTAATTGCTTGTAATCCGTCTTCATGTGGGATGTTGGTATATAGAGCTTCTACATCCATGGTGGCAAGGATGGTGTTATTGGGGAGGTTACTGATGTTTTGTAGTTTCCTTAGGAAGTCAGTAGTGTCTTGGAGATAGCTGGGGGTGTTGGTTGCAAAGGGTTTGAGAAGAGAGTCTACATAGCTGGATAGACCAGTAGTGAGCGTGCCAATACCAGAGATGATGGGACGTCCGGGGTGCCCAGGTTTATGGATCTTGGGAAACAGATAGAACAATCCTGGTCGGGGGTCAGAAGGTGTTTCTGTGTGGATTTGTTCCCGAGTAGCTGTTGGGAGGCTTTTAAGGAGACAGTGTAGTTTCTTTTGGTATTCCAAGGTGGGATCGGAGGGGAGAAGTTTGTAAAATGTGGTATTCGAGACTTAATGACAACCACCTGCATTCTGCTACAAAGACCTTTTACATCTGCACTTGAAAGGGAATCCTCTGAACTGTCATTCATGTTAAAATTCGACACTCTCCAAAAAGGAATGAACAAAGGCTCAAACTATCTTACCCATTACCAAGATAGCTTCCCCAATTATCACCTCTAATACCATTAGCTCACAGACATCTAACTCTCCCCACCTCTAATGTAATTAATTCACAGACACTTACCTTCCTTCCTCCCCCCCCCCCCCCCCCGCAACCTCCTCCTGTTCTGAAATGTGATTTGTCCTTTTCATATGTGTTCATTTTTTTTAATTGTATCCTTTGGTATATATGGTTGTGACTATTTTCTTCCACTATTTGATCTGAGGAAGTGGGTCTGGCCCACAAAAGCTCATCATCTAATAAACCATCTTGTTAGTCTTTAAAGTGCTACATAGTCCTGTATTTTGCTTCAGCTACACCAGACTAACATGGCTACATTTCTATTACTATTCAGTATAAATGGAATATTAAGAGAAGGCTGTCAAACACTGCTTTATGAAGTATTTTTGCTAGCTACTGAATATCATACATATATGTAATATTCACTGCTTAATTGTTCCACTCCTTTGTACTGTGGTCCAGGCACTTGGAATTATATAGGATCTGCCCACACAAAACTACAAGAATATGCACCTTGTAGCTACCTAAATCATTAGAGCAGGGGTCTCCAGCCTTTTAAGCACAAAATCACTTTTTGAATTTAAGTGCAATCCAGAATCTACCTCAACCCAATACCCTTACCCCACCTCCTTTGTGCCCCTTCTCTGAGGCCCCACCCCTGCTCACTCTGTACTCCCTCCCTCCCTCCTTCCAACCAGGAAGGGGGTTGGGATGCAGGAGAGGGTTCAGAGTACAAGCTCTGTAAGGGAGTTTGGGTCCAGGGGGCTCAGGGCTAGGGCAGGGGCTTGGGGTTCAGGAGGGGGTTCATGACTGAGACAGGGGTTTGGAGCTGGCTCCAGCTAGCAACTGCTTACCTTAGGTGCTTCCTGGGTGGTGGTGCAGTGGAGCTAAGGCAGACTCACCCCTGCCCTGTCCCTGCACCACTCTCAAAACCAGCCAGCAAACCCCCTCCATCTCAAGTCCTATTGTACCCCCCTCCATTCTGTGGAGACAGAATACAGGATGGGAGAGGGGGAATGCTGACATCAGCACTCCCTCCTCTGCCTTCCCTCCTCTGCACAGCAAGCAGGAGGCTGTTGGGTGGGGAAGCTGTAAGGCAAAGGGCAGGAGATGTGCGGCAGTGGGGGGAAGGGCAGTTGACACACTGGCACTTGATAGCCTCTTGGCCAAACTTGTCAGGATCACCTATCAGGGGCTTCAAAGATCTAACAGTAGTTCCCGAGCTACTGGTTGGTGCACATACAAACTTCAGAGATTTGATGGAACATTAAAAATATAATAAACCTCTTACCTCTCCTAGGATGGCCAGTAGCACTATTTGCTTGTGTCTGATAAACTCCATCACTCTGTACACAAACTAAGTGAGAATCTGCTTCAGTGCTAAAACTGGCTCCAATGCTAACAACATGCTCATTGGAAGAATTTATCACTTTCATGATCTGCAAATATGAAATGTTGATTTAGACACTGACATTTCTGCATCAAAACTTTGCTCTTTTGTTGAGGCCTCTGTGGACTCTAGTGGTGTAACAGCAAAATAGCATTGTTTCAGATGAAATGCTACATGGGTTGAACTCTCAACCTCTGGTTCAGACCTGAGCAGTGTGGAACCAGAGAATTTGCCAAACCATGGGAGATCAATATTGTCTTGCAGCATTACTAGCACTTCCACTGCTTACTTGGCTCTTAGAAGACATTTAGGGGGTAAATTAGAGCTAAATTTCAGCACAGAACACAGAGCCAGGATTCGCAGCCGTAAACAAACGTTATGGGACTGCGAGGAAACTTGGCCACACTCTTAAGTGGATATCTGGCTAACTAAAATCATGCCAGACCAGAATGTGCCGGAGTTGAAAATTTCAGCCTGGATTAGGAAAATAACTGCTTCTCTAGTGTATGCACAGGGATGTCCCGGGCAGGAGGGCTGGGGGCCACAGGCCGTGCCCTGCCTCCACCTCTTCCCCCAAGCCCCATCCCTTCGCCCTTCCTCTGAGCAATGGGAGAGCCAGGGGATTTACCAGAGGCTGGGCATGGGACAGAAAGCAGGGTTTGCCCCCCCCCATCCCCTGCACTCATGGTGACAGGAGTCAGAGCAACCTAGCAGCCTGCTTTACTCCTCCCTGCCTTCATCTCCCGTCCGGCTGTGCTCCACTTTTCCACAGTGAAGGGAAGCCTAGGATGCTCTACTTCCTGCTGCCATGGAGAAGTGGGGCACAGCTAGATGGCAAAGGCTGGTGGGGAGGGAGGAGCAGAGCAGGCTGTTGGGACACTCTGGCTCTCACCATCACGTGAGTGCATTGGACCAGTGGGGGTGAACCCTGCTGCCTCCCCGCACCAGCCTCCTTCCGCCCTCAAGTAATTCCTTGGGTCCCACCCAAAGGATGGTTGAAGTAGTCGCTAGGGGGACTCCCTAAATCATGGGGCTTGAGGCAACCACCCTAAATCATCCTATGGATAAGATAGTTCTGTGTAAGCATTAGCTTTTTCTATATAAAGCTGAAGTATCATTTACATTTTTACATCTTGTTTTTTAGAATTAACAACTTATCAGGATACATTTTTATGAACTTATGACCATAACTTCAATGTTTGACTGATTGGGAAGAGTTGATGTAAGTTAATCCTCTCACAAAGTATACTACCAAACATTAAGGACCTCCAAAGACACCTTTTTATCACAAATAGTTTCTAAAGTGCAACAGGACTAACAAAAATATATATGGTATCATGAGCTTTCGTGGGCAAAACCCACTGAAGAGCTCATGATACTATATTATTTATATGTATTTTGTTAGTCTTTAAGGTGCCACAGGACTATTCATTTTTAAAGTTACACGTTACATTTTTTTTTATGTATAGGTCAACCCAGTTTGCAAAATTTGCAAAGCCCAATAGGGTCCCCTAAAACCAGAAAACAGTTACCTGTTCCACAACTAGTGCTCTTCAAGTCTATTCCTCATTAGGAGTGTGTGCTTCCAACATACACCAGTGCCAGAAGCTTTTCCCTCAGCAGTATCTGTAGGGGAACAGCTCTGGTGACCTCTGGAGCGATGCCGCCATGGCATAGTATAAGGGACAATGTGCTCTGTGCCTCCCACTACCACACTCAGTTCCTTCTTGCCAGAAACTATGACAGTGGGAAAGGACGATTGGTCATGAAACAAACACGAGCAACACATCTCAAAGAACACCAGTTACAGAAGCTTTGAGTGCTTGCCCACGTCTGTTCCACATTAGGTGACCCCAGGCACTACGTGTGGAGGCATGTAGGAGTTTACAGCTGTGTAGATCAGGCCTGGGCAAAATACAGCCCATCAAGCCACCAGATCCAGCCTGCAGATGCTGTGGCGAGGCAGTTTCACTTTAAAAACTGAGCCTGGAGGGGAGGAAGGAAAGTTTTAGGAGCTGCTCCTGTCCCTAGCACAATCCCACTGGCTGGCTTCTGGCCAGAAACTGGCCACTGGGAGCTGCCTGTTTCAACAACAGGCAGCCATGAAGCACAAGAGGCTCATAGTTATACACAAAGCACATGGCTGCAGCCTATAGGGAGGCTGATACAGGAATGGGCTGCTGGCTGTTAAGTCTCCTGGCTAGACCCTGCCTCTGGTACTCCAGCTCCTCCCTTCCCCAGCCCTCTGCCCCCCCATTCCACATAGCTAAATCCTCTGCCCCCATATCCCCTTCCAGATCTGGCATGCCCCAGATCACAGTACCCTCCTGCCCTAGTTCACAACCCAAACCCCTGCACGCGCACGCACACACCCCTTACCCTAATGCGCTGTCCTAGGTCACAATCCAACCCCCTGCATCCTAGTCTAGTGCCCCAGGTCATAACTGCCTCCTTCACCTAAATTACCTCCCTTCCTCAAGCTCCCTTCTGCACCTAACCTCCGTCCCAGTCTCTGCAACTCCTCCATTAATATCATGAAGAGCGCAGCCTTCGACCACTTTCCAAATTCTCCGAGTGGCCCCCCTGTCAAAAATTATTGCCCACCTCTGCTCTTGACTGCTCCACAGCAAAAGGAAGATATCCAAGAAAGTGCCCTTGTCCAGCCCCCGGCAGGAGCAAAAGTGATGGCATTTCCTGTTCTACCTGGTAGCGAACAGATCAAGTTGGGGAATGCCCCACCTCTGAAAGAGCAAGGAGGCCACCTCCGGGTGGAGGAAGCACTCATGGGTAAGAGAAGAAATCCCTCGAGATGATCCATCAAGATATTTCTGGTACCAGATGGATGTCATGGCTGATGTAGAAGTCCTCCCTAACTGTTAAATGTAGAACTAGAGATGTTAGATATTGTGTAATTGAACAGTCGTGTAACCACTTGAAATATTAGCAGTTTCACGACTATTCAATAGTCCCTGGGGAAGGGGCCCACAGCCAGTACACGCCTGAGGAGGCCCCTTCCACCTTGTACTGCTGCCTCTGCATCAGTCAAAGCCATTCCATGAGGGGAGTCACTTAAAAACCAGTTCTCATCATGGAATGGCTGCCTGGCACCCTGCGCTGCTGCCTTTGCTACAGAGGCAGCAGTGCAGGGAAGCAGGGCCTGCGGTGGGCCCAAGCTCACGGCGGGCTTCTGGAGCAGGAATTGCTGCTACTAAACAGCCTCTGTTGGTGGTGGGTCTGTGCTCCCTGTGGACAGAGGCTGCTTTGCAGCACCCTCCCCTGCACATCCCCATGCTGATGCCTTTCAGAGGCATCACTGTGTGGGAGGGGGCAGGTGTTACAGTGGAATTGGTGCTGGGGGGAACTGGCTTTTAAGCCCACTCCCCCAGCACTGGCTCCTTCCTGATTCCGCCCCCCAGCTACCTCTGTAGCAGATCTGGTGCTTGTGGGAAGCTGGCTTTTTATCATCACGGGCACTGGTTCCCGCTCCCTGCCACCTTGCTGCCTCTGATAGAGGTAGCAAAGTGTGTGTTTGGGAGGGTATGCATGCAGTTGACAAGATTACCCAATAAGCCTAGGCTTATCAGTTAATTGTGTAGTTATCCACACAATGACATCCCTAGTAGAATACTGAGGATATGTTATCCATCACGACCCTCACCAGTTTGCCCAACAGACGGAGCAGGAATACTCATCAGGCCCACTGGATTGCCCTTAGCTTTTTGATGTTTATGTGCAACAAGATCTCATCCAGGGACAGTCTCCCATAGTCTTCAGACCTACCAGTTGTGCTCACCTACTGAGGTTCAAGGCATCTGACACCAGTTCAGTAGGGTGAGTGAGACCACTGAACAGGACTCCATCCAGGACATTTTTGGCTCCAGTCCACTACTGAAGTGAGGCAAGGACTGCTGGAGAGATGAGGATAACTGTTTCCAGGTGGTCCCTAGACTAGGAGTAGGTCAAAGCTAGACAGCGCTGGGGCAGTTGCATGTGGTGTCTAGCATGGTGCACTACATACTGCATTCTGTCATGTGGCTCAACAGGCATACACAGACCCTGGCTGTCATCAGGGGAAATGTGGACACCTCTGTAATGAGGCTCAATAGAACTTGAAATGTGTACAATGGCAGGAAAGCTCTTGCCTGGGCAGAGTCCAATACTACTTTCATAAATTCTATCTTCTGTACAGAGATAATTATGGACTTCCTGGTGTTCACAAAGACGCTGAGAGTCCTGCAAATGATCAGTAGCTCCTGAGCACCCCATCAAACCTTGGATGAGGAGCAGGCCTTGACAAGCCAGTTGAGATACGGGAATAGATGCAGCTTTCGGTATCTTAGGTTAGTAGGACCAGCCATACACTTGGTGAACGCCCTCAGTGTGGTCACCAGGCCAAAGGGAGGACTGAACTGGTAGTGTCCAGGTCTCATTGAGAACCAGAGGAATCACCTGTGTCCTGGGAATATCGCTATATAAAAATACAAATCCTTTAAGTTGAGGGCAATGAAAAAGAGTAGAAACAAAATGCACGGTGTATACTCCTGCCATCATCTGAGGGACCCACTTGAGCAAAGTGGTATGTGTCCAGGCATGGAGGAATTGGGAAAGACAGTTGGATCCCAGAAACAGTCTGGTAAGGTCATCCTTGGGCATACCCTCAAAATAGATGCTTGGTTCCCTGTCTGGTTCCCATCCTAAGGCAAAGTCCTGTTTGAGCCCAACTACTAACACTAGCTATACTAAAACTATTAAAGGATAACAAATAGCTAACAACTATAACTTTTTTACAGGAAAAAAGGTTGAGCGTAACACTAACAGTAGCTGCACAAGGCAGCAAAAGGTTCCAGCACCATCACTGGCAGCAAGAAGGAATGGAGGGTAAGTGAGCAAGCAAACCATGCCAAGGAGGTGCCACTTTACAGGTTAACTCAACTGCTCACCTATGGATACTGCTAAAGGAAAAGCTTCTGGCATCGATACATGTGGGTAGCACACACCCTTAAGGTAGAATGGACACAAGCAAACACTTGAAGAACAAGTGCTTATTATTGGTTTCTGTCATAGTTCCAAGCAGATTTACTGTGAATGTGCAAAAACAGTATGAATTTTAAGGCTGAAATTGGCAAAAAATTATTTAAAATAACTTCCGGGGAAAAAAACTCATGCGCTGCTTGATTATACATACAATTCTATGTTTCTGTCAAGCCACCTTTTAAACAAGAACAAACTTCACAGTTCAAGAAACTGAATGTATAAACATTCTTGAAAGAAATTTCAGTGAAATCTTTCTCCACATTTCTATTATCAAATAGCACCTATACTCATCACCCATCTTCCTGCTTAACTTTACCATCCTAGAGTGATCTTGTCAATCTTGCTAAACTATTAGCACTGAAGCAGGTAGTCAATCCAATGAAAATATATTGTTTGGGGGAAGGGAGGAGTACTTGACACTTAAGTTTAAAAACTAAAAAATTAGTCCACTGAACAGTTAATAAAACAATCATAGGCCACTCAATTTGGACAAGACAGTAACCTCTAATGAGGTCTTTTGAATTTTGCAGCTTCTAGTTAAATTGGTTCACAGTATTTTTGTCAATTTCTCATCTTCAAGATTTCAGAGATATTATAGGAGGAAAATGGAAGGGTTAGATTTCCTGAATATATTAGTATGATCTACGCATTTTTACTCACTTCATTATATCTCTTCAGAGGGATTTTAATGCAGCTTTTACCCATTTCCATATGAATAAATAAGTTATCTATGGTATGCAAGGTATATTGGTAATTTCTGAGATCCTGTAACAAACAAATACTTTATTAACTAACTGTTTAAGTGTCAAAGTTTTAACCTGACATACCATCATTTTAAAAAAAATAAAAAAGCACTACATCACTTAAAATTTACCCATAGGACATCTTCACATAACTCTTCAGAAGTTTACTTGAGCTAAAGGAATCTCAATTAGCTGCAGCAGTATTGTTACTGGTGAGCGTGCCCATACAAGGGAAAAAAACTTTTTGAACGTGTTTACACATGGTCACTCGCATGATAAATTCCTGTTGTGGTCAAGGCAGTTACAGTTTCATGTGGCATTTACAAGAGTTTACCTTGACTGGTTAACACGTTAAAATTACACCTGCTTTGTCTACAGTAGGATTTTACCATGTATTAGCTAACTCATGGTAAAAACCCTTTTTTTTTGGGTAGATCAGTTATTACAAGGCAACAATCAAAATTAGCCATCTAATAGATCATAAGCTTCAGTTGTACTGTATCATTTCAGCAATACTACAGATGTGCATGGCAAATGATTTCTTCAAACAGAAATCTAGTGATCACCTTAAAGGACACTGCCATCTCTGTATCATGTTGAGTTTTATAACAAAATTGTTTAAAATATAATACTTTGTAATTCTAATCACTCCACCACTCCCCTGGCACTCTTACAGAACAAATACTTTTATTTCCATTTTACAGAAAAGGAAACATGCTAAATGACTTGCCAATAAATACCATGGTGTAATGCAGTGTTTCTCAACCTTTTTTTTATAAAGTACCCCTTTAAAAAAAAATTATAAATACCCCCAGTATCTATAGTTTCCAGACACAAATTTTTTCCCCCATCATTGCAACACATTTGTTTAAACTACTTAATCGTAGCCAGGCAGGCAATGAAATGTTTGGGTAGAAAAAGTACAAAAATAAGACGACGCTGTAAAATTTAAAACAAAAATTCAGTTTCCTCCAAATTTCAGTTGTGTTGATGTACCCCCCAGACTTCTCTCAAGTACCCTAAGGGTACTCGTACCACTGGTTGATAAACACTGGTCTAATGAATTGAACAGTGTAACAAAGTAAGTAACCTAATCATCTCATCATCCTAGTCAGAGGCTCCAGATTTTGTCAAAACCAACAACTAAAACAAAGCAAGTATTTATAAACAAGCCAAAAAAAGGGGTAGGAATGGTTTTTAAAAAGGGAACTTTGCCCAAAACACTTGTTCTAATTTCAACTAACCAGAAAAATTCAACCCTGGGCCAAGAAACTGTAATTTAACATACTTCATATACAGGCAGTCCCCGAGTTACGCGGATCCGACTTATGTCGGATCTGCAGTTACGAACGGGGCTTTTCTTGCCCCAGAGAACGGGAGCGGCGGGACGCCCAGATGAGCCGCGGTCCCGCCACCCGCGTCCTCCGGGGCGAGAAAAGCTGCTCCCCGTCTCCCTGGTCTGCTGGTCAGACCAGGGAGACGGGGAGCAAAGCCGTGGAGGACGCCCGCAGCGGGACAGCCCAGGCGCGCTGCGGCTGTCCCGCTGCGGGCGTCCTCCGAGGCTTTGCTCCCTGTCTCCCTGGTCTGCTGGTCAGCAGACCAGGGAGACGGGGAGCAAAGCCACAGAGGCCAGCAGACCAGGGAGACGGGGAGCAAAGCCGCCGAGGCCGCCCGCAGCGGGACAGCTGCAGCGCGCCTGAGCTGTTCCGCTGCGGGCGGCCTCCGCGGCTTTGCTCCCCGTCTCCCTGGTCTGACCAGCAGACCAGGGAAACGGGGAGCAAAGCCGCGGAGGCCACCCGCAGCGGGACAGCCCAGGCGTGCCGCGGCTGTCCCACTGTGGGCAGCCTCCGCAGCTTTGCTCCGCGTCTCCTGGTCTGCTGGGGGGGGGGGGGCGCAGCTAGTGCCCCCTCCTCCCCAGCAGACCAGGCTTTTCTGCCCACGACGCCTGGGGTAGAGAAGCTGGGGCGCTGCTGGGTTGGTCCCGCAGCGCCGCTCCTCGGCGCTACTGGACCAACCCGGCAGCACCCCAGCTGCTCTGCCCCAGGCATCCTGATTCAGCCGCTGCTGGTCAGTTTCAGCAGCGGCTGAATCAGGACGCCTAGGGCAGAGCAGCTGGGGTGCTGCTGGGTTGCTCCAGTAGCGCCGAGGAGCAGCACTACTGGTGCAACCCAGCAGCACCCCAGCTGCTCTGCCCCAGGTGTCCCCAAGTCAGCCGCTACTGAAACTGACCAGCGGCTGACTACAGGAAGCCCGAGGCAGAGTTGCTCTGCCCCCGGCTTCCTGGAATCAGCCGCTGACCAGTTTCAGCAGCAGCTGACTTGGGGACGCCTGGGGTTCTTAAGTTGAATCTGTATGTAAGTCAGAACTGGCATCCAGATTCAGCCGCTGTTGAAAATGATCAGTTTCAGCAGCGGCTGAATCTGGACGCCAGTTCCAACTTACATACAGATTCAACGTAAGAACAAACCTACAGTCCCTATCATGTACGTAACCCGGGGACTGCCTGTAGAACCAATTTGGTTACGTTAAAGAGTATCAAGCCAGCATCAACCTGTCTACTTAAACATCTTTCCAGCAATAGCTATCACCAATTCACCTGAAAAAGTTGGTGTCCCTTCTGGGCATGCACACCAAGTCGTTTTAACCCTGTAAGATCTAGTTTGGATTAACTAGGTACAAATCATAACGGATAAAAGTCCGATGTTATGGAGAACAAAAGATCTAATTGCCTAAAGCTGTGTTACCGAAAGCGCTAATTAATATTGACTACTTATAACTTTGATTTATTCCTTTAAAATATTAGTATATTTCAATATCAGTAACTAACTTTAAGTACTTAACACTATTCTAATAGACCATTTCATTGTGTAAACAGACTCAAGTCTAATATGTCCTTCACACCCAAGTAAATTAAAACACATTAGAACAGTTTTTGCAAGATGACAAATAGTTTAACTTCAAGGAGCCATACCAAAACTGAGAGAGGTTAGCTTCACATTCATCTGAAGTATAATTAGGAGGGTAACAAAAATTTTTACTCACAACAAGTAAATTCATGATTGTGTGTCCTATCTCCCCAAAGAGAGGCTTTCGGTGTCTGATACTTATTACAGGAGTTGGGTACACTTTTAAAGGAAGAAAGAACATTGTGACAAAGACCATTGCAAAATAATCTAAACCAATTAAAATGTGAAGCCAGCTGCAGCCTTTCTTTCCTTACCGCATGCAAAATGATACACTTCATTACTTATTGCAGGGAAATGACATCAGGAAACTGATAAAGTCTGTGCTTATTCTGATTCAGCAGCACAAAATGTCTGTATAGCAAAATGTAAAAGAACAGCACTCTGTACAAGTAGGAAGACTGCCACCGAAAAGTTGCATTGCAGTGGCACAGCCAGCCTATCAACTGGGGTGAAGTTCATGCCCACCTGGACTATGAAAAAGGCGTCACTTTTATTCTAATGCCATGTTTCCACTTAGCAGAGGAATGACACTTTGGCGATCAGTCTTCTGGGTTCAGTTTAGAGAGAGTCAAGTAAAAACTGGCTAAATTGAATGCTGAGGGCACTCCCGTCGACTGCAGTACTCCTCACTGTCACCAGGAGTAAGGGAAGTCAGCAGGGGAGAGTTTCTTCTGTTGACTTCCCACTGTGGGGCCACCACCGAAAATCAATATAAGGTACACAGACTCTAGCTATGCAATTCACATACTGGAGTTGCACAACTTCCATGATTTTCTCTGCCAGTTTAGACCTGGCCTAAGTTTCCACACATTTCAGATAAATTAAACACACAACTAATTATCAATGAGATTTGTGTATTTTGCTCCTTTTACTCCATTTTGAACAGCCACAACCCTTATTTTCAATGGAATAAATGACAATTAACAGTGTCAATTTTATGGGGAAATCTGCTTATTAATGACCTATATGGAGTTAAAGAATTTAGTCCATAAAGTATTAGACACTAGCATTAAGTTTACATTAATAAGATCAAAGCTCTGTTTTCAGTACACTTCACAAGTATTACATCTGATCATTCAGAAAAGTTTCAATATACTATGGTACAACACAATCAAAAATCCTTTGTCAGCACGCTCAGATTTCATATCACAGGTTGGGTTAGCAAACATTTATCTTTGTTTCTCATGAAACAAAATTGGAAGAATCAATATTTTATGGTCAAAACTGATATTTTAAGTACATCTACCCTGACTAAATTGATACCGTTTTAAAAGGTGTTCAAGCAGCATGAAATCTGAACCACATTTACAAAACTTTAAAACAAAACAAAAACAAACAAAAGCAGGTTTGATGTAAAAAATACAAATTTAAGGCCCAAGCCTTTGGAGAATCACACTCATGTTTAATTTTTGAAAGGAATAGCATTCACAGTGCACAAAGTTACATGTGCGTATGTCTTTGCAGGATTGGGCCTTAACATACACACTTAATGTTAAAACTTACCCCCATATTCTGCTCCCAATCTCAACATTAAACGAATTGGAAAAACCTTTGCCCATGGTATTTCCAGTTTCTGAATGAGAATGCCACAAAGAAAAGGATTATTTGGTAACAGGAGACTGTCAAGTTTCTGCAAAGTTGGTGCAACAAATAGGAATCCTCCATGATCCTTGCTACCAAGAAAGCTTTCAGTGAAGGTAACATTTTCCAAGTTTCCTATGTACTTTCCTAGTAAAAGAAAAGTGTAGTTAAAGTCTTAACATTTAAGGGTTTTTTCCATGGTGAAGTATGCATTCTTACACATGTTGGTATCTGGAAGAAATCCACCCGTTACTATGTCAACTAAGGATGTTAAGGACTAGTAGGCTATCCGATAAGCAACTGCCTTGCTTATCGAATAGTCTGTCGACTAACCTATCCCCCCCACCCTTACTGTCTCTATAAGATAGAGCAGCAAAGGGGAAGATGTGGGGGACAAAAGGGGTACTTCAAAGCGGCGGGGCCACACAGCAGAGCCAGGGATCAGCTGTGCAGCGGCTGCTCCTTTGAAATACTACCTCCGTGTTTCAAAGGGGCAGCTGTGGAGCCCGGGAGCATTTCCACAGGATGCCACGTGGAACCCGGCTCTATGGCTTTGAAATGCACAAGACACCCTACTGGGGACTGTTGTACATTTCAAAGCAGGCACCCATGTGCAGCCCAGAGTCAGCAGGGTAAGAGCTCTTAGGCACTTCCGCATTCCTCCTTTGAAATGCACATCGACTAGTCAATAGAAATTCCATCGACTACTCAACTAGTCAGTTCTCCACATTTTAACATCCCTAATGTGATCATCATCTCGCTTGTGCATTTTTACAACAACAGGGTGCATATTGCAGCTTTTCAGGACAACAGGATACAGACCTTCTTCACCCTTTCCTCTTATTTAAGTCCTTTATAGTTTTGTACATTAAAAATTGGCTGTTTTTAGAAGCCAAATGCACTAAAAATATTGTGTTTGAGCTTTGGTACTATCAACATGGTATTGCATTTTGTTTTTATCACTTTTATCAGTTTCACAACATTTTTTTCCAACTCAGATCTTTTTAATAAAACATTCACAAAACTATTGATATTTCACAAAAATTCTGTTCAGCAAGTCTATGTACATAATATTAGTTAAGTTTTTCCAATCAAGCTCTAATTCAAGAAACCATTTAAGCATGTACTTAACTATTTAAAGTTAGGGATGTAAAACCCTGTTTAATCAGTTAGCTAGTTAAACATTATGTTTAACCAGTTAATCACAAAGAGTATAGGTAGGGGGCCCACTCCAGCTTGGTCGCTGGTTAACCACATCCAGAAAAGCATTCACATCCCTATTCAGGACAGCTCTTGTCTTGCTGGACCAGGGCTCAAAGCATTTACATCTACAACCCATCATACCAAAGTTTGTTTTTTTTTAAAACGGATGAGACAAAAATGCAGTGTGGTAGCTTATAGTATAGTGAAAAAAAATGAAACATTCCTAAATTAAATCGCCTGTATAACTTTGACAGAAGCTGAGAAAATAGTTATGAGTGCTGAGAACTTTCAAACAAAATTGGTAGGAACCTTCTTAGAATATGTCAGCAATAAGATATCTTAAGCTACAAATTAAAACTCCATACCTTTCACTGCATCCTTATATATGTTAACAAACAACGTGAATATTTCTTTAGGAATAACATCTTCATTTGGCAAACACAACAACATAATGATAATTTCTGCCTGACCCAAGCCATGTAATCCGTTTGTTGCGAAGTACCAGCATTCTTCTGAAGAATCTTAGTGATAAGAAAAAAAAAGTTTTTTTTGTTTTTTTTTTTTTAAAAGATTCCCCTATTTGGTATTCGATTTTAGAATCCAAATTACAAGTTGGAATAAATAACCTGTGGACCTCTATCCCTTTAATCCTTTCAGTGCAATATTGCTCTCTACAACTTTAAAAACAATTACCTGAAATTTCAGAAAGCACTGGATAACCCACTGCACAGGAAAGAGTAGCTCTCATACGGACACTTTTCTCACGCCGTATCATCTAGAGCAGCAGTTCTCAAACTTTTTGGGCTCCAGAGCCCTTTACATGCGTAAAAATTTATGCAGAGCCCCAGCGGTCCACTGATAGTATGTGTTGTACCTATCGATGTTTCCAGTTTGTCAACCTCGCGGAGCCCCTGGAGATGTCTTGCAGAGCCCTTGGGCTCCGCGGAGCACAGTTTGAGAAAAACTGATCTAAAGACTCAGGGGAAACATCACAAATCAGAAACACTGAACAAGATAGTTGACTAATGGGCATCAACAAAACTGACAGGATACAGATTCTGAAGAAATGGTACACACTTGCTTCCTCACTGAATCAAAGTGCAAATTAAAGTTTTAATTGCAAAGGCAAATTTCACTGTGGAAGCCTAGGCATAGGCTTGTATATTTGAATGAAACAAGTAGTACATATTAGGGATGTTAAAAATGTGTTGACGTAAACGTGTAACCACTAACAAATTCAAACCATGGGGGGCGGGGAGAAGGAGGAGAAGAGATGGCTCTGCGGAATCAGTATGCGTGGGGACCTAGCTTAAAAAGCTAGCTCCCCATACATACTGGCTCCCACCTGATGCCCCCTCCTGGCGCTGTTGCCTCTCTATCAGAGGCAATAGAGCTGGAGAGGGGCCTTGCATGTAAACGTGTACACATTTCCTCTTCCACATCACTGATAGGTCTTCATTTATCATAACTTCTTGGATAAATAAGTATGCTACACATAGGTGCTACATTTCTGTTTAAGTTACTAATGAACAGGACATCAAAAACTCATTTTAATAATAAAGGTCAGATAGGACCACTGTGATTATCTAGTCTGACATCCTCTGTAATACAGGCCATAGGACTTTCCCAAATTAATTCCTAGAGCATCTCTCAGAAAAAAAAAATCCAATCTTCATTTAAAAATGGTCAGTCATAGAGAATCTGCCAGTACCTTGATAAGTTGTTCTAATGGGTTTTTTTAGCCTTACTATCAAAAATTTACCTTATTTCCAGCCTGAATTTGTCTAGCTTCAACTTCTAGCCACTACATCATGTTATACCTTCTTCTGCTAGACTAGAAAGTCCATATTATTAAAAATTTGTTCCCTATATGGGTAGTTACCAACTGTATTTTATGTCACCCTTGAACCTTCTCATTTTTGAACTAAATAATTGAGCACCCTAATACAGTCTGCCTATAAAGGCATGCTTTCTAGTCCCTTAATCATTCTTGTGGATCTTCTCTGATCCCTCTCCATTTATCAACATCATTCTTAAATTGTGAATGCTGGAACTGAGCAGTGTTCCAGCCACAGTCACACCAGTTCCAAATACAAAGGTAAAATAACTTCTCCACTTCTACTCAACATGCCCCGATTTATACATCCCACAAATTTACATTGGCTCTTTTGTCCACAACATCTTATAGAGTCATAATCATAGAGCTGGAAGAAACCTCAGAAGGTCATCAAGCCCAGCTCTCTGCCAAAGGCAGGACCAATCTAACATATAAAGGAAAATGTTTGTATGTTTGTGCTCTAATATCTTGGACACTATAAGAGCTACCGCAATCAAATTTTGCAGGGGATAACCTTTCCTCCAGGAGAAGGTTTTAAGGTACTTTTGGACCTCATCGGGCCCGATCTCAACCTGTAAAAATATAAAATAACCCGCTGCACTGCGCTGCCCAACCTAGGTCACGAGCTTGCCACCTGCGGCCCCCAGCTCTGTCCGGGACTAACTCCAACCCGACACGCACAACAGCTTGGGCAGCTGTCCTGCCCCCCACAGCTACAGTTACCAGGCAGTCTTTAAATAAAAAAATAAAAATAAAATAAAAAAAAACCACACAGACACACTTGATCAGGGGCGGGGGGAAGGGGAGAGGAATCGACCGAGAAGTGAGCAGAACTGACCAGGAGGAAGGGGGGGGAGACCGGGAAGCAGAGTTGGCGGGGAGGAGGGGGGCCAGGGGAGATTGGGAGAAGGGCGGCCAGCGGGAAGCAGAGCTGGTTGGGGGGGAGAAGGGGTGGCCGGCGGGAAGCAGAGCTGGTCGGGAGAGATTGAGGTGGGGGTGGGGGGCGGCTGACGGGAGTGGGGCTGGCCGGGGGAGATTGGGAGGAGGAGAACCAGCCAGCAGGAGGCAGGACTGGCAGGGGAGGGGGGGAAGCAAACTGGCTTGTGGGGAGTAGGCCCGAGCAACGCCAGGTAACTCCAGCTAGTCCCAACCAAATCAACCCAGCCAGTGCTTTGTCAAGCCGAGACTTAAAAACCTCTAGGGATGGAGATTCCAGCACCTCCCTAGGAAACCCATTCCAGTACTTCTCCAGCCTCCTAGTGAAATAGTTTTTCCTAATATCCAACCTAGACCTCTCCCACTGTAACTTGAGACCACTACTCCTTGTTCTGCCATCCATCACGACAGTGAACAGCCTTTCTCCATCCTCTTTGGAACCTCCGTTCAGGAAGTTGAAGGCTGCTATCAAATCCCCCCTGACTCTTCTCTTTTGCAAACTAAACAAATCCAAATCCCTCAGTCTTTCCTCATCTGTCATGCGCTCCAGCCCCCTAATCATTTTGGTCAACCTCCGCTGGAACCTCTCCAATGCGTCGTCATTCTTTCTGTAGTGGAGGGCCCAGAACTGGACACAATATTGTAGATGCGGCCTCACCAAAGCTGAATAAAGGGGAATAATCACTTCTCTGGATCTGCTGGCAATGCTCCTCCTAATGTACCCTAATATGCCATTAGCCTTCTTGGCTACAAGCGCAGACTGTTGACTCATATTCAGCTTCTCATCCACTGTAATCCCCAGGTCCTTTTCTGCAGAACTGCTACTTAACCAGTTGGTCCCCAGCTTGTAACTATGCTTGGGATTCTTCCGTCCCAAGTGCAGGACTCTACACTTGTCCTTGTTGAACCTCATCAGATTTCTTTTGTCCCAATCCTCTAATCTGTCCAGGTCACTCTGGACCCTCTCCCTGCCCTCCAGCATATCTATCTCTCCCCCTAGCTTAGTGTCATCTGCGAACTTGCTGAGGGTGCAATCCATCCTCTCATCCAGGTCATTAATAAAGATGTTGAACAAAACCGGTCCAAGGACAGATCCTTGGGGCACTCCACTAGAAACCGACCGCCAACCTGAGATTGAGCCATTGATCACTACCTGTTAGGCCCGACAGTCTAGCCAGCGTTCTATCCATTTTACAGTTCATTTATCCAATCCATATTCCCTTAACTTGCTGGCAAGAATATTGTGGGAGATCGTATTAAAAGCTTTGCTAAAGTCAAGGTATATCACATCCACTGACTTTCCCATATCACAGAGCCAGTTACCTCATCACAGAAGCTAATCAGATTGGTCAGGCACGACTTGCCCTTCATGAATCCATGTTGACTATTCCTGATCAGTTTCCCCTCTTCCAAGTGCTTCAAAATGGACTCCTTGAGGATCCCCCCCATCATTTTTCTGGGGACTTAGGTAAGGCTGACTGGTCTGTAGTTCCCTGGATCCATCCTTCTTCCCTTTTTTAAAGATGGGCACTACCATTTGGTGTTTTTCCAATCATCCGGGATCTCTCTCGATCTCGACGAGTTTTTGAAGATAATGACCAAAGTCTCTGCAATGACATTTGCCAACTCCCTCAGTATCCTTGGATGCATTAAATCCGGGCTCATGGATTTGTGTATGTTTAGCTTTACTAAATAGTTCCTAACGTGTTCTTTCCCCACCAAAAGCTGTCCACCTCTTTTCCCATACTGCGTTGCCTAGAGCATTTGTCTGGGAGCTGACCTTGTCTGTGAAGACAGAGGCAAAGAAAACATCGAGTACTTGAACTTTTCCTACATCATCTGTCACTAGATTACCTCCCTCATCCAGTAAGGGCCCCAAACCCTCTCTCATCACCCTCTTATTGCTAACATGCCTGTGGAAACCTGTCTTGTTACCCTTCACATCCCTTGCTAGCTGCAATTCCAATTGTGCTTTCACCTTCCTGTTTACTCCCCTGCATTCTCGAGCAATATATTTATACTCCTCCCTAGACATCTGTCCCATTTTCCTCTTCTTATAAGCTTCCTTTTTGTGTTTAAGCTCACCAAGAATTTCCCTGATAAGCCAATCAGGTCACCTACCATATTTGCTTTTCTTGCTGCATATCAGTATCATTTGTTCCTGTGCCTTTAATAAGGCTTCTTTAAAATACTGCCAGCTCTCCTGGCCTCCTTTCCCCTTCATGTTAGCATCCCAGGGAATCTTGCCCATCAGTTCTCTGAGGGAGTCAAAGTCTGCTTTTCTGAAGTCCAAGGTGTGTATTTTACTACCCTCCTTTCTTCCTTTGGTCAGGATCCTGAAATCTAGCATCTCATGATCACTGCTTCCCAGGCTGTCACCCACCTCTACTTCCCCTATTAGTTCCTCCCTATTTGTGAGCAGCAGGTCAAGCTGCGCACGGCCCCTGGTTGGTTTCTTCAGCACTTGTAGCAAGAAGTTATCATCCCCCACATTCTCCAAAATCTTCCTGGATTGTCTGTGTACTGCTGTACTGGTGTCTCAATGGATGTCAGGGTGATTAAAGGACCCCATGAAAACCAGGGCCTGTGATCTGGAAGCTTCTCTCAGTTGTCCGAAGAAAGCCTCGTCTACTTCATCCACCTGATCTGGTGGTCTATAGCAGACACCAACTACAACATCACCCCTGTTGCTTCCACCTCTAGACTTAACCCATACACTCTAGACTTAACCCAAGTCTTTTCTCCCTCTATATACTGGAGCTCTGAGCAATCATACTGCTCTCTTATGTACAACGCAACTCCTCCTCCTTGTCTCCTTCGCCTGTTCTTCCTGAACAGTTTATATCCTTCCATGACAGTGCTCCAGTCTTGCGAGTCATCCCACCAAGTCTCTGTTATTCCAATCACAGTTCTTTGACAGGACTTCTAATTCTTCCTGTTTCCCAAGCTTCTGGCATTTGTGTACAAACACCTTAGATAACCAGTTGATGGCCCTACCATCTCCATCCGAATCGAGGTCCTCCCTTGTTGCTCATTCCTTCTCATGTTTCTTCCCGGTATCCAACTTCCCCACTTACTTCAGGGTTTTGGTCACCATCCCCCAATAAATCTTGTTTAAGCCCTCCTCACTAGGTTTGCAAGCCTGTCCGCGAAAATGCTCTTTCCTCTCTTGGTTAGGTGGATCCCATCTCTTCCTAACAATCGTTGTGCCCGGAACAGAGTCCCATGGTTGAAGAAACCAAAGTCCTCTCTCTGACATCACCTGCGCATCCACACATTTACTTCCTCAATTTGACGATCCATACCCAGACCTTTTCCTTCAACAGGGAGGACAGACGAGAACGCTACTTGCGCTTCAAATGCTTTGATCCTTCTTCCCAGCACTACATAATCTGCTGTGACCTGCTCAAGGTTATTCTTGGCCGTATAGTTAGTTCTGACATGGAGAAGCAGGAAGAAGTAGCGATCCGAAGGTTTGATCAGTTTGGGAACTTTTGGTCACATCCTAAATGCGAGCTCCTGGTAGGCAGCACACTTCTTGAGATTCCAGGTCTGGACAGCAGATGGATGACTCCGTGCGTCTTAGGAGGGAGTCCCCAACCACTACCACCCATCATCTTCCTTTTGGGGGTGGTGGTCATGGAACCCCCATCGCTAGGACTATGCATCCCGTGCCTTCTGCTAGATGGTGTTATCTTCGGATTTCTTCCCTGAGAGATCCCTACCAAAGCCTTCTCTACCGCAGTGCCTATTGAGAGAGCTTGAAAGCGGTTACTTACCTCTACAGCAATGGGGGATACCTGAGTTGGCCGCCTCCTTCTTCTAAAGATTACATGCTGCCAGTTTTCTTCCTTGTCCTTCACTGCCCTCACTGGCTCTTCAGTCTGCTGTGCCTGCAGGATTAAACACTGCCTACTATTGAGCAAGTCTTCATCCTCTCTGATGGAACGTAGGATCAATACTTGGACCTCAAGTCCTCTAATTTTTTTTTCCAAAATGGTGACCAGCTTGCATTTACTACGAAATCCCTTCTTTCTTCCAGGAGGAAGACAAACATGGCACATGCTTTGCATGTCTGCTGTTGTTACCTATCACTATTAATATCTGCATTCCTTCTGAGAGATTCCTCAGATGTTATTAAATGCCTCCTTGAAGGGCAGGAGTGTAGTGAAAAGATTTTCAAGAACAGTGAGTGTACCTCGTCCCCTTCTCAACTCTCTCTCAAAACTCGCTGTTTGCAGTCCCTGTTTGCAAGCTCCCTGGTCTCTGACTCACTCCTTTATAACGCCCTGGACTTCCTGATAATCAGGGGGAGGGGCTAAGGCTCAACCAAGGAGCAGAGGCTTCTAGATTTCAAACCCTGATTAGAAGCTCACAGCTTCCACCTGTCAGCCACAGTACACGCTCTGTGGGGGTGGGATGTGTGGGGGGAAGTAAAAGGGGAAAAAAAAACCAAACAGCCAAACACAAGCTCAGCACACAGCAAGAAACCCCCAAACACATACACTATAGACAGTCCTAATAAAAGCTAACGTTCATTTGAGTATCAATCACAACCCTCAAATCTGAAATTGCTGTAATAGGAACAGAAGTATCCTTTCATTAATTTACACAGCAAGGTCTCCTGAGCTTTATTAAAACCTAGAGATAAAAGAATCCCAGTTAGACAGCACCTTACATAAATAAGTATTCAAGCTGTGTACAAAGTGCATACAAAATACAGAACACATTTATCGGGAAAGCATTCATATAGAAAAGAATTTTTATTCCTTTCCTATGAAAGATATTGTTATGGTGAATATAGCCCAGGGTTTATTCTACAAAGGATATGACAACCAAGTAGGCACATGAATTACAAAAGGGGTTTAAAGATTCTTGGAAGCACATTGGATAAGTTACTTTAAAAACCTTAAAATTTACAGATGGGATAAAATAAGGAAGCACATCTCTCAACTGTGAGAATGTATGAACATCTGCTCATCACCCAGATAAGTAAATTCAGTGTTTTCACATTTCAAACAATGAACCACAGAACATACATAAATAAAGGGAAAGAATGTATACTGCCTACTTACAAGATACTAACTTGACATTCACAAGGAGGTTTGCATTTAGGATGAATGTTAATGGATTAGGTCCATCTTCTCCAAGAAGCAAGATGACCTGCTGATGAGATGGGTGTTCTTCCACCAGAGGATCTAAATAAGATAAGGCCTGGATTAATTCAACATACCAGCCAATATCCATTTCTTCTCCATCTATAAAAGACATTACAGACTACAGGCAATCCCCGGGTTACGTACAAGATAGGAACTGTAGGTTTGTTCTTAAGTTGAATCTGTATGTAAGTCGGAACTGGCGTCCAGATTCAGCCGCTGCTGAAACAGACCAACAGTTCTGACTTACATACAGAATCAACTTAAGAACCCCAGGCATCCCCAAGTCAGCTGCTGCTGAAACTGATCAGCAGCTGATTCCAGGAAGCCCGGGGCAGAGCAACTCTGCCTCGGGCTTCCTGTAGTCAGCGCTGGTCAGTTTCAGCAGAAGCTGACTTGGGGACGCCTGGGGCAGAGCAGCTGGGGTGCTGCTGGGTTGCTCCAGTAGCGCCGCTCCTCGGTGCTACTGGACCAACCCAGCAGCACCCCATCTGCTCTGCCCCAGGCGTCCTGATTCAGCCGCTGCTGAAACTGACCAGCAGCGGCTGAATCAGGACCTGGGGCAGAGCAGCTGGGGTACTGCCAGGTTGGTCCAGTAGTGCCCAGAGCGGCGCTGCAGGACCAATCGGCAGCGCCCCAGCTGCTCTGCCCCAGGGTCGAAAACAAAAGCCTGGTCTGCTGGGGAGGGGGGGGGGCACACTAGCTGCGCCCCTCCCCCCCCAGCAGACCAGGGACACGGGGAGCAGAGCCGCAGCGGCAGCGGGGTGCCGCGCCTCTGAGGCTTTGCTCTGGCAAAGTCTCAGAGGCGCGGGACCCCGCCGTGGCTGCTGCTTCAGTCCCGGTGCCTGTGGTCTGCTGGGGATGGTCCACAGCAGACCACAGGCACCGGAACTGAAGCCGCAGAAGCGCGGGAACCCGCCCGGTGCCCCTGGTCTGCTGGAGACGGTCTCCAGCAGACCAGGGGCACCGGAGCAGCTTACTAACGGGCCTTTCTCGCCCCGGAGCTCGCAGGTAGCAATCCGCCACCTCGACCTCCGGGGCGAGAAAGACCCGTTCGTAAGTGCGGATCCGACGTAAGTTGGATCCGCGTAAGTCGGGGTCTGCCTGTATAATATATGAAATATGGTACTTGAAACATCAATCTTTTTACTTACAGTAACTGCTAAAACACATTTTCTTAAGCCCGAGGCATATATATAGCAACCAATGAACAGTGATATCGCATTTGTTTAGAAGATGACTGGACCATATTACATTCATAGAGTCAGAAAGTAGTATGTTCTGAAGTCATAACGAACATACTGGGATCTTGCCAGCAGCTTCAGAGTCACAATTAGTTTGCTGAACATAGGCCTAGCTTGACATGAATAACTGAACATGGATTAGGCCTTGGATTGCCAGATGGCTGAAAAAAAAAAAAAATACCCAACACCCTCCTCCCCAAAAAAAACCCCACCAGGAAAAAATTTTGTTGAAGGGAAAAAAAAGGGGGGGGGGGGAGAGACCAAAGTTGTTGAGGGAGGGGGAGGGGGGGAAAACACACATCCGAACATGTTTCATTGGGGGGGGAGGGGCGCATCCAGGAAGGGAGCGGTGCTGGCCGGGAAGGGGGGGGCTGGAAACAGCTAATGGGGGGCAGTAACAGGGCTGGCCGGAGGAGATGGGGGGGCAACAGGAAGCAGGGCTAGTCGGGTGGAACGGGGCTGGCCGCAGGATATCGGGGGAGTAGGGGACCGGCCGGAAGGGGGCGGGGCTGGCCTGGCCTGGAGTAAGGGGGGGGTGCGGGAAGCACAGCTGAGGATGGGGGAGCCGCGAGGAAGGGGGAGCAGGAAGCTAAGCTGGCAGGGGGCGGGGGATCAGGAAGCACAGCTGGTGGGGAAAGAAAGCACAGCTGGCCTTTAAGAGGAATAAGGGATCTTTCGGAAAAGGCTTTATTTTCTGAAAGATCCGCGTCTAGACTGGCGCTTTTTTCTGGCAAAGCTCCAAGCCAGAAAAAAGCGGCAGCCATTTTTACGCAAATGAAGAGGGGGGGATTTAAATCCCCGCTTCATTTGCAATTGCAATGTATCTATTTTGCATCCCTTTTACGTAAAAGGGATGCAGTCTAGACACAGCCATCTAGTATTTTCTAATTTTTTTTTTTTTTTTAAACCAGAGCACACAAATACCGGACTGTCTGGTACAATACCGGAAACCTGGCAACCTTAATTAGACTTCATTACTTGGAAAACAGGATTAGGGAGGCAAATCAATCAGTGGACTGGAAATAAAGAGTCTATACAGGAGACTCTTGCAATTCATTAAAAAAAATTGCTACTCAAAGTTCCTCGTATTCCCAGGTCTCCTGTCCCAGAAGGGAGGAAGAAGGGGATTGGAGTTTGGGATTACCTGTGCAGTTCTATGCGAAAGATGTTAAATTGTGCTCATCTGGGTAATCATTTAGTAGATACAATTTGTATGAACTACATGATTAGTCGGTAAGGGTAGCACTGCAGAGTTGCAGCAGGGGTAGCTCCAGGAGCCATGACTAAGTAGTCCCAGCTCATGCCAGCTCCAGGAGCCACCCGCACCATAATTCTGAATTTGTAGTAAGAGCTGCCAGGGTCTTACTACATTTAAAATGCAGAGGTGCAACATATTGCACCAGAGTGAGCAGACTGCTTCAGTAGCAGCCTCCCCGTTCTCTCCCCCACTGCCTCTGATAGAAGCAGCAGGCGGGGAAAAGGGGAGAGCAGGCAGTACTGAAGAGATCGTTTTGGCAGGAATCAGCTTTTGAGCTGGCTCCTCCAGCACCAGCTCCTGTTTCCCCCACCTTGCTGTGACAAGGTGGCAAATTATTAAAGTGCTTATACACAAATGCTAGAAATCTAAATAGTAAAATGGGTAACCGGAATGACTAGTTTTAAAGGAAGATACTGATATACTAGGCATCATGAAAACTTGGTGGAATGAGGACAATGGATGGGACACAGTCATACCAGAGTACAAAATATATTGGAAGGACAGAGCAGGTCATGCTGGTGGGCAAGTGGCACTATATGTAAAAGACCATGAAGTAAAAATCTTAAATAAGTCAAAATGTTCCATAGAATCTTTATGGATAGTAATTCCATGCTCCAAGATTAAGAATATAGCTGTAGGGCTATATTATCAACCTCCTGATCACGACAGTGATAGTGACTATGAAATGCTAAGGGAGATTAGAGAGGCTATCAAACTAAAACACTCAATAGTGGGGCATTTCAACTATCCCCATATTGACTGGGTACACATCACCTCAGGACACAATGCAGAGATAAAATTTCTTGATACATTAAATGACTGCTTCTTGGAGCAGCTGGTTCTGGACTCCACAAGGAGAGAGGCTATTCTTGATTTAGCCCTAAGTGGAGTGCAGGATCTGGTACAAGAGGTCAATCTAACTGGACTGCTTGGAAATAGTGACCATAATGTAATAAAATTTAACATCCCTGTGATGGGAAAAAACACCTCAGCAGCCCAGCACTGTGGCATTTAATTTCAGAAAGGGGAACTACACAAAAATGAGGAAGTTAAACAGAAATTAAAAGGAACAGAGACAAAAGTAAAATCTCTGCAACTTGCATGGAAACTTTTCAAAGACACTATACTAAAGGCCCAACTTAAATGTATATCCCAAATTAAAAAAAAATAAAACAGTAAACCAACCAAACAAATGCCACTGTGGCTTAACAACCAGGTAAAAGAAGCAGTGGCAGATAAAAAGACCTCTTTTAAAAAGTGGAAGTCAAATCTTAGGGTACGTCTAGACTACATGTCTCTGTCGCCAGAGGCATGTAGATTAGGCTACCAGACATAGTAAAATGAAGCGGCGATTTAAATAATCGCCGCTTCATTTAAATTTACATGGCTGCCGCGCTGAGCCGACAAACAGCTAGTCAGCTGTTTGTCGGCTCAGCGTGATAGTCTGGACGCGCAGGTGTCGACATCAAAGGTATTTGTCGACCACCCAGGTAAATCTCATCCCAGGAGGCATACCTGGGTGGTCGACAAATACCTTTGATGTCGACACCCGCGTGTCCAGACTATCGCGCTGAGCCGACAAACAGCTGATTTAAATCGCCGCTTCGTTTTACTATGTCTGGTAGCCTAATCTACATGCCTCTGGCGACAGAGGCATGTAGTCTAGACGTACCCTTAGTGAGGAAAATAGAAAGGAGCATAAACTGTGTCAAGGTAAGTGTAAAAATATAATAAGAAAAGCCAACAAAAAAGAGTTTGAAGAACAGCTAGCCAAAAAACTCAGAAAGTAATAGTAAAATGTTTAAGTACATCAGAAGCAGAAAGACTGCTAAACAACCAGTGGGGCTCTTAGACGATCGAGATGCTAAAGGAGCCCTCAAATATGATGAAGTCATAGCGGAGAAGCCAAATGAATTCTTTACTTCAGTCTTTACAGCTGAGGATATTGGGGAGATTCCCAAACCTGAGCCCTTCTTTTTATTTGACAAATCTGAGGAATTGTCCCAGATTGAGGTGTCATTAGAAGAGGTTTTGGAACAAATTGATAAACTTAACTGTAACAAGTCACCGGGACTAGATGGCACTCACCCAAGAGTTCTAAAAACTCAAATGGGAAGTTGTAAAACTATTAACTGTGCTTTGTAACCTATCCTTTAAATCAGCTTCTGTACCTAATGATTGGAAGATAGCAAACTGACACCAACATTTAAAAAGGGCGCTAGAGATGATCCTGGCAATTACAGACCAATAAGTCTAATGTCAGTACCGGGCAAATTAGCTGAAATTATAGTAAAGAATAAAATTGTCAGATAAATGGATGAATATAATTTGTTGGGGGGAAGTCAACATGGTTTCTGTAATGGGAAATCATGCCTTACTAATCTGCTAGAGTTCTTTGAGGGGGTCAACATACATATGGACAAGGGGGATGCAGTGGATGTAGTATACTTATTTTCCAGAAAGCCTTTGACAAAGTCCCTCACCAAAAGCTTTTAAGTAAAGTAAGCTGTCATGGGATAAGAGGGAAGGTCCTTTCGTTGATTGATAACTGGTTAAAAGATAGGAAACAAAGGACAGGAACAAATGGTAAGTTTTTCGAGTGGAGAGAGGTAACTAGTGGGGTCCCCCAAGGGTCTGTCCTGGGACCCATCCTATTATAAATGATCTAGAGAAAGGGGTAAATAGTAAGGTGGCAAAATTTGCAGATGATACCAAACTGCTCAAGATAGTTAAGACCAAAGCAGACGGTAAAGAGCTTCAAAAAGACTTCACCAAGTGATTGGGCAACAAAATGGCAAATGAAATTTAATGTTGATAAATATGAAGTAAAGCACATTTGAAAACATAATCTTAACTATATATACACAATATGAGAACTAATTTGGCTACAAGTACTCAATCATAGAATCATAGAATAATAGGACTGGAAGGGACCTCAAGAGGTCATCGAGTCCAGCCCCCCGCCCTCAAGGCAGGACCAAGCTCCACCTACACCATCCCGGACAGATGTCTATCTAACTTGTTCTTAAATATCTCCAGAGAGGGAGATTCCACCACCTCCCTTCAAAATTTATTCCAATATTTGACCACCCTGACAGTTAGGATTTTTTTCCTTATGTCCAATCTAAACCTCCCCTGCTGCACTTTAAGCCCATTACTCCTTGTCCTGTCCACAGAAACCAAGAGGAACACATTTTCTCCTTCCTCCTTGTGACACCCTTTTAGATATTTGAAAACCGCTATCATGTCCCCTCTTAATCTTCTTTTTTCCAAACTAAACAAGCCCAGTTTATGAAGCCTGGCTTCATAGGTCATGTTCTCTAGACCTTTAATCATTCTTGTCGCTCTTCTCTGTACCCTTTCCAATTTCTCCACATCTTTCTTGAAATGTGGCGCCCAGAACTGGACACAGTACTCCAGCTGAGGCCTAACTAGTGCAGAATAGAGCGGCAGAATGACTTCACGAGTTTTGCTTACAACACACCTGTTGATACAACCTAGAATCATATTTGCTTTTTTTGCAACAGCATCACACTGTTGACTCATATTCAACTTGTGGTCCACTATGACCCCTAGATCCCTTTCTGCCATGCTCCTTCCTAGACAGTCGCTTCCCATCTTGTATGTATGGAACTGATTGTTCCTTCCTAAGTGGAGCACTTTGCATTTCTCTTTATTAAACCTCATCCTGTTTACCTCTGACCATTTCTCTAACTTGCTACGGTCATTTTGAATTATGTCCCTATCCTCCAAAGAAGTCGCAACCCCACCCAGTTTGGTATCATCTGCAAACTTAATAAGCGTACTCTGTATCCCAATATCTACATCATTGATGAAGATATTGAACAGTACGGGTCCCAAAACAGACCCTTGCGGAACTCCATTTGTTATCCCTTTCCAGCAGGATTTAGCACCGTTAACAACTCCTCTCTGACTACAGTTATCCAGCCAATTATGCACCCACCTTATCGTGGCCCTATCTAAGTTATATTTGCCTAGTTTATCAATAAGAATATCATGCGAGACCGTATCAAATGCCTTACTAAAGTCTAGGTATATGACATCCACCGCTTCTCCCTTATCCACAAGGCTCGTTATCCTATCAAAGAAAGCTATCAGATTAGTTTGGCATGACTTGTTCTTCACAAACCCATGCTGGCTATTCCCTATCACTTGATTACCTTCCAAGTGTTTGCATATGATTTCCTTAATTACCTGCTCCATTATCTTCCCTGGGACAGACGTTAAACTGACCGGTCTGTAGTTTCCTGGGTTGTTCTTATTCCCCTTTTTATAGATGGGCACAATATTTGCCCTTTTCCAGTCTTCTGGAATCTCCCCTGTCTGCCATGATTTTTCAAAAATCATAGCTAAAGGCTCAGATACCTCCTCTATCAGCTCCTTGAGTATCCTGGGATGCATTTCATCAGGACCTGGTGACTTGCTGACATCTAACTTTCCTAAGTGATTTTTAACTTGTTCTTTGTGTATCCTATCTTCTAAACTTACCCTCTCTCTGCTTGTATTCACTACGTTAGGCACGCCTCCAGACTTCTTGGTGAAGACCGAAACAAAGAAGTCATTGAGCATCTCCGCCATTTCCAAGTTTCCTGTTACTGCTTCTCCCTCCTCACTAAGCAGTGGGCCTACCCTGTCCTTGGTCTTCCTCTTGCTTTTAATGTATTTATAAAAGGTCTTCTTGTTTCCCTTTATGCCTGTAGCTAGTTTGATCTCATTTTGTGCCTTTGCCTTTCTAATCTTGCCCCTGCATTCCCGTGTTGCTTGCCTATATTCATCCTTTGTTATTTGTCCTAGTTTCCATTTTTTATATGACTCCTTTTTTATTTTGAGATCATGCAAGATCTCCTTGTTAAGCCAAGCTGGTCTTTTGCCATATTTTCTATCTTTCCTACACAGCGGAATTGTTTGCTTTTGGGCCCTTAACAACGTCCCTTTGAAATACTTCCAACTCTCCTCAGTTGTTTTTCCCTTCAGTCTTGCTTCCCATGGGACCTTACCTACAAGTTCTCTGAGCTTATCAAAATCTGCCTTCCTGAAATCCATTACCTCAATTGTGCTGGTCTCCCTTCTACCTTTCCTTAAGATCATGAACTCTATTATTTCATGATCACTGTCCCCTATACTGTTACTTGCTAACAACCCTACTCTGTGCTAGGGCAAGCAGGGAAGGGCTCCCTCCCACTGCCTCTGGCAGCATCAGGGCTTCTGGAGCACACTCTCACCCATACAGCCCTTAGTGCTTGCATGGGGCATAATGAGAAACTGTGCAGCCCCACACCTGTAGGGGAAACTTAGCTGCCAACCCGATCCCCCTTCAGTTCCTTCTTCCTGCCCGTGATTCTCTGTTTGTCCCTAGAGTTGTTTCTCCATAGCTGTACTTAGTGTTAAACATCCTTAGTTAGTTGCAGTTTGTTAGCAGTGGGGATGAGGGATTTCTTCTCTTCCCATCAGGACTTAGGGAAGGGGTGGCTAACCCGTTCCAGACAAAGAGCCAAGATCCAGCTAGATCCAGCGCAAAGAGCCTGGGGCAAAACAATGGCAGAGAAAAAAAAACTGGACCTTTAAGAAACATTTTGGATCCAACAGCTTTTTTGCCTCAGTCGACTCTGTGGCTGCCATTTTTGATCCACCATTTTGGATACGGACAGCTCCCCTGCCCCGGCGAGCACAGGGGAGCCGGGAGGCAGGGGCAGCTTTGCAAGCCACAGTGATTGGGGGGGAAGAGGGCGGAAGAGTCACATGCAGCTCACAAGCTACAGGTTGGCCATGCCTGACTTAGGGCATGCCCAAGTCTCAAGGATTCAAGCCCTGCAGTTCCTGCACAAAGCCTATGCCCAAGTGCTCAAAGGTGTTCTTGAATAGCAGATGCTGATCCTGCTCAAGGTCGTCAGATCCCGATCTACGACTCCTGTCTTTGGTGTCTGGGGTAGCGATTAAACAGAGTAGCTGATTAACCGATTACAGACTACACGCATTTCTCTTCCCCTCCCAACCAGTAAATTTTTTTGCAGGCTGACCAGCAGCCTGGCTAGCAGCCTGGCTCAGTTCTGGCTCATTTCGGGTCCAGAACGTACCCTTGCTGTGGCTCTGCATTTAAAGTGTATTAGGAGCTAGGCAGGCAGGCAACCTGTCAGTTCCGGTTCATGCTAGGTCTGGGAGCTCAGACCCACCGTCCCATCCCCACGACAGGGGCTGCTGCTGCCCCGCACTACTGCCTCTTTATCAGAGGTAGCAGCACAGGACGACCAATCAGCTAGTCTGCAAGAGGAACTGGTTTTTAAACTGACTCCCCTCATGGACTAGCTCTCGCCTGACACCCCACGCTGCTGACGGCCCCACCCCCAGGGACTACAGAATAGTCAACTAACCTATAAGAATTCATGAGGTTACTCAACTATTCAGTTAACCAATATTTAACATTCCTAATCTGGGGGAGGGTCCTAAATTTAAGAAGTGCAGGATCTGCAAGAGTTTTAAGCCTCTGACAAAAAAGGAGCAGGACTTTTGCTTAAAGCAGCTCTTTAAGGAGTCAGCACTCCATCTCCAGCAGAGGCAGGACCTGACACCAGGGTGCCTGGGTGTGGAGCACTCCTCTGGCAGTTTCCAATATGGTGCCAAAATAAAATTTGGTATGGCAACCTAGGCACTATCACACGCCAGCACCCAAGCTACCAGGTTTCTTGTACTGCTCCCATTCCCATGCCTGTCATAGTAAGCATGCAAACTATCAGCAATGGTTGCTCCTGCACCCACGTCTCCTGGCAGGCACAGTGCAGGTGAAGGTCCCTCGGGTCACGTATTATCAACCATGTGAGTTCCCAACCCTCTAGTAGGCCCCATCCTCCTGGACTCCTGCAACTGCAGGTGAAGGTGGCGGCCAAGCTCTTCACCCTTGACACTTTTGAGGCTGCCAGGGGCCTCATCAAAATGACAATGAAGAAGTCTCTTCCTGTTCGAGGCAAGCCACCACTTGCTCATTGCCAGACACCATCCACAGGCAAACCAGACATGCTGGGTCTGTTGGCACCCCGACCTGCATCGCAGTGCAGCTCTGAGTTCCATCACCACTCCCATGTGTACCTCTGAATAGCAGCACTGGTCCCACTGTCTTGACCGTGAGGGCCAGTCACACACAAACTATGTGCAAGGACAGCAGATGCTGGCCCTGATTCCTGACCTCATGGCACTGTTCAGAGTCTCCACAGTGCTTTCTGCGACTGCTCACCATAGGCCTGCTGTCCAGGCTCATGGCATCACCCTTTGATTGACATTTTTCAGACTTCCAGTACTAGTTTGTCTCCTTGCACTATTCCACTCAAGACCACGGGCACTATCCCACTCAAGACCACAAGACTTTGTGGCACCAATCTCAATCACAGCTCTCCCCACATCTATACAGTACTGTCAGGCCAACACACTCCACTCCAACTTGGCCATCCCATTCCAGGTCATCCTCTGCAGTCTGAAGGGCCTCTGACAGGTCTTGAGCCAGGAAGACAAGATCTGGACAGCATACTGCAGCATCCCAACAGCCACTCCATTGGCAATTCTGGGCCGTAGGGCTTTCCACATGGCCCAGGATGGCAACTCCTTGGCCTCAATCCTTTAATTTAAGGAACTTTTGCTACCTCAGTCCTGTGCTGAGTTTGAACAGCTCTTCAGGCTTTCCTCAGTGCAGCAGACTCTGCTGCACATGTACTGTCCTCTGGGATAGCTATATGCTGCAATGCTTGACTTCTGTCTTCCAGCCTGCCTCCAAAGGTCAAAATGATCCAGGACCTTCCATTCAATGGAACTGGGCTGTTGGTGGAGCAGATGGATTCTAGGCTCCACAGCCTGAAGGACCCCTACAAATCCTTGGGTGTGCATACTCTAGCTACTCAGCAGAAGCCTTTTAAGCTGTAGGACCCTCGGCAGCAGCCATATCCTTCCAAGCCCAGACAGAATTTATTGCAGAAATGTAATAGATAAGACAGACATCCCATCTTCTATCTGGGCAAGGTGAAGGACAGACTAAGCTTTTGTTGGGGTCTAAAACATTTAGAAGGTGCACCTGAGGATGGATTACTAGTCAATTCACCAGAACCCCTCAGTGCCCTTCTGAACTACCCCATTTCTACTGGGCATGGCCGCAGATCAACTCAGACCGCTGGGTGCTTCACACAGTAATGGTGAGCTATTTTATTCAGTTGTGCTCCTTCCCACCCCGTTGCCTGTCCCTCTTCAGGAATCCTTCTCAGGAGCAACTCTTACAGGAGATGCAGGTGCTTGTAGCCTTAGGAAAAGTAGAGGTGGTTCTTTAGGAGCTGAGTAGCAAGGGATTCTACTCCAGATACTTGCTCATCCCCAAAGCAAAGAGGGTCTCAGAGCCATCCTAGATCTGTGTGCATACTTCCCCATCACCATCAAATCTTCCCTCAAACACTACTTTCACTTTATTGTGAACAATGCACACTACCAGTACATAGATCTTCCATTAACTGTCTATGGTACTCCATGTTAGCAACTTTTCCTTGCCATCATCAGTTCTAGGTAAGGATAAACCTGTGTGACTGGTTTCTCAGAGGCCACTCTCACCAAAAAATAGAGGCACAGGTCCTCATGATCAGGTCCACATTTGCCCTGTTGGACCTCATGCTCAATACCAGCTAATCTATCCTCATTTCATATCAGACAAGAGTTCATTGGAACAGTCCTGGACATGACTCAAGCAAGAGTTGACAACTACATTTCATGGCAATATCACAAATAATTCTAGGCTTTATCAAATTTCCCACCACCACAGCAAGGCAGTGCCTGAAGTTCCCCAGGCACATGGCAGCCTGCCTGTATATGGTCCCGCATGTCAGACTGACTCAGACCCATGTAAGTGTGGCTCAGGTCAGCATATCACCCAAGCTTTGACAACCTTGACACAGTGACCAGGCCTCATCAGATCTTCAAGTTGCTTTGGTGGTGGTTAAATCCATAAATAGTGCGTGCAGAAGTCCCATTCCACTCACCACAACCTGTTCTGGCTCTGGCCAGACGTGTCCCCTTTGGGATGGGAGGCACATGTCAGTGATCTGACAACTCAGGATCTATGGAAAGTGGGAGAGATATCCTTCCACATCAAAGTCAAGCAACTCAGAGCAGTTCGATCTGTATGCCAATCATTCCTATCTCACCTTCAAGGACATTGTTTAGCAGTAATGCCAGACAATAAACCACCATGTTTTATATAAAACAAACAAGGCAGTGCCTGGTCACACCCCCTTTGTGAGAAAGCCCTCCAGCTGTAGGAGGTCTGTGTGGCCCGCTTCACTCACCTGGAGGCTAACTTCTATGGAATCAGAATGAGCTGACTAATTAGCTGAGTACACTTTTCTTCAGACACAAATGGTTGATCCACCCTGATATTTTATACATGATCTTCAAAAAGTGGATCTCATTGAGCTTATATATTATGAAAAAATAGATGAATGTAAGTTCATATCAGTGCCGGTTCAGTTACCAGCTTGATCCAAAATACAGCAAAATAATGTGAATATTAAAACAATTTGGCATCTGGAATGCCATAATGTATACAAGAAGGTTGATAAAGATCAGGTATGCAGGGGCAAGATTAAAAAGGCAAAGGCACAAAATCTAGCTAGAGACAAAGGGCAACAAAAAGACATTCTATAAATATATTACTAGCAAAAGGAAGACCAAGGACAGGGTAAGGCCCATTGCTCATTGAAGAGGGAGGAACAGTAACAAGGAACTTGGAAATGGCAGAGATGCTTAATGACTTCATTTCAGTCTTCACCAAGAAGTTTGATGATGAAGGAATGCCTAACATAGTGAATGCTAGTGGAAATGGGGTAGGTTTAGAAGATACAATATGAAAACAATAAGTTAAAAATTACTTGGAAAGGTTAGATGTCTGCAAGTCACCAGGGCCTGATGAAATGCATCCTAGAATACTCAAGGAGCTGAGAGAGGAGGTATCTGAGCCTTTAGCTATCTTTGAAAAATAATACAAGTCGGGAGAGATTGCAGAAGACTGGTTAAGGGCAAATATAGTGCCTATCTATAAAAAGGGAAATAAAAACAACTCAGGAAACTACAGACCAGTCAGTTTAACTTCTGTGCCAGGGAAGATAATGGAATAAGAAATTCATCTGCAAATATCTGGAAGAAGAAAAAATTTACTCATCTTACGCAGTAACCATGGTTCTTCGAGACGGGTGTCCCTGTGGGTGCTCCACTTGGGTCTCGGTGCGTCCTTGTGCCACTGAGCCGAGATTTTTGCATAGCAGTGCTTCCCACACCACGCATTTGCAGTTGCCATCTCACGCTGTTTATGTCTGTTAAGTATGCACACAATGCAAGCTTCCCTCTGTTCCTTTTCTACTGGAAATCCGATAAAAGGACTCCAAGTAGAGGAGAGGAAGAGAGGATAGTGGAGCACCCACAGGAATACACATCTTGAAGAACCATTGTTACTGCACAGGGTGAGTAACTTCTCCCTCGAGTGGTGTCCCTCTGGGTGCTCCACTCAGGTGACTTAGCCTCACTGCCGTACACGGTGATAAGCATTGGAGTCATTTGTGTGTAGAAGAATGGACAGCATCTGCTGGAGTGGTAGTAGGTGTGGGTCCTTTCTGTAGAGCATAATGTTGTGTGAAAGTATGATAGGAAGACCATGTGGCTGCTCTACAAATTCCCGCTAGTGGCACATGATGTAGGAAAGCAGTTTATGTGGCTATCGCACGTGTGGAGTGTGCTCTAAAGATCTGTAGTGGTTCTTTTCCATGAAGCTGATAGGACATGTATATGCAACTCGCAATACACTTGGAAATCCATTGTGCAAAGACAGCTGTTCCCTTGTGGGGACCAGACCAAAAGATGAAGAATCTGTCTGATTTCTTGGACTCATGGACTTCCTGGTCCTCTCTAAATACAAGGCTATGGCTCACCTGGCATCTAGTGTGTGCAAAATTGATTCTCTCAGAAAGGCATGAGGTTTAGGAAAGCACATGGGTAAATACATGGGTTTATTCAGATGGAAGTCCGATATAACTTTAGGGAGAAACCTGTGATGATGTCCGAGCATGACCCTATCCTTAGTAAAGGTAATGTATGGTAGCCATGAGGGCTGCAATTTCACCCACTTGTTTACAGATGTTATTGCCACTACAAAAGCCACTTTCAAGGATAGGTATTGTGGTGGGATAGTGGCTAATGGTTCAAAGAGTGGCCCTAGTGAGTGTGTCAAGTACGAGGTTTAGTTCTCAAGGTCTCTTCCAGTTCTAGTATTCTTTGATTCTATGATATATTTTTAGAAAGCTTGCATACAACAAATACCAATATCCCAAGCCCAAATTTTACCTTTTCCTTTTTCTCCAGTTGCAAGTAAGAGAGGTGGCAGTCCATCACCATCAGGAATAAGGCTGAATTCTTTGCTAACGCAGTTTTCAATACCACACAACATTCTGTAGTCTGAAGGACTAACAGGAGAATCATGAGTAGCTTGGTCCACTATGCCAAGGCTAGGAGATTTCTCAACTTTTGTAAACTGTTTTGCAGCAGCAGTTGGATTTGCAGCAGCAGTTGGAATTGCAGAGTCAGGACTATGCAACATCTCAGTTTGCCCTGTAGTGGGCAACTGGTCATCATCCAGAGCAACATATAAGGAACAGTGGAATTTCTCAGTTCCTGCAGTAACTGAAGTTTCATCCTTTGTTTTTAAATCAGTCACACAAATGTCATCTACAGGACCTGCAACCTATGAGAAACAAAATAGATTGATAATTAGATTTGTTATTTACTGTCCCCCAGGCAACACTAGTAGTCTCCTGTTTTAGTGTTTCAAATGCAAAAGCAGCCAAAGGGGCTATACAGTAGGGATGTTAAAACATGTTTAATCAAGAAAACATGTAACTACTGAAAATATCAGCTGTACATAGTTACACACAGAAACAGTATCAGAGGCAGCAGCATCAGGGGAGGGGAAAAGGGGGCAAGGGAGACAGCTCCCTGGGAGCTGGTGTGTGCCAGGAGCCTGCATGTAACTATGTACATGGTTACATTTTCATATCCCTATTATACATCCCTACTATGGAGAATCTCAGGGAATATTTCCCTAAAATAGAAAGTAAGACATCTCTGAAAATCACAGTACTTTTGCCTCTTTAACACATATTAGTCTCTATTATGGAACAGACAAATATCTGAGTGTAAAATAATTGGCATATTTAGTCTGCCATTTTCTTGTATTATAGTAATTCATATTAAAAATGGAGCAGCCACCATTTTAGAGTATGACACAGGTCACTGTGCAGCATTGTGAGTAAAACTAGATCTTGCAAAGCTCCCGAGTACTGGAATGTGCCATAATTTGGACCTGGAGTTCCAAAACTTCAGGCAGTTTTTATGTTTATCCAATTTACTAATAGCAGCTTACTTCAGCAATTAATAGTATTGCTCACTTCTGCTTTAGGGTTATATATATGTTGACACCCCTCTCCCCCCCCCCAAGTCAATTATGTAAACCAGTCAACGTGGGGAGATACAGGTTGAATCTCCCAAATCCGGGACTCTCTGGTTGGCAAAATCCATGCTCTGGCAGGGCTAGGAATGTTGCTGGACCAAAGAGCCCTGTGCAACGCAGGGGTTGGGAATCCCTGGCTAAGCCAGATGGCACTTGGGGAGTCCCTGGCCTGGCCTGGAACCCCCAGCAATAACAGGCCTGGAATCCCCAGCAATAACAGAGCTAGGCGGTGGCCTGGGAGCTCCCACCCAGCCCGGGGAACCCCTGACTGCAGCTGGGCAGCCCTGGCCAGGAACCCCGGGAAACCCCTGTGGCAGCTGAGCTGGGATGACCGGGTAGCCTCCATCAGGAAACCCCCAGCAGTAGTGGGGCTGGCGGAGGCGGGTGGTTAGAAATCCCCAGCAGTGCAGTGGCTGGGCAACCCCAGCTGAGGAACCCCTGGAGGCAGCAGGGCCAGCAGCAGGAACCCCAGAGAACACCCTGTGGCAGCATGACCAGCAGCAGCCAAGCACTGGGAACCCTGAGGCAACGGACAGGCAGCAAGGTGGGAAACCGTGGAGAGCCAGCTTTAGTGGGGCCAGCAGCAGGGCAGGGAGCCCCAGCAAGAGGAGCCCAAAAGCGGGGCAGCCAACAGGGGAGCACTGACCTCCCCTGGTCTGGCAAACTCCCTGGTCCAAGACAGCTCAAGTCCTAAGGGTGCTGGACCAGGGAGGTCCAACTTGTATGAAGCATTACAAAAAGGATATCAGTTTTTTTCAAATGACTGAAGTAAAGCTAAAATCCCATGACATCACCATGACATCAGCCCAGATCCATTTCCCTTCTCCCTTCTTTTTTCCATTTTATCAGTGCAGCTCTCCTGCAATTGGCAGTTTCCTTATATGCACTATATACATCCTCTTAAAGTTTCAAAGGAGACACAGTATACTGCATACTCTTATTCACGTGGTTTCTGTTGAAAGGTGGTCTCATCTACTACTTCAACCTAAAAACTGATTAGCTACCCAAAACCCTCATCAGAAAGCAGGATAAATAAAAAAGACCCTTTTTAAATAAATTAGATATTTATTTTAACCTGCATTTTTATTATTTCTTGTTAAAAATAAACCTGTTTAAAATTAGAGTGGAATAAAAATGTGTTTAAACTTCAACTTATCATAATCTCAAACAAGAAATAAATATGTTGAATTCATGAGCCTCTACCAATAACTTTGAGTTCAAGGCTGCTTTTCTATATACAGAAAGCAGAGGAAAATTAACTTTTGAGGCCAAACTTTATAAAGATGGCACAGTAAGTCATATATACCTTAAGAGCTTGATCTTTTGGGGATCCAGGGCTGTGCTAATGGATACAAGAGACGAACAAAGACATCACAAATGCTGGAATCCAATTTCTGGCTCCAGGAATTATCATCATGTATCTCATCAGGATCACCACTGAACCTACCTGTCTAGTCTCATACTCTATTTTATCATTTCACTACCTGAGTTCTGACTGGTTCAGGTTTTCAAATTCTGAATATTTATAATTCCACCCAGACTCAAGCTCAGAGGTGGGCAATAATTTCAGAAATTTTTCAAGTGGTCCTGGGCCGCCCCGGAAGGGACGGGGCCTCGGGTGAAAGGGGCAAGGCCAGGACACTTAAGTGCTTCCCCACCTACAGACCCTAATTGATCTGGGGATAGGGGCGCATGCAAAGTCTTTGCCCCATCTCAGAGAACTGCCAGCTGTTACGAACAGCTGGCAGTTCCCTCTCAGTACCCTTACCCCTGCCAGTGTGAGGAGACTTCACATGCTCTCCCCTTGCTGCCCCCAGGCTCCACAGCAGCTGGCGGTTTGACTTAAAGTGCTGAGCCCCTTGCAAGGCAAGAGCAGATTTCACAGGCTTCCCCCACCCCCAAGCCCTGACTGGCCTGGGGGCAGGAGAGCGCGTGCAAAGTCTTCTCCCACCCTGCCCCTGTCCTGCAAGGAATGTGCAGCACTTAGAAGCACCATGCCCCTTGCAAGGCGGAAGAAGACTACGTGCTCCCTCTCCACCCCCAAGTCAATCAGGAACTCTTCCCACCCTGCCATGAGCATGCAGTCCTTGCAAGGAAGGGGCAGGGCGGGAGGTGACTTTACACACTCCCCCCGTTCCCAGGCCCTGGTAAATGGAGGAAAAACAGTCATAGCTGAAGAGAAATTTAGATCTCTCTGGATAATAAGAAACATCTGTCAAATGTAAACAGTGCAACAAAGATGCAAGGCTTGGTTTTCAGAAAGAAACACTATGAATTTGAAGAGGACAACACGTACATGTCTGAATGGCATCTTTGGAACTGGTTAGTCAACTTTTTCTGTACCATTCTGACGGACTCCCTGCAATGTCTTAATATGCTAGTAAATGGAAATTTTAATTATGGGTGGATTACTTAATTTCAAAGCATGTTCATAATACAGTTGTCTTCGTTTGTTATGGGAGTATTTTTTTATTTAATTTTTACTATTACTACTGGACTACTGAATTACTTTTATTGCTCAATATAATCAAACATTCTAGGTGAAGACTTCCTGTTAAAAAGTAACATTTGTATATAAAGATGGATATAGATGACATATTTAAACATCCATCATCTGTAAAATCTGCTGGTGTCACCAGTAGGGCTGCAACTAAGTGTATGTCAGGCAGTAAACTACCTCTTAATAAAAGATTCTTTATCAACAACCGTGGATGAGGTCATTATCAGAACCAGCAAATTCCAGCAAGGATCCATAGATTAAAAAGCTATTTGGTTCATTTATGCAACACATTCCCTTTTCATCTTGTTCAAAAGAAGAACGTCATTGACACAGTTCAGTCATTACAGCCAGACTACACTCCACCCAGCAGAGCACACATTGCTGGGATGTGGTGTATGAGAAGGAAATCGAACAATGTGGCAAAAACTGATGGAAAATTCATTAATCTGAGTCTTGATAAATAGAACAATATACACAATGATCCAGTAATATCTTACAGAAAGAATTGATTTATCAGAAAATCCCTATATAGCAGACTACTTAAAAGTAGCAGTAAAAGCCATAAACTAGCTACAAATATAAGTGTGAAGAGTGTAGCTTTGTCAGACAATGCTTCAAATATAGCAGAGATGAGAGGAAATCTAGAAGATAATAAAGGAAAACTGAAACATATATGGGAGTTAAGCTAGCTAACACATCTTTTAGACAGATTTAAGTACAACTTCAGGAATAAATAAAAGTGTTCACATTGCAAAAGCCTTCTGTAAACAATCCACTCTGCTTAAACAGTACTGAGTAGAGCTGAAGAATCCAGACTATTTCTCCCAACATGTTAATGGAATTTAGTGGTTGACTATTTTCAGCTATTAATCAAGAACTAGATGTTTCTGATAAAAATCGTGAAGGAATTTGTGACAAAAACAGATGGAACAAAAGCAATTAACTACTAACTAAAGCAAAATGTAGACAATATGCTGAATATGCTAAACCCACATCCATAGCCTTGGACAATTGGCAGAAAGATTGCTACTGTATTACTGATGCTGCTAACATTTTCAAAGACTTCAAAGAGACATTGCAGAAAAAAATACCGAATGACAAAGTTAAATTTCTGCAAGTAAAGAAATGGATGATCAAACATTTACTCCGTCTCATTTTCTTGCCAATATTTTCAACACAAACTCCTACAGTAGATGCCTAACTCCCAAGAAAAGGAGACACTGCTATGGCTTGGACATCAAATAATCATCCACCAATTATGATAACCATGAGAAGTTTCAGGGCTGGAGGAGAATCAGGTTTGCTGACATGACATGTTGCTGGGTTTTTTTTTTTTTTTAAACTCACACCATTGAACTGACAGAAGTCATCGAGCACTTGGAAACAGTTTGCTTAAATGCTAAATAAACTTTTTTGTTTTGACATCAGAAGACAAATATATTTTTATTTGGACTAATTCGAAATTGAGAAATCTACTGGGAATGGAAGAAGCAGGAAAACTCATCTCAATTATGAAGAAAAATTAAGAAAAAGGGGATGAGAGTTACTAGTTTTAAAAGTCTGAAAAACAACTACTGTATAAAGCAGGAGACTGCTGTCTCATTTTTAAGAGACTTCGGTGAATGGGAATTTAAGCTTCAGTGAGTCACTTTCACTTACTGATATATATAACGTTTTTCGAAAGCTAACCTGAAATAACCTGTTTAATCCACTGACTACAATTAATCACTATTCCTTTATTAAATCATTTAATTTTAAATATGAAACCTGTTTTGACAAATAAGTTTATTAAACAAAACAACCTTAATGTTTTGGATATATAAGTTTTATACGTTGTTTTGTTTTGAATTTAATTCCATTTACCATCCTAATTACAGCTTGACACAAATAATGAGCAAAAAGTTATTTATATAGGCAATATATGATTAAACATATTTTAACACACTAAACATGTATAATTAAAAATAACTGAAAACATTAAACTAGATAATTACTTAAATAAATGTATATAGTTACAGCATACCCACTAAGGCAGCAAAAAAGAGGTATCAAATCTAGTGCAACTAAATAAAATATACTGAATTTATAACAATTCTAATGGCTCTATCAGCCAGTGACTGTGCACCTTTCTTTACAGAACTCAAGTACAAGGAAAACATTTATTAAATTTGATTATTTAAATCAATTCAACCACCCAGAAAGAAGTCAAAGCCACATAACACTGCAGTTATGAGGGTGTCATTTTAAATAGGCAAACAAAGTTGTTTGAAGACAATCAACTTTTTATTGGTGAAAAATCATGCATCAGTGTATACTTTTGAGAACATAACATATGCACCTCTGGTAAGTCAGGGCTTTCTGGACTCAAATCTAGTGAAGACCTCTTGACTCCAGATGATAGTTTTGTTGTGTCTGCAACTTCACCATTAGGCAAAATACCATCTGCAAACCAGACTCTCCTCTGTTCTCTGGGGCACAGCCCTAAAAAAATGGGTTAAAAAAAATAACACTAATTTGGTATTTACCACAGTTTTCCAGCAGCAAAAAGGGACATATAAGGTTTCTGGCTCCCCCCCCCCCCCCCCAAATTAAGTTATTACATTAAGCATGTTGGATTTAGCATGAACCACAATGATAGTTCAGAGATTTTTTTTTTTTTGAGGGCAAATGATGCTTTTTTCTGCATATATTTCTCCACATCATAGGATTGTTCTAATTTAGAAGTAGAAAACATTATTGGTCCTTAACAGCCACCGTACACACAAAACTGTTGTTCTCGCCAATCAGAGCATCGAGACAACAGGCCCTCGTGCTATACCTTGGGCACAGTAAGAGACAGTCCCTATAGTGAAAAGCTTACTATCAAATAGACAAGATAAAGGCAGTATTACTCCCTTGCTATTTTACAAATGAAGAATGAAGACAAGGAGATGGTACGACTCTCCCAAACTCACACAAGGATCCTGAGTCCATGGCAGAGCTCAGAAATGAATGTAAGTTCCCCTGAATCCTAGTCCAGTATCTTAATCATTATAGTATCTTTGTTCTCAACCCACAGTGTTCTTTGATCAACTGATTAAAGAAACCAAACTATTCTGCAAAATCATCTATGTATGTGCTGAAAGAGTACAAGCTAAATAGCTTAGAAACAGATAATAGATAGCAACCCATAAAATTACTTAACTTACCATCAACACCTGGTTGTTTCAGGACAGAGATAGGTAACAAAACAGAAGATGGAGAATTAGGGGTGCCAAGTGTCTGCGCTTCCTGCAAAGGTGGAACAGTAGAACAACATTCAAAGGAGATACTGGAATTAGGGATAGGACCAGTTGGACTCATCATCCTTTCAAATGCCTGTGCTAAAAGGAAAAAAATGCACTTAAGTTTTGAAGATCCTGCCATTTATTAAATATTTACAGCTGCCTCAAATTGTACATTAAATATTCCTGTCTGCTATTCGTCTTCAAAATGTAGACATGGACACTCATTGTACAGCCTGTTGTTTCAGCAATTACCATACAAACCATGCAATTCCTGTAACCACAACTGACTCACAACAGTAATCAAACGGAAAAGGATATTCACAGAGATAGTGAGGAAAAAAAAAGTTACTTTAAGTATGATTTAAAGAGTAATGATTTCCCAAACGAACGATATGCAGTAGTTTTTCAACTTAGACTCCACACTAGCCAACCAAATAGCAGCTCTCTAGCCTCATCAGAACTCCCATGCCTTTCCATCACGTGTACTCATAATTACTATGGCGGAGGATGAAGGAGGAAGATTGAAGTCACTGAGATGTATTAGCTAGGCAAAATTTAAATCAACATTCCAGTCATTGTCTTAGAAAGGAAAAGCTTCCTCCTGAGTGCACAGATTCATTCTTCTGTCCTAAAATAACAATTCTGATTAATTCCCCCCCCCAATTGATGGAAGTAGTAACTAAAAGTATATAAAACCACAATCACAACTTTTTACCTTTATTAATAGATGTGTAACAGTCAATACAGACTCTTGCTTCCTTTTCAGCATACTGCAGCTTGCACTTCCGATTGCAACAGACACCACAGAACACCTGAGTCAGAACAAAATTGATTTTAAACAGTTATGTGGAGATGACAGTGCCACCTATAGTTAACGCTGCCTGACACTTTTCATCATCAGACTGTTTTTAGTTACTTATATCATTACCATGCTAACATTTTTCATGCTAGGTATCTGCTTCATGCTGAAAATTTTACATTTCAGGAAAAAAAATGGTGCAGACCAGTGTTCGCTGAGCACTTGGGCAGACACCCAGGAGAGATTTAAATGTTTCCAGCTGTTTAGCAGAGCACCCACAGCCAGTAGTACGTGTTTCTACTGATGGTGCACATTTGCACCTCCCTCTGTGCACATAAAATGTATTTCACACATGGACAGAAAGAACTAGAAGGAATATTGGTATAAAGAGCTCAAAATGTGGTTGGGGGTATTTTGCCCTTTTCCCTAAATACATATTTACAACCACTTCTCAATGAGAAACCATACTTAGTCATGCTTTGAAACAGGAAATTTGAAATTCTTTTTTTTTGGGGGGGGGGGGGGGGCATTGCCTTTATGCCCAGGATGCACTTTTTACTGTTCCTATGAAACACCACCTAAACATTTGGCCAAGTTATAAATCTTTGAGAAAAATATTTTAGGTCTCATTAATATGGTCATTTCTTAAATGGAAAAAAATGTTTTTACTAAAAATGCATAAGAAACCAAAAAGTATAGAATGAGAAAAGATGTGTTTGACTTCAATATAACTTCTGAGCAGACAAGGCTGATATATAGAACTTTAGAGAAGTTAATGGTAAGCCCCAAGACTTTAAGACAGCAGGGTTTCCAGCCTTCCACTGAATAAAACTTTTATTCAGTGGCCTAGATAGTAAACTCACCTGCATTTCTTTTTTCTTTATTGGGGGGGGGGGGGGAAGAAAAGGGGTGTCATACTTTAGACTGGAGGCCTCTTGGATTGGAATAAGGATGGTGTGAACCTTCAGAGAACAACTCCATTGTCCAGAAAATTATGCTCCATACCCGCCAAAGGTTAAGTCCTACTTCCACCCTAGGTTGTGTGGCAGAATCCTTCCCCTTAATCATGGGACAAGCAGTAAGTAAGGATATTCCCTGACTACCAGTAGAAGACCTGTATACTGGTACTGTCAAGGTTCAATGTTGGCTCTGTTGAGCCTCATCTTTAAGATTCTGGGCATCAAGAGAATGGAACTGAAAGTATATTGATGATAGCTCTAATCCACAAGAAATACATCTGAGAGCTTTTGCCTGTGTGCTCTTGTCTGGTGCTCTGTCCCAACTCTAAGGTCTCTGAGTGATCCCATTTACAAAATATTGCAATGTCCTCCACTCATTTCAAGGGTCATTTGTGTTGATGCTTAATCCTGAAACCTCTTAGTGAGCTAATAGGCTTTCACATTTTCTTACTGGGCGAGTCAAACAACTTTGGGCAGATTTGGTTCTGAATATACTAAACCTAAAGTTTTCTTGTATCTGAAGACAGGAGATGGAAAATGTGCTCCTCCCTGCTTGCTGATTTAATGCATGACCATGCTGCTGTCAAGCACCTGTACTATACATAGCTATAGGAATGAGCAAAAGACTTTCACAGCTCATTACACTGCCTTGAGCGCCAGCACAATGATACGATGTCTGGACTCCAGCTGTTCCTTAGATCATATATTTGATACACAACCCAGCCAACACTGGATGCATCTAAGGCAATGATGCTAGCAGGTGAAGGGAAAACAAAAGGTCCCCCACCCTGAAAATTGTGTCTGTTTTCCTCATAATTCAACTCTTGGAGCACAGGAGAAGGGATGGTCAATTTCATCTATACATTTACTGTGTCATTATCTACCACCCAGGGTCAGATAACCAAAGATCATGGTATAGGTTGATGAGGAAACAGGCCCACTAATCAATGGAACTGCTTGGTTTGTACCAGTTTTTGCCTGGGACTGTCAAGGATGAAATTGTTGCTCACCTTGTGCAGTAACATCCGTTCTTCGAGATATGTGTCCCCGTGGGTGCTCCACTACAGGTGTCGGGCTCGTCCCGGCACCGCAAACTGGAAAATTTTTGCTAGCAGTAGCCCCCTCCGGAAGACCGCGCATGTGCAGAGCGTCCCGCGGTGTTCGCGCCTTTTCTGTGTCGCGTGGTCCGACCTGCCAGTTCCTCCTAGCCAGAACATCTGAAAGATACAAAACAGAGCTCCGAAGCAGGGAGGAGGGCGGGTCGTGGAGCACCCACGGGGACACACATTTCGAAGAACGGATGTTACTGCACAAGGTGAGTAACAATTTCTTCTTCTTCGAGTGACGTCCCCGTGGGTGCTCCACTACAGGTGAGTATGAAGCAGTCATCTAACCGCTAGTCGTGCTTCGGAAGTACTTGTGCACAGAAGAAAGAACTGCTTGAGCGACGGCTATGTCTGCTGCTTTGAGACGGTCAAGGGCATAATGTCGAGCAAACGTGGATGAAGACGACCATGTAGCTGCACGGCATATGTCCCGTAGCGGTACGTTCTTCATGAAAGCCGTGGAGGCGGCCATACTCCTAGTTGAATGTGCTGTTGGTGGACAGGGTAGAGACCTGCCCCTGAGGGTGTAGCAACGAGTGATACAGTTAACGATGTGCCGAAATACGTTGTGACGACAGTTGATGACCTTTAGAACGATTCGCCAGTGACAACAGTAATCGTGGGGACTTCCGGAAGGGACGCGTTCTGTCTAAATAGAATGCCAACGCCCTTCTGAAGTCTAATGTGTGCCAGCGGGCTTCCTCAGGTGTAGCATGTGGCTTGGGGTAGAAAGTAGGAAAGACTATAGGCTCATTGACGTGAAATGACGAATTAACCTTTGGCAGGAAAGCTGGATGACATCTCAGTGAGACTCCCTGCTGAGTGAATACTGTGTAGGGAGAATTGGCAGAGAGTGCCGCGAGCTCGGAGACTCGTCGAGCCGAGGCGATCGCAAGGAGAAAGGTAACTTTAATTGTGAGGGTCTGTAAATCACAAGTTGCAAGTGGTTCAAATGGTGGGTAGGTAAGAGTGTCCAGGACGAGGGTAAGGTCCCATGGTTGTGAGATAGGTCTATGCGGTGGGTAGAGATTCGAAATACCCTTGAGGAACTTCTTCGTGAGTGGATGAGAGAAGACGGAAAAACCCTCTATTGGAGCGTGAAAGGCCGAAATTGCTGCCAAGTGTACTCTTAGGGAAGCAGCAGCCAAGCCTTGCGAATGTAAATGAAGTACATAGTCTAGGATGCACTGAATATGTGCTTTGAGAGGATCGATGGTCTGTGATTGGCACCATGCGAAGAAGCGACGCCACTTGTAGAGGTAAGATCATTGAGTGCTGTGGCGTCTGCTCTGTACTAGTACGTCCCTGACTGCTTGGGAGCAAGTTAGCTCTAGGCCTTGGAGCCAGTTAGGAGCCAAGCCGTCAGGTGCAAACGGTCGATGTCCGGATGGAGAAGATGGCCGTTTTTCTGCGAGATCAAGTTGCTGATCCGTGGAAGTCGTCGAGGTCTGGACACCGACATCTGCATGAGTTGCGTGATCCATGTCTGGCGAGGCCAGAAGGGGGCCACCAGGATTACTGTCGGTGAGTCGGATAGTATCTTCTCTATTACTCGGGGTATCAGTGGAATTGGGGGAAAGGCGTATAAGAGATGGTATGTTCCCCACCTGAGCAGGAAGGCATCCCCCATCGATTGGGTGCCTATGCCCGCTCTTGAGCAGTAAGCGCGACATTTCTTGTTGTCGCGAGTAGCAAAGAGGTCGATCTCTGGGTAGCCCCATAGCTGGAACAGATTGCGAGCTACGGAGTGAAGGAGTTCCCATTCGTGTTGGGAATGGAAGGATCTGCTGAGTGCATCCGCAATTGTATTGGTTTTGCCAGGGAGATAGGAGGCTGTGAGTGTGACATTGTGATGAATTGCCCAGTTCCAAAGGCGCACTGATTCCGCACACAGGGTCCTGGACCTGGCTCCGCCCTGTTGATTGATGTAGTATACAGTGCATATGTTGTCCATAAGGACCTGTAGAGTGGTTCCCTGTATTTGGTGGACGAAGTGGCGACAAGCGTTGAAAACTGCCCTGAGTTCCAGGAAGTTTATGTGAAGTAGGGATTCTTGGTGGGACCATAATCCTTGGACTCAATATGCAGCATATGTGCCCCCCAGCCTACGAGGGACGCATCCGTGGTAAGTTGAATTGACGGGGATTGGATCCGGAAGGGAACACCCGCCAGAGTATTGGCCGGTTGGAGCCACCATGCGAGCGATTCCTTGACACGGCAGGGACAGGTGTGAGACTGTTGATATTGGTAATGCCCGGTTTGTAGGCTACAAGGAACCAATGTTGTAGACATCGCATGCAGAGGCGAGCGTAGGTTATGACATACATGGTGGAGGCCATGTGGCCTAACAGCTTCAGGCAGGTAAGGTATGAGACTGTCGGGGCCGTAAGCAAGATGCTTGATAGGTCCCGTATGGAGTCGGCTCTGTCTGTAGGTAGGTACGCCATAGCGGTGGTAGAGTCTAGTTTGGCTCCAATAAAAACGATGGACTGGGCAGGAATCAGAGTAGATTTTGGAAGATTGATAATTAGTCCAAGAGTCTCGAAGATACCGTTTGTAGTGGTAACTGCGGTCTCGGCCTCTTGTCTCGAAGGGGCCGTGAGGAGGTAGTCGTCGAGATAAGGAAAGATGGTGATGCGGCTCGACGGAGGTACGCAGCTAAGACTGCCATGGTCTTTGAAAACACTCTTGGGGCTGCGGATAGGCCAAAGGGGAGCACCGTGTATTGGTAATGATCGTCTCCCACGGTAAAGCGTAGAAATCTCCTGTGAGCTGGATGGATGGCAATATGGAAGTATGCGTCCTGTAAATCGAGGGACACGAACCAATCCCCTCTGTGTAGTGTTGGGATGATGGAACCCAGAGTAACCATCTTGAATCTGTGTCTTCGCAGGTGGCGGTTGAGGCCGCGAAGATTTAGGATCGGTCTCCATCCCCCTGACTTCTTCTCGGTGAGAAAGTACCGGGAATAGAACCCTCTGCCTCGGAACTCGGGAGGAACTATTTCCACCGCACCCATGGTAAGCAGGTGCATGACCTCCTGACGTAACAGGGATTCGTCAGAGGGGTCCCTGAACAGGGACAGGGATGGGGGGTTGGTGGGAGGTAAAGTGGAGAACGGAATGGTGAGCCCAGAGGTTACGATCTCCCTGACCCAACGGTCCGTGGTGATGGCGAACCAACGAAGGGAGTAAGGGTTCAGACGGCGGTGGAAAAGCTTGGTTACTCATGTTGGGGATTCCAGTAAGGGGATGGTACGCAGACCCTCGACAAGTCCGTCAAACCTGCTGCCGAGGTTGCTGCTGGTTGTGATTTTTGTTAGGCTGCTGGCGGCGGCGTTGGGGGCGCTGCCTTTGTTTATGTTGGTCGTAAGGTCTAAAGCTTTGGTTGGAATAAAAAGAAGAAGTAGAAGGGGGAGGCCTTTGTCTGTTATACGGCCACGCTCTCCTGCGCCTGAAAGGCGGAGTGTACATCCCGAGAATTCTTAACGTGGTTCGGGAGTCTTTTCCGGAGTGAAACACTTGATCCGTGTTTTGGGCAAACAGGGACGCTCGGTCGAACGGAAGGTCTTCCACCTTAGGCTGTAGATCTTTTGGCACAGAAGCCAGGTGGAGCCCAGAGTCACGTCGCATGACAATCGATGTCGCCGTAGTGCGGGAAGCTGAGTCGGCAATATCCAGAGATATCTGGAGTGCATTACAGGCCACTGTGTAACCCTCCTGCACGATGGATTTCAGTACGTCCCTTTTGGAATGAGGAAGATGTTGTATCAACGGCACCAACTTCGAGTAGTTATCGAAGTCATGGTTAGCAAGATGGGCGGAGTAGTTTGCCATCCTTAATGTGGCTGTTGCCGACGAATATACCTTCCTGCCAAGCAAGTCCAGACGCTTGGCTTCTTTGTCCGCGGTGGAATTTCTCGCTTGTGCGGACCTTGCCTTTTGTTGCGCTGCGTCGACAACGATGGAATTTGGTACGGGGTGAGTAAAAAGAAATTCTACGTCTTTGGCATCAATAAAGTATTTTCTGTCTGTGCGTTTATTGGTAGGGGGCATAGATGCCGGGGTTTGCCAGATGTCATTAGCAACTTCAAGGATAGCGGAATCGAAAGGGAGAGCTAGTTTAGATTTGCTGGACTGCTGTAAGTTTCTAAGGAGGGCATGGTGTTTTGGTGGTGCCCCAGAGGTGCCTAAGTTTTGTGAATGCGCTACCCGTTTGAAAAGTTCATGAAATTGCTTGTAGTCATCCGCAAGAGGAGGTTCGTCGTTAAAAACCGCGTTGTCCGGGGAAGAAGAAGCGGCATCTGTCGGAGAGGCCACGGGCTGGTGCTCTGCCACCGGCGACTGAGTGGTATCGTCATGCGGGGCAGAGGTTGTTGACGCATCCCCGGTAGGTGTTGGTGGGCGTTGAGCCGGCGGAAGAGAGTCCTGGGTAGTCGGCCGTGGCGAATATAATTGTTGCCGGTCTTGGGACAAGGTTGAGCGCCTTGTGACTGAACGTGAATGATCAGAATGAGGCGAGGTGTGCATACGATGGCGAGAACCACGGTGTGAATACTGCGGAGAGTAAGAAGCGGCGCTCCTGTGGCGATAGTAACGGGAGCGAGGAGGAGATCGCGGGGATCGTGAGCAGTATGAGTAACGATACGGAGATCTCGAGTAGTATGTGCGGTGATAGTGAGGCGGTGTAATGGATCGCCTTGGGGATCTGTAATAGCGATGTGTAGGGGAATAATCATAATAGTGGTCCCGCCGTCTTTGAAGTGGTGAGAGCGATGGTCCAGGAGAGAAGGTCACCCTATCTGAACCTGGAGAAGGTGTGCGAGGATGGTGGGTCTTCCTTCGCGCCTTAGTCGGCACCGCCGTGGATGGTAGAGCCTGGGGGACTGGGCTACCCGGAATGGAGGCAACTGAGGCAACTTCAGAGACTTCTCCCAGAAGGTGTGGTGACCGAGGCACCGAAGATGGAGATGGTGGGGCCGTGTCACTCCCAGAGACATGGGGTTGTAGGGCCTTAAGGGCCAGTGCTGAGACCACACACGGAGCCGGCTCAGCCGCGCACAATGGTTGGTCGGTGCGGGTTGGTGCAGACGTGCCCCGAGTGTGTGGGATAGCTGCATCACTAGGTCTTGAGTGGGATGACCTAGGTGCCGAGTGTTTCCTCGGTGCCGCATCCGGTGCCTTAGGTGGTTGCGGCTTGGTCTTCGGTGCCTGCTTAGGCTTCGGTGCCGGGTCGACTCCCGGTGCCGGCTTGGCCTGGGAGCGATCATGAGGCAACAGTGCCGAGTGCCTCGGTGCCGAGGACCACACCGTATCTGGCTGCGGTGCCGCTCGGAGACTCGGTGCCGCCGATGATGGTGCCGATTCCGGGCGGCCTGGCGGGACCGATATCACTGAGAGCGCGGGACTCGGCGCTGATGTGCTGCGGGCTTTCGATAATTTGTCGGCTCCCTGTGTGGGAGGGTGGCCCGACGAGCCTCGTGCGTCTGTTGCACTTAGGCTCTTGGACGGAGCGGAGCCTCTTCCGTCCTTAGACTTATGCGCACCCGGATCCTCTCGTTCTGTTGCTGACGGAGGCTGGAGAGCCTTATTGAAAAGCAGCATTTTCAGGCGCATTTCTCTGTCGCGCCTTGTGCGTGTGGTTAACTTGGCACAGTGACCACATTTCTGGGGGATGTGGCCTTCTCCTAGGCAGCGAATGCAACGGGAGTGGCCATCAGAGACAGGCATGGCTTCTCCACACGAAGCACATTTCTTAAATCCCGGAGAGCCGGGCATGTCTGCTGAGGAGGTCTCCGGGAACAGACCAACTTGAGGGCTCGCCGGAGCGTCCCTCAGGGTTTATAACGGGAGAGGAAAATTTTTTTTTTTTTAAACTATCAACTACTAACTAACTAATCTAAAAGAATAACTGACTAACACTAAGTAGGAAGGGGCTAACTGGGAAAGAATATAGAAATACAAGAATAACAATTTCTCCTCAGGAGAGGAGCGTGTTCCAAATCCGTCTGCGGCCGTGGATGGTTAGGAGGAACTGGCGGGTCGGACCGCGTGACGCAGAAAAGGCGCGAACGCCGTGGGATGCTCTGAACATGCGCGGTCCTCCGGAGGGGGCTACTGCTAGCAAAAACTTTCCGGTTTGTGGCGCCGGGACGAGCCCGACACCTGTAGTGGAGCACCCACGGGGACATCACTCGAAGAAGAACTTGAATGTTCTATGTTCTTTTATTCGTCTGTGATACATCTGGTCTTCTCTTAGGGTACGTCTAGACTACGTCTCTGTCGCCAGAGGCATGTAGATTAGGCTACCAGACACAGTAAAATGAAGCAGCGATTTAAATAATCGCCACTTCATTTAAATTTACATGGCTGCCGCGCTGAGCCGACAAACAGCTGATCAGCTGTTTGTCGGCTCAGCGTGATAGTCTGGACGCGCGGGTGGCGACATAAGAGGTATTTGTTGACCATCGTGCTGAGCCATGTAAATTTAAATGAAGCGGCGATTATTTAAATCGCCGCTTCATTTTACTGTGTCTGGTAGCCTAATCTACATGCCTCTGGCGAAAGAGGCACGTAGTCTAGACGTACCCTTAGAGACAGGGGATTAAAAGGAATAAGCCAGATATCCTTGGCTGGACTGAAAATCAGAGCAAGCTTCTCCCTGGTCTTCATCTGCAACATGTCCAATAAGGTATCAGATGTCTCTGATGAAACTGTGCAATTTGAGCGTATTTGCCTACCTCCAAGAGTTTCTGAAATGATCAGTTTATCAGGAGGGGAAAACAGATGATGCACCAATCTGTATGTTCCACTAAAGGAGTCTCATCCCATTCATCAGATATAGGCAGCTACCCCTGCAGTTGTGAGGAGTCCAGAGTCAGCAAGAAAGAGTGAATCAGGGCCAGGTGAATAGGCAGCTTAGAGATGAGCAGTGCCAAAGGAGGAATGGTATAGGTGTCAGCGCACAGGTCAGTGCCAGATGTGGTCTTGTTGACTCCAAAGTCCTATACTTCAGGCCACATGAGGAACTCAAGAGGGCCCTGAATGAAATGTTTCCACGATGTCTGAAGCAAGAGCAGATATGCAGAATATCAAGGTCAAAGCAGGGTACCCTAAAGGTTCATTTCCAGAAAGATTCAAAGTCTCTGAGATGGTTCCAGATCAAGACCAGAGAATTTGGTACAAGAACAGAATCAGTCAGCAGAAAAGCATGCGGTAGGTGTAAGAAGGTCTAGTAGTCTCAGTGGTGTTCCCTCACTCAGGCCCAAAGAGATTAAAGGGGTTTTCAGAATCCAAATCAATGAGGGCGTCCAAGCTGGTTGAGGACCATATGCTGGCTCCAGAGGAACTCACGAGATGACAGCTGTGCCATTTGAGACTTCAAGGCTTGTGTGTTCCAGGAAATACAAAGAATAGCACTTGTACTCTCCTGTGTTTACCCTGTTGTCCTGGTCTCCTCCTTTTAATCCTAATGGGAATCTACATACACTCACTATGCCAAGACAGAAGTGTCAGTACTGGAGGAAAGGTGTGGTAATGGGGCCAAGGGAAATCATGTCAGAAGTGAGCACCAAGATGGCTGCTTCCAACAGCATCACATCAATATACATTTTGTAGCACTTATAAGGCTCCAAGCCCAATATAGAACCAATAAAGGCCCTGAAGATTCCTGGAACAAGTCAGACTATGTACAGATTTCCTCCACACCTCTTAATTACAACAAATAGGTAAGTTAGACTGAAGGAAAACCTAGCCTGACTATATGGGAGCAGATTCCATTCATTTTCTGCAATAACAGTGAAGCAACTGCATTTACACCCTTATAAAAAGGGCTATGACATCTCCCCAGATTTCCTTTTTTAAAAAAAGCTCCACAAATTACACACAAAAAGGGGGGGGGGGGAGAGAAGTAAGTTTGTGAAGTCTAGTACTCAAAAGTTTGGCAATATCAGAATTAATGTTACCTATAAACTCATATATTCACCCTGCAAGTATGCATTATGATACAAATCTCCATTACATACTATTTTTTTCTATAGGACTCCTACTGTAGCCAGGCACAGAGTAGATCAGCTCTGAGGATGAAACAGGATGGCATAACAAAGGACATGTGTGTAAGGCTTCTGTCTCATTTAATGAGGAAGTTAGAAGGTATGTGATGAATATGGCTGGGGACAGCAGGAAAAGAAAAGATGGTCCCATGGTAACAGCAGTTCAATGTGCCTCTGAAGAACCAAGTTCTCTCTCTGCCTGACACTGAGCCTCCATATGATTCTGGACTACTTGCTTAAATCCCACAGGTAGTCATTAACAATATGTTTCTCATTTTCTGGAGGTTTGATCATTTTCTGAAGCACCTGTTGTGGTATATGCAGAAGTGCTGAGCATTCAGCTCTAACTAAAATCAGTGCAGATGTGCTTTGGCCATGTGAAATGATAAAAATAAATTTACTTCAAGTACTTTGAAGAAAATCAGGTATTAGGCATCTCGAATTGAGCACCCAAAATTAGTTTACACTCTTGACCTTAATGCCTGGGCCACAGCTTCCTGTGTGTAAAATGGGAATAATACTATCACTTCACAGGAGTAATATAACAGTAAAATGTATTCCTATTTATGAAGCACTCACCCTCTATAGTGATGGAGTGGCACAGAAAAGCCTATGGAGAAATTAATTATGTATTCAGACCAGGCTTTAAATGATGTGCAATAAATAAAGTATAGGGCCACCCACTGAACCAAGATAAAATAAAATATTCAATAGCAGCTTGCTGCTTAGTAAGTGAATGCTATTCATTTTTTATACTGAATGAGGCAGGGGATCCCTGATATAAAATATGTAATCATATAATTAAAAATGATTTTAAAGTATATGCACTAAGGCTCCAATTAATGTGACACAGGCTTAGACTAAGCTCTTTGTGGCACGGATCTTTTGTTCTATGTTGGTCCATCACCTAGCACAGTGAGATACTCATTCAAGATGAGGGGTACCAGGTGTTAGGATAATATCCTGAATTCTAGCATCTCAACTTTGGAGTGCTTGACTCTGCAATCTTAATAATCTTTTAACTCAATGATTTTGCATAATATATTAGCTCCAAAGCACATTACTCACATACAGTGGAAAATAGCAGCTGAAAATAGCAAACCTTATTCCTTACGCCAACCACTTCACAGATTACCACGATTAAGAGTAATTCTGAGTTGTCTCCACATAGCCCTGAGTTTCATATATTTCATTAAGATGTAATAGTTTTGAAAAATCTTTAACATCATTTAGAAGGTAAAGAAAAAGTTGGTATACCAAAAGAAAAAAAATCTTAATAATCAGCTTAAGTTGACAAATAATAGGTCACAGGCAAGGTCCCCTTTAATATGAGCAGTTTGGCATCTGCCCAGGAGAAATACAAATGCCACCCATCAGATTAGCAGAGGGCCTACAGCCTCCCCCTAGGAATGTTAAATTTAGTTGATTAAACTTATTGACTAGTCAATGGATTTTCCATCGCCTTGTCGGTAAGCGAGGAGCCACAGTGGGGTTAGCTCCCAGCCTTGAGCTAACCGTGTTGTGGCTCTGTCTTTTGGATGTATTAAGAGCTGACAGACTCTTTATCCATTTAAAAAACTAAAGCACAGGAGGAGGGATCCAGCACGAGCCGGGACAGCTGATTCCCAGTTCTTGCAAGGTCCCCCCGCTGCATACCAGCCTTTTAAATGGATTAAGAGCCTGTCCCCTTTTAAAATACATTTTAAAAGGTTAATGCGCATCAGGGTGGACCCTGCACAAGTCTGTCGGCTCTTCATACCTTTAAAAAGCAGAGGCGCATCTGGGATGAGGCACGAGCTGGGAATCAGCCAGTCTCCACTAACCCCCCTGCGTCCTCTGCCCCTAAGGAGACAGTGCTGGGGGGAACTGGCTTTTAAGCAGACTCCCCCCAGCACCAGCTCCTGCTCCCCCCATTGCTGCCTCTGACAGAAGTAAGGATGTTAAATAGCGATTAATTTACTAGTCGAGTAGCCAATGGAATATCCATTGACTAGTCGATAGGCACTTCTGCATTGCTCCTTTGAAATGTACAAAAGGCCCAGTGGGGGGGTCTTGGCATTTCAAAGTTGGAACTCTGCATGCAGCCTGGGAGCAGAAGGAAGTCCTGATGACTCTGGGTTCCACATGGGTGCTGCCACTTTGAAATGCACAAGATGAAGTGCGCTACCGCTTTGAAATGCTGCACCTATGAGGCTCCCCAGCTGATCCAGGTTCTGTGGAAATCATGAGTGGAGACCATGGTCAGCTGAGGAGTCCCCAGCTGACTTCAGGTTCTGCGGAAATGCCGCGCAGAGCCCAGGGTCAGCTATGTGGTGCTACCCCTTTGAAACGCCGCCATGGCACTACACTGAGCCTGTACTCTGGGTAGTGCTGCTGCTTTGAAGGCCCCTATCTCTGCCTTCCCTGCATTTGCTGCCTCTAGCAGAGGGGAGGGAGGGGCAAGTGACTAGTCAAGGAACAAGTCAACTATCAAATGAGCTTTTGCTCATTTCTATTAGTGGTGCACATCTGCACATGCCTCAGTGCACATAACATTTATTCCACCCTTAGATGGAAAAATTAGATGGAACACTGGTCATAGGGTAAGATTTTTACCCCTCAGTTCTATTTTCACAGTAAAATCTTATATCTCTGCTTAATACTTCATATTTTACAATCTGTAACTCGTTATAAAATATAGTATTAAATTTAATTTAAAAAAGTTTACTAATGACAGGTTGATATAGCCTAAAAAACAAATAGCACTAATTATAAGGCAAAGTCAAAATATTAAAAGAAGGAAACTAAGTCAGAATGGTCTTATGATTCCATACAGTGGTTTTCATCTTTTTTTCCATTTGCAGATCCCTAAATAATTCTGAATGGAGATACAGACCTCTTTGGAAATCTTAAGACAGTCAGACCCAGGGGTCCACAGACACAGGCTAAATACCTCTGCTGTAACAATACATGGTAAAAAATTGAATAATACAAAGCATTTTTTCATAACTTACTTTCCCACATGCACGACAGTGGTGTCTTCTTTTTGTAAATGTGAACTTGACTTGGCAGTTCATGCAGTTGGGTGCCTTTGAATCAGGAACCCAGGCTGGTTGTTTTTGTCCCAGAACTAGAGGAACTTTAACAGGTTCTACATTTGCATGCACACAACTTCCTCCTGCTTCCAAACTGTTTTCTGTATCAGACTGATTACAATTGGAGCTTATGTCAGTACTAATTTTGGTTTCACACAAAGGGGCCTTTATGGGTGTGGTATTCACTTCCTGGAATTCAGTGCTAGGCATATTTGTCTTGCTGATCTCTCTCTCAGGTATATTTCTTTGAGGAAGATTAAGCAATTGTTTAGGTCTAGCACCTCCAATATGTACATTCTGATGACTAAGAGCAGACACAGGTATTTCAATATTAGTCTCAGTTATATGGCTAGAGACCTCTTGCTGAATAGGATATGTACTTTTTTCTGGTGGCGTCTCTAATTTATAGTCAATATCAGCTACCCTGCAAGTACTATTAATCTCATCTCTCCGATCTCTGATCTCCAGTTTTGCTTTTGTTTGTGATTCATTGACCTTTTTGAAATCCAGCTTATTTACATTTACTAAGTTCACTTGATTTGTATCAGTCTGCGGCAATTCATCCATTTCTTCTCCAAATGGCTTTGAATTATTGGGCTGAAGACACTGTCCAGATAAGAAAGCATCAAGCTCTGCATCACTAATTAGACTTTTAGTGAAGTCTTCCTCAAAAGTTAAGTCAGCTAAAGCTGGACAAGTAATACTTTCATCATGAATGTCAACTGGCTGAAAACCATCACTGCACAGTTCAATTTTAGATTCTGGAACAGGGCCATCAGCACCTGTGTGTATTTGGGGAGAATCATCTTTATTAATTTCATCAGATTCCCCCTTCTCTCCCTCTAAAGTTATAATTTCTTCCACAAAGCACTGATTGATTTGTTTTAGGTATTCTTCCGGTTCAGAAGCTTTCATCTTTCCAAAGGATTCCATACTAGGGAATCCATGCTTAGATTTTCCTGCATGCATAGTCACAGTATCACTGATGACATCTGCTATTTCGTTGTGAGGTATATGACCAATTTTGTCTTCTGTTACAACTACTGGACCACATATGGATACAGGAAGTGGAAGACACGACAATGAGGTTTGAACATCTTCAGCAGTTACATATGAAGTTGAAACATTGTGCAATATTTCATTGGTATGAAGGGCTGGATTGCACAAGTTTTGTTCTGTATTTTTTATATTATCTAATACTATCCTATCCTCTATTTGAGATGTAAAGTCTGGTGAAATGCATTTTCCAGATAATTTTAAACTGATTTTGTTTAACTCAGAACTCTTTGGCAGATCAGAAAGCAAGGATTCCCCATTACCTTCATCTTTTGAATCTACATTTTCAACAACACTCTCTTCAGGTGCCTCTTGACTTATCATACCACAAGGACTTTCATCTTTCAATGATTCACAAGGCAGCTTTTCAAATGTTAGGTCATCTTTGGAAATAACTGTATTTGAAGTCTGTGATTTTACAAAGGCAGATGTAGCATTAAGGCCTGTAATTTGTTCCACCTGATCAAATACTCTATTATCCTTTAAAGTTTCTGTCTTATTTTGACCATCACATGAATCGGAGAGCTTTGTTTTACTCCAATTATGTGTTTTAAAATCTAATTGGCTTAACTCTTTTGTTGGCAGATGTCCTGCATCTTGTAGTGCTGAGTCCCCACCATTCTGTTGCTCTGTGTTTGAAACACTGTTGAAACCCATTGAAGAACTACAAACTGTACCTGGTACTAAAGATAAATCAAAGCCAACCAAAGAGTTCTCATTGCACTGGAAGTCATCTGGCTGCAGCTTCTGAATATCTTCATGACTACTTGTTGCAAGGATCGAATTACCTGTGTCACTGATGAGATCACATATGGGTATACTACACCTCCCCAGGCTCAAAGGTTGAATTTCATTTGAGACCCCACCATCCACAGTAGACAGAAGATCGAGTCCAGTAACATTTTTCTCATTTTGTGCTGCGGAACTCAGTTCAAAGTTTGCTATATTTGTTGTAGCTTGACTGTCTAGAGAGAGTTCTTGTAACGTATTACAACTGCTAACATATTCTTGCACTTTGGAAACTAGGGATACAGGTTGTAAATGATCCAATTCTGAAGAGAATGAATGCTGTATTGACTCGCACTGGTCTGCAGCTGTTCTGTAGCAGTCAAGTTCATCTATTTGAAAACAGAAGGAGATCAAAAACAAAACTTATAAAACAGGTTCCTCCTACTGCCCTCCCACCTAGCAAAAGTTTTATTTAAAACAAAAGCCAGCACCACTTATAAACAACAGACCAAAGTATTTTCACTTCCTCTTGTTCTTAATGATTTACATTTTTTTTAAATGAGGAAAACAAAACACACACAGAACCAAAAAAAAAAAAAGTGTACCACGAAGATCTAACTAACCTGTATTTTGCTCAAATTCATCAAGTAGTTTGTCCAGGTCACAGACTGCTGCTTTAAAATAATTATCCATTCTAGTTATGGCTCTAGTGAAACGTTAGCCCTCTTGGACCTATAAAGAAGAATGTGCTGTTTTATTTAATTGAAGGACCAGGTGGCAAACTGTTTACACAATTACCATATAATAATCTTTTGAGAATTAAAATGGTTTATATTTTACAATGAAATATTTCCTTGAAAATTTTAGAATAACTTCTTCTCTTGTCCCCACATACAGAGTCCAAGATTATAAATACTGCATTGTAAAATCCCTGATGTTCAATATGCTCGCAAGAATCTTCACAAAGATAGAAAAAACAAAGGGATTTAAATGGTCTTCCCAAACAATCATTTGAGTATCAGAGGGGTAGCCGTGTTAGTCTGAATCTGCAAAAGCGGCAAGGAGTCCTGTGGCACCTCAACCTCCTTGATTGGATCCACCTCGTCATCTCCAGCCTGATTCCGGCCTGCACATTTATACCTGCCTCCGGAAATTTCCACTACATGCATCTGACGAAGTGGGTCTTTGCCCACGAAAGCTTATGCTCCAACACTTCAGTTAGTCTATAAGGTGCCACAGGACTCCTCGCCGCTTTTGAATCATTTGAAGGCATTTACTGTAATGTAAAAGTTAAATAGTTTCAAAAAGATTAAGGCAGGAATGAACAATTAAGAACAGACACCACTTGATCATTTAATCCAGTGGTCTCCAACCTTTCTAACCACAAGATCACTTTTTCAATTTAAGTGCAATGTAAGATCTATCCTTGTCCCACTTCCTTCCCACCCCTTCTGATGCCCTGCCACTGCTCCACCCCTTCTCCGAAGCCTCACCCTGTTCACTCCATCCTCTTTCCTCCCCCAGCCTCATTCACTTTCACCAGGCTGGGGTAGGGGTTTGGAGTGCAGGCTCTGGTCTTGGACCAAAGGGTTCAGAGTGTGGGTGGGGCTCCAGGTGAAGGATTGGGTTCTAGGAGGGGTTTCAGGGTGCAAGCTCTGGGTAGGAGTTTGGGTATGGGGGGGGACTCACGTCTGAGGCAGGAGGTTGAGTGTAGGACGAGGTTCAGGGCTGGGACAGGGGTTGAGGAAGCATAGACTGCTTCTGCATGGTGAAGCAGTGGAGTTAAGTCAGGCTTACTCCTGCCCTGGCCCTGTACTACTCCTGAAAGCAGCTGGCATGTATAGGATGGCTCCATGGCACCATGTACTGCCCCTCATCTATTGGCACTGAGCCCACAGCTCCTACTGGCCATGGTTCCCCATTATTGATCAATAGGAGCTGCAGGAGTGGTGTCTGCAAGCAAGGACAATATGTGAAGAGATCCTTTGCTTCGCCTTTCTCAGGGACCACAAGTATATTCCAGCCACTTCCAGGAGCAGCAATTACCACAAGGATAATTACTACAGCCACAACAGGCTAGGCAATTTAGAACTCACTACTCAAAGAATTAAATTTAAGTGTAAGAGAGAAATGAAAATTATGAAACGCACAGACCAGTCAAAAATAAACACACTTTGCAAGCAGTAAAAGTAGTAACAACAACCCCCCACATACGTGTTGGGTCAGGAGATGAGCATGCAGGACAGTGTGTGTTTGTGAGAATAAGAGAGACATACAGTGTAAGAGTGACAGATTTGCATTGTCAAGCTCCCTCCATCCCCTTCTCGGTGTGAAAATAGGGTACAGAAGTGAGCGGGAGGGACACCCTGACATTAGCAGGCCCCCCTCTTTTCCCTCCCGCATCCTGCGTAGCAAGCAGGAGGCTTCCAGGGGAGCAGCTCCAAGGCAGAGGGCAGGAGCAGCACGACAGTGGGTGAAGGGGCAACTGAAGTGTCAGCGCCTGATAGCTTCCCAGTCAAATTAGTCAGGATCATCTGTCAGAAGCTCCAAGATCTACTGTTAGATCCCGATCTACTGGTTGGTGACCACTGATCTAATCTGACCTCCTATGTATCACGGGACATTGAATTTCACCAAATAACCCTTATATTGTACCCAAACACTTCAGCCCTCTGGAAGCTAAACTGAAGTGTGCCATGGGCAGAAGACAGAAGAATGTGGAGGTACCACCAGGGTTTTTGCTGGATATTTGCAGGGATCAGGAGAGGCAGAACACAATTGGCCAATTGTGTACTGGATGGAAAATTTCCCCCCTGATCCCTGCAAGTAATCAGCCAAAACACTGAAGCATGATATCTGATTACAGTTGTTATCTTAGTGTAAGCTGCAAGTGTTATGAGTATGCACAGCACAACGCAGAGCTTCTTGGTGTTCTCCATCACGTGAAGGGAAAGAATTAACAGGGAGAATCACAGATTATAAAACCTAACTCCTGACCATCTAGAGTACATAGAATTCCTCCTACAAATGGATTAAAGTATATTTTTGAAAGATTTCTAATCAATTTTAATGTTTCCAAGTGAAATTGAATCCACAACCTCCCCTGGTAGTGTTCCAATGCTTAATTATCTCCACAGCTAGGAAGCTGCATCTTATATCAAGGATGAAGTTATCCAACTTCAACATCGAGCAATTGGATTTTGTTTTGTCTTAGTCTGCAAGACTGAAAATCCCCATACAATCAAATGTCTTTTCCATGTTTATATATACACACCTGTGCACACTGATCAAGTCACCCTTTCAACCATCTTTTCAGTAAGTTGAAAACTGAGTAAACAGTATATATTGAGCTCATTCAAACTTTGTCTTACAAGACTTGCTTGTCAGCCCTGGATTATTTTTGTAGCCCTTCTGTGTACAGAGGGAGGTGATTTGATAGTGCAATGCTATAGTCAAAAAAGCCTCAGTGTGATATCTGGATGTATAAAAGGAAACTGAGTGCTCATGCAGATATGGTAATCTACAATTTAATGTAAAGTAATGCACACTGGAAAAAATAATCCCAACTAGATATACAATATGATGGGGACTAATTTAGCTGTAACTACTCAAGAGAGAGATCTTGGAGTCATTGTGGATAGGTGCTGAAAGCACCCACTTCATGTGCACCAGCAGTGAAAAAAGCAAACAATGTTCGGAATCATTAAAAAGGGACAGAGAAGAAGAGAGAGAACATCTTACTGCCTCTATATAAAACCATGGTACGCCCAGATCTTGACTGCTGTGTACAGATGTGGTCGCCTCATCTCAAACAGATATATCGGCATTGGAAAAGGTTCAGAGAAGGGCAACAGAAATGATTAGGGGTTTGGAATGGGTGCCATATGAAGAGAGATTAAAAACACTGGGACTTTTCCATTTGGAAAAGAGAAGACTAAAGGGGGATATGTTAGAAGTCTATACAGTCGTGACTGGTGTGGAAAAAGTAAATAAGGAAACTTATTTACTTGTTCCCATAACTTAAGAACCAGGGGTCACCAAATGAAAGTAATAGGTAGCAGGTTTAAAATAAACAAAAGGATTTATTTCCTTCACATGACACACCCTCAGCCTGTGGAACTTCTTGCAGAGGAGGTTGTGAAGACCAGAACTGTAATAGGGTTCAAGATAACTAGATACATTCATGGAGGTTAGCTGCTGACAGACCTGTTAGCCAGGACATATAGGAATGGTGTCCCTAGACTTTGTCAGAGGCTGGTAATGGGTGATGGGAGAGGGATTGCTTGATAATTCCCTGTTCTGTTCACTACCTCTGGGGCATCTGGCATTGGCCACTGTTGGAAGACATGATAATGGGCTAGCTGGACCTTTGGTCTGACCCAGTATGGACATTCTTATCTTCCCATCTATAGTCCTTCTATAAATCACAGCTTTCCAAGACTGAGGTCAGCCAGCAGTCTACATTCCCAGATGCATTACTTGCATTTACCTGTATTAAAGACATTTTGTTGGATGTGATTATTTACCCAGGCTATTCGTATCACTGTAGAAATCTGCTATCCTTACTATTTAGTATTTTACCAATCTTAGTGTTATCTACCAATTTTGACAACAAAGATTTTATAATTAAATGGAAGTTAAATGGAAGCATGAGGAAAATGAAATGTAACTGCTATATGCATTTCACTGCACTCTGCAAATATGTACAAGAGGCGGCAAGACTCACCAACTTAATTATGCTTGAATACAACAGCTACGAAACTTTTTGAATACATAATGTCTCCTTTGGGTTACTATGCTCCCAGATTTATATTAGTTACTCCAACTGATATGCAGTCTTTAGTGAGCTGTATGACTTGTCAACAAAATCCTTGATTTGCCTATAAAAAAGAGGTATAACAGAGAAGTGGTTCTCAAATTGTGGGTTAAGACCCTCGAATGGATCCCACTTTAATGTAGTTGCCAGGACTGATTTGATGGGAGCCCACAGCTGAAGCCAAAGCCCAAGGGTTTCAACACTAGGCAGTAGGGAATCAGCTTATAGGTTTCCAATGCTTTTACTCCTATCCTGGGGCAGCAGAGCTCTGGGGGGCTCAACTTCAGTCCCCCCTCCTGGGGTCCTGTAGTAATTTGTGTCAGAAGATCATGTTGCAATGAAGTTGGAGAATCCCTGAAACAGACAGAGCAGTGTAAACATCCTAAACTGTTTTAACCTCATTCTTCTCCTGTCTTGCCTTTCACATGTATTCAATCATCTATACCTAATGCTGCAAAAAATTACAACCATAAGAACAAAATAACCACTACATTTAATAGGTGGTTTCCTTGCAAGTGAGAATTTGACTGAGACCACAAACTCATTTTGTATAGGCAATAAAGAGCCTTCATATGGCAGCAACTTTCAGTTATTACCCATTTGATATAATTTGGGCTAATGTTTTACTGCATAAAGATTATTTATATTAATATCTTGAGAAATAACAAGTCCAAAAAATTACTTTCAATATATTTTATGCATAAAGTTACAAGTATTGAGTGGAAATGATGCTACCAATACTAGAGACGTAAGCAACTACTTGACACTGCTCACTTTCCCCCACCCCGCTGCCTCTGTATCAGAGGCACTAAAGAAGGATGGGAGGAACCAGGAACCGTGCTGGGGGGAGTCAATTTAGAAGCCGGTTCCCCCCAGCACCATCTCCATGTTGCTTGGAGGGAAGGCAGAGGAGGCAGAGCTACAGTGGGGGACCTAGCGTGAGCCGGGACTGCTGAGTCCCAGCTCAAACCAGTCCTGGACCTACCCCCACTGTGGCTACGTCTAGACTGCAAGTCTCTTTCAAAAGAGTCTTTTTTAAAAGATACTTTCGAAAAAGCTTCTTTCAAAAAAAAGAGCATCTAGACTACAATCAGTACTTGCGAAAAAGCAAGCTGCTTTTTTGAAAAAGAACACCCAGGCAGTCTGGATGCTCTCTTTCGAAAAAGCAGTTTGCATTACATAGAGCCTTTTTTTGAAAGAGCACTTTCGAAAAAAGGTGTTGTTCCTCATGAAATGAAGAGTACCGCCGTCGAAAGAAAAGCTGCGTTTTCGATTTAATTTTGAAAGAACGCAGCTGTAGTCTAGAAGCAGGTGGAGTTTTTTTGAAAAAAAGTAGCCTTTTTTCGAAAAAACCCTACACTCTAGACACAGTCTGTGGCTCTGCAGTTTAAATGTACAGTAAACTTCCGATAATCCGGCACCTTCTGATAATCCGGCACCAGGGGGTGCCGGATTATCAGATATGCCAGACTATCGGAAGGGGGAGCTATGAGGGGTCTGGGGGGGTGCCACCCCAGACCCCTCATAGCCCCCCCCTTCCGATAGTCCGGCTCTGCCCCAAGCGTCCCTGATTCAGCCGCTGCTGAAACTGACCAGCAGCGGCTGAATTGGAGACGCCTGGGGCAGAGCAGCTGGAGTGCTGCCGGGTTGGTCGGGGTAACGCCGACCCTTGGCGCGCGAGACCAACCAGGCAGCACCCCAGCTGCTCTTGGGGACTCCTGGGGCAGAGCAGCTGGGGTGCTGCTGGGTTGGTCCCGCAGCGCCGCTCCTTGACGCTACTGGATCAACCCGGCAGCACCCCAGCTGCTCTGCCTCAGGCGTCCCCAAGTCAGACGTTGCTGATACCGATCAGCAGCTGACTCCAGGAAGCCCGAAGCAGAGCTGCTCTGCCCCGGGCTTCCTGGAGTCAGCTCTTGGTCAATTTCAGCAGCAGCTGACTTGGGGACGCCTGGGGCAGAGCAGCTGGGGTGCTGCCGGGTTGATCCAGTAGTGCCGAAGAGCGGCGGTGAGGGACCAACCCAGCAGCACCCCAGCTGCTCTGCCCCAAGCGTCCCCAATTCAGCCGCTGCTGAAATTGACCAAGAGCTGACTCCAGGAAGCCTGAGGCAGAGCAGCTCTGCCCCGGGCTTCCCGGAATCAGCCGCTGGTCAATTTCAGCAGCAGCTGAATTGGGGATGCCTGGGGTGCTGCCAGGTTGGTCCCGCAGCCCCCAGGGGCAGCGCTAGGGAACCTACCCTGCAGCACCCCAGCTGCTCTGCCTCCGGCTTCCCCGATTCAGCCGCTGGTCAGTTTTAGCAGCGGCTGAATAGGGGAAGCTGGAGGCAGAGCAGCTCCAATGGTCCGGCTGCGGAGCACTTCCGGGTTCCTGATGGTGCTGGACCATCAGGAGTGCCGGACCGTCAGATACCGGACCAATTGAGTTTTACTGTAGTAGGTTGCCTGTACACCCAGCTCCTACTACATTTAAACTGCAGAGCTGCATTTTATTGACTAACCCTGTATTCAATACAATTTGAGTACAGGATTAGTCAATTACCCACTTAACATCCTTAAGCAATACTAGACTAGGGATGTACATACAGATCAAAAGAGTTCACCAGTTAATTAACATTCGATCGTTTAACCAGTTCAACCATTGGTGGGCCAACACAAGGCAACCAGGGAGGCCCAACTTGGACTTGCGGCTCGGAGATCTACCACAGGATGTTCTTGATCTCTTCGGTGCCAGGGAGTGAGAACGGTGCCGAGCCCTCAATACCGAGGCCCGCTCCCGAGATGGAGTGTCACGTGAGGATGCCGGTGCACTGCACACCACAGAGTGTCCAGCCAGTGCCAGCTGGAAAGCTGCCTCCATGAGGAGAAGTTTTAAACGGGAGTCCCACTCCCTCTTAGTGCGCGGCTTAAACGACCTGCAGATCTTACAGGCATCTGTTAGGTGGCTCTCACCCAGACACTTCAGACAACTATCATGAGGGTCTCCTTTGGGCATAAACTTCACGCACACAGCACACGCCCTAAAGCCTTGCGGCCCTGGCATTCCTCACCCCTGAAGGGGGAGAAGAAAAAACAAAGAGCTACTAACTATCTAACTAATTTGAACTTTTTAGAACTATTTACAATGCTAAGAGAAAACATGAACCATTAACTGCTCTAACAGAGAGACATGCTCCAACGACCATCACGGGCGGTAAGAAGGAACTAAGATGGGGTCGCGCCAGCAGGGGTACTTATGCCCTGCCATGGCAGCGCCACTCCAGGGGGTGCCCTGCTGGCGCTATGGGTACTGCTAGGAAAACGCTCCAGAACACACGGTGCGCACACCTGATTCGAATGGACATGAGCAACCACTCGAAGAAGAACTATTGTAATCAGCTGTACAAATTTGGCCTAACTTTGAACATAGTGAGCAGTGTAGGGATGTGAATGATTAACCGGTTTACCCATTACTGTTAGTTAATCCAAATTGTTGTGTGAATAATTAAATCTAACCCTTGGATAAATTGTCAAAAGGTTGGGCTATTCCACCCATCACTCCCCTTTTGGCTGAATCCCAGTCACCATCTAGGATGCAAGACTGTGTAAAACTCCCCACTCCTTTGTGTTTTCTTCTCCTTCCCAGATGATTTCTCTTTCATAACCTTCACCTTTTTCCTTCTTTTTAAAGTCTGTATTTTGCAACCTTGCTGTGACCAGAACAAGGCATCTAAAAGCACTGTCCTGAATTCATACCAGTATCGTGCTATTTACAAGTCCCAGAGTGGCTGTACCATTTTTTTTTCTCCCAGCAGCGGGGTTGCAAGTGAGTCCACATCAGAGACAGAACATGAATTTTCTACCTCTGCTGGTCTTTACTCCTCTCTTGTATGTGCGTTTGTTGTGTTTTGACTCAAAGGAAATGGGATCAGACTTAGTAACAACAACAGTGCCAGTTATTTCAACTAACTTCTCTTTTCTTTAGAGAGACAGTTACCACCATATATACTACCATCTAACAGACAGTCAAACAAGGGGTTCTGCACTTCTGAAAACTCTTCAGTTAAAGGGAAAGGCAAGAAGAGATGTTGTTAGAAGCTAGTCTTCATAAAAGAGATATAAAATCCCATAAAATTGGTTAACTGGCTAAACATTAAGGCAGAGGCTGGGCTGAAGGAGCCTTCCCTGCCTGCAGAGTGCCCAGAGTCCAGAGCAATCCTTGTCTGTAGTGGGTGCTCTGAAGAGCTGGAGCAGCCCCCTGCCCATGGCAGGCAAGGAGCTGCCCCAGCCCCCCCCCCCCCCCCCCCCCATCAGCTGAACAGTCAACCAATTCTGGTTTGCATCACCCAACTGTTCACATCCCTACTTCATATTTTACATTTCAAATGCTATAACTGCTTTCCTTCTTATCTATATTTTTAACAAAGGATTGCAAGGATTTTTAATTTGTTTGAATCATAGTAATAAACAGGTCTCTCGTTACTAACCCTGAACCTTGTTTAAAACTATTGATTTATGCTGGTCAGTAATTTATGCTATCACCTCTCATTCCTTGGGCCTATTTATTCCATCTAAATTAACGTAACAGCACTTATATGGTACATATGGTAGATAAAGGTGTTTGCTAATGTATTACAGAAAAGAGTACTAAAAGTGTATTTGACTTGAGGTAAAATTTGGTCTACTTGGAAATAAATCCACCATAAAACCTTGAACTCGCGTTCTTGTTTTAACTTACCCAAATATTTTAGAATGAGCTTTCAATTTACCATCTTACTCAAATTTATGTAGTAGAAATTCATCATACAAAAACAACTGCAAAATCAGCAAGTACGTGATATATAGTGTAATTACCATGTACTTGTAATACACCTATATAGTGTAAACCAAGAGTCAGTACATGTAGAATCTACTACATATTTGAGAGAGTTAGTGTATGTGTGTCTGTCCCTCTATCAGAGTGATTTTTGTTGAAGAACTCCTCCTAAACAGGAAGAGCTAGGACACCAAATTTGGTATGCAGCTTCCTCTTGTAATTTAAAGCCAAGTAAGGATTTTGCTGTGCTAGGAAAATGCCTGGAATGCAACTTTCTCTCATAAAACGGAAAGGGAGGAGATCTGTTGGCAGAGACAGTTAAACTATATACTGACCTCAGCAATGAGAGATGGTGACCCAGACAGCTATAACCCCACTGGGGCAGCAAGGGGTAGGGGGTGGAGAAAGGACAACTATGCACTATCAGAGTTTGTTCATGTCTGTCTGGCTCCCAGCCTGGGAACCTGCACTCCTCCCTCAGCTGTGCCCAGTGCATGGGACAGGCTCTTCTCATCTGGCCCCAACCTGCTAGCGTCAGAGAGGTCTGGGTTGTCCTCTCTCTCTAGGACAGCCTGCATACTGAATCCCTCATCCCCAAGCCCACCCCAGAGCAATGATTTAAATTAAGAAAAACAAAAATTATTTCAGTTAAGGACTCTAACAATGCCAGCTAAATCCTCTAGTACTCTATACTCTTCATCTTTAAGGAAGGCCTTAGAAAAAAGTAAACCTTTAATAACATCTTAGAATATACTAATATGCTGATCACCCTTTTTTCCAACCAAAATGAATATTAAAGAAAGCTTTATCCAAACAATACCAGCAGTGTGAATTTCAGCCATATCACATGACAAAGCCATATCTTAGATTCCTGCTACAGCACTTAATATTCCACAGATAAAAAGATTAAAGAAATATTAAGCAAGTGTTTTACCCAGTTCAACCTGACATGTAAAGAACTCACACTGTACACAGCGTTATGTTCATCTAAAATATAAAGAGCATGATAACTGGGGTCCTATGAATTTCACACCCCTGAAAAACATATCAGGGACCATCTGATTGCTCAGAAATCAGACTAGGGAGGGATAGGACGTCTCCTTCCTCTACAGCAGGGGTGGGCAAGATACAATTGGAGGGCCAGATGCAGCCCACCAAGCCATCTGACCCAGCCCACGGCTGCCCTGCCACTTCCCTGCCTACAGACAGCTTGAGAACTGAGGACAGGGAAGCACACAAAGTCTCCTCCCGCCACTAAAGGCATGAGACACCTAGAGAGGGGGGCCATCAGTTGTTCAAAACAGCTGGTGGTTCTCTCTAGGTGCCATGTGCCCTTTGAAGGGCAGGGGGCGAGAGACTTCACGTGGTCCCCCACCCCTCAGGCCAATCAGGGTCTGGGGTAGGGATGTTAAATTGCAGGTAACTGACTAATTGAATAGTTAATGTATTTTGCATTGACTAGTCCATAGGGTGTCTCTGCCTCTGAACTGTAGAAGCAGACCTAGGCCTGTTGCTACACTTTAATGCCAAAAGCACCACTTGGAGCCTGGGATTAGCTGGAGACTCCCTGCTGACCCTGGGCTCCAAATGGTGCTGCTGCTTTGAAACATTGCCACAGGAGCCCAGCTTCAGGTTCCTCCCAGCATTTTAAAGCCACAGCACCGTTTGGAGCCCAGGATCAGCTGGGGACTCCCCAGCTGATTCCCAGTTCCACATGGCACTTTTGCCTTTAAAGTGTAGCAACAACCCTAGGACCATTTCTACACTTCAAAGGCGGAGACACCCTAGCAACTAGTCTCCTCAGCTCTCAGGACACCCCAGCTGATCCCGGGCTCCACAAAGGTCTGCTGCTTTGAAATGCCAGGAGGAGCCTTTAAAATGCCACTGCAGGAGCCCAGTGTAAGAGGCAGTGCTGCTTAGAGCCCAGAGTCTGGCTCCAGGCTCCATGCAGCGCTGCCACTTTGAAATACCCCTTCCTTCATTTCCCCCGCTGCCTCTTTCTGATAGAGGCATCAACTGGGGGGGGGGGGGGGGGAAGACAACTAGTCAACAAGCTTGTCCACTATTTGATAAGCATTTGCTTATTAGATAGTCGACTAGTCCTTCACAACCCTAGTCTGGGGACAGGGGAGCACCCAATTTCCTCCCCCTGCCAAGAGTAGGCCACACCTAGAGGGATATGCCGATTTCTGCCCGAAGCCCTGCCCCTTCAAGGGGCAGCCCACAATCACTTCCAAAATTCATGAAGTGGCCCCCCTTCAAAAATTATAGCCTGTGGGGCAGAGGTGAGCTATTATGGGCAGAAATCAGACCCCCCTCCACAAGAAGCTCAGGTTGTTGCCCCTATCAAGATGGTGATTAGTCCTACTGCAAGTGCAGAGGACTGGACTTGATGACCTCTTGATAACCTCTTCTAGCATTCTGATTGTATGAAATCATGAAATTGACCAATTTTAAGTTAGTGAAACTGACCCAAATGAACCGTGAATTTGGTAGGGCCCCCACTAGCAACACTTGAAAAATAGCTGTAAACAGCTTATTTAAATTCTAATTATTGATGTTATATTTTAGTAGAAGACTTAACCAGCATTGCGTGGGTCCTTCAGAGGGGCTGGCAGTGTGGGGGGAGGAGGAGTGCAGGAATCAGGGCAGGGCCTTGGGGATGTGGAAGAATGATAAAGGACAGAGTAGGAGGGTCCCATCCAGCAGGGATTTCTTCCCCCCTTAATACCTCCCCAGCACCCAGGGGCTTCCTCCCTCCCGAAGCTGTAGCCAAGGGCTGGGGGAAGAGGGGATTAGAGTGGGGGGGCTACTTACCTGGTCTAGTGGCAGGCAAGATGGCATGCCCCAGTCTTGCTGGCCATTCTCTTGATGATGCAGCTGCCCTCAGTGGACTCTATATAGTATAGCTTTCCCCTGCATGCTTACTGCCCTCAGTATTGCAGCCCCCTCTCTGTGCCGCTCCCTTTCTAAATATGGAACAGTCCCATTCCCAGCACTTCCCATTTTTTGGCACTACCAAACCCTGACCCTGTTTCAACTTACAGTAGGAGAAAGCTGCATAGCAAGCTCAGTGGTCCTAGTTCTTACCATTTAGGAGTTCTTGAACAGACTTGAAGACAGATGCACAAATCTCTTAGACACAGATATTTTTAGTTTTCAGGAAGTAGCCTCTTATGATCTTGCTAGTCCACCCCTTAACAACAACAACAACAACAACAGGAATGTCTTCACTTTGAGTTTTGTAAACTTACAGACTTAACCATAGGTCAAAATTACTAAGTATCTATCCACTTAATCTAGAGATCAAAATAATGTTTTAGGGTTTAATAGTAACTAATGGTACTTGCTTCCACTGCAAAGTTCATAGCTCAGGGTATGTCTACATTGCATTCCTCCTTCGAGAAAGGAAGGCAAATGCAGACAAACCAAATTGCAAATGAAGCGCAGATTTGAATTTCCCGTGCTTCATTTGCATCATGACCAGAGGCTTTTCCAAAATACCATATATTGAGAAAAATGGGGTTATTTCGGAAAGAAACCCTTCCTTTGAAATAACCCTTAAACCTCATTTTTAAGGAGTATTTTGAAGAAGGGTTTCTTTTCAAAATAACCCCGTGTGGACCACTTTTTTGTCCCCCCTCAAATATGGTATTTCAGAAAAGCAGCTGGACGCAATTATGCAAATGAAGCGCAGGACATTCAAATCCGCGCTTCATTTGCAATTTTGTTTGTCTGCATTTACATTCTTCTCTTAAAGGAGGAATGCAATCTAGACATACCCTCAGTCAGGGAGTTAAGCCAGTGATTCCCAACCTTTTTCCCCATGAAGGAACCCCTAAAATAGTTTTTCATATCCCGAGGAACCCCTACCTATGAAAATGTTTGCTTGGCCAGAAAAAGTTGACAGCAGGGAGCGCAAATCAATTACTGCTAAATTATTGTCAAGAAAATTTATTTGTAAAGAGCTGTTATATTTATACGTCAGCTTTATTTATTCCATGGTTTCTCACAGAACCCCTGACAATGGTCTGCGGAACCCCAGGGTTTTGCAGGACCCGGGTTGGGAAACACTGAGTTAAGCTATGGAAATGCTTTCAAACATACAACACACATGAGCACTTAACTGTAGGAATATGGCCTTGCTCGGATGAAGTGTTGCTCCATATTTAAGAACATACAAATGCCACTGACAGAGATTCAACTCAAATTAGGGATGTAAAATCCCATTCAAGTTTTTAACTGGTTCATCAATTTAAGAGGGTTGGCAGGTTGCTGCAAAAACTGGCCAATGGGAGCCACCTGGGCCATGCTTGAGGGTGCATGCAACACATGACTCCCTGCTCCATCCTCACGGTGTATGTGGGGCCGACACGCACATGCTGGCTCCAGCATCCAGCCTCTTTGAGTGATATGTGGGAGCACAGCAAGCACTGAACCTGCCCAAGGGTCCCACTCTGCTACTAGCCGGGAGACACCTATGGTAAGTGCTTACCAACCATAGCATACACTTTGCACCCCACCTCCTCTGGCACCCCACCCTTGTCACAACTCCTCCTGCACCCAAACCCCTTGCACCCATCCAGAACCTCCGCCCCACATCAGAATCCAACCCTGCACACCCTCTTCTGCACTCCCACCCTGATCACAAATCCCTCCCTCAAGTCAAATCCACTCCTGAACCCAAATAATCTCCCAGACTCTGTACCCCAATCCACTGCCCCAAATCACAATCTCCCTCCTTCACAACTCCCTCCCAGACCCCACAGCCCTTCCTGCATCCCCATCCCCTACCCCAAGCTCCTTTCTGCACCCACTCCTGAGGATAATAAATTACGGTTGTGTGACTAATCGTGCAGTTGATAAAATTTACATCAACCACATGATTAGTTGATAAGGTCCTCTCTGAAGAGCTACAGTGGTGGTAGCTCCAAGAACCAGCTCAAGCCGGGACTGAGCAGCCCTGGCTCATGCCAGCTCTGGGAGCCACTCAAACTGCAGCTCTGCATTTTAAATGTAGTAAGAGCCACTGGGCCCGAATCACAGAAGCACAGCAAGAGGGGTAGAAGGGTGGGACAAGTAGTCGATAATCCTCTAGACTACCCAATAAGCTTATGCTTATCAGGTAGTTGTTTTGTCAAGTTCTCACTAACTTTCCCCATCTCAGACCCCGTATCTCCTCCATTAATATAATAGAAAAATGAGGCCCTTGATCACTTACCAAATTCTTAGAGTGGCCCCCCATCAAAAATTATTGCCCACTGTAATATTATATTAAGAATCAGCTTAGTGTTAACCTTGAAGTTTTAGAAATGAAGAAACATGTATTTTAAGACAGCATGATTTTTAAGACTTAAAAAAAATGTGCCACTGGTACACAAAGGCTATTTGACATATATGTTGTTGAATTTTACTCAATTTTACCTGTAGGTACAACTGACCAACAATTGAATGATTTAATTAACATCGTCAGTTCAAGAGAGTTACCACCATGACACACAGCTTGTGAAGTGCAAACTGCTTCAATCCAAGATGACTCAAGAACATAACTATGCTCCACAATAACAATTTGCAAAGTACTAGTTTCCAATATTTTAAGGTGTGTTGGGTTTATCAACCCAAAGTGTAATTGTGTACCTCATGGTTAACCAATGAGCTAACCAATGGACTCATTAGTTCTTGGTTACACGTAAGTACTGAAAAGCAGGCTCCCTGTGCACACTGGCTCCTGGGGAGCAGATGGCCACCCTGTGTGTAACCATGTAACTTGCTGTGCTGAAATTTTCAGCAGTTACACAGGTAAACACATTTTCACATCCCTAGGTAGTAATTTGTATCATATCTGCCTAGATTAGATAGTATAATCCTTATGGCAAAAAGTTTCTACATGTCTAAAAATTTCTCTTTCCAATATATAAATACCTTGTACATCTAGTAAGAGGCGCAGACAATCATTTGCATACCACTCATACGTCTTTGTTACTTAGTTATAAGAAATGATGAGGATGGGCACAGGCTAGAAAAAAAACTGTTCACGTTCTGCACAAGATGTTCCATTTAAAATGAGAAGTCACAAAGAAGTTTAATATGTTCACAGATCATTCATTTTACAGCCCCCCCCCAGACAGAAAGTTAGTTTCTAAGCGTGTCTAGACCAGTATTTCCCAATTGGTGCTCCGCGGAACCCTGGGGTTCCGCAAAGCAAAAGTAGGGGTTCCGCGAGGAGCCGGCACTTCCCCGCCCCCTCTGAAAGAGAGAGCACTGGTGTGACATGACAGACCCATCCTGGGGGGAGGACTCACTGATCTCTGCGCTTTACGGGGCGCGCAAGGGGTGGACGCCTGTCTGTGCCACCTGTTCTTGCGCAGCAGCACAGCATGGCTGTTCTGCCATCAGCGGAACGCTGAGCTGGGAGACCTCAGCTGCCTGCCGGTCCATGCATCCAGGGAGGGAGGGGGCAAGAGGGAGCATGCGTCAGGGGAAGGGATTAGCATGGGGGAGCCAGAGCGGGGAATTCAAAATGTTTGCGGCCGCAAGAGACAGGGCGGAGAAGGCAGCGAGGGAGATAGGAGAATGGGAGCAGAATTGGAGCGAGGGAGGAAACACCAGCATTATCCCAACACCTGGAGTTAAGGCACGAAGGTGGTGAGTTTTGGAGCTAGGGGAGCACAAGGGGCTGAAGTTGGAGGTCCCTGGATGTAGGAAGACGCCAAGGACGGGGCTTGCCTACAGATGGCCTGTGGGCTGGTGCATTGAGGCAGGAGCCTCACCAGTCAGACAGGTCCTTACCTGTACCTGTCTTTGGAGTCCTGGGCTGGGACCCGTTCCCCTACCCCCATCTGCCAGCAGCGGGGCAGAACTGTTGGAGATGCTTGTGGTATCGGACCACAAAACAGACTGCCATGGAGAGAGAAACAATTGTAAACTGGTTAACAAAAGGACAGCGGGGCGGCCGTTAAAGCCAGAGTAAACTGACAGAAAAGGGGAAGCGGACTGCTACCCCTTTACAGCCAACTAGCCAGCAGAGGCATATGGAGGCAGGGGCAGAGGGAACAGTTGCTCCCAGCCAGCACACCAGGGGAGTGCCAGACAGGAGTGACCGCATGTGACCCACAGCGGGGAAGGAAGCACTTCCCTTCTCCGAAGGAGCCAGCGTGCCCTACCTGAATAGCTGGGGCTGTGGCACCCAGCAACTTAGTTCCGGGGCCTTTCTGCATGGTGTGGGGGAAGGGAGGAAGTTCAGGAGACCGGGGACTGCGTATCTCAAACTATGAAGGCAGCACCCTCTGCCCTGGGACTCCCCATGCCCCACACCCTGCTCCCCCCTACCCAGCCTGCAGGACGGTATCACGGAAGTAAGTTGCTGGGGTTCAACAGCCTCTGCTGCTCAGGCAGCACGCACACCAGCTGTTTGGGGAGGGGAAGTGCAGTAACACACTTCCCGGAACCCGAGGTGCTGCAGGATTACCAGGTACTGGTCCCAGCTGCCCCTGCCCAGTCCCCCGCCTGAGTACCCAGTCCCTACCAGCACTGTCCCCAGCACCCAGCAGCACCCTGCCACCCACCCCAGGACCCAGCAGCACCCTGGCCCCAGAACCCTGCCACCCACCCCAGGACCCAGCACCACCCTGGCCCTGGCCCCAGCCCCAGCACCCTGCCATCCCCCCTAGAACCCAGCAGCACCCTGTTCCTTATGCCAGCACCCTGCCAGCCACCTCAGTGCCCAGCAGGACCATGTCCCTGACCCCAGCACCCCGCCACCTGAGCCAGCATCCTGACACCCAGCAGCACCCTCTCCCCAGCTCCAGCACCCACTAGCACAGTTGGGACCACATTAGTAAGGCTTAGAGGCTTTCGGGACTGACTTTCCTGGTTCCTCACCCCTCTCGTAAATAAAGACAATGCTAAAAACTTTTGAGATTAACACAATATTTTATTTAGAAATGAAGCCTGACCAACAGGGGCCAAACCCCCATCTCACTGCAGTACCGTAACACTCCTGCACCACTTGACCCCAAATCTGAGCCTATCATAACACTGGAACCCCCCTGTCCTGAGACTCTTACATCTCCAAATTCCTGCACCCCCACATCCTCAGTCTTCTGCCACAACACTCCTGCACCATTCACACATCACAAATCTGTGTCCTGAGCTCATCATACTCACAGCCTCCTGCCCTGAGCCCCTCACATATCCAGCCCAAACTCCTGCACCCTCACATCCACAAGCCCATGGCTTGCTCAGCACCCCAACTTTCCACCTGAGCCCAACACTCCCCAGGCCAACATCCCCTTCTCCTGCATCCAAATTCCCTCCCACAGCTTAGAATTCTCACCCCTTCCCACACCCAAATCTCTCATTCCCACCCCAGAGCCTGCACTTCCTGTCTCAACCTAGTGAGAGTATATAAGGGCTGGGGACAGCAAGTGATGGAGAGGAGGGGAACAGAGAGAATGAGGCCTCAAGGAAGGGGTGCGGGGTCTTGGGGAAGGAATGTGATTTTTATGAATCGCCCCCCCCCTTTTTTTTTCTTAACAAACCTAGGGGTTCCTTGAAATTCTGAAAGGGGTTCCATGGCCAAATAAAATTGGGAAACACTGGTCTAGACTACAGGGTTTTCGTGAAAAAAAAATCACCTGTGTCTAGACTGCAGCTGCATTCTTTCAAAAGTAAATTGAAAGAACGCGGCAGTTTTTTCAATCGTGGTAAACCTCATTCTATGAGGAAAAAGGCACTATTGAATGCAAACTGTGCTTTTTCGAAAGAAAGCGTCTAGACTTTCGAAAGAGAGGGTGTAAACTACACACAGATTTTTTGAAAGAGGCTTATAGTCTATCATGGGTTCCCAAACTGGTGGCGTGCCCCCTTGGGGGGACGTGTAAAGAAATTTCAGTGAGGGTGCGAGGCAACCCAGCCCTTCCACCCCATCAAGTTTCGCTGCCCTGGTCAGTTCTTTTCTTTTTTTTTGGCTTAAGTTTTCCTGCTGTCTTGGGGGGAGGAGGCCTCAGGATTTCTCAAAAAGGGGGCATGATGCCAAAAAGTTTAGGAACCACTGTAGCCTAAGTGCTGTAAGAAAGAGAAGCCAGCTGAAACTGGGGCCACAAAGAAAAAGAACAGGAAACATTATCCTGTGATCCCGCAGCAGTCAGGGGTCTCCCTGCACTGGGGACATTCAAAAGCCTGCACGAAGGTGGAAGGGAGAGCCCAGGCCTGGGGCAAGCTAGGGAGGCGAGGCGGCACAGACAGACCCCCCCACACACACACGGACACAATGCCAGGGGCGCGCACCCACTGGGGCAGCTTTCCCGGGGCTGTTGGCCAGTCCAACGAGCGAAGCACAGCAAGTTGCGAAGAGTCTCGCCCCCTGACTCTCCCCCACCCGGTCCCCACCACCCCCGTCCCGCCGGGACGCGCCCTGCCTGCCCCACAGGCCCCTCAGGGCGGGCGGAACTCCCGTCTCCCCACTATAATAGGGGGGAGGGGAGGGGAGAGGCCCGGCCCCGCCCCAAAGACGCGGCGCGACCCGGGTCAGGGAAGCTTCTTCGCTGCCCCTCAACACAAAGGGCCGATCCCCCCCTCCCGGGTCCCCCGCCAGGAGCCTGGGCCCTGCGCCGCCTCACTCACCGCATAGATAGGCAGGCGCCCCTCCCCCGCTGGCTCCAGGACGGCGGCCCTGCAGAAAGCGACAGCCACCGCCGCTTGTTTGCGTTTTCACGGGACTCGCTCGGGTTTCTCCGCGCATGCGCAGAGCCCGGCTCTCCTTGGCCAGGCGGAGGCTACGACCGTTCCTTGGAACGTCATTTCTGCGCTTGCGCAGAATCCTCCTCTTCCCTTTTATGGGGGGGGGGGGACAGTTTTGGCTCCCGTGAGTCGAGTTCCTCGAGAGTCTCCTGCTGCGCCCACAGAGCCACGCCCGGGCACAGGAGGCGCTGCAGAGCTGAGCGACTGGGCTCCCTTAGCAAAATCAGCCCTCAGTTCCAGATGTACTGCTGCTGCGGGGCAGCTGACTCCAGACGGGTCACCGCTCTGTTCTCACACCCGGTCAGTTAAAATGTCATTAATGGGCTTAGTGGCACACACAGGGAAACTGATCTCCGAGGGCCCTCACAGCACTGGGCATGGCTTCGCTACAGCAGCTGTCAAAATGTCAGTGCAAGATTAGTAGGAGGAGAAGCCCTCAGTTCCTGTAACTCGGAGTAAACAGTTTCAGTATAAATTATGCACCAAAGTCTATGTTAAAAGACTAGTCGGAACGGGTTTCAAACTCAAAGCACATTAGAAATTGCCGCAATTAGGATTGTCTGTACGCCCTTATTTTGTTCCCTATGTGTGAATGTTTAGTGATGCAGACTGTAATTGCATGATGATAACTATTTTTTCAAGGGTCCCTGCCCCTGGGCAAGGAAACGGGGAGGAGAAGAGGGGAGATTAGGAAAGACTGGATGAAGGGACTAGAATAGAGCCTTAGCCAGAGTTTAGGAGCGGGGAGGGGGGGGGGGACAAAACAGGGAGAAGGGTTGGCTGAGAGAGAGGCAAAAAATCTGTGAACATTAGAGCACACTAGTATACTGAATCTGGTGTGGAAACCAAAACCCCGAATTCTCACTGTTCTTCTCTATTTACAGCTACAGGAGAAGTCAATAGGAGTTGTGCTCTACTATATGAAAAATGAGACACTAGGGCTATGTCGACACTGGCGGCTTCTTGCGCGAGTAATATGCAAATGAGGCTAAGCGTGGAATATCGCCAAGCCTCATTTGCATACCTAATGAGCCACCACTTTCAGAAGAGACTCTTGCGCAAGGAGCGTCTCCACTGCCCCTTCTTGCACAAGAAAAACTCTCTTGCACAATGCCATTACGCCTGTTTCCTGAAAAGTAATAGGCATAACGGCATTGCGCAAGATGTTTTTTTTGCGCAAGGAGTAGTGTAGACACTCCTTCTTGAGCAAGAGCTTCTTCTGAAAGTGGTGGCTCATTAGGTATGCAAATGAGGCTTGGCGATATTCCACGCTTACCTCATTTGCATATTACTCGCACAAGAAGCCGCGAGTGTAGACATAGCCTAGGTGATTCAAATTGGCCATCAGCAGTGAAAATAACTTCACATTTCTTACAGGTACCGTCCTATCAGGGGCAGATGACTGTTTTGCGGGGCCCCAGGCAGCGTAACTCCACGGGGTCCCCCCTTTGCCACGGCGCATGCGCCGTGACGCCATGCGCATACGCGGTGGCGCCACGGCGCATGCGCAGGGCTTTTTTAAGCGCGAGGTCCTGGGCGGCCGCCCCGTTCGCCCTGCCCTATATCCGCTCCTGTGTCCTATTGCAACCTTGGTCTCTGCCAGCTTTTTAAATAGCTTCCTGCTGGCTTTTGCTGCACCTCAGCTAGCTCTTGCCAGAGCTATGCACACCCACTTACTTTCACCTCTGCTAGACATAAAAAATAAGTGCACACTTTGGATCTTAATCTCTCCTTGCCTCAGTTCCTCATTTCTAAAATTAGGATAATAACCTTTTACCTCAAAGGAGTGTTATTGAGAAAAAATAAGTAATGTTTGTGAAGCACTCAGATACTACAGATGAATGTCACAGTTTCAGAATAACTACACCTAGCTTTCTCCCACCATAGTCTCTGGAGGGCATGGTATTAAGGTTTGTGGCTGCACTTCTAGGTGGAGACCCACATCTCACTTCATCCTGACCAAGGGTTTTAAAGCTGCACAGTTACCTGGCTTTTAATACAAGATCCCCAGCAAGCTGTGCTTCCTCTCCAAAGGCTGCGATCAGTGTATTGCCTGCACTTATAAACTACTACACAGCTCCTGCTAAGTAAGCATGTTTGTTCTAATGGTAAAAGCATTACAGGGAAAACATATCTAAAAAATATTATTTTAATACTTGCTAAAGAACTGCAAGAGGTCACCCTTAGCTCCAAACTAAGGTTCTGGTAGGTTTTAATCATTCAAAACCTCCAACTGGGTTTTATCTGTGCTACAAATACAGCCCTGTCTTAAATCCAGAGCAGAACAGAGGCATAATTTGTTTCTTTAAGTAGCTTGGACATTTGATCCTGGTGTTGTGTAAGAGGTAATCAGCAGAAAAAGACCCTCTCTTCATGGAGTAGCTTCAGAGCTTGCATAAATGAAGCTGGATAATTTGCATTCACTTCTCCCTAGGGATTCCCCAGGAGATCCACTTCACACTTATTGTCCCACAAATTCATATTTGTCTGTCATATTTTCAGTACAGTCTTTTGAACTCCTAGGTCTCACATCAAAGCTCTCCCCTAGAGAGGTTATGTACAATCCCATACTACAAAAATACCTACAATTAGTGCAATGAGATCTTCCAAAGACATTTTAGGAAACTGCCATTATCTGTTACAATGAGCACCAGAGGAAAGCCCATGAGGGCACAGGTACCAACTCCATGACTGCTCCAGGACTGGGGCAGAGCACCATTATCTAACACTCCCCTCCCCCTGTGCTTCTCCCTGGCTGCCTTTACCAACTCCTCTCCTCCTCTCCCAATGCCTCCCAATCACTGTGAACAGCTAACTCACAGCATTCAAGCTCTGGGAAAAAGGACGAAGAGAAGGGAAGGGGCAAGGCATGGCTGGATCAGGAGCAGAGGGGCGGGTTGAGCACCATCAGGCAAGATGAGAAGTCAGTGCCTACACATGAGGAAATGTATAATTCTAAGAGCCGGGTAGGGATGTTATCTGGTTATAAGGTAAGCATGAGGCTTACCAGTATGCTTACTGGTTAACCAGCCCTTGCCTGTGAATTCTGCCAGCAGCCTGCAGCCCTGGATGCAGAAGGGCTAGCGGGGTAGGTAGCAGGACCCCAAAGTTGCAGTGGAAGCTCATGGTCGCAACAGACTTGGCAGTGGGACCCCACAGCTGTGGCAGGCTGGGCAGCAGGCCGAATGTTAAACAATGAACTCTTTTAACATCTTCATAGCAGGGTTTGTATAATATTCAGTAAATAAGGCATAAATAAATGAGGCCATCCATTTAGTAACAAAGAGAACAAAATATGGAATAACTGCTCATTAAGTGAGTATTATCCATTCTGTGCACTGAATAAGACCAGAGTCCTATAAAAAAATAAGATGTGATCATGGAATTAAAGACTATTACAATGTATACACACAAGGAGGATAAACTAAGGTTACACAGGTAACCTTAAATCCAAAGCTTCCTTCTACCACTGTGTCTTAATCCTATTTTGAACCAAATTACTCATGAAATAAAAATATATTTCTTAGGGGAAAGGCTTAATTTAAATTGATAGTTGGTAAGAGTGTCAATTATGATGCTTCTAGAAAGTAGTAATTTGGTCAATGGGAAGGAACTTAATCAGAGACTAGTGTCACCACCCACCCACCCACTCTCTAGTCAATCAATCACCTTAGCACTTTCCTGTTCTGCACTTGAGATTGTGACTTTGAGTTGTAAGACTACATGGCTACGTCTACACTGGCCCCTCTTCCGGAAGGGGCATGTAAATTTCAGTAGTCGTCGTAGGGAAATCTGCGGGGGATTTAAATATCCCCCGCGGCATTTAAATAAAAATGTCCGCCGCTTTTTTCCGGCTTTTAAAAAAGCCGGAAAAGAGCGTCTAGACTGGCCCCGATCCTCCGGAAAAAGTGCCCTTTTCCGGAGGCTCTTATTCCTACTTTGAAGTAAGAATAAGAGCCTCCGGAAAAGGGCACTTTTTCCGGAGGATTGGGGCCAGTCTAGATGCTCTTTTCCGGCTTTTTTAAAAGCCGGAAAAAAGCGGCGGACATTTTTATTTAAATGCCGCGGGGGATATTTAAATCCCCCGCGGATTTCCCTACGACGACTAGTGAAATTTACATGCCCCTTCCGGAAAAGGGGCCAGTGTAGACGTAGCCCATATGAATGCTACCATCTCCTCTCCCTCACCAATAATTCTCATTTATATTTTAACTGTCATGACCAAACCTTACCAAAAGTAAGAATGTTAAAATGCGGTTAATTGCCTAGTCGATGACATTTCCATCAACTAGTTGATAGGCACTTCCACATTCCTCCTTTGAAACGTACAAGAGGCCCAGCAGGGGCTCTTGTACATTTCAAAGGAGGAACGTGAAACACCGCATACAGCCCGAGGACAGTGGGAAGTCCCACTGATTCCGGGCTGCACGCGGGTGCCTGCTTTGAAATGCACAAGAGTCCCCAGCAGGGGCTCTTGTGCATTTCAAAGTCATGGAGCTTGGGGTTTCAAAGTGGCAGTGCCATTGTGTGGCGCTGCCACTTTGAAGTACCTCTTCCCTTCCCCCTTTGCTGCCTCTATCTCATAGAGGCAGCAAATGCTTATCGGATAGTCAACTAGACTTTTATATCCCTAACCAAAAGAATATTCTACAACCATCAGACTGAATCTTGTTTAAGTATCTGAACATATTTTATTATTTTAAAGCCTGCTTGCAGCCTATGCTCTTGTGGAACTAAGATCTGTGCATTTAGTATTTGTTGCAAGATCTACTTTACAATGCTTCAAGGCCACAGATATTTCTGTACTGCTTACAAACAATGCTATTATAATTCATATAGTACTTTCAATCTGCATGGAACTTTACAAATCGACAGTTTCTCAAAGCTGAAAATCACTATGAGCCAGATCAGTCAAAAGAAAGAATTTAATCCGAAAAATGTGAAGGATAATTGGGAATGAATTAAGAACACCTTCCTTGTTGTTCATAAAACCACAATCCCACACTCAAGAAGACTATTCTTGTTAAAAACTTGACCTGATATAGAGGGGAAGTGAAGGAAGCTATAAAAATAATACATATCAAATGGAAGAAGGGCAAAGTTAATATTAATAAATATAAATCAGAAGTTAGGAAATATAGAAGATTGATAAGGGAAGGAGAGGAACATAATAAACCCCACAAAAGAAGAATATTTATCTAAGTACTCTGGTCTCATAGGAAATCACTGCTAGACCCAAGAGGGAAGAGAAGAGGGAGATGGTCTACAAGGACAAAATCTGCCACAAAGGTGTGCGTACAGGGATGGAGCCTATCATTGACCATTATATTAGAAGCTGCATAAACACTTAAATGAAACTGTCCCTACAAGAGCTGGTCAAATAACTGATTTTTTTCAGGCAGGTCCAAAAAATCAGAATTTTAGAACATAAGAACATAAGATCGGCCATACTGGGTCAGACCAAAGGTCCTTCTAGCCCAGTATCCTGTCTGCCAACAGTGGCCAGCACCAGGTGCCCCAGATCAAGCGATTTGTCTCCTGCCATCTCTCTCCAGCCTCTGACAAACAGAGGCCAAGGACACCATTTTATCCCCTGGCTAATAGCCTTTTATGGACCTAACCTCCATGAAATTATCTAGCTTCTCTTTAAACTCTATTATAGTCCTAGCCTTCACAGCCTCCTCTGGCAAGGAGTTCCACAGGTTGACTACACGCTGTGTGAAGAAGAACTTTCTTTTATTAGTTTTAAACCTGCTCCCCATTAATTTCATTTGGTGTCCTCTAGTTCTTCTATTTAGGGAACTAATAAATAACTTTTCTTTATCGGCCCTCTCCACATCACTCATGATTTTATAGACCTCTATCATATCCCCCCTCAGTCTCCTCTTTTCTAAACTAAAAAGTCCCAGTCGCATTAACCTCTCCTCATATGGGACCCGTTCCAAACCCCTAATCATTTTAGTTGCACTTTTCTGAACCCTTTCCAAGGCCAAAATATATATTTTTGAGGTGAGGAGACCACATCTGTACACAGTATTAAAGATGTGGGCGTACCATAGTTTTATACAGGGGCAGTAAGATATTCTGGGTCTTATTTTCTATCCCTTTCCTAATAATTCCTAGCATCCTATTTGCCTTTTTGACCGCTGCTGCACACTGCGTGGAAGTTTTCAGAGAACTGTCCACGATAACTCCAAGATCTCTTTCCTGATTTGTTGTAGCCAAATTAGCCCCCATCATACTGTACGTATAGTTGGGGTTATTTTTCCCGATGTGCATTACTTTACACTTATCCACATTAAACTTCATTTGCCATTTTGTTGCCCAATCACTGTTTGGTGAGATCTTCTTGGAGTCCCTCAGGCTGGGTCTAGACTACATGCCTCTGTCGTCAGAGGCATGTAGATTAGACACATAGGCAAAGTCAAATGAAGCCGCGATTTAAATGATCGCGGCTTCATTTAAATTTACATGGCTGCCGCGCTGAGCCGACAAACAGCTGATCAGCTGTTTGTCCGCTCAGCGCATGGGTCTGGACGCTCCCCTGCCGACATCAAAGCCCTGTCGGCAGCCCCGTTATGCCTCGTGGGATGAGGTTTACCGGGGCTGCCAGCAAAGGGTTTTGATGTCGGCAGGGGAGCGTCCAGACCAGCGCACTGAGCGGACAAACAGCTGATCAGCTGTTTGTCGGCTCAGTGCGGCAGCCATGTAAATTTAAATGAAGCCGCGATCATTTAAATCGCGGCTTCATTTGACTTTTCCAAACAAAGAAATCTACATGGCTCCATCGACCGGTCCATGTAGTTTAGACGTACCCTCACAGTCCACTTCTGTCTTGACTATCCTAAACAGTTTTGTATCATCTGCAAACTTTACTACCTCACTGCTTACCCCTTTCTCCAGATCATTTATGAATCAGTTGAAAAGGATTGGTCCCAGGACTGACCCTTGGGGGACACCACTAGTTACCCCTCTCCAATCTGAAAATTGACCATTTATTCCTACCCTTTGTTTCCTGTCTTTTAACCAGTTCTCAATCCAAGAAAGGACCTTCCCTCTTATCCCATGGCCATGTAATTTACACAAGAGCCTTTGGTGAAGGACCTTGTCAAAGGCTTTCTGAAAATCCAAGTATACTATATCTACTGGATCCCCCTTATCCACATGTTTGTTAACCCCTTCAAAGAACTCTAATAGATTAGTAAGACAGGATTTCCCTTTACAGAAACCATGTTGACTTTTGTCCAACAAATTATGTTCTTCTACATGCTTCACAATTTTATTCTTTACTATTGTTTCAACTAATTTGCCCGGTACTGAAGTTAGACTTACCGGTCTGTAATTTCCAGGATCGCCTCTAGAGCCCTTTTTAAATATTGGTGTCACATTGGCTACCTTCCAGTCATTAGGTACGGAAGCCGATTTAAAGGATAGGTTACAAACCACAGATAATAGCTCAGCAATTTCCCATTTGAGTTCTTTTAGAACCCTTGGATGAATGCCATCCGGTCCCGGAGATTTGTTAACATTAAGTTTTTCTATTTGTTCCAAAACCTCCTCTAATGACACTTCAATCCGGGACAGTTCCTCAGATTCATCACCCACAAAGGACGGTGCAGATTCGGGAATCTCCCCAACGTCCTCAGCCGTGAAGACTGAAGCAAAGAAATCATTTAGTTTCTCCGCAATGGCTTTATCGGTTTTGGTTTGGTTTGGATGGAAACAGCAGTATTTTGTGATTAGGCCTCTCAACCAGAAGGGTGGAGAGCTGGCTTCTAGTCCACATTCCAGAGCAGAAATGCAAAACTGCATCTTCCAATGTTAGGTTGACTACCCTAACCACAAGGCTACAGCATATATTTGAATAGTAATTAATCTGGAGAGGGAGTGGAACTTTTACTCATTATCTAGAACACTCACCTAAAAGGGATAGGACACCCAGATTCTAGTCCCTCCTACACGGAATATTTTTACATGCACAAAGTGGAACAGGTTGAGGAGAAATTCAGACCCACCAGCTAGCCTATAAATTAGTGGGTCAGGTATTTACCAAACAAAGGGGAAAACGGGGTTCAAGTCCCTGTGTTGCTCAAATCTCAGATGAATGCCTGACTTGAACATTGTAAGAAGGGACAGTATCATCACCAGCAGTCTTGGGGTCTAAGTCTCCTTATGAACCCAGCCTGAAAAATCAAAACAAGATGTTTCAGAAGTGTCAAGACTGTTCATTTAGAAAATTTGATTCTTATGTATTTTACAACTTGGAATGAAACACTTTGCTGAAATAGACACACATTTTCAAAATGTTTTGGTTGACCCAAATCTGCCTTGTTTAAAAGAGTTTCAGACAAAAAAATTTACAGAGATTTAGACCCTACCACAGAGAGTTTAGACACTGAGATTATGAAAAGATGCAAAAGTTGAAGAAACAGACAAAAGAAGGGTGCAAATAGTACAGAAGATCATCATCAATCATCATGTACAGCCAACAGCAGTTCACAAGACCTATTGAGATTGCTATACCAACCACAGCATTCAGAAATGAAAAAAAACTATTAAAAACTTTTTTGAAGTGCTTTCCTCCCACTTTAGTGGTAGAGCTGGAAGCCAAAAGTGAACTGAGCTACTCTTGTAGGAATCTGGCATTTTTCTATTGTCCTGTTATACTGTCAGCAGATAATATCTGAAAGGGAAAGATTAGCATCGTTAGCCCTTCATTCCATCCAGGGCAAGACTTATGACACCACAGTGTGCAATAGCTTCTGCTTCTTATCATTCTGTAATCTCAGATGTTTTGTTTATTTTACAGTTTTCCCTTTTCTTTTTTCCAGATAAGTGGCAGAACTCCATGTATTCTGATTCATTGACCACATAATGAGTGGCTGCTGATGGCATTCCTTGCTTCAGAATTGAGATGCTGCACCTAGACAGCTCTTCAAAAAATACCTAGGCTCAGTGCTTACATAATTATAAGTATTTCCCAGACTTCCCTCCTCATTCCCTCCATGCTTTAAAAATTCCAGTAGGTTTGAAACTATTTAGCAGATCCTTCGGATAACTCCGGCTGAATTTAAGCCCTACTTAAGCTTTATTATGAGGATAACTTTTCCAAATGTGAATTAAGTGTAAACCGCTGTGGTACTGTTTCAACAGCCAGCCTGAAACAAATGAATGTCCCTCACTTACCTTAAGGGACCATAAATTTAAAACCTTTTAATTTGTTATTGGACGCAATAAGCTGGGTGTGGTAGCAATTCAAGTCACCTCCACCTTTGAACACTAGTCCCTGGGAAGGTGGGAGGGAAGGGGGGGAAGCAAACAAATTATCTTAGACAAGACATTGTAGAATGTATTTCTAGTGTAATCTCATTAGAGGATGATATTATGGAGTGATCTTTTTGTTTTTATGTTTAAAAAACCATGCACCTGGAAACAATCTTTTTAGGGATATTTTTATAAACCTGGAAAATACATCATGAACTTAATATGTCAAACTTAGTTACTACAGAAAGAGTAAATAGGGGCAAAATATAAACATATTATTTTAAAAAATTTGCTATAAGAAAATGGCTTTTTTAGAAGTGCTCAGCAATCCATCTTATTAAAAGAAGCACCTTTGCAAAGTTAGTCACTACTATATGAAGACTCAATCTAATGTGCACCTGTATGTATTGCCTGCATGACTACACTGCTGACTGAAATAATATAGAATTTCATACTTGAATTAAAAACAATATGTTTCTTTTTGTAAATGTTACAGTTATCATATAATACGTGAAATATTTGTGCCAGGATTTAAAGCAATTTTAGTGAGGAGAAAAATGATGGGTAAAGAACAACTACAACATTATTTAAAGATATTGCATTTCACATTTGGACTAATACAAGTTTTTTAATTCACATGCAGTTGGTGTGTAGCAGCAATAAAGTCATCATTTATCTATCCAGAAAGCAGCAATTGTAGGTTGATTCAGCAAGTAAACTTTTCTTAAAGCTTTCCTAAGACAGTGCTCCTGTAGAACTAAAGATGCAAGCCCCGAAGGTATATTTTTCTTACATTCATAGACTCCATTGACAATCAAGTTATTGGAGTTTATTATCAAATAAAATAAAATACAGCAATGTCTTTGCTTCATATAGGCATAGATATAGACTTATATCCCTAAAGAAAAACTGAATTACAAGCAGTCCAGTAGCAGTAAAACATAACAAATATTTTAGTTTACATTTTATTTATATAAAATCTCAATATACTCTGGGGTTTCAGAAATATTCTCTCTGGTTAAATTACATCATGTATTATTCATATTATGTTAGCACCTAGAATTGCTAGTTAGGGATCAGAGCTATATTGTAGTAGTTGAAATCCCCACCAACTTCCAGAGAAATAGCACTGGACTGAGAATCTTTTCCCACTATATAAAGAAGTTTTTCCTGCTGGACAACAGAATGTTCCTGCTGGGTGACCGAATGTCATCAAGTCATCAGTGTCAACAGGCTCTCTAGCCACTTTTGCAGCCAGACTGGGGGGGATATTGTAGTAAACGATTGTAGCGAGGAGGGCACAGTCCCCTAGGAAAATTAAGTGCTCAAAAAAACAGTGACTAGCAACCTTATCATTATCCAGGAATGTGTGGGCAGGTGATTTGAAAGGTTCCACAGTTCTGCTAATGTATCTTAGGTATGGAAGCACTATGAAATTGGCTGTGTGGAAACATGTTTGGAAACCACCATGTTACGACTCTGATTTGGTCTTGGCCTTTGTGGACAGGACCACTGTTATAATTAAGCTAAAATACAAAGCTAACCTGTTTTGGACTTAGTCTTTATCAAGTTGTTCCCCAGTGTTATTAAATCATCATGCTTTAAAATAGTCACTTTCAAAGTGTAGATGGGAGCAGGATTTGGGCCTGTGACTTAACAGTGAAATTCACATTCCCTTCAATGACTGAATTTGAATGACTGAATTCAAAGTCTGGCTGGTGAGTCTTGCCCACATGCTCAGGGTTTAGCTGATCGCCATATTTGGGGTCGGGAAGGAATTTTCCTCCAGGGTAGATTGGCAGAGACCCTGGAGGTTTTTCGCCTTCCTCTGTAGCATGGGGCACAGATCACAGCTGGAGGATTCTCTGCATCTTGGGGTCTTCAAACTATTTGAAGGCTTCAATATCTGAGATATAGGTAAGACGATTATTCTAGGAGGGGGTGGGTGAGATTCTGTGGCCTGTACTGTTCAGGGGGTCAGACAAGATGATCATAATGGTCCCTTCTGACCTTAAAGTCTATGAGATACGGCTTTCATCCATAGTCCCTTAATAGGCTACCCGGTGAGAGGTACTAGCTGTGGTGTGTGTGTGTACCTGACTGTTTGAATTTTAAAGTTTGAAGTGTGAATTGAGAGTCTGATTCCGATGAGTGCTAGCAGTTTCAGTTTCAGGTTCTGTGGCAGTTGGGAATGAGAGGGGACTGCAAACAGGGGAGTTGAAGAGGGAGTTGAGCAGAGGGAGTGCCTGATGGTGATGAAGACCCAAAGCGCTTGTGCCAGTACTTCTCCTGTCTCCTCCACCTGTGCCTGTATCCAGACAGAGAACCTGAGCATGGATGCCTCTACCCAGGTCCTGGTGCGGTGTTGCAGTATTTGTGGCTTGCAATTCCCACTGAGTGATCTCCAGGCTGGGGGAGACAACCATTGTGAAAGGTGCCTGCTGGTGGAATCTCTCAGGCAGCAGGTGGGAGAGCTACAGGAGGAGGTGGCCAGGCTGAGGAGCATTCGAGGTCATAAGGAATTCCTGGACAGTATTCCTATGGAGTCCACTGAGGTCACTGTCCTAGGATGTGGGACTGTTGACCCGCCACTTATGGAGGAGGAGGTGGTGTAGGGTGAGCACTGGCAGCTGGTTACTTCTGGCAGCAGGCAGTATTCCACCCCTGCTCCTAACCCTCCCACTGTTTTGTTACATAACCGTTACACTTTACTTTCTGCAGGAGACAAGGAGTCACCCCCCACAGTGGAGGAGACCAAGCCTTGCACCACCAAGGTTGAGCAGTCTCCTGCCACCACTGCGAGGAAGAAACGTAGGGTAGTGGTGGTTGGAGACTCTCTTCTGAGGGGAACGGAGGCGCCCATCTGTCGCCCTGACAATTCATCTCGAGAGATATGCTGTCTGCCAGGGGCCCGTATCCGAGATGTTACGAAGGCATTGTCGAGGATTATCTGGCCCTCTGACTACTACCCCATGTTACTCATCCATGTGGGTACAAATGATACTGCCAGCTGTGACACTGAGCGGATCAAGCATGACTACAGGGCTTTGGGAGTACAGGTGAGGGAGTTTGGGGCGCAGGTGGTATTCTCTTCGATCCTTCCTGTCAAAGGTAGGGGCCCGGGCAGAGAGAGGTGCATCCTGGAGGTGAATGCCTGGCTGCGAAGATGGTGTCACCAGGAGGGCTTCGGCTTCCTTGACCACGGGGTGCTCTTCCGGGAAGGACTGCTTGGCAGAGATGGAGTTCACCTATCCAGGAGCAGGAAGGCCTTGTTTGGACACAGACTGGTTAACCTTGTGAGGAGGGCTTTAAACTAGGTTCGACGGGGACAGGTGAGCAAAGCCCACAGGTAAGTGCTGAATGTGCGGGACTGGGAGATGGGTTGGCAATGGGAGGGACTACGGCCTATAATGGCAAGGAGAAAGGAGGGTCAGGGCACAACAGGGAGGCAAGATCAAATCAGTATCTTAGATGCCTATATACAAATGCGAGAAGTATGGGTAATAAGCAGGAAGAACTGGAATTGCTAACAAATAAATACAATTATGATATCATTGGTATTACAGAAACCTGGTGGGATGGGACGCATTATTGGAATGTTGGTATGGAAGGGTACGGCTTGCTCAGGAAGGACAGACAGGGAAAAAAGGGAGGAGGGGTTGCCTTGTATATTAAAAATGTACACACTTGGACTGAAGTGGAGATGAACGTAGGAGATAGCTGTGTAGAGAGTCTCTGGGTTAAGCTAAAAGGGGTAAAAAATGAGGGTGATGTCATGCTAGGAGTCTACTACAGGCCACCTAGCCAGGTGAAAGAGGTGGATGAGGCCTTTTTTAAACAATTTACAAAACTATCCAAAGCCCAAGATTTGGTGGTGATGGGGGACTTCAACTATCCAGACATATGTTGGGAAACTAACACAGCAGGGCACAGGCTATCCAATAAGTTTCTGGACTGCATTGGAGACAACTTTCTGTTTCAGAAGGTTGAAAAAGCTACCAGAGGAGAAGCTGTTCAGGATTTGATTTTAACAAATAGGGAGGAACTAGTTAAGAACTTGAAAGTGGAAGACAGTATGGGGGACAGTGCTCATGAAATAATAGAGTTCATGATCTTAAGGAAAGGTAGAAGGGAGACCAGCACAACTGAGGTAATGGATTTCAGGAAGGCAGATTTTGATAAGCTCAAAGAACTTGTAGGTAAGGTCCCATGGGAAGCAAGACTGAAGGGAAAAACAACTGAGGAGAGTTGGAAGTATTTCAAAGGGACGTGTTAAGGGCGAAAAAGCAAACAATTCCGCTGTGTAGGAAAGATAGAAAATATGGCAAAAGACCAGCTTGGCTTAACAAGGAGATCTTGCATGATCTCAAAATAAAAAAGGAGTCATATAAAAAATGGAAACTAGGACAAATAAGAAAGGATGAATATAGGCAAGCAACACGGGAATGCAGGGGCAAGATTAGAAAGGCAAAGGCACAAAATGAGATCAAACTAGCTACAGGCATAAAGGGAAACAAGAAGACCTTTTATAAATACATTAAAAGGAAGAGGAAGACCAAGGACAGGGTAGGCCCACTGCTTAGTGAGGAGGGAGAAGCAGTAACAGGAAACTTGGAAATGGCGGAGATGCTCAATGACTTCTTTGTTTTGGTCTTCACCGAGAAGTCTGGAGGTGTGCCTAACGTAGTGAATACAAGCAGAGAGAGGGTAAGTTTAGAAGATAGGATACACAAAGAACAAGTTAAAAATCACTTAGGAAAGTTAGATGTCAGCAAGTCACCAGGTCCTGATGAAATGCATCCCAGGATACTCAAGGAGCTGATAGAGGAGGTATCTGAGCCTTTAGCTATGATCTTTGAAAAATCATGGCAGACAGGGGAGATTCCAGAAGACTGGAAAAGGGCAAATATTGTGCCCATCTATAAAAAGGCGAATAAGAACAACCCAGGAAACTACAGACCGGTCAGTTTAACGTCTGTCCCAGGGAAGATAATGGAGCAGGTAATTAAGGAAATCATATGCAAACACTTGGAAGGTAATAAAGTGATAGGGAATAGCCAGCATGGGTCTGTGAAGAACAAGTCATGCCAAACTAATCTGATAGCTTTCTTTGATAGGATAACGAGCCTTGTGGATAAGGGAGAAGCGGTGGATGTCATATACCTAGACTTTAGTAAGGCATTTGATACGGTCTCGCATGATATTCTTATTGATAAACTAGGCAAATAGGGCCACGATAAGGTGGGTGCATAATTGGCTGGGTAACCGTAGTCAGAGAGGAGTTGTTAACGGTGCTAAATCCTGCTGGAAAGGGATAACAAGTGGAGTTCCGCAAGGGTCTGTTTTGGGACCCGTACTGTTCAATATCTTAATCAATGATGTAGATATTGGGATAGAGAGTACGCTTATTAAGTTTGCAGATGATACCAAACTGGGTGGGGTTGCAACTTCTTTGGAGGATAGGGACATAATTCAAAATGACCTTAGCAAGTTAGAGAAATGGTCAGAGGTAAACAGGATGAGGTTTAATAAAGAGAAATGCAAAGTGCTCCACTTAGGAAGGAACAATCAGTTCCATACATACAAGATGGGAAGCGACTGTCTAGGAAGGAGCATGGCGGAAAGGGATCTAGGGGTCATAGTGGACCACAAGTTGAATATGAGTCAACAGTGTGATGCTGTTGCAAAAAAAGCAAATATGATTCTAGGTTGTATCAACAGGTGTGTTGTAAGCAAAACTCGTGAAGTCATTCTGCCGCTCTACTCTGCACTCGTTAGGCCTCAGCTAGAATACTGTGTCCAGTTCTGGGCGCCACATTTCAAGAAAGATGTGGAGAAATTGGAAAGGGTACAGAGAAGAGCGACAAGAATGATTAAAGGTCTAGAGAACATGACCTATGAAGCCAGGCTTCATGAACTGGGCTTGTTTAGTTTGGAAAAAAGAAGATTAAGGGGGGACATGATAGCAGTTTTCAAATATCTAAAAGGGTGTCACAAGGAGGAAGGAGAAAATTTGTTCCTCTTGGTTTCTGAGGACAGGACAAGGAGTAATGGGCTTAAAGTGCAGCAAGGGAGGTTTAGATTGGACATTAGGAAAAAATTCCTAACTGTCAGGGTGGTCAAATATTGGAATAAATTGCCAAGGGAGGTGGTGGAATCTCCCTCTCTGGAGATATTTACGAACAGGTTAGATAGACATCTGTCAGGGATGGTGTAGACGGAGCTTGGTCCTGCCTTGAGGGCGGGGGGCTGGACTTGATGACCTCTCGAGGACCCTTCCAGTCCTATAATTCTATTAATCGTTTCTCTTGAGCAGAAATTACTGATCATTCCTAATTGCCTGAATTGTTAACCGAGCTCAAATCTTCAAAAGTATATTGTTCCTTTTACTAGTTCCCTGTTTGAATACATGCATCCTCAATTACATCAGAATTGGCCCGAGTACACATATAGCACATAGTTAAAAACTGTTCGTTGAACAAAACTGTCACTATAGAATAGATCAACTTTTACAAAGTGTCTAAACAGCTAATCAAAATTCTGTTTAACTGTAGTTTCAGGAACTTAGTATAAGTAGGGTCCAACCAAATTATCTGCCATGAAAAAATGTCACAACTGTGAAACCTAGTCTTTTGTGTGCTTTTATTCTATAATATGCAGATTTCACAGAAAAGAAGCAGTGTTTCTCAAATTGGGGGTCCTGATACAAAAGAGAGTTGCAGGGGGATCAATTGCAAGGGGATTAGAAGGTTATTTAGGGGGCGTTTGCAGTATTGCCACCCTTACTTCTGGTGCTGCCTTCGGAGCTGAATGGCTGGAGAGTGGTTGTGGTCGTTCAGGTACCCAGTTCCGAAGATGTTGTTGGCAGCAGCACAGAAGTAAAGTTGGTGATTCCATCCCACCTCATTCTTATTTCTGTGCTGCCAGCAATGGCTTTGTCTTCAGAGTTTGGATCCTAGCCAGCAGCCACCGCTCTACAGCTGTCCAGCTCTGAAAGCAATGTTTCTGCCAGCAGCTACACAGAGGTAAGGGTAGATGTTCCACAACTCTCCCACCCTACAATAACCTTGCAACACATCCACAACTCCTTATGGTCAAAATCCCTACATGTGCCACACACTGAAATTTCAGATTAAAATAGCTGAACACATGATATTTATTATGTTTAAAATCCTACAACTGTGAAATTGACCAAAATGGACCATGAATTTGGTAGGGCCCTAATCATAAGGTATGTCAAAACACTGGCATGATAACTTACATAATAATAAAACAAAACCAGTGAAACCATGAACCTATTTGTTGGAACTTCAGTCTGGAATGGACTTTGCTACAGTGGTTACATCTAGACTGCAGGCTTCTTGCGCAAGAAGCTTTTATCAGAAGAAATATTCCACAAAAACTTCTTGCACAAGAGCACATCCACACTGCAAAAGCGCATTGAAAAAGCAATGCACTTTTGCGAAAGAGAGCGTTCAGACTGCATGAATGCTCTCTCAAAAGTAAGCACTGACTGGTATGCATAGAATGGCCACCAAGGTACTTGTGCATTTTCCTCTTTTTGCGCAAAAAGAACTCTTTTGCAAAAAAGCTTCTTCCTCATAGAAAGAGGAATACCAATTGTGCAAAAACCCCTCCATTCTTTCAATTTTTTTGCCCAAAAATGTGCTTGAGCTGTGGATGCTCCACAAGTTGTTTTTGAAAAACGGCCATTTTTCCGAAAAAAATCTCTGTAGTATAGACAAAGCCTGTGTGGTATATACAGAATTGTAGCAATGCTTGATGTATTTCAACATGAATTAATGTTCTACAGATATAGCACAGCATTGGTTTTCCAAAGATACATTTCTTGTATCTTCCTTTTAAGTACATGGCAGAGTTGGCAGAGAATCAAGTGACTTTTTAAATCTTTATTTTAGTTATCAGACGTAAGAGGGAAAGAACAGGTGAAAGACAAAACCATCCCCACAGCGAAAACAAGCCTCCTTCATTAATTCAAAAACTTTTGGCTGATTTTTTTTTCTTAGTTGCAAGCACACTGAAAACCCACAGATAGCCTACAAAGTCTAACAGGACAGGAGTGGGGAATGTAAGGCCCTGGGACTGGATACAGCCCCTGGCTTGCCTGGATTTGGCTTTACCCCCCAGCATCAGAGATCTTGAACTAGTGCTCCAGTCCTGCACCTTCCCCTCCCCCTGCATGGGGCTGGAGCACCAGCAAGGACTCCCTACCGCAGGGGTGGGGGGAAAAGGGTAGCCCTGAGCTTCACAGGACCGGAGTCAGGCAAGCCATGGCTGGACCCAACCCAAAGGCTCTGACTGGTGGGGGGAAGAAGTGGCTCCATGCACTGCCACTCCCCATCTCGCCGGCTGGGGAAATAGCAGGGCAGCAAAGTGCTGCCTGGCGGCTTTTCCCATGCCACTTTGTTTGGTCATAATTGCGACCAATAGGAACAGCAGGGGGCAGTGTTTGGGAGCAGCAGGGGACATGGAGCCATGTGTGTCCTTAGGGAGCTGCGCCAGGTAAGTGCCTCCACATTGTCTAGACTCTGCACCACTCCTCCCGCCCAGACCCCCCCATTCCCAGGCTGCTACTGCACCCTATTTCCCACCCATCCCTTCCTCACTCCCCGACTCCACACCCAAGCCCATCAGTGAGGGGTTTTGTTTTGGGGGGTTTTTTTGCTCCTCACTTTTGTGTGGCCGCCAACTGATTTTCTGTGGGTCAGTGGCTTCTGACCCAAAAAAGATTCCCCACACCTATGCTAACAAGATACTAACTTACTACTTTTTAACCTAAGTATTAAAATATGTTTCTTAGAAAAGTAGTTCATAGAACATATTTCCTGGAATTTTATTCCAGAATTAAAGTTTAAATTTAGTGCCGTCTCTGACATCCTCTGCAAGGCTTCCTTGTACTTTGGCACTATCACAAAGTTTTTTTTCTTCTAAGTGCTCTTGATATGCACAGTTCATATCTGTGGTTTCATCTACCCTTTGCATATAATTTTCTTCATAATTCCTGGATGGCCAGGAATGTGACTTTTGAAGTGCTCTTGTAGAATTTTGATGTATTTTTGTGTTGAGAATTGAGCAAGTGTTGTTCTGAGAACACAAATATGCAAGATCATTTGATTTGTGAGATTCTGAAGCCGTATCCAGATGGTTCTTCAGAGTAATGCCCTCTCCTGAAAAACTGTTTTCTTTACTGTGCATTGATGCATCTTCTTTTTCTTCCAATGCACGAGCTAGCATATAACTAACCTTTCTTTGATGAGCCAAAGCCTCTTCTTTATCATTCAGCTGTATTCACATTAAAAAGAAAAAAGAAAACTAGTTTATAAATTATTCCTTAGAACTACATCATATGAGAGTCAACAGTATTTGTTTGATCAGAGGGAACTAAGGTAACTTAAATCAATATGCCTTTGCAAGATTTTAAGATACTAACCAAATCTATTAGCATCCTAAGGATTTCATGAGGATTATCCAAGTCTTCCATTTTCCTACAGTCAGTATCAGAAATAAGCATACCCGTCAACTTTTGACCCAGATTTTTCTTGTTCCCTTGCACCATACCAAGTCCTGAAAAAAGGAACAGACTTCATTTGAAATACACAAGGACATAAAAAACTAGTATTCTTTAAGCAAACAAGATGCTAACTTTGGGATAAAATGTACATTTACAAAATAAGATATGGAAGGAACTACCACCTTATAAAGCAGTAATCCAAATTATAGTTGACTTTCATTGGACACAATATGGCAAATGGTTTTGCAAGCAATGCTGCCCAAGCCCACACCAATGATAAAATAATCTTTGGCTGCAAATATGGGTCAACAAAATGGAAACTTCTGGAACTGCATGAGAAGTTCATTTTGGCTCTTGTTTAAAGCCTATGAAATTCTTGACATCCACCGATGAAAAAAAAAACACACACAAGAGGCTAGGTATTATTATAACAAACAATTCCTATTTGTTTTGGGTTTTGTTTTTATAAAAAAGGGACACTGTGTATGCTAGATTAAAGAAGATTTTGTGAAAGAAATGTAAGTAGTTTATAAGTCTTAAACTACTACATATATATATATATATATATATATATATATATATATATATATATATATATATATATATATATTAATTTAAATGAAGATAAAAATAAAGGGTATGGACATTTTAAATTCTTTTTATGATCAGGACACATAATTAGTGAACAAAGACATCAGACTAATCATTAATTTCCTGCAAATTTCCTGCAGGATCCATACAACCTACCCATGCCCTCTACACAACCTCATGGCACACATCAGCGGTATATAGAGCTGCACAAACTTGTGGTGCAATGGAATCAGATGTATGGCAAATTGTTGCCAATATGCTGTGCAAATGTTTCAGTGTAGCCACTGTGGAGGCTGCTACAGGAGAGGGGTGATACCCCAGACTGATCCCACCATCCCTGATATGGATAAGAATTCTTGTCAAAGTATGAGTTCCTGTCATGATGCAGGGGGAAATTCTGCATCGAAAAGTAGGAGACCATCTGGTTTATCTTGCTCAATGTTCTTTAATGGGGCAGAGGGACCCAACAGAAAAGGATGGAGAATCCCACAAGGTAATATTGAGAGTCAGCATTCTTGAAACAGCAGAATTCCTGTGGTACCAAGTAAATTGGTACTAATGCAGCAGTTGAAATGAAGAGTAATGTTCATCTGGAGCATTTAGATGCTGGGGCTGACGGTATCTGGTGCTTTGATTTTGCTGGTACTGATGAACCAGAAATACAGGACACTATTGCTAAGTCTGATGTAGGTGATGCCGTTCTGCAGGAGTGGATGTCCTCGGCCACTCTGACCTTCACAGATGGTATCAAGGAGCTGTGCTTCTCTAAAGTGCTCCAAGATCTCCCAGCCACACAGATACCAAACAAATAGTCCTTCACCTATGTGATACTGAGTCAAGGAGGCAAGGCATCTGACAATGTGGACTTAGCAGGAGATTGGCGCCTTTTGGGAGCTAATTCTTGTGGTGGGAGACCAAGAGTCCTCTTCCTTAGTATCTTCCCTGAGTCCTTCACTCTCTTCTCCCCCTTAGAGGAGACATTAGCCAGGATTGAAGGGGCACTGGAGACAGATGTATAGGAGCCAGTCCCTTGGCCTAATTCAGAAGAGGCTGCAGGGAACAGTCCATCATCCAAAGCATCAGTTTGGTCGTCTGATTTTTCTATGCTCTAGATTTTAGAACCAAGAAAAAGCCACTTTTGTAATACATAGAATTCCTCCAAGCAATAGCAGCACTTAGACTGGCTATCAATGAAACTAGACACACTACACCAAGGGTCTGTAACCTATGGCTCTAGAGCTAAATATGGCTCAGTATGGAATCAAATATGGCTCTTCTCTCATTCCCAAAATACAGTTCATGACAGAGCTATGAAAATGGACCATCAAATTGACAAGGAACAAATGCAAAACTGGAGTACAGCTACTTATTTTTTGCTTCCTTTGGACAAGACAACTGACATGTGTGATGCTAATCATTGTGTATTCTTGGACGATATATTTGTGGAAATGCTGTGCATGAAGAAATGACTGAGATATTGCCAATGAAAAATCAAGCAAGGGTCGAAGACATCCTTAAAACTGTAGTGAACTTTGTAAACAAGAAAGAAATACAGTTGGATAATCTTCTGTTAGTGTGTACAGACTAGGTGTACCTTACATGGTCAGCAAATACAGGGGATTTCTTACTCTTTTGTCAGAACAGCTGAACTGCCCACTTTTGAACTTTCATTGCATTGTGAATCAGGAGGCACTTTGTGCGCAATCTTGTGGAACCGAACTCAGAAATGTAATGGGACTGGTTGTTCACATTGTCAATTGGATTCTTGCACAAGCCTTTAATAACCATTAATTTCTATCACTGCTCAAGAAAGTAGATTCTGAATACCCCAATCTAATAATGCAGAGCAATGTTCGGCTGGTTATCTCATGGCCAAGTTTTGTCTCGTTTTGCCGCCTGCATTAATAAGATTAAGTAATTGTATATGAAGGGTATCAAAAGCCCTGAGCTTTCAGACTGAGACTGATTGCTCAAGTTTTACTATCTCGTCTACATTACTGGTCATTTGAATGAGTTGAACCTTAAGCTACGAGGGCAAGGAAATACAGTCCTAACTCTGCAACAGGCAGTGTTTAGATATGAGTCAAAATAGACTGTCTTCATCAAAGATAATGAGATGGACAGACTGGCACATTCTAAAAGATTACAAATGTTTTGTGATTTGTGTCAGAGAGAGAATCCAAACAACAGCCTTGATTTGCAGCAGCTTGCCAGGTTTGTTTCTGAGCTCCTGATGGTATTCAAGTCTTGTATTGTTCACTTTTACAAACACAATGCTCTGTTTAAGTTTATGATTCGTCCACATAAAGCATCCATTGAAGAACTAGATCTGACAGTCATTCCAGGTACTGGAGGCCCTCGACTTGCAACGCAATTGGTTCTGGGGGAAGTGTCACAAGCTGTGGGAGTCATAACTTGAATCTCCATTAACGATAGGTGCCGTGCACCGTCATAAATGCGGGCCAAGAATGGAAGTCAGGGGTTTTCGGCCCCTTCCACACTTACAAAAATGGTTGTAAGTGCGGGAGGTCGGATCTCACGCAGTTGCAAGCTGGGGGCCTCCTGTATCTGAGTCAGCAATTTGGAAATGGAAATAGCAGATTTCAAGGAGTCGGATATCTGGATGGAAAAATTCATCAAGCTGCATTCTGATTAAGAATGCCTTGCTCGGCAACGTACAGAATTGGCAAATTTGCACAAATGAGCTGATGTGAAGGAGCATGATGATAATCTGATTCTGCAAAGCTGGGAAGAACTTCCTGTCATACACCATGCAGAATGTCAGGTAGGCCTTACTTTCAATGCTTTGGTCCACCTATGTGTGTGAGCAGGCTCTCTCTCATTTGAATCACATCAAAGGTAATTTGCGCTCAAGACTGACACAAGACAGCCTGAATGAGTGCATGAAGCTGAATTTGACCAGTATGATGTAAACTTCAAAGAAATGTGCAAAAAGATGCAGCAGCAGAAGACCCATTAAATAAAGTCCTCGAGTACAATGTTTCATTTATGCTATTCTTAATCATCATGTCAATTATCAATAATATTAAGTTGTATATTTTCAGTCATGCAAATGGGCAATCTTATATTGGCTCTCTGTTCACCACTTGTTCTGAATTTTGACGTAGTTTGGCTCTTTGGTTTGAAAAGGTTGTGGACCCATGCACTAAACTAACCAGAGAACAACAGCAAAAGATGACAGATGTGACAGAGCAGGTTAAAGAGCTCGATAGAAGGGGAGAAAGGCAACTCTAGAAAAAATAGCAACAGCCCTCATTAATTAGGAGCAGCTGAGGCAGGGCGGCTATAAATCAATTAAAGGCCAGGTGAGCTGACTTCAGAGTGCCACAGGACCTCTTTAAAAAGCTTCCCAGTGGGGGAGGAGGAGAGGGAGTGGAGAAGGAGTTTGGAGAGTGGAGATGGAGAGGAGCTAACAATTGATAAGGAGAATCAGAGAAGCTGAGCAGAACAACATCAGCACTGCCAAAGGCTGTGAGGGGCTCCGACAGGGACTGTTTGGATACTCCCTTCCCCCCATGTGGCCAGAAACTTTGGCAGGTGTCTGAGAAGAACTGTTTACTCAGCCCCAACTGGCCAGGGGCATCGGCCCCAACACCAATTTGTTTTGCCAAGGGGCAGAAGGAAAACACTGAGAAAAGGCAAGTGGGATTTGTACCATGGCCCCTAAACTGCAGGACAGTGGGTGGAACAAGGGTCTGGGACCCAGGAGTGGGACTGCCACTGCCACATGGGGCATGCACAATCTGAACATGCTAGAGCTCCATCTTAGGCTCAGGTTGTAAAAAGGAACTGAGGGTGATTTGCCTGTTATATAACCATGATGTGTAACATGAGGTTGTATAGAAAGCATGTGTGATCTGAACAGATACTGCCTATGCAAAATCTCCAATCAAGGGTTCAAGAGGCACATGTGTACCTGAAGTAACTGAAGTGGAACATTACTCAAAAAAGAACAAACATTTCCTCTGCAATATTTATAATATTTACACTATGCTACAATAGAATAACCTAAAAGTGAGATTGATAAAAAGACCAGTCTATTTTCATGGTTCAAGCTGAGTGCACAAGATAAAACAAATATAATAAATGGTGTAAAATAGGAGAGATTCGCTAATCCCTGCAATTTTAATATCCAATGTTATAAGTGCCATAGTTAAAGATTTTTTTCAGTGATACTATTCAGATGGTATCCTTTGAAGACAAGATTAAAAAAAACTGAATTGAAAAACCTAGACTGGTATATCCTATATGCTTTTACAGTTATTGCTGGGGATTACAATCAAGTGTGATTAATATACAGAAGACCTAAAATAAAAGTTGTGAAACCTCCAGCAGAAAAATCTCTAACTAGATGATACTATATTGTGATGTATTTGCAGTTTTTACATGACATTTCCCATTTTCTTGATTCTCAGAATTCCTACATCAGCAATTGGATCCCAGTTGTAATGAAACAGAATGCTGTAACTCTTCAGTAAATCTATCCTCTTTCCTACAGATACTTATTAATTTTTCTTAAATTCCAACAATAAAAAATTATAAAACATGACATTTACCGTTCTCTCTGAGGCGTTTCCAGTTTATAAGTTTTGTTTCTTTTTTACAGATCTTATTCACTTGCGTGAGCCGCAAAGCCTGGTCCTTTCTCTGCATTAACTGCTGCTCAAATGCAATTCTGAAGGCATCTGCCATTATATATGCTTCTTCTTTACTCTTCTTCAGAGCATCACACTATTTTTAGTTAAGGGAAAATTAGAATGCATTACACAAATCAGGAAGCCAAAATAGTCTCAAAAAATCAGACTGTCTGTTAATACAGTATAGCAGAACATCTTATGCTATCATTGAAAGAGCATTGCCAACTCAGCCATGCACGTACGAGGCCTCCCTGGGTGAATTGAAGTACAGGAGGAGCTCACCAGATACGATTAAGGAAGTGAAGACATTAGTCCTGCCTTTAAAACAATCGTGGTTTTTTTGTTGTTTTTTTTTAAGAAAAACTAAAGATTAGCTTTCTAAAAGAATAATTGTTAGGTGGGGATTGAAATCCTTACAGAGAGGCTGTGTCTACATTGGCGCGATCTTGTGCCAAAGCAGCCGCTTTTACACAAAAACATGCTGCCTGTCTACACTGCTGGGGAGCTTTTGCGCAAGAACACTGACATTCTAATGTGTGAAATCAGTGCTTCTTGCACAAGAACTATGATGCTCCCGCTCAGGAATAAGCCCTCTTGCGCAACTGTTCTTGCGCAAGAGGCCAGTGTAGACAGGCAACATGAATTTCTTGTGCAAGAAAGCCCAATGGCTAAAATGGCCATTGGAGCTTTCTTGCGCAAGAGAACGTCTACACTGGCACAGATGCTCTTGCGTAAAAGCACATCTCTTGCGCAAAGGCACATGCCAGTATAGACGCTCTCTTGCACAAATACTGTAATGCAAGAACTCTTGCGTTAAAGAGTATTTGTGCAAGATCATGCCAATGTAGACGTAGCAAGAGAGAGTAAGAGAGCATACGTAACACTTTATATGGTAGAGTTTGCAATGAAACCTTCAGCATGGGTCCCAGAAAGGAGGATTCACTGTAGCAATGAAGCCACCTCCCAGAAGCTGGCTGAGTTTAACACCATTAACCAATAAGCATCAACTTACTGGGTAAACAGCCGGTTAAACTTTTAACAGCCCTAGTACGCACCACAAACACACACACATATGCATACATACACACACGTTATCTGCACTAATTGGCTCTCTTACACAACTGTTTTACTACGTCCTTCCAGGACAGCTGAAAGAGAAGCAGGAGAGTCGCATGCCAGTTGAGTTCAGCACAGCTGTCACAAGTAGGTTGTGAACATATGCAAGAAAGTTCTATGTTCTATTTTAAAGTCAAATTCCAAGAACGTCCTTGTAAAAGAGCAGCACTGCTCCACTGTCAATTAAATATAATACACAATATATACTCTATTGGACTAGAGTACCCATAAGGCACTTATAAGGATTACAAGGGATGCAGCAACTGAATCGAAGATTAATACAATCAAATCTAGCAAATCTAGTCTTGTTTTACAAAACCTTTCGTGGATAAAGCAAGCTTTTTTTATATCATATAAAACATTAACTTATATTAACCGATTACATTTGGGCTCCAATACAGCCAAGAATATTTGCTGCTATTTTCAACTTCTCTTTGAATCCTAGGAATGATCATAATGTTCTATTCAGATATGGTGAATTTGCACCAGAAAAATGAAAAAAAGCTATGAAGCTGTGTATGTATTTCATGTTTTTCCCCTTTACTGATCAATAATTTTAAACTATCCATTTGCTTTAAAACCACCACAACTTTTAAAGAGCTGATAATTAAAATTTGGAGAAAATGTGGACACAGGTTTAAAGGCTGCTGCATCTTGCACACACTCAATTGTAATTTGTGGCAAAGGTTATAAGAAAAATAAGGGAGTTGTCCCTCTGAATTCCACAGAAGGAGGGGAGCTTAAAAATACCAGCAACTTGGTTTTAAGAAAAAATTATGCCTGGACTATAAGATTGCATGAGTCGTAAAAGTGCTATTTTTGATCTCTAGGGTGCTATCTTCCTCCATGTAAAATTGCCACACTGAATACCTGAAATTAGTGCTGAAAAACTGATTTGGAAGCAAAAGGATTTCTCTGCCTCTCATGAAGCTCCTCCCTCTCTCTGGGAACTGCTAAATTCTCCCTACCAGTGGGGACCTAAATCTAGTAAAATGACTAGCCAGTTTCCTAATAAAGCTATACTGGCCAACCTTCTACTATAGATACAGCTTACACAAGCAAGAGTGCTTTTGCTGGTATAGCTTATACTGGTTTCTCAAACAAAACATGCTGTATAGATTAGACTTCCCTGGTCTGGCACCCTCAGGACCTGAGATATCCTGAACCAGCGAATTTTTCTGGATCGGGGAGGTCAGTGTTCCCCTGCTGGCTGCCCCCGCAGTTCCTGTCCTGGGAATTCCCTGCCCCATTTCTGGCCCTGCTAATGCTGGACCGGTAGGTAGGGCTCCCTGTTCCTGCTGCCCGTCTGCTGCCCCAGGATCTCCTGGGGTTCCCCAAGGGAATTGCCTGGCTGCTGCCAGCCCTGCAACCACAGGCTGTTCCCCGGAGTTCCTGGCTGGGGCTGCCCAGCCACCCATCCCCGCTGCTAGGGTTGTCCTGCTGCTGCTGGAGATTCCATGGCTTCCCCGGATGCCCACCTCTGCCAGCTCCGCTTCAGCCAGGAGTTCCCCGGTGGAGGCTCTCTTCTCACCCCAACCCTCCACTACTACTGGGGGTTTCCTGGGGTTCCTGGCTGGGAGCTGCCTGGTCGCCAACAGCCCCACTGCAGCCAGGGATTCCCTGGCTGGGGCGGGAGCTCCCCAACCACTGCCTGGCCACCACCTAGCCCCACTGATGCCAGGACTCCCCGGCCACTCTTGGCCCTGTTGATGCCAGGGCTTCCCTGGCCAGGGCAGGGACTCTTCAGGTGTTGCCTGGCCTAGCCAGGGCTCCCCAGTCCCTGCATTGTCTCAGCTGGATCGGGAGCTCTTTGGTCTAGCAACATCCGCAGCTCTGCCAGACCACGGATGTTGCCGGACCACAGAATCCTGCATTTGGGAGGTTCGACCTGTACTGATAAAAGTGCTTCTTTGCCAATATTTCCATTTATACAGTAATTCCTCATTTAACACGTTTTCGTGATAGTGCGATTTTTGGGGGAGAACGTTTGTTGAATTACATGACCGTCCCCAGACTAACACGATTTCCCCAGCCATCCCGTTGCCACCGGCAGCGCAGGGCTTCCCTCACCTCCCTGCAAAGTGGCAGAGGGTTCGCCGCTCGCTGCACCATTCCCTGCTGACTCCCCCTCGCCAGACACCTTGCCCTCTCTCCTCCGCCCCCGCTTACAGGCAGGGGCAGTCCGAGGCTGGCTGTGGCAGCTGGCACCACAGACGGAACGTGCGATCGGCGCCCCCGCCTGCATGGTCGTCAATGGCTGTGACGTCATCATTGGGTGTCCGGGCGCCTCGTGACGTCATCATCAGGGCATGCCAGGCCGGTGACGCCCTAGGTGTCCGCCGAGTCTACCTATGCTCATGGGCTACCCCTGCTTGCAGGCCAGCGGCTGGGTTTCCCCAGCCGGCCTGTCACCGGCGGCTGTGCGGGGCTTCCCCCGCCTCCCTGCAAAGCGGCAGAGGGTTCGCCACTCACTGCACCGTTCCCTGCCCAACCCCCCTCACCGGACGCAGTGCGGGTCCTGGCTGACCCGTCACCTGGGGCATATTCCTAACCCAATCCCCCTCTCCTCTCCTCCCCTTCGCTTTCCCCAGGCCAAACACCTCCCCTCCCTGCTGTAACCCAGTCCCCTTTCTCCCCCCAACCTTATGTCCCAGTCCCAACAGACACCTCCACTTGAAACGCAATCCCCATCTTTTCCATTATGTTCAATGGGAAAATTGACCCCGCATAACACTTTCACTTAACACAATCATTTTCTGAAACATATCTATAGTGTTAAATGAGGAATTACTGTAATAGGGCTTTTGCCAGTACATAAATGTTGTAAAACAAAAAATTACACAAGCAAAAGTTTCTAGTGTGTTACTACTACTGCTTATTTGTATTACCACAGCATTCACCAAAGCTTCCAGAGACATTTAAAAAGCACTGTTTTATTTTTATTTTATTTTTTTGAAATGTACTAGACTGCCCAAGCAGCAAATATTCTCTGAAGTTTTTCATGAAAAAGGTATCTATGTTGCTCCACATTCAAGTTAAGCTATATTACCTCTTGTCTGAGCTGAAGAAGCTGCTTTCGTGTTGCAGCTGACATTTTAGCACAGGAACAAGGCTCTCCTCCAGGAGCATTACAGGTGCAGGCTCCAAGAACTGCCAGCTTAAAATCCAATAGCATTACACACCAGTTACTCAAACAATTCGATGTTCACACAATGTAATTTAAAGAATCTAGATTTTTTTACCAATAAACAATACCTTGAAATATTAGTGGAATAGTGGATAGGGAAACCTAAATTACTTACACACACGTCATTTACCTTTGACTAAACTAAACAAGTGATAAGAACTATTCAACCTCATAACATGCATCTCATGGAAGTTCTTGAGCTCCTTTTCGACTGTTCCTCCTGCTCTTTAAAGTATTTCTATGTTACTAATCATGTCAGTATGGTATTTGATATTTGCAGTACCTTGGGGAGGAGAGGAGAAGGGAAGTAAACCCTGATGGTGGGCACCTCCATAGGAGTTTAATGTGTTTTAACTTCACACTGTTAAGTTAACTCTTGAGTGTCCCCCATGTAGACAAGCCCTGAACAGAAATATGTCCAAAGTCAGGGACAGAGACGATTTGCTATATTATACTCTAATTTTGGGACATGTGCATGGATAACCTCCCCTCCGCCTTTTGAGCATTCACCTGTTTAGACACATAAAACCTGGAAAGATGTATTCTGCATAAATTAAGGCTATGATTATATTACAGAGGTCACAGAAGTCACAGAATCCGTGACCTCCAGAGAACCTTGTGACATTGGGGTACTGAAGCAGCCTAGCCACTGCTGGCAGCAGGGAACCTTTCTGCAGTACCCTTGTCACTATGGACTGCAGACGGACCCCTGCAACAGACCAGCTGCTGCAACCAGCAAGATTGCTCAAGCTACCAGTGCCACCAGTGGGGGAACCTGGAGCTTTCCAGCCACAGTGGGACATCCATCCCACAACAGCTCCTAGCCTGTGTGGATGGCAGAGAATCTCCTCCCCCCCAGCTCCCAATCCAACGAGTAAGGGGGGGAACGCACAGCTCTGCAGCCATCACCATAGGTGAAGAGATCCTGGAGTTCCACAGCAACCATGGGTGGTGGAGGGATCCCAACAGCTGCTCAGCCACCACGGCTGGTGGGGCCTAATGCAGTCATCACAAGCAGGTGAGCGCCCCCTTTCCCTGCCCCCCCGTGATCCTAGCTCCGCATAGTGTGTGCGTGGAATTTCCCACAGCTCCCGGCTCCTGCCCCCTATTGGCATCAGGGGATTTCATAGTTCCCAATCTCCGTGGGCAATGAGGGGAACTCCCCCAGCTCCGCAGGATAAAGGGGATCACCCCAGTTCTGAAGCTGACCTCTCCCAGGAGCAGGAGGCTGCAGCTCCCGCTGCTGCATGCAGCAGGGCAGGGTTCTGGACCCGCCTCCATCCTCATTCTGCTGTGCTATTTTTGACTTCCGTGAATTTTAGTTTATTGGTCTTGACCTGTTGAAACTGGGTGGACTAGACCCAGAGGCCCTCTGCTGGAGGCCACGGTGTCCTAGTATACTTGTCCTAGGTAAGGAGCAGTGGAGAAATCCTGCAAGCAAGCTAGAGTGGCTACAAGGGAAGCAGCCAATCAGTGCCCAGGAGGACCCTATAAAAAGGAGCTGCAGAGCCAAAGACAGGGCAGTTCCTCTCTAGAACTGGAGGATCATGGATGGTGTGGCTGGCTGAGGGAACTGCAGCACAACAGATAGCCTAGTGCTAGTAGCAAAGAAGACAGGTGAAATAGGGCTGCTACCCATTCTCATGAGCACAGAGGAACAAGACAAAACTACTAGCTGGCTACTGGAACAGAGTTGAGAAGAGCCTTTATTTAAGGGCAAAGCAGTGACAAAGTCTAGGGCCCAGAGTATTAGGCAGGCAGGCCTGAGTCGTTCCCCCCCGCCACCACACACACACACACAGGCTAACAGGGAAGGATCTACAGTAAGACATCAGTAAACTCCCAGAAAGGGACTGAACTGTCAGGAGATCCAGCTGAAGACTCATAGACTTTAAGGTCAGAAGGGACCATTATGATCATCTAGTCTGACCCCCTGCACAGTGCAGGCCACAGAATCTCACCCACCCCCTCCTAGAATAATCCTCTCACCTATATCTCAGATATTGAAGCCTTCAAATACTTTGAAGACCCCAAGATGCAGAGAATCCTCCAGCTGTGATCTGTACTCCATGCTACAGAGGAAGGCGAAAAACCTCCAGGGCCTCTGCCAATCTACCCTGGAGGAAAATTCCTTCCCGACCCCAAATATGGCGATCAGCTAAACCCTGAGCATGTGGGCAAGACTCAAGAGCCAGACACCCAGAAAGTTCTCTATAGTAACTCCTATCATCCCTCCATTGACCTATTTACCTCTGATAATGAATGGTCAATTAGTTACCAAGATCATGTTATCTCATCAAACCATCCCCTTCATAAACCCATCTAGTTTAATCTTGAAACCAGATAGATCTTTTGCCCCCACTACTTCCCTTGGAAGGCCATTCCAGAACCTCACTCCTCTACTTGTTAGAAACCTTCATCTAATCTCAAGTCTAAACTTCCTACTAGCCAGCTTATATCCATTTGTTCTTGTGTCCACATTGGTATTAAGCTTAAATAATTCTTCTCCCTCCCTGGTATTTATCCCTCTAATATATTTACAGAGTGCAATCATGTCCCCCTCAGCCTTCTTTTGGTTAAAGTAAACAAGCCAAGCTCCTTGAGTCTCCTTTTATAGGACAGGTTTTCCATTCCTCGGATCATCCTAGTGGCCCTTCTTTGTACCTGTTCCAGTTTGAATTCATCCTTCTTAAACATGGGAGACCAGAACTGCACACAGTATTCCAAATGGGGTCTCACCAATGCCTTGTATAATGGCACTAACACCTCCTTATCCCTACTGGAAATACCTCGCCTAATACATCCCAAGACCGTATTAGCCTTTTTCACGGCCATGTCACAATGGCGGCTCATAGTCATTCTATAATCAACCAGGACTCCGAGGTCCTCCTCCTCCTCCGTTACTTCCAACTGATGTGTCCCCAGCTTATAACTAAAATTCTTGTTATTAATCCCTAAATGCATAACCTTACACTTCTCGCTATTAAATTTCATTCTATTGCTATCACTCCAATTTACAAGATCATCCAGATCTTCCTGTATGATATCCCGATCCTTTTCTGAATTGGCAATAGCTCCCAACTTTGTATCATCCGCAGATTTTAATCAGGACACCTCCACTTTTGGTGCCAAGGTCAGCGATAAAAAGATTAAATAAAATTGGCCCCAAAACTGATCCCTGAGGAACTCCGCTAGTAACCTTCCTCCAACCTGACAGTTCACCTTTCAATATGACCCGCTGTAGTCTCCCTTTTAACCAGTTGCTTATCTACCTCTCAACTTTCATATTAATCCCTATCTTTTCCAATGTAACCAATAATTCCCCATGTGGTACTGTATCAAATGCCTTACTAAAGCCTAGGTAGATTAGATCCACTGCATTTCCTTTATCTAAAAAATCTGTTACTTTCTCAAAAACGGAGATCAGGTTGGTTTGGCACGATCTACCTTTTGTAAAACCATGTTGTAATTTGTCCAAAACAGACTAAGAGGACAAAACCATTGCTTCCAAAAGCAGGGCTGGGACTGGTTTAAAGACTGTGGACATACCCAACCCGAAAGGAGGCTCACAAGAAAGGGTGGCAACCCTATTACACCTGTCCGTGATTTTTACTAAAAATATCTCTGACAAAATTGTAGCCTTGTACATAATGCATTAACCCTTTTCTTTTTAAAATAAATAAAAATGCCAAGCTATTCCCTGGATAAATGTGTAAGCAAGGTATTACTGCAGATAGTTAACACATGAGGACATATCTACACGTGATCTTAGCTTTTAATAGGCCAAGAAATGATACTATTATATATAGAGAGTTTATTAAAAGGCTTAGGTGCAGATTTTCAAATGTCTTAAGTGATTTAGGAGCACAAATCCCAATGTCTTTCAAAAGGGAGTTGTGTTTCTAAATCCCTGAAAAACTTTTAAAAACATTCTCCCTAACTGTAATTGAATGCCAAAGTAATCAAGAGACCATTACAGTGTAATCTTGCTAGAATGAACACTTGCAGAAATGTGGTTACAATCTCTCATGTAATACTATTTGTTTCTCTCAATCGCATTTTCCTCCTGGTAAATTAAGGAAGCTTTGGATATATTCCAGATGGCTTTCTGGAAATCTGTCAGACCTTAGATCACATAAATTGGATTCTCAGCTGTTCATCATCATTTTTGCCTCACTGACAGAATGACACAGAGGATAATGGAATGCTTTCAACTGACCAGGAGCCTGCTAGAAGCATGGCTTTCACCATACAGCATAAGGACAGTCAGAAGAATTGTCAACATGTGTATGCTGTGCCTGGAAGATCTCAAGAGATTACCTCTTGTAAGAGAAAAGTGCCATGCTTGAGAAGATCATGCTAAACTTAACGTAAGTAGGATATCCTGATGCTTCTTCAGTCTGTTCTTCCTTTCCATGACAGTAGCAAAGCAGAGTGCCCGAAAGAGTCACAGACCATTACTGCATGCAGTCAGTAACAGGAGGCATTTCTCTTTTGTTATAAAAGTCACACTACAACTTGTACCACCAAAATCCGGCACTCTCTGGTGTAACAGGACTGTGGATGCTCCTGGTCCAGAGACCCCGGGAGCCTAGGGGCAGGAGGGCACAGCTGGTTTGGGTGTCAGAGTCAGCAGCCCAGGTGGGAACAGCCTGGGACCGGAGCCAGGCATCAGCCTCCAGCAACCCTTGGGAGTGCAGGACTGAGGCTGGAACCCCATGGCAGTGCAGGGCCAGGACTGCACAGGGCCAGAGTTGGAGCCCCACAGCTTCCCATGGCTTCCCCCAGCTGCATAGGGCTGGGGCTGCGTAAGACCAGGGTCAGAGCCCAGTGGCTTCTCCTGGCTGCACAGGGCCAGGGCCAGAGTTCCAGCCCACAGCTGTCCCAAGCTGCGCAGAACTAGAGCCCCATGACAGGAGCTGGAACTTATGTCACCCAGGGAGCCAGCAGTAGCTAGGCAGGCAGCCCAGCCAAGTTGGGCAGGAGGGCAAGGCAAGGTTGCCTGCTGGTGCAGCCTGCCAGCAGTAGCTGATGGACTTGGGGGTCGGTGGCAGGAGATCTCCCTTGGTCTGGCAAATTCTCTTGTTCTGGACCAGTCAGGTCCCGAGGATGCCGGACCAGAGAGGTTCAACCTATACATTCTGATGCAGTATGAAAATGAATATTTGGAAAGAAATATTTTGTGAAATTTCATTAATTGATCAATAAACAAAACGTTTAAATACATCTTCCAATCAACCACATTAACTGAAATGAAAAAAAAAAACCCACCACATTTTCATACTTACTTCAAGACCTGTGATTTCTGTAAAGCCACTTTTATTAATGGACATATTTTCCTGAATAATCTTCTGTTGTTTTACATCAAGCATTGCAAGAAACTCCAAGCGCTGTTGATTCAAAACTATGAAATTCAACATTGAAAATTATTAGCTTTTCATGCTTCTAATCTCTCTACCTGACTTTACTAACCAAGACATTACAATAGAGTGACAGATCTCCTACAGTTAAGTTAAAATCAGCTTTCTGTTCAAAACTTGAATCCTCAGAGAGTGCTCTAAAATCTACATCATCTAATATATAAAGGAGAATGTTTGTAAGTTTGTGCGCTAATAACTTGGACACTAAGAGCTACTGCAACCAAACTTTGCATGGAATAACCTTTCCTCTAGGAGAAGGTTTTAAGGTACTTTGGGACCCGACTGAGGTCCCGCCCTGCCCCCCGCGGTACTGGGCACGAACTTGGGCACCCCTCCTGCATGTAGCCTCCTCCCACCCGCGAGGTTACATAACCAACCCTCTTTCCCCACCCCCATGCGCACAATGGCTCGGGCACCCGCCCTGTCCCCCCCAGCATCTGCAGCCCCGGGTGCAAGCTGGGGCGCCCATTCCGCATGTAACCTCCCCTCCACCCGGGGTCGCTCCCTACCTGCCGCCCCCACCCTCCGGAAATCAAAACCAAAGCCGGCCAGCCTTTCTGCTCAGCTCACTGGGCTTATCCGAGCAGAAGGAATCTGTGTGCCTGCTGCAGCACAGGGTGAAGGGGCCGGGTTAAACCCTCCATGTGTTACACTGCTGTGAAGCCAGTCAGCTGCTGTTCGTACTGTGAGTGGGGCTCTTCTGTATCTGGTTCCAACCATCGGGGTTAGATGTAAGCTCTGAGCTTTTGCTTGCCAAGGCAGGGCGGGTAGATCCCTGAGCCAACCTTGCAAAGAGAAGTCCCCTTTATACTGGCCGCATGACTGTGTACTGTTCTCCTGGGAGCTGGCTGCTTGGTCCTGAGGGGAGGAGGGTCTTGCTGCTCTCTGAGGGTCAGGTGTGGGCCAGGAGCCATCAGCCCCCAGGGTCTGTGGCTCTGGGGGTCCCCTGGCTCAGGGTCTCCTCCTTTCCTAAATTTTCTAAATTTTGTTCCTCTGGTTTCCCGAGCAACACCAGGTAAATCCAGCTAGTTAGTCATATTGCATTGTAATTTGTTGTGCTGGTCACAGGGTTCCATTAATGATCCAAATTTGGGGCCATATGATCAAAGCATTACTAAAATAAATTCCTGAAAAAAACCCTCAGCTTCTCATAAAGTTGAGAATTTCTGGCAACCTTTCCCCCTCCCCCCCTCAGATCATTGCATCAGTCTCCAACATTCAAGTATTTCCCACCAGCCCTTTGGAAGAAATCAAATTAAAACCGTTGAAAAAGATTTTGCTTCTCCACTTGAACTCATTGCAAACTTCATGTGCTTATTTTCATGTTCAATAGATTATACTAAGAATGCATGGACAGAGGATGTAATAGGATTGTCAGCTTCACATAGCTCAAGGGGATAAGCAATAGTCGGTTGAATCTGACTCATCCTACCAGAGTACATTCAAGTCCCTTTGCGGGTAAAACCTAGAAAAGGATGAATGGCATATTCCTAAAATTTGTATCTGTCAGTGTGCTTACTTTGGGGGTGTGTATTTTTTTATTAAAAAGACCTGATATGAATGTTTGCTGAGAGGAGAAGTGAAAGGGGTTTGCTGCCACATCAAGGAACAGGGGATAAGTGGGGATGGATGGTAGTGAAGGCGAGGGGGGTTGGGGGTTCAGGTAAAGGTCACTGGAGAACAGGAGGAAGGTGGAGAGACTGCAGGTAGATGTAAACATATACAAGAAATTACTACGGGAGGAAAGCATGAAAACTAGGTGGGGCAGGAGATAGAAGAGAGGCATGCTCATCTTTCACATACTTGAAGTTACTGTAAAAAAAGAGTCAAAATTTTGGGACATAGACCATAAGATTTTTCTCATTGGCTCTGTTAAAAGCTACACATGACAAACATTTCAAAGTATAACCTCCTATTCCCATCCCGCTGCAACAAAATGTACAAGAGGTGGAAGGAGCACTGAGGAATCACATAGTAAGTACGCAGTGGCAAGACTATTGGAGAAGGACTATTCCTAGTCCTGTCACCTGCAGGATGATCTTAGGCCAGTCACTTCACTTCTCTGTAACTCAGTTTCCCATATGAAAAATGGGGATGACACAAATTTATCTGAAGCCTACTGATGAAAATCGTTATATAAAAGTTCAGCCTTTTGGTTATTACCTGCTCAGAGTAGTATATCAATTGCAAACCTAGGTAAAAACTAAAACTTCCTAAATGACTATTAACCCCTACCAAGAGACAGATCTCTTTCTATTTAAAACCTAGGATATTAAATGACAAAAAAAACTTTATTAAAACAGAGTTAAGGTTGCCTGCCAATAGCTCATGCCCTTCCAGAACATTAAGTTCAATAAAACTCAAAGTTCTGAAAAGTAGGAAATATAGGATAGGTACTACCTACATTTCTCCTATGCTGAAACACTGAGGGTATATCTACACAGCAGGACTTTACTCAAAATAAGCTATGCAAATTGAGCTACGTCAATTGCGTAGCTTATTTTGAAATAGCTTATTTCAAAATTGGTAGTGTCTAGACAGCACTTATTTTGAAATAGAGCACTCTTCTTCCAACTTCTCTTACTCCTCGTACAATGAGGGTTACAGGAGTTGGAGTAAGAAGTTGCCCTGCTTGACAGTATTTTGACATTACTTTGAAATAATTGCCTGCTGTGTAGACGCATACTAAGTTATTTCAAAATAACACTAATTATTTAGAAATAATGTTGCTGTGTACACATACCCTGAGCCTACTCTCCTGAAAAAAATACCACACCTGTAAAATTAAAACAATTACTTCTTATGTGCACACAAGATACCATCCAAACCTGTACATTCTCCTATCCATCATTAAATCCACAGACTTCTTTCATATCCCATCTCCCTACTGACAACATCCCTGGCACAAACATCCCAGTGTTCTGCTACTGACACAACCTACACCATTGTGTATTAAAATTATACAGATTGGAACTTCAAGGTATATATGCATCTTTTTCCTTTCCTTACACATGCAGGGACTCATTTCCTCATATCATAATTACAGCTTTATGATGCTCCTCAAATTAATCCCCAGATCTCCTCACATCACAATTAGAGTTCTTTCAAGCTGTTCCTACTTGTTGCTCCACCATTCTCAGTATAGCCATCTATAAGTGCATCTACACAGTACCCTAAACACGAAATAGCTTATTTTGAAATTTGGTGCATCTACACAATGCCAAATTTTGAAATAACACACTAGTGTAAACATACCCTAAGTCACTGAATGCAGCTGGAGTATACAAACATCCACCCATCACTTCCTTTTTAGGTCTTTAATAGGGCTGTCAATTGACCTGCATGAACACCTGCGATTAACGTGGGACAGGATTAACGTGTTAACTTTTTTAATGAGTTAATCACAGGCATTAATGCTGCTCTGCCCCTTTGAAGTGCTGCTCTGGAGCTTCAAAGGGGCAGCACAAGCAGAGTGGCACTTCAAAGGGACTTTGCAACAGGGGAGCTGAGGATCAGCTGGAGTCTCCAGCTGATCTCAGGCTCCTAATGCACTGCCCCTTAGAAACACCACCACAACACTTCCAAGGGGCAGCGCTGCATGAAGCCCAGGGTCAGCTGGGGACTTCAGCTGATCCCAGGCTCCATGCAGTGCTGCCCCGTTGAAATGCTGCCACAGCGTTTCAAAGGGGAGGTGCACGCGATTAATCACAATTAATTTTTTAAATCACTTGACAGCCCTAGTCTTTAATCAAAGAGACTTGTGTGGAGGGAAGAAGAACAGACGGAGGGAAGAACAACACAAGCCATCTTAACTAATATGGCTGCCACACACCCCACATTATCCTGATCCTGAGGGATGCCCTGATCAGACTAGGGATGTTACGTAGCGATTAATGTGCTCATCGTGTAGCTGATGGCATTTCCATTGACTGCTCAACTACTCATTAGGGAAAGACAGTTACAGCAATCACTTCTAGGTCTCAGCATAACCCCTCCCCCAGCTCTGCACTCTTAATGGAACAGAGAGGAGCTGGCTCGCAAAGACCCTGGCTCAATCTCTGATCCTCTGCCGGGTCTCAGGACAACACCCTGTTGCACCTCTGCATTCTGAAAGGGACAGAGCAGTGGCAGCCAGCTCTGCAGGTCTCTCTCAGCACAAGCCCTCCACCCCCAGTTGCCCCTCTGCATTTTTAAAGGGAAAGAGCAGCGGCAGCTGCTTAAGCTGGAGCAGCTCCCCTCCTCCCCTTTCCCTTTAAAAATGCAGTGTGGCAACTGAGGGGTAAGGGAGCTTGTGCTAAGACCCACGGGACCGGCTGCTGCTGCTCTGTCCCTTGAAAAATGCAGAGGGGCAGGGGGCGGGGAGAGAGCTTGTACTGAGAGAGACCCGCAGAACTGGCTGCCGCTGCTCAGTCCCTTTCAGAATGCAGAGTGGCGGCAGGGGATGGGGGGCGGTGTTTTCTCCTGAGATCAGGCGAGGGACCAGAGATTGAGCCAGCGTCTCTGTGCACTGGCTCTTCTCTGTCTCTTTAAGAGCGAAGAGCAGCGGTGGGGCGAGGGTGACCGAGTAGTCAATAGTACTAGCTGATAAGCTCCTGCTTATTGGGTAGTGGACTACTTGACCACTCGTTCACATCTCTAGATTTGACCAGGTCAAAGACAGGTACCTGTATAACATCACCAATTCTATGAATTCAAGTTGAATCCCAAACACCATCTGGTAGGAAATGGGATAAGACTTACAATAGTTCAAGCCCACTTTAAATAACTCTTTTCCCGCAGAAAAGCAGTCATTAGCATATTTGAGACCATCTAAGAGTCTGTCAAATAAGGTGACTTTCCTTCTAAAAGGATGTTTAATAATATATTTGCTAGGGGTGTAAAATCTCATTTAATTGGTTAACCAGTTAAACATGAAGTTTAACTGATTAACCAATTAAGGAGGGGGTCCTCCAGCCCAGCCTCCGCACCGACCCTGCTGCTGCACCCAGAACAGCCCCTCCCTCCAATGCACTTGGGCCACCACGGACGGGGCAGTTCCGGACAGCCCCTGCCTACGACACAGCAGACCCCAATGGCCTAGAGTAGCTCTCTGCCCACAGCAGGAAGGGAGCTGCTCCAGCCCCCACTGATTAACTGCAACCAGTAAACATCACCCTAAACAACTAATACTTACTTGTTTATCCCTCACATTCCTAGTGTTTGCCATGGTACTAAGCAGGCTCTGGTATCTATATAACAAACCCCAAATCTTGTTTAACATTGTTTAATGTTGGATAATGACTATGTTAACACCTTTGGCCCAGATATTCCATCTCAATTAATTCAAAAAAACTCTTATGCTTAACAATCTATCCCAACTTGTATTCAGACACTTGATACATTCCCCAAACCTGAAGAAGAGCTCTATGGACCTGTCCATTCCATCATCAGAAGTTGGTCCAATAAAATATATTGCCTCACCCATCTTGTGTCTCTCATGAAAAATAGTACTTGTAAAAAGGAAAAAGTATTGAGGATGTAGAGTTTGCTCACTTGCATTTTCAGATTTAAGAGTTCTGACCTCATCTGTCCTGAGTTTCAATGTTTCCTTAAGGGCTGCATTTTCACAATATATCCTGCAGAAGTTGGAAACAAACAGACTGTATTAAATTTGAAATAGTTATTTAAAAACTAACTCTCAAGTTAAAATCACTTGTATGTTAAAATGTTTTCCTCAACTTTTTTATAAGTGTCATTAGAATTACGGACAGATAAAAGAAAAATCCCCCCGCCCTATTTTTTTTTGTTTGTTTTCTTCTTCTTTGGCACTGAAAAGACTACTAAGGTAATAAGTTTGCATGTGAAGATTTTCCACAGCAATGGAAAGAAAAAAAATGTACAAAAAATACAAGATACTAAATCATAAAATTTCAAAAACTGTCAGAGGGCTGGAATGAATAGAAAACAGAGAACCTCAAACTACTTTTAACTTGTAAAAAAATATAGCTATTCAACTGATAATGACTCTTCAACATCAATGATTCTTCCTGGGAGACTCTGCCAATAATATTTAATGTATTGCCCACTATAGGACAAAGAGAAAAAGTATTTTAAAATATGCACAAGTGCATATTTAAAGCCTTTGCAAATGAGAAACATTTTAAAAATCACAAGTAAAATGGAACATAAGATGCCTAAAAAAAAACACCTGAACTTGAGGAAAATTAGAAGATAACGTATTGTCAGTGGGAACAGTCATTAAAAAGATATATAAAAATACATAATTGTAGTACTTTGAAATATTTTTAGACAATCCATAACATCCATTAAAGGTTGAAGTCCAGTGAGTTTATTGGGCACATTTGTCTGTTGCACTAAGGGTTTGTCCTTAGCATACAATGCAAACTTCCTGTTTCCTTAAATGCAATTCTAAAACACTCCTGTACTTTTAAACCTTGAGTACATCAAAAGGTAATGCACCTCACCATGTATTTGGCTATTTCCTTTTCCTGGAAGTAAAGGGACACAAGCCTTATTTTGATGGTGAATTAATAAAGACTTTTCCTGACATATTTCTGGAGTTTTTATTAAAATACATTTAATTACATCTCATGATTTTTTTAAAACAATGTGGCAAAGCCCTGACTGTGTCCCAGGGTCCAATGCTTCTGCCCCAGAGGCTCTCTGTGACCCTCCACATAGCGCCTTACCCTTTACCAGAGGCAAGGATCACAACCTACTGAGCCCTTCTTATTACCGGCAAATCCACACTGTGGAGTAAAAACCCCTTCATAGTCCTAGACTCCCTTCTCAGAGGCACTCTCTGTAGTGGCGTGAGAGAGGTTTGGGGAGAACCCGGGCCTGCCCACTACTCTGGGTCCTAGCCCCGGAACCCTAAGGCAGCCACAACAGACAGGATTTCTTTTACTTCCAGTCTGGCAGCTTCTTCCCTGGGCCAATTCCCCGAACAATCACTCTCAGTATCTTTCCTCTGATACCTGACCAAGTCAGTCCTGCTCCTCCATGGCACTCTGCCTTGCCCGTAGTCTTCAGCTCACACTCACAGTTCACCTTCTCACTCTCAGATCTTGCGTTACTGCTCTCCCTGGTGTTGTGAAGGCCAGGACTTCAACAGGGTTCAAAAAAGAGCTAGATAAATTCACTGTTGATAGGTCTATCAATACTTATTAGCCAGGATGGGTAGGAATGGTGTCCCTATCCTCTGTCAGAGGCTGGGAATGGGTGACAGGGGAGGGATCATGGGGAGGGAACACTTGATGATAACCTGTTCTGTTCATTCCCTCTAGGGATATCTAGCATTGGCCACTGCTGGAAGACAGGATACTGGGCTAGGTGGACCTTTGGTCTGACCCAGTATGGCCATTCTTACGTTCTTATAAACAACCCCCAGCAGGTCGTAATGGGTTCTAGGTGATTTGACTAGCCTGCTGCTTCCAGCAAGCTCTTAAATGGTCCCATGTGCCTGCCTGACTATGCTGCACTAGGCTCAGGCCTGTTTACTCAGGGAAAGACGCAACTGTTCACCCAGGCTACAGCTACACGGCCATTTTTTTTTGCGGAAAAGGATATGCAAATTGTGCTCTCATTTGCATATCTTCTTCCAATTCTTTTTGTGGAAGAGGTTTTGCCGATAAAAAGCCCTGTGTAGATGGGGCCATTTGTCAGAAAAAAACCCTTTTCACAAAATCGTGTAAACCTTGATTATTGAGGAATAAAGGATCTTGTGAAAAAGGGTTTTTTTCCAACAAATAACCCCATCTGCATGGGGCTTTTTATCGGCAAAACCTCTTCCGCAAAAAGAATCGGAAGAAGATATGAAAATGAGAGTGCGATTTGCATATCCTCTTCTGCAAAAAAACGTAGCCGTAGTCTCAGAGTCCCGGATACTTTTCCTCCATTAGTGTGCAGCAGTCATATGATCTGGGTCTGTCACAACAGTCTACAGGTATATGAAATCTCTTCCTTTAAATATATATCTCAAAGGCAAAAGATCCACACTTCTTATCTTGTTATCTCAGGTATCAGAAAACCTTTTGCAAAACCTATTGAGCTCTTGAATTATTGCAGCTTTCCAAAACCATTTATCAATTTCTGTTTCCAATCAAATTTTAATCAGGCCTACTCAGCAACACTTACTACATAGCACACAAGTTCCTATCGTGCAATTCTAAACATTCAGAGTATCAATTTACCATTTTTCCTGGCCCTCTTTTCATGTGATTCCACAGCATGTGAGGTCAGCTGAAGTGCTCATGTTAAAGCACCCATGATTATATGGTCAGACAGCAAGCCCTTATCTGAGAAGCCCTTAAGTCTGGAAGTTCCTTTCTCATTAAGCTGGACAAAGGCAGATTATAACCTTCAGCACATACCAAAAGGCCTGTTATATCCAAACTTTTGAGAAGAGAGTATGTATTAGGAGATTAATTTAAAGAATATTTGTTGATAATCCTGACAGGTTACATGAGTAAGAAAGAGCTGATATTTTATAAAACATAACCAAGAAGTATATAATAATTAACTAATTTACATGCAATTATCCCTTGTTTCTAGGTGTATCTTTTAAAAAATCTAAAATAATCTTCACTGAAATTATTGAAATTCTGCTGTTTGGACTTCAGAGAAGTTACTCATGTCTTAAATGATCAAAAGAAAAAGTGTGTTGGGAGCCTGCTTGTTAGTGCTCTCCATGTCTGTTATTGTGTTACTAATTTAGGGATTTGGGTTTGTCCTACAATTATTTAATTGGGGGTAGATGGTAATATCATATTCCACTTGAGCACACTCTTACTGATGGCTACAGTGTATAAATTAAAAATATAATTAATTATTGTGTTACTTTACTGTATGCATGAATGCATGAGACACCAGCATTATTTTCTACACCTCATTAAATAAAAATACTAATTTATGAATTTTCCTTTGCCAGCTGCTTAGTATAAGAAAAAAAATGGATTGAACTGAAAGCTCAAACCAGCAAAGCCACTTGACATATATTCTTCAGGGTAAAAGATTGTGAGTTGTCAATTTTATTGCTCAATACTTAAAAACTGACATAACTAGCATATTGATGAATGTTAAATTCTTTCTGAGATTATTATAAAAACAACATAAAGAACCAGAAAATCTGGCACTTTGGGACATTCAAATGATATTAGAAAAATTTAACGCAAAAATCAACATGATATTTCAAAATAAAAGACGACTCCATCATTTGATGCAAATACCTGTCACATTTTTCTGCCCATGTCTCTTCTTTGTTTTTAAATCTTTCCTGATCAAATTCAATTTCCCATTGCAAAGTATTTATTTCCTAAGAAGAAAAGATAGCAACAGTTAATTACAGGAATGAGTCTAAAAGCACCATAATAGTTACGTTTTTTTTTTTTTAAAGCATCCAAGTTCCAGACTTGTTACCCAAGCTAGTTCTTGGTTTTGCTTTCCCTAATGTCAGAATTCAGTTAATGAGCCAACAATAGTTCTCTTTAAATGTAAGCTGTCTTCAAAAATATGTATGTGGTAATTTTATATGACATAAAATAACTACACAGGAAACTTCAAAAAATAAGCACACCTAGAAAAATACAGTGGAAAGTATCTGTAGATAGCCTCTAGATCTCGTCACAGAGTGCTGAAATTTTTCTCAGGATTTACAACATAGTTTTAGCTAGTCCTTTTCTCTGAACATTAGTCAAAGGGCAATGTGACAGACTTCAGGACTGTCTGTACTCAGAGTTGCAACAGTTTGAAGTACAATTTTAAATGGATTTAGTTAAACTGATGCAAGTCTAGTTTGAACCAGGCTTATTTAGGTTTAGTTTAAAATTATTAGAAACAGATTTAAGCTAACCTGAAATAAGACACTCGTAAACTGGAATAAGAGTGTTCAAACTAGGGATGTTAAAAGGTGTTTATTTAGGTAAATTTGTAACCAATGAAAAACTCCAGCCTGCCCCCCATTCCTAGCGCTGCGGCTCATTTCACATCCCTAACTCAGACTAGTGAACAGTTCAATTGAATTGTGCAAATTTGTCTAACGATAGGTGCTCACAGAAAGGGACATCTTAGCTCCAGTGAAGTTACTGGGAGTTTTGCCACTGACTTCAAACCAGGATTTCACTGGAAGAGTTTAACAGATTATAATCTGCTGGGGTTTCTAAAGCCTATGTGACACAAATCCCAATTACCTTTCTATATTAAGGCCTTCTATATGGTTATTTTCTTTGGGTGATGCCCACTAATTGGGCAACTGGGGGCAAAAACACAAAAAACAATAGATTCATTTTCAGACATAAGGTTAAACTAACTAATAGTTTGGTCTGTTAAAAAGAACACATGGATATTATGTCCTGGTCTCTTTAAGTACCTCTTTCTCTCCCTAATATGTGTTCTTTTCAGTACTCGTATACCTAAGAAGGGCCTTTTTGACATGAGACAACTATGGGAGTTTCCTTTACTAACAGTAAGCTGCTATGAGTATAAAAAATATCAAGTTAAAATTATTTATATAAAGAATATCACCGTGTATAGAAATCAGACCTAAATCTGGAGGTAGCAGTTTAAATTAATACTTGATAGTAGATACTGTGTAACTGAATAACCGTGTAATCGCATCAAAAGTTAGCGGTTACACAATTATTTGATAGTTCCCAGGGGTGGAGCTGGCAACCAGTGTGCTCCCGGCCCCACTCCCAGGGAGTGCCCCCCACCAGACTGTGCTGTCTCTGTAACAGAACAACCCTTGTCGGGGGGGAAAAGGAGGTAGGACTCAGCGTCCCATGGAGCACATGGAGCAGCTGGGGCCCGCCGTGGACAGAGGCTGGTCTGCAGCAGCTTCCCCTGCCCCCCACACAGAGGTAGCAGCGTGGGGGCAGAGTCAGGCGGCTGTCTTTTAAGCCAACTCCCCTAAGCACCGGCTCCTGCCTGCCACTCCTTGCTGCCTCTGGCGGAAGCAGTAAGACGGGGCAGGCAGGTCCACAGAGCCAACATGCATGGGAAGCTTGCTTGAAAGTCAGATCCCCGTGCGTATTGGCTCCTGCCTGCCCCCCTCACGCTCTGCGCTGCTGCCTCTGTATTACAGGCAGCAGTGTGGGATGGGCGGAAGGCGGATTCAGTGCTCATAGGAAGCTGACTTAAAGCCAGTTCCTCGTGGGCACTGGCTCCTGCTCCCCCCATTGCTGTCCCTAATACAGAGGTTGGGGGGCAGGGAGAGTGCATGTAATTGATTGTATTAACCATTATGCCTAGGCTTATCGGCTTATCATTTACTTGACTATACTCTAACATCCCTATTCTCAATATAGTAATATTAAGAATTATTTGTAAATAAATGTGATAAGTTAACATTGTCTCCTTAGCTAAGTGGGATGAGACTACTACCAACAAAACCTAAGAGTGAAATAAAGTCTGATATCTATTATATTCCAAAATAGGGGGGCCATCTTTGTCATTTCAGAATAAATCCAACATTATTGGTTTAGCCTTACAAATCAAAAGGAATAAAGATACTATGATTCAGCATGATTTTGCAAAGACAAGGAGTCAGTACCATTACCTTTTCTAAAGCTCTCTTTTGTTCCTCAGTTTTTTGAAGCATTGCTTTTGTATGACTAGTGGCTTTATTAAACACTGTCTGTGAAAAAGATGAACAACGAGATGATATAGACAAGTCTGACAGGATTATATAACAATCAATATATCAATTTACATCATATGGAAACTGCAGTTCTAGATTTACAGGTAGTAACAGTCATTGAAAGAATGAAGGGCAAGAGAAGCAAGGTAGAAATTACAATATTATTTTAAGGTAAAGATTGGAACTTACCAATTATATGCTTTCAGAAAGCTAGGGTCTCTAGCCCTGTTTTTGAAAGACTAAACTTTGCACTTGCTGTTAGGGTTAAGGTTAGCTGCCTCACTGTTCTATTTGGCACTAGTTAAAGATAGAATGTAGAAAGTGCAGAAGGTGGTTTTCAATTTCCAGAACTATTTGTGGAGAATTCATCAGAAACTAGGTATTTAACTCCCAAAGTTATCCTGCTCACAGATGACAAATGTCAGTACCTGTGAATCAAACAGAGCTCTTCTTGGTCCTAGGTTTTAGAGATTCCAAACCCACATTTTGCTTTCATAACACACAGCAGACATTTCTTAAAAACTTAAGTAGATTGATTCAGCATTCCACTTCCTCATATCAAGTGCAATTCCACTTCCTCATATCAAGACTCATAAGGAAGATAAAGAAAACTCTTTAAATTAAATTTACATTTAAACTCATTACAAAAATCCTAGTGATTTTAATATTCAAGATGTTAAGCTTTCAATAGTTGGGCTGCAAATGACAGCTGTGTTTCTACTCCTGCTAGTCTTTTTAGGATTTAGCAGCATTTCAAGAACATAAGAACAGCCATAATGAGGCAGATCAATGGTCCTTCTAAGTCAGAGGTGGGCAAAATATGTCCTCCAGGCTAAATCCAGACCACCAAATATTTGGATCCAGCCTGCCATGACCCTCTGAGCCACTAATATCTCATGGATCAGTGGAGTGCAGTGACTCCATATGCTGCTCAAAGTGGCCAGCTGCTGTGGCAAGTGTGTGTGTGCACATCTGCCCATTCGGGGGGATGAAGGCAGCGGGTCTCCACGTGTTGCCCCCACCTCCAGCACCATCCTCACAGCTCATATTGGCTGGAAACTGAAACACCTGCTCAACTAGTCAACTGCTTTGAGCAGTGTGTAGAGCTATGGCAGAGTGCCCTGCTGTGTCACTGGCCAGGAGCTGCCCATGGTAAGTGCCTTCAGGCCAGAGACTGCATCTGGCACCCCATCCCACATCCCAACCCCCTTCTGCACCCCACTCTGTCCCAGACCCCACACCGCCTCCATTAATATAGTGGAAAAGTGTGACCTGTGACCAGTTATCAAATTCTTGGAGTGGTCCCCTGCAAATATTATTGTCCACCCTGACCTAAGCATAGTATCTTGTCTTCTAATAGAAGCCAATGTCAAATGCTTCACAAGGAACTGAACAGAAAAGAGTGTTTTCCAATGATCCATCTCCTGTCATGCAAGCCTAGCTTTTGGTATTTGACAGTTTAGGGACACCTGGAGCATGGAGTTCTATCCCTGACCATTTTGGCTAAAATTGACAGACTCTGTCTTCCATGATCTTAACTAATTCTTTTTTTAAACCAGTTATACTTTTGGAGGCAATGAGCTCCATAGGTTGAGTGTGCATTGCAGGAATGATGCATTGTGTGGGGGAAGAGCTCAATGGGGTACCTCCCCAAACACTGTGGACAGGAGGAGTAAGGGGCCAGCAGTCAGTGGGGCCAGAGCCTCTGGGTGGCTAGTGGTGGAAATGGAGCAATGCAGCCAGGAGAACAGAGTGAACTAGGGTAGCATTGCTTCACTACCCCCTGCCGTTGCTGGAGAATGCAAGAAGGACTGACTTGTGCTGCTGGTACCTGATCCCCCACATCCTGCTAATCCGCTGGGGACACGTTGCTCAGGGGAAGGACAATGGGGAAAAAGGCAAGGCGGTGTTGAAGCAGAAGTGGGAAAGAGGCAAGGAGGCTGCAGGGCAGGGAAGAGGAGGGGTAGGAAGAGGTGGGGCAGGAGCAGGGCATGGAAAGGAAAGGGGTTGTCCCAGTCCTCCCCTGAACTAGAGGTGCATGGAGCAGTCACATAGTCAGTGTCAACCCTGTGTCCCTTGTGGGTTGTCATCCTTGTGCACTGTGTGAAAAAATATTTCCTTATGTCTGTTTTAAACCTGCTACATATTAATTTCATTGTGATCCTAGTTCCTGTGTTTTGTCCATGGGTAAAGACCTCTCTATTATATAATTCCTCAGTTGTATTTTTTTTTTTTTAAGATGAACAGTCCCAGACTTCTTCATCTCTCCTTTTATGGAAGCTATTCAATAGCACTTATAATTTTTGTTGCCCTTCTTTGTAACTTTTCCAGTTCTAATATCTTTTTTGAGATGGGGTAACCAGAACCAAATGCAATATTTAAGGTATAAGCTTATCATGGATTTATGTAGTGGTATTATGATATTTTCTGTTTTGTTATTTCTCTCAGTGGTTCCCTACATTTCATTAACATTTTTAACTGCTGCTGCACATTGAAAGGATATTTTCAGAGAACTATACGTGAGGACTTCAAGATCTGTTTCTTGAGTGGTAACAGTTAATTTAGAATAACTTTATTTTAAAATTCTATCTAATTATAATTAGATTATATTTCTGATAATTGAATCCCCCCCATTACTATAACCTGGCTCTTCCTAGTAACTAGAATTCCTACTCAGGGAAAGTTACTCTCAGTGTGAGGATACCATGACATCATCTGGAAGAAGGATCCCAACTATGGAATTGTCACACACTGTTCCAACTTGAAACAAAAATCAAAAAAATTATGTTTCTTTTAGAGCCTATGTTACAAAAGTAATTTTAAAGGACCCAGGGTACCCAGGATGACCCTTGACCCAGGTACAATGTTGATATAATATTAAGGGAGTGGAACCTAGCAGTATTATAAACATGTTAAGTAACAACAGTACAAACCTTGGAAACTGATTGTGGTGTCCTTGATTTTAACAGTAAACACAAACATCACAACACATAAAAAAAGGATATCCTAATAATTAATGGGAATTGTTTTTCATTGTGAGAGAGCTGAACATTAATTGAAGGTAATCTCTTATTTGTGATCAAAGGCACAGCCGAGGAAGCAACATTAGTTAAACGAGTCAAAAGAAAATAGCATACACTGAAGAAAGTGGATAGATCCTATAAGGTCAAACTACTAGTGTGCTATTATAGCATAACCTCTTTCAATAATACAGGCAGTCCGCGAGTTACGCGGATCCGACTTACGTCGGATCTGCAGTTACGAACGGGGCTTTTCTCGCCCCGGAGGACGGGAGCGGTGGGATGCCCAGATGCGCCGCGGTCCCGCCGCCGGCGTCCTCTGGGGCGAGAAAAGCTGCTCCGCGTCTCCCTGGTCTGCTGGGGGTAGCCCCCCCAGCAGACTAGGGAGACGCGGAGCAAAGACGCGGAGCAAAAACGCGGAGCACGCGGGCAGCGGGACAGCCCAGACACGCCGCGGGGGGGTTCCCCCCAGCAGACCAGGGAGATGGGGAGCAAAGCCGCGAGGACGCCGGCAGCGGAACAGCCGCAGCGCGTCTGGGCTGTCCCACGTGCTCCGCGGCTTTGCTCCCCGTCTCCCTGGTCTGCTGAGGAGAAAAGCCACGGAGGACCCGGGCGGCGGGACCGCGGCGCATCTCGGTCCCGCCGCCCGCGTCTCCCTGGTCTGCTGGAGAGCGGGATGGGGGGGCGCAGCTAGTGCACCCCCCCCCCCCAGCAGACCAGGCTTTTCTCCGGACGCCTGTGGTAGAGCAGCTGGGGCGCTGCCGGTTGGTCCTGCAGCGCTGCTCTGGGCGCTACTGGACCAACCCAGCAGCACCCCAGCTGCTCTGCCCCAGGCGTCCTGATTCAGCCGCTGCTGAAACTGACCAGCGGCTGACTACAGGAAGCCCGAGGCAGAGTTGCTCTGCTTCGGGCTTCCTGTAGTCAGCCGCTGGTCAGTTTCAGCAGCGGCTGAATCTGGACGCCAGTTCCGACTTACATACAGATTCAACTTAAGAACAAACCTACAGTCCCTATCTTGTACGTAACCCGGGGACTGCCTGTATTTCAATAATATTTGTGAGTCCATATGAAAAAGCAGTAAAAAATATAATAATTGCTAGCTGTTTAATAACCGGGTATAGTTAATGCTTTACATTAAAATTATATTAAATAAGCTGTTGATTTATATGCACTTCTTACCATGTTTTGCAGAATTTTGAGTGCTTCTTCTTTTCCTTCAAGTTGTCTCTGTGATGCTTCAAGCTCTACTTTTAAAATCTCTACCTTCTAGGGTGCCAAAAAACAAAATAATAAAAAGCTGAAGTTAAAAACAGAAGTCTTGCTATGTCTCAACAATTTATGTTACTGAATGAACATCCTTCACAAGATAATTTCCCTACTAATATGATTTACAGCTTGTTTCCAACATGAAATAATACTAATGAGAATGCGTATTTAAACAAAACATACTATCAAGCATACATTCAGCAACTATTTCTTCCCATTCTCTGCAAATGTATTTTAACAACATATGATTGGATTCTGCAGCTCTTTTGTTTGTGTTTATTCTGGCACAGGCTTTTGAACATTGTACCCTGTTATGCTCTCTTATTTTAATTTTGCTACAACTAGTATATGGATATTTTATATAAGGATATTATGCTAGAATTATTTTGTATATTGAGAATTAAGTTGATGTCCAGGGGGGGAAAGGCCCAATGTATTCCTGTCTGGATGCCTGGTTGGAAGCCCTTCCCAGCTGAAATTCACGTAGCAGAGTTTTAGGTGGTCAAAATCTGACTGGCTGCTATAATTAGATTCCAAAGTCAGTGCTGCTATTCAGCATGGGTTACATTTCCACCAAGTCAGGAACTGAGACTGAAATGTGCCTGTATTTGGAGGATTGGGCTGGATGTACAGATTGAGCCATTCAGTAGATATCTTTAAAAAAAAAGGGGGGGGGGACAAAAACAAACTTTGAATGAACAGCTAATGGCAATTGAGTAATTTGCTTTAGAACATGATTGTATGTGCCTTTTACAAAATCGAGAGGTCAAGTATTTTTGAGTTTCAAAGTAGACCTTTTCCTAGAAAACGACAATTTTCTTACCCAGTGATTTTAGCCTTCAATCTAGACTACATAGGCATGTATGCTTTAGATTTAGTTTCCACCTTACATTCTGTTTATAGAAGCAGCATATGCTAAATCTTTGGCAAATCATGACTTTGAAACTTCAGGGGGTAGCTGAGTTAGTCGGCACAGGATAAACTTAAACAACAAATGGTCTAGTAGCACTTTGAAGTATCTCACGTTTAAACTGCAGGACTAAGTAGAGATAGGGATGTTAAATATTGATTAATCAGCTAATTGAGTAGTTGAATGAAATTTACATTGACTATTCTATTAGTCAATAAGGGGGGCACTCGCTATCCCACTGCACCTCTCCCTCTGAAATGTACGAGAGAAGTGGCAACTCATGCACATTTCAAAGGGAAAGGGGCAGCAGTGAGACCAGACAGCCAGACTGTTTCAAACCCCACTTGCGCCATTTCCCTGCTGCTCCCACTGGAGACAGTGGTGGGGGGGACAGGGACCAGCTTTTAAACTGACTCACCAGCAACAGCTCATACTCCCTCCACTGCTGTATCTCTCTAATAAAGGCTGCAAGGGTGGGGGATAAGCAACATGTCACATTCCTACTCGACTACCGGATAAGCATTTGCTTACTGGGTAGTTAACTAATGTATGGAGATATACCTATCTCACAGAGCTGGAAGGGACCTTGAGAGCTCATTGTGTCCAGTCCCTTGCCCTCACAGCAGGACCAAGTACCAGCCCTGACAGATTTGCCCCACATTCCTAAATGGCCCCCTGAAAAACTGAACTCACAACCCTGGGTTTAGCAAGTCAATGCTCAAACCACTGAACTATCCCTCCCTGCTAGTTAACTCGTTGATTACATCCCTAAGTAGAGAATTTCAATACAATATGGACTCTCTTCTCTCTTACAGATTATTGGGTGCATGATGCAGAGTGATCCTCCTGTCTTTTGCGAGCTGCTGAACACCTACAACTCCCACTGAAAGGTTGAGAGCACTCAGCAAATCCCAGGTATTGAGCATCTTGAGGTACTTGGCCCACGTTTTATGCTGTTTGATGATTAATAGAATGTTTTCTGCCGTGCGTATTCTCTCTAAGCCAAAACTTTAAGCTCTTATCTATATACCCTCTTGAAATGATTCTTATTTTTCCTCTGCTGGAATGAATGCTACTATCCCATGGCTTTAAATGGAGGCTCCTCTTTTGTTCTCTTTACATTTCTGTGGTTTATTTCATTACTAAGACAATGCTAATGTGTAAAAGAGGGGTTTTTGTTTTACTTGGACAGTAATAAGATTTGTATTTCTATGTTTGTTCTCAGTTAATAGAAGTTGCACCACAACATGTCCAAATGACAATTTTTCTTTGCACAGTATATAGCATCACAATTTACTAACATTTGATTCATATCGTAGGGGTGTTACTTGAGATGTCACTGTGCTGTGCATTCCAAGGGCCCTTCAACACAGCTGGCTTAAAATAGGCCTGCCAGCTTCTGTGTTGGTGCTTTAGGTTTCCAAAACCAAGAATGTAATGAAGAGAATGCTGCTAAATGAAGTATTGTCCCTTTAAGGCCCTCCACACTTTGGAAATCTAGAACAAAATCTTCCTCTTCATTTCACTCCAGAATCGGAAAATCCAGTAACCTTCAGGCTTATAGATCCTGGGGCACAGAAGTTTAAGTCTCCCAATTAGCTCTTTAATTGGCTATGCCCATGTTTACCCAAAAGTTTTGGCTGTTCTAAGATCTTCCAGTGAAATAACACCATCTATATTTTTTTATATTATAATAAAGTATTTTAAAAGGATTAGTACCAACCATTCAGGACTAGTACCAACCTCTATAGCCTCTTGAAGTTGCTGCCTTAATTCTTCATTTGACACTTCAGAATTAGACTCTATAAAATTAATGAGATACCAACACAATCACAACATTCCCATTTTTTTTAGTTTTCTTTACATTTAAGAGAGCTCATTTAGACACTCATCCTCTTTGAAATTTTTATGAGGCTGAATACCACAGAATTATAAAATATATTAAAACAGTATTTATTAGCTGGTTTGCAATATTTCACATGTAAAGAAGCCAAAGTTAGAAAAATGAGAAGTTCAGCTACACTGAGAATAAATTAATTTCAACAATTTCCTTTTTTCAAAAAGCACTTTTCCCTCCAAAATGCATTTTCATTTTTTCTGTATGTATTTATGAAAAAAATGTGTTAAGTTTTCACTGATAAAACTCCAACACAAAAACTAGCCACCAGGTGTTTTGGAAAGGTACATAAGGTGTTGCAAGAGTGCATGGAGGGAAGCACTACACTGGATACACTCATTCAACTCATGTAACTCTCAGATGGTTATTATGGGCAAATGCTTTTTCTCACCTGTCCTGAACTACCAATGACCTCCATTCCACATGGGTAGACCCCTATTCAGAGACCCAACAAATTCAATATGGCCCCATGTGAGCCTCAAGCTCTGCTTGCATGGAGCTCATTGCATAGACTCTTATAACTTAGGCTGCAAGCAGTACAGTACTATTGTGAAATTGACTGGGGTTGCACAAGTGTCATAAATTTCACATGGAACCTGCTGATTTCAGCCAAAGAGCAATTATGTTAGAGGGGGCGGGAGTGAGCCAGTGTCTAGAACACCAATGAGGGAACCATTCAGTTGGTGATAATAAGAGTAACTAAAAAGACATTTGAAGGAGAGGAGAAAAAAAAAAAAGCACTAACTGTAGTTGATTATATTCACAGCATTGCCACCTTTATATAACATTGAAACACTAATAATGTGAAAACAAAGAGCTTTAAATGTTGTAGAGTAACTTTTTAAATGATGAGATTGTTCCTAAATGACAATTTCAATGAAATGTTAAGCACAGATATTTGAATTTTAGCTGGAAACTAAATTTTAGATATAATTTCAGAGATGATACACGTAAGCAGCTTATAGCTACTAGAACAGTGGTGAGCAACCTGCGGCGCACTGGGGCTCCACCTGCAGCTTACAGACCCAATGATTGCCCCCTCCCACACTCGCCTCTCACGCACTAGGGCACTGGAGCCTGCACTTCCTATGTCTCCCCACTCTCTCCCAGCAGTTTCAGAGGAGCCACGGTCCGCCTGATTCACACTCTGTCTCCTCTTCTCCCCTACTCTCCCAGACTTGGAACACTGCAAATGATTTTGCTGCATTCAAGCTTTGGGAGGGAGGGGGACTGAGTGGAGATGGAGAGTAAATCAGATGATTTGTGCACTCTGAAAGTGCTGGGATGGGGAGGCCTAAGAAGTGTGGGGCTCTGGTGCCCCAGTGCATGAGAGGCACATGTCGGAGGGGGACAGCCAGGGTCCGCAGGGCCACGGTTGGAACTCCAATGGGCCATGGGCTGCTGCAGCCCACTCAGATGAAAGAGGGCCATTTTTGCAGCCCACCCACTGTTTATGGTTGCCCATCTGTTTATCAGAAAACAGAACAGGATTGTGTCATTCAAATTTCTTCATAAACAAAGAATTAGTTTGCTTCTCTACCCACCCCCCACCTTATTTCCTTATCTTTTGGTCAAACCTCATTTTCAAAAACCCCATGAAAGAGGGGTCACAGAACCAGTGGCTGGAAAGGAAAAAGCCAATATAGCCTCAACCCCTAGCATTTGAAGAACTAAGATCATCCCCAACAAACTAAACTGAAATTATAGTCCAATGGGTATTTTATCCGACAATTTACAGTCTACATAATCATCATTCTGATTGTCATAAAAAATTTCAGCACTGCAGAGCAGTATCCAAAAATCTAAGCAGAATAACTAAAATTCTTAAGCATGTATAGACTCCTATGGATGATTAACTTTACTGTGACACGACATTAGCTCAAAAGACTGCAAAACACTAACTTTTAAGATTGCCAGTTACCAATGTACTGTGCAAACATTAGAGGCACTTCTTAAAATATTTCATTAGAGAATCTCAAAATGTTTCTGAAACATTTTGACTAAAACTTCACAATACTCTCATAAGGTTGATTATTTTCTCAATTTCACACATACAGCAAAACATTAGAGGGAAATAATTAACTAGAAGTTAGTCTTACCAGAACTATTTTGTCGGCTGCATCTAGTAACACCACTTATTCCAAGCTTTTTGGATGATACATCATAGAAACCACTGCAGTTTGAACAGTGAAAAATTGCAGCATCATTTTCTTCCCCTTTCTTTTGCAAAAGCATATTGAAGATCTTATCAGATCCTTTCCTAGATCTGTGTGTGTGCACATTTAAACCTTCCATTTCATAGACACCACCAGGTCTTTTACCAAGTCCATTTCCCAAGTCTCCACAAGTCATGTCATCCTCTTCGTCTTCTGAGTCTTTCTCCTCCTGCTTGCTTTGTAATGTGAACATCTCACTCATTGGCAATGTGAACAGTGTCTCCTTCAGAATTCTATTGTACCTATTTTGAAAGGGAAAAGATCCTCAAAGTAACTGTACAGAAGGGAATGCAGTATTTGGAGATGAAGTGAAAAATCTTGTGTTTTTAAAGTCCCAGTGTTTTCCAACAACATCTTCAGGATCCCAGAAAATGTTTATTCTGCACTGAAACAACACACACTAAAACAACAAAGAGCAGAGTGGCACCTTAAAGACTAACAAATTTAAAGACTAACACATTTATTAAGGCAAAAACTTACAGGATTCCTTATTGTTTTTGCTGAAACAAACAGACTAACATGGCTACCTCTCTAAAACACACTAAGACAATCTGAGTCATTTGTCCATAAAACTACCTGTTAGGTATGCAAACGCGATTCCAGTGACTTGAAGTTAAGATTAAACAAACAGATGAGTTTAACTGATACAAAACCTGCAGATATTTTCAGTTTGTTTGAACAATGTTTCTATTAACATAAAAGCATATTGCCATTCTGGTAAATGCCAACAAGGCACAAAAGAATACGCCTAACCACCTACTCACAGGTTTCTTTAAATAAAAAATAAGGCAGTAAAGATGAAGTATATGAGCTGGGAGTCAGGAGCCTCGCACAGGGCCATAAGTGGCAGCTGGGGTGAGTTGTGATACATTTCTTACAGGTACTGTCCTAAGTTACTTTCGCCTCTGCTAACATAACACAAGAAGCTCACCCAATGAAATGTATAGGCAGTAGATTAAAAAAAAAACCAAAATCTTCATGGTCAGACAGTGGAACTCTTTGTCCAGGGATGGAGGAAAGACCCAAACCATAACAGAGTTAGGGTGCGAAAATTGGGATTCCTACTGCCGGCACCGTCTCTCTGGCCTCACTAGTCCCCTAAACCACCTCGGCTGGAGGGAGAGGCAGGGTAGGAATAGAGCAAAGGAGGGAAGGGCTTAGGACAGAGGGAGGCTATTCTGGGAGGAAGGGGAATACATGGCCTGTGCCTGATCTTCGTTTCCTCCCTTCCCCAGTTGCCTCTGGACAAGACCCGCTCATACAGTAAGCCCACTTTTAAGTCTGGGCCTACCTAAACTCTGTCTACACCACTGCTTCCTGTGCTGCGTCTGATTGAAACCACAGGTATAAAAATAATTCAGTTACAAACAAGAAAAGAGAAAGTTCCAGTCTAAACAGATCCCGAATTTCTAATGTAATAATACAGACAACTATTAATCTTTTCAAGACTTCTTTATCCACATCCTAACACCAAACAAAGAATTACAAGACCATTTTTGTCCTTCTGCAGGTCACATTTAAAGAGCAGTGAGATATGGAAGGTCAGGGCCAAGTGGCATTCTGGTCAACATGCAGGAGTGAAAAAATAGGTGGCTCTCATGAAGCAGCAAACTCCAGCAAGTGCGCGATACTATTGACGAACACTCAAGGCATCAAACCCGCGGCGCTCCCCGCCCTGTGCACACGTGTGATTTCTCCTAGAGAGCGAGGAAAGAAATCCGCCTGTGTCCGGGCTCAGCCGCACCCCCGGGCCCAGGCTACTCAACAGCCTTGACCCCAGAGCGCCTGGTAACAGAGGAACCGGTAGCCCCCCTCCCACAGCACCACTGGCTCCTGCTGCCTCACAGTGTGTAAACTTTGTGTTATCGCCCCTCCCCCGGCCCCTCGGCCTTTCGCCTCCTGTGCCCGGGCCCCAGCCTGCCTGGAGCGCCCAATTCCGCCCCCGGCCGGCTGCCGGGTGCTGAACTCCCTGCCCAGCCCGGGCCCCATCCAGCCGGGGTGCTGGAACACTGCGGAGCTCCCCCGGCACGGCAGCAGGCTCCAGGGGGCTGAGACCAACCGCGGCCCACCAACCTGAGTCTCTGTGTTCCGCAGCCGCCCGCACTTCCTCGTCCCGTCCAGCCCAGCCAGTACCTGCGGCGCGGCGCCTCCCTCGGGGGCAGGGCCTCAGCCGCTGCCTGGGGCGGGCTGAGCCAGGGCCGCCCCCGGACAGGCGCTGTGCCGCTAGTAGATGTTCGTGTGGAGACAGGGCGGGAGAGACTAAGCACGAGCGGGGCAGGTCGTGCTCCTGCCTCACAGCCGCGTGAGCCCCTGCTAGCGGAAAGCAGCCACGAGAGTGCGGGCGGCAGTGAGGGCAGGGACAGAGCTGAGCGTGTCACCCAAATGCCCTCTTAGCTACCTACTGTGCCCGGGGGCAGAGAATGAGCTTTAAACACGCACATGAGGTACATGCAATTGCTTCAGCTCACAGCCATAAAGCGGTAGACGGGCCCCTGGAGAATCGATTCTCATGCACCTGCTGCTGCTGGCAGCTTTCAGACACTGGATTCTACACTTGATGAGTCACTGCCCAGCTGTCCTATGACAATTCTGGGACAGGAGACACTGATAGAGCACCCGAGTTCAAAATATTCACACAGCTATTGCATAATTATAGTGACATTCAGTACAGCAAAAGCTAAATTAGATGTAAAGGTATACATAATACCCTATCCATACCAATCCCATCTCTTTCTGGAGAATATGGTTCTAGATGTTACATTCCACAACTCTAATACAAGAAAAGTAGACCCATTAACACTAATTTTAATGTACTTTAATTTTCATGTTTTCAAAAATACAAGACAGCCCAAATTTGCAGTGAGAAAAAGTACTAAAATAGAGCGTCAAGTTAACTCCACAGAACTATATATTTATAATACAATTTTTACATAGACTATCCCAATAACTGAAGCCATTTATAAAACAAGTGTTTGTAAAGTCATTCTTATATTAAATTCTTTGCTTAAAAAGGCACTCATGCTTTGCCATCACTGAGAATAACTCATTGAGAAAGGTATTAAAGATTGATACTGACAAAGTGACTGAAAGATTTAGCCTCCATTCTATAAAATCCAGGCTGATGATGTCCAACCAGTTCTGATGCAGTAGCCACTACAGTGGCTACTATAGCAAACTAGCCACACACACAACTGGCCAAATAGCCACATGTGACTAGTGGCTAGCATGTTGGATACCATGGCTATATATGAAACTTCATGTGGGCAGACAATGGTTGCTTTCATTGGTCAATCCACAGAGAGGGACAAGCACCTGTTAGAACTCTTTCTCTCCCTCCTTACATCCCAGAGACTGAAAAGCAAAAGAGGTGACACAAAAAAAGCAGCTCTCATTTAAAACATTGAGGCATTAAGAAACATGTTTTCAAAGCGAGACACAGGAACTTCCCTACTGTATTCCCAGACAGGAGAGAAAGTGCTATGGAACTCTATGAACCCAACCTCCTTTAAATAAAGTGTTATAAAGCCAGCCTGATGGTTGATGTTTTACCACCCTATGAAATTCACCTATGCCCCAAGAAGCAAAATACTCTAAACAGTAGAGGCTGGAAAGTGGGAATACCTTCTGCATCTCATTCTTGTGCCTCCTCTCTGACAGTAGTCTTCCCTCTGAACAAATAAGGAGTAGCATTAATAATATTAAAAAAAAAGTCCTCTCTCATTTTCAGCAACAATACTAGTAGCCCTGAAGTAGAATATATAATCCCAAGGAAGCTGCCAAGAATGAGTCTTTCCCAGAATTTGGTAATACTCTTCTGTAACAGGAATATTTGATGCGACAGTTATTTTTTAAAATTGTATTTGAAAACACAAGGCCCTTAAGTATTTAACAATATTTTCACACGTAACTATGATTTCATTACTCAACCACATATACTTAAAAAGATTAGTAGTGAATAACATCATAAAACTTTATACTTCTATTGAATCTGTCATAATGCCTGCACGAATTTTACATATGGGGAAAATGAAGTGTAGCAAAGTATTCAGACTTGTCCAAAGTTATACAGAAACCCTGCAGCAGAGATGAAAACAGAATCCAGAAACTGAAAAAAGTCCACATTCCCATCTTTGAGCTTTTACTCTATCTATAAATCTCTTTATGAAGCGCATACATAACTTCTTTGCATCATAGCCCTTTAAAGCAATTTCAACAACCAGTTAAGACATTTTCCTCTTCCAGTTGAGGCTAAATTTAAGCAACTCTGTGGCAGTTTCTTGTAAGATTTTGTGGTCCTTATTCACGCAACACTACCAATTGTGTTCAGTTGGAATGTAACTTGCAGGACTTGGAGGGCTCAGAGCCTACCACAAACAAAGAAGATACACCCACCCAAATTAAATGCTATCCTTTCACACAGATCCTCATTGACAGAGTGCACACAGATTATTTCCATGTACAAAACAGTTACAGAGAAACCTATAAATAATGGCAAGCAAAAGGCCTGCTAGTATTCTGGCTGTAATAACAGCTGAGTGCATAATGCAGTAGGGATTTGAAACCAGTAAGCATCACCCTTAATGTATAATGCTTACTGGTTCCAGTTAATCGGCGGGGTATGGAGCACCTTCCTGCTGCTGCTGGAAGGGGGCTATTTCAGCCCTTCAGGGCCCACCCAGACAGGCTGTTCCAGGTGTCTGGCACATCACAGGCAGGGGCTGCTCCGGCCAGACTGGAGCAACATCTCCATATGGTAGGGGGCCACTCCAGCATGGGCATGGTGGGGGCAGGAGGGCTGCTTCAGCCTAGCTAGATTGGAGCATCTGCCTTGCCTATATGCTAACTGATTAACCAGTTAAACATCACATTTAACCAGTTAACCAATTAAATGGGATCTTGCCTCCCTATAATGCGGTACAATTAATAAAGAGGAATTCTTGCAAGGATTGACATCTAACTAGCCATTATGTCAGGTGACCATAGGCAGTCAGCTCAGGTATTACTGTAGTCACATAGGGTGCTTCTACACTGCATCCTAAACTCAAAATAAGATATGCAAATTGTGCTGCGCAAATTACATATTTTATCTTGATTTTATTTAAAAATAGTGTATTTTGAAATTTGGTGCATCTACACAGCGCCAAATTTCTAAATAAAATGCTGTTTCGAGCCATCCCTTATTCCTCATGCAACGAGCTTTACCAGGATGGTGAAAGAGCGTGCCTGTTATTTCAAAAAATATTTCCAAGTAATGAGCAGCTTGTGTAAACCTCTGGTATTCCGAAATAACCTTGCAGTGTAGACAAACCCTTAGACCTGTCCCCAAACAATAAATCACATTCCCTTTTCCACAAAATGATGTACTGCTGCTTCTTTCAACTTTCTGTTCACAAAAACTTTAAAATAAACAGCTGATTATTTTATTTTTATTATCTTATGAGAAAATATTTGAGGATATGCACCTTTATACTACAAAGAGGCTTATGCTGTTTTAAAATATTTAAATATTTAACAGCAGCTCATGAAAGTCATGCATTTCACATACCTACCATGAACATAAGCCTTCAAATATATAGGTTCACTCCATTGTAGTCTACTGCTTTCTCAAATGTAAGAATACTGTGTGTGCACCTGACTTCCTCTATAACCATTTTATGAATAAAGATTCAAGTTTCTCTCAGTACGAAATCCATTCTTCAATGGCTAGCATTACACTTTAAATACATAAGATTATCCATTATTATCAATCATTATTAGAATTCCTCAGTTTCTCAGATGAAAAAATTCTTATTGTTCGATTGCATTTTAGTGACTAAAAAAGGTTAGTTTACCATGCCACAAATACAAATTTCATTTATTGAACAGCCAGAATATCCTGGAAAAAAGAGTCCAATATGTTCCTTTTCCTTCTCCTTCATATTTCAGTTGTTGTCTTTCATCCACTGCTCAATCCACTGTATAATCTGATCTAAATTCCGCTCCAGGTCCTCTGGTGTGTTACTAGGCAACTGGTGTACAATTTCTTCCTTGTAAGATGACATTGCCTCTTCATAAATAGTCTGAAAAATCTCACATTGGATGTTGTCCTGTAGTTTTTTCCCTTTGTACCCTCTAAAAACAAAGCCAAAAACCACATAGGTAAGCAAATATAAAAAAGAGGACTATGTTTCATTATTTTAATACAAATCCTGAGTTTATACTCTTGAAAGTCTCTTATGAAACTGCATGATAATTCACCTTCATTTACTCCCTGATTTACCTGCTTTCAAGTCTATCATACAGAAATGAGTTTTCGGTGCGAAGTACAAATACTATATGAAACCAGCGTTCTGGGAAGAAGTCACAGCCATGATAATCAACAATAACTCCACCTTCATTCATTTTGTCTTCTAATTCATCAATTACCTACAGAAAAATCAGACAAAGGCACAAGAAAACTCAATGCAGCTTCTTTGTAATTAATCCCCCCTCCACTTCTAATATGCTAAATTTTGAAGTTACACTCACTCGGTCTTCATCCAAAATTGGGCATTCATATTCCTCATCAAAGCCTTCATATAATTCCCCTACAGAAAAAATAATATGTTGTTTTGTGAGATGATAGCATTTGACAATACATTTATGTTCATCAGTTAGTCAATAAAAATTGTTTGCTTTTCAAATTCTTTAAAAATCTATTCTACAGGATTTTTTTCAATTAAAAAAATGATACAGATAAAAGAATTAGATAGAACATTAAAGCCAGATGGATTGACATCAGCAAACAGGAAACCTTGATTTAAATGACTGATTTTAAATATGTTTCGCATTTGAACATTTTAATTATTTTCCTTAAGAAAAGAATTGATTCTTCTTGGCTGGTAACAATTAGCATACCGATTTGGAAACAAATATGGAGTTGACACTAAATTTGGTGCCTTTTTTTGATTTGCTAACCAAGAGGACACTCCATCTATACACATGAATTGAAGCAAATGTATCGCTTAATTTACATTAATCCAATTTTTTTATTTGTGATTTCTGTCAGGCTTTCTTTTGATTAATAGTCAATTAAAATGTAAAAAAAAAGCATTTTTATTAAATAAAACATCTTAATAAGCTACATAAGAAAAAGGTTTATCAAAACATATTTTGTACTAATTTCAGAGAGTAATTCCTTTAACACATTAGTTAGTGAACTGAACTGATTATTTCTCATATTCAAGATTTTAGAACAAGTAGATATCATCCTCTTGCAGACAGTGATTTGATTCATAGATTAGAAGAGGAAAACAAGTGCTTGTTCTTTTTCAACTTCCAATTGGTTTCCTAACTTTAAATGAACTTGTTGAATAAACTGAAATGAAGAAAATATTCTCTCTGCACCTCAGAAGAGGCTACTGTTATCAAAAGATGATTTAGCACTTATGCAAATTCTGATCTAGTACATAGCCATTGACTTCCACCAGTTCAGTGGTCTGGAGTTTCTTTCGTCAGCAAATATGTACTACTTAATTTTATTTCTGGTATTTAATTTAAATGATTTTAATGAATTACAATAAATTAGACCTTAACATAAGCGGTGAATTTCACATTTAAATAGTTTATTTAAAAAAAATTCTGTTTAAATAAAATAGTGGATTCGTTTAAAAAATATCAATTTTTATCCACCCTTCATTAAAATGTCTATCATGCTACAAATCTTTTAGCACTGAATTATGCCTCTACATGGCAGAGCTGCTCAGATAACCGGTGTAATTGTTTAAGGTTGGGCAGTATAGTGACCAGTCAGTCTTGCTACACCTTCAAAAAGATGCAGTTAACACTTTCCCAAGTGTTTATCTTTCTGTTGTCTTGGGGCTTAATGCTGCCACTCTTGCTCTGGTAAGTAGTCAAGAATAAGAACAAGAATAATAGCCATACTGAGTCAGACCAAAGGTCCATCTAGCCCAGTATCCTGTCTGCCAACAGTGGCCAATGCCAGATGCCCTAGAGAGGCAACACAACATGTAATCATCATGCAATCCCTCTCCTGTCATCCAAGTCCAGATAAACAGAGGCTAGGAACACCATTCCTACCCATCCTGGCAAACAGCCATTGATGGAACTAACCTCCAGGAATCTATCTAGCTCTTTTTTGAACCCTGTTAAAGTCCTAGCCTTCACCACATCCTCTGGCAAGGAGTTCCAGAGGTTGACTGTGCGCTGAGTGAAGAAAAACTTCCTTTTGTTTGTTTTAAGCCTGCTGCCTATTGATTTCATTTGGTGACCTCTAGTTCTTATATTATGGGAATTAGTAAATAACTGTTCCTTATTCACTTCTTCCATACCAGTAATGATTTTATAGACCTATATCATATCCCCCTTAGTCTCCTCTTTTCTAAGATGAGAAGTTCCAGTCTTTTTAATCTCTCTTCATATGCCACCCATTCCAAAGCCCTAATCATGTTTGTTGCCCTTTTCTGAAGCTTTTCCAATGCCCATATATCTTTTTTGAGATGAGGCAACTACATCTGTATGCAGTATTTAAGATGTGGGCATACCATGGTTTCATATAGAGACAATAAGATATTTTTGTCTTGTTCTCTATCCCTTTTTTAATGATTCCTAACATCCTATTTGCTTTTTTGACTGCCATTGTACACTGAGTGGATGTTTTCAGAGAACTGTCCACAATGACGCCAAGATCTCTCTCTTGAATAGCTGTATTCTCTCTTGAATAGCTGTATTCTCTCTTGAATAGCTGAATTAATCCCCATCATATTGTATGTATAGTTGGGATTATTCTTTCCAATGTGTATAACTTTACATTTATCAACATTAAATTTCATTTGCCATTTTATTTCCCAATCACTTAGTTTGGTGAGATCTAACACCGTTGATCGATGTAGTTCCCACCCCTGTTTTAGCATCTCCTGATCTGAGTGCCCTTAATGTGCAACCTTAATTTTCTCATAATGTAGTTGTTTAAATGGAACAAGTAAATGCAAGTACTATACACTAAATCATACTCTTGCTTTTATATTCATGAGGAAGATAAATAAAAAAGAAGGGAACAGGAGAAGGCTGCCAAAATATTATTTGTTAATATCCCTATGATCCTATCCTGGCTTGTATGTACTATGAAGAACTTAGCACTAAAATACCATCACATCACATTTTTGGCGACAGAGGAAAGGAAGAAACAGGGATAAGTGTAAGAAAAAACTGTATAATAGACACTGGCATGAATCACATTTTGTAAATACACTCAGTGTGATGGACAGATACACAGTTAAGATGGTAGCATAATTTTAGACTATTTGTTTAACAATGAATACCTTTTATTCTAAAAGAGTTTATATGAATATAAGTCTTGTATTTATCTCAAAAGAAGGGATTACAAGCTCTTTTAAATGCATCACCCTCATCAACCCATCCAAAAATGTACTATTTTGATTAAGCAGCAATAATGAACATTTAATATGTACTTATCTACTGCTTTCATGTCTGTCTTATTCAAAGCAATATTCCAAATGCTCCAACAGAGTATTATGTTATACAACCTACCTTCTTTCGCTAAATCACCCACATTAATATATGTTGCCCCTACTCTTGTTGCAAGCTCTTTACCCAGGGTTGTCTTTCCTACACCAGGAGTACCTATAAAACAAATTACATATAGTGATAAATTATTTAAATGAACATTATTAATGTAATGTAATTTTATCATACCTAACATAAGTATTTTAGCAAATAAATACACCATAGTACATCACAACCCTAAACTCATTGATAAACAGAACCACAATTATGATAAAATGTCTTAAAAGAAAAAAATAAATGTTAGATTTAAAGAAACTGAGTCAGCTGTGCATATCATAAAGGCTACAAATGTCTGTTTAAATAAATCTGCCAAATAAGTGCACATACATATAAAAACCCACAACAAAATAACTACTACCAAACATCTAACCCCACAATATAGCAGAGGAGGAGAAGGAGAAGAAAGCTGGGAAAGAAAATACAAATATGAATGCATGAACACATAAAAATTAAATCTGACTCACAATATGCAATTTCAGACGAACCCCAAACTAAATCTGGTATCCTCATATAGCCATGGTAAATGTCTTGCAACAGTCTGCAAAACCCTCACTATGAAAGCCAGTTGTCAGAGTACGTATGCGAATGCATCACTGCCATTCTCGGCAAAGAACTAATGTATGTATGTATGTATCGGGGGGAGGTAGGGGGGGTGGACTGCTCGGCCTGACGTATCAAAACCTGATAATGGATCTAACAAAATTAATAAAGCACGTAATAGGCTCACTCGACTTTGCAGTCGTTAAGCCACGTAACCCAAAACAGATCCCTAGTTTCATGACTAGTCCCAGATTCCCACTGGTAGGGACAGAAGAGAAAATTAACTTTTGCAGACGCGGCTGCTGCTTCGCTGAGGATCCCGGGCTGATCGCTCCGGAGAGCAGCGAACCCCGCTCAGGGAGCAAGTGCAACGTGGCGGCGCGCGGCTCCGTCAGCTTGCGGTGAGGGGCCCCTGGAGCCCATGTGGCTGCTTCAGCAACACACAGCTCCGGCTCCCCCGCGGTCCCTTACCCGTGAGCAGGATATTGGGCCGCCGCATGTTTGGCATCTCCGGCTCCGAAGACCAAAGCAGACTAGTCACCTAGGCGACACGTGGCCGCTTCCCGGGGCCTTCTCTAGCCTTCTAGCTCGGCGCACACTAAAGACGTCAGCAGGTGCCCCTCCTCCGCTTGGTTTGTTTGTCGGGGTTTTCTCTGGCGGGGATGCGGGTCAGGCGCTGTGCGGGCAGCTAAGTGCCGAGACTTGTGGGAAGTCCCTGCCTAACGGCGGTAGCAGAGAAACGCTGGGTCGGTTTTTCCGGCGCTACTCCGCTGCGCTAAGGGGAGGGGTCTCGGGGGCTGCGCGCTCCAGGCCCGGCCGGTGCCTCTCCTCGCCTGGCGCGGGTGACTCAGGGGTTGGGTCCCGCTGTCCCCAGGCGTTTGTGCTGTTGGGACCCGCGGTCGCTGGCGCCTGGCAGCTCGAGCCCCGCAGGGCTGCAGGAGGAGCGAGCGCCCCTGCCAGGTCGCCCGCACCAGCACCCCATGGGACCGTGACCCGCTCGAGGTGATCACAGCAGCGGGGATGGGGCTCTGAGATCACTGGGACTGGACCCCTCTTCTGGTGCAGGTGGGGGCCCTGATTGCCTGAGCGATAAGTGAGTCGGGAGAGCTAGGCTGTGCCCGGACCCGGCTACAGTCAGTGCTAGCAGGGAAACTTTAAAATGTCTCTGTAACCGGGTCACTGCTTGTGGGCGGTGCAGGGCATAACTCAGTTGCAGGGAGCCCCCTGCTCTGGAGCTGGCTTGTACCCGACCCCCCAGCTTCTTTCTAGGACAGATAGGTTGTATTTTTTCATTTTGTGTATTACTTAAAATTCACATAGGTTTCAGTTAGAAGACTAGTTAACAGTTTAATGTCTATAAGTGCTTTAGAGTCTCATCCTCAAGAAGGAAATATGCTTTAAGTCTGTTGCCCTGCCCCTTTTCTGTTTCAGGTCACTTTCTTTAATGTGCTACTAGTCATACACTGCGGATGGGAATGATAAAGGTTAATGATGTCAAAAAATTATTCTAGAAGAAAGATAGTGCCAACCAAAGTAGGTAATTGCTAAATAAAACTATTTTAAATAATAAGTTTTTTTTGGATTGGGTGTTTAAGATGGAGCTTTACTCTTGCTATAGCAGAAGTACATCTTGAATACAAGTGTGTAATTTACGTATAATATTAGAAACAAACCATTTCTACCCTTATATCTCATTCAGAGACTTAAGTGAAGGCAAGAAAGGAGAAAAAGGCAAAGGATTATTTGTAATATATTCCGTGGGTTTATCCTGAGTTTATTTCAGTGTTCTCTTTGATGACAGGTGAGGGAATCACTTGATGATTGCCTGTTCTGTTCATGCTCTTTGGGACATCTGGCATTGGCACTGTCAGAGGACAGGATACTGGGCTAGATGGACCTTTACTCTTACCCAGTATAGCCATTCTTATGTTCTCTTGGAATGGCTTAATTTCATATTATGTGATAGTTTGTGTTAAATCTGAGATTGGGTCAAGTACCAGTAGATTTGCGTCGTCTTTATATACCTGGCTCTGGCTTTAAGTGAACCATTTAAAAAGGAAGACAATTTGAAAGGTAATGTTAAAAAATGTAAACAAGTTCCAAGTAATGCAGGTGCTCCTTAATCTCTGTGACAATGTTTGATTTTCAGTCATATATAAAAAATGTTTTCCCATACTGATGCAGTGAAAAATCCATATAAATCAAAGGTAACACTGACTTTTAATTAAGGACAGTGGCCAATGCTAGATGTCCCAGAGGGAGTGAACAGAACAGGGAATCATCAAGCAATCCCTCTCCTGCACCCATTCTCAGCTTCTGACAGAAGCCAGGGACACCATTCCTATCCATCCTGGCTAATAGCCATTGATGGACCTAACCTCCATCAATGTATCTAGTTCTTTCTTGAACCCTGTTAAAGTCTTGGTCTTCACAACCTCCTCTGCAAGGAGTTCCACAGGCTGACCAAACGCTGCGTGAAGAAACTTCCTGTTTGTTTGTTTTAAACCTACTACCTATTAATTTCATTTGGTGATCCCTAGTTCTAATATCCACACAATTGTTCTTTAGATCTAATGTTTTAAAAAAAATGTTCTAGCCCTGTGGTTGATCAGTGGCAGGCAATAAAAAAAATAGCTGTAAGATGTGTATACTTCCCCACCAGGGTCAGTCAGATTTATTAGCTTTTTCATTACTAATCACTATAGGAGAAACTTGTGGTAATTATGCTTGACCCATGTTTCCAAATTAATTGCCATATCTCTCCATTTAACAAAGCTCAACTATTTTTTACTTAGCTGCCAAACTTCTGTTTTCCCTGCCCTCATCACCCACCCACAAATAAACAAATGTGCAGCATCTCAAAAGTTCAAAATATAGAGGCAACATAAATTGAATAATATAAAATATTAAAGAGGCTGTCACATTCTTTGTTTTCATATTTATCTTATTCTAAACCCAGACTTTTTAATCAATAACAAAATTGCTCCAGAATTTCCCATGCTCTGTATCAGAGTGTTCTGATAAAATGTCCTTGCCACGGAATTTAGGTCCAGTGTCCTGTGGTGCATAGGGGGCTTTCATTGTAGAACATAAGTAAGAATGAGCAAGCCAAAAGAGCTTCCTCTCAAATATTAAAGGGACAAAGCAAATGAGATAATATCATTTGGACCACATTCTGTTGGTTGCAAGAGGCAAGCATTCAAACTTACTCTTCAATTATTTTTCAGTTATGGCATTTCATTATATTATTTTCATAAATGAAAATGATTGGTTGTTATTGAAAATCTTAGAGATGTAAATTTATATACTTGAAAGATAATGCTAAGTTATTCAGAGTCAATGACAGCTGAATGTAGAGTAAAAAAAAAATAAAGTTCTGTCCGAAATTAACCTTCACAAATATATGTTTTGTTAGGTAACAGATTGGGTGGCACCTTCATTTGATGATTTCTTTGGGAACACAAATATTTTACCTAGTACCATTCCTGTGAAATCACATGGGGACGATAATCAGCATCAGAAGAGAAAAGATCATTCCTCTCTTCCAGAAAATAGCAAGAACAAAGTTCTGGGCAGAATCAAGGGAAAGTCCTCTTCAATAGATCACATTTGTGATTGCTCAAAACAAAATCAAAACCAGTCTCAAAATGAACCATGGGTGGATAAATACAAACCAGGAACACAGGTATGAGAAGTATTCCAAGTGTTAAATGTGGTAAGGAATAAGTCATTTTTGTGCAATTTACTAGTTGTTCTGTTTCTCAAACTCGTCCTACCCAGAGTACAGTTTCTCAAGGTTTGATTGTCTTGCACCAGTGCAAAATCAGATGTATTAGTTGACTGTGCCAACTATCAGCAAGATAAACTTAGGTTTTAACAGCTATTTATTTACAGAATTTGCATTTTTATTCGTGTATTTCAAACATGTTAGTGTGTGTATTAACTTTCAGTCTCAGAATGGACAATCTTGCGATATAAGCGCGTACTGCAGTAAGTTGTATCTGTTGGAATATTTTATCTGTGGAGTGTAATTGAATTAGAAGGTGAATAATCTGAGTAACTGCAAATTTGCAGAAAAGTGTGGCAAAATCTGTGGAGTATTAAATTAACATTCTTATGCTTTTAAAATAATTTTCTTCTGAAATATATAAATAACAAACCTATGTCTACTTAACGGATCACTTCAGGGCACATCTTTGTTCCTTGATATTTTGAAAATTGGTAGGAATTGGAGTTGTTAGAGAAAGCAATTTGCAGTGGATTGCTAAGCACAGCAATTTGAAGTATGTATTTAAATCATGTTAAGGATAGCCACTTCTTTCTCATATAAGCACCTTGTTTGGTGTTTTTTACAAACATAAATACTAGGGATGTTAGTTGCTAGTTGGTAAACCATTTAACTGATAAGCATCGCTTATTGGTTAACAGTCCTGGTTAACTGCACCTCCACCACTCCCATGTGCTCTGCATTTGAAACTTGGACCAGCGGGCTGGCTCAGTTACATCCCACCGGTACGAGTTTTAAATGAAGAGCGTGCAGGGAGCCACCTGGTACCTCACACTGCTGCCTTTGATACAGGGAACCAGGCCCAGGGTTGCTGTGGACAGAGGCTGTTCCATGGGATACTGGAGCACCCTCTGTCCATGGGGAGCTCAGGGACCCCCCCCCACAGACAGGGGCTGCTGCCTCTGTATAAGAGGCTGCAGTGCAGGAAGCAGGTGGAAACTATTATGCACAGGGAGCTGACTTTAAATAGGTTCCCCTCGCAGACTGGCTCCTGCCTGCCACCTTGTGCTGTTGCCTCTGATACAGAGGCAGCAGCGTGGGATAGCAGAGGGTTCCCTGGGAACACACTGGCTGCTGGCCCTGCCCCCAGGGGGAGCATTTTAGCAACTGTGTAGCCACTAAGAATTGTTGTGTAGCCACTAACAATTTCTAATATCCCTAGTATTCTTAACCTGTATTAATAAAAGCTCATGAATTAGAGCTTATATGCATTTCTTCTGTTCTTTCTCATCATTCTAGAACGAGCTTGCTGTACATAAGAAGAAGATTGAAGAAGTTGAAACATGGTTAAAAGTTCATATATTTCAAAGGCAACCAAAGCAGGTAGTCCATAAATTTTCTTTTTTAAAATTTCTGATTTAATTAATGAGTTGTAAGAAGATGAATTTGTAGTAATCATATAAATGATGTAAGAGCTCTTTTAGAGTTCAGATAAAGTAATCTCCACATCACTGAAACAGAATTAATTATGCTGGTTCGTGGGATTCAAGATAAACAAGATATTTCTTGATGTGTATCTGAAAACAAATTGGTTTGATGGGGTTTGACGTAAGTGACGGCCTCTGTTCTTTGTTTGGGAGATACCATGTTCATAGAGGAAATCCCAACTTACGAATGGGTTGTGTTCCAAAAGTTCATTTTTAAGTTGGTTGTTTGAAACTCAGAACACAGGGCCTCAACGCCTGATTCCAGCTCTGGTGGCCACTACACGGCCCACCTGGCAGGGCTGTGCAGAGGGCAGCTGTGGAGCTCAGCTGCCCCGGTGAGCCTGTTTTCCTCCCTTCCCACTTGATGTGAGCCTTTCCCAACAACTATTTATGCCAGCTGAGGATCTGCCCAGAGATTTTTATGGAGAGTTTTTTAATGGCACAAAATGGAGTCAGGCCAACAATCTCCTTGAAATTTTAGCTGGCATGTTAGTGTCTGCTCAGCAGGGTGCCTTTGTACTTCACGATATTACTATACTCCAAGTACCCTAGCATAGACACAATTATACCAGCATAAAAGTAATTTTGCCAGTATAGCTGATTTTGGTTGGGGATCTTGTATAAGATCTACCAGAAATAGCATTTTTTGTCAGTAGAAGCTGCATCTTCAGTAGGCGGGTTTGCTGGTACAGCTGTATTGGCAAACCTTGGGTGTAGATCTGTCCTTTGGTACCCAGTTCTTATTGATTTCCAATTGCAATCAACTGCCTTTGCCTTTATCAGCTAGTGTGGGGACCCCCTGGCACTACCCAGGTGACTGAGATGGGGTGACAAAGCCAGGTCTGTTCTGGGGGGCTGGTCTGCATGATTTTGATCTTCCACACTATGTTTTTTGCCTTTATACTTCACATTATTTGGGGAAGGGATACTTTACTATTAGTATGGCACAGCTTTCCTACTGTATAACTCTGCATTCACTGATAAAACTATAGGAAAAATAAAATCTAAGCCAAGGGTTGGCAACATATGGCACGTGTGCCATAACTTACACACAAGATGATTTTTGGTGGCACACAATGCACTTCAATGAAAACCCAGTGGGGGAGGGAAACTGCAAGGCTCCATCTGGCTTGCAGGGAAGCGCACTGTGCTCCTCCTCTCCCTACAGCAACGTGCATGCTGCCTTATCCACCCTACCTTCCCCAGTGCTCCAGGGAGGCCCAGAGCAGGAGACCGACTGGGGCATGCGGTGGAGAGCCCCTCTCCCCCCTCCTAGGAGAGCAGCATGGCCCAGAGCAGGAGTGTACGCTGGGGCAGAGGCAGATATAGGGCAGGGCGAGTGGGGCGGCTGCCCCGGGCCCCACGCTTCAAGAAGCCCCGCCCATGCACTGTGTCAAAGGGGGGGCCCTGCGAAATTGTGCTGCGCTGGGCCCCACAAAATTCTCATCTGCTCCTGCGCTGGGGCACGCCACTTCTGAATGGTTGCTGACACCTGATCTAAGCTATTGTTTATTAAAAACTAAACTGCATTATTAAGTGCATAGGAATCATCACACAGGCTAAGGCCAATGAATGACACTTATTGTGTGGTTACAGATGCAATGTAAAATAACACGTGACTGTTTAAAACCAATTACCATAATGAATATGTAAATTAATTACTATAATGAATATGCAAATGTCTCTATGCCAGTGGTCCACCAGACGTTTTTGAATGAGTGTCGGTCTATGGTCTAAAAAAGGTTGGGAACCACTAGTCTAGAGACCCTGAAAAAAGACCCTATCCTGCTTTCCTTGTACATTCAACATTCCCACTGAAGCCAAAAGGGGGGGTTGATAGAAAATGGAATGGAGAATTCAGCCTCTACTGGGTTATTTTCAGTCTCAGATTTTTAAGATTTTTCTCTGAAAGTCCATTTTAAAGCAGAACTGATGTGCAGCATCCTATGTGGGGGAGTTGAATCTGTTATTAGCAAAATAGTATTTCAAACAATTATCTATCTACACTGTCTTTGTGGATCTAACTAAAGCATTTGACTCTGTCAGTCGTGAGGGCCTTTGGAAGATTATGGCCAAATTTGGATGCCCAGATACCTTCATTGAAATGGTGAAGCAGTTCCATGACGGCATGCTTGCCAGAGTCCAAGATCGTGGCAATTATTCAGAGCCATTCGCAGTCACAAACGGTGTGAAATAGGGATGCGTCCTGGCCCCCAGTCTCTTCAGCCTTATGTTCTCTGCTGTGCTGATAGATGCCTTTAGAGAAAATAATGTCAGGATCGACTTGCGCTACCGTTTTGATGGAAGGCTATTTAACTTGAGGAGGCTTCAGACCAGAACCAAGGTTCAGGTCGAGACCATTCATGGCTTTCTATTTGCGGATGATTGTGCCCTCAACTCAGGTACGCAAGCAGGCATGCAACACTACATAAATCTATTTTCCGCCGCGTGCATGAGCTTCGGCCTCACGATCTCCACCAAAAAAACCAAGGTTCTGCATCAGCCCACTCCTGGCTGTGACTACACTGAGCCATCCATCACTGTCAATGGCCAGAAGCTCGATAATGTGGACAGGTTTACATATCTTGGCAGCACTTTATCGAAGGCAGCCAACATCAACGAGGAGGTGAATACTAGAATCGCCAGAGCCAGTGCAGCTTTTGGAAGGCTTCAACTTAATGTTTGGAATCGAAGAGGCATTAAGACTGAGACCAAGCTAAAAGTCTACTCGGCGGTTGTCTTGCCCACCCTCCTCTATGCTTGTGAGACCTGGACTGTATATAGTCGTCATGCGAAAAAGCTGAATCACTTCCACCTGAACTGTCTACGGAAACTGCTGAAGATAAGATGGCAGTATAAAGTTCCAGATACTGATGTTCTTTGACAAGCATTCACACCATGCTTTGCAAGGCACAACTCAGATGGGCTGGCCATGTTGTGTGCATGTCCGATGATCAGTTGCCCAAGAAGATGCTCTATGGTGAATTACAACATGGTAAGCGATCTCTTGAAGGTCAAAAGAAGGGATTCAAAGACACCCTTAAGGCCTCCCTTAAGAACTGTAACATAGATCCTGGAAATTGGGAGAGTATTGCTGATGATTGTTCCGCCTGGCTCAGACGAATACATGATGGTGCAATAGCCCACGAACAAAAGAGACTGGTTATGCTGCAGAGAAACGTCTTCTTCGCAAGTCCAGGGCTGGTATCTTCTCTTCCTCTGGTCGGCAGTCCGATCTTTCATGTCCCCACTATAACCGTCAATTTCGAGCTCGGATTGGACTAATGAGCCATCTCCTAACCCACCCCCAACTAAACTGATGACACTGGGTGGTCCTCATCGACTTCGATGGACGAACAGCATCTATAATGTAGATAATCTTGAAAAATAAAATTATTTCACATCTTATCTATGGCAAAACGCTACTAGGCATGTGAATGTTCAGATTCCCTAACTGTGGGCCATTTTGCTTAGTGTTTTAAAATGACAAGTCCACACCTCCTTTCTTAACCTCATACTCAAAATCCAGAGAAAATATATAGAAAATATTTATGTTGAGCTGTCTTCTCTCTCCTGTCCACTAATTATGTAGTGTTGTGACTAGACAAAGTGAATTGGATCACTGAGAGATAAGACACATGCATACAGATGCTTATTAAAGTTAACTTTGCAAGTATCAGCAATGAACCCTTTAAGAGTTTGTCTTATGTGTCTCAACAAATGAGTGATGTCCTTGTCAATTACTGACTTCAGCTAAAAAATAATTGAAGACATTTCACCCTTATTTCCAGTTTTAATTCGGGTAAGATTTACAACCTCCTTTTTTCCCCAAGGTTTTTTTTCTGCCCTCTTTTTTCCATTGCACCAGGGATCACATGAGTTTTAACATTTGTGTTTGGAGTGGGTAAGGGCTGTGTTGGCTCATTTTAAGATAGATTCTTTTTCTGTGATTTAAAATGATCTGCAGTCATCTTTGCAGTCAGTGGCCTTCTTTTTAGAAACTTCCCCTTACCTCATTAGTTATTTGTTGGACCAGACACCCTCCCTATTTCATTCCTTCTGCCCGTCACTTTTTATTTTCATGGTCTTCCTTCTCCTTGCTAATCAAACCCTTTCTTTCCAACACATTTATTTCCTTACCCAGATGTAAGTTACCTTTAATTATTTTATTTTTATACTTATCCTACATAAGTAAAACAATTTAAATTTTGTGATGGGTTAGGGATGGGGTTTGTTATTCATGCTAGAATCTTTACTGATGTGGCCAGACCTACTTAGGCTATGCATGAGGAGTCCTTTTGACATTGATATTGGTTGTAGAATTGAGGTTTAAATATTCCATGTGCTGTGTATAAAATTAACACACTTTCTGATTTTAAAGATCAGGTTTTTAATTTAAAAAAAAGTTATACAAAACAACAGAAACCTTAACTTAATATTTCTTCTCTGCCTCATCTGAGATCTGAGTTTTGGTTTATAGAGTTCTTTTTTTATTAACAGGGTGGCTCTATTTTAGTACTAACTGGACCCCCAGGCTGTGGAAAGTCTGCAACTATACAAATATTGGCTAAGGAGCTTCATGTTCTGGTGCAAGAATGGACCAACCCAATATCTCTAGACTTTAGAAAAGAAGATTTCAAGGATGCTTTTAACTATGGTAATTTTCCATCAGCTATTTTTATAGTAACTTAACTGTAAAGATTTTTTAACACCTGACAATTATTAAATAAGGAGTAACTTTAAATTCCTTTTTGAGAGATCTGATGACAGAAAATATACTTGGCAAAAAGATTGTTTTATGTATTTGTTTGATATGCAATGTCAAATTAAGGCCAAAATACAGCATTCTATTTTTTAGGTTTGGTTTGAAAGGTATTTTGTTTTTCTAAAAGGACTGTTCACTGGTGGCGGAAATTCACTGTTATATAGAGGGCCTGAATAATGTCGTAAGCATGACTAAATCCACTAAGTAAGAATTAAATGCGTCAGAGGGCTTTAGGCAGATCTGTTGCATTGGAAAAGAGATTTGAAATATACTTGACAGTGAACTGTTAAATAGTCATTGATATTTTCTGTTAATGGAAGATGATGGCTCTTGTATGTCTTCATAATATTTGAAATAATATGGGATTTTTTTTAAACGAATTGTACTTTTCAGAATCCAGTTTTCAGATGCTTCCCAGTCAGGCCCAGACTGTATTCTTTCAAGACTTTCTGTTAAGAGCAAATAAGTATAACAAACTTCAGATGTTAGGGGACTCCCCAGAGGCTGATAATAAACTTATTCTCATTGAGGTAAGTAAAAATCTTGAAATTGTTATATTCTTATATTACCATAAAGACCCTCATCATGTACCAGTATCTCCTTGTGCTAGATACTGTAGTACAAACTAAGGACAAAAAATGACAATCACTTACCCCGGAGAGCTTATGTTATAAGTATAGGACCAGATAAAAAAGATGATTTAGTACAGTCAATACAATGAAACAGTATTGGTCAAGGTGAAAGGTTATGGTCCCAGCACATTGTGAGTCTAACTATTGTCATGTTATTTGTAAAAACAACAAGGAGTCCTGTGGCTCTTTAAAGACTGTAGGATTTATTTGGGCATACATTTTCATGGGCAAAAGTCCACTTAGTCAGATGCATTTGACATCTTTGTCCATGAAAGCTTATGCCCAAGTAAGTCTGATAGTCTTTAAAGTGCCACAGGACTCCTCGTCTTATGCAATGAGATTATGAAGATAAAAGATATACAGGGAAGAGTCAAGGACCAAGAACAGATCTTTATGGAACCCCCACAGAAATCTAGAGGGGTATGAAGGAGATATTAGAGGAGTAGGAGAACAACCAGGAAAGGAAACTATGGCTACGTCTAGACTGCAAGTCTCTTTCAAAAAAGAGTGTCTAGACTACAACCAGCGCTTTTGAAAAAGCAAGCCACTTTTTTGAAAGAGAGCACCCAGGTAGTCTGGATGCTCTTTTTCAAAACAGCACAGTTTGCATTACATAGCGCCTTTATTTGAAAGAGCACTTTCGAAAAAATACGTTATTCCTCGTAAAACGAAGTTTTCTGCGGTCGAAACAACTGCTGCGTTCTTTCGATTTACTTTTAAAAGAATGCAGCAGCAGTCTATATGCTGGGGAAGCGTTTTGAAAAAAGCCCCCCTCCACACCCACCCCGAAAAAAACCCTGTAGTCTAGACATACCCTAAGAGGGGGAAAGATTTTCAGAAGAGTATAGCTGACTGTGTCAAAAGTGGTTGACAGGTCTAGAAGGATCAAGATTGCAGTGAAAAATATGGAAATTGGGTTGGTGAGGATCTAAGATGGAATTGGAGAAGAGGAACTCCATACAGTGAATTTAGCGAATTTAGCCCCATCCCCACTACATGAATTTTGTTATGTGCGCCAATATGAAGATGTCACATCACCTCCACATTGGTGCACATAACAAAATTTTGTTCTGCTTAGGGGTGGGAAAAATTAGAGGAAACACTGATTTTGAAACATGCTTGTATGGTGAAGGAACGAGCCAGAGTAGAAGGAGAGGTTAAGGAGAAAAATAAGGGAAAGTATGCATGGGGTGAGTGGATGCATGGGAGATAAGCAGATCAATTTTTTCCATTCAAGGGTCAGAGCAGACAAACTTCTAGTCATAGGAGGGGAAGCAAGAAAGTTACTTCATAATAGTTTTCTTTTGGAAGAAATTGAGATCCCGTGCAGGGAGAAGTGGAGGCAGGAAGAGATGTGGTTTTGAGGAGTGAGTCAAAGGTGGCAAAAGGGTGCTATTCAAATCTGTGATAGTTTAACATTTAACAAATGATCATCAATGTTAAATGGATATTATGTTTCTCAAAGGTCACTGTACCACAGTTTAAAGTTCTGCTGTCTTCTTTGAACCTGTTTTACTGTCTTTAGTTATACCCATGTGAATTGATTGGAAAGCAGAAGTTGCTTTAATCTCTGGCCATAGAAAGTAAGTGAGTATGCTACCAAAGAGTGGCTGAAAACTACACTGAAGAGCAGCTCTCCCACTAAGTTTCAGTATATAGCTTTAAATGTAGCTTGAAAAGTGAAATTATTTGTGGTTGTATCCTCTTCTTTTGCTGTTTTGTTGTGGAATTTCCTTGCAGGGCATGTGAGTTTGGATCTTTCACTGCCCTCACTGCAGGGTGGGAGGAGGAAAATAATCTTTTAATCTTTTCTTCCAATTATTTGTTCAGGCATTTTTGTTTAACACATTTCAATACAGTTTGAATGAAAATTACCTTTCGTCAGTCATGTTTCTTTGACATGATCTTTCTGAGTTCATAAGTGACCTACTTCTCTAGTCCTCCATAATCTCCATGAAAAGCAAAGTAGATAAGATCTAAATTCCTAATTTCAAAACCTCCCACAAAGTAACATATTTGTGGAAAGCAGGAAAATTCTCAGCCCTCTTAATCCATAATAAAGGAGGAAAAAGGTACAGAACCATTATTTTCTTCTACTGTTTTGTTCCTATCTTAAGTTTATTTTAAAAATTATTTAACTACACATTTATGTAGTTTATCCAACCACATGTTGAATTTTGGTTGAATCCAGTGTGGACAGGAGAAAAACTCTCTCTCTTCATAGAAGGCTTTAACTTTTAGTCCACTAACAGAGAACAAATAGACTTGAATTACAGTACTTCATTTTGTTTTCAATAGGATATGCCTAACCAGTTTTATCGTGATCCTGATAGTTTACATGAAATTCTGAGGTGAGTTGTCAGTAACCTGCTTCTGGGCTGAAATCCTTAACTGCCAATAAATTAGAATTTGTGACCCTTGTTATGCTTATTTTGTGTTTTAGGAGGTTTGTGCGGACAAGTAGATGTCCCCTTGTGTTTATAATCTCAGACAGTCTCAGTGGAGGTAGCAACCAAAGGTTATTATTTCCAAAGGAAATTCAGGAAGAATTTTGTATATCTAGTATAAGGTAAGAAATTATTCAGTACATAAAATTGACCAGAAGGTTAAGTATGGAGCCAATTGTTTAATGAAAACTTTTTCTTATTGAATTTGCTAGTTTTAACCCTGTGGCTCCAACAATGATGGTGAAAGTTCTTAATCGAATAGCTACAGCAGAAGCAAGTATGGTAAGCCATCAAATGCTGCTTAACTTCCACATGGTACTAGGGTGACAGCAAAATATTTTAGGATCTTAAATAAAAATATATTAGTGTTGATTATGTTGTGGTTTCACCCGTTTTCTATTAATGCAAAGATAAATTTTTCAGAAGTGTTTTGTTTGCCATAAGTAGTGATCCATTGAGAAGAGTCTGTCTTAATTCCTGAGGTGACTTTTGAAAATTCTTCTGTATGTAGGCCTCAATTGAAATATTGTGTCCCAGTTCTGGACACCATATTTCAAGAAAGATGTGGAAAAATTGGAGAAGGTCCAGCGAGGAGCAACAAAAATGATTAAAGGTCTAGAAAACATGAGCTATGAGGAAAGACTGAAAGAACTGGGCATGTTTGGTTTAGGAAAGAGAAGACTGAGAGCGGGCTTGAGAGCGGTTTTCAAGTATCTAAAAGGATGTTATAAGGAGGAGGGAGAAAAATTGTTCTCCTTGGCCTCTGAGGACAGGACAAGAAGCAATGGGCTTAAACTGCAACAAAGAGGTTTAGGTTGGACATCAGGAAAAACTTCCTGCCTGTCAGGGTGGTTAAATACTGGAATAAATTGCCTAGGAGGATTGTGGAATCTCCATCACTAGAGATACTTAACATCAGGTTAGACAAACACCTGTCAGGGATGATCATTCTATCTAGATAATGCTTGGTCCTGCCACGAGGGCAGGGGATTGGACTTGATTACCTCTAGAGGTCCCTTCCATTTCTAGTGTTCTGTGGTTCTAAAAGCAGCTGCTAAAGCGCATAAAGCAAATTATTTTTACGATGGTGATATCACAGATGGACTCCATACTCACAGCAATGGGCCTTGGGTATGCAGGAAATATTTGAAAGTTATTTTTACTTCAGATATTGCAATAATTTTTGCTTTGTCTTGTAGAATGGAGAAAAATTTGCTGTCCCTGATAAAAGCTCTTTAGAGTTGATTTGTAAAGGCTGTTCAGGTGACATTAGAAGTGCAATAAACAGTCTTCAGTTTTCATCTTTGAAAGGTAAATATATAGAACTTTTTCAGCTCAAGCATATGGGTAGTATTTAAACCAGTGTTTCCCAAATGGTGTTCCATGGAACTCCGGGGTTCCAGGAATGAAAATAAGGGTTCCATGAGAAAATTCCATTACAGTAACATTTTATGATTTAAAAAATAATTAATATTTAAGTATGTATTTTATTTGAAACCATTTTTGTTTGTTTGCCACGATAAGTGTCCCTGTTTAATGCCGGCTTAGCCAGAGAGTGGGGATGATGATGTCCCTACTCAGAGCTGTGCGCGCAGTCAGTCAGTGGTGCAATCACCTGTTATATATCACCGTAAATCCTTGTACTCACTCTTAGAGAGTGTAGAACATGTGGGTGACTGAATACGCATATATTAGCACTGCATCAGACAAAGTCGAAGCTTCAGCTGTCAAACCAGTTGCTTGTATGGGAGTGCACAGGCAGTGCTCTTGCTAATACTTTACTTCAGTACAGTCACATACTTTCTTGACTGTTTATCTCATGACCTTGTTTAGCATTTGTTTATTATTATCCTTATTTATTTGTGATATATATGGAGCTGAAAAAATAGAAGACTGTTTATTGGGGGTTCCACAAAATTCTTTCGAGTTTAAAAGGGTTCCGTGGCCTAATAAAATTGGGAAACGCTGATTTAAACAATTCTGTGGCAGACACACTTTTTTTATTTTTTAACCCAATTATGTCAACTTCCGAGAAAACCCTTTCCACATCTACATTGTCAATGGAATAGTAGGGAGGACTTCTTTGAACACTGTTGCTATGTGTCTTTCTTAGACATCTTAACTTACTATTAGCTTACAACAAGGACTTTTCTTAATATTGGCCAACTATTGAGGCTAATACATAGCTTTGGAGAAAAGAGGTGTAAGTAAAGATTTTTAAATGACTGAAAGAAGAGCCAAATATATATTTCGATATTTCAGTGGAAACTCTGAAACAAGATACCATCTACATTCAAGAAATATGACGTGGGCTTTGTAAAAGTGAAAATTTAGGAGTTGAAATTCACATTAGAACCCATAGATGGTGCCAGCATAATTCTTCAAATTAAAAATATAGGCACTGGCTTGGAAGTCAAAATGTGATTTATCTGAGTGTAACAAATAGGATGATTGGCTAAACCTGAAGAAGATATTCGCATAAGCTTGAAAACTTGAGTTTTTCATGAACAGCAGTTGGTCCAATGAAAGATATTACTTTTTCCACCTTGTTTCTAGAGAAAGGGATTTGTTATCATCTGCTCGATTATTTTCTACCATCTCAAATTTAATTTGTTTGTTGCTTCATGTGTGTGCAGTGGCTATGATAGGGTAGCCAGAGCTACCACAAATGCCACAAATTGGGATTTTCAAGAGCTTTCTGCATTAGAGGCAAGCATTGCATGCTTTAGAAATGTCCTCCCATGCATAACAAACAAAGTAATGAGATAGTTGAGGGTTTGCTGCACATTAATTTACTTTTGTTAATATACATTTGCATAACCTCTTAAATGTATGATTTTGTAAGTTTTATGTCTCTAGATTGATAATTCAGAGTTTAAATTTTATTTTCCCTCCTAGATACTGATTTTCAGATTAAAAATTCATGTTTTTCCCTCTAAAATATTCAGAGAGACAGTTTATTGTGCTTTTTTTAAAAAAGTGTATTCATTTTTGTAAGGGGGAAAAAACTACTATCAGCCAACAGTCAGGGGTGTGTGTGTGTGTGTGTGTGTGTGTGTGTGTGTGTGTGTGTGTGTTAGTGTTACACCCAAGTCTTCAACTGCTGAGACGCAAGGTACCGTTGCAGCGGGCAGCCTAGGAAGGGCGCCCCGTAATTTATAGAAAGAACTTATTACATCTCAGATTTCAGCTGCTAGGATACAGGATCCCTTCGCAGCGGGCAGTCTGGGGAAGACTGAGAGATGCCCCAACGGATCTGTCACCTGGGAGTGACATGATTCAGAATGCCCAAGCTCTTCCTATACCTGTCCCTTATGACCGGCTGAAGTTCTTTTAAATTGTGCTTGGTTCTGTTTACAGCAACTGAAGGAGTCAGGTTAAAGCTTAAACAGTTACAAGTTTATTAGAGAAGCTTATAAATCATATGGTTACAATGGCTATTGCTCTATTTCTTAGATGCTAGCAAATATAGATCTTAAAAATGGTTACAAAGAAGATAAAGATAGAAAAATAGAAATAATGGTACCAAGTAACAGCTTAATCTTTTAAAGAGCTCTAAGTCTATGTGTACACTTAAGACAAAGGACCACATCCAGGTACAATTTTTACCCCCTTCTGTGCCTCTCGACTCCAGCGGGTCAAGCCAGGGCCGGTCTCTCAATTCCTGGGAAAGACGAATACTAGATGGGCGTCCCCGTGGAATCTCGGGAGGTCAATAACCTAACCCGACCAGCAGGTAGATGGTAGATTGACACTCAGAGTGAGTGTGCTGCTGGACCCATCTTTCTACCCATGGGGTCACGTATTTCTCTTTCTTATCTGTGATGCCAAATGGTGCTGGTCTGTCTTTTGTGACACCAGTTCTTACAAGGGAGTTGTGAACTTAATTTACACTTGTAAGAGAGAGAACTAAATTGGAAGTACTGGGCTTTCTTTTCTCAGTGGGAGATTCCTCTCCCAGGGACGACTGTGTGTGATCATATCAACATAGGTGCCAACCAGGGCAGTTCTCGCAGCCTTGAGGTCAGCATATTGCCTTAATCACTCTTTTCTCATATCTATGTTTTCAGCTTTTCAGGATCAGATGAGCCAGCATAGACTATGCTGATTTTATTGCTCCTTCTCTGTCCTGTATGCTTCAGGAACCTCAGAGAGGCAAATAAGATGGATGTGACGGCGGGGAGGGGTCTGTTTGGCTACAACTACCCACTAAATATATAAGTTTGAGTGTTTAGTTTTTAGGGGACATTCAGATTGACACTGAAATAAGCATTTTGTCATTTTAGTATTAGCCTAACTTACAAATACGAAACTGGCTTAAGTGCTTATGTATCAGAATAAATGAGCTTGGGACTTGTGTTCATTATTTATTAATAATTAAGAAACACTAAAATCCGTGAAACAGAAGTTTTATTTGTTTCAAGATGAAAATCAGTCATTTAATTAGAAAATTTACCCAGCATTTTTCGGATCCTTAAGTCAAATAAGTTTTGTTTTTCTTCATTGTTCTGGGGTGGGCCTGGAGACAAGGTGTTCAATATGCAGGCTGTCTTGGGGAGAGAGGACAACCCCAGTCCTCTCTTACCACAGCAGAATGGGGCTAGGTGAGAAGTGCTAGTCCTGTGCAGTTACAGCTGGGTGAGGTGTGCATGTACCCCAACTCGAGGACTGACAGACAAACTTTCTGACATATTCAGGGGGTAGCTGAGTCAATCTGTACAGTATAAACTTAAAACAACAAATGGTCTGTAGCACTTTATAGACTAACAAAACATGTAGATGGTATCATGAGCTTTTGTTGGCACAGCCCACTTCTTCAGATGACTCATGCTACCATCTACACGTTTTGTTAGTCTATAAAATGACACCAGACCATTTGTTGTTTTCTGAAATATATATAATAGAATCATAGAATAGTAGGACTGGAAGGGACCTCGAGAGGTCATCGAGTCCAGCCCCCCGCCCTCAAGGCAGTACCAAGCTCCGTCTACACCATCCCTGACAGATGTCTATCTAACCTGTTCTTAAATATCTCCAGAGAGGGAGATTCCACCACCTCCCTTGGCAATTTATTCCAATAATTGACCACCCTGACAGTTAGGAATTTTTTCCTAATGTCCAATCTAAACCTCCTCTGCTGCACTTTAAGCCCATTACTCCTTGTCCTGTCCTCAGAAACCAAGAGGAACAAATTTTCGCCTTCCTCCTCGTGACACCCTTTTAGATATTTGAAAACTGCTATCATGTCCCCCCTTAATCTTCTTTTTTCCAAACTAAACAAGCCCAGTTCATGAAGCCTGGCTTCATAGGTCATGTTCTCTAGACCTTTAATCATTCTTGTCGCTCTTCTCTGTACCCTTTCCAATTTCTCCACATCTTTCTTGAAATGTGGCGCCCAGAACTGGACACAGTACTCCAGCTGAGGCCTAACGAGTGCAGAGTAGAGCAGCAGAATGACTTCACGAGTTTTGCTTACAACACACCTGTTGATACAACCTAGAATCATATTTGCTTTTTTTGCAACAGCATTACACTGTTGACTCATATTCAACTTGTGGTCCACTATGACCCCTAGATCCCTTTCCACCATGCTCCTTCCTAGACAGTCGCTTCCCATCTTGTATGTATGGAACTGATTGTTCCTTCCTAAGTGGAGCACTTTGCATTTCTCTTTATTAAACCTCATCCTGTTTACCTCTGACCATTTCTCTAACTTGCTAAGGTCATTTTGAATTATGTCCCTATCCTCCAAAGAAGTTGCAACCCCACCCAGTTTGGTATCATCTGCAAACTTAATAAGCGTACTCTCTATCCCAATATCTACGTCATTGATGAAGATATTGAACAGTACGGGTCCCAAAACAGACCCCTGAGGAACTCCACTTGTTATCCCTTTCCAGCAGGATTTAGAACCGTTAACAACAACTCTCTAACTACGGTTATCCAGCCAATTATGCACCCACCTTATCGTGGCCCTATCTAAGTTATATTTACCGAGTTTATCAATAAGAATATCATGCGAGACCGTATCAAATGCCTTACTAAAGTCTAGGTATATGACATCCACCGCTTCTCCCTTATCCACAAGGCTCGTTATCCTATCAAAGAAAGCTATCAGATTAGTTTGGCATGACTTGTTCTTCACAAACCCATGCTGGCTATTCCCTATCACTTTATTACCTTCCAAGTGTTTGCATATGATTTCCTTAATTACCTGCTCCATTATCTTCCCTGGGACAGACGTTAAACTGACCGGTCTGTAGTTTCCTGGGTTGTTCTTATTCCCCTTTTTATAGATGGGCACAATATTTGCCCTTTTCCAGTCTTCTGGAATCTCCCCTGTCTGCCATGATTTTTCAAAAATCATAGCTAAAGGCTCAGATACCTCCTCTATCAGCTCCTTGAGTATCCTGGGATGCATTTCATCAGGACCTGGTGACTTGCTGACATCTAACTTTCCTAAGTGATTTTTAACTTGTTCTTTGTGTATCCTATCTTCTAAACTTACCCTCTCTCTGCTTGTATTCACTACGTTAGGCACACCTCCAGACTTCTCGGTAAAGACCGAAACAAAGAAGTCATTGAGCATCTCCGCCATTTCCAAGTTTCCTGTTACTGCTTCTCCCTCCTCACTAAGCAGTGGGCCTACCCTGTCCTTGGTCTTCTTCTTGCTTTTAATGTATTTATAAAAGGTCGTCTTGTTTCCCTTAATGCCTGTAGCTAGTTTGATCTCATTTTGTGCCTTTGCCTTTCTAATCTTGCCCCTGCATTCCCGTGTTGCTTTCCTATATTCATCCTTTGTTATTTGTCCTAGTTTCCATTTTTTATATGACTCCTTTTTTATTTTGAGATCATACAAGATCTCCTTGTTAAGCCAAGCTGGTCTTTTGCCATATTTTCTATCTTTCCTACACAGTGAAATTGTTTGCTTTTGGGCCCTTAACAATGTCCCTTTGAAATACTTCCAACTCTCCTCAGTTGTTTTTCCCTTCAATCTTGCTTCCCATGGGACCTTACCTACAAGTTCTCTGAGCTTATCAAAATCTGCCTTCCTGAAATCCATTACCTCAATTGTGCTGGTCTCCCTTCTACCTTTCCTTAAGATCATGAACTCTATTATTTCATGATCACTGTCCCCCATACTGTCTTCCACTTTCAAGTTCTCAACTAGTTCCTCCCTATTTGTTAAAATCAAATCCAGAACAGCTTCTCCTCTGGTAGCTTTTTCAACCTTCTGAAACAGAAAGTTGTCTCCAATGCAGTCCAGGAAATTATTGGATAGCCTGTGCCCTGCTGTGTTAGTTTCCCAACATATGTCTGGATAGTTGAAGTCCCCCATCACCACCAAATCTTGGGCTTTGGATAGTTTTGTTAATTGTTTAAAAAAGGCCTCATCCACCTCTTCCAGCTGGCTAGGTGGCTATAGTAGATAGCTATCTCTTTCTCTTTCCCTGCCCTCTCCTGGCCTGATGGGGTTGTAGCTGGCCTGTTCTCTGTCTCTGGTCCCTTGCTTTCCCTCTCTGCTCATTCCAGAGTATAATTCCTTCCTGCCAGACCACTCCATTTCCATTTTATGAGAAACAATCTAATTCCATGCACATCCCATTATCCTGGCGCAACCAAACCCTGACTTTGCTTTAAGTTGTGATAAGAGGAAGCTGCCTACCAAATTTGGTGGTCCTAGCTCTTACCGTTTAGGAGGAGTTCTTGAACAAATGGACTCAGCCACAGACACACAGTCCTAAAATATATAATAAGAAGGGAGTTAATACAGTTCTGAAAATGGACTATTCAGGAGCTCTCCCTTTTTATTTCACAGATGTTAGTACCCCCTTTATTCTAGTTGGTTTTTTTTTTTGCTTTGATTGACAGAGTACTCATCAGAGAACAACTTGTGGTCAAGGAGAAAAGGGAACTCTACATTAAAATGTAATACAGAAGCATCCAGAACCAAGAAGAAAAAGAAAGCTGATAAGATTTCAGAAAACCAGGAGATACAAGCTATTGGTGGAAAAGATGCCTCCATCTTTCTTTTCCATGCTTTGGGGAAAATACTGTACTGCAAAAGTAAAAGGACTTTATTTACCTATTATTCATTGTTTAAATGTGAAACAATTAATGATCTGTTGATAGTCAATGGATTTGCAAAATTATTTCTTAGACTTTACCTGTAATTCAACTATTCGTTTAATCATTAGCAAGAGCATGAAGAGATTAGCAGTTGTGAACAACAGTTTGTTTCTTGTACCTTGGATTTTCATTGACTGTTCACCTTTTACATACCGTTTTTTAAAAGTTACAATTTAGTTATTTATTTAACACTTTTACACTGGAGTACCTCTAGAAATCTATTTGGTCAGAGCCCAATTGTGCTAGATGCTGGACAGACATAGAAAACCAACTCCAGCCCAAAGGGATTATGAGAAAATGGTGAGGTGCAAGAAAATATTTTTTGCAAATGGTTGATGATACCACAAATAACCTGTAACTAGGGCTGTCCAGTGATTAAAAATTAATGGACAGTAATCATGTGATTAAAAATAATCACAATTAAGTGCTTGATTAAACAATAATAAATATTATTTAAATACGTTGATATTGTCTATATTTTCAAATATTGTATTCCAATTACAACACAATAGGGTGTATAGTGCTCACTTTTTCACTACAAATATTTGCACTGTAAAAACAAAAGAAATAGTATTTTTCAAAATGCATAATAAAAGTACTGTAGTGCAATCTCTTTATCATTAAAATTGAACTTTCAAATGTAAAATTGCGGGGGGAGGGGAAACCCCAAACTCTACATTCAGAAATAAAACCTCAAACTTTAGAGCCTACAAGTCCGCTCATTCCTACTTCCTCTTCAACGGATCACTAAGAAAAACATTTGCATGAGATAATGCTGCCCACTTCTTGTTTACAGTGTGACCTGAAAGAGAACAGGTGTTCACATAGCTCTTGTAGTCTGCGTTGCAAGATGTTTACGTGCCAGACCCACTAAAGATTCACAAGCCCCTTCATGGTTTATTCCCCATTCGGGAGGACATGCATTCATGCTGATGATGGGTTTACTTGATAAAAGTCCAAAGCAGTGTTGACCAGCACATGCTCATTTTAATTATATGAGTCAAATGCCACCAGCAGAAGGTTCATTTTCTTTTCTGGTAGTTCAAGTTCTGTATTTTTTGCATCACAGTGTTTCCCGTTTAAGACTTCCAAAAGCATGCTCCACACTTTATCCTTCTCAGATCTTGGAAAGACTTCAGATTCTTAAACCTTGGCTTGATTACTGTAATTATTTTAATAAACTTGACCTTGGTACCTCTTTTGCATTTTGTCATATCTGCAGTGAAAATGTTCTTAAATTGAAAAACTTGCTAGGTCATCATCCAAGGCTGCTATAACATGAAATATATGGCAGAATGTGACTAAAACAGAGCAGAAGACATACAATTCTCCCCCAGGGAGTTCTACACAAATTTAATGAAAGCATTATGTTTTTAACATGCGTCAGCATGGAAGTATATCCTCAGAAATGGTGGCTGAAGCATGAAGAGGCATAGGAAAGTTTAATATCTGGTATGTAAATACCTTGTAGTGTCAACTACAAAATTGCTATGCGAATGCCTATTCTCATTTTCCGATGGTATTGTAATTAAGAAGCAGGCAGCATTATCTCCTGTAAATGTCAACAAACTTGTTTGTCTTAGTAGTTGGCTGAACAAGAAGTAGGAATGAGTGGACTTGTAGGTTTGATTTATTTTTTAATCCAGGGGTTTTTTTTACACAATTTTATATTTGTAAGTTCCCCTTTCATGATGAAGAGATTGCACTACAGTATTCATGAGCGTTGGATTGAAAAATACTATATCACATTTACAGTGTTAATATTGGTAATTGTAAATAATACCAAGTAAGCACTGTACAGTTTGTATTCTGTATTGTAAATGAACATATTTGAAAATGTAGAAAAACACCCAAAAATGTGTAATAAATGTAAATTGATATTCTATTGTTTAACCATGTGATTTAAACTGCAATTTATCGTGATTTTTTTTAAAGTTAATTGTGTGAATTAACTGATTAATCGACAGCCCTACCTATAATATAACGAATTCCTTATTGCTGACTGTCTAGTATAAGTTCATTAAGCAGTAATGCTTAGATTAAGCATTTCATGGTAGTTAAAACCAAGTATGCTTAATCTAAGCAGTTACTCGCTGCCAAGAAGTGCCTGATAAAGGAGAGGCCATTGTTTATAAATCTTGTTTAGGTGCTAAAGTTAACAGTCGTACAGCCTGTTCTCATGGATATGATAAATCAACATAACATGGGGTCTAATTCACTAAAAACTGAGGTGCATTCCTCTGCTTTTGCAAGCAGTGGCTTTGGCTCTAGGCTTTTCCTAGCAATTAAAAACCAACACAGTAACCAATAGGAAAAAAAGACTTAATTCTCAGCATTCTATAAACTGATAATGCCATTTTACGTTATACATTTCTATCCTTACCCCATCCCCTCTTTCACACCATAAATTTAAATATAAAGTAAGATATCGGATTTTATTATTGGTTTATGGTTAAGGTTCACTACAAACAGCATTGTTTTATATTTAATATTAAAGACTGGAATTATTTAATTGACTTACAGGAGAGCCATTATCTGATTCAGAATTTCCTCGGTTACCCTCTCACCTATCTGAATATGAAAGAGACACCTTGCTTTTTCAACCTGAGGTAAAGGCTTTTATGCTGTTTGATGGATGCAACAGTTTTTGTCACTTACTGTGTGTATAATTATAAATAAAATAAATATATTAATAATGAACATTACATGACACTTCTCTTTTCCCATTGTGGAGAACATAGACTTACTTCTGTATTTTTTTAATTAAATAGGATATTGTAGAAAAGTCACACATGCCTGGAGACCTATTTAATTTATATCTTCACCAAAACTATGTAGATTTTTTCACCGATATAGATGATCTTGTGAGAGCCAGTGAATATTTGAGTACTGCTGACTTCCTCTGTAGTAACTGGAATGTAAGTTTGATTCATTTTCCTTCTTAATTTTCCGATGCAGCAGCCACATATCAGTGGATGCTTCCTGATTTATAATAAAAGAAAATAACCTAGGTTTTTACCTTTTATCAATGTTTTAATTGATTTACAACTATGTAAGAATAACTGTCCTGAGGGTGTAGTCAAAATTGTTTCTGCATAATAAACTGTTTAATGTGTACATATTAAGCAGCTGTACACATTTTTGTTAAGTTTTATATTAATATTTCCCACAACATACAATAGTGTGAACAAAATACTTGCCTCGAGTGCTGTTCTTGTAGGATTGGGATGAATATATTTTAAAAATTGGTTTGGAGAGTATGCCTTTCACTTGAAATAACTAAGCCAGTTCATGCTTTTATCCTTTCTGAGTGTTCCAAACATGGATGAGTAGCTGCAAATATACAGCAGTGTTTGCTTACCTTTGTAGTCTTGCACATTGATTCAGCAAACTTCACAAATTGCATAATGTCATCTTTTATTTTAGTCACGACCTACACTCAGGGAATACAGTGCATCTGTGGCTACAAGAGGTGTCATACATTCAAATACTGCTAGAGCCCTTGCTCATTGTCAAGGAGGAATGGGTTTTCGGCCTTTTCATAAACCCCAGTGGTTCCTAATCAACAAAAAGGTAAATACTTCACATTCAAGATATATTTTCACATTTGAATATAAGTAACTGCTGTGATTTATAATGTTGTGTATGGGATTATTCGTATTAAAAGCAGTATACTAAAAATTCAGTAACTGTTTTCAGACACAGACTTAGATCATAGAGCTTGAAGAGACCTCAGAAGGTCATCATGTCCAGCCCCCTGCCCAATGCAGGACCAGTCCCAAGTAAATCAACCCAGCCAGGGCTTTGTCAAGCCGAGATGTAAAAACCTCTAGGGATGGAGATTCCACCACCTCCCTAGGTAACCCATTCCAGTACTTCACACCCTCCTAGTGAAATAGTTTTTTCCTAATATCCAACCTAGACCTCTCCCACTGTAATTTGAGACCATTGCTCCTTGTTCTGCCATCCGTCACTACTGTGAACAGCCTCTCTCCATCCTCTTTTGTACCTCCATTCAGGAAGTTGAAGGCTGCTATCAAATTCCCCCCACTCTTCTCTTCTACAGACTAAACAAACCCAAATCCATCAGTCTTTGCTCATAGGTCATGCCCTCCAGCCCCCTAATCATTTTGGTTGCCCTCCGCTAGACCCTCTCCAATGCGTCCTCATTCTTTCTATAGTGGGGGGCCCAGAACTGGACACAATATTCCAGATGTAGCCTCACCAGAGCCAAATAAAGGGGAATAATCACTTCTCTGGAGCTGCTGGCAATGCTCCTCCTAATGCACCCTAATATGCCATTAGCCTTCTTGGCTACAAGCACAGCCTGTTCACTCATATTCAGCTTCTCATCCACTGTAATCCCCAGGTCCTTTTCTGCAGAACTGCCACTTAGCCATTCAGGCCGCAGCCTGCAGCAATGCTTGGAATTCTTCCATCCCAAGTTCAGGACTCTACACTTGTCCTTGTTGAACCTCATCAGATTTCTTTTGGACCAATCCTCTAATCTGTCCAGGTCACTCTGGACCCTCTCCCTGCCCTCCAGCGTATCTACCTCTCCCCCTAGCTTAGTGTCATCTGCGAACTTGCTGAGGGTGCAATCCATCCCCTCATCCAGGTCATTAATAAAGATGTTGAACAAAACCGATCCAAGAACAGATCCTTGGGGCACTCCACTAGAAACTGACCGCCAATCTGACATCAAGCCGTTGATTACTACCCGTTGACCCGACAGTCTAGCCAGCTTTCTGTCCATCTTACAGTTCATTTATCCAATCCATATTCCCTGAACTTGCTGGCAAGAATATTGTGGGAGACCATATCAAAAGCTTTGCTAAAGTCAAGGTATGTCACATCCTCTGACTTTCCCATATCCATAGAGCCAGTTACCTCCTCATAGAAGCTAATCAGATTGGTCAGGCACAACTTGCCCTTCGTGAATCCATGTTGACTATTCCTGATCACTTTCCCCTCTTCCAAGTGCTTCAAAATGGATTCCTTGAAGATCCCCTCCATGATTTTTCCAGGGACTGAGGCAAGGCTGACTGGTCTGTAGTTCCCTGGATCATCCTTCTTCCGTTTTTTAAAGATGGGCACTACATTTGCCTTTTTCCAGTCATCCGGGATCTCTCCCAATCTCCACGAGTTTTCAAAGATAATAGCCAATGTCTCTGCAATGACATTTTCCATCTCCCTCAGTACCCTCGGATGCATTAAATCCGGGGCCATGGATTTGTGTATGTTTAGCTTTTCTAAATAGTTCCTAACTTGTTCTTTCCCCACCAAGGGCTGTCCACCTCCTTCCCATACTGCATTGCCTGGTGCATTTGTCTGGAAGCTGACCCTGTCCGTGAATACAGAGGCAAAAAAAGCATTGAGTACTTCAGCTTTTCCCACGTCATCTGTCACTAGGTTACCTCCCTCATCCAGTAAGGCCTCCACACCTTTTCTGATTACCCTTTTATTGCTAACATGCCTGTAGAAACCTTTCTTGTTATCCTTCAAATCCCTTGTTAGCTGCAATTCCAATTGCGCTTTTGCCTTCCTGATAACTCCCCTGCATTCTCGAGCAATATATTTATACTCCTCCCTAGTCATCTGTCTAAGCTTCCCCTTCTTGTAAGCTTCCTTTTTGTGTTTAAGCTCGCCAAGGATGTCCCCGGTAAGCCAATCTGGTCGCCTACCATATTTGCTTTTCTTGCTGCACATTGGGATGCTTTCTTCCTGTGCCTTTAATAAGGCTTCTTTAAAATATTGCCAGCTCTCCTGGATTCCTTTCCCTTTCTCCTTTTCCTCATTTTTTGAGGAGTACAGGATCTGTTGAAAAATCACCTCGCTGTCGGCAGAACCGTGGCTAAGCCGTGGTTTCAGTTTCGAAATGGCTCCCAAACGTGATTATGCAAATGAAGTGTTGCACTTCTTATGTATCTAATTTACATCCGTGTGCTGACAGGGGTGTAGTTTAGACATGGCCTTATTTTCTACTAATTAGAAAATAACGAGGGATCCCAGCCTGTTTTCCACCCAAAATCAGTGTTCGAAACCTTGAAATGCAAGTTAATAAGATAGAAAGTTAGTGCAAAAGAAGTATAGTGAAATGTGTTGTAAATGAAGGCAGACTCATGCCCCTTAAGCTGTCTGAATCTGATTTGTAAGGTGAATAATTGTTTCCCTTACTATTATTGTGCTTTACATGTCTGTGATAAACTGTTCAACTATACAGTTACAAGGCCCTTGAAAAAATGTGTACTTCATTTAAAAATGCCTTGTCCTGGCACACAGATTGTTAACCTTAATGAGGCATTCTGTAATTCACTTAGAGGAGTCTTCAGAAACACAAGAGAAACACAAGACAGATTTGAAGGAAATAAACTTAATGTACGGATGTTAAGTATCTGGTAATTGACTAATCAAATAGCTGAAGCAATTTTGCTTCAACTATTCGATTAGTCGATAGGGCGCCTTTGCCTTTAAAGTATAGCAACAGTCCTAGAGCTGTTGCCGCACTTCAGAGGCAAAAGCGCCGAAGCCTGGGGTCAGCTGGGGACTCCCTCATTAACGCTGTGCTACATGCAGCGCTGCAGCTTTGAAATGCTGTAGTGCCGTGCAAAGCCCAAGATCAGCAGGGGACATTTCAAAGTGGCAGTGCTATGAGGATCCTGGGGTCAGCAGGGGACTCCCCGGCTGATCCCGGGCTCTGTGTGGCGCTGCTTTGAAATGCCGTGAGGAGCCTGACACAGGGCTGCCTGTGGCATTCAAAGTGGTAGCACTGCACGGAGCAGCTAGCCCCGGGCTCCATGCAGTGCTGCCGCTTTGAAGTACTCCCTTTTTCTCCTCCTGCCCTTGCTGCCTCTATCTAATAGGAGACAGCAAGGGACAGGAGGGTAGCGACTAGTTGACTATCCTGTCAGCTACCCAGTAAGCATTTGCTTACTGGATAGTCGACTAGTCCTTCACATCCCTATCTTAATGATGTTGTTTGTTAAACCTGGTTGCTTATCTCTTGTTTCAACTCTCACCCCTTATTAGCTGTCTGAAGAACATATAGTAAACTACATAATTATACACACAAAAGTACAAAAGCGGAAATGTGGGGGTTTTTTAATTTTTTTAATCTTAATTAAACGTGCAGGTAGTATGGGGTTTTTTTCAGTTTTTTTTTTTTTTTTTTTTTAAATCTTGTAGTATCAAGAAAACTGCCTTGCTGCAAAATCTCTATTCTCAAGTTTCTGTTTGACACCGTTATGTCTTCAGACCCAACTGTTGCCTTTTCTTGCTCTGCTGACAAATCCAATGAGAAACCAAGGTAAGCGTCAACATAACCTTTTTTGTAATTAAAAATAAGATTAAATTCCTGTCCACCAGCCACTACAGGGATTGGTAACATACAGCATGCATGACATAAGTGGCATGCAAGATGATTTTCAGTGGCATGCGCAATGAATGGGCTCCCTCTCACCTGCAATGGGGAGCCCATGCTGGTAATCCAGCATCGTGCCACCTGCAAGATTGGAGCCAATGTTGGCTTCCTGTGGGTCTGAAGCCCTGAGGCTCCACGCTGGATCTGGTTTATGGGGGAGCGCATGCACGCTGCTTCTCCCCTCCCCACAACAATGCATATGCTGTCTTATCCACCCTACCTTCCCCCATGCTCTGGGGAGGCGGAAAACGGGAACTGAATGACCTTCTCCTGCCTGGGAGCCCAGGGCAGGAGACCGAGCAGGGCACGTGATGGAGAGAGTCCCTCCTTCTCCCAGGAGAGTGGCGTGGCCCAGGGCAGGAGGATGTGCTGGAGCATGCCATTTCTGAAAGGTTGCCGATCCCTGTTCTACTGTATATTTGAGAGAGTTTGCCTGGCTGTGTGTTGTTTGTTTGTTCAACTCCTCCTCCTAAACATAAAAGCTAGGACCACCAAATTGGGTATGCAACTTCTTTTTACAACTTAAACCAAGGTAAGGGTTTGGTTGTGCCAAGAAAGCGGAATATGGCTGGAATGGGTTTGCTTCTCATAAAACCATGGAAAAAAGAGACAGAATGACCAGTCAAGTGAGAGGGGCTGGGGCATCTGCCCATTCCCCTATGTGTGCCCCACTCCCCTTGGATTCATACGGGAACATTGCTGTCTCTTTCCCTTCATCACTGAATGAGGGGAAATGAACAATTTGCTGCATTCCTTACTCTGGCTGGGGGGCATAGAGGCAGACGAACCTGGATCTGCCCGGGCTGGGGATGTGCACCCCACCCCTAGCTATGCCCACTGGAGCTGCAGCAGCCATGGAGAGGCATTTCAACCTGGCACCAAGCTACTGCAGTGAGAGAGGCCTGGGGTAGTCCTCACTCCTCGGGGCAGCCTGTGTGCTGAACCCCTTATTCTCAGCTGCTTCCCAGAGCAATGATTTAAACAAAACAAACAAAAATTGAGTTAAGGAATTGAGCAACATCCGGTGAGTCTTTTAGTAATAGTTATAGAAGGTCCTTGTGAGACAAAATCATAAAACAATTTGCAGTATTAAAACAGCACATTGTGAAATAAATATATACGTGTAAGACTTTGAGAGAGTTTTTTTAGCTGTTTCAAGCCCATAATGCTTTATTGGAATGCTGTTACTTAAAAACTATTTTTTAAATATTATTTTACTCTAAAAATTAAAATACATGTCCATGTACATATGTGAGACTGTTTGTTTATAATGCGCCTTAAAATCACAAGGTGCTTTACATACACATAAGACAATAATAGTATACCCTCTGATTTCAAGCATTAGATTGTAATGTTTTGCAAGATAAGGCCCTGTATGTCCCAGACTGTTTCACAATTTAGGTCCCACTATGAATACATAGTAATAATTTGGATAGTAAGCCATTTGGGAGGCGGATTTTGTACTGTTCATGCAATGCGTGGCACATTGGAATCCTGGTGCATGACTGGGGGTCCTAGGTGCTACAGGTATTTATATATAATAGTCAATTAATACTAAAACTATTGTAGTGCTGCACAGAACTTGCCAATATTATACATTTTCCGGGGTATGTCAATTAAGCATAGCCAGAGTAACAGAAGCTTTTGAATTCTCTGTAGGAGAGGCCAATAAATACATTTAACTAGGTTAAATCCTACTGTCCCTTTTACTTCAGATATTTGTAATGCGCATTCCAGAAACAAGGTGATGCATTTGAACAGGAATTTTTTACCTTTGTATGGCATGTCCAGATTTTGTATTGCTATTTACATTTTGTACTATAACCTAGTCTTTAGTCCAGTTCACTTCATGTGGCAAATACTGTTACATCTAATTAGGAAAAAGTATCTGTATCAATTGTTTTCATTTTCCCTCTGCATTCTGTGACAATATTTCTATTTATTAGCGGGTAAGCCAAAAAGCTGAAGGCAGAGTATCTTACTGAAATGCAGAAATATGATTATAGCATAATAGGAAATCAGAGAGGGTCACGGTATTGCTGTTAGGGTAGAACTTTAGCTGGTTAATTTATTTGAGGTTTACACAAAATAAGTTGGGAAAAAATGGAATTGTTGAAGATACATTTTCTGCCAAGCTTAGGAATATAGAGAGTATGAGAAATATGAGCCACTTGGTTCAGGAAGTTGATGGCAATTTAATTGACATATTATCACAAAGCTAATTGTTTGGAAAACAGGGTCCACTTATTAGATATTCATTCACTGCTATTACCTAGTTTGATATAGAATTGTGTGATCTAATTAGGCTCCTACCAAAATTATGATCCATTTTGCTCATTTTCACAGACAGGATTTTAAAAATAATAAATATCATGATTGCAGGTATTTAAATCTGATATGTCACTGTGTTGTAGTTGTGTGGGTCCTGACTAGGGATGTAATAGTGTAGTCGATTAACCAGTTAACCAATAAGCAAAAGCTTATAGATTAATGCTATAGACTACATGCATCCCCTGCCCTTTGCCAGTAAATTTTTTAGCAGGCTGGCAAGCAATAGGTCTGGGATGTACCCCCACTACGGCTCTGCATTTAAAGTGTATTAAGAGTCAGGCAGGCAGGCAGCCTGGCTAAATTCTGGCTTGTGCCATGTCTGGAAGCTCAGACCCACCCCAAACGGGCTGTTGCCACCCCACGCTGGTACCTCTTTATTAGAGGCAGCAGCACAGGGCGACAGACAGCCGGTTTGCAAGGGGAGCTGGTTTTTAAATGGACTCCCCTCATGGACCAGCTCCCCTGATACCGAGGCAGCAGTGCAGAGGGACAGGGGGTCCTTGGGAGTGAAGCTGGAGCGTACTGGCTGCCAGCCCCACCCTCGGGGACTATAGAATAGTTGACTAACCGATACAAATTCATGAAGTTACTTGACTATTCAATTAACCGATATTTAACATCCCTAGTCCTGACCCAGAAAGGAGTTGTGGAGGAGGTGGTTGCAAGTTGGAGTTGTGGGGGGTGGGAAGGGAAGTTTGCAGTCATGCCCACTGACTGGGTTGGGAGCAGCAGTGACAGTGACTTAAAATTCTTACAGGCACTGTCCTACTGCAACACGGGTCCCTGCCAGCACATAAAATAGTTGCCTGCTGGCTTTTGCTGCAGCTCAGCCAGCTTTTGCCAGAGCTGTGCACCAGGGCACACCCACTTCCTTTCACCTCTGGTGGAAAGACAAGAGGGGCAACTGCCCTAGGGCCTGGTGATTTCAAAACAGCCTGGGGCTCCCGGCAATGGCTGGGGTCCTGGGCACGTGAAATTGCTGCTGGAGCCCTGCACTGTGTGATCCAGGCAGCACTCAGAGCTGCTTGGGGGAGGCTAGACCCAGCATTTGGAGGCTTTGAGGGGCGTGGAGTCACACACACTGCACCTTGCCCAGAGACCCATTGAGTTTGTCAGCCCCATTGATTGCAGTACTGTTAACCTTATTTCTGTGCTGCTCCCTTTAGACCTGGATGATCAGAAAGTGGCGACTGCTGATTAAGGGCCTAGCTCTGCAGACAGCAGCAGAGAAGTAAGGGTGATAATACCACAGTCCCCCGAAAACAACCTTGTGATTACTATGCAACTCCCTTTTGGGTCAAGACCTTCAATTTGAAAAACACTGATCGCCCTTTGAGATCTGCATGGTTGGGGGACAAAAGGGGGTAAAAATGCACTTAAAACCATATTTCACAGTCCATGATATATTTTTCATGGCCATAAATTTGGTAGAGACCTAGGCATAATACATTGTGAAAATTCATGGTAGGAAAATCTTTGACATTTACAAGATTAGTGAATTGCATTTAATTTTTCTTGTGTGCTTTATGTGTATTATGACCAGTCCAAGGTGACAGTGATTCTGTCTTTGTTCTCAGTTCAGATTGCTTTTATTCAGGATGTTGGAAGGCTTCCCTTGAAGAGACACTTTGGAAGGTAAACTTAAGTCTGTCTTGTATTAGAAAAACACATTTCTGTTTATATATTGAAAATCAATTATATTCTACAGTGCTTCATCTTTCCTGCTTAGGGTCTCCAAAATGAGATCTTTTCTTTCTGTTCACACTGCCCAAACTCTCAACCTTTCATCTCACAGCTCAGCTACTGCAAACTCCTCTTCCTCTTTGGCCTCAATGTGTGCAACCTGTCACCACTCAAATCCATTCCACATGCTGCTGTTAAAATCATCTTGCTGGTTTGTCAATCTGTCTACATTTTCCTTCCCTCCATTAACTCCCTTTCTTCCACTGCATTAAATGCAGCCTTTTTATCCTGTCACTTAATATATGCTTGTTCAGTGCGTACTCTGGGGGCACCTGATCTGTTTGAGGCTTGTGTTAAATGTTAAATGAGTGCAAATTAACTTAGGAGAACTGAAGAAAAAAGTAAAAATTATTCTGTCCTTTACCTCATCAGATACAATGAAATCACCCTGGCATTTTGACAGGTGCAATATTAGATGAGCAAGAAAAATTATATTAAGCAGAAACTATTCTTACCTCTTTTGAAACAGTTGTTATAGAAGTATAAAAACTATGATCTATTGCGAAACTGACTTTTAAAGTATTCCTCTTACTCTGAAGTTAAAAACATGATTTTTTTTTCCTGATGGAATTTTAGACTACTGCTTTGTGCTTATTTGGGGCCTGTTTTTATTTACTAGAAAGTGGACAAGTTAAATTAATAGCAGGTTTCTAGTTTGTAATATATGTGCATTTATTATGTGTTTCCACTGTTTTCTAAAATCCTTTCAGAGCGAGAGCCAAAGTCCTCTATTGTACTTATTCACAGCACATGTAGAGCTCAGACAGTGACACTGCACCCTATCCCATATTTAGATACCATTGGGCCTCAACTAAATGACACATTTTGAAAGAGAGGATGACATAAGTTTTCATAACCTCCCAGTCCTTGATCTTTGAGAAACCAGCAGAAGTTTTAGTTGTGATGTGTTGGTGGTTGGTTGGTTTTTGGTGACATGGAAGCTTGATCACAAGAAACTGGAAAGAGATTATCAAGTCACTTCACCTAGCAAAACCATTAGTCACTGAGCAGATCAGGTGATTATGACTTTACGCCTCTATTTTAACTGAATTTAAAATAGTCACATTGATTTATGTTGCCCAAGAAATGCAATTTTAGAAATAAAAAACATTTAAATGATATAGATTTAAACTAGGCACCATTTCCTTACCCACTGACTGATAAAAATTGAGAAATCTACTATTCTCATGTTATTTTAAGACTTCTATTTGGAATGTTTCTTTTTAAAACAGACTTTAAATCATGATAATCCATTGATATCTGCATTTTATTGATTGTTGTGGTAGCAGAGGTTGGACCTCCCTGGTCCGTCACCCTCTGGACCTTACTGGTCCTGAATGAGGGATTTTTGCCAAACCAGGGGAGGCCTTTTCTTTCCCCCACATGCCACTGCACTCCCCCACCCCACCCATGACCTGGCTGCCAGCCTCCTAGATGGCTCTCACCTGTTGCCAGCCCCTCTGTGCACAGGGCTCCCGGCCACACTGTGGCAGCCCTGCTGCTGGGCTTCCAGACCTGTGGGCAGCTACTGCTTTGATCCAGCTGTGCCACTGGGTAGCAGTCTCGCTGCTGGGGTCTAGGCCTGTGACGCAGCCCTGTTGCCTCCTGGCCTCACTGGGCAGCTCTGTCAGGTGGCAGCAGGATTGCTGGGCTGTTTGCTGTGCTGCTGGCCACCAGCCCCTCTCCTGGGCTCCTGGCCCTACCACCAGGTAGCTGCACAGTCAGGGTCCTAGCCCCGCGGGGCAGCCCCACTGCCTTCTTGTCTCATTAGGTAGCTGTGCCACTGGATTGGCTGCAGGGCTGCCGGGCTCCTGGCTTTCACTGCTGGACGGCAGTCCCGCTCCCAGGCTCCCAACCACTGCTGCCAGGTGGTCCTGCTGCCTCCCAGTCCTTCTGGGCATTTTCACCGCTGGGTGGCAGCCCTGCTGCCTGGCTCCTGGTTTCACCACCACAGGGCAGCACAGCTACTGGGCTCCCAAACTGCTGCAGGGCTCCCAGCCACCACCTGGACTCTCTGGTCCTGGATCGTCCACCATCTTGCTGGAGCGCAGATGTTGACAGACCAAAGAGTCCTGGTTTAGAGAGGTTTAACCTGTATTTTGATAAGGATTTCATTTGCAGGACCACTTTACTTGAGAAAAAGCTGCAGATCATAGCTCATTAATATTTTTGGAGATGGGACTAGAGAAAAACATTGGTTTACCATTGTAATGCCCTTTAAAGAGTGTGTGTGTGTGTGTGTATATATGTATAAAGTATTAGAAATATTGTAGCTTTGTTGGTCGCAAGATATATGAGAGCTACAAAGTGAGTGAGAACTTTCATTGGTAGGAGAAAAGCTTTTGTGTCTTTCACCCACAGAAGTTGGCTCAATAAAAGATATTACCTCACCCACCTTGTGTGTCTCCTTAAATATATTGCCACTGGTGAAACATTTGATGCTGTCATAAAATCCTAAAATAAGAATAGCCATATTGAGTCAGACTAAAGGTCCATCTAGCCCCGTATCTCTCTTATGACAGCGGCCAATATCAGGTGCTTCAGTGGCAGTGAACAAAACCGATAATAAAATAACCCATCCTTTTCACCCATTCCCAGCTTCTGGGAAACAGAGCCTAAGGACACCATCCCTGCCCATTCTAGCTAATAGCCACTGATGGTGTATTTTGTGTGACTGTGTTGTGTGAAGAAAATGCTTCCTTTTGTTTGTTTTACACATACTGTCTAATTTCATTTGGTGAGCCATAGTTCTTGTGCTATGAGGAGTAAATAAGACTTTCTCCAAACCCATCATAATTTTATAGATCTCCATCATATCCTCTCCCTTAGTTGTGTCTTTTCCAAACTGAAAAGCTTCAGTCTTGAATCTCTTTTCATATGGAAGCTGTTCCACATCCCTAATCATTTTTATTTTCTTTTCTGAACCTTTTCAAATTCCAGTATCTTTTTTGAGATGGGGCAACCACATCTGCACCCAGTATTCAAGATATGAGTGTACCATCGATTTTTATACAGAGGCAATATGATATTTCCTGAACCTAAAAAGAAAACTAATTCCTGTTGTCTAGGCTAGAAGAACTGTAAACAGGGAGTGATATACATACGTGTGTGTGTGTGTGTGTGTGTGTGTGTGTGTACGCACGCATGCACACACGGAAGTGTCTAGTATGTTGCTGCGGGATCTGCTTTACATTTACACTTTTAATTATCTGGAAGAGGCAGCAAGGTGGGGGGGGGGGGAGCAGAGAGGGTATTTCCAAGTGGCAGCCCTGTGTGGAGCCCGGGGTCAGTTGAGGACTCCCCCGCTGACTGCAGGTTCCATGAAGCACTGCCACTTTGAAATGCCACAGAGAGCATGCTTTTCGCCTTTGAAGTGTAGCCTTGGGGTTCTGGCTACACTTCCAAGACAGAGGTGCCCTTATCAACTAATTGAATAGTTGATGCAAATTGCATCAACTATTCGATTAGCTGATTAATCTAAATTTATCATCCCTAGTTGTAATAAAATAATGTAAATATTTTGAAAGCTGTCCCATAGCAAAGAAGGAAAGGGATTATTTAGCGTGATACATGAGTGACTTATTCCATTTCTACTTCTATGATCTTGTAAGAGTGCTTCATTTTGTTTTTGTTACTAATGGTTATGATGATTTTTTTGCAGGTTAAAGCTTGAAACTCTTACAGATAAAGATCCTGGTATGCCAGGCTTTGAAAATATTGATGATGGGGACTTCACAGCTATGCGACCTCTGAAGGTGCTCTTTGAGTTGGAAAAAAACAAAATAAATCACAATGAGCCAGATGAATTTTCTCTTAATTGTAGCCAGGCTAGTGGAAGTGAACTATCAGGTAGTCAGCCTCAGCCTGTTACTGCACAAGCAATCATGGAGGAAGATGAATTAAAAATAGATGATTATGATAGTGACTGAGGACAAGAAAAGTCAACAGCAATGGTCTAACATGGTTTAAAATATTTTCATTCTGTGCTAAAAGAGTCTTCCTTGAATAGATAATAACAAACGTATCAGTGGTGTATTAGAGTAGGCTTATTATATAGTAATTCTACCTTAATAGACCTGTAATTATTTACATAAGAGCATGCAGTGGGGTAGTATCAAGGTGCTAAGTTTTCTTAATTTCCTTGATATTGCAGTAGTAAGCCCCAAGTGTGTGTACTTAATCAAAGGTGTTGCCTGTCCTGAGCCATCAAAGTAACCCATATTTAAACAAAAATAAAATTGTAAATGAGCTGAAATATTTGAAAGAAAACTAATAGTGAATAGTAAATGACACTTTTATTTTTTACACTTTTTAATTTAATCTTGGAATTTCTGGGTATATCTTGTATATTTTTGTCAGCACTTGGAGGTTTACATATTTTCAAAGACATTTACTACTGTTTGGAAACATTTTGAGGGAAGAAAAAATACAATGTATATTGTAAAAAGTTAGCTCAGTATTGATGTAAATAATAAATTTCTTACTGTTACTTATACAAGTTTGTACTTTTGTCCTTATAAATATTATTTGTTTATAAACAGAAGCATGTATTGTATAGTAGATTATTTTAGATGTTTTTTTTAAATATTTGTATAATTTATCATGGAATACACCATTAAATTTCAAGTGCTTTGTACCCGTTAGGAAATTTGGTATTTTTATCTGGAACCCATTTTTTTCTGCAGAATATATCTGAATTTAGAAGGTGTCGTTCAAATGAATAAAACCATGTGATATTGATAAATGAGATAAAAATGGAAATATTCTTCATGAATAGACTATAAAATGGTAAAGATGAAATTTTTACAGATCTTTAGTATGGCAATTAAGACTACAGGTCAACTGTTCTTAACTTTGAATTTAATCTGATCATTGCAATAATCTTAATAGCAGCCCAATCCTGCTGTGGAAGTTCTGCCTGAATCAGGACTACAGGATTGCACTCACTCATAGCAGGATAAACTCTGTTATACCAAGAAACATAGAGTACATCCAGCATCTGGGCTGTTAAAAGGGGTACAGTTGTCTTTCCTTGTCAAATCATTGAAAACTTTGATTATTTTTTTTTAAATCACCCAATAGAAATGACACACTATAACCTTTTATAAATATTTTGGCTTTTTTTACATAGTGGAAAATAGTGGTTATTTTTATTTTAAGATTAGGAAAACAAGACTGAATACATTGACACGTCAGTTTTCTAAATGTCTCTTCATAATAGAAACATCTAGCTCTTCAGAAGCTGAAGCTGATTGATTGGTTCTTTAATACAACTAATAAAAAACCCTAAGGCTGGTGCCACTATAAAGATTACCACTTTTATTATGGCATAAGATTTTGTGACTTGCAGCTCTCAGAATCTTATGCCATAATAAAAGTGTAAGTCGTTAAGTTGTAACTGGATTCGTTGCTTTGGCTGAAACAGTCATGCACTGTATTTGTGAAAATGGGAGTCACGTCGTGATTGCATCTCTGCTGTAGTACCCTAACTAACACATGACCGTAATAGTTTATTACATCATTAATACTCTAGTGTTAGCCGGTAGGGTTGTATGGGCAGCCGGGGTAGGAAACAGAAGCATCTAGTGCTCAATTTTTGCTGTGTGGTAGCCTGAAGGCTACTGCTACAGTTCGAGGCAGTAGCCGGTTCTCAGTACATTGAGGCTTCGCTCCTATCGCGAAGGCAGCCGGGGCAAGTTGCAGGGCCGGGTCCCTGGCAAGCGCTGTCCTCGGCTGGATCGGGGCGGGCGGGCCGTAGGGTCTGGCCGCCGGGAGCAGCAAGCGGCCGTTCCGGGGAAGTCGGGCGGCTGGGAAAGTGCGGGCTCGGCCCGTACCCGCCCACAGGGCAAGTGGCGCAGGGACGGGCCAGGCCGCACGGGGCGCAGGTGCTCCGAAGCCGGGACTGGAGGCGGGGCCGGCAGGTGAGTTCCCGGGGCGGGGCTGGGGCCAGAGCCGGAGGGGACGTGCGGCGGCCTGACTAGGGCGGGGTGAGAGTCCCGGGCGGGCGTTGTCTGCCGGTGCCGTGCGGGGAGCTGAGGCGGTGTTGGCGGGAAGCGGAGGCCAGTGGTGAGCGGAGCGGCCCGTGGCCGGCGGGGGGAGGGGAAGGATACTGGCCATTCGGGGGTGGGCGGAGACGCGGGGGGCGGCCCCGCAAATCCGTTGCAGGATCGGGGCCCAAGAGCTTGTTGTTCCCTTTCCCGTGGCTCTTGGGGAAGCGGCTCTGCCCGTCGCTGGGTCGGGACGGGCTCGTTAGTTACTGGCAATTAAAAACATCCCGCCCACTTGGCTCTTTGAGCGTGTTTTGCCTCGGGAAATGGCTGCGGTCATTGTTGGTCTTTCTGCCTTCCCTTCGTCGCATGTATGGAGCGTGAGGGATTACAGCTGGACTGGGCTTATTTTTATAGTGTCTCCTTTCCCTTTGGAGAAGGGAGCAGTTTTTGTGCGTTTTTAATTTCATCCAGGAAATGGTTTTCATACTTGGCTTGATCGTTAGTGAGCACGTTGTTGGTATTTAACAATTTGTTTTCTGATGTTGGTAGGAAATGGAAATAATGCGGGAAGCCGATAACTTATAAATATTCATATAATTATTTTTGTTCCTAGAACAGGAGAACAAATCACAAATGTCTTCCAGGAGTGTATTATCAGCCCACAGATCAAAGCAGCCTGGATCTACCCAATATGATGAAGTACATGTAGATTCCTCTCTCTTGGAAGATACAGCAAGTCTGCCTCAAAATTCACAAAATGCTGAACTGCTACTGGATGTGGATCCCACGCGGCCACCGCCACCTCTTCCACTGCAACCACCTTTTGGCCCAGAATTTTACCCAAGTGATAGCGAGGAGCTGTCTAATCTCAAACCGGTGAGGCGATTCATTCCAGACTCCTGGAAGAACTTTTTCAAAGGCGAAAAAAGATCTCCAAAATTGGATAAGCCAGCATCAGATACAAATTACACATCTGATGGAATTGAGTGTTCTCCACCAGGATCTCCACTACTGCCAGACCTCAAGTCAGCTGCTAGTTCTTATAAAGACCCATATGGAGGATCAGGTGGAAGCTACAATTCACGCAAACAAGCTGAACCCATGCTTCCCCAAGATCCTTATTCCTCCTTAGACCGACATACTCAAATGGCTCTAAATTACAGTGAGAAGGTGGAAGACTATAATCTGAGATACTCCTACATGAAATCGTGGGCAGGTTTACTCAGAATTCTGTGTGTTGTAGAGCTGCTGTTAGGTGCAGCAGTCTTTGCTTGTGTCACAGCCTATATACACAAGGATAATGAATGGTACAACATGTTTGGATACTCTCAGCCATATGGTTTTACAGCAAACAGTATGTATGGTGGCTATTATTATAGTGGCCCCAAAACCCCTTTTATACTTGTAGTAGCTGGCTTGGCTTGGGTAGTGACTATAGCTCTTCTAGTACTTGGCATGTCAATGTATTATCGAACTATTCTTCTGGACTCAAATTGGTGGCCTTTAACTGAATTTGGAGTTAACATTGCATTATTCATTCTGTATATGGCTGCTGCAATCGTCTATGTGAATGATGCTAACCGAGGTGGACTCTGCTATTACCAGTTATTTCAAACACCAATTAATGCATCATTTTGTCGCATAGAAGGAGGACAGACTGCAGCAATGATCTTTCTGTTTGTCACAGTGATTATCTATCTTATTAGTGCAATAGTTTGCCTGAAGCTATGGAGACATGAAGGCGCCAGGAGGCATAGAGAACTAATGGAGCAAGAGGTAAGTCCAAAAACTATCCAATCAAACTGCATCAGCTTTCCTGTGTGCATTAGTGTGTACTTTACAAGATGAGATGAAGTAGTCAGCTTTGAGTTCTGGTTATCATTGTGCCTTGGGGTAACTCACCTTGGTACTAACTTTCCCAACTATCCAACAGAAATATTTACCCACTTCTGTAATATTCTGAGTTCAAAGAGGAAAGTGTCACATTGCGGGGAGCATTCCAGACAGAGAAGGGTTATGCCACTGCCTGTCCTCAGTGATAGAAATGTAGCCGTGTTAGTCTGGGGTAGTTGAAGCAAAATGCAGGACAATGTAGCACTTTAAAGACTAACAAGATGGTTTATTAGATGATGAGCTTTCGTGGGCCAGACCCACTTCCTCAGATCAAATAGTGGAAGAAAGTAGTCACAACCATATATACCAAAGGATACAATTTAAAAAAATGAACAAATATGAAAAGGACAAATCACATTGCAGAACAGAAGGGGGATGCGGGGGGGTGGGAAGGGGGAGGAAGGAAGGTAAGTGTCTGTGAATTGCTGATATTAAAGGTAGGGAGAGTGGGATGTTTGTGAGTTAATGGTATTACAGGTGATAATTGGGGAAACTGTCTTGGTAATGGGTGAGAAAGTTCAAAGACTTGTTAAGTCCTCGTTGGTAAGTGTCGAATTTTAACATGAATGACAGTTCAGAGGATTCCCTTTCAAGTGCAGATGTAAAAGGTCTTTGTAGCAGAATGCAGGTGGCTAAGTCATTTAGAGAGTGTCCTTTCTGGTTAAAGTGGCAAGAAACTGTTTTCTCTTTGTGATCTTGTCTGATATCTGTTTTGTGGGCATTAATCCTTTGGCGAAGTGTCTGAGATGTTTGTCCAATGTACATAGCAGACGGACACTTTCGGCACATGATAGCGTAGATTATATTTCTGGATGCGCAGGAATATGTGTTCTTGATCTTATAACTCACTTGGTTAGGTCCAATAATGGTATCAGCAGAATGAATATGTGGACAAAGCTGGCAACGGGGTTTGTTGCAAGGGAAGGTACCAGGGTTGGTATTAGTGTGGTATGTCCTGTGGTGGTTGGTAAGAATCATCTTGAGGTTAGGTGGTTGTCTATAGGAGACTATGGGTCTGTCTCCCAGAGCCTCTTTGAGTATGGTATCCTGTTCCAATATAGGCTGTAGTTTATTGATAATGTGTTGGACAGGTTTAAGTTGGGGGTTGTAGGTGATGACAAGTGGTGTTCTATTGTTGGTTTTCTTGGGTCTGTCTTGAAGTAGATGGTTTCTAGGTATTCGTCTGGCTCTTTCAATTTGCTTTTTTGTTTCTCTGGGTGGGTAGTTGAGATTTATAAATGCTTGGTAGAGATCCTGAAGCTTCTGGTCTCTGTCAGTGGGGTTAGAGCAGATGCGGTTGTATCGAAGGGCTTGGCTATAGACGATGGATCGTGTGGTGTGTTCTGGATGGGAGCTGGATGCATGTAGGTAACTGTATGAGTCAGTGGGTTTTCTGTAGAGAGTGGTGTCTAATTTTCCATTGTTGATTTGTACGGTGGTGTCCAGGAAGTGGATCTCTCGTGTAGAATGGTCCAGGCTGAGGTTGATGGTGGGGTGTAGGTTGTTGAAATCTCTGTGGAATATCTCCAGTGTTTCTTGGCCATGTGTCCAGATCATGAAGATGTCATCGATGTACCGTAGGTAGAGGAGAGGTGAAAGGGGACGGGAGTTGAGGAAACGTTGTTCTAGGTCAGCCATAAAGATGTTAGCATACTGTGGGGCCATGCGTGTACCCATGGCTGTGCCGCTGATCTGGAGGTATAAGTTGTTCTCAAACCGGAAATAATTGTGGGTGAGAACAAAGTTACATAGGTCTGCTATCAGGTTGGCAGTAGTGTCCTCTGGGATAGTGTTTCTAATTGCTTGTAATCCGTCTTCATGTGGGATGTTGGTATATAGAGCTTCTACATCCATGGTGGCAAGGATGGTATTATTGGGGAGGTTATCGATGTTTTGTAGTTTCCTTAGGAAGTCAGTAGTGTCTCGGAGATAGCTGGGGGTATTGGTTACTTAATAATGAAAGAGGTTCTAGGGCTCAAACACTTTTTGCTTTCATAAAAGTGCAGCAAGCCCAGAGTGGGTATGAATTGTCAGGCATAGAGGTGCAAGGGCTCAGCCCTAACACAAATGAACACTGCCTGCCTGTTCTGTAATCTTGGGTACCTCACAAAGCTTTGCTGCTATAGTCCGAGGCAAGGAAGCTCTCCAACAGCATGCATGTTGTACCTTGGGGGTGTCATTGTGGCTGCCAGTCTGGTCCATCAGCTCTAACAAAGCAGCAATATCCAATCACACACTGGTTTACACAAGCCTTGGTTACGAGTGTAAAGGTGACCCATCACATTTCCGGTCCTGAATTTTCGGATATAAAATGTCCATTGCCCCAGTCAATGATCAACATTCTAGTTTGCTACTGATTTAAAGTAAGTTAAAACAAAATTTATTTTGTTACAAAGAGATTTTAAATGGGCACAAGTAAGTCAGAAACAATTACAGGAGAAATCAAGATAAAATGCTTTCTAGTAGCTAAAACTTAGCAAACTAGACATGGTTCCAAGTGGAAATCCTTACTACATGTTTCCAGCAACATGGCTGACCAAAAGGTCCTCTTCAAAAGGCTGGTTTCTTTCACCTCTTAGGTGAGGCAGAGAAGGGGAGTGCAATGTTTCTGTCTTTCACTTTTATAGTTCAGTAATCCTTTGAAATGTATTTTCATGAGGAGTCCTGTGGCACCTTATAGACGAACAGATTAACACAGGAGACTAACACAGCTACCCCCGATACTTATTTTCATGAGGATTACCCTTAGATCAAGCTCAGTTAAGCAGTGAAAAAGGAGTCATGAAGTGTAAGAAGTTCTCTGCTGTCTGCCAGAATGTAAGTCCTTGCCTGACCCTTTTCTTTGCCAGATAATAGGCACTTCATAGATCAATGTTTCCCAATTGGAGCTCCGCCGAACCCTGGGGTTCCGCGGAGCACAACGAGGGGTTCCGCGAGGAGCCGGCGCTCCCCCGCCCCCTCTGAAAAAGAGAGAGAGAGAGCCCGTCCCTGCCGTGCGCGACCTTCCCTGAGTTGCCCCTGGCTGGCTGCTACTGCCCTGCGCAGTGTGCTCAAACCAGTAGGTGGAGAGATGCCCGGATGTGACATAACATCACAGCCCAGGATTTTAAACGTGCTGGGCGCTGTGATGAGCGCATGGCTGAGTTGCGGGTTCGGAGTCCAGGGACAGAGCACAGACTCCGGCCCCACAAAGTGTAAGGCAGAGGGAAAGGGATTATGCAGAGGGAAAGGGGAAGGCACCCCGGGAGCGCCGTAGATTGGCCGCCCGCAGAGCACGCGGTGCACGGCGCTTGGGGGGGGTGCCGGCCCCGGGCGTGCGGCGCTTGGGGGGGGGCCCGGCCCCCGGGCGTGCAAGTGTCCCCGCCCTCTGGCGCCCGGTGGGCAAAAGGGGCAGGGGTGGAGGAGAGACAAATGGCAGGGGGCCAAGCGCAGACAATGAGGAAAAGGGCAGGAGGAGAGGTATTACTGGGAGGGGGACAGGGTGATGCTGGGAGGGGAGAGGGTAAGGGCATTGGGGGCTAGAGGGGTGAGGGGAAGTGCTGGGAGAAGGCTTGAAAGAAGGGGTGGGCATGAGCATGGCTGGGATGGAGCAAGTAATGTGTGAGGGCACAGGGGCATGAGGGGAATAGGGGCAGAGGGTGGTGAGGGGTGGGCATCAGGGAAAAATGGAGCAAAGGGGGCGGGGGAAATGAGGGAAGGGGGAGGCACCAGGAGGGTACAGGGGTAAGAGAAGGTGCAGGTGCCAGGGGATTCTGGAGGGACCACCATCAGAGGAGAGAGGCAGGGCAGGTTTGTAGAGGGAGGTGTTAGAAGAGGGGATGAGAAGGGGTAGCTCACATGATCAGAGTGGGGCTACTGGAGAAGTGGGCACAGGGAGGAGAGAAGGGCTGGTGGAGGGGGGCAGGTTGCAGGAGGGCTGAGGACAGTGAGAAGAGCAGGAGTCAGGACAGCAGAGGAGGGTGAGGAGTCAGGGGCAGCAGGCACCAGGGGAGCTGACATGGCAGCAGAGGGAAAAGGTAGAGGTTTAAAAATATTTATTAATAACTTGGGTGGCACATCCAAACAAGCCACATGAACTCAATACTGGTGCACAACACAAAATTCATTTTGCTCATGTAAGGAAACTCTTAGGCTATGTCTACACTGGTTGTTTCTTGTGCAAGAACATCTTGCTCAAGTGTTCTTGTGCAAGAACACATCCACTCTTCCATGTGCAAACTGTGCTTTTGCACAAGAGCATCTATGGCCGTGTGGACACTCTCTTGTCCAAGAAAGTGCCGATGGCCATTTTAGCCATAGGGCTTTCTTGCTCAAGAAATTCATGTTGCCTATCTACACTGGCCTCTTCCGCAAGAATAGTTGCTCAAAAGGGCTTTTTCCTGAGTGGGAGCATCGTAGTTCTTGCGCAAGAAGTCCTGATTTCATACATGAGAACGTTAGTGTACTTGCACAAGAACACACGGCCAGTGTAGACAGGCAGCAAATTTTTGCGCAAGAGCGGCCGCTTTGGCGCAAGATCGTGCCAGTGTAGACACAGCCAGAGGGAGGGAGGAAGGCAGGCAAGGGCGGGGAATCAGCACTGGCTCAGCATGTCTACATGGTTTGGGGGAAGGTGCAGGGAAATTGAGCTCAGCTGGGTTGCAGAGTGAGGAGGTCTGGGGAGCTCTCACATATAAAGACAATGCTAAAACCTTTTGAGTTTGACATAATATTGTATTTAAAAATGAAGCCAGGCCAACAAGCCCCCAATTGGGACCAAACCCCCATTTCACTGTAACATCATAACACTCCTGTACCACCTGACCCCAAATCTGAGCCTTTCATATACTGGAACCCCCGTCCTGAGCCTCTTACATCCCCACATTCCTGCATCCCCACATCCTCAGTCTTCTGCCACAACATTCCTCCACCATCCACACATCCCAAATCTGTGTCCTGAGCGCATCATACTCACAAACTTCTTGCCCTGAGTCCGTCACATATCCAGCCCAAACTCCTGCACCCTCACATCCACAAGCCCTGGCTTGCTCAGCACCCCAACCTTCCACCTGAACCCAACACTCCCCAGCCTAGAGCCCCCTCCCTGAGTCAACAGCCCTTTCTCCTGCATCCAAATTCCCTCCCAGAGCTTGTACTTCTCACCCCTTCCCACACCCAAATCCCTCATTCCCACCCCACACCTCACTCTCGCTAGGTTGAGACAAGTATAAGGGCTGGGGATAGCAAGTGATGGAGAGGAGGGGAACAGAGCGGATGAGGCCTCACAGAAAGGAGATGGGGGGGAGGGTGTCTTGGGGAAGGAATGTGAATTTCATGAATTGGTGGGTCCCTCTCTCCTCCCCCACCCCACCCCCCACCCCCTTTTTTTTTTTTTTTTGCTTGACAAACCTAGGGGTTCCTTGAAATTTTGAAAAGCTGAAAAGGGTTCCTCAGCCAAATAAAATTGGGAAACACTGTCATAGATGATGACAATCAACTTGGTTGCAGGTGTCACCTTGTCCTTTATTTTTGAGAAACAAAGTTGCCCTACAGCAGTGGTTTTCTAAATTTTTGTATTGGTGACTCCTTTTAAACAGCAGGCCTCTGAGTGTGATCCCTGCTTATAGATTTTAAAATGGGGAGAGGGGATAATTTAATGGGGTCAGGGACAGTGTTCCCTCTTAAGATTTTCCATCCATGAGCAGAGTGAGTTTTGTCTTGCGCACCAATATTGAGTTTATGTGCGATTGTTTGGATGTGTGCCACAATAGCACCCAAGTTATTAGCAAATATCTTTAAAAATATTATGGAAGAAAGAAAACTAAAACAGGGGATAAATAAAAATAGCCCACCCAAAATATGCTAGCATTCGTCATTTGTCAAAATGAGCTAATTTTGGCATTTCTTTTTCTGCCTCCCCTTTTATTAAAGAGCACTGTAAACTTTCTTGTGGTTTTGTGTTTTGCTCATGTTCACAATTTAGCGGAGCTTGGGTTATTTATTTATTTATAATTGGACTATAAAGAGTCAGCAAAATCAGTCTCTGGAATCTAAGATTGAAAAATGTTTTGACTCTGTTACTGAATAACATTCTCCAGAGAGCTTCAGAGGGGTAGCCGAGTTAGTCTGTAACAGGAAAAACTTAAACAACCAGTAGTCTAGTAGCATCTCAAAGACTAAATAGTTACAAGAGGCTGATAAGTACCATTAGTTTGCACTTGGAAAGGAAGATGACCAACACCAGATTCTACACAGACATCAAGAACCATTAGCACCTTCGTTGGTTGGTTGGTTGATAATGTGCGAGCCCTTGCATATCATGATTCAAACCATTAATATAAGAGTTAAACTTGTGAATGAAGTTAAGTGCCAATCTTTTTCTGTGTATTTGGCTTCTGGAATTGGGCTGATACCATCTATCGGTTTTCTTAATCTTTCAAGTGCTACTAGACTATCTGTTGTTTTTTAAGATTCCCCAGAGAGTTGCATTGAGAGAGATGCTAGACAGAAAGAACGTGGCATCGTTAAAAGTTACCTGAGTGCCAATACGTTAATTGATCCACCTTATCTCCAAGTGAAAAGTGTGTTAATGGGTTAACTGAACTCATGGGAACAGACTTGGGAGGCCCATAGGCAAGGTGGAGGGGTAGGGCTGTGGGCAGAAGGGACGAGGCAATCAGCCTTCAGCACTGCCCAGATGTCACACCGTGGCACTCTAGCAGTGATTTACAGAGCCTGGTGTTCCAGCCACCACTACTGCCACAGTAGTAGTTGCAGTGGCTGGGAACCCTGGCCCTTCTGAATTGCTGGGCACTAGGACATTTGTCTCTTTGCCCCCCACCCCTGGTAGCAGGAGAACTTGTACATTAATAGGAATATTTTGAAAAGCACTTGAGATTTAGAAAAATTAATTCCATGGCAAGTCTATATGATTTATGCCCCCACATGTCTGTGCTTTTAAAAGTTTCCATCCATGGAATGTTCTGTCCATGTGCGGACTCTGGAGCAAACCAGATGAGTTTCACAGAGAGGGGTCAAATCAATGAATGATAAAAGTGATGCCATGTCAGTGTCTGACTAAACTCATTTTATCATAATAATCCTTTTCTATTGTTAATGGACTTTCTTCTTATTTCTAATTCCATTTTACGGAGTTTTGAAGTAAAAGACCAATCAAACTAGAGCCTGGTATAAAGAAAATGTTCAAAATAAATAATATAAGTAACGACTACGTAAAATGGCAAGCATGTGATACAATATAATGGCATTCTGACTCAACACTGAACAGGAAGAAAGAATTTGAAAACAAAAATCTTAAAGGAAAATAATCTGTAGGAAGTTGCACACCAACAACTAATGTCACTGATACTTATTAGCGACATGACTACGGAAATAGCCATTAAAAATGTTTGCATGACTGTAGATTATACTTTCAAACATTGCTAGGTCAACTGGCTGCATGTAACCATTTAGGAGAGAAGAAATCATGGAAGATTACCACTTCAGCAGAATTATTAGAACCAGTGAGTCAAATTCTGCCCTTGCTTGCATCCAGAAAACGTTGATTTCATATACAGGACAGATTTCAGAGTAGTTACACCTGCATAGTTCCAGAGGGCCTGAATTAGTCCTGGGATGAACACATTAGTTGGCCCATCTGGGCACAAAAATAATTCCTTTCTAGAAGACCATCTCTCACCATCACCATTCATATACTCCCCTCTCCCTTGTGTCTATACCCAAATATTCCATTTTATAGATACATAGTGAAATCTCCAGATTACATATCAAGTTCTAATGACAGTTCCCCCACCCTGAGATAAAACTAAAGTATTTGGAGTGACACATACACCTACAAATCCAAAGTATAACATACTTACCACAGCAGGAACAGCCCTCTGCTGTCCGCCACTCAACTCCTTTGGACCCAGCTGCCCGTGACACAGCCCTGGTTCTGGCCCCAGACACCAAAATAGCGTCCTCGACACAATGCTGGGGCTGCCGGAGCAGCTGCCAGCCACCATGTGGCCGGCAGCTCTAGCCCTGGGGAAGGGCTGAAGCTAGAGCCATGGCCAAGTGGTGACTGCTCTGCTCCTCCTGGGGTGGAACAGCTGCCTGGCACGTGACCCTGCCCCGGAGCAGCTTAGAGGCCACTGCTCAGCTCTGCTGAGGAGGTGGGTGGGCCTCAAATTTTTGGTGCGTGCCCCAAAGAGCTGATAGTTGTCATTTCAGTTTATGTTCAAAATTCTTCATATGCATTTCATACATACTTTACATACAAATATTGATAATTCTGTTAAACTTTTAAACAATACCCATATTTTACACAATTATTATAGTAGTGTGTAGGATGCGAATACAGGGGTGATCACAGAAAGGCACTAGCTAAGTACAGATGAAGTGTCCATTGAAGTCAGTAGTAGTCTTTCCATTGGCTTAATCAGGCTGAGAATCCATGTAGTTGCATGGAAAATATCTAAATACTCTGGATGCTTTCACTTCTCTGAGCCTGTTGATGCGGATGACATGATGATGTCATTCTGCCACCCTGAAGGAAATTTTATTTATTTATTTTATATATATATATATAGAGAGAGAGAGAGAGAGAGAGAGAGCTATGTGATTGCCTCAAAATATTCTAGTTAAAGATTAATGTTATATAAACATCTGAAAAAATGAATTTTATTAATATAATCAAATTATTCCCACCTGTCCTTCAATATTCCGTTACTGTTTACTTGAAAAATATTCCCAAATAGATTATAGGGGTTGGTTTGGATGAACAGAATGTAATGGGGAAATTGTTGATGGCTAAGTTAATTCCCACAACACATAATAAAAGAATGATTTCTGCCCCTAAAGAGCTCGTGGGTTAATATTGGACAACATATAAGAGAGTAACAAAAGTGGTAGTGAAGAAATTGAATTATCTAAAAGCATAACTGAAAATGTGTGCTGTAGCACGGGTGTAATTCTTAAAGTTGGGTGGGGTTAAATAAAAGTTGGGTGGTGGTTAAATAAAAGCCAAAAATGGCTTAGAACCCACTGACAGTAACAAACTGGGAATTCCATTGATGGATCAACCTAGTGATATTATGAACAAAAAAACAAAAATTACAACCATGGTTGCACCTGTTTCTATTTTCTTTCTTACAGACTTAGCAGTCAACTTGGGCTGCAGAGTGACAATTTTGGACTGTAATTAAGATACTCCAAATAAACTGGTCTAAATGGTTACAGTTTCTTTTGAATTACTGTCTTCTCTCTAGAAAACTGACACTATATTGCCATATATATAGCTTTCCTTAAAATAATATATGTATTTCATATTTAAACATTAATTACCCTCAAAACTGTGTATTACGACTTCTATAGCGTTTAGGATTTTAAAGGTTTGCAGAATATATTTATACTTGAAACATTTATGTTAAAGAATAACTTTTTTTTTTTTTTTTTTTTTTTTTAGATGAAAACACAATCTTTTGCACCAAAAAGGATGGTAAGAACCAAATTTGTTCTCTCCTAATTTTCTGACTGATATTATCATAGGATGAAAAGAGGTAAAGTTTTCCAAAGTGCTGGTCAGAAAAGGTTAACTCTTTAATACTGTTAGATTCTCACATTGTTAGCTACTTAATACGAGATTGTTTGAACTTTTGTATTTCTCAACTTTTTTGGTTTTTGAAGGAAGTAGTGATCAGGAAGAACTCAACTCATACCCCCTTTGGACTATATCAGTACTGTCTTCTGAATGTCATACTTAACATCCTTGATCATGGTAAACAAAGGAATTCACAGGAACTGTCAGCACCTATTGTTCCAGCTCTCCTCCAGAGCCTATTATTCATGCTCTTCAGGTGGTCTTTCTTGGTTTCAGCTTTGTTTTCCAGCTGGATCTGGTTCAGAGCTCTAACTTCGACTTCTTTGGCTGAAGTGCTTTGTTGCATTTGTGGTACCCTTTTGTGAGTGTGTGTCAGCTTGTCTGCTTTTTGAGTTTTCAGCAGACTTATGACCATTTGGTGTATCGATGCTTGGTCTATTACTCTTTTGAACTGAGGATGTGAAAGGTTAACAGGTAGGCATTGCCCTTAATGGGTGATGCTTACCAGTTCCAGTTATCGGTTAACTGGTGGCGGGCAGGGGGCTGCACCAGTCCCTCTGGAGCCCCATTGTGGACAGGGGCTGCTCTGGTCATGCCCCCTTTAATCAGTTAAACATAATGTTTAACTGGTTAACCAATTAAACAGGATTTTACATTTTTTGAATATGCTTGGGCTCAGTATTTCTTGGTACACATCTCTCTTGTTGTTCTGCTGCTTCCGTTGACAGGTCAGGACTTGACCCCTTCACCTCCCTTTTGGTTTTTTAGTAAGTAGGACAATGAAGAAGACAGTCCAGTGCCTTCACCTTGCAGGATGATACCCGATACCTAGGATTAATGACCATATTTGTGCCATTGGAATCAACCACAATGTGTAAGATATATTTGCACATGTCATCTGAGGAGCAAAAAAGGGTGGGCAGTGCCTCCAAACCCTTATTGAGGCACCCTAGAGGGAAAAGGGAAACGTAGAGCACTTTGAAGGGTAAATCCTTCAAGGTGAAGCCTAAGTTAACCAAGGCCACTATGCACGGGGATTCAAGTGCCTTCACTGCACAAACTGCTATCCAGTTTGGTAAGAACAGAGCAGCTGAACCACAGAGTGCCTTGTGTAGTCATCAGCAAAGCGTTGCCAAGTTTTGCAATCTGGGAATTTAAGGAGACGATGAGAGAAACTATGCTACTCTCCTGTATGTTGGAATTGAAGCCTTCTACAGGTTGGACCTCACCCGTCTGGCATAGGGATGTGAACAGATAACCAGTTACCTGGTACTATGGAGCAGTCCCCCTCAGGCGGCCCACCACAGGTGGAGGGCTGCGGCAGCCCCACACAGGGTCAGAATCTGAGCTGGCCCTCTGTGGGGTTGCTGCCTCTGCGAGACCCATGTGGGACCAGCAAAGCCTGCCCGACTGCACTCCCCTTGAGCTAGAGTACCCCCCTCAGGAAGGTACTGCTCCAGCCCCCTTTAATTGGTTAACCGGCTAAACATAGCATTTAACACTGCATTTAACCAGTTAACCAATTAAACAGGATTTTACAGCCCTTGTCTGGCTTCTTGGGACTTGACCAGTCCCAAACAAAGCTGTTGGAGTCCGGCCCTGGCCAAGACTCTGGCCCCAGCCCCATTGCTGCCAGCCCAATCCCCACCAGAGCTCCAGCCCTCCTGCTACTGGGCTCCTGGCCATGGAGTTATCTGGTCCAGGAACATCTGGGGTCGCACCAATCACAGATGTTGCAGATCAGAGAGTCTTGGTTTAGGGAGATACAACCTGTACTTCAGATTTCTGGATTTTCCCCTGTTGTGTGCCCAAAGCAGACACACCAGTGATTCTGGGTAACTGTATGTGCTTAGTGATATAATCAAGGACTCCTGAATCATTCTGAAAAAGCTGAATGGCCAGTGAATCTCTGGCTTAGACATTGGTGCCAATAACACTTCTTGTTCAGGGTCTCCAATGGTACTGATATTCCCAAGAGTACTTAAAGCAATACTTTCCACATAACCTTAATTTTGCCCTCATAAAAACTGGGAACTTCACAGTGCCTTTCTCCTGAATAGCAGAAATTACCAATTTCTCTATGCCCACCACAAGACCAAATCAGGATTCATATTCTTACAATCCAGGAGGACCCTCAGGGAAAGGGAAAAATTGTTGTTGATTGACAGAGATTGAACTGGACCCACCAACCTACCTTTTTCCTAGTTTCCTTGTTGTGCAATCACAATTAGTCTAGTACAGGTTGAAACTCTCTAGTCCAACAACATCTGTAGTCCGGCATGATTTTAGGTAGCCAGATGTCCACTTATCATGGGTTTGGCCAAGTTTCCTTCAGTCCCATAACATTTGTTTACAGCCACCAGTCCTGATAGTCAGTGTTCTGTGCTGTTATTTCACTCTAATTTAATCCTAAATGTAGTCTAAGAGCCCAATAAGCAGTGGAAGTGTTGGTAATATATGGAGATATAACTATCTCATAGTGCTGGAAGGGACCTTCAGAGGTCATCAAGGCCAGTCCCCTGCCCTCACATCAGGACCAAGTACCATCCCTGACAGATTTGCCCCAGATCCCTAGGTGGCCCTCTCCAGGATTGAGCTCACAACCCTGGGTTTAGCAGGCCAGTGCTCAAACCACTATCCCTACCCCCACAAGATAGTATTCACTTCCCATGGTTTGGCACGTTCTCTGGTTCAGCACCAGTCAGGTCCCAGGAGCTCCGGACTAGAGAGATTCCATCTGTAATTCCTTAGAGATCTTCCTTAAACTTTTCTGTAGTTAAGCAAGTGAATGGGCCACATAAGTGGCCCTTCTTCCTCTCAATGGACCCAGATGATCATTGGTGGACAACCCTCGGCCCACTGGGATTACCCCCAAAGCCCAGGCACCCCCTCTCTGTTCCTCCTCCCCCATGCCCCTCTTGTGTGCTCATGTACTGGCACCCTTGACTTGCAGTGTTCAAGCTCTGGGAGGGAGGAGGAGGAATGGGGACAGAGCATAAAGCAGCAGATTCATGGCTCTCTGAAAGTGGTTGGAGGGAGGCAGAGGAGTGTAGTTAAGTGCGGGGCTCCAATGTCCAGTGCGGGCCACATGTTGCCCACGACTACTATACTTCATTCAAGTCACACAAGACTAAATTTCCAAATCCCAGAAAGAATAATATGTTCAGGAGCTGTTAAAAATGGTTATTCTGTATGAGAAATCTCACTTTATATTTCTGTATGCAATGATAGTGTAGTCACATTGGTCATTGTATATAAAAGAAGCAAGGTGGGTTGGTCTGATAGTACATGTTAGTTTATCCACTTTACATTTACTTATTTCCTAGTTCATGCTTTATTTTTTACTCTAATATTACAGTTGCATTCAGGAAGGCACAGGAAACTGTTTAATACCTGCAACTTTAATTCCACGCTAACAATTATATTGTTTTGTCTTTATCGTTTTACTTTTAAAATTAGAATGAAAGTGAGGACAGACCAAGAGAGGCAGTCAATTACAGGCAACTGAAATCAGTGGACATGAAACCTGAACTACTAAATGGCCACATACCTTCAGGCCACATTCCTAAGCCTATAGTGATGCCAGACTACTTAGCGTAAGTGCTTTTGTAACTTTCCATTAAGCTCATTTCACCAAAGAAGGGAATTTTTTCTATTCTCCTATTTTAGTATCTAACAACTTTTTCAGATTCTACTGGTCTCCCAATTTCGTAATTAAATGAATTGTAAATAAGAATGATGAAAATCATGGTTTGTAGACTTAGCATGTAAATATTTAATATAAATGCATAATTAAAAATCTAGTTTTTGTAATAGATTAATTATGGGAATGAGGGTTAGTGATACAAAAATAATTAAAAGAATAAATACATATTTCAACTTTTTTAGAACCTCCAATACTTACTCTTCTTCAACAGTCTGACAATCAGAAATCAAACTTTAGCAAAGGAAATTTAGGCACAAGTAAAATTCATAAAGTAAATAGTCTTTGCAAATAATAGAGCTCAGTTGTTCCATAAAGATATGTTTCAAATAATGTTAACTGAGTAATACTTAATTCAGATTTCAAAGTCTTGTGTATAACCTACTGAAGTTTGAATGGCTGAATGTGCTCAAAAAGCCACTTTTACAGCTTTTTTGAGAAGTCTTGATTTATAGCACTTATTATAGTTTTTTCTTACAGAAAATATCCAGCAATTCGGACTGATGATGAGCGAGATCGCTATAAAGCTGTATTTAATGATCAGTTTGCTGAATATAAAGAGCTCTCTGCTGAAGTTCAGGTGGTCTTAAAAAAATTTGATGAACTGGATGCATTGATGAGCAAGCTTTCTCTTCACCCCGGAAACACACTGGTAAGTAGCTAACTAGGCATGTGTGTTCTTTTAAAAAGAATGAAAAAACAAACTGATTTCTGTGTTTTCAAAAACTGAGTCCAAAAATCTTAAATTGGTAGACTGCCTATAAGAAGGAGAGACCTTCTAATACTAAAGATGAAAAAATGAGATGGATTTTGATCGCCCAAAAAATCTATTATCTTAATAAACTTAAAAAACAACAAATAGAATGGTAGCACTTTAAAGACTAACTCAGCAACCCCTCTGAAGTTTTTATTATTTTCATGTTTTACTAGTTCTTAAGACTTCGTCGTAACTAGTTTCCTCCCATTTTTTCATCTCTTTATTTTAATTCTTTTCAGTTAATTTTCATTTTAACTGAAAGTTTTGACTAACTTCGGTTGTTAGCATTGACAAATTCAAATTAATATTTTCAAAGAAAAACTAAAATGTATCTCGGTGCTTTTGACAGAAGTGTGGGTAGAACTTATGGGAGAACACTAACAACAAACATGAAATTTTTAGAATGTTTCACCCTTTTCTTTTAATAGGAACATGAAAGAATTTCAAAGGTTCTTCAAGAGTACAGAAAGAAGAAGAATGTGAGTATTTTCAGCTTTGCCTCATAATACTAATTTGCAGTAGTAATCCAGTATCTTTAATAGTAGGCATAATCCATTGATTAAGAGTATGCCCACCTTTTGTGTGCATTGAAAAGCTTTAAAAATATTCTGTATATGAGTTACTAAAAATGCTGGGCACTTGAGGAAGTAGGTAAAATTTAGTGCCCAAATCTGTACAATTTCTGCTGGTTGCATCTTGTGATAGCACTAAATATATAAACTACATTTCAAAAGAAACAGCTTATGCTCTTAAGTTCAAGTATTTTTTCTGTTTGATAGTAGGTCCAATCTATTAATAACTTGTCCTGAGAAGGCTTGCTAACAGTGTTCAGTTTTTTTAGAATCAATCAGTTTTCCATCTGCATTGGTTTTCAAGATGCAACAAAGCCAACCTTCATTGTCAATGATAAAACATTGTGCATTTGCTCAATCTTTAAAGGAAGTCTCATTTTCTTTTTAATCAAAATATTTTTAGGGATGTAATACATGTTGGTTTCAGAAGAACTGTCACTGGAACCCAGAAGAAGTTTTACTTCATTTCTGTTAATGTAGGTTAGTTTTGTGTGTGTAATTACAGGTTGAGCCTCTCTAGTGCAACATTCTCTGGTTCGGCAACATCCATGGTCCAGCATGATTTTAGGTGGCCAGATGTCCACTTTTCATGGGTAGGGCCAAGTTTCTCACAGTCCCTCAAGCTTGTTTACAGCAGCCAATTCTGGTTCTGTGCTGTTATTTAGCTCTAATTTACATTTTCGAAGAGACCAGCAAGCAGTGGAAGTGTTGGTAATGCTACTTAAACATAAGAATGTTTTTTATGCTTTATCTTTTTATTTCCTTGTGCCAATGAAGTGAAATTGTATCAACAGTAACAATTTATTATAACTGGTAAGCCTGAGGTAAATGTAGACTTGTGTAGAGTGTATGAATACAGTCATGTATGATTATTAAGGAGAGTTGCAAGCCGTGTTCCATTTATTCACCTTAATGAAATAAAAAGAAAAAGACCTGCTTGCTACAATATTAACCTGTCATGGTTTTGCAAATTCTCTGGTTCAGCACTGATTAGGTCCTGATGTTGCCACAGTTGAGAAGCTCAACTGGTTCTTACATTCCATTATGATCCTAGATATGTAACAATGTAATATCTTGATGTGTACTTGGTTTTTTTTATTCAGTGTAAATCGAGGGTACATATCAGACTTTTTTTATCTGATTATCTTTAACCAAAAATGTACAAAAAATAATAAAATATTTAAAACAATCAGAACACAAATATATAACTGAAACAGGGCAGCACAACATACATACTTTAAAAACAAATTGAATTGCATTACTTTACTAAATGACTAAAATGTATCAAAATCACAGCCCCTTTCCACCCACCCAGAAAACAAAAGAGAGCAGGTAGAAGAAATTATGTTCAAGGAAAAATAGCATGTGCTTGGAGATCATGAATCCATGCAGATATACTGTCCTCAGCCAACTGCATTATTGATTGATCTTGGAGGAAATTGAAAGATGCATTATGTTATTATGAGTTGTTGATTTGTTTGTATGTTTCTGGCAGGATCCTACGTTTCTGGAGAAAAAAGAACGTTGTGAATACCTAAAGAACAAACTTTCTCACATAAAACAAAGAATTCACGACTACGATAAAGTTATGAATTGGAACGTACAGACATAATATCACTCTAACTTTAAGTGATACTTTGTATTTTTGAATGGAAATTATTATTTTTAAATATTTATCTTCAAAGCTATTGCTTCCTCCAATCAATGCCTATATATAGTCTGTGTAAATTTTGTGCATTTCTGGTAGTGTTTTGTACACAATTATATTTTAAATGCAATGTAACGGTATAAGTTAAGATATTTTCTGGCATTTACATTGATTGAATGCTTTATACATGTCCCTTTTTATGCAGTCATGGATATGATATAATTGCTCACCTTTTTCCCTTGCTTCTGTCTCTATTTAAATGTGTGTATCCTCTGTGCCAGGTCTGGTTCTTCTAGATCAAGTCAAGAACCTGTGCAGTAGTGCTCTAACAAAAGTGTGTGTTCTTGTCCTTACGTGTTCCTCAGAATCAGAGCCCCTGAAACTTGGCTCTTTGCCTACTTTTTTCCTCATTCTGAGAGTGATTGTTTATTATGGCGTGAACCCACAGATCTCAAAAAACACTGAGTGGAATCTACCTGACAGGAATGAGAGAGATCTAGTACCAGCCTCTTTACTGTTTGGTCTTGAACATTTATTCATTTCTTATATCTTTTAGTCTTCTCTTATGGAAAAGTTCTAAAGAAATCAGTTGGAGTTTTGCCTGACACAGGACTGCAGGATAGGTCCTTTATTAGCAACTATAGCATAGTTTGATTCTGCCCTATGCCTTGCACAGGTTAGGTAACTAAACTTACATTCCTCAACTATATTAATATGATAATGAAGAGATTATTGAACTCATGCATAGGCTCAAGCTTATGCTGCCACTTAACTCATATACAGGCTCAAGCTCATGTATAGGCTCAAGCTCATACTGCCATGGAATTATCATTGTCTTTTAACCCCCTTGGGTGAAGTAAGTTGAACTGCATGTGTTAAATTGAGGAAGATGTAACTTTCATGTTTGAGAGAACAGGAGAGAGTAGCTGATGCAGGTGATTGTAAACACTTGGTCAAATTAATGTACGAAGTAAATTTAAAGTTAAGAATCGGTCTAACTTTGCCCACCTCAGAAAAAGTATTATGGTATATAAACCTTACACATTTTTAAATCAAAGTAAAATATTGTTCCCTGGTGAGAGACAAACCTCTTGGGATTTAGTTTGCTTTTATACTAAACCTTGCAATGTGTTTTAAGTTTGTAAATATATCACGCATCACATTTGTAAATACTTGCAAACTTATATAAGAAAATGACATTGTTTTCATTAATTTTATTGTATGAACTTTTTTATGAATTAAAATACACTGAAATTGTTAGTAATTTTCTTATTGGTAGTAATCTCTTCACTGAATATCTTTCTATAACCAATACTCACTTGACATTTGGTTCTGAAATATGTTATTTAAATGTCCAAAATAATATATAAACACGCTATGGCTATGTCTATACTACGAGTTTTCTTGGCAAAAAATGTGTAATCCCCTTTTTTCTCCAAGGGTTACTCAGGAGCAGGTCACACTCACAGGTTTTAACATAAAAGGAGATCCCGAGTACCACAGTGGTGGTGATGTTTAGTTGGGGAAACCCTAGCCACCCTCTTACTGCTGTCCCTTGCTCATAAAGAACATATAATGGCGGTGCCTCCACCTGGCTGGCCCTGTAACACACTTACTGGTGTGCCTTGAGAACCTCCAGGAATAAACTTATTCCAACAACAAATTGGATCTAACTCCAGAACAACAATTACAAATCATAAATAATGTACATCTAATAGATTGCATTAGAATGAACAACCTTTACTTAACTTACAGAAAGAGGATTTAATAAATTAACAGTGAATAACATCAATTAACAAAGTACACATAAGTAAAAGGAACTTATCAAGCTGCTATATACAATGCCAATATTTATTCCACCCCAGAGTGTGCACGCTCCTGGACTCAAGTCCTAGACTCTTGCTTGCGTGGCCACGCTTGAAGAACTGCAGTTGTAATGGAGATTCTCTTAGGTAGTGTGTATGTGGGTCCAAGCTATGCAGCAGCTCTGGTTCACTGGGTTGGCCTCTCTGCCTCTCTGTGAACCCAGAGTTAGTTTGTATCTCTGAGGTCTGTCCCAGGCAGCATTTTCCCAAAGATGCCCAGTTACTCAGTCTCCTGTGTGCTGGATGCAGAGTAGCTTCTAGCCACAAGTACAGCCAAAGGGTATCCCCTCTAGAGAAATCAGAAGCAGCCTGCTAGATCCCAGTTCCAAAGGCTCGCTGTCCCAGTCTGTAACTGCAACATAACAGCTCCTGAACTGAATCAAACTCCTCCACAGCAGCCTGGCTCCCTTTCTGCTCCAAAAACAGAGGGAAGAGTCCACAGACTGCTGAGTCTTCCTCCATGTGACTTTACAGTTCTGAAGCACTGTAAGGGCACGTCTAAACTAGGGAGGTTTTTTCGAAGAGGATATGCAAATTCCACAGGAATTCTGATCTCACTTTCAAAAGTGAAAGTGGTCTGGATGCGGTTTTTTTTGGGGGGGGGGGGGGGGGGATTTTTTCCAGAAAAATTCATAAACCTCCTTTAAGGAAAAGCGTTTTTCTGAAAGAAAGAAAAAAAACAAACAAACCCTGCATCCAGACTACTTTCACTTTCAAAAGAGCCTCTTTCAAAAGTGAGAGGGGAAGAATGTATGCAAATTCTTGGGGAATGTGCATATCCTCTTTCGAAAATTCTACCTAGTCTAGACATAGCCTAAGGCTACGTCTAGACTGGCATGATTTTCTGCAAATGCTTTTAATGGAAAAGTTTTCTGTTAAAAGCATTTGCGGAATAGAGCGTCTACAAAAGAAGATTAAGGGGGGACATGATAGCGGTTTTCAAATATCTAAAAGGGTGTCACAAGGAGGAAGGCGAAAATTTGTTCCTCTTGGTTTCTGAGGACAGGACAAGGAGTAATGGGCTTAAAGTGCAGCAGGGGAGGTTTAGATTGGACATTAGGAAAAAATTCCTAACTGTCAGGGTGGTCAAATATTGGAATAAATTGCCAAGGGAGGTGGTGGAATCTCCCTCTCTGGAGATATTTAAGAACAGGTTAGATAGACATCTGTCAGGGATGGTGTAGACGGAGCTTGATCCTGCCTTGAGGGCGGGGGGCTGGACTCGATGACCTCTTGAGGTCCCTTCCAGTCCTATTATTCTATGATTCTATGATTGGCATGGATGCTTTTCCGCAAAAGCACTTTTTGCGGAAAAGCATCCGTGCCAATCTAGACGCGCTTTCCCGCAAAAAAGCCCCGATCGCCATTTTCGCGATAGGGGCTTTTTTGTGCAAAACAAATCTGAGCTGTCTACACTGGCCCTTTTGCGCAAAAGCTTTGCGCAAAAGGGACTTTTGCCCGAATGGGAGCAGCATAGTATTTCCACAAGAAGCACTGATTTCAGACTGTAGGAAGTCAGTGTTCTTGTGGAAATTCAAGTGGCCAGTGTAGACAGCTGGCAAGTTTTTCCGCAAAAGCAGCTGATTTTGCGGAAAAACTTGTCAGTCTAGACACAGCCTAAGTGTCTGTAATTCAAGGCCACTACTACCTTCCCCCGGTCCTTTTAAAAGAAAAGGGGGCAACTTAAAATGAAAAGAAGTATGCCACTGTAATACCATGGTGATGGGTTTCAATACTCAAGATATGAAAGAAGGATAATTGACTTCCCAGTATGTTGTTAATTTGGTCGCATTGTTGATCCCATATAGTTGAGAGCTGTATTATGCTACAGCTGTAAAAGATAACCAGGAATACAAATGTTCATGCCATATGACCAAATAAATGTTAGTTCAAGAACCTAGACTCAGGTTCTGACAGCTGAGAATTTAAACTGTACGCCTAAGTGGACAAAATGTGTATGTGCATTTTAAGTATATTATAGGTATTCTTTTGTTTTAAGAGTTGGTCTTAAAATGTGTGTCTGAACAAATAACCAATAAATCTATAAGGTACTTATCAGAAGGTTCATATGAATTAGATTTAACATTTTAGTGGTATTATGAATTGAGCCCTGTGATTTTTTTTAAAACACATTTTTATTTAATTTTGTTTTGGAATGTTGCAGTGTTTTGTTTTATCCTATGGAGAACAGGGTGCCAGGGGCTATTCCCAGGAGGTGGGAGGCCCTGGAGGAGGATTGCAGAGTGAACTAGGGATGTTAACTATCATTTGTATAAAAGTGTAACCATGTTATGCTTATAAGAAGCACATAGGATCTTTTTCAGGGGAGAAGGCAATACACTGTGTTTGTTGAGAATACAGCAGAGAAGCAGTTAGCATATGCTTTAAAAACAAACTCCCCACCACCACACACGGTGCATAGTTACCAGTCCATGATGGCTAAATCTGTCTTACTGGCCAGCCAAGGCTGACTGAGCTAGGAGTCAGGGTTCCTCTGAGACTCCTCCAATGCTTGGCTTGCAGGACTGAACCCCGTTAGCCACACCTCTGGAGGCAACACTCTCGGGACAAGATAGACACATGACCAAAAGTGAAAGGTGTCATGTGACACCCCCCCCCCCCCAAGGACTTTTTCCACCATCCTCCTACCAATAGGGATTAGACTGGCCCCCACCAGACCCCTCTCATACAACTAACCTGCAATTGCATTAACCCAATGGCTGCGTCTAGATTGGCATGATTTTCCGGAAATGCTTTTACCGGAAAAGTTTTCCATAAAAAGCATTTTTGGAACAGAGCATCTAGATTGTAACGGATGCAAAAATGGCGATCGGGGCTTTTTTGCGGAAAACAAATCTGAGCTGTCTACACTGGCCCTTTTGCGCAAAAGGGACTTTTGCTTGAATGGGAGCAGAATAGTATTTCCGCAAGAAGCACTGATTTCTTACAGTAGGAAGTCAGTGCTTTTGCGGAAATTCAAGCGGCCAGTGTAGACAGCTGGCAAGTTTTTCTGGAAAAGCGGCTGATTTTGCGGAAGAGTTCTTGTGCAAAAACTCTTCCAGAAGAGTGTGTCTACACTGGCATGTGCCTTTGTGCAAGAGATGTGCTTTTGCGCAAGAGCATCCATGCCAGTGTAGATGCTCTCTTGCACAAGAAAGCTCTGATGGCCATTTTAACCATAGGGCTTTCTTGCGCAAGAAATTCATGTTGCCTTTCTACACTGGCCTCTTGTGCAAGAACAGTTGCGCAAGAGGGCTTCTTCCTGAGTGGGAGCATCATAGTTCTTGCACAAGAAGCACTGATTTCATACATTAGAACGTCAGTGTACTTGCACAAGAACTTCTGGCCAGTGTAGACACAGCCTTACTGATTCCCTCTACCTTCCTGATTTTCTATACCCTCTGCTCCCTGTCTCCCACCCCCTCCTTCTTTTTCCTTCCTCACTCCCTCCTATTTATTTTGGGTGTGCACATCCTAAACTCAAAACTCTGGTCATCTGAAGAAGTGGGCTGTGACCACGAAAGCTCATGATACCATCTGCATGTTTTGTTAGTCTATAAAATACTACCAGACCAAGAGTAGGAGGATTAGGCATGCTGTGGTAAGCAAGTTCCTACTTTAGCAATTACATTCTGGTCTATCTAAATTACAGTTACCAGGTCCAGGTTGAAAAAAGACCTGGGCAGCTCTGGTCAGCAGTGAAGATTGGGCCATTAAAAATCTGGTCAGCCTTGCAGCAGGTTCCTTGCCTGCATGGCTCCACGCAGCTCCAAAAAGCAGCAGCAAAGTCATCCATCTGGCTCCTACACGTAGGGGTAGTCAGGGGGTTTCACACACCAACCCTGTCCAGAGTGCTGGCTCTACAGCTTCCATTGGCTGGGAACTGCAGCCAATGAGAACTGCAGGGGCAGCACCTGCCAACAGCAATGTGTGGAGTTGCCTGGCCATGCCTCCACATAGGAGTAGGAGGCAGGCCATACCACTACTCCCAGGAGCTGCTTGAGGTAAATGGTGCCCAGAGTTTGCATGTCTGACCCCATCTTGATCATCTTTCCATGTACCAAACACTTTGAACTGAGCCCAGACCACCTTCCTGTACCCTAAAACCGTTCATCTTCAGTCCAACCCCACAGCCTGTACCCCCAACCAAAATGATCACATCCCCTGTACTGTAATTCCCTGCTCCAACCCTGATCTCCCTCCCATGCTCTGAACACTTCAATCTCAGCTCAGAGCACACTCCTGCACCCCAAATTCCCTCATCCCTAGCTGCACCCCAGAGCTCACTTTATTTCACAAAGAATAATTATAAGAAAAGCAGTACATCAAGTCCACAAAATTGCTCATGCAGCACATGAATCTGTAATTTTAAAATAAAATAATTGCCCAATGACAAAACCCTTGTAAATAGTGCATTTAGAAGTATACTCGAATATATGGTCCAGAAAGTTCTAAGACTCATTTATGAAATGCAGCTTTTTCATCTGCATATTAACCCAGTGCAAATAGAACTTTACCATATATATAAGTAGCACACATTCTCTTTTAGAAGAGAAGAAGTTACGCAGCAGTTGTGGATTACTTTTACATTAGCATTGAAAGGCAACAACACTTAAAATACTCTGTTGAAGGAGAGTGGTAGGGTCTGCACCTAAGGGTGTGTCTGAGAAACATAAAGCTAGAATATTGAACAGCCACTACCTGAACTCAGGGCTAACCCTCCACAAGAAAGAACAGACTCAGATTTTGAGAGGTGAAGCTTTTCACATAATATAAACATGTAAAAAATCAAATGTGTGTGTAAATTCCAGAGTGATGCTTTACAGTTAAAGCCTCATTTTTAACAGCACACCACCACAAAATAAAAAGAAAAAAAAACAAAATGAAATTAAATAAAAAACTCACCCAGTGGCTTCTCTCATGTAGGGCTAAATATGAGAGAGTAGTTCACAATGCCACTCACTCGAACTTGGCCCAGCCATTCTTCTGGCATCACAATGCCAAATCACAGCACTCACAGCAGAGGACCAGGCCTAGACCCGTGGGACAGAAGCTACCAATACAGGATGAGTGTGGGATGATTCACTCTAGGGATATAAGCATATAGTTGATTACACAATTAACCAGTAAGTCTGGGCTTATTGGTTAATCATGACTACACACAGCCTCTTCTCCTCTCCTCCCTGCTGCCCCTCCTTCCCCCCCCCCCCCCCCGCTGCCTCTGTATCAGAGGTGGAGGGGGGGGGGGAAGGAAGGAAGGTGAGAGCTGGTGCCCATGGAGAGCTAGTGGAGCCACCTCTCCCCCATACTGCCTTTGATAGAGAGGCAACAGAGGGAGGGGGAGGGACAGGAGGGAGCAGACGCGGGGAGCTGGCTTTTAAGCCAGCTCTCTGTGGATGCTGGCTCCACAGAGCCATCTATCCCCCTTTGCTGCCTCCTACAGAGGTAACAGCATGGGGAGGGCTCTTGCCTGCCCCTGTGCACTGCTGCCTCTATGGAAGAAGCTGGCCAGGGGAGAGACAGGTAGCTCCGCACAAGCTGCCCTCCTGTGCACATCACCACTTGGTGCTACTGTCTCTGTGGGAGGCGGCAGCAGCAGCTTGTGGGGAGGGGCATGCGGCTTGGCAGAGGAAACAGCATAGGGGGGCAGGAAGGAGCCAGTGCTCAGTGGAAATCCAGCTTAAAAAAGCTGGCTTCCCATGATCACTGGCTCCTGCGGAGGAGTCAAAGGGGCAGATGGGAGCGGGTACATTGGGGAAGTTTTCAAGCCGGCTCCCTGTGTGTATTCAGGGCCGTCCTTAGGCATACACGGAGTACGCAGTCGCGTAGGCATTTGGAAGAAGCTGGCCAGGGGAGAGACAAGTAGCTCTGCACAAGCTGCTCTGCTGTGCATGTCAAATGCCCCTGGCATTTGATGGCATAGATCAAATTACTGGATGTGCAGTCAAATGACCTTTTGATTTGGTAGCTTATGTTGTTGGCTCCAGTGATGAATTCGCTAGTATAGACATGTGGGCAGAGTTGGTATCGTGTTTAGTTGCAGGGCTGGGTTCCTGGATGTTTATGATGTGGTTGTATGGTATGGTTACCGGAAAGAATTCGTTTCAGGTTAGGGGGTTGTCTGTAAGTGAGAATAGGCTTTTCTCCCAAGGCTTCTGAGAGTGAAGGATCATTTTCCAAGATGGGTTGTAGATTGTGTATAATGTACTGGAGGGGTCTAAGTTGTGGACTATGGGTAACTAGCTGGACTTACCCGGCGTTGCTCGGGAAACCGGAGGAATAAAATTTAGAAAATTTAGGAAAGGAGGGGACCCTGAGCCACAGACCCTGGGGGCTCCTGGCCCATACCTGACCCTCTGAGAGCAGAAGGACCCTCCTCCCTCCACGACCAAGCAGCCAGCCCCTACGAGAACAGTACCCAGTCATGTAGCCAGTAGCAAGGGGACTTCTCTTTGCAAGGATGGCTCAGGGATCCACCTGCCCTGCCTTGGCAAGCAAAAGCTCAGAGCTCACGTCTAACCCTGATGGCTGGAACCAGACACAGAAGAGTCCCACTCACGGTATGAACAGCAGCTGGCTGGCTTCACAGCAATGTAACACATCAAGGCTGTGTCTACATTGGCATCCCTTTCCGGAAAAGGGATGGTAACGAGACACTTCGGAATTGCAAATCCGCGGGGGATTTAAATATCCCCCGCGGCATTTGCATTTACATGGCTGCCGCTTTTTTCTGGCTTGGGGTTTTTGCCGGAGAAAAGCGCCAGTCTAGATGCGATTCTCCAGAAAATAAGCCCTTTTCTGGAAGATCCCTTATTCCTACTTCCCTTTCCTCCATCTCTCTCCCTTCCCCTTGTGTCTGGCCTGGTGCCAGTGTCAGCGCCGTTTTCCATGCCAGCATCCCTGCCCCCCCGCCCCGGTCCACCTGCCTGCTGGTTTGCATGCCAGCTGAGGTGCACCTGCGCTATGAGGGCGGTCCTCAACCCGCCGCCCTGCGCAAGCGCCACAGGCCCAGAATAGTGGTGGCCTGGGAGCGCATTGCCACTGGCAAACCTAATGCGGGTGGGGGAGGAGAGAGTGGGGCCCCCGTCATACCCTCCCACAGTACCTTAAAACCTTCTTCTGGAGGAAAGGTAATACCATGCAAAATTTGGTTGCAGTAGCTCTTATAGTGTCTGGACTTACTTTGAGTCCTAAACTCAAAACTCCGGTCATCTGAGAAGTGAGCTCTGCCCACGAAAGCTCATGATACCATCTACATGTTTTGTTAGTCTATAAAGTGCTATCAGACCATTTGTTGTTGTTTTTTCTGTACAGACTAACTTGGCTACTCCTTGAAACTCCTACTCTTGTTTTAAAAGTTTAATTAAATAGTCTCTTGGGATGTTCAATATTAGTTGTGTCAGTGTAATGGTTTTGACTAACTTTTGTAAAACATCTCTAGCACCACAATGCTTCCCTAGCAATATTGTTGGTTCACTGTTGACTGAGTATGTCATTTGTCATCAATACCATTTTCTCTAACACCTTAATTACATGGCTATAAATATAATTGGAAATGGCCCAAATTTGGCTGATGGAAGTCAGACTTTGAGTTAGCTACTTCTCTAGGTCCCCTGACAAAAAAGGTAGAAGATGGTAGAAGAATTTCTCTCTCCTTGTTGCTGCCAGGGGAGAGTAATTAGCGCAGCTGTGACTTGTGAAGTCTGCATAAAATCCCAGAGAATTTGCATGCTCTTTAGCCCAGCCCTGAGGTAATCTTTTGTAAAGCTGAGATGGATTGTTTGCCCATCTTGAGCTAGTTCTCATGAATGAGCCCCTTGACTATTGTGCACTATAGCTTATTTGCTAAGCTCATTCTCCACTGTGTTCCTAAACCTAAATGCACTATTAAAGACCTGATCCTGCAAAGACTCAAACTTGACTTTCCATACGTGAATAGTCTCACTGAAGTCAATGGAACTATTCATGCAGAAAGTTAATCACGTATGTGAGTCTTTGCAGAGTTATAATCCTTTTAGTATTCAGAATAGACCTGAAAAGTATTACAATATACCACTTACTAATTAAAAGTTGTAAAGTTGTCAGAGCTCTCTGAACTACTTTAGATATACATAAATGTGAAGAATTAAAGTCTGAATGACTACATTAATATAATTGAAAGAATGGTTTTATTTTTACACTACTTATATGTCTATGGTCTAGCAGATTTTATACTTTGAGCTAGTGCGTAAATACTGGCATAGGCTGATACTTAAGAAAACCCATAATAGAAGTGGGAGAGGTCGCTTTTATGCTTTGTGCAGTACTGTATAATCTGCTCCGCAAAGCTCTATTTTGAGTCATATGAGAGTAGGTTCTGAATTTTAAACAGGAAATATGTGTTCATAGTGTTAGACAAAAGAACATTCATTTTGAGGAAACTAATTTATAAAGTAGGGTCTGATAGTTGAATATTTTTCTGTGATCATAACTATTTCTTATCTATGAATAAAATTAGGCCTGATTATTTAGTTTTTGGCTGAACAACTAGAAGGTACACTACTGAAAAGAGAGGTGAGAAATCAAGGAAATCAAACATGCTGCTCTTGCAACTCTTTGTAAAAATGTATACTTAAGCCTTGATCCTGCAAGTAAAAGTATGTGGATGTACTCTTCTGCCACCCACAGCAGCAAATAGGGCTCTGCCTACTCCTTGTCATTTGTAGGATCATCCCTCTGATTGTATCAGAGGGCCAAGATTTTCAAAAACAGGAATTAAATCTAAGCTGCTAAATCCATATTTTTGGCCTGATTTTTCAAAAGGGCAGTGTGCTCACCAACTACAATGTTAAGGTTTACTCGCAGTGAGAGGAGAGGCCACTTTTAGTTCCTGTCTTTGTTGTTTAATTCACTTTAGAGTGTGTCCTTGTTAAATAACGCTTAGTTTTATAGTCCGTAGATCAGGGAATATAAAAATTTTTGGTAGGGGCCATGCCAAGATTTTGGTTAATGGTCAAGGTCTGCACTTTTCTGTGGAGGGTCTAGGGTGAAGGTTGGGTGCACAGGGTAAGGGACTGGGGTTCAGGAGACGGTGTGAGGGCTCAGCGGGTGTATGGGTGAAAGAGGGGGTTGTAACCTGGGTCAAGGGATTGGGGTGTAGGGTCAAGGAGGGGGTGTGGGTGCAGGATTGGATTCTGGCCTGGGGGAGAGGTGTAGGAGGAGGTACAGGGTCTGGGAGGGAGTTGTCACCTGGAACAGAGAGAGCAGAGGGTTTGGATGGTGATCTGGGGGAGGAAGTTGGGGTGCAGGATGGGTTGGGGGTGCCAGAAGTAGGCACTAGCTGAGAGGAGTTTACCTAAGTGCCTCTTGGCCTACACCCCAATCTGTTTGAAAATACAGGCTGCTCCCTCCACCTGGTTCTCATATCGGGCTGCCCCAGTCTCTCAGGCCAATCTCTCAGCTCCGATTGACTGGCTGTTTCCAGCCAATCGGAGCTGAGAGATTAGCTGAGGTCAGTTCTTATTGGCTGGTTCTTTCTGGCCAATAGGACCTGAGGATTGGGCTGGGAGTGGGGTGATCTCACAGAAGCCTCCACCTCCCTGCAGAGCAGAGAAATGCAGGGACTGTGTTTAAGTCGGCAGCTGTGTCTGCCTGAGGGTCCAGTCAGGGCCGTCTATGGGCTGCAGCCTGTGGCTTGGCAGGCCAGATCCGGCTCCCTGGGCCGTATTTTGCCCAGCCCTGTGATAGGGACATTATGCCATAGCAGATACTGTTCTTAAGACAAAACATAAAATTATTTTGATCATTGATAAATTTGTGATGATTTTCTAAGAAATCATAGCAGTTTGGATACTTACATTCTGATAGGTTATCTAAGTAACTATTCTGCCCACCTACATTCCACTTGCAATTTCAGCTGTATAGGGTATAATTAAAATCCTAGAGACAAAAGGCTCGACTTCTAGATACTGTTTATTTGTAATCCACTCCTAATGTTAGAAGTGCTATCTATATAGGAACAAAAATTCCATTCAGAGATATCTGTCCTCTAATCGCCAAGTGTACTATTTTGTTTTCTGTTTTGTCTACTTTGAATATAAGTTCACTGAAAACACTTGTCTAATCTTTCTTCTCTATGATGCTGATTATGCAATATTAATTACCAGGATATGCCTTGATCAAGTTGCTGTTGCTATATCAACATACAAACATGTGGAATAAATAATAAAGATGGGTGACTTTACAGAGCAAAGAAATCAACCCCTGACTAATTCAAGCAATTAGATTTGTCTAATCTCCAAACATTCTATTCACTTCATAAGACTAGGCTTCAAAATTAATGTCATTACTAATGTGCATTGAGTGGACATAGAAACGGATTATTTTCTAGTTCCAAGAGGCAATTTTTGTAGGTATGTGAATACAAGTAAGGCATATTGCCCATATCCTGTGTGGAAACTTATTCCTCCTTTGGTTATGCTCTTATGATAGAAAAACTGACAAATCAGATTTAGAATAGATTTTTATCACCCCTAGTATCATTATCTCATGGATACTAGTCCTCCACCTCGCTCCCCTTCTGTTCTAAATCTGATTTGTCAGTTTTATAATGTGTTCACTTTTTTTTTCATTGTATTCCTTTGGTATATATGGTCGTGCCAATTCTCTTCCAGAATTTGATCTGAGGAAGTGGGTCTGGCCCATGAAAGCTCATCACCTAATAAATCATCTTGTTAGTCTTTAAAATGCTGCATAGTCCTTTCTTTTGTTTCATTCCCTTTTTATATGAATTTTTGTAACAGTAGCAAGGGGCCTTTCTCATTTAGTTGCCTCTGGGATCAGTTAGTTCTGGGGCAGTGGTCACCAACCAGTAGATCAGGATCTACTGGTAGATCTTGGAGCCTTTGACAGGTGATCCTGACAGGTGTGGCGAGGAGGCTATCAAATGCTGTCACTTCATCTGCCCCTCTCAGCACTACCGTGCTGCTCCTGCCCTCTGCTTTGGAGCTGTGCCCCACCCCTGGGAGTTTCTTGCTTGCTGTGCAGGGAACAAGAAGAGGACGGGGTGCTGAAGTTAGGGTGTCCTTCCCCCCACTCTGTACCCCATCTCCACATAGTTGGGGGAGAGGGGAGGGCAGGGATGAAGAGAGTTTGCTGGCTGCTTTTGGGAGCAGGGGTAAGCCTGCCTTAGTCCCCTGCATCACCACCAAGAAGCCATCTGTTGTAAGCGGTGCCCAGCTGGAGCCCACATCCAAACGCCAGCCCCAGTTCTGAACCTCTCCTGCACCCCAAATCTCTACCCTAGCTCATAGTCCCCTTGCCTCCCAGAGCCTGAACCCCCCTGCTGCTCAACTACCTCAGCTCAGAATCCCTCCCACACTCCAGATCTTTTAGCTCAAGGTCAGAGTCTGTATTCCTCTATCCCGCACCCCAGCCTTCTGCCCCCAGTCTGATAAAAGTGAGTGGGGATGGGGGAGAGTGAAAGGATGGAGTGAGCAGGGGTGGGGCCATGGAAAAGGGGTGGGAAGGAGGCAGGGCAAGCATGTTTTGGTTTGGGGTAGATCCTGGATTGCACTTAAATTAAAAAAGTGATCTCATGCTTACAAAGGTTGGAGACCACTGTTCTAGGGATATCAATGTGACACTTAAATGTCCATCTCCACAGTTGATTAATCTTCAAGTACAGGACTCTCCCTGCAGGAAGTAAGTACAGCATCCAAGGAAGATGAAGCACTGTCTCCATTTAATTTTATTTTGCTTGCAATTAAAATGTATTTTAGTTTGAGCCTTGGTTACAGGGGAAAGTTATGTATATGGACACTCTTAAGTCATGTTTACAGTGTGGGTGCTAAGATGGTATAGCAAAACTGCTATTCAGTTTAACCAATACCCAAAGTGGTCTTTCTGTTGCTCTAAGGATAGTGATATTCAGACCTCAGTGGTTCAGGAGCCAAATTATAAACCTTCATTACCCAAAAGAGCCACAGTAGTGTGAATTCATTTTTGTATTTACTATAGTACTATATATAGTATAAATAAACAACAGATTAGTTAACTCAGAGCAAATTTATATTTGGTTAAAAGCATAGTAAATGTTTCCTGGTTTTTAAATTAAAATTATTAACCATAGTGTTTTAATATCTTGTGCTGCAGAGTTACAAGAAGTGAAATAAAGAGCCACTTGTGGTTTGGGAGCCTCAGTCTGAGTATCACTGGTCTAGGAACTTCACATGCCCAAATAGTCAGTGGCAAAAATCTTTCCTCAACCTCGCTGCCTTTGGAGTGGGGGTGTGACCCTCATAGCTACAGGGTAGTGCTGAGGAAAGTGAACCTTTTACACCTTTGACCACAGTCAAAGTTTATGTAGCTATTTTTTTTAGCTTTCTTACTCAGTGTTTAGCAATTAAGCTAAAAAAGTGTACTGTCTATACTAGTGGCTCCATGAATAGGTGTTGTACCTGTCTAACCCTTCTGCTTTAAATTCAATCTTTAGCTATATCTATAAAATGCCTGTTAATATATTGTGACACTATTCTTTCTATTTCCTTTAGGTGCATGCAATGGGAGAGGTGCATAGAAACAGCCCCGAGCCACTTCCAGTACTACTGCTTTAAAAGGGTGGCATTGGCTTTGCTCTCCCCGAATTTGAACCAGCCTACTTCTAGCCATCATTTTAAAAGGTGCCTTTTTTCCGGGCGCTAACCCCTCTTCCCCATTCGTGCGTTATGTCTACAGTCCAAGAGACACTTTGCAAACAATTCCAAAGGGGATTGCTGGGCTAGGAGCTGCGACCCCCCTCCCTCCAGATCTGGGGAGCGGTGCCGGGCAGCAGAGGGGGAGAGTGAGTTGAGTGTGTGCTGGCACCACTGAAGGGCGGGGAGCGACTCGCCCGCGGCTGGGAGGTTCTCGGGCACGCCCCCAGCCCGCCCTTTGTTTGCACTAGACTCTCAGAGCTGAGTCCATCCTCACTCGAAACTGGTTCTCGGCCCCCTCCGCGCGCTCGCTGCAGGATCAACCTGTTCGCTGCCTGGTGCTGGGGCTGCCGAGTTTCAGTTGAAGGGGTCACGCGCCACTGGCAGAGGGGAGGGGAGCAGCCAATCAGTGCGGCCGAAGCGGGCGGCTCCCACCCCGCATTCCAGGCGGGAGCTGCTGGGCGGGGGGGGTGAGTGCGCCTGTCCTCGAGCCCTAGGTGTGCGGGCAGGGCGCATGCACCGCGGCGGGGTGCGGCTGGTACCGGGGGGGAGGAGAGGGCTTACAGCAGCGGCTGCTTCCAGAGAGATTAAAGAGCAGGGAAGCTGGGAATCAGGCGAGCGTAAGCGGGTGCGTGCGCTGCTGGCGTTAAGGTAAATGAACTCTTGGACCGAAGCGGTTTACAAATCTCGGAACGGGACATCCAGGTGCGATGGGGGCAAGAGTAGAGTGTGTCTGGTGACTGGTGTGTTTGCTTTGTGTAGGGTCGGGGGGAGGGGTCGTCCCTTTCTCCCAACCGCATCCATGCCCAAGTGTAAGGGCTTCTGGCTTATTCTTAAAAGTTTTCCCAAATGTTTATACTTACGGCTTGTGATTGGAAATATCGAAATAAGAAAAAAAAAGCTGATACTTCTCGTCTCTAGGGTACTACTGTGCATTGCTCATTATTATAGCCAGATCATACGTAGATCTTATTTCTTTAAACGCTCAGTTGCATATTTAAACTCAGTTCTGTATTAGTTGGGCGTTGTCCCTGTGACACCAGGGATGATTCTTCAGTTACATCTTTTGTACCTTAGCCTGCCTCTTGGTTCTAGGGCTGTGCACTGTAATAAGGGTTTCGTCTCAGTTATTGTTCTCTGATGTGCAAGTTCCTCCAAAAAGAGTAAGGTAAGGAGGCAGAAATCTATTATACGATTTTAATATGTAGTTTCCACAAAAGTTGTAAATGCCAGATCGTTTCAAAGAAGTCAGTAAGTCCTTCTTGAATGGTCGGTTCAAAGATGAACCTTTTTTAACAAGTTGCTTCCTTAAGATATATTTTCTTTTTCCTCAAGAATGTCAAATCTACCAGGGCATTCAGTCTGTTATGAAAGCTTTCTTCTCAGTAGAGAGATTTTTGGTATGCACAGGAACAGGTACATTAAATTCTTCTTTGCCTCTCAAAGAAACTCTGCATTATTTTGCAGCTAATGTCTTGTGCTCTTTCCTTTTTCTCACTGTAGTATCACCTCAAGGCTGCTCTGAAACAAATTACATTTTGGTTGAAATATCTGTTTTCACCATAACTACGTTTATGAAATGTTTTGCTGATGTTTAACTGAAAGGCTCTTCTTACTCCAGCAATTAATGGAGATACCCACTTCAGGGACTGAAACCATTGTTTCAAACTATAGTTTTAAAAGGATAACTTAAAATAGAGCTCTTGGAACAATCCACAGATTGATTGACTCTAAAACCAAGAACCTCTACCTTCAAAAACATTGTACTTGCTGTCCTTTCGGGTGGAGGAGAGATAAAATTGCCACTCTCTTAAATGCATCAATAACAAGTTGCTAGTTGCTCTTTTCTTTTGCTGGACTTAATCAGTCATAGAACTGGAAGGAACCTCTAGAGGTAATCAAATCCAGAGCATTGATCTAGCATCATCTTCTAGAGCAATGGTCATCTGAAATCTTGTGCTATTTTAGGTCAATATTTTAACAAATTGGGTAAGGGCAAAACTAATGCCCCCTTCAAAAAAGAAGAAAATGGTAGGTGATCATGAAGAATTCTTGATTGGTGTTCCTACTTGAGATCTAGCTTAAGATGTTACATATTTCAAGATATTTTGGGGAAAAATCATAGTTAAGATCAACTACTGTGTTAAAGCACTGTATGATGAAGGGGAGTCTTTGTATATTTTAGGAACTGTTTGTGTACCTTGGAGTGGAAAGCTCTATTTATTGGAAGTCCTTGAAAAAATTTTTTTTTGTGGATTTGACTTTCTGTTTTTAGTAATTGAACAGCCATCTGTATAGTATAAGGCGATCATACTAACTATAATGTCAATAAGCTGTTTAGATTGTTTTGTAATTGTCACTTTTTTTTCCTAGGTACCAAAAATAAGTCTCAGTTTAGAGAACCAGTACTTCAACTATGTCATCCAGACCTTTTGAAAGTCCTCCACCTTATCGACCAGATGAATTGTAAATATTCTCTTTTCTTCTTTGGTTACTACTTTAAATAACTCCAGATAAGCAAGTGTACATAGTTGAAATTCATATCTTTAACAGCTTATTTATACAATTGTTAACAGTAACTGTGTCAACTGTCTTCAAGTTGCTGCTGTTAGCCTATATCTGGCTACGTATTTAACAAAAAAGGAAATGTCTGTCCAGCACATATAGTGTGTTCTAATAGCTTGTTTACCACTTTACAGGATGCTTTTTGTCTCTTCCATGTGTAAACTAATCAAACAACAGTTAATTAGTGATAGAAATGTAGCCGTGTTAGTCTGGGGTAGCTGAAGCAAAATGCAGAACAATGTAGCACTTTAAAGACTAACAAGATGGTTTATTAGATGAGCTTTCGTGGGCCAGACCCACAATTAATTAGTGATTGCTGCACTCAGTGTTGCAATACCTGTCTATCAACGGGGTTGAAACTCCTTAGTGCCTACATTCCTTTTAAAAATGAGATTTAGGCTCCTAAATCAGATAGGCATTATAAAGTTGAGTGCCCTTCCTTCTAAATAGCTTTACAAATGGCCCTACTGTTTGGTATGATAAATACTGCAAATTATCACTCTTAAACATTCTCTGAGTTCTCCAGAGCACACATTCCAGTAATCTTTAAATGCCAGTGGTCAGAGTGGATTAATTTCAACCCTCTAATATTATTTGTGAACAACTATCATAAAAGCGCATGAGAAAATAAAATGTCTTTTTGGAGGAATATATGCATTCCATTGAAAAATATAGGACTCTTTAAAAACTGTCTAAATCTGACCACTTCCTGAATTAATCTAACTTCATGTGTTGTGCACTACAGTTTTTTTAACAGTTTTTCACAACTGCTGAAAACTTAAGTTGATAATTTTTTCTTTTTATTGCAGCAAACCTTCTCACTATGTACCAAGCAACATTACGTATGTTGAGGACATGCGTTCTCAGCCCATGTACTCTCAACCAGCATACTCCTACTATCCAGAAGATGAAGTGCAACACTTCTACAAATGGACTTCCCCTCCAGGAATAATAAAGATCATGTCAGTTCTCATTATAGTGATGTGTGTGGGCATTTTTGCTTGTGTGGCTTCCACATTGCCTTGGGATTTAGAATTCTATGGAGGTTCATCAATGGGATCTGGTGTTGGATATCCTTCATATGGAGGTTTTGGAGGCAGTAACAGTTATGGCTACGGTTATGGATATGGTGGAGCCTATGGTATTGGAGGAAATTACATTGAGCCCCGAGCTGCTAAAGGCTTCATACTTGCAATGACAGCTTTTTGCTTCATTGCTGGAATGGCAATTTTTGTAACAAGTGTCACCAACTCAAGCACATCCAGAACAAGAAGATATTATCTAATTGTCATAATAATAAGTGCTATCCTTGGTTTCTTGGTATTCATTGCATCCATTGTATATGTACTGGCAGTAAACCCAACTGCACAAGCTTCAGGATCAGTGTTCTACAATCAACTTGTTGCTCTGTGCAGTCAGTATTATACAACTACAAATACAGGAATCTTTATGAATCAATACTTGTATCACTACTGTGTGGTAGAGCCTCAAGAGGTATGTATACATTAATGCCTATTTTCTTCCTTTAAATTGTACACCTAACATGTCTGCGTATAAAACAGTTGGTGTACAAAATCCATAGCTCATCTAGCTAAACTTTTTCTGCTCATTAAACAAATGAATTCTTTAACTACTGCTCTCCCACAAATTAAGAGCCTGAAGAACTTTTATAAGCTTCCAGGAATATAGTAAATTACCATGAGCATGGGTGCAATTAAAATTAATATAAGCTGCAATATAGGAGACCAAAATTAAATCCTTTTTAACTAGAGATGATTTGTTAGCATGCCATCTTTTTTTTTTTTCCATTGCCCCATGTCATCCTTGCTCTATCACAGTAAAAGGAGCAAATTACTCTGAATATATTTACATGTGAAAGTAAATCTCATTTCTTTGTCCATGTATTTTAACCTAGTCTCTTGTATCAAATTTATATGCACTGATAGCACCTGTGCAAGAAAAAAGTCACTATAATAAGCCATAACCACTTCTAGGTGACCAATATGACTTTGTGGTGATAAAATTTAAAAAATTATTAAATGTATTATAGTTATTGCAGTTCTAATATGTTGGGCTATTGGAACGTCATAAAATATTAAATTTCAAAACCTTCATTTGATGGTTAAAAGAGACTTTTTATTATCTAAGATAAATACAAGCGCTGCATTTGTGCACTACAGACCTCTTTGTAGAATGCTTCCGTTAACTATATTGTTTCAAACAGTAAGTTTAGTAGACTTCTGGTCTCATTTCCTAAATAGCCAACACAATTTTCCTTAGTCTTTAGCCGAGTGTTCTCTGGTTAAGGCCCCAGAATGTGCTGAAATGAAAACTGCATGTGGCATCTGGGAGGGGTTATGAGATGGTGCTCCCTTTCAAAGTGACCTGCATTTGGGCAGAATTGGGGACTCTCCTTTCATACTGTGCAGAGGCCTTAACATGTGTGGGAGGTATTCTGTTTTGTTTAAAATTTTCTCAAAGTTGACTTCTGTCAGTTTGAAATTATCTGAGGTTGGGAGAACTCTATTGGAGGGATGTGAACAATAAGCCTAAGCTTATAGTTTAATCTAGTTGACTACTCACATTTCTTCTCTTCTCCTGCCTCTGTATGAGAGGCACAAAGGGAGGTGGAGAAGCAGTAGCTGGTGCTGTTTAAAAGCTGGTTCCCTCAGCACCAGCTCTGCTTGGATGAAACATGAAATCAGTACAGGTGTAAAAGTGTGTGTAGAGGGTGGGAGGTTCCCAGCAAAATATACTCTTCCACTAGTCTTAAATAGCTTCAATTTTGTCTTCTTGGTATGCTGCAAAGCCCATGTATTGTTCTGGAAATGGGGGGTGTTCATATGATGAGAAGATGTTGGGATTTTAATTTGAATTAGAATGCTGATTGTTATGTGGAGGGGAGGAGAAAGCAATGGTTTGAGGGGTTTTTTTTTCTTGGGGGTTGGCGTGCAGCTTCAGAAGGCGGCATTCTTGATTTTTTTTTTTTTTTTTTTTTTTTTTTGGCACCTTGAATAAATGGTCTTGTATTCAAATAATATCTGCTGCATATTTTTCCTTTTTAGGCTATTGCCATTGTATTGGGATTCTTGGTTATTGTTGCTTTTGCCATAATCATATATTTTTCTGTGAAGACCCGAAATCAGATGAATTATTATGGTAAAATGAACATTCTCTGGGATAAAATAAAGGTTTATGAAGAAAATCCCCCCAATGTAGAAGAATGGGTAAGTTTAATGTTGGATGCTTATTCTAAACAGACACAAACCCTCAAATTCAAGGTTTCTGTGCCATAAATTTGATTCAGCTTTATTATAAGTGACATCTTTGTTTAAAACTCCTGTTTAAAAAATCTAATACAATCTTTAAAAATCTGAAAACAAAAAATTCCAGCAGCGTATTTCTAAGAGCAGCTTTACAATAACAAGTCAGTTTGTGCATGAAATAAAGCAAAAGCACTTCAGAAAGCCATTGTTAAACTAGATGTGGTTTTCAGTTTATATAGATGGTTGTTGCCAGTGGTAAAATGGATGTTCTGAGGTGATCAGATTAATCTCTTCAATGATATAAGGATCATAGAAGAGGAAGCATGTAAAATTGCAACAGTACTTCAGTGTAGTCTCCCAGTTATTCTTTCTGGAAACCCTGGAAGTAGATTGTTATATCTGTTACCCAGTTTAGGGAATATCCTTATTAGCTTTTACTTGAGCTCTCTTCCAAAAAGCCAGATAAGTATTAAGCAATCTAAAATAACTCAAAGAAAATGTCAGGGGTATTTGAGTTCTTGATGGTTGAAACTGTGTTCACAGTATTTGTGTGTACCTCATAAGTATGTTATGACTCATGTGAGTCTACCTCTGCTCATTGGACAAAGGTTATGAGCCAGAACTATTTTAGGAACTGCTATAAGGGATAGTTTGAAGTAAGTGTTGTGGAGAGACAGTTTCTGGGTGTGTCTTTTCTTTACTTAACTTATTTACTCATGTTTCATGACAGCAGAAAAGGGAATATATAGGAAACTACCAGTGAAACTGAAAATCCTGATTGACTATCTGGTGTGTTTTGTTTTTTCTCAGTGTAGGGAGGTAGTAGCCTCTCTTTAGTTAAGGTTTCAGTTAGGGATGTGAATGGTTAACCAGTAAGGATGAGGCATAGTGGTTCTGGCTAACCAGTGGGGGCTGGAGCAATTTTAGCTGAAAAAATGAGGTTAAAAGCTTGTTGTTTTGGGGCAGTCCTGCTTTAAGTGATAGTGGAAGTTGCTTTTCACTAAAGTTGAAGAATTGGATTCTACGCATGTGAACATGTTGTCCTCTAATGTCTGGTTGTGTCTTAGAAATAATTAGAGTGGTGTCTAGTTTGATCCTCCCCAACCCCCCAATATGTGGTGGTGATCTTCTTTTAGCTTAAGAAGTAGATGTTTGGTTTTGGATAACAGGCCGTGGTTCCAGTACTGGCTTCATACTTGCCACAATAATTCATGATCATTTTGAAAATGACTTGTTTGTTTTAATCTTAACTCCACACAAGCACATCTGAGAGATTCCTTTGGAGCTTGCTAATACACAGCCTATTGCGTTCTGTTGTATTGAAAGAACCAAATCTTATGTCTCATCCTATCACAGCACACTATTATGATATTAAGTGACTACAAAGGAAAGAGGGTTTTTTTTTTTTAGGGTTCCCCTTTTTGTTTTTTGCCTGTTTTATAAAGATGAGAGAAGTCTCAGTAAAACAACAAAACAAGTAGAAATATCAATCAAGTACAGGTTAAGTCTATTTTCCTGGTTCACTGGAAAACTTTTCTCATGGGACTAGAGCTCCAGAGCTAGGGCTGGTTGGGAAGTATCTGAAAAAAACAGGTTTTAGTCAGAATATGCTGATTAGTTAGAAACAAAATGTTTCATGGAAACAGCAGTTTCCGTGAACTTCTGACAAAAGCAGGCATGGTTCCTTCAGTGGATGGCCAGAGGTGTCCAAACTTTTTTCAAAGAGGGCCAGATTTGATGAAGTGAACATGCGTGAGGGCCGACCATTTTGCCTAACATTCTTTGAACCATTAAAATTAAATGCAAATTAACTATTTTATGCAAAGTTTATTGCAAACGGCATACTTTTCATTTCGTCACATGGATGACAAATCTAAACAGGTGTTAAATCACTCTGCCTTTCATATCTGAAGGCCAGATGGAAAAAAAAATCCAGGAAGCTGAAATATATGTCAGGAACATTGTAAAGTACATTACATATTATTGGTAATAAAGGTTGTCTGTCAACTTTTAAGTTAAAAAATATATGAACAGGAACATAACACCAAGTATACATGTTGTGTCCAAATATATTTATAACTGATTTAGACCAACTGACATTAACTGAGATTTTACAATGTATTCATCTCAATACATATGGATTCGTTGGGGGCCATAAAACATAGATATTGCCAAATTACCTGTGGGGCCGTATTAAACCAGAACACGGGCCGCAATTGGCCCGCGGGCCGGACTTTGGACATGCCTGGTGGATGGCTTTCAGGGTCCATAGCTCTGTGGTAGCCTGGCTATGCTTTGCAGCAGGGAGCACATATGCCCTGAGACCGGGGTGGGCAATAATTTCTTCCGGGGGCCACTTCATGACATTTGGTACACTGTCACAGGTGGGCTCCATCCCTGGAAGGGGCATGGTCTGGGGCAGAAGGTGTGGGGCTGGAGAGTAACCTGCCCCCAGACTTTACTGAGGCCAGAGGCTTTGAATTAAAAACATAGCAAAGGGCTTGCGGCTCCTGGCCTCACCGCTACTGCATTGCCTTCCAGTTGCCTGGGGTTGCTACAGCTATTTAAAAGGTTTGTGGCTCCAGCCCCTGCTGGAGTAGCTCCACGACTGGGAGCTGTTTAAATAGGATCCTGCTGCCTGAGCCACCTCCTGGAAATCTGGTGGCATGGGCAGCAAGATATAAATAGAAAGCGGACAGATGTAGTACGTGGGCCAGATCAAAGTGTTAAGCAGGCTGGATCTGACTCCCAGGATGCATCTTGCCAACCTTGCCCTGAGAGCATTGGGTAAGCCATCTTCATCAGTTTTCTTAAATGGGACAATTCTTCCTTTGGTGATAAATCTTGTTGAGTGTCTGTCATAACTTTATGCTTTAATTTTCAGTTGTTCATGTCCATTTTGAGAGGAAAACTCATAGCTTGCATATACAGGCAGTCCCCGGGTTACGTACAAGATAGGGACTGTAGGTTTGTTCTTAAGTTGAATCTGTATGTAAGTCGGAACTGGCATCCAGGTTCAGCCGCTGCTGAAACTGACCAGCGGCTGACTACAGGAAGCCCGAGGCAGAGTTGCTCTGCCCCGGGCTTCCTGGAATCAACTGCTGATCAGTTTCAACAGGCTGAATCTGGACGCCAGTTCTTACATACAGATTCAACTTAAGAACCCCAGGCGTCCCCAAGTCAGCTGCTGCTGAAACTGATCATCTGCTGATTCCAGGAAGCCCGGGGCAGAGCAACTCTGCCTTGGGCTTACTGTAGTCAGTGCTGGTCATTTCCAGCAGCTGCTGACTTGGGAACGCCTGGGGCAGAGCAGCTTGGGTGCTGCGGGGTTGCTCCAGTAGTGCCGCTCCTCGGCGCTACTGGACCAACCCAGCAGCACCCAAGCTGCTCTGCCCCAACCGCCCTGATTCAGCCGCTGCTGAAACTGACCAGCAGTGGCTGAATCAGGACACCTGGGGCAGAGCAGCTGGGGTGCTGCTGGGTTGGTACAGTAGCACCCAGAGTGGCGCTACGGGACCAACCGGCAGCGCCCAGCTGCTGTACCACAGGCGTCCGGAGCAAAGCCGCGGAGCACGGGGGCAGTGGGACAGCCCAGACGCGCCGCGGCTGTCCTGCTGCCTGCGTGCTCCGTGGCTTTGCTCCCTGTTTCCCTAGTCTACTGGAGACCAGCAGACCAGGGAGATGGGGAGCAAAGCCTCTGAGGACGCCGGCAGTGGGACAGCCGCAGCGTGTCTGGGCTGTCCGCTGCCTGCATTCTCCCCGGCTTTGCTCCCCGTCTCCCTGGTCTGGGGAGACATGGAGCAAAGCCGCGGCGCACGTGGGCAGCGGACAGCCCAGACGCGCCGTGGCTGCCCCGCTGCCGGTGTCCTCAGAGGCTTTGCTTCCCGTCTCCCTGGTCTGCTGGTCTCCAGCAGACCAGGGAGATGGGCAGCAAACCCCGTTCGTAACTGCGGATCCGACATAAGTCGGATCCGCGTAATTCGGGGACTGCCTGTAAATAAATCATCAGTGTTTGTGTCCTATCCTATAAAGTTTGTTGTCCAGGAATAAGTTACATTGTCTACACTACAAAGTTTTGACATCAAAACCTGCCTTTTGGTGACAAAACAGTAAGAGCATATGTATTGTAATGGCATTTTTGTCTGGAAAAACACTCAGTTTTGGCCACAAAAAACTTCCATGCCAACAAGAAACTTTTTTTCTTTTCCGGTTCCTTTGTTGTGTACAAAGAGCCAGTGTGGACTCTGCTGGTGGTTTTGTCGATAGAACTGGCTTTTGCCAGTATCCCACAATACCTGCTCTAATAACTCTGTTCAGCTTTGATTTCTGCTGCCCTGCAGGCATGCGCCCCTCCCTTTCAAAGTTCCAGGACTATCTGACAGCCTGCAACAGGCCTGAGCTCCTGGGTGGGGCTGATTAAGTAAACTGGTGGAGAGGGGAGGGGACGGTATGTTGCCACAATATTCAGAGGAAACTTATGCTGACAGTTAAGTAGCTAAGTGAGTTGCTCTTCTTGGAGGACAAAGAGCAAATCATTGGAGTGCTGTCCTGCACTATGAACACAGTGATAGGCAGACTGCTGCTACAGAGAGCGGGGGACAGGTTGCTGTGCTGCTTTGAGGTTCCTTGAAATGGAGAGCTCACAGAGCTACTCATAATGCTGCTCTTGGCAACTGAAGAGGCTGAGAGACAACTGAGGGGAAACCCCAAGATGCACAAGGATCAGCTCTGTCTTTCCACAACATGGCACAGTGCATTGCTCATAGTTGATGATGGTGCCCCCAGTGTGGATATGATTATCCCACAGAGGGAGCAAGTGCCAACACACTCTGGTGATTTATTTTGTCAACTTTTGGGCATTGACATAAGTCGGTAGTATAGACATACCCTTTGTTCGTAAGGTCTCCTGTGATACAATGCTGTTGACGTTGGTGCTTCTGTCAGTGAAGCTTGCCTCAATCAGAGATGTGATGGCTTTTTTTTTTTTTCTCACTTTAGTTTTACTGGCAAAAGTGCTAGAGTAGATATAGACTTAGACTGAAGATCAGTTGCTGAAGAGTGTATATCCAAATGTTAGTTTCCTTATGTTTTTCCCTTCTGTTCTAAAGTCTGCTCTAATTACAGAGTCGCTCTGGCATAATGCAAGGGGTATGACTTTTAAACCAATTTAGTTGATCTGACTTCATTTGGATGCTCTCACATTGATTTAAATCTGGCTTATGTTGGTTTGCCTCTGTAAATTTAAATTACCATTCAAATGTGTCTATGTAGGTTTTTACTAGTTAAACTAAAATGTCATTAAGTTGGAAAAAGGTTGTGAAGCCATACCTTTATTCTTAAAAGTGTTTTTGTTGCAAAAGAATTGAGGGCTTTTATTTGAGGCAATATATATTTACTAACTTGGAGTTTTGTTTTGTTGTTGTGTTACTTTTCTTGCTCTGCCGAGGTTTTGTTTTCCTCCTTTTCTGTAAGCAGTGTAGTGTAATCTACAGGTATCTTTTTCTAAGGCAAAAAGTGCAGGGTTTGTGTGCACTTGAGCTTCTGTTAGCTAACAGAGCAGACTCCACAGCTAGGAAGGAAGAGGGAGATAAGAATATTTTTTTCAAGCTTCTTACATTGAGCCAATGCATAAACTTTGTATGTGGTTTATAAGTAATACTCATTCTTTTCTAAAAAAAAAAATCCTATATTTTAGTAGTTGATGCTGCTTTTTCTCCTTGTCTGTAGTGTATGTGGGATAGTATAAGAGGATTGAGATCTTACCAGCACAGTTGTCTGAAAGGCTTTGTTTGTCTCTCTACTGCCATCCTAAATTAAGTAGCTTCTTTCACATGGCTAGCAAACTTTGTAGCAACCGTTGACTACTGATGAGAATAAGGGTAAAAGCTTTGATGAAATCAGGGCTTCGGCATCTTTGCCATTATATCATAACAGATGATTTGGTGGTTTCATCAAGCTATGCTACAACTTCCATCAGTGATGGTGAATTATACATATATGGCTGTATCTACATTGGTGCGATCTTGCGCAAAACTTGCTGCCTGTCTACACTGGCTGCGAGCTCTTGTGCAAGTAAACGGACGTTCTAATGTATAAAATCAATACTTCTTGTGCAAGAACTCTGCTCAGGAATAAGCCCTCTTGCACAACTGTTCTTGTGCAAGAGGCCATTGTAGACAGGCAACATGAATTTCTTGCGCAAGAAAGCCCTATGGTTAAAATGGCCATCAGAGCTTTCTTGCGCAAGAGAGCGTCTACGTTGGCATGGATGCTCTTGCGCAAAGGCACATGCTAGTGTAGATGCTCTCTTCTGGAAGAGTTTTTGCACAAGAGTTCTTGCGCAAGATCATGCCAGCGTAGACGTAGCCATACATTTTATTAGTGTAGATGCACTTAGGTCTCTTTTTTGTTCTTTAATGTGTTCTCTCCCTCTAACCTCCCACACCTTTACTATTGAGTGTTGGTGTAATATGTCTTCCTACCCCTGGTAGTGCTGGTGCTGCCTCTGCATCACCAGCTGGAGAAGCACAATTAGGCTGAACCTCTTCTGGTATGATAAGCATTTTTCTAAGGGCATAGCAGTTACAGAATGGCCCTGATTAGACCATGACTTCTGCTCATAGGGTGGCTATCTCTACTGTGACAAGTGGGAATAAGAAAATTGACACAATAGTTACATGGTTGAACTTGCAAAAATTGGTGTGGAAGGGGAGATGCAGGATATTGGCATCTTACACTAAGCGTAAATCCTTCTCTATTCATGGAGACCACTAGTTATTTGATTTTCCCTTCTTTTTCAATAAGTGCTATTTTGGTCTTTATTCCATGTGGCATAAGAAGTTTTTTTTTTTTTTTTTTTAGTACAGATTATATTGAGAGGTTTGGAGATACTTCCTTGAAAAACATATGTGGTTGTAAAACACCTGTAGAACTGGAAAAACTAGTTGAGCCACTCCTTTGTTTAAAGAAACCCCAAGGGTGAAAATATGCAAGCATGATGTTCAACATTAACATCTATATATCTAGATATTAGGTATAGTTTGAGAATAAAGCCCTCTTCTGTCTGAATTATATACGGTAGGGCATTTTGGAAATCATCAACAGTGTTGTGTGCACAATACCCAAATATACATTAAAGACTCTATACTGGTTAATGCTGGAAAATGCTACAGAGAGGTACATTATTAACATACCTGTCCTATTCAAATCCATTGAGTGCAATCTAGTTCATTAGGGGCCCAGTTTGGAAAGTTTCCTTGAAGGATATGTCTAACTTCAAGCATGTAAACTATTCCCTTGAGTTTGTTGGATCTACTCATTTTTTAATAACTTTTCTGAATTGGGGCTACAAATAAAGTTGGTCTACTTTCCCCGACCCCCAGTTGTCTAGAAGTCATATTGCTTCTCGGCCAACTACATTAATCTTCTTCTACTCTAGTCGTTGCTCTTCGAAAGCCTACCCCGTTCAATTCTCAGGTCACTTTTACTGGCATCTTTTTAAGAAATGTAAAGAAATGTTAAACTTCAAATAAAACAATCTTCTCCTTTTGCCTCTTTCCATCCCCTTTCTATACTGCTTCAACTTCAAATTCCAAAACTGCTACATCATCTTTAAATTGACCTCTAAATGAAAGTAGCAATGGGTAGCATGGGCAATATGAATGTAGCCAACTCTCCATCTATCAGTCAGACACTGATATGAAGCAGCCTCTCAGGCTAACCAGAATGCCAGAAAACACTGGAAGTGTTAGATATTTTTCATGTATTTGTAAGCTGTCTTATAGCTATACCCAGGTCACAAATATCTCATGTAATTTTGGGCAGCAGAATCCTATTTCTTGAAAAATAATAAACACAGGACTCATGCTTTGGGCCTAGAGCCTCCTGTGCCCAATAGTGCCAGAGCAGTTCCACCTTAAATATTTTTTGTGGGGAGGGACGGGGAAGTCCTCTATGGTCCTCAGTGATGTTTAGGATGTGAGCGGTCTTTGACTACCATTCCCCATGTGAACATGAGCTCAGTACTCAGAAGCATTCAGTCACTTCATTTAAATCTCAGAAACTTCTTTTTAGTCAATGCTGTGCCCGTATTAAAATAGTGCTCATTATTTCATTGTGGTGGTATGAGTGTCTCAGTCTTCTCCTGTAAATATAAAAATATTTTTGAGTAATTTGTATAATTTTAGTTCTGAAAATACTTAAATGAAAAAACCAATAGAAACTGAATGTGAACTACTGGAGATGTGTGTTTAAAAAAATTGCTTTCAGCCACAAAACTGAAATGTTGTGTATCTTAATGTATTTTTTTTGTGGGGGGATTGTTTAACTAGGTAAAAAATGTTAATGCTGAACCAGCAGAAGTACCAGTAGTGGACTACCCAGATGGAGTTGCTAGTTCCATGGCTTACTCTGTTTGGGAGAACGTTAATGAAAATCGAGTATGTACAGACACAGCTTACAGAGCTATGCCGTAAGTAAACTGTTCCTGCTTCTTTGATAGATACACAATACAAGATGTGTAATAGAAATTAAAGATGTAATAGTATAGTCGATTAACTGATAAGTGGAAACCTTACAGGTTAATGCTATATACTACATGCATTTCCACGCCCCTCCCCCCCCCCCCCCCCCACCAGTACATTTTAGCAGGCTGGCCAGCAGCCCAGCTCAGTCCTGACTTGTGATGGGTCTGGGACCCATCCCTACTGCAGCTCTGTATTTAAAGTATATTAGGAATGAGGTGGCCAGGCAGCCTGGCTCAGTAGCAGCTTGCATCAGGTCCAGGAGCTCAGACCCAACCCCCCCAGATGGGCTGCTGCCACTCTGCACTGCTGCTTCTTATATAGAGGCAACAGTGTGGGATGGCAGGGGGCTTCTCAGGAGTGAGGCCAGAGAGCACTGGCTGTTGGCTCCGCCCCTTGGTGCTATAGAATAGTCGACTAATTGATAATTCATGAGGTTACTTGACTATGCAATTAACCGATATTTAACATCCTTATTAGAAATGTGTTTAGACTCTTATGATCCTCTCTTTAGTATATCTTTCAGTCCTTACTCAGGATTTCCTTGTGGAAAAAATCGGTGGGGTTATTGTAGATGTTATCCTGTCTGTGCCGTGTTGATTAGCCTGTTTATGTTGGAATTACTGTTTTTTTGTGTCAGCTTACTATTACAGTTTTATAAGGTTCTGGAAGATTCATCTAAAACTTGTACACATGGCCAGGTCTACATTCCGTGGGAAGGTAAAATTGAGATACACAATCCCAGTTATGTTAATTATGTAGTTGGAATCAATGTACTTTAATTCGAACTTTCACATGGTCTCCACAGTGGGAGGTCGATGGGGGCATCCTCTGAGTTCAATTTAGCAGGTCTTTACTAGACCCGCTAAATTGAACTCCAGAAAATCAACCACAGCAGCGTACATCTGCGTAATGAAGACGTGGCCTGAGATTGTAAAAATCAAGGAAACTTCCTCACAAGCCTCAGCTCTAACTGCAGTTGAAAAGGGTGATCTCCAGATTATGCTCTTCTTACGAATGCATAATATGTTTTTTTAATATAAAATGGCTACTAATGAATTAATGTGCAGAAAATCTAGGAAATGACTTTTGTAGTATTTATCCATATTAATATCTTTCTGGTGTAATTATATTTAGTTACTGTCTGTCATTTGCATGATACCGTCTGTCTTTGTTTTGGCTTGTGATCTGGTCCATAGATGTTACTTAAGTTATTCAAACTAGTACAGCTTGAGCCTTTCTGGTCCAACAGAGGGACTACCCAGACCACAGATGTTGTTGGGCCTATGGGGGCTGGCTGGGAGTCCAGAGGGGGAGGCCCGGAGCCTGGTTAGGAAGCCAGGAGCAGAGTTGGTCCTATGGCTGGGGAGCTGGTGGCCTGGAGCCCGTCCTGCAGCCTGGGAGAAGAGGTGGCCCAGAACCTGGTTTGGGGGGGAGGCTTAGCAGATCTGGTCCTGTGGCCAGAGGGAGGGGGCTGAGTCAGGCCAAGAACCTGGCTGAGGGGGGCTGTAATAGTCAGTCCCATGTCCAGGAGGGACTGGAGAGGAGGAAGGGCGGCTGGAGTGGGACCCAGACCCTGGCCAGGGAGTGGTCTGGAGCGAAGCTGGTTCTACGGCAGGGGGGACAATGGCCCGGAGCCCAGCTGGGCAGGCTGGGAGTGGAGCCAGTCCTGCCGGGGGGAGGGTTTGGTGGCCTGGAGCCTAGTTGTGGGGGGAGAAAGCTGGAAGTAGAGCCAGAGTCTGGTATGGGATGTTAGATACTGATTAATTTAATAATCGTGTAACCACATCAAATCTTAGCGGTTACATGATTATTCAGTAGTCCCCAGGGGCGGGGCCAGCAGCCAGTGCCTCCCAGGAAGCCCCCTGCCATCCTGTGCTGCTGCTTTTGATACAGAGGCTGTGCTGGCATCCTGTGGCGCAGCCTGTGTTGGCAGCGTGCCCAGGCATGCCCCTAGGGTTGCCTGGTGTCTGGCTTTGTATCGGACAGTCCAGTATTTGAGCTTCCTGATCGGGAAACAAATTGAGAAAATAGAAATGTCTGTTATTTTCTAAATAAGATGTAATGTAGATTGTGATGTAATGTCAAGTGTGTCTGGTGTTTTTGATTAAACCATCTGGCAACACTACATGCACCCCACATGCTGCTGCCTTTGTGGGAGGCATTAAAGGTGGGAGAGTGCATGTAGTCGATAGGATTAATGATAAACTCAGCCCCCCATCAGGGCTGTTCAGGTGCAGAAGATGAGGGCCCACAAGAGAGCTTAAAAACCTTGCCTCTACAGGCACTGGTTACAAAAACCTTCTCCTCCAGAATCTCAATACACAAATTTTGGGGGATGGTGGCCAGCATCAAGTGATTTTTATCTCTAAAAAACCAGGGGTGAACACTTGAACCCATCCCCAAGGGTACCCCAAGCTCTTTTGTCCTAAAATAGCTTGAAAAAAGAAAAGAAAACAAGCTGCAGTCTCTAGTAGCTGACCTTTCAGTCTGAGGCATGCAGATACAGACAGACAGACCTTGCGGGACACCTTCCAGGACACAAGAATCAAATCATCACCTTTTTAAAGTGATTTTTTTTTTTTAATTACAAAACAAAAGATATACTTGATAAAGCATACTTGATTGCTAGATGTTACAAAGCAACTAAGGAAAACAAATTAAAACACAGAGGAAAATGGTGCTGATCCACATCAGCTGCTAGAAGTGGGCCTCATCCTCCCTGACTGAATTGACCTCATTATCTCCAGCCTTACTCTTGATTGGAACTCTTTCCTTATGCCTGTATATTTATACCTGCCTCTGGAATTTCCACTACATGCATCTGACAAAGTGGGTCTTTGCCCACAAAAGCTTATGCTCCAATAAATCTGTTAGTCTGTAAGGTGCCACAGGACTTCTCGCCGTTCTTGCAGATTTAGACTAACACGGCTATCCCTCTGATACGTCTCTTCACAAAGGCACTTGAGCTGGGAGGGAAAGGCATCTCTCCCAGTTAGTCATTGCAGCTTCAGGATAGGTGCCCATTCCCCAGTCTGCGGCAGACGGGTCCATGACTTGGCCACAGCTTGACTAGGTGGTGGGGAGCAGCCCTCCTTCTTTCCTTAAGCGTCTGCATGGCCCTGACTAGGCAGCTCTGCAGCCACACAGCTTACATGGAGCTTAGCTTATCATCAACAGTAATCGGCAGGGCTTGACAAATTGCAATATCTCCTTGCTCGTGGCGAGTAGATTTCATTCAGTCGCCCCGTTCACCAGCGCTGCGCTGGCGAGTAGATCTCGCCGCAGTTCGTTGAGCCCTGGTAATAGGGATGGGGGAATTAAACAGGGCATGCTGATGAAGGAAAAATTACACCTGTGTGTTTGAAGAAAAATACAGTAAACTTCAATAATATGGCACCTTTAGGACCCAGGGGGTGCCGGATTATCAGATCTTCCGGACTATCGGAAGGGGGGGCTATGAGGGCAACCCCTCCCCACCCCAGGCCCCTCATAGCCCCCCCTTCCAATAGTTGGGCTCTGCCCCAGGCGTTCCCGATTCAGCTGCTGCTGGTCAGTTTCAGCAGCGTCTGAATCGGGGATGCCTGGGGCAGAGTAGCTGGGGTGCTGCCTGGTTGGTCCCGTAGCACTGCCCCTCGGCACTGCAGGACCAACCCAGCAGCACTCCCAGCTGCTCTTCTCCAGGCGTTCCCAAGAGCAGCGGGGGTGCTGCCGGGTTGGTCCCGCAGCCCTGAGGGGCGGTGCTGCGGGACCAACCGGCAGCACCCCAGCTGCTCTGCCCCCGGCTGTCCGGATTCAGCTGCTGGTCAGTTTCAGCAGTGGCTGAATCGGGGAAACCGGGCATTGAGCAGCTCCAATTGTCCGGCAGCCGGAGCACTTCTGGGTTCCTGATGTGCTGGACCATCATGAGTGCCGGAGCATTGGATGCCTGACCAATGGAGTTTATTGTAGAAGGGAACTGTCAGATTCCAGAGTGGTGGTGGTACTGGCAAGTTAAATGATGAAATTCAAAGAATGGCACCTGAAGAGAAATAAATTCACTTCCTACCAAGGAAAATAGTTATCCATTAAGTCAACCAACAATAGTAATCTTAACCAGATTCCTTCAAAAAAGAAAGTACTAAAATCGACTCAGTCTAATCAACACCATAGCTCGTTATTTTTGGTCAAATTAATTTCTGTTAGTCTCTCATCAGATTTTTCATTCAGAAGTCTTCTTGGGCAACTATTGATCTCTGAACTCTTCTTTCCCACCTTGTGGGAGCTAAGGCATTCTACAAAAACTGTTGACTTTATATCTGAACTTGAAGGTGTGTTCCCCAGCTTTGAATTGCCTGCCCATATCTCTCTTCATCTCATCTGTGGTACTTGATGACTGCTCTCCAGACTGGATATCCTGTAGCCAATCACAATGCTGGACTGCTGCTAAAACACATGTGCATTCCTTTTCTATAATGTTGCAGGCACAGGAATTTCACTTTTAAGTAGCACTCCTGTACGACTCAGTCTCTGCTTGCTCATGACAATGGAAGACACAAGTGTGCCAAAAGTGAGGTTTATAGCTACTTCATGTGTGCACCTGAAAAACAAAACCCTGGCTGGGTCTAAGTTGAGGTCTACAACCTATCTGTTTAAATACAATTGTATTTCTTTCTGAATGCTTTAAATCAGAACATGTCTCAAAAGACTTTGGATATTCTTCATTGTTTGGTACTGTGACATCATGTGAAAAGAAAATTAGTTACAATCTGAAGATCTGCAGCAATTGTTTATAACTTAATTATTGACGCACATTCAAACACAGTAGACGTAACCGTCCCTCTTCCCTGCACGTCACTTGCCATACAGGCATTGATTTTTCTCTAAACTGTTAATAGTGAAAATAACTTGTGACTCAGGCCCTATACTTATGAAACATAAAATTCTCAATTTCTATCTTTGAAAACTAATTCGAAGCAACTAATCCTTGACTCTAGAATGAAATGCTCGCTGTGCAGTATCTTAACTTTTGCCATTCATAATAATTAGAAGGGGATTTGGGAGGAATTATACTCTCCTCTGACTAGACATCTCTTCTGTTATTTTAGTTCTGCCTGTTTCAGGACTAGAAGAAAAGATCATTAGTCCCCAACCATTTCAGGCTTGTGCTCTCCCTCACCCCCTTGTTACTCCTGTCTGTGCTCCATGGGGGGCAGGGAGGTTGAGGTTAGGGTCACAGTTGGAGGCTGAGGCTGGGAACAGGATTGGTGGGGCTGCAGTAGGGGGCAGAGGGTAGCAGAACAACTGGGGGCAAAGGGATGCTCCTTTCCCCTCACCTATGAAGGCTGGCCCAGGCCTGTTCTACCCCACAGTTTGAAGACACTTCTTCTTGATAGTCTTTAACTCTATGGGGATAGGAGACCTGTTCAAATTCAGTAGAAATTTTAAAATAAAATTTATAATAGGATCAAGTCTTATGGCAGGTGTTAATTGAGACTGCGATTTCAGTGTTCATTATTGACAGGTGCGTGACTAGTGCTGGAACCTCTTTGACGCAGTTTAGGAAGGCAGTCCCTGGCAGTGTTCCCTGTAAGTTTAATGCTTGGGCAGCCACCCAGGAGAGATTCAGATGCCGCCCAGTTGATTAGCAGAATGCCCACAGCCAGCAGCATGTGTTTCTGTTGGTGGTACACATTTGCACATGCCTCTGTACACACAACAAAATGTATTCTGCACATGGATGGAAAAAATTAGAGGGAATATTGGTCCCTGGGATCAAAAAGTTGAGAAATACAGCACTATATCATATTTTTTACCCTTTTTTACTTCCCTCCTCTAACAGCTGTGAACTGGGGTGATCTTTTCCTCTGACAGTTCTCTTCAGAGGAATATATTGCTAATTCTAGGTGATGGCACTGAGCTTCAGAAGCCCCTCTTTATATTCAGTCAGCCTGTGTATAACTAGAATACACTACATTTGTTTTTTAAGGGTCTGCGTTGCAGCTCTGTAAAGCTGCTCTTTGAGTTTTTGCTCATATCCCATTTCTGCTAGTAGTATGTGCACTGTGTGCAGAATTGCAGGTTTTTCCTTCAATGGTATCCTTAGGGGACCAGCTCTAGCATTAAGGATGTTAAATATCAATTAATTGACTGATCAAATAGTTGATGCATTTTGCATTGACTATTCGATTAGTCGATAGAGTGCCTCTGCCTTCAAAGGCGAAAGTATCATGTGGAGCCCGGGATCAGCCTTTTCAAAGCAGCAGCACTGTATGGAGCCTGCGGTCAGTGAGGGAGTCCCCAGATGATCTTGGGCTCCATGCGGCGCTGCCACTTTGAAATGCGACGTGCAGTATGGAGCTGCCCCAGGCTGCACACGACACTTCAAAGCGACAGTGCTGCATGGAGCCCATACTTTGAAGTACCCTGTCCTCTTCTCCTCCTCCTCCACCCCCCACTGCCTCTTTCTGATAGAGGCAGCAAGCAGGGGGAAGCGACTAGTTGACTAGCCTGTCAACTATCTGATAAGCATTTGCTTATTGGATAGTCGACTAGTTGTTCACATCCCTATCTGGTGCCCCCTGGAGTTGTGTGCATATGTGCTGATATAAGGGACAATCCTCTCAACTCCTTCTGCCCATCGTGGGATCTTGGTACTAGGGTCAGTACTGGAATTGGGCCAGTGCTAGGTTGAATGAAACAACTGCTGAGACACCACTGAGTAAGAGCAGTGGGAACGTGTCAGCCAGTGGTCAGGGCTGTGTTTGTGTGTGTTATACACCCAAGTCTTCAACTGCTAGAACTGGGGTCCCTTCGCAGCGGGCAGCCAAAAAGCTGACAGGCGCCCCAAAGTTTTACGCCCGAGTCTTTAGCTGCAAGGACCGGGGTCCCTTCGCAGCGGGCAGCCTAGGGAAAGCCGATGAGCGCCCCAATAGTTTGCCCCGTGGAAGCTGCACAACCCAATGCTCAGCTCTTACTGCGTTTACCCCTGACTGGCTGTGATCCTTCTAATTGTGTCTGGTTCTGTTACAGCAACAGGAGTCGTCAGCTTAAAGCTTAAACAGTTACTATTTTATTGTTACAAGGCAAACTTAGCTGTTAAATGCTACTGCTGTGTTACAGATAACACAGCCACTACAAAAGGGCAAGACAGAAATTACACTAAAAGTCACTTACAGGTACCATGAAACCCTTTTGGTTCTCTGAGCTCTTATTAAATGCATGTACAATAGACACCTAGCAGGTATATTCTCACCCCTGTGATCCTTACTCCAGCAAAGCCAGGTTCCTCTCAATCCCAATTGGAAGCAGTCGGTACGAGACTAAGGCGTCCCTAAAGTCTCGGGGGTCCAAGACCACCTGACCAGCAGGTATATGGGTGGATCTCCAATTAGAGTGGTGCACAGGGTCCTACTTTATACCCCTGTGGTCACGTAGACGCTTCTTAATGCCAATTAAGTTGGAATGTCTTTGTGACGCCCATTCCCACGGGATCCGAAGCTTAATTTGCACGTGTGAGGTGGAGGTAATGAAATCATTAGGGCCGGACATTCTTTTCTGATGGGGTGGCAGATTCCTCTTCTGGGACGGTGTGTAGGCGTATCAATTACTGGTACCAGACAAAGGCAACCCAAGGCCCCAATCATGTGCTGGCCCAATTGCTGCTATCGTCTGGTTTCTGTCTAGCATCCAGGATCATAGTTATTCCAGCACCTCTGGAGGCCCTGGAGCCTTTGAAGACAGAGTTTCGTTCTCAAGGATTCTCTTTCTCAAGGATGTCAGGGGGAGGAGGGTTCTGTCTGGCGACAGAAGGGGGGGCCCAGTATGGGTGGAAAAACTCCACTGGTACCAATACTGCCAGTAGGCATGTCCTCATCCCTGGGCTTCGAGCGGTATGCCTCTTGCAGCAGGTCCATGCCTGTGAATCACCCAAACTCTAGCAGTCTCACATGCTTTGGAAAAACTCACGTTAAAATGAGAAAGATAGAGGCTTTTGTCTGAAGGCCTTCCTGTTGGGGCAGCCTTCTGAATTTGCACTGAGTACTTTGGCTTCTGTGTCAAGCATTCCACCAGCACTGGTCTCCTCCCAGGATTGTTTTCTGTCCCTGGTGCTGAGGAAGAAGCATAAGAAACAGTGCACTGAGAGAGGGTGCTCTCTGGTGCCAAAGAGGGACAAGCAGGCAATGGCTGACATAGTGAGATCAGTGCCAGGCCACTTGTCTGTCCCCAGAGCCACTGTTGGCTCCAGCAACTATGCCTATAGCTCTGAGTCCTGTGAGGAACCCACCTCTGACTCGTGAGATCTCACTCCTGCTGGTTTCTTCAACTCTGGTGGCTTTTCAAGTGTGACAGGACCTGATGGCCTTCCCAATCCTGTTCACCCACAAAGGTCTCATGCCAGCCAAGGCTACCTGGAATGGAAGGCATCAAGGGGCAGTGAGAGCCATCCCAGCACCAGCCACAGAAAAAGCCGCCATGGTCCCATTGCAGCAGTCTCTGATTTGTTGTTAGTCACTGGTTCCCTGGTGCCATGTGAAGGTGGAAGTGGTTACTGTGTTGCTGTGGTGTCTTGAGGGATCCAAAGAGGGAATCCTTTGCTCTGCTGACGAAATTCCAGTGTCTGACTTGTGCACCAGGCTTCGGTTCTGACTTGTGGTGATAGATATTGTGTAATTGAATAGTTGTGTAACTGCATGAAATCTTAGAAGGCACACAACTATTCAATAGTCCCCAGAGGAGGGGCTGGCAGCCAGTGTGGGCCAGGCCCAACTCCCAGGGAGCCCCCTGATACCCTACACTGCTGCTTCTGTATCAGAGGCAGCAGCATGGGGTGGCAGGTAGGAACTTGTCTGTGAGGGGAGCCGGTTGATAAAACAGCTCCCCATGCAGACCAGATGCCTGCTGCCCTGCACTGCTGCCTCTAATACAGAGGCAGCAGCACAGGGTGGTAGTAGCCCCTCTCTATAGGGGGTCTGAACTCCCCACGCACAGAGGCTGTTCCACATCCCCATGGGATGATAGAGGCAGCAATGCACAGCAGTGCATGGTGGAGAAGGGGAGGTGGCACCAGGGACCTGGTGCTGGGGTGAAAGAGCTTTTAAACAGGCTTCCCTCCACCCAGCACCAACTCCTGCCTGCTCCTCCCTTGCTGCCTCTGTAAGGAGGCAGCAAGGTGGTGGGGCAGACAGGTCCAAGGGAGCCCGTACATGAAAGCCGGCTCCTGGCATGTATTGGCTCTAGTTGCCCCCTTCACCCTCTGCACTGCTGCCTCGCTATGAGGAGTAGGGTGGGGCAAGCAGATCCAGTGCTTACAGGGAGCTGGAAGCCAGCTCCTCATGGGCACCCGGCTTTCCCCCCCCCCTCCATTGCTGCCTCTGATTCAGAGGTAGCAAGGGATTAACCTATAAATTGTCTACATACTGACAGCTGTAGTTCTAGCTCTTGGCCACTGGGTTACTGTCCAATATATTGGCAGTATTGGCACCAGTGGGAGTTTCTCATGGTACTGAGACCCCCTTCCACTGTTGGTACTTGGTGTCCAAGAGAGACACTGTTTCATCCTGCTCGGCATTGGGCCCTGATAGTGGCACTGACCCCAATACTGAGGTTGCAGAAGTGGCTCCATTGGAAATGGTGCAGGTAGGGGAAGCAGAGGCATTCTCTGGTGCTGGTGTCTTCCTTGTCGTTCTCCTGCAATGGCGATCACCGGCCCCAGCAACCTGCTCCTGCTGGATGATTTCAGGGCCCATGAAAATCTTCTAAAAAGGGTTACCACAAACTGGGGGCTAGAAGCTGAGGATTGACAGTCTGTGCACAGCTTAATTAGTGTCATGGCTGCATTGTCTCCCTCTAGAGTGACTCTGCCAATTAATGAGGCAGCGCTGAGGCTTGTCAGGGTGCCATGGCAGATCCCTTTGTCTCTGCCCCCATCTCAATAAGCACACAGAAGAAGTGCTGTGTATTGGGCACTGGGTTTGAGTACCTGTACTTGCATCACTCCCACTTCCTCCTGGGATAGTTCCAGATAGTGTTGACTGCAAACAAGTGGGACAGAGAGAGTAGTTGAGCATTACTCCCAAAAATCTGGAGGCTGACTGGTATGCCACTCTCAATTTGAAGGACTCTTATTTCCACATTTCCATCTTCCATGAACACAAAATATTGCCCAAGTTTGTGGTGGGTCAATGCCACTCTTAATTCATCATGCTTCCCTTCAGCTTATTGGCAGCCCTAAGCATGGTAGTGGTTGTTGCTCTTCTTGGACATCAGGATGTTCACAGGCTCAAATCCAGCACAGCATTGGCATAGTTTTAATCATACTTTTTAATCTGATCCCAGCTCAGAAAATAGAGTTAATCAGGGCAGTACCTACCCTGGCCTAGACTTATTTACTGGAGACCAAAATCTGAATTATGTCAGGTCTCCTCTATCAGATCTCAACCCACCCTCTTAAAACTGCCTGGGTTTGCCTCAGATTGGTGGCATATACTTATGTGGTGCAGTACTTATGCCTTAGATTCCTATGTGTGTGGCTGGTGTTAATCACAGTTTTGTCCCGCATCCTAACTTCTCTGGGCTGATGAAGAGACCTGCATTCTGTAAGGAAAGGCGTATCTTTTGCCACCCTGTATCCATTAGTAACCTTGGTTTTGGATGCACCACACTCCTGTTGTAGGACTCTGGCCTCTAGTCCCAGGAAGAATTCTCTCTGCATATAGATGTCAGGGAACTCAGGACAGTACACTTGGCTGCCAGATGTTCCTTCCACAGATCCAAGGCATGGTGGTTCAGGTCTTGACAATATGGCCTCAATGTTTTACATCAACAAGCAGGGAGGAGCTGTTTCTTAGCCAGAGGGCTGTTGGCACAGGGACTGTGGGTTTTCTTTGTGAAGCACATCATTCACCTTGAGGCGTCACATCTCTGAGAAGCCTGGAATGGGCACTGGTGGATTGTGTCAGCAGGTTCTTTTCCTTTCATCACCTCTGGTTTATTCATGTGAACCTGTTTGCCACCAGCCAGGTCAGGAAATGCCATCAGTTCAGTTCTGTGCATGAGCTTGGCAGGGGCTCCATCTGTGATGCCTTCTTGGTCTTGTAGGCAGACCATTTACTATATCTTCCCACCAATTCCCTTGGTTCACAAGATTCTCCTAAAGACCAAGTGGGACAAGGCAAAGGTTATTCTGATAGGTCCGGCATGACCATAGTAGCATTGATTCAGAGTGCTTCTGGACCTCTCAATGGCAGCTCCACTTGTGTTCCTATTCTTTCTGGGCTTGATTTCACAAGACTGTGGCAAGGTTGCTGTGTGGCTGAACTGTGAAGAACAGATCTGCTCAAAACAGGTTCGACAGGTCTTGCTAGGTGACAGCCTTCCACTGGGGCTTCCTACTTTGCTAGACTACGTGTTCCACCTTAAACATCAAGGTCTCTTTTTCTCATCTATGAAAGTTCACATGGCAGTCTTCTCAGCTTTCCACCCCACACAGTGTAAGACATTTCGTCTTTTCCCACGAGATGATGGTCTGGTTCCTCCAGGGCCTAGAAAGACTCCATACTTGGGTTCATGATCTCATTTTCCCCATGGGACTGAAACAGTCCTGTCAAAGCTCACAGGACCTCCCTTCATGTTGGTCTAATCACTCAAACTATTTCCTACTCTCTGTAGTTATGGCTTCTCTACTTAGGGTTGTTTGGCACTTCAGCATTAAATAATTGAAAAGGTGGTAGTTAAGACCCATGTTAGCAATGCCCTGATCAACAGCAAGGAAATATTTTTTGTTTGGTTTAGCAAGAATAGATAAGCTGGCACAAGACAAAATGGAACAAGTGGGGGGTATGATATTATTACATGTAAATATGTCTTGCTCAAGAAAATCCAGGTGGAGACCTATATATAAAAGATTGTGTAAACAAGAAATTTATTCTTGATGCTGCTTTATGCAAAATGATTATTTGCAGACATAATCACCATACTATAAAATTAATTGTTAGTGCAAATGCCAGATTTTCCTAACCTTTGCTCACCAAAATTGGTATCCTTCCTTAAATGTGATGTTTAGGATTGTGTCTAATACAATAGGTATTGTGTCTCAGTTCTTGCTATAAGCAAAATGTAGCTGTTTTTAAAACCTTAGGGACATCTGTATAGTAAAAAAGCTAATCTAAGAAATTTCATACTCCATGGTTAGGTAATTAATAGATTCTGTATGTTCTAAGGACAATGGAAAACTTATCTATGACAGACATCTGGGCTACTGTCTTTCTATCAGGTATTATTGCTATCTTAAACTGAGAGTCATTCTGTAATAGACACTTTTAAAAATTCACAAGTAGCTTTCCTTGTATAGGATATCTTATTATTATACTTGGCTTAAAGCGTGTTTCTCAAATTTGCCCAGTTTTAGCTGAAATGGGAGAGTAAAAGCAGAGGTGGGATGATTAAAAATCTGGGAAACTTGTTCCATTTGAGTCTGGAACAAGTACATTTATATTTTGTATTCTAAACAATTTGTTAGCCAAAGTTAGTGAATTAAAATGAGTGACATTCCAAATACATGTTGAGTTTTTCTTTTCTTCATAAATTGATCCTGCTAATACTTACCCTGTGTGATTAATGTTGATAATTCAGCCTGTAAATGGCAACTAATGAGCTCTTCACTGCTTTTGGTAGGGAGTCTGACATTGTTCCCTCAGCGAAGAACCTCACACAGTCAAATTCTACTGCGAACCGTAGTCATGACAGATCAGCTAAGGAACCATCACAAAAGAGAAGAACAGGAAGACGGAAGAGAACCAACTCTGATAACTATGATGCAGATTACACCACTGGAGGGGAGTCTTGTGATGAGCTGGAGGAGGACTGGGACAGGTACTGACAATAACTTCACCTGTTGTTGAAATAATACAAACTCCACTGCCTGTGATGCTTTAGATGGGTTAACCTAGTTAACAAGTGTAGTGTGTCTGTTGAATGTGGTAGTGTTTGGAACTTGTTATGGATATAGCTGCCTTACCACTTCCGATCTGTAGATGGTGGCAGCATAAGGACTGTTAATGGAGGACCTAGAAAGGTGGTAGGGAAAGAGTTGCCTTTTTTATATTTGGAAACGTTGCCTTTGAAAGGAGTATTTGCAGCAGTAGCATTATCTACTGTTCCTTGTGTCTGAAGTAGCCTCTTCCACTGATTCCACTACTAAATGATCTTGTAATGTGATCATTTAAACAAGTTTTGGATGTCTTGAGACATCTGCGTTCACCAGAATGCCCCAGGTATATTTCAGGCATCCCATTTATATTTTATTCTAGAGACTGAAGCAGTTAAAACAATAACAGATGTTTCAAAAATTGGTTTAGTGAGACCTAACACTACTTACCAGAGTAAGTTGAGTGCATATATTCTTCGCGCTCTTTGACAAAAGCTAACTCTTCCTCCTTTGCAACACTCCTGTTGCTTCAATACTGAAATGCATTGTCTTCTCCCTGAGGTTACAGAGCAATCTAGTAAATCAACTTACTTAGTCTTTAATGTCCTCACACAGTAAATGCAGTTTAATGGAGTGTAGGTCTTGTCCTTTGATAAGATTACAAGTTTGATTAATAACAGTAACACTGGTAAGTAACTGCATGCTATTCCAATTTTTAAAAATCGGTTCTATAATATCAAGAGAACACATCAGGTGGCTTAAGAACTGGTTAATTGCCAGATCTGAAAGTAGAATCATTATAGTGGCGTTCTGAAGGGATCTATTCAACATTTTTGTCTATGATCTGGAAGCAAGTATGAAATCGTGAATAAAATTTGCAGATGAAATACAGTTTGTTAGAATGGTAAATAATAATGATGGGGAATCATGCAGAATGATCTGGTTTGCTTTGTGATTGGGGCTTTTCAAGAAGAATGCATAACTTCGTGTTTGATCTTAATCTAAAACAATGTAGGAACAAGTAATGCTAGCAATACTTATAAAATGGGAGAATATATCCAGGAAAGCAGTCACTCAAAAATGGTTTAGGAGTTACAATGAAAAAGTAACTTCACGAGATCCTATTGTGGTGCTGTGACAGAAAAGGTAAGGTAATACACAGGGAATATTCAGTAGAAGTAAAATAACCTTCCTTCTATCTATGGCAGTGATCCCCAATGCGGTGCCCGCGGGCGCCATGGCGCCCGCCGGGGCATTTGTGCGTGCCCGCCGACAACCTGGGCCGGCGCGGCGCATGGGAGGTGCCAGCCCCAGGTGCGCGACATGCACCGGCGCCGGGTGCGTGGCGCTCGGGCGGCCCCAGCCCCAGGGCACATGCGGGCGCGCGGCGCTCGACTGGCGCCAGTGCCGGCCCCAGGCACAAGGTGCTCGGACGACCCCAGCCCCGGCCCTGGGGCACATGCTGGCGCAGGGTGCAAGGGCATCCCCGTCCCCTGGCGTGTCCCCGGACGCGTGGCCCCGCCCCCGGGCGCCCGGCGTGTGAGTGGCCCCGCCCCCAGGCGCCCGGGAGCCTCTAAAGGTTGGGAACCACTGATCTGTGGTATTGATGAGACTGATACTTGATTGCTGTCAACTGTTCTAGAATGCACATTTTAAGGAGGATATTGAAACATTAGGGAAAGTACAGAAGAGTGTCACAAAAATGCTTTAAGGGCTGGAGAAAAGTCTCACAGTGAGAGATGTGAAGTGATCAGTCTGTTCAGTTTATCAAAAAGGAAATTGAGAGGTGACTAGATTACAGCATACCTTCACTGAAAGAAAATAGCAAGTACTAAAGGGCTCTTATCTTAAAGGAGAGAATCATAGCAAGAACTAAGTAGCTTGCAAAGGGGGACCCTACCCCTCACAGTGCTACTAACATCTCTGTCATGAGCAGTAACAAAAGTTTTAGAGGAGTAGCCATGTTAGTCTGTAACTAGAAAAACTTAAAACAACAAATAGTCTTGGCAGCACCTTAGAGAGTAACAAAAATGTAGTTGGTATGATGAACTTACATGGGCACAACCCACTTGTTCAGATGAAAGAAGGGGGTTGTGCCCACAAAAGCTCATGCTATCATCTACATTTTTGTTAGTCTTTTAGCACCTTAGAGACTATTTGTTGTTTTATGAGCAGTAACAGTCATCCAAAGCTTAACATGCACTCCCACCCTGCATCAAATGGTTAAACAAATGCTTTCATTTGTACAGCTAAAGATAGTCCATACCATATGTAACAAGTGATTCTCTCTCATCCTTTCCCGCTATTTCCCTAGGGAATATCCACCAATAACATCAGATCCTCAAAGGCAAGCATATAAGCGAGACTTTGACTCTGGATTACAAGAATACAAGAGTTTGCAAGCTGAACTTGATGAAGTTAGTAAAGCACTCACTCGACTGGATAAGGAGTTGGATGACTACAGTGAAGACAGTGAGGAATATAAGGTATTTCCATGGATAACTTGAAAGTTTATGCAAAATATCTGGAAAGGGCAGCACTTATTTTTTGCAAAATAGGTTCTATATAGTAATGTTCCTTTGTCATACAAATTACTATGTAGCAAGTAAAAACTTAGCGTTGGTGAACTGATCAAGCAAAATTTAATGGATTTGAATTTGAAAAAGGATCTCTTCAGATTTTAGAGATTTTATTAAAATTTTGATGGGATACTGAACCTTTGTCATCATTCATTGGAAAACTCTTACAAATAGAGTGAAAAATTTTCCTGATATTTTGATGGTAAGGCCATCATAAATCTTAAACTATACTTCAGAGTTCTACATATTTGCCTGGGATTAAAAAAATCCGTGTACTAAAAAAAATACTGATAGCAATAATCTCTTCTATCAATACCAGGATTTTTGTTCAGCCTAGAATATTATTCCCCACCTCCTTTAGATTTTTTCTTAATTAAATGACCCTTTCTCCTATTAAGAGAGAATGGCATGCCATATATCCTAACACAACTAGATTTCTAGCTGTAAAACTCCCAGGCTGTCTACCAGGTTGTTATCCAAAGGCTATTTTTTATTTACTCTGTAATTTAACTTCCTTTCTTTGTAACTTCAGATTTCCCCCCCCCCAAATGTATGGTTAACTCAAAACTGTGTACAGGTTAAACTACTTTAGTCCAGTGTTCTCTGATCAGCAACATATGTGGTCCAGCATTATTTTAGTTAGCTGGATGTCCACTTATGATGGGTGTGGTGAAGTTTCACACTGTCCCATTGAGACTTAGTGATAGAAATGTAGCCGTGTTAGTCTGGTGTAGCTGAAACAAAATACAGGACTATGTAGCACTTTAAAGACTAACAAGATGGTTTATTAGATGATGAGCTTTCGTGGGCCAGACCCACTTCCTCAGATCAAATAGTGGAAGAAAATAGTCACAGCCATATATACCAAAGGATACAATTTAAAAAAATGAACACATATGAAAAGGACAAATCACATTTCAGAACAGAAGGGGGATGCGGGGGGGGGGGGGGGGGGGGAAGGAAGGTGAATGCCAGTGAGTTAATGTCCATTGAGACCTGTAACCCAGGGTTCCCCCACGCTGTGATGTGTGATTCCCACTGACTCACCCACATGTGTATTAGCCCAGACACCTAGTCCCATCCTGAGCAGATAACAAGTCTCTTCCCAGGGAGAGAGACAAAGGAAGGGAGGCAGAGATGGCCACCTGGTTGGAGGGCAGGGCTTGGGAGCTGGGCAGTTTTTTGGCTGGAAAACCATGAAGAGAACAGACTAAGCAGAGTGGACCCCTGCCCCAAGGGTCTAGAGCTGCCAGCCCCGACTTCTTATGTCCACATCACATCTATGCTGTGCTGTATCCTGGAGAACCAATAAACTCTCTCTATTCTACTGGCTGGTGGAGTCTCATCTTGCTGGAGACAGGGTGCAGGATTGGGGGGGGGAGGGGGGATGTGCCGCCACACCCATAAAGCTTGTTTAGCCACCAGTCCTGGCTTTCAGTGTTCTGTGCTGTTATTTAGCTCTAATTTACCCCTAAATGTTTTCTAAGAGCCCAGTAAGCAGTGGAAATGTTGGTAAAGCTGCTAGACAGTATTGATCTCTCCCGGCAAATTCTCTGGTTCGGAACCAGTCAGGTCCCAAAGGTGCCAGACTAGAGATGTTCAACCTATAATATAGTATTAAACCTGTCAAGTATCAGAGGGGTAGCCGTGTTAGTCTGAATCTGCAAAAGCAACGAGGAGTCCTGTGGCACCTTATAGACTAACTGAAGTGTAGGAGCATAAGCTTTCGTGGGCAAAGACCCACTTCGTCAGATGCATGTCGTGGAAATTTCCAGAGGCAGGAATAAATATGCAGGCCAGGATCAGGCTGGAGATGACGAGGTGGATCCAATCAAGGAGGATGAGGCCCTGTGATATTAAACCTGTGTTGTTTATATCACTGCCGTGAACTGTCCTTATTTAAATTTCTCTCTAATTATAGGTTGCTGCTGATCAGTACAATATGATGAAGGATATAAAAGCAGTAAGTATCATAAGGTTCTTCTTTTTCTGTTTGTTATTTCTAAGGACTTTTTAAAAAAAATTCTTCCTCCTTTTTTCCCTGTCCAATTCACATGCAGAGTGACAACTAATGGAAGCAGTGTCACAATACTTTTCTTATAGCAGATCTCTGAGCCTTCCGCAATAAATTCAAATCAGACTTGGTAATGTAGTCAATAGTGTAGTCAGTCTAGTTGTTGTGCTTAAAAGAAGCACCCAGGATCTTTTTCAGGGGGATAAGGCAACATGCCACATTTATTGAACATACATAGATCAGTCAATACTTTATCATATGCATATGACACATTACACTCATGCATTTATACACACGAGCACACTCCATCTTGTTACCAATAGTTGCTCCCCCTAAATACACTGGCCAGGTGAGCTAGATGGGGGAGGGGTGGAGCTGAGCTTCTGCTGATCTGGATCAATGCTCAGATGTTGACAAGACAAAAACCCAGGGTCCCTCTGCAAGATGCCTGGTATTTATTTCTCTCATGCTGCCAGTTAGTCATCACCTCGCCTTTTTTAATGCTGCTTCAAAGAGAGTCCTTTCAAGGGAAGGCACTTGCTGCTTGACTCCCAAGGCTTCTGTATGTCCAATCTTCTTTCCAGTGAGCTCACTTCATAGGTATTGTCTTGCATCTGGCTCCCAGCCCCTCTCCACCCTTGCAGCTGCTGCTAGAGGTGCTCACCTTTCAGTCTCCATTCACACCTCATTAATTTCAACAGGGCCATCAAGGAAAGGGGAGAGATCTACTCTTCTCTGAACAGAAGAATATTTTCTTTACCTTAACTATTCCTAAGACCTATAACATAAAGAGCTTGATAAAAAGTTTCTATGGAAAAGACTGGATACAAGGTTTCTCTTAATACAAGGGATTCTATAAGAAGGCTTAACATAAAGATATCTAAAAGGACTTACAAAGTTTCTCTTAATACAAAGTTATATGAGAATGATACATGGTTATATGGAAATGTTATGGAGATTTATCCACATAGTTTTGACTGCTTATACCAGGGCTGAAATTGACCTAACCTACCTCACACCTGTTGAGAGGCTTCTTAGTATGACTGTAGTATAATGGGTGTTAGTGATGAGATGACTCCAGCTAGCACAGTATTGAACACAGGTGAAAGTAAGGTAGTACACACTGGTGCAGCACTCTGTCAAGAAACAGCTGGCTGGCTGGGGCTCTTGACTGCATCTGCTCCCAGACAGGCATCTGGGGTCTCCTGCAGGCTGCCTTGCTGAAAGCAGGTACCCAGGCAGGTGAAAGGGGCTGGGTGGGGTGTGCCTGCCCCTACCCCCTCGTACCTCCTGGTCCAGGGCTGTCACAGCCCCCCTGCACTCTTTAGGGAGACTGGGGTAGGCCTGCAGCCTCATATACACAGAACTCTGTGGGTCTTCTTCCCCTGACTATAGGGAGTGAGGGGAAAATGTGCAGTTTGTGTCTTCCTCTCACTGCTAGCTGCCCAGAGGAGAGGCAGAGAAGGAATGCAGAAGGCAGTGCACTTTACTCTTACCTCCTGTTCAGTAGGGAAGGAGAAGAGCAGTAGTGACTCTACTATGTATGGCTGGAGCCACCACCCCCCTGAAATGGTGCCCCCCCACATTAACCCCTAGATACCCCAGCCCTGACTCCCACACCTCCCCATCTCCTGCCCTGAGGCCACCCCCATTCCACCCTTTACTTAAATTTCTTACAGGCACTCTCTTAGTCCCCTGCCCTGAGGGCTCCCCCCCAAAGGGGCTATGATATGATAGTACCTGTAAGAAACTTAAGTTACTTTCTCCCTTGGAGAATGAATGGCAACTGAATTTAAAGACTTCAAGTATTGGGCTTCTCTTGATTTAGTCTGTCAAATTGTATGTGTTGGTAGGCAAACTTTTTAGTAAGGGACTAAGATTGCATTGGCAGGGAGATAGGAAAGGTCTATCCATTCAGTATCTTATACAAAAATAAAACCAGCAAATAAAGGTTCATCTCTTACCTAATCTAAATCTGAAACCTCCTCATACATGAGAGAATAGTATCATCTGACTGCCAGTTTCAAAAGCTTTGAAACAATAGATGAAATGTTGCCAACTCTTTCAACTTTATAGCCCGTCTCATGATTCTTTGTGTCAGTCTTAACACCCCAGGTGATAGAACTAGGTTATTGGCTTCTTCACTGACATTTTTAGAACTCTGAGATTTATATTTATTTAAAATGTGTATATTCAAGTGTAGCCCCTAGACTAGAGCATTTTTATCTGAAAAATATTTACTTTTACATACTTACCAACCAAAATTCTCTAATTCCACAATTGATTTGTGTTCTTTATTTTTAGTCGGCAGACTATAAGAACAAAAAGGCACGGTGCAGGACACTGAAGAGTAAACTGTCGCATGTAAAAAAGATGGTCAGTGATTATGACAATCGGAAATCCTAGAAGAGAAAAGAAGGAAAAAAATTAGAATCACTAAATTATGTACAGTTTTGTAACAATGGGATATAAAGTGACTTTGGTTTCAGCTGAGAAACAAAGTCCCCTTTGTCTTGTTGGCTAAAAAACAAAACAACCCACCATCAACTGCCTGAATTTAGTTACTGAAGTGTAACAACTAATGTTGATACCTTGTTTACTATTGAGTATGGCCTCTAGCAAACCAAACAGAGGTCTGTTCTGTTTGAAGCCTGGCATTTTTACTTGGGAACAGATCAGGTCCCAGGTTTGTTATCTAAAAGTTTGACTGATTTAGTACTAAGTTGCAGACTTCCCTCCTTTTGTCAACTGTGGTTGAGGACTTTTAAATATTGTTTCCCCTGTCTGCATATTGATTAATTCCCAGCTTTGTTCTCCACTCCATATAGTATACCTAATTTTGAAAAGCAGTTCCAGATAATGCTACATTTCTTCTGGCTCCTAATTGCAGCACATTTGGATCTGTGTTGCTTGCATAAACAGTAAGCGCAATGGCCTTCAAAAATTCACTCCTCCAGTATGCATTATATCCCATTGTAACCATTCCATTCATAGGGTCATGATTAACTTTTTGTTTAGAAATGAGTTAAGTTGTATTAATGGGGCCAATGCTGCTTACCTAATAGAGTGTAATTAATGGAAACGTGAAATTAAATGTGAATATTTGTTTCTTTTTTTTAAATCTTCATTTGTATCTTACCTTTTTTATTGTACAGGCGTGTATTTAGAATAATCAGTTGATTTTTATGACTTAGTTATGATTTGTAAGTGCGTGACTATGTACAGAATCTGGTTGTTCCTGTGAGTTGTCTTCTGTTAAATACAATTTATTATTTGACAATTAAGTGATGCATTTAACTTTGACCATTTTTGATCAGCCAAAATGTTTTGACCATTGTAATGACTATAACCAAAGTAATTTTTATAAAGTTCTGAATCTTCTTTTTTTAGACTTAAATTTCCATGATGATTAACAATTTAAAATGTAGTCTCTTAAGAGGAAAAGGAAGTGAGTTCATGGAAATTTGAGAACACTTTATACCTAATGAAGCAACTTTTTGTGTAAAGCTGCACCATTAAATTTGTGATGTAATACTTAAATTTTCTGCAGCATATAGTTTAAGTAAATAATTGCTCACATTAACTGTTCTCAAAAGGACAAAGGTAAGCAAGTTGGTGCTTTTTAAAACACGTTTGCCTATGTTACTGATTACCTTAAATAAAACCATTTTACAAAAAAATCTGATTTTATCATTTTTTTTCTTCTGCAATTTACACTGGATGATGTAAATTAATTAGTCCTTCTATTTAATATGATTCTGATTCATGTGTGCTGGATGAATGTTTAAGTATTTGGGTTGCAAATAGTACAGGGAAATAATGTGAATTTCTTTTAATCTGTTTACATTGGAATTTTTTTTAAAATGAAATATTTTCTATGGGTGTGTGGTTTTATACAACCTACATGTGGGGCCAAATCTTATGTGACATAATTAATAGAATGCAGCACATAAAGCAGCTGCTTTTCAGTTGGATATTTAGTCAACATGATTAATGCCAATTCTATGTACATACAAAGACTACTGAATATATCTAATGTTGCCACTTGTTTCTGAAGCTGTGTAATTAAACCAAATTGTATATCAATTTCTTGGTGTTACTTACATAAAGCTGAAATGAGAACTAAAGAGAAGCAAGTAGTCATTCCATCCACCTTTGTGTTCCTACAGAACAAGTGTTCGGAAATAGTCTTTCCTTAGTGTCTAAATTTTAGCTGCTCATTGCAGACAACGACCATCTGAATTATTGCTAGCTTTTAAGAAGGTGAGATTTCTGACAATGAGTGTACATGATTGACTATTGATCTAGCAATATATTGTTTTGGAAGGTTTGACTTCCAAAAACGTAACTCAAGAACTGTGGGTGATTTGATTTTTTTTCTTTTTAATTTGTAGCTGAAAAAATATGTTGTTCTGTACACTTTAATAGATTTGAACATAATATGAAGCTTTTCACATCATTGAAGTTGTTAAAGTTGAATACATATTTATCTGGATACCCACTGAAACTTAAAGTATGTGTTAGCTGATGCATTTACTCTTCAGTGGTGCTGCTGACTGATGATCTATACCCATGTTTTCAGAAGCATTACAATCCATTTTAAATAGGTTCCTCAGTGAATACATCTGTGTGCTTTGCACCACATTTATATATACAATACTCAATTCTAGGCACCCACCACCAGTTTGACAAGCAATGATAGTGCAACTTAAACTCTTACTAGACATTACATGGGACTATATTTAGTATTTCCCCCCATTTACTTATTGTAATCCCTACAAGGAGTTAGCTGAGTGTGTTGAGCCCATCCTCTCTTGGCAAGGCATGAGACAAGTCTTTCTTCTGGGTGGCCTAAGTACATGTCTACATTGTGTGCTCCAAAGCACAGCTAAGTGGCCAATTTATTTTACTAGTCAGTGGCCAAACCAAAAGCTGTAGGTTTTTTGGTGGTGGTGGTATGTGTGCGCTTTTTTGCTTTATGTTGAACTAAAACTGAATTGTTCCTTGACAAAACAAAAAAACTGGAAACATTATTTTCAGGTCAAATAATTTGTACCCTTTTAATTTGAATAAATCCAGCTAAATTTGAAACAAAACATATTTTAAAGAAAAGTCAAAATGTTTTGTTTTGAAACATGTTTCTATATTTTTATAGGTAAGTAAGTAGTCTAAAAGTAGTGGGATCCAATTAGAAAAAGAACATGTAAGCATCCATCAGTTCTTCAACCGAGATTTTCAAATTGACGACAGAAATAACACTACAGGTTGTACCTCTCGGGTCTGGCACCTTTGAGACCTGACCCATCCCAACCAGGAAATCTGCAGAACCAAGGGAGGTCAATGCCATCTCCTCTGCTGCCACTGGCTGCGGGGCTCTGCTCTGGAGGCAGCAGTGGGGCCAGCATTAACCAAGCAGGGACTTGGGGGTGGAACTCAGGGTTAGAGGCAGGGTACCTGAAGAGCCCAGGAGTGCAGCCCTGTGGGAGCACAGCAAGTCCCACAGCTTCTGGACTGCACTCTCAGACATCAGGTGCAGGGCTCCACCGCCAACCTGCCTCTTCCCTTGTTGTTTGCAGTGCTTTGGAAGCTCTGGCAGGGCATGGGGGAGGAGTTGCTAAGCACAGGGCCTGGCTTTTTCCCATGAGTGCTCCAGCCTGGGAGCACCCATGGGGATGCCAAACCACAGATGATGCCAGACTATGGAAATCCAGACCATAGAGCTGTAGTCAGTCAGGATTTACTGCCGAGGCGTCCTCACAGGTCTCTGGCTCCATGGATGATGATAACCAGAAGGCTGTGTGCCATGTCGACTCGTGCACATCTCCACAGCAGACCCCAAGAGATCAGAAAAGGTTTGAAGGTGCCTGGCCAGGTTTTTTGCTAAGCAAAGTATAGTAATAGTTGTCAGTAGATTCTACTGAATCACTACACATATGCAATTTGTAACAACGGAATGACTCAGTCAGTGGGAAATTCCAGTGCCCCCTAGGTCATCCAAAGACTGTCCTTTTTCCCCCCCCTCCCCCAAACACCACTTTATATCCAGGTACAAACAAGTTACCCATCACTGTCAGGTTGCCACCCTCTGATGCTACTTAGATACCATCCATCACCCTGAACGTCATAGTTCGATTAGATCATCTGTATCCATCATGCTTTCATTTTAGATCTTTTCTGAACCTGGCTCTGTATCTGTGGGGAGTGCGGGTACCAAGGTTTCTTCTAATGAGCTGGTACTGGTACCATGTGCTTTCAATTCATGACCAGTACTAATTACTGTTCTACACCTGGGCATATTACCAATAAGTTTTTTGCATGCTCAGCCCTGTTCGTGCCATGTTCTGTGAGCAGGGGCCTGCTCTTGCTCATAGCCTAATTTTGCTTTACATTAGCCATGTTTTGTCTGTTAGGCCTCAGGCCAGCCCTGTGCTACATGGGCTTATGTTTTAGGCCCTCATCTTACTTCAAGAGGTTGACCCTGTAGTATGACATCAAGCACAGGGGTGAACAAGGTATTTGATCTGGAGGAAATGTCTTCTTTCAGGAAATTCTTGTGATGACTGTTGTACATGACTATGGGCAGATCTACACTAGACCTGGAAGGTCAGTTTAAGGTACGCAACTCCAGCTACATAGAATACATAGATGGCGTCCGCTTACTGTAAGCCAAGCTTGGCACTTTCCCTACTACAGGAGGCTGACAGGAGCAAACACTCCCATCTGTTTCCCTTATTCCTTGTGACTGCAAGGAGTACAGATGCTGGCTGAAGCTGCCCTCTGAGTTTGATACAAGGGTCTATACTAGACATGCAAAATTGAACGCCAGAACATCTGTCTTCAGTGCAGCAAGGGAAAACATGCCCTAAATTTCTATTCTGAATTTGCATTAACACAGGGCTACACAAACACGATGTGAAAATACCCTCAAGACTGTAAATGCTGGAAGATTTTGTGTGTGAGACTCCGTTGAAGTACTCCTGCATTAAACTAGACATGAACTAAATTAAATTATATTCTAGTAGGTTGAGAATGCTATATTTAAAATATTGCTAGAGTTTAAGAATGGTCCTGATACATTATTCTCTTGGAACAATGTTATATTTTTGTTAACATTTACTAAGACTTAGCCATTTTATGAAGATGGATACTTAATTTAAAAAATGCTGTTTATCTTCTGCATAGCAATTACCACACCCACTCATAATATTGTTCCATGTAATAAATGTTGGGAGATTGCATATACAAGTCCAGTAACTGTCCTTAGGTTTGTAATGATGTTTTATAACAAAGTAAATGATCCCAATTAAACAGGTTCCTGGTCCCAGGGAAAGGGTTCTGAGGTCAGTCTGATATTCTATTTTAATTTGTAAAAACTGATTAACTTTTTGTTTGTTCAAATTGTTTCTATTAAGGTAGTTGATTAGTCACAGATCCATATATAATATAATACACTGTTGTGTAGCAGTATAACAATTCCATGTTTGGGGGGCATTGATCTGGATGCAGTGGTTCTTGAACTTGAGCAACCTGAGGACCTTCATTTTCACTTAAAAAAAAAAAAAAAAAAAAAAAAAAAAGGCACATCATCCCTTCTCAGAGGCTCTGTCCCTTACCTCCTGCTTGCTCTATCATCCTTCTATCACTTGCTGTCCCCTACCCTCACATTCACTAGGCTGGGGCAGGAGGTTCGTATGTGGGAGGGAGGGAGGGTTCCAACTATGGTGCAGGCCCTGGGATGGGTTCAGGTCTAAGGGGTGTGGGGTGCAGGAGGAGGGTCTGGGCTGGGGCTGGGGTTGGTGTGGGTATAAACTTTAGGAGGGAGGTTGCCTGTGGGAAGGGACAGAAAGGCTGGCTTGCTGGATGGGATTTGAAGTGCTGTTGATGCTTACCACAGCTCCCAGAACTGTCCACCCGGTCTCTGCAGCCTCTTGGCATGCAGGCTGCCAGAGAGGCTCTGTGTGCTGCCCTCATGCCTGGGGAAGGGCTGGAGCTGTGGCCAGGGCTGTGTAGAGACTGCCTGACTGTTCCCTGGGGTGGGGTTGCATAGCAGCTGTTCTATGCGCCAGAGTGAGGCTGGAGTGAGGAGGAATTGGTATTAATTACCAACTGGTGACATAATTACAAGATCTGAAATATATTTTTTCAGGAATATGATGGGTGTGAGTGTGAGAGAATGTTGCACCCTGCTATTTTCCGCTGTTAGATTTAGTAGCGCAAACACAAAATGGTGAATTGTCTGCAGTTCTAGACTAAAACAGTTTTCACGTAGTATCAGGAGGGAAAGATAGAGAGCTTGATTTTGGCCATGATGAGTTTAACAGGTGTCTGTCTGCCTGGAGATGTTAAAAGTCTGAGCTAAAACGTAGTTTGTTTGGCGGGAGACAGACCCAAAGGAGAGAAATAAGTAGGGCTGAGAGAATCTGCATTAGCAGATCTTAATGCAGGATCTGACTTCATTTGTTTTGATGTTTTTCTATTGTAAAGCATGTAGGCTGCTTTTGTAGATAAGGATTCAGGCTTTAGTGAATGAATACTGAAGCAAAAGGTTTAGCACAGGGGTTCCCAACCTTTTTCAGTCCCCGGACCCCCTTGGCTGTTAGTAAACCTTCCTGTACCCCCTATTCAATATGAAAGGAAATACATTCTAGACTCTAGAATCCACAACTTTTTTCACTAACACTATTACTTTTGGAATATTTCAATTAGGATAATCTAGTTATTTACAAAATATTCCCTGTACTCCCTTGACAAGCTTCTTGTACCCTCTGGGGGTACGTGTACCCCAGGTTGGGAACCCCTGGTTTAGCACATGACATTTGCATGATTACATTTCAAAGAAAATTGACATAGGTGTTAATGGCTTAAGATAAAATAAAAGGATTTGAACAGAAAAGTGATGTAGATATCTAGTGCACTTTTTTATGCTTTTACTTAATGGCCATGTTTTTTATTTATGTATGTAGCTGTTTTCAGTATGCCCCATTTTGATGTATTTACTAGCTTAAATTGTTAGAATGATAATACATGTACTCCAAGAGTAGTGTTAATTTTCTTTTTATTGGATTTTTAAATAAATATCTTAAAACAAGGGATAGTTAACAAGAAGCAATGCTTAATGTTTTCTTCTTCCATAACTATAAACTGTTTAAAATATTTTAATCTAGGCTTTTTGTTTGTAATGGTGGTGCACATCCACACACAACCTTAATATTGGTGTTGCACACAAATTTCAAACTGCCCAAAAGAAAACTCAGCCCGCCCAAGGATGGAAAATGTTAGAGGGAACGCTGCTGGCCATCCATGCACCAAGAGGCTACGGGGAGCTGGCAGCTGCTTCTGGAAGCTGGACAGAGCCAGGACACAGATGAATACAATGTTGTATTCATTGAAAAGATTGAACAGCTGCCCTGGGAGCTGCACTTTGGGGTGACCCCTGGGCAGCCTGGGGGACTAGCAGGAGTCCAAACAGTGGCAGCAAGGGTTAGGCCTGCCCCCACACTCACTCACAGTGGCTGGAAATGGAGATATCCAGCCCCAGACTGATCTGCTTCTCTCCGCAATCTTGCAGCTGCATTGCTGTGCTTCACATCAGCAGGAAGCAGAGTGACCTAGCCCCAGTGCACTCCATTCCATCATTTCCCAACTGTGTCACACTGCTTCACCATAGCCAGAGTTGTCTGGCCATAGGACAGTTTAAGGTAGCCATCCCAGGCCCATGCTTTGGGTGGCCATGGGGCAGCTGCTTCAATTGTCCTATAAACAGGACTCGTGGTGCCAAGGGCAGCACAGGCACAGTTTCTGGGGGGCCTGGCCTGGGGAAACAGCAATGGTTGGCCCCCATGCCCTCACTGCAGCATCAGGAGCAGGAACAACTCAGCAGCTTCCTTCCCGCTGCTGCCCAGCTCCTAGCATGTATGCTCTGCTTCAGCATGGTGGTGGGAAGTAGAATAACTCGGTTCCAGTCCACTCAACTGCCCATAGGGATGTGGCTAGGAGCCAGGAGAGTGGAGCAGGCTCAGGCCAGATCACTCCACAGTCTGATGCTGCATTGAGTACAGGGTAGGCCCAACCCCTGGTACTGGCACCAGACCCCTCACTATTCCCTTGGCTCCTAGCATGTGTGGAAGGTATGGCAGGTGGGGGGGGGGGCAGAGCATAGGGGAAGAAGTGGATTGGGGTAGGGCAGATCAGGGATAGGAAGAGCAGGTCAGGGTCGGGGTGGTGATGGTAGAGGGGGGCATGTCTAAACACACAGGCCCCTAGGGAGGGCCCTGCCAGGACGGTTAGGGAGTAAGGATGTTAAATAGCAAGTAATTTACTAGTTGAATAGTCGATGGAATTTCTATCGACTACTTGATTAGTCCAGTGTTTCTCAACCTTTTTTTATGAAGTACATCTTTACAAAAAAATGGAAATTCCCCCCCTAAAAAAAAAGTACCCCCAATACCTACAGTTTTCAGACCCATATTTTTTTCTACCATTGCAACACATTTGTTTAAACAACTTAATTGTAGCCAGGCAGGCGATGAAATTTTTAGGTGTAAAAAGTACAAAAATAATAAAGCGCTGTAAAACTTAAAACAAAAATCCAGTTTTCTCCAAAGTTGTGTTGACATACCCTCCCCAGACTTCTTTCGCGTACTCTTACTCATACCCCGGGTTGAGAAACACTGGACTAGTGGATAGGAGGAATGCAGAAGTGCCTTTGAAATGTACAAGAGCCCCAGCAGAAGTGCTGTCCTGGAGCCTGCCCTGGGCTCCATTCAGTGCTACTTGCTTTGAAATGTCACATGGAGCCTGGAGTCCGCTAGCTCCGGGTTCCGCATGGCATTTCCCTGGAACTCAGGGGCAGGAGCCTGGGATCAGCTGGGGAGTCCCCAGCTGAACCCAAGCTCCATGCAGCATTGCTGCTTTGAAACTCCATGGCAGCATTTCAAAGGGGCAGTACAACATGGAGCCTGGGTACAGGATCGGAGTGGTGCTGCTGCTTTGCAGTACCCCCCTCTTTCCTGTTTCTATCAGAGGCAGCAATTGACTAGTTGACTGGACTATCTGATAAGCTTTTGCTTATCAAATAGTCAACTTCCTTAACATCCTTAGTAGGGAGCCTGCCTTGGCCCTGGGCCCGCTGCACCATTAAGTGGACTTTGAACAGTGCTGTCATCAGTGCCTGTGGGAGCAGCCAGCTCCATTTCCCAGTAGGCCTGCTGGTGGAAATCACTTCTCCCCCCCCCCAGCACCTGGAGCTAGGTTGAGAGCCCTGCCCCCCACCGCACTCAGCGGGGCGCGGTGCAGACAGCGGTGCCGGTGTAATGTAGAAGGGGCAGCACATTCCTATAACGTAGCAGCTTTTTACATTACACTGGCCCCAGCGCGGAGCAGCCAGGAGCGTCCTGGGCGGGTCTCGTGTAAATCGGGCAGCGCGTGGGGCGGGCGAGGCTGCGGAGGGAGGCGCTGGCACAAAGCAGCCTGGGCTGCGGCGGGCCGGACCCGTGTTACGCGCGTGGATTTGCCCTCCCCTCCGAGCCGGGCACTGTTCCTGGAGCCGGAACGTTTCTCCTGCGGCCCGGCGCGCCGGTCGGACGGGTTAGCAACGCACCGCTCGGGGGCGGGTCCGGGTGCTTGTTGCGGGAGCTCGAGCTCGGTCCTCCCAGATCAGCCGAGCGCCCCCGGGCGGCCTGGGCAGAGCGGGGCGGGGGGAGCGACAGCGCCAGGCACAGGCGGCCAAGCCGCGCAGAGTGGCCCCGCCTCGCCCCCGTTAACCCCGCGCGTTACAGCCCCAGTTCTGCCCCTCCCCGTTCCCAGCGCGCCGCTGTGCGGGGTGGGAGCGAGCGTCGCTGGCTGGAAGCGGCCCGCGCAGGAGAAGGGCGCAGCGTGATCCAGCCTTGCCGCGCTCGGCAGGAGCGTTTGCGAAAGCCAGCGCACAGCGCTAGTGAGGGGCCCAATCCGGCCTCTGCAGTCACACGTGGGGTGCCGACGCTGATCTGCTGCATTCGTGATCCGCTCCAGCGCGCGGTGACACCTAAATTCAGACACAATTTATCTAAGTGCCTTGGCTTACAAAGAAGTAATCGTTGTACTTAACAGTGTCGTACGCAAGCCGCTTTGGACAGGCAGGCATGGATGACGAACCTGAACGAACCAAACGTTGGGAAGGGGGTTATGAAAGAACATGGTAAGCTTTGTTTTATATATTATTTTATTTTAAGAAAGAAAATTTAACCCAGCTGTTATGTAATAAAATATTTCTTTTAGGGAGGTTCTGAAAGAAGATGAATCGGGGTCACTGAAAGCAACTATAGAGGACATTCTTTTTAAGGCTAAGAGAAAAAGGTAAGCAGTCAGTTCAGAAGCACAGGAAATGCATTGGGAAAAGCTCATCTCTGGTGTAACTACATTTAAGGAAAAGGAATTGCATTGAGATTAAAATTGTCCCCACTAGATAGATTAAACATACTGCAATACTTTATAAATAAACATGCTTGGTTTTTTTCCCTCATGCCATGTCTTAGATTTAACTTCCCCTTCCATAGTTCTATCTACTTCTTAATTGTGCCAGGAACAATAATTTGAGATTTCTCATCAACTTACACTTCTCTAAGACCTTTGATACTGGGTAATTTATCTCTCTTCTACCAAATTAATTAGGCCCTAACCTCACATTCTGTATGTGACAGTACAGAGGGTTGCAACTAGATTACTGAATGTAAATAGCAGAATCTATCTTTGTATGCTAGTATGCTGTCTAAAAATATTGACATACAGACTATTTTAATTTGTTCATTATTGGACAAGCTGTTATTTACCCAGTGCTGTGTTGTTTGCACCAAATGATTAATTGTTTTTCTTTAAAATTCTCTGTCTAAAAATATGTGAGGCAAAGGCTGGTTTTCATTCACAGATTCATGTAAAGTTATAAACCTTCAAACTTTTAAATACATTATGATTATGTAAATACTTCAGAGTAGCAAAGATGTTCAAAGCAAACAACTCCATTAAAATTTGTTAAGAAACACTATGATTTTTTTTATCATAGAATCATAGGGTTGGAAGAAACCTCAGGAGGTCATTGAGTCCAACCTCCTGCTAAAAGCAGGACCAACTCTATCCCAGCCAAGGCTTTGTCAAGCTGGGACTTAAAACCCTCTAGGAATGGAGATTTCACCACCCATTCCAGTACTTCACCAGTGAAATCGTTTTTCCTAATATCCAACCTAGACCTCCCCCACTGCAGCTTTCTCCATTCTCTTTGGAACCCCCCTTCAGGTAGTTGGAGGCTGATACTAAATTCCCCCTCACTTTTTTCCAAATAAGCCCAAATCCCTAAGCCTCTCATAAGTCAATGTGCTCCAGCTCCCTAATCATTTTTGTTACCCTCGGGTGAACTCTCTCCAATGTGTTCATATTGTTTCTGTAACAGGGGGCCCAAATTAGAAGCAGTACTCCAGATGTGGCCTCACCTGTGCCAAATAAAGGGGAATAATCACTTCCCTAGATCTGCTGGCAATACTCTTACTAATGTAGATCAGTGTGCCGTTAGCCTTCTTGACTACAAGGGCACACTGCTGACTCATATCCAGCTTCTCATCCACTGTAATCCTCAAGTCCTTTTCCACAGAACTGCTGCTTGGCCAGTCAGTCCTTGGGATTCTTCTGTCTCAAGTGCAGGACTCTGCAATTGTCCTTGTTGAATCTCATCCGATTTCTTTTTGGCCTCATCCTCCAATTTGTCTAGGTCACTCTGAACCCTATCCCTATCCTCCAGCATATTTACTTGTCCCCCTAGCACAGTGTCATCTGCAAACTTGCTGAGTGTGCAATCCATCCTCTCATCCAGGTCATTATCAGCCCTAGAAATGACCCTTGGACACAGCATGATACTGACTGCCAACCAGACATTGAGCCATGGATCACTATCTGTTGAGCCCAATGATCTAGCCCAGTGGACCTTTTTGAGGATATGGTCCACTTTTCAATCTATTAAAATTTTACAGACCCTCTCCAAACAATATAGCGGTGCCTGTAACCTGCACGTACCTCAGCCCATGCTGCTTCCCAGGCAGTGTCTCTGAGCCTGCTGGGGAAGCAGCATGAGCTGAGGGATTTGTTGGCTGCTGGCATTGAGTCAGCTCCGCTGAGACGCTCTGTGCCGGCAGCTAGCATGTCCTTCAACCCGAGTTGCGGGAAGCTGAGCTGAGAGGTTCTGTGCTAGTAGCCAGCAAGTCTCTCAGCCCGCGCTGCTTCCCAAGCCGCAGGAAGCAGTGCGGGTTGAAGGAAATGCTGGCTGCTGTGCAGATCCCCTATGTTACCACTGTGGGGTCCACGGATCTTAGGTTGGGAACCACTGATCTAGTCAGCTTTCTATCCACTTTACAATTAATTTATCCAATCCATACTGCTTTAACTTGCTGGTAAGAATACTGAGACAGAATCGAAAGTTTTACTAAAATCAAGGTACATCACGTCCACCACCTTCCCCAATCCGCAGAGCCAGTTAATTTATACTGAGCCTCCTTCCTCCATAATTTTTCACAACCCTAGTTACATTCTAATTTAGAACATGAATGTATTTAAAAAAGGATATTTGTTAGTGGTAATTTTGCATTGATGTAACTCTAGGATTGTTTTTAATTATCGATGCTGTTCTAGAATCCAATGTTATAGTCTTAGCTTAAACTCTTGTATTTTTAACAGAATCTTTGAACACCATGGACAAGTTAGACTTGGAATGGTATGTTTATATATTCCCCATGACCATTGGAGCTAGTTTTGCTGTGTCTGTGATTATTTATGCTGAAGTGGTTTGCTTTCTTCAGATAACATAGTGGCATCAAATCTAAGACATATTTGTAATGACTTGATGTGTGGGAATTTGACAGTTTTTTTTTCTTTTTCTGTGCAACAGAATTTTTTTTCCTTTCTTGAGTTGGTGTGTGGTATGCTAAATAGAGAATGTTTGATATTCAAGAGACTTCAGTTCTTTTCCCTCGGTGGGATATATTTTATGATACAATTCAATCACATAACCTCTTAGTGTCTCAGTTTCCCAGTGTATAAAATGGGCATAATAATATTAGCTTAATTTAAACCAGTTGTGAGAACTGATTAATTTTTAAAACTCTTCAGTAGAAATTATTTTATTTATATGTATATAAAGCATCAAATCTAAGCGGTTACACAATTATTGGATAGTCCCCGGGGGCAGGGATGGTAGCCACTGAGCTCCTAGCCCCACTCCCTGCGAGCCCCTTGACACCCTGCACTGCTGCCTTTGATACAGGGGCTGTTGCCATCATGTGGCATGATACAGAGGCAGCAGCGCAGGGTGTTAGCAGCTCCTATCCATGCGGAACTGAGCTGAGCTGAGCTCCCTGTGGACATAGGCATCGCTCCCTCCAACACAGAGGCAGTATGGGTTTGGTGAGTGTGTGTAGTCAATAGGATTAACTGATAAACCCAGGGTTAATCATGTAGGGGACTATATGTTGACATCCCTAATATATATACAAAATATTATTCCATGTTTCATCTTTTGAGAGAGGATAAAGGTAAGAACAGTGGTCATTTATCAAGAAAACATTTCTGCTCACATTTTTATTCTCCCTCCCCCCTTTACATTTAACCTCTTTTAATCTGCAGCAGCTAAAGAATCCTTAAAGGCCATTTATGCTGTTCTGTGCTTTAAATATTATCAATGTGACAGAGGAGGCTATACATATTTTCTGTTTTAATTTACTTGAAATAAACAACAGTTCGTTAAATTATGGATTTATAAATGTGCTTAATGTGAGTTCTAAAAGTTTCTTTATTTCAAACCAAGAATGTGTGGAATGAATATCTTTTATTATTATGGTTCAGATGCGTCACCTTTATGTGGTGGTTGATGGATCAAGAACTATGGAGGACCAAGATTTAAAACCTAACAGGCTTACTTGTACCTTAAAGGTATTTATTTGATCAAAAGTATATAAACACCAAGTGTTGTAGGGGGATTAGAGGGTGGAGAATGAGGGCATTTAAAGGTTCTAAATGGTTGTATAAGTGCACTATAATGGATATGAAATGACTGCCATGTTTAATTATCTTAATACTCAGAACTTGTTTTTATAGCTTTTGGAATATTTTGTTGAAGAATACTTTGACCAGAATCCTATTAGTCAGGTATGTACACCTGTGTTGGACACTAGACTCACTGATTAAGCATTTGTCTCAAAACAAAGTTGGAAGAACTATTTTACATTTTTCATTTACTGGTAATTTCAATTAAACATTTCATTGGTTTATTTTGAATTAGTAATAGTCTTTTCCTTTATCTCCACCAATTGTGTAATTTTTATTTTCCTATTAAATTATGAGGCTGGTGATTCAGTTGAATATTGATTTATAGTTTTTTGAAGTACAAATGCTAACACAGTTAGGATTTAAAATTGCATTATTAATGCCAGAAAGAGAATGCGGAGAGACATTTTAATCCTTAGGAGCTAGAGGTACCAATGGATTGAAGAATATTTTCATCTTAATACAAAGGGAGTTGTGCTACAGGTTGGCCCTCTGTGGCCCAGTACACTCGAGACCTGACCAATCCTGCATAAGGGAATTTGCTGGACCAGGGAAGGTCTCTTGCAACTGGCCCTCCCCAGCCTGTTGCTGGCTCAGTTTCCGGCCCTGGCCGGTCGCCCTGCCGCTAGCTCAGGCTTGGCTGGCTGCTGGGCTGCCACAGCCCTGTCCCCCCTGTTGGGCTGCCAGGTTGCCATGGTCCCAGTCTCTAGCCAGGATGCCACTGCCCTGGTCCTGGCTCCCTTGCCAGGCTTTTGGGCTGCTCTGGCCTCAACCCCCCTGTTGAGTTGTTGAGCTGCAGTGGCCCCGGCTCCCCTAGGGGTGCTGGGCTACCACTGTCCTCAGCTGTCCTGCCAGGCTGCCACGGGGCTCCCAGCTGCCAGACCTCTTGCTGTCCAACTCCAGACCACCAGGGCTCTCTGATCGAGGAATATCTGTGGTCCTACCAGAGAGTCACAGTTTAGGAAGGTGTAACCTGTAGAAATTTCCTGTATTTCAAGCTGAGAGTTGGTTTTCAAATTACTGTGCTTGCAAAGAAAGCTAGCCGAGAACTATGTGGATATTGTATGCCTGTAGATTAGTGCTTACTAAGAATGTATATCAAATTGATAATTCACTAATAAAACTGTTTCTTGCAGATTGGCATAATTGTAACTAAGAGTAAAAGAGCTGAAAAGCTGACAGAACTTTCAGGTAGGAAAGAAGAATCCTTTTGTATTAGAGAAGCATTATTGTCACTCTGAGGGCTTGTGTCTTCACTAGAGATGTTTACCGGTTAAGTATGAAGCTTACTGGAATACTTAACGGTTAACTGACCCTTGCCAGTGAACTCTAGTGGCAGCCAGCTGTGCTGTGCCATGGCACTCCAGCCACAGAGGGACTGGCAGGCCAGGCAGTAGGACCTCCCAGTGACAGCTGGATTCCACAGCTATGGTGGGCCAGGTAGCAGGCCCTCTGTTAGATGGTTAACTGGTTATTCATTTTAACATGCTTTGTCTTCACTACGTGGTGGATCAATACTGCAGTGATGAATCCAACAGTGGTCGATATATTGTGTCTGCTTACGCATGGTAAATTAATCTCTGAGCACTCTACCGTCGACTCCGGTACTCCACCAGGACAAGAAGAGTAGCCGGTGTCGATGGGAGAGAAGTCACGGCTGACCTTACCGCACAGAAGACCCCATGGTAAATATGTCAATTTCAGCTATGCAATTTCCATAGCTGAGATTGACAGGGGTTTTTTGTATAGACAAGACATAACTGTTACATTCTACAGCCCTGATCTTGAAACTTGTTCCATACAGGCAGACCTAATTAAGTCAGTAGAGTACCAGAATGGTGTAGCGTATCTAATTGCAGGATTGTAGCTTGTTTTGAGATAGGTTTCTGATTGCTCAGGAAGACTGCTTATGCCTAGGAGTATAAATCTACCATATATATTTGAGAGTCTGTCCATCTGTCTGTTCTGTTTAAGAACTCCTAAATGGTAAGAGCTAGGACCACCAAATTTCACATACAGCTTCCTCTTATCAGACCTTAAAGCAGGGTTGGTTGGGGTGGATGGGATGTTACTAGAATGGGATTGCTTTACAGAAAACCATACAGAAAAGAGACGGAATCACCAGACAGATGAAAGGGGCTGACTGGGGCATTGCCTGCCCCCAGGACTGCCCTAACCACGAACCTCTCACTCCCCAAGTGCCTTTCATAGAGGACGGGGGGCTGAAGCTCTCAATCCCCCAAATTTATAGTGACTTTGCTGGCTGTTCCCTTCCATCAGGGAGCGAGGGGAAAGTGCACAGTTCGCTGCATTCCTTGCTCTAGCTGGGGAACACTGGGCAGATAAACCTGAGCCTGCCCTAGCTTGCGGACATGAACCCCTCCCCAGGCTGTGCCTTCTGGACCTGCAGTGGCCATGGAGAAGTGCTTCTCACCTGACCCCAAGCTGCTATGGTGAGAGAGGTCGGGGGTTGTCCTGTCTTTCCAGGGCAACCTGCATCCTGAACCTCTCATCCCCGCCTCCACCCCACAGCAGTGATTTAAATGGGAAAAAAAGAGTTCAGGACCCAAGCAACACTGGGTAAATCTTCTAGTGTGTGTATATGTATATGTATGTGCGTGTGTTTAAGAGCAGAAATAGAATTTCAGTATTGATTATCTCTTAGTAATATGCCTGTAATTTGTATTGAGTGTCAACACAAGGATTTCTCTTGCCTCCCCTTTCTTTTCTCATTTTTTCCCTTGCACCAGCTTTCTTTTTTATATACATTTTCATAACATAGTGTGAGAGCTATCTTCATAGGAGCCTTTTCTGTTTGGAACAGCCTTCTCATATTTCTGCTTCATTAGTCTTTCAAATATATGAAAAACATACCTTTTCTCTGATACTAGTTACTTTCTTTTTCTTCCTGTTATCTGTTTTCTTCCTGTTATCTGTTTAAACTTTGTAATTGTAGTTAATAGAGGCCTTATGCACAAGTGGATTAGAGGTGAGACTGAGAAAACAGGAACTCTTGATTTTTTTTTTTAAATGTTACTTTTACAGCTAACAAGCTGTGTGGCTTCAGGCAAGTAATTTAACCTCTCCTTGTCTATTTAGCCATCTGTAAAATTGGAATCATTACCATCTCATTTTGGTGCTTTGAGAGTTATTTAATGTTTATACAATGTTTTGAGGCTTATAAAAGACTAAATAGTGTTGTTACTAAAACAATCTGTGATACAGAAGGATATTTTTGGTTTATGTATTTCATCCTGTATTGGCTTACATCTTTTAAAAATATCTTACAATTGTGCATCTTTCTGTTACCCTAGCATTTCAGGTGATTTTTGTTTCTATTTTTGTTTTATAGGGAACCCAAGAAAGCATGTAACTGCTCTGAAGAAAGCTGTAGATCAGACCTGCCATGGAGAACCATCTCTCTATAATTCTTTAAATTTGGCCATGCAGACTTTAAAGTTAGTATATGTATGTTGTAATAGGTTTTATTCTTTTTGGAATAATAGAAACAGATAAAATACTGATAACGCTTTTTGTGGCAGGGAGTGAATTTGTGTTGGGCGTAATGACTTGCACAATGCTGCACTGATCCTTCCAAGATACCTTAAGGTATTACTGTGATATACATAAATAACTTCTGCTTTGTACATAGCACAGTTAACATAATGATCAATTCAAAATAAAAATAAAGCATTTAATATTCCCAGCCAAAAACTTTTTTGTGATGGTGTTCAGGTGGGAGCCTGTACTCCCTGTATTTGTCCTTATTACTAGGACAAATTTATCCTTAATACCTGGGGTCGACAAATTATGGAAAACCCTACTCGCCAGACAAAAAAGGGACTCGCCACCCTCCCCCCACAAAAAGTGTTTTTTAATGGCATAAATTCCTAATAAGAATAAGAACAATAATTACTAATAAGTCATTAATAAATATCACCCAGGTTATTAATAAATATCTTATAAACCTCTACCTTTTCTCTCTGCTGCCATGTCTCCTCCCCTTGCTCCCTCAGCTCCCCTGGTGCCTGCTGCCCCCCAACCCCTCACTCTCTGCTGTCCTGACTCCTGCCCTTCTTACTGCCCTCAGCTTTCCTGAGTCCTACCCCCCTCTGCCAGCCCTTCTCTCCGCCCTGTGCCCACTCCTCCAGTAGCCCCACTCTGATTGTGAGCTACCTCTCCTCATCCCCTCTCCTAACACCTCCCTCTACACACCTGCCCTGCCTCTCTCCTCTGGAGCTGGTTCCTCCCCTGCAGGTGTCTGCCCTTCTGCTTCACCCCCAGAATCCCTTGGCACCTGCACCCTCCTGGTGCCTCCCCCTTCCCTCACTGGCTCTGCCCCCTTTGCTCTCATGCCCCTGTGCCCTCAGATGCCTTGCTTCATCCCTGCCTTCCTCATGCCCACCCCTTCTTTCAAGCCTTCTCCCAGCCCCTCCCCCTCTAGCCCCCAGTGCCCTTACCCTCTCCTCTCCCATCATCACCCTGTCCCCCCCCTTTCACTGACACCTCCCTTCCTGCCCTTTTCCTCATTGTCTGCACTTGGCCACCTGGCATTTGTCTGTCCTGCACCCCTGTCCCTTGGTGCCTTCCCCTTTCTTCTTCTTCTCCTGACCTCCTTCCCTCAGCACAAGTGCCTTCCCCGTATTTTTCCCCTATCCTTCCCACAGCCCAGCCCCTTCCCCATCCCCGGGTGCCAGCTCTAGGTTCCGCCCCTCCCCCCCCATTGCTGTCTTTTACACGTGTGCATTTTGCAATGGGTTTTTTTTGTTTGTTTGTTTTCTTTTTTGTCCCTGCATTTTAGCCCTATAAATAACAAATAGCATTTTCATTTGTTTTTTTCCATAAAGGCAAAGGCGCTTCAAGTGAACTCCCCCTTTCACTCGCTGCTGGGTCACAGCAGCCTTTTCCCTGCCCTGTTCAGCCCCTCCCTATGGGCAAGCACCCTTCACTCCCAACCCACAGGGGGATCAGGGTGCAGGGACAGCACAGAGCCAGAGGGGTGCAGGGAACAGTGGAGGGGAGTACAGGGGTGGTGTAGGGAACGAGAGGCACAGAGCCAGAGGGATGCAGGGATCGGGAGGTAGCAGGGTGCAGTGGAGGCATAGGGAATGGGATGCGGAGAACAGGAGGGGCAGAGGGATCAGGGTTTGGGGGCAGTGCAGGGAATTGGGCAGCACAGAACTGGGGGCGGGCAGGGATTGAGGGGTGCAAGGGTGGTGCAGAGCCAGAGGGTTGCAGGGAAGAAGGAGAGCAGGGGGCCCAGGGTTCAGCGGAGCAGGAGCAGCATGGGGAACGGGCGGCGCGGAGACAAAGGGAGGCTGAGGCCGTGGCAGGACTGGAGGCCTGCAGGGCAGGCCCTGGCTGTGCCGCACGACGCAGCCAGCTCTCGGGGACACGCGGCCAGAGCTGAGCTGCTGTGGCTCTTCAAAATCAGCGGGGCCACGTCACGCCAGTGTCCTGCCCCGCCTCCTCGCGCAGGCAGTCCGGTGGGAAGAATCGCCGCACTTCCCCCTTCCCACCGGTGCTGTGCTCCTCCGCCGACCAACGGGTCGGATGGGGCCGCGCCGCCCATAGTGCGGCCTTTGGCCAGCCCGTCACAATGGCCCACCGGGCCAGTCTGCCCCTGCACTCGCCAGCTGGAAAAATCTACTCGCTGCAGGCGAGTGCATTTGTCGATCCCTGCTTGTTACTAGGACAAATTGGAAGCTTTATATGATATTAGTAAGAAGTGAGAAATGTCTTTTTTTTCCCTGTTTCTATAAGAGCTCAAAGTACCAAAACACATAGGACACAACTGTTAGAGAAGTACATCAGAAATATCAAATGTCATCTTGTCTCTTGATTCACTCTTCAGTTTCAATACTTGGGGGAAACAGATACTGCCAGTATTAACACTTTGAATATTTGTGTTTGGGATTTGATGCTTTAGTTTGAAGAGGTATGCAGGGTCACAGCTGTTGCGTGCAAAGAGCTGAAATGTGCAGATTTTGAACTTTTAATCAGAGGTGAAAGTAAGGCTTTGTGCCCTAGTGCACCACTCTGGTAAGAGCTATCTGGTGCACTACACTACAGGAGGAGGCATGGTGAGCACCCACTGGGCTCCTGGGGCTTTCCTGAAGAAAAGCAGCTTTCCTTGAATTAAGCAGCAGGCATCCTGGAGCTGCTTGTTGCTTGCTGTTTTCCTTCCATCATTGTTGGGGGGCAAGGGGAAAGCTCAGTGTGTCCCTGCGTTCCTCTCCCTCCTGTCTGTTGAGGGCAGAGAATAGGGGAGTCAGTGACCCATGCTGTCTGTTGTTCCTCTTACGTCCTGATAGTGATGAAAGGGGGACTGCAAGCAGTATCCTGGTAGTTTAAGCACGGGGCTTCAGTCCTCCCATCCTGCCTAAAGGGTGCCCTTGACCTCCCCCCCCTTGCATTCTCTCCCACACCCTACATCCCTGTCCTGAGGCCGCCCATGTTGTGATTCCTGCACCCCTCCGTGTACACACCAACCCTCTGCCCTGAATTGCACCTCACATCCCCAACCTGTGGCCTGAGTCTCCCTCGTGCATGTCCACCCCTGCCCTGAGCCCTCCTTCTCAAACTTAAATTTATGACAACCGTCTACTCTGAGCCCACCTCCTGGAGGAGGGCAATACAGCAGTAACTTCAAGAAATTTAAGTTACTTACACCTCTGCTTTTAACTACATAGTCATTAAAGCAAAGAACATTAAAATTTATTTTCTGTATAGTACATGGCTCAGCTCCTCAGCTATAAACAGATTTTTCATGGTGCACTCTAAAGCTGTCACGTGAAATGGAAAAGCAGTGTAGGTAATGGTCTGTAGGAATTGCTTTAATGAACTCAGCTATGAGGCTGGGACTTCTCAAATCCGGTTTACTGTAATAAAAGGAGCAGTTGAGGAATTATTTTTCTGTTACGATAGTATCTGTTATATTACAGTAGCGTCACTCAGGATGCAAGCCCCATTTTGCTGGGTATATTTACAAACACAGCTGAAGACAATATAGTCCCTGTCCCAGGAAGTTTAAAATCTAAATGATGATAAAAAAAGATGAAGGTTTGGAAATGGGGATGTAACACAGATAAATGAACAGGATGATGAAATGCCTTCCATTTTGTTAATTTCCTATTTTGATTGGAACTATTATTATTCGTGCAACTATTTATTTCTTTTTAATTTGGCTGTAGAGATAGGGTCTGAGAGAATGGCAGGTGTGGTGGGTTAGTTAAATTAAACTCAATTTAAATTAAATTAAACTAGATAAATTCATGGAGGTTAGGTCCAATACTTATTAACCAGAATGGGTAGAAATGGTGTCCCTAGCCACTGTTTGTCAGGGGCTGGAAGTGGATGGCAGGTGAGGGATCACTTGATTACCTGTTTCTGTTCATTCCCTCTGGGACATCTGGCATTGGCCACTGTCAGAAGACCGGCTACTGGGCTACATGGATCTTTGGTCTGATCCAGTATGGCTGTTCTTACGTTAGTTAAAGATATGAGAGAGGTAGGATTGGGAAGAGGAACAGTCTATGACCTGCTTTAGCCAAGATCATCTGGCCAGGTTTTGAATGTATCCCATGAAAGGTGAATTTTAAAATTGTAGCTTTTTAGATTTTTGCTGGGAGGGAACTTGCATGGTAAAGAAGTGAGAGAAAGAGCCGATGTCTGAGGGACAGTCTGACCAGTGAGCAGGAAAGGCCAGGAACAATGGCCAGAGTAAAGGTGGTGGTGGTAGAGGTTACAGTAAGTTACTAGAACAGCTAGTTAGAGTAAGTCTAAATTGTTAAAGAATCTCAAAAGGAAAAGAAAAGACGCTTATTTCTGAATTAATGGTGTTTTTTCCTGTAGGAAGTGGAAAAGATTTTCTTAAAGCATTTGCTATATTCTGCTATATGACAGTGAGAGAGATGAAAAGACAGTAGAAACTTTGAAGACCTGCTGTCCGTGAAAGATGTCATAGATTTGCATGTCTGAATTGATCATAGAATAAAGTTAATAAGAAAAATGCTGGGAGATGATTTGTTGTGGTGGTATTAGACTGATGGTAATTTTTCCCTGCAGGACTGTAATAGTGTAAGTTCAAGAACTATAATAAGCCATCAACTGACAGGGACATTTTGAGTGGCTTAGATATTGGATAATTATGACCTTATGGGAGCAGTTCTATGAGGGATTTACAGCATCCTTTGGAATTTGTGGGCATTAGCCATGTCTTTTTCTGAATTTTATACAAGAGAATCCTAGAAAACGTTACTCTTGGGGGATTTTTATAAAGCTACAGCATAAAACTTTAGCATACATGCATGTAATTGTTACATGCTTAGTTTAGAGCTAATTTAAATATATATCTTTTTACCTTCTATAGGCACATGCCAGGACATACAAGCAGAGAGGTTTTGATTATCTTCAGCAGCCTGACAACATGTGATCCATCTAATATATATGATCTAATTAAGGTATAGAAGTGAATTAGTACTGCTTAAAAAAAGTTACAGAATCGTTGTCATTAATTCTTAATTGAAAATGTATGTACCTTTTACAGTTTTCTATTCTGCTGATGTATTTGGGTGTTTTTTGTTTTCCCATGTGAAGTGTTTAAAGGCAGTTAAGATCAGAGTATCTGTCATCGGCCTTTCTGCTGAAGTTCGAGTTTGTACTGTACTTGCCCGAGAAACGGGTGGTAAGTTAATAGATTTTGAACATATGTCAGTAATAGTCATTTATGTCAAAGTAAAGTTAACTGATTTGATTTTTTTTTGTATAAATTCTGTTTGAAGAGGATGCATCTCTTTGAACCTGGTGTTTTGGACTATTTCATAATTGCTCCCTCCATTTAAAGAAGTCATACAAATACAGTAAATATGATAATGTATCTATAGTTGCTGGTTTGAAAGGGAGATGATTAAAGAAACAAGAATACAAGACTGTAGATAATATCTTATCAAAGTTAATAAACTTTTAGCATTAGGGATGTAAATGTGTACCTTAATACACGGTTAACCAATGAACGTGGGCTCATCGGTTAACCCTCTCAGTTACATGCAGCCATGCCCCCTGCTGCTGCCTCTGATACAGAGGCAGCAGCACAAAGGGGCAGGCAGTTTTGTGGGAGTCAGTGTTTTCAGGGAGCCTGCTTAAAAATTGGCTCCCACTTGCTCCTCTTCCTCCCCCACTGCCTCTTATACAGAGGCCACAGGGGTGAGGGAGCCTTGTGTGTAACTGTGAGGCTCATCGGTTAACCATTTAAACAGATACACTAACACATGCTTAGTGGTTTGCACAGTATCTCTTTTAGGGATGCTAAAATGAATTATTAGTGTAACTATAGTTGTTGGTTAGAGGCAGCAGCATGGGGGACAGGCAGGGGCCGGTACACATGATGAGCTGGCTTCCGCAGAGCTACCTGTCCGTGTCCTCCCACGCTGCTGCCTCCCACAGAGGCAGCAGCATCGGAATGGAGGAGTAGATGTGAGCCAGTACCCACAGGGAGCCAGCTTTCAAGCCAGCTCCCTGTACGTTCTGACTGTAGCAGAGGCAGCAGCACAAGGGCGCAGGCAGGAGCTGGTACATGAGGGGATTCAGCTTTTCAGCCTGCTCCCCACACATGACAGCTCTCCTGCAGAGCTGTCTGCAATGAGGGGGGAAACGGGAGCTGATGCTGTAAGGAGCCAGCTTAAACTGGCTCCTGCTCCCTCCCTCTCGGGTGTGTAAACATGTAACCACTGAAAAATTCAGCAGTTATGCATGTACTTGTGTAAATGTATTTTAACATCCTTAATTACCAGTAGTGACTACAAAAGTTACTTGGAAAAAAAACTGTGTTGTGTAAGTTAGTATGGAGAGGGAAAGGTAGGCTCTCACTACAGGCAGTCCCCGGGTTACGTACAAGATAGGGACTGTAGGTTTGTTCTTAAGTTGAATCTGTATGTAAGTCAGAACTGGCGTCCAGATTCAGCCGCTGCTGAAACTGACCGCCAATTCTGACTTGGGGTTCTTAAGTTGAATCTGTATGTAAGTCAGAACTGGCGGTCAGTTTCAACAGCGGCTGAATCTGGACGCCAGTTCCGACTTACATACAGATTCAACTTAAGAACCCCAAGCTTCCCCAAGTCAGCTGCTGCTGAAACTGATGAGCGCTGATTCCAGGAAGCCTGGGGCAGAGCAACTCTGCCTCGGGCTTCCTGTAGTCAGCGCTGGTCAGTTTCAGCAGCGGCTGACTTGGGGACGCCTGGGGCAGAGCAGCTGGGGTGCTGCTGGGTTGCTCCAGTAGCACCCCTCGGCGCTACTGGACCAACCCAGCAGCACCCCAGCTGCTCTGCCCCAGGCGTCCTGATTCAGCCACTGCTGAAACTGACCAGCAGCGGCTGAATCAGGACCTGGGGCAGAGCAGCTGGGGTGCTGCCGGGTTGGTCCAGTAGTGCCCAGAGCGGGTGCTGCAGGACCAATCCGCAGCGCCCCAGCTGCTCTGCTCCAGGGTCCAAAACAAAAGCCTGGTCTGCTGGGGGGGGCACACTATCCACGCCCGCCCCCCCCCCCAGCAGACCAGGGACACGGGGAGCAGAGCAGCAGCGGCAGCGGGGTGCCGCGCCTCTGAGGCTTTGCTCTGGCAAAGTCTCAGAGGCGCGGGACCCCCCTCCCCCCCCCGCGGCTGCGGCTTCAGTCCCGGTGCCTGTGGTCTGCTGGGGACCGTCCCCAGCAGACCACAGGCACCGGGACTCAAGCGGCAGCAGCGGGCGGGTTCCCGTGCTTCTGAGGCTTTGCTCTGGCAAAGCCTCAGAAGCGCGGGAACCCGCCCGGTGCCCCTGGTCTGCTGGAGACGGTCTCCAGCAGACCAGGGGCACCGGAGCAGCTTACGAACGGGGCTTTCTCGCCCCGGAGCTCGCAGGTAGCAATCCACTACCTCGACCTCCGGGGCGAGAAAGCCCCGTTCTTAAGTGCGGATCCGACATAAGTCAGATCCGCGTAAGTCGGGGACTGCCTGTATTTAACTTTTTAGAGGTACACAATCATTCCAGTATATTAATTCTAAAAAATTATGTAGTATCTGTAGGGAACATCCCATAGACTTTTCCACTATTGTCATTCTACATTTTTGTTTAAACTGTTTTAAAGTTTTGCCTAAATTTTATTATCCAGTTTTTTCTTAGTAATTCTGTTCTCAGTGAAAGTGTCCATACATTATTTGAACAGGTGGTATGACTGTGATATTTACTTATTCTTAAATAAATTAGTTAGCAGAGAGTCATGCATTTTCTTTCTCCTTTGTAGGAACATACCATGTAATTTTAGATGAAAGCCACTATAAGGAACTGCTGATGCATCATGTTAGCCCTCCACCTGCCAGTTCAAGTTCTGAATGCTCCCTTATTCGAATGGGTAGGATCTTGTTTTTTATTACAGTTTAAGTGCAAGATTTAAGAATCTTTAGTGTAAACATCCTCTTCTGTGTATTCTGTATTAAAATTATATGAACAAAGAAGCTACTTGAAATCTGAAAAAACAGATTGATGCATAATTGTTTTTATTTTAATGTTTCAGTTTTAGCAAACTGGATTTTAACTTATTTTAAAATATACCTAAAAATCATTCAGTTATTGAAATTAAAAATTGAGAATTAAGAAAGACCAAAACTCAATTTTCAGTGGGTTACAACAAATTTATGCTTTTCCTTTTGTGTGGTACTGGGGAAAGTGTGATATGTAAAATATAAAGTAGATAAATTTAAAAAGTGTGCGTCTCCATTTGTATTTCTATTTATGATCGCCTTCCATATCTAGGCCAAAATCCATTAGCCTTTTAAATTCATGTCTGTATTGCTATGTGATTAACCGATTAGACATACATACACCAGGAGAAATCTTGTCAGCTTATTCCTTTGTAACAAGTGGAATGAGCTCCTTTGCTTCCTCCTGATGGAAAAAGAAATCTGAAAGAGCATGAGCCTGCAACTAAACCTATGTAGCACCACAGTGTTCAGCTGTTGTGCTAACTTGTTCCCCATTTTAAAACAACTTTTTATTCATCAGTGAATACATTAAAAATAGATATTTGTGTGTAATCATCCTTATAATTAAATGATTTTGGCGTTTTTTCCCTGTGTAATCAGGGGAGCAGTAATAAGAAAAACTACTACATCAATTGAGATGAGCTATAAAAACAATTACCAGAGGAGGACTAGGAGCTACCTAGGACATCCAGAAAACATTGTATTAACTATCACACAGCACTTAGAGCAGGGATGTGCAATAATTTTGGGCCAGGAGCCACTTCAAAATGTTTTCAGTGGTCCCATGCTGCCCGGAAGAGGTGGGGCCTAAACCGGAAGGGGCAGAGACAGGATGCTTCTGGGCTACCCCACCCCCAGACCATGATTGGTCCTGGGGGTGGGGGAGCCTCTTTGCCTCCCCCCCTTTCCCACTCATGCCCTTGGCAGCGTGAGAAGAGGCTTCTCTCACTTACCCACCCGCAGGCCAATCGGGGAGGGGGAGCGTGGGAAGCCACCTCCCGCCTTGCGAGGAGCATGTGGTACTTTGAAGTGCCACATGCCCCTTGCAGGGCAGGGACAAGGCGGAGGAAACTTTGCGCAGCTCCCCTGCCCCCAGGCCAATCAGGGCTTGAGGGCAGGGGAGCGTGTGACATCTCCTCTGGCCCTGCGAGGAGTGCGTAGCACTTTGAAGTGCTGTATGCTCCTCGCAGGGCGGGAGGAAGTTTTGTGTGCTTCCCTGCCCCCAGACCCTAATTAGCCTGGGGGCGGGGGAGCGGTAGGGCCCCCACAGGCCGGATCAACCCAGTTGGTGGGCTGGATCTGGTCCGCGGAGGCCCTTTTGCCCACCCCTTCCCACTAGGCACTCGTGCACCTGGCAGGGTGGGAAGAGGCTTCTCACGTTCCCCACCCCCAGGCCAATCAGGGACTTAGAGTGAACATGTCTCTGAAGTCTGAGCATTAAATTATTTTCCTTAATTTGTGACTTGAACCATCATTCCTTTTAATATACTGCTCTTTTCTCCTTCCCTATTATCTAACCTAATTTTCCTCTGTAATTGTTTGTGAAAAATTGGGGTCTGTCAGTTTCGTTGTATTAAGTGGAGGGGGAAAAAAAGTAAGATATAGTGCTGGATTTGGAGATATAAGTGGGAAGAGAACACAAACGATGGATTTGGAAATGGTGTGTTGACTTCTGTAATAACATGAAATATTCTAAACATTAACTCCTAGACTTTTAACTTCTCTACTCAAATGGGAAATTATTGGTTGTATGTTGCCAATACATATAGTGATGGAATATTTTTCTTGGCTCCTAAGGATTTCCTCAGCATACGATTGCCTCTCTCTCTGATCAGGATGCTAAACCATCATTTAGCATGGCGTAAGTAAAATGTGGTTACTTTTGAGGCATCGATAATCTTAATCTGTTTTTGCACTGAAAGGTACAAAACATCATGAATATGGATAGGCAGATGATGTGCTGTGACTACTGCTGACACTGTTCTTAATGAGAGACCGGGGGGGGGGGGGGGGGGGAGAGGGTAAAGTAGTATCTTTTATTGGACCAGCTTCTTTTGGTGAGAGAGAAAAGCTTTTGAGCTTATACAGAACTCTTCTTCAGTCACTGTGTATAACTGTTCATAATAATTTCATTTTTATCTAGTACTGCCAACATCTGTTTGTATCCAGCTGTTGTCTCTTATCTTATACTTAGATTTTTAGATCTTATGGGCAGTGATCATCTTTGGTTGTACAGGCAGTCCCCGGGTTACGTACAAGATAGGGACTGTAGGTTTGTTCTTAAGTTGAATCTGTATGTAAGTCGGAACTGGCGTCCAGATTCAGCCGCTGCTGAAACTGACCGCCAGTTCTGACTTACATACAGATTCAACTTAAGAACCCCAAGCGTCCCCAAGTCAGCTGCTGCTGAAACTGATCAGCGGCTGATTCCAGGAAGCTGGGGGCAGAGCAACTCTGCCTCGGGCTTCCTGTAGTCAGCGCTGGTCAGTTTCAGCAGTGGCTGACTTGGGGACGCCTGGGGCAGAGCAGCTGGGGTGCTGCTGGGTTGCTCCAGTAGCGCCGCTCCTCGGCGCTACTGGACCAACCCAGCAGCACCCCAGCTGCTCTGCCCCAGGGTCCACAACAAAAGCCTGGTCTGCTGGGGCGTGGGGGCTTACTAGCTGCGCCCCTCTCCCAGCAGACCAGGGACACGGGGAGCAAAGCCGCAGCGGCAGCGGGGTGCCGCGCCTCTGAGGCTTTGCTCTGGCAAAGCCTCAGAGGCGCGGGAACCCGCCGCGGCTGCGGCTTTGCTCCTGGTGCCCCATGTCTGCTGGGGACCGTTTCCAGCTGACCAGGGACACCGGGAGCCAAGCCGCAGCCGTGGCGGGTTCCCGCGCCTTTGCGGCTTTGCTCCCGGTGCCCCATGTCTGCTGGAGACGGTCCCCAGCAGACCAGGGGCACCGGGAGCAGCTTTTCTCGCCCCGGAGGTCGAGGTGGCGGGACCGCTGCCTGCGAGCTCCGGGGCGAGAGAGCCCCGTTCGTAAGTGCGGATCCGACGTAAGTTGGGGACTGCCTGTATTTGTACAGTGCCTAGCACAACGGATGCCCTTAAAGCCACTGTAGCACACGTGCGTGCGCGCGCACACACATATTTTACTGTACTATAGCAGATAAAATTAATCAGCATCCTTAAAGATGGTGATGATAAAGAATACTTGGAAATAAGTCATCCATTCATTTAATTGTTAATGTGTAGTGAAATTGAAAGTGTAACTAGCAAGAGAGTGCCCTTCTTTGTGAGAACAGACTGCATTCAAGGACAGTAGAATTTTAGAAGGGAACAGTAGACTCTGAGAGAATAAAACCTAAAGGTATGCATCTTAATGCCATAAAAGTGTTCCTCTGTGTGAGGAAACATTATGACTGTAAGATTGTGGATACCTTTTCATAGAATCATAGGACTGGAAGGGACCTCGAGAGGTCATCGAGTCCAGCCCCCCGCCCTCAAGGCAGGACCAAGCTCCGTCTACACCATCCCTGACAGATGTCTATCTAACCTGTTCTTAAATATCTCCAGAGAGGGAGATTCCACCACCTCCCTTGGCAATTTATTCCAATATTTGACCACCCTGACAGTTAGGAATTTTTTCCTAATGTCCAATCTAAACCTCCCTTGCTGCACTTTAAGCCCATTACTCCTTGTCCTGTCCTCAGAAACCAAGAGGAACAAATTTTCTCCTTCCTCCTTGTGACACCCTTTTAGATTTTTTGAAAACCGCTATCATGTCCCCCCTTAATCTTCTTTTTTCCAAACTAAACAAGCCCAGTTCATGAAGCCTGGCTTCATAGGTCATGTTCTCTAGACCTTTAATCATTCTTGTCGCTCTTCTCTGTACCCTTTCCAATTTCTCCACATCTTTCTTGAAATGTGGCGCCCAGAACTGGACACAGTACTCCAGCTGAGGCCTAACTAGTGCAGAGTAGAGCGGCAGAATGACTTCACGAGTTTTGCTTACAACACACCTGTTGATACAACCTAGAATCATATTTGCTTTTTTTGCAACAGCATCACATTGTTGACGCATATTCAACTTGTGGTTCACTATGACCCCTAGATCCCTTTCCGCCATGCTCCTTCCTAGACAGTCGCTTCCCATCTTGTATGTATGGAACTGATTGTTCCTTCCTAAGTGGAGCACTTTGCATTTCTCTTTATTAAACCTCATCCTGTTTACCTCTGACCATTTCTCTAACTTGCTAAGGTCATTTTGAATTATGTCCCTATCCTCCAAAGAAGTTGCAACCCCACCCAGTTTGGTATCATCTGCAAACTTAATAAGCGTACTCTCTATCCCAATATCTACGTCATTGATGAAGATATTGAACAGTACGGGTCCCAAAACAGACCCTTGCGGAGCTCCACTTGTTATCCCTTTCTAGCAGGATTTAGCACCGTTAATAACAACTCTCTGATTACGGTTATCCAGCCAATTATGCACCCACCTTATCGTGGCCCTATCTAAGTTATATTTGCCGAGTTTATCAATAAGAATATCATGCGAGACCGTATCAAATGCCTTACTAAAGTCTAGGTATATGACATCCACCGCTTCTCCCTTATCCACAAGGCTCGTTATTTATAAAATCACTTTCGAATGTAAAGGAAATTTGTTATGTGAGGGAAAATCAAAGCAAGCCTAAACTTCTCTTGTAAAAAGATTCATGTACACCATTAGATCCTGGGTTACATTCCAAAAAGCTTATCAAACTTCTCATGACATTTCCCTATTCTTGGGTGTTATTGAGATGCAGGGTTAGAAACTCCATTTAATTACTAAGTAACAATACATTTCTGAATATTTTGCTACCTACTGGAAGATTAATCTCAGGATTTAATTAAAGACCCTGATAAAGTGTCGGTGTTTTGTTGTAACACTTCATTGAGTAGTCATGTCATTTAAGAAAATGTGTATTTAATAGTAAATTTCCTAGTTAATTTGCAGCATCACATCACATGAAACTCTGTGACAAACTCCATGCTCATTTTCCAGTTCTGTGCAACTGTTTCAGATTTGTCCAAGAGATTTTAACCATATTGATTTCTTCTTTTCCTGCCCCCATCTCCAGGCACTTGGAAAATAACAGTGATCCAGGTCTTACACTGGGTGGATATTTCTGTCCCCAGTGTAGAGCCAAATACTGTGAACTCCCTGTGGAATGCAAAATCTGTGGTAAGTTACCCCCCACTATATATAGAATGAGTGAAAAGGGAGGGGAAACAGATGATGTCATGGGAGAGGATTTATTATTGATCAGCAAATGGCAAGGAGGATGTGGATGAAGCATTTCTACAACAAATTATAGACCTACACAAAACCATAAGAACGGGTAGGAATGGGAGACTTTAACTATCATGGCATCTCTTGGAAAAGCATTATTGCAAAAACAAAATGTCAAAAAAGTTCTTGTAATTTATCAGTGAAACAGGTAAAAACTGAAAATGTGAACCACTACATCTGCTCAGTTTTTTCAAAATGTTTCTCATATCTAATTCTGAGAAAAGAAGAGTAAGAGGTGGGAATCTGATAATCTTCAGAACCATTAAGGGCTGTTATAAACAGGATGGTGATCAGTTGTTCTCTATCCCCACTGTATGACAAGACATAACAGGCTTAATTGCAGCAAGGAAAATTTAAATTAGATATTGAAAGAACTATCCTTATAGCTAGACAAGTACTGGAGTAAGCATCTCAGGAAGTTTGTGGAATCTTTGTAGAAAGTTTTAAAGAACTAGTTAGGTAAAACAAATGTTACGTATAATTTTAGATATACATGAAATCCTTGCCATTCATGGTGGATGCGTTCCTGACACCACCATGAATGGCGAAATTTGCAAAAACTGGGAGCCATGGCTACTAGCACCTGCAGTGAGTGCCTTGCAATGTCAAAACTCATCTTTGGGTGAGATCCATGGGGAACTCACTGTGGCTGCCAGCCCCCTCTGTTCCTCTCCTCCAGGCCCAGACAGGAGACCCCTGCACATCGCGAGGGTATCCTGTATTTGATCATGCTTCTGTGTAGGGGGTAGGATCAGATGACCTCTTAAAATTCTTCTAGCCCTACCTTTCTATGATTCTTTACATATAATGGTAAGCAGCGACAACAACAAACCAACACTTAACTATTTGGGTAGTGGAAAAACTCAGTTGTGCCTGTTGCAGAACGTGTCCTTATTTTATACTGAGAGGCTGTGTCTAGACTGGCCAGTTTTTCCAGAAAATCAGCCACTTTTCTGAAAAAACTTGCCAGCTGTCTACACTGGCTGCTTGAATTTCTGCAAAAGCACTGATGATCTCATGTAAGATTGTCAGTGTTCTTGCGGAAATACTATGCTGCTCCTGTTTGGGCAAAAGTCCTTTTGCACAAAAGGGCCAGTGTAGACAGCTCAGATTTGTTTTCCGCAAAAAAAGCCCTGATCGCGAAAATGGCGATCGGGGCTTTTTTGCGGAAAAGCGTGTCTAGATTGGCACGGACGCTTTTTCGCAAAAAGTGCTTTTGCGGAATAGCGTCCGTGTCAATCTAGACGCTCTGTTCCGAAAATGCTTTAAACGGAAAACTTTTCTGTTAAAAGCATTTCTGGAAAATCATGCCAGTCTAGATGTAGCCAGAGGCTATAGAATTATGTTTAAGATGCTAGAGTGTGCAGAAAGGAATACTTTAACACAGATTGTTGTATATTATAAACTGGACGCTAAATTTCTTGTGCTCTTGAAACTTTTATTTAAGTCAATGGGAGTTTTGGCTGAACCAAAATATGATGAGGCTCCATTTCTTTTGTATTCCAGCATTTATTTATTTTATATGTATGTGTATCTTGCCTTTATTGAAGGGTTTGGGCATAGTCATTTTTTTTTTATAAAATTAAAATTAACCAACCCCCAAAGAAAATCGTAAGTATACTTTTGTAAGCCCCTGTAATCATTAACCTAGATGGAACAGAATGGAATTATCGACTGAAAAAATCTTAAGAATTAGTCCACATACAGTTTCTAAGGCAGAAGTTCAGATTAGGAACACTGATACATGCATAAAATACCTTTTGTTGTTGGTGGTGAAAGGGTTAGTAAACACATGCTTTCTTGTATTACTTTCCTCTTGTATTTATTACATCAAAATTTTTGGTTTATCGTGACATACTTCTTTTTGATGTTGCAGGCCTTACATTGGTCTCTGCACCCCACCTGGCTCGCTCTTACCATCACCTGTTTCCTTTGGATGCTTTTCAAGAAGTTCCATTGGAAGAATATAAAGGAGAACGGTATGTAAATCATGCCTGCTATAAAGAATCCACTTAGAGCCCTTACAGATTTCACCTTTGAAAAGTAATCTAAATTGGCAGTGGCTTCTTCAGTACTGGTTGAACTAGCGCATGTTCAGTTAAATGACTGTGATTTGATATCTAAATTATAGGAAATAATAATTGTATAAGAAGTGGCTGTAAAATGGTGTTTCTTAAAAACTTTACTCTGCTTTCAATAAAAATACTGAATTCTGTTTCTTAGCTATTGTCAAGGCTGCCAAGGGGAGATTAAAGATCAACATGTAAGTGATTATTAAAACGTACTTTAATTTGCATACTTCCTCTTACTGTTGTTCATTTTTGAGAAGGTCAGTCATCTTGATGACAAAAATACACAACCATACTGTACTGAAGCCGTTATGTTGGCTAGATTAAATTCTCAGTCCTGGGATCTCACTTTAGACTGCAAAAGCAGCACAACTAAGGTAATGGAGTATCTAGAAACTGTCAGGTGTGCTGCTGCCTTCACTCAAAAAGTTGACGACGGTCAAGAATGAATCCTGTTCCCACTTTGGGACATAGGTATGGTGGGGGTTTACCAGAATAGAGAAATTAGAGAAAAATGAGTATTGTCAGACAAGATGCTTGTAGAGCTCTTTAATGTAATTTACACTAGTACATTTTTAAAATGTTAGCTACAGTATAATCTACTTAAGGACACTTAATTTTTAAGATTCCTAAGTTATCACATTGATGGGGCTTCTAAAGGTGAGGATTTGGACATCTCTAAATTTACTAAGAAACAATTTATAGTTTATTTTGATTGACTCTAAAAGCTAGATTTAGTCTGAAAGACACTGTCTTTTCATATTGGAAAGTTTAATTGGGCAGGACTCTTATGTACATATGCAAAATAGTTTTATCTACATTATGTTGCATTACTGTAATTCTACAGTGATATTTGTATTTTTTTAATCTTTTCACTCAGGTTTACATTTGTAAAGTCTGCCAGAATGTATTTTGTGTGGATTGCGACTTATTTGTTCATGATTCTCTGCACTGCTGTCCTGGCTGCATTCACAAGCATCCTGCTCCTCCATGTGTATAATACCAGGTGTCTATAGAGATTGTCCGGTTTCATTTTTACACACACAGTCAAATTAGACTATTGAACAATAGACTTCAGTGAGGCAACTCAAAAGCAAGAAGAAATACCTAGATGAAACAGTGAAGATTGGCTAATACATGGGGTGGGGAACCTATGGCTCAGGGGCCATATCTGATCCCCCAGCTTGCCTGGATCTGGCTCCCAAGGCTCTGCTTCCCCCACAGTATCAACAAGCTCTCACTGCCACTCTTTCTTCCCCTCCTCCTACCTGGCTGGGCATACAGCAGGGCAGCAAAATGCTACCTGGAGACTTTCCCCCAGCTGCTCCAATTAGCTGTGATTATGGCCAATAGGAGTAATAGGGCTGTTCCTGGGAGCAGCAGTGGGGACAGAGCCATGTGCATCCCTGAAGAGTTGTGCCAGGTAAGCACTTCCCCCAACCTGTTCCTGTATCCTACCACCCTCCCAGACCCACTCCCCCTCATCCGTTCCTGCTCCTACCACCTGCCCAAGAATCCCAACCACACCCTATTCCTGCATCCCTTTGCCCATCCAGCCCTCCCACCACCACCATGCTCTTGTATCCTACCATCAACGCACTCCAGCCAGACCCCACATATCAAGCCTGCTTTCCGGCAGACCCCTCCCACACACTGAACCCCTCATTTTTTGGCCCCATCCCAGAGCTCTGGTGTGTGAGGGGCATATAGGGAATGTTTTTCTGCTTCTCATTTGGCCACATCCATGAGCTAGGGGAACACACAATTTTTAATGTGTAGAATTAGAATATTTTAATTCTCAAGGATTATTAAGATATCCATCATTTGGTTTCCCTCGCATTTGGATTTTTAGGTGTTTTAAAGCCTTTGATTTATTAAGGAGTCATGCTACATAAATGTGTAAATCTGTAACATTGTAGAAAAGTGATAAAAATGCATTTGTATGCTAAAACTGATTCTTGTTTCATAAGTTGTAAAAATTAATGTCTTAAATATATTTGTGCACGTTTCTAACTTTGGTATGGAATATTTTTTAAATACTGGTTGAGTAATATTTCATTATAACACTGGAAGATTTACCTGGTGTTACTCAGGTCAACAATCTCCCTGTATGACTGGGGGGGAGGAAGGGGAATATGTTCAGTGCCCCCCCACCTTCCCCTAAGGGATGATTGAAGATGCAGGCTGCCCAAGGTCGAGAGAACAACCCCACTCCTCTCACCACACGTTTGCAGCCAGGTGAGAAGCACTTCATGGCTGCTGCAGCTCTAATAGACACAGCTGGGGGAGGTCCAGGTTTATCTGCCTCCTGTTCTTGTGCAAAAACTTGCAGAGTGTCTATGCTGCATGCATGTTCTTGTGCAAGTAATTTACGGTGTAGCTTCAGAAAAGAGGGCTTCTTGAGGAAGAGTCATTCCTCTCCCCACAAGGAATAAGCCTTTTTGCCCAAGAACTCTTGCGCAAGAAGGCAGTGGACGGGCAATGTGGATTTCTTGTGCAAAAGCACCACTCTTGTGTAAAAGCACATGGCAGTACAGATGCACTCTTGCACAAAATAGTTCTTGGGCAAGAAGCCTGCAGCGTAGCTATAGCCCTACTGCTTTCAACCTTTTCTCATAAATCATGTTTTCTACACTTGAGTTATTTATTTTCTGGATTCTCTCATTTATTCATATCTTTAACTGTAGTGCCTAAAATTGAGTGAGACATTCTAGCTGTGGCCTTTCTAGTGTCATGCAGAAGGGTAAATGTCTCACTCATTTTACATTTGACACTATCAATACATTGCAGAATGAGGCTGACTCTTTTTGCTGCAGTGTACACCAATTTTTAGTGCTATTCATTTGTGTGCACACTGCAACTTTATAATTTGAGAGGATCTTATTTTTCTTCCTGGCAGCATGAGAATAAGTTTCAGTGAATTCTCTTTGCAAATCAAAGGTCCATTTGCCCAAATCAAAGTTGGAGCAGAGGTTGCTACTCACCATTACTAATGACACTTCAAACATTTCTGTAATTTTAGTAGGTCTTCAACACCATGTAAATAAAGGCATGTATATGCTTTCCTTGTGAATTCTGCAATCTACCACTGTTCCCTCTAATTTTTCCCATCTGGGTGTAGAATAAATGTTATGTGCACCAAGGCATATTCAAATGTGTACCACCTGTAGAAACAAAAGACCCTAGCTGGGGGGCACTCTACTAATCAGCTGGGTGGTATCTGTATCTTTACTGTGTGGCCACAAGTGTGCAAGCAGAATCCATGTATTCTGCTGCAGTTACATTTCTCATCCACAGGTGCTACTATGGCACCAGAAGAGAGTGCACCAAGCCAGTAGAGAGATGAAGGTGCACTCTTAAAGGAGAAGGAAGCGCTAGCAGAATGGAGTAGGGCACAGTGGGCTACTATGATTTAATACTTTGGCTAGGCTGTGTGCATAAAACGTATGTAATGGTCATTTAAAAATACAAATTCAAAGTTCGAGTAATTTTATTTACAAACATGCAAAATAAACATAACCTACAAATGAGCCTTCCCTCTCTCATCTGCTTTATGTTCAAGGTTCTTATCCTACTCATAAGATAGGATATTGAATGTGTAACATTTTCTACATGTCATTACCCCCCCCCCCCCCAAGTCAACTACATACGTCACTGCCAATTTGTATCTTGGTAAGGTTTTTTATACTTCTCAGTTCTGTACTATAATTTACATTGAGAATTTTAAAATGCAAGATACATTCAACAATGCAGAAAGATCAGCAAGTCTCACTTATTTCTAAAGGTACAGTACTTTTAAAATCCCTTAAACATTAGCTTTAAACAATTTAAGTGGGGCAGGTGGCACTTTATTGCTGCAGTGCTTTTAAAATATATATCTTGCTGGTTGAAGTCTGGTGTTAACACTAATTCAGTCAGGGAAGTCCCTATTAAAATGTAAGGAGTCTTAGATATCAGGCTCAGGTAATCTTCGTGATTTTTTTAAAAATCAGATCTTCATTATCAACCAGTGCACAGTGACATCTCTCCCAGAGAGGGATATTTGTACCTAGCTTTGAAAGAAAAATAATTGTTGTATAGATATGCACAATTTTTTTAAACAAGACTATCAACCTGCAAGTCACTAAAATTGTTTCTCTGACAACTTGTCTGTAAGTACAAATAAATAGGAATATATGGCAGAATAAGTTTTTGTAGTGTACTTAAGTGAATAATAGTTCAGAGATCCCTATGCAGAAGTTATTTGAAACCAAAGTGAAAACACTCACTAAGGCTATGTCTAGACTCACGGCTTCTTGAGCAAGCACAGCCGTTCTTGCGCAAGAATCTGCAGAGCGTCCACTCTGCCCACTGGCTCTTGCACAAGACGACTTACAAAACAGCGTGGTAAGAGGGCTTCTTGCGCAAGGGCTACACTCTTTTCTAACAGGTGTAAACCCTTTTGTACAGGCTAAAATGGCCATCAGAGCTTTCTTGTGCAAGAGAGTGTCCACACTGACATAGATGCTCTTGCGCAAAAGCACATCTTGCACATGGCAGTGTGGACATTTTCTTGCGCAGGACTTCTTGCACAAGAACCCTTGTGCAAGGTGTTCTTGCGCAAGAAGCTGCCACTGTAGACATAGCCTAAGAGAAGAGAATAAAAAACCCTCAACAGTACAGAAAATCTAAAGAACTGAGCTAGATGTTAGTCCTGTTTTGAAATCCAAACTCAAGAATGCTCTCTACTACTCTACATGTATAAGCAAGCAGCTGTTTCACTTCATGCATTTTTAGAAACAAGTCAGTTTTGATCACAAACTTCATTAATAGGTCTTGTTTCCAGGACTGATTAAGTTAGCTATCTAGTTCACATTAAGACAGCACATATAACATAGTGGAAGTCAACAACATAGCATACATTTCTCATAAAAGCAAATTAATTTTTAGTTAGACCAGTCACATTGATTTATCACAAATCCTTACTGGAAAATACAGTAAAAGCCTATTTCAGCTCTCAAACACTCTGCCTGGTGGCAAGTCACTTGCTATGTTTCAACAGTGGCAGCGATTTTCTTCATTGATGGTGAAGATGATGAGAAGTCTTGGCATCTAAAATTGCCCTTTTTGTTTAAAAGGGACTCTCCCCAGGAACCTAGGATATACGCTGCAATTCCACACTAGGTTTCTCAGTTTGGGCACTGACTATCTACTGACTGCATAATTAAACATTTTAGATAAATATAATACTTACAATTGCTCAAGGTAGTAAATGATATTTATTTAGGGTGGGGACATCTCTCCAAGGCAGCTTCCATTCGGCTCTGTTTTAAACCCTATGGGACACGGATAGAGCAAGAGTTTGTTATTCAAGTTTAAAGCTTCATTTATTTTATTTTGTCTTTGCTCATTATGGTAAAATATTTTGGACCAAATATTCTCGTCTCTAAGTAGATTTTATATGGATAACAGACTGAAGACAAACAGCCAACATATTATACTGCAATTAGGAACTAAAACTTAATTACAGGGCATCCCTGCTATAAGTTGCCCCAGTACACATTCGTTCCACATTACAGTTGTTGATGCTTGTAGGAACTGATGTGTTATAAGTCTTCCTATTCCTCACTCTTAAGTTGCGCAGTAACAAAAAAACCACACCACCACCTCCACACCACACAAAAAACACCCTGCACACAAATGGAAGTCCCAGGAAATTTTTTCCTCGTTTAAACTGTTTCACTAAGTCCAAGTTTTTTTGAACGTATTTTAGACTTCTAGCAAGGATGGCCTGTATTTGCTTTTGTCTTGATATGTATCCCTACAGAACAGCTTGAGAAATTTTTGCTATTTAACTGAAGGTAAATTCTGTTTAATTTTCAGTCCACATTTAAATGTTATATCAAAAAACAAATGTGATTATCAAGGTCTGAAAAGTTAACTTTTCCAAATTCTTTTCTTCCTTTACAGTTATGCAAAAATACAGGTTCTCTCATCAGTGTGGAGCTTCTGCATGAGTTATCCATGTACCACAATGCCCAACTTTCCACCAGTCAGCAATGAAGTATGTTGATGGGGGAAGGCAGGTTAAGAACAGAGTTGCTCTACCTTACTCCTCACCAATATCAAGCAGTTGTTCTTCTTTTCTAATCTTTATCAAACCAAAGAATATTTAACAAGTCCAAATTTACTTGAACCATACAATCTGTTCTTCAGTTATGACAAACTGCATACGGGAATATTCCACTAAACTGGAAAGTTGAAACTGTTTCTCAAATTATTTTTCAGTATATTTAAATGTACAAATATAAACATAGCGTATACATTATTCAAGTGGATTGATTTGCTTCTGTTTGCAGAAAAACTGGTACACTTCAGCCTTTAAAGCTAGGTTCTTGTAAAGTAAAAGCTCGGGGGGGGGGGGAGGGGGGGAAAAAATCACTGACTTAACACCACAACTCAAAACTATATTACATATGCAACATTTCAACAAGTCACTTGTCACCTACCAGATAGTAGCCAGTGTGATAGCCACTCATATACCAAGCTATTAACATACTTCCCAAAGCATCCTCATCTTCAGGAGAGTCTGGACCCATGGGTGGTGGTGGAGGAGGAATCAGCTAGGAGATTGAAAAAAAAAAACCCACACTCTGAACTGGCTTTATTTAATTTGTTATTTATCTGACAGGTGCAGAAATCAACGACAACAACCAACTCTGAAGTTATTAACAAATGAAACACATTCTTGCACACACTTCACAATAAGGTAACTAAAAATAAGGTTTAAACACCTTATTTACAAAGGCACATGTACCACTGCTCTGTATTCAGCTCCTATGATCAGTATAATCTGTGTCAAATTTTGACACAGATAGGGCTTTCCTATATACAAAACTCTGACTATATTGATGATATGAAAGCACTACAAATCCACTAATGTAAATGCAGTTATATTAGTTATTGTTCCAATAAGGGAAGGGAAATAAGAGGTCAGTATAAAGGGAACTTAATATCTGTTGAAAATAATAATATTTGGAATAATAATGGGAAAACACTAAACAAACCATAAATTCCTTTATTAAATACATGGGCCAAATATATTTAATGGAGCTGTTCTAAAATGGAGCTGTTCTCCCCAGCAATTTTACATTACAGCAGGACAAATGTTACCTAAAAAGCCTAACTAATAAGCAATTTGGTTGATTTTATTACATAAGAACAACCAAACGTTTTAAGTATTAGATCAAGATACCTCCAAATGGATTAACTCCAAGGAGTGCTCAGAACCTTATTTGTTGGTCATTTACAAGGTCAGGCAGGTTTTAGCAATGAATTCTTAAATGAGTTTACTTATTTTTATACCCTTTTAACAAACAAGTGATGTCACTGCCAATTCCAAACATCAGATAAAGATCAATTTGAGATTAATTTACCCTTATTTCTGGTCTTGATTCAAATAAGATTTATCATCTTTCCTTCCAAAAGGTTTTTGGCCTCTTCTCCTTGCTGTCTAACAGACTTCCCACTTCATCAGGGTTCACATGGGCTTAAACATTGGTGTACGGATTGAGAAGGCCTATGTTGGCACATTTTAAGACAGATTCTCTTTGTTTGATTTAAAACTATCGGCAGTCATCCCTCTGCAGTCAGGGGCCTTCTTTTTAGAAACTTCATTAGTTATTCATTGAACCAGACAGACTCATACTGGGAGTGTTAGCAGCAACTTTGTGAACAGGATTTGGTAATGGAGCATGGATGACATCTAACTGTAACTGAGCTTCCATACCATCTGGGAGAAATAGTTTTAGTGTGGAGACCATACAGTCCATGGATAACTTTGTGTGTTCTCTGTCACATCTACACCAGACTGGATAATGTCACCAGACAGAATTTCACATGGTGGGCTTTCCTCAGATCATTTACTCAATCTCTGACTGTTTATGCAGGTACCATTACTCTTAGCGTCTTGAAGATAGAACTTAACTGTCTTGTGGGTAGGCCAGACAAGGGCATGGTTCCTGGACAGCACCTAACAGTTAAAGGTGCTTGGTATTATTTTGAGCTGGCTAGCAGCGAGCCATGGAATGGCCAATTTTGACATGTAGACATGCTCCTGAAACTGATGAAAGTTTGGGCAGCATCTGAAGATGGCCAAGGCTGAAGTCATTAAGGAAAGATTGGGGATGCCGGGTCAAGCAGCAATGAACAGAAACTCTCCCTAATCCAGACTGCCTTCCACAATTTTTAACCCAAATTTCCCCAGCAATTTTACCTTACAGCAGGACAAATGTTACCTGTACATGAGAGGCCTAAGAACTCGTTGCACTGTGTAAACTGACCCTGGCAATAATCCAAGGAAAAAAATCCATAACATCCTTTAACAGGATCAGCAGCACCTCAGAAAAAAAAACCCTAGAAGGTGCAACTTTCAATCCACGCTCATCAGGGAAAACAGGAACAAACACCTGATTTTACAGACAGAGAAGCAAGACTCTCTGAACATGGATTTAAAGACATCCCAAAGTAGATGAGTCACACACAAATACTTATATTTGGGATTCAGACTGCCTTCTTTTTTTCCTTCTTCCATAAAAACCACTTACCAAAATTTTGACCAATGAAGCATAAAAGCAAAAGATTAGGGGGCTGGAGCCCAGGAAAAAAGAAGGCTCAGTGTCCAGTTTCACAGCCCAGATGAAGAGTTGGAGTTGTATCAAGTCTTCGCTCCGCAAGAGACAGTAAGATCCATATGACAGTCCACATTCATCATCTTCACACATCAAGATAATGAAGAGTGGGTGGACCCTGACTAGGGGTAGGAAAGCTAAACACTGTTCTCTTCCCCTAATGGGTAAAAGTGACCTGAGGTTAAGAGTTTCAAGCAGCCACTCAAATAAGGAATTTGAAAAAGGGTGCAGATAGGGTGCTGCAAACTCTTCTCCACTCAGGCAGAAATTAACAGGAAGAGTTTTCCAGGGACAAACTGAAGGCCTCTTCAACTCAGAGAGAAGATGACAGAGTAAGGGTTTGCTGGAGCTCATGGAGGGGTCACCCTTCGGAAGACTGGGGAGTGGATGTCCCAGTCAGACCAGCTGTCTTTGGAGGGCAGAGGGGGTGTCGCTCACAGGGTATGGCTACTGGAAGTCTGAGTGAGCAATCTCCCAGGGGTCTCCAGCCGCCTGGCCAATGGTGGGGGGAAGGATCTGTTCTGCTCAGGGTCTTTGCAGACTGCTATGCATCGGGATGCTGTCTGTCACGCTCTCCTGAGGAGCAGAGGCTCCATTGGCCCAGCAGAGTCAGCTTGGCTCCAGGAGAAGTCTGTTGGTTGGGCCTGATGCCTCCTGCTTCGTATCGTTCGTAGGCAGCCACCAACAACGAAAACTTTCTTCTGACATTCCCTGCAGCAGCCACCATAGTGATTGGAAATCTACCCAGTGTACCAAGGGCAGCACTCCGGGGGAAGGGAATACTATATTTCTGGCCTTACCACTTATTTTCAAATGCCTTCCTTTTACTTGCTAATCAGGGCTGCTCTGTACACACATTTTCTAAATCAAACTTATGCTAATTTTATATTTATTCTACAACATCAGTATAAGGATTTCAGTTAAAAAAAAAAAAAAGTCAGACACCTAACTGAAATAGTTACACCAGTACAAAAACTCCATATAAAAACAGATTTTTACTCCATAGATCCTTGTTAATAGATCCATAATAGAAATTTACTTCTTGTGAGCCTGAATACATTCACCAAAAGCTGCAAAGGAATTTATAATTGGAACATTAACTGGAACAGGGCACATACATAGTAGTCAATAGGTATTCATTTCAATTTATAAGCAGGTACATGTGCTTTAAAAAAAGTGAACACAAATATTTGCTCTTAAGTCTATTTTTCACACACCACTTACCGGTGGCCCTGTTGGAAATGGTGAGGGGCAGCTTGATAAGAAGGGTGGTGGTCCACTGAATTTTGATCCGGACTACAGTGAAATAATTGAATATGAAACAAAATTTTGAAATTTCTGCCTTAAATTATGTTGCAACAGATCACAAAATTACTTAAGCAAAGGATAGAAAGTCCCAATGACTTAATTCATCAACAGTATAGGAATATGGCTAACTATAAATGATTTTTGCCAGTATTCTCTGATGTGTGAGCATCAGCAAGCCTAGCAAAAAACAGTGACTGTGTTTATTAAATTACTTTATTCTGATAACTGTGTACCTGCTGAAATTTTCAATGGACACATTAACATGCTGGGGAGGGAGAGAGTGGCTCCATGGGAATCTGTGCATGAGGGGAGCTGGCTTTTAAGCTGCCTTCCTGCCCAGGCTCATCGGTTAACTATTTATTTGTTTACACTGTGACATCCCTAGTTGTAACGACTTGTCTGTTAGAGTTAATGAAACTTGAAAATTTTTAAAAAGTGTTTAAGGACCGCCATCAGCCAGCAACTCAGGAGATTGCTGCAAATCGCAAATGTGAAATATTTAAGTAACATTTATTTTATTAAACTAAATCATAAGTGCTATTGAGTTTGTGTGTGTGATTTAATTCTTACCCTTCCTAATATACTACTGCTGAATCTGCAGGTTGACACAGGTACTAAATATTATGTACTTATTTCCTAAACTAATAAAAAAATCAAGTTATCAAAAAATACACAAAGTATACCCCTCTTAGAAGTTGTAAAATGCTGTACTTGGTTGTAAATTAACATGTTTTAGTAATCAAATTTGCACAATTGATTCAGAAATGTGAAGTGGTATCAGTGGGAAATTTGATTTAAAACAAGTATTTTTTTATGACTGAATATTGTGATTTAAACCAATGATTTAGATAAATGTACCCTACTGTGTCTATGCTCATATTTAAAGACAAAATTACAGGCTCTGCTCTTAGTTTATACTGGTTTGCCACTTATGGGATTCTCTTGTAATGGTCCGAAAATAAAGTCAATTATTTTTGTTTCAATTGCTGCATCATATCCCATCTATTTGGGATTGTAAATACATAGGGTGACAACTTAGCCCCAAAGAAGTCAATGAAAAAAAAATCCAACTATCAGTATGTCTGGATTTCATGCCTATGGTTTACTACAGGGATATACATTAAGGTTCAAGGTTTGTCTTGAAAGTTAGGAGATTATATATATAAAAAAAAGTTGATTATCTGATAGTATTTTGACTAGTCGATATCCTCCCCCCCTTTGCTGCTTCTGAGATAGAGGCAGCAAAGGGGGAGGGGGAAGAGAGAAATACTTCGAAGGGGCAGCTGCAGATCAGCTGTGCGGCAGCTGCCCCTTTAAAATGTGGCCTGTGCACCTTTCAAAGGGGCAGCCGTTGAGCCTGGGATCAGCTGGAGACTCCCCTAGCAGCATGCACTGTAGCTTGGAGCCTGGGGTCAGAGAAGAACTTAGTGTCCCCTGCTGACCCTGGGTTCCATGGGTTTGAAATGCACAAGAGCCTCCGCTGGGGACTTTTGTGCATTTCAAAGCAGGCACAATGTGTACAGCCTGGAGTCAGCCCAACTTCCCGCTGGCCCCAGCAGAGGCTCTTGTACATTTCAAAGGAGGTATGTGGAAGTGCCTACTGACTAGTCAATGGAAATTCCATCTATTAGTCAATTAACTGCATTTTAACATCCTTACTTGAAAGTTTAACATCATACAAGTGTTGGAATTTAACGTCTACAAGAAGAGTGGGAAATAAGTTATTTTCTCAGGAGTTGGGAAATAAGTCATCTCTGAAGATCCTGCTCTGCTTCAGATCAGTATCACAATTAATGACAGTGTGCTTACCCTTTGCAGACCTGGTGGTGGAGGTGGCAGAAAATGAGCATTCCAATTAGAGGATTTTAAGTTTGTAGAGTTGTATTTGTTTCCAGGTGACTGGGAGGACTTTTCACTTTCATCTGTTGAATAAGGAGTCTCATTTTCATTCTAGAAGGAAAATTTTATTTTTAATTTAAACTCTGGCAGACTTGTTCCCAAGTAATATCTCCCATCTGTTTACTGCAAATGCAATGTGAAATCTTTCACTAGGAATGGCTTATCCACATCCTCATCTTCCATCTTGATTTCTGCATCCTCCTCCACTCTGATTTCTTAACTCTGCCCCTTGCTAATTCAAAATATACCTCCTTGTCTTTCACTTTGAGCCTGTAATCCCTTCTCTTTAAACCTTCACTGTCTCTTCCCTTTCTATCACATAAAGTTCAATCTTCTTGACCTCACATCCAAGGCACTTATAGTTCTGCTCCTCCCCTTATTTGCTCATTCTTTTTTGCACTGCTCCCTTATTACTAGCACTGCCACTAGTTGTCAGCCTTGACAACCCAGTCCTCCAGTTCTCCCACTCTACCCTCTTTTTCTAGTCTTCTATACATATCAGGAACATGGATTTTGATTATCTATACTTTTGAAAGTGACTTTAAACATTTTAATGCCAGGGCTATTTCTTAGCACATACGCACACACAAAATGTGTCTAATCTCACATGAAATCCACACTGAATACTAAGCATCAGCAAAAACAGTAGATTATCTATGTTTTTCTGTAAGAAAGGGTCAAAAGTTTGCAGTATACAGGGGAAAAGACAACTATTTTCAGACCTGCCATGTCTATTACACCATTAGCAAAGTTTCCTGATGTCCAGCAGTGCTGACTGGAAATTGAAACAGATTGGTATGTGCCTGAGAAAGACAGCATCTCCTTTCATTAAAAAATTATTACGTGAATCAGGAGAAGCAGCGTTTTGCAATAATGCTGCATGTGAGAGTTAGAATTGTGTGAAAGTCACAAGACCATATGCCAAGGGTGAGGAACCTTTTTTGGGTCGGAGGGGGAGGGGCCACTGACCCACAGAAAAGTCAGTTAGGGGCCACACACAAGTGAGAAGCAAACACACACACACAAAAAACAAAAAATGCCCCCACACCACAAAGTGGCCCCTGACTGAGAAGGAGAAAGATGCTTCCCACATTCCCCTTGCACACCAGAGCCTTCGGGGGTAAGGGGGAAGCAGACTAGTAGATTTTGTGTGCTCCAGCCCTGCCGTGGGGCAGCAGGGGGGCTTGAGCACCAGCACAGGCTTCCCAATACCTGTGGGATGGGGAAAGCACTGAGCCTCTGGGGCCGTATCCAAGCAAGCCAGGGGCCACATACAGCCCCAGGTTTCCCACCTCTGCCATATATAGTCCTGGTATGGTAATAGTAATAATAGTACCACTTACCTCCTCTAAAATACTTTTCATCAAAAGCTCTCTCAGTACTTTACTTTATCATCCCCATTTTACAGATGGGAAAACTAAGTCCAGGAAAGGAAGTCACTAGACCAAGGTCATCCAGCAAAGCAGTGGCAGAGCTGGGAAATGATGTTATGTTTCCAGAGTCTCAATCTAGCACCCTATCCACGGAGCCACACAACCAAACAAGCAGTGCTTTCCACAGACTCATGACTACTTATATCAAGGATGACTTTTGGTTCACATATGCTATTGTTCCTACAGTTCTACGAAAGGAATATAACAAAAGTTACTAGTTTTTGCTTATTTTCCATAGAATATTGTTTATATTTGCCCTCTCACCTCCCCAGCATTCTGCTCCTCATTTTCTTTTTCAATGGTGTTTGGAAGAAGCAGATCACATAGATTGTGCTCCTCCCTATTTCCATACCCAGTGTAAACAACAACGCAGGTCCCCCTCTTCTGATTGACTGAGGCAATAGTTGCTAGGTATACATTGCCATCCTCAGACCAAACTGCATTACAGGCATCACCAACTCTCCACTGCAACAGAAGTAAGAAATGTTAAGTGGACAGCTGTATCTGACCTCTAAAATGTACTTTCCACCAATGCAACGTCTCATCCTCAAGTGTTTAAAACATCTATATGCTAACATATCCATATATTATGTGTACTAACTTTTGAACTACATACCACAGGATGTGCCTTTTCATCCTACAGATTTTTCTTAGTATCCAATTAATCTGTTTCTCAGCTTGGACCCAGCAGAGCAAGAATTTGTATCTTATTTACAGTCCCATTGAGGTCAATAACTAAAATCTTCCCTTGATGAGCAAATAAACCGTATGCTTTAAAACTATGAATACGTGCAATGCAAAAACATTAGCACTTTTGCAGTTTTTATTGTCACCTGTTTCAAGGGTGCTGCGTTGCTTTTCTTCCTGCTTCTGTTCTTTTTACTATTTTTTCTCTTTGTCCCTGAGCATTGGTCTTTGTCAGAAGGTTCTGAACACTCACCATTCTTTAGAGCATTCTACAAAAGAAGACAAAGATTCAATGAATTGTACCCCAACATTTCAAACTTCTATCCACCTATATCACAATAGCAATATCAGAGAGAGCTAACCGGGGGGCTGGACATACCAAATTTCTCTTGTCCTCATATTTATTTTGTCTACATTTCATATTACTGCAAAAAGGTTAACTCAATTTAGATAAGTGAAAAGCCAGAATATGATATTTGCACTTGCATGATATTTGCACTTGCATGTCTATGATACTTTTGACACAATATGCTGACCCAGATGGACTTCTCTGCACAATGGGTGCTTCAGCAGCACAGCTATGCTGGTGTATCTGTGGCACTGCCGTTCTGTCCTGAAGACCACTTCCTACAACAAATGGGAAAGTTTTTCCCATTGCTGTGGATTATCAACTTCCTCAAGTGGAGATAGCTCATCAACAGAGATATACTTCTCATAATGCCAGAAATTAGGCTGGTATAGGTATAGAGCCAAAAATGTTTGTTTTTTATAATCTGAGCAATGTAATTATGCTGATCTAAATTTTAAGCATAGTTCAGGCCTGTAACAAAGGGATGGGAAGAAATCTTCCCCCCATTAAAAAAGAAAAAAGCTGCAGGAACAATAATTCCCAGTTTGAAGAGTATCAGCGCCCACCTTCGGAGGCCGTCAAGGATAGTTGTGCCCCTCTCAGTCCAGCAATTCAAAGCTTCGTTGGAACTGCAGAGGCACCTTTGGTCCCGATCCCGCACGAAGCTCCCCGCCCGCGCTGATCTGGGCCATGCAGAGCAAAGAGAAGCAGCTTTGGGTGGGAGAGGAGGGGTGCGGGAGAGCCCAGTACCTTAAACGAGGCCACCGCTCTGTCGTACGCCTTTATCAGGGCGGTGTCATCCCAGATGTCCGAATCGTCGCTCTGTGGCGCGAGAGGAGACAGGGAGTTTAACCACCACGTGCAACCCGCCCGGCTCAGCCTCCCCCCCCCCCCCCACGCCCCGGGGTCACGCGCGCTCGGGCCGGGAGACTGGACGGGGTGAAAACCCGCCCAGGCCGCTAACGGTCCCCGGGCAGCGCTCGCCGCACGGAGCGGGGCCCGGGTGCGGGAGCTGCCAGGCACCAGGCCCGGCCCAGCCACGCGGCCCCTGGCCCTAGCCGCAGGCTGCGGAGGGAACGCCCTGCCCCGAGCACCGCCCCGGGAGAAAAAACTCCTGCCCGTGAGTAGGGCACCTGCCCGCCCCCCTTACCTGCCCGGCGCCGCGTGTAAACAGCACCGCCTCGGCCCCGCCAGGGCCTGCCATAGCGAAACCTGGGCCGGCTGGGGACCGCCACTTGCGTCAGTCAGCGCGCATGCGCGGCCCAGCACCCTGAAGGGCGGAGCTTGATTGGTTCCGGCAGCTGCCTCGGTCCCTTTGTCATTGAACCGCCCCCTTACTAGGGCGGGAGCGGGCTGCCTGCTGCCCCCCTCCCACCGCTTACAGCTGCAGCCGCTCCTCCTACTCCGGTGCCTTCTCCCATAGCAGTGCTGGAGTGGCTAGAGGAGCTGCCATTGCTTTAGCTGACTCCTCCAATGTAAGGCTCGTCTCTCGCTTTCCTCCTCCTCCACTCTGTCTCTAACCCCACATGCCACACGACCGGGGGTTATCTGTTAATTTCCCACTTAAACGTGATTTCTGCATAAGAAACAAGAGCACACACTGACGCAGCAGGCAAGTGCCCTTGCATAGGTTGTTTTTTCTTCTGGCAGAAAAGACTAAATGGATGACAAGGCTTAAAGTGCACGATTTTAAGTAGGGAAAAGAGAGGTAATTCAAGGGAAAATACTGATTGTCCCATAAGCGTCTAAAGAGCAAAACAGACATCTTAGTGCAGGGCTACTCAACTTTGGAAGGCCTGGGAGTCACAATGATGCTCATAGCACATACCGAGGGCCGCAACTTAAGTGTGGTTGCGTATACATGAAACACTGTCTTTCCCACAGAGGGCCATGAATACAAAGAATAAGGCAAGACTATTCAACACACAAGCCCCATTTAAGTCAGTTCTGCTGATATTTTTAACTACTAAAGCATGCATCAACAGAAGACCCTTATATTGACTACATTTTTGTTTTAGCTCCCAGCCGCAGGCCCACAAGTTAAGCCCTGAATAAACACAAACTGCACCATGGGCTACAAACGGAACGCAGGTCCCATGTTGAGTAGCTCTATCTTAGTGCAAGAATCCAAAACCAAAGCTCAAGAGGCTAGGGCTGTTAAGTGTGTAATTTGTTAATTGTGTAGTTGACAAAATTTGTCAACTACATGATGGGTCAATAAGGGGTAGCATTACTTCCACTCTATCCCAGTTCTTGCTGGGTCCCATGTCCACCCCTGCTGCGGCTCTGCACTACAAGCATTTGTAATACAGAGCTGAAGCAAGGGTTGATGCTGGGTCCCAGCCTGAGCCAGTGTTCCTGGCTGCACGCCAGTTCTTAACTGCTCACACCAGCAGGGGATGATACCAGGTTCCAGACCAAGGCATTACTGAACCACACAATTTACTTGGGGAGGGGATAAGAAAGTGTTGCATGTAGTTGATAACATTAACTGCAAGCATCCTTACAAGAAACCAAGGCCCAGTTCAGTTCAGAAAATATTTGTTGTGTAAGAAAATCTTGTGTTATATTTACAAGGCAATGAGTGTACCTCAACCCAGGGAAAAATTCAACTGGTATGCCTGTGGTAGGTATTGTCGTACTTTGGTGGTCCGTAGTAGCAGCAGTTCAATGTTGTCTGGTCAGGGTTATCAGGGTCATCCCTGCATGCTCCTGCCAGGACCTCTACTCCCTTGGTGACAATAATCTTTCGGCTGCATGCGTAACACTCAGTGCTCCCTTTATTGAGAGTGTTAGACCCCGTGCACTTCGGTCAACACAGGAGATCTGAGAGCCCCCGGAAACGACAGATGCAAGTAAGGTTTGAAATCAATCAAGCAGGTTTATTGTCAAATGCCAAGGTCTAACAGTTGGTAGCAGAGATCCTACAATGCTACACCACTGCACCTTTGGCCTGCAGTTACAAGGTACCAACCCCAAGCAGGCCTATTGGCAGATAACAAATATTAACAGTGGTTAGTCAGAGTTAAGCCACTGTGCATTCTGTAAGTCTTAGGCAATGACACTTGCCGTTCAGGTGGCTAGCGTGCCCCCTCCCCAGCTCAGCCAGTGTGCTTCATTTGTGGTCTTTTTATAGGCATGTACAAACAACTTATATCATTTATTTACATACCAGGTTACCACCCTCTGTTGCCTAGTTACCACCCCTCACCTTACATAAGGGGGGCTTATTTACTAGCCTGCATGCTGTCAATCTTGACCTGGTCCTGAACCTAGGTCAGTATGTGCATTAGTTTTTGGGGAGTCTTTGTATGAAGACAGTTCTTAAGATGTTCTGCTACTGCCATTTGGCTTTGTGAAAGGGTTGTGTTGAGGCCTACCCAGAATATGTCAAATGAGCACCAGTTTAATTGTAAGTGGAAAGGAAAGGCAGCACTCAGATACAGGAGAAAAACAAAATTTGATTGGTTGACCAACAATAACCCTGCTTTTAGGGAAGTAACTCACTCAGACAGCAGTATGCAACAAAGTGCAGATTACCCCAAATGGAGCAGACGAAAGTTTTTTGTAGGGGCAGAATGAGACAAAAATCTAATGTCAGCAATTGTCAGGCAAGTGGAGGAGTACCAAAATACTGAAACAGGGTATATAAGGTGGGCTGAAACAGACCAAGAGCAGACGGGTTGTGAATCCAAAAAGCCAGGTCTGATCAACCAGGGCTCCCTCCCCGGCGCTGAATCTCACTGCTGCACATAAGCGCCAAAAGGGGAACGAATACCGGTCGTAACTTGCAACGAAAAATCCAAAGAAAGGAAAAACAAAGAAAAGAATGCCTCCTGAATCTAAGCAATGCTTATCTTTCTTAACGTGAGTATTATATAATTGTTAACTCCATAAATTGTTTAAAGGTAAATCAGGAGGGTATATCTGTAGGAGAACTTGTTTTTTTACTGTACTGTTTTTCTACTTTCTTTGTATATTATATTGTCTTAAAAGAATCAAAAATAGCGAATTGATTTAAATGGAAAATTATAAAGTAAATAGAAAAAATAAAAAACTTTGACCCTAAAAAGAAGTATTCCTCTATCTGTGGTTTCAAATCCTTTAAAGAACCAAACCCAGTTACCAAAAAGCTTAGTCTGTACTTGGTGCCTCTGTGTCCTTCCCTGCTCTACCTACCTTACACAATTATCAATAGGGCCTCTTTCTTGGCTCCTGTGTTACTGAACCAAAGTCTTGCTCACTAGATTCCAGGCCTGTTGCTGTTTCCATGTTTATGCCTCTATTTAGGCCTGCTGCCTGTTAACCAGTGAATTGAAGGTGAGTATCATATACACCATGAAAGTGTAGCTCATTTCTACACTATGAAAGTGCATTATGCAGTTGTAAAGTGCTGTAACTTAATGCCTGTTTTACTTTTGCAAACATTTTCCAGTACTGAATTTTGCACCTCATGATTGTCCTAACAGGTACTAGACCTACTTAACCCCTATTATGAATATTAATTCTGATCACACTTGCCTTATTAGTACTGCTGTGGGAACTTCCACCCTGCCCAGCAGTTCTGAGCTAGCAAGTTTCATTACACCATTTTTATATCTCAGGAAAAAAACATAGGGAACACTACGTCTCCATATGCATAGCAGCATGTTTATAGCTTTGTTGACACTAGTTTTTCTTGTATTGCACCCCAGAATCAATATAACAATGGCGGAACAGCTGCAAGTTATCCTATTAACCAGCTGGGAGCATGCAACTCCCACAAAGTATGGGACTTGCAACCTTTGTGCCAGTTGAATATATTTCCACAACTATTACTTTAGTCCTTCCCTCATACAGTATATATACTGTATATAAAGTGTTCTTAACCCTTTTTATTGTACATACTGTAATGTTTTAGTTTGAAGCATTTTTTACCCTTTTTGCTCAGTTCAGCTGCTGCTGCCACCTTAGAACTCATTTTTTGCCGAAGCTCACTCACTAGACTCTTGCCATTGATGCCGGACTATCAGGAGTGCCGGACTATTGGAGTTTTACTGTACTTACCTTTCTCATTTGCAAAGTACTTGTTCCATCAAAGCAAGAATTAAGCTTAATTCCTCACACCAGTATGATACACATTTCCAGTCCTATGACACATAAGCATAGTAAGGTATGAAGCTCACTGCACTGTATGTTTTACTTCAGCTTCTTCTGCACATGAGACATTTTAATTCAGATCAAGCTCTTTTAAATTAAGCTTAAGCCTGTCTGAATTAATAGCCTTGTGGAAGGCAGACTGAAGAGCAAGCTCGCGTGTAGTTGGTAGCTTTGACTATACACTTAGGAATCAAAAGGAAACTAGAGTTTGTATCATCTAGATCAGGGACATGTACAATGCAGAGGAAACAGTGAAAGTAGCCTGATGATTTTACCTGCGCATTGCATGTATTGGAAAAAATAGCTTTAAGTTCCTCAAAGCACACCTTGCCTAACACACCCTCTCCCAGCTACTCTGCCAGAGTTCATTTGGCACTCAGTTCACTGCCCCAAGTAGTTAACCTCACTGTAAATACATACAAAAATGCCAAATGAGGAGAAAGGATCAATAGTTCAAAGCATGTTTAAAGAGTCTTTTCCCTTCAATTACTTTTCCAAATTAGTCTAAATAATGAAATGTAACAGTTTCATATTAATGAAAGGGCTAGCTGACAGATCTGAGCATCCTCAGCTGAAAGGCAATGATCCATGGAGTTAAGACCATACATCTGTGGTTATGAGGTTGTTGCCCTTCCCACCCAGACAATTTTTAACTAAGTGAGGCTGAAGTAAAAAAGCTTGCAAGTAGATGTACTGTGGGAAAAGTTACAAGATTCATTAAATGAGCTACATCAGCTTAAGAGTCTTTTGAAAGTTAGTTGTTTGAGAAAGCTGCACTTTAAGTTAGTTTTTTAATTCAAGCCTAGCAAGAGGGATAAAGTAGGTACCATTTCAAGTTTACACTTCATGCAACATTTTATTGTAAAAATAATTTAAGATGAGATTTACAGTTTAGACCTTTACAAGTCTGAATGCATTGTACAAAGGTACTGGACTTTTAAATTAGTGTACCACTTTGAATGTCTGTTAACCATATTCATAACTTTCAAGTCTATCTGGTAAAACTATAGGTTTAATTGTTTAGTCACACAAGCCATTCAGTGAAGCCAACATTGTTAGTAAAATATGCAATTAAGCTACTACTAAAACTGGGGTGGGCAAAAGGCCATCAGCCTGCATCTGGCCTATCTAGCTCTTTGATCCAGCCCATGTAGAAGTTCCCAGTCCCGCCCCTTAACATGCTGCCTGAGAGCCCAGGATGTGGTGAACCCTTTCAACTGCTTCTATTTAGAGGGCTCACACTTTCTCCAGGTAACAGCAGCTGCAAGGAAGGTGAGAGCCCTTTAAATAGAAGCAGCTGAAAAGGCTTGTGCATTCCTGGCTCCCAGGCAATGTGCTAGCAGCAAGCCCTTTAAATAGGAGTTGAAAGGGCTCGCAGCTCTCCTACTAACATGATGTCTGGGAGCACAGGGAAGGCACAAGCTCTTTCAACTCCTGCTATTTAAAGGCCCCACCCCTTCCGCCTGAGGCCCTTTGACCACTTGAAAAAAAAAATCTTCAAGTGCTTTCCTCCCTCCCCCCCCCAAAAAAAATTGCCCATCCCCGACTAAACTATGTTAGTTACCATACTGAAGAACACTTGCAATTTAAAAACAGGTATTTCAGGTAACTTAAGTCATGATTTAGCTTGATAGCCAAAGTTCTAAATAAGTGCAAATTGAACAAGTCTGCATGTACAAGATAAACATTAACCATTTAATGGTAGGCTACTTTTACAAATAAGTCTGATCTTTTACGCCCTATAACTGTGTGTACTGGAACATTGTCATTTATGTAGCCAGTTTATTTTGCTTCTGCCTGCAGAGACTTCTTCTCGTTAGCTGCTTTCTGCTTTTGCTGCATGATTTCAGAGTCTCTGTAAAAAAAAAAAAAAAAAAAGACAGATGGAGTTAGAATACTGCAAGCTATAGAAAGTATTCCTTCACCATTATTAGGCTTCATCTTACTGTCTACTGGTTATTGTATTGCTTAAAACAAAAATGGAACAAAAATTAAATGGATCGGCATACAGTTCTAACAATATGGCTTTTCTGTAGCCACGTTTGAAGGCCTTTGCTAGGCCTGAACCAAAGCCACCTTCTTCAGTCAGAGCAGCAGCCATTAAATGGAAGGCCTGGAATCACTCACATTCCATCTATTTTGTATTAAAAAGTTTCACACCAGGCTGTAAGGAGGGGATTTTGCCCTGATAGCTCCCTGTTACCAAATGGGGGAAACAGATCTCAAGATGGGTAAAGAAAACTTAAGTAACCCCATTCTGCCTGGCAAGAAACTGCTTAGCAATAGACAATGTTGTGGAATCCTCATTCTATGATCATTGTCATTACAATTTCCTATTGTTTGTCTGTGTGATCTGTCTGGTTTGTAACTGTTGTATAATTAATTTTGCTAGGTGTAAATCAATTAAGGTGGTGGGGTATGATTGGTTAGATAATTATTGGTCAGTAAAGTTTTACTAAAATGATTGGTTAAGTTACAGCTATGCAAGACTCAGGTTTCAGTATATGAACTGGGGTCCAAGAAGGAGATAAGATCCCAAGTAACAGAAGCAGAAATAAGGAAGCAAAAGGCTGGAAGACGACCAAAGGGAGACAAGGAACTCCCAAGAAGAACTCACCTCCAAGACCCAGCCTAAGGTAAGAGCAGCCAGGACTCTCCTGCACAACCCAGATGTGCAGCAGCTAAGATCCAGAGAGACTGACCCTGCTTGGCCAACAGGGGGGAAGTCTTCCTATCTATCAGGAAGAGTGATAATGACACACTGGCTACGTCTACACTGGCCCCTTTTCCGTAAGGGGCATGTAAATTTCACCTATCGTCGTAGGGAAATCCGCGGGGGATTTAAATATCCCCCGCGGCATTTAAATAAACATGGCCGCCGCTTTTTTCCGGCTTTTAAAAAAGCCGGAAAAGAGCGTCTAGACTGGCCCCGATCCTCCGGAAAAAGCGCCCTTTTCCGGAGGGTCTTATTCTTACTTTGAAGTAAGAATAAGACCCTCCGGAAAAGGGCGCTTTTTCCGGAGGATCGGGGCCAGTCTAGACGCTCTTTTCCGGCTTTTTTAAAAGCCGGAAAAAAGCGGCGGCCATGTTTATTTAAATGCCGCGGGGGATATTTAAATCCCCCGCGGATTTCCCTACGACGACTGCTGAAATTTACATGCCCCTTACGGAAGAGGGGCCAGTGTAGACGTAGCCTGTGTGCTTAGCACGTGTATTCTGCTTGTTTGGGAATTGTCAATAAATAGAGGATAAGGAGATCACTGAGGCTCTTTCAGCGGCTGCAAAACCCACAGGAAGTTGTGCCCTGAGCCCTAGGAATTGGATAAGGGTGGGTGTGTAAATTAACAGGGTTCCACCTTGAGCCCTAGGAACTGAGTAAAGGTGTGTCCCTACAGTGTGGAAGGGTTAGAGAAATTTGTGTGGGTCACACAGTGGACCAATATCTAAGCTTAAATACTCATCAGGACAATAGACTGATGGCTCTGCAGAGCATTAGCCCACATACCAAGTCTATTTGCCTGCGTTTTATACACCTCTCTCTATGGAGAGATTTCCAGAGTAACACTGAAGTTCTAGTACGATACTGCTACAGCAGAAGGTACATACTATACATGAAATCAAGGACCAACATTTAAACCCTACCTGAAGTACTTATAATTTTGAGTTTGCCAATAATTGGCAGAAAACTGATCATCAAGACCAGGCACTGTCAATAGTTTTTCCATAGAGGTCACTCCCAAGATTCTGGAGAGTGGTTGCAGGCTGTACTCTTCCAGGATATTAATGGAGGGGGATATTAGTGGGGTCTGGAATGGAGGTTGGGTGCAAAAGGAAGGTTGGGTAAACAACTGGTATGCAGGAGGGAGACTGGGGTGTGGAAGGGAGTTTGGCAAAGGAGGCAGTTGTGATCTAGGGCAGGGGACTGGAATGCAGGATTTTGGTATGTGACCTAGCTAGGAGGGCCTTTTGGGGCAGGAGATGGGGGGATAGAAGGTTTGGTTATGGGGGGGAGGAGAGCAGAGAGTTGGGGAAGGGAGAGGCTGGGGTGCCAGAGGCAGGCTATGGCTGAAGGTGGCTTGCTGCTCCACTCCAGGAATGAGGGGGAGAAGGTTTCCCACACTACCCTGCTCCCAGCAAAAGTTCTTGGTTCCTATTGTCGGGAAACAGATTGGCCAATGGCGCTAAGATTTTGCTGGGGGAGGGGAGGGGCTAGAAATAGCATGAGAAGTCTCCTTCCCTTCTCAGCCATGCAGAGCTGAGAACAGCTGGCTTTCTAAAACATGAACTGATCTAAGCGTTCTAGCAAAGGGATATGGTGGCTTGGCAGGCCACATCTGGCCCACTGGCAGCCTATTGCCCACCCTGATCAAGACCATTTAGTATGGATCTCAAAACACAATCCACATTTTATAGTCAGTTCATGTAATTGATTAAATAATCAAGCCCCAACAAATGATTTAAGGTCATAAACCCTGAATCTTGTTCTCAGTAAAATCAAGAACAAATGCTTATCTGGTTGTAACAAAAGTAAAGCATTTCTCATCTTGTTACCCTTTAAATCAAGAGGCTGTGCCTCTAATTGGACAGGATGAGCCTAATTTTACTCTGAAGATAGCGATTTGCTGGACCAGTTTCAATTTGAAGCAGCTGGTATTTAATATTGCCTGGATCTTACTTTAGTACCAATTGTATTTACTGTGATGGTTCCCAAGAGATACTCAGGGGTGGGAGGCACCTCATCACTATCCACTGTTAGCATGAAGTAATCTTGTCTTTGCCTGACATGGATCACCTCCTGAAGTCAACAGCCTCTGGCAGCAACAGGCACACACAAATGCCTGAATACCTGGGAGTGTTTCCTGTAGCATCCATCCTCTGAATGTTACAAGATTACTAGTCTCCAAGTAACACTGCACACCAGCTCATAAGATTTGATTTAGAATCACCACTTTGCTTAACACTAAGACTAACTTTGTTTCCAATACAGGCAGTCCCTGAGTTACACGGATCTTACTTGTTGGATCAGCAGTTACAAACGGGGCTTCTCTCGCCCCGGAGGACTGGAGTAGCAGGACACCTAGATGCGCCGTTATCCCGCCGCCCGTGTCCTACGGGGTGAGAAAAGCTGCTCCGCATCTTCCTGGTCTGCTTGGGGGGAGGGGGGGGCGCCCAGCAGACCAGGGAGAGGCGGAGGACCGGGGCGGCGGGACCGTGGCACGTCTCGGTCCCGCTGCCTGCGACTCCCTGGTCTGCTGGGGGGGGGGTGGCGCAGCTAGTGTCCCCCCCCCCCCCAGCAGACCAGGCTTTTCTCGGGACCCCTGTGGTAGAGCAGCTGGGGCGCTGCCAGTTGGTCCCACAGCGCTGCTTTTGGTGCTACTGGACCAACCCGGCAGCACCCCAGTTGCTCTGCCCCAGGCGTCCTGATTCAGCCACTGCTGAAACTGTCCAGCAGCTGACTACAGGAAACCCGGGGCAGAGCAACTCTGCCTCGGGCTTCCTGTAGTCAGCCGCTGGTGAGTTTCAGCAGCGGTTGAATCTGGACACCAGTTCCGACTTCCATACAGATTCAACTTATGAACAAATCTACAGTCCCTATCTTGTACGTAACCCGGGGACTGCCTGTACTCAGTCACTTTACTATAGTATCAGATATAGCTAGAGAAATTAATGAACAAAACTACATGCTTTCCAAAGAGTAAGGAAGTTAGTAGCCTTTAAAGGCTACTTTTTTCAACCAAACCCACTGGATACCCCTTTTAAATGAAGTGAAGGCTCTCTTTCTCAATGAAGGGTCCCTACTTGAGTATCCCTTCTGTCCCCTCAAATATACTCAAGCAAACCTTTGATATGCACCTCAAAGAGGTTGTCTTCCCTGTTATGCATTTCTCTTCCTGTTTTTTCCCCTTACAATCCTTCACTTGTTTTCAGTTCAGAGGAATGCTAGGGGACTCAATTCATACATGAACACATCTCATTCACAGTATCTCATGTCCACTAGATAAAACTGCTCTTCAGGCTGATATGGCTAATTGCTTGGTTAGCAGGAACAGCTGTTTGCAAACATTTTGGTGGTGCCCAGACTGAATGGGAGAGAAGTGAGGCCTCTGGACCAACTCCCCAAATCCCACCCCATGACTCACCTGAAGGCTTTGAAAGGGAGTTTGGGTGGGGTAGTGGTGTGGACTCTGGTGGGTTGATACAACAAGAGTGCAGGCTCTGGCAGAGAATGGGTGCACCACATTTAATGGGACACCCCTTCTGGCAGTTCAGGGGTGGGGGAGAGCCTTCTCACACACATGCAGGCAGCAGTCCTGATGGAACCTAGCACCAAGCCACGAACATCCCTGGTGCTGGAGAACCACACGGCCCATATAACTCGCCATCTGTTTTTAGGCAAGTACTCAAAGTCTGGTCTCATCATGTGTGCCAATTTATTTTCCAGGAATTACACTCAGTCTCAAATCAAAAAAGGAAGAAAGAATATTCAGACTGTGCAACTGAACTTCCATTTTGGCACCTCAAGTGAGTGGCTGGGGAGTTATTGCCACTTTCCATTTTAGGAAGGAGTCAAAACCAAGGATTGCAGTAGAATCCAGAAGCATTTGAGGCCTGCTCATCAACCCACGATGGATTTAAACTCTAAATACTGGAGGGGAAACCAAGTCTGAGCAAATTAAAAATATTTGCAGAAGTTCAAAATAGGCAATTTACATATTGCTTATTTTTGTAACAAAAGCTTAAAGAATCACTCATCCTTCTGATCGGTTCCCTGTGTACTAGAGCTTACCTCTGTTTTCTCTGAGAAGCAGACAAACTATCCTCTTTCCTTTTCCCCTTGAGGGTCTCCTGGTTTTTCTTCAAATTTTTCTGGCGGGCAAGTTCACGCTGATTCCCACCTACACAATATCCAAGTTTATATATGTGTTGCAATTGCCATTCCTTACCTCCACTCTAAGATTGTATACTGACAGAGTAACATAGTACTTCAAGACAAAACTCAGTAAAAATCATTATTAAAACCACTCTTCGAGGTTTCTCTCTCCAAGTTTAGATTCACAAGACAAATTCTGCAAAGCAAAACAGCAACACTTCTATGAAGCAAGGAAGTGCTAGAGCTTCCCAAATTTAACAAAGAGAATTTATATTTTCCCCTGTAGAAACACCCAAGGCTATGTCTAGACTGCCATGGTTTTCCAGAAATGCTTTTAATGGAAAAGTTTTCCATTAAAAGCATTTTTGGAAAAGAGCGTCTAGATTGGCATGGACGCTTTTCTGCAAAAAGTGCTTTTTGTGGAAAAGCATCCATGCCAATCTAGACGCTTTTCCGCAAAAAAACCCCGATCGCCATTTTCGCAATTGGGGCTTTTTTGCGGAAAACAAATGAGCTGTCTACACTGGCCCTTTCGTGCAAAAGTTTTGCGCAAAAGGACTTTTGCCTGAACAGGAGCAGCATAGTATTCCGCAAGAAGCACTGATTTTCCAGTAGGAAGTCAGTGCTTTTGCAGAAATTCAAGCTGCCAGTGTAGACAGCTGGCAAGTTTTTCTGGAAAAGTGGCTGATTTTCCGGAAAAACTGGCCAGTCTAGACACAGCCCTAAATGTTTTGTAAAAGTGTTCTTAGGCACTTCAGCTTCAGGCAGACTTGTGGCATGGAAGAGTTCTGCAATATATAAAGCAGTTCACGCTAAGTTAGAAGTAAGTTTGGAAAGTTTAGATTTTTCTCTCTCAATAAGTGTTGATTTCACTATGAAGGGACAAAAGTATGAAAATAATCCAAGTTTAGTTTAGTCCAATTATTAAAGTTTTACACATACCAGGCCAAACCTGTAAGTTCGTTACACACTGAACATTAGGGGTATATCTACATAGTAGTGTTATTTCAGAACTGATGTTATGCCACAAGACCAGTCCTCACCCACACTACAAGCAGTTGTTTCGACATAATATTGAGCTGGAGAAATTCTTACTCTGACTCCTGTAGCCTTCATTTTACAAGGAGCAAGAGAAGTTGGAGAAAGACTGCTCTCAGACTTCCTGCTATGTAGACAGCACCAAAAGCTGAAAGCTACTTCAACTTTAGTAGCTCAAGTGGTTTAGCTTATTTTGGCTTCAGTCCTGCTGTACAGATGTGCCCTATGATTGCTCAGTATAGCAGAAAAGTCTCCAGAACCACTGTGCCTTTTCAATGGCTATTTTAGGACAGTCAACAAGCAGTATACTCATGCCCATCTACATTTATAAGTACTTTTGAATTGGAGGAGATGGTACAGTACACATCCTCCATGCCTGTTTCTGGCTTCAAATTGTGCCCACTACACCACATCTCTTCATAAAGAGATTGAGAGCACCATTTAACTGGCCATAAGCCTACACAGCTTCCTTTTAAGGCTGGAGGGCATTTGTGAGAAAGTTTGCTCTTAACCCAGTTCTCTCAGAAGCTTGAATTACTACAGTGAATCCAAGCTACAGGTTTAGAAAGGGAGCTGAATATAACATCTCCCAAATTGAAATTCAAAACAGACAACTTCAAGGACAAGGACATTGTCTCAGTGACCTGATTACCTACATCCTACTTCAAAGGCCTTTTAAGACTACACTTGAAAGAATCCTCTGAACTGTCATTCATGCTTAAATTTGACACTTTACACCTAAGTTTGAATAAAGATGCTAATTATCTTACCCATTACAAAGATAGCTTCCCCAATTATCACCTCTAATATCATTAGCTCACAGACATTTACCTCCCCCTCCCTCATCCCCTTTCTGTTCTGAAATTTGATTTGTCCTTTTCATAGGTGTTCTTTTGTAATTGTATCCTTTGGTATATATGGTTGACAATTTTCTTCCACTATTTGATCTGAGGAAGAGGGTCTGGCCCACGAAAGCTCATCACCTAATAAACCATCTTGTTTAAAGTGCTACATAGTCCTGTGTTTTGTTTCAGCTACACCAGACTAACACAAGCTACATTTCTATCAACTTAAATGAAGTCACTGATAATTACTACTATAATGTGTACTCCAGTTTTCCATTAATACAGTCAAATGGCACTCCAACACCTAATTCTGAGCAATATGGCTTCCGGCAACACCTTCTAGTTGTGGCACAATTTATGTTTTCGTTTGCTTTTTCGCCAATTATTTTGCTTAATTAATGAAGACACCATCTGACAGGGATTAATTAAGCAGGGTTGCTACTAGATAGTTAGTAGCCATTTAAGGACATTCCTAGCCTGACAGCCAGCAATTAAACTTGAGTTACTAGCTTGACTGACCAGTGGCTCTCACACAGCCCTGCAAAGTCCACCCAGGAGAAAACACTGCTTTGCTCTAAACTGCCCACACCTGTCAGACTGACTTCAGGGACAGCATTGAGTGTGGGGACCCCTGTCTTCTGTAAGCTGTGCGCTTCAGAAATGTAAATGCTACCAGGCTGATTGGAGCTAGGCTTGGTTGCTAGTGGCGGTGCACGGTCACACACTTCAGGGCACATAGAAGTTGTTTTGCACATGAAGGAATAAGAATCCACAGGTGGGTGGACGAGATTTGTGGGCCCAGGCTGGGGACCCCCGTCGGGACAGGCCCCACCTTCACAGCCACTGAGGTCTCCCTCCAGGAACACTCATCTTACAGAAAGGAACAAGCGGAGTCACCAGGGAGCCAGGTCACAGTGCGACAGCCAGCGGGCCCAAGTCCGGCCCGCCGCGTTCACCCGCGCCGGTACCGTGGAGATCAAAGGGAGGCCGCCACCCCGCGGGCCCGGCCGCTCCTGCCGCTGGAGGGTGGACGGGCCCGCTATGGCGCCGAAGAAGCCTGCAGGGCTTAGCGGGGAGAAGAGGCGCCTCGTGACGGGCCCGCCCCAGAGCCGGTGGGCCCCGCTCTCACAGCCATCCGCGGGGCCGGCAGGCCGATACTTACGGGCCATCTCGAGGCAAGATCCCGGCCACGGCGCACGGAAAAGAACCTCAACCACTTCACCCAGGCACTGCGACTGCCAGAACCTTCTTCCGCCGCCCCCTCAGCACCTTATATAGGGAAACGTCTCTAGGCGTCACAAATATGCAGACGTCACCATACCGCCTCCTCATCCCCAAGCTTTAGATAGGAGCCACCGAGCGGTGGGAGAGTCGCCAACAATGCGCATGCGCAACCAGCTGTGTGTACAGCCTGCTGCTGCTTTGAGAGGCTAGGCTGGGCTTCAGTGAGTCTGTTGTGCTGCGGTTGTGGACATGCGCATTCAAACGATAGTCAGGGTGTGTCCGAGTCTCCTTCTTGTGGTTTCGAACGTTTTCCTCCGAATTCCGGAAGATTTTTTAAATGGTTTTTAAATCTCGGCTTGACAAAGCCCTGGCAGGGATGATTTAGTTGGGATTGGTCCTGCTTTGGACACAGAATTAGACTCATGCATACCTCCCCAGCAACACAGAAACATCCCAGTCCCTGTTCAGATAACAAGGGCAAATGTATTATAAGGAGAACATACAAACTTATCTGTTTACATCATAGTATCATATTGACTTCTTTTTCATTATGGCTATTTTTCACTCTATTTTAAAATCTGAACAATTTTTCAAAACATTTTTTAAACTAACTTGGGCAGTTTTCCTCTGTTCCATTTTTTTCTTTTCTTTTTACAGAGTTTAGAACATAACCATACTGGGTCAGACCAAAGGTCCATCTAGCCCAGGATCCTGTCTGCTTCTGCTGACAGTGGCCAATACCAGATGCCCCAGAGAAACAGAGGCTAGGGATACCATTCCTACCCATCCTGGCTAATAGCCATTTATGGACCTAACCTTCATGAATCTATCTAGCTCTTTTTTGAACCTCATTAAAGGTCTAGCCTTCACCGCATCCTCTGGCAAGGAGTTCCACAGGCTGACTGTGCGCTAAGTGAACAAAAACTTCTTTTTGTTTGTTTTAAACCTGCTGCCTATTAATTTCATTTGGTGACCCCTAGTTCTTTTATTGTGGGAATAAGTAACTTTTTCTTACTAACTTTTTCCATATCAGTCATGATTTTATAGATCTCTATCACATCCCCACTTAGGGTATGTCTACACTGCCACCGTAGTTTGAACAAGGGTGGCTAATGTAGGCATTCAAACTTGCAAATGAAGCCTGGGATTTAAATATCCCGGGCTTTATTTGCAAGTTCCCGGGTGCCGCCATTTTTAAATGCCCCGTAGTTCGAACTCCCTGCCCGCGGCTACACGCGGCACGGACTAGGTAGTTTGAATTAAAGCTCCTAATTGTAACTACCGTTACTTCTGCAATGAGGAGTATAATGAGAATAATTTCCTATTAACGCATGGCTCAAACAACATCCTAGGGTTTTATTTACAAAAAGCAGCAAGGAAAGAATTAGTGAGGAAATGCTTGCTTAAACTACTATTTACTTGTATAGAAGTAGTTATACCACAGGACACAAGGCCTGCATCTACACTTGGTTGTTGAAATGGACAGGCTCAAGTTAGAAACTTGGTGCTGGAATTCTCTACAAATATCTTCATGAGCTAGAGGATGAGATTTCCCAGTGAGCCAACTCACAGTTTACCTCATAGAACCAAACTCTAAACAAGCCACTGTTATTGTAGTTCTCTCTGTTAGAATTTATTATTTTAATTACGCAGCTCAGCTTTCCTTGCCATATTTCACTTCATAAGAAGGCACCATTTGGTTGCCGCTAAGGGTGGCTCACAAGAAACAGGAGCAGAAAAAAATTCTGATAAGTTACTTTACTAAGAATAAGAATTGGTTAATAAATCTGTGACATTCTCAAATATATTTACTTACAAGCTGCTTTATACCAGAAAAAAAAAAAACCCCGCAAGCACATTGTTTTGAGTGCCCAGAGCAGCCAGTAAGGAGTAAATGATGGGGAGGGGGGGGGGGGGAATGGCTCGGCTGGTCACTCCTACTGGGCTTAGGGTTAGTTCCATCTGGACTGGTAGGGGGGACAGACGGGAGACTCTCGTCCCCTGTAAAGAGCAGCTGGAGCAGGATCACCTCCAGAAATGTCCCTTGGCTGAAGGAAGCTGTGCGCCGTCTCCTTCCTGGCCCCATAGCTCCTCAGCCATGGAACGAGCTTCTCCCTCATCTACCGAACCCCTGTGCATCTGCCTCCCCCGCATACCCACTGGGATGCGAACAGGTAACCCGTTAACCTGTGCTTTATAACTCGCGATACGCAGCGCTAGCTTGTCCCTTTCGGCGCTCCGTCCTACTAGCTGTGTTCGCCACCTCCGCTGGTTACGGAAGGGGGGGAGGACGTTGTACTTGCTCGGGCTTTTGACGCGTCACGTGGCCGCGTGGTTGCCCCTTTGCCGGTCGCAGGATGATGACATTTGGATGCGCCAGGCTCTGTGCAGGGCGGGGTGCGGGAGGCTCTGCCCGGTGTGCGGCAAGGGAGATGAAGCGGCGGCGCCGGCGGAGCGAGACGTTCGGCTCTAGCGCTTTCCTGGCCGCGCGGGAGTGACCCTCGGGCTGTCACGGGCCGCGCCGAGCGCTCCTCTCCCCCCTCCCCGAGCGAGGGAACGGGGGCAGCCGGCACCATGTTCCGCCGAGCCCGGCTCAGCGTGAAGCCGAATGTGAGGCCGGGGGGCAGGGGCGGCGGCGGCCCGAGCGCCCCGTCGGCCCCGGAGCCGCAGCGCGGCCAGGATTCCGCGTCCCCGCCGGCGAGGACAGAGCCGCCGTCTAGCGCGACAGCCTCTCCCGAAGCCGCTGCCGCTCCTCGGCCGGACCCCCCGCCCCAGCCGGAGGGGGAGCAGCCCGCGGGCAGGTAAGTCCCGCAGCTCGCGCAGTCGCGCTGTGTAAGGGGGAGCCGGGAGGGCGCTGCTTGGAAATCTCACTCACTCCTATCGGCTCCCCGTGCCTGGAAAGCTCTGGGAGCTGCCTCTTTACCATCATGGGCAAGAGCCTACGTGCCCCAGCTCTCCACATTGTGCTTCACACCGCAGCTCCAGTGCTTGGAAGCTGTCAAGTGCCCAACACTTCTTCCGCGTTTGTCTCCCTTTATTGCAGGAGACCTTTTTCTTGTCTGAAGGTGGTTCCCTCATTGGCTTGGGTTTGTTGTGTTTGAAGTTGAGAAATGTATATTACTGCAGGATGAGAGGGCACTATTGGCTATGTCTAAGATTATGAAGAATGCAACGAATACCAGCTCTTGGTTTAGAAATAAATGTCTATAGCAGTGGTTCCCAATCTTTTTGATATTGGAGATCAGTAAACCCATTCACAAGCTTTTGGAGGACCAGTAACATTTATTTGCATATTTATTAAGCAAATGATGAATATGCAAATAAATTGTGTTGCTGGCCCTACTTGTCTGGAGGGTTGTTCCGCCTCTCCCCCCCGCCTCCTGGCCCCAATCCTGGCTGCTTTATCAGCCGGTGCTGGCTCCCCCAGCTGCGTCCAGTGCCGGGCATTCTGCATCACTGTACACAGCACCCGGCGGGTTGTTCCACACCCCCCTCGACCCAAATCCCGGCCGCTTTATTGGCCAGCGCTGTCTGGTGCTGGGCGTTCTGCATTGGTGTGCACAGCACCCAGCCTTTTCTCTGTGCCCTAGTGCCCGCCAGATCTAGCCCCACCACTCGGGAGCATGCCTGGCAGAGACGCCGCAGTGGCAGGCTCTCTCCCAAGAGGGCCACGCTGCTGCGCTCAGCTGCGCGGAGTGCTGTTACCCCATCACACAAATTAATAGGATCGTGCGCGATAATTTTTCTAAGGACTGGTATTCGTTTTTTAATAGGACCAGTATTCCTTTTCTAACAGTAGGACCAGTACTGGGCCGCAGACCACACTTTGGGAAATGTTAGTCTATAGGTATCTTTTGTACATATATATTATTACTTTATATCATAGTCTCCAATCTTGCAATGATAAACATCGTGTAGAAGAGCCTGAAGTAAACTGATACCTGCCTAGGTTCAGGGGTTCTCTTAGGTGGAAAACAATGCTGGATTGGGCCGCAACTTTAATATTTATGGTTGAAATTAGTACTTTGGAGTTTAGTGTTGATTTCCCAAGGGCTGAATAATTTTCTTTTTTATAAGTACAAACCTATTTCTATTAGTATATCAGTAGCCCCTAGGAAGTTATCATATCTGCTTTTCTATCACACCTTACAAACATAGAGCACTAGAAACTGTAACGATGATTAAATCTGTGACTAGATATTGCTTTTGATTTGCATGGTTCCCATTGAAATCAATGGTGGAGGTCATCAGCATACAGTGTAAGAAAAGTATACTGCTTCTAGTCGTGTAACACTGAAATTTGAGGTAGGGAGGTTAAATTTAAATTAATGGGCTAATCGAATAGTTGATGCAATTTGTGTCAGGCTCCATGCAGTGTTTCAAAGCAGTAGTGCTGACCTTGGGCTCCATGCAGCACTGCTGCTTTGAAATGCCAAATGCAGCCCGGGGCCAGCTGAAGACCTGGGCTACACACAGTCTTTCAAAGTGGCAGGCTCTGGGCTCCATGTGGCATTGCTGCTTTGAAGCACCCTTTTTCTGATAGAGGCAGCAAGGAGGGGTGGGGGAAAGAAACTAGTCGACTACTTGTTCATATCCCTAATTTGAGGAGGGGCATTAATAAACAGCAGAAAACAGTTTTATGTACCACAATTTTGGTGGCTGTTTATGAATTAGGATGAACAACGCTTTCTTGGATTTACACCTAGAGTTAAAGAAACAGTCTCGATTAAAATCACTTAGTACTTTGTCCATTTTAAAGTGTCTAAATGACTTTAGCTCAGAGTTTGAAAAATATACCTGACATTTTATGGAATTGTTTTTTATTCAGACTTGACATTCCTGATACTTTGAAAGTTAAAAATACAACCAGGGACAAACCTTCCAGGCCTCCTTTATAGATCATTCAGAAACACAAAAAGTGCACAAGTCTTAATAAAAAAAAAAATCTTTTCATTCACCACTGTTGTATAGGGATGTCAATGTGTAGATGACTACACAATTAACCAATAAGCCTGGGCTTATCAATTAATCCCGTTGACTACATGCATTTCGCCTCCCCGCATATCAGAGGCAGCAAGGTTGGGGGAGGCAGGAGCTGGTGCCTGTGAGGAGTCAGCTTTTAAGATGGCTCCCCACGAGTACCAGATTCTGTTGAGCTGCCTGCCACCCCCCATCCCTGCACTGCTGCCTCTGATAAAGGCTGCTGCTGCCCCATGCTGCTGTCTCTGGTACGGAAGCACAGGGTGGCAGGCAGGAACTTGTCTGTGCAGGGGATCATTTTTTAAACCATATCCTCTCGAAAGAAGCTCCTGCCTGCCAACCTGTGCTGCTTGCAGTGACAGGGGACTTTGTGGGTGTGGAGTCGGAGTACACTGACTCCAGCCCTGTCCCCAGGGACTATCGAATAGTCATGTAGCTATTTAATGTGATTACAGCACTATTCAATTACACACTATCTAATGTCCCTGCTGCTGTATCTTGACCAAGCAATGATCAGCAGTTGAGGCACTGGACTGGTCTGCAGAGTTAGGAAGATAACAGTGCTTTGGTTTGCACTTTGGTTTGTGTTGGGAATACTGTCTTTGCAACTTGAAGTGTTGAAAAATATAGTTTCATTTTAAATAAAAGTTTAAAATCGTACTCACCTAGGAAAGGCTGCTGACTATACTTGGTATAGATAGACAGTGAAACTTGAGTGATTTCTTGTCAGTTTCACTCAGGGTTTTAAGCATTTACATAGTGATATATTTGGGTTGCAAATACTGCAGAGGAATTTGATTAAATTAAGACTTTTTCCTGACATCTAAAATTGTAAAAACAGTTGTTACATCTGATTTTATTAAACACTTTTATACAATTTCAATTTTGGGCATTAACTATTCTCCAGTATTTTATTACACTTATAGATCACCAGGTATGGTGAGACTGAAGGTAAAGAGCATTTCATAAAAAAACGAGTCTGACTACTTAAATGTTAATCACAACTGCTATGAACTTAATACTGTTTTGAGGACTCTTATTTTTGGAAGATTGAATATTTTCTTAATGTACAAGGCAGCATTCAATGTGTTTTGGTTTGGTTAAATATGGGTTCTTGGGTAAGGTTCTCAAATAGTAATATTTTTTCTTTAGTACTGTATTTAGGCTTTAGATGTACTCCACTCAATGCCATCTTAAAAGTAGCAAAACTATGATTGTAAGGATTAGAGTAAAATATGTTTTAATTTTCTACAGAGATGAAAAGACTGGTGGTGCAAATGATGACGAAGTTAAAAAACCTGCAGATACACCCTTACAGAGAAGAAAACGAATATCCACTATGCCTAATCTGGCAAAACCCAGAGTTACACTTCCATCTGCACAACGTTCAGTATCAAAGTCTTCTCAAAAACAAATACCTCAGTCTTCTGTTAATGGTAACTCTTCACTTCAGAAGGAATCAGAAAAGACCAATGCAGAATGCTCTCCAAAGTCTCCCATGTTGCCTGAAAAGAAAACACCTGTCCCACAAGTGCCACAATTTTCTCCACTTAAAAAATCAGTGAGCCGAGAGCCAAATGTGAGTGTAAGTGCTCTAAAAAATGATGAAGTTCTCCAGAAGAACTCACTGTGCCCTCTCAAGGAGAGACCCTCCCAAGGGAGACCCACACAGGGGGAAATGCCACATACAAAACCACCTCTAACAAAAAATAAACAAAAGTGCTCAGACCGTGAAAGAATCCTCAAAGCTCAGAAGTTAAGAGAGATGCTCAAAGAAGAGCTGAAGAAAGAGAAGATGGTAAGGTCCTGCTTTTGGCACTTGGGGCAGATCAGAAACGGAAAAGGGGATCAACATTTGCCAGGTCCCTGTGGGTCAATTCCAGTATGTTCTGCTATTTTAAAGCGACTGTGATGTCAGCAGCATTGTACTGGCAACCTGTGCAGGGTGTAGTAGCTCTTATACTATCACAAGGAGTGAGTGTTCTTTGGTATAAAATTGATAATTTTTTTTAAGATGGTGATGGGGCGGTTCTATTAGTGGACCTTCATCTGAAGACCCCAGCTAACATGTCAGTCAGAATGCTGATTTGTTTTTACTATATACTTTTATAATTAGTAATCACAGCAGATGGGATGAGGACTTGGCTTTTTTGTTATGTAGTCAACTTCGTTGACTCAGTTCTGTTACCTTGGACAGCTCACTTCACTTCTATTGTTCTATTAGCTCAACTGTAAAATGGTGAATGTTGGTTATTTTTTGAGGATGTTAACATTTAATAACTATTCAACCTCATGAGAGTCTAATGAAAACAGAGTAGAGCAGCACAATGTAAGATTTGTATGTTTCAATAAAGAAGACAAATATAAGAAGGGGACAAAAGGCAGCAGTTTTCCTTTAGGTGGCTAAATCAACTTGAAAATTAATTTTTAAAAAAATGGTTTCATATACTATAACAAGTCCTTATTCTCACTGCCAACAACAATAATTGAAAAAAGCCACACACAATAGCAGGTCAGGAGCATTCATAGTTATCTAAAAGTGCTTTTAACTATTTTTTAACTAACAGTTCATTTTTAGAAGTTGAATCTATCATTTATATGAGAACTCAGCAGCTGCAATCCTGTGGAAATACAGGCAGTCCCCGGGTTACGTACAAGATAGAGACCGTAGGTTTGTTCTTAAGTTGAATTTGTATGTAAGTCGGAACTGGCGTCCAGATTCAGCCACTGTTGAAACTGACCAGCAGCAGCTGAATCGGACACGCCTGGGGCAGAGCAGCTGGGGTGCTGCTGGGTTGGTCCTGCAGCGCCACTCCTCGGCGCTACTGGACCAACCCAGCAGCACCCCAGCTGCTCTGCCCCAGGTGCTCCCAAGTCAGCCACTGCTGGTCAGTTTCAACAGCAGCTGACTTAGGGACGCCTGGGGCAGAGCAGCTGGGGTGCTGCTGGGTTGGTCCAGTAGTGCCACAGCTCGGCGCTGTGGGACCAACCCGGCAGCCCCCCAGCTGCTCTACCCCAGGCGTCGGCGAGAAAAGCCTGGTCTGCTGGGGGGGAGGGGGCGCACTAGCTGCGCCCTCCCCAGCAGACCAGGGAGACGCGGAGCGACTTTTCTCACCGCGGAGGATGCGGGCGGCGGGATTGCGGCGCATCTCGGCGGTCCCGCCGCCCGCGTACTCTGCGGTGAGAAAAGTCACTCCGCATCTCCCTGGTCTACTGGGGGGGCGCTAGCTCTGCGTCTCCCTGGTCTGCTGGGGGGAAGCGCTCCCCGCGCCGCCAGAGGCGGCGACAGTGGGGGAGGCACCCCGCACTAGCTGTGCCCCCCCCGTTCGTAATTAGGAGTCCGACTTAAGTCGAACTGACGTAACCCGGGGACTGCCTGTATGTGTTTTATTTTGAATTAGGCAAAGGTAAAACACTATCTGAAGAGCCTTAGGCTTCTTGATTTAGCACAACTCAGTTGTTCTAGTCTCTGACACTAGTGTCTTGGATTCTGGATCTACACATTGAAACCCACTCAGAGCATAACATCTCTTGAGAAACCAAGTCAAGTGAGGTTGATGGTGTCTTTGAGAAAGGGATGCTGTAAATAAGTTACACAATTTGTTTTCTCTAACATGATTGTAAGTAAAGAAAAATCTAAATAAATGTGTATTTGGTATGCAGAAAAGATGGCAAAATAGACCTACAATAATTGAAGGAAAAACTCCACCAGATCCTTCCAAAATGACAATGAGAGACTTAATATACTACCTGCCAGAAAACAATCCTATGAAGTAAGTACAGTTCTTTTAAAGGTAAATTATTTTTGTCTGTGTGTACTCATTTAATCCTATGTGAAAAGTACTATACAGCTAGTCTTGAATACTGAAGTCATGTTTATCTGTAGAACAGATAAAAGCCTGAGTAGTGGCAGGATAAGCTTGTGAATACTGTATCGCTATTACTTTGTATTTGTATTGTAGTCGGGAGTAGGGTCTTGAGTTAAGTTCTGTACAAACAAATGGAGACATGGTTCATGGTCCATACCCTGAAGTATTTCAATGTAAACAGACATGTAATAAGTGAAGAATGGGATGATAAAAATGAAATATACATGAACTTATGTTTGAATTTTCCTTAATTTTAGGATGAAAGTTTCCTTTCAATGTAGCCATCATAAATTGGCTGATTTTAATAGGCATCATGGCAGAGATAGTGAGATTGAGAGGGGAGTGATAATATGTATCAGTTTGGACTATTGGTGTTCCATGCATGTATTGTAAGACTTTTGTCACAGTGATTTTTAGTAAAAGTCATGCACAGGTCACAGGCAATAAACAATATTTCACAGGAGTCCAGACCTAGGAATTTTACTAAAAATAACAGAGGGAAGCAAGCTGGAGGAGGAGGAAAGGAATGACACCTGGATCCCCATGAGCTAACTAACCACCATGGGGGAGGGAATACCTCTCGCTACAGACCCTGGTGAAACCATGGGATTGGGGGACACAAGGGTGGCTCTGGCTTCTGTTAAAGCCATGGCGCTGAGCGCATGGAATGGTGGGGGGGCGCACAGCTCCAGCTCTGGCCACAGGGTTTGTAGGGTGGTACATGGCCTCTGCTTAACTCCCACCAATGACAACTGAAACAGAAAACATTGAGGTCCAGTAACATCACAATCTGTGAGCTTCATGACTAAATTGTATCCTTAACCATGTGTAGTGTGGAACAAGGCACAGAAATAATGTCACAGCTCTGAGAATATAATCCCTCCCTGGAAGGACCATTCCTAGGAGTAATAGGGTAGTACAATTTGCATATCCATTGGAAGTTTGGCATTTCTACAAGCTTTGCTAACATTGTTGCCAATTGTGCTGGTAGTAGTGGCACTGTTAGTAACTGGTCTGAGATCAAAGGACTTGTGGTATGTCTTCATGGAGCAGCAGTGTGTATTACATGGATGGGATGCACACTAACAAGTTACACATCTGTTGGTCTATATAGAACTTGCTGGCACAAATTAAGAATACTCTATTGCATTTTGGCGTAGTTCTACAATGTTATGTGATGGATTCAGTAAAATGACAGTAGGTTCTTCTACTAATTTTCCTGAACTATATATCTCTAGTTGCTCAAGTCACTTAGTGATATTTACAGATTATGGCATTAGATGATGCACTAGCATGGCATAAAGAGAGTGCCCTAGTAAAGATGTTTTGCCTTCCAATTGGACACGGCACAGATTTCAGGGGTGTCTTATTTCTGTTAGTCATTGATGCATTAATTTATTCTATTGTTGTATGTCTGATATTTGTTAATAGGTCTTCATTAGCAGAAGAAAGGAAAACCGAGAAGACTTCTACACAGGTCCAAATGAAAGAGTAAGCCTTTGTTTCTATGGTGCTTAAAGTCATAATCCTTTCTGTTGGGAAAGTAGTAAATTTTTTATATATAATATAGAAAGGACTGTCTGATTCCTAATTTGCTTTGTGGTAAATTTTTCCCCTTGTTTTAAATGAATTATTTTAGATGGTAGGAAGATGGAGGAAAAAATGGTGGTCACTAGATAAATTGTTCAGAAGCAGAATCTAGAAAGCAATCTATTTACACAGACTTTCTGGGACAGCTTAGTTGTGATGAGTATCTTGTTGTTCATGGCAATACGTTTGATATTATTTCCATAATTTTTTAAAAATAATAATTATTGGGTACATATAATCCCAAGAAAGTTATTCTTGCAGCCAGTTAGTTAAAATTTGTTTGATGTTAATTTTATATGTATCCAGTGAACTGACATGTTATTTATAAAGCATTTTTAAAAAAAATCTTCAGATTAACATGGGGATGAATAATGCGTGGGGTATTCTAGCAGATCCATAGTGATGAGAAGAAAATGCTACTTGTGTGTATGTGCTAAAGTGTTAATCTTCCAAAATTGTAGACCAGAAGAGAGAAGTGCTCCTGATCATGAAGATGAGGAGGCTGAAGCTGAGCCAGAGGAAGAGGAGGAGAATGATGGTCCTCTTCTGGTTCCTCGAGTGAAAGTAGCAGAAGATGGTTCAATTATTCTGGATGAAGAAAGGTATTCTGCAACTGAGTCCCATGCTATGTTTGATTAATTGTCTGGCTTCCAGATTGGTTAACAGTGTAGCTTCTGCTCACTGAGTTAACTATCTGGTTTCATAATTTTACATGAAACCTTGTAATTTAGTTCCAGGTTGGATAGCAAAGTAGGGCTATCCACAGTGCATCATTATAAGGTTAGTATTTGGGTTACACGAGCTTAGGGAAGTCCTGGTATAAGAATTTGGAACTGTCAAAAGGAAACGAAGAATTGCTTCTGTGTTACCTTGCAAAACACTTTTCTTAGAAAGTTCAAGATTAATTGGACAAACATATCGGAGACATTGGGGCATACTACATGTTAATGTAGGTATGTTCTGTATTTCTAACATGAACTTCATTACACAGTGACTCTCCCTTCTGACAACAAAAATTAGTACACAATCCCAGGAGAGGAGACCAAACACCAAGCCCAATTGAGCTCTCCTGCCCCAGGTAGGAGAGCCCAAGCTGAAGCCCAACAACTTGTGCTCTGATCAAGGGGCATGTGAGCTTAGGCCTTGGCAGTGGGGTTTAGGGTTGTGCTTTTGAGCCCAGGCCAAACACCATGCTTGGTGACCCATTAAAATGGGATAACAGCCCACTGTAGGGTTCTGACCCACAGTTTGAGGGCCCCTGTGTTAAAGTGAACAGTTGCAATAGAGCCTCAGCTATGAATGCCTTTGGAATGGTGGTGGTTTGTAATTCTGAAATATTCGTAACTCAGAACAAAACATTACAGTTGTTCTTTCAGAAGTTTAAAACTGAACATTGATTCAATATATCTTTGAAACTTCACTGCAGAAGAAAGATGCTACTTTTAACCATCTGAATTTAAATTAAACAAGCACATATAGTTTTCTTGCCTTGTCAAGTCTTTTTTTAAATGATCCCTGTATTAGTAGTTGACATTTAATTCAGTATTGTACTGCATTGCCTCATTGTATACTTCTGGTTCCAAATGAGGGGTATGGTTGACTAAATGGAATATTGCAGGAAGAGTTTTAATCTATGCAGGTCTCAACAGATAGTGTGTTTCTTCAGTTTTTATTGCTCCAGTGACACTATTTATGTCTGATGTTCTTGGGTTGCTTTCTTTCCAGTTTAACTGTAGAAGTTTTAAGGACAAAAGGGTCATGTGTTGTAGAAGAAAATGATCCTATCTTTGAACGTGGCTCCACAACTACCTATTCCAGCTTTAGGAAAAGTTTTTATACCAAACCATGGTCAAATAAAGGTAGGTATATTTTAGTTTCAAGATTTAAGCTTATAGACGACTAAAGTCTTGATCCTGCGAATGCTAAACTTTATATATGAGTAGTTCCATTGACCTTGATTCATCTATTTGTATGGAGAGTTAATCACTTATTTACATAAGTTGTAGGATGAGGGCTTTAATGAATCAAGCTCTAGCTTATACGAGTTTAGGCCTACTTAGGAAACCCTACACCCAGTGAAATAATGGGCCAGTGAGATAATGGGCTTGTTGCCATTCCAGAAGAGGAAATACCACTCAAATCTGCCTCTGACAGGATGGTCATTATGGGATTGGGGACTGGGTTGTATAAACCACATATTAAATCATGTATACTTCCTAATCTGGCAACAGTTACACTCATAGTCCTTCTAACATGGTATAGGAATAAATGGTGTGAGAGATCTGTGTACTGTACTGCCTTTGCAGAGAATCAGAGAATATTAGAACTGGAAGGAACCTCAAGAAGTCATAACATCCACTCCCCTGCACTCACAGAAAGACTTAACACCACACTCTGACAGATGTTTGTTTAACCTGCTCTTAAATCTCCAGTTCTGGAGTTTACAAGTGTTTAACCACCCTGACAGGAAGTTTTTCCTAATGTCCAACCTAAACTTCCCTTCCTGCAATTTGAGTCCATTGCTTCTTGTCCTACTATATGTAAACCTAAGTTTTGTGGATGCAGTACACTATGCTTGTGTCTACCATAATTTAGCCATTATTATTTGCTGGCAGCAAAATGTGATAGCACTGTGTATGAGATAGGGATGTGAAAAGGGTAATGCTTACCAGTTAACCTAACAGGTGATGCTCACCGTTTCTTATAAACTGGTAGGGTTGGAGCAGCTCCCCTATTCCTGTGGGGCCTCCGGCAAGAGTACATCAGAGGTAGGGGCTGCTCTAGCAATGCCTCCTGTGCAGCCCTTGTCTGTGGTTACCCAGGATTTTACATCCCTGGTATGACAACACTTTCTCAAATTCTTGCATTGAAGATTGTGGTGTTCCATTTCTGATTTTTCTCTCTCACTCTTTGGAGCACCATTACATTGTGCAAATAAAGAGCAATTAAAAAAACAACAAGGTATTGTTCCATTTTGTGGTTGTATTTGAAATGAACAAGATAATTAAAATTCCTGAATTAATGTTGATCTAGTACTCTGTACCGAACCAGTGAGATCAGTGTGTGCTTATTTTAAAAATCTGGATTCTTTGACTATTGATATAATAGTAATAATAAAGGTATTTAAAAAAGTAACACACAGTAATTTAAGCCGAAAATGTCATAGTTATTAGCATTCTTTTAATCTGAGAACTCAAAAATAACACATTTCCAAGATACATAAACAAAAATTAGCTTATTCATTAAAGATGAAGGAACTTTTTGAATGTGAAATGCAAGAGAAAATGATTAGTGGCAAAGCTTTATTTTTAATTAAACATAGCATCAATCCTGCTTTTGGATGAGTACAAAACATTACTATAAAATTACAATAGCTCTAAAGTAATTACATATAAAATAAAACCTCAGCAATATTTTCAACATTTTCTAGTGAGTAGTTATTCATAGACCAAAATTATATGAATTGTGGAAGCTAAATTATTTGATTAGAACATTCATTATTTAACTTCGAAGTATACTGTTCACCAAGGCATAGTATAGAGGAAATTGGTTTTCTAGGTCAGGCCTGTGGGCTGGATCCGGGCTGCCAAGCCACTGGATCTGGCCTGTGGAGTCAGCAGGGAGCCCTAGGCAGGCTACCCTGCTTGCCCCACAGCCATGCATGCCACTCAAACACGGTTGCTGGGCCCCGTTTCTGTTTCAAAACTGGAGTGAAGGGGGGAAAGCTTCAGGAGCTGCCCCCGCACCCAGCACAATCCCATTGGTCGGTTTCTGGCCAGGAACTGGCCAATGGGAACTGCTTGTTAGACTAATAGGCTGCCAAAAAGAACCACACCCCCTCTACTCAACTCAGTTATTCACTAAAGCACATGGCTGGACAAGCAGGCTGGCTGACTGGGAAATGTTTTAAGCTCTGCAAGCCTTTAGCACTGCAAACAGGAAGGCTCCTGGCTGGTAATTCTCCCAGCCAGAGCCGGTCTCTGGCACCCCAGCCCCTCACTTCCTCTGCTCCCCAATCAACATACGCAAACCCTCTGCCCCCCTCTTGCACCCTTACCCTTTCCCAGATCTGGCACCCTAATCTCCTGCCCCAGATCACAATCCCTTCCTACCCTATGTCACATCCCAAATCCCTGCACTCCAGTCCCTTGCCCTATGTCACAACGGTCTCTTTCACCCAGACTCCATTCTCCCGCATGCACCCCAATCCGTGACCCCAAGCTTCCTTCTGTACCCAACCTCTGTCCCAGACCCTGCATCTCCTTCATGGAAAAGTGTGACCCTTGACCACTTTCTGAAATCTTGGAATTATTGCCCACCCTTGTGCTAGGTGGTTAAAAACTGATTTTAATTTGAAGCATTTGATAACCACAGAAGCAACTTATTTCGAGTAAACTCTTAGAACATGATCATAAATCCTGATGCAGGTTGATGTTCTGTGTTTTATCTTCCTGATTTAATAGCTTGCTCATTAACAAAATTACATTACGTTTTACAGAAAAAATTGTCACTATACTGGTCTTTATTGGCGTGTGTAGTGTTGATGGTACCTGAATCACTTCTCCCCTCTTAAGTCATGAGACGAGGAGAATATTTTTCAGGAGGCATGCTGATATTTAGTGTATTGGAGTATGAAGGGTAGGGAAAAATCAATGAATAGTTTCAAGTTTATATATATAAAATAAAATTATAATAATTAGCTTGATATGTTTTTCATCTTGTTAGGTGCTTAGAAGCTACACAAATGCTGTAAGTACCTAGATGAACATTTGATATAGCATTCCTCAATAAAATCAGGAAGCTTTAGAATTGGAGCAAACTCAAGCAACAATAACTTTGAATACAGGGGTAGCTGGGTGAAATGTAATGGCCTGTGGTTTGCAGAAGTACAGAGGAGATGGTTTTACTTTGGAATTTAGCTCTGTGTTTGAATATATGGGCTATACATATTTTTTTCTCACTTAAATGTAAAGATTTTGGTTATATAGTAAATAGGATGATAGCATTAAATACTTATGTGTGTTCATATTTTTGTTACAGAAACTGACATGTTCTTCTTAGCTATCAGCATGGTGGGAACAGACTTTTCTCTAATAGGTCAACTGTTTCCTCATAGAGCAAGAACGGAGATTAAGGTAAATAAAGCAGAGACTATTACCCGTGCAACTGTCAGCATTGCTTTTGTTCTCAACCTCTTGCATGCTATTTTATACAGTATTTTAATAACTTTCTATTAGAAATGTAAAAGGTTAACTGGTTACCTGGTAAGCATTGCCTTACCAGCATGCTTACCAGGGTAACTGGTGCCTAGGCTGGAGTAGCTCCCTCTCCGTGGCCTGCCACTCCGGCCTGGCCAAGCCCACTGCACTGTGGGCGGGGTAGCTGCTCCAGGGGACCCCTCAATGTAACATGATGTGCCAGGCCGGTTAAACGTATAGTTTAATCAGTTAACATTTTAAACATCCCTACTTCAATGCTATTTGGTTCTGGGGTAAAATTTGCAGTAACATTCCATTTCCAGAATGTAGTTACTATCCAAAATAAAATGCCTGAAATGTATAAAATGTTTCTTGAGCTGATGCAAATTAGTTAAACTTTTTAATTTGAAGCCCATATAATTGTAAATTAAATGAGTGATAGTGTAGTGGGTTTGTGGTGACCTCTCTCCCTTTGGGTGTGTGGGAGGCCTCTCTGCATCACTACATCATGGGCAATGTTCACAATTGGGGAATTAGTTGAGTGACGCTTGGCTTGCAGCTCAGGTCAGTGAGTGAGGCATAGTGATAGCCTGTTTGGGTCTCGGACCTGTACTCTGGGCCGAGCAGCAAAGAGTGACCAGAGCCCATAGTTGGGGCGGGACTATCCAGAATCTGGGTTCTTGGGCCTATACTCAGAGCCAAGTGACAAACAAATAGTTCAGGGCTCAGACCCTTAAGGCAGGTCAACAAGTTCTCCAGGCTCAGGGCAGGGTACAGCACCCGATCTCAGATGAGGTGAGCTCAGGCAGGGTTTTAGAGAACATCAAACACAGTCTAGGGGAGCTCAGGCAGGGTTAGAGCATAGTGTCCTCACTCAGTGTAGGGAGATGCAGGCCGCCTGGCATATGGAAGGGAAATACTGCTGTCACCTCAAATGTGGGGTGGCAGATGCGGGGACTTGGGCCCCAACAGTGGTAGAGGCCAGCTCTCAACGAGATGGTTGTCTAGTTGCTGGGGCTACTTTCTGTCTTCCCCCATGAGGCATACCTGGGTCTGTAGGGATTTTTCTGGTTCATCTGGGTAGAAGGCCAAGGGCAACTCCTCTGGAGCTTGTTTTGTGGGTGACTCTGGCAGTATCAGCCAGTCCTCAGCATAACAGGGTCCTGTGGCAGCCTTCCAGGTCAGGAGCAGGTAGGAGGCATCTAGCTCCTTCAGCGGCTGCAGCCCATCTGAGCTCCCAGACTGCCTCTTAAACTTCCTGTCTCCTCCACTGACTTCCAGTGGTAGGGGCTGAGCACGGCCTGGCTCTGGAGTGGTCCCTCCCCTTTTGGGTCTGTGGGAGGCCACTCAGCCTCACTACAGTTAATTACAACTTTTTCCTAGTGGGAAACATTTCCATTATTTATGAGCAGGGCTCGACAAACAATAGAATCTACTCGCCCATGGTGAGTAGATTGCAGCTGCGCGCCCCATTTACCGGCGGCGCACGCATGTGCAATGCGGCTCTTGCGCATGCGCATTGCAAGGCTGGCAAGCGGCTTTCACCGCCATTTGTCAAGCCCTGTTTGAGTATTTTTTTTGTCCTAATTTGCAACCTTTTATATCTGTAGTACTGTATCATTTGCTTAATTGAGAAGGATTAATATATTTTAAATGTATACTTTTTCAGAACAAGTTTAAACGTGAGGAAAAAGCAAATGGATGGAGGATAGATAAAGCTTTCAGTAAGTTTTTACTTACCACGCAATCAGAAGAATTTATTTATGAATATGCAATTTTTGTGTGCTTTAGTTTGAGCCAATAAATTAACTCTACAATAGGTTAAAAACCAGTGAGTAGTCCTGCTGCACCTTAGAGACTAACACAAAAATGTAGATGGTGTCATGAGCTTTTATGGGCAAAGCCCACTTCTAGGATGTTGGTTCCAAAGACTTGAAATTTAGAAGTTAATGTAGTACTTAAAGTACAATTTCTAGATTTCAGTTCCAGCTGAGTTATTGATTTTTGTGTCTGATTTGGGTTAAGCATAAAATCTATGTATCTCAGAGTGACTCAGTTAATTATTATTCCCCATTTGAAACGATGTCACCTGATGAATATCCATTTAGTTAATAATTGTAGAGCACTCTAAGAATCTTGAATGACAAGAACTTTATAGCTAGTACGAAGTATCAGAGGGGTAGCCGTGTTAGTCTGGATCTGCAAAAGCAATGCATCTGACGAAGTGGGTCTTTGCCTACAAAAGCTTTTGCTCCAATACATCTGGTAGTTTATAAGGTGCCACAGGACTCCTTGTCGCTTTTATATATAGCACTGTTACTTTCATGAAAATGAGTGTCTACTTCATTTAGCAATGTTTCATAATTTGATGTTGATACAGCTTGAATATTTGTCATAAGTCAGAACTTTTCAAGTGATTATGTGAAACTTTCTCTTAGACTCTCAAGGGTTTTTCATTTACTTTTTTTTTAAAACTGAGCTTCTGTATGCCTAATACTTGTTACCTCTGGTCTCTGCAAGCTTTTCAGTGCAACTTGTGTAAAAGATACTGACTGGTCATGAAATGCAGCATAGAATGTGGTGGTTTGCTATGGAAATCACACCTGAGCTATTTGTTCAAAAAAAGCAGAAGCTTAAAGAATAACTTGATTAATTGTGAAACCATTTATATTTCACTTTTTTTTTTAAATTGGACAGAGGAAAAGCGACCGTTTGACTTCGAATTCTTTGCCCAGTTGCTTGAAGAGGTACTGGCAGATGAAAAAAAGAGGAAGCAAAGAGCTCCTAAAAAACGAAGTTCAAGAGAGAAGAAACCACCCAAATCTCGGAAAAAGCAAAAAGGTACCTAATTGAAAATTTTATGTTCAAGATAGTAATACAGAATACGGGCAGTCCCCGGGTTACGTACAAGATAGGGACTGTAGGTTTGTTCTTAAATTGAATCTGTATATAAGTCGGAACTGGCATCCAGATTCAGCCGCTGCTGAAACTGATCAGTTTCAACAGCGGCTAAATCTGGACGCCAGTTCTGACATACATACAGATTCAACTTAAGAACCCCAGGCATTCCCAACTCAGCTGCCGCTGAAACTGATCAGCGGCTGATTCCAGGAAGCCCGGGGCAGGGGCTTCCTGTAGTCAGCCACTGGTCAGTTTCAGCAGCGGCTGACTTGGGGACGCCGGGGCAGAGCAGCTGGGGTGCTGCTGGGGTGGTCCAGTAGCGCCGCCGCTCCTCGGCGCTATTGGACCAACCCAGCAGCACCCCAGCTGCTCTGCCCCAGGCATCCTGATTCAGCCGCTGCTGAAACTGATCAGGAGCGGCTGAATCAGGACTCCTGGGGCCGAGCAGCTGGGGTGCTGCCGGGTCGGTCCAATAGCGCCGAGGAGCGGTGCTGCGGGACCAACCGGCAGCGCCCCACCTGCTCTACCACAGGCCCGGGGCTTTGCTCCACGTCTCCCTGGTCTGCTGGGGGGGGGGGGATGGGCCACTAGCTGCGCCCCCCCCCCCCCCAAGCAGACCAGGGACACGGGGAGCAAAGCCGCAGCGGCGGCGGGGTGCCACGCCTCTGAGGCTTTGCTCTGGCAAAGCCTCAGAGGCGTGGGACCCCTCCGCCTCCCGGCTTTGCTCCAGGTGTCCCTGGTCTGCTGGAGACGGTCCACAGCAGACCAGAGGCACCGGGAGCAAAGCGGCAGCGGCGGCGGAGTCCCGCACTTCCCTGGCTTTGCCACAGCAAAGCCTCAGAGGCGCGGGACCCCTCCGCCTCCCTGGGTTTGCTCCAGGTGTCCCTGGTCTGCTGGAGATGGTCCCCAGCAGACCAGGGGCACCTGGAACAGCTTTTCTCGCCCCGGAGGTGGAGGTTGCAGGACCGCTGCGCTCTGGGCGGTCCCGCTGCCTGCGAGCTCCGGGGCGAGAGAGCCCGGTTGGTAAGTGTGGATCCGACATAAGTCGGATCCGCGTAACTCGGGGACTGCCTGTATTACTATTATAGTTCTTCACTATTGGATCATTTAACAAAAAAAAAAAAACAAGTCCTGTAAGAAATATCTTATTGCACTGCTCGGAACAGTTTCCTTTTAGAAATGGAAGACTAGTGTGATGCCACTGGATTTTAAGAACTTTTCAGTTCTTAATTTGCTCATTTAGAAGCTAGTATTAGCCAATTTTTAGAGAGGTATTTTATATGATATAAAATTCTAATAAACTATACAGGTTATGGTTGGTCTTGAATTGTGTGTTTCTGCTTTGGAGTAGTCCAACTTGATCTGTTAATAAATATTTTCATAGGGTGCTTACAATTTCACTTAAGGCTTTGATACAGGCATTGGAAGTTCTTCATATTGGTATTCTCTTAATGTAGGTGATTTCTCTAGATCCAGTTTCTCACATTGCTATATGCTATAGTTTTTACTAGAAAATTTATATATAGTGGGCGAAGGTACATTTTAATTTTCTTCAATGAGATTCATATAGCTGGCTCACTTTCTTAGTTTAAAACCAAGTGTAATATATATATATTTTCTAGTATCAGAGGGGTAGCCGTGTTAGTCTGACTCTGCATAAACAACGAGAGGTCCTGTGGCACCTTATAGACTAACAGATTAATAGGAGTATAAGTTTTTGTGGGCAAAGATGACATCTCCCTGGACACACAGTAGCAGATTTAAAAGTAGCCATCCTGCAACAAAAAAACTTAAAAAACATACCACAGAGAAACTGCAGAACTATAATGTATTTGCAAATTTGACACTATCAATTTAGGATTAAACAAAGGCTGAATGGCTAGCCAACTACAAAAGGAATTTCACCTCTCTTGGGGTACGTCTAAACTACATGGCTCCGTCGACAGAGCCATGTAGATTTGTTTGTTTGGCAAAGGGAAATGAAGCTGCGACTTAAATAATCGCGGCTTCATTTAAATTTACATGGCTGCTGCGCTGAGCCGACAAACAGCTGATCAGCTGTTTGTCAGCTCAGCACGCTAGTCTGGACGCTCCCCTGCCGACATGAAAGCCTTTTATCGACCTCCCCGGTAAACCTCATCCTACGAGGCATAACGGGGAGGTCGATAAAGGGTCGACGCGGGAGCGTCCAGACTAGCGCGCTGTGCCGACAAACAGCTGATTAGCTGTTTGTCGGCTCAGCGCGGCAGCCATGTAAATTTAAATGAAGCCGCGATTATTTCCCTTTGCCGATCAGCCTAATCTACATGGCTCCATTAATGGAGCCATGTAGTTTAGACACAGCCTTAATGTTCACACTTCCACATCAGCTGCTAGAAGTGGGCCTCATCCTTCCTGACTGAATTGGTCTTGTTGTCTCTAGCCTTGCTCTTGATTGGTACTCTTTTCATATGCCTATATATTTATACCTGCCTCTGGAATTTCCACTGCATGCAGCTGACAAAGTGGGTCTTTGGCCACGAAAGCTTATGCTCCAATAAATCTGTTAGTCTATAAGGTGCCACAGGACTTCTTGTTTGTATATTTTCTAGTTACTCTTAATCTTTAAGTGTTTGATATAGTATGTCAGTGCTTGTGAAAATTATTTCATTGATTTGTATATGTTTTTGGTTTAGCAGTACAGGCAGTCCCCGGGTTACGCGGATCTGACTTATGTCAGATCCGTACTTACGAACGGGGCTTTTCTCGCCCCAGAGGACGCGGGCGGCAGGACTGCCCAGACGCGCCGCGGTTCCGCCGCCCATGTCCTCCGGGGTGAGATAAGCTGCTCCGCGTCTCCCTGATCTGCTGCGGGGGGAGGGCGGCCAGCAGACCAGGGAGACGCGGAGCAAAGCCGCGGAGGACCCGGGCGGCGGGACCAACCAGACGCGTCGCGGTCCCGCCACCCGGGTCCTCCGCGGCTTTCCTCCGCGTCTCCCTGGTCTGCTGGGGAGGGCCCCCAGCAGACCAGGGAGATGCGGAGCAAAGCCGTGGAGGACGTGGGCAGCGGGATCACGGCGTGTCTCGGTCCCGCCACCCGCATCTCCCTGATCTGCTGGGGGGGAAGACGCAGCTAGTGCGCCCTCCATCCCCCCCGCAGCAGACCAGGCTTTTCTTGCAGACGCCTGGGGCAGAGCAGCTGGGACGCTGCCGGTTGGTCCCACAGAGCCGCTCCTCTGCGCTACTGGACCAACCCAGCAGCACCCCAGCTGCTCTGCCCCAAGCGTCCCCAATTCAGCCGCTGCTGAAACTGACCAACGGCTGATTCCAGGAAGCCCGAGACAGAGTTGCTCTGCCCCGGGCTTCCTGGAATCAGCCGCTGATCAGTTTCAGCAGCAGCTGACTTGGGGACACCTGGGGTAGAGCAGCTGGGGTGCTGCCAGGTTGGTCCCCGCAGCGCCGAGGTGCGGCGCTGCGGGGACCTACCCAGCAGCGCCCCAGCTGCCCTGTCCCAGGCGTCCAGATTCAGCTGCTGTTGAAACTGATCAGCGGCTGATTCCAGGAAGCCCGGGGCAGAGAAACTCTGCCTCGGGCTTCCTGGAATCAGCCGTTGGTCAGTTTCAGCAGCGGCTGAATTGGGGACGCCAGTTCCGACTTACGTACAAATTCAACTTAAGAACAAACCTACAGTCCCTATCTTGTACGTAACCTGGGGACTGCGTGTAGTATAAGATGATTACACACACACACACACACACACACACACACACACACACACACACACACACACACACAAAAGAAATAAAGTTTTTCCTGCAGGATGACAGAGTGATGTAATCACATCACTCTGCATCCTGCTGCCCCACCTCCTCCTTCCTCCCTGCTGCTAACCCATCAGGGATCTGCAACCTTTGGCTCCTGAGCATCAGCAGCACTGAAGGTAAACTGCTGCTGCTGCGCTTATGGGGGGGAGGAGGAAAATTGTGGGGCTGCAGTGGGTAGATGAGTGGAGAGGTCTGCTGTGGGGGTTCCAGACTGGGGGACAGCCCAGCTCCTGATCCAGGGCTGGCTGTACCTCCAGAAGCCACCACGTGGTGGGCAGCTGTTGGAGTTTTACTTTGCACTGCTCCAGTGGCATGGGGGGAGGGCTGCCAGAACTGGGGGACACCCTCCTCCCCACTGTGCGTCTCTTCCTTCCCTCCCTCCCCCTCAAGATGCCATAGCACCTCACTTTAAAACTCCAGCAGTCAGAGTTTTAAATTGCAGTCCTCCAGCCTGGGCCTCACCCCTTCCTTCCCAGCAGCTGGCATGTGGGAGAGTGTAGGGCCCTGGGTGAGCATGAAGCCCGGAGAGGGATCTGGGTCCTGCTCCCCCTCCCTCCCAGGAGACAGGGGTGAGAGCTCTGGGCGAATGCACTGGGCAGGAGATTGCGAGTCTTGGTGAGGCTGGGGAGAGGGCGTGGAGGTACAGCTGGGGCTGAAGTGGTACAGAAGGGAGGTTGTGAGACCTCCTCCCACTTGCGGGAGGGCGGAGGGCTGGAGCCGTTTGGTCTCCCCCTCACAGGAAGGGACCTGTGAGCCACTCAGTCTTCACCCACTGCCCTGGATGCTGGGAGGGAGGGGGACCAGGGCCCAGGCCCTTCCCCAAGCTACACACTCTCCTTCCCCGCCCTACCCCCAGTGTTGGTAGGGAGGGAGCAAGGGTAGGGCGGTAAGTAACATAGACGGACCGCAGGGAGGTTAGGACAGTGGCTCTCCCCCATGCGGCTCCTTTTTCCACCTCAGCAGGCTGCAGTGCCCTGGAGTGTCACATGCACACGACATCACCTGTGACATCACCCATGCGGGGCAGGTAGACACTCCTGGGGTTAGAGCTGGGCCTGGCATGCACTTCAGCTGGGGGGGGGAGTGGTTAGGGTTGGCGAGGAAGAGAGTAGGGGCCTGGTCTGGCGGTGGGGGGAGGCTGATGGGACCTTGGTTTGCAGCGGGGGGAGGAGGGAGAATGGGACCTGGGCTGGCATGCCGGGGAGAGGAGTGAGGGAGAAGGGGGCTGGGCTGTTGGATCAGAATATGGATGTTGCCAGACCAGAGTCCGGTGGAGAGCTGGTGACTGGGAGCCCTGCAAGCCAGCAAGGCAGTGGGCTGTTGACAATGATGCTGCCTGGCATGTGGCAGTTATGCCAGCCAGTAGAGCTGGCAGAGTAGTGGGGACAGGGCTGAGGCAGCCAGTTTCAGGGGGCCAGAAATGACTTCCCCGTTCCGGCAGAATCTCTCATCTGGGACTGTTGATGTCCTAAGGGTGCCAGACCAGGATGGTCCAACTTGTATTTACCAGTACCAGAAAATAATCTGTCTATAGTGTTTAGGTTTTTAATACTTCCGAGTCCTGTAGTACATAGTAAAAGTAAAAAATTATTTAACTAAAATACCATACCATAGTGTACCACATGCAGATACAAATTAGGCTCGACCCATGTTAGAATTTTTTTCCTCCCAGAAGACAGGTACTTAATTTTCATGTGTAGTAAAGTCAGTGTAATTACTCAACCTAAAATCCCCAAGGGCAATATTGTGTATTGCATTGAGTATAGAACGACATTAACTGTCTCAAAGACAAGGTATGTTTCCCCAGATTTATACAGCATCAGTTAACCGTTGCTGAGACTTGACTTTTTTTGGTTGTTTGCAAAAACATTTCTTTAGGACTCTGCTGCTATATCTGACAGCATATGGACATGGATAAATGAATGTACCAGACATGTATAGTAGAAAGACCTTTGATTCCTAGATTATAATACTAGTATATTTACCTTGAACTGTGTTGTCTTTGATAGCTAAAGTTGTCAGCGAAGAAGCAGATAATGACCAGGACGATCCTCAGGTTGTCAGAATTTCTGATGCAGAAACAGATGCAGACACTGGCACAGCTGAAAAAGAGAATGAAGAATCCTTGAGTGTGTCTGAACAGACAGAAGAACAGACTGTATTGGAGGCAGGGGCAACCAAAAAGAAGAGGAAAAAGAAGAAAAAAGATGAATCTGAACTAGAAGTGGAGAATCCTGCTGAAGAGAGAGCTGCCCCCTCAAAACTAGCTAAAGGGGAGAAACCCAGCAAGAAAAGTAAGATTAAAATGCTCAATCCTAGTCCTTCTTTTGCTGTTGGCATTGTTACAGTTTGTTGTGCTTTAGCTACCTCACCAAATTATAAATCTTAAATTTTAGCCTATGAAAGTACCTGCTGTGTTTTCTTTGGACCTTTTGTATGCTATAAAAATTATAACATACAGGTACTGTTTGGTTTGGAGAAGATGGGACTTGTTATCGTTCAACTTGGGTCTAATAATTACTCTCCTTTTAATTTACCTGTACCCTCTTTACCCTCGTGCCCCTCGTTGCCCTTTCTCAGAAGAATACACAGGTTTGCAGTGTGCTCTGTAGATCAACAAATTATTGGGAAAGAAATGAGTTTGAGTTGAGGGTCTCTCTCAAAAAATGTCTGGCAGCCAGTCCTCTTCTGTTTATAAAAACAACAAACACACACAACACAACAACAGGAGTGCAATTAGCTTCAGTACCTTGGTTGATATCAAGGCCATTTAGTGCATGTGGGGAGAATTGATCTCTTCAGTACCCAGGACGCCAAACCATATAAGGTTTTTAAGTGAAAACTGGTTGAATGACGTCTGGAAACAAATTGGATATTTCATTGCAGACCTTGGAGCACAGACATAGTTTATCAAGTACCTCCAAGTAAGAGGACTGCCACTTTCTGGACTACATGATGTTTCAGGGTGGCTTTTTGCTATAACTCATGATAGACCATTACAGCAATCCAATCTATTATGGAATATTTTTTGGTTAAACAACTGTGGTCTCACAGGTGAGATCACAGCCGGGTTAATATATAGTATAGATCATATCTGCAAATTCACAAGCCTTTTGATGAAAATTTTATGGCATGTTTCCTTTTAAAGGGCACTATTGCGTAGTTTTGGCCACAAATCTACATTTTCTTTAAACACATCTCCCAACACCCACCATTAAAATTTAACATCTGGAAAAATATTTTAATTTAAAAAAACCCTTCGTTTTTGTTGAGATGTAGTAATTTTCCTCAGAAGTATTTGTAACTTTGCAGCATTGTTCTATGAAAAAGTGGATGGTGAAACTGCCTGGAACCTCCAAGTTGAATGGAGAGCAGACCAGTAAATGAAGTAACCTAGATTTTTAAACCTCTTTGAATGTTGATTAATGTAGATACAGAAAAGGTTTGAAATCTTAACTTGAATTCCTGTTCAGTTTTCTATAAATTATAATGTCTATAATTCCACAAGCCTACAATTTGTAGTGGCTTTTGGTTGCGTCATTTTCAGTAATACTAACTGACAGTTGACATCTGTTCTGTGACATAACCATGATTTTAAAAACAAAATCTCCAAGTGCAATTTTTCTTTTCTTTTGTAGAGTCCAACTTTTACTCCACTTGGAAGAAAGTGGTGATCTTTTTCCTGACAATAGCAACAAATCTTAATTAAGCCCAAAGAGTCACACTTCAGCTACTATGCTCATAAGCCCAAACATTCAATAGTGAAGAATTTTTTTTGGTTGCCTTTATTTTTGAGATGCTCATTTGGAAACACTGTAAATGCCATTTTTTTTTTCTTCTGAAATTCAGGTCCTTCTCGGGTGCTTCAGTTTGGTCCCCAAAGTAACGTCCATTGAAACCCTATTTTTTTGTTAAGCTTTGAATTTCTCCTGTGACTGTTTAGGAATCTGTACCTAACATTGCCAGGCATTTTCAGGAAATGCATATTAAATACCTAACAATTTGTTAACAGAAAAAAATGAGGTGTCTGGTACAAACAGTGATAATCATACTGAATGTGGGAAGGATCTGGATGTTCTTAATGAAGAAAATATGGATGAGATTCCTGTCCTAGTAGAGCCAGAATCAAATTCCTGTTTACATCTGAATGATAAAACTGAAGAAAGTGATCTCAATTCCAGGTAACTTTTTTGCAAACTATGACTCAAACACAGCAAGAAATGGCTTGATTTTTAAAATTAGTTTAGTTTTGTTTTTTCATTCTTACCATCATATTCATTGGTGAAAAGAAGGGCAAAGTCTTTGGTTTCAAGGTATTGTCAAGCTTTGCCTCAAGAGTGGTTGACTGATATAATTTAGTTTTATACCAGCAACATGTTCTGTTCTTTGAAATCCCTCCCTTTAATATAAATGAATGCTAAAACTCCATGTAGTAATTCTTATAATCCAAACTTTCTCTCTTATATGTGAGATGAATATAAAGACCATTGACTTACTCCAAATGTTGCCCTAACATTTTAAGGAAAATGTGGTGATATGAGTAACAATATTGGTAGCCTTTGGCTTGTGAAAGGGGGGCGTTCTGTAAATATTTTACCATAAAATTTATCTTCTGTAACACTTGCAGGAAAACAGCATTATACTTAGTTTCATACTGAGCTAACACTTAACCAGGTTTTCTGACAAAATGCAATTGTTTTTGGTCATGAAATTCTAGACGTTTTTTTCAGTACATGGCACTTAGTGTCATTAATTTCCATCTTTACTAAGAGGATTTTCTTATCACCATTATACAGTGGTATACAAGTATTCATTGAGCTCATGTAAATTATGAGAGTGCTGGAAGAACTATAAACATTTTAATACAGGTTGAACCTGTGTAATTCGGACTTCCCTGCGTTTAACAATTCCCCCGCCCTCCCAGAGCTTCTGGAGCATCACAAATAGCTGATTTGTGGTGTTCAAGTTCAGGGAGGAATGGGAAGGAATGGGGATGGGGGGCGATCACAGGAAATGGCTCTGGGATGTGGTGGTGCTTCCCCTCCCCTTCTCCTTCCCTCCCCCCCCCAACTTCTTCTGCATTTTAAATTTCAAAGCTACGGGGTATTTGGTCCCAGACCCAGCACGAGCTGGGACTGAGCTGGGCTTTCTGCCTGCCCGGCTCTTACTACATTTTAAATGCAGAACTGCAGTGGGGTTTGGTCCGCACCCAGTATGATCTGGGACTGAACTGAGCCATCAACTAGTGGATGTAGTTGATAGAATTTTTATCAAGTATTCAATTAGTTAGATACCCGCCTGTTAACATCCTTAGGATGGGGTTTGGCCCCTGGTTACAGGGCTCCACAGCTGTCCCGCTCAATCAGTGCTGACCCCTGTGCTGCTACTGGAGAAACTCAGCTGTCAGAATTAGAGGAGTCAGCATTGATCTCCCTATGTCGGGCAAATTCCTTGGCTTGGGGCTGGTCAGGTGTTGGACCAGGAAGGTTCAACCTGTAATATTCTTTGCATTGAAGTAAGTACAACTTCATTGTATTAGATTTCCTACATAAAATGAGAGTTCCTGCGGCCAATTCGGGATATTCAAAAGCTTTTTTGCTTTTAAAATCATTCTTCATCTGCATTGCTTAAAAGGCATTTTATTAAGATAAACCAAAGCTTTTTGAGAGCTTCTGTATTGGTTGTGAGAGCTGTTATTCAGACTAAGGGCATGAAGTTGGAAGTCATAAAATTTGGCAGGTTCACTAGAACGCTTACAATGTCTTCAGATTGTCCATTTGGGCAAATGAACAGTAGAGCAATTTGATCCTGTAACCCTGATTCATTTGTGTGTGAAAAAGTACCGATGATACATTTTCTCTCAATTCCTTATTTTCAGATTTCAGGATATTAGTGTTGAATTAATAGAAACAGATTCATCTGAAGCAGAAGCCTCAAATATCCTCTCTGGGTCACAGGATTGGCAGCCTTCAAAATCTCAAGCTTCAGGTACAAGAAATAAAAAAGGAAATTGTAAAGAAACCAGTGAAGCAAAGGTATCTTATGTTTTTTATGGATTTTTTTTTAATCTCCAATAAATTACTACTAGTAACATTCACATAAAATAAAGATTTCTTTGAAAAATATCTCATAACCTACTCATATACAGCTCAGCACACAAAGCCTGGAAATATCTCCAGAAGTTAAATCAGTTGACAGTGTGATAAATTACTTATATTGGTTTTCATTTACTAGGCTAAACTGATTAAGGAATATAATAATTTGATTGGGTTTATTTTGTAGTACAAAAATTAAAGGTGCTGTTTAAACTCTTCATTAGTTTTCCAAAACAAAGACTATGATGGAGAAAGAGAAAAGGCCACTAGTGAAAGACACTGAATTTTATTGTTTTGGAGCCCAGTGTTGCAGGAGCTGGGTACTATGTGCTTATTAGCATAACTAGATATGAAGGTTTCTTTTACTTTTTTTAATCTTTCTAAGACAAAGTGTATAGCTTTCTGGCTGAAGCATGAGATGGGTTTAGGAGATCCCTGCCATGTTCTTCCTATACCACTTTGGGCAAGTTGCCTAAACTTTTGACCCTCAATTTCACCATGACTGTGTCTAGACTGCATCCCTTTTCCGTAAAAGGGATGCAAATTAGACACATCGCAATTGCAGATGAAGCAGGGATTTAAATCCCCCCGCTTCATTTGCATAAACATGGCTGCCGCTTTTTTCCTGCTCGGAGCTTTTCCCAGAAAAAAACGCCAGTCTAGACGCGGATCTTTCAGAAAATAAAGCCTTTTCCGAAAGATCCCTTATTCCTCTTAAAATAAGGAATAAGGGATCTTTCGGAAAAGGCTTTATTTTCCGAAAGATCCCCGTCTAGACTGGCGCTTTTTCCGGGCAAAGCTCCGAGCCGGAAAAAAGCGGCAGCCATGTTTATGCAAATGAAGCGGGGGGGGGGGGTTTAAATCCCTGCTTCATTTGCAATTGCGACGTGTCTAATTTGCATCCCTTTTACAGAAAAGGGATGCAGTCTAGATACAGCCCATTAGTTTATATTTAAAATATAAGCAAAGTTCTCCATTTTTACTGAATTCCTTAAGTGGGAAGTGTTATAAAAACACAACACGCAGCTGCCTCAGAAGAATTAGAGCAGGGGTAGGGAACCTTTTTTGGGTTGGAGGCCACTGACCCACAGAAAAGTCAGTCATGGGCCACACACAAGTGAGAAGCAAAGGGGGGGGAAAAAATCCCAACAAAAACCTTGCAGATGTGGCCCCTGACTAAGAAGGAGAAAGTCACTGCCCACGTTTCCTTGCGCACCAGCGTAGGGGGCCCTAGTAGATTTTGTGTGCCCCAGCCTCATGGTGGGGCAGCAGGGGATGGGAGTGCCAGTGTGGGCTCCCCAATGCTGAGGGGGCCCTGAGCCTCAGGGTCTGTATCCAGGCAAGCCAGAGGCTGCATCCGACCCCAAGGTTCCTCACCCTTGAATTAGAGGAAAGAATAGCCTGGACCCTTGTAATGTATCTCAGTACCGCCTACAAACAAGAACTAAGTACAGTAAACTTCTGATAATCCGGCACCTTTAGGACCCAGTGGGTGCCGGATTATCAGATTTGCTGGACTATCGGAAGGGGGAGGGGGCTATGAAGGGTCTGGGGTGGGGGGAAGATGCCACCCCAGACCCCTCATAGCCCCCCCTTCCGATAGTCCGGCTCTGCCCCAGCCGTCCCTGATTCAGCCACTGCTGGTCAGTTTCAGCAGCGGCTGAATCGGGATGCCTGCAGCAGAGCAGCTGGAGTGCTGCGGGGTTGGTCCCACAGCGCCAAGGAGCGGCACTACTGGATCAACCCGGCAGCACTCCAGCTGCTCTACCCCAGGAGTCCCCAAGTCAGCCGCTGCTGAAACTGATCAGCGGCTGACTCCAGGAACCCTGGGGCAGAGCAGATCTGCCCCAGGCTTCCTGGAGTCAGCCGCTGGTCAGTTTCAACAGCGGCTGAATCCAGATGCCTGGGACAGAGCAGCTGGGGCGCTGCCGGGTTGGTCTGGTAGCGCCAACCTTTGGCAATGCGAGACCAACCCAGCAGCCCCCCAACTGCTCTGTCCCAGGTGTCCCCAAGGAAGCTGATTCCAGGAAGCCCGGGGCAGAGCAACTCTGCCTCGGGCTTCCTGGAGTCAGCCGCTGATCAGTTTCAGCAGCGGCTGAATCGGGGACAGCTGGGGTGCTGCCAGGTTAGTCCCGCAGCCCGGAGGGGCAGCTCTACGGGACCAACCCGGCAGCGCCCCAGCTGCTCTGCCCCTGGCTTCCCCGATTCAGCCGCTGGTCAGTTTTAGCAGCGGGTGAATCGGGGAAGCTGGGGGCAGAGCAGCTCCAATGGACCGGCTGCCCGGAGCACTTCCGGGTTCCTGATGGTGCCGGACCATCAGGAGTGCCGGACCATCAGATGCCGGACCATCGGAGTTTTACTTTTTATGTGTTTTCAGGTCATCTTGGTATAACCGCATAGTCAAATTTTAACAGAAAGGACAATCTTAATAAAAGTCCAGAGTCTCAAGTAATCCCTATCGGAATGCTTATGTTACTATCAGAAGTGTTCTTATATTGTAGATTAGGTGTTCTGTAGTTAAATAAATTGAATTTGATGCCCTCAGTTTCCTTTGCGATTTGAAAATATCATACTAGCTAGTATAGGAAATATATCCTTTGGATGATATTTATGTGATTAAACATCTCTGTAGATAAAAGGAGGAAAAATAATTTTATGAAGCAGAAATGCTTTTGTTCTCGTATAACAGGTAGATTTTATATTATGCTATATCTAATCAAGAACAATACAGGAAATTACTCTTGCTTTTTGTAATTATTCTTGCTTAATATATATATAAAGAATGCCTAATAGTCTCTAATGGAAAGATTATTTAAGAAGTACAGCCAACAATAGTTAAAATTTAGTACTAGAATATATCACTCAATTTAACTGAAAGGTGAAAGAGAAGCCTTGTTTTCACTTCAATTTGGCACCAAGAATTTCTTGAGTGTTGCAGGAATCAGGAGTTCTAAATATTATTTTGTTTCCACATAGAACAGTGAAGTATGTGATTTATATAGACCAGATGAAAAAACGAGTACAGCAGGAAAAAGCCATGATTCTCAGTCTGAAATAATGTGAGTAGAATTATTCTGTTTAGCAATAGTAGTCCAGTAAGAGTTAAACCTATATTTCTCTATTTTGGGGGTGAGAGTAAGTATGGGTATGTCTGCACTACCACCCATACTAGTTTGAACTAGGATGGTAATGTAGGCAACCGGAGTTGCAAATGAAGCCCGGGATTTGAATTTCCCGGGCTTCATTTGCATATTGCTGGGTGCCGCCATTTTTAAATGTCCGCTAGTGTGGACTTCGTGCCGCGCGGCTACACGCGGTACAGACTAGGTAGTTCGGATTAGGCTTCCTATTCCGAACTACCGTTACTCCACAAATAGGAAGCCTAATCCGAACTACCTAGTCCATGCTGCGTGTAGCCGCGTGGCACGGAGTCCGCACTAGCGGACATTTAAAAATGGCGGCGCCCGGCAATATGCAAATGAAGCCCGGGAAATTCAAATCCCGGGCTTCATTTGCAACTCCGGTTGCCTACAATACCACCGTAGTTCGAACTAGGGTGGTAGTGTAGACATACCCTATGTGTGTTGTAAAAGCTGTTCACGTGGCACGTCAGGTGGACTTTTGTTCCTCCTAGTTCTATTTAAAGTATTTTTAAAATCAAGTTTCTGTTGCCAAAGAATGATATAGTAAACTTCAAAATATTGCATAGGGATAAGCAGGTTATTTTGGTTTTAGTGCCAATTACAGCCTGTGCAACTTAGTGTATCAAGATCTTGAAGGTTCATTGTCAGGATACTTTCCTTAGTGAAAGGGGAAAAAATGTTGTTGATTGACAGAGATTGAGTTAGACCCACCAACCTGCCTTTTTTCTAGTTGCCTTGTTGCAAAATCACAATTAGTCTAGTACAGGTTGAACCTCTCTAGTCTGGCACTTTCTGGTCCAGCACCATCCGTGGTCTGGCATGATTTTAGTTAGCCAGATCTCTACTTTATTATGGGCATGTCTAAGTTTCCCATGGTCTCATAAAGTTTTACAGCCACCAGTCTTGGCTCCCAGTGATCTGTGTTATTTAGCTCTAATTTACCCTAAATTATGGTATCTTTATTAAGCTTGAGCTCAAAAGATACATGCTTTCCTCCTGATTGTGTTATAGGCTGCTTTCCTATATAAAAAACAGTTTTGGGTCATTTTTAAAATTGTTTTAAGAGATTATCGATTTAGGACTAAGTTATTTTGTGTTAAATTTAAATTCATTTTAAATAGGTTTATGTTTAAAAAGAAAAGCCAATACAATTCAAATAATGATAACATAATTTAAAAAAATTTCAAAAAAATCTTTAAGCCACTCAGCAACTGCTATATATTCTAGCATTCTCATGGAAGTTGTGATCTCATACTGTGCCAAAACCCACTATACGATCACTGTTCTTACTTTAAAAACATTCTGTATTTTCAAGAAATAAAGCATATCCACAAGCGGTGTAGAACAAAGTAATGATTTCTTTTTGTTATATTTGTAATGGACTATGTGGATAATGTGTTTTTGGAGGATACAGTTGGTTATATAAAGTACTGGATTTCTTTGCAGTGATTATAGGCTGTTGTTGTATCTTAAGGGAAACTGAAAAAGCTGCTGCTGCAAAGCCATCAGTAAGAGGACGCCTGCAGAGACCTAAACCCAACTTAGCAAGGAGAACTGGAAAGACGGAAGCAGCAGTTCAAGAGGAATCTGAGGTCAAGATATCTCCTCCAGAGCCTACAGAAGAGGCTGAAAAAATGGTGGGGAGAAACAATGTTAATTGGAAATATTAATAATTTTGTATCATACCCACATGTAAAAGATGAACTCCTAAACCTCAGTAACCTATTCTGTGACTCATCTGACCTCTCACCAAGAAGACTGCATCCAGTTGCTTCCCTCTATACCACACAAAGGTCAAACATCCCAATAGCATACAGCAGTTATACGTACATAGATGATCCAGTCAAGCAGTGTATCTAATGCTTCCACAGGTGAAGCAGTTGAGCTTTATCTAAAGAAGGCATGGAATGTCAAAACCAGAGGACTGGACTAGTGGATCTCTCACAAGATAGGAATTGGTTATATGTGAAGCTTGTTCTTGGCATTAAGGATGTTAAACTGTGGTTAATTGACTAGTCGAGTAGTCGACGGAATTTCCATCGACTGTTTGACTAGTCAGTAGGCACGTCTGGATTCCTGCTTTGAAATGTACAGGAGTTCTCGCTGGGGCTTTTGAATGCTTCAAAGAAGGAATATGGAATACTGCATGCAGCCTCGGGCCAGAGGGAAGTCCTGAGGCAGTGTTTCAAAGGGGCAGCACCATGAAGCCCAGGATCAGCTGGGGACTCCCCAGCTGACCCTGGGTGCTGGGGAAATGCCATATGAAACCCGGGGCCGGGTGGGGAGTCCCAAGCTGACCCTGGGCTCCACAATGCTGCCCCTTTGAATGCTGCTTCAGAGTTTCAAAGGGGCAGCGCTGCACAGCTGAGCCGGGGATCAGCTGAGCTGTGGCTGCCCCTTTGAAATGCTGTCTTGGGGTTTCAAAGCAGCAGCGCCACACAGCTGATCTCTGGCTCAGCTGAGTGGTGCTGCTACTGTGTAGTACCCCTTCTTCCCCCCTCCCTTTGCTGCCTCTATCTGATAGAGGCAGCAAGTGGGGGAAGAGGGAATCGACTATTCAACTGACTATCGGATAAGCATTTGCTTATCGGATAGTCGATTAATCCTTAACCTCCTTATTTGGCACATGGAGGTGAAATTGAGGTTCCTTACGGGAATTGTCCCAAAGTGGTGTCTTAAACTGAGATGGTGGCTTGGTAGATTAAATGCATCTTTAAATAGGGGTAGATGTGAGATGCTTTGCACTTTAAGGAGAAGATTCTGCAAGGTGACTTGTCACCTGATGTCAGAGTGATGTTGGACACAATTGGCAACCAAGCCAGGTTAGCTGATTAATGGTACAGTACTATTATATGTATGTTTTTATGTAGCTGAGTGTCTGTTAGTGCTGTATGAAAAGGGCTTAGTTGTGCTGGAGAGCAATATTTTGTCACAGAAGAGTACAAGGCAAGCTTATAGTTTCAGGCTACATCTGCACTGCAGTGGGGATCGATGCTCTCACATCTCACAAGACCTGCCAAATAGACCTCAGATCACTCTTCTGTTGACCCCATTACTTTCAGCTGCACGAGAAGAATAAGGGAAGTAGACTGGAGAATATCTCCCATCGATTCTTCACAGTGTAGATCCCATAGGAAGCTGGCCTAAGGTTAGTTGATTCCAGCTACATTATTCATGTAGCTGGAGCTGCATATCTTACGTTGACTTTCTGCGGTAGTGTAGATAGAGGCTCAATATTTCTACGTTAGCTTCCAAAGTAGACCCCAGCTATTTACTGATCTGTTTGTGAGGCTGTATTTATTTTCAGCAACATCTTATGAAGGATTTCCTTGAAAATCAAGATGTGGTCTAATTTGACACCTAGATGCACTAGCTTTTGTCCATTCAGAAAGACATTGGGCTGTTTAACCTTTGTGTGGTATAGAGGGAAACAACTGGATGCTGTCTCTTTGGTGATAGGTTTGTCTCCCATTTCTTTCATGTTTAGTGTTCAGGGCTTCTTTTTTGTAACTGAAATCCTGGTCCTTTGCAGCCAGACAGATTTCTGCATATTAAAAAAACAGTGATTGGGGAAGTTATTTCTGAAACATTTGAAGAATGTCTGTGCTACACTTGAGAACTGAGAGAGACCATTGTTTCAAGACTTCCAGGAGCTTGTCTCTTATCAAAGTAGAACTTGAAACTGACCCTCTCTCAATAGCAGTTCCATAGCCAGGACAACCCACTTCAGTAGGACCAGACACAGACATTTTGTAGGCTAAGCCTGTCTGCTAAATTGTGTCATCTGCAGCATTTAGATCGAAGACTACTATGCTTGTCTTCTGTCTGGTCTAGAAGCCATTATTGTTGTAGGCAGCTGGGCCAACAGCCTCTGTGGGGCCTCAGACAGATGGACAAGAGGCCAAGGGCAGTCAGTCTTTAGCACCACCTGGATTGCAGCGAGTGCTCCCCCAGCCATTGGAGCAGTGACGTGGCACTCTTAATGGCAATTCAAAAGGGCCCAGGGCTACAAGCCCCTTTGAATCAGCCCCTTTCTTTCTCCTGCCTCCCCCCATCAGTGGGCCTGGTTGTAGGCAATAAGTACCAGTACTGAATCATGGGTATTGTGGTTTAGTCTGAAATGTGTTTGAGCTACACCTGGGATATCCTTAAGAGTAGGGACAATTCTTTGAAGAATAAGCTTTTCAAGTAATTTGTGCATACTTTACTAATTTGTAATGGAGCAGTAGTATGATAATTGTTGCAAGTCAGTGGTCTCTCGCTGGTTTTGGCTGGGCTATTACTTTTGCTATCTGCTAGATCTTGGGCATTTTTTTCTTGTGGATGACTCTAGTTAGAAACATGGCTAGCCATAGTCTGCTAGTTCTCCCTTGTTCTTCAGGAATTTGATGGAGATGTCAATCCCACAGGCTTCACGTATTTTCAGTGTTTTGATTGCCCATTCTATGCACTTTCCATCTAGGCAGGGAATATAGATCTTACAACTCAGGCTCTACTTCATTTACACTATTGCTGAAATCGTGGATCCTGCAGTAAAGGCCTCCACCACAGTTTTGATTTTTAATTAGCTTCTTTTACAGTCCATAATTTTGCATACATTTTGAATAAGTAATTAGAACTGCATTAGCATTCAGTGTCTGTAAAAAGCTGAAGTGACTGGACTTGATTTCTACAGCAGTTTGGTTAAGGCTTCTAGTCTTCGGAATATTATATTGTACTAATTACTTTTTTAATGGGTATAGTCTAGTTTCAGGAGAATGTTTGGTTATCAAAAAAAATGATCAGGTATAACATAATATTTGAGTGTTTAAAAAAATTGCTGGACCAATATAAACAAGTAGGTCTACTCTTGCTTTTTTTCCCCCCAAATTACTGCTCTTAACTAAGGTCCATTATTATTTTTTCTTCTGTAATATTTTTAATGCAGCTCAACTGTAATTATTTGAAGATCATCCTTCAATTCAAGTAGGGCCTTACTTATAGCAACTTCCTGGTACTGACTTGGTAGCAGCTTTGTAAATGGTTATTTGTGAACTGCATGTAAGCTTCTTCGCTACAGGTGTAGTATGGGATACAGGCTTTGTGGATTGCATGAACCTGGACCATTTTGTTTTCTTGTAGTTTCAGCAGCAAGGTTTATTATTCATGCTTGTGATAGGTCTGGTTACTCCAGCTTTGGTAAAAGACTTATGTTGGCTAAGTGGGAAGTTTTCATTATGCTACTTATAACTTGAAGTGGATGATGGCTTGTGCTGGTGATCCAGGTGAGGTCAGGAGAGTAGTTTTGATTCTACCTTTGAGAATGAAAAGTGCCCTATTTGGATCATGGTTGAGGTGGAGATCATAAAGTGAAACCCCAGTCCAAAAGGACTACTCTTTTTTTTTTTTTTTTTTTTTTTTTTTAAATCTGACTCTCTGTATTTCCAGAGCGTGTGGCTTTTAAAACCTGGCAAAGAGTGGGAGCTTGGGAATAATATTTAGGGGAGAGTAGGGTTGGTTAGGGCACAGATACCCTTGTGCTGTTCTGAAATAATACTCATAAGATCAGAGGTTTGAATGAGATAGAAGGGGTTCCATGCCAGCAATATCTTTGTAACATAGGTAGCATGGCCACATATATGAAGCAGAGAGTAATTCACATGGTCATAACCTGTGGTGTCAAGGGAGTTGGGAGACAGTGTTTCCTGAAGGCAGATCACATCCATTTACAGTTAGAGGCTAGAGCCTGGAGAATAGAACATTAATCAGATGAGATACTTTCAACATTTTAGCTCAGGGTTGGCCAACCAGTTAGGCTACGTCTAGACTGCAAGCCTCTTTCGATAGAGGCTTTTATGAAAGAATCTTTTGAAAAAGCCTCTTTCGAAAGAGAGCATCTAGACTGCAACCACTTCTTTCGAAAAAGTGAACTGCTTTTTGGAAAGAGAGCACCCAGGCAGTCTGGATGCTCTCTTTCAAAAAAGCCCTGTTTGCATTCAATAACGCCCTTTTTTGAAAGAGCACTTTCAAAAAAAGGCGTTATTCCTCATTAAATGAGGTTTACCGCAGTCGAAAAAACTGCAGCGTTCTTTCGATTCAGTCTAGGTGCAGGGGAAGTTTTTTCAAAAAAAGGCCACTTTTTTCTAAAAAACCCTGTAGTCTCAACACACCCTTAGAGACTAAGAGTCAAAATAGCTGTGGATAGCAGTGCAAAGAGCCACGCATTATATATTTACTTTTATATATCTAAGGCACGTATTACATATTTATTTTTATATATCTAAAACCCTAAAGCACCCTGAGCCTCTCTGTTCTAACCCAATGCCCACCCCTCCCCCAGAGCCAGGCAGCCCCAGTCGTCTTTCACCCCCCACCCCCCGCTCTAACACAGTGCACCTCCACCTCCCCCAGAGCCAGGCAGTCCCAGATTCTTTTAACAACACCCTGGGTCTCACTGGAGCTGCCGCAGCCATGCGCTTTTTTCTCCAGGTGCTGAGGCATGTGCGCAGAGCAGCCGTGAACTGTCCAGGCACGTGGCTCCGAAAGACAATTAAACCTTCCCTTGAAGGCAGGTGCCACTGTCTCCTCCCTGAATCCTGGACATTTTTTGTGTTTTTTAAAAAAGGTGTCTGGTCGGCAATTTAACATGGGAAAACAAGGACATGTTTGGGGAAAAAATGCAAGTATAGTAACCCTAAAGAGTCACATTTCAGTGAGCAGAGAGCTGCGGGTTGGCCACTCCGATTTAGCTGAAGGATTTTCAGGGATGAGAGAATGACCAAAGTTTCTTGATCATCGTTAAGATTACTCGAAAGTCCATGCTGGCCAGTATCTGGCCTATTCAGTTGTTGCTTTGGTTTTTGTTACTGAAGCTGGATACTTAAGGGATATATAATGGGAATGTAGCTGCATTGCACCCCATCTGACTGCTGACTTTGCAAATCAAATTTGACTCCAGCGCTCTGTATCTCACCTCTCTGTTGTTTATATAAAAAATTAAATATTTTATTTCAGGATACCACAGAAGCTTGTGAAATTAACACACCTGAAACCACCACAGATAAAACCAAAGGGAGAGAGATCAAAGATTTGGAGACTGAATTCCAGTGAGTATGCAGAAATCAGTTTATTATATTTTCTTTGCTTTAACTCTTAACTTTTTACTGCAATATCTTATAGTTTATTGCATACAGTGATCTGTTACAATCCTTCCATCTGCCTCAACTGTGGTGAAAATGCATATTGAGGAGACAAGTGCATACGGAGTCTTTACATTGGCTTCTAGATTTCCCAAGATAATATGGAATGGCAATATCAAGAAAGTGTTGCGTTCTTCCCCTAGAATGTTGAAGAGTCAAATATCAATCCATTCTTTTTAGTTCATAAGTTTTATTAATGACTTGAACAATACTAGAGAGGGAACAAATCATGTCCAGGCAGGAGAAGTTGAAACTACAAGGAATAAAATTAGGCTTTCATAAAGGTATATGCTAAGGACTTTGATTCTTCCCCACATTCCACAACCTGATGTCTAGTTTCTGCAGATTGGAGCAGGACCTATAGAGTGCAAGTCATATGATTCTCTTGAGCTTGGAAGACCGAAGCTATTGGAAGGGGCTTGGACCACTGACTATAAATATTTAAACAAGTGTCTCATAGGATTTTCTGTAGTGTTTCAGATCAAAGCCGCTTCTGCATATCAAAGAAATGTACAAACATATGCAAAAAAAAAAAAATCCCAAAGGTAACATTGCATTTAAGGTCCTTTTTAATAAAGACAGTTGTACAGGTCATTGAAGATCATCTTTCTTGTGTCCCAGATGACATTAATAGGCTTGAATGGCACAAATGCCAATTTTGAATGCATTACTACTTTTCTTATGTAGAGACACTGAAAAAGCTGTTACCGAAAAAGCAGCAACGACGGGGCGTCGGCAGCGATTTAAACCTAATGTATTAGGAGCATCTGGGAAGAGAGAAGCACCAGTTCAAGGTGAAAGAAAGGACAAAACTCCCCAGGAGTCTGAGGGGACAGTTGAACAGGTATTTAGAAGAACAAAACTAACTGGAAATAAAACATTTGTATTTTGTGAAGAGACTAGGAAAATAGGGCTCTAATTATGTTGTTGTTTCTACTTTTGTTGCTGAATATAACTGGAAGTTTGAGTCATCTATGGGTACGTCTAGACTATAAGCCTCTTTCAAAAGAGGCTTTTGAAAAAGCTTCTTTAGAAAGAGCTCATCTAGACAGCAACCATTTTTTTTGAAAAAGAGCTGCTTTTTCTAAAGAAAGCACCCAGGCAATCTGGATGCTCTTTTTTGAAGAAGCACTATTTGCGTTCAAGAATGCCTTTTTTTGAAAGAGCACTTTTGAAAAAAGGCGTTTTTCCTCCTAAAATGAGGTTTACCACAGTAAAAAAAAAAATAAAAAAGCCGCGTTCTTTTGATTTAATTTCGAAAGAACATGGCGGAAGTCTAAACGCAAGTAAAGTGTGTGGTTTTTTTTTTTTTTTTTTTTTTTTTAAAGGCTACTTTTTTTTTTTTCAAAAAACCCCTGTATTCTAGACATAGCCTACCAGTGTAATGCATTTTTGTTCTACATTTATTACTTACATTATGGTAGAACCCAGAAGCCATAGTCCAGTTAGGAGCTTGATTGTGCCAGGAATTATACAAGCTTACAGTAAGTGACAGTTTCTGCTGCAAAAAGCATACCATGTAAAATGCTGTTGGCCTGTTGGACATAGTTCCTGTTGGATTTCACAGTGCAGTGGCCTCAAGATGTCTTCTGTGACTGATATGAAGACATCTCTATGCTCTGTAGGACATATCCACATCCTAACTGACAAACCTGGTATCTTTTATGGTGAGCTATTGGTTCTAACAAGACTGTTGGCTTTTTATTATATCTTTTATATAGCTATGAAAAAGTTAATTTTTTTCATTTTTAATTTTCTGCTCTTTAGCAGAGTGCTGACCAAAGTAACACACCTGATATTATCAGTGGGGAAAACACAGAAAAAGATTGGAGAGTCTCAGAAACGGAATCTCAGTGAGTATATACAGAGCAGGGAAAAGTATCCTGCTGTTTTCAGCTCTTTCCCTGCCTTCTCCTTTCTGATACTGTTGCATAGAATGGTGAATTTAAAAGCTTTTGCTCTTACGTTACATTTTGGCAATCTTTTCCAACTTGCATTTTAAGAAGTAGAGCAGATAGTGTCAGTAATATTCAGACAAAATATCTTGGACTGTTTACAATGTGTAAGTGAGATATGCCAAACAGTTAAAGGAAAAGCTAGTCTTTTCAAACAAAACCATTTGAATTTCTAGGTATTAAGCAAGCTACCATCACGGATTTCTTATTTTATATGAGAGAAAACAAGATTTAATATTAATAGGGTAAGAAAATTCACACTAAAGGAACATATTATCTGAGATAATAGCCTCTGCCTTGAAACATGAGGTAACTGCAAACTGTCTAAGGCTGGGAATACATTTCCCAGTGTGGGGAAATTTTTTTACTTTTCTTCCTCAGCCAGAATCATAATGGGTATAACGTGTCCTGTGTGGTAGCATATGTTGTAGGAAAGGTGTAAAGCAGTGGGGAAAAATGAGAGGAATCTTTAAGACTCAATAAGGGATATGGAGACTTGAAGAGGAGGGAAGGAGAATAAATAACTTTTACTAGCAAGAAATATTCAAACTTTTGGTTAGAGAAGTAAATATCTGTGTAGAGTATATATTGATTATAATTGTACACTTCAGTTGCTTTTTAAAACTTGATGCTTTCTATAAAATTATGCATCAACCTTGTTACACTAATGTAATTCTGTGTTTTGGAGTAAGGATCTAAGAAGGCTTCTTGGTGGCAAAAATATGTAACGGTCTCAAAATGTCCAGGCAGAGGATGGATTTTTACCAATGCATTCTAGACAAATGTTTGCAACTGTACATTTCAAACTTAAATTTTAGTAGGTTCAAGTGTTGTTTTAGACTATATAGTTCTTAAAATTAGCACTAAATAATATGGTTTTGTGCCCATAATTAAGAAGTTGAAGAGCAATTTGCTATTAAATTTGAAGACTACTTTAGCTTTCAGAAATTTGGGACACTGTTATTCTGAATTTGTGCCTTTCCAGGTCTAAGGAAACATCTTGTTCACAAGAAGGTAGCAAACAGAGTGTTCTCAAACCAGCCCCACTTACGAAGAGTCGAATGCAGAGGCCAAAACCAAATGTAGAAAGAGCAGCTGAAAGGCAAGAAGTACCACCAACAAAAAAAGATGTGGAAAATGAAAAAACTGAAGTTGGAGAAACAGTGAAGAGTTTGACATGTTGTGAAAGTGTAAGTGGTGCACTCCTAACTACAGATGTTAGTTTTATGGGTACATTATATTATTATCGTGGGCCCAGGTAGCTGTCTTATTGTAGCGATGGTCAAAGTGCAAGCCATAGAATTCCTCTGTAGCTTGTAGCCATCTTGCATTTTAAAGGTGACCTGAAACTTGTTAGGATCTGAATTCAAGCTCTTGGAGGTTCTGTATTCCTATTGGAGCAGTAAGTTACATCCCAAGAATCTAAAATGCTGCAAGTTGCATTCCTTACATTTTCTGTAATAACAGCTATAAAATGGGAAATATAGAATCCAAACACCTGTCTTTCAGAGACATGAGACTGTAAGTTTAAATCTAAGTAAATATTAAACAGTTGGGATCTTAAATGGGTGCATTTTCCAAATACAAAGAAGAGCTTTTTCAAATCTTTTTATCAAATAAAAATTTCTTTTAGGATGCAACAGGCAATGAAGACATCCTGCTGCATTCTGAGATATCAGAAAAAGAAGCTACTACAGGGCCTGAGCAGGTGGTCTCAATGTATGTAAATCAGTGTTCCCAAAATAAACCCTTGGGATCTGAGAGATGTGAACAAGAAAAGGAATTGTCCTCCGTGGATGATTTGGAAGATGTTTCAAATTTTGATACAGGGTAAGTATAAATGGAGGAAAGGGAGGAAAGGGAAAATGCAAAAGCATTGAATGTCTCTACATAGTTAACACATTAATTTTCAAATTCAACACTTACATTTAGCATAATAAAAAATGATTAAGGGTTTGGAACGAGTTCCATATAAAGAGAGAGTAAAAAGACTTGGACTTTTCAGCTTAGAAGAGAGGAGACTAATAGGGGATATGATAGAGGGCTATAAAACCATGCCTGGTATGGAAATAGTGAATAAGGAAAAGTTACTTATTCCCACAATTTAAGAACTAGGGCATCACCAAATGAAATCAATAGGCACCAGGTTTAAAACAAACAAAAGTAAGTTTTTCTTCACTCAGCGCACAGTCAACCTGTGGAACTCCTTGCCAGAAGATGCGGTGAAGGCTAGAACTTTAACAATGTTCAAAAAAGAGCTAGATAGATTCATGGAGGTTAGTTCCATCAGTGGCTATTAGCCAGGATGGGTAGGAATGGTGTCTCTAGCCTCTGTTTCTCTGGAAGTGGGAGACAAGGGAGGGATCACATGAGGATTACCTGTTGTGATCCCTCCCTCTGGGGCATCTGGTAATGACCATTGTCGCAGACAGGATACTGAGCTAGATGGACCTTTGGTCTGACCCAGTATGGCTGTTATGTTCTTATCAAACTAAAAATTAAACTGACTTGTAACTGAGCACATCTAACCTAATGTTAGGTTTGTTTTTTTTTAAAGTAAACCTTTAGCAGTAAGATTTTCAGACAAGATGGTAATAATTAGGTCTCCTTTTTTATGTTGTTTCTTTTTAAAGCCCCAAATAATTCATTGAATAGGTCTATTTAAAGTGTAAATGCTATCAAATGATCTTTTTAATTGAGTCCAATTTTCAAACTGAAAATATTTTTATAGAATATTTGCAGTTGTGCACTTCACAATAGTTCTTACATATGATATTTAAGTACAGGCAGTCCCCGGGTTACGTACAAGATAGGGACTGTAGGTTTGTTCTTAAGTTGAATTTGTATGTAAGTCGGAACTGGTACATATTGTAGGGGAAACTCTAGCCAAACATTTCTCCAGAGCTCAGTTTTATTCTCCCACACCTCACTTCCCTCAGTCCTTTATTCTCAAGCTGAGGTGTCTGCTGAGAAAAGCCACTCCGCGTCTCCCTGGTCTGCTGGAGGGGGGGGGGGGGGGGGCACTAGCTTTGCGTCTCCCTGGTCTGTTGCCTCACCCCGTTTGTAAGTAGGGATCCGATGTAAGTTGGATCCATGTAACCTGGGGACTGCCTGTACTCACTTGAATTTATAAATATGGAATTTTGACTTATTGAAAAAAGAAAGTGCCATGTGTTAAAAATGTTAGTGAATGACACATTCCTCATGAAATACGACTCTGGGCTGTAGTTATCCAGAAGCTGCTGCTTTTACGAAGACATCTCTTTGCTTGTCTACCCATTATTTTATAGATTTGTGGCATCTTGCTTTCTTATATTCCTATTAATCTTTTTTCAACAGCCTAAGTAACTGGAAGCTATGGATTTCATGCTTGGCTACCATATTGAAGAATAGCTGTTTTATAGAGGGTCATGTGTTAGTTTCAGTTGCACTGTTGAGTGCTGTACCATGTGTAGGGGCTAGCTTGCATGGTGGTCAGCTGTATTGCTGCTTTACATATGGTCTTTGTTTTAACAGAGACTCCAGCTCTCAACAAGATGAAAATGTTGTTATTCAGACAGCACCTCGATTGAGGAATCAGTTCCAGAGGCCAAAGACAAATTTAGGAAAGGAACTTGGAGGAAGGGAAGTGCCTGAAGTGGATAAAGATGTATCCAAGTACAACACTGAAAAAGATAATAGCTTGATACTGTGTGACAATAAATGCAGCATGCTTGCTGACCTAGATGTAAGGGTTTTTTTTTTGTGTTTTTTGTTTTGTTTTGTTTAATTAGAGCTGAGCTTTTGGGGCTGTTTTTGAAAAGCTACAGTTATATACATTATTATAGATGCAACTGAGGAAAAATATTGGCAGAAATTTTACTTATGACTTTATCCTTGTTGAACCAGGAAATCTGTAAAAGCTTAAAAATCCAATTTAATGTTGTATAAAAATGTACTGTAAAGTACAAGCCTACACTGATAGAATAATTCTCATAGTCTCTTATTTCCCGTCATTACTAGTCCAGGTGTCTGTCTTCATTCTCAGCCTGCTCAGATTGTCCACTCAGCTCAGAAACAAAAGTGATGTCATAAAATACCAAAAATATAATCCACAGTAATCTCCAGTTTGGTTTTAAAAGAGACATTGTTTTTCCCCTGAAATGCAGGACACTAATAATAAACTGTTGAGTTGGGCCCAGGCCATTTCTTGCTGACGGACATTTACATTTTTGTATGTCTCAACACTGGGCAAAAATTGGGGCTTTTCATTTGAAAATACTCGACAGCCATGGAAAAATTTAGAGAATGTTTAATAGTAATCAAAAAAACTACATCCTTTCTTAAATTATATTTTTCATTTGTGCTGCATAATACATTTGATACATTAGTTCAGGTGTTTATTCTCTTAACACGTCTTCTAGAAACCAGCAAAATGTGAAGTCCTGCCATCCTTGCAGCCACTAGAAAATGAAGACCCTGCAGGCTCTCAGGAAATACTTGCAACACCAACAAGCCTTCAGTCCCCTAAGAAGTTTTCAGAATCTGAGAGTGGTGAACAGAATGAGTGTCTCTTACCTTCAGATAACCAGGAAAAGACTTCAGCTGTTGCTGCTAGGTAAAGGCTCTGTTCCTTGTTTTATTTCCTGAAAATTATGAGGGAGTTAGAAAATGAAATCACTCTCTAGGTTTTCAACTGGCCAAGAAAAGTAGCTAGAAGTACCTCTTTGCATCTGCTTTATTTTTTTAAACGTAGTAAATGCAGATCTGTCTACTAATTGAATTATGTCACCCTAAATTTAAATTGAGCATATAATAACTTCAGGGTGGTAAATGTGATATTTTCAGTGGAAAGACTTGCCTCAATTTTCATAAAAACTAGATCAGAGTTATGAACTTACCTGTCAACCACATACTTCATTTGGATCTGGAAATATATGATCATGCAGCAGACAAAAAAAAGAAAATACTGTACCGTACTGTGTTTAAATGTAAACTACTAAAAATAAAGGGGAATTTTTTAAAAAGAAAAAACTTTGGCAAAGTAAGAAAATAGTTTCTTTGCTTGTTTAATTTTAAATTGGTTAAAAGCAGCATTTTTATTCTGCATAGTAAAATTTCAAAGCTGCATTAATTTAATGTTCAGTTGAAAACTTTTGAAAGACCATTTGTAATGTTTTGTTCAGAGTTAGGAACATTTCAGACTTACAAATTCCCTCCGTTCCTGAGGTGTACTCTGAGATTCTACTCTATTTCAACTACAAACTCACTAATTTGCTTTTATATCTGGGACACCTCTTGGAAATTACTGCAAACATAATAGTGCCTCAGTTAACTTACTTCTGTAATGGATGCGGTGAGGTAATGAGGCCTCTCTAATGCTCTTCTACAAAATGTCTATAGAGGTGAGGAAAAATTGCAGTTTTTTTGTTCAAATTACCATCAGCTATGGCATTTGTGTAAAAGTTAACAGCTGTATTGGGGAAAAACAGAACAAAGACTTATTTACATAAGTGTAACTGGTCTAAGGATATTAGTATTTTTACGTCTCTGCATTACAGAAGATTTCAGATGCCATGTTGCCTTTTTTCAGGCTCCCTAGCAAACACATTTCTCAAGGAGAAAGTAAACCAACCTCTCTTCAGCCATCCCAACTAGTGAGGAGCCGATTCCAGAGGCCCAAGCCAAATATAGGAAGGGCCATTGGAAGGAAGGAAACACAGCCAACAAAAGAGGATGAAACTGAAAAAAAGACTGACGTTGATTGCTCAGTTCTGCAAAAAGCTGAATCTGCTGGCATCCCCACCACTGGAGTGAGTTGTAGAAATAAATATGAAAGAAAATGTCTTGAAGTTTTATAACTTCTCAAAGAAGTTTAGCAAACATATTGACTCTTAGAGAGTATAATATGGTAAAACCTTACCATGTGGAGCTATTGCAGACATTACAATAATGAAGTCTTTAAAATCTATGCTGAGTAAATACAAGTCTTATTGTGAAAAATGAAGACTATGGTTTTGGTTGAATTGCAATAGAAGGGAAAATTATGCATAATCAAGCAACTCCTGGTTGAGCTCATAACAGATACTTAAAAATAAGGGGTTTGCATCATCCATCCTGATTAAAAGAAGTCCATGTTGGGGAAACTAAGTGAGGGGGTCACAGAGGCAAGGAAGGAGCAACAGAAAACTTATCAGTTCTTATGTACAAAGCTACATTCCATTTTTAAAGCTCTTTGTGGTACAACATTACTTGCATAGAAGTGAGGCTAGGCATGCCAACTTTGCCAGTAGTGTGGGTGACTTTAGACAAGTCACTTAGCACCTTACTACCTTCATTTAAACATCTGTAAAGTAGAGTACATCTAGCTGCCTTTTGTTTACTAATCCTTATGTTTTGTAACTTGCAATGAAATCCTCTGAATGGCACTAAGTGCAAAAAATATGGCCAAAACTTTCACCCATGGGTGTCTATAGTTAAGCTCCCAATTCCCTGAAGGAGCCTAAATGTGTGTTGATGTCTATCTATGGGCATTCTGATTTCAAAATTTTTCCTGTGATTGTTATTTTTCTGCCTGCCCATTAATGGAATTGTGTTCTAATAGTTTTCATTTTTATATTTACAGAGAGCCTTAATTTCTGTGATATTTTTTTAATAAAATGCAATCCTATTTTAAAACATGGGGTATTTTAATACTTGATAGCAGTACAATGACCACCATTGATGGTAGTTATATTTTCAGTTAAAGGTTGAAAATGAAGCTGTATTCTCAGAAGCTTCCGGAGACAAGTTGTTGGGTTGTGAGAAACAGATACCAGATGTAGAATCTTCAGTGCCCAATATTTACCAAAATGTGTCAGTTGAACAAAGCAGGTAAGCTGAGTTTTAGGAAACAAGTTGGAAAACTTTTCATGCAAACATGTACTTACTATATAAATGTGATACTTGTGCATGTAACAGTACCTTTCTTCCCCTTGTTTTCCATCTCTGTATCTTTATTTCAGTGCTAGCTGCTAACATTTTCACTCTGTGGCTTTCTTCAGCTGTGCCCAGGTGTTTGATATTGTTTCTCTGTACGGCTGTCTTTGAATATGTTTAAGTTTAAAGTTCTTTTCGTTCCAAATTTTGTCTTCCTAGGGATATTTTTTTCCAGATGCATATATAAATGTCTAATTAATACCTGCATTTTTTTCAGTTAAGATTTCAGTATTGTTAATGGCAACATCTTTATTTGTTTCCTTTGATCAAATTTGTTCTTATGTTACCAGTCTAGATAAATGCGAGTGCTAAGTATGTATTTGGTTACAGGTTTCCCTTCTGGTATTAGTGTTGCTAGCAGTAGAAAATCTTAAATTCCTAATGACATAAATAACTAAAATAGTTAGATCTCTAAGAATTTTATGCCTCTTACAGAAAAACAGTACCTTCAAAAATAATTTTTTTCAAAATCTAAGAAATTCTACAAACTTTAACATTGCCAACACTAGTTGTTTAAAACAACTTCTTAGCCTCTGCCTCATTCACGGGGCCAGCACATTCTAATCTTAGAACCAGGAATCAGTGCATGTTGCTGTTCCTTTTGGGAATTCCAGAGAAAGTCACATTTTTCCAGCACCTACAGGCAAGAGGAAATTGTTGTCTTGACACATGCATCTTGATTTTGAGGAAGAATTGAAGGAAAGGGAGAAAAAGTAGTGATGGTGGAATTCCAGAGACCCACCATCTTCCAAAAATCTTTCTCTTTCCCTTAATTTGTATTCCATTTTTACCTTTTCTAGGATTTTTTAAAATAAATTTTAAATTGAAAACCTAATCTGAGTACCTCTGAAATCAGTATAGCTCACTTTCCCTTATTGTTGATGCACCTGTATGTTAAAAATGAAGTAATATGGTGCCAATTAATATGAGGTGTTAGGGATTCTTAGATCCTGCCAAATTACAAGCAAAAGGGCTGGACTAACAAAATTTTGGAGTGCTTAGTTGTGGTGCTAATTGAATTTTTATTGGCAGTATTGCAACCTTTTCCATTGAAGGGGCATTATGAATTAACATGAAGTATTGTTAACGCTACGCTTCAATGTCAAGTTACAATGCCTTCCTACCCATAACCCTTAGAATCAAAAAAGGGTTTGCATATAAATGAGATACTCAGAAGTGCTGTGTCACAGGTTTTGTCAGGATTTAAATATTAAAATTCTGGAAATAAGGGATCTAGAAAGCCAGAATTTGTTGAGCCCCTTCACACTGCTGCTTTCTGCCTTGTGCTGTTTCCTAATTGTATGAATAAAGCTAGCAGTGATGTATATAACACGTGGCAGAAAAATAATAGTAAGAAAAATCTTGACACAGGGCTTTGTCTATGTGTTACTTGTTCAGCATTACTCCTTAAATGCTGAAAACTAGGAACTATAAATACTAAGAACACGTTTTCCTGTACCAAAAGGTACAGCATGAGAAAATTGTAACCCTTTTTGTATGTATTAATTTTTAAGGATGAGTTAGGTATATTTCCATATTATATTATCTCATAGAACTGGAAGGGACCTTGAGAGGTCATCGAGTTCAGTCACCTGCCCTCATGGCAGGACCAAGCACCATCCCTGACAGATTTGCCCCAGATCCCTAAATGGCCCCCTCAAGGATTGAATTCACAATCCTCGGTTTAGCAGGCCAATGCTCACCCCCCAAGCTATCCCTCCCCATTGTTAAGAGTGCACTAACATGTGCTGTAACATGTTTCATTAACTGTGGCTGTGTGACATTTTCTGTTTTTTAAAGAATCGGTGCTGAAAAATCCAGTTCCCAAGAAGCTAAGACATGTGTTATCAAACCAGCACAGCTAGTGAGGAGCCGGTTCCAGAGAGCTAGACCAAACCTGGGAAGGGCATATGGCAAGAAAGATAACCCAGTAGCAGAAAAACTTACTCCAGTTGAGAGAGAGACAGGCAACACAGAGAAGAGTTCTTTGCCACATAGAGATTCTGATATACCTCTCTCTCCAAATGTGAGAATTTTATTGATATCTTTTTGTTTGTCTTGTTCGTTGTTTGATGCATATCTTTGTATTTGTAGCTTTTATAAAGAAAGTTCTTAAGTAGGCTAATAAACCTACATACCAGGACCAAATCATTTTTGCATCCTTACATGTATGTGATGCTTAAAATGTAATATGTCCCCCCCAGGGACACAGTACAAATGCATAGATGTTTATGGAAATGGGTAAGATTTATCCTGTTTCTTTATCTATAAAACTGAAGCCGTTTTGAATTGTCAGATATTTTTGTGAACTCAATGCTATTTGTTTTAGACTATTTGTTTTTGCCTTTAAAAAAATCAGAGACCTGTAATAACTGATCATAAAGGAGAGTTCTGAATTTTTTTTATCTTCCTTGACATTACTTTGTTTTTATTGAAGGAATAGCTGCAGTGACTAGTTAGCATAAGATACTTAAAGCCATTAGAAAAACATTCTGATTCAGATTAATTTAACAGTGTTAGAATGCTTTTTTGTTCTTGAAAAATATCATGTTAATATTTGTGCTGTTCTAAAATCAATTAAAGGCTGAAGCAAAAGCACTCACATCCTTTGGGGATTTGCTACAAAAAGATAGTTCAGTTTCCAGTGGGGTCACCACACCAAAAAGAAGTGTTCAATCAGAAAAACTTTGCTCCCCTGAGAAATCCAAAGATTTGAGCTGTAACAATCAGAAAGATCAAATAAAGAGTTGTATGTCTACAGTTGTTGAGACCAGGCATCCGAATTACTCTGAAAGGTAATGTTTGCATTTAATAAATGAATGGTATTTAAAACACTTACTGTACTAATTCATTCACTTTCATATTCTTTGCTTTTAAAAATAGCATGTATTATAAAGCTGTCTCAGTAATATATAATTTTGGTTATGGTAGAGGTCACTAGGTGGCATCATTGCATAGTCTTAAAGTTTGTTTTCTTGTTGTGGGAGCATATTTTTAATCTTGGAAGTAAATGCCATGATAATATTGCTTTATTTTGGTTTTGTTTGCTTTTTTTCCCATGTATATGTCCCTTTGAGGAAGCTGTGGCAAGCAGCAAAGGAATTTATTCTCTGCCTCAGTATCACTAACTTACTTACTTTTTGAGGCAGAATTGCTCTGTGGGAACCAGGCATGGATATTTAGGCTTAGACCTTTAAAAGTTGAGACTGCCTGCCAGCCATTTGTGCTCACCTCTGATCAAGGACTGTTCATGTATTAAATGAACAAATTGCATTCATGATATATCCAGATTTACTTTATTTTTTCCTCCTGTGGGAAGTTGATGTGCAAACCCTGATATCTGCTGCCATTGCTGCTGTTTTAATTTTGCCAACCTCCTTAATTAGTTCAATTTATTCCTTCTGTATGAAGAGTCTATTTGTAGTCTTTATAATTCTTAATATAGCCAGACTGAAGGACCCCTTCTTGGCCATAGTAAAGACAACAAAATCAGAGATAGGGATGAATGTCAGCTCTTGATTTTATCCAGTTAATCAGATTTCTTAAGAGACCTGATTTGATTACATTCTGAATTTCTGCAGTGTTTTCCTGGTTTTGTTTTGCAATAAAATATTATTCCATTGGCCAGAATTGTTTGTCATTAGACAGTACATCATGCCAAGATGAGAACTTTTTTTTTTTTTTTGCTTTAGGTCAGTAACACATAGCTCCATGTTCTCAGCAGACTTCAAACTATTTCTTTTTTCCCCCACTGCAGAAACATCTAATCTGTTTATGGAAAATATTCAAACTTTTGGTTTCCAATACCCTGGTATCCAAGAAGACTACCTTTCTTCTGTCCCAAGAGAAACAAAAAAATAATTGTGACTTGTGCTCCATTTAGCTTTGTGCACCATGAGCCCACAGTGGCTTGTCTTCTCTTGCATCACTCCCCAAAATATTCTACATATACTCAAAAGAGCCAGCACAGCTACAAAGCAAACTGAAATGTCCACAATGATATGAAGGCAATTTCCCTTCTTATACCTTCTTTTTCCTCTGAACGGACTTCTTAAAATACTGTGTAGGGTGAACTTTCATTGGGGTGGACTTTTTCCCTCCTGATTCACATGGAGTAGATGTGACATACAATTAGGTCAATACGGTAGATTTGGAAAAGCTCTTTTAATGGTCTCTGGCTGCTAATATGTACAATCATATTTTCCTAGGTTTAGTTCTGGAGAAGAAAGTAAATCAAGTGCTATAAAACCTGCACAGTTCGCAAGGGGCCATCTACGGAGACCAAAGCCAAACCTAGTGAGAGCAACACAAAAGAGAGAAATTTGTGAAGAGAGAGAAAACACAAGTGAGGAAACGACTGAAGCTAGACCTACAGAAGAAGGTCTGATATCAATTGATATAAAATCAGAAAATCTAACCTCATTACTGGTAAGTACTGACTTAATAGGTCAGCCTATTAAGTCAGTGAATTATTTTCTTTTGCTTTCTTCTTATGACCTATGGATTTTGCAGAGTGTGAGGGGTTAAATTGATTTTTTTGAATATCATTGCCAGTGATGAATTAATGTAAAAATGAGCACAAAAGCTATGTAGTTTAGAAGTATTTTAGGGAAAAAAAAGTTTCTTTATATTTTACTGCATTACGTTTTGATTTGCCATCTATGATTTCATGCACTTACTTTTATTAACCTGCAAATGTTAAATAAATGTCCTTTATACAGGGCTTGTCTATACTGTGTCCTTACCACAGAATAAGCTGCACAATTTGCGATTGTGAAATGTCCTTTAATCCTTGTGGAGTACTGTGCCAGTTATTTTAAAAATCTATTTAGAAATAATGGGCTGTTTTAAAGACACGGAATAGCAGTATCCCGAAATAGCTCTGCAGTGTAGACATAGCCACACTGAACAATACAAATAAAGGCAGCTGTTCATAGCACAACTGCTTAAAATCTCTATGTATGCACACAAGGTCTGTTGTGGCTTATATTACATATTGGACATGTAACTACACAATTCTGGCAATCTTTTCAGACTTTTGTTTTAATTTGTACAACAGCACTGCTCTGACATAAGATGCTTTACTCTATTTCTTTTGTCTGTAATATACAACTTTTTATTCCCTCCTAAGGATATGATTTTGTCACAGCATGGCTTGTTCTTGTAAATTAAATGGGTCCTGTGCCTTTGTGCCAGAACAGGTGCTCCCAGTTAGGCAAGTTAAGGGGGGCAGGGCTGCATCTGGGGCTATAAAAGGGTCAGTGAGAGTTCTGGGGGAGGCAGTGAGGGTGTATCAAACTGGCTGAGAAAGCTAGGAAGCAGGAGTAGTATTGCTAGAGTTCCCTGTGATGGGAGGCAGTGAGAGCCGGAGCTATAGAGGGTGAGCTGAGTGAAGAACTTTTATTTGTTTATATATGGACAATAAACTCTATGAAAAAGATTGTGGGTAAGACAGTGAGTTCTTTGCAAGCTGAGGCGAAGCCCTGATTTCAGATAGGTTCACTAACTATTTTGGGCCTGTAAATTATTCTATGCAGAGGCCCACAGCTGATGTATTGGTAATTGTACTTCATGTGTAAAAGGGTGAGATGTTCTTATTGAACTGAACCAATTGATGACCTTTGAGATTGTGTCTTATTGGATCAAGTCAAGATTATTCTTTCACCCTCAAATAGTTTTCTGGATTTTATGCTGAAGGCTTTTCAGCAAATTTAGATGACTAGCAGGTGGTGGCAAAACCCATGGAAGAACAAGTTCAGGGGTTCTGTGTCAGCAGAGCTCCTGAAGGAAACTGCATGAACAACAAAATACACGAGTGCTCCACCCACTTTGTGTAGGAAACTTGCTGCTCTGGGCAAGTTTTACAGTATGACTGAACGAGGAAAGGTTAAAAAACCCAGATCATGTTTAGTCATGAGAAAAGAAGACTGAGGAGGGAACCTAATAAGACTTCAAATTTGTTAAATGCTGTAAAAAAGAGGATTGGGATAATTTGTTCTCCATGTCACTGAACATGGGACCAAAATAATGGACTTTATTTGAAGCAAGGGAGATTTAGGTTAGATTTTAGGAGAAACTTTCTAACTATAAGGGTGTTCCAAAGATTAACTAGGCTTCCAAGCAAATACTGTCTTTGGAGAATTTTAAGGACAGTTTGCACTAATACCTGTCAAGGATGGTCCAGGTTTACTTGGTCCTGCCCCTTTTATAGAGGACTGATCTTGATGACTTCATGAAATTCCTTCCATCTCTTCATTTCTATAATTCTGTCATTCTGTTTAATCCACTTCCTCTAAATTGCTGTAGCGTTCTCTTCAATTCATACAACGGCAGAGAAGAAACCATCCTCTTTTTCTCCTAATCTCCCAGCCTTTGTTTTGTGAAAAAATACAAGCAGTTTCTAGATCAGCCTAGGAAGAAGGAAAATGTAAGTCCTGAGTGTCAGTCTTCCTGATGATTGCTGTAGTTAGGCATGGGCCACCACAAGCGTGGCAATTAGCAGCAATATGAACTCTGGTACTAAGGGTTATACAGCTGTACAGAAAAAAATACAACTGGGCACAGTAGTCACTACTTATTTCAAGTGCTGTTCTGGTTCATAGACTAAGCAGTCAGATAAGCTTAGAAAAAGGTTGCATAAGAAAGAAGCAGAGGTTACAAGTTTAGGATTGTGTTGAAGAATTTGACTAATTTTTTGTAAAGGCTCTATGTAGAGATAACAGAAAGCTCTTAGTACTATCAGTATAGCATTATCCATTCTCAAATATAAACTAACTTTGGTAGTCATTGTCTTCATGTCTATTCAGCGCACATCTGGTAACTTAGTGGAAGCTGTATCCTCCTCAGAGGAGTCACGGAAAAAAGAGTCTGCAGACAATATTGAGGCAGTGCCTCCTAAAAGGAGCAGGCAGTCCTGTAGATTCCAGTCTTCAGAGAGGTTGTCGGAGAGTGAAAGTCAAATAGAACCAGAGGAAGAGTCTCAGCCTCTTCATGCTCAAGAGAAGACGTCAGTCAAACTGATAAGGTGAACTAACTAAGGATTTAATAACGAGATTAGTCCAACTAAGGTCCCTTAGTTAAGTTTCTCATTTTTTTTCTGTTTGTCCCCTCTTCCAATGTGGAGTACAAAGCTGTCTCATCCGTAGGATGAATTGCAGTGGCTGCCTCAGGCCCCAAGCTTTTGGGGGCCCCATAGTGGCCTCCCCAACCGTTCTATGAATGGGAGGGACCTGGGGAATTATGGTGGGCAGGCATGGGGTTACAGCAGGGGTCAATCCACACACTCACTCACCACACAGGTGCTGTGAGCCAGAGTGGCCCGGCAGCCTGCTCTCCCGCCGTGCCACCTTCTCCTTGCCAGCTGTGCCCCACTTTTCTGTGGTGGTGGGAAGCAGAGTGTCCTGGTGTTGGCGGCAGGAAACAGAGCACCCCTTGGAGAAGCCACATGTGGCAGGTTGGGAGAGGGCAGCATGTCAGAGCGGAGCAGGCAGCTGGACCACTCTGGCTCCTGCTGCCCATCTGGTGAGGGGCAGAGGGCGGGTCTCTGTTGTTGCCATGCTAGGCCCCATAATTCCTTGGGCAGCCATTCCCTCCTCATTATCATAAATGACCAGATCCTCTACATATCAGAGTACAGCACAGCTTTCCAGAATTTCTGCCAGAAGTTAAAAGATAAGCAAGTTAATTATATCCACAAATATAGTATCAGTGCTTAGAACATTCACAAAGGAATGGGGAATACCGGTCAAAAGAGGTACTGATTTTGTTTTTCCCAACATATGTTGATAATTATCATGTCAAGACTGAACATAATCCCAATTACCATGTAAGTTCACTGTGACTAACATTAATTCCTTTTTATGTTTAATATTGCTGCTTGACTAAAAAGTGGATTTATTTTTCTATATAAATTTAGAAGGCAGTCTAGAAGGTCATCTGAACAGGCAGGCCTGCCAAAACGTGTGTCTGAGCTAAGAGTAGCTACTTCTTCTGCCTCTGAATGTGAGGTTGATCGCTGTGAAAAGGGAAAACCACGTCGAAAGATTAAACCAAATATTGCCAAAGGTAAAGGCTTGAAAACTGCCCATGGCAAGAGATCTGGGAAGGAACATGGGAGTTCAAAGATAACTTTAGTGACCCTCAGAGCTTCTCAAGAGGAGGATGAAGATGATGCAGATGACTTGGAACTGGATGATGAAGATGAATGTTTTTCACCAGAAGAAGTAAACAAAGCTCCAGTGTTTGTTCCTGTAGGTCTTCGATCTCCAAAACCTGTTCCTGTCCAGATTGAGGAAACAATGGAAGAGGTGTGGTATGCTTTGTTGTTTTGGACATAGTCTTTCCTTTTGCCACTTGCTTTTCTTGCACTTGCTTTCCTTTGGGTTATAGAAACGAGCAATTTACGGCTATAGACAGGCTCTCAGTATTCATGGATAACTGGCTTAAAACCTGGCTTCCCACACATCCTGGCTCCTATGGAGCCACCTCTGCTCCCTTCCCCATGCTGCTGCCTCTGTATTAGAGGCAGCAGCAGGGAGGGAGAAAGCAGAAGTTGGTATGCACAGGGAGCTGACTGCCCCCCTCCGCTGTGTTTTAACCTCTGAAATTTTCAGTGGTAACACATTTTAACATTCCTACTCAAAATTAATGAACAGTCCTGTGGCACTAACAAATTAATTAGGTTATGAGCTTTTGGGGGTAAAACCCACTTCATCAGATGAGTTGGAATGGAAATTACAGTATTCGGGTTATATGTAACAGAAAATTACCTGTCAATTGTAGGACCAGTTTTAATTAAGCTAATTAAGTCAGGCTAGATGTGTCTCATTCACAGTCTTTGGTGTGAAGATGGAAATATTAAAAGTAGGGAAATTGTCTTTGTAGTGTGTTAACCAGTTAAGATCTTAACTGACAGCAAAGGAGTGTTGAGACTCATGAATCTCTAATTCCATTTTGGATTCTGAAGGGAAGTGTGCTCCAGTGGTCATGGACCTTTCTGCGCCAGTTCCTTCATTGATCCCTTCTCATTTGTCCTTTCTCTTATGTCCTTATCTCAGTCCTGTGTCTCCCTCTCCCCTGGCTCATCATCCTAATCTGTGCTCAGTTTCCAGTCTTACTCCTTTGCTCAGTCACTCCTGGTTTTTCCCTAGCTTCTTTTCCCAGTCAGTCATCTTTCCATTGCAGCTCCCAATAGTCTTTCCTTGCAAGGCCAATCTTCTTTCCTCTTCTCTCCCTCCTCTCACTTCCATGGTTTCTTGCACCCTGGTATCCTTTCCAAAAAATGCAAGTAGACCCACAAAAATAAGCCACCACTCTGACTCTTGTTCCCTCTGGCTGTGTCCAGACTCAGGGGTTTTTTCGAAAAAAGTAGCCTTTTTTCGAAAAAACTTCACCTGCGTCTAGACTACAGCCGCGTTCTTTCGAAATTAAATCGAAAGAACACGGCTTTTCTTTCGATGGCGGTAAACCTCATTTCATGAGGAAGAACGCCTTTTTTTGAAAGTGCTCTTTCGAAAAAAGGCGTTCTTGAATGCCGACAGGGCTTTTTAGAAAGAGAGCATCCAGACTCACTCGCTGCTTTCTTTCAAAAAAGCGGCTTGCTTTTTCGAAATTTCCGCTTGCAGTCTAGATGCTCTTTTTCGAAAGAGGCTTTTTCGAAAGTATCTTTCGAAAAAGCCTCTTTCGAAAGAGGCTTGCAGTCTAGACATAGCCTCTGTGTTCAAGTCAGGCCATTTCCTCCACCAAGTTGCCTGGGAGCAGGAGTAGTAGAAGCATAGGAGACACTGTTCTCTGTTTTGTGGCCTGGAGAAGGAATTGCAGAGGAAAGCTCCGCTCAGTCCCTGCAATCCTGATATGGAGCATTCCCAACTGTTTTGTGGAGGTGGTGAATGCATGGTCCCAGTTGGTGCACAGGAGCTATGAGGGGTTAGAGGATGCTCAGAACATTGAGAAATTAGCTGTCAGATTATAGCAAGTGTCATCTGAGCCTGTGCAAAAGGAAATTTGTCAAAGGTTTATAGCTTGGCCAAATTGAACAGGTTTTCAGTGGAACAACAAAAAACCTTTCCCTGACTCAAAAGCAATCCTTGCCAAATTTAAAATCCCTGCTCCTAGTATCTCCACACTTTGAGCCTCTCAACAAAATGCCTTTTTATTTTTTTACATAGTAAAACAGTGTATTTTCACCAAATCTCATTCTGCAAAAATGAATTATTTTTGCTGAAACTTGTAAAATATAAATATATTTCAGGCTGGGACATGCATCTAGCATGGAAATTTTCAGCTGGAACAGTTAAGCAGCATTGTAAGCTACTGGATATGGGGTCTTTAGTGGGAAATTTTGGACAACCTTAATAAGAAGTGGTCCTAATAGTTCCACCAATAATTTTTAGTACTGTTGCCCCTTATCCACTCCAGTAACTAGTTGGGAGTAGGCTTTGTCTACACTGTTGCTTTTGTTGGCAAAACTTTTGTCAGTGAGGGATTTTAAAAAACACACTACTGACTGACGGAGGTTACACCAACAAAAGCACCAGCGTGGAAAGTGCTATGTTAGTGGGAGATGCTGTCCTGCTGACTATTGCCTTTTGTTGGGGGTGGCTTAGTTATGCCAGCAGAAGAGATCTCTCTTGCTGTCATAGAGTAGCTAGGCAGGAAACCTTACAGTGGTCCATAGCATAGACATAACCTTAGCTAACAGCCCCGAGCATCTTTAATCAACATCAGACTAGGGATGTAAAAGGGTAATGAGTTACCTGGTAAGCATCACCCTTAACCAGTGATGCTTAACAGGTAACAGTTAATGGGTACCTGGGAGCAACCTCCCACCCATGACCAGCCATGGACGCAAGGCTGCTCCAGCACCATCACACCCTTGTGTGAGGCCTGGAGCTTGCTCCCAGCCTGCATGTCTCCTGGCTGGATTAGGCCCTGCCTGTAGTGGGGGGCAGCCCACTCTCCCACCCTCCCTGTAATCAGTTAATTGGTTAAAACTATGTTAAACGGTTAACAAATTAAATGGGATTTTACATTTCTACACCAGCGCGCTGTCTAGTGTTTTGTAGTCTCTCTGTGCTTATTGGCTGCTGCCTATCTGCCTTACCTCTTTTCTTGCCTGTTCTCAGTTTTCTGTGTGTTCTGTTTTCCACCACTCTATCTTATCCCTGATACTCACCAGGGATGTGACTGTGTACCTGTGTACATGGTTATGCTGGGCTCATCTGTTAACCTTCACAGTTACATGCAACCCCCTCTCACCCAACACTGCTGCTTCTGTATCAGATGCAGCAGTGCAGGGGGGAGTCAGTATGTGTGGGGAGTCAGCTCCCACGGAGCTGTCTGTGGGCTTCTGCTCCCTGCCCATGCTGCTGCTTCTCCTACAGAGTAGCAGCACAGATGAGGGTAGGCGGGAGCCAGTGCTCACGGGAAGCCAGTTTAAAAGCCGGCTCCCTGTGAGCACCTTTACACACACGTTTACACGCTGAGTGGTGTAACAGCTAGAATTTTCTATTGGGTCATCTTTTAACTGGAATTCTACAGTTGTAAGTTGTAAACATGGCACAGCTTGTTTCTTACAAATGCAAACTTGACACTGGAGTGACTGACTCACCACAAAAAATAATTTTCACTCTTCTATGTTCAAAAGTTTGAGGAGTAGATGTGTTACTCTGTAACTAAAAAAACTTAAACAATGAATAGTCCTGCAGCATCTTAGAGAGTAACAAAAAATGTCGATGGTATCATGAGCTTTTGTGGGCACAACCCACTTGTTCAGATGAAAGAAGTGGGTTGTGCCCATGAAAGCTCATGATACCATATACATTTTTTTTGTTAGTCTCTGAGATGCTGCAGGACTTTTAGTTGTCTTTTAAGTTTTTTCACTCTTGGTATTCTCACCTTCTTCTTAACTGGCTGGGAATGGGCCATATCCACCCTGACTGAATTAACTTTGTTAGCACTAGTGCTCTGAATAGTAATATGACACACCCATCTTTGCATGTGTTTATATTTATCTGCCAAATAGATGTTTCCATTTCATGAATCTGACAGAAGTGGGTTCCATCCACGAAAGTTTATACCCAAATAAGGCTACGTCTACACTTCAAAGAAAAGTCGGAAAAAGATATGCAAATTGCGAATCAATTTTCTTCTGCTTTTCATTCTGAAAGGGGCTTTTCCGACATTTGGCCTGTCTACATGGGGCCAAATGTCGGGAAAAACTCCTCTTTCGCAACATTCCTTCTTCCTCGTAAAATGATATTTACAGAGATGCCGAAAAAACATGCCTGCTTTTCCGATTTTTTTTTTTCCGGAAAAACAGTTGCATTCCTTGGACACGGCAGAGCTTTTCCAGGATACCTTGGGGGTCCCGGAAAAGCGGTGTAGTCTAGACATACCCTAAATATGCTAATCTTCAAGGTGCCACAGGACGATACATTGTTTTGACAGGAAGGTTTTTCAAATGCAGGATTGAGAGCAAGACCTCCTAAATTGACTGAGAGCAGGGACTGGAAACTGCATGTTCCACATCCATATTATGTTGTTGAGTTGAAGGCCATGAATTGATTCAGATCAGGGACTTGAACCTGGTATTCACCTGGGATGTGGCTGCCCTCTAACTAGTAGGCTGGTTAGTTATTCTGGGGTGGGTCATGTTTTTGATGATGTGTAAAAACAAAAAATCATTTTAATTGCGGTGTGGAATGAAAAACCTCAACACTTCTCACAAAACAGTGTTCTTGTATTCCAGAAAGCCCTTTTGGTAAATAGAAATAGGGCATAACTTATTTGATGAATAGTTGGCCAACCATACATATTTCATGTTGTTTTCTATCTTTAATACCCTCTAGTTTATGATCTGGGTTAAGATCTGGATAACTTGTGAAAGGTAGCTCTATTCCAAATCCGTACAGAAGCCTTTGATAAAGGATATGTATAATTTTCGAAAGGCATGGGCTTTGTTTTTGTTTTTAAGCTCATTGTAGCCCATAGATGTTTACACTGCCACAGTTTTCTTGTTCAGCAAAGACCCAGTGTTTCGCTGTCTGAGAGTGCCCTCGATCCACTTCTGCTTTGAGCTGGTTGATTTGTTTCTACCATAGAATATTTGGAACATCTAGTTTATCCTGGTCATTGAGTCTGTATAAAGCAGGCATGGGCAGTAATTTTTGATGGGAGGAAGGGCCTCTCCAAGAATTTGGTAAGTCAAGGGCCAAACTCTTCCACGAGGAGATATGGAGTCTGGTATGGAGACAGTTTGATGCAGCCGTGGGTGTGGGGTCTGGGGTCTGGGAGAGGGTAGGGTGTGGGAGTTCAAGGTGTTTGGATTGTGACCTGGTGCAGGGTCTGGGTAGCGGTCTGGGTGCAGGAGTAGGTGTGCAAAGGGTTGGGGAGAGGAAGGGGCAGTGGGAGGCTTTGGCCAGGAGGCGCTTGTCTAGGCAGCTTCCGGTCAGCAGCCCAGATGGATCCCCAGGCAGGATTCCTGCCTTTCATGCTCCCCACATGCCACTCAGATCAGCCAGCTGTAGGGGCCATGTGTTGTCTACATGCTGGGAGGAGAAGGATGATTCTTTGCATGTTGCCTGTGCCACAAGCACAACACAGGCAGCTCCCATTGGCTGGTTTCCAGCCAATGGTAGCTGCAAGATTTGTGCTGGGGGTAGGGCAGTGTGTAGAACATTCCCTCTTCCCCTGGCAGCATGGCATATAGAGAGCACATGGCCCCTGCAGCTGGGCCATGTTGGATGGCACGCAAGGTGCAGAAAGCAAGGGAGCCTACCCGAGGTTCCTGCTGAGCCACGGGCCAGATCTGCTATATTTTGCCCATCTCTGATATAAAGTATGTGCCCTCACCAGTGTTCTCCATAAGCTATGTGCTTGTGCAACTCCTCAGTAGAGATTCAAATGCTGCCCTACTGATTATCAGAGTGCCCACAGCTAGGTTTTTTTTGTTTTTGTTTCTACTTGTGGTGCACATTCGCAGATGCTTTGGTGCACATAAAAATGTATTCTGCACATGGGTGGAGAAGATTAGATGGAACATTCGCTCTCACTCTTGTTCTTTTCTTATTCCATATAAATTCAGGAATCCTTTGTATTCCTGCAAGGGTTTTATCTGACAATCACAGAAAACATTTGAAACAAGAAAGAAGTTTATTTTGTTTGTTTTGACTGTAGCTGGTTGTTCCAATTAAGAAATTGCATACTTCCCCGGCATCTCAGATATTTTTTTCATTTTGCTGAAGTAGGATTTGACATTAAAATCATTGAATTCAAATCTCAAATAATGTAAAAGAGCTCTAAGGTATCTTATAATTTGTTGCCCATTTGTAATCACATGTTTCCTGGAGAAAAGACTTTTCAGAGTCTGGAAAATTTGTAGCTAGCATTTCAGATTTGGCATGAAAAGTGTCAAAGGTGGTAGCAGTGTTAGTCTGTAGTTTTAAAAATGAGTAGTCCTGTGGCACCTTAGGGTATGTCCACGAGGCGTACAGACAGTTCGGAATGGCTTGCTAGTCCGAACTATCTAGCCTGTGCCGCGTGTAGCCGCTCAGCACGGGGTTCGAACAAGCCAGCATTTAAAAATGGCGCCGGCCGGCTTATGCAAATAAAGCCCGGGAAATTCAAATCCCGGGCTTCATTTGCACGTTCGGTATGCATACATTACCCCGCTAGTTCGCACTAGCGGGGTAGTGTAGACATACCCTTAGAGACTAACAAAAATATATATATAGTATCAAAGCTTTCATGGGTAAAAAGCTCATCTGATGAAGTGGGTTTTACCCATGAAAGTGCATGATTTTATATAGATTTTGCATAGTTTACTTGAAATTAAATTTACACTCTTTCCAAAAATCATAGATTATTTTAGATACTAATTTTAGGGAAATATTTGGTTTAGATAAAAATAGTTCTGTGTGCATAAAAACCATTTTCTGTTGTGTTCCTGAAAGTTTTAGACAGCTTTCTTTTTTGAATAAATCGGAATCTTTTCATTTTTACAGCTTGAAATATCTGTGAATGTTCCAGATGTGCCCTGTATTACTACTGCTGAATATCTGTCTCATGATTTAAATGTGGTTGTCCAGCCTGTGATGCAGGGAGATGAAAATCTGAATGCCTCACAAATTGTAAGCATCCCTTTTTTTAGTAACATACTTATGGTTATAGCATGTAATTGTTTAATTGTTATAGTGTTAAACATCAGAGTACATGTAAGATAGTAATAGTATGGCATGGTGTATTAGTAGTAGACGGGCATGGCATGCACAGGAAATATGTTCAGATGGCTGTCAGTCCACTGTTGATGCTGTTCAATCCCATTCGATCACGGTGGATTGCTCATGCTGAACTTTGAAGTAGAAGAATTGGCCATTAGGGACTAAATTGAAATCGAAGATTCATTTTACTTGGGATTTTGACTCTATTTATCTTGACCTTTTGTATCTTTTCTTCAAGGAAGTGGCTACTCATGAAAATCCAGAGACTGACTCGGGTAAATACATGATGCACTTATTTATGGGTGTCCTTCTGTTCTGACATCTCTACGGTAGTTTTCTCAGCAAGAATTCTGAGTCTTAAGAAATTTCATGTCTCCCATAGATTGAAGCTAGCCAAGCCTGAATTGATGAGTGTTACGCTTGTCAGTGAGCATAGCTCCTCCAAAATCTACTGCTTCAGTGTGATCCATTAGACAGACCAAGGGTTAAAAGGCTATTGGCTCAAGCCCAGACTCGGACTGTCCTGTGCTCCCTCACTCCCATCTACTGGTTATCCATACTGCAGATAGTTGTGCTAGGGAAAGAGCAGCCTTTTCAGGGAGTGGAAGTAAAGGCTGAAAGGTGCAGGAATGGGCAAATCCATGTCTTTGCTGTCAACTACCATCCCCATCTCATGTTATGGGGGAAACAGGGACACATAATGACTAAGTTGGAAACTGCTTTCTGGTCTGCTCCTGGAAAAATAATATTTTTCCAGTACATAAGGCTGATTGCAAAAAGCTCCAATTGAGCCTTTGTTTTTTTTATAATTGCATTTGGAAACTTTGCTAAAAGGTGGCTTTGTTTAAAGGTAAATAACATTGTCATTGCAGAGGCAAAAACTTATTGGGAGTTGATAGGCTTATTTCAGTGTGATGGCTTTGGACCACAGAAATGTTGTATTTGGTGCTACCAAAGTAGTCAAAGGTGAAAGGACAAGGAATGACCAGTAGATAGGGCATAGGACTAAGTCACAAGACATGGATCTAGACCAGAAGGGGGCAAACTACAACCTCTGTAACCCTCAAGCTCTTGCTGGGGAACAGGGTCTGGGGCTTGCCCTTTCTCTGTACAGTGCCTGGAAGCAGTGACATGTCCCCCTTCCTGCCATCTGCTATGTGTAGGGGCAGCCAGAGGACTCTGTGCTGTTGCCACCCCAAGCACTTCCCCTGCAGATCCTATTGGCTGGGAACCACCACCTGTAGGGTCTGCAGGAACAGCACCTGTGGCTGGGGAAGGGAGGACAGTGCAGTGCACCGAGCCACCTGGCCGTGCCTCCTTGTATGGTCTGGCCAGAAGGGGAGCATGCCTAGAGCCCTGCATGGATACAAAAATGTGGATCCACATCTGCTAAGCTTAACGCCTCATACAATCTATGATCTGGATTTTACTTGCATCTGCAAGCAAACCATCTGGAAGGGAGATGGGAGAGAGCACAAATGAGTGAAGATGGGACAGGGTGGTTCGGGGAAGAGGCAGGCAGCTTAAAAGCAGAGACTGGGGGAAAGAGTCCATAGGGAGCCAGGGCTCAGCAGGTCATTGCTCACCATGTGAGGGGCAGGGGAGCAGGGCAGGACCGGCACTTGGCCTTTCCTGAAGGCAGATTTATGACAGAGCTTGTTGTGTCCTTTTCCCTGCCGGCAGTGCAGGAGCATGCCCAGTTGTTTCTCCTCACCCTAGAGGCCAGGCAGAGAATGCGGGGAGAGCCCTGCATGGTTATCCACTCCACTATCCATGGATATGTAGGGCACTAGACATGCCGCTGCTTTCATGAGCTGCTTGAGGGAGTAAGTGCAGCCTGGAGCCTGCACTTTTGAGTCCCTCCTGTGCCCCACCCTCTGCCCTAGTCCTGATGCCAGTCCTATCCTCCAAACCGTTTTTTCTCAGACTGGAGTACTGTCCTTCTCTCAAACTCCCAGCCCCACAGCGGAACCCCCCACCCCGTCAGAGCCTTTATCCCCCTCCCCTACACTCCATCCCCTGTCCTAGTCCAGAGCCTCGACTTGTCCTCCAAAACCTTTGGTCCTAATCCAGTGCCATGTCCTGCACCCCTAGCCAGAGCCTTCACCCACCCTCCTTGCACTCCAGCTCCCTGCCCCAGCCCAGAGCACCCTGAACTTCTCATGTCTGCCCCCCCTCCAAGATCTTGCACCCCAATCCCAAATTTGTGTGTGTTCATGGCTCTCCATACAATTTCCCTACCTTTTATGTGGCTCTTGGGCCAAAAAATGTGCCCACCTTTGCAAATGTCAATGACTTGGAACAAACTGTTTCCTTGGTCTGTATCTGTTTTCCTCTATAAAATGAGAATACTGCTGCTTACTCAGTGTTTCTACAACACTGTTAGTTTAATGGATGACCATTGCTACGTATGTTAAGTACTGGAAAAAAACCCCATGTTTTGTTTCAATTTAACATCTGTGTTTTGATCATGTTTGAGTTAAACTTCCAAGGAAACCTCTGTGCTTGTGATTTAATATGCATATGAACAACTTTGCAGGGATTAATGATGGAAGCACTGAAGCTGCTATGACATTACTTGCAATGGGAGATCCAATGTTTCAGTTAAAAATAAGCACTCAAGGTATGATCCCTATCTGCCAAATCTTTCTGTGTGTATCTTGATTCACTTGTGGATTGGGGTTTGGGTAACTGACCCTTCCTTCATATCCTTTCACTGTAGCAATTGTCGAAGCAAAAGCCTCACTCAGTTTACATGGCTAAACAGACAGTTTTATTGGCCAATAAAAGCAAAGTGAGCCAAACGTGGTCCCAGCAGAGCTGGGCCCAGTGAGGCTAGCTAATACAATTAATCCTAGTATTTTATACCCTTAACCAAACAAGTCTGACGTCAGGGCAAGAAATCAAAGCGAACTTCAAAGGGGAATTATTATCAGCAGAGAAAGAAACAGGTTTAGAGGGAGTTCGAGCTTCAGCTCAAAATAGTTCATTAACACATTCCAACAGCGCATCCTTCTGGCCTCTCCCCACCTCTGTGAAGGCCAGTTCACTCCCTCTAGTATACGTGCAGACACGAGAAACTGAAATGGCTTTTGTTATACAGAATGGCTTCTAGCTAAATATGAAATGGTTTCTACACAATGTAGGTCTGGATTCTTCCTTTATGCTCAATATGAAAGAGAGGAGGATGGGCTGAGCCATGATTTACTCTGCAGTGCAATGAAGTAGCTCAGCCCTTAGCCAAAATACGGCCATTTGCATAACATGCTTGCCAGAGGTGCATGGAGCTCTTTTTCAGAGGACCACTGATAAGTACTTCACCCCATGGAAAAACATGTCCTGCCCAAGGCATCTCTTACTGGCAGTATGACTTCTGTAGATAATTGACATTCAGCATCTTTGTTCTCTGCTGTCCTCTCTTTGGACTGCTAAGAAGGGTTTTGCAGGTGTGTATGTGGCTATGTTGACTGGTATTTTCTGCCATTCCTTGAGACTCAGGCTAATAAAGCACTCATGCTACCACACACACAGATGAATCATTTTATTAAAAATTTAAGTCTAGGTCATTTTATTGTCTGTCTTAAGTATAGTCAGAACTTGTCCTCAGGTTTGGTCTCTTGCTTTGAGTTAGCAGTGGTTGGCACTATTGCAGAGCAGAATTAAAAAAAACTTTTGTAAAAGAAGAAGCCAGTACAGATGGTAAGACTTCTGCTGACCATATTCAAAGAGCTGTTGCAGCACTATGTAACTGACAGATGTAGCATAGGGGGCGAGGAAGTAAATGAATTTTTACTTCAGCTTTTCATAAGGGCCCAATTGACTAATGAAGCTTTAGAAAAAGTGTTGCTGACTTCCTAACTGATTTTTTTCAGTGGATAAAATGCATTATTTCTTTCTTTGATAGGACACTCATGTTCACTTGATTCTTTTGTTAATTTTTAAAACAAAATTGTACAAAAAGCAAATGATGATTCAGAGGTTGAAGGTTTGGTATCCTCATCTGATGTCTCTTGGGAGATGAAACTTGATCTATTAAAAGCATTTTAATGACAATTTAAGTATGAAACTAGTACAAAGATTATTTTCATTATTCCTGAATCTCCAAAAGTGGTTATGCTCAGTAGTGTGATTGGTGCTGTTGAGATATAATCAAGTCATTCATCACCCTCCAGAGCTAATACTATAGAAAATAAACATTGGAAAGACAAAACATGGTGGAGGAGATCTAGAAAAAGTGTTAGATTTTTCTATTATGAATCTTTTTTGTGTTTTGTGCTGGTACTAATGTCTCATGAGTCAGACCAGTGGAGAGAAGCTAGGCTTAGGTGGTTCATACTTGTTCATCTGTCTTTGCCTTTTTTCTCTAACCAGAAAATTGTTTTCCTTTTCTGTTTAGCCATACTGCTAAATAATTGTTTATTAACTGGCATTAGGTTGACTTTTAATATATATTGAGGTAATTCCTGCACTCTAACTAATGAAATATCTAGACATCAAGATGTACTTTTACCCAGGATTTGAATTTGTATCTTTGTAGAATGCCATTGTGGTGAGTGAGGCCTATAGTTGTATGTGGAAACAACAAAACTTGCATCTTTTTAATTGTGCCTTTATTTTTAAACAAGGACAGAGACAGATGTTCCCTGATCAAGATGAGATGCACATGGCTAATAGTTTTATAAACCAACCTAATGCAGAGCAAAATGTGGTCCCAAGTAATCCATCACTTTCTTCACCTGCTAATAATGAACTGGTTCCCTCAAAAGATGGAAACAATGTAATTCTATGGAACCAAAGAGCTGAAAAAGAAGAAAATGTAGAAAAATGCTTTAAGGAAGATGCTGCACCCAGCAGGTTAATTTAACCAATTTTCTTTAATCTTTTCTCCCAGTGATCTGTTCTCTGACAGGGCTCTCTTTAAGGCTTCTGCCACCATACTTTGAAGTTGTCTTGTGTTAGCTTTCATGGCTCATACATTATGTAGTTCCACTCCACCTGGATGCCTGTCTTTGTCTCTTGTATTTTAACCTAAACACAAAGACCCTATATAAAAAGGGAAGTGATGGAAATGTACTACTTCCACTTCCTGAATCCCCATTTTAAAATAATTCATTTTTTCAAGCATATCCTTTTAAACTTTTCTCATGTATGCTGGCTGCTGTTTTATCTGGCCTTTTTTTCTGAAGATCTTGGTTCACTGGTCAGGCAAATGCCAGGGGTTGACTTTTCATTGCTTCCTGTCACTTGTCGTGCAATTGACAGGCTCAGCCTCTGTACATCTCTAACTGTCAGAGCTTTTACCACAGCTAGAGCATGTTGTTCTCCCCTGCTTTCTATTGTTTAAAGATGCACTTCAAGTTTAATGAAGTAACTTAATGGAACTTCTTTTCAAGATGTGATTGATCTTGTTACCTTGTTTAGAAAGTTGGTTTCTTTTATCTGTTTCCAAAAATTATCAAATGTACCTTCTCTGAAAGTGTTTAAGATCTTTACATTGCAGAAAAACCTGACAGTGCAAAAGTATGACTCCATCTGCTTGTTTTTAACTCAAAGTGACCCCCTCCCTCCATTAATCCCCAACCCTTAAATTAGATGACCTACTTTATCTTAATGTTAAATTTAATCAAAATATTACTTTTTTAAAAAAAAGATTTCAGTTGCCAGGTTAAAATTCTAGCTTACCAAGCTGCTGAGAGTCTCTCTATTCTGGTCCTTGTTGGTCACAATTGTGCACTCCAGCTCCAGTCACTCAGAATTCTCCCAGTTCAATTGGTCTTTCTGCTTTGCTGCTTCTTCCTGCCAGCCTGCCCACTTTTTTCTGCAGACTCCACTATTCTTGTTCTTTGGCCCATCTTCGACTCCCCTGCTGTGCCCTGACCCCCTTTCCACTATGTCCCTCATTGCTGGTATTTATCTTCTTTTGACACTGAATTCAAACACATTAAATAATGGGAGGATTAAATTATTTTTATGGCATGTTTCTGTTTCTTTGTAGTGATCACCCTGTGCCCAAATTGAATAGTACATCAAGGCTTGCAAGATGCAGACTTCCTAAGCCTAAGCCAAATCTGAGCAGGGTTTTAGGAACAAACAGGAATGTTACTCAGAAATCTCTTCTTCAAAGTGCAGTTGTGGAGCAGTTCAACCAAATTCAAAGTGGTAAGCTTCTCCCTCATTTTCAAGCTTTAGAAAATAGGAGCCTGAAGGTAGGGTTAGGATAAACTGGCAGCTCTGAAAAATTGTGGGAAAATCAAATAAAAAATTGTAGTGAATAAAAAATAATTTGGGTCCTAATGAAACAATGTATTTACAGACATTTTTAAAAGGTGAGGCAGCAAGCAGTAGCCTTAATTTTTAGCCCAGTGGTTAGGGCATTCACCTGAGGGAGAAGAGACCTGGATTAAAAGCCACTTTCAGAGCTGAGATTTGAACCTGAGTCTCTCCCATCCCAAGAGATGTTCCTTAAACACACAGCTATAGGGTATTCTGCATTTTCTTTGTCCCCATCTCTTCTTCTGAAGCTGTTCCATGTTGTAAATAGCTAAATAGCCACTGAGAATAGGTGAAAATAATTCTGTTGGAGATACACGTTTGAATCCATGATCTGGATCAGGGACTTGAACTCAGGTCTCCCTTCACCCAGGTAAGTGCCATAACCATTGGGCTAAAAGTTAGGTGGCCTTCTCCCCTCTGTCATTTTGTGATGCTGGGACATATTTTTATTTCTGGATTAAAAATATTTGGCACATTCATGGCAAATTTGTAAATTGCTTCAGAGCAACTGAAACTGCATTTTTGACAAATTTAGTTTTAAACGTTTTGTCCAGCTCTACTTAAGAACTTGCCTTTTTAGCCTTTTTTTTTTTTTCTTTCTGAAAATCTTGGCCTTAAAACTAAAACAAATTGAAAACTCAGCTTCCTGTTCATAACTACAGCCATGCATTAACATTTCAACAGCGGAGTTTTCAGCTATTAAATTACATACTTGCCTCCTGTTCTTGTACCTCTTTTCAAGTATAACCATATTTGTCTTTGTAATATATTTTAAAATAGTCCCATCAGCTAATGCATATGCGGTAATGTAAGACATTCAAACTAAGTCATCTTGCTGTGGTAGAAAAATATTTCACACAATAATGAACATGATTTACCTTAATTTTTAAAATCATAGAGGGGAAAGCTCTAATAGAGACCATAGAAGAGCCAGAAGTGGAACTAGAATGGAAAATCAGACCAGCTGAGAACAGTTCTGTAGATCTGAAGAATTTTGGATCTGGAAGCAGAAACCTTGCTAAGTAAGTAGATGATATTAACAGATAAGAAAAAAAAATCGTATGTTAATTAGTGTGTGAAATGTTTTGGACTAAATTTTCAAAAATGTACATTTTGAATGCATGCATAAAACAGGGATATGTACAGATATGTGCAATGGTGTATCTTTAGTTGTTTTGGTGCATGACTTAGTTCCACAGTGTGATTGGTGGGGTGAATAGCCTTAACGTAAGACTAATGGAATAAAACTTTTATTTGTATGTTTGGCAAAGTAGCCATTATTGAGTCCCAGGAACTGAAAAAGCAACTAGCTCCATTTTTGATAGATACTCTGGATGACATTTATAGAGGTCATGATTCACCTGTGGGCTGTTTGACTGACTGTGCTTGCAGCTGCAGCTATAAATGTCTCACTTTGGATAACTTGTGAGTCTGAGTTAGCAGAGGTTTGTCAACTAAGGTATTTCTCCAAAATATTTTACCCTTAGGAGATTTGTGGGGGATTTTTAATATTTTTCCTTATTAGAGGAATCTAGTTATGATCTAAGGAGTTTATCTTCAGTACGATTTGTTTTACTGATTGCATAAAGAAAATACATCAGCAAATAGTAACGATAACAGCTTTGCAGAATGCCCGATTTACCCCATGTTACAGTATGTTACATATTGTTAAATTGGTATCAAATAAACTGTATACATCTTTCAGAACAGAAAACAAGACACAAGACACCTTGGAAGCCTCAGTGGAGTTAAAACTTCCAACGGTATCTTCAGAAGCAGAAATTTCCATACCTGGGCTAGAGAATGAGTCTAATCAAAGTTCTACTGGTGTCCTTCCTGAAAATAAGCCTTGTACTGTTGTACAGAACTTGCATGAAGTTCACTTGATACAGGTACAAAAAAGTACTTGTATTTTTTTTAAAACATTTGATGTATTAGAAATGCCTGTTTTTTGTAAGAGGTTGTAAGAAGAGAAGTTATTTGGAGAAACTATAAAGAAGGCAATGACAATAGATGCTGCCTCCATGGGTCCTCTGATGCTGGAGCACCCACAGAAGAAATTAGTAGGTCTAAGCACTCCCCTGGCAGCCAGCCTATTTTTTTTCCCACCCCTCTCCTGCAAGAACCTCCCATCTGCAGATGGCCTCTGCCTATTAACTGCTTTCCTCCCTCCCAGCACTTCCTGCCTAATGCAAATCAGCTATTTCTCTGGTGTAGGAGGCTGTAGGAGAGAGGAGGAGGAGTGGGAATGAGGTGCATTTATGGCAGAGAGTGGAAAGAGGCAGAAAAGAGGTGGGGTACAGACGGGGGTAGGGGATGAGGCCTGGGGCAGAGTGAGGGGTTGAACACCCCCTGCAGTTCTGGAGGAAGCTGGCACCTATACCAATTACATTTTTTAAAAGTTTTCATTCATTCTGGATAACTAGTTGAAACTTTAATGGCTTGTGGTATACACGACTTTAGTTTAGATGAACTAATGGACTCCTCTGGCCTCAAAAATCTCAATCCTAAATTACTTGTTCCTGATGAGATAATTTAGCCCTGAACCACTGTAATATGTACATACACAGCAGAAAGATGCAGTCTTGGGATCTGCATGGACCCACATATATGTCCACAAAAGTATTCCAAATGATGCTCCCCCTTTGAGGTGTGCATGCTTCAGTTATGATCATTTGACTTTTTTCTCCTTAGATTGTAGCTTTAATTTTGCCAGAATGTTATGATCAGATTTGCGTTTCTATACCAACCCTGTCTCACTTGATTTAAAATTATTATTGGCCTCTTTGTGGCAAACTTTATAGTGACAAGGTAGGTGAGGTAATATCTTTTATTAGATACTTCTGTTGGTGAAAGAGACAAACTTTCAAGCTTCTACAGAGCTTTTCAGATCAGCATGTCTATCTCACCAACAGAAGTTGGTCCAATAACAGAAATTCTTCTTCGAGTGTCCCCATGGGTGCTCCACTCTAGGTGTCGGGTCCCGCCGCGGCACTGGGACGGGAACTGACACCTAGAGTGGAGCACCCATGGGTCACATCTCGAAGAACAATTGTTACTTCACAGGGTGAGTAACTTCTTATCTCCCCCATATTATATCTTTAATGCCCCAGGACTAACATGGCTATAACACTGCACTTAAGATATTAGCTTGAAGTTTGTTGATGATGTTAATTGGCTAAAGTTTAATTAAGCAACAACCTCCTCAAAAAACAAACCTGAAAAAAACAAACTCTCCTAGTTACTCTGAGTTTCTTAAACCTTTAGGTTTTGGTTAATGAATATACTTCAGTCTACAGAGAGCATTTTACAGATCCAATAAATTGCCAAGCACTTGACTTCCTTCTTGATGCTAACAGGGACTAAATTATCATAGCTCTTTTGCTTTGCCCTTTAGCATTGGTTTAGAGCTCAACTGACTCTACCCAAGTGGAACTGAGTGGCCTCACAATACTCCACCCGTAGCAAGAGTACTTATAAAATACTATTTTTTAGCAACTTAATTTGCCTCAAAATGGAAGGGGAAGAAAGAGTGACTAAGCTCTGTGTTTTTCTCCAAGCACCACAGTGTTTCCGTAATAGGTAGGGGAATTGATGCTCTTTGCACTTCTGAGCAATCCATTAAATGAGTCAGCTTTGCAGGGTTGTTCTGTAGAAAAAGTAACTTGATTTTTTTAACAAACCATTGCTAGAGAGAACGAAGATAAAGTGCATAAAAGCAGAACACAATAATTCTTATAGTTAGATTTCCCAAGTGTTTCTAGTCCCTATTATTTTCACATTCTTCTATCCTAAATCCTCAGCACAGTTTGAAAAAAATCCAGAAAACTAGATAGGGTGTGGTTAAATTATTCTGCTTTGTTAATGTTTATCAAGTGTTACAAATAAGACTTCATAAAATTTTCTGTTTTCTAGAGTTGTTTGCTAGGCTTGTTAATATTTCTTATGGAATACTTTTTTCTAGACCGAAGCAGTTACACAGCAGTTTCAACATCAACATATAACCAGCACAGAAGAAACTTGTGCATACAGTTCAGGTACAATACATTTATGGCCTAAAACAGCAAAGCAATACTTGCTAGCCCAATTAGGTGTAGTATTAAGTCAGGATGTCTGGGAATTATTTTTCATAATATTTTTTCATTTTAATATGTATGGAAAAATAAAATGAAAACAAAATTAGTATGGTAGAAATACTCCTGCAAGGATGGACTAACAAATTAAGAACTTTCTATAATATTGATGTTGCTGACTTTTTATTATTTGATATTGAAGTAGTTTGAGTTAATCTGCAGATAATTGATTTTTTTTTTGCTATTGTGTATTTTAAATTCATGCTGTAAGTCACAGGAGAGACTTAAGTTTTGAACCATTTTTATGTTGTCAGTAAGCTTACACATTTGAATGCAGCAGAAGATATTAAGTGGATACAGACCTTTTTAGACCAAACTAAGATGAATAATAACATTCAGAACTGCTACAGTCTGAATAAGGAAAAAAAAAAATCTCTGAATTAAAAATCAGATACACATACTGAAAAGGAATTATTAGTCTTGTTGCTAGATTGTAATTTACAATTTCAAAATGAGGGTATATGTGACTCCAGGCTGCTCTTTCCTCTCTATTCCTTTGTGCCTTGTTATTGCAGAAGTCTTGCAATAGGGAATCTGCTTTCAAAATATGAACTGATATAAAGAAAGTAGATTAAGAATGGAGTAGTACTTATGAAAATCAACAAAATGGAGGGATTTCTGCTTTATGTTGCAGTTGTACCTTTGTGTATATTTTAGATTGAGCTTTAATTTTCAATCTGTTCTTTCTAAGCCATTCTCCTTCACAAACTTTTTTTAGGATACTCTAAATTTAATGATAGAATGCTGCATGTAGTCTATGTGATGTGGTAGCTTGTTACATTGTAGCTCAACCTGAAGAAGTAATTAAATAACACTGATGTTTGCTAGACTTGGAAACTGATTCCTTGTCTTTAACTGTCTTGTTAAATTTACCCTTACTGGTGGCAGTTGTCTGCTATCTATCTGTTAATGTTTGACTCTTGGGGAAAAAAAAATCATAGAATCACAGAACTGGAAGGGACCTTGAGAAGTCATCAAGTCGAGTCCCCTGCCCTGATGGCAGGACCAAGCACCGTCTAGATCATCCCTGATAGGTGTCTGTCCAGCCTGCTCTAAGATACCTCCAGTGATGGAGATTTCACAACCTTCCTAGGCAGTTTATTCCAGTGTTTAACCACCCTGACCATTAGGAAGATTTTCTGAATGTCCAACCTCCTTTGCTGCAATTAAAGGCCATTGTTTCTTGTCCTATCATCAGAGCCCAATGAGAACAATTTTTCTCCCTCCTCTTTGTAACATCCTTTTAGATACTTGGAAACTGCTATCGTGTCCCCTCTGTCTTCTCTTTTCTAAGCTGAACAAGCCCAATTCTTTCTGTCTTCTCTCATAGGTCATGTTTTCTAGAACTTTAATCATTTATGTTGCTCTTCTCTGGACCCTCTCCAATTTCTCCACATCTTTCTTGAAATGTGATGCCCAGAAGTGGGCACAGTACTCCAACTGAGGCCTAATCACCACAGAGTAGAGGAGTAGAGCAGAAGAATGACTTCTTGTGTTTTGCTCACAACACTCCTGTAAATGCATCCCAGACTCGTGTGTGTGTGTGTGTGTGTGTGTGTGTGTGTGTGTGTGTGTGTGTGTGTGGTTTGTTTTGTTTGTTTGTTTTTGCAAGTGTTGTACTGTTGACTCAAATTTAGCTTGTGGTCCACTACGATCCCTTTCAGCAGTACTCCTTCCTAGACAGTCACTTCCTATTCTGTATGTGTGAAACCGATGGTCATATGGACTTCCAGAATGTTAGTATTGATGACCAATCCTACTGTAGAAGTACATCATCATAGGTTGTCTGTGGGGACTAGAACCTGGGACGTCTGCCAAAATAACAGGAACCTGCTGCTTTTACTAAAGGAGTAACTATTAGCTACTGGTGGTAGTGGTATTAGGTTCTAATCTTTATGGATAATGCATGATTTGATGGATTTAATTAGCATAGGGTACATCTACTTACTCTTGTTCTTATCTTTCTGAATGAAGCATAATGGTTGGGGTTCTCCTCAGATATATAACACAGCTCTTAATCAGCAGAAAGGTTTATTGTGAAGTAATGCTAGTTCCTCTCTTTTCTCTCTCTGAAGAGGCCAAACAGGTTTCCACAATACAGTAATTCCTCATTTAACACAGTAGATACGTTTCAGAAAATGATCGTGCTAAGCGAAAACGTGTTATGCAGGGTCAATTTTCCCATTGAAAACAATGAAAAAGGTGGGGGTTGCGTTTCAGGCGGTGGTGTCGAAGTCAATTTTCTGTTGGTGCTGAGTCGTCTCTAGCCTACACTTGTTAGCAGGTGGCCGCTGAACACAGGCAGCTGCCTTAGGACCGGGACATAAGGTTGGGGGAGAAAGGAGACTGGGTTACAGCAGGGAGGGGAGGTGTTTTGCTCTGGGGAAGGGAAGGAGAGGAGAGGGTAGGGGGATTGGGTTGGGAGTATGCCCATGTCCCTGGATGCCTCACCCCCTCTCCTCTGCCCCTGCTTGCAGGCTGGTGGCCGTTCCCCGCCGACACCCCCTCCCCTTCGCCTGATGCAATGCGGGTTCTGGCAGACCTGTCACAGGGGCATACTCCCAACCCAATCCTCCTCCCTTTCCCTTCCCCAGAGCCAAACACCTCCCCTCCCGGCTGTAACCCAGTCCCCTTTCTCCCCCAACATTGTGTCCCAGTCCCAAGGCGGCTGGCTGCTAGCAAGTGCAGGCTGGAGCTGCAAGAGCACATGCGGCTCACAGCAGCCCGGCCGAGAGAGCGGCTGACCGGAGCACTTCTGTGTTATTTCAGGGATGGTCGTGTTATTCAAAAAATGTTCCCTAACAAAAAAAAAATTGTGCTATTGCGAAAATGTGTTAAGTGGGCTCTTTTTAAATGAGTAATTACTGTACTCCCATCCTTTTCTGTCTTAAGAAACAAACTGTGAAAATCTAAGTTTAGTTGTCGAGGAGGGCATGATACAACAACAACCTTTAGAGTAATTTTCACAAAGAAAATAGTAGAGTTTAATTATCTACCTTTTGTCTCCAATACCATTTTAGTAGTGAGAGGAGATGGCAATGAATGTCCAGAGGAATCAGAGGAACAGACGTTTATTTTAACACTGGTGGAAATTCCAGCAGACTCAAGAGAGTACCAGGATGCATCTATGTCACTAGAACAAGCTTTGGAGCCATTGCTGCCAGCCCCGATACTTCTCACTCCAGTGAATACAAGCTTAGCTAATATGATGGGGGAAGAGAGGTAAATGATTACTCTACTACAAGATAAATTTGCATTTATTTCAGAGCCTCTCAAGCTAACTTATTGGAGCCTGTAAAATTAACTACAGCTGGTCCCTGAGTTACGAATGCGTTATGGACCAAACGCTTGGCTGTAACTCGGAATGGTCGTAACTTGGAACCCATTGAGTTACATTGCGACTGTGCTGTTCGTAAGCCCGGGTCGCGTTTGTAACTCAGAGCCTGCATTTACTACCGCTTTGGTCATAAGTGCGCATGGTTGTAAGTTGAGGAGGCTGTAAGTTAGGGACGGGCTGTACATTGGAACTCACTAAAGGAAAAATGCAGGAGGAACTATTACCTGGCTCACAAGACTTACTAAAATAAGTGATAGGTGATTGTTCTCAGTTCTGTCAGCAATAAATCAATTATGTAAATCTATTTTAATTAAATATTTTGGTCATGTGCCAACAGCACCATACTTAGTTTCATTAGAATTTTTCTAGTAAAGTCAAATTCTATATTGACTTGAACATTTATGGTGAAAAATAATGCAAATTATAAATCTGAGCTCATTTATATTTTCTAAAATACTATGAATTCCATAGTTAAATCACTTTTTCCAGATTCTTAAGGATTCACCTTTGTGAGAACACTTGTAAAAATAACATAAGAAATCTTTTGTTTAATTTTTTTAATTCTGTTGATTGATAATATTTTCCTTGAATAAAGACAAACAGAAGCATTTAACTGGTGTCAAACTAAGCTTACAGCAGTACATGAAAACAACAAAGAGTTTAGGAGTATGCCTGTAAAAATGATTTAATATGACTGTGAATATTTTCACATCACAGTTGTTGAAATAGGTCTCATTGCCATTAAATATTGCAACAAGATCTACACATAGTAAGTTACAGCAATATACTTGTAAGTTAAGAGGGAAATCTTCCTAAGAATAACATAGTAATACACTTTGGCAGCTTTTGACATGCTTCCTTCATGTATAGTTCTCTTCCCGTGTCACAGCATGTATGAAACAGAGCTCTTAGGCACTCAGTTGGTATTGTAAGCTCAGCTGTTAAGACTGCTCCTCATTCTGATGAAGATCTTCCCTTTGATGTAGGAGCTCCACAGCTGAGGCTCCTTCTTGAGAGAGTTTTTGCCTGTTGGCCCCTTGGTGATGACAGGCAAAATTACTGAGGGCAGTAATGGAATATGTGTCTCAAGTGTCTCTCCCCACCCCCCACTCTCCTTCTGTGGCAGGCCAGTTTTGTCCTGGTTGTTCCACAGGACTATCGTCCTTCCCTAATGGTGGCAGTGGAAATCTAGTAGAGATTAGGCTGCAAGTATAAATACCCTGAGCATCTAGAAAACTATAGTAATTGCAGTAAGATGCAGCTAATATTAATGCACAATTGATTTATATTCTCATGGAAGTAGAGTTAAATTATATTTGACAATTGCAAACATGATTATCGTAGATAAAAGATATAGCTATAATTGACAGGAAGAATGCCATTCTCCTTGGTGGTCACAGATATTACAGCAAAATGCAGATCTCAAAATATTTTTTTTGTTAGAAACTTAATTGCCCTGTTCTGCAACTCACTGTAGCAAAAACATCTAGTATGTGATATCACACACAAAAGTCACATACTAATTCATACATGTGTTCATATATTAAGGAAAGTATGCTATTGGACTGAGATGAAAATGTACAGTTCAAGCAGAAACAAAATGTTAAAAATAAAAACAAGACCTTTAAAAAGACTGATAGAAGGTGTCATGAGAGTGCCTAATTTCTGGTGGTTTAAAAGAAACCCAAAGCTTCTATGGCTAATCATCTAAATGATAAAAGGGGTTTGAAATGATACTACTTATAGATAAGAATATAAGCAAAGATTTGTGTCTTAATCAGCTTGTAACTTTGCTGTATAAACTGCACATTTTTTTTTTATTTTGTTAAGATATTAGTAACTTTTCACAATGGTAACTTTGACATGTATTATAAATACAGCATTGGATCATTAACAGCTACAGATGATAAAGCTGCTACATCTTTAGACAACTATACAGGAACAGAAGGATTGCAGAGAGCATCAATAGAGTCATTTGCTAATTTGGGTCAGACATCCTTGAAAAGGCATGCTGTTGATCTTGAAGAAAGTGACACTCCTCCTGCTAAGCAGACTCCATCTACCTCAACAGAGGATAATCTGGCCAATACTTACAAGGTCAGATACTAATTCATAGTACGCATAAAAAGGTATTTCCTGAGAGGTATGCATTTGTACTGCTTGTCTTCAAAATAATGAATATATTAACTAGGTAAATTACCTACTTGAAATTTTGCCAAGAAGCAAAATGAAAGCTGTAAGTTGCTTTTTGTTTCAAACAGTAGGAATGATAAATACTCTAGGCTCTAGTTTTTGTATTCATTTGGGGCATGTCTTCACTACGGAGAAGATCGACCCTCTGGAGGTTGATCTTCTAGCATTCTGTTTAGCAGGTCTAGTGGCAGCCCCCATTGGCGTTCTATACTCCTCATTGTGTGAGGTGTAAGGGAAGCTGACGGGAGTGATGCTCCCTTAGGCCTCTCTCAGTGTAGATGCTTCAGCAGCTCAGCTTAAGGTCAGATGAATCCAGCTATTCATTTTGCATAGCTAGATGGCGTATCTTAAGCCGACCTGCCTGGTCTAGTGTAGACTAAGCCTTTGAATATACTCATGGGCTCTGTTTTCCATAGTACTTTCTATGTGACGTACTTTGTGTTCCTACTAATTGTTTCTGTGGGTTTACCCACTTTCAGGTTTTGTTTTTCTTATTTTGGTGGTGTGCTTGCAGCAGGAGAAGTTTCAGATATATACTGGTCATTTAGCTGCTTTGTTTCAGGGAAAGGAGCTTCATGATTCTTGGGAAAAAATCATTACAGGAAAAAGCTATGTGGCTAAGAATGTCCCCAGCCGTCTTTACTAGGGGAGCTGGACAAATTTCCTATCCTGTGCGGTAACCAAATTATTGGGAGTAACTTACATGTATTTTTGCTGTTAAGTACAGTATTTTTGGAGGTGTGGAAAACTCTACACTAAGATTTCAATGGCTCTAGTGGGAACTTTGAAAATTCCCCCTGCACCTTCCTTGCTCTTATATTTTCTGAACTGGAGGCCCTTGTCATGACTACTCTGATAATTCCCCAAAAGCCTGCTTTTCAATAACACTAGAGTTCACAAGTGACATGAGGTCCCATCATGTTCTTGAGAGTTAAAGATGTTTTTCTTCCTATTGTTTGTCCTCAGCTGTAAATGTACAATATTTTTATTTCTTACTAGCTTTCATAGTGCACCTTCTTTGAAAAGAGAAATTGACTTTTAAATGTTTTTAATACAGGACTCTTCACTTAAATCAACAAATGCTCCAAGGAAAATTGCTGGTAGGTGAATCATTGAGATCTAATGCATATGAAGTATCTTGTAAATGGTAGTTAAAATTGACATTTTGCAAGCTAATTCTACCTGTGGCCATTTACTCATTAAGGGGAAAATATCTACCATTCACTCAAGTTTCAAATACCTGCATTGGGATTAGGCGTCTGGCAAAATTTTATATATTCATGTTGTTATTCCACTGGTTACAAAAATAGTACTATAGTTGGAGCTTTAAATAAAGGTAGCTCTTAAAGTTTATCTTAATTTGCTCATTAATGATATTGGGTTTTAAAAAAGCCTAAAAATTAACCAGCAAAAATGCCTCAGACATATATAGAAGAAAATTCTATATTCAGTATACTCGTTAGGAACTTGTATATACAGTAGGGGTGGGGAACCCAAGGCCCAGGATCCAGATTTAGTCCCCGGCTTGCCTGGATCTGGCCCTCCTCCCCATAGCAATGGAGAGCCCATGCTGGCACTCCAGTCCCTGCTGCCTCCTGCCTGCCTGATTTTTCTGTGGGTCAGCAGTCCCCAATCCATAAAAGGTTCTGCACACCAATATAAAGGCCAACAGAAAGCTCTCAAATACAGAGCAAAGGAGAATGATTTAATTAGCTGACAAGGTTAGGAATTTCATTTAGTACTTGTCAAAAGAACATACCTCTTAACAAGACAGCACCAACAGACATATACATACTAAATTACTGTCAACTGGAGGAAGAGTTGTTACATCATTACTTAAATACTGGAACAAAACTGTTCAGTTAACTTAAACAAGAGAGATCAGAAAACTAAGCTCTTAAATTGGCAAATATTTTTTTGCTACACTTTGGACCTCTCTGGTCCCGCACCTCGGTACCTGACTGGTCCTGAAGGAGGCAGTTAGCCAGACCAGGGGAGGTCGGCCCCTCTGCTGATGGACTCCGGGCTCTTCTGGGACCTGTCTGCAGGTCATCAGGCTCCCCTGCCCCTGGGCCACTAGGGTCCCGTGGCTCAGCAGTCCAGAAATATCCATGGCCCAGTTGGAGCAGAGAGTCTAGGACCAGAGATGGTCAACCTGTGCTAAATTTGCTGTTTTCTGTTTGGCAAATGTTTCCTCATGTTTGGAATGGAACAATGAACTGTAGTATGCCAAACTGTCTTTGTGCATTTGTAATTCTAACCAGATCAGGATAGGCCCTGTCTTAGCTGTTATGATATCCCAGCAGATAGAACACAATGTTTTTATGTGGGACCTCATAAATATAGTGGAGATGCCCTATTTTTAGTATCGCTGTAACCAAATAAAGAATCAGAATCATACCGGGTTTGATCTAACATTTGGATCTAAAAATATTTAAAAATCAATGGGAAGACTTTCAATGGCTTCAGTGGTTCTGAATTGGGTCTATAGTTTGCATGCACAAAAGGCATTCTGTCAGAAATTATAGTCCTTCTCTACACAACTTAACAACTGTGATTTTATTTTTCGTTACTGGTTTGGTTACAGTAACCTCATTACTGGAAATATGTGAATATATTAGAGGGGTTTCCAAGAAGAACAACTGAAAAAAAGAACAGGAGACTAGAGGGACTGATGTCTGAGGAAGATTTTTAAAGCCTTTTCTTAGTTAAAAGGCTTAACTGAAAGAAGGATTAGCCTACAAATATTTGAAAGATGGAAACAATAAAGACATAATATTTGAGCTAATGCGAAGAGAAGGGATGTAATTGTAAAAACAGTGGGATGAAATTAAGGGGAAATTGTAGATTGAATTGTAGATTGTGAGATTTGTTTAGCACTTTAAACTTGTATAGGGGATTTCAGAGTACTACTTTAAAGTTTTGCAGTAATCTCCCAAAAGAAATTTTGAAAGCCTATATCTTGGAAAAATTCAAGATGACTGAGGCAAGCCCTAGAAAGTATAATAGGGAGCATTCTGCCCTGGCTGATACAGATTGCATGACCTAATTTATCTTTTCCAATTCTAATTATCTGTGTGAAGGTAAGGTTTTCAGGCTCAAAATATGATCTATTTCTAAAAGAAAATTTGAATGTGACGGGATCCCCCTGGGATGCATTCAGGGGGATCTGTGTCCCCTTAAATCTCTCCAGCCTGGGTTGTGTGTCTCATACATTTCCCATTTATGCGTAATATTAATTTTTTCACTTAAAGGGAAAACTTCTGGAAAACTGAAAACTTCAAAGAAGAAAAAAAGACCTACCTCTACAGTTGTGTCTAAAACTTCAGAAAGAGGGCAATCTGAATCCTTTCAGAATTTAGGAACTGTACTGCTTGAAGAGTCAGCATGCAAGTGTTCTGATGAGTTGGTGTCAGGAAAGGAACAGGAGGGAAAAGAAAAAGAAACTGAGCAAGAAAGCTCTCTGGATATTTGTGCATCTGGACATTTGGGACACGTTGAAAGCCCAGCTGCCTCTTCAGGAACCCAGATGCCAAGGTACTTCTGAAGCACTTGTTCTCATCTTTTCATACTGCAGACCCCCTTCTTATCAGGACTTGCATATGGTAGTCCTTCTACTTAACATCGTGGGAAGGGCAAGGTAGTTGTGATTCCAGGTTTAAAAACCCTTATACTAGAACATTGTCCGTACTTTTCCTCAGCAAAAAACTAGAAAGGCTAGATGGATCACTTGTAAGTATTCTTAGGGTGATTAGAGGTCTCATTTTGAAGCCCTCTTGGAGGTGTCCTGACTTCTTAAAAATAAGCAAATTGTCCTACATTTTCTATCCCTCTCTCCATGCCCCCCATCAGTAGAGACAGGTCCAGCTGTTAGCTGGATCCTGGCTTGCCAGCTGCCTGCTCACCAGCAGTGAGTGAGGGAGGTTCAGTGGCCAGTAATGAAGGTGGGTGTACAAGGCTGGTGGTGGGGTAAAGTTGCAGTGTGCAGAGCTGGCTGCTCCTGTCATGATTATGAGGGTTAGCCAGCAGCCTGGGGATTAAGGGGTTAACTACACCTAGCCAGGTGGAGTGACCAGTAGGAATGTAGTTGGGACTTTCAAACTGGGACAAAGGAATTTGGGTTTTTTCCTTTATTTTGGCCTGTGCTTCTACTTCCATTCACCTTGTCTCCGCTTTTATTGCTGCTAGCTTCTCCAGATGTTCTGGTTGGGCATGCTTCTCCTCGGCCTCTTGTGCTAGCCTTGCCTGGTGTTCTTGTTCCTCACACTCAGTTTGTGCTCACCTCTTCTCTATCCGTAGGATAAGCTCAACCTCTTTCTGAGTTAGAGATCTGCCAACTGCCTTACAGGCAGCTTCCCATAGAGAAGGCAGAGGTGAGGGAGGAGCAGCGCGGCTATACATTGCTCCTGCCCTCTCCTTGGGGTATGAGTCTGTCCTAGAGCTGGACATCCTGTCTTAACTATCCTAGCTATCCAGTTGTCCCGAAAACTAGAAAAAAAACCCAAAACTGGTTGGGATGGTCTGTGTCTGGCTTAAGCTTCTGTCTGCCTCTCCTCGAGGCCCCACAGAAACAAAAGAAAGAGGGGAAAAAAGAAGAAAAACTGCAAAGCTTGCAACTCAAAGAAAAACCTGTGTCCTTTTAAAAATCCTGGGTTCTCAAAATAATCCCACTGCTATGCCACCATGTCATGGCTCCTTCCCCACTCTGGCATGATAAATGCAGAAGTGGAGACCAGTAAGTGTACCCCAAAGCCTTATCTACCAGGCTTTGGTATAAAACTTCCCCAAAAATCTTAAAAAACCTAGATTTTGGGATTAAAACTTCTGCTGCCACCACCCAAATATTGATAAAGAAATCAGGGGAAAGATCATTTGGGAAATCTCACCCCTATTATAAAAATCAGGACACACAAGTAACCAATACCAGGTTAATAAAAAGAAAAGAGAAGACTTTTATTATTACAACAATATTCCTGTTGCAGGCATAATGACTAGATGGGAAGGTAACAAAATATACTCATGGAGAAACTCTATGGGCCTAGAACTTAGTTACAAAGAAAAGCCAAAACATCTTTTAAGCAGTGCCAGACATCAGATCCCATACTCAACTCTTAAAACATTAAAGCCTAACGAAACTACCTAAACTTTACCCTATTTACAGAAAATGAAGAATGGTGTCTTGGAGAGAGAGAGACATGCTTGTCCCTCTCTGTAGCTGTAGAGAACACACCCAGAGAGACAAAAGGGAGAAAGGAAAAAACCCAAATTCCTTTGTCCCAGTTTGAAAGTCCCACCTACATTGCTACTGGTCACTCCACCTGGCTAGGTGTAGTTAACCCCTTAATCCCCAGGCTGCTGGCTAACCCTCATAATCATGACAGCTCCTCTTACTGGTCTGGCAGCATCACTCCCTCTGTGTGCTTACTTTGACAGTGGGGCCCCACCTCCTACTTCCCATCCCATTTGTGACCAGCACTGGCCGTGCAATCCGAGCTGTAATGGCTGCTGAGAGTGGGCAGGTGCCAGGAGGCAGCCAGTTACATGTTGCCTCTGTTGCCCTTTATATGCTCCTCCTTTCACTGTCCCCTTTGCTTTGCCCCTTCGCATACATGCACACAGACACACCCCAGCCCTGCCAGTTCTCCATGTTACCCCTAGCAGAGTGTGTCCCACTCCATGCTGTGCAGAAAACCAGCTCCTGGTTAGAGTGCTTTGCTTACCAACAGCCTGGATAGCAGGCTTCTTCCTTTCTTCCCCACTGCCTCTGGCTGGCTAGTACCCCACCAAGAAAAGCTCAAAACCCAGGGCACTGGCCAGAAGGAGCCAAGCCTTGCATGTGCTAAAGCCCTGCATAACACTGACACAAGGATACTCCTTCACCCCTCAACTAAGCTCAGAATGGTGTGAGAATCGATTTCCAGTCTCTTTGCATCCTGACAGTGCCACAGCAGCCCCCTTAGCACCATCTTCTCCTGCTCCAAGGCAATGCAGAGTTGCCCCATACTTTAGGCACCCTTCCCTAGCTGCCCAGGTTCAATTAAGCCCTTGCAGTCAGGTTCCTCTGGTTCTGGTACACAACATAATGAATCCTTAGAGCTTAATGCTTGCCTGCCTGTGCTGTAGCTGGCAGACAGGAAGTAGGTGGGTTATGTCACTGCCCAGCAGCAGCCTGGAGCTATTAGCTGCCTTTTGGCACTGTGCAGGCAGGAAGGGACAAGCTGCCTCCAACCATGGGAACAGAGGGCAGGGGGAGAGAGGGAGAAGAGATGAACTCTGCAAAGACATGAGCCAGGTCATCCCTTCCTTCTCTTCCCTTCCTCCCATGGCTGGAAGAAGCTCCAGTACCTTTCCTCTTGCACAATGATGAAAGGCTGCTGCTGGCCACATTCTGGTGTGAACCCTAGCAGAAATCTAGAGAGGGAGCATATGACCCTGTAAACACCCCCCCCTCCCTACTGTTGCCTTGGGGAGAAACAGTAATAGGTAACAGGAGAAGCGGGCCCATCCCGGGAGCCAGGCATGGAACGCAGAGAGCACCAGGCAAGGAGGGTCAACTTAGCTGGTCACCCTCCCTGTATGAGAGAGGGATATGAGTGTGTGAGTGTGTCACCCCTTCCACATGTGAATCCTAAAGCCTTACAGATAAGGTAAATGAAATACTGTGTAGTTGGATTTTTTTTTTAATGGGTGCAGTCAACCTGATGTTAATTTGAGGAGTTTTACTGCATAGCTTTGACTGATTAGTGCTGAACTCACTTGAATGGGAGTAATTTTACCACGTCCTGTATTTAGTATAGGGAAATATAGTCCCTCTACACTATTACCACTCAATGACTAGAATATGTAATCAGTGATGATCCATTCTGTTTCATGCTTTTTCTGGTAGTATGCCTCAGTGAACAGATATTTGAATCCCTTGTCTACTAAGTATTTGGCTTCTTACACAGTGGCTTTTTTTGTGATGTAGACTCCCCAAGTCTCCAAATGCTAGTGAACAACTAGATTAGTAACTTTTTTTATAAACATTTATTTTAAATACCCCCTTCCTGTGTTGTTATATACAGTATAAATGTACCTGCTTTGTTAATTTTTTTTTCAGTTAAGTGTTCGTGTACTCAGTCTTTAGAGCTATGTTAAGACATAACACTGCCCTATAGAGTTTACAGTCTAGACAACAAACAGAAGATGCAGCATTACTTTTTTTTATTGCTTCATATGTTCCTTTTTATATCTTTTGATTTACCTTTCCCCTTATGTTTAGTTCTGTTCCTCTAACTATCACTTATTTACTCATCATTTTATTCTACCTACAGTCATCTGTTTTTGTAATCCTCTGTTTTTTCTTGTCCTAGTACCTTTTACTGTTACCTATTGACCCATGATTTCGCCTCTCATATCATCATTGTTGTGAGCAGAGTTTAGTTGTTGCTTATTTGTATTCTAGTGTCAGTCACAGATGTAAGTGATATTCATGCATAATCTTCAGAGATTAGTCTAAAAAATGTTTCTGGGCTTTTGCCCCAGATTTTTTTGTTTCCGAATTAACATGAACAGTTCACTGTGACTGGTTATCCTGATGTTGATAGAGTGAAGATCTGGTGCAGGTCCTGTTGCAAGGAGTGCCTTCCTTCTGAATTCTGGGACTCTTTCTAGGTGCCCTTGGGAGAGGAGGATTCCACCCTCACGTGATGCATTAGTGGAGGCCTGTGAAAAGGAGTTTCCTGTTCTTGTGGCAAGAAGCTGTCCGATCTCCTTTGCAGCTGTTTCTTTTGCCAGGGGATCTGAGAGCTTACATTGCCATTCTTGAATATGAGAGACGGGCTCCAGCTTTCATGTTGTGCTGGCATGGAGGCTGTTGAAGTCTTTTAGGGTATGTCTACACTACCACCCCAGTTCGAAGTAGGGTGGTTAATGTAGGCAACCGAAATTGCAAATGAAGCCCGGGATTTGAATTTCCCGGGCTTCATTTGCATCTTGCCAGACGCCGCCATTTTTAAAGCCCCGCTAGTTTGGACTCCGTGCCCGCGGCTACACGCGGCATGTAGTAGGTAGTTAGGATTAGGCTTCTGTGCTATTTAAGTCATCTGGTAAATTTGTGGTATTTTCCAATTCAGAAAATAAAAAAACAAAACAAAAAAAAGATGCAAACAAAACAGTTCCTGATTTGATTAACTTGTTCCAAATGCTTTATTTTAGAATGTTTATTCATACTCCTATAATTCAGAAATGTTTGCTATTAGATTGTAAGTCATACTCTCATTAAATAGAAACAGGAGTTCTACTCCTTTTTCATTAAGCAAGCTGCTAGTATTATATAAATCTTGAAGCTCTGTTAATTTTTGTTTTGAATAGGGCTGGCCGAAGACCTCTGGGGTTTTTATCTTTAATTTGTAAATCAAGTAATGCTGAACCTGGAGAGGATGCTAAAGGGAATAGACAGAGACTCCGAAAACCTCTCATAGCTGCCTCAAGTCGAAGTCTGAAAAAAACAACTCCATCTACTGAGAACACTACAGACACTCAGGAGTCCTGTTCCTTTCCCTCTACGAGCTTGCCATCCTCTGCTGAATGTGAGAATATAGGCAGTGCTGCAGTTCAGGTACATATGGTTACCTATGAACATCGTGTCTGTATGAAATATAAAGCACTAATAGGGGACAACCATTTGTGTGTGTGAAGTGTTCACTGTGACTTTTCTTGTAGAATTGTGGACTTCCTTTGCTTATCTGTACGTCAAAAAATTGAACAAAATTACTATGGTGAATGATAGGATCAAACAAACCACAATTATATGCCATTATTTTATATGTTGGAATCTACTAGAGCAGTGATTCTCAAGCTAGGGACATCCAGATGGTCTGCAAGTTATGTCTGGGACTGATCAATTCTCCTTCCCTCCTACTGCTTCCTGAGTGCTGCAGAACAGCCGTTCAGTGGCATGGAGGAAGCACTGGGAGGGAGAAGGGAGGAGCAGGAGTGAGAAGAGATGGAGTGGAAGTGGTGCCTTGGAAGAGGGAGTGGAGTGGGAACAGGTCCTGGGACTGAACAGGGGTTGAGCACCCCGAAGGAAAATTAGGAGCTGGCTAGGGGGTCCACGAAAACATTTAAATCAAAATGGGGATCCCTAGGTTGCTAAAGTTTGTGAACTGCTGTCTTAGAGCAAAGTTCCGATAACAAAAGTCATCTTAAATTTTGACATTTTTCTCCCAGTTTTAGCCTTCACTTCTATCTTAAATCAGGAATTCGAGGTCACTGTTTTGAGCACATAAGGTGGAGAGCAGACCCAGGGAACTGATCACATCTGTCTCTGAAAATTCCCCATTTGCTCTTTACCTAAAGGAGACAGGTGTTTGGTTTCATGTTTCCTGGAAAGTGTAGTGGGAACCATAACTGAACAGTTAAAAATGCAGTTGCTTGATTTCATCCCATCTCATTTGTACTGTTTTTCCTCTCCTTAAGGAGGAAATTATGTTAGTTAATATTAAATCTCCCCAGTTCTCTTGTTCTGATCTCTGAAGGTCATTTTACATTTTCCTCATTAAGCAAACCTGAAACAGGACACTTATCCCAACATAATATTACCTTTATTTTTTTTTCCATACCTGTGTGAAATGAGTTTTGTTATATGCACCAAATTATTGAGGTAATATGCTGATCTGTACCACCAATAGAAACAAAAAGATATGTATATGTATTTTTTGTAAGTTACCATATGGATAATTTGTTCAGCAAGGACAGGCTAGACATTTTGGAAATAACTAGAATTAAGTTAAGCTTGAGAGAGAAATGAAAATTATTAAATGAACAGACTAGTCAAAAACTCAAATAATAGCACTTTGAAAGAATAATTGCAGGAAGTAACAATAATACAAGTATATGCTGGGAGGAAGTAAATGTGACTCTGTGTGTGACTGTGATTGAGACATGCATTGCCCCTTCAAATAAATTGATAGCCTGCCTGGCAGGACCTCCCCAGTGCAGCTGCAGTGCATGGGGAAGAAGTGTATGTGTATATACAGCATCATCTTGAGTTCTGGGAGAAGTGGAGCAGCTTCCTCCTGTTCTGAGTTATAGTCAGAGGACTAAAACTCAAAGTATCTGAAGTGTAGAGTCCTGGCTGACAGATCTGATGTGAAGCTGTGCGCTGATGGAGAAGTCAGGCCATTGCCCCAGTCCCAGACAACGTGGACCCACGGTGGGAGAACACGTCTCCCAGACTGCATTCCTTACTGAAAGGGGCCCCCCCTTTTTTTTCTTTTACAAAATACCCAGCCCTCACTCTCCACCAAAAGAGGATTTGTAGAGTTTTACGAAGCTGCAGATATCCACTTTATATCCACAGGTATCTGCAACAATGGATGCAAAATTTTGTATCTGTGTGGGGCTCTACAGCTCTATGGAGGTTACTGTCTTGCTATTGTTTACACGTCAGTTAAAGCACAGAATTTCAGATGATGGCAAAATGAAGCCCAATTGGTGGAGCCTCACTAAAATCCTGAGCGCTACTTTTTCTTTGCAGCCCTATGATTTGCTGCTATGTTGCCCTTTTGAGTAGATCAGTACATAGTTTCAGCAGTTTCCCTCTGTTCCCTGTCACACCTCTGACATCACTTGGCAAAGATGGGGTACATGGGCAGAGAGAGGGGCCTGACATCAGCATGCCCCCTTCCTCCCCTCCTTTGCAAAGCAATTAGGAGGCTCTGGGAACAGCTCCAAGTCCGAAGGCAGGAGCAGCACAGCAATAGGTGGAGGGACAGTTAACTTGTGCAGCACTTGATATCTTGCTGGGCAGCTGCCCAGCCACACAATTTAGAGGGAACTTAAGGATAATTGTTTGAAACCCCTATTTAATCCCTAATAAATTGTCCCCGAAAGGTTTTGGAGGGTCACCTTAATCAATTGTCTTGCCAACATTTCCCACTAACTTGAATGTCGTTTCTGACAAAACTGAGAGTAAAAAGGTCTCTAGGCTTTTATTTGAAAATGCTAAAGCCCTCAAAGTCCACACAGTTTTTATTACTTGACAATATGTTGAGCTTGTTACCAAGTGAACCATATCTGATTACATCTTGCTGCAGCAGCCTGACAACTATGTTTTGAAGGTTATACCATCTCACGTTTTGTATTTCAGAACATGTACTACTACTTGTCTGCCTCTGGCTTGTGTATGTCAATGAAATTTGCAAATCAGCCACATGGTCTTCTCCTGTACAAATGTTGCTTATGTTACAAATGTTAACCCCTGTTGCTTATGTATTATAATATTGCAGATCTCATTTCTGTTATTACCTTACCAGAAATAGCATGTGTGTCTAGGAGCTGTGAAAATTTGTACATCTGTCTCAGAAGTAGGAATGTTAAATATTGGTTAATTGAATAGTCGATTAACCTCAAGGATTTTTATCAGTTACTCGACTATTCTATAGTCCCTGGGGGTAGGACTGGCAGCCAGTGTGCTCTGGCTCAATTCCCAAGGAGCTCCCTGCCACTCCATGCTGTTGCCTCTGAGCAGCAGCAGCACACAGTTCCAGGTGGGAGCTGGTCTGCAAGGTGAACCAGTTTTAAAAACCAGCTCCCCTCTTGGACCAAGCTGCCTGTCATCCTGCGCTGCTGCCTCACATACAGAGTCAGCCACACAGGGTAACAGCAGCCCGTGTCGGGGGGGAGGGATGATCTGAGCTCCCAGACCCAGCATGAGCTGGAACTGAGCTGGGCTGTCTGCCCACCTGGCTTCTAATAGACTTTTAAACAAAGAGCCATTGTGGGGGTAGGTCCTGGATCTGGCACAAGTTGGGACTGAGCCAGGCTGCTGGCGAGTTGGCTAAAATTTAATAGCGGTGGAGGGGAGGAGGAAATGCACGTAGTCTATAGCATTAACTGATAAGCGTTTGCTTATTGGTTAATCAGTTAATTAACTACACTATTACATCCCTACTCCAGGAGCATGGATTCAAGAGTAGAATTCCATTACGTTGTAGATTTTTAAAGAATAAATATTACAGATAATAGCTTAATCAGATAAAATCAATCCATCCAACTGCATAAATGAATTGGAGATTTTGAGGATGATTGTACTACAGTTTTGCTTGGTTAATGTCAGATTATTTGCCAAAACAATTTTGATTGCGGAAATAATTATATTAACAGTTTGTACATAAGATGAGGCACAGATTCATGAGAGAGACAGCAAATCTCAGTACATGTTAAAACTTGTAAGTGCAGCCTTTTTTTTTTCCTTAGATTTCTTCTGAGTCTTCTGAGAAACAAGCTTCTTGTGCTAAAGGACAGGAGAAAGAAGAGGAGCCAACCAGAATCTCGGAATATTTTTTCAGTGATATCTTTATGGAGGTAGATGATTCAGAATAAAGCTCTAGATTCTAAGAATTCAGTGCAACAATGGAACTGTGTATAGATGGGTTGCTGTGAATTCTCCTTTTTCTTCCTTGGTCTTAATTTATTTCCAGACTCACTAATGGAGAATAACAAGCACTGTTGGAGAAGAAAATCATTTCCCCCCTCATTCTGGGTAATCTGAGCATTTTCAAACATGTCAGAACTAGATTGGCATGATGAGACTGAACAGCAGCTGTTGGTTTACATAACTTTTCTACAACCAGCTTAGGGACATGACTACCTTCAAGAAGTGCAATGAATAAATGACTATCCACATGCCAATATCCCTTCAAATCATAATGCTGAAGCTTTTGGGGCTCATTATTACAACTTATTTGCTATACTTCTTTTTGTGAAGTTCCACTGCAGGAAGGAGAATTAATCTTCATATTTATCTCTGTAGATAGATAATCAATTCGAAAAGATTAGTGTTGTAAATACATAGAGAAGTTTTCTATTGTTGGTTATTTTATAGACTTCTCCAAAGTATGTATATTTGTAATGACAAATTCACAGATACATAAGCTTAAGGTCATCATTGGAAAGCAGAATGTTTAATCCCTTTTAAATGTACAGAGATAAACATGAAAGACTATTTATTTAATTTTAATGTATTAAAAGATGCTATCCCATGTTAGTCCTTCATCTATCTGATTTGGGGGTAAGGAAAAGATGGACAGATGTCCAATTGTAAATGCGGATTTCTTTCTAAATTAAATATTTAATACAATAGACTGGATTCTGCTCATGCACTGTCTTTATATATTCATATAACTCCATTGATGTAATTTATACTAAGGAAATTCCAATTAAGAGTAAAGGTGAGCAGATTCGAACCTAGAACTATTGAATGAGGTAGTTTTGAGGATTTGCCACTTTTGAAACCTTTATCTCATAAAGGTTTTCCTCCTATTTCATGTTTGTTTTTTGTCCCCCCAGTGCTGAAATTTAGTTTTAGGATGGTATTTGATTTGTCACATGAAGACTAACTTTCACTTATGTAATGAGAAAAAATTGCCATGAGGGGTTAACAGTCACATGGTCTCAATTCTTCAAAAATCAGGAATTATTCTAAAAGACAAATACATTTTCATTCTTAAATTCTTGACTTTTTGAAATAGTAAGTAGGTATTGAAAATTAGACTTAGGTAAAAATCTGCATTTTTTTCTTTGATTAAACATTCACCACTGGAAATCAAGGATGAAAAATAGACTTTCAGAAAATGGGATTTACACAATGTCCCATATGTCAAGATGAGTATGTCACAAATTTAGTTCCATATTAATTCTGAACAACCTCTTCAATGCAGTTATTTAACTCGAGCTTTATTTGCCACAGCTCAGTCAGTAATGCTTAGTGTATGTTTGTTTATAGGTAGAAGCACAACCTTAAGATAATTTGTATTTTAGTGCATGGATCTGGCTTCAACTAAAATGATTCTTAATGAGTTAAAACATTTTCTAAATTGAATATTCAAACTATTTTAAAGATTATTTTGCCACCCTCTGCAAAAAAAAAAAAAAAAAAAATCTGTAGAGGTGGTGGTGATTTACTAGCAAATCCATAATTATTTCCTAACTATAATTATCAGATTCCCCTTGAGTCACTAGCTGAGACTTGAATTTTTATCCTTTCAGAAGTTATTTTTTTGACTTAGTTTCTAAAAGAGCCCTCAAGACTTGAATAATAAGCAAAAATAGCCCAGCTGTTAGGAATCATTAAACTAGAAGCTCAGCTTGTTTTGTAGCATCCAAATGTGAGAAGCAGTTAGTTTTAATGCTACAGTGGAAAGGGAAAACTGTCAAACAGAATATTTTCCTCTGTTTTTCAAGTAAATGACAATTGGAATTCAAAAAATGACTGTACAAATTGATCCAATCTCATGTCCAGTTTGAGATGAATGTCTCACGGTTTGACAATTTATTTTAATTTGAAATACCCATATTTGTGTTTTTTCTCCTTCTATGGTAAACATTGCAGTAATATAATAACACTGAATACATGTAGCTAAGGCTAATGTGCATATTGTAGAGTCTGGTTCTTGTATGCAAATATTTTGTTGTTACATTGGGCTTGTTGCATTTTAGAATTAGATAAAGCAGCTATATCACCCCCACTGATACATTCTCAAAATGATTTGTGGAGGAGGATGCTATAAAATAATGTATTCTAAGTACCTGCTAAAGCAGTACAGACTCATTCATAGTATGTCAGATGCAATTCAAATGACAAGTTAAAAATAATTTGTATGTCATAAATGATAATCAGAGACAGCAAAATGTATTGTGCCTTATTTATCCCTGTGAAATAGAAGGGACAACGGACTTTTTTTTTTTTTTAAACAGCAAACCATGTGTGTTTTGTTACAAGTATCTTTTGAAGTGAATCACATTTCTGTAATGTGTGTTTTCCGTGCTGGAATGAAAGTTGTATAAGTCATAGCGATGGAAGGATACAGAACAGCACCCTATGTTAAGTTGCACTGATCAATGGCTTATCATTTCTATTAAGATGTGGCAAAGGACTGCTTTCCTTGACGTGTTCTTTCACTGACACTGTAGGAATATTGTTCACGTGTAAGCTTTTGGATTCAAAGAAACAGTCTGTTCTATATGTAAATTATGTGAATAAATACTTTTATATCACTTGTGTATCTGATCTCACTTGATCTAACTCAGCTTTTAAAAATAAACAAGTTTATAAAGAGCCAAAAAAAGACTTTTTTAAAGGTAATGAGTTGAATGGCTCAGGTTCTCAAAATAGTAAAAATGCTATGTTTTGCTCTCTGTTCTTTATTGCAACATTTTACTTACATTATTATTATGGTTGGTGAATAGATTTTGTCCCTTAATTGCCAAGTTTTTGCAACCTTCTTTTAATTGCCTTTTTTTTTTTATTTTGAAAACTTAAGCTGTGAATGGAAAAACTAAATTTAGAGCCTGTGATTAGCATGAAAAATGTTCTAATATTTTTCTTCATGTAAATACTCTAGACTGCCAGAACATCAAAAAATTAAAATTTGCTTTGTGAACCTCTGCTTCCAAAAAGGTATGCTTTTTGGTGGAGAAGGATTGAAAGTTTTTGAAAACCCTGGGCTGCATACTTATCTGCATGCTCTTTACTAACTTTTCATAAATTCCAAGTACATAAGGTCTCCCGGCCCTTCTAAAGTAGTTGTGGTTTTTTTTTGTTTTTTGTTTGGTCTGGGGAAGTCCATGCTATACATTTATAAACTGATTCTGTGTAATTCTACCTGAAAAAATTAATCATGCAAAAATATATTTTAGCACTGGACTATACTCCAGTAGTTCTGTAACAATGTTGCCTGGAGCATAATGATATTCAGAATAGGGAAAGGTAGATACTTTTGATCTTCTACAGATAAAATTATTTTAAAACAAGTCCTGCATGTGCGTGTAGCGGTATGTATATAAAATAGTTTTAAAAATACTTAAAACACACAAAGCCACTGAAAGGTTTCACCACTTCTTACCATATTCAATTACCACAGCTACAGCATTTATATTTAATGGATTGTCCTCTCAAAACTTATTATCTTATTTACCCCTGCAACCAGGTTTATAATGCTGCATTTTTAGAAGTTTTTTCTGCAGGAATAAACAATATCAAGGTATTTTCTCTCTTCAGGATGAAACTGGAAAAAACCTTATTTGAACACATCTTCATTAGTTAAAAGAAACACCAGAAAATACTGGTTGCCATTAGGGATTTTAGAAATCGTTAATTTTAGTAATTGTGTAGCTGCAACAATTCTTAGAGGTTGTATGGTTATTAAAATAAATCCTCCCTCCACCCCCAAACTCTGGAGCATCCAGTGCACTCCTGGGGAGCCTTGTGCCATCCTGTGCTGCTGCCTCTTATACAGTGTGGGGAAGCAGGCGGGACTCTGTCCGCAAGGGGAACTGGTTTAAAAATCAAGAGTTAGCAGCACAGCTCCCCTGCATGCTATTGCTTTAAAACTCAGACTGGTGGGGTGGTACTGAGCCAGCCTGCCGGTCTGAGTTTTAAATGCAGAGCACATATGGGGCTTGTGGGGAGAGGGAGTGTTGCAGTTAACTGGGACTGTTAATCGATAATTGATTTTATCAGTTAAACAGCCAACTAGCTGCTAACATCCCTAGTGGCCATATACATGTCCTTTACTGCAATGTGAAACTACCACTACAGGCACTACAGCACCAGAGTGGAAGACTATCTTAAAACAAGCAGATAAGACACTAGAGATCGAACTCCCCCCTCTCAAACTTCTCCACTTGGCTATTAAAGCATCTCTCCACTACTTGGTGGCTTTTGAGAGCTGTGGTATAAGGGACTTCTCCTTCCCTATTCCTTTATAGGGAACCTTGACACCAAACAAGTTTTGTAAATTGCAATATGTTTGTCATTTTTTTTTGCCTAACTTTCTGGGGGTGAATGTGACAATGTCTACGTAGATCTATGAATGAAGCATTAAAACAATCTCTATAAGTAAAAGGGAAAGCCTACAACACTGAGCAGGAGCAACTGACCATTATCGCACCAATAAGGAACATAAGAATGGCCATACTGGGTCAGATGAAAGGTCCATCTAGCCCAGTATCCTGTCTGCCAACAGTGGCCAATACCAAATGCCCCAGAGGGAGGGATCACAACAGGCAATCCTCATGTGATCCCTCCCCTGTCTCCCACTTCTAGAGAAGCAGCGGCTAGGGACACCATTCTTACTCATCCTGGCTACTAGCCATTGATGGACCTAATCTCCATGAGTCTACCTAGCTCTTTTTTGAACCCTATTAAAGTTCTAGTCTTTACCACATCCTCTGGCAAGGAGTTCCACAGGTTGACTTTGTGCTGAGTGAAGAAAAACTTCCTGTTTTTTGTTTTGTTTTTAAACCTGCTGCCTATTAATTTTATTTGGTGACCCCCTAGTTCTTTTATTGTGAGAATAACTAACTTTTCCTTATTCACTTTTTCCATACCAGTCATGATTTTATAGATCTCTAGCACATCCCCACTTAGAAAAGAGGAGACTAAGCTGAAAAGTCCAAGTCTTTTTAATCCAAGTTCTTCTTGAAGGAAAGAAACATTGCTTTAAGCAGTGAAAGCTTTAAATCCCGATCAGTTTGCAGTATTCTGTAGCTTAACACTTTGGTTACAAAAATAGACAAGCACTTGCTCATATTTGTCGAGGGGTTTATATCAGGTCTAAATTTTTCATTAAGGCTGGAAGCAAGGGGCCAACGTCCCATAATGCAACATTCTCCATTCCAAAATAACTTCTCACACCTAATTTTCACCACTTCTTTTGGCCTCAAGAAATGTGCACTACTTGTAGTGAGACTGCATCATAATGCAAGATTGGAATGATCAGCAGCAGGTTCCCCAAACTTTAGGAGCAGTAGACAATGCACATTTTGCCCCAGAGTACATCAAGACAAAGGTATACTTTTATGCAGTGCTTTTTTTGTTAAAAAAAAAAGTGATGGTACTTCAGGGGAAAAGTTGTTGAGCTCTGACTGAAGGTGCTGGTACTGTGTACCAGGCAGTACTGTCTCAAAAAAAGCACCGCGTTTACGTGATTAAGCAGCCAATGATGGATCACCATGGATTTTAACTGCTGTCAACACTGGCAAATCAGAGAAGATTCATAATGGTCTCCTCAAGAACACAGAACTGTTCAGAAAACTTCAAGCAGGGTCATGCTGAAATGCCAGTAGCAATTGCAGGGGCCTCGGTCTACTCCTTAGTCCCCTGGCTCATGAAGCTATTCACCAGCCACCTTAAGGAAAGAATCGTTTACAGGCTTAACAGGTCCAGAATGATTGCTGAATGAGTTTGTGGTACACTGAAAGGGCAGTGTGTCATTTCCTCACCAGACCGGCTCACTGAAAAATATGCCAATGGTTATAGCTGACTGCTGTGTCCTGCATAACTGTGAAGCACAGGAGAAAAAATTCCTACATGGGTGCAGGGCAGAAGCTGAGCTGTGCCGGTAGTGGTAGGCTTGCGTCTAATCAGACAAATGGAGCAGATAGAAAGACGTCATTAATAACTGGCAGACACTGGATTTAGACTAGGCCAATAGACAGCGCACCTCTGCCCGGCCTGCAAGCGGCGCCGGTTGCAGCTCCATGGCCGCAGTTGGACTCGCCAAGCTGTCCAGCCTTCGGCCCCTTCCTTCCCCAGCGCTGTGAGGGGCAGAGCTGCACCCAGGCTACTGGCTCCCGCTCGTGGGGGGAGGCCGGGCTCTGACCTCAGCAGCGGGGGAAAACCTCTGCCGCCTCCCGAGGCCGCAGCTCGGCCCCGCGCTTTCCATTGGCTGCAGCGCGGGGGAGTGGCGGGGCAGCCGGCTGCAGACTGGGGAAGGTGCCGCCTGCGCTGCCGATCCCGCAGCTTCCGCGCCGCGATGCTGGCGGGCCTGAAGTGGCGGCTGGGGCAGCGCCTCTGCCGCCGGGCCACGGCGCTAGCCCGCGCGTACCACGGGGACAGGGTGGCCGCGGTGGGCTCGCAGCCTGACGCCGGTTCCCCGCTCTACCAGGTAGGCCGGGCTCGGCGGCTTGTCTGGGCCCCGCTCCGGCCCGCTGAAAGCGTCTGGCTCCTGCTCGCTCGGTACCCGAGTCCCGGGCCCCGCCGTCTGACGCTTTTCCCGGCCTGTGAGTGCCGCAGGGCCACACACGCTGTCAATCATCGCCCCACGCAGCCAGAGGGGAACCCAGAACACAGAGGCACCCTGAGGGGAGGACACGTGGAGGGGCGTCTCCCCTCCCCACAGCCTTAGACTTCAGGTTCTAGCTCGGGGCCAGCTGCGGCAGGTTTGCAGAAATGGTGGTGGTGCCCAGTGTGCCCTGACCCAGAGTCTACACCTTTCCCCCCTCAGACACTCTTCCCCCACCCGCCTAAGGCTCTCGGAGGGCGACGGTGAGCTCTGGGAGGGAGTTCTAGGGGCGTTGGTGCAGGGTTTGGGACGGAGTTGGGGGCTTGGGATGCAGGCTCTGGGAGAGAGTTTGTCTGCAGGAGGGGTGAGGGAGTGCAGGCTCTGGGAAGGAATGTGAGTGTAGGAGAGGGTGAGGGGTGCAGATGATGGGATGGAGCCGGAGTGCTGGCTCTGAGCTGGGGCAGGGAGTGGGAGTCCTAGCTGCAGGCTCGGGGGGAGGGGGAGTTTAAGGGGCAGGATGAAAGTGTGGGGGGAAAGAGTGCGGACTCTGGAAGGACTGGGGTGCACAAAAGTGTATGAGGGTGCTATACTTGTCTGTGTTTCCCCCCTCTGCCAGTTGCTCCTGGGGAGGTTTCTAGCCACTGTGCAGCCCACATGCTCCTCACCTCCCTCATACATCCCACAGCTGCCCCCTGCTGCTCCTGGGTGACCAGCAGCACAGTGGGGCTAGAGTGGTTTCCTTCTACTCTCCCCCTATGGCTATGGGTGGTGAGTTATATGGGCTGGTGGTCAGTGGCGGCCCGTGTGTATAGGCCGACTTGGCGGTCGCCTAGGGCACCGCCTTCAGTGGGGCGCCCGATGATGACATCATGGGGCGTCCAATGATTACGTCACGCTATTGACAGCTGTGCAGGTGGGGGCGCCGATCACGCGTTCCGCCTGGGGCACCAGCTGGTGCATCCGGCCTCGGGCCGCTCTGGCTCGTGGTGCCTGTTATGTTTCTGGATTTTGAGGGGAGCAGCTAGATCACTGCTGCACCCAAGTGGCACAAAGGGGGTCCATGTGAGGTGTCAAATAGAAACCTACTTTCTTCTGATTCCATATATGCTATTCATGTGATTGTATAATGTCGGTATGTGAAGTTATAACCATGTATTTTGTGTGGATACCAAATATTTCTTTGTATGTGGTTGAACTGTGGGCAAAGCAGCTCAGCCTATAAACATGCTAACAAGCAAAACTCTGGAACAATAGCCCTCTATAGGCCAAGGACACACCTCAAGAGTGATGACCCATACCTAGGGGCTACCAGCAGGGAACACGGGGATAGGCCATGGGCCAAGTGACCTGCTGTAGCCGAGAAGAGAACAGGAAGGAGGGATAAATAGGCCATGTGGCTGACTCCATCTAGGTACTCAGCTCAGCATTTCATCCCAGAGGCAGCAGTGCAGGGATTGAAGAGCCGGAAAGAACTGTGGACTCATCCTAACCTAGGATGTGCAACTAAGGACTTCCAAGCCAGCAGCTATAACATCCCTGCTAGAGCCTGCATCGAGAACTGGGAGATCCGATGCATGTAAAGTATTATCCTTTAACAACCTTACTCTCATGCTTTTCTTTCTGGTAGCAATAAACCTTTAGATGTTAGATGCTAAAGGTTTGGCTCAGCGTGATTTGTGGGTAAAATCCGGAGGGTAAATTGACTTGGGATCTGTGGCTGGTTTCTTGGAACCGGACAGAACTTGTTCGGGGTAGGTGGGATTGGGTTCTAAGACCCCCCACCTGTGTATGAGGCCCGGGGCCATCTGGGGCACGGATATTGCTGGGGCATTGGAGGGGTTTTGCTCGTGAGGCTTCAGGCAGGCAGCTGAAGCGCTCTGTGGCACTGGTCTGTGGCCTGTTTGGAAAGGTCACCAGTCTGGTGGCTGTAAGGAGCCCCTAGTTTGAGCAATTCGCCCTGAGTGGACACCCTCAGCTGTGCCCAGACCAGCCCGGTCCATCACAGTGCCCGTGTTCCAGTAATATTCAGAGCCGGGGGTCCTGCTCCACCAATATTTGGAGCTGTGTCTCTCCCCCGGCCCTGCCTGGGTTGGGCACCGGCCCCCACCTGGCGGCCCCCTTGCGCGTCCTCCTACCCTGACCCCAGAGCATCCCCTCCCTGGACCCGAACCGTCCCTGCTGTATGCAGCTTTCAGTCTGGACGTGATGTGACGTCACAGCCCGGGACTTTAAAACTGCTTGGCGCGGTATTGCGCCGCGTGGCCTAGGTTCAGAGTCCGGGGACTTCTGGGGCCCGAGCGCAGACTCCAGCCCTGCAAAGTGGAAGGCAGAAGGGAAGGGGAAGGAGTGGGAGGGGAAGGGGCTTGTGCAGAGGGGGTGGGGGCAAATAGGGGAAGAGGTGGGAGAGGAAGGGACTTGTGTGGAGGGGGAGGGGGAATATAGGGAAAGGGGTGAGAGAAGAAGGGACTTGTGCGGAGGGGGAGGGGGAAGAAAGGGGAAGGCACCAAGGGACAGGGGTGCAGGAGAGACAAATGCCTGGGGGCCAAGTGCAGACAATGAGGAAAAGGGCAGGAGGGAAGGTGTCAGTGGGAGGGGGGACAGGGTGATGCTGGGAGAGGAGGGAGTAAGGGCATTGGGGGCTGGAGGGGGAGGGAGAGATGCTGGGAGAAGGCTTGAAGGAAGGGGTGGGCATGAGAAAGGTGGGGGTGGAGCAAGTCATGTGTGGGCACAGAGGGGCATGAGGGGAATGGGAGCAGAGAGTGGTGAGGGGATGGGCATCAGGGAAAAAGGGGGCAGGGGCAGTAAGGAAAGGGGGAGGCACCAGGAGGTTACAGGGCTAAGGGAAGGTGCAGGTGCTAAGGGATTCTGAGGGTGAAGCAGAAGGGCAGACACCAGCAGGGAAGGGACCAGCACCAGAGGAGAGAGGCAGGGCAGGTGTGTAGAGGGAGGTGTTAGGAGAGGGGATGAGGAGGGGTTGCTCACACGATCAGAGTGGGGCTACTGGAGGAGTGGGCACAGGGGACAGAGAGGGGCTGGTGGAGGGGGGCAGGTCTCAGGAAGGCTGAGGGCAGTGAGAAGGGCAGGAGTCAGAACAGCAGAGGAGGGTGAAGAGTTGGGGGGCAGCAGGCACCAGGGGAGCTGATGGTGTAAGGGGAGGAGACATGGCAGCAGAGAGAAGAGGTTAAGTTTTATAAAATATTTATTAATAACTTGGGTGCCACAGTGGCACATCCAAACAAGCCACATGAACTCAGTATTGGTGCACAACACAAAATCCATTCTGCTCATGGGAGGAAACTCTTAGGCTATATCTACACTGGTGGCTTCTTGCAGAAGAACATCTTGCACAAGGGTTCTTGTTCAAGAAGTCTTGCGCAAGAACACGTCCACACTGCCATGTGTGAGCTGTGCTTTTGCGCAAGAGCATCCATGGCAGTGTGGACGCTCTCTTGCGCAAGAAAGCTCCGATGGCCATTTTAGCCATAGGGGTTTCTTGTGCAAGAAATCCCTGCCAAGCATCCACACTGCTGAGGGAGGGGGAGCAGTGAGCAACAGGCAGTGAGCTTTGGTTTAACCTGGCTTTGGGCCAGGATTATTCTTGGTGCCAAGACACCAGCGGCCCAAACAGCTTGCCATCTATGTTTGGGAAGAGCACCAATTGCATGCCAGTGGCTCCTAAGACTTCCAGGAGCAGGTGGCCACTGCTCCAAGCAGCTTCCAGTCTAAGGGCACACATTAAACATCCTTCCTCCTATAGCTCCCGCTTTTCTGCAAAGAGGTCTGTTTGGACAGATAGCCAGGTTCTGACATCTGGGTTTTGTGCAGGAAGGGATCCCACTGTAATGCTTTTGATCAATAGCTTTACTAATGAAAGAGAGAAGTGGAGTTGGTCATATACCATGGAAGGTATTGAGTGATATATTGAAACCTGAAAGCAACGCTGTGATTGGAAATTAAATGTAAATTGAGAGAGAGGCCAATATTTTTACTATGCCAGTCAATATCTGTTGAAAAAAGGAGAAAATCTAAAAATATATTTTGGAAGAGATGGAAAGTATGGGTTGATGCAACTTGGCTAATTTGTGCATCATTTTAAAAGGGCATTGTTGACTTCATAACACTGCAGACAAAGCTGTGTGCTAGTAAACTTGGATTAATTAAAACTCTACAAATTAGGATCCAGTTTAATTTTCACTAATTAAATGATTTGTGTATGTTCGTTTTTCCCCAGCTTGAACAGTGAATAAATCAGTTTCACTTTTTGATTCATAGTGCTGCAGTATGTGGGTTGCAAACCCTGCAGGGGAATATGCATTTATTTTAAAATGTTTCCATTGGAATAAAAAAACCAAAATAAAAAACTGAACCAGCCAGCCAAACAAAAACAATTTATGGAAACATTTCCATTAATTTTAGGTTTTGTTTTGCAAAAGGTAAACTTGGGGACAAAACAATGATTGTGACACGTTAGTATATATGATAAACAAAAGGAGTCAGAAATACAGCTAAGTGTTCAAAAGTTACTTTTTCCTTTAGTAATCTTAACGGGCATTAGATATCTGTGTGTGTGCATGCGCTCTAAGAGTTCAAACTAAAAATAAAACTGGACTTGGGTTTTTTTTAAAACAAACTTTTCACTCCTTTTCCAAAGTTTGTGTATTATGGCAGCCGTTTCTGGTGGGACGTCAAGATAGGCCAGGTAGGTCCAGTTATCCTGGACAAGCCCATTTACTTGGATACATCTAGTACGTCATTCAAGCAGGAAGGTGGCAAACAGTGTTAACTTTTTGTAGAAGTAATTATTACTTATAAAGCGCTATAAGTGTATATGATGTTTTACAAACATAGAAAAGCCAAGGTCCCTGCTATGGGGCACTTATAGTCTGAAACAAATGTATTACATGGAATAACAGTGCAAACACAAAGTAGGCATAAGGTGCCTGATGAAGGCCACACTTCCCTTAGCTCATATTTGCCTTTATAGCTGTAAATCCAGCAAGACAAGTTGGCCTTCTAAATGTAAGCTATCTTAAAACCAGAGGGGTAATCAAAAAATAAAAGTTTAAATTCTGGAAAATAAAGGAAAATCTGTGTCAAGAAGCAAAGGATCAGGTACTATAGCCATTTTGCAAGTGTGGCTTCTAAAGAGGTTAAAAAAATTCCTTTGTAATTTCTGCCACCTGAGATTTGCATTGCTGTATCTAGAAATTATCATATTTATAATGATATCTCTAGTACTCATAGAAAGTAAAGATAGTTTTCTTTTAGAGAAGAATGCATGACAAATTACTTGTTTTAGCATTATATAATGTAAGTTCAGAAATGTACAAGTAAGGCATACTGCCAAGAGCAACCTTTTCTTTTTTAAATTTTTATTTTTCTCAAAGTATACGATAATATAAGCATAAGATACTGCAAGGTGGGTGAATAACTGGCTGGATAACCGTTGTTAGAGAATATTTATTAACAGTTCACAATTATGCTGGAAGGGCATAACAAGTGGGGTTCTTCAGGGGTCTGTTTTGGGATCAGTTCTTTTCAGTAGCTTCAAGATTTAGATTAGAGATGTGAACGACTAGTTGACTATCTGATAAGCAAATGCTTGTTGGATAATCAACAGGCTAGCTGACTAGTCGTCCCCCCCCCCCCCCCTTGCTACCTCTATGAGAAAGAGGCAGCGGGGAGGTGGGGCGCGGAAGGGGAGAAGAGGGGATAGGCTGGGTACTTCAAAGGGGAAGTGCCATATGGAGCCTGGGGTCAGACCCTGGGCTCCATGCGGCGCTGCTGCTTTGAAAAGGTGCATGCAGCCCGGGGTCAGCGGGGGAGTCCCCAGCTGACTCCAGGCTCCGCGTGGTGCTGCCTCTTTGAAACGCCGCATGCAGCCTGACGCTGGGCTCCTGTTACCCCTGGGGCCTAGATAACACTCAATTGTGGCCTGCTGGTGAAAGCCCCAGTCAAAAGACAACAGATCTGCCCCCTCCCTCAGGGTCTATCAACTGTGAATTAGGCCTGTAAGGAAGACAAAGGGAAAAGGAAAACAGACTCTGATTAAAGGTGAAAACAAGAAGAAACTGTATTAGGGATTGTATACAAAAACAGGGAAGAGTGGGGGACGAAGCCTGGCACAAACTAATAACCATCAATAAAACAGTGAAAGTGAACAGTAAAAACCCTCTGTATAACCACAGACAGCATGAACGTAAAGGTAAGTTGTACCCCGATTACAGATGGCTACTTGCTCTTCTCGAACTGGAGTGACCGGATCTGGAGAGTGTTGCTCAGGACCTACAATCCTTGAGCTGGTTGAGAGCCCTCAGGTAGGTACACTGGGAAGTCCCTCGCTGATGGTAAAGGAACCCCAAAGAGGATGGCAGGCAGGTGGTATTTGCAGGATGGAAGGTGATAGATAGGATTCCTCTTCTGCTCTCTGGACTGGTCCGCAGCTGGATCAAGTCTTTCAATACCCGTGCAAACACTGTATCAGCCGATGGTCAGGGCAGTGAGTGGTGTGTGTGTGTTATACACCCGAGACTTCAACTGCTGAGACCGGGGTCCCTTCGCAGCGGGCAACCTGGAGAAGGTTGATGGGTGCCCCAAGAAGTTTACAGGGAGAGCTTATTACAACTCAGATTTCAGCTGCTAAGATACAGGATCCCTTCGCAGCGGGCAGTCTAGGGAAGACTGAGAGATGCCCCAACGGATCTGTCACCTGGGAGTGACATGATCCAAAACGCCCAAGCTCTTCCTATACCTGTCCCTTATGACCGGCTGAAGTTCTTTTAAATTGTGCTTGGTTCTGTTACAGCAACTGAAGGAGTCAGGTTAAAGCTTAAACAGGTACTATTTTATTGTTACAGGGTAAACTTAGCTGTTAAATGCTACTACTGTGTTACAGATAACACAGCCACTACAAAGGACAGGACAGAAATTACACTAATATGTCACTTACAGGTACCATGAAACCCTTTTGGTTCTCTGAGCTCTTATTAAATGCATGCAAAATAGACACCTAGCAGGTATATATTCTCACCCCTGCGTTCCAGACTTGGCGTGGCCAGCGTCTTTCTCTCAATCCCTCGGGAAGAAGTAGGGCGAGGTTGGGTGTCCCACAGACCTTGGGAGACAATCAATATCTGCCAACAGGTGTAGATGATTGGAGCTCAAATGGGGTGGGCTACTAAACCCCTCTTTATACCCCTTGGGTCATGTAGGCTTCTTCCTGGTCTCAAGTGGCCAATTAGGAAAAATGGCTTTGAACGCCAAGTTTCCCACGAAGGGTGCAAAGCATAATTCACACCTGGGAAAATGCAGACAATGGGCATCTCTGGAATGTGATGGGCGAAGATTCCTCTTCTGGGACAGTGCAGGCGTGTCAATTACTGGTACTAGCCATCAGGGCTGCAGGAGGCCCTGGGTCGTCAGCTAGCCCATTTACTGTCTGGTTTCTGTTTATGGTAGTCAGGAACAGGCAGCACACCTGCGTTCCCAGAGCATCAAAGGCTGACTGCCTTTCTCTTGCTCTTTGGGGGGGGGGAACAAGATGGGGTTCATGTCTGGTTACACACTGTCACTCAGGTGGACAGCACCCCTCCTCGGCTGCGTCCGAGCTTATACAAACTTTTAGGCGGGAAACCCTCTGAGGTGGTTTGACCTCAAGCCACAAAAAGGTGGGATAATCCAGTTTGTACTCGTTCTTGTTTACTACTCCATAAGAAGGACCCCTCCCTTTCCCAAAGTCACATGTCTTGCAAACTCCATTTTGTCCGTTTCAACTCCATTTTGATATTTACCCAAACAGCCCAAAATACCATTAAACATCATCAACCTATTAACCTATTTTACATAATAACTATTTATCATGATAGAGGGTCAGCCTGCACTCCCCATGGCATTTCAAAGTGGCAGCACTGCATGGAGTCAGGGGGGGAGTCACCAGCTGACCCTGGGCTCCACGTGACACCTTTGCCTTTGAAGTGTAGCAACAGCAACATTTCAAAGGCGGATGCGCCCTATTGACTAATCAAATAGTCGATGCAAAATGCATTGACTGTTTGATTAGTCAGTTACTCAATATTTAACATCTCTAATTTAGATGATGCCATAGAGAGTACAGTTATTAAGTTTGCAGATGATACCAAGCTGGGAGGGATTTCAAGTGCTTTGGAGGATAAGGTCAAAATTCAAAATGATCTGGACAAACTAGAGAAATATTCTGAGGTAAATAGGATGAAATTTAGTAAGGGCAAATCCAAAGTATTCCACTTAGAAAGGAATAATCAGTTTCATACATACAAAATGGTAAGTGGTTGTCTAGGAAGGAGTATTGCTGAAAGGGAATTAGGTGTCATAATGGACCACAAGCTAAATATGAGTCAACAGTGTGACACTGTTACAAAAAAGCATACATGATTCTGAGATGTATTAAGTCATTCTTCTGCTCTACTTTGTGCTGATTAGGCCTCAATTGGAGTATTGTGTCCAGTTCTGGACACTACATTTCAAGAAAGATGTGGAGAATTGGAGAAGGTCCAGAGAAGAGCCGCAAAAATGATTAAAGGTCTACAAAACATGAACTGTGAGAGAAGACTGAAAGAATTCGGTTTGTTTAGCTTAGAAAATAGAAGAATGAGGGGACATGATAGTGGTTTTCCAGTATGAAGAAAAGTGCTACAAGGAGGAGCAAGAAAAATTGTTCTCATTGGCCTCTTGTGGTAGGACAAGAAGCAATGGGTTGAAATTGCAGCAAGGGAGGTTTAGGTTGGATGTTAGGAAAAACTTCCTAATAGTCAGGGTAGTTAAACACTGGAATAAATTGCCTACAGAGGTTGTGGAATCTCCATTACTGGAGATATTTAAGAACATGTTGAATAGACATCTCTCAGGGATGGACAGTGGTTGGTCCTGCCATGAGGCAGGGGACTGGATTTGATGACCTCTCGAAGTCTCTTCCAGTTCTAGGATACTTTGTGTTCTAGTATTCTATGATTCTATGGGTTCTATGATAAGATAGTGATCTTTTGCTACAGACTATGATGTAGTATGAAATTAAAATAACTAAAATGAACATTGTCTTCGTATTTTTATTTGTATGCGTGTACTTCATCTCTGTTTTCCCCTCTTTCTCTCCACTATCCTTGTGCCCTTTCTGTGACTGAAGGAGTGAGTCAGGTTATTGTGTAGACTTGAGACGGCCTTATTGTTGTGAGACTCATTAGATATCTGGGAAATCTTAGCCTTGATTGGCAATTCTACATTTTCAGAATTAATTGGAGGGGTTTTGCTGATACTAAATCAAAGTTCTTTATTTTCTAACTGGATAACAATAAGATAACTCAATATGAATGAGTGCTTAATGGTTTCTGTTGTCGTCTTTTTTTTCTTTGTCTACTATACCCTGTAATTATATATATTTTAAAAAGAATGACTCTTATCTGGCTTTTTAAAGGCTCTAATTAGAGTATGGTTGGATAGTATTTTTAATTACTGAGGTATACCAGGGTACAAACTTCTACACTAATAATTTTGTGTGGTGACTCTGTAGGCAAACAAACAAGGTAACAATTATGAGCTCATTAATGGATTACTCACATCCAAAAACATTAAAGTCTGTTTTATTAAAAGAAGGGATGTTGTCCAGGACACCAGGATATTTTTATTCTTTCTTTGATAAGCATTTTGGTGTCTTTAGCTTAAACCTAAACAACCAGCTGGACTAAATATAGACAGTCTGAGTTTTAACTTCTTAGCCTGGAACTTGAACCGATGATTGTTTGGCACAAAGTAGGAATACTAGTGTTTGAAATGAATCCTTTGATGTGTGTTATAATGGTTAACAACAAAACTTAAAATTTAGGGGGTAATGTCCCCCACCCCAACTATTTTCTCCCTCCTTCGCAATAGCCTCCTGATTGAAACATAAATCAAGTCTGCAAATCTGACTCCGCTACAGTTCTTGTTAAACTTGTTTGCGAAGCACTTTGAGATGCTTGGATAAAAATAAGTGGAAATAATGTTATTAGTATAAAGAAAATCTGATTTTTTTTAAAGAGGAACAAACAATTTGATATCACCAGTAACTAACACATTTTTATGTGAACCGATTCTCTATTAATTGGTTAAAGTTGATATGCTGATATTTTCCCCTCCCACTTAGGAAAACTATGAACGAATGAAAGCCCTAGTAACTGAACTCCAGGAGCTTGCAGAAAAGATCAGATTAGGTAAGTTCTCTGTGTGATTTTTAGAACATTGTTTAAAGTAGACCTGGATTTGTTTTTTATAGAGTTTTTCTTAACTAATTTTAGTTTTGAATACAGTGCTGAAGAAGTTTAAGTTTATTGTATGATGGGTTTTTTTGTGTTAGCAGGGAGCAGTGGTCACTTATTTCTAAGTTATTAGGAACAGCTAAGCATGTTGTTTTTAATAAACTTAGTAACAGTATTCTTTTAAACAAACAGCAAAAAATAAACTTTTACTGACATGTTTTCCCTTCTTCATTCCAGTCTGTCGCCATGGTTTTTGCCTTTATAATCAGTCAGCTGGACAAATACATGTCTTTTCAATTTGTCTATTAGAGTATCAGGCCTGTTCGCACCTAAAAATTACCAGAGGGATAGCTGTTTTAGTCTGTATCTGCAAAAAAAAAAAAAAAAACCCAAGGAGTTCTGTGGCAGCTTAGAGACTAACCCATTTATCTTATGCCATGGTAAATCTGTTAGTCTCTAAGGAAACATCTTACACAGCAGCATTATTTGAGAATAACTGATGGTATTCCAAAATAACATAATGAGTGTCTACACTACAAGCCTTTATTTCAAAATAATGTTGAGCTGGAGGACTTCTTACTCCAACTCATGGTAACTCTCATTTCATGAGGAGTAAGGGAAGTCGAAGGAAGAGTGTTCTTCCTTTGACTTCCTGCTTTGTAGTAAGTGCCAAAAGCCAGATTAAGCAATTTTGACTTCATCTGCACAATTGATGTAGCTGAAGTTGCATAGCTCAATTTGATGTTAGCCCTGCTGTGTAGACGTGCCCCATGGTGCTACTGAACTTCTCATTGTATTTACCTAAAAAATAGATTGTCCTAGCTACATTGCTCAGGGCTTTGAAAAAATGTTTGTCCAGTGAGATGTAGTTATGTTGACCTAACACCCAGGGTAGAAGCAGGTAGGTACATGGAAGAACTTTTCTGTTGATTTAACTACTGCCTCATGGAGGATTGGGCTTGTTACTTAGCTGGAAAAAACACTTCTGTCAATGTAAGAAGCCTCTGCAGTACAGCTCTACAGCCGTGGCTGTGCCATTGTAGTGTTACTATCTCCTCAGTTTGCAGAGATTACCTTTGAGAAACTTAGCCCTGCCTTGTACTATAGAAAAACTAGAAACACAGGGCTTAATCTTCATGATTGTAAAATCTAAATTAACTAATTCCAACTAAGTGAAGCATATACATTTTAAACCACTACACAGAAGCTGCACAACAAGACTGCACCTCCAACTTTCACTCTGTTCCTTTGCATAATGAGAATGTATTTGTTAAATTGCTGTTTCTCAAATCTTACAATACAGTTTCTTCCACAACTTTGGAAGGGAGCAGAGTTAAGGTTACATGTTTATTTTTGTCATTATTATTTACTTGCAGAATTGGGCTCAAAAGTTTCTTCTGGGAGGTGCTGAATATCCTTGTTTCCTATTCACTTCAGTGGATGTGAAGGGTGCTCAGTACTGCCTAGTAGTGCTCAGGGCTAATTGGAGATAAGACTATTTGTTTCTGTGAATCTTCCTGTGCTTTTCCATCAGATGGGAACAGGAGAAAAGCCAAGTATTGCACAATCACTCTGCTTTGTCCTGCTCACTTAAATTCTTCCTGAGCAATAGTTTTCCTTCCGACTGTGGAAGTCACTGAAGCTGTAATGTCTGTAATGTAATGAAAAGGCATATAAGAATGATTAGGTGGCTGTCTGGCAAAGTTCTAAAGAATAAATGTCCCTCTTTCATTGAGAGCCATTCCTACTGGTAGGATGAATTAGCCTTGACTGACATCAGTGGTGTTAGTTTCTGAGGAAGTATAAAATGGTACATGACACTGCTACTAAGAAGGTGAAAGATGATCAGCTGGCAACAAGTGTTGGAATGGTGTCAAACACCACAGAATGAGAGGTATAATTTAGGGTAGCCCAAAGTGAAATAACTGAAAGTATTAAATGACAGGGTGCAAAAGAAAATGTAAGTTGACTGTTAAATGCTGTTCACTATGAGCTCTTCTACACTATAGAATAATCTTGCGAGGAAATGTGAAGAGCCCCATTGCTTGAGCAATTTAATGCTGAATTCAGCAAAGCAGTGTAAGATGTACTATAGAGAAATGAATGTGACCCAATAGGTTCCTGTCTATTTCTGATTGCAGCAGGCCTGCCAAAAGGGGCAAAATGGGCAGTTGCCCCAGGGCCCAGTGATTCAAAAGGGCCCAGGACTCCTATCTGCCACCACTGTTACTACAGCAGCAATGGCAGCTGGAACCCCAAGTCCTTTAAATTGACAGTGGAGCCCCACGCAGCACAGTCCACGTGGCGCTGAGTGCTGACTGCTTCCAATCCTGCCTTTTCCGTCCAAGGCTCCGGCCTTCTGGGAGCATGGAGCTCAGCCTCTCACTTTGTCCATGTGCCTAGCAATTCTGTCATCCCTGAAAAGTAAGTTTTTGAGTGCAGACTGTTCTGTTAGTTCAGAGTCCAAATAGACAGCAGCAAATAGACTCTTTTAGCTGAGAGTTGATTTGCTTTCAAACTTCATTAGTAAAGAATGAAGAAAAATAATTCTTACAAACAGGATTATCTGCATCATCATCTTAAATCAGGTTATGTAAATTCTGTCAAATATATTGTCTCTTTAAATTTTTACAACTGAGCATTTAGATCTGCTTTCACTATAAATTAAATGTTAACGGTGATGTAGTCAGTTGTGTGTACAGTGGATTTAATGAATGACCTTGTGTCATAGGGGGTGGAGAAAAGGCACGAACGCTTCATACATCAAGAGGAAAGCTGTTACCCAGAGAGAGAATTGACAGACTCATAGATCCAGGGTGTGTAATTTCTTTTTGGCTATAAAACATCAAGTACTCTTATGTGTTGTGTGAGCTGACAGAATTGTCTATTTTTTGAAGTTTCCTAAAATATGTGCAAGTAGTGTTGATTTGAAATCTTAACATATTTGTTATTTGGAAGATACATTTCAAGAACACATTTTAAAACCATGAGCTTTATAAGTGGGAATCAAAAGAAAAGAATGTTTAATGTCAAGTTCATCATCATCATCATCCACAACCATGTGCTCAACGCCCATTGGTGTCTGATGCCCCTCTCACTATTTTCTTCCATCTTTCCCTGTCCAGTGTGGAGTGGCTTAGTTTCTGTAGACTAGCTCTGCATCAATCTATTATATCATCTACCATTTTCTGTGGGGTCTGCCTCTCCTATGCGGACCATCCATTATGCCAAATACCAGGGTCTTAACTTTTCACTCATTGTTCATTCTGTAGATATGCCCGAATAGCTGTAACTTCCGTTGTATAACCTTCTGCAGTAGGTTCTCTTTCAGTTGTATTTTCCTATATAATTCCTTGTTAGTGACCACCTGCATCCATCCTATTCTCAGGATCTTTCTATAACAACTCCTCTCGAACGCCAATATTCTCTTCGAATCTTACATTTATCACCTATAACAAAAAATAGGATTATATAGCACTTTAAAGACTAACAAGATGGTTTATTAGGTGATGAGCTTTCGTGGGCCAGACCCACTTCCTCAGATCAAATAGTGGAAGAAAATTGTCACAACCATATATACCAAAGGATACAATTAAAAAAAATGAACACATATGAAAAGGACAAATCAAATTTCAGAACAGAAGAGGGATGGGGGGGGAGGTAAATGTCTGTGAGCTAATGATATTAGAGGTGATAATTAATTCTAATATCATTAGCTCACAGACATTTACCTCCCCCCATCCCTCTTCTGTTCTGAAATTTGATTTGTCCTTTTCATATGTGTTCATTTTTTTTAATTGTATCCTTTGGTATATATGGTTGTGACAATTTTCTTCCACTATTTGATCTGAGGAAGTGGGTCTGGCCCCTAAAGCTCATCACCTAATAAACCATCTTGTTAGTCTTTGAAGTGCTACATAGTCCTGTTTTTTGTTTCAGCTACACCACGCTAACACGGCTACATTTCTATCATTATTATCTATGTCTCACATCCATACAACATGCTGCTAAATACACACATTTTCAAGACGCTCAGCTTCATTCCTAAGCTAATCACTTTACTTTTCCAGATCTTATCAATCGCCTTCAAACTCACTCTTGCTTTCACTATTCTACAAAGAAAAGAGTATTTGGAGATAATGAAATAGGAAGGAAGACCAGTGTAGATGGGATTGAACTAGAAAATGTAGAGAAGTTCACGTATTTGGGGAGCAACATGATGTATGATCTAGACTGTAATGTCAAGTTGCTTCCTGTTAATAATCCTATAAAAATGTTTGTCCTTTTTTTAGGTCTCCATTCTTGGAGTTCTCCCAGTTTGCAGGTTACCAGTTGTATGGTAATGAAGAGGTACCGGCAGGAGGCATTATCACAGGCATCGGACGGGTGTCAGGGTAAGAAATTCTCATTGATCTAGATATTAGGTATGTGATGAAAGAGATAGAGAAGATGTTTTTATTGGCTCCTAGTTCCAGCTCTGGGAGCCAGCTGGCACTTTGTTTCCAATATTAAGTCTAAGCTTTCTGGTGTTCAATTTTCATGATCCAGAAGATTTACTAAAATGAAAATTCTTCCTATTTAGTTTTGTCTTCAGGGAAAGGAAGGGGTACTGCTTTATATTTTGACACTGGACTATCACTACAAGTCACTTGCTTAAGAATATGAATGCTGTCAATGTAGAGCATAGATCTAGGGTTTTTCAAAAAAGGGAATGCATGTTTGGAGAGAGTAAGAAAAAATTTCACCAATTTTTTCCTTTTCTGTTAAATTTCTGCATAGCTGTGGTCAGTAAAATAAGTGATGCTTTCTTTAAAATGACAGATTTAATATGCTTCTTTATTAAGAGCATGTTTTCTAAAAACTTGAAGGAAATATGACTTTAAATCACTTCTATCAGAGGGGTAGCCGTGTTAGTCTGAATCTGCATAAATAACGAGAAGTCCTGTGGCACCTTAAAGACTAATAGATTTACTGGAGCATAAGCTTTCGTGGGCGGACCACCTTCATGCATCTGACGAAGTGGGTCTTTACCCACAAAAGCTTATGCTCCAATAAATCTGTTAGTTTATAAGGTGCCACCGGATTTCTAATTTTTTATGAAGTCACTTGCAGCCTTGATAGGGATATATCTAACAATGGAACAGTGTTACGGTGATAAACACTTAATGGGTATGTATTGAATTGTGCCGAGGGAAGTTGTTGCAGATATGGTTACAGTGGTAATGTAGGTCCATAGGGAAGTATGTCTGGTTATCATAAAGTTTCTGCTTTTCAGAGTGGAGTGTTTAATTGTTGCTAATGATGCAACTGTCAAGGGTGGTACCTACTATCCAATCACAGTGAAGAAACATTTACGAGCTCAAGAAATTGCAATGCAAAATCATCTCCCTTGTTTATATTTAGGTAAGTCCCATTACAAAAATACTAAATGACTATTGTTAAACAAAGGTCAGGGTTCTAGCTAGAAGACTACTTTTTTTAAATGGATGCCATCAACACTGTATCTCGTCTTTAGTAAGGCTTTTGATACTATCTCAAATTACCTTCTCATAAACAAACTAGAGACATATAGCTTAGATGAACATATCATATGGTGGGTACACAACTGGTTAGAAAACTGTAATCAGAGGATAGTAACAGTGGTTCACAATCAAGCTGGAAGGGCATATCAAGTGGGGTTTTGCAGGGATTGGTCTTGGGTCCAGTTCTGTTCATTATCTTCATAAATGATTTGGATAATGGTATAGAGAGTACACTTAAAAATATGCACAGTACCAATCTGGGAGAGGTCACAAGCCCTTTGGGGGACAGGTTTAGAATACAAATAGTATGAAATTCAGTAAGAACAAATGCAAAGTACTACACTTCGGAAGTTGCACAAATACAAAATGGGAGTACTGAAGGAAAGGATCTGGGGTAATAAACTTAAATATATCAACAATATAATCCCATTGCAAAAAGTGCACATAATTCAGGGCTGTAAAATAGAACATCAGAGTTACAAACACATTGAGTATGGAGGTTGTTTGTAACTCTGAACAAAACTTTATGGTCGATCTTTCAAAAATTTGCAACTGAACATTCGAATATTCTGTGCAGCAGAAATGTGCTGATTTTCCTTTTTTTTTTGTAATTTTCATTTAACACAATACTGTACTGTATTTGCTTTTTTTGGAGGGGAGGGGACTGCTGTTGCCTGTGATTGACTGGTCAGTTTGTAACTATCAAGCTCAAAACTGTGAGGTCCTACTGTATTAGCAGGAGTGTTGTGAGCAAGAGAAGAGAAGTAATTCTTCTGCACTGATAAGGCCTCAACTGCATTACTATGTCCAGTTCTGGGCATCACATATTGGGAGAGATGTAGACAAATTGAAGAAATCCAGAGAAGAGGAACAGCAATGATTAAAAATCTAGAAAACATGAAACACAAGTAAAGATTGAAACAAGTGGACTCGTGTAGTCTTTTAGATGGGAGTATTTCAATGCTGAATTCTTTTATATTAAAATTATACTACTTCACAGCAAGCACATTTAGCACACATATTTGCTTACTGAATAAAATAGTGTATAAGCATGCTAACTTAAAGATGAGACAAGATTAAAAGATAGTTTACTCAACCGTTGATTTTTTTTGACTGATTAAGAAAACACGGAGTAAAACACATTGATATTTTTTGTATGGTATATTCCATTTGAAATTGTAGAAAGCAATGAAGAGACGACTGATGGGGAACATTACACAAGTCTTCACATACATAAAAGGTTGTTATAAAAGAGATGGCAATAAATTGTTCTTCTTAATCCATTGAGGCCAAAACAAGAAGTAATGGACTTAAATAGCTGCAAGGGGTATTTAGGTAAGACATTAGGAAAAACTTCTAACTGTCAGGGTTGGTAAGCACTTGAACAGATTACCTAGCAGTGTTGTGGAATGTCTGTGATTGTAGGTGTGATGCTATATGGAATATTTGGGACACTTCATAATATTGTTGATACCATTATTAAAAATTGCAAGAAATATCAGATATGTAACGTGGGGTCTCTGTGAAAATGTTGTCATTTGCCAAGTATGATAATCTATTGTTTATGTGTTTGTATCATCTTGGTATTACGAGCTAGAGATATATAGGCTATATCTGTAGTTCCAAACGTGCTATGTTTCTGGATGAGATCACCAACTGTTTGGTGGTCCATTAAGGGACTTCAACTGCACAGTGCATCCCTTGCAAGAAATGAGGGAAAACACCGTTATAGTTTTAGTTACTAAAGGATTCTGTGGCAGCATGATATTTTGGGTAAGATCTTTACTTCTTTTGACCTGGTAATGTGGCTGACTCTCTTTGGGCTCAGAAGAACATTTTGTATATCCGAGCAGAGTTTTAAAATAACTTCTTACTATATTGCACCTAGGTGCTTATAGGGAGCCAGAAAACCGGAATGCAATAAAGGGGGCTGTATGACTTCTTTATTTAGCTTGTTGAGGACAGAAACACAATCTGTACTGTTTGGGGAGTTTAACTTCTGTGTCACCTACTGGTCTTGTGAGTATCTACACTCCTTTTTGCAGCCTGCCCTGACTTTGGTATTTCCAATGAGGACTTCTTAGGGTACGTCTAGACTACATGCCTCTGTCGCCAGAGGCATGTAGATTAGGCTACCAGACATAGTAAAATAAAGCGGCGATTTAAATAATCGCCGCTTCATTTAAATTTACATGGCTGCCGTGTTGAGCCGACAAACAGCTGATCAGCTGTTTGTCGGCTCAGTGCAATAGTCTGGACGAGCGGGTGTCGACATCAAAGGTATTTGTCTACCACCCAGGTATGCCTCCTGGGATGAGGTTTACCTGGGTGGTCGACAAATACCTTTGATGTCGCCACCCGCGCGTCCAGACTATCTCGCTGAGCCGACAAACAGCTGATCAGCTGTTTGTCGGCTCAACACGGCAGCCATGTAAATTTAAATATGCAAATGAGATCATGACTCATGCAAATGAGTTCCTCATTAGCATATTTTTTGCTGACAAAACTCGTAGCGTAGACGTAGCCAGGAGGTTTTTAAGAACAGGTTGGACAACCACCTATCAAGGATGGTGTAGATAACTTAGACTTGGATGGACTTAGATCTGCCACTGTGTAGGGGCTGGACTAAATGATTTATTGAGATTCTTTCCACTTTTACATTTCTAAGACTGAAATACCAACCAGCTGTTTGGGATTTCAGACACATGCATACCTATGATGCTTTTTGATTATATGCTTTATCTGTTCATTCATTTTATAAAGGTAGTAAAGTGAACTGATGACCCAGAGGAACAGGTTCTTTCATTTTACTACCTGTGTAATGGAAAAAAGCAAAATAGCCCAGGGGAAAAGTTGTGTGCTCACATCAACAGTAATTCACTGAAGTAATTGTGTTATTTTAGTTGATGTGATCTCTTATAAAGTTGCTTATATCTATTGATTTATGTAAAAAAGAACAAAAACGCCATATATCGTGTCTGTTAATATCTTCCTATAGTTTGACATTTTTCTTTTAGTATATTCCATCTCAGTGTATTTTACTTCATTTGTTTAGTCATAGTCAGTGGTTGAGTAAATTAATTTTAGAATGTTTAGACATTTTATTAAATGAGAAAATGTATATGCAAATATGCTTGCTTTTATTATAGAGATAGTATATTTTAATATAAATTATTCAGTTTAACTTCTTAATAAACAATATTTGGCTTGTGAACTTTTACTGTCAGAATGAATGGGTAGCCAGTGTGCAATTCTCTGTAATCCTGTTCTTTGAAACCAAAGAGATGCTTTTCTGTGAGCTATCAAGTTACTAGCAGAGCATTAGGCTTTTGCAACCACTCATGAAGAAAGGGGTTAAGCAGTGTCTTCCTTAGAATGTCTTTCCTTATGTATTGATTTAATTAAGTGTAGTTTTAATTTCTGCAGCTACAGTGAAAGGTATTAGATCATATATATTTAGAAAGGAAATAAATTTGTCCTGGAACACAGAACATTTAATTTTTAATTTCCTGTGTTAAGGTTTGTAAGTGAGTGTCTTTAAAACAAAAAACTGTTTGTCAGATGAGTTTCAAAAGGTGTGTACAGCCAAGTATAATTACATCTTTAAATGAAGCTACCATTGGTTTACTTAAAAATGTTTGGGATACGTAACAACTGTTCATGTGTGGTCATCAGTTTTCATTTTCCAAGTGGAATAACCTGGCCTATTTTTAATTACTAGAAGATGTACCCATTTAGCGCATTGCTTTGGGGTGGGGATGGAGATGGCGGTGTGGGATTTATTATGCAGACTGCTTGGGGAGAGAGGACAACCCCATCCCTTTCTCACCAGTCAGCTTGGGGCCAGGTGAGAAGTGCATCTCCATGGCTGCTGCAGCTCCAGCCGGCCTAGCTGGGGACCTTCTGGGGCAGGTCTGGGAGGGAGGGAGAGCTCAGTGGTTTGAACTTTGGCCTGCTAAACCCAGGGTTGTGAGTTTAATCCTTGAGGAGGCCATTAAAATAGGGGGGAGGGATAACTCAGTGGTTTGAGCATTGGCCTGCTAAACCCAGGGTTGTGAGTTCAATCCTTGTCCAGGCCATTTAGGGATTTGGGGCAAAAATTTGTCAGGGATGGTAGTTGGTCCTGCTGTGAAGGCAGGGGGCTGGACTCAATGACCTTTCAAGGTCCCTTCCAGTTCTAGGAGATGGGCAATCTCCATTATTATTAAAGGTCCAGATTCATCTGCCCTCTGCACTCTCCAGCCAGAGTGAGAAATGCAGCAGCAAACTGTGCACTTTCCCCTTACACTCCAATGATGGGGTACAACCAGCAACATCACTGTACCCATTGGGGGACCATCTCCCCCCTTCCCTAAAGTGTGCATGGGATGTGGGAGGCTCAGAGCTGGGAAAATCCTGGAGGGAGTAGGGAATGCCACAGCCAGCCCCTTTCACCTGCATGGTGATTCTCTCTCTTTTTTTTTCTATATGATTTTATGTGGAGCAATCCCATTCCAGGCACATCACATGTTCCTGGCACAACTAAACTTATCTTGCTCCTCCTGAGTGCCCCCCCCCCCCCGTGATCATTATACTGTATAACTGTCCCTGCTTCCAGTCCCATATCCCCTGCTACTCCCTTGTGGTCATTATATAGCAGAGTCCTCCCTTACCATTTTATGAGAAGCTGATCCATTCCATGCACATCCCATCGTCTTGGCATAACCAAACCCTTACCTTGCTTTAAGTTATGATAAGACAAAACTTGTATACCCAATTTGGTGATCCTGGTTCTTCAAGTGTAGAAAGTATTCTTGAAAAAACAGATGGACAGACAAATTTTTAAATAATAAGAAATAATATCTTTGTTTAAAATTGTGCAAAGAGGTAGATTTACATAAAACTTATTTTTCATTCCACTTGATTTAGTTGACTCAGGAGGAGCAAACTTACCCCGCCAAGCTGAAGTATTTCCAGATCGAGATCACTTTGGTCGCATTTTTTATAATCAAGCACGCATGTCCTCACAAAGAATTCCACAGGTAACGTCCTTAAAGCAAATATTGCTAGCTGCACTGCACTGCACTGCACATCTGCTTCTTTCTGGATTTAAGACTCAGAACTTCAAGTTTTTGGCAACTTAAAAGTTTTGCTAACCTGGCTGAGAAGTTGGAGACATAAACAGATGACTGTTGACAGAATGGTACTGCAGTTTATGAACAGGCTGTCCTTCTTAGCCTCAAGGTTAATGATATGATTTAGCTACTCCTGGAATAGGAGAAAAGAGAAATTGTCAGCATGGGATGAAGGGCTGAAAGAGAGCTTTAGGATATCATTTGCATCAGTTGATTATTCTGAATCATTGCTTGAAAGGAATGCTGTGCGTGGTGGTGAGTAGAGACATGTACTTAGCTGAGGAGGAGGGCGGTGTGTATTTATATATACAATTTTTGCACTTCTGTTGACAGAGGTCATTTTCTGATACATTAATGATTCATAGATTTACTGTTAGTCATGATGTCTTGATTTACAATAGTTTTTGTTGGTCTTCATGTTTTAGATTGGGGTGGGCAATAAGTGATTTGTGGGCTGGATGCAGTTTGGCAGGGTTAGCCCCTGGTAGGTCACCGGATGCTTCATTTACCTGCACAGCCACTGGTATGGGTGTTAACCGCTCCAATTGGCCGCAGTTTGCTGTTCCTGGACAATGGGAACTGCTGTGTGCTGGCCCACTGCTTCCTACAACTCCCACTGGCCAGGAATGGTGAACTGTGGCCAACGGAAGCTGTCAGCCGCTGTACTATGGTCACTCAAGTAAATAAAGGCTCTAACCCTGGTGAGCCACATCGGTTGGCCACTTACTGACCACACCTGTTTTAGATACTATTATAACTGGTAATTTGAACACTTAATTCTCTGTATTCATTCTCTGTATTCAATAGCCAAATAAATACAAAAAAACTAGCAAAACCCGAACTCCTCTAATATGTGCAAGATTCTATTGCCATTTCAATGTGTATACAGTTTTTCTAATCAGATGGGTTGTTCTGCCAACTCTGCTAATCCTCCTTCCCTCCTACAAATAGTTTGACCATTATATGGAGTCAGTAGAGGAAACATATTGGGTTTTATATAAGCAAAAAACTGACTTAAAAAAATTGAGTCTGGGCTCACTGGTTAACCTTCACAGTTACACACAAGTCCCCCCCCTACTCCCCCACTGTTCTGCTCCCTCTGTGTGGGAGTGGGCGTGTGTGTGAAGGGAGCAAGTGTGAGCTGGTGCTTGCAGAGCTGCATGCGCTCTCTCTCTACCCCCTCCCCTGGTGCTTGTGTTTGATGGCAGCAGTTTGATGGAGGTGGGGGGGAGGCAGGCGGCACCATGGGAGCTGGTATGCATAGGAAGCTGGGTTAAAGGCCAGCTCAAGTGCACACAAGCTCCCTCAGAGACACCCCCTCCACGTGTAAAAGTATAATCACTGAAATTTTCAGTGGTTACACCTTCACTACTCTCCCCCTCTTGCACATTTTAATATCCCTAGACAAAACATATCTATCCTTATGTTTAATATGACAACGATGATAGGTCTCTGAAAGTATTTACAGTGGGAAAGTATTTTTACTGTAGCTCTTTTTACTTAAGGGTTATTTTAGATTTTATATCAAGATCTCTTTACTTTTCCTGGAAGTTTGGTTTTTATCCTTTCTTATTTCAATGGGCATCTGTTTGTGTTTTGAAAATCTGTTAATGCGCAGCAGTGATTTGGATTATCTTCCTTATCTGAAAAGATATTTTCTTAGACTTGTACTGACAAAAATATTTTGCTAGATTATATTTTCTAACCGTGTTAATTACTTTGACATGGGAGCTCATTGTTCTTGGCTTAATGTCCATTGTTGGTAATGTCAATAATGAAAAAATTGTGTTCTGAAGAAAATCAGACTGTTGCTGCCACTGGAGTTGAATCTAATTTTGGTGACACTAGTACAGAATCTTATTCTATTTGACTATTTTTATTTCTCTTTGACTGGAATGAATCAAGAGTGGGTGCCAAGTGATTTATCTTATTTCTTTTTCAGTAGTCATGTTTTTTTCTTTTCATTTAGACAAAAAAGCAGCTATGAAATGACATACTTTAAAATTTGTTAACAAAGCACTGTGACCAACTAAATTTCTCTCTCTCTCTCTCTCTCTCTCTCTCTCTCTCTCTCTCTCAGCTTACTGTGGTTAGACAGACAAAACTGTTTCTTACGGGCAACAAAGATAACTTTTTAAATCGCATATTACCTTCACTTCCTTATAGCAAAGGTGCTCTCCTTGACACTGATGCCACAGTATAACAGAAACTCTTCTTTCTAGGTTCATTGATTTTTAACGGTAGAATGTTCTACTGTAATCAGGGGCACGCATAGACCAAATGATGTCCCAACTCAGGAGAGTCTTTGGCACCTCCTCTCACTTGAAACTTTTGACTACTTTATTTCTTATTGTATTTGTAGCTCATTTCATTACTTTGATGCCCACATGCAGAAGGGCCTGCTGGTGGAAGCAGGAGTCAGCCATGGTGGTAGGAGCTTACACAATTACCTTGTATTTGCCACAATCTCCCCCTCCCGTTTGCTGGGAGTGTGCAACTTTCCCTTCCCACAGTGGTGGGTCGGGCATGGTAGCAGGGGCTCACATGGTCAGCAAACCACGTGTTCTTGGGGATGAGCAAACGGCGGTGTACTATCTCAGTGGTATCAATTACATAGCTGCTTGAGCCCAGCTGTGATGGCGCCCCTCTCTCCCCCACTAATCCACCCCTCACCCCTGTTTAAATTTAATGTTTAACAAGTTAACTAATTAAACAAGTTGGTCAGAAGCACTAGTACAGACCTGGGCTTGAACCTCATAATCTGCTGGCCTCCACCATGTCCCTGCCAACACCTTCATCATTCAATCCAGACATGTATTGCTTTCTAGCATTCCCAATAGCTGAGCAGCTACCCATAGCTGAGCTGCGGTAAAATCAGAAATCTCTAATATTTTGCTTTATTTCTCTTTATTTTTGTGCATCATTTGGGTCATGTTGTGTTCTTGTTATCACCCTTGCTTTTAATTTCATATCCTGATGCCCCCTTTTTGCCAGGGGCTTTAGGAGCCCTCAGTAAGTGGAGATTATGACCATCCAGGATCTTTCTTTTCAGGACCCAGACAACTGTCTTTACAGATTCCATGCCCACACTCACACCTCCCCTTACTTCTGCTGTGCCCCACTGGGTTTCCAACTGGGTTTTCAGTTTCTTTATTTGCTGCTTACACACTGTTGGGTCAGTGTTATCTGGGACCCAGTCTTTATTTTCTTGTAACACCATTCTGACAGCTTCCTGAATATCTTTAGCTTCGTTTGAAATGTAGGCGCCTCCCCATTCAACTTTGTACTTTCATTTTCAGATGCTCACACTCTCCTGTTTTCACCTGTAAAGTTATTGTATTCTGTAATGCAGAAGCTGCACTGGCACACTCAGATGCCTTAAATTCAGCCAAATTATTCTTAGATAAGTCCAAACTGAATTTGTAACCCTCTAGTTGTCTTTCCTGGAGTGCTCCAGGCTGGACAGATTAGTGACAGCTTTCCCTGTTGCCCATGCTGCTGCTGCTTCGAGAGCCTTTTTCTTTAGTTTTGGTTTTGGTTTCATGTGCTTACAGAATGTTTCAGCCTCCCCACAAGCAGTCTTCAGGGCATTCCTCCACTGGAAATAACCTTGTCCCCATAGGCATGGACCTCATTCCGTTAACCTTTTAGCAAGGAGGATGAGCTCTTCATCTAACCACCACTCTTCTTGGTCCTTTATCTTTTGTTTACTTTCTCTCCTATTGCTTGAGGGTGACCATTGTGCCAAGCATGTAGTGGCCAGTGTTCCCTCTAACATTTTCTGGCTACGTCTACACTGGCCACAATTTCCGGAAAAGGGATGCAAATCAGGTAAGTCAGGATAGGGAAATCCACGGGGGATTTAAATATCCCCCGCGGATTTAAATAAACATGTCCGCCGCTTTTTTTCCGGCTTGGGGAAAAGCTGGAAAAAAAGCGTCTAGACTGGCGCGATCCTCTGGAATAAAGCCCTTTTCTGGAGGATCTCTTTTTCCTTCAAAGTAGGAATAAGAGATCCTCCGGAAAAGGGCTTTATTCCGGAGGATCGCGCCAGTCTAGACGCTTTTATTCCGGCTTTTCCCCAAGCCGGAAAAAAAGCGGCGGACATGTTTATTTAAATCCGCGGGGGATATTTAAATCCCCCGTGGATTTCCCTATCCTGACTTACCTGATTTGCATCCCTTTTCCGGAAATTGTGGCCAGTGTAGTCGTAGCCTTTCTGTCTGTAGGCGGATTGAATTTTCTTTTGGGTGAGTTGAAATTTCTTATGCGTAACAGCAATATTGAGCCAGTGTGTGGATATATGCACCACCAATACATTATTATATTATATTATATTATATTATATTATATTATATTATATTATATTATATTATATTATATTATATTATATTATATTATATTATATTATATTATATTATATTATAAATAAAACACACACACACACACACACACACACACACACACAAATAAAACATCTATATAACAGTCCATATGTGTGGAAGAAAATTAAAACAAGGGATAGTTAATTATATTTAATTACGATATTTAATTTGAAATCAAATAAAAAAATTACCACCACCCTTGGAGTAAATGTATTGACAATCTATTGAATCTACTCGCCCTTGGCGAGTAGATTTCAGCCCGGCGCCTGTTTACCAGCGCCGCATGCATGCGCATTGTGCCTCTTGCACGTGCGCAGTGCAGGGCTGGTGAGCGGCTTTCGCTGTGGTTCATCAGGCCCTGTGTATCATCATCCTTTCTAGCAACTCAAGTTAGTAAACAAAGCAAAATTCATATTATCCACACACATCTCAGTTTTTAAGATGCCAAACAAATCTATGAGTCAACTAAAAATAGCATTTGCAAGGAGAGCATGACTAATACAGTATTTACTGACACTGGAAAGGAGAGTAAAAGGAATTCACTATGGCTTATTAGTTTCTCTGGGGAATGTTTAGGATCCACGCTGTAAAAACAGATAAAAGTTCTCCTGGTTTGAAACTTTTACCTTGTGTGTGTCACCACCTCAAAGAGTAGAAGCCCCAGAACAAATTAACACATGGCTTCTGGATTTGTAGACAGATGCATGTTTCAAAGAGTTTGTAAATAAGGTTTCATCCTGTAAAACTAGCATCATACCTACTACTTGCTATTTCTGACTTAGAAGAGCCAAAACTGTACCACATATAAAAAATCTGGCTTTAATGCAATGCAGTTTACTATATATTACTTGTAACACAGGATGTTGAAAAAATCATTAAGTTCAGAGTTTTAGATATCTGCAACATTCCAAAAAATATCTGTTAAAAGAATATTTTTCTTTCTTCTCTTAAGCCATTAACACCCATGTAAACTTTGTTTGAAATGTAATCATGCAACTCTCCTGCTGGCACCCTCCCTCCCCCATGCAGCCTGCTTTTACCCATCCCCTCTAACCTAGACAGTCAGAGAGGATTGCAGCAAATGAGTCAGGATACCCTAAACAAACTGCCCCCCTGCCTCCACCTCACTGCACAAATGCCTCACCCTTCCCAGCGCAGGAAGATTCAAGAGACTGCAGGATTTCTACTTCTCTCTCTCTTTCTCTCTGTCCGTTTCCTCGGGCAGATAGGACTCTCCAAACTCTCTGCCCCTCTGACTTTCTCTCAAGCCAATTAATTACTCACTCACTCCCCCCAGCTACTTCTTCCCCCTCCTTATCTTGCCTGCTTATCTGTTCTTGGAGCTCTTCAGTTAAAGAAGTGGCAGCTCTGTTTAGCTTCTGCTTAGCTAGACACCCTGCCCCCTGATGGTCAGCTGAGCTCTCTGCCTGTGCAGGAGCGTTCAACCTCTGAGCAGGGCTTAGAAAATAGCTATGCAGTCACACGGCTGTGCAACTTAGAGGGAACTTAGGTAGTGACCTGTTTTGAAAAATATCAGTATTTTGCTCCTATTGCTGTGTTAGGCTAGATCAGTTGGGTCCAAATGACATTAGACTGCCTGCTTTCTCTATACCAATGTTACCACTTTATTCTGTAACCTGCCTTGAAAGGCCTTGCTTGTGAATCCTTCTTAAAACTGGATCTGAGACTTCATTCTGGTATCACTGGCTGCTACATTATTTTTCTTATACATTTGTTTTTGGATTTTTAAGAATCCCACCCATCACTGTAGATCTGGGCAGAAGTCAGTTCTTTTAAAACACCACTAAATTATCTTTGTGTGGTGTAATAATAATTACACCTCACTATTAGAAATAAACATGACATCAATACCATATCAGGCAAAAGCCAGAGAAAAGAAGTGTGCTTACGGTTTGCTCTTAAGGTCAACCAGCATGGGCTCTGTTGCTAGACCTATCATTTCCCAGTGAAATTAAGGCACCTCCTCTTAAAATGTCCTGCCATCAGTCCTCAGACACTTATACCTAGGGACTTCGTACTTGTATATATCAGCAATTCACTTCAGTGGAGCTATGCTGATTTTCACCAACTGAGAATCTGGCACTGGTAAGCATTTGGATGCTAAGATTATATGGGTCATAAACTTAGCTAGAGAGATGCCATGTAGTTATCAAAGAAATACTTAAAAAAACCCAACCTAACCAAAACTTATAGCTGCTCTGCATGGACATTAATAATCACATGTCACTTTTTGTGAACCTTTGCCAAAACCTGTACAAGAGATTAGTAACCGTGTGCCTTTGAATTTCAAAGAGCTTTGACTAATTTGTCAATAAATATATTGCTGTTTTTCCTTCAGATAGCAGTGGTAATGGGATCTTGTACAGCGGGAGGAGCATATGTACCTGCAATGGCTGATGAAAGTATTATAGTTGGCAAACAGGGAACAATTTTCTTGGGTGGCCCTCCATTGGTAAGTAGACACATCTTTTTAGCAACATAATTTAAAACAATTTTTGTATTTGCATGTCTGAAAACAGTACAACTGTATAAATAGTTCAGCCTTTCTCTATGACCTCTTTTGCTCCAAATAAATTAGTGACTTAATTAAGGTTAGTTTTGAGTTTTTAAAATCTTAAATCTCATAATTGTCTTCAGTAGCGGTATAACACTAGTACTGATTGGACTTCCCTCGTCCGGCACCCTTGGGACCTCACTGGTTCTGAACTAGGGAATTTGCTGCACCAGGGGAGGTCATTGTTGCCCAGCTCTCCCCACCCCGACTCCCACCCCCCTTGTTCCTGGCTGGGCCCTGCCTGCTGCCTGTGGCCTGGCTCCTGCCATTGAGCTCTGCTCCCAGACTCTGGCCCACTGTCCCAGGGCTCTGCTCCCAGCTGCCAGCCTGGCTCTGTGGTCCGGCTATATCCCTGGTCCTTCTGCACCAGGTATTCCCTGTGGCACTCCAGTGTTGGGGTCCCCAGTGATGCCGGATCATGGATGTTGCTGGACCAGAGAGTCCTGGACTAGAGACATTCAACTTGTAGTGTATAAATGAGATCATGTTAGTTTATTTCTCTTTTATGAAAAACTTATCCTGGCAAAAGCACTTCTTTGCTAATATATTCTAAGGCAGTGATGGGCAGCCCTCCTTCATCTCACTGGGCCTCAAGATTGTCATAACCAAGATGGTCTTCTGAGATAGGGTAGTTTTGCTAACTGTGTTTATGTAGCTAGAATTTGTGGAGTCTGCTGATTGAACTACAGCAGTGCTCTGATTGGATGCAGAGGGCTCTCACTGGCAGTGTTGTGTTCAATCAGCACACACCTCATTTCCTGTGCCCTTGCTTTATGTGCATGTTGTTTTAGTAATGTCAGTAGGAAAAAAACAATGTGAATGGAAACCAGTGGACTCTGGCAACCCTGCTCATGGACAATAGTAAACAAAATGTCTCGTGGGCCTCCCATAGAGCCCTGATGGGCTGCATGCGATGGGCAAACAATAAGCTGCCCACCACTGCTCTAGGGCTTATACTGGTGTAACTATGTTGATTCGTATCAGAGGGGTAGCCGTGTTAGTCTGAACCTGCAAAAGTGACCAGGAGTCCTATGTATCTGACGAAGTGGGTCTTTGCCCACAAAAGCTTATGCTCCAATAAATCTGTTAATCTATAAGGTGCCACAGGACTCCCGGTCACTTATGTTGATTAAGTAAAATAATAAAAAAATCACACTGAGACACTTTTGCTAATATAAATTTTAATTATAGGCCAGGCCTCACATAGATCATTTTACTTTAAATTAACTATAGGATGCAATTTAGAAAAGAGGTTAAGATGTGCTATTTGCTCAATGTTAATGGTCAAATAGGATTAAATTTTACTTAAATCATGAATAATGTAGATTCTTTACATTACAAGAGGGACTGATATGAATGGAGATTGCCTATCTCCTAGAACTGGAAGGGACCTTGAAAGGTCATTGAGTTGAGTCCAGTCCCCTGCCTTCACAGCAGGACCAGATACCATCCCTGATAGATTTTTGCCCTAAACCTCTAAATGGCCTCCTCAAAGATTGAACTCACAACTGTGGGTTTACCAGGCCAATGCTCAAACCATTGAGCTATCCCTCCCCCCACTGGAAATAGATGACATGTTAAAAACAATAGATGAAATCTTGACCCATTGAAGATAGTAGGCATTTTGCCATTAATTTCAGTGGAGCCGGGAATTCACCCAATGTGTAGGACTTGTAGAACTAAGGGCTTGCCTGTGGGGTAAATTGAAGAAAATGGGGAAGTTGAGCAGAATAGCTATTCTGGAATAGCTCCTCCTTTGGATGTTGTATTACAGAACAAAGGTCACTTCATTTTGTAATAATTTGCACACTCACAAAGCCCACTTATGATTCTGCAGTAGTTTATTCCACAATCTACTATATATTTGAGAGAGTTGTGTATACCAGGGGTTCCCAAACTTTTTGACATGGGGACCAGTAAATCCATTCACCAGCTTTTGGAGGACCGGTAACATTCATTTGCATATTTGCATATTCATTAAACAAATGATGAATATTCAAATAAATTGTTTCTGGTCCTCCCAAAGCCCCCAGTGCCAACATCAGCAAAGTTTTTGATACAGCCACCCACAATATTCTTGCCAGCAAGTTAAGGGAATATGGATTGGATAAATGGACTGTAAGATGGATAGAAAGCTGACTAGACCAGGGTTTCCCAAACTTTTTACTTTAGTTGGAACCTGTTTTTTTCAGTACTGTTTTTTTGCATCCCAAAAATATAAAGGCATATATAAAAAAAGAATTAAAAATGAATAAATTTTCAGTGTTTCACCCGGCTGCATCCTCCGCCCAGCCTGGGCCAGGGCTTGGGGGACCCAGTGCTGCACGGGCACTCTAGGAGGCGGGAGCAGGAGCAGATTGGGGGTAGGATATCTGGCTAGGAGTGAGGGTGCAAGGAGGGGTAGGATTGCCAGGTGTCTGGTTTTGTACTGGATAGTCTGGTATTTGAGGGTTCTGTCCAGGAAACAAATTGAGAAAATACCGGACACATAAAATGTCCGATATTTTCTAATTAGGTACATTTTATTATTATTAGATGTATCAGTCCGTAGCTGCGAACTTCCTGGCTGGTAGATGCGCTAACACTGTGTGAGTGTGTCTACCAGCCAGGCAGTTTGCAACTACTCGAGGGAGGATATGGGGGTGGAGGGGCAAAATGGAATCATTGGGGCCAGACTCACTCGTGTGCCCAGGTCTGCATGTGCCCGGGTCAGTCCCGCTTCCCGCTGGCCGATTCGCTTCCCCCCCCATGACCCACCGATCTCACCCAGCCAGCCCCACTCCCCCCGACGACCCCACCGACCAGCCCCACTCTTCCCACCCCCTCTCAGCCGGCCGATTCTCCCCCGTTTCTCCTCCCGATCTTCTCTGGCCAGCCCCGCTGCCCCTGTCCAGCCCTGCTTCCGGAGGCTGGTTCTCCTGTCCTTCTCCTCCCGATCTCCCTCAGCCAGCCTCCCCCACCCATCCAGCCCTGCTTCCGCTGGCCGCCCCAGCCTCCTCCTCTCCTCTCCCCTCCCCTCCTCCCCGATCTCTGCCGGACAGCCCCGCAGCCCCCAACCCTGCTTCCCGGCGGCCGGTTTCCCCCACAGAAACACCTCCTCCCAGCCAACCCTGCTCCCCTCCCGGCAGCCACACTGAGGCCCGGTATTTTTTTTCCCATCGCCCGGTACCAGGCCACAGCCCGTAGTTTGGGAAATGCTGGTGTATATTGAAATCCTCATCCCCAGCCCCACCTGAGAGCAATTATTTAAAAAAAAACAAAACAAAAATTAGTTCAGTTAAGGATCCAAGCAATGCTAAGTAAATATTCTAGTAAACTATATTGTTAAACAAAGTGATGTGATGCAGCACTTTACTACTAGATGATTTGGAGAACTACTGAAGGGGCTACAGTTCCCTAAAATTAGTAGAAACCACATATCTCTCATAAGTGCTTGCACTTGTGTATGTATAAATAGGAAAATCAGCTGTTAAGTCTTTTGCTGATTACATCACATTTCCCAATTCCTAGGGTGACAGAGATGGGGGACTCTGCTGAGAGAATTTATACATATTCATGTGCAGTTAGATTAGGTCACAGGGAACATACAGCAATGTCATTTATAAGTATAGCTAGATGGACATACAAGATTATTAAAAAAAAAAAAGTCACCAGTCCATTGTGCATGATTCCATAACTTTGCTTCTCCCAGCTCAAAATTACTGCTGCTGGCTATTTTTTCACATTTTATGGCATTCTGTTTTTACCTGAATGGCATTTTTCTTATTCCCATGGTCCAGGCTGGCATCTGAATCCACTCCCTTCTCTTTAGTTTTATTTAATCCTATTAATCAGCATTTGGTAAATTTACTTGATTCTGTATATGGGGAAGTTGTATAACTCTGGTGGAGTTAAAAAATAAGCATATATAGTTATTGAAACACATTTTTTGCTTGTACCTGGTAATTGCTCAATGCTAACTGTGCTTTCCAAAGCTCTCAGAGCAAAAACGTAATTGAAATGTGTGGGTGGGAGGGAAACGAAGCACAAAATCATGTTATTGTTTAGGCTGGGAAAGAATTTTCAATGTTTTTCTTTCAATGGAGATTTTCTAGTTTGAAGAAAAGAACAAAGCGATCAGCATAAACAAATGTAATAATCAATAGCAAGTACTGAATGACGAAACTGCCATTTAGTGCTAATTAATTTGTTGTTCGTTTCCTTTTAGAATTTTTCAGTCACCAATTATGTAATTTTAAATGCATTAACTCAGTCTTCTTTCTTTTATGTGTCTTGTATTAATCCTGTTCACCAGATTGGAAGCTAATTAATTATATATAAACTCAGAACTTTCCTCAAAACTAAGGATTTTTATGTACACTTATTTTCTCTCTTTTAATTAGAGTGATGATTGGGATTTTCTTGTGGACAATAGCATAAATGTAAATAGACACATAACTTGAAAACACAAATGTCAGTAAGACCAGATGATCCCAGATACTACATATAATCTTTTATTGAGGCAAAGCACTTAGTTGGAAAAAAAAAGAATTAGATATGTAGTAGAGATAACATCCATAATTTATACTGGGAAAGAAAAATAGGAAGTGGGTAAACCCAAATTACTTTAGGACATAAGCTACCATTGTCCAATTAAGGTGATCAAAAAGCTTGTCTTTTTCATAGTTATTCCATAACTATCTATTGTGAGGTTTCTTGCATCTTCATTTGATGGATTTGGTGCTGGCCATTGCCAGAGATAACATTTTGGACTACATGGATCTCTTTCTGAGATAGCATGAGCTATGTTTGTATTGGATTAACAATTATATAAGATTCACTTCCAAATTATTTTCTTTTTTCACACACTAACTTTCCATAATAACTTAAACACTTTCTTAAAACATTAAGTATTGGATTATTCAGCCCCTTCTACATCAGATGTTCTTTACAGTATGCTGTTCTCCAATTGCATGGCAACTGGGGCAAATCAAATCTTTGTCCTGAGCCTGGACTTGGGACTATCCCTTCAGAAACAATTTCCCGGAATTCTTTGCCTCTAAACAGCATATATGGCAGACTTTGTAGGTCTTTCTTTGAAGTGAATCCTTCACAAGATTTGTAAAATATATTTAACTAATTATCTCTGTTTCTTCCTTGGCTGTGAGTGTCTTCTCCTCAGAACTGCTAAACTAAAAATTGTATATCTTTTGGCTTTCTGGGGAGGTTTTGTAGGACAGTACCTTTTTGCTCCTTCTCTCAGAAAGAACAAACAGGATGCAAGAAAACTTGCTCCTAGTTGGCTGGTGCAAGGTCAATCTAAGGACCACAGAGGTACCAGCCCCCAGACACTGGATGGGCAAGACATGACAGACAGGCAGGCTACTGGAAACCAGGCTCCCAGCCAGAGAATGAGCAAGATCCATGGCAAGAATTAAGCAGGCTATAAGGAAAATCCTTTCACTGATACCAGGCTAGAATCAATGGTATGTAAACAGGTGTGTTTTGGGGGTAGGTAAGGCTCCCCCACAACAACCATCAGTGAGAGATTCCAGAAGACTGGAATAGGCCAAATTTAGTGTCCATTTATTTAAAACAAAAGAAATGAGGACAAGCCAGGAAATTACAGATCAGTCAGCTTAACTTCTGTACCAGGAAAGATACTGGAGCAAATAATGAAACATTCATTTGCAAACATCTAGAAGATAAGGTGATAAGTAATAGTCAGCATGGTCAAATAAATAGTCAAACAAATCATGTCAAACTAACCTGATAGCTTTCTTTGACAGGATAACAAGCCTTGTAGATGTGGGTGGGGAAAGTGGAAGATGTGTTATAGCTATACTTTGCTAAGACTTTTGATACAGTCTCGCATGACCTTCTCATTAACAATGTAAGGAAATACAACCTAGATGGAACTATTAGCAAGTGGGTGCATAATTGGTTGTATAACCATTCCCAAAGAGTAGTAAGTCATGCTAGAACAGCATAAAAGAGTGTGGTTCCGCAGGGATTAGTTCTGGGTCCAGTTCTGTTCACTATCTTCATTAATGATTTAGATAATGGCATAGATAGTATGCTTATACAGTTTGCAGATGATACTAAGATGGGAGGGGTTGCAAGTGTTTTAGAGGATAGGATTATAATTAAAATTATCTGAACAAATTGGCAAAATGGTCTGAGATAAATAGGATGAAATTCAATGAGGACAAATGCAAAGAAAGTACTTCACATAAAAAGAAACAATTATTTGCACACATACAAAATGGAAAATGTCTGGCCAGGAATGAGTAATGCGGAAAGGAATCGGGGAACCATAATAGACCACAAGCTAAATATGAGTCAACAGTGTGAAACTGTTGCAGAAAAAAAACCCAAACATCATTCTGGGATGTATAAGCAGGAATGTTGTAAGCAAGAGAAAAGAAGTAATTCTTCTGCTCTACTGCATGCTGATTAATCCTCAGATGGGAAATCGTGTCCAGTTGTGGACAGCACATTTCAGGAAAGATGTGGACAAATTGGAAAAAGTCCAGAGAAGAGCAACAAGGTGCTTAAAGTTCTAGAAAACATGACCTATGAGGGAAGATTGAAAGAATTGGGTTTGTTTAGTTTGGAAAAAAGAAGACTGAGAAGGCACATAACAGTTTTAAAGTACCTAAAAGTTTGTTGCAAGGAGGAGAGAGAAAAATAATTATCTTTAACTTCTGATAGGAGAAGAAGCAATGGGCTTAAATTGCAGCAAGGGAGGTTTAGGTTGGACATCATGAAAAACTTCCTGTCAGAGGAGTTAAGCACTGGAATAAGTTGCCTAGAGAAGTTGTTTTATCTCTATCTGTCACCAGCATGAGGGGGAGTTACTGGACCATGCAGTCCCCTCTGCAGTCTGATGTGATTCTCAGCCAACAGGTAGGTAGAACAAAAGATTTATTAGTTGACAGGGACACAGCATAGAACAGACTTGTCAGCACAATAACCAGAAGCAATCAGTATTATCTATCTTTGGGATAGGTGGGCCCAGGGGCAGGACCCTACCCCTCCACCTGTTTCCCCAACCAGCCAAGACTGACTCACCCCCAGCTTCTGGACCTAGCCCCCCCAGCCAGGGTCCTCCTCCAGCCTTTGTCCTTCTTCCCGGGTAGAAGGTATCAACTGTTCGCACGCCCTCCTGAGCTCAGATTATGAAGGTTAGTAGCCATTATATACATGTCGGAGGCTATCACACTGAAATTCCTATGACCATCTAGTTATTAGTACAGTGCCCAGGGAAACTGAGCCACACACACACACAGGGTTACTATAGGACAGTAAAGTTTGCATGAAACTTAATGAGGCAAATAAAATTCCTACTTTGACGCACCATCTTTGGAGGTTTCGAAGAGGCTAGACAGACATCTACCCGAGGTAGTCCAGATAGTGCTTGCTCCTGCCATGAGTGTGTGGGACTGGACCTAATGACCAGTCCTGTGATTCTATGAATCTTTTAGTGCAGGGGTGTCCAAACTTTTTTCAAAGAGGGCCAGATTTGATGAAGTGAACATGCGTGAGGGCTGACCATTTTGCCTGACATTCTTTGAACCATTAAAATTAAATGCAAATTAACTATTTTATGCAAAGTTTATTGCAAACGGCATACTTTTCATTTCGTCACATGGATGACAAATCTAAACAGGTGTTAAATCACTCTGCCTTTCATATCTGAAGGCCAGATGAAAAAAAATCCAGGAAGCTGAAATATATGTCAGGAACATTGTAAAGTACATTACATATTATTGGTAATAAAGGTTGTCTGTCAACTTTTAAGTTAAAAAAATATGAACAGGAACATAACACCAATTATACATGTTGTGTCCAAATATATTTATAACTGATTTAGACCAACTGACATTAACTCAGATTTTACAATGTATTCATCTCAATACATATGGATTCGTTGGGGGCCATAAAAGATAGATATTGCCAAATTACCTGTGGGGCCGTATTAAACCGGAACACGGGCCGCAATTGGCCCGTGGGCCGGACTTTGGACATGCCTGTTTTAGTGCATCTGGCATATAAATATCTTGCAACATCAGCTATAAGTTCTCACTTTTAGGTGACATTATAAACAAGAAGCAGGAAGCATTATTTCTGCAAATTGCAATCAAATTTACTTGCCTGAGTGATTGTCTGAACAGAAGTAGGACTGAGTAGACTTTTAGCTCTATAGTTGTATATTGTTTTATTTTTGAAAGCTTTTTGTAAACATAAATCTACATTTTAAGTTTAACATTCATGATAAAGAGCTTGCACTATAAAGTACTTGTATGAGGTGATTTAAAATATGTATTTGTAGTAAAAATAAAGTGAGCACGGTACACTTCATATTCTGTGTTATAATTGAAATCAACATATTTGAAAATATAGAAAATATCCAAAATGTTTAAAATAAATGGCATTCCATTATTATTTAACAGGACAATTAATTATGAAAATGTTTAAGCACTTAGCAGCCCTATATTTGATAGAACTCAGTCATGTTCCCAGGGACATGTTTATCTTTTCCTCAAAGTGAATTGAAATAAACAAACCCTATCAAGACCTTTGTAACATCAGAAGATGAAGGGTGCAATGATCAGTTTCTTTCACATTGGAACAATAGAACACATTCAGTGGAGAGACTGGTACAAGTTGAACTTCTCTAGTTTGGTACCCTTGGGACCTGACCAGTGCCGAACCAGAGAATTTGCTAAATCATGGGAGGTCAGTATTGTCTAGCAACATTACCAACACTTATACTGCTTACTGGGCTCTTAGAAGACATTTAGGGCTACATTAGAGCTAAATTACAGCACAGAACAGTAAGAGCCAGGACTGATGGCTGCAAATAAACTGTATGGGACTGCAGGAAACTTTGCCACACCCGTGATAAGTGAACATATACCTAAATAAAATCATGTCGTACCACAGATGCTGCCAGACCAGAGTGTGCTGGACTAGAGAGGTTCAACCTGTATTTTGGTAACAGCCCAACATTTTTTCGGGTACAGAGAAAAACAATGTCTTGCAGCCCATTTTAGACCTCGATCCCTCAAGTTGTTCATAAGGTGATCAATATTTTAGGTAAAAATATTGAAATGCAGCATTATCTTTCCAAACCTTCAGAAAATGAAAATAAGCCCCCGGAAAATCTACTGAAAATAAGATAGATGAGAGTCACCCAGAAATACCTTAGTTTTTGCTACAGTTAGAAATACTTTCAATTTGGACTCCTTACTTCTATGTGGTTTATTCACAAATGCCATATGACCCTTCTTTTCAAATGCTTTGCTTCCAGACAGCAATTATAGCAAATTAATATATAAAGATCATGGTCTAGATCCAGTACTAGAAGCTCTTGGTGAAATCATTCTTAGTATTTAACATGACCTGATATTAGGTCCAGAGAAACCTGTTCATTAGCACGGATACTAGATCCAATGTAGGGGAACATTTTATGACTCCTGTATGTTTAGGGGTGTGTGTAATAAAAGGAAACAGAGTATAATATGTCTCAAGATGTGACCCTCAAATTAATTATTCAGTTTCTAGTAAATAACTTTCTAGAATTGTGGTGTGTGTAAGTGCAGGAAGTCAGAAAAAAATTGTTATTGCTTACAGTGCTAGCTTTGTTCATGTTCTAAGCAGAAGCTTTTGGTATATCACTCAGGAGTCTGTGTAAAGAAGAAAAGTCAGGCTGGCTCACAAAGACACTTAGAACTGAGAGAATGCAATTGAGACCATTTAGCCTTTGTGGATCACAGCCAAGGTTGGAAGCTCTTGGGTACACACGAAGCATGGTGAAATGGAGTCTGACCAAATGTGCCCTATATTGGTATCCTCTATTCACATCCTGTACACTGTTCTAATAATCTTTGTACCAAATATGCCTTGTGAGGTATCATTTTAATTACTCATTCCTCAGTAGCAACATGGTGAAATGTATGTAGCAACACATGTATAGTTATGAACATAAGGTGATATTATCACTAAAATGTGATTACGAGATTAGGTAAGCCTCAAAGAGAGAGAACAAGCTCATGGCTTTAGCCATGTGTCATCAAAGTTGATGGGCTGTCACCTGTCAGTTGACTATTCTTTGACAGAAGGACAGTAACAGATTGATCTATGTTTTAGGAAACACAAGTATGGAACCTTTCACATGACATGAGACTCTGTGACTCCAATCTCACAGTGGGAATCAACATTATCTAGAGGCAAATATCAGGATTTGCATTTCAAGGATGACTGGCCATAAAGTCAAGGGCAAAACTGCCTAAAGTTCTCTCTCCTGATCTATCTTCCTTTTTCACCTAAGATGACAAAGGAAACAGCCAATTTGACTTTGGAAGAGATCCTGACCTGAAATTTGGTCAGCCTTGTTGTGAGCATGGGGTAAGGATTTGATCTTGAACCAAGTCTAGTTTGAGATTTAGCACTAGAAAACATTTTATCTTGTAACCATTTCAGACTTTACTACATTGTATTGTAGTTACTTAAAATCATTTCTTTGTAGTTAATTGAACTTTTTTATTCTTTAATCAGACTCATTCAATGTTGTGTTCAAACTGAATTGTTTGGGTCACTCTCTTTAAAGTAGCAGACTGTTGGACTTTGTTCCCTTATTGGGCAACGGACCTAAAATACTGGTACTCTTCAGATAAGCTGGACAGTGCAGAACAAACATTTTGGGATTGTGTTGGGTCACCCTATAGGTAGTAACCAAGGCTGTCCAGGTCAGTGTTGTTGACAGGCTGCAGCTGTATGCAAACACTCAAGGTGTGACCCTCATAGTGCATGGCTGTTTGTGAGGAGCCCAAGTTGGGAACCACAGCAGTGAAGCATGGTGAGGAACTCCAGGTTGCAGGGCGGGTGCTAACACCAACTCCTTAGTGGTCTGGATTATACTCTGAATGTGATACAGGGACTTTTCCTGAACCAAAATCCAGTGCTATCTAACTTGTCAGTTGGGAGGCTAAGAGGAAGGAACTACAGACACACATCTTAAGAAGATAACACCATCTTAGACATCATAGAATCCTAGAATAGTAGGACTGGAAGGGACCTCGAGAGGTCACTGAGTCCAGTCTCCTGCCCACATGGCAGGACCAAATACTGTCTAGACCATCCCTGATAGACATTTATCTAACCTACTCTTAAATATCTCCAGAGATGGGGATTCCACAACCTCCCTGGGCAATTTATTCCAGTGTTTAACTACCCTACAGTAGTTACGAATCATTGTGAATTTCTTCTGAGATGTTACATATCAGTTGAGGTTTAGCTGGGTCTTACAAGGAAGGAACACACATCAAGGCAAAGTCAACTGAAGCAAAGGACATTCTAGTGTTTTTTACAAGATAGTCTAAGGCCAACACTTTCTGGAAAGACAAGTCAGCAATTGCAGGCATATTCCACCAGTCGGTCCTCTGACAATATGCAGATTCTTGTCATGATCTCAATCTGTGTACCCATAAAAACACTTTTCAGCTTCATAGCTGGTAGGTATTTTCCTGTTTTCACTGAAAGTATCTTCCCTGCTCTCTGCCTCCTGGTTCAGTGATGTACCAGAGCTTGGTGTGTTGTCAATGAAACTTCCATTACATATTCTATAAAACATTTTATGAACTTGAGAGGTGTCTATCCTCAAGGTCACTGTGACAGGTTGGATCACAGAAACCCAATTGAGACTTTTACCTGATATGCTGCTCATACCACTGAGCCTGTCTAGCTGCCCGCTGGGGTGCCCCACCACCTGCTCTGCAGGGCCAGATGCTCTGCTCTCCCCTAACAAAGGCACAGCAATGGGATAACAGCCCCCTACCAGAGTACTACAGACACTTATGATAGCTTTTGGAGGGCAGAGCTACAGGGACTTGTCATCACTAAGGAGCACAACCCTAAACAGCACCAACACCCCAGATAAATCCATTGGACTCACTATAAAAGTTTTACATAGAGAAACTCAACATACATAAGAACGGCCGTACTGGGTCAGACCAAAGGTCCATCTAGCCCAGAATCCTGTCTGCCGACAGTGGCCAGCACCAGGTGCCCCAGAGAGGGTGGACTGAAGACAATGATCAAGCGATTTGTCTCCTGCCATCCCTCTCCAGCCTCTGACAAACAGAGGCCAAGGACACCATTTTATCCCCTGGCTAATAGCCTTTTATGGACCTAACCTCCATGAAATTATCTAGCTTCTCTTTAAACTCTATTAATTATCTAGCTTCTCTTTAAACTCTCTCATAGATTTTACGCTCTTTATCAGTGGAAGAGAGAGATGCACAGCTGTTGATTTCCCTCCCCCCGGTAGCAATTATTAAAATTGGTATTGAAAATAAATAAATGGTTTTTATTAAGTATAAAGTAGTAGGATTTAATTGATTGCAAGTGAAAACGAAGCAAATTACTAAGCAAAAATAAAACAAAACACATCAGCTAAGCCTATTACATTAAGAGAAGCTGTTACAAATCATATTTCTCAACCTAGTTCTTCTTTCATGTGTAGAAATAAGCTTCTTCACAAGCTAGAGCTGCTCTTTTTCTCTGACCTTTGCCCAGCAGTGCTTCTCCACCCCTCTTGTTACAGTTATCTTTTTTTTCCAGGTGTTCTTGTGCATCCTCTTATGGTGGGGATACAGTTTAAAAAGCCAGCTAAAAACACCCATTCTTAGCTTGCCATCCCTTAAATAGAATTTTCCCAGAGTGTTAAAATTTTATTTAATTCTCTACCTTCTCTGGAAAAATACCAAATTCAAGATGTTTTCCACCACCAGGTGGCATGGTCACATGTCTTTGTAGGACCAAACATAATTTAGGCTTGCAGGAAAAACAAGAGTATTTATAGATCGTTCTCTTGAGCACTGGACCATTAAGTTCCATAAGTACCATTAATAGCTTTCACTAGAAGACCTAGATTAATAAACCGGGTTTCTACTTAATATTTCTAACTTCATGTGCAAGAATGATACATTCACATAAATAGAATATACACATTCAGGAGATCACAGGCTCTTGAATGGTAGGTTACTTGCCCTATTTTGCATAAAGCAGATTTGAGTTATGCATATCCATATTCAAAAACATATTTCCATAAAATATAGGGGCATATCATCACAATCTTCCTCATGTAATAGGAAGTGGCAGTATTGTCCTTCTCGATGAATCCAAACATTCAGGAAGAGCCTAAAGTATTCTTCATTTAGACACGAAAAAAGCCTTAAGGAGAATGAAGATACATACAGTAGCCAAAACCTCCGGTCTAACTATTCACATTACTATGCACTTGTGAAAAGATAGTGATTTTGTGGGAGAGAGGTCTCACATCTTATGAAGAGAGCTGTCAGGCTGGTAAAGAGCCTTCTATCTAGATTTGTTCAAATACTGTAAATTCAGCATCCTCATCGATGCACTAAAAGACGAGAATGTTAAGGGTACCACAGTAATCCTTAAGGATACTTCTGTCTTGCATAGGTAAATTGAATCTGTCCTCTTCCTCTAGGAATGATCTATTTGTTTCAGTATCCTCTCATGAAGACTGTTTGGACAAACAGGAGACTGAAGAGAAAATTCTGTCTTATCCCAATGAATTTTCATTTGAGAAGCCTCCGTGTCAGACAGTAGACTCTTCCTTGAATAATTTTATTAGGTTGAGGATTTTCTTCTGGTTATTACTCACTTACTTAGTAGTTTGAAAAGAAACCGTGTATATATCTAGGAAAGCCCTACATTTTATCGTAACACATTGTTGCAAATGGTTGCAGTTGAATGGCACTTTTTAAAAGTGTTTTTTAGCTCTGCAAGGTATTGTTTTAGGGGGCTCTTTCTGAGAAATGGTCCTCAACCAATGCTCAGAGTAAAGATCTTATGAGCCCTCAGTTGATATGTAACAGATAAGTTTTATGAAAAGTACTGTTGTAATATTAAACTAGCTTTCCCATATTTTTTTGTTTTATGTGATATGTTACAAGATCCTAATATCAAGAATTTGAAAAATGGGTCTCCAAGATAGCCTATTAAATCTTTATGTACCCATCTAAAAACGTGGCCTTTTAAAACATATGAGCATCCAGCAGCTCCCATTGAATTTAGCTGAATCTGTTAGCCTTTGGGTCTGGAATACACATATAGACATAATTAGGTACCCAGTAAATGCTTTATGTGTTTCTTTTTTTGGATTGGGGGGGGGGCTTAATTATAGGTGCACAGTGAAATTAGAGGCTTGTCTTGTTTTTTTACATTAGTGGTCCCACATTGTTTGGCAGCCTGTGTTTTGGGTGTTTTTAAAAGATTTTTATTGGCCTTAATTTTATCATAATTATTGTGAAAGTTCATAGAGATTTTGATGAGTGCTTCTGTCTGCTTAGAAATCAAACTAAATATACTAGAGTAGGAGCTGAAATAGCAATAAAAACAGCATAAAAATGAGTGTGTGTGTGTGTGTGTCTGTAGACAGTGAACTTTTAGGCTACATCTACACTGCCAGTTTTGCTGGCAGTGAGTATGCAAATGAGGCACACATTCGCATATCACATGCCTCATTTGCATAATTTATGCACACTGTTTTTGTGCAAAGGGTTTTTGCAGAGGGAAAAAAAAGTAGTGTGGACTTTTTTGAGGGCTCAAAACCCCCCATTTTCCATAAGATCCTTATGCCACTCCCGGATCTTGCGCAAAATGGGGTTTTTGCGCCAAAAAAAAAGTCCACACTACTTTTTTTTCCCACAAAAACGCTTTGCACAAAAATGGTTTGCATAAATTATGCAAACGAGGCACAACAATATGCCAACCAGTGCCTCATTTGCATACTCACTGCTGGCAAACCGGGCTTGATTTGCATAATTTATGGAAGCCAGCATAACTGGCAGCGTAGACATAGCCTAAGTATAAAATGGATTGCAACCATCGTTGTTTTATGGTGTATAAAGAACTTGAGGATTTTGAATTTTTTTCAAAGTTTTTGAATTTTTTTAAAGGCTTGTGTCTTGTTTTATCATGGATATACCAGGAAGTCAAGTCTCATCTTCCCTCTGTTTGCTGGAGGATTTCTTTGATGATTGAGAGATGTGATTGGGGAGCTTTGTTGGCCCATAAAAGTTGGGATGGAACTGTTGAATATTTAACAAGAAAGCTTTTCCCCTAGCTACTATTTTCTCAGTTCTTTATAAACATAACATAACTTCCCATTCCACACAATCAGGGATCATTTGCATATTTTTACTGATGTTATAAATCTCCTGCTTCTCCAATCATCCATACCATCTTTTAAGAAAAGCGTGGTAGAAATGAACTAATATCCCTTCTCCAAATTTGTCAGTCTACAGTCAACATAAAGACGTGCAAAATCACAAACTTATTTTGTTGTTTTGTAGATGACATTTAAAAGTTGGTGAAATACATGTTTGTAATCACGACAGTAAACTGTCAGTCTTCAGAAGCAATAGTGAAAATGCACACAGGCTCCTGGTACACATCCCAAAAATGAAATTCCTGCAAGCTGCATGGAAACTTTTTAAAGACAGTATAACAGAGGCTCAACTTAAGTATATATCCAAATTTTTTAAACAATAGTAAGAGAACTAAAAATGTGCCACAGTGGCTGAACAACAAAGTTTAAAAAAAAAAAAAAAAAAAAAAAAAGCAGTGAGAAACAAAAAGCCATTGTTTAAAAAAGTGAAAGTTAAATGCTAGTGAGGAAAATAGAAAGATGCATAAATTCTGGCAAATGAAGTGTGAAAATATAATTAGGAAGGCCAAGAAAGAATTTGAAGAACAGCTGGCCAAAAACTCAAAAATTAATAGCAAAAAAAAATATTAAAGTACATCAGAAGCAGAAAGCCTGCTAAATAACCAGTGGGGCCGCGGGATGATCAAGATGCTAAAGGAACACTCAAGGACTATAAGTCTGTAGCTGAGAAACTAAATTAATTCTTTGCATCGATTTTTCTGGCAGGCAGAGGACATGAAGGAGATTCTCAAATGTGAGCCATTCTTTTTGGGTGATAAATCAGAAGAACTGTCCCAGATTGAGGTGTCTTTAGAGTAGGCTTTAGAACAAAACGATAGACTAAACAGTAGTAAGTCATCAGGACTAGATGACATTCACTCAAGAGTTCTGAAGGAACTCAAATGTGAAATTGCAGCATTACTAACTGTGGCTTTTTAACCTGTCCTTTAAATCAGCTTCTGTACCAAATGACTGCAAAATAGCTAATATGACACATGACACCAATTTTTAAAAAGGACTCCAGAGTAGGGATATAAGCAACGACTTGACTAGTCAACTACTCGATACGCATAAGCTTATTGGATAGTTGAGTAGTCACTCAGCTAGTCACTTCCCTCCCCCCTTGCTGCCTCTATTAGAAAGAGGCAGCAAAGTGCGGGGAGCAGGAGCTGATGTTGGGGGAGTCAGCTGGTTCCTCTCAGCACCATCTCTGTGGGCGGCAGAGGTGGCAGAGGTGCATCCCTCTTGCTGCGCCTTTCTCTTTGAAATGTACAAGAGCTGCTCGCGGTCGGCTCTTGTATATTTCAAAGGGAGAAGTGCAGCAGGATAGTGAGTGCCCACCCCCATTGACTAATTGGGTATTTGATGGAAATTCCATCAACTACTCGATTAGTTGATAAATTGAAATTTTACATCCATACTCCAGCAGTAATCCTGGCAATTATAAGCCATAAGTATAACTTTAGTACCAGACAAATTAGTTGAAACTATAGTAAAGAACAGAATTGTCAGACACATAGATGAACAAAATTTTCTGGGAAGCATCAACATGGTTTTTGTAAAGAGAAATCATGCTTCACCAATCTACTGGAATTCTCTGAGTGGTCAGCAAGCATGAAAACAAAGGGAACATAGTGGCTATAGTATATCTAGATTTCCAGAAAGCCTTTGACAAGGTCCCTTACCAAAGGCTCTTACGTAAAGTAAGTTGTCATGGGATAAGAGGGAGGGTCCTCTCATGGATTCATTACTGATTAAAGATAGGAAACAAAGGGTAGGAATAAATAGTTTTCAGAATGGAGAGGTAACTATTGCTGTCCTGTGCGTCTGTACTGGGCCCAGTCCTGTTCAACATATTCAAATTGTCTGGAAAAAGGGGTCGTTAGTGAGGTAGCAAAATTTGCAGGAAAATTAGCAAAAATTGCTGAAGATAGTTCCATCCACAACAGACTGCAAAGAGCTTCAAAAGGATCTCACAAAATGTGGTGGTCAGCAAAATGACAGAAGAAATGTAATGGTGATAAATGCAAAATAATGTATGCTGGAAAACATAATTCCAGCAGCACACATAAAATGATGGAGTCAAAATTAGCTGTTACCACGTAAGAGAGAAATCTTGGAATCATTGTGGATAGTTCTCTGAAAACATCCATTCAATGTGCTGCAGCAGTAAAAAAGCAAACAATGTGGGGAATCATTAGAAAAAGGATATATAACAAGACAGGAAATATCAAATTGTGTCTATATAAATCCATGGTATGCCCACATTTTGAATACTGTATGCACATGTGGTAACTTCATATCAAAAAGATACATTCGAATTGAAAAAGATTCAGAAAAGAGCAATACAAAGTAGGGGATTTGGATTGGCTGCCATATTAAGAGAGATTAATGAGACTGGGGCTTTACAACTTGGAAAGAGACTGCGAGGTGGAGACATGATAGAGATCCAAAAAATCAAGACTGGTATGGAGGAAGTATATAAGGAAATGTTATTTACTCATTCCCATGACACAAGAACAAGGAATCACCAAATGAAATTAAAAGGTAACAATTTTAAAACAAAGAAAAAAGTATTTCTTCACACAATGCACAGTTTGTCTGTGAAACTCACTGGCTGAGGATGTTGTGGATGCCAGGACTTGAATAGGGTTCAAAAAGAGCTAAATAAATTCATGGAGGATAAGTCTATCAATGACTATTTGCCAGGATGAGCAGAGTTGGGTGTCCTAGCCTCTGTTTGTCAGGGGTGAGAATGGGTGACAGATGATGTATCATGTGATGATTACCTAGTCTTCATTCCCTCTGGGGCACCAGGCATTGGCTACTGTTAGAAGACAGAATACAGAGCTAGATGGACCTTTGTTCTGACCAAGTATGGCTGTTTTTGTAACATTAATTTATTAGCTTTGTGAAAGAGAGCAGAATATTCTATCTAGATTCAAAATAGTTTATACTAATAATCCTATTGCTGAGGCATGTGGGAGGTATATAACTTTTCCATATTCACTTTTTCCATACCAGGTCTATGAAATCATGACTGGTATGGAAAGAGTGAATAAGGAAAAGTTATTTACTTATTCCCACAATATATGAACTGGGGATCACCAAATGAAATTAATAGGCAGCAGGTTTAAAACAAACAAAAGAAATTTTTCTTCACTCAGCACACAGTCAACCTGTGGAACTCCTTGCCAGAGGATGCGGTAAGACTAGAACTTTAATGGGGTCAAAAAAGAGCTAGGTCGATTCATGGAGATTAGGTCCATCAATGGCTAGTAGCCAGGATGAGTAGGATTGGTATCCCTAGCCTCTACTTCTCTGGAAATGGGAGACGGGAGGGATCACATGAGGATTTCCTGTTGTGATCCCTCCCTTTGGGGCATCTGGTATTGGCCACTGTCGGCAGACAGGATACTGGGCTAGATGGACCTTTGGTCTGACTCTGTATGGCCGTTCTTATGTTCCTATGCAAGGTCTTAGTCTAAAAAATAATGGTCAGATAACACATATACATTAGTATAGGAAACAGCTTTTTGGATAGAGAACTTAAGTATAAATGCTGAATAGTGAAGGTATGAATTCCATGAAATCTGAATAATTTTAAAAAGATCATCTTAAATACTACTACAAGGGGGAAGTATTACAGAAACATGACTGAGTCTAATGAGTGAAGAAACATTTTGAGAGAAATTTGTTTTATTTTAGACTTCCCTAACCATTTATATGAGGTAAATGTGCAAACTCTTATCCTGATTCTGTTATTTCTATACTGTAGGTTAAAGCAGCAACTGGTGAGACAGTATCAGCAGAGGATCTTGGAGGGGCTGATCTTCACTGCCGGTAAATACAAGAAACCTACTACAATTTAAAACAATGAATAGTCCTGTGACACTGTAGTGACTATCCAAAATATATAAAATCATGAATTTTCATGGGCAAAACCCATTTCATCAGATGAATTGGAGTGGAAATAACGGAAACCAATATATATATATATATATATAAAAAACAGCATAAGAAGTACCTGTCTATTGTAGGGCCATGTTAATGAGACTAATTAAGTGGGCTGGATGTGTCCCATACATAGCTTTTGATGTGGAAATGCAGATGTTAACAGCAAGAGAAATTGGCTTTATAATGCACCAACCAGTTAATGCCTTTGTTCAAGTCAAGGGTAACGATATCACATCTGTAGATGAATTCCAGTTCTGCAGATTCTCTCTAATTGGGTATCAAAATTCCTTTGTAGAAGAATGGCTACTTTAAAATCCATGATTGAGTGACCCAGCAGGTTAAAATGTTTCCCTGCCTATAGGTTCATCACTTGTGATGCCTGATTTGGGTCCATTTATCCTTTGTCATGGAAATTGTCAATTTTAGCCAGTATACATGGCAGAGACACATTCCTGGCATCTAATGGCATATATCACATTTGAGGATGTGCAGTTATATGAGCGCCTGATGTTGTGGCTTATGTGGTTAGGTCCTGTGATGGTGTTTGTTTAGAAATGTGGACAGAGTTGGCAACAGGATTTGTTGTGGGAGTAGGTTTCTGTATTGTGTGTGAGAGTGATGGGGCAGAAAGACAGTTGCCAATATAGGACAGACTCTTCTGCCATGCTAAGTGTCTGGTTGGACAGATTAACAATGTTGTTAGATGCATTGAGGGTACTAGAGTTGTAGTACCTTATGGCATGTAGGATTTTAGATAGTATATTGTTCTTTTTCTTTTGTAAGGAAGTGATGTGAGCATTGTAAGTGGCTTGTCTAGTTTTTGTAAAGTCTAGCCACATTTTCTAGTCGTTTACCCTTTTGCTTTTAATAGAGCTAAAAATGAGCTGGTCAAAAGATTTTCTGTAGCAGATTAATCTATCTACATAAGTAAAAGTTCTGTTATCTGGCATGTTGAGAAAATAAGGGTCGGGGATTGCAGGTTAATCAAATAATATATTTAACTGAGAGTTATACTTCACCAATGGAATACCAGTTTTCAAAGAACTAGAATACAATACAATTTAAAAAAATAAAAAATAAATACTGGTACCCACCAATCCAGTAGTAGTACCGCACTGCAAAGTGTTTGGTTTCTTGGTGTACACAGGTAAAGTTTTCTATATAGTAGGTTGTCTTATGCAATGACATGTTACTTTGGACCAGTGCATGACGTAGACCCAGATCACTAAAAATGCACTTAACACTAAAACTATACTGAACATCATTTAATCTTTCTTTCTTAATTCAGAAGTCACTTCAGAATTTTGACATGCCTTAGGGTCATAATTATCAACATCAATTATCTCTGTAGAATAGATGAAGAAGGTGTAAGGAGATGGGCCTGAATCTCTAATGACTGTATGACACACCCTCGAAGCTGCTCTTTTGAATAAATCCATGATTTCAGCTTTCTTGTTTTCTGCCTCTTCTGCATAAAAGTGGAGTGAAGAATATGCAGTTGCATAATGTGCTGGGGCATATAATGCCCATAGCCCCCGTTCACTGACAGTAGTAGAAATAGTATTGAAAGTGGTGTCCCTTTGCAAGAACTAAGAAAACTCTAGATACCATGTTTGGCCTCAGATTCCCAGTCTATGTAGTTTTCTGTTTTACTCGTAATACTTTACCATTGTCTAGTCAAGATTTTGTTGTTGTTTAAGACTTGTTATTTTTTATTTTGGCGTTTTTGAGATATTGAATTGCTAGTATTATAAGAACTTATAGGACAGACTCATTCTATTATTGTAAGTATGACAATATAGGTATCATGTGGGAATCAAGTTTTGTTTTTCATTATATAAAAATTTTAAAAAAAACTTGATAAAAATAAACATCAAATGTAATAACATGCATATTGCATATTATAGGTACATTTCTATCATGCATGCTGTGTGTCATGTTAGATTATTGAATCATGAAAAAGGTCATACATCTTTGTATCTTCTAGGATTGTTCCTTTTATGGTTAACTGTAGTTTATGTATACTAAATCAAAATGACCAGTAATAAAAGGAACATTTTCAGAGACTCTGCTGTCAAAATTGAAATAACTATATACTTTCATCTTCTCAGAGTGGGAAAAGAAATGCAAAATTTAAGCATTCCTATATTACAGTGTTTCTCAAAGTGGTCTGCAGACCCACACTCAGAGATCTGCTACTGGGCCACTCGTGTTTGTTTACTGACTGGCTCTGCAGCCAATGGGAGCCGGGTAGGTAAGTAAACAAACTGGAGTGGCTTAGCACCAGTTTTCTCTGGGTGGGTCCATGGACCACTTTCAGAAACACTGCTCTATTATACAGTGAATAAATAGCTCCTTTTGAACTTCCATTTACTGGTGATTGAAGTACTATTGTTAAAACTGTTAATGATATTTTAAAATTCCTTTCATATTTCCCCCCATGATTTACATTATTTTCATTCACTCTTTCAACTTATACTTTAAAAGTTTAGTACTGAAAATTGTTTTCTTATATATTTCATTCTTCAACACATATTTGCTTTTATTGTTCACTTACTCATAAGTTAGACTGCTCAAAATAGATTTTATTTTAAATACTGAAACACTTTTTATTTTAAACCCATGTGAGAAACTACTGGATAGTGTAAAAATTTACAAGAAAAGAGTGATGCAAATAGGACATTTACGGACTTTGTGGTCTCTTTACAGAAGTTAAAAAAATGGAAACTCTGTGCATGAAATATAGCAATGTGAGCTTATTTAAGGCATCTGATTTTTAAAATCTTGGCCAAGTGTTGGCCAAATCTTGAGAAACTGGTTGAGAATCGGAAAATGGAAGGCAGCTTTGGTGAAAGTGATCATGAAATAGAGTTAATGATTCTAAGGAATGGTAAAAGGGAGAACAGCAAAATAGAGACAATGATTTCAGGAAGGCAGATTTTGGTAAGCTCAGAGAGCTGGTAGGTAAGGTCCCATGGGAAGCAAGACTAAGGGGAAAAACAACTGAAGAGAGTTGCCAATTTTTCAAAGGCACATTATTAAGGGCCCAAAAGCAAGCTATTCCGCTGCGTAGGACAGATAGGAAGTATGGCAAAAGACTGCCTTGGCTTAACCGGGAGATCTTGCATGATCTAAAAATCAAAAAGGAGTCATATAAAAAGTGGAAACTAGGTCAAATTACAAAGGATGAATATAAGCAAACAATGCAGGTATCCAGGGGCAAGATTAGAAAGGCAAAGGCACAAAACAAGTTCAAACTAGCTACAGACATAAAGGTAAACAAGAAAAGTTTCTATACATATATTGGAAGCAAGAGGAAGACCAAGGACAGGGCAGGCCCATTGCTCAGTGAAATGGCAGAGATGCTTAATGACTTCTTTGTTTCGGTCTTCACCAAGAAGTCTGATGATGAAGGAATGCCTAACATCGTGAATACTAGTGGGAATGGGGTAGGTTTAAAAGATAAAATAAAAGAACAAGTTAAAAATCACTTAGGAAAGCGAGATGTCTGCAAGCCTGATGAAATGCATCCTAGAATACTCGAAGAGCTGATAGAGCAGGTATCTGAGACTTTAGCTATCATTTTTGAAAAATCATGGAAGACAAGAGAGATTTCAGAAGACTGGAAAAGAGCAAATATAGTGCCCATCTATAAAAAGAGAAATAAGAACAACCCAGGAAACTACAGACCAGTCAGTTTAACTTCTGGTTAATGATAATGGAGCAAGTAATTAAGGAATTCATCTGCAAACACCTGGAAGATAAGTAACAGCCAACATGGATTTGTAAAGAACAAATCATGTCAAACCAATCTGATAGCTTTCTTTGATAGGATAAAGAGTCTTGTGGGTAAGGGAGAAGCAGTGGATGTGGTATAGCTAGACTTTAGTAAGATATTTGATACAGTCTCGCATGACATTCTTATCAATAAACTACGCAAATACCATTTAGATGGGGCTACTATAAGGTGGGTACATAACTGGCTGGATAACTATTCGCAGAGAGTAGGTATTAATGGTTCACAATCCTGCTGGAAGGGCTTTAGAAGTGGGCTTCCGCAGGGGTTTGTTTTGCAACTGGTTCTGTTCAATATCTTCATCAATGATTTAGATATTGGCATGGAAAGTACTCTTATTAAGTTTGCAGATGATACCAAGCTGGGACGGGTTGCAAGTGCTTTGGAGGATAGGGTCAGAATTCAAAATGATCTGGACAAATGGTCTGAGGTAAATAGGATGAAGTTTAATAAGGACAAATGCAAAGTACTCTACTTAGGAAGGAACAATCCATTTCACACATACAGAATGGGGAGTGACTGTCTAGTAAGGAGTACTGCAGAAAGAGATCTAGGGGTCATAGTGGACCACAAGCTAAATATGAGCCAACAGTGTGACACTGCTGCAAAAAAACCAAACACGAATCTGGGATGCATTAATGGGAGTGTTGTGAGCAAGGCACGAGAAGTCATTCTTCTGCTCTACTCTGTACTGATTAGGCCTCAACTGGAGTATTGTGTTCACTTCTGGGCACCACGTTTCATGAAAAATGTGAAGATATTGGAGAAGGTCCAGAGAAGAGCAACAAGAATGATTAAAGATCTAGAGAACATGACCTATGAAGGAAGACTGAAAGAATTGGGCTTGTTTAGTTTGGAAAGGAGAAGGCCGAGAGGGGACATAATAGTGGTTTTCAGGTATCTAAAAAGGTATCACAAGGAGAAGGGAGAAAAATTGTTCTCTTTGGCCCCTGAGGATAGGACAAGAAGCAATGGGCTTAAACTGCAGAAAGGGAGTTGGACATTAGAAAAAATTTCCTAACTGTCAGCGTGGTTGAACACTGGACTAAGTTGCCTAGGGAGGTTGTGGAATCTCCATCACTGGAATAAGTTGCCTAGGGAAATTGTGGAATCTCCATCTCTGGAGATATTTAAGAGCAGGTTAGATAGACATCTATCAGGGATGGTCTAGATCAGTGGTCTCCAACCTTTTTAACGGCTTCTGGGTGGTGAAGCAGTGGGGTTAAGTCAGGCTTACTCCTGCCCATGCCCTGCACCACTCCTGAAAGCAGCTGGCATGTACAGCAATGGCTCCATGGTGATATGTGCTGCCCCTTGTTTACATGGCACTGAGCCCACAGTTTCTACTGGCCAGCAGTCTCTTCTCAGTGTTCCTAGATGTAGCTGTGCTGCCCCAGCCGGGATACATTCTGGCAATGTTGGTGGAACCTGCTACCTGAGTTTGCATCTTCTTTGCTAGCCTATCACAGTAAAATCCCCATTCTGATGCTGGGCTTCCCTGCTGCAAAATCTAGATACTGATTAATAGGAGCTGCAGAAGTGGTGTCTGCAGGCAAGGACAGCATGTGGAGACCCCCTTCTCTGCCTCTCTCAGGATCTGCAGGGACGTGCCATCCACGTCCAGGAGCAGCAATTACCACAGTGATAATTACTCCAGCCACGACAGGTTAGGCATTTTAGAACTCACTACCCAAAGAATTAAATTTAAGCATAAGAGAGAAATGAAAATTATGAAATGCATAGACCAGTCAAAAACCAAAAATCGACACTTTGCAAGTAATAAAAGAAGTAACAACAATTCACCACATATATGTTGGGTCAGGAGATGAGTGAAGGGCAGTGTGTGTTTGTGAGAATGACAGGGACACACACAGTGTGTGAGAGTGACAGAGATTTGCATTGCCAAGCCCCCTCCATCCCCCTTTTCCCTGTGTGGTGATAGGATACAGAAATAGGGGGGGAGGGACACCCTGACATCAGCATCTCCCATCTTCTTCCTCCCGTACCCTGCTCAGCAAGCAGGAGGCTCCCAGGGGGGCAGCTGTAAAGCCAGAGGGCAGAAGCACCATTACAATGAGTGGAGAGGCAACTGAAGTGCCAGCGCTTGATAGCTTCCTGGCCAAACCAGTCAGGATCACCTGTCAGAGGCTCCAAGATCTACCAGTAGACACCCGATCTACTGGTTGGTGATCACTGGTCTAGATGGTACTGGATCCTGCTGTGAGGGCAGAGGACTGGACTCGATGATCTCTCGAGGCCCCTTCTAGTTCTAGTGTTCTGTGCTTCTATGAAAAGCTCTCATTTTATCAGTTTTTGTGTGTATGTGTGGTGTGTATATCTATATACTTTTTTTACATCTATGCAGAAAGTCTGGTGTAACTGATCACTATGCTTTGGATGACAATCATGCACTTCATCTAACTAGGAAAGTTGTGCGGAGTTTAAATTACCAAAAGAAATTAGATGTAAGTATATGATTTTTCTTAATATAATGTATTTTCTAAGTTAAAATGTATAAGGTTTTTTGTTTTTGCTCTGTTGTAGCCATGTTGGTCCCACATTATTAGAGAGACATGGTGGGTGAGTTAATATCTTTTATTAGACCAACTTCTGTTGCTGAGAGAAGTTTTGAGGAACACGGAGCTGCAGAAGAGCTGTGTTAACTCTAAATAAAAGATCTCACCCGTCTTGTTTATTTGGTTTTTCCTTATTATTTATGTAGTGCATTGATGTGTCTGACATTAAATACATTTTGGACATTGAAAAATACATGATTTTATCAAAAGGTGTAATCTTGTAAGTATATGTGCTCCTGCATGTAGTCCCAGTGAAACTGATGGGACTATATGCAGGAGTAAATCGGTATTTGGAGGTCCATGTTTCAGATCTATAGTCTAAGATAGGCCCAATTCTTCAACATACTTAATTTTAAGCATATGAGGAGTCAGTCCCGTTGATTTCAGTGGGACTGTTTATGCTTACTGTCAGGCACATGCTGAAGTATCTCCTTGAATCTGGGTTATTTAACTCTAATTTACCCCATAAATGTCCTCCAACAGCCCAGTAAGCAGTGGAAGTGTTGGTAATACTGCTAGACAATATTGACTTCCTGTGGTCCGGAAAATTGACTATGGATGTAAGCAACTAGTCGTGTATCCGATAAGCATAAGTATAAGCTTATCGGATAGTCGACTGATCCCTTTACTAGTCACTTCTCAACCCCTTTGCTGCCTCTATCAGAGGCAGCGGGGGGTGAGGGGCGGGGTGGGGAGCAAGAACCAGTGTTGGCGGGAGCCAGCTTAAAAGCCGGTTCTCCCCAATACTGTCTCTGTGGGGGGCAGAGGAGGGAAAGGGGTAGCAGGGACCAGGGGCAAGTCTCAGACACTGTGCCTCTATTTTTAAAATATATTAAGAAGTTACTGGCTCTTAATACATTTAAAAAGCAGAAGCGCAGCAGGGGGGACCTGGCATAATCCGGAACAGCTAATTCCTAGCTCGCTCTGGGTCCCTCCCGCTGAGCTTTACAGGCTCTTAATATATTTAAAAGGCAGAGCTGCAGTGCAGTTAGTTCCCAGGGCTAGGCGCTAACCCCACTGCAGCTCCCCCACTTATTGACTAATCGACTAGTTGATGAAAATTCCATCGACTAGTCAATTAGTTGATTAAACATAATTAATATGCCTAGTTTGGACCCAGTCAGGTCCCGAGGGTGCTGGACTAGAGAGGTTCAACTTGTAGTAAGGAATTGGCTTAAATTGATTTTTGGAGAATCAGATTGAAGAGAGAGTACACTGGCTGAAGGTGGAGAGGATATGTAAACATAAATAATAATTTGGAAAGAATATCTGTTTATGATGTGTCAACTGCTCTGGCATCTAGATTGACAGGGTGCAGATATGCAAACGAGAGAAAGCTGTAAAAGTTTTTGGAAAAGTGGGGGGAATTGTCAATGGGCAGAGGTGAGATGTGCAGATGTAGGATCTAAGTACAGAGAGAAGGTGAGGAGTAATTCTGTTCAGACGCTTCAGTATAAGGAGCTGATACAAATTGAGGCAGGAAGCAAATAGAATAATTTGAGCATGAGTGGTGAAAAGTTAGGTATGTGGATAGTGTGTGTAGTTGGGAAATTCATTAAGCTGTTTTGGTTATTTCTGATGTGAGATAATTTGTCATTTTAATAACTTTATTCAATTGCTACAGGTGACTGTAGAACCTCCAGAGGAGCCTATTTATCCTGCTGATGAATTATATGGAATTGTTGGGGATCAGCTTAAAAGAAACTTTGATGTCAAAGAGGTAGGAATAAAAATGAAGTTGCAAAATACACAGAGTGCCTTACTCGGTTTTCTTGTAGGGAGTAGGCTTCATTTACTTCTCACCATTTGTTTTCAAAATACAGCTATTAGGCTTGATGAATCTTTTAGTATTATAGAATCTTCTAATGTTTTAGATGTTCTTGTTTGGTAAGCCTAGTAAAATGTCAATACATTGTTAAAAATGTAACTTTTTTTATTTCTTAAGAAAAAGCATTAACAAAGGTTAGGTTTACTAATATTTTAAAGGTTGCAAAGACTACAGTTAACTGATATGTTTGCAGATCCTCTACACCACCTGGCTGCTGCTTGGATACAGTATTTTAGCTTTCTTTTTCTGATAATTTTGTGGCACTAAATATAAGAAATTCTTTCCTGATTTAAGGATTATGGAAGCTTCAAACATAACAGAAATAGTTCAGTTCTGTCAGCCACACAAAGGGCTCTCACGTTGCATTTACACAAGTACCCTCTTTCTTTTGTTGTACATACACACACGCACATGCGCACCTCTGTAAACTCTACTCCAATTCATCTGATTAAGTGGGTATTACCCACAAAAACTTATGCCCTAATAAATCTGTTAGTCTCTAAGGTGCCATCAGGCTGTTTTTTCATTACAGGAACACTGAAGTAATTTAATACAGGCAGTCCCCGGGTTACGTACACGATAGGGACTGTAGGTTTGTTCTTAAGTTGAATTTGTATGTAAGTCGGAACTGGTACATATTGTAGGGGAAACTCTAGCCAAACATTTCTCCAGAGCTCAGTTTTATTCTCCCACACCTCACTTCCCTCAGTCCTTTATTCTCAAGCTGAGGTGTCTGCTGAGAAAAGCCGCTCCGCGTCTCCCTGGTCTGCTGGGGTGGGGGAAGGAGCGCTAGCTTCACGTCTCCCTGGTCTGCTGGGGGGAAGCAGCGAGTGCGGGGTTGCCTCACCCCGTTTGTAAGTAGGGATCCGATGTAAGTCAGATCCATGTAACCCGGGAACTGCCTGTACTCCAGTTTCCTATTATTTAAAGTTAAAATTTCTTTTGCTCTGTATCTTGCTGATGACACTCAAAAGCATATCACAAAGCTGAATTTTAGTAATTTAAAAACCTATCATCCATTGTTGTAAGACATGAAACACAAGCAAAGCTTTATATGCATGTACCTATACAAATAATGGCAAATGCATGTGTAGCTTTTCAGTCTTTGAAATGTATAGTGAGTGTGTCCATATGTAGTTAATATGCTTGGAAAAAACACATTTTCTATTGGACATGGGAGAAAAGAGACGAACTTGCTTAAAAAGATTCAGTTTTGAAGATAGATAAAATTTGGGATTTAATAATCTCAATATTTAAATATCCTTTAAAATATACCCTCGTTTCATGAAAATAGAGATAAAGTGTAACTTAAAGGGAAATGAGTTATTTTCCCACCAGACTAACTTTTGCTTGCCATCAAAATAAATACATAAATGAGAATGCGCCTCACCTGCTAAATGAAATGAGTTTAAAAAAAATTGGATAACAAGTTAAATGTCAGAATGCACTCTGTCTTTTTAAACAAATTTTAGTGCAAACTATAATGAGGGAAACCTAATTTTTTTTTCTCCTTTAAGGTCATTGCTAGAATTGTAGATGGAAGTAAATTTGATGAATTCAAAGCCTTATATGGAGATACGTTAATCACAGGTATTTAAAATGTTTTTTTTTTTAATTATTCTGTAAATATTTCTCCCAGTTTTACATTTTGTTTGGGTCACCCATTGTGCTGAGCTTTAAAGTTATTTAATAATAAAGGTTTTACTTTCCTAAAGAAAATCATTATATCAAGAAAACACTATTAGCTGTGCATTTTTATAGTGAAATAGATATAGATGAAAATTCTTAACTTTTTGTTATTTTTCTTTATTTCCCTGTTCAGGATTTGCTAGAATATTTGGTTACCCGGTAGGAATTATTGGAAACAACGGAGTCTTATTCTCTGAGTCAGCAAAGAAGGCAAGTTTAATTGCTGTTGAGCATCTTTTTAAATTTGAATTGAATAATGTTGCTGAGAACACAACTATTGAACCAGAATTTCCATGAGGAAAAAATGGTCTTTTATAGTGATAACTGAAGGACTTGTCTATCTGGATAGCTGATGTGAACATGAATGACCAAAATTCTGTGATAGAATTTGAAAGTAATTGACTTTATTTTATAAAAGACGGTGTTTCCGTAACTGTTTCAGGACATTTCAAGAGGAAAGTATAGTTAGAAGAAGAAAAATCAAGGCTATATGGATATGACACAGCTAGGGTTGCCAGGTGTCCAGTATTGACCTGGACAGTACGGTATTTTTACCTCCTGTCCGGTTATAAACATTTCAGAAAATACTGGACACCTGAGATGTCCGGTATTTTCTCATTTTTTTTCCTGGCCAGGAGGCAAAAATACCAAACACCTGGCAACCCTAGCACCTGGGCCCAGCTCCTGGCCTCGCACCCCCTCCCTCCCCTGGGGCCCTGACACCCCAGTGCCCGCCCCGTCCCTGGCCTCCATGCTTACCTGGTTCTGCAGGGAAGCTAAGTTCTGGCTTGAACAAGAACACAAAATGGCCACCGGCAAAAAGCCTACAGACCAAGGGGAAGCCATGCCTTCACTGAGTCTTAGTGCTCAACTGCTCCCCTGTTCCTATCCCTATTCTAACTCTGCACTCACTCTGAAAGGGGCCATGCTGTTTTATTATTTAATTTTTTTTTCTCATCAATTTTGGTCCTTCCCTCCCCATTTTTTTTCCTTAACAAAATTTTTTCCCTGGTGTTGTTTTTTTTGGCGGGTGGGTGGCGGCGGCGGCGGCATGTTTGGTATTTTTGGTTCAACCGTCTGGCAACCCTAGACACAGCTGAAGTAATACATTCTAAAACCTTCAGCTGTTACAGGAAAGTCAATACAAATGCTTTAAAACATTTTTTTAGATTAAATCTTTAAAATGAAGTGGTACAGTAAATCATAATTTTTCTAGTGACTGGTTAAAACGCATTCCCAGTCCAGATTTCTATTGTACCTTATTTCTCCTTACTGGGATATCCAATTTATTGGTTTACAATAGGTTTGCTTTTCATACTTCTTTTTGGTAACTCCTGAAATAATCTAACTAATAAAATAAATATATAATATAAATCCTTATATCTTCTTTACAACTTCAGTGCAATGTATTTTTGCTCCTTTAAAAAAAAACAAAAATATTACTCCAGCACAATGTTCTGGATATTAAATTGCTTTTACACAAGGCTCAGGGAACAGAGAAGCTCTTTAGATGAGAAGATTAGTTATTGGCCAAGTTCTATCTAACTTAAATATGGGATTCTGGATTCATTAAAGAAACCAGTAGCAAGGCCAAACTAAATTTCTATTTTGGGGGGAAGGTGAGCAATAGTAATCATGCAACATGCTTAGGGATGTTAAAATTAGATGAATCAACTAATCAAATATTAAATGGAATTTCCATTGACTATTCGATTAGTTGATGCCTAATAGAGGCAGCAAAGTATGGGGAGGAGCAACTAGTTGACTAGTATCTGATAAGCTTTTGCTTATCAGATAGTCAACTAGTCGATTAGTTGCTTACATCCCTAAACTTTGTCTGTTTTGGTGAAACCCTCATAGAACTGGTGAGAAAGTTAGTTCAGAAAAACTTGGGGAATAAGAGTCTTTGGGAGAGAGTTGCAAAAAAGTAAAAGATTTTGCTTGGCTCATAGGTGGAATGAAGCAAGGCACAAAGTTGAGCTGCAGTTAATGAAGAATATTTTGAACATCAAGGATTGCAATAAATAAGACCATTTTCTGGTGACATTTGTATTCTACAGCTTGTAAAGATCTCATTACCCTTTTATACCTTTAGTATTCTCTGGTGATTAGTATTGCAAAAGCTTTCCTATCAGCAAGAGAGCAAGGGAGTACTTTTTCTCCTTTTCCCTATACATCAGGCACTATGAACAGTTTATCAGTCTTTTGGCACTAAATAGGATACTTGTTCAAAACAATAGAAGACAGTGTTCAGAATTATCTATAAATCTTGATGGTAACTGATAGCCACTTCAGTCATCAGACCTGTCCAACTCATATTCTCCTGTTAAATGGCAGAATACTTATTTAACACAGAATTATGATTACCCATTACTGATGACTTTCCAGAACATCAAGTTCAGCATAACTCAGACTTTTGAAAACTAGGGAAATAAATAGTTAAGGGAAATGCCCATGCAGCCTCTACTCTGTACCCATGCAACTATTTTGGAATTAGCCCAACTGCTGATGAAAAGCTGGAGTACAGATTTCTAATACCACAGCCCATTATTTCTTAATAACAAACTTGGTAGTGTGGACACTCCACTTATAAATTCAACCTTTGGGGGCTATTTCAAAATAAAGTCCTAGTGTAGACGAGGGCTGTGTGTGATGCCAGAGCATGTCAGCTTTAAGAAAAGCTGTTTTTTTTCACACCATAGGGGAGAAATGGCTCCAAATTTGTTCAAATGGCTCCAAATTTGGATTACTGTCTGCTTCCCCATAAGGCACACTGTATTTCAAGATGATCTGATTAACTATAGGTATTAGAGCATTTCTGACAGTCCAGCTGCAAATAGAAAGCTGGTTTTAGACATAACTATTAGTAGAGCTGTTGCGCTGCTCTTTTTTTTTTATATAAATGAGACCCTTATCTTATTTTTATCTTAGGGTATAGAACATGTTTTATCTTTTGAAAGGCCATAACCTGAGAGTGTGCGCTTTCTTCATGTTGTCATTTTTAACAGTTCAAAAACTATACAGACCTATTTAAAATGGCTTTTCCCAATAGTGATCACTCTTTAGAGTGCTTCTGTGTGTATTATCAGTATTTTGTCTTCTTTCTTAACAACTAGGGGTTAGTTGAGTATTATAAAAAGGTCAGGATTTTTTTCAGTTGCCATGTTGCACCTCTTAGGGGTTTATAGTCTGAAAAAATGGTCATTAATTTCAACTCTATCAGCAGATGTTAAATAAGGTTTGAAAATGAAGGAATAGTAAGTAATGTTGACTGAAAAGCCAGTAATTTATAATATTGACCAAAAAGCCAAGTATTTCTTTTCATTTCAAGTCATGTTTGCATTTTTCAGTATCACTATGAACATCTTTATGTCCTTTCTGGGTAATTTTTACTATCATCACAGTACATAATATGTGTTACAGAATAAAGGGCTTTCCCCCTCCCTCAAATATAGCAGAGTCATTTCAGCTTGTTGGTTATTTTTTTATGGTTTACCTAAGAATGTAAAAAATGCCATTTTTATCTTCACATGTGATGAAACTAACCATACGTAATAGGTGGAAATTTTTTGGCAATGACTCACAGGCATACACATTTTTGTACCTGAATCCATCATCACCCACCTAACAATAATCCAGTCTTTGGAAGTGCTAGAGTGGGACAGGTGGAGATGGACAGCCAGGGCTGGCTCTACAGAGCGCGGTGCCCGATTCTGGGGGCGGGGCCGCACATACGCAGGGCCCCGGGCGGCACGGGGCATGCGTTGCGCCCTGGAGGCACGATGCATGCTCCGTGCGTTCCGGACATCACGATGCATGCGCTGTGCGTCCACACATGCGCAGTGCTCTGGAAGTACAGCGCATGTGTGGCCCCCGGGTGTACGGTGTATGCGCCGTGCACACCGTGCGCCTGGGGACCTTGCGCAAGCGTTGTGCTCCTGGAGCACTGCGCATGCGCCGTGTTCCCGGCGCAGTGTGCATGTGTCGCTTCCCAGGGCGTGGGGCCCCCTCAGGCGTGGGGCCCCACACCGGTGAATCGGCCTAAGGCTGGCCCTGTGGACAGCTTCCCAAAGGCTACATGACTGTGGCTATGTTTGCCAAAGATGGTTTAGGCACAGCTGATTTAATGTGCAAAAGAAAACTTGATGAATGGACAAAGCCAGTAAAACAAAGAAAAAAGATTTGTAGTTTCCCAAATTCTTGAGTACTGCCCCAAACTGCCTTTGCTGCTAAGGTTATCCTGGGGTCTTTCCTCGGGCAGTCCTGCCTCTTTGGAACTGCAAGCAACAGTGACCTCAGTGTGTTAATCGCTTTCTATACAGAAGTTGCATCACTGCAAAGTCTTCCCTATAGCTGCTCTATGCCAGCGGAAAGCATCTGCCAGCGATATTGCATGGTCCGTAACGGCACATGTGTTGGTCAGGGTGGGTTTTTTCCCCACGTCTCTGTATAACAAAAGTTTTATTGACAAAAGTGCTAGTGCAGACATATAACCCATTCACTAAGGCAATAATTAGAAGAGTGTAATTGATTGAAGAGGAATCTGCTACCATTTCTTCATTAGGTAAAATAGTCATCCCTTAGGAAATGAGTCGGCGAGAATGAGAGAGAGAATTAGAAGACAGAATTTATTTTCTCCTCCATGGAAATGATGGAGAAATTGAATATTACAGTAGTTTGGAAGAATAAGAAAGGTAAGGCACTTAGGATTGGGGTAGATTTCACTGTAAGGAGAGTAAAAATGAGGTTTCATTTATAACTCTGGCTTTTATCTGTTCATTTTTTATTATAAAGTCTTATTGAATTCCACTGTCAGATTTTTATCAGCATATTGACCCAATCAAGATGGTTGAGATTCCCTAATGCTGTTCATGTTGCTATTTATATATTAGTTATGTCACTTTATCTCTGAACCTACACATCATTCACTGCTTCCTGTTTCTCTTGAAGCCAGTGGAAGTTTTGCTATTGACTGCAGTGGGAAGAGAAGTAGATCCTGCCCCCTGTGAATCCACTTTGGTAAAGGGGCTAAAGCAGGGCTTATCCTTGTTCCCATTTAAAGCCTATGGCAATATAGTATCATGAGGTTTTTGTGGGCACAACCTCTTTCTTCAGAAGTTCATGATATTACATGTATATAGGTATTTTTGCAGGTCTCTAAGGTGCTACAGGACCACTCATTTTTTCTTTGGAAGTCGAGTGACAGTAACATCAGTGACTAAATATTGCTTCACTCATTCATGTTTTAATAGTTTGCTTTTACTCTGTTCACAGGGAACTCATTTTATTCAATTATGTTGCCAAAGAAATATTCCCATTGTATTTTTGCAAAACATAACTGGTGAGTAAACCTGACTAATAGATTCTTGTTTCTGGCCATTCAGGTTCAGACACTGAGGTAGCATCTTTTTGTATGTTCTTTGTATCTCTCAGTTGCTCAGTAACTTGCCTGTTTGAACGTTTAAGCATTTTCCCTTCAAACGTTAATAATAATTTGGTTTTGGTTAAGTGAGGTTTATATAGTCAGTATTTAGTAACAGAAAAATCTTGTTTGTCTTAACATGTATTAGGTTTCATGGTTGGTAGAGATTATGAAGCTGGAGGAATAGCAAAGGATGGAGCCAAGATGGTAACTGCTGTAGCCTGTGCCAGTGTACCTAAAATAACAGTAATTATTGGAGGATCATATGGTGCTGGAAACTATGGCATGTGTGGAAGGGCATATAGGTAAGTATCACTCCTATCTGTAATAGGAAATAAAGATTTTATATGACTGTCAAATCCCATTATCCAAAAATTAGTTTTAATTCTGACAGAAATTGTGCCTTTTCTGTTTTGAAAGCATCTTGCGTACACAGTAGGTGTGACCAGATGTAAATCATAGTTGTAGGATCTCGTGGAGATTGTTAGGCTCATAACTTAATTATTCTTAAAGTTTGGTAGTGGAGGAAATTCTCACAAAGATAAATATCTAGCTTTTAAAAAACAAAATTATTGTTCCATTGCTTGAAATGATTCCCATAGCAAACATAGTGGTTTAGAATTTGTAACTCTTATTCATAGAAGTAGTGCTTATTTGTGTTAAAGTCCCATGAGATGCAGGGGTCTGTTAGTATGAGTTACGTTTTTAGGATCCATCCAAATGTTTTGTTAATTCTTTAGTCTGTATTTACATTATTCAGATAGTACTTTTAAAATAGACCCTATTAATAAGTGTAACAGGACTGTTCACTTCAACAGTATATTTTTAATTCTTTGGTAAAAAGCTGGTTTTGTTTTAAGTGTAATGTTGTATTTTTCAGTCCAAGGTTTCTTTATATGTGGCCAAATGCTCGTATCTCAGTGATGGGAGGAGAACAAGCTGCAACTGTCCTGGCCACAGTAGCTAAGGACCAGAAAGCAAGGGAGGGGAAACAGGTACTATTCACTCTCTTCTGCTCACCCCTGATTGAATCTAGGCAATTACCAAATGAAAGTACAGACTTTTAGTCTACCCCTTGTATTATGGGTACCATCATTCTCATCTAATCTTGCATTGTAGCTAGTTCACATACTGAGCTGGTACAGTACTGTCTATAACCATATTTTTACAGGATGGAGGATCCTACACTGGAAGATTGAGACTAAAAAAAATTGGAGGGTGACTAGTGAGCTAAACACAAACTCTCAGTGCAATGCAATGATGGGCTAAAGCGAACCTGGAATGCATAAACAGGGGATTCTTGAGTAGAGATGGAAAAGTTATTTTACCTTTGTAGATAGTGCTGGTGCAACCATTGTTTGAATGTGTGTCCAGTTCTGGTGTCCACAATTCAAGAAGTTAGAGGGACCAGAGATGAGTCACAAGAATGTTTAAAGGATTATAAAACATGTTTATGGTGGTAGACTGACTTCTTTACATCTATGTAGCTTTATGAAGAGAACATTAAAGACTAACTTGATCAGTTTATAAGTACCTCCAAAGGGAACAGCTATTTAAAAGTGGTCTTTTCAGTGTTGAGAAAGGTATAATATGATCTAATGGCTGGAAATTGAAGCAAGATGAATTCAGACTGAAAATAAGGTGCACATTTTAAATAGTGAAGATAATTAACCGTTGAAACAATTTACCAAGGGATGTGGTGGGTTCTTGGTCAATGATAATTTTAAAATAAAGATTGGATGTTTTTCTAAAAGATATACTTGAGGGATTATTTTAGAAAAGTTCTATGGAGTTATACAGGGAGTCAGACTTTCACAATGGTCAGACTTTCACAAGATTATCACAATGGTTCTGTCTGGTTTTGTAATCTACTAATCTGACACTTATTCCTGGTGGAATTCCGGGCTAAACAATTAAAAATTCTGCAAGAAAAATTAAAAATTCTGTGCACAGTATTTTAAAATTCTACAAAATTCTGTCCATTTTATTTGTCAAAATAAAACAATATAATCAGTTTCAACTACTTTGGTCATTTATTTCAAATTGCCTGTCAGCAAGATAACAAAAAAGATTCAGATTTTTTTTTTTTTTACAAAAAGGTTCTTTACTAGACATATTAATGCATAGTTCTGAGTAATAATTCATTTAAACTACCCTATAGAACGGTATTTCTCAGACCTCTGAGAGGCAGTGCAAAGGCTTGGGGGAGTCAGGAGCAGTGGAGGATCTGAGGGAGGCCAAAGTAAATTGCTGAGAAGCCTGGCTGTCAATTTAGGGTGTTGGATATGAGTGGGAAAAGTATGGAACAGGGATTTTTGTGGGAAAAACAACAGGGAGGGATTGTTAAGGAGCTTTCTCCATGTAGACTTTGTCAGACCTGTAGCCTGTTCCATTCAGTCAGGCACATATGCCCCTGTACATAAGTGTGCCTGTTCCCTACCCAGCCAAATGCCTTGTCCCTATGTAGCTCTCTACTCAAATCCTAATCCCATGTGTGTCTGCACCTCCTTTTCTCCCTCCATAGCCCTGTGCCTCCATTCCCATTCAGACCCAGCTCCCATCTGTCCTCCCCAGAGTTGCCAACCCGCAGAAATTTCATTTACAGACAAAATGGGAAAAATTTACGGACAGACAAATTTTTTTACAGACATAATTTTTATACTATATTAAGACAACATAAATGGCCAAAAGTGAAAAGTAATCGTTGTCATTCATACATCACAAGAACAAAATGCTGTTTAACTCACTTTCATTTAGTTAGTCATGGTCCTGGAAGTTTTCCATTTTGTGATCGTACATCCGAACATGTGATTCACGTTACGTCACCTCAGCTGTTGAACTAAATAAATAACTAAAACATCCACTTTCCGCTGCTGTGCAGTAAAATGGCTGAAGCAGCAGAGAATAAATTTAATTACTATAGAATAATTGCTTTTTTAAAAATTGTATTGCACTTTTATGAAATTTATGGACACTTACATTTTTGTATGGACTTTACGGACATATCCAATTTCAGCTAATTTTTTATGGACTGTCCATAAATTTACTGACAGTTGGCAACCCTGGTCCTCCCCCACTATCCCTTATGAGTCCCTGTATCATTCTGACCCTGCCTCCAACACCCCACATACCCCTGTCTCCTGACCTGGCCACAGGCACTGTGTAGAAGATATACTTTCTCTTCCTTAGCTGGCTGTGAGTTGCACCTTTGTTCAGTTGACACAGTTCCCCCTGGTGTGCAAAAGGAAGGACTGCAACAGCATTTTGACAAGCTTTGTTCTGTGTGGAAAAGTAGAAATCTGTGAGGCTCATTAAATGTGCACACGCACAGTAGCGCAGCACTCCTCTAGGAGTAACCAGCTTTTCTTAATGCTGCTCGGTAGCTTCACTAGCAGGTGGTGTTCATGAAATGCTAGTGCTTTCATCTTCCATAAAGCAAGTGCAGTAGTGACTTCCCATGTTTCCTCTGGCTTAGGAGACAGTAACTTTAAGAAGAAAATATTTTTCAGGTTTTCTATCTTCTTGGGCCATAGGGCTGGATTTTCAGCTTATTATTTGGAGATTCACCCAGTGTGAGAGATTGAAGAGGAATATTGAGAGCACAAAATGTCTCTTTCCAATTACGTTTGCAGTGCGAAGTTTTATGGGGAGCTAAACTTCATCCTTCTGAAACCTCTAATAGGAAAAGTGAAGTGTTCAGAGGTTTGAGGGGGACCTGACTGATTTCACCATTTTAATTTGAAATTTGTGGTATTTAAATAAGTCTGCAATTGTTTTGATTTAATACATGGGGAAAGGAATTGGAAAACACCACTCCTGACTGTTTTTATTTCTTATGGATATATCAGGACATCTTGATCACTAATATAAAATAGGAGATTATCTGTAGTTGCCATGGAAACTGAATATATTACATGTGAAATGATCTGTTTTAGTGTATTACAAAACAGCTTGGAGTCAAATGTAGAAATGGGATATTAATAATGAAGCTGATAATGAACATTGTCATCAGCTATGAACATTTTTCTTATCTATTAAACTGATATTTTGCATAAATGTAATTTTCTTGTAATATATCATACTCAGGAGGTTTTTTTTATTGTGAACAATGATCAAGATAATGAGACATGTGGATTTCATCTCCCCACCTGCTTAGCATTCCGATTGCATATAGCCTGAATACTTGGCTGCTGTATGGCTAGAGTGAAATTCACCCTTCCTCTCTCTTTGCCTTAATTTCCCCAATCTATGGAACAGAAATAATACAACAAAGAGATGTTGTAATACTGAATTAAAGTTAATTTGTAAAATGTGGTGAGACATGATATAGGTATCATTTTATGTTTTATGGTTATAGTCAAGAAAAGCCAGTACTTTGTATTTATTAGCATTTATTTGGTGGTAAATACTGTAGTTGCCTCACAGGGCTTAAATTAAGAATGTCAGGATGAGAGAAAAAGAGAAAAGCCATTCTCCCTTGTATTTCCAGTTGGCTAAAAAAACAGGGCAGGCAACAATGTTCCCTCTAATCTGTGCTGCAGCACAGCTTCACAAGTAATTAATCAGCCCCACCCAATCAAGTCTCAGGGCTCCTTGCATGGAGCTGACTGATTGGGTGGGGCTGATTAATCACCTGCAAAGCTGTGCTGCTGAGCATCTTAGAGGGAACACAGGCAGGCACCCTAGTTCAGCAAAGCACTCGAGCATGTGCTTGAGTTCCACTGGGTTAAATGATCACATACTTAAAGTTAACCAGCACATAAGAGCTTTATTGGCTCAGGATCCGAGTCATCTCAGAACACCGTGCCAAAGAAGTGCATTTTGCTAAAAGTGGCTAGGTTCATCCTTACCCGTAATTTTACAGCCAACGAGCTCCAGCAGTGTTGGGCTTTAGGGTATGTCTACATTGCATTCCTCTTTCGAGAGAGGAATACAAATGCAGACGAACGAAATTGCAGATGCAGCGCGGATTTGAATTTCCTGCGCTTCATTTGCTGTGCTTCATTTCATACTCTATTTCAAAAAAGGAAATGCTGTCTAGACGTGGTTATTTCAAAAGAAAACCCTTCTTTCGAAATAATCCTTACTCCTAAAAAAATGAAGTTTAACGGTTATTTTGAAAGAAGGGTTTTCTTTTGAAATAACTGCATCTAGACAGCGTTTCTTTTTTCGAAATAGGGTATTTCAAAAAAGCGGATGGATGCGATTATGCAAGTGAAGCACGGGAAATTCACATCATTTGCAATTTTGTTCATCTGCATTTTCATTCCTCTCTCGAAAGAGGAATGCAGTGTAGACATACCCTTAGAGAGTTGTGTATTGACAGTAGCAAATACATATATGAAAATGTTCAAAATATTAACATAAGCGTGATGTGTTTTGATTACCTTTCAAAGTAATGGCATGTAAAATTTATTCCTATTTAAAAAAAACAACTTTTGTTCTAGATTCTCAAGTTATCCAACAAAGAATTTAAACAGCTGCTTAACTTTAAATGTAGGAATCGTTCCAATAACTGAAGTTGAGGGAGCAACACCAATTTGTTACAACTAAGAATTTAGCTGGATATTTACATTTAATGAAAACTTACAACGGGTGTTTTAATGCCTTTATACCATGTGACTAGTTTGCAGTGACAGACTGGGGCTCTAAAGACCTGATTGGCTGAGGGAGGATTTCTTCACTACAGGCATGGCAGATGACAGCTGTAAGGCTGCTTGCCAAGCATCCTCTTGCAAACTCTAGTGTAGGCAACATATTGAGATAGTAGGGGTGTATTGGGGCTGCAGTATTGGAGGCTGTCATAATATAGGCTCCCATGGCTGTTTAAATTACACTGTATCTAGAATAACCCAAGGTTAGAAGAGTGTAAACGTGGCTTAAAGCAGACTCTCAGCTGAAACAGTAGTCCAAAACCTAGTTTATGTTACTATTTTTGTCATTTAAAAATAGCCTCAATAATATTAAAACAGCTAATATCAAATTACAACACTAAACTATTCAATACATGACCATAAGCACTGAAAATGGGAGAATTTATTAGAAATGTTCTATCCTTCTATACCCCAAAATTGTAAAAATGTCTGTTGTAATTTTAATGCACGTCACTAGAAAGTCATAATTGAGACTGGTGGGTAAAGTAGAGTGGAAAAAGCTTGGAGATGGTTGATGCCATGTAGTTCTACCTGTGTTGGTCCTAGGCTATTAGAGAGACAAAATGGATGAGGTAGTATTTCTATTGAACCAACTTTTGCTTGTGAGACGCCACACACAACTCTTCTTCAAGTCTGGGAAAAGGATGAGTGTCACAGCAACATATAAGGTGTAGCAGATTCATTAGCATAAATAGCACATATTGTAAGGGACCATTCAAGGTCTACTGTCACAGGACACATCTGAGGAAAAAATCCAGGACTATTATTTGGAAATTATGCAAAAAATCCAGACTAATTATAATCACACACTTTCCCAACCCAGTAACAGCCATCCAAAACAGAAATAAATAGTGAAATCAACTGCAACTACTCCACAAAACACAGAATGCTACACCTCCAGGAGAAACCATGGTGCCAGTACCCAAAACATGGTCAGTACATAAGACCCAAATTTTATCACTTTGTCAAGACTACCATTCACTGGAGCTGAATTATCTTTACTCTTTAAGCTATTGAACTTCTGCCTCAGCACAGAACCTGATATTATACAAACATAGAGAATTGTAAGAATTTTTTTATTGTCTCTGCCTCAAAGAATTCTCTTAGAACAATGATAACACCACTCATAATTACCTCGTCCCCTCCAATAGTCAGAAGAAAAACGAATCATCTGATTGGACCCTACAGAGAAGATGAAACCAAACTTTTGATCATTGCATCAATTTCATTAGTGGAAAAAATTGACTGTGAAATCCTTAACAAATATCATAATCTTTCCACTGTCGAGAGGATAACCATACAGTCCCTAAAATCTAATTATCAAATAGTAATCAGACCAGCAGATAAAGCTAATGCCATTGTACTTCTCTTCAACTTTGATGCTGCATTAAAGAGGCCAACCGACAGTTTGCTGACATCGCCTGCTATAAAGAACTTAGAGAAAAACCAACATCAGTTTCCTCAAGAAGTTGAGGATATCATCAAATCCTTCTCCAGAGAAACTTCAGGAGAAACTCTATTAATTCATCATCCACGAACCTGCCCCAGGGACCTTCTACATGCTTTCCAAGATACACAGACTAGGAAATGCAGAAAGACTCATCATATCTGGCCACCACACTCTTTCTAAAGGAATATTGGAAATCATATAAACCATCCTCAAACCAGTCACCATGCAAAGGGACAGTTTCTTCCAGGACACAACTGACTTCTTCTACCAACTCCAAAACATTAACAACCTACTTTAGAACATCATCCTTTCAACCACAGATGTCACTTCCCTATACACCAATATCCCTCACAATGATGGCATAGTTGCCTGCCTCAAATATTTGCAAGACAATGGATAGTCCTCAGATATCCACCCCCAAACACACATCCAAACTCATTCATTTCATCCTCATCAATAACAATTTTATGTTCAACAAGAAACACTTTATCCAAATCATGGGAACCGCCATGGGTACTAGGATGGCTTTCCAACCTCTTCACGAACCATTTTGTAGAAGAATTTCTGGATAGAATCATAGAATTGGAAGAGACCTCAGAAGGTCATCGAGTCCAACCCCCTGCCCAAAGCAGGACCAACCCCAACTAAATCAACCCAGCTAGGGCTTTGTCAAGCCAGGACTTAAAAACCTCTAGGGATGGAGATTCCACCAACTCCCTTGGTAACACATTCCAGTGCTTCACCACCCTCCTAGTAAAATAGTTTTGCCTAATATCCAATCTAAATCTCCCGTGCAGCAATTTGAGACCATTGCTCCTCATTCTGTCATTTATCATTACGGAGAACAGCCTCTCTCCATCCTCTTTGGAAGTTCCCTTCAGGTAGCTGAAGGTTGCTATCAAATCCCCCCTCATTCTCCTCTTCTGTAGACTAAATAAGCCCAAATACTTCAGCCTCTCAAGTCAAGTACTCCAGCCCCCTAATCATTCTGGTTGCCCTCCCCTGTAAGAATGTAATAGTATAGTTGATGAACTGATTAATCGATAAGCAAAAGCTTATAGGTTAATGCTATGGACTACATTCATTCCCCCTTCCCCCACTTCCTCCATAGTTAATTTTTTAGCAGGCTGGCCAGCAGCCTGGTTCATTCCCAACTTGTGCCGGGTTCGGGGCCTACCCTGCTTTGGCTCTGCATTTCAAATGTATTAGGAGCCAGGCTAGCAGGCAGCACAGCTCAGTTCCAGCTCATGCCGGGTCCGGAAGCTCAGACTCCACTCCACCCCTCCGGACAGGAGCTGCTGCCACCCTGCACTGCTGCCTCTTTATTAGAGGCAGCAGCATAGGGGTCAGGCAGCCAGTCTGTGAGGACAGCTGGTTTTTAAACTGACTCCTCTTGCGGACCAGCTCCTGCCTAGCAGCAGCGTAGGTTAGCAGAGGGCTCCCCAGAAGTGGGGCTAAAGCACACTGGCTGCCAGGCCCACCCCCATAGACTATAGATTAGTCGACTAACCAATAAGAATTCATGAAGTTAATCGACTATTCAGTTAACCAATATTTAACATCCTTACTCTGCTGGACTTTCTCCAATGCCTCCACATCCTTTCTGTAATGGAGGAACCCAGAACTGGATGCCGTACTCCGGATGTGGCCTCACCAGTGTGGAATAAAGGGGAATAATCATTTCTCTAGATCTGCTGGCAGTGCTCCTCCCAGTGCACCCTAATATGCTGTTAGCCTTCTTGGCAACAAAGGCACGTTGACTCATATCCAGCTTCTCATCCACTGTAATCCCCAGGTCTTTTTCTGCCGAACTGCTATTTTAGCCAATTGGTCCCCAGCTTATAACAGTGCTTGAGATTCTTCTGTCCCAAGTGTAGAACTCTGTGTTGAACCTCATCAGATTTCTTTTGGCCCAATTCTCCAATTTGTCTATGTCACTCTTGACCCTGTCCCTGTCCTCCAATGAATCTACTTCTCCCCATAGCTTAGTGTCATCTGTGAACTTGCTAAGGGTGCAATCCATCCCCTGATTTAAATCTTTAATAAAGATGTTGGACAAAACCGACCCCAGTACCAACCCTTGGGGTACTCTGCTTCATACCAACTGCCAGCCAGACATTGAGCTGTTGATCACTACCCATTGAGTCTGACAATCTAGCCAGCTTTCTATCCATCTTACGGTCCATTTAGTCAATCCATCCTTCCTTAACTTGCTGGAAAGAATACTGTGAGAGACCGTATCAAAAGCCTTGCTAAAGTCAAGGTATATGACATCCACTGCCTTCCCCATGTCCACAGAGCCAGTTACCTCCTCATAGAAGGCAATCAGGTTCATCAGGCATGACTTGCTCTTGGTGAATCCATGTTGACTATTCCTGATCACTTTCCTCTCTTCCAAGTACTTCAAAATGGATTCCTTGAGGATCCCCTCCATGATTTTTCTGGGGACTGAGGGAAGGCTGACCAGTCTGTAGTTCCCCAGATTGCCCTTCTTCCCTTTTTAAAAGATGGGGACTACATTTGCCTTTTTCCAATTGTTCGGGACCTCCCCTGATTGCCACAAGTTTTCAAAGATAATGGCCAGTCACTCTGCAATCACATCGGTCAACTCCCTCCTCACCCTTAGATTCATTAGATCTGGTCCCATGGATTTGTGTATGTCCTACTTTTCTAAATAGTTCTTAACCTGTTCTTTCTCTTCGATGGGCTGCCCACTTCTTTCCCATACTGTGTTGCCAAGTGCAGTAGTCTGGGAGCTGACCTTGTCTGTGAAAACAGAGGCAAAAGATGCACCATGAGATACATAGATGCACCATGAGACCAATGATATACCAGAGACACAGCAGTGATATTTTCATCCTCTAGCCACTTAAACTCTCTCATAGAGTTCCTCCACAGCTTCATCAATCTCTACCCATCCCGTTTCTGGGATTCTGCCACACTAGTATTAACTTTCTGAACACCACAAACAAACTACAGTAGTGGAACCCTACAGAAAACCATAAACAAGAAACCAACTAGTCACCCCACCTACTTTCATAGATCCAGTAATCAGCCCAAACACAAGAAGAAATCTTAATATACTCTAGTGCATGTAAAACTGTCCTCACCAAACAACAGCACTCTACCAGAGAAGTAGATCACATTGTGGAATGGACCACCCAAATACCCAGAGAAAACCTGTATTAATGCTGAAATAAAACTCCTTCCAACCTCATACCCATAGTTGTCAATTCCCACCTCAAACTGGAACTCATATTTGATGGGGAGCATATCCCAAAAGAAATCTTTCATGAACCCCCACTTTTGGCCTTCAAACAACCCCTGAAATTCTCCATGCTCGTCATTAGATGATAGCTACCCATAGACTGGGACACACTAACTCGAAGTAGCACCAGACCCTGTCAGAAAAACAGACACAAAACCTGTAGGTGGGGGTTTTCAGACTTCATTGCAGGGTGATCCCTTACTGACAACAAAAGTTAATATACAACCCCAGGAAAGGGGACTGAAATCTGAGCCCATCCAAGTCGTGCCACCCTGGGTGGAGGAGTCAAAGCTAAAGGCTGACTTCACCACCCTGGGCAGGGGGCTCAGAGCTGAAGCCCAAAAGATTCAGCCCCGGGTAGGGGACCTTATCCTGACCCATGCCACCCAGAGATGAAGCCTTTGGGTTTTGTCTGTGGGTGGGGGGCTTGGGCTTTGGTCCCAGCCTCCACAAATCTAAGCCAGCCCTTTTGACTCCATTAAAACAGGGTTGTGTCCCACTTTGGGGTCCTGATCCACAGTTTGAGAACTGCTGCTGTAGACATATCTCCACTGCTGCAGTGATCAGTAGAGCTCTGCAAATCTGCCGGTGTTTGCACCCCCGTGTATCTGCATCCATGGATGGGGATGCGAATATCCGCATCTCATTTTTGAAGATATAGATGTGGATGTAGATACAAATTTTATAACTAGAACCTTGTAGATCTGCAGCTATCTGCTTCATATCCACAGATATCTGCATCCGTGGATATGGATGTGGCTATCTGCAGGTCATTTTTGATGATATGGATGAGGATACAAAATTTTATATCCACCCAGGGCTCTAGTGATCAGAGCCCTTCCAAACATATCCTTAAGAGCCATGGATCCTAAATGTCTATTATAACCTGTGGTATATATACCCAGATTCCCCAATAAACGAGTCAATCATTATGATCTCTAATGACCTCGTATAGGAAAATGATAAAAGACAAAAACATCCTATCATCTGTGGGTGAACATTTTTCACAAAGCACTCATTCTATATCTGACCTATCCATCCTCAGAAGAAACCCGCACAACATCATCAAAAGACAAGCCTGGGAGCTTAAATTCATAATTCTGCTAGACACTAGATTTATGGTTTATTACAACAATCTGTAACCCACTAGCCCCCTATCTGTATATGTGCCAATTAATTATGCTAAACATTCTGTTTCATCTTGCATTTACCTGTGATGCTCAGAGTACTTTTCCCAAACCTCAAGAAGATCTATGTGCAGCTCAAAAGCTTGTCTCTCTCACCAACAGAAGTTGGTCCAGTAAAAGATATTACTTCACATACCTTGTCTCTGGAGATAGTATTTTAGTAAGTTACTTATTGACTGTTATGTGAGGTCAGGATTTGAAGAATTTTTATATAGACTGTGTCCAAATACTTGCTTTATTCCTTACAGTTATCTGAGGCAGATGAAGCAGCTTTGAAGGAGCCAATCATTAGGAGGTTTGAAGAGGAGGGAAACCCTTATTATTCTAGTGCAAGGTAACATATAAATGACTATTCTCAGAACTTCATGATGTAACCAAAATGTGTTCATAACTTTTAGATCTTAATACTGAACAACAGGCCCGTTAAACACAGTGCAAAACAGTCTAGAGCAAGGATTTTGTCCGGTGTCCACACGTACTGTGCAGTCTGTTAAATGCAAATCAAACCATGCTTCCCTCTATCTTGTCTCTGACAGCGGCCAGTACCTGATGCTTTAAATGAATGCGCACATCTCTAGAATGAAGCAAGTTAGTTGTGTGCCACTATGTATGTGGGGATGAGGAGGAGAGGGAGATGCTTTACAGATTCCTGCAGGTGGTCATAGTACACCATGAAGTTTGACATTTGATTTCCCATATTACTATTATAGCTTGCAGAGCTATAAACATCAAGGTTAATTTGATATTTGTGCTTATCTGACGTTCCATTGGTTGCTCATGCGTCTAGACTGGCGCTTTTCTCCGGCTTATCCCCAAGCCAGAAAAAAGCGGCAGCCATGTAAATGCAAATCCCCCGCAGATTTGCAATTCCGCCTCATCTCATTAGCATCCCTTTTCCGGAAAGGGATGCCAATGTAGACGTAGCCCCCGGGTAATGTACTCAGCTTATATAAAGGATTACACCACGGTTAACAAGTGTTTTTCCAAGATCTAATTGTCTATGCTTTAAGTCTTACAAGTTCTGTTTAACTAGTTAGCTGTAGCAGCACTAATGTTCATGACTCCTGGCATCTTCCTTCAAATTTCTCATTAAAACTCAAGTATCAGAGGGGTAGCCATGTTAATCTGGATCTTCAAGGAGATAGCGACAAGGAGTCCTGTGGCACCTTATAGACTAACAGATTTATTGGATCATAAGCTTTCGTGGACAAAGACCCACTTCGGCAGATGCATGTAGTGGAAATTTCCAGAAGCAGGTATAAATATGCAGGCCAGAATAACGCTAGAGATAATGAGGTTAATTCAGTCAGGGAGAGTGAGGCCCACTTCTAGCAGCTGATCTGGAGGTGTAAACACCAAGAGAGGAGAAACTGCTTTTGTAGTTGGCTAGCCATTCACAGTCTTTAAAGGGGGGGGGGGGAGTTGGGCCTGGAGGAAGCATGTGCAGGGGACTCTCTGCCCCCACTGTCACCCTGCCCCCTGCCGCAGAACCCTGTCCCCTGCCCTCCCGGCACCCTGTTCCCTCTCCCCTGTCCCCAGCTGCAGAACCCTGCCCCCACTGGCACCTTGTCTCCTGCCCCAGCACCCACTAGCACACTTCCCCAGTACCATATCCCCTGCTCCCACCAGCACAGTTGGGGCCACATTACTCAGGCTTTGGCAGGGGGGTTTGGCAACTTACTTTTCTGTTGGTCAGTGACCCCTGACTCAAAACAGGTTCCCTGCCCTTCTCATAAATAAAGACAATGCAGAAACTTTTTGTGTTTGACATAGTATTTTATTTAAAAATGAAGCCTGGCCAACAAACCCCCAACTGGGACCAATCCCTCATCTGGACGTAGCATCATAATACTCCTGCACTCTCCCTTCCCCCAGACTCTAGATCTGAGCCTATCATACACTGGAACCCCCTGCCCGGAGCCCCTCACATGCCCCAAACCAAATTCTTGAACCCTCACACCCACAAGCCTGTGGCTTGCTTAGTACCCCAACCCTCCATCTGACCCCAATGCTGCCTGGCCGGGAGCCCCCTCCCCGAGCCAGCATCCCCCTTCTCCACCTTCTCCTGCATCCAGATTTCCTCCCAGAGCTTGCACTTCTCACCCCTTCCCACACCCAAATCCCTCATTCCTACCCTAGAGCCTACACATCCTGTCTCAAACCAGTGAGGGTACAGCTAGACTGCAGGAGTTTTTCAGGATTCCGGAGATATCCCAGAAAAACTCTTCTGCATCCAGTGATGCGTTTGTTGTTCTGCTTTTTTTAGTGGAAGAGCAAACGTGCTCTTTTGATCACCCTTCTATTCCTCTTTCCACGAGGAATAAGGGAGGTTCCAAAAGAAGGGGTTTTTCTGACATTTGGTCCAGTCTAGACAGGCCAATAGTTGGAAAAACCTCTTCCTACAGAAGAATTGGGAAAAAAAAGAAAAAAAAGCAGCAGTATACAGGTTGAGGATAGCAAGTGATGGAGAGGAGGAGAATAGAGTGGCGGAGCTTCAAGGAAGGAGCAGTGCGGTAGATCTTGGCTTGTTCTGTTATTTAAAAAGTGATCTTGGGTGTATAAAGGTTGGAGACCACTGCTCCAATACATCTGTTAGTCTATAAGGTGCCACAGAACTTCAAGTAATTTGCTCATAACCTTTTCTGAACAGCAACTCCTACACCCTATCTGAAATGAACGGTTGTTTTTAATGTGAACAAATCTAAACATTGTTTTTATTTTCATCTTTTTATGGTTCAGGTTCAACCTCTCGGGTCCAGCAGTATCTGTAATCTGGCATGATTTTAATTAGCCAGGTGTCTGCCTATTGTGGGTGTGGCTAAGTTTCCCGCAGTCCCATAAAGGTTGTTTACAGCTACCAGTCATGTCTCTCATTATTCTGTACTGTTATTTAGCTCTATTTTACCCACAAATGTCTTCTCAGAGCCCAGTAAGCAGTGGAAGTTGGTAATGCTTCTGCACAATATTAACCTCCCATCATTCGGCAAATTCTCTGGTTTGGCAGCTGGCAGGGGGTCCCAAAGGTGCCAGATTAGAGAGGTTCAACCTGTAGTAAATAAATGAATTAATTTGAGTAAAGATATAGACTACACTAAAAGTCGGCAAGTTTTTCTTTTGGTAAATCCCAAGATTATGCTCAGAATTCTTCAATTCCAGATACACTCTGTCAGCAGGGTTAAATTTGCATTGACGCAATTGTAAATGTGATCTGTTTAACCACATTAATACAAGTATGTTAAAAGGTATTTGCTTAAATATTTGAGTTGATTCCTTATAGTCTCTGTCGATATGTCAACTCCTACTAATAATGTAGACACAAAGCAATCTGTTCGGTGGTTTTTTTTACTCTCAGTTTAGTTTATTATTTATGAAGTTATAAAGTAGTTACTAACTTGTATTGATTAGTGGCATGATGCTTGCACACTTTATGTTCTTTTTTAGCCAATTGAAGCCTTTATAAGATTTGCCCTGAGCATAAATGGAGACTGTGGATCAGATCCTGAGCTGGTATAAATCAATGTGGCTCCATTAAGGTCAATATAGCTGATTTGGTTTGTACCAATTGAGGATCTGGCCTTATATCACTCCTACAAAGCCATATATTTATCCCTCAGGCAGAAATAAAAATTACTGTAAAGGTTTTCATGTTTTATAATTGGATTGTAAGCAAAAGAATTTTTCACTCTACTAATTACATTAAACATTACAGTCAAGGTGTCTGTATTTAGAGCAAATTCTTAATCTGGAGGGAGAAATACACTCTTTGATTTTGTTTATTTGTTCTTTTTTGGATACATCTGCTACAATCTCATTCATAATTGCTTTGTATTGAGGACTGAAAAAATATTGGATTTATTAGGTGTGCAGTATGTATACAGCTGTGATGTAAAATACAAGCCCATTTCCTCAAAACAGCCAACAGCCCATTTTTAATATTTAGAGCAATAGTTATGTGTAAGGAGAGAGATTTAAATATAGGCCTAGAGCCTACATTTTTAAAAAATGGGGTTTGTGGTCTCAAAAGTATCAAGTATTTTTAGGTGCCTAGTTTACGACATCTGAAAGGGTGCTCATCACTCCCTGAAAATCAGGCTCCTGCAACTTGGGTACCCAAAATAACTTGACATTCTTCAGTCAAAGAAGGGTGGATTGTTTGTTTCTTTGTTTGTTAATTAAATACTGTTGCAAAATGAGCTAGGAGCTTCGCAGTCATAAAGTAAGACAAAAAGAAGCTCTCCCATCAGTATAGCATCTTCACTTAAGGCAGTGGTTCCTAAACTTTTCGGCATCACGCCCCCTTTTTGATTTTTGAGAAACCCTCATGCCCCCCCATCCCAAAAAAAAGCAGCAAAACTTGGGATGGGATTGACGGGGGGGGGTGTGGCTGGGTTGCCTCGCGCTCCCCCTGGAATTTCTTCGTGCCTTCCCCAGGGGGGCACGCCCCCCAGTTTGGGAACCCATGACTTAAGGGCTGCAGCAGCATGCTGCACTGATCAGTGCAGCATGCTGCTGCAACCCTTAAGTGAAGATGCTACACTGGTGGGAGAGCTTCTTTTTTCAGTGGCGTTAATCTGTTCTCTGAGAGACGGTAGCTATATTGAGGGGTGAAGCCCTTCCTCTGATGTAGAACTCAGGAATGTGGATTTTTCACAGCCCTGAGAATTATATAGTTCCACCATTGGAAGTCTGTAGTTTAGATCAGTGTTTCTCAACCAGTGATACAAGTACCCATAGTGGTTCTCGAGAGACATCTGTGGGGTACATCAACACAACTGAAATTTGGAGAAAACTGAATTTTTGTTTTAAGTTTACAGTGAGTTATTATTTTTGTACTTTTTACACCCAAAAATTTCATCGTCTACCCGGCTATGATTAAGTTGTTTAAACAAATGTGTTGCAATGGTAGAAAAAAATGTTGTGTGTCTGAAAACTGTAAGTACTGGGAGTACTTATAATTTTTTTTTAAAAGGGGGTGTATATATATATATATATATATATATTTTAAAGGGGTACTTTATAAAAAAAGGTTGAGAAACACTGGTGTAGATTTGGTCTATGATGCTCAGTATAAATGATCTGGGAGCCCTTAATTTGCACCTGTTCTTTTTTTTCCTTTGGGAAGAATTGGGCATCTCAATAGGTTATCTTCTACCTGTGCCCAGTATTCATACATGTTCTCACCAATCATATCATTAAATGTTTACTCTCTCTTTACTCTTCATTCCCCCCAGATTTCAGAGTTTGGAATACTGGACAAAGACACTAGGCTTCACTCTATTACTTTTTCAGTTTGGTGGCCTAGTCCAGTCATTAATGACATTAAGTATTGTTATAAGTATTACAGAAATTGACATATCTCCTTCATGAAGTAGGGCAGCCTGCCTGCATCCCAAACTCCTCATCCCTGGCAGAACACCAGAGCCTGAATCCCCATCCAGATTCCTCACCCTCCCATTCCTCAACCCTCAGCCCCAGCCTGAGCCCCCTCCATAGCCCAAACTCCCCAGCCCCACCCCAGAGTCCTCATTCTCCTCACACTTCAACCATCTGCCTACCCTGAACCTCCTCCCACACTCTGAATCCCTCCACCCCACTCCATTAATTTTGTTATATGCACCAATATGGAGGTGATTTGTCCACATTACCTCCGTACTGGTGCACTTAATGAGATTCATCCCACACGAGTGAGAACAATTCGAGAGAACACGGTGCCACCTGTGTAGTCACGTGAGACTCAACCCAGCCAAGATCTGGGCATCAGGTCATGAAATCAAAACTGGATTCTGCCAAATCAGGCTTTGTCTTGTGCTAATCAGACCAGTAAGATGCCTGTAATAAGGGGAACAGAGGGTTGTAGGTGGTGATAATATCTGAATTTATTTTGATCACTCCATAAGACAGGCAGTGTTTGAATCCCCCTGATGCTGTCCTGCTGGTAAATGTGTGTGAAGTTATACAGTCTCTGACCGTGCTCTTGTGGCCTGATTCAAAGCCTGTTGAAGTCAGTGGGCCGCATTCAGTTGAATTCAGTGAGCTTTAAGGCTCTTACGCAATAAATTTGAAAGTAAAGAAAAAATTGCTTTTATGATCTTAAAATGGAAGTATATTTCCCTATTTGCTTTGTGTACGCAATTTTGCTTATAAATTATAATTTGTTATCTTCAGGATGTCAATATACTTCCCCTTAGTTGTGTTTTCTAATCAAATTTTTAATCAATTGTCTGAATAGAACCTTTCACTCTGAACAGTCTTAATTAACGAGAGTCGTTAGCCAGCTCCCTTTTTAATGAGCTATATTAATCTGCTTACAGGTTTCCAAATGGAATTTAATCAGTTTACGTTGTAACAAATTACATGGGCAATTTTCTTTTCTGGTCTGTTTGTTTCTTTTACTCAGAGCTCCTGTTCTGAATATTTTATAAACATAGATGATGTGATTCATGTTCTAGCACTGTGTTTTAATAGGATGTTTAAGGTTATATCCCAATACAGACAAGAGTTTTCTTTAAAAAAAGAAAAGCAGAAGGTAGTCATGACCTTGAAAGCAATCTTTACCTTATACAGTGTAAAATCTTTGGGGCTGTCAATAAAAGCTGGTTTGCCATTACAAAAAGCAAGTATTCTATTAAAAAATGTGTAAAGTTTTGAAAGGTCTTTATTACAACAGTAGCCTTTAATAAGGCTGGACTTGTGAGGTTAATTGCTTTGGTCCAGCAACACTTTCTTAATATAACTTATCTCCCAAAAATAGTTATATTAAACCTCTTTAAAGTTGAATGAAATATTTCAAATTCATTAAAGTTTTTACTTAAAGAGATTGAAAAATCATAATACCAAATAGTGAGGTACATCTTAATACTCGGAGGGATGAAAAAAAACATTCAACTATAAGAAAAACATGCAACTGTCAGAAAATTGAAGTGGAAGCACACTTAGAACAAAGAGAAATCACTATATATAGTTACATTTTATTATCCTTTTAAGATTATGAGGAGCAGGGTGACTGAGGATTTGATTTCATGAATCTAGTTCACTGAGATAGCCCAATGATTATCCCACTGTGCCAAGAAATTAAGCTGATCAAAATTTAATCAGGTTCTGATGGAAAATGCAATACAAATAATGCATTTTTATGTTCAATTTGTAGTGAAAACTGCTGCAGTGCTCTTGGTAACATGTATTGTGTGATGTTACAGAATGTTGGCCATGTATATCTTAATTATCATCCCACTGACATTTTCTTATACTAATCTTTTATGCATAGATTTGAGAAATACTCATTATTCTTGAAGAGTTTAAAGCTTGATCTAACCTCCATTCATGTCAATGGAAGCTCTCCTGTTGACTTCAGTGTGAGTTAGAGTGGTCCTCTAGCTTTTCTGGGCTCAAGAGATTTCTAATAATACTTTTTTGTTTTCTGTTTCATTGATGTGACATAAGGCACCTGATCTGAGCACTGAATTTTTCAATATACTGTAGTAATATTGTAAAATACACCAAAAGGTTATGATTAACAAATTATTATGATTAAAAGCTCCAGTTTAGAAAAGCACTTTATCACATGATTCACTCAAACCATGTACTTATCCTGTTATCAAATTTAGTAGAACATAAATGCATGTTTAAAGTTAAGTGTGCTTTCCTGAATAGGAATGCTTTCCTGAACCACATCCTCCCCTGGTGCACTGCCACTATATTTATCTGGATGACCATAGGTACTGGCAATTGCATCTCCTATTTCCCACGGATTGTCATTCCTGGCCAATGGGAGCAGCAGGAAGCAGGAAGTGGTGCGGACTAGGATACTGCTTCCCGCAACTCTCTTTGGCGAGGAACAGTGATCTTCAGCCATCGGGAGCTGCAATCACTGGTACCTATCAGGGTTAGCTCCTGGCGGGCCCCCTCCACTGTATTCACTTGCATGGCTGCAGGTGTAATCCACACACCTAGTGTGGTTTACTGTCCCATGTAGTGAGCGTTGCAGCCTAAACTGAGAGCAAGCTGGCTTTACAGCTCAATTTGAAGAGGCTTCTACACTAAGCTCCAGAGATCCCAGGTTCAGGTCCACCTGCTGATGGTTACAAGTGGTGGAGCTGCTGGGAAGCCTCTACAGCTTGAGCTATAAAGCCAGTTTGCTCTCAGTTTAGGTTGCAGAGCTCACTTGTTCTTATCTCTTGCTGTAAGTGGTCTAAATGCCACCACATGGGATATTGAACCACACTAGGTGTGTGGGTTACACCTGCAGCCATGCAGGTGAATACAGTGGTGGGGGCCTGCCAGGAGCTAACCCTGATGGACCAGATCTGGCTTGTGGGCTGGTATTTGCCCAACCCTGTCCTACGTGCTGACAGCATAGGCTGTTCTGTCCAGGACATAAGCGCAGACAGTGTGTCCCTGCCCTGCAGTGGGTTCTGCTAGTGTGACTCCATGTTGGCATAAGGGTGCCTTCTAGCAGCTCTCATTGGGGGATAGGAGCAAGAGTCCCTCTAAGCTGCATGGCAGCATGGCCCTACAGCTGCTTAAGCAGCTCAATGCACGGAGCTCTGAGCCCCTGGATGGCTGGGGCTGATTAAGCAGCTGCAGGTCAGTGCTGCTTCGCAGCTTAGAGGGAACCTTGGATAGGAGCCAGAGGGTTCATCTACATGGCAAAAAATAACCAAACAGAAAAGCAGGTGAAGCTAGTCTCAGAGCCCAGGTCAACTGACTTAGGCTTCTGGAGCAGGGCTAAAAGGAGCAATGTAAATATTACTGTTCCATCGGGGCCTGGCTTAGAGGCCCTGCCTCCCTCTCTCAGGTTTCAGACCCTGGACTCTACACTGCTATTTTTAGTCCCTTAGCAGGAGCCTTGTAAGCATACCAGGTAGATGTACCATAGGGACAAACAGAGAGAAGATGGAATGCATACTGGAAAATCCACAGAAGGAAAACTGTATAGGTAATAGGTTTGTTGAGTTTTTATATTTGTTGGTGGTTTTATAGTTGGTTTCTTGGGAGCATCCTGGAAGAAGTGAATTTTTGATATCCTGTTTAGTGTAGAGTTGTAAAAGAGAAAATGTAGTTAGATATTGTAAAAATTACTTGCTGTGACTTCCTAGCAAATGCTAGAATAAAACAGATTTACAACATTGTTGCAAACGTCTATTGGTGACTAATGCTCATGAGTATTTTACATAGAGTATGCAGTCCTCTTTATTCTATTCTTTAATACTGAGATAAGTGTACTAAATGTTTTCTTTCCTGTGTAATTTGATTATAAAAAAACTAATCCTCAAACAGTATCAAAATGACAACTTGAAACTTTAGCCACAAGGGAAGATTATTGCTCTTGATAAGAATTCAGCATTTGCTACCAACTGATAATCTTTTCATATTATTTTAAACACTTTAAAAAACAAATTTACCAAAAGCAGAACAGCAATTTAAAGACCCAGAATACAATTATCAGACATGACAATACTGTAATAATCTCAGAAAAGAATACAAAATAAGTTGCTCTCTTAGGACATGTGGAAGGGAATCCCCTTTTTAAAAGCTTTAGAGGGGTAGCTGATTTAGTCTGTAACTAGAAAAACTTAAAAAACAAACAAATAGTCTAGTAGCACCTTAAAGACTAACACAACATGTAGATGGTATCATGAGCTTTTGTGGGCATAACCCACTTCTTCAGATGACTGGAGTATTAAAAGTCTTGGATCTGGATTTTAATACTCCAGTCATCTGAAGAAGTGGGTTATGCCCACAAAAGCTCATGATACCTTTTTTTAAAAAGATATTTCATGATGCAGTCCCCTGTCTGGTTAAAATTCACATTGATTTAAATGAGACTTGAGCTGCAATGGGATTTCAGGTTCTAGTTCTAAACAAAGTGCCCAGCTGTTCAACACATACAGTTTATAGGGCTTTAGAGATTTTTGCTATAGCGTTTGTTGGGAGCAGGATGGAATTCTTTAGACACTGATCCTGCAGACAGTCCTAGGTGTGCTTAAGTTCAGTTGGGCAGCTGGCATGCTGAATAGTAATCCGTTGCAGAAGTGCCTGTCAATTTGAGGAGGAGGGAATTAGTTGTTTGGAATTTGGGAGGGAAGGGGGGGCTTACTGTGGTATAGCTTTATGAGTTCATCTCACTCTGGCATGGATTAATTTACAACTGTTTAGAAATAGACTTCAGTAAAGAAGATTAGTGAAATTATTGTTGACAGTCCATATAAAAAAATGCTCCAGCACTTTTTAAATCCTTGTGCTTTCATAACTAAACATCTTGAATAGACAGCTAAGCTAAGAAAAAGAAAATTTTAATGGTCTTAGTTTACTTTTTTTTAACATAGTTACCACCAGGAAGGGGAGCCATTTTCATGACACTGAGTCTTTTCCATGTATTTATCTTGAATTTTTTTTCTCTTTAATTTAGGATGCCATTTTCATGCTGAAAAAAACAGTATGAATAATCCCCATTAAAGTAGGTAGAGATTGTTCTAGTTATTTGGAATTGTATACTTAAATCCAGAAGACAGATTATATAAATGAGTAAGCATGAAATTCTGCTTTTTTGCATCAACATAAATATGAATTAGTTTAACTATCTTAAATCAGAATTTGGCCCTTTTTTAATTCACTCCCTCCAGTAGAAATATTTATTTACTTCTGTGTGGCTGAAATTTTACCTCTTGTAAAACTATGTATATAATTTTTCTGTTATTGTTTGATCTAATTTCAGGTTATGGGATGATGGAATTATTGACCCAGCTAATACAAGACTTGTTTTAGGCCTGAGTCTCAGTGCAGCACTAAATGCACCCACCAAGAGGACAGAATTTGGAGTTTTCAGGATGTGATCTAAATGGCTTTTCAGAACATCCTGGTACATTTTTAATCAGATAAAGATCAAATATACACAATTTATTCTGAAAAGTTTATAACAATTTTCACACCATGCTTGAGTATTTTTAGTATAATCTGGGATTGTGCATACATTATGTCTGTAATACTGAATCTTGCATTTGGATGAATAAATTGTAACCAACAGCATTAAATTAGATCTGTTTGTTAGAGAAGCACTGCCATAATATCTTTTAACTATTAAAATTATGTCCATGAAATGAGCTCTGTTCCTGTCTGTGTTTTCTCCTTTAAAGTCCACATTTTACCTCCAAAATGTAGAAGTTATTCATACAGTGAGAGAAACCACACCCTTCTGATGCTACTCTTCTGCAAAGAGAATTAGTGAAGACACTCATTGAGCACAAGACTGCATGAAATTGTATACTGTGTACTTATTAATCATCAGCATTCTGGCTTTGGGTTTTTTTTCTCCAACATACATTACTTTTCTTTATTATCACCTGAAATCAAAACATGTATCAATTAATCTGATGGATGCTAGCCAAAATGCATTAACCTTGTTGGGAGAGGTACAAATAGCACATTGGTGACAGAGTTGTTGAGTTCTCAGCACTTTTGAAAATTGAACCATCATCTCAGGTGCCTTAGACCCCTTCCTGGCAGTGTGATCCTCCTGGGGAATTTGTGGTTCCATATGTGCTCAGCAGTCTGCCCACCTCGCTCACTATGCCAAACTTTAAATAAATGCTTAAATCTCATTGACTTTAATGGGTTTAAGCATATGCTTAAATGCTTTGTTGAATCAGAGCTTAACATTTCAGTGTAATGTGATGCTTTGTTAGAGTTCTAAGGCTAACATATTTTTATGTATCTTTAATCAAATGTAGCTTGCAGAGCTTGAATGTCAAGCATGGCAATTGCTCTTTCCAGAGTTAGGGATTGAAGATTTTGCCATGTGTCACTGAAAAAGTAATTTTTCCTTAGCTTGGTACTCAGAATGTCCAAACTCAGATAGCTGAATGCCAAATAAGGTAACAAGTGCTGCTACTTATGATTGGAGACCAAATACCTGCATAACTCAGCTACTCAGATGCTGATTCTCTCTAGTCCTTCCTTTGGCCTAGAAAGATTGCCATCTAGAAAAAAATACCAGGAGAGTGTGTCAGTGCTGTCTTTCTCTTGATTATAAAGGAGACAAGTTCACCTGGTTCCAGTAGAATGAAGGAAAGAAATTCACCTGGCTATCCCTCATCTAGACTCTGTGGGGAATGAAACAGGAAGGTTATCTGGAGAAGTGGACGGTCATTGAAATGGACCTGAATATTGAATACAGGCAGTCCCCGGGTTACATGGATCCGACTTACATCAGATCCCTACTTACAAATGGGGTGAGGCAACCCCGCACTAGCTGCTTCCCCCCAGCAGACCAGGGAGACGCGAAGCTAGCTCCCCCCCCCCCCCCCAGCAGACCAGGGAGACGTGGAGTGGCTTTTCTCAGCAGACACCTCAGCTTGAGAATAAAGGACTGAGGGAAGTGAGGTGTGGAAGAATAAAACTGAGCTCTGGAGAAATGTTTGGCTAGAGTTTCCACCAAAATATGTACCAGTTCCGACTTACATACAAATTCAACTTAAGAACAAACCTACAGTCCCTATCTTGTACGTAACCCGGGGACTGCCTGTACATGTAAGCCAGCAACAGGCCAAATATTAGGTCCCATGCATAGCCCCGCTTTGCACAAAAGTCTCCCATTTTTACCTGTGTCTGTGAAGCTGTCTACACAGCAGCATTATTTTGGAATAACTGACATTATTCCAAAATAACAAAGAGCATGTCTATGCTGGAAGTCATTATTTTGAAATAGTGGTGAGCTGGAAGACTTCTTACTCTGACTCCTATAATCCTCATTTCACGAGAAGTAAGAGAAGTCAAAGGAATAGTGTTCTTCCTTTGACTTCCTGCTGTGTAGACAGTGCCAAAAGCTGAATTAAGCTATTTCGACTTCAGCTATGCAATTGACGTAGTTCAAGTTGCGTAGCTTAGTTTGACTTTTGTCCTGCTTTGTAGACATGCCCTAAGTGATCAGATATCAATTCCTTCTGTTCTGTAAGAAGTTTTTCATTCTGCTTCATTAAAAGGTTTTTTCCACAGCAGTGGATATGTCCTCTCAATGCCATACCAATGTGGACATTCCTCATACTGTGTTTCGACTCTCACGTGTAGAGTTATAAGAGGTATATTTTAGTAGTTAAAACTTCACTAGGGCAAAGAGCTGTATTTTGTTATTTATTCTTGTACTCGATATTGCATAGCAAAGTTTTATAACTGGGGTTGGAAGTACTCTGCCCCAGGCAGCTTGCTTCTGAATATATGGAGGGGCTCTCCTGAAACCCGTATGAAAGTAGCAGAAAGACAGTATATAAAATAAAACCAACCAGCCGTTCCTGAAAATGAAAGCGAAGGAGAATATATATCACCAATGATTGTTCAAATAACTACATTACTTGAGGCTTTCAAGTTCTTGCCTCCTTTTTACTATTTCAGTCAGATGATCTGTCATTTAGCCACCTGATCTGGTAGACCAGTGATTTAAACAGCAAGGAATTACTTTGGCATAATATACTATGCACAGAAGTATTCTCACAGAGAGAATAGTAATGAAATAATTCTGAGTAATCAATAATCTTGAGATATAGCTAATGAAAGTGGATACGTTTATATGGATTCATGCCTCAGAGAATGTTCCCTTCCTGTTGCTTGTTATAATGTGAAGGAATAGTTATTTACTTTCACTGCGGTATCTTCAGGCTAATATATGTGTAACCTCAAGTCAAAACATGTCTCTGGATAAATGGGACTGTTTGATTCTAATAAAACATATCTCTTGAAATAAGCCCGCCATAGAATTCATCAGCACAAGCTTTGGCAAGCCCCACCAACATCTGTCTGTTGAGAGGAAGACATGAACTTTCCCTGAACACTAATTAAATAATTATCATTTCCCCACAATGTGTAAAACTGCTTCTTAGATAATCTTTTCATATTAGCATCATGTAGTTTGTACATGGACATTTATTTCACACTGGATAGAAAATGAAATAACTGACAGATGAGCCACCACAGAGTGCAGTCAGAGACCACTGGCTATGAAACTTGAGGTGTTATAACATCTGATGTTGTTATGGAACATGTTTACACTGATCCTGATCCTCTGTTATTTAAATACTTAAATATTTTAATTATTTAAATTTGCATGGAAATTAATGTAGCTGGGGTGCAAAGAACATGAGCTCATGAAATTAAGCAGTAAAGAAATAAGGAGTTTTGTACAAGAGATGGCTGACAAATATGACAGCCATTGTTTGCCTTTCAGTCATCCCTTGGGAGAGTTCTGTTAGTGGATGACAGCTTTAAAATGTAAGTATATAAACACAGGAGTCCCACTAGCAGAGGGCACTAGGTAGAGTCGATTGGAAACTTTTCAGTCAAACATATTTTTTTGTACACAAAAATACTATTGTCAAAATCAAAATTTAGAAAATACATGTTGATTTTGATGAAATTTCAGTTGGGAAAAAATGACATTTCAATTTTTTTTCAAAATGAAATGCTTTGTAAAATATTAAGAGCAACATTTAGAAGAAAATCACAGCTGGAATGTATCGTTTCCATTTTATCAAAACAAAATGTTTTGATTGACCCAAAACAAAAGTTGGAATGCTATTTCATGAGAAATTTTGAATTTTTGGGGTTTAGTTCCATTTTGGATCCCCCTTCCTCTGAAATTGTGGAATTTCCCAGAAATTTCCACATTCTCTAGTACCAGGTTCTTATAGGAAACTGAAAAGTATTCACTTACCCAATAGACTTAGTGATAGAAATGTAGCCGTGTTAGTCTGGTGTAGCGGAAACAAAAAACAGGACTATGTAGCACTTTAAAGACTAACAAGATGGTTTATTAGGCGATGAGCTTTTGTGGGCCAGACCCACTTCCTCAGATCAAATAGTGGAAGAAAATTGTCACAACCATATATATCTTAGGATATATATGTGTGTATATATATATATATATATATATATATATATATATATATATATATACACACACACCAAAGGGTATATTGTATCCTTTGGTATATATGGTTGTGACTATTTTCTTCCACTATTTGAGCTGAGGAAGTGGGTCTGGCCCACGAAAGCTCATCACCTAATAAACCATCTTGTTAGTCTTTAAAGTGCTACATAGTCCTGTTTTTTGTTCCAAAAGACTTATTCCCCACATATTTGTAACAGATTGGGGAGGGATTTAATCCTGCCCTAAGAGCCTGAGTGGCTGTTTGGAAGATTAAAGCAGGACTTAAAAAATGGAGATACCTATCTCCTATAACCAGAAGGGACCTTGAAAGGTCATTGAGTCCAGTCTCCTGCCTTCAAAGCAGGACCAAGTACCATCCCTGACAGATTTTGCTCCAGATCCCTAAATGGCCTTCTCAAGGATTGAGCTCACAATCCTGGGTTTAGTAGGCCAATGCACAAACCACTGAGCTATCCTTCTACCTCCTTAGTTGACTTAATTGGTGCATAGACTATCTGGTGGCTTTGTGCACAGGAGTTAATAGCAAATTTGTGTAAGTCAGCCCGGAAAAGTTGCTGGTTTCCTGGTTTTCTCTCTGGATTTTTCTGATATAATGTTTGTAACTTGAATGTTCTTGATAGTTTCTATGTGGCTAGAGTCCCATGAGAAGTGATCTCTTCTCCTAAGAGGATATCAGATCTTTCTTGCTTGCCTCTGTTCCCAATTATTTATTCAATCACAACAACCCTTAATTTAAAATAAATTTCCTTTGCTTTTGTAGATTTCAGTGATTTAATACATGTTACTGTGCTGATTCAGGAAGCCAATAGAATAACAGTTTAGTTTAAAGGTTTTTTTTAAAATGTAGGTGTCTTGATTAATTTGGAAAACACTTAAGCAAGCCCATTTGTGTTCAGCAAAACATTGAAGCATGTGCTTAAAGCTACATGTCTACTTTCAAGGCTCTGATTTAGCAAAACACTTGATCATATGCTTAACTTTTATCTTTAAGACTCATTCTTAAAAACAAGTCCAGCTGTGTATGTACTTCAAGCAAAAGAGTAGAATAATATGCTTGCATCCAAACTACTGAATAAATATTGTTACTTTGATTTCTGCTTTAAAATATTAGGATTGTACAGCAGAAATCTGCATTATTTTCTAATTGAAGAGGTTTAGGAGAAGCTTACAATATGGGTAACTAGGAAATGAACTTGGTATCTAAAAAGCTGATAGTCATTACATGTATTTCCTATTCAGATTTTATCTGCAATGAGTGTAGAACATGAAGATGTTTGAGTGACTGATATTTCTGAAGATTAGTATTTGATAATGAAAGGCATGTAGTCCTGCCTCTCCTTATTGATTTAATGCTAAGTACCTGGCGATAAGGAGGTCTGTGATGCTATAACACTCAACTGCATTTTTAGCGATAGGACTCATTAGGTCTTGATACAATGCCAGAAACTGCTTACCATATTTGTGGAATAATGACATTTACATTATTTTTGCACTGGGGTTTCTGTGGCTTATGCCATTTTTATGCTTGTTGATTATTTTATTTGGTATTTTCTATATATGCATTCTCTTGAACTTTGCACTCTTGAATTTTTATTGTGGTAGATGTGCAAGATGTACAAAAATAGCTGAGTATGAATCTAGACACAGCAGTAGGTTATATTGTAATTATAGATTTGGAGCAAGTAATAATCTTGAATGTGGAGAAATATGAATAACAATTTCAATTTTTAAAATAAAGTGCAAGTCCCTAACCTGAATATATTGCAGAGCTTTTAAAATTCTTTTAAGAAAAAAAAAGCTGAGGTTTTGGGATTTTGGCCACCTCCCTCTTTTGTATTAATCACATCAAATGTTTGTTTTCAGTACAGGTCAAGATTTACTCTTAGGCTGCATCTATCTAGACTGGCATAATTTTACGCAAATGATTTGCTTTAGTGCAAAAGCATCCATGCCAATGCAGACGCTCTCTTGTGCAAGAAAGCTCCGATGGCCATTTTAGCCATCGAGCTTTCTTGCGCAAGAAATTAACGTTGCTGTCTACACTGGCCCTCTTGCACAAGAATACTTGTGCAAGAGGGCTTATCCCTGAGCGGGAGCGTCAGAGTATTTGCACAAGAACCACTGATTTTGTACATTACAAAGTCAGTGTTCTTGTGCAAATACTCACGGCCAGTGTAGACAGGCAGCAAGATTTTGCACAAAAACAGCTGCTTTTGCACAAAATCATGCCAGTCTAGATGCAGACGATTCGGGTATGTCTGCACAATAGAGGAAGATCGAAGCTGTCACTGTCAATCTTCCAGGATTCAGATTAAGGATCTAGTTAAGACAGCTAATTCAAAGTGAGGGGGGCACTCTGGTCAATGCCAGTAACCCTGCTTTCACAAGGAGTAAGGGAAGTTGAAGGAAGAGTGTTATTCCTTCAACTTCCTGCAGTATAGACAGCGACAAAAGTTGAGTTAAGCTACTTTGACTTCAGCTACGCAATTAAGATAGCTCTGTCCTGTAGTGTAGACATACCCCTAGATTGGTAGCTAAAGGACAGCTTAAGTTTTAATATTTTTACAGGGGTAAGAAAACAAAGAATCAAAATCACAGCCTATCTGTACATGATGGTCTGAGGCTTTGTTTTTGAGCTCAGGCTTTTAGCTAAGCAACAGGACAGCCATAAGCTGAGAAACCAGTCTTGGCCCATTCCAAGACAGTCATATTGAAAGAACTTAAAAAACTTTAATACTCCAGTCATCTGAAGAAGAGGGTTGTGCCCACGAAAGCTCATGATACCATCTATGGCTACGTCTACACTGGCATGATTTTCCAAAAAAGTTTTCCATTAAAAGCATTTCCAGAAAAGCACGTCTAGATTGGCAGGATGCTTTTCCGCAAAAGCACTTTTTGCGGAAAAGTGTCCGTGGCCAATCGAGACGCACTTTTCTGCAAAAAAGTCTCGATCACCATTTTTGTGATCGGGGCTTTTTTGCAGAAAACAAATCTCTGCTGTCTACACTGGCCCTTTTGCGCAAAAGTTTTTTGGAAAATGACTTTTGCCCGAACGGGAGCAGCATAGTATTTCTGCAAAAGCACTGACAATCTTACATGAGATCGTCCGTGCTTTTGCGGAAATTCAAGCAGCCAGTGTAGACAGCTGGCAAGTTTTTCCGCAAAAGCAGATGATTTTGCGGAAAAACTTGCCAGTCTAGACACAGCCTCTATGTTTTGTTAATCTTTTAAGGTTCTGCAAGACTATTTGTTGTTTTTTAAGTTTTTCCAGTTACAGACTAACTCAGCTAACTCTCTGAAGATATTGAAATAAGGCAATTTTGGAGTTGTTAGAAAGGCCATCTAATCTGTCACCTCCAGATAAAGGGAAAAGCCTAACATATTTAAAGGAAACTTAGGATGATAGCTTTCTGTCTGGCAAGGACTTACTTATCAATAGCTGGGGTTATGAAATCCTCATTGTTTTGTCATTATGCTCCCCATCTCTATTTATCTGTCTGGTTTTTTGATTGTTTCTGTCTCCTGTATAATTAATTTTGTTGGGTGTAAACCAGTTAAGGTGGTGGGATATAATTGTTTACATAATTACGTTCCGGTATCAGAAGGATAGCCACGTTAGTCTGTAACTTTAAAATAACCAGTAGTCCTGTGGTACCTTAGAAACTAGCAAAAATACATAGTATCATGAACTAATTAAGGGGGCTGGATGTGTCCCATTCAAAGCTTTTGACATGAAAATGTGGATTTTAAAGGCAAGAGAAATTGGCTTTGTAATGCATGAACCAGTTAATGTATTTATTCAAGCCCAAGGTAATAATTCATCAAATTATCCTTTTCCACCAGCAGTGATGATTTTAGCTGATATTCTTACTCCTGAGGGTGACAGAGATGGAAAGAGAACAATTGTTGTTGTTGTCAGAGTGTGTCCTGGGACCATATGCTGTTAGAATGTATACTTCTGTAGTGCTGGCTGGAGTAATCTCTTGGTGGCATTGCAATGTTCTGCCATAGTAGAAGAAATAAGGCAGATCTCCCTAGAAACCTTTGGCAGAGGATTGCAGACTACCTCCATGACAGTTTCAGTGAGCTCTCTATGGAGAATTCATGGGACATCCTGGTGCACATACATTGCTGAAAAGCAGATAACAATGGTACTGTTTGGTTGTTCCACTACCTCTTTTAGCACAAGTAAAAACTGTAATCAACAGATGTGACTGCTACTCTGAAGGTTCTAGCCCTATAATTTAAAAACAAACTACATCCTTCCCCAGCATTAGGCTCACCCATGCTTGACTGGTGGGACTGCAGTGAGGTCAGAAACATGTCCTGGTTCACTGCACAGCTAGATCCACTAAGTTGCTTGTCCCCCATACTCCTCTTCCTTGCTGTTCATTGTGCAGGGTCTGGGGCAAACCCCTTTGCAGTATCCATGGTGAGGTCTCTGCAGCTTTGCAAAAGATTGATTGTTGGTCTCCTTTTTCTGCTGGCACACCTGCTGCAGTTCCTTAGCTTTTAAGCAGCACTGCTGCTGGTCCCTCTTATAGCCTTTCTCTGAAATGTTGACATTTTTATGGCTCGATCAGACCTGTGCCTGCACAGCCTCCTCTCTCCACAAACCAAGAAGATCCAGCACCTATTTACTACAGGCAAGAGCATTCTGCAGCATGGTCAGCTGGGCAGTTGCTAGGTGTGCTCCCCACACGGGGAAATCAGGAAAAGGAACTTCAAGGCTAGTAAGGGTGCAACTCATCAGCACCCTAACCTCGAAATAAGATACACAATTTGTGTAATGCAAATTGTGTAGCTTATTTTGAGTCTATTTTGAAATAACACACTATTTCGAGCCATTCCTTAACCCTTGTTCAAAGAGATTTACAGGGATGGTGAAATAATGCACCTGTTATTTTGAAAAATATTTCAAAACGACAGGTGCATTTCTAAGACGCGGGGTAGCTATTTTGAGATACCTTGGTATCCTGAAATATATCTGCTGTGTAGATGTACCCTAACAGTTCATTTAAGTATCTCTGACTAACTACTTCAACCTTAACTTTACACCATTTGGGGAGATGCTGTTATTAAGTTGGTGTAGCAGGACAGTTACATCTGCAGGAGTGAAATTTTAAGTCTAGACACATCCAGTTAGGTTGACATAAGTGATCTTGTGTGGACTTAACCACGCAGTGTAGACCAGACCTTAACTTTTCCATTCCAACCAAAACCCAATATCCTAACCCCCCAAACCTTTTTAGAGGCAAAAACTGCTTATGTGCTAGTGCAGGGAATGCCCTCCCAGAAGTGAGAGAGCAAGATGCTAGCCATATTTTTGAGCCCCCATGTCTGCTGCAAGGCCTGCAAGAAGTCAGTAAATGAATAAAGACTGTATTGAGAGGCAGTCAGGGATAGAGAAAATTATATATTTAAAACAAACAGAAAAAGACAAATATCCTTTAAAATTATAGCCTTCTCCCCTGTCACAGATGAATTAAGACTCTCAATGTGAATCTTTATGGCAGAGCATATATATATAGGCTTTCCTCAAGACCCCTGTCTCATTCAGTGCACTGATAGATCACGCTGTAAAACAGGGTTGAGTAGGGATGGAAGCATTTGGCTACAGGATCCCTGCCTTATTGTTGCACAAGCTGGAAGGTGTGTAGTGAATGATGCAGAGGCTACAAGAAGAGAAAAAACGGTCTTATGAGTAAGGCAGTTGAAGGCTGGCCTGGAGAATTGCATTATCTCTCTGCCTCTGCCAGATAGTTCCTATGTGGTGTTGGATAGTTCAGTCACTTAAACTAAACTTTTCACACCTGGGTATTAACTGCATGTTCTTCATTTTATGGCTGTCCAATGTAAAACTTTGGGAAAGTCACCAGCCAGCAAACCTGGGCAATAGTGTGTTTGAATAAAAGCTGCACCGACACAAAATCACAGTGCAGAGAGTCTGTATCCCTTATTAGTGAGAGCTTTCTAGTCACTTCATGGGTACCTCGCGGCAGGAGCCCCGAGCAGAAACCTGCTGCTTTAGACACCCACGGACTTCGACAAATATTTTGAAAAATCTGATGTTTCCTTTAGATTTTCCTCCAATTCCCTTGGCCCCCCAACTCGCTTTCCCTCTGGGTTCCAGGGGTCAGGCGGGAACTCGCATAGCTCTGGGTGGCCAGGGGGGACCCAGACAAGCCACTCAGGACAGGCTTGTGGCTTGCCCCTGAGCTCCCTACCCGGCTGGAGGCTGAGGTCACTGCCTGCAGCCAGGAGCGTTCTCCAGCAGGGCTCGCTGCCAGCGCCGGAGCCCGGGAGGGGGCCATTGACGTAGCGCGGTGCAAGGGCTCTGGTAACAGGTGACCTCCCCCCCCACTCCCCGCCCCGCGCGCTCTATAAAGGGGCCTGGCGGCTCCACTGCGCTTCAGCACCATGGAGAGCGCCCGGCTTCTAGCTCTCCTGGGCGCCAGCCTCCTGCTGCTGCTCGGGGCCCGCGGCCAGGAGGAGCCGGAGCTGCAGCCTCGCGCCCTGGACCTCTACTCCACCATGGAGGACACGTCCCACGAGAAAGAGCTGGTAGGTGCCCGCGCCCGGGGGAGCGCAGCCGAGCCGAGTGCCCAACTACTGGGGAGGCAGGGCTAGGTCCTTCCGGGAGCTCCGTGGCTCGGTCCCCAGGGGCAGCAGGCAGCCCCCGGCGCTCTCACCCTTTGTGTGTCCGCAGATCGAGGCGCTGCAGGAGGTGTTGGAGAAGCTGAAGAGCAAGCGGATCCCCATTTACGAGAAGAAGTTCGGCCAAGTCCCCATGGTGAGTGAGTGCGGATCCGAGCCACGCCTCGGGCGCCAGAACATGTTTCCGGGACCCAGCATGGGCCCACCCCGCTACAGCGACTGGGACAGCAGCATAAGCTCGCTGGCGCTTTTGTCTGAAACCCCGGGCTCCCGTTAGAGACCGGATTGGGCCAGGACACTGCTATTGATACTTGACGATAAGAGTGGGGGATCTCAAATACACTGGCGAAGGGTGTAAATCTGGAGTAAGTCCAGTCCCTTCCATGGAGTCACTCCGGCTTTACACCCGTATTCCGGAGATCAGAATCCGGGCTCGCTTCTCAAGCTGTGCTTCTCTGCGGGGGGAGGGGGAAGATACACCCCTTTGTGGTGGGTTGAGCTGTCGGCTTTTGGTAACTCTTCTATTTCCGCTCTGCAGTTTCTTGCTTTGGCTCCCACTGCCAATTCGGTCTGTCACATTCTGGCTGTGTAAATGTCACCCCACCCTCTCCCATCTCAGAACAGCTGAGACGGGAACTGAAGCAAATTCTAAGCCAACGTGGCCAGAAGAGGGGACCTGGAGAGAAATGTGCTAGTAGCTAAAAGTAACTAACGTATGTAGCGCCTCCGGCGCTCCGGGTGCTGTGCAGATAGCCAGGAATTGAGCCTTTTCCATGTCGGATGCTTTGCTCTGCCCTGTGCCTGAGAGTGTGTTGCTCTTCACAGTGCGATGCTGGCGAGCAGTGTGCAGTGAGGAAAGGAGCTCGAATCGGGAAACTCTGCGACTGTCCCAGAGGCACTTCTTGTAACTCTTTTCTTTTGAAGTGCTTGTAAAGTACCCCCGCCCTCCCACCTACACCTCGGGGGAACAAACGGACCCAGTGACCTTGCCGGAAAGTCCTACTTGTGCTCACCCGAAGACAGCGAGCAAAACGTCTTGTGGTTTGATATTCAGAGAAAGGCAGTTAGAAATTCTAACGTTCAGCATTTGTACTCTCTTCCTCTGTTTAATTGTGTCGGTCAAAACCTGCGTCTCGCTGTGTAAAGGGGTTGATCTTATATTTGGAAATTGTATTTTTGTATGTGGAATGTCCTCATGAAAACCAGAGCTAGCCAGAGCTTGTACCTGACAGGCCTTTCCAGAAATGAACTGAGGGGGGAACTAAGACAAAATAATATAGCATGTACAAATTATACATAGTGATGTTTTTAGTCTGTTGTCTTTTTGCATTACAACCTATTACATCTGCTTCATGTTAGGGAAATTGTATGGCTACATCACCATTATACCCTAGCAGAACAGTATTGAGACACCTTTCTGTTGAGCAGCCCATTTGGCTGCTATTGCTATCACTGGGAGCCATCGGAGCCCAGGTCTGGGGGGGGGGGGTGTCTCAGTTGAAAGACTGGAAGTTCTTTGGATGGAGCATGCTCATTGCTAGGGAGTGGGAAGTGCCTCCTTGCTAAATAGCAGCTCACCTGGAGCAATAAGCAGTACATTCCAGAGAGTTCTCCAGTCCTGCTTGGAGACTGGGAACTAGGAACACAAAGGTGTATATGACTGTGAGGGACAAAACCTGAGTAGTCATTAGCAATGCAGAGGAACTTCTAGGTGAAAAACACTCTGGCCCCATATATTCATTCAGTTAACTTAAGTACACACTACACTTTAAGCACCAGCATGGCCAGAGAGTGGTCATGACTCTCAGGATAGAAGTTAACCTACCCTGAAAATGTAAGGATGATAAACTTACAGTATAATCAAACACTTCAGAAAGTATTGCATGAAATAGATGGGACTCACTGATCTAGTAACATCTTCCTATCTGAGTAATCAATTGCTTTGCCAGGGCTATTGCAGAGAGAAACTGTCTAGTGTCATTACCAAATGACACTTGTTTTAATTATTGAAGGGAACAAAACAAATTACTCACGTATTTCTGTAACAAACTATTGTAAAGCTTCTATTATATGGTTCATGGGTGTCCAATATGTTTCAAAAAGTCATAATGTGTTTTCAACCTTTATTTAGTCTCTGTTAATAAAATAATTGTGACAAGGACAGTGTTTGGAAAAAGCTTTAATTTGTGTTAACAAGCACTGCAAGGGATTTCTTTTGTGAACTGTAAAATATTTTAGCTGCGTTTTGGTAATAGCTACATTATTAATACATTTTGGACCACATTGCGAGAACTCCTAATTGCAAAAATGCTGGTTAATTACCATGATTGTGCACACAAATGGCATAGAGTTCTTCTACCTCAATATGCAACATAATACTTATTCACACTGGCCCTTGACACTATAGAATCAGCAAGTTCCAGAGGCTGGCATACACTCATATATTTATACCAGCTCCTCAGAAAGACTTTACAGACTTTTACCCTTGAACTGGTTGAGTAATGGTATCTTTTAAAAAGTGAAAGTCAAATCCTAGTGAGGAAAATAGAAAGGACCATAAACTTTGTCAAATTAAGTGTAAAAATTATAACAAGAAAAGCCAAAAAGGAGTTTGAAGAGCAGCTAGCCAAAAACTCAAAAAATATAGTAAAATGTTTTTTAAGTACATCAGAAGCAGGAAGCCTGCTAAACAACCAGTGGGGCCCGTGGATGATCATAATGCTAAAGGAGCACTCAAAGATGAAAAAGTCATAGAGGAGAAGCTAAATGAATTCTTTGCTTCATTCTTCACAGCTGAGCATACTGGGGAGATTCCCAAACATGAGCCCTTCTTTTTAGGTGACAAATCTGAGGAATCGTCCCAGATTGAGGTGTCATCAGAGGCGCTTCTGGAACAAATTGATAAACTTAACAGTAACAAGTCACTGGGACCAGATGGCATTCACTCAAGAGTTCTGAAAGAACTCAAATGAGATATTGCGGAACTATTAACTGTGGTTTGTAACCTATCCTTTAAATTGGCTTCCATACCTAATGACTGGAAAATACCTAATGTGATGCCAATATTTAAAAAGGGCTCTAGAGGTGATCCTGGAAATTACACACAGGTAAGTTTAACGTCAGTACCGGGCAAATTAGTTGAAACTAAAGTAAAGAATAAAATTGTCAGACACATGGATGCAAATAATTTGTTGGGAGAAAGTCAACGTGGTTTCTGTAAAGGGAAATCATGCCTTACTAATCTGCTCGAGTTCTTTGAGGAGGTCAGCAAACATGTGGACAAGGGGGATCCACTGGATATAGTATACCTAGATTTCCAGAAAGCCTTTGACAAGGTTCCTCACCAAAAGTTCTTAAGTAAAGCGAGTTCTCATGGGATAAGAGAGAAGGTCCTTTCGTGGATTGATAACTGGTTAAAAGACAGGAAACAAAGGGTAGGAATAAATGGTAAGTTTTCCGAGTGGAAAGAGGTAACTAGTGAGGTCCCCCATGGGTCTGTCCTGGGACCCATCCTATTCAACTTTATCTATAAGGCTATGTCTAGACTGCAAGCCTCTTTCGAAAGAGAGCGGTGTCTAGACTGCACGGAGAAATTTCGAAAAAGCGGCTTGCTTTTTCGAAAGAAAGCATCCAGTGAGTCTGGATGCTCTCTTTCGAAGAAGCCCTATTTACATTGAAGAACGCCTTCTTTCGAAAGAGGAACTTTTGAAAGAAGGCGTTCTTCCTCGTAAATTGAGGTTTACCGCCATCGAAAGAAAAGCCGCGTTCTTTCGAATTAATTTCGAAAGAACGCGGCTTGAGTCTGGACGCAGGGGAAGTTTTTTCGAAAAAAGGCTACTTTTTTCGAAAAAACCCCTGAGTTTGGACACAGCCTAAGTGATCTAGAGAAAGGGGAAACTGTGAGACAGAAAAATTTGCAGACGATACGAAACTTCTTAAGACAGTTAATACCAAAGCAGACTGTGAAGAGCTTCAAAAAGATCTCACCAAACTAAGTGATTGGGCAACAAAATGGCAAATGCAATTTAACGTTGATAAATGTAAAGTAATGCACATTGGAAAAAATAATTCCAACTATATATACAATCGCTTCAGAGGATAACTGAGTTATTCTGTACAGGATAAACTTAAAAAACAACAAAAGGTCTGGTAGCACTTTATAGACTAGCAAAACATGTAGATGGTATCATGAGAGGTACAACTCTGGTCATCTGAAGAAGTGGGCTGTGCCCACGATAGCTCATGATACCATCTACATGTTTTGTTAGTCTATAAAGTGCTACCAGACCTTTTGTTGTTTTTTAAGTTTATATATACAATATGATGGGGACTAATTTGGCTACAAGTACTCAAGAGAGAGATCTTGGAGTCATTGTGGATAGTTCTTTGAAAACATCCAATCAGTGTGCAGCTGAGTTCAAAAAAGCAAATAGAATGTTAGGAGTCATTAAAAAGGGGATAGAGAATAATACAGAAAATATCTTATCGCCTCTATATAAAACCATGGTACGCCCACATCTTGAATACCGCGTACAGATGTGGTCACCTCATCTCAAAAAAGATATATTGGCATTGTAAAAGGTTCAGAAAAGGGCAACAAAAATGATTAGGGGTTTGGAAGGGTCCCATATGAAGAGAAATTAAAAAAAACTTGGACTTTTCAGCTTAGAAAAGAGGAGACCTAGGGTATGGCTAGACTGCAGGGGGTTTTCAGGTTACCTCCGGTATCCCATAATACTTTTGCCGCATCCAGGGAATGCATTTGCTCTTCCGCTTTTTTTTCTGGAAGAGCAAATGTGCTCTTTTGGAAGCCCATGTATTCCTTGTTCTGAGAGGAAGAAGGGGGCTTTCGAAAGAGGGTTTTTTCCCCAACATTTGGCTCAGTCTAGATGGGCCAAATGTTGGAAAAGCCTCTTCCGAAAAGTATTGAAAAAAACTATGCAAAATGTCAAGTATCAGAGGGGTAGCCGTGTTAGTCTGAATCTGCAAAAGCGACGAGGAGTCCTGTGGCACCTTATAGACTAACTGAAGTGTAGGAGCATAAGCTTTCGTGGGCAAAGACCCACTTCGTCAGATGCAGCATAAGCTTTCGTGGGCAAAGACCCACTTCGTCAGATGCTATTGCTATTGCATCTGACGAAGTGGGTCTTTGCCCACGAAAGCTTATGCTCCTACACTTCAGTTAGTCTATAAGGTGCCACAGGACTCCTCATCGCTTATGCAAAATGTGTAGCTTTTTCAGACAAATGATATGATAGAGGTCTATAAAATCATGACTGGTATGGAAAAAGTGAATAAGGAAAAGTTATTTACTTATTCCTACAATAAAAGAATTAGGGGTCGCCAAATGAAATTAATAGGCAGCAGGTTTAAAACAAACAAAAGTAAGTTTTTCTTCACTCAGCGCACAGTCAACCTGTGGAACTCCTTGCCAGAGGATGTGGTGAAGGCTAGAACTTTAACAGGGTTCAAAAAAAGAGATAGATAGATTCATGGAAGTTAGGTCCATCAATGGCTATTAGCCAAGATGGGTAGGAATGGTGTCCCTAGCCTCTGTTTCTCTGGAGGTGGGTGACAGGAGGGATCACGTGAGAATTACCTGTTGTGATCCCTCCCTCTGGGGCATCTGGTATTGGCCACTGTTGGCAGACAGGATACTGGGTTAGATGGTCTGACCCAGTGTGGCCATTTTTGTTTTCTTATGTATGAGTCATGTTGGAGCATTGCTGAAACAGGGCAGAGTTAAGGTTGCATTGCACCCTTAATGCCACATTGCCGGGAGTTTTGCTCAACTCAGCATTTTGTTAGGCAGGGGAGGAGTGTCCAACATATCACCAAGCAACCTTGACTCTGCTCTGCCATAGCTTTTTGCCATTGAATGTCCTTGTTCTTCCAAACAGGAAAATATATATTTCTTTTGAGAGTTAGTATCCATGATATAGGCCAGGGGCACGCAAAATATAGTCTGCAGGCTGGAATGAGCCTGCCAAACCTTAGATCCAGCCTGCCATGATCTTCTGGGCCACCAATATCCAGCTACCCAGCAGGACCTTTGGGCAGGCTCCCTGCGTGCCACGCTCCCACACACCACTCAAAGTGGCCAGCTGCTGGGGACAGCGTGAGCATCTCTGTGTGAGCAGAAAGTCCCTGGGGGAGAGGGGAGGGGAGTCCATGCACCGCCCACACAATTCTTGCAGCATCCATTGGCTGGAAACCAGCCAACAGAAGCTGTCTGGCCTGTGTTTGTGGGCACAGACATCTTGCCTTGTCCTCTTCCAGCAAAGGGTGCATGGCACAGAGATGCACATGCTGGCCCCAGCATCTGGCCACTTTGAGCAGTGTGTGGGGGTATGTCAGGCAGGAAGCCCGCTCATAGATCCTGCTGAGCTGCTGTCTGGGAGCTGCCTAGGGTAAGCACCTCCCAGCGAGAGCCTGCACCTCACACCCCACTTGCTCTTGCACCTCAACCCCATGCCCCATGTCACAATCCCCTCCTTCACTCAAACTCCCTCCCAGACCTCATATCTGCTTCAGCATCCCAATCCCCTATCCCAAGCACCTTACTGCATCCAAGCTCCATCCCAGAACCTGCATCTCTTACATTAATATCATGGAAGAGTACAGCCCTTGACTACCTACTCAATTCTTGGAGTAGGCCCTCATAAAAAATTGTTGCACACCCCAATATACTCTCTGGCTATGTCTAGACTGGCAAGGAAAAACTTGCCAGCTGTCTACACTGGCCGCTTGAATTTCCGCAAGAACACTGATGATCTCATGTAAGAAATTAGTGCTTCTTGCGGAAATGCTATGCTGCTCCCGTTCGGGCAAAAGTCCTTTTGCGCAAAAGGGCCAGTGTAGACAGCTCAGATTTGTTTTGCGCAAAAAAGCCCTGATTGCGAAAATGGCGATCGGGACTTTTTTGTGCAAAAGCGTGTCTAGATTGGCATGGATGGTTTTCTGCAAAAGTGCTTTTGCGGAAAAGCGTCCGTGCCAATTTAGACGCTCTTTTCCGCAAATGCTTTTAACGGAAAACTTTTCCATTAAAAGCATTTGCAGAAAATTATGCCAGTCTAGATGTAGCCTTTCTATATATTATGTCCTGCAATTATCACAATAAGTCAGTCATTCTGCCCCTCCACCTGCCCAACATGCATCAGCTGGTGCCCCACCAACCTGCTTTGGCACACATCTCCAGTCCTGCCCCTGACCTGGTCCCTCCTCCTGCCACGAGCAGGGAACATACCTTCACTCTATTGCTGGTCTACAAATGGAAGATGGGGGAGCAGAGTTTGGGATGTGCTGGCAGAGCTGAGGGTGTAGGGGAAGTTGAGGCCCACTGGCAGAGCCATGGCCACAGGAAGGTTGGGGTGCATAGGTATACCTGGGAGCTATAGGGTGGTTGGGGTACTGGAAGGTTGAGCTATACTGACAGAGTTTTGGTCATAGTGGGCTGGGATGCAGTGGCAGAACTGGGTGGTACCATGGCTTCCTCACCTGAGCTCCTAACTTCTCTTGCTTGCCCTACTATCCACCACTGTTTATTCTCCCTCCCCAAAACCCAATTCCCCTCACAGCAACCCTCAAGCCCTTTCTTCCTAGTTCCCCACTGCCCCACAATGTCTCTGCCCACGGCTAATATTCCCATGGCTAGTTTTTCTCCCCAGAGACTTTCATTACATTCCCCCCACATGAAATTGGCACCCATGACTCTCAAGCTCAAGCAACCTCCAGTCACTCAGGGTATGTCTACACTACCCCGCTAGTTCGCACTAGCGGGGTAGTGTAGACATACCCTCAGGGCTGACCTACACTTTTAATATGTGATGCAGCTGTGCTGCTTTGGAGCTTCCATGAAGATGCTACTATGCTGATAGGAGAGCTTCTCCTGTCAGTGTTGGTAATCCATCTTTGTCAGAGGTGGTAGTGATGTCAAAGGGAGAAGCTCTCCTGCAGGGGTGCATCTACACTGCAGGGCTTAACTCGAAATAAGCTATACAAATTGAGCTATGCAAATTGTGTAGCTTATTTCGAAATAGGGAGTGTCTACAGAGCACTTATTTTGAAATGGAGTACTCTTCCTCAGACTTCCCTTATTTCTCATACAAGGAAAGTTACCAGAGTCGTAGTAAGACATCCTCCATCTTGACAATATTTTGACACTATGTCAAAATAACTGCCAGCTGTGTAGATGAGGACTAATTTATTTTGGAATAGCGCTAGTTATTTTGAAATAGTGTTGCAGTGTAGATGTACCGTTGGTGACCTGGGTTTCCCTCCCAACAACCACCCTGCAGTACACAGGCCTTTGTCCTGACCACTAGATGACACTACTTGACCAACCATACCCTGAGTGTGGCCTTACACCATGTTTAACAAATTCTTCTAGTAATGTGGCAAATTCATGATTGACTTAGCTTAGTGATTTAAATGTAAGTCAAACAGCACTGTGCTGATGACATCCACATAGTGTGGGTTTTATTACTATTAGGCTGTGTCTACATTGGCATTATCTTGCACCAAAGCGGCTGCTTTTGCGCAAAAACATGCTGCCTGTCTACATTGGTGGGGCGTTCTTATGCAAGAACACTGACATTCTAATGTGTGAAATCAGTGCTTCTTGCGCAAGAACTATGATGCTCCCACTCAGGAATAAGCCCTCTTGCGCAACTGCTCTTGCACAAGAGGCCAGTGTAGACAGACAACATGAATTTCTTGCACAAGATAGCGTCTACACTGGCATGGATGCTCTTGCGCAAAAGTACATCTCTTGTGCAAAGGCACATGCCAGTGTAGACGCTCTCTTGTGCAAATACTTTAACGCAAGAACTCTTGCGTTAAAGAGTATTTGCGTAAGATCATGCCAATGTAGACACAGCCTTAAAGTTGCATATATCAGTGGTAAATATAACTTCTTCAGGATCACTATCTTTTATGGATGTTTATAAAATAGCTTGCTAAGCCATGAACTCCTGGTGCATTTATGAAAGAGAAATGTCCCTTTTTTGTGATATGGGGTACACAATAGAATTGAATTTGTGATTATCTAAAGGGCTAAAATATTTATGTTTTATTTGATAATGGAACTCACTGATTCTGTAATCTGAATCCTTTTTTATAGGAAATCAAACTGATATAAAGGAAGGTACCGACTAGGTTTCAGAAAATATACAGAGTTGAGTTTGACCCAAAATATTCAGACCACACTCCTGGGGAGACAAGTTGCCATAAAAGGAAATTCTGTTGCTAAGAGACAACCACTAAGTATCCTAAAATGTGTGTTCATTTTAAATAATTTGAATCAACAAGAGGACAGAGATAGTTTTGAGTGGTTAAGGATGGGCAGACTAGAAAATGTGTTACTCTAGTTCAGCAGAGCAGTCCTTTATAGCCACTAAAAGGAGAGCTGAAAATAAACAGCCTAGAGATTTTTCAGATAACTAATGACTTGTGATGTCACATGAAACTAATAGTTTATAAGACAAAAGTAGGAAACATCAATTAATAGATTATAATACATAAGGTAGTTTACCATTATTTCAGCATTAACATAATATAAAAGCTTATATTGAATGAGCATTACACTTTACCTATTGTTATCCCTACTTACGAATTTCAAAAGAAATTAGCAGTAACTTTGATCAGTAAGTGTATCTGTGGTATTCATGTGTGATATTTGTGTATCTATACAAGACAGGACAGAAGTTGAGTTAGTGTCTGGGAAGGCAATGTTGATTATAATTGACAGGAACTTATTAACTGTTTAAGAGCCAGACAGTCAGTTGGACATATTAGCACAACATCTTCAATGGAGCTGTGTCAGTTTATCCCTGTTGGTGGTCTGGCTCAAAGGAAGGCAGAGTTTAAGTTGTTATACGTGCCATGTGTTTTCATGACCCACTTTGGTGCTGTCACACAATGTGCTAAGACCCCACCCTGAGCTTGTTTTCCCTGACAGCTTAGGCCCCAGTACTTTATCTTGTTGAGTCAGAAATGCTTTCCTGCTACAACACAGACACAAGGTCTGGGTCACACCCCCAAAACTGCAGACCTTAGCTGAAAACAATACAGTGAGATACCTGTCTCCAGCACTCAGATACACACCTCCTCTGGGAGCTGAACCCCTGAAAAATTTGTCTTATGCTGTACAGAAATTTGTACAGTATAAGTTTATGAAATTCACCCTCTTTCTCAATGTAAAGAGAGCTATGCAGCGAATCTATTCTTCCCCCGGTGACAATTATTTACACTGGGTTTATTAATAAATGAAAGTGATTTATTCAGTGAAATTGGGTAGGATTTATGTGATCATCAGAGAGCACACAAAACAAGGTAGGTTACTAAATAAAATCAAACAGAACATGCAAACTAAGCTTAATACACTAAGAAACTGGTTACATGTAATATCTCACCTTCAAAGTTGTTCTAATAAGCTTCTTTCACACACTGGAACGCTTTCCAGTCTGGACCCATTTCTTCCCCCACTTCAGTCTGAGATCTTGGGTGAGGTAGCTAGGGAGACCTGACAACCAAGGTTACTTCTTTCCCCACTCCTCCTTCCCAAAATAGGTTTTGCATAAGGCAGGAGTCATTAGTGTTCAGAATAAACTTTCCCTCTGCACTTGTGGAACAATATAGTATCCAAGATAGGTCCCAGCATCAGGTGACAGCCACATGTCTTCATAGCCCCTCCTCCGAGGCTTACAGGAAAAACAAGTCCATTCACTTATCATTATCATAATTGGGCCATTAAGTTCCTTGAGCATCACTAATGGCCATCACTCATCATGATTATATTAATAATCTGGGATAACTATATTCAGTAGATTACAATCTTTTCAATGATATCTCATATGGAGTTTTTTGCATAGAGCATGTTCTAGTTATGTCTTGCATTTCCATAAAAATTGTGGAATGCTCCATCACAATATGATGTGTACTATAGCTCTGTATTTCCAGGTTTCAGAGGTTTTTATGAGACATGGCAGTTTTCAAGACAACTCAAGTCAGCATGTGGATTTTAGAGTATGTAGACTATTGGTTGTTATACTCTATGCTGGTCTTTGCTTTGTAGTGGTGTGATATCCCACTACAATAAGGCTTAATTCTGTACTTAAATAAAAGCTTAAATAACACACAATCCAATGAATTAATGAGTTAATGGTTTGGGTATGTCTTACACCACATCTTCAGCTATGTCTCAACTGCAGCACTTTTCTGGGATACTGGAGGTATCCTGGAAAAGTAATATCGTGTCCAAAGAATGCGTCTACTTTTTTGGAAAAATTTCTGAAAAAGCAGATGCATTATTTTGCCATCCCTGTAAACCTCATTTTACGAGGAAGAAGGGAAGGCTCAAAATAGCAGTTTTTTTCCATGTAGATGCACCAAATTTTGGAAAAACCTCTTTTGAAAGAAAAGCAGAAAAAGATACACAAATTGAGGTTCTCAATTTGCGTCTCTTTTTCTGACTTTTCTTTATAATCTAGACATAGCCTCTCATAATATTTTTATAACATCTTACTAGCATAGAGGTTCCCAACATGGACAGGGGCACCAGAACAGGGGGAGGCCCCATCACTTTCAAAAGTGAGAGGATGACGTTGTTGAAGACTGGTGGGAGACTGCTATGAAATGTGGTACAAAGGAAAGAATCCAAGGAGTGAGCAAGAGGTAGCTGCTGAATTCTGAGGGAGGAGACTGGGGCTGGGCAGGCAACCCATGCAAGATCAATGGAGAAAGACAAGGACTGGGTCTGGGGAGGGAACCAGTAGGAAGAAGGAACCAGGAAATGAGGAGAACATGGCTGGGCGAGGATCTGAGGAACTGAATGGGCAGGAGATTGTGCAGTGAGGATTGCGTGCAGGGGGACTATAGAGTGCAGAAGGCTGGGGCATAGAGATTATCTGATTTAATTTTCCTAAGACAGTGACTGTTTTTAGCCAGTTCTTTGTGCCACATTCTTTTTAACAAATAGTGTTCCAAGGACATATACTCTTTTATAATATAGCTTTTTACTGAAATCATTAACATAAAAAAAGAGTAATACATATAGCCAAGACAGTCAGCTTGTTCTCATTTTTCTTGTCTTAAGACCCCAACTCCAAAGAGAGTAAAAGAAAAACTCAAAATAGCATATAACAGAACTCTAAAGGGCATGTCTACACTAGGAAATTATTTCAAAATAAGTTATTTTGAAATAATAACTCCTGAAATAGCTATTTCAAAATAGCACATCCACACTACAGGGAAGCCTATTAGTCTGAGGCAGGCTCCTTTAACGTGGACACACTACCTCGACTTAGAGCTCCAGGAAGCACTAGGAAGTAATTACTTTGAATGATTCTGGGGTGTAGTTATTTTGAAATAGCAGCAGTGTAGTGTCCACATTCCCACTATTTCGAAATAAGCGTTATTCCTCCTGGAAAGCAAAACTTATTATTTTGAAATAACCAGACCCTTATTTCGAAGTAACAGGCTTGATAGTGTGGATGCACTGCTTATTGTTTTGAAATAAGGGGAATTATATTGTAATAAATAACTTCCTAGTGTAGACCAGGGCTAAGATTTTAAATAATAAAGTAACAAACATATCTCATATTATAATAGCCAATACCTGCCCTGTCCATATGGAAAACTTCATACTACTGAGGAAGAAGTCATCTTTCTACTGACACTTGACCTTCATGTGTTGACCTAATATTGGTCTAATTTCAGTTAAAATTGGCCACCCATCAGTGCTTTCTTTGTAAGGAAAGCGACGTCATGGCTCAAGCAACTAGATGTCAGGGGTCTGTAATTTTTTTACCTTCATAACTGACATGGTAAGTCCAGAGTGACTGAAACTGTGAGCTGCCAAGCTTACAGGTGCTAGGGCTCAGTGGTGACAAGCCCTGGCACAAATTAAGCACTGCCATCCAGCCACTTCTTGATCTTTTCTTCCACAGAGCTTGAGGATGTGTCATTTTAGGCTGTGGCTACACTGCAGCAGCTACAGCATTGCACTGTAGTGTCAGAATATATATGCTTCCTACAACGACAAAGGAATCTTTCCCATGATGTAGGTTAGCCACCTCTTTGGGGGCAGTAGCTAAGGTTAGGCAGGGTTTAGATTGATCTAACTACAGTGCTCAGCTCAGGGTATGACTTTTTTCACAGCCCTGAGTGACATTGACCTATGTTGGTGTAGATCATGTCTTAGGAAGGGGTTTGTGCAGCCAGGGCCGGCTCAAGCCATTCCTGCACCCCAGCAGCGGGTGCATGACACATGCGTGGCTCTGCCTCCGGGCACACAGCGCATACACGGCCCTGCCCCCCTGGCACACTGTGCACCTTAAAGCTGCAATCGGGCACACGACGCCTGATGGCAGTCTAAGGGGCACCGTGCGGCCCCCGGCCCCGGGTGTGTGGCGCCTGATTGCAGCTCTAAGGGGCGCCGCGTGGCCGGGCATGCGGTACTCCTTACAGCTGCCATCAGGCGCCCCCCATAGGTTGGTGCCCTGGGCAGCGGCCCGGCTTGCGCCCCCCCTTAATCCGGCCCTGCATGTAGCTTCAAAGTTCTCTTTCAAATGAAGTGGAGAATAGGCCTAATGCTTCCTTTCTGCCACAATCTAAACATTGCATAATCAATCAGTTTGATTGCAGTAGGACTGATAGCAGTGAAGAAAGAAAATGGAACTGGGTGCTAGTACGTGATATAGCTCAATGGCTTTCATACTTTCCAGACTATTGTACCTATTCAAGAGTCTAACATATATATCTCGAATTTCACCTTCCTTAAACTACTTGCTTACAAAATAAGATATAAGTATATAAAAAATCCACAATACACTGAAAAATTGCTTTCTTCTCATTTCTATCATATAATTATAGAATAAATGACTTGGAATATAAATATTTTACTTACTTTTCAATGTACAGTATACGTAAGTTGTATGAAATTTTAATTTGTACTGGTCTTGCTAGTCCTTCTTATGTGGCCTGTTGTAAAACTCAGCAAATATCTAGGGGGGTAGTGTAGACATACCCAAAAGGACAAGTATTGTGTATTTTGATTTTAACCCAATAAAAATGCAGAAAAGCAGTATTCTTTCCTATTAGTTATGAACATAACATTTACATTAATTCAGCAACCTACCTGGTTAGTAGCCACAAGTGTTTTTAAGCATGGATGAAAATATTTCATTTTTCCTTGGCTGGTTTCAAAGATGGTGTGTGTTTTGCTCAATAGTGTCTTCACAGATCCACTTCTATAGTTCATGGTATAATCACACAGTGACAGGGACAACAGCTAAAATGATACATTACAATGTAAAATAACAGTGCTACTGTGGTTCCACTCTGTCCTTATCTTTGCCTTCAGGTTTCTGCTAATTTTTTGACGTCACAACCAATGTCTCTTCAATTGCTCTATCCAAGTGGCAAATCATTTGAAAACCCATGACAATCATGAGCAATGAGCAGATAAATAAAGGCCAATCTGAAAAGCATGATACAAATAAGGCATATTTAAAATTAGTCATTTGTAATCCAAAAAGAGTCTCCAGACAAAAAGCAAATAATAAATGAAGGGTCTGTTTGTGCAAATCCTAGACAGTGGGGTTGTGCATGTAGAGTTTGCACCTCTACAGATTGAGCTTTCATTTTCAGTAAGAAGAATATGCTGCTACTGAACAAAATTACAGCGATCACGGTGTAATATCACCAAACAACTTTAATCATTAATAATGAAATCTAGTATGTGCAGTTGCCTTCTATTAATCAATATCATAACATCCCTAGAATCATCAGTAGGATAACGTAGCCTGATGGAAAAAATATACAAATTGTTTAAATATGTTGAGGGTAACAATGCACAGAAGACAATATAGTGTATGTGTAGGTCTCTATTTACAGGCAAATCCATGAACACTGAACTCTAGCTACTTAGTGTGACTCAGTTTCATAGCCTATGAAAGGGTGAGTCTGGGTAATACAACTGATGAAAACTGAGCAATTCAGTTTGAACATTAAGAAGCTTCCTGGAATAAAGATAAAGCAAGACATAAGGCTTGCAGCTGGAAAATCAGTCAAGTCTTTTTAGCGATCTGTGGACATTGTATATCAATCAATGTCTACATGCCATGCGCATATGCATGTTACCTAATAACCATGGAAACAGCATTTGTTTGAATAGGGCCAGTTCATTGCAACATTCATCATAATGATCTTGAAGAGAGACTTCCTTCTCTAGCTAGAGGAACGGTAGTGCCATAGGAGCCATTCCAAGAGTTATAGAAACCATGCTGGAATGAAACATTTTTATTCTCAGGAATTCAGAAAGTGATTTAATATGCAATAGGTTCCCCTTCACTTGTACATTTCAAGAAAAAAATGTTTCCATACATTTCAGGTGAATCCATAGTTTTGTTACAAAAAAGTTAGAGTAAGTAATGGGAAGATGTGTGTACAGCAGTGGAGGCTGTTTGAATTGTCTAAATCAGATATTGTGTGAATTGTTTTTATGACAACAGATAGGCTTGAAGTTGGCTTGAAGTGAAATAGAAATCAGTTTGCCCTAATTTTGGTTCTCTTAATCACAATTTAGAATGGATCGCTACAATTATTCAGTAATACTCTAATTAGTGTACTTCTTCGAGACATCCTCAAGGACTTTGTTCATCTCTGAACAGTGTCTAAACAATTTCTTTCTTCTAATCTACCTCAGCAAAACACTCATTTCCTTTAAATGCCATGCTCACTGGGAATTGAATAGCATTTTCCTCCTAGGGTCTCTGGAAGTTGCACCTGATGTTTGACGTATCAGTGTTCTTCAGAAAAGAGTTTGTACATAGTGAACTGTTTTATTGGTATCTCTCTAGTCTGTGTTACTATTGTTCTTTACTGTTCCCACATCACTTTAACAGTTTCCTACTTTAGTCATCCTGAAGGATTTTCCATACTTCACCATGAAGAGTACCCTTCATCTTTCTTGAAGGCTTTCCCCAAACCCCACTTTGGATAAAAGTGGATGGCCTCTTTTGAATAAATTGCCTGTTTTCTGCATTTTATGCTGTACTTACTCTTTGTAATTTTTTTTAAAGTTTGCATCTTTTCAATGTGCATTTTAAATGTGGAGAGAGTTAGAGGAACAAGAGGAACACCTAGCTCAAGTCCAAAATTTTTTACCATAAATAAAGACAGATACAGATAGTCCTACAAAAGGAGGACATGCATTTAATATAGCCCTCTTTTGTTGGTTCCTCCACAGCATTTGTCATTGCAATGGTCATAGTATGAGTGCCCCAAAAAGAGATCATATGGAAGCTGTGTCAGAGGAAAGAAATACTATATATAACTTCTCCAAGCTAATCATCAGCTTTGTTCACTGTCTTGTTTAGTTCTGGAGAAACAACATTTTTTCATACCATAAAATGGCCCTGCCAATCATGGTCACAGTTCTCATTTCCAAATCTGCAGAAGGAGAAAAATACATTGAGGTCCTTAGTATTGTTGCTTATAGCTTTCTGAGAACCTGTTTCATGTTCCAAACTGTGTCTGCATCCCAAACCCTTTCTCACGTGGTAGGGGGTGATGTTACCTCTCACTGCCAAGTAGAATTAAGAGAAACCTTCTTCCTGTGGGACTTAGTGTTTTCTATTATTTTTGTAAAGAAAGGGGGGAATTCAAGGAGTTAATATAAAAACTATCATTGCTCTAGCAACATGTTAAACACACATGGTGAAATCCTCCACTGAAATCAATGGAAAAATTCCATTTACTTCAATAAGGCCAGGATTTCATCTGTGGAATTCACAGTGTGTATGTGTGCGGACCCGCCAACTGGGAGGGAGGGGAGATCAGTTGCTCTGGGGCAGGCAGCTAGAGCCCTGGGACTTTCAAATCGCCACTGGATGGGGGGCATACCATGGTCCAGGTGGTGTAGAGGCCCTTCTGCCCATAGCCTTCTGGGAGGTGCAGAACCATCACATCACATCTTGCCCAGGGGCAGCTGTTGGCTCCAATGTGTGTGTGTGTGTGTGTGTGTGTACAAATACACACAAACTGAAGAATCATAAAATTAAGCCAGTTAAATGCTACCATATACTTCCAGGAAACAGGACCAACCCTCCTGTCATTGATTAATAACCTTTCCAAAATGCACCATGTCTTGGAGGCCTGCTTACTTCCAAAGATCTAAGGAACACTCTGTTTTATACATAAATTCACCATCTCTGAATGCATTTCAATTCAGATCACCCAGAAAATGTATAGATAATGATTGCGCTGGAGAGTCTGAAATAATATTTGTTCAAGAGAACTCTAGAAGCAATACAAAGGAAGACTGAATCTTTTTACTTTTAGACAGAAGGTGTATGTTCTGCTCCAGCAGTTGCTCTTTCCCATATGTCCTTTCTTGTCCTGTTCTCTTAATTAATTTTATCTGCTTCTAGCTAAGTGACTGCACTAGGAGCTAGCTCTGTGGGGTTTGGCAAGGAAATTTAAAATGAAGGACACTATATTTGTAGACTAAGCCCCTACTCAACTAGGCTGTGTCTAGACTGGCAAGTTTTTCCGCAAAATCATCTGCTTTTGCGGAAAAACTTGCCAGCTGTCTACACTGGCCACTTGAATTTCCGGAAAAGCACTGACGATCTCATGTAAAATCATCAGTGCTTTTCCGGAAAAACTATGCTGCTCCCGTTCGGGCAAAAGTCTTTTTCCGAAAGACTTTTGAGCAAAAGGGCCAGTGTAGACAGCATAGTACTGTTTTCCACAAAAAAGCCCCGATTGTGAAAAAAGCGATCAGGGCTTTTTTGCGGAAAACCGTGTCTAGATTGGCCATGGATGCTTTTCCGCAAAAAGTGCTTTTGCAGAAAAGCATCCTGCCAATCTAGACGCGCTTTTCCGAAAATGCTTTTAATGGAAAACTTTTCTGTTAAAAGCAGTGTAGACGTAGCCCTAGGGTTTATGCCAGGGATGGAGAACCTTTTTTGTGTTGGGGGCCACTGACTCACATAAAAATCAGTACGGGGCTGCACACAAGTGAGAAACAAAACCAACCAACCAAACAAGCTCCCACTGATGTGGCCCCCAACTCCCACATTCCCCTTGCATACCAGAGCCTAGGGGGGCCCAGCCTAGTAGATTTTGTGTGCTCCAGCCCCAGGGCAACAGCAGGGGGACTGGAGCACCAGCATGGGCTCCCCTGAGCATTGGAAGTCAGATCCAGACAAGTTGGCGGCCTGCATCCGGCCCCCAGGACTGTGGTTTCCTAGCCCTGGTTTATGCCTTAATGGGGAGGTAAACCTGGATCATGATATACTGTCGATACAGTAATGTCAGAAGATGGATGTGGTGACCTACTTAGCAATGTCCTTTCTGGGTTCTCCCAGATGGTATTTCCTGGGATATGGAAATGTTCAATTATTTTCCATGAGAATTTTGATAGGTCTGGTATACATTTTAGATCTATTCCACGTGGGAGTCATCTTCTATAGAACTTTGAGATTTGTGGTAAAAATGCATGCAGAGCTCTTGGCCACAATAAGCACCGATTAAGACAATTTCTATTCAATAAATGCAAAAGTACATAGAAACAGAAAAGTAGGACTGAAAGGGACCTTGAGAGAGATTCTCATACTGCCCCTGCACTGACACAAGATCAAATATACTTAGACCATCCTTGACATGTTTATCTATCCTGTTTTTAAATACACCCAATAGCTGGGATCCTACAATCTCCCTTGGAAGCTTATTCCAATGCTTAATAATATTGCAAAGTTTTTCTTCCCATTTAACCTAAATTTCCCCTAAGTAAATTAAGCCCATTATTTTTTGTCCTATCTTTAGTGTACAAGGAGGACAATAGATCACTGTTCTCTTTATAACAGCCCTTAGCATATTTGAAGACTGTTTTCGGATCCCCCAACAGTCTTCTTTTCTCAAGATTAAACATGCCGGCTGCATCTAGATTGGCTTGATTTTCTGGAAATGCTTTTAACGGAAAAGTTTTCCATTAAAAGCATTTTCGAAACAGAGCATCTAGATTGGCATGGACGCTTTTCCACAAAAGCACTTTTTGCCAATCTAGACGTGCTTTTCTGCAAAAAAGCCCCGATCACCATTTTCACAATCGGGGTTTTTTTTGCAGAAAACAAATCTGAGCTGTCTACACTGGCCCTTTTGCGCAAAAGCTTTGAACGGGAGCAGAATAGTATTTCCGCAAGAAGCACTGATTTCTTACAGTAGGAAGTCAGTGCTTTTGCGGAAATTCAAGCAGCCAGTGTAGACAGCTGGCAAGTTTTTCCGGAAAAGCGGCTGATTTTCCAGAAAAACTGGCCAGTCTAGACACAGCCGCCCAGTTTTTTTAAACCTTTCTTCATAGATCAGGTTTTCCAAACTTCTTATCATGTGTACTGCTTTCCTCTGGGTACTTACCAATTTGTGCATATCTTTCTGTTGCCTCTTCAATTAGACCTTATTTTGTAGCTGTGCATTTGGGGTTTGTTTGTTCGCATCCTAAATGTACTGCACTTGTCTCTGTTAAATTTCATCTGGTTGATTTCAGGCCAGCCCTCCAGTTTATTATGGTCACTGTGAATTCTATTTCTATCCTCTTGCAATCCCTTGGTGTCATTGGCTCATTTTGATTAGTGTGCTCTCCACTCCATTATTAAAATCACTAAAGAAAATGGTGAATGGTTGAACTTGCTTAAATATGCTTAAATCTAAAGCTCAACCCATGATGAAGTGTTGCTAAATAGATACAGACAGCTGAATCCTGGGCTTCTATGGCTCCAGAATTCCCTCCTAACAAGCCTGGCTTTTTAAAGGCATATTTCTTACAGATACTTAAGTAGGTTGGCATACCTGTACATTTTGTGTAGCTGAACTCTGATTCATCGCTAATTCCATGAACATTTGTTTTCCATTAAAGTACTGAGGAAGCTACTTGCCATGTCTGTTCTATAACCTAGGCTATAAACAACTGATAATCATCTGGAGATGACATCCCTTTCGATTTCCAACCACTGAAAAGACTATCAAGCAAGAGGAAACATTAGGTGAAAGGACATTTCTCAGTCAAGTTGTCCATCACAGCATGCCAAATGATCGATTGCTATGAAGAGCTGCACGTCATAGACATACAGATACTCCAATGCTGAGTGCCATACAATTACCCAGCCTGAAATGGAGAACCAGGAAGTGTTCCCACTCCACTGTGTGATTCGCCACTCACTGGAAAGATCAGTTTAATATAGTATTTAAGCAAAGCTTGAAGGGAAAGAGAAAGAACTGTATTTTACCTTTATTTTTGGTATGAGACACAGACTCACTTACTCTCCCAAAAATAGTCAATTGCTGTGTTAATGAGGACTGCCTCAGACTATGAAGGGATTTCCTATTTTCTGGCTTTAGTGATTCAAATTGGAAATTTAGTTCTGTGCTTTATACCACTGTGCTCCTGTACATTCTAAGGAGGTGTTTTTAAGGAGCTGATAAAAGATTGAGTTAAAACTTTTGAGTTTTCTTCCCAGTTTTGCACATAGGGACCAAGTCTGTTCTAACTGAAGTCAAAGGCAGAATTTCCTTTCCGTTAAAAGGGAGCAGGATCAGTCCCTTTCCTCTCCACATTTTCAAACATTTTGAGAACCTCAGTTCATCTCAACTTGAGGCAGCTGAGGCCTGATTTTCAGAGATACTGGTTCACACAGAGCTTCTACTACGATTACTATGACGGAGTTACAGGCCAGATGGGTTTATACAGCTCTGGTTGTGATACTTGAAGAAGTTATTTGAAATCATAGGAAAAATCTGGTATTTAAGCTGCTATATTTATATTTATACACTGTGTACCACAACTAAAATCTACAGAACTGAGATATAGCTGTACCACAGATTATATTCTGTCTTGTTAAGAATTATTTTGCTTTGGTTGGATATTTGTTATGCTGGTTATAGAATCTTCTTATAATGAAAATCTCCATGCAGATTTTCAATGTACATTGTATGTGTTGCAATAATTAATATGGTGCCTTTATAGAATGAATCTCATTCAGATCCTGAATGAAAGCCTGTCTCTATTGAAATCAGTGGCAAAATTCCTGTTGATTTCAGTGAGGATATAATTTCACTCAGTTTTGTGAATGGAGCAAGGATCATTATCCCCATCATACAGAATAGGAAACTGAGACACAGGTTGGTTGTGATTTGCTCAAGATTACACAGCAAATCAAAGCCAGTCTCATGCTTTGACCACTAGACATATTGCCTTTCCTGTTTTTTTAATAATTATTTGTCTTCAGTATAATAGCTACCGTATTTTCCGGCGTATAGGGCGACTGGGCGTATAAGACGACCCCCTATCTTTTTAATTAAAAGATAGGGTTTCATCTTATACCCCAGCGCCCTTCCGCCTCCTTTGCTCCCGGTGTCCCTGGTCTGCTGGAGATGGTCCCCAGCAGACCAGAGGCACCGGGAGCAAAGCCGCCAGGAGCGCCTGGGCTCCCCCCCGCCGGAGCCCCTCCGCGGCTTTGGGGGGAAGCCGGCGGCTGGGCATCCCAGGCGCGCATAGGCTCCCCCCCCCCCCCGCCGGAGCCCCTCCGCAGCTTTGAAAGCCTCGGGGGAAGCCGGCGGGGGGGCATCCCAGGCGCGCATGGGCTCCCCCCCCCCCCCCGCCGGAGCCCCTCCGCGGCTTTGAAAGCCTCGGGGGAAGCCGGCGGGGGGGCATCCCAGGCGCGCATGGGCTGCCCCCCCGCCGGAGCCCCTCCGTGACTTTGAAAGCCTCGGGGGAAGCCGGCGGCTGGGCATCCCAGGCGCGCATGGGCTGCCCCCCCGCCGGCTTCCCCCGAGGCTTTCAAAGCCGCGGAGGGGCTCCGGCGGGCGGGCAGCCCATGCGCGCCTGGGATGCCCCCCCGCCGGCTTCCCCCGAGGCTTTCAAAGCCGCGGAGGGGCTCCGGCGGGGGGGGGGGGGGGGGGAGCCCATGCGCGCCTGGGATGCCCCCCCGCCGGCTTCCCCCGAGGCTTTCAAAGCCGCGGAGGGGCTCCGGCGGCGGGGCATCCGGCGTACAAGACGACCCCCGATTTTTGGGGGATGTTTTTTAACTTCAGAGGTCGTCTTGTACGCCGGAATATACGGTATCTAAGCCCAAAGGAAGAGTTCTGTAAAAATTATTAGGGAGTTGGTTTTACTGAGCTCAGTTTTGCCCTAGAGAGCACCACACTGTCATACTGCCAAAACTGACACACTACAATTCATTTCAAAATTTTATTTACTGATACATCAACATTATTAAAATAGCCCATGTTTTTCTTTAAAATGCTCCAGAGCAAAATTAATCAGTGACAGCAACTATATAAATAATCCTCACTGATTAATCCATTTTGTTCAGCTGAGATTAAGAAATAGGAAAGGCTTGAAGCTTGACAATCAATATTCAGAACAGTTATAGGAGAGCCAGGAAAATGGATCTTATAGCAGCAAATGAGCAGCATGCAACAAAATAAATGTAAGGATTAGGTGAGAAAGTGGTGGGGAGCATTCGGTCAAGGGAAACAGAAGTGACTATGCTTAATAAAGACTCAACATAAAGGGACTTTTAAGAACTATGTCTTGTATCTTCCCAAACACTGTGGGGAAATTCCAGGCATTATTGCACCTCTCAGAATAGCTTGGCTTGCTTCTCTGCCAGGACAGCTGTACTGGTGTGGAATGGAGGGTTATCCAGGACATTAAAGGAAGCAGTCCTTGTGTCAAGGGGCAGAGAGGTCAAGGAAAGAAGGCAGCTCCTCTTTGTGCCTTTGTGTGTACCTTGTTGCCAAGTCAGGCAGGGCCTGATCTGGTCCTTAATCTGTCAAAACTGGGCCTGAAACTTATGAATCCCCCTCCTGGCAACAAGGATCTCATAGGGGGAAAAGAAAAAGAAAAGGTGTATGTAAAAAAAATCTATTCAGGCAGTATAGACATGTGTAACTGAGAAATTACTGTGTGAAGAACTTAGTTTCCTTTAAAAGCCAATAACCTAACAAAATGTGTTCTTCATCCAGATAAAATAATAACTCAAGTAGCTAGAGCCTGATGTGAAAACTGGAGCATTTGATTTATGCTGTTATTTACCTCAGAGAGGCAGCAGTTCATTCTGAAAACAGTCAGTCATCATTTATTGTTACCCGATTGAGTATGCACAGAATGCTTTGCTTTGCTCACCAACAGTGATTTCTTAACTGAGCTGTTAGAGAGAATACAGATATTAGTGATGACCTTGCATGGGAACGCAGTCCACTGTGTACTGCAGATGTATAAAAGAGAAGGGGCATGGTCATGACCAGAGAACTGGTGGAGATCATGGACATATATAGCCTCAGAGCCAGATTTAGACACAGGTGACACAGGCAGCCACCTGGGTTGCTAGGCTGGAGGGGGCCTGGGCTTGAGGTGCTGTTTTTGTTGTTAGCAGCAAAAGAAAAAATAGACTGTTAGAAGGAAAACAATTCAGATATTCCATATGTGGATTCATTTTTCACTAACTTCCTAGAATGTTCTGGACCTCTGTAGAATCATATGGAACCTTCCAGACTTTCTGAGAACTACATTCTCCTTGAATTTCCTAGAATGTTGTCAGCCATGCCCTTGTGGATATATAAGGAGAATATCTAAGATCCTGCTTTATGATCAGACATCCTAAACTCTGCCTATCTTGATTGTACAATTTTGAACAGGCTGGGCAAAATTGAGGTTTCCAGTAAATGAGCAGAAGTCTCAAAAACATGTCTCAAAAACACACTGTGAAAGAGTGCTCAAAACTGGTGAGAAACTGAATTGATGTTGGCTAATTTACTTAAATTCAATGGACAAAGTTCTCTGTTTTTGTTATAAAATATTTAATAAGAATACCAAACTGTTGCTTGTGCTTTCTGGGTACAATTACTGGCATAATCTAGCTGATGCTCTGAAGTAATATGAAAAGTCATCTTGCCATTTTACTGCCTGCTTCAAATGGATGGAGGTAAAGTTCAGGCTTAATCAGAATAAATTCATAGATGCAGAAAACCAAAGTGTTGTTATTTTAGAAGTCCAGCATTGGAGGAATGTACTTGAGCATCTGAGCTTAATTACTCACTTCCTTGCAAAGCATACTTTGGCTTTCCAGGTCTCATCACATAAGATGTTCACTAAACATAATGGTAATTTCCTCAGTGAGTTAGAGTTCCTTGGGAAATATGAGGTTGAACCTCTCTAGTCTGGTACTCTCTGGTCTGGTAACATCCATGATTCAGCATGATTTTAGTTAGTCAAATGTCCACTTATCACGGGTGTGACCAAGTTTCCCATGGTCCCCTAAAGTTTGTTTACAGCCACCAGTCCTGGCTCTCAGTGTTCTATTATTTAGCTCTAATTTACCCCTAAATGTTGTCTAAGAGCCCAGTAAGCAGTGGAAGAGTTGATAATACTTCTAGTATATTGACCTCCCATGGTTCGGCAAATTCTCTGGTTCATCACCAGTCAGGTCCTGAGCAGGGGCAGATGACCACTTTGTAGGGCCCCCCTTTGCCACGGCACATGCGCGGTGGTGCCACGGCGCATGCAGGGGGCTTCTTGAAGTGCGTGGCCCGGGGCGGCCGCCCCGCTCGCCCTGCCCTATATCCGCCCCTGGTTCTGAAGGTATTGGACTGGAGAGGTTCAATCTGTAATTTTTCAAGAAGCTACGGACCATTATTGCAGCAAAATAATTCAAAACAAATTGACTGATCTTATGACAAGGAAGGTGCTTGATAACATATTGATGCAGCTCTGCAAAGTGAAGTACTGCACTGTAATAATGAACCACACTCCTGACATTAGTCAGAGTGGAAAGATGGCATTGACAGTAAGATTTATTGATGGCAAGGATGGCTGTATCCAAGTAAAGGAACACTTTATCCGTTTCCAGTCTGTAGATAGCTCTTCTGGAAAAAGCCTAACAGAAGTGTTGGAATAAAATCAAACTTCAGGACTGCCACAACCAAGGCTATGACAATGACGTGCTTATGAATAGAAGAAACAGTGGCATCTAGGCAAGGATCCTTGTGCTGAATCCAGAAACTTGCTTTGTGATTTGAAACTATCATTCCCTCAACCTGGGATGTGTCAGATATATCATCATCTTCTTTAGATTCCATGCCTCTGTTCAGAGTAATGCAAAGGGCATACACCCTATTTTCAGCATCAGCTATCATATGGAAGATCCTCATAGACAATATTCATGGACCTAACCATGAAGCCACTAAATGGCACCTGCTGGAAGAGCCACAGTGACCGCGTTAGGTCAGTGAGGTACCAAGTGACTGAGGTTTGCCCTAATGGAACTGGTGAAGTTGTGTAAAGCTGCGATCTACATCGGACATGAGGCACAATGCCTGCCAAAGCAGCTCACTAATTTCAAATTTCTGGTCTCAGGTGTGGTTTGGTATTATATCCTGTTCCAGGGACACATTGTAGGCAGGGGCATTGCAAACTCACTTGATGGATTTTGTGACCACTACTGCTTTGAGAAACTGCCTGGACGTTGTTGTGGCCTACGAGACAATAGATTTGAGGATGCCATTGCTGCTGCCAAAGAAATGGTGGAAAACTTAGTTGCTGAGTCTGCATTTAAGGAAACTTGTATTCATCAGAAGAAGGCACAGTTTGGTTGCAAGGCAGAGATGAGGTGATGGGAAGCTCAGAAGAAAAAATCAAAAGGGAGTCTTTTTGCTCACTTGATAACTGAAAGCTGGATTACTTACGCTGTGGGAAAACTTCTCCTGTCCATGACAGCACAGGTAGTGTCTACACTGAAGTGCTACAGCAGTGCAGCTGGACCGTTGCAACCTTTCCAGTAACAGCAAGCACTAAGTAGTGTAGAGCTTGGTTGGATTTGAGTGGGAAACACTCAAAGAAGGCTTGAAAGCTACAGAAAGTGGCTGTGGTAATTCTGTAATTGAGATTTTTCCCTTTTGAATTGTCACTGGATCAGCACCCCAGCATGGTATCCAAAGTGATTGTGCTAATGGAGGCAGACACTCAGTTTGTGTAAATTAGAGGTTGTGGATCCATTGTGGCCATTTGAAGAACTTCTGATCCACTTGGTACAGAGGGATATTAACTCACATTGCAATGTGATCAGCACATTCCAGGCATCTCATTCGCTCCTCCTAAATTTTCTCTTTCATTTTGGAGGTGTGATATTTAGCTCCTTTGAGCCAGTGTGACAGGATGGCTGCCATGCACTGGCCCTTTAACGGTTAAAACCCAGCCCAGGGAGAGGGCTGAAGCTGAGGAGCCAGCAGCTGTCACAGATATTAGCCAATTAGGGCCCAGTTGAGGGCAGTATAAATAAAGGCTCCTGCTAGGGAGGAAAGACACTGACTCACTCTTGCTCCAGCTAGGTGGGACCTAGCTGCCAGGGAAGCCAGAGGCTTTCTGACTTGGAGCAGAGCTGGGGAGAAGCAGGCAGAGTGGGGGAAGCTCTGGCCAGGCAAGCTCCCAGGCTGCAGGGCCTGAAGCAATTACTAGGAGCTGCAGGGGGGCAACCAGGGTAGGCAAAGGCAGCAGGTCCACACCTCCTTGCCAATGATGAGTAGCCATTTCTGACTGCAGGCTAGATGATGACTGGCAGTGGGTCACTGAGGCAAGGTAGGCAAAGGGGGTTGAGGATTCTCTGAGAAGGACCCCAGAGTGTGTGGGTCATGTGGCAAGGCAGTACCCAGAGGGAAAGGTGCCACAGTCTAGGAGGGATGCAGGTCCTAATACACACAGGTGGGGAAAAAAAGGTAACAGCAGGTGTGATACCGGCCGAAAGGGGGCGCTCCAGAGCTGAAGAGCTAATTCCTAGGGTGACCAGTAGGAGGTGCTGTGGCGGTGAGTCCCAGCATGTTACAGGCAGCTTTGTGCAGGCGTAGTAGGGCAAAGCTACCCTAAAGCCAGTAGCACCACCTGGCAGAGGATTCCTCTGTGCATTAGGAAATGTGATGGTGTTACAGAACAGCTGTAGTGACTTCTAGCCACATCAGCTCCTGGCACTGAGATTATGGCAAGTGGGCACAAGGAGATGCTGTGGTATCTCTATGTTTCATTATCCCCTGCCAATGGAATGGCACCTAGGGACTGTACATGTACATTATAACTTAGAACGGCCTTACAACTGTTCTGATCGATCTTAGGGACCAAGTTGGCACAGAACTGTCCAACTTTTTCCAGCCTCAATAGCTCCACCCTATTCAGATTCTGGCCTGGCATTCTTGACTCCCTATGCTGGTTCAACTGCTGGGTGATGTGGGTCCCATACCTGTGCATGGTTAGTTAACAATCTTATTTAAACCATTATGGACAAAACCACAACATAAAATGTAAAATACTGTGTGCTGCTGTTTCCATAACGTACTTTATTAGCCATCTGTTTATAATATATGATCTTGTCCTCATTAACCATATGAATGTCAGCTTGCTGGGAGTGTTTTCCCCATACAGTGACAAGATTTCTGGGAACTTGAAGCCGGATTTTTAACAGTGTATGTTTACAAAATTAGTCACACCATTGTGTGGCGGCCAACTAGAGCTTTTAATCTTCCCATTGTTCCTTTGCTTTTCTTGGCAGATCATTCGTTCCAGTCTGTTAGTACTTGTGATGGCTTAGGTCCATCTGCTTCAGATTCTTGAAGACAAGACAGTTTTTCCTTTCCATCTGCATTCATCCCAGAAAGCTTAGTTGAGGCTGATGATTTTCTTTCATTTCTTGCCTTCTCAAATAGAAGTGACGTCTGAAATTAACTCTTTGGATTGGGTGGAACTGGACAATGAGGGTGGGTCAGATTCACCCTGCTTCCTGATATATCACTATGAATATAGTTTGTGCTATTTGGTCTGGAGCATAGGAGACCACATCTGTTATGCCTACTACAGCAGTACTCTGAAGCCTTGTCTCTTGTTAACTTGAAAAATAACTTGAGTGCTCCAAGTCAACTTTAGTACACATAACTCAAGCTAGAGATTTTTTTTTTATAAGTAGGGTTTTAAGTGTGAGGTAACTAGCCTGCTGAGAGTTTGAATGCTGTTGAGCTAATAATGCAAAGGAAACTATGTAAAAGGCCACTTAAGAGCTAGAAGTCTCCCAAGGGCATTCCTCAGATCTCTGCTTAGGCCTATTAGGACATGTCTAACCTAGGAAATTATTGCAAAATAACTAAATTCGAGAGAACTCCCAACGTAACAAAATCAAAATAGCATGTCCACACTATGGGGGGGTGTCTGCTCTGCACTCATAACTCAAAATAAGCCATGCAACTTGAGCTACGCAAAGTGCATAGCTTATTTCAAGTCAATTTTGAAATAGCTTATTTTGTAATTTGGCGCTGTCTACACATCCCAAAATACGCTGCAGTGTAGACGTAGCCTTGGGGGAGCCTTGAAATTAGTTTAATGCAGGCTCCGTTATTGTGGATGCACTCCCTTGACTTAGAACCCCAGGAAGCACTGGGGAGTAGTTATTTCAAAATAGCAGCAATAGAGCGTCCACACTAACCCTATTTTAAAATACGCATTATTCTCTGAGGAAAGCAGGAGTTATTATTTTGAAATAACCAGCCCGTATGGTATTTTGAAATAACAGGTTTGGTAGTGTGGACACTCTGCTTATTATTTTGAAATAAGGGGAGGTTATTTCGAAATAACTCCCTAGTGTAGACCTGGGCTTTGTGTTTATCCAGGAAGTTAAGTCCTCTCAGTATAAAGGATATCGTGATGGTCAGATCCCACTTACACATGGTACTCCACACCTGTAATACTTATTCTTGCTCTGCTATTATACTTTGTTAGTCAGATATGGCTCCCTGGCCTGAGGCTGACACCAAACTGTCTCTTCAGTTGTGGTGTGATGCCAGCAGGATTTAGAATTTTTGGGTCCAAGACCAGAAATCAGCAAGTAACCAAGAAAAGCTCAAACTGTTTCATGAAGGAATCAGTGGAACTGGTCACCAGATCTGGGAGAAGATCAAATACCATCAGGCAGAAGATTATACTTCCATGTGTGGTTAAGCCCTGACGAGTACACTGTACTATGAGCAGTTCAACCAGGGGCTCTGCGGTGTCCCAAGTATAGAGCCCATCCTCCTTCTCGAAGGCTTAAGTGCTCATGGAGAAATTCACGTGTGATTGACCCTGGAAGATCCTGAGGAGGACTCAAAGCTATCACTGATAGCTACCTCCAGTGAGGTAGTGTTGACATTCTTCACTGGGGACTACAACTACTCTGGCCACATCCAGGACTCAAGTGAAGAGATGGAGGAAGTAACGGAGGAATCTTTATCACCTCACCAAGGGAAGGCTCGGTTTCCCTTTCCTGTGTGGTTGGGAAGGGTGAAGTGACACGGTGGCCTATCATTGCAGTTGTAGAACCAATCTGAACTGGAGGATGTTGTGTGATAGAGGGAAGGCAGGTACTGCTTGTAGCTTCCTTCCTTTCTGGGCATGGGAACCTGCCAGCCCCTCCTATCCAGAGGGCAGGATCCAGATACATAATGGAACTGCCATTACCCCCACACAGTCCAGCATCCAGAAGCCTGGTTTCAGGAAAGCTGCAAAAAACATTCCCTGCGAAGCCATCATCACTCCTCTCTCACAGCATATGCTAATGGTGCCTTTGCGTTCTTTACTGGGCACCACAACCTCCATTTCCCCACCACTGGCCAACACTCCCAGCTCCAAGATGGATTCTAAGCAATTGGACTTTTTTTTTTTAGACATTCTGATTGTTTGCAGTGTTGGTCCCTGGATATTACACAGTTAAGGTGGATGAGGTAATGACTCTTTATTGAAACAACTTCTCTTGGTGAAAGAAACAAGCCTGCATGCTTGTCTTTCACCAACAGAAGTTGATCTTATATAAGGTGTACTTCACCCACCTTGTAATTCTGATTCATTTATTCTGCAGCACATTGTTGCATGTGAGCCAATCTGGCACTGTAATTGTCCGTGAATGCAGAAGTGGGTACAATAACTGTGGGGTGCATATAGAGCAGTATGCTTTTTCTCTCACTAGCAGTTGAATTTTGGCACCTAGAGATGCAGTTCACACTCTGTTACCCCTGCTGCAGGAAGTCAGTAGTCAGGCCACACTTTGGTATACAGTTAACAGCACAGGACTGGTTTCTGAGGGCTGCAGGGGTATGGGGTAGGGTGGAAAGGAACAGCTGTGTTTTATGGATGCTCCTGAATCCAGTTCAGCAGCCTGGCTGCTGGCCTGAATTTTACCCCGTGCTTATGGTATTGGGTCACAAACTCTGTCAAGCAGATTTTTCAGATGGTTCTTCTTATGCTCTTATGTTCTTCAGATATTTAGGCCACTCCAATTTCCCTCTGAAGCTGACCATTCCTCACCAGGCATTTATGGTCCTGAATGGAGATGACAAAAGAAGGCCAGTGTATAAACTGAGGGTTTTCTTGCAGAAGTCTGCCATCTGCTGTTCTGCAAAGAAAGCAGTGGATCCACTGAGGGATCTGAAGCAGGTTAACCTTTTCCAGTGCTCCCACATCCTGCAATAATATTAAGAGCATCCCCATTAACATCCTGGTGTCTCAGCTCTGCTCCTCATTATGTACTCAAGCTCTCTCAAATGGTTTAAAGCTTATTTTTACTTATAAAGGTCTTACCATTGTTAATATGCTCAGGATCCCTGGAATTCATTAGCTGCAAAATAGCTTTGCTTGCGAAGGGAAATAAAGTCATTTAAAACTTGCTTTTAAAGTTAAAGGGACGATGTCTCTCTCTGTTCTAACCCTTGACAGAAAAATGATGTACTATTTTTTTCAAGGCAGATTTGGATAAGTATGGCCTAGCAGTCTCTCTCAGAAGATCCAAACTTTGCCAATGTCCAGAATCAGAGAAGCAGGAGGAAGTCACAGGAAGGTATTTTGATGGAGATGCATAGAAACTTTGGCAAAATGTTGTACAAAACTTTAAGCTTCAGCAGATGATACCAGAATTGGAACAACTAAGGCCAGGTCTACACTATAGCCAAAGGTCAGCTTAAGATATGCAATTCCAGCTATGTAAATAATGTAGCTGGAGTCAACTTACCTCAATCTGAGCCTTGATGCCATCCTCACAGCAGGAGGTCGACAGGAGAAATGCTCCCAATGACTTCCCTTACTCATTCCAGTGTCAATGTTCAGTTTAGTGGATCTTTACTAGACCTGCTAAATTGAATGCCAGAGCATCGATCTTCTCAGGAGTCCATATGTGGCTTTGGAGGATGGTAGAATACAGCCCTGACTAGTCCTGGAGCTATTGTGGATTGCATGGGCCAGTTCACCACAAACACCCTACAAAGATGAGAGCTTTGCATTCAGAGGGCATGTGGTTACAGAGGTTCCACTCCAGAAAGAGATACAAAAATGTGTTTTCTGTAAGACCATTTAAAAGATTGGCAGCTCTGGCTGTTCTCTGTGCAGGTAAGGTATATTACACATTTAGTGACTGAATGAATATCATAGCTAGCATTCCATTATAGGAGTAGCACTTGCATGCCGGGTGGTTCATGCCAGAACAAGACTGCCAGCAGTTATGTAAGAGGGACCATTGGGGAATGGCCACGTATGAATAGTGTGAGGGAACTGTGGTATCAGGAGCCAGAGAAACAGAGCCCATGCACCAACCTTGATTTAGCAGTGGCCTTATCCTACAACCATAAACTCTCATCTGGATTGTGGGCAGGGGTTAGCCAGTGCCTGGAATAAAGTACATATGATCATGTTCATCCGCCTCACTGCACCCCCAGGCAGAGATGGCAGAATGATGAGGTACTCAGAGCCTGTGCAGTATTCCTACACTGTACCACTGTAGTACACCACATGAGCATAAAATAAGGGGCTGCTACTATGGGTCACTGTTTCAATATCAACTGTTACAGCAGGATTGCGGGTTTTCTCTGTTGGCTGTGAAGTGCTGGACTCTGCTGTGCTGATGGGGGCATTCACTGCTGCCTTGTTAAACGGGCTCTGCTCATGGCATTGTTCCCTGTTGCAATGTTAAACGGTGAAAGCAGCGGGATTGCTAATGTCAATAAGCTCTTTCTTTGTTCAACCCCATGTCTTTGTGAGGCCTTTAACTGAACTAGAGAGGGAAGGACAATTAATACAATCTTATTTCAGCATGACCACCGCAATAAATACTTGTTCAGAGAAGCCCTGATACACCACCTGCCTCTGCTAATCAGAACCAGAGAGGGGGGACTTGGAGGAAAAAAATCAAGCCCCAACAGGAAGGGATAGGGGCGGATATAGGGCAGGGCGAGTGGGGCGGCCGCCCCGGGCCCCGCACTTCAAGAAGCCCTGTGCATGCAGGTGGCAAAGGGGGGCCCCACGAAATTGGGCTGCCCTGGGCCCCGCAGAATGGTCATCTGCCCCTGGGTAGAGACTCTGTTTTTGGAGACAGCCACCTCTCTCTGCAGGCTAAATGGGGGAACAGGATGGAAGACATTCCGGCTGCGTCTAGATTGGCATGATTTTCCGGAAATGTTTTTAACGGAAAAGTTTTCCGTCAAAAGCATTTTTGGAACAGAGCGTCTAGATTGGCACGGACGCTTTTCCGCAAAAGCACTTTTTGCGGAAAAGCGTCCGTGCCAATCTAGACTCGCTTTTCCGCAAAAAAGCTCCAATTGCCATTTTCGCGATCGGGGCTTTTTCGCAGAAAACAAATCTGAGCTGTCTACACTGGCCCTTTTGCACAAAAGCTTTGCGCAAAAGGGACTTTTGCCTGAACAGAAGCAGAATAGTATTTCCGCAAGAAGCACGGATTTCTTACAGTAGGAGTCAGTACTTTTGAGGAAATTCAAGTGGCCAGTGTAGACAGCTGGCAAGTTTTTCCGGAAAAGCGGCTGATTTTCTGGAAAAACTGGCCAGTCTAGACACAGCCTCCATGTTTTGGCTAGTTCCATTTTGAAGCTAAGCTTTTGGCCTGTCTGCTTGCTTCTTTTCTCTCCACTGTTCCAGGAAGGCAGCCAGAGTTTAAGAGGAACAGCAGATGGCAGCATTTGTCTCTCATACTGACTAGAAGCTTAAGGTAGCACACTGGGAGAGAGGGTTTAGATAGAGACTTGGGGGAACTGGAGGCAGCGAGTCTCCTACAGGGACTTGGGAGTGAGAAGGCAACACCAGAGCAGCGACTTGGGGAGATGTCAGGAGATAAAGCCCTCAGTGCTGGCAGGAGGTATAAATAAACTCAGACTTTAAGCCCATCATGGTCATTTAGTCTGATCTCCTGCAACACTGCAAATAACAGAACCTTTACCCAGCCTTGTAATAGTCCTATAATTTCTGGCAGAGTTACTTAGGTCCTCAAATCTTCAAGGAGAGAGCAACTGGCTAAAGCTAACCCAAGGTAAAATGGAGGTGATGTCAATGGGAAGAAAGAAACAATTTGCCACACTAGCATTCTTTGTTTTGTAGATGTCAGACTGTGAACCACGGGGCCACTGAGGGGCCCACTCCCCCTGTTCAGATGGGATGGCCCTCAAACTGGCATTGCAACCTGGCATGTGGTGTTGCAGCACCCCCTGGCTTTGGCCAGGAGACCTCTACCCTTAGTGGCATGAAGCTTCAGGGGCTGGCCGAGTTAGTCTGTACGGAAAAAAACAACAAATGGTCTGGTAGCACTTCATAGACTAACAAAACATGTAGATGGGATCATGAGCTTTCGTGGGCACAGGCCACTGCTTCAGATGATTGGAGTTTTTAGTGGCATGGTGATCCTACATGCCAAGTTGCACTGCCTGGAGCAGGGAGCTGGCTCTAGTTCTGCAGGACAGGAGTTGAGCAGATGTTAGAGTGAATGAGATGTGGGGTCACTCTCCAATATCCCCCTCCCCAGCTTCCCTTCAGTAGCAGTTTTTGGGGACAGGTTGGGTGAGGGCTTAATTTCAGATTTTGCCCTGGGACAAAAACAGCTTTTATAAAGCAGGATCTTCATGGTTTTTGTCTTCAAAATTGCTCCATGAACATGAAGAGATTTCAGGCTGTAGATTGTTTTGTTCTCTGGGCTCTTCCCTTAATATTTCTTAGTGTATTCAATGTTTAAGAAATGTAATTGGTGTCTAAGTCACGTGATATTGTGTCTGTTCTTTTGCTGGATGACCCAAACTTTCTAAACCACTTCATTGGCTGAAGTAGGTATAAAGACCCCTTTGTTCTTTATACAGGTAAAGTCCATGGACCCAGGTCTTCAGCACATGGGATTGAATCTGGGAGCTTAGGGGCTAAAGACATGTGTTACGGCATGAGCTAAAAGTCAATTGGCCCTTCGTTAAGGCTGTAGAGCAGATTTCACTCCCCCTTTTTCACTGCTCTCAGTGCCTCTGGGTTGCATACTCTTGGGGTATGTCTATATTTTTGGGGCATGCCATTTTCCCAACAACTAGAGGAACATCCACACTGGAATTGTGTTCTTCCACAAGAAAATCGAAAGAACAGAGGATTTTTTTCAGCATTGGTAATCCTCATTCTACGAGGAAGAAGCCTTTTTGCGAAAGAGCTCTTTCGCAAAAGGTGTGTTGGATGGGGAAGAGGGAGTTCTTTCAGAAGAAGAGGAAAGAGGAAAAAGCACAGGTGCCCTGGTGGCCATTCCGTCCATAGCAATCACAGCTCACATGCGATAGCATTCATTCAGTCTGGACCCTCGCTTTTGAAAAAGCAGATCACTTTTTCGATGCACTTTTGCAATGTAGATACTCTCTTTCGATAGAAGTTTTTTCAGAAGATCTCTTTCGAAAAACGCTTCTTCCAAAAGAAGCCTGTAGTCTAGATGTAGCCTTGGAGGTGGATGTTTTGAAGCCTTGTTCAAAGCTAATACCTGGAAGGAAAGCCCATCCTTGGGAACTACAGACCCATCAGCCTTATCTTAGTCCCCAGAAAAATCATGGAGGGGATCCTCAAGGAATCCATTTTGAAGCTGTTTGAAGAGGGGAAGTGATCAGGAATAGTCAACATGCATTCACCAAGGGCAAGTCATGCCTAACCAATCTGATTAGCTTCTATGATGAGGTAAATGGCTTTGTCGACATGGGGAAGGCAGTGGATGTGATGTATCTTGACTTTAGCAAAGCTTTTGCTACTGTCTCCCACAATATTCTTGCCTGCAAGTTAAGGAAGTATGGATTGGAAAAATGGACTGTAAGGTGGATAGAAAGCTGGCTAGATTGTTGGGCCCAACAGGTAGTGATAAATGGTTTGCTGTCTGGCTGGTGGTCAGTTTCAAGTGGAGTGCCCCAAGGATCGGTTCTAGAGCTGGTTTTGTTCAACATCTTTATTAATGACCTGGATGAGAGGATGAATTGCATGCACCCCCAGCAAGTTTGTGGATGGCACTGAGGGTATGTCTACACTACAAAGTTAGTTCGAACTAACGGACGTTAGTTCAAACTAACTTTAATAGGTGCTACACTAGCGCTCCGCTAGTTCGAATTTGAATCGAACTAGCGGAGCGCTTAGTTCGAACTAGGTAAACCTCATTTTACGAGGACTAACGCCTAGTTCGAACTAGCTAGTTCGAACTAAGGGCTGTGTAGCCCTTTAGTTCGAACTAGTGGGAGGCTAGCCCTCCCCAGGTTTCCCTGGTGGCCACTCTGGCCAACACCAGGGAAACTCTATGCCCCCCTCCCGGCCCCGGACCCCTTAAAGGGGCACGGGCTGGCTACGGTGCCCGTGCCAGGTGCAAGCCTGCCAGCACCCAGCTAGCAGACCCTGCACCTGGCACGGCACAGAGCCACCCACCCGATGCCCCGCAGCCCACCCCCTCTTCCCGGGACCAGGCTGGCGGCTCCCGGGAGCTTGCCCTGGACCGCAAGAGGCGGGCACCTTCCTGGGCTAGTGCGGACATCGTGGACCTCGTCCACGATCTCCGCACTAGGCACAGGAAAGTGGCCGGCTAGGGCAGGAGAGCTGCCAGCCTGGCCACCCAGGACCAGGTGTGCATGAAAATCAAGGGGGTCCACTGAGACCCCCAACACTGAGCCCTGAGCTTACAATGGCCATACTGGGTCAGACCAAAGGTCCATCTAGCCCAGTAGCCTGTCTGCCGACAGCGGCCAACCCTAGGGACCCTGGAGGGGATGGACCGAAGACAGTGACCAAGCCATTTGTCTCGTGCCATCCCTCTCCAGCCTTCCACAAACTTTGGGCAGGGACACCACTCCTACCCTCTAGCTAATAGGACTCCATGGACCCAACCTCCATGACTTGATCTCACTTCCCTTTAAACTCTGTTGTAGTTGTAGCCTTCACAGCCTCCTGCAGCAAGGAGTTCCACAGGTTAACTATTTGCTTTGTGAAGAACAACTTTCTCTTACTAGTTTGAAGCCTGCTACCCATTCCTTTCCTTTGGTGTCCTCTAGTCCTTCTTTATGGGAACTCAGGAAGAACTTTTCTGAATGCACCCTCTCCACCCAACCCTTGCTTTTAGAGACCTCTATCCTGTCCCCCCTCCGTCTCCTCTTTTCTAAGCTGAACAGTCCCAGTCTCTGTAGCCTTTCTTCATCTGGGACCTGTTCCCAACCCCTGATCATGTTAGTTGCCCTCCCTTCTCCCAGCCTTTCTCTTCCCCTCTCCCACCTCCTTTTCCCAGTCTCCCCCAGTTTTTTTCAATAAAGACAGAGTCAATGTTGGAAGAAACGTTATCTTTATTTTGTACATCAATAAGAAGGGGGGCTAGGGAAGGGTAAGTGGAAGGAGGTGAGGGAGGAATGGGGTACGAGCCCCCGATGGGGAGGACTGGGCTGGCTCTGCGGGCGTCTGGGGGTGGAAGCTCTCCTGCAGCCCCCCAATTACTCTCTCTCCCCAGATGGTAGCCTGCGGCAAGTGCAGCCGGGCTGATGGCCGAGTGCTGTGATGTGCCCAGTGTGGGCACTCAGGGCACTCCAAGCCAGAACTTCTTTGCAAGCGGGGCACCCCTTAGAACTGTGTGTCCGGGGTGGGGGTCGGGACCCTTTAAGCGCAGCCCTCGGCTAGCCTGAGACAGCATCTCCATGCTCTAAGTCCTCCTTTTATGCCCTGCCGGCACTGCTTCCGGCCATCCTTAAGCCCTGTTCAGAGTCCACTCAATGTGGACTTGCTAGTTCGAACTAGCAAAACGCTAGTTCGAACTAGTTTTTAGTTCTAGATGCGTTAGTTCGAACTAGCTTAGTTCGAACTAGCGCTGTAGTGTAGACGTACCCTAAGCTAGGAGGAGAGGTAGATACTCCGGAGGGCAGGGATAGGGTCCAGAGTGATCTAGACAGATTAGAAGATTGGGCCAAAAGAAATCTGATGAGGTTGAACAAGGACAAGTGCCAGAGTCCTGCACTTGGGACGGAAGAATCCCAAGCATTGTTACAGGCTAGAAACAGATTGGCTAAGTAGCAGTTTGGCAGAAAAGGACATGGGAATTGCAGTGGATGAGAAGCTGGATATGAGTCAATGGTGTGCCCTTGTAGCCAAGAAGGTGAATGGAATATTAGGTTTCATTAGGAGGAACATTGCCAGCAGATCTAGAGAAGTGATTATTCCCCTTTATTCAGCTCTGGTAAGGCCTCATCTGGAGTATTGTGTCCAGTTCTGGGCCCCGCACTATAGAAAGAATGAGGACGCATTGGAGAGGGTCTAGTCTGCTCCTGTTCAGGCAAAAGTCCCACACAGGCTCCATTATTGTGGATGTACTACCTCGACTTAGAGCCCCAGGAAGCACTAGGGAGAAATTATACTAATTACTCTGGGCATTAGTTAGTTTGAAATAGCAGCTGTAGAACGTCCATACTAATGCTATTTTGAAATAACTATTTAAAAATTAGTGTTATTCCCAGAGGAAAGCAGGCATACAGATTTCAAAACAACCAGCCCATTATTTCAAAATAATGGGATCTGTAGTATGGACATGCCGCTTATTATTTCAAAATAAGGGGGATTATTTTGAAATAACTCCCTAGTGTAGACCAGGGCTCAGAGTTCACGTTAAGGCCTTTTTTGTCCAGAGAGCTGGTGGGGGAGGCCTTTATGTTCTGGGTCTGTATTTTCTTGCAATTAATCTTTTAAAGACTGTAACCAAAGGAGCAGGCCTTTTGTGGTGGGTCTTGCACTTGGATTTTTTTCCCCATTATATTAAGAGCCTGAAATACAGCCTCCTCCCCTAAGCTGTAGGGCAAAATCTTTCTTATTTACATGAGGGTTTGGGTCTTGTGCACTGTGCAGTGTGGGGTGAAGCTACTTTGGCTCCTCTCCCCCCACCCATGATTTTATTTTGGCACTAATCCAATTTCATTAAATAATTAAACTAACATCTGCTGTGAGCCTGTGATTTGCTTGTACTGGCAGAAATTTGCTTGCATGATGCTCAAGAAAAGTGTATGGAGTAGAGCGTGAGCCCTGCTGAAATAGTTTTATTTAGAAGTTGTTTAAAATGTTCGTGAATAAGTTCTTCTCCTATTTACCCAGCTCTGTTCAGATCCCATTCATTGCAGATATCCTGCTATGCTCATTTAACAGCGGCAACAAAACCAGGGAGCCCATTGCAGCTCTAAGCCTGTTTCTCTGCACAAATGCACAGCTTGCATTTTTTGCTTTGTCCCATGGACTCCTTTGTGTTGAAGCTGGTACACTGCTGCCTCCATTTGCCAGGGGCTTTTTCTTGTTTCAGAGCATGCCTGTGGGCGCTACTTTTGTATCCCAGATGCTTGCTTCCCCACTCTGTTCCTCCTAGGTTTCCCAGAGACTTGTTTTGATACAGTCTGTCTATCTGGCACCATCAAATGTCTTCAGCTCCTCTGTCATTTCAAACTTCACTGTTCTGGAATATGATTTTGATGCCTTAATTGCAGCAATTGTGATCAAGTGGAAAAATGCCAGGGGTGCTGCCATCAAGGAGAATGATAATAAATGAATGGATATGCTAAGGGTAGCTTTGTGTTGCCTTTGATTGGCCCGAACTCTAGTAGAATTGTCATACTGAACACCGACAGGCAGTATGAAACCTGGGTCCTCTGGAGCTTAGTGCATGAGTCTCTGCTGCATGAAAAGCTCACTGTGGCTCAGCAGTCCCTGGGCAAGGGGTGTGTGTGTGTGTGGGGGGGGGGGGGTGGGGGTGGCTCCACGCTCCCCGAAGGGGCAGTGCTTTGGAGGAAGGGGCAGGGCTTGGGCAGTCAGCCCTCAGTGCCGCCTGGATCACTGTGTGTGCCCCGAGCCCTCAGAACTGCACAGAGTGCACAGCATGGTGCTCCAGTAGTGATTTAAAAGGCTTGGAGCTCCAGTCACTGTCACAGTAGCAGCAACAGCAACCAGGAGCCCCAGGCTCCTTTTAATCGCTTGGCCCCAGGGCAACTGTTCCTTGGGTCCCCCCCCCCCGTCAGTGGCCCTGTATATCACGAAGACCTTCTCTGCCGCTCACCATATCTCATATCACTGAAATTTATCCAATTTATTCCTAACCCTAATGTGTCCACAACAAGTAACATATTCACAGGCTCGTTATCATTAGGGTGGGGAAATGGGAGTTGGAAGCAGAACTGGTCCAACAAAAGTGTCTTCTGGGGCCATGGCAGGGAATGGAGAGAAGCATATGGCTAAAGCACTAGTAGGTAGACAACTGTTTAGAATGCTTCTTGCTTGAGAAGTAACACTCAGCATCCCTCTATATTACAGTGTAGGGCATTCCTGTCCCTGTGTTTTTCCATTGGCTGGAATCAGAACTTCTCAGCTGTGCCCAGCTAGACCAACTAGTCTCCTTGGGTATGTCTACACTACAAAGTTAATTCGAACTAACGGATGTTAGTTTGAATTAACTTTGATAGGCGCTACACTAGCGCTCCGCTAGTTCGAACTTAATTCGAACTAGCGGAGCGCTTAGTTCAAACTAGGTAAACCTCATTCTACGAGGACTAAGCCTAGTTCGAACTTACTATTTCGAATTAAGGGGTGTGTAGCCCCTTAATTCGAACTAGTGGGAGGCTAGCCCTCCCCAGCTTTCCCTGGTGGCCACTCTGGCCAACACCAGGGAAACTCTATTGCCCCCCACCCAGCCCCGGACCCCTTAAAGGGGCACGGGCTGGCTACGGTGCCCGTGCCAGGTGCAAGCCTGCCAGCACCCAGCTAGCAGACCCTGCACCTGGCACAGCTCGAGCCAGCCACCCGATGCCCCCCAGCCCTCCCCCTCTTCCCGGGACCAGGCTGGCGGTTCCTGGGAGCTTGCCCGGGACCGCAAGAGGTGGGCACCCGCCTGGTCTAGTGCGGACATCGTGGACCTCGTCCACGACCTCCGCACTAGGCACAGGAAAGTGGCCGTCTAGGGCAGGAGAGCTGCCAGCCTGGCCACCCAGGAGCAGGTGTGCATGAAAATCAAGGTGGTCCACTGAGACCCCCGACCCTGAGCCCTGAGCTTACAATGGCCATACTGGGTCAGACCAAAGGTCCATCTAGCCCAGTAGCCTGTCTGCCGACAGCGGCCAACCCTAGAGACCCTGGAGGGGATGGACCGATGACAGTGACCAAGCCATTTGTCCCGTGCCATCCCTCTCCAGCCTTCCACAAACTTTGGGCAGGGACACCACTCCTACCCCCTGGCTAATACCACTCCATGGACCCAACCTCCATGACTTGATCTCACTTCTCTTTAAACTCTGTTGTAGTTGTAGCCTTCACAGCCTCCTGCAGCAAGGAGTTCCACAGGTTGACTCTTTGCTTTGTGAAGAACAACTTTCTGTTACTAGTTTGAAGCCTGCTACCCATTCCTTTCCTTTGGTGTCCTCTAGTTCTTCTATTATGGGAACTAATGAAGAACTTTTCTTAATGCACCCTCTCCACCCCACTCATGCTTTTATAGACCTCTATCCTATCCCCCCTCAGTCTCCTCTTTTCTAAACTGAAAAGTCCCAGTCTCTTTAGCCTCTCTTCATATGGGACCTGTTCCAAACCTCTGATCATTTTAGTTGCCCTCCCCTCTCCCAGCCTCTCTCTTCCCCTCTCCCACCTCCTTTTCCCAGTCTCCCGAGTTTTGTTCAATAAAGAGAGATTCTATTTTTGACCACATGTTTTCTTTATTTTGTACATCAGGAAGGGGGGCTAGGGAAGGGTAAGTGGAAGGAGGTGAGGGAGGAATGGGGTACGAGCCCCCGATGGGGAGGACTGGGCTGGCTCTGCGGGCTTCTGGGGGTGGAACCTCTCCTGCAGCCCCCCAATTGCCCCCTCTCCCCAGATGGCAGCCTGTGGCAAGTGCAGCCGGTCTGATGGCCGAGTGCTGTGATGTGCCCAGTGTGGGCACTCAGGGCACTCCAAGCCAGGACTGCTTTGCAAGCACCCCTGGGAACTGTCTGACCGTGGTGGGGGTCGGGTCCCTTTAAGCACAGCCCTCGGCTAGCCTGAGGCAGCAGTTCCACGCTCTAAGTCCTCATCAGATGCCCTGCTGGCACTGCTTCCAGCCATCCTTAACCCCGGTTCAGGGTCCACTTAATGTGGACATGCTAGTTCGAATTAGCAATACGCTAATTCGAACTAGTTTTTAGTTCTAGATGCGTTAGTTTGAATTAGCGCTGTAGTGTAGACATACCCCTTTTTAGTTGAAGGAGTAGGCACCTATGCTTCCAGAGAAGTAGGACCTTATTTCTACACCATGGCTTCTGTCAGGTGGTGGTGTGCAGAACAGGGACTGCTGACATAATTTGTAGTAGCAGATCAGTAGTGCTTTGCAGGCACCACAGACTTAGGACTACACTGCCCCCAAATGTGGGAGAGTTTCAGGATTCATATGTTTCTTGAGAGGAAAACAAATTGTGGGACTGGCCTTGAAGACTATTTTTTCTTCTCTTATGAAGGCCCCTAGATTGCTACTTCCAGAATCGTGTGAGAGCATTTGGGGCAGATTGGCCTGAATGCTGCACTTAAAGCAGCTGTCGGGCACTGCTGAATCAGTTGATTTGTGTCCTACTCTTTTTTTAAAAGCAATGCATCCTGGGTCATCTGTATCTGGCCACAACAAGCAATGCTGTTCAAGTGCCATGGGTAGTTCAGGGACAGAGCAGCAGCAATATGCATTCCTGGCAGCACATTCAGTACAGCACTAAAAACCTGTTGTTATGAAATACCTAGAGAGGGCCAAGGCTTTGAATTTTGTTTCATGCATATGTTGTTTGTTAAGATTGGCCTTTCTAGATATATTTTTGGGGAAAATGTTCATGCTTCCTTTTCTTTATTCATCAACACCTGATCTGGTAAAAATCAGGAAAGAAAAGTCACTCTTTCAAGTGAAACACTGAAACCTGAACACATCCTTAGCAGCTGTAATGAATATAATGGCTATTTTGCTAATGATGAGGCTATACCAGTGCAGTGGCCTATCGTAAAGTCATCAGTAGTCAGGCAGCTTAGTGGCTAGACTGTTGGTTAGGGCAGGGCTGGCAGCCTGCAGAATTTCCAGCACCTCAGGTAGGCTCCTTGCCTGCCCTGCCCTCCCCCCCCCCACCTCAGCTGCGAGCCTGGGGGGAGGCCAAGAGAGACTTTACATGATGCCCCGACCCCCAGCACAATCTCATTGCCTGGTTTCTGGCCAAAGGGAGAACGTGATGTACCTCCCTCGCCCTCCCCCTGCCCCATGCTTGTAGATATTCACACATCTACATGGCCCCTGTTGCCTATGCAGAGGCATGGCAGGCCTGAGAAACCTGCTGGGTTGCTGGCTTGGAGTTGCCCTGGTAAGCATCTCCTGCCAAGATCCCGCATCTGGTATCTGAGCTCCTCCCTCCCCCAAACCTTCTGCCCCCCCATCCTCCCTCCCAGACCCTGCACCCCAGTTCTCTTCCCCAAGTCACAACCCCTTCCTGCCCTAGGTCACAACCCAAACCTCTGCACCCCAATCCCATGCCCAGGTCACAATCCCCTCCTGCCTAAGATCACAGCTCAAACCCTGGCACCCTCTCCTGCACTCCAGCCCCCTGTCCCAGGTCACAATCACCTACTTCGTAAAACCTCCATCCCAGACTCCACACCTCCCCCCCATTAGTATCATGGAAGAGTGTGGCCCTTGAACACTTTCCAAATTCTTTGAGTGCCCCTTCTCCACTGCCATCAAAAATTATTGCCCACTGCTGGGTTAGGGGCTGGCAGAGACAGACTTCCCTCCTTTTCCCTCAGGTTCTGGCTCAGAGGCCTGGGTCACTCAGGCCTTAGACAAGGGAGATGGATCTTGTTCCCTGCTATGAGAGGGGTCAGAATCTGTTGTCTGAGTTGTTCCCTAAGTCTTCTAGTTTGGGGGCATGGTGGCTTTGATAGTCCAGCCTCTTCACACTTGGGACTTGTCTGCAGGCTCCCCTTGACAGGGAAAGATTTACTGGTTTCCAGTGGCTGCGCTGGCAGGCAGGTGGTGGCTACTCCTCCAAGCAGACACACAAGGCTCCTGCCTCTTCACCAATTGGCTCTTGACTGAGCCAGGCTCCCTTCTTTCTCCCCCTTTTCCAGGCTTGGCATTAGCTGCAGGTATAACAGAGCAAGGCTCTCTGACCCCTGTTACAGGATTTTCTTTAATGCCTGTTGTACCTGGCAGTTGTTTCCCTGCTCCTTCACAGGGCCCAAACTCTGAATTTGTAATTCTAGAATCTCTTTCATCCCTGTATTAAGCACCAGGCTTGTATCCACTCCCACAATAAAGCAGCAAGTGAGTTTTTCTCAGATCCCCCAAACTAATGGAATCCACAGGATCAGTCATGTGGTGGCCCTTTGGTCCTACAGTGTCCCCCCCCCCCCCAAGTTATCTGTTAGACATCTTTTCCCCCAAGGAGCCTCCACAGCACAGAGGAAAAGTGGGCAAGGTGCTGTTGACAGGTTAGCATTAAGTGACAGGGCAAAGTCCAGAAGGCATGGGGGAATGTCGTGGTTACTGTCCAGGGCACCTTCATGGTTTCATTCTTGGCTTGCCTGCTCCCAGGGAACACAAACTTCACAATGGAAGGGCTTCTGACAGGCTCAGGGGAAGAGGAAAACCAATGTGCTCTCCTCTTCTGCAGCCTGTATCAATAGAGATCTTGTTTTCTTTTTTATATCCTCTGTGGCTGCAGAGTGATAGGCATCCTCGTATTCATTAACGTAGAATTCTGCTGTGGTGCCAACAGATGCAGATATTCAAGTAATAATGTCCCCAGATTTGGAGTATAGCAAAATAGCAATCTTATACAGAGTTCTGTAAGTTCTCCAGTTCTGTAAGCCCATAAGCAGCGGCACTACTCAGTTCATTAAGGACTTTTCTAGCAACTGCTTGTGTATAGGGTAGGAAAAGAGGGGCACTGACATCAGTGGTGATCCAGGCCAGTACAGGAGCCTATTGTACTCTTGCACTAAATGATGAGAGCCTAAGCCAGGGGTTTTCAAACTTTGGGTTGCAGCTTGTAAGCCTCAAGATGGCTGTGAGATGCTTTATTTACCTGAGCATCCACAGACATGGCCGCTCGCAGCTCCCAGTGGCCCAGCCTGCAGCACTTCCCACAGCTCCACTGGCCAGGAAGGGCAGAGATGCAGGCTGCGAGCGGCCATGCCTGTGGATGCTCAGGTAAACAAAGCTTCTTGCAGTCAGCTAGCAGCTTACCCTTAGGAACTGTGACCTTAGGAAATCCCTTGGCGTAAGCTGTTTCATACTGTATGTCCTATGCCCACTCAGAATGAAATCTTCTGGGGGTATGGATTATCTAATAGCCTATTTAAATATTTTTAAAAAATACACTTTAATTTCATTGCAAGACAATGGGTCACTTATGATGGCTCTCTAAAAGATTATTTTTTGGAAAATGTTCTCCATACTACAGTTTTCTAGTGGATTTTGTAATGAAGACAGATGGTTTCTTAAAACTGAACTAAACCCATGTTTTACCTTTTAAATGTTTACACAGAATTTGGCATGATGAAGACTTTATTTCATTAGCAAAACACTTTCTTACTGCAAACAAAAACAGCTGGTACAAGTGCTACAAAAGTATCTCCCACTGAATGGCAGCAGTAGGCTACTCAAATAATTAAAACCTGTAGTATACTGTATATCAAGCAATGCTGAAGTGAGTAAATAAAATAAATGAATAGCTGAACATAAGTGGCTTGTTTAGACTAGGTTGAAATAATGCAGAAAGAAATCTTGATTGGATATTTTTCTTAAACTTTTTTTCCAAATTAGTCTGTAATATACTGTGTTTTACTAAATCTAGGAGCATAATTACCCTCGGTGCTGAACATCTCTTAAAAACAAAGAAGCAATAAGAGTAAATAATATCCCTTTTCTCCTTAACTCGGGTTTCATCTGGGGACTCTCAATCTTTGGGGGCAAGATGTCAGTTTAACTTGATGGTCTAAAGATGGCCTTTCTCTCATATTACTGGTTTCATGCATCCCATCTCTTCATATACATGTTGTTCTAACATGTCTCTTTACATGTTAAAGAGTTTTTGATCAGATAGGCCTGTTTAGAAAAATAGGATTATCAAAAATCATAATGATGGAAATCTTGACTATAAATGTTGATGAGGTGCAGCCTAAACAGCATATGAATAATAGCAAATTGATTACAGTGATTATAAAATTAAAACAAAAGGCATTCCCTCGTGCATACTAATTTCTGTCTGCATACAAAACGTAATGAAAGCTTAACTTGTTATTCTGTGCCATTGTAGACTCAGAATAATTGATACTGGAATTGGAGAAAAGCTTCGGCTGTATCCTTCAGAATGATTATTTATGGGTGTAGATCCATTGATTTCAGTGGAACTACTCAAAGGCCAGATTTTGCTACTCTTGTTCATGCTGAGCAGGTTCACACTGAGCAGTACCTTATTGCATGAGTAGGCCCATTAAAATCAGCAGGACTTTTCTGGGGGCTCAGACCTCTAAACACTGTGGTAGCTTATGTAGATTTGGCAGGGAGCCCAGACCTCCCAGTGAATGGGCACGTGGAGTGCTGATGGGAACCTGCTCTGCAGCTGCCTGTCCTCCACATAGCAGAACTGCCAATGCTGGAGGCTTGAAGTGGGCCCCTTTGTCCTGAGTGACTGTCAGGCAGGGGGAGTAAGTACATCATAGGCTCTGTGCTGGGGCTATGTTGTCTCTTGAATTAGTTTCTGCGTGTGCCAAACCACAGCTCTTAATTCACAGAAATGTGGCAATCAGTGATAGCTGTCTTGGGTATATCCACCAGTGAGGTGACCATATTTCCTTATGCTGAACATGGGAGACCTAGTAAAATTACTTCAGAACTCTGCAGCACCAATGTTCAAATTAACATCAAGTTGACAGAGCCCCTGTAGAAAAGACTCCAGTTGCACTGTATTTTTTGTATTTACCTTCTCAACTTTAACGATTGCATGGGGAGAAGCAACACGCCCTGTTACACCTCTCTCACACAGGGATGGGGATGATTGATCAAGCTGACCCAACCTTCCTTGCCCAGCGCTCTCCACCCTCCATGCCAGTCTGGGCCCCTGAGATGGACCTGCCTCTGCTGGTACCTGGTGCCACATCTTCTCTAGGCAACGTGTGGGAGGTACACAGGGTTAGATTTCTGTCGGGGTTCACACCAGAACGTGCCAAGCAGCAGCCTTTCAGCACTGTGTGGAAGGGAAGAGATGGGATGTGCTTCCAGTGGAATGAAGGTGGGGATGGAGGTAGGGATGACCTAGTCCATGTTTTTCCAAGGTCATCCCTTCTCTCCCATCCCATGCTCCTCTATGTTTAGAAGCAGCTTGTCCCTTTCTGCCCATACTGTGTAGAAAGGCAGCTCACATCTCCAAGCTGCTGCTGGCCACCGACATATCTCAGCTGCCTCATGTTACCTGGCTAAAGCTTGGGCAGGAAGGGGTTAAGCCCTAAGGTTGCATTGAGCAGATCAGGGAACATGACTGCAGGGGCTTCAGCCAACCCAGCCATAGAGGTGGCTCAGCTTGGGAGGGTGCATAGAGGACAGAGCAGTCCCACACTCCCTGGGGGCAGGACCTAGAGCCTATTTCACAGTGAAGATGATTCACCATTGGAACAAGCTACCATTTCTTGATGTCCTCTAATGAAGACTAGAGGCCTTTCTGTACTAGAGGCCTTTAGTAGCTAAATTTTGATCTAAGCACATACCAGGAGTGCTGGGATATGCAGGGGTCAGATTCAATTCCCTCCTGGCCTTAAAATATTCTAATTAATGGAACACTGAGCATGGCATAGGGAGCAGCCTCTGAGGTTTCAGTGTACAGCCTGTTTGAGCCCCAGAATCAGCCATCATTAAGTGGGATGATCCTGATTCTCTCTAATGTGCCAGGTCTTCTCAGATACTTGCTGAATAAAGACTATGGCAGCGTCTAGACTGGCATGATTTTGCGCAAATTCTTTTAACGGAAAAGTTTTTCCGTTAAAAGTATTTGCACAAGAGAGCGTCTATACTGGCATGTGCCTTTGCGCAAAAGATTTGCTTTTGCACAAAAGCATCCGTGCCAGTGTAGATGCTCTCTTGCACAAGAAAGCTCCAATGGCCATTTTAGCCATCGGGCTTTCTTGCACAAGAAATTAACGTGGCTACCTACACTGGCCCTCTTGCGCAAGAATACTTACACAAGAGGGCTTATCCCTGAGTGGGAGCGTCAGAGTATTTGTGCAAGAACCACTGATTTTGTACATTACAAAGTCAGTGTTCTTGCGCAAATACTCGCGGCCAGTGTAGACAGGTGGCACGATTTTGCGCAAAAGCGGCCACTTTTGTGCAAAATCATGCCAGTCTAGACACAGCCTATGAGTAATTGTTGGTTTGTAGCTCATTTAAGAGCACTTTATTCTGAACAGTCAATGAGTCTTAAGGGGCTAGTCAGACTTGAAGGGAAGGGATTGGCATGGTAGTGACATCACAATTGCCTGTTGCAGGACGTCAGCCTATTGGAGAAAGATGGTGGGGCAGTGGTGACGTAACAGAGGGCACATCTGCACAGCAGGACAAAACTCAAAACAAGCTATGAAACTTGAGTTACGCTAATTGCATAGCTTAAGTTGAAATAGCTTATTTTGAATGTAGGCATGTCTACATAGCACTTATTTTGAAATAGAGCACTTTTCCTCTGACATTATTCCGAAATAATACTGCTGTATAGACATGCCCAGAGAGACCCTGACATCAGCCAGGCAGGACAGAGGCACTTCCCAATGGCTTTGTGGGAGGCCATCCCAATAAGAAGAGGCTGGAATTGCTTTGAGACTGATCCCCTCTGGTGATGATCTGGGCCATCCTCTGCGACATCAGCTGAGACCTCTCAGCCTCCCACTTCTCAGAGTCTTAATGCTGATTGGCTGAGCAGGGAGCTATTGACAGAGAGGAATTTTCCCGATTTCCCAACTGTGACCCATGGCTGTCCCTTCCTTTTCAGGCTCTGCACAGGGGCTTGTCTGACCTCAGGCACGCCATGCAGGAGAACCTGCTGGCAAAGTCCCCAGACACAGACAGATTCCAATACATCTTGGAGGTAATCATGGTCAGGAGGGGCAGGGGCAGTTTTACCTTAGCGCTGAGGAGAACCGGAAAGGGGAGACTGGAAATTCATTTTTCAGTCCGTCCTTCTACTCTGCACCCTAGTGGGCCATCCTTGGTCAGGCAGTGCTATACTGGGCTCTTCCTCCTTTAGGGACAGGGGAAAGAGATGCAATTTCAAATCAGGGCCCTGCCTGGCTTTGGGAGTGAGAATCTCAAATCTCCTGCCCTCTGCCTAACCTCCCCTGTTCCTGCCATGAGATCCAGGAGATGGTGCTCACAGAAGTATCGCAAGTTTCTGAGGGGTAGCAGTTAGTCTGTAACTCATGATATCACCCATATGTTTTATTAGTCTTTGAAGTGCTACTAGAAGTATCACAGACTCCTTCCGAGAGAACCAGGTGGATCCAAAGGAAATCAGCTCCTTTCCTATCAGCTCTGAGATTGCGGGGGGGGGGGGGGGGGGGGCGGGAGGATTGTCCTCACAGTCACTCTCTTCCTCTGACCAAGGGATTTTGAGCCCGCGATGGGCAAGGGACCTGTCTCCATCCTGATGAGCTGTTAATGAATCAGGAGTTCAGCTGAGACACTGAACATTGTCCCAGTCTAGAGAGACAAAGACAAATGGTGACAATCCCCTTCTCAAGCACCATGATCAATGAATCAGCTGTTCCACCCTGAGCACAATGTCTCAGCCCCGGGGATGGGGGAGAGCTGGTCTGTTGATCCTGATCTGCCACCTCCTCCTACAGTGTGTCAACTTTTGCATCTGGTCCAGAGTGTCCCAGGAGACAGCTAAGGTTGTAAGGAGCAGCAGAGCCCTCTTCTGATTCACCTCACTGAATTTGGCGTAAGTGACCTCTGACCCCAGCTTCCTGAAACCAGGTGTAGGCAGGCTGGCTTCTATAAACTGTGGGACCTGCAGCTGGAGGGCTGTGGGTTGGGAGTGTTCCCCTTAGGAAGGCAGAGTTAGAGCAGAAACAGAGATAGGAGAAGATGAACTTGACTCTAGTCTGTTTCAGTGGAGATCCTGGGACTCCCGCTCCAGCCAGGTTCATGCCTGGCCATGGATCTCTTCTTGTCCTCCTAGAGCATCTGGGGTGCAAGTCCTTTTCAAGGGCCCTGCCCATATCCCTGTACTCCAGGATCCCTTGGGGAAGAAGGTGCTGATGGTCTAGCTCTAGCTCTTCTCCCCTAGGGTCTCCAGCAGATGGACTGGGGGGGAGAATGGGAGCTGACAGTAGAATGATGATGGTCCTGCTCCTTCTCTTCCATCAGTACTCATCACAATTCCCCAGACTAAGGAACTAGGTGGCTTAGCTGCAACTGTCCATCAGTGAGGGTATGTCTACACTACCCTGCTAGTTTGAACTAGCAGGGGTAATGTAGTCATCTGCAATTGCAAATGAAGCCCGGGATTTGAATTTCCCGGGCTTCATTTGCATAAAGCTGGCTGGCGCCATTTTTAAATGCCGGCTAGTTCGAACCCCGTGCCGCGCGGCTACACGCGGCACGGAGTAGCTAGTTCGGATTAGGCTTCTAATCCGAACTAGCTGTACTCCTCGTGGAATGATCCACTTCCCATCTGAGACTGTCCCTCAAGGGGTAATGGGAGTCCTGTTGAAACTTGCCAGATCCTCTGAGATTGACCCCAGCTGGAGGATGAGTCTATCTCTCTCCTTCTTCCCCTATTCCATTTAGGATCAACCTTCCTCCCCAGGCACAAGGATACTCTACCCACCATAGGGAGCCCTGCTATTCTGTGGGGCCAGATATGCAACCCGATGGGAAGGGAAGAATACAGCCACCAAAACCAGACAGAAAAATCTGACAGGAAGAAACTACTGAGAAAACAGCTGTCATGGGGAGATGTAAGGAATGGAGGCAGGAGCTCCTACAGTGGGCTCTGGCACTGGAGATCACTAGAGAGGAAGATGAGTTCATCCCAGGCAGTGGGACTGACAGGCCTTTGGGTGAGGTGGAAGGGGGCCTGCTCTGGGCTCCCAGAAAGGACAGGGTCTTGGGTGGAAAGGAGGAGGCTGGCAGCACTCAGCTCTCAGCACCACCTGGACTGCAGCACCCCCGTAGCATGCCTGACAGTGATTTAAAGGCCCAGGGTTCTGGTTGCTGCAGGAGTGGTTTTTTGTTTTGCTGGGCCCCAGGGCAACCTCTTTGTCTCCCCATTAGCAGGCCTGAGCCCAGAGTGCCAATTGCCATTAATCCTTTCTGATTCCTGGGGGCATCCATGTCTCTGACACTTTCATGACATGTTCTCTTGAGACAGGAGAACATCACAGTCACAGTGATGCACCAGCTTCTCCATCTGATCCTGTCACCAGATGCCTGAGGCTCTGCAGGGACTGCACCTTTTAGGGGCCGCTGATGGAATGCAGAACCCCACACTGGGACAGAAGGGTCAAAAGCAGGCCTGGGCCGCTCGGATCTTGCCCCATCACCTGTGCAGAACCTGCTTCAGCTGGAGGAAGAGTTTCAAAGGGAGCCTGTCTTGGGGTGATGTGCCTGCAGGCTAGCTCAAAAACCAAAGGCAGGCTAACAGCAGGTGGGAGGATCAAAGGGCTGGGAAGCAGACCTGGGGGCTGCTAAAGAGACGTGAGCAGGCAGGAGAAAGGAACTCCTCTCAGCAGACTGCTAGAGAGCTATCCAGGGAGATCCCCACAACAATGGATGAAGAGGCCAATAGACCAAACCCCTGACAGCTCCGAGTACAGAGTAGATTTCCAGATTTTTGTGCATAAGGAGAGAAGTGACAACCCCACTGAGCTGTCTAAGCCGGAGCCACAGCTTCCTTTGTGGTGCCAGGGGGATGTACTTTTGCACTGATGCACTGCCTCACTGAGCCAGACAGCTCCAAAAGGGGAGACCAGAGAATGAGACACTGACCTGGGGAGATGTTGAAGAAGAGTGCACCAGGAGTCCTGGCTGCAGGAGAGATTGTGCTAGCAGCAGTTGCCCCAAGTCTGATAGCAGGGGCCAGCCTTTGCCTAAGACTACAGACCCCTTTGCTCTAATATCTGGAGGATCCTGGGTGAGGCATGTGGCCATATGCCCAGAGCAGAGGAAAGGTCCTTACTCCCACACTACATTCCCATTTCATGGAGGGGACTTAGACCCCTTTTCCCTCCACTGGGGAGTCCCATTGGAGCTGCTATATAGGAGGCAGCCCCACAGGATCCTAGATCTCCACCTCGAGGCATGGGAGGAGCCAGGTCCAGGAACAACCAACGTGGTACAATGTGTGTTCTGTCAGACAGAATCCTTGGAATCCTTGCAGGCTTTGTTGTGGGAGAAAGTGTTGAAATCTCAGAATCAGGAACAGGCTGACAACAATGGGCCAGAATGTGAAAATGTAATGCTAGAGAGAGGGTTGTTTGTTGTTGCAAACCTTGAAGTCAAAACTGCTGGCCAAGTAGCAAGGATCATTCTCGGTTATAAACAGAGTAAGGGCAGCTGATGATTAAATCCACTGTCCAGGGAAGAGAAATGAGACACAGGCTATACCACATGGAACCACTGATGACTTGAAAATACCAAAAGGGACTTCTCCTCGTGCCTTTTTCACTAGAACCTGAGCTCAGGTTGCCAGCACCTTTAATCTGTGATGGTGGAAAGAAAAGAAACAGCAAATACAATGAATTGGAGATTTCCCCTTGGTGTTTGTAGCATCTCCAGAACATTCCGACAGTCTACCATCACGGGCAGATGCCTGTCCAGTGCTCTCCAACCTCCATGCCTGCCTGGGCCCCTGGACAGACCCACCTCTCCTAATACCAGGTGCTGTGTCTTTTCGAGGCAACATGGGGGCCACACAGGATTACAGGCCCTCTCACAGATTTGTCACGTTTCACACCACAGCATGGCCAGCAGCAGCCGTTCAGAAATGTGCAGAAGGAAGGGAAGGGAGTTTTCAGCCCCAGGGTGTAGGGATGACCTGGTCTGTGCATTTGAGAGGTCATTTCTTCCCTCCCACCCTCCATCCTGCTCCCCTGTGGCTAGAAACAGCTTGTCCCTTCCTGCCTGCACAATGTAGAAAGGCAGCAAATGTTTCCAAACTGCTGCTGGCCACAGACATAACCCAATCACCTCCTATTCCCTGGCTAAAGCATGGGTGGGAACGGATTAAGTCCTAAGGATGCATGGAGCACCAGGGCCCAGAAAATCTGTCTGCAGGAGCTTCAGCAAACCAAGCCAGAGAAGTGGCTCAGCAAGGGGACAGAGCAGCTCCACATGTCCTGATAGGGTGGGGTCAGTGTGTGAAGAAGTTACTATGCCCTTGCCTGAGGAGCTGCCGTGGAGCCTGCAGGGTCCAGGCACAAACAGGCTGGAAAAGGCATCCTCCCTGCCACTGCAGAGCTTAGCTGAGGAGTGGACAAGCTTCCCATGCCAGTATTGTGTGGGGCTTTAGCACATGCAGGTCTTGGCTCCTGCTAGGCAGTGCTCTGGGCCATAGGGATCTTGAGCCTTCCCTGGGTGCCAGCCTAGCCAGAGGCAGTGGGGGAAGAAAGGCACCTGCCAGCCAGGGTATTGGTGAGCAGACTGATCTGCCCAGGAGTTAGTTGTCTGCACAGTGCAATCTATTGACTCTAACAACTTAATCATACGTTATAAAGAGTTAATAGATGTTTTAAACTATTTCAAAAGCAGCTTTAAGGTAAAGTGTGACCAATATGTCCTGTGAAATAGCAATCACCCACACAAATACTTGCATATATCGGTGAAAATGTCATACATGTACAATTGAGCGGTACTATGGATTCCTCTGAGAAAAAAATGGGATGCTGGTAATACTTATACTTGCTGTTCACACATAAGTAACTGGAAAATACCAACTTTTGGAACTTGTTTGCAATGTTTGGAATGCTCATCTTTATTTTTAGAAGAGTTTGAGCCTTTAAACATTGAACTAAAAAGGTTTTTGGTAACATTTACAATCATTGCAATACTGGTTCTAGCCCTGCTAAAACCAATTCCTTTAGCATGCAAGGGAAATTTGCTATTGTAAATAAAGCAAGCTAATTTTTCCTCCTTGCCAGGACTTGACTAATGCTTGAAGAAAAACCAAACAAACCAACTATAATAAGCCTCAATTACTTTGACAGTATTTTGGGTGTTAGTGAAATACTATGCATGTTTTATGCAGCTGGGGTATAATTAGTGTTCTGACTTGAGCATCATTGTGGACAATTCAATAGAAACAGCTGCTCCAGCAAAGGAGTGGTAAAAAAAGGCAGAGGAGATGATAGAGGCCATTTTTTTTAAAGGAGGCCAATCCAATGTTAATGAAATCATGTAAATAGATGGAACACCTTCACCCTGACTACTGTGTTCAATCCTAGACACTCCATGCTGAACAGAGAAGAAGTGGAAAATGTCCAGACAAGGGCAGAGGGACAGGGCCGGAGCTCTGTGGTTCTGGCCTGGGCTTCCTGGATGGCGCCGCGGCTGGAGTTCCCTAGCTGCTGGAGCCAGAATGCGGCCAGAGTTCCATGGCTAGGGATGGGGCCAGAACTCCCTGGCAGCTGCTGGGGTCGGAGCTCCCTGGCCGGGGCCTGAGGTCCATGGCAACAGCCAGGCTAGAGCTCCCTGGCTGCTGGGGCCAGGGAGCTCTGCTGGGGTCAGAACTCCCTACCATGCCATCTGTCCTCCCTGCCTCCACCCCACACACTCTGGGCTCCTGGATGAGTTGCCAGTACCCCTTATGGCACTTCTGCCCTGCTGCCAGACCTCCCTCTTCCTGAGCTCTGTGGTCCAGGAACATCCATGATCCATGCTAGACCATAGATGTTGCCAGACTCTGGAGTCCCAGTTAAGGGAGGTACAAACTGTAGGTTTTATTTTAACCCTGTTAAAGTCCTGGTCTTCACAACCTCCTCTGGCAAGGAGTTCCACAGGTCGACTGTGCATTTTGTGAAGAAAAATTTCTTTTTGTTGTTTTAAACCTGCTACCTATTGATTTCATTTGGTGTCCCCTAGTTCTTATGTTATGGGAACAAGTAAATAACTTTTCCTTATTCAGTTCCTCCATGCCTGTCATGATTTTATAAACCTCTATCATAACCTCCCCTCCCCCCTTGGTCTCCTCTTTTCTAAGCTGAAATGTCCAAGTTGTTTTCAGTTTTTCAGTCCCAGAGTTTTCAGACACAATTGTAGAGTTTTGTGGCACTGACAGCAGCAGGGCTGAGGCATAAGTAACAGCTTTTCCATGGGCAATGGAAATGAAATCTGTGGGGGAAGCATCAGACAATTCTGATGCTAAATTTATCCTGGCTACTATTTGCTAACAAGCTAGTTCATGCTGACACTCTGTAATTAAAGCATTGAGTTGTTATAATCTAAAGAAGGGGTTTCTCTTCATCAAGATTTTAAAAACAACCCTGGCTCTGAAAGAGTTTCAGAAATTTTAGAAATAAGTTCTGACTTCCTTAGTAATATTCTCACTGACTTATCTGGGGCTATTGCCTAGTATTGCTGCTCTCTATTGTATTGCAGATTTTTTAAAAGAATTTGCCTAGGGGTTGAGCCAAGTTCTTCCCAGACATTAAGTGTCTCTGTATATTGCATTATGATGATGAGTACCATTCAGACACAACAGCCACTGCCACCGTGGCAGACTGAGAGGTCATGGAAATATGAGTGTAGTATGATTCTGTGGGCAGAATGTTGGGCAACGTCTATTCCCAAGGGGAGAACACATGAAGAGAGGCTTGGAAAATTGTAAGAAAAAGTTCTAACATTGCCAAGACAGTGTGATAACCCTCCAGGGAAACTAGTTCTGAAAAATTAGTTCTAATGGGGGTTGGAGGAGAACCACAAGACTCAGCTTCAGGAGGGGTTTGGGTTAGAGAAAGGCCAAAGGGGCAAAGCCGCAATTTGGATCTAAAATTTTGAAAAGATTGTGAGTTTTCCGAAAAGGGATTTAAGTTTGGTCCTATTTCTAGTTTAGATATGCCACTACATCAATATGTTTCTTTGAAGAAGAGAAATACCAGCCCCTAATTGATTCAACACATATGTTTGAATGACTGTGTTTTTGGACTGATACTTACAATCCACATTTTTAGTGGATATCAACTGCAATTAATGATATAGCTCTTTAAATTCGGCCTATCATAACATTGGTGCCACATTGCTTTTTGCTGGCTACATTTAGCGCTTATGCTGAGTCTGAGGCATGTTGCAGGGGAGATGGAAAGTGGAATGGGAAAAATGTTCTTGTGATGGTTGCAGTACTTTCCATAACTATAGTCATCTTGGAGATTTTATATATATATATAAAACTGCTGTGATGAGGCTCCTTTCCCTATGGCTAGGTGGTGTTTTATTATCCAATCCTTCAGCAGTACTGCCTCTCTCTCTCTCTGTCTACAGCTACACTGTAGCCTTTTTCTGGAAAAGCTTATGCAAATGAAGTGCGGCATGGAATATCACTGTGCTTCATTTGCATAATTAATTAACAGCTGGTTTGCGCAAAAGCTTATTGCGCAAAAACGGCTGCTAATTAATTATGCAAATTAAGTGTGGTGATATTCCACACTGCACTTCATTTGCATAAGCTTTTCTGGAAGAAGGCTACAGTGTAGCCGTAGCCTCTGAGACAGACTTGAGAGAGCTTTTAAACAGTATGGCTGGGGCCTTCTTCAGAGCCAGGTGTTCACACTACCCCAAGAGTCCCAAATGACTCTCTGCAGGTTAACTGGAGTCAGGTGATCACATTAGTCTGGTGTAATCTTTGTTCTGGATTATTCCAGGATCAGAAAAATGCTTATCCAGTGGCCCGTGTATTTTGCCTTTGACTATTGTGCTGGTCTTGGTCTGTCACACTGCCCAAGTGTTGTTGCCTTTTCAAGAGACAATTCATCAAAATAGTGATAGAAATGTAGTCGTGTTAGTCTGGTGTAGCTGAAACAAAATACAGGACTATGTAGCACTTTAAAGACTAACAAGATGGTTTATTAGATGATGGTTTATTCATCAAAATACTGAGGGCAGCGTGAGTGAGGGCAATACCTTTTACAACCGTAAAGATGGTGTAGTTAGTGCTTTTTTCCAATATAACCATGCTAGGCTAAGTCTACACAGCAGCATTATTTCAGAATTACTGACATTATTCCAAAATAACATAGTGGATGTCTACACTACAAGCAGTTATTTCAACATAATATCAAAATAATGTCAAGCTGGAGGACTTCTTATTCTGACTCCTGTAACCCTCATTTTACGAGGAGTAAGGGAAGTCTGAGGAAGAGTGCTCTTCCTTGGACTTCCTGCTGTGTAGACAGTGCAAAAAGCTGACATAAGCTATTTCGACTTAAACTACGCAATTGGGCTACGTCTACACTGGCCCCTTTTCCGGAAGGGGCGTGTAAATTTCACCAGTCGTCGTAGGGAAATCCGCGGGGGATTTAAATATCCCCCGCGGCATTTAAATAAAAATGTCCGCCGCTTTTTTCCGGCTTTTAAAAAAGCCGGAAAAGAGCGTCTACACTGGCCCCGATCCTCCGGAAAAAGCGCCCTTTTCCGGAGGGTCTTATTCCTACTTTGAAGGGCACTTTGAAGTAGGAATAAGACCCTCCGGAAAAGGGCACTTTTTCCGGAGGATCGGGGCCAGTGTAGACGCTCTTTTCCGGCTTTTTTAAAAGCCGGAAAAAAGCGGCGGACATTTTTATTTAAATGCCGCGGGGGATATTTAAATCCCCCGTGGATTTCCCTACGACGACTGGTGAAATTTACACGCCCCTTCCGGAAAAGGGGCCAGTGTAGACGTAGCCCCCATGTTTCGGCTTGAGCCTTGCTATGTAGACATGCCCCTAGAGTGCAGAGAGGCTCGAGTTGCATGCACCCTCACCCTTACCAAAAATGCCTGCTCTGTCTACTGTTGTCATTGCCAGTAGTGCTAGGTGCCTTTGTCATACTTCCAGAATAGAAGCCAGATTGGTCCCTGAGCAAATGCGTAAGGTAAAGGGGAGATGGGATAAGCTTCCTGCACTCATCCACTATCAAGTGTGCCTGTACTATGGGAGATTTAATCTAGCACATTATTTGCAACCTGCCAAGTAACAGTTTAAATATATTTTTTTCCTCATCACAATAATCCACATGCTGTCTTCCTATGATCTACAAAAGGAAATTGTGTTGGTCCCATGCTGCAGCATTTAATGACCAGGAATAATTTCCCACAGTCATATCGTTATGAGTCACCATCTTGGACAACATTTTGTGAATTTTCAGTCTTTTATTGCTCTCCACCACAAGGAAAAGCTTCAAAACAATGACACTGAGCCTTGTTATTTCTACAGTGAAGGGACACACTTGGCTCATTGTGTGGTCAGTGAGGAATACATATAATTAAAAAGGCACTGCAAGGTCAAGTTTATTCCAGAAGTTGTTTGGGAAGCATGAACTGTTTCAAAACCTAAAGCAACCAGAAATGTTTCCATGGATCTACTCCAAAGCAAAACTCATAAAAGGAACATTTTGAAAAACACCAAACAAGCTGCCTTCTGCAGCATATCCAAACCAAACACTACAGCAGAAGGTCAATGCATGTGTAACCCTGACTAAAAATTGGAAATGACTAGACTGGTTCTCTTACCCACGCTGAAAAGAATTCAGAAGGCAAACAAGCAGTGTAATAGTGGAATGGAAATCAGATTTTTTTAACAGTTCTAATAGTTAATATCCCAGTTCTGTTGCCACTGTAGTTAATGGGAGTTTTGCTGTTGATTTCAACCAATAGCAGGATTGGGTTCCTAAAGACATTATTTGTTAAATTGCATTTTTAAGATACGAACAGCATTTAATCTAATTGTGTCTCCATTAATTTTATTTAAGAGCTGACAGTAAGTTCATTGCTATATAAGACATACAAGAAAGACAGAAGTCTGGTAAGTTACATCACTGATCCCGCAAAGTGTCCTTCATTGAAATGCACAATGTTTTCCCAGATTGGGCTTTACAACAGAGATGCAGAGAAGATAAGCTGTGCTGAAAAATCTCAGGCTGTGTCTACATTGGCAAGATTTTGTGCAAAAGCAGCTTCTTTTGCACAAAATCTTACCACCTGTCTACACTGGCTGCGAGTACTTGCACAAGAACACTGACGTTCTAATGTATAAAATCAGTGCTTCTTGTGCAAATATTCTGACGCTCCCGCTCAGGGATAAGCCCTCTTGCGCAACTGTTCTTGCGCAAGAGGCCAGTGTAGACAGGCAACGTTAATTTCTTGCGCAAGAAAGCCCGATGGCTAAAATAGCCATTGGAGCTTTCTTGCGCAAGAGAGCGTCTACACTGGCACGGATGCTTTTGCGCAAAAGCACATCTCTTGCGCAAAAGCACCTGCCAGTATAGATGTTCTCTTGTGCAAATTCTTTAACGTAAAAACTCTTGCGTTAAAAGTATTTGCGCAAAATCTTGCCAATGTAGACTTAGCCTCAGAGTTTAAACTTTAGAATAGTTCTTTTAAAAAAATTCCACACCTTTTTGGTCTAGCAGGCTCATGAAATGGGCCTTCTCCAGAAGGCTTTCAGTGTTTCCTGGGTCCAGCCAGGTTGAAAGTAGTATGAAATACATTCTAATTTGGGTAGCTAATTAAAGAGACAGAGTGTGTGTGTGTGAGAATGACCCTTAGCCTTCTTGTTAGGACACATACCTGGGGGTGGAAGACTGAGGCTACAGCCCCCTGGCTCCTTCTCTGGCCATTGTGTGTGGAATGAGGTGGTAACTCATTCTCACAAGAGGTGGGTTAGGTGCTTAAGCTACCTGACTCCAGGATGGGAATCATAGGAGAGACTGAAGGAGGCCCATAAGAGAGTATGCCATAGCTCAGTTGTTTGAGCACTCAGAGATAATGGAGCCTTCTTCAAATCCTCATGCCTACCTTAGGCACAGGGGGGAATTGAACATGGGGTTGCCTACATCCCAGGTGAGTGCACTAACCCCTCGGCTAAAAATAACAGCGTGAGAATCACCAAAACCATCTCTAGCCAGATTTTTACTGAGAGCTGATTTGGTAGGTGTGCTGTTATCATACCTATTGAATCAGGTCCCAAAGTGAAGACAGGAGCTTCTCTTTTTATCTTCCCCCTAGCTCACACTGGCTGTGTCTACATTGGCGTGATCTTGCTCCAAAGCAGCCGCTTTTGCACAAAAACATGCTGCCTGTCTGCACTGGCGGGGAGTTCTTGTGCAAGAACACTGACATTCTAATGTGTGAAATCAGGGCTTCTTGAGCAAGAACTATGATGCTCCCACCCAGGAATAAGCCCTCTTGCGCAACTGCTCTTGCGCAAGAGGCCAGTGTAGACAGGCAACATGAATTTCTTGCGCAAGAAAGCCCGATGGCTAAAATGGTCATCGGAGCTTTCTTGCGCAAGAGAGCGTCTACACTGGCACGGAAGCTTTTGCGCAAAAGCACATCTCTTGTACAATGGCACATGCCAGTGTAGATGCTCTCTTGCGCAAATACTGTAATGCAAGAACTCTTTAAAGAGTATTTGCACAAGATCATGCCAATGTAGACGTAGCCACTGGGGCTTAGATGTCTGGATGCCTTGAAGAAGACAGCCATGTTTGTGCTCAAAGAGAGGAATACAGGAATGTAGGAAAACTTTATAGCAAAAGACCTAGGCTTTGTGGATCTGATTGCTGCTCCAGTGATTTTCTAGGTGCCTAATGCTGGTCCTTGCAATACTCAGCATTGCAACACCTAAGTCTCTCTGTGGATGCAGGCCAAAGTTCCTAAGTTTGAATCATATTCAGTCATCCTGAAGTTATATTTGTATTTATGTAGGCAGCTGTTATTACATTAGATTATCAGATGAAGATAGTACCTGTAATAAGTTTTCTACAGAGCTTCTCAGATTCAAATTCTCATTCAAGATCTGTGTCCTCAGCACAGACTACTTTCAGTCAAACCTCTCAAAGAAAAAATCAGATCCAAGCAAGAGACAAAGATTTCAAATCACTGCTTGCAATTGAAACCAGGTGCGGAGGAGACAATAAAAGTGCACCTGTAAGCTAGAGAGCAAAATGGGCTGGCAGCTACAGTGAGAGTGAGAGTACACGTGCATGAGCAATATAACTTGGAAGCAGAAACAAAGAGAAATGATGCCATGAGCAGATAGATTGAAGGGATCTGAGATATCTAGAAAGAAAGAGGTCAGGCCCTGAAAGTAATAAAAGGACTTCAGGAGAGGTGAAAATGGTGTACTGACATATACCTCTTTGATAGGCACAGTGTAAGAATCTGAAGAGCATAGACTAGATGGAAGAAATCTATGGCAAAAGAGTATTCCTGACCAGATAGCTTAATAATGCTTCTCTGATGTATGGAAAATCAGTCTTATCTCCTGGTGAGAGGTAGAAGTGCTGGGCAAGTAACATACTCCTTTTGAGAGCCTTGCCTGAAACACTCACTGTCAGTGAAAAGTAACAAGGTTTTTTTTTGGGGGGGTGTCACTGTATAGCAAGTCTCATTTAATAAGAAAATATGGCTTAATTGCTTCTTTGTGTAACTTCTTTAGGGGAAAATATGATTTAGAAATGTGATCTGGAAATGTCAGAGGGTCCAAACCAAGACATCTTGTGAAGTTTTACTATAAACAGTTTTTGATGCCTTGAGACCCCGTTGCACATTTACTTAGGGATTCTGCAGGCTAGTCACTGCTGCACGTGTCATCTGGTGTTAAAAATGTTTGTGGTAGAACAGATTGACCCCTTCTTGACTGGAGTGTATGGAGGACAAAAAAAAATTCTGTTGTCACAATCAGCCTCAGCCTAGTTGGAATTGGCCCTGCTTTGGGCAGGGGGCTGGATTGGTGACCTACTGAGGTCTTTTCCAGCTCTATGATTCTACCACACCTGTGTGGCTTGTCAGGCCTGGCTGTGGCCCATTAAAAGGAGTAATTCAGCTTATTTGAGGTGGTATCTGAAACAAGAAGACTTAGACTCATGTAGTGAGTTATTTGCTGAGGACTAGCTTAAGAGCCCTGCCTGCCCTGCTCCTCTGGGAAAAGAAGATGGGCTGGTTTGCTTGCTGGCTGTTGTCCTTAGGGAAAGCTCTTAGTTTTTAGCCACAGGGGAGTGAGTGGGAGCTAAGACTTTCTGCAGACTATGAAAGGCTGCTTCTCCTCCTGTGTGTGTGAGGAAGGGGGGCCTAGCTCCTTGGAATTACTTTCCTTTAGATTTGAATGGTTTTATTACAACTTATACACACACCTTGCCTTGAAGAAGGGATCCTTGTTAAGAGTTACAGATGGATATACCATATTCAAGGGCTGCTTTTCCTGGGAAAAGATGCACAAGGTAAGTGAGGTGTCTGTCTGTGCCCTAAGAAGGTGACTTTGAGACTTGACTTCTGACTATGCTGAACAGTATTGAATATCTTACTTATGTTTCCTGAGTCTTTTATCCTTTCAACAGCTGAACAGCTAACTTGGATCTGGAGATAAGGCGGAGACTAATTTAGCTACAACTACTTGAGAGAGATCTTGGAGTCCTTGTGGATAGTTCTCTGAAAACATCCACTCAATGTGTAGCGGCAGTCAAAAAAGCGAACAGAATGTTAGGAATCCTTAAAAAGGGTTAGAGACTAAGACAAGAATATCTTATTGCCTCTATAAAACCATGGTACACCCAGATCTTAAATACTGTGTATAGATCTGGTTGCCTCATCACAAAACAGATTTATTAGCATTGAAAAAGGTTCAGAGAAGGACAACAAAAATGATTAGGGGTTTTTGAATCTCTTCCATATGAAGAGAGATTAAAAAGACTGGTACTTTTCATCTTACAAAAGAGGAGACTAAGGGGGGAATATGATAGAGATCTATAAAATCATGACTGGTGTGGAAAAAGGAAAAGTGATTTACTAGTTCACATAACATAAGAAGTAGGGGTCACTGAATGAAATAAATAGGTAGCAGGTTTAAAACAAACCAAATGAAGTCTTCCTTCACACAGCACATGGTTGACCTATGGAATTCCTTGCCAGAGAATGTGGTGATGACTAGGACTTTAACAGGGTTCAAAAGAGCTAGATAGATTCCTGGAGGTTAGGTTCATCAATGGCTATTAGCCAGGATGTAGGAATGATGTCTCTAGCCTCTGTCAGAGGCTGGGAATGGATGATGGAAGAAGGATTGTTTGATTTACTCCCAATAATTGCCAATGCCAGATGCCCCAGAGGAAGACAGGATACTGGGTTAGATGGACTTTGGTCTGACCCAGTATGGTCATTAGTATGTTCTTATGCTTGCTTGGAGACAACTAAATAATGTGCAGTGTAATGAACTCCTATTTTCTGAGCAGAACAGTATCCTAAAATTCTATTGATCAGTTCCCAGTTAGTCTTTTATTTGGAGGAAGTTTTCCAGTAAGGCCAGCTATGAAAACTCCCTAATTCCTTCAGGTGACTCTCTAATATGGATAATGAAATAAACCTTTGCTAATATGTGGATTATTAAAATACCTGTTGTCAAAAGCAGAGCAATAGATTCATAACATCCTACTGCAAATGTTCATTTATTAGTTTTCTTTGTCAGATTTAAGTGGCTCCATTATAAGTTAGTTCTGGGGTTCTCTGTGGCTTCTGTGCCAGCTGTTTATTTGTTTTGTTGCCTTATTCAGTGAGCTGTGTCTGCACACAGGAAATACCTAGTGACACACTAACATACATGCAATACTTTTGGCAGGCCTCCTTTCTGAATGTCAGCATTGTTTTATTTGGGTTATTGGTGTTTCAAAGTCAAATGGAATTAACACCTGTTCCCTGGTGCTTACAGGACATAGAATCTCAATCGCTAATGGTAAGTGAATATTTAAACTTATGTCCACAAAAGTTGACATTTGCAGCCTGGCCTTATCCAGGCTTCCATTTTTCTGTGTACCAGTTTAAGTGGAGGCATAGCCTGAAACTGGTTCTGACTAATAGGAAGGTGATTATTATCAACAGTGGTAGAGAGGGTTGTGGGAGGAGGGGTTTCAAAGGACAGCTGTTGATTTCTGCCTTGATTGTGTCAAGGTGATGCCAGAGTGATATTGAAACCAAATGAGGCTTGATGGAAGGAGAGGGACCATAATTAATGTGAATTAGACTTGTCAGAATAGAAATAACAGGTGATCTCACTCAACTCCAGGGGTTCTATGGGGAGATTACATAAGGAAATATGCATGTGAATAAACATGAGTAATCACCAACCCTGTTTGTAAAGGTAAACTAACTAAAACTTGAATAAAACAACAAATGGTCTGGTAGTACTTTATAGACTAACAAAACAAATGCTACCAGACCATTTGTCTTTTTCTGTACAGACTAACTCGGCTACTCCTGGAAGCTTCTAAAACTTGAATCTAATTCTTTAAATATGACACCCTTAGTCAGGGGCCTTAGTGATAGAGCACTTAATGTGTTTGATTATGAAGAACATTTTTTATAACTTACATTATTTAATTAATTTCACAGGTAGCACAGGATTTATCTACCAAGTCAATGTTTGTGACTTTTGGTGTTCTAACGGTAGTACACTCTCTGTATTTGTTCCCTCACTGATTTCCATGGATTGCTACACACCTTTTGGATATCAGTTCTGTGCTGCTTTCATATGTAAAATTGAAGCATTGAAAGCTCCAGATATTGGGAGCATCCTAGAAACTCTTTCTGAGTTTGTTGGTTTCCAAGAAATATTTCCCAGTAGGTGCTTTTATGGTAACCTTGACAGATGTTTATTACTAAGACATCCTTTGAAAACCTTATAGATGAAAAGATGTCTTGACTAGTGCTTCTTTGTTTACACAGACCATTTCTCAAAAGACCAGATTCCTACCCAGTATAAATTAATCTATCTCCATTGATTTAAATGGAGCTATGATGTCAGAGCCTTGCCATGCATAATTCCCTAAGATTTTTAAATAAAAAAGCATCTGCTGTTTTTCCCCCCACCCCTCCCCTATGTTCCCAGGCACTTTGGCACTCTCTATTCCCATCCCTGTGCTGGGGATTTATGCACATATTAGCATTAATGGGGGTTATATGTGCTAATCTCCTACAAATTGGTAGGACAAGAGGCCCCTTGGTTTTTAAACCCGTTGCTGCAGTCTGACCCCAAAAACCCTTTTAAACTGCCTATCTAAAGCACACATGCTCTTTTTTTTCATTATGATGGACTTGTCTCTGTGCCTGATAAGTGTTGACAAAACATTGCTTTTGTAAACTTCACTTCAGCCCCTGTGACTTTAGTTTTAGACTGATCCTTCTTCTTGATACTAGTCAGGGTGCACGGCTGGCAAGTCTAATCCCGTGGTTACCATTCCCTAGATCTCACCATCTGTTTAAGTTCTGTGGCCTAGGGCACCGGAGTTCTCTATTTCTATAGTGCTTTTTTAATTCCTGTCTCTAATCAAGAAGGCTGCTAGTCAGATCTGTGTCTGAAGCTCACTAACTTTGCAACGTGCTGCTTGAGGGCCACTTGAAGAACTAATTTTCTGCAGATCACAAGCTTGACTGGCAAAAGTAGCGTCCTTTAGAACTGAGGACTCCAGATCAAAACTTTTCCAAGCATTTGGGAAGTTCTCATCCCAACTCAGACACTGATTTGTAGGACCATCCTCAGGATTTATGGGGCCCTATGTAGTACTACTAAACTGGTGCCCCTAGGCACTACAGCAGCAAAGAGGGGAGTTTTTAGAGAGACGATTATTTAAAAAAGAGAAAATTACCAACACTAATGAAATATATTAAAACTAAGGGCCTGTTAACTAACACAGCAAATTCAGAAACGGCTCCTGTATATCTGGGTTGGCAAATGCCTGCTGAATGGCTTCATTACCACTTGAATGGCTCTTTCACAGGTTGACTGTTCAGTTAAGAAGTCTGGCAGGCTTTTTTACTTAACTACATCCTCTCCGGATGAAACAGCAACAGAACGGATAGGAAGAGGCGGGTGGGTGGCCATTAAGACCCTGTGATGCCCCAAATTTGTGGGTGTCCTATACAACTGTGTAGTGTGTGTGTGTGTGTGGGGGGGGGGGGGGGGTAAGGACGGCCCTGCTGATTTGGGCTCCTCTGCTGTCACAAGGAGAGTCAGAGAGCAATACCACCATATGTGGAGGACCAGAGGGAGCATGCAAAGGAAGCAAGTGGGGGGAGGGAGAGCAGAGAACTCATTTGGAGTAAGCCAAGGGGTATGGAGAAGGTGAGGCAAATAATCCAAGGGCACTGAAACCTCCATTGTCCCTAAGGGAGGACTGTGTCAGAGGAAAGCAGACTCTAAGACATGGTACAGGAATAAACTGAGAACGTTCTGTTGAGTCACCCTAGACTGAGGTGCTAGAACCCAGCATTGGGCTTCAGATGGATAACTGCTGAGTCATTTGCCTGTCTTCATACAGCTGTAATTCAAAATAGCTGGGCATGGAAGCGGTGTACAGGGAGAAGGGGATGGATCTCAAAGATGAATACAGCTGTGTAGATCTGAGAAGAGACTCGGATGCTAAAAATATAAAAGCAAAACTTATATTTCTTGTGTTTCTATTTTGCTTTACTGCCTGAAAATATGCTGCTGCTGGCTCCTGTCATGAGTGTAGATCTGTTCATTATGCAAAGCTATAAACAATGAGTTAATACTTCGAGTTCATAAGGGTTAAACAGCCCTGAGCACTACAAATCAAACTAGGTGGTGGGGGAGGGGAGGGAAGGAGCCCACTAATTGTATTGCAATCTTTAAGGCAGGTTCTTCAGGGCAGAGATGGATAAAATGAGTTTCCATTTTTCTCACGTTGGGTAGGACACATACCCCTTTACAGCTAAAGAGTTCACTTTCAAGGATATTGCTCTGGTTTGGACCAATGCACTCATGGCGGGTATAGAGACTGATCATCTTGAGTCCTTGAAGATGAACCTTCTGGGGTTATATAGGCAGAAAGTCCCTCCCGTTTGCTTCCTTCTCTGCAAGTTTGCTAGGCTTGACAAAAGAAGGGGAATACTACTTTGAGGGTGTAGGGTTGTTAGCCTTCCTGTTACATTGGTGGCTGTCTTTCTCACTGGCAGGCCATCTTTTCTTGTTTCTGTCTTTCCTTTTGTAAGGTGCCTGACTGGGGAAAATCTGTTCCTAGGTACAGGAGATCTTACTGTAACCCTTCTGCCAGGTAGCGCCAGCAGCAGCCAGGGCTGGGTTCCTCTCCATCCATCCAATGCAGAACTGGCTCGAGCTCCCACTCAGTAACTGAGGAAATTCACACAACTCCCCTGGGTACCTCAGAGAGGCAATGCTTCCCCACTCGAAAGCATGAAGTCTGAGTGTATATAAAGAAACTTTTTAATAAAGGGGGAGGGAAGTAACATGGCATAATTTGGGAAAACACAGAGTTCATAACCAAAGTCATGAGTAACAGTCCCACCCAAATAGATTGAGCAATGTCCTTTTCCTCTTAGGTTCTTAAGTCTAGCAATGTAAATGTCCCCATCACATGCCCAACCCTTCTCCTGCACTCCATCCACATTTGCTGCCCTTGGCCAGGGTAGATGCAGAGTTCAGAGGTGCATCTGCAGAGTTCGCCTCCCATCTTGATTGGGAGCTGGGAGCGATAGAGGCATCTCACCCATTGTCCTGCTGGCTACTTGTCAGCCGCTGCTCTGCTGGCTGTTCATTACGCCTCTCTGTCGCTGCTCTGCTGGTTACTCGTCATGCCACTGCTCTGCTGGCTGCTCACCACATCTCTCTGCTGCTGAGCTCTGTCACCATCTGCTCGCTGCTTCTGCTGACTCATAATGGATTTCGCTCTGGGCTAAACTTGGTGATTTCAGCTCTTGGCCCAAGCACAGTCCAGCCACAAGAAATTCTAGCAGCCACAAGAAATTCTAGCATCCACTAGAATAAATTTAAATAAGAGGCTCCATAAGGAGCCTATCTTTAGCTCTATCACTGAAACAGTGGGGAGAAACAGGTTGAGCTAGTCTTACAGCTCACACCTGAAGGGCATGGAGCTTGCTGACTCAGTCCTCCCTCCCCAATTTAATCTCACTGGACTCTGGAAGTGGAGTTGCTGTCCATCAAGTTTATTTACACTGACAGTCCAGTTATGCCAGGTTTCTCCTTTGTGCTAGGTTAAGCACAGACTCTTTTGTATTCCCACAGTAATTAGAGACATTGCAATTAGTGTTAACACAATTTGTGACCCAACACCAGCCAAGTTGATTACAATGAGCAAAACACCATTGTAACATCTGAATATCTAACACATCTAAGCAAAGCAGGGGCAAACTGTATTTATATAGATACTCAGGCTATGTGTACAGTGCCTGGGTTTTGTGCAAAAAATATGCAAATGAGGTGAACCATGGAATATTGCTGTGCCTAATTTGCATAATTAATGAGGCTCCATCTTTTTGCGCAAAAAGGAGACATCTACACGGCTCCTCTTTGTGCAAAACCCCCTCTTGTGCAAGAGCCATTCTTCTGCCTTTTTTTTCAGGAATAACAGCTCTTGAGCAAAAGCCTCTTATGCAAAAATGGAGCCTCAGAGTCATTAATTATGCAAATGAGGCATGGTGATATCCCGTGCTTTGCCTCACTTGCATATTTTTTTGTGCAAAATGGGGGCAGTGTAGACATAGTCCCAGGGTTTGTCTCCCATTCCACCTGCCTGGAATGGAAGCATTGATTTAGACCCCGCTTCCATCACTATGGCTATGTCTAGAGTGCATTCCTCTCTCGGAAGAGGAATGCAAATGAAGACGATCGAAAATTCAAATGAAGTGCGGATTTGTAAACCTCATGCTTCTTTTGCATAATTGCGTGTGAGCTGTTTTTCCAAAAAAAAAATTCTAGATGGGGTTCTTTTAGGGTGGGAACCCCCTTTTTTTTTTTTTTTTTTTTTTTTTTTAAAAAGAACCCATACTCCTGAAAAAATGAGTATGGGTTCTTTCAGAAAAGAATGGTATGTGAGGGTGGTATTTGTTTTTTGTTTTTTGTTTTTTTTCCCCTCTCAAAAGAACTCTGTCTAGACTGTGGGTTCTTTTTTGAAAAAGCATGCTCACGTGATTATGCAAATGAAGCATGAGATTTGCAAATCTGTGCTTCATTTGAATTTTCAATCTGCTTAATTTGCATTCCTCTTTCGAGAGAGGCATGCAGTCTAGACAAGCCCTATGTGGAAAAAGCCAGGGTCCAAGATAAGGAATTTTTAATGGGGCATCTCATACATCAAGTGTGCTAACCAACGTGAGGCTTACAGACTAAATGAGAGTGGGATCTTGAACTGGAGTTTTAGAAGTCATATGTTTAGGAAGTGAACAGCTACTATAGTTATTAACTATTGTAAGTAAGTGCACGTAAGAGAGAACAAGATCAGAGATGTGAAGGTTTCATTAAAAAAGCAGACACTACAATTACAATAGCATCCAGTTATAAATAATGGTGATTACAGTGTCAGGAAAGTGGTGCCTTCTGGTTAGGTATATTATTGTCTGAGGCTGTTTATATTAGAGGCTTGTTTCCAAGATTAAATTTTTTGCCTTTTAGTAAGCACGTTGCTGAGTCACAGTCTGTTCTCCCTTCTTCCTTTCCCCAGCCACTTGATTGGCTTTCACATGCTGGCTGCTGTTTGGCTGGAGATGTTTTACTGCAGTGCTGAGTTAAGAGGGTAAGAGCACATTTGAAAAAGCAACGCAGGAGGGCAGTAGCAACAGAAGAAATGTTAACTTTGATTGTTAGTGTCTCATTGTATTGTTTCAATCTCTTCCCTGTGAACTGAGGTTTGTTTTCTAAATTCTGAAACCAGTACAGCAGATGCAACAGCAACCAAAAAGATAGAACCTTATTTGTCCAAGGATCTCAAAGCCTTTGCTCTTTCCTCTTCTGGGCTAGGATCTGTGCAGGCAGACATCTAGGGTTGGCTGGAAAACGTCACTCAATTATGTGAACATTTTTCAAAATGTTTTTGTCCTGCAACAAACTGAAATCTCATGTTTTTGTTGGTGCAGGGAGGCAGTGAGAGGAAGAGATACCAACTAATACTTTACCTCAGAATAGCAAGAGATTGGTGTCTTTTTTTTTCCTGGTTGAAGAACCTGAGAAGCCTTTCTTGGCTGTTTTTGGTGAAACCTTCACATTTCCATGTCTTTGGACAAATTGGCATTTTGGAGGTGCATGGGTTTGTGTTTAAAAAAAATAAATAAATATAAATCTCCCCATTAGCTCTAGTAATGACATTGATGTAGAGGTTACAGGTGTATTGCCCATGGCAGTACAGTGGTAGAGAATACTTTTCTGTAGTATTTATGACCTTTTCTTATTGATAGCTCTTGTGCAAGATGTATATCACTATTTTCTGGAGAAGAATGCTGAGTTTACATAGGCCAAGAAGGGACCTTGAAGGATCATCTAGTCCAGCCCTTTGTACTCTTGGCAGGACCAAGTACCATCTAGAACAGAGGTTGGGAAGCTAAGGCCCAGGGGCTGGATGTGGCCCCTGAGCACAGAACCTGTGCTCTTGCTCCAGCCCCTATGCCGCCCTACTATGGGGATGAAGCACATACAATCTATTAGCCTGGGCACCCCAAGGCTCTGGCGTGCGAGGAGAATGTGGGGAGAGACTTTCTCCTTCTCTGTTAGGGGACACATCAATGAGGGTTTGGGTGGGTTTTTTTGTGTGCAGCTCCCGACTGATTTTTTTTTTCTGTGGGTCAACAGCCCCCAACCCAAATAAGGTTCCCCACCCCGATCTAGAATGACCACTGCTGGCCCTAAATTATAGACTCATAGACTTTAAGGTCAGAAGGGACCATTATGATCATCTAGTCTGACCCCCTGCACAGTGCAGGCCACAGAATCTCACCCACCCCTCCTAGAATAATCCTCTCACCTATATCTCAGATATTGAAGCCTTCAAATACTTTGAAGACCCCAAGATGCAGAGAATCCTCCAGCTGTGATCTGTACCCCATGCTACAGAGGAAGGCGAAAAACCTCCAGGGCCTCTGCCAATCTACCTTGGAGGAAAATTCCTTCCTGACTCCAAATATGGCGATCAGCTAAACCCTGAGCATGTGGGCAAGACTCACCAGCCAGACACCCAGAAAGTTCTCTATAGTAACTCCTATCCTCCCTCCATTGACCTATTCCCACTGATAATGAATGGTCAATTAGTTACCAAGATCATGTTATCTCATCAAACCATCTCCTTCATAAACCCATCTAGTTTAATCTTGAAGCCAGATAGATCTTTTGCCCCCACTACTTCCCTTGGAAGGCCGTTCCAGAACCTCACTCCTCTAATAGTTAGAAACCTTAGTCTAATCTCAAGTTTAAACTTCCTACTAGCCAGCTTATATCCATTTGTTCTTGTGTCCACATTGGTATTAAGCTTAAATAATTCCTCTCCCTCTCTGGTATTTATCCCTCTAATATATTTACAGAGTGCAATCATGTCCCCCCTCAGCCTTCTTTTGGTTAAGGTAAACAAGCCAAGCTCCTTGAGTCTCCTTTCATAAGACAGGTTTTCCATTCCTCGGATCATCCTAGTGGCCCTTCTTTATACCTGTTCCAGTTTGAATTCATCCTTCTTAAACATGGGAGACCAGAACTGCACACAGTATTCCAAATGGGGTCTCTCCAATGCCTTGTATAATGGCACTAACACCTCCTTATCCCTACTGGAAATACCTCACCTAATACATCCCAAGACCGTATTAGCCTTTTTCATGGCCATGTCACAATGGCGGCTCATAGTCATTCTATAATCAACACTCCCTTTCTCGCCTGTGAGTCTTTCCTATTGCACTTGTTTGACATGTAGGGCAGACTTATTTTTTATGCATTCTATTTTTAGGGTGATGAATAGTACCAGGAGGGTGGTAGTGTGGGTTATAAACATTAATTTTAGTCCATCCTATTTTAGTCTTGTTTCATGACAGCTGAAGAACCCACGGTCCTAACTTGCTCCTACTGAAGTCAATGGCAAATCTGTGGTCCTGATTCTTCTTGTCAGTTCCATGGCCAGAATCCTGGTTCTGGTTGTGGTGCTTTGAACTGCAGATTCCCTGCTCTCCAACTGAGAGAAATTCAACTCCCCTTCTGTACCAATTCATTATGGGGAAAAAATGACTGTTAGTGAGGGTTTGCACTGGTAATGCCAGGTCTGCCAAAATAAGTGGAAATTCAGCTTCTTTCAGGATGCGTTGGCTCCTGTTTGCATGTTGACCAGGATCCTTTTTGCATTCAGGACTTCTATAGTGGCTTGTGGCTTTTTGTTTTTAATTGGCTTCTGCAGTCTGCCCACCCTGGTTCCAGGCAATCTGAATGAAGGCTTGACTCAGATGAACTTGGCTGAAGTCATTGATGGTGCATCTTTCTCCCCATACCTCTCCTGTTGCATGCCTGTACACACTAGCAGCATGCATGTGACTCGTAAGGGACTAAAAGCAGGGATGTTAAATACTGGTTAACTGAATAGTCAATCTCATGAATTCTTATTGGTTACTCAACTATTCTATAATCCCCGGGGGTGGAGCTGGCCCCACTCCTGAGGAGCCCCCTGCCACTCAGTGCTGCTCCCTCTGAATCAGAAGCAGCAGCATGGGGTGCTAGGCAGGAGCTGGTCAGCAAAGCTCCCCTCGCGGACCAGCTGCCTGTCGACCTGCTGCTTCCTCTGGTACAAAGGGAGCAGTATGGGGTGGCAGCAGCACCTGTCCGTGGTGGGGGTCTATAGTATTAACCAATAAGCTTTTGCTTATCAGTTAATCAACTATGCTGTTATATCCCTAATTAAAAGTTCCAGTTATTTCACTCAGCTCCTGAGCCTGGGACTCTGCTCTCCCTCCCCAGCCAGGACAGTATAGGGAGAGGGTGACCTGGGGAGGAAGGGGTCCTGTACTTGTTTAAAATTCTGGAGGGTGAGAAGAAAAGCCCTGAGCCTGGCTGGTACGTGGGGGAAGGGAGAGAAGCCCCTCTAAGCCACTCCTGCATGTTATCCAGCAGACCTGTGCATGTGGACTCAAGCTCCAGTCCAGACTAATTCCTGCCTGAGCCTCTGCATGTGTCACAACAGAGTGGCTGCAGGGTGCCCTGCTGAACAGCCGGGGCATGATGATGCATTGTAGGAGTAAGGGCAAGGGGTGGCACAAGGATTAAAGGGAGGGGGAAGTACTAAGGGCCAGGAGGCCGGTATGGGGAGCAAGGGGAGGCCCAAATAGGGTGAGGGGAGGTGGAAGGGGCACAAGGGCATGGAAAGGCACATGAGGTAAAGAGCAAGGGGGGGGCACAAGGCAGCAGGACAGACTTCAGGGGATGCAGTGGGCCCACAAAATGCACCCTGAGGGATTCAGTCACACAGACTGGGGGCCCTTTTTAGGGATTTGCTTGTTTTCAGCCTTGCTTTGAAGCAGGATTAGCTTGCATTTCAACATGTATTAAAAGTCAGGGTTGCTTATTTACAATGTGAAAGCTGGCAATCCTAGCACTGTTATTCCTGAAGGTTATGTAAGGCCAGTTTGGAACATGTGCCAAAAGAATCCAATCAAGAGAGAAATGATAAATAGAAGACCATTTTTTCTGCCCTAACTGTAAATACTTCATGCCAAGAACACTATGAACTGAGAGATTTAGAACATAGCACTTGTGTCTAAAAAATGTTTTACCTTGGCTTCTTTCAAATGAGTTCTACTGAATGCACAGTAAAATCAGTGCATAATAATTTTTCCACCTATCCCTGTGAATAGAACTCTTCTAACCTTTTCCAAGGGTAAAAATGTCTTAATAGTTACATTTTGGACAGCCTTGTCTAATGCGTGCATTATACTGTTACAATATTATTGTGTTCAATGCCTACATTAATCAATGTTCATTACTAAAAGCACTATATTGTTAGTAAAAAAGGATAGCATTTCATGGATGTGGTTAAATTCTCCAGTGTCACCACAAGTTACACTTTTGTTAGAAATTTGAAAAATATTCATGGAACTAGAGACATGGTAGTGCTAACAGCACTTTCCGGTATTTCCCTTCGTTACATCAGCAAAAGCAAACACTATTCTGCTATATCAGTATTAGTATAACTAAATTGACAATACAACTAATGATCATATATGGCTAGCTTACAAAGCAAGAGGAGCTATGCTCCAATTCAAGCTGACATGTGTATCAATGTTGACTGATTGCATACAGTATTTAATGTGATTTAATGTTACTGTTAGGTAGTAACCATATTCTGGACTATGCAAAATCCAAGGACAAAGGAAGAATGTATTGGCTCAGGATATAGCTACCAAACAGAACTGGATTTTAATACCTTAAAGATTCCATAAACATTTGTTTAAATACCCAACTTCCTCTGAATAGAAGCATATGAATTGGTGTATTCGATTGGTCCAGTATTTCATTTCAGATAGCGGTCATTATCAACTGCACAGGAGGAAGAAGCATGAAAAGTAGCAGCCTGCCAGTATCTTTCTACTTATGTATCTTCCTGATACCTAAGTGGGTTCTGCCCATGAAAACTTTTGGGACTTTCTCTCTCTATATATATTTGTTAGTCTCTAAGGTACTAAAGGACTACTCGTCTTTTTAAAGTTACAGACTACCACTACTAACCCTCTGAGACTTCCTAATATCTGTTCATTAGAAATCTGCTTATGTCTGAAGAACGAAGGTTTATATCCCTTCCAAAACTCATGTTTTTAATTAAAGTTGTTATAACTCTGTTTTTTTTTCTTTTTTAACCTTTAGCAATGTAGTTAAGTCAACTTCATTTTCTAGTGTAGACCAAGACTTGCTGAATTTGTGTTAGCTCTTGCAGAAGGTGTTGGGCATTAAAATAAGCTTCAATTGTCCTGTTCTTGACCTCTGTAGGTTGTTAAAATTACAAACTCAATGTAGGTCACCTCTAAAATAGCTACTATGTCAGTTGATGGTCAGTTTTATACACACTTCTTATACCAATTTAAATCCATACCTGAAGGAAGAATTTTGAATTGGTGTGAGTGTTCACTCCAGAAGCCTGATTCGAGGACTCAGTTACATTGTCAGAGAATTGAAACAGTTTAGATTGAATATTAAAATCACAAGCTAACGAATGGCAATTTTGAATATCAAATATTAGCTGCAAACTGCTTATGAATGCAGACTAAGAATTATTTGAATGTCTGAATATCAAACTAGAAAAAATCCTAAACTTTTTGAAAAGCAAATAAAAACTAAGTTTGTCAAGTTATTAGCACTATTAAACTTGCTGGTCTTGTTGTTTAGATGTACATATGCTTTCCTCCTCTCACTTGTGAGGTATGAGAGTTGTGAAGACAGAAGCTAAGCTAATCTATCTTATACATCCACAACCAACATGGTTCCTGCTTCTGCCAGCCCTCAATGTTTTCACCCTAGCTTTTCAAAATCTTCTCTACCCTGTGGGGAAGGCTAAGTCTGTCTCATCACTCTATTGCAATTAATCATTAAAAAAACTACTATGTAATATGTGGGGCTAGGTGGTGGTGTTGGATGGAGGTGCAGAAGTTAACATAGCACTTGTTTGGGCTTGTGGACACTGATTCAACAAAGCAACTTATGCTTAACTTTAAACACATGTACATTGCTGACCACAGTTGGATAGCTGAGAGCCATAGCACTGCCAAGTATGTATAAGCAAAATGCAGGACAATGTAGCACTTTAAAGACTAACAAGATGGTTTATTAGATGATGAGCTTTCGTGGGCCAGACCCACTTCCTCAGATCAAAAAGTATGTATAAGTATATTCATAATATGCTTAATGACAACTGCATGGTTTCTCAATAAGAGAATCAGAACCCTACAGCCAATCTGAGGAGGAACTGTACTGCACTTTGAAGCCCCTGGCATCAGTCACTGTCAGACATGGTACAAGACTAGAGAGACCTTTGGTGTGACCCAGAATGGCTGTTCTCATCTGAATCCAATTCACTATATTATGGCTCACTGTTCTCTATCCCCATGCTCTGGTGGTGTTGGAATTATCTACATGTTCCATCCTTCTATTCAAGTAGCAGGGTAGGATCTTTCCCTGGACCTCCTTATGAGAGTGCTATTGGAGAAAGCTGGCTGCTATGACAGGTAAGATGCCCCAAAATGGGTACTACAGTTAGGCTTCTGAATCCATATTTAAACCTCTTAGTTGGCCTGATTCTCTTCTCCATCCCTCCCTTCCCCCTCCAGGATGAATTTCCATTGGCTTAAATGGGCACTGATACTTCTTAGGGGTGTGGCAGACCCTCCCTCCATGCTTTATGAATTTATGTAACTCAAAGGTGCTTTGAACAAATTATTTCATGTAACCATCAATCTTCATGTCGTGATCCACTGGTTCTGTTTCTTTCTTCGATGTGTCTAATTTTACACACACAAATTAAACATACATGAATGGGGGAATACTTTCTGGGTTTCAAATGTGTGAACAAGAGACACCGAGGATGTTACCGTCAAAGTCTTGATGAGCAGCTGTGAAACAATCTTTTTTGTCCTTCGTCTGAGCAGTGGTTGGTAGGGAGTGGACTCAATTCCTTTACAGAAAGAATAGGAAAGGAGAGGCCTTGGTCTTTTGGCTGGGCGGCACCTGAAGGAAAGGAGCTGAAGGCCCCCAGGGTGGGGAGACAGTCCTGGTTTGGAGGGGCAGCTGGAAAAGAGATTTAAAGGTGAGTTTGAGTAAGTTTGTACTGAGGTTTCAGTGTAGAATTAGGGAAGCGTTTTTGTTTCTTTTGATTTGTAACCTACTTTGCTCTGCCTGTTCTCACTTATCACTTAAATCCTACTGCTTCAACTTAATAAAATCACTCTTATTTCCTATCAAACCTGGTGAAAATCATTATTACCGGGGGGGGGCAACCAGTGTGCACATTCCCTCTTTCATTGTTAAAGGTGGCTTACCCTTATCTAATTCTTTGGGGTAAGCCACCTTCTTCCTTATTCTAATTCTCAGGAAGCTGGGCCCTAAACTGCATTCTCCTTGGACCTGAAGAGGTTCAGTGTCTGTGCTGCTTCTTGGTGGAGGCAGGGACCTCAGCTCGGGGCCTTGGCTGGGGGAAACCAGTGGAGCTGGCCTAGCAGGACCAGGTGGTGAAGAGCCCCAGAGAGTGGGAAGGAGAATGGCAGTGGCCATGTCGGCACCCCGGGAAGCACCTCGAGGTGTCATCTGTGACCACACCCCATCACAATGGGTATTTTCAATCAACTTGTCCTTGTGTTCCCAGAATGTCTGCCTCCGTCATGTCTAGTCCCCCAACTGGCTGGCGCACACATTATATCCTACACATATTCTATCCTCCTATGGATACATGCACTGGCTAGCATACATATGCTGTCTGGGAAAGCATGCTGTTCCTGTTACGAACGCCTGAAAGGGATACCTGACTCTGTATTCCCAGATTCACCCTGAGGACTTTCCAATGAAGAAATGGATATATCTGCCATCAGTGCTGCTTCCTCTTGTTGGATCAGTGTAGGATTTGCCTTTAGGTTAATTAAATCAAATAATATGGAGAGTTTTGGTTAACAATGTGTTTTACATTGTTATGCTGATGGCATCGGTGTTAAATTTATGCATCAGTTGGATCATGGGGTAGTGTAGAAAGGTCAGAAAAGCTGAGCTGCTTGAGGAAATGTTGCTATGCTAGATGCAGAAGAAAAATGATTTCACATGAGGACTCCTCCTATGGATATATCTACTAATCTAATCTAAAGTCTTAAACACAGTCCTGGTCAAATGTCTCCTCTTGACAAAGGAAAAACTAGAGTGTGTTCTAAAGCCCCTCAGTACCAGCTTCATGGTGGTGATTTTTAATTTAGAATTAGGAAGAGAACATCTTTCTGCTGTGTTGAACCAAACCTACCATTAAACAAGTATTGCCATAAAAGTCCTATTGAGAGGACGAAGACTAAAAGCCTTCATATCTCCTAAACCAGTGGTTCCTGCTCTTTTCAAGCGTATGGACCCCTTTTCAATCTGTTAAAATGTTATGGACCCGCCCCCCGCCAAGGGGAGGGCCGGGAAGTAGTAGCCAACATCTCCCTTGGCCTGTGCTGCTTCCTCAGTTCCCACCCCTGCCCATCCATGGAAGATACAGTGAGAGAGCTCTTGTGGTCAAAGGCAGCTCCTGTCCCTGCACTCCAACTTTGGCTGGGCCCAGAGCCCTGGCAGGGAGGTGGGGGAAAGTAAAGTAAGGATCGGGCCCACTGCGGGACTGGGAGAGGACTGGAGTGTAAACAGTAGCGCAGTGGGAGGATGGATGGTGCCTCTTGGGGTAACAAAATCCCATCCCTAGGACGGGAGGTAGTGTGAGTGCAGCTGGTTGCAAATATTGAGCCCTGGGCGAGAGTCACCTGATGGCAAGTCCCAGTCCCATGGTGGGCTGGATCCTGGCTTTTCCTTTCCTTTCCTCTTCTTAGCTTTCCATGGACGCCCTACAGTACCATCATGGACCCCTATAGCTCCATGGACCCCAGGTTGGGAACCACTGTGACCTAGACAAGTGTTTGTCAACCTCACAGAGCCCCTGGAGATGTCTTGTGGGGCACGGGGGCTCTGCGGAGCACAGTTTGAGAAACTGGAAACATCGATGGGTACAACACATACAATCAGTGGACCACTGGGGCTCTGCATAAATTTTTACGCATGTAAAGGGCTCTGGAGCCCCAAAAGTTTGAGAACCACTGACCTAGACGATTGAAAAGTTTCTCCAATCTGTCTAGTGACCCAGGGTGCATGGCATTCCATCTAAGCTTCAGGGGGTAGCTGAGTTAGTCTGTAACAGGAAAAACTTAAACAACAAATAGTCTGGTAGCACTTTAAAGACTAACAAAACATGTAGATGATATCATGAGCTTTTGTCGGCACAGCCCACTTCTTCAGATGTCCCATCTAAGAACGCCCTTTGGAAGAGGAGGATATCGGGAGTCTTCCTATTTCTGATCAAATTGCTCCAGCTTCAATTGAAGATGTCATTTAGGAAATGATGATTTTAAAAAAGGCAAAACTATTTGCTTCTATGAATACCTAAATCAGAGCAAATTATGCTGTTTGGGAAGCTAAATCCAGAGCACTAAAACTACCTGTTAACTCGTTTTTCATTTCCCAGCCAAATGTGCTCAACAATTTAATTAATTCTGCCTTATTCCTTTATTGCCTTCTTCAGTGCAAATACCTTTCAATTAACTGGGGCAAATGGTCTAGTAAACTATGCCTGTTTCCTCACATGTGATTACTCTCTGCCTGTTCCCCTCCCCCACATCTGTCTTTGAAAGCCACTATTCTGATGCATTGCTGTCAATTATGGAGATTCTTCTTTCTGAGACCCAGCCATATTTTAAATGACACTTCAAGTGTGTGCACTGAAGCATGGCCACAAAGCCAAGGCAAATCATTGCAGCTCCATGGCATTGCATAATGTGGAAGCTTATTAAGAGGTGCTAGTAAAGCCTGAAGCAAGCAATTATTTGCAATTATATTCATTGGTATTGGTAACAGAAACTACTTCTCATGAGACATATAAGAGAACTTCTGAATAGGACAGATTCCAGGAAACAGTCCTCTTCCCTTAATTTGTTATCTACACCTAAGAAAAGAAATCTTAATCACAGATTTGACGGCAGGAAAGGGGAGATGCAACAATATAAGAAAGTTCTAATCATATGGCTATTGACCAGCTAGCATCTCTCACTATAAATCTTTTTGAAGGCGAAGTGTTTGGCATGAAATAACAAGATGAGTGATTTGCTTACAGAAGGTTAATGTGGGTCACTACGTTTGACAGTTAAAATACAGGAACTCTGTATAAATGAAAAGCATTTCATTTGCAGGAAAGCATAAATGAAAACAAAACTGAATAGAGCAGGCTTGTCACTTAAAATCCAGTGTTCAAATGTTCTGCATGGTGATAAACTCTATATACATAGCTGTTTTCATTTGCGTAGGAAAATAGATTCATTGCTGTCCTGGCTGAGGAAGTAATGTTCTTGAGCATTGATACACAGTAAAGAATTTTTTTTTATTTATGTAGCTACATTGAAGGAAAGATTTCCTATAATCACTTTAAATTGTCTTCCCTGCTAACTGTATGCATATCTCATAGGCACATGTCCTTTCCCCTCATAATTTTCACTTTCCTAATCCACTAAACCCTACACCAGGGATCAGCAACCTTTCAGAGGTGGAGTGCAGCAATTTGAAGACTTCACCTCTATGTACAAGTCTGAGTGCCGGTAATGCTTTCTGAAGTCAATGACAGTCCTCCTACAACCATTTCATTAATAAAGAAAAATGCAGATCTTACCTTTTAGGGCAGCGGTCACCAACCTTTCAGAAGTGCCATACCAAGATTTAACTTCACGGATCTCTGCGCCTAGAGAAGGGGGGAGGAATTGGGAGGGGAAGCAAAGGTAGGCTGGGTATGGTGACCATATTTTCTGAACCAGTTGCAGCTAGGGAGAACAGTTTAGTTTAAATTATGAAACTGATTAAGCGTTTTAAATTTCTCATGTTATATTTAAAATGAAGTTTGATAAACTTTGTCCACCACACAAGATTTCCATGTTTTCTTTCTTTATGGCAGTAATGGGGAACCTTTTTTGGGTTGGGAGTCACTGACACACAGACAAATCAGTTGGGGACCATGTAAGTGAGAAACAAAACAAAAAAACCACAACTCTTCCTCCAACCCTCACTGATGTGGCCCCCAACTGAGACACCCTCACTTTTCTGGTGCCCCAGCTTCCCCTTCTGGTGAGGGGAAGAAGGGGGGTGCGGACTGAGGTTCAGGGTTTCCCACAAACCTGATTTACTTTTCTGGAGGTAGTAGATTTTATGACCCTCATTAAACTCTGGGGTAGGGACAAAAAGGAGGGGAACAGTGTGTGTGAGACAGGGCTGCAGGATCTGAGAGGGAGGTGAGGTGCAAAAGCAGGCTGGGCATAGAGAGTCTGGCCAGGTGGAGAGAACAGGAGCAAGTGAGGGTGCAGTGTGTGGCCAGGAAAGAGGGTGTAGAAACAACGGTGGATGCAGGAGCAAGGTGAAGTATCTGACCAGTGGCGCGAGAATCACAGGTCTGATGATGCATACCCAAGGGGGGAAGGACAGAACCAGGTGGACCGTTTTAGCAAATAAAAGATATTTATTTATAACTGTGATGAATTTATAGTATTTATTCTAAGATTTTTAAAAGACCATGTTAATAATGAATTTACAGCCCCCTTGCAGCAATGGCCCTGGCCACTGATAGGGCCCACATGGTCTGGGGCCAGCCCCAGAGGCCCCTGCTAGCATGCAATTCTGGGCTGTCCCCAGATCATGGCAGAAGCACCTCTGGTCCTGGCAGAGATGCCACTGAGGAGCCTCAGCCACAGCGTTGCTTCCTCCCACTGCAGCTTAACCTAATGCAGGGAGGAGGGAGCACTCCGTTGGGCCGGAGAAGAGGGGCGGGACTGAGCTCCCACTTGTGTGCCCCTGAAAGTCAGCTCACGAGCCATTAAGTGGCATGCGTGCCGTAGGTTGCTGACCCCTGCCCTACACTTCTGGTTTGGTGTTCAGACTCTGGGACCATGCTAGTCAGAGGGTATGTCTACACTACAGGATGAAGTTGACGTAAAATATGCAACTTCAGGTAAGTTAATTGTGTAGCTGAAGGTGAAGTACCTTAACTCTTCTACTGGTGCTGTCCACACTGCAGAAAGTTGAAGGGAGAACATTTTTCCTTCAACTTCCTTGATCCTCATGAAAGCAGGATGACCAGAGCACCCCTCTCAATTTGAATTAGCTGTCTTAAATAGGCCACTAATTCAAACCCTGGAAGATTTTCAGTAGCAGCGGCAGCTTCAATCTTCCTCTGTAGTGTAGAGGTATCCTGAGAGGCAGGCAGGCAGGTCTGTCTCTGGCTTCTTGGGAAGTGCTGCGTGGTCCTATCCTTATGCTCCACTCCCTAATTCAGGTATAATGCTCTCAGAATTGTTTAGCGGCTGCATAGGAGGGGCCTCAACATTCACCCCGTTATGCTCCTGTCCTCTCTGGTTTTTATAAAAAACCTTTCTCTGCAGTTATCCAGGGCTGTCCCTAGTGGGGTGCAACCTCTTCTCTCCTTCCCAAGCCCTGCCCCTGTTCTGCCCCCACTGCTCCCTTTCTCTCAAATCCTCTCCGCCGAGTGACGTTACTGGGGGCATGGCAGTAGGGCTTGGGGGGGGGGGGCTCCCCATTCACACATTAACCATGGTGGCAAGAAGCGGAACAACCCAACCCCATCGTTGCTTATTTAAGAGCAGGTTAGACATCTATCGGGGTGATCTAGAAGGTGCTTGGTCCTGCCATGAGGGCAGGGGACAGGACTTGATGATCTCTCGAGGACCCTTCCAGTTCTCGTATTCTGTGATCCCACTCCATTCCCCCACGCTGGCTGCCAGCTGCATTGATTGGGGGAGCAAGGTGGGCTGGGGCCAAGTCATTCTGCTTCCCGCTGCCACAGTGAAGTGAAGTAATCTGGCTGGGAGACGGTGGAACATAGCATGCTGGGGCTGGTTCGTTCCACCTCCTGCCATTGCTGGTGAGTGTGGGGGTAAGCCTGATTCTTCCCCGCCCCAGTAATCCTGCAAACCTCTTTGGTCCCTGCAGCCCCTGGCCCCCTAAAGCCCAGGGCCCCAGGCAGCTGTCCTGAATCATTGTTGGGATGGCTCCATAAAGGACCAGTCAGTCTTGGGTAACCAGTAGCGTATAGGATCTGTGATTTGCATGTAGCAAAACTTTGCAGCAGGAAAACGTTCCACTGGGTGAACGTCTGACCAGTTTTAATTTTAATTCTCCTTAGACAGCTTAAATGCAGCTTCCCTGTCACTACTACTTCCATCCTCCCAGGGGACGATTACTTAATTTCTCCATCAAATATTCCTCATGAATGGCATGTTCCTTTTCAACTATAGACTGGGGTAAGACTACACTTGTGTTCAGTCCTGGGCCCTCTTTCACTAGCATTGTATACTGGTACCAAAAGATAATTGTTCTTAGTGGCTCTCTTCAGCATTGCACAGGAGTTGTATCAATGGTGCACTCATTGCATCTGATGCGGGAAACATTTACCCACTATCCCATGCTAGCTGAAAGCCCATCAGTATTTGAGGGTTTTGCTCTGCTTCTATTTTCAATTTCATACTGATACTAGGTAAGGAACAAATGCTAGCTTTGCAAACAGGCACATTGGCCTTCCAGGGAGTAGTTTTTCTGGGACTGAATATAAATGTCAGGCTTTCAGGTAACAGATTGTCTATATAAATAGCAATGAAATATATTAACCTCTCAATAAGGCGAGGACATCTTTCTCTATTTGCACATAGTTCCTTTGGCTAGTATTAACAAATGGGATGCCAAGACAACTTTCACAGCTGTCAGTGAACAGGAGACACTGCTCTCTTGCCATGGGGTGAGCGATCACAAGCCAATCTAATGGGAGGTGCTGAATCATAATGCATGAGAAATGCTGAGTCATAGTGCCCAAGCACTTCATCTGAAATTGTAGACACCTTGGCTGGCTTGTTTCAGGCTTTTGTCCACGTCTCAGGAGCAGCTGATGTAGAGAGGCTGTAGCAAGGTCTAGAGAGAAAAAAGATTGTAACTGTTTAAAAATTAAAGACTGTAGGATGAAATATGTTACAGGATCTTATTCCTGACAGCACCATCCAAATTTGCCTTGGTGGCTTAATTTAAGACTTTTTCTTGTTTCTCTGTGTGTGTGCGCGCATGGTGGTTTGAAATCAAAACTAACCCAAATTGCTCCTATGGGGAGAAGCTACAGTACGACACACAACCAACAAAAGCCAGTCTTCAGCAAATTTAATATAAGAATAAAAAGGAAGAGCAGTACACAAGAATGTACTGCAACTTTCCATTTCAATTGAAAAGGTATTTTTATGTTTGTACTCTTAATTTTGCATATTGTTAAATGTGTAGCATGCATAAAACACTTTGGAAGTAATGTAAGCCCATGGTACACAAAGGTCATTTCTATAAGAGACTTTGTTCCCCTCAGTGTGTTTGTATTGGTAGAACAGAATGTTTTTATGAATACAGACGGAAGGTATGAACTGTTTGCATAACTTGGAATAATCTAGAAAAGTGAAAGTTCAAGTTTACAAGTTCTATGTAAATTGTATTGGATTGTGTAAAGCCATGTTGGAAATGGCTCAATTAAATAGGAGATATGTCTTCATAAGCTGTGATTTAACTTGTTATACTTGAAATATAGGGGAAAAAACTCAAGGTGAAATTAAGATTGGGTGAGCTACTAGTGAAGGATTACACAGCTATGGGGAAATGGATGGATTCTTTAAATGTTTGTATGCAGTTTTCTATAGATTTGGCTTTGAGGCATTGTTTTTTTGGGGCATTAATGGGATCTGATTAGGGTAACCACATTTCCCATGTTGAATATAGAGCACCCGGTAAAATTGCACGTACATATGTTCAAGCTAACATCAAGTTGACTGAGCCCCTGTTAAAAAGAAACATGCATAGCTATAGTCTTTTTATGTGACTTGTCTTTAAGGTTTGCAAGTGGGGAAGTGACTCTGTGTGTGTTTCTTAAATGGGGATGGAGGAGACTGACCGACCCAACCCAGCTTTTCCTGCCTTGTGCTCTTCACCTTCTATGCCTGGGTGGGCCCTTGGGACAGATCAGCCTCTCCTTGTACCTGGTGTCATCTTCTTGAAGTAATGTGTGGGCACACAGGGTCACAGACCTTCTCCACAGACTTCTGTCAAGTTTTGCACCAGAGCTTGGTCAGCAGTAGCCTTTCAGTGCACTGCAGGAGGGGAGGCAGCTGCTTCCAGCCCCAGAGAGGTATGGGTAGGGACAGGACCGGCTTGAGCCATTCCTGAGCCCCGGGCAGCAGATGCGCAATGCATGTGCGGCTCCGCCCCCGGGCGCACGGCACATGCGCAGCCCCGCCCCCGCCCCCTGGTGCGCTGCACCCCTTAGAGCTGTTATTAGGCATGCAGCACCTGATGTCAGCTCTAAGAGCTACAGGCGCGTGGTGCCTGATGGCAACTGTAAGGGGTGCATAGGTTGGCACCCCAGGCAGCTGCCCGACTAGCCCCTCCCCCCCCTTAATCCAGCCCTGGGTAGGTATGATTTGGCCTATAGTTGAGAGAGCATCTCTTCCTGCTCCCCTGTGTCTGGAAACAGCTTGTCCCTGCCTGCACTGTGCAGAAAGGCGGCTTGCATCTCCAAGCTTCTACTGGCCACAGACACAACGCAGCCACCTCCTGTTCCCTAAAGCACGGGCAGGAAGATGTTAAGCCCCAAGGATTGATGGAGCACCAGGACCCAGGCAACCTGACTGCAGGGGCTTCAGAAAACCTGGGCAGAGAGGTGGCTCGGCAGTGGAGGGTGTGCATGGGACAGAGCAACCCCACGCATTCTGGGGATAGCACCTACAGTTGGGACAGTGTGTGAAGAGGGTACTAAGCCTTTGCCAAGGAGGCTGCTGTGGAGTCTGCAGGGTCAGGGCACAAACAAGCTAGCAATAGCTTCCTCATTGCCACTGCGGAGCTTAGCAGATCAGCTCCAAACTCATGCCAGCACATGTGGGGCTTCAGTCCTCCTAGGCAGTGCCCCGGGCTGTAGGCTCTTCAGCTTTCCTTGTGTGCCAGTCTAGCAAGAGGTGGTGGGGGAAGGAAGGCACCTGCCAGGCAGACTGTTAGTGAGCTGAATGATCTTACCAGGGTGGGTGGCTTGCACAGTGCCAGCAGTGGGGTACACTCCACCAAAGGGAATAGGAAGGAGCTGCAGTGTTTGTGGGGTGTGTGAAGGGGCACAGGAGGGAAGAGTACAGTAAGGCTATGTCTACACTATGGGGTTTTTCTGGGATACCTCTGCCGCGTCCAGGGAGTATGTCTGCTCTTCTGCCTTCCCCCCCCCCCCCACACCCGGGAGAGCAGGCACGCGCTTTCAGAAGCCCTGTCTTACTCCTCCCATAAGGAAGAAGGGAGGAGCCCTTTCTTTCAGAGGAGCCCTTTCTGATTCAGAAAAGCCTCTTTCAAAAAAACTATCAGAAAAAGGTATGCAAATTGTGGCATGCCTAAGAGAAGAAGCATGTAGATAAAGGTCCAATGGGTGAGTGGCAGAAATGATGTGTAACCAGCCTCCATCTGCCTGCTCTAGTCAACCAGTTGCCAGTACCATCTGGAAATACGATAGATAGCTTAGTGGGCTTGCTGGCCAAGAGGAGGCAGGCAGAAGAGATTGCATTGATGGACTAGCAGAAGGAGCATCAGATGCCACATGCTGCCACTATGCCCAGCTACCACAACCTTGCACACTCACCCCCCTCATTGGCCACTGGTGCCCCACCGACACTCACTGCTGGTGAGTGGGCAGCTGGCAAGCAAGGATATGGCTAGTAGTAGATCCCAGCAGTATTGATGGGAGGAGAGGGACAGAAAATATGGGACTATTTGCTCATTTAAAAAAAAAAAATAGGGACACCTGCGGGAGGGCTTAAATACAGGACTGTCCCTTTAAAAATGGGATATTTTCTCACTCTAAATCTGATACAACAGACTTTCAACTTTTAGCCCATTATAATGATGTTTGTATCTGAATTTACCTGCTCTTTTTTAATCATCCCATCACAAGGTTGAAATATGTGGGCATGTAAATTCTGCAGGAGGGAAGCCCTGTGTTGCCATATTTTGAGGCCCTATCAATCCAGGACTTTGCTCCCAAATTCAGCAAAGTACTTAAAACACCTTATTCTTGGGGGAATTCTGCATCACAGCATGAGTGCAGAATTCCTGGTCTCTGCAGATTTCTTTGCTTCCCTGCAGAAAAATGACTTCCGATGGGGAAGTAAAGAGAATCGACAAGAGCAGTCATGAGTCCTTCGCATCTCCAGTGCAGGTGGTTGGTTTGAGCATCTAGTAGAGACACAAAATCACTGCTGGGGTAGGGAAACATGGGCAGTCATGCATGTGACACACACACACACACACAAAGAGTATTTGTGGCATATTTTAATATGGAGGGGCAAGGCTCGAGGGTGTTTCAGTGAAGGTAGGTATTCGACAGGTCCTGGTTAAGGAAGAGCAGCATGGAGCAGCCTGCCTTCTTACAGTATGTCTATGCTACAGAGACGATCGAAGCTGCTGCTGTTCTTCCAGAGTTCGAATTAGCAGGTCTAGTGAAGAAAGCTAATTCGAACTGATCCGGTCAATGCCGGTAGTCTTACTTCCATGCGGAGTAAGGGAAGTCGAACGGAGAGTGTTCTCCGTTCAGCTTCCAGCAGTGTGGATTGTGCCAAAAGTCAAGTTAAGGTACTTTGACTTCTGCTACACAATTAACATATCTGGACTTGTTATCTTAATTCAACCTTATCCCATAGTGTAGCCATACCCTTAAGGTACGTCTAGACTGGCAAGATTTTGTGCAAAAGCTGTCTACACTGGCCGATTGAATTTGCGCAGGAGCACTGACTTTGTACTGTACAAAATCAGTGCTTCTTGTACAAATACTATGATGCTCCCACTCAGGGATAAGCCCTCTTGCACAAGAATACTTGCGCAAGAGGGCCAGTGTAGACAGGGATGGAATTTCTTGCTTAAGAAAGCCCCGATGCACAAAATGACGATCGAGGCTTTCTTGCGCAAAATCGCATCTAGACTGGCCACAGATGCTTTTGTGCAAAAGCACTTTTTGCGCAAAGGCACCCGTGCCAATCTAGACACTCTTTTGCAGAAATACTTTAACAGAAAAACTTTTCCGTTTAAAAGCATTTCTGCAAAATCATGCCAGTCTAGATGTAGCCTTGGTGAATTCCCCCAGGAGTATAAAATGGGTAAAAATGTAAAGGCTCCTTTACACTGCAGGGTGGTGTAAAGGAAAGTATGGCCTTATAAATGCTTATAGTACTCTAGTGATTAGAACTGGTCTAAATTTTTTGGACTGAAAAAATGTCCTATCCAAATGTGATCCATGAACAGTTTGTTACTGGCCTTTCTGAAGATGGCCAGAAGTCAATGTAAATTGTGAGTTTGATTTTCCCCAGTCCTCACTTGCTCTTCAATTGCCTGGAATGCTCAGCATATGGCTGCATAAAGAATAACTAAAAGTAAAGGGTCAATACTAGCTACATTACTGTTGGAAAGGAGGGGACATGGATTTTCTCCAATACTGCCCAATCTCCACTCATTGTACTGCAGTATAAATACCATTACTATATTGTATTTCTTGGGTGTGATTATATTAAGAACTACCATGTGCAGAATTTTTAACTTTGGCGCAGAACTACCCCAGGAGTAACATGTGTTGGAGGTGAGTGACTCATCCAAGTTAACACAAGAAGCTCGGTGCTGAGGTAAGTCCCAGGCCTTAATCACAAGATCATCCTTCCTCATTTGAAGCTGGCTAAATGTTTAATGAGTAAGCATGAGGCTTGCTGATATGTTCACTGGTCCTTGCGGGATAACCCTGGTGGTGGCCAGCCAGGCTCAGCTGGACCAGTCCCAGCTGCAGATAGGGGGGAGCGGGCCTCATGGCTGTGGTGAGACCCTAACGCTGTGGCAGACCCTAACTTTACAATGGTTAACTAATTAAGCACTGCTGGTTAACCGTTTTAATATGCCTGCTACTAACTCTTCTGATAAAGCCTTCACTGAGGATGTGGCCTGTGAAATATCCAGGGGAATCTGTTTTTAGGGGAATGTGTGGTTGTAATTAGAAAACAAAGCCAGCAGTGGTAAAGCTAGTTTCAATGCTGTTTAGTGGCTACCCCTGCTCTGTTATCCCTGTGTACTTTCCCCATTGATTTGTAATGGTCTGGAGCTCATTATATGGATAATATATGCACACGCAGTCTGTCCCTTACAACAAAGAAGGTGGTGAAACTAATTTTATCTGCACTTGTAAAAATCTCAAGGTCATTGTAGCTTATATAAGCAGCTGCTGGAGGTGTGTATGCACAGTGCATCTGATTATTTCTGATAGTCATTCTTCCTACAGCAAAGAGCTCTCTTTTAGAAAATAATATGGAACTTTCTGATAGTTCCTTACATTGCCATGTTTGATAAATTAAGTTTATTGTGCTGCCAGGTTCTACTTTCAAATACCTAAAATAATAAATATTTGTTTTAGTGAATATATTAATCAATCTGCACAATTTTTATTTTAAAAGATCTGTCCCTTCTTCACCATGAACCTTTTACTTTTTTAAAATAGCCCGGTTGTTTCTGAGCCCCCTTCCTCCCTTTCCCCCCCTCCGTAAATCAATGCATTGGGCTAAATTCATGTCTGGATTTAGCCCAATGATCTATTGAATCAAATGAATTTACGTTCGGAGATGTAAAATGTAAATTCATTTCCATTGGTGCACTTTCCTTCAAAGACTAGTGAATATTAAATAGGAATGTCCATCACTTATTGATTTACACAGCACTGCAGCAGTTAAATGCATATATACAAAAGCTACCCACAAAAGGTGGCATTGCAGAACTGCTGCTGCGGTCTGTAGAATTGTTGGCAGACTCTGACATAAAAGAAATGTAAAAATAAAAACAAAACACAATGTGAAGGAATGTAACTTGCCTCATGATGTGAAGTGCACGTGGGCTCTTCTCTACATGTGTGGGCGAATCTTGGGCAAGAGAACGATAGCAGTGGTTACAACAGTATTGGGGGTGGTGGTGGAGAGAATTCTCTCTTCGTCTCCCTGACCCATTCTTTTTTGACTAAAATATACAGAGGGAAAAGCGATGTCTGTCCTTGCTCACAGTATTTCCAAAACTCTACATGCACAGAGTTTGGAAACAGGCTGTGATCTCTCTGGGTCTGGGCCTTCTCTGAGCATATGTCCATACTGCGTTTGCCATAATGGGGTCCTAATCCCTATTTGATTTTATGGGTGTTTGACACTCTGCTGGGGACACCACACCTGTGAGTCACTGTTACAGCTCAGCGAATGAGTTTGCCTGAAGATCAGCGTGACAGAGCTGACAGTCCAGTCTATGTTCGTGAGCAAACTCCAAGCCTCTGCCAGCCCAAACTTTGTGTGACAGGTAACAATCTAAACACCAGCCCTGAAGCACTCAGATGTACATTGCACAGAAAAACAGCCCCTGCCACTGTGAATACACATTAGATACTGAGTTCACTGCTTTAGTCAGTACATCACCGCTTATTAATTTAACGGAGGTACATATAGCCTCTTCAAACACTGCTCTGATGGGTTAATAGTGAAAGTTAAAACACACTTGCTAACAAAAGAAAATGGATTCAGTGATGCAAATAAAAGAGAAAGATGAGATGGTTACAATCAAATAGATGCTTTCACTTAATATGATAGAAGCCATCTTGAACAGAAACTCTTACCCATGGTCTTCTTGCCAGCTTCTTCCTAGTTGGCCTGGCCAGAACCCATTACAGAGATCAAATCACTTGGCTGCTCTCTCTCCTGAGCTGAAGGAGGAAAATGGAGTGGGTCTCAGTTCCTTGTAGCCCAAAGGGGGCTTTGTCTTGCAGGTCAGGGGGACCTCCTGGGGATTCAGTTGCTGGGATGTAAGTGTCAAGAACTATGCTGATTGACCTATTGTGTGTTTTTCAGAGACTGGATAAACCCTGATGGTTTAGCTCAACGTTTTTTGTTTACTGCTACTATATGCATTGAGAGAAACCCATTGTCAGCGCTGTCCCCGTGAGGGCATGGAGCCTGGGACTGCTCTGCTCTTTCCTCTGAGTGGTGAGACATGGGGCATTATCTGGGAGCCTGATGCCTAGAGTTGGGGTCTCTTCCTCTGTCTGTCTCCCTGAACTCACCATGGTAGCAGGAAGCAAGCAACGCAGCCTGCTTCGGTCCCCCAAGCCTGGTACCCAGCTATGTTGCTCGGGGGAGCTGAAGGGACTGGGTTGCATAGCTTCTGCCATTGCTGGTAAGGGCAGGGGGGTGGCCTGATCCCTGCTGCTGGTTCCAGGTCCCCTGATAATCCCAGGGCCCTGCAGAGCCCCCTCCCTCAAGCATGGGGCCTGGGTCAGGGGCTGCCTTCAACTGAATATAGATGGGACGGTTCTGACCTTAGTTCTATTTTCTAGGACAGACCTGTTTATCACCTTTGGCTAGGCTAGGCCTCTTGTCTTGAACATGTTTTAGGAACAATATATGGTGGGGATTCTAACTTCATACATCAAGTTATAAACACATTCATTTCACAATGTATTAATAGCCACCATGGTGCTAGCTTTCATATGCTATGCCAAGGTGCAGTTTGTACATTTATATTGCAGCAATGTGTGTTTAGATTGTGAATGCAAGTGGCCTACAAAGTGCAACTGCAAATTAAAGAGATCTTTCTATTTTCTGCAAATATTTGTGAAGAAGTGAAATTGCAAAAACCTTAAGAGGGGAGGGTGGTAATTCTTGGAGTAAAACATTGAAATACTACTTCTGAGTTCTAATAAAGATTCTCTCCAAATCTGATGCTGTGAGGGCTCACAGGGAGAAGTAGTTAGAGAGGTACATACCTAATATTTCACATAACCTTTCATGACAACACTGTCAGACCTCAGTCATAATGTGCCAGCTCTAGAGAGGCCTTGGGCTTCTTTTATTACCCTTTTCAATGCTAAGGTCTCTACTCTTGACTGCTCGAGCTCTGCCTGCTGGGGATGGTGTTTGAACTCTTGTCCCTCACCCATGGATCTGATATTGGAAAGAGGGTGTTGTCTTGGTCAGGTGCCTGCATTGGCCCCTCCACCCTTTTGCTTGAGCGAGGACTCGGACTATGAAGCTTGCCCTCCTCCCCCAAACTGGGTGCTGAAACTAAAAAGACTAGCACTAATTTGACCTCTTTTCAATATAAATAATAGACTAAAGGCTAAGCATTCTCTCCATGACTTACTTGAGATGTTTAGTATTTCATCCAGACGGGATTTTTGGCTGTCTTTATGTTTTTAGAGATTAGATCCAGCATCCAGCAGATAATCTCTATCTATTTAAAACCCTTTTTCTTTAGTGCTCATCCGTGTAGCGTTTGAGTGCATCGCACACATTAATGTGAGAATCTGATCCATTGCCAACTAAAGTCAAGGGCAAGATTTATTTTGATGGCATTCATGGATGTTAGTTTGAGCTCATAATCCTCATGACAAGAGAAGACCCACATGTATTTATCTGCTTTGCAAGCCTTGCCAAATTGTAAGTTAAACAGTCACAATATAATTTTTCACTTTGGTATTTTTCTTAACTAGATTTCCAAAATATCAAATTCTTTTACAATAGCCTTGTTCTGCAGGCTCTATCCTGTCCCAGCCACCAAGAAATGGCCTAGGACTTTTAAGTCCATGATTTAAACCCCAGGATTCTTCCATCTATAGACCCATTATTCAGCTTTTAAACTGTGAGTTTAGGGAATCTCTCTGTGTAAAATGGATTCACGCTGCTTACTGGCTTTGCTAGATGAGAATCTCAGTCAAAAGAGGCTTTCTGTGCTTGCATGCTTGGCTCCCAGGATTCCATCCAGTCAGTATCACATTCCATTGTCACAGCTTGTGTTCCAGTGGAAAAGAACTGTTCCACATATGACACTGTAGAAACCACAGTATGATAATCAAAGGGGCCATTCCCTTACAGACCTGACAACATGTATCTTACTACAAAGAGACTTTAACACTAGATTACAGATGGAAACTTCAGAACTCTTATTTATGCTAAAATTCAACATGTTGCGAATGGGCCTTAATATAGATAATTACCGTACACATTACAAAGACAGCCTCCCCACCTTTTGATATTCGTAGTAACTCCAGATTAGCCACTTAATTGACTCTTACAATAAGGAATTTCCTCCTTCTTTGTCTCTTCCTTGTCCCCTCACCCCTCACCTTCTGTTCTATGTAGTAGGGAATAGCTTCTACGTAGTAGGGAATAGAACCTTCTGTTCTATGTAGCTGATTCCTTAGTTTGTAATTTGTTTACTTTTTTCATTGTATCCCTCTGTTATATAATGGTCATGCCAATTCACTTTCAGAATATGATCTGAAGTGGGTCTGCCCCACGAAAGCTTATCACATAACAGACTATCTTGTTAGTCTTTAAAGTGCTACATGACTGCTTTTTTTGTTTGATTGTTTTTACCAAGATCAGACTAACAGGGCTGCCTCTCTGTTACAGTTGACAGGAAGTATTTCAAGATTCGGCTGTGGCTGGCTGATCAAGTCAGTTCTGTGGTATACTGGAGGTGGTTGAGTCCATTAACTCTTTGGCTGGAGATGTTTTTAAACAAAAATACTGTGGATTTTTTTTAGATGAGTCTGTAGTGAAATTTTGCTAGCTAATTCTATACAAGATATTTTGCCTCACATATTTTGACAATAGTGCACTCATTCCTTCAAATCTGGAAGGAGGTAAATCAGATTTGCATGTGCTCATAAGTTGTGTATGACTTGCTCTGAGCACCCATATGCATGCACTCTGCCTTGTGTGCTCTAGTGCTTATGCACAAATGTAGGTATACATCATGTATGTGATCTTAACTGAAAACCCGTTTCATGCAGACTATTAGTATTATCCCAAAAGAAGAAGAAACATCTGATTCAACCTTCATTCATGTCAGTGAAGAGATGCCTATTGACTTCATTGGGCTTTGAATCAGGTCTTGTATACACTGAAGATCCAAGTTGCAGCTAAGCAATTTGTCTGTGTTTCTACCTCTCAGCTTTAGAAATTAAGGGTATGGGATTTCATTCTTTGAAAGTTTATTTGAGCTTTGCCTTTGTAATTCAGAATGTACTGTTGCTATAAATACTATGGGGGCATAAGTACAGGGATAAAATTGTTATATTTCAAAAAGTGCACACAAGTAAATCTTTTTTAAAAAAAAATAAACCTGTGAATTTTAAAGGTTTTTTTTTTTTTTTTTTTTAAAGCTTGGATTAAGTTTGTTTGTAGGAAGGTAACTGCTTTGTTCTCCTCTAATGGCTTTCAAGAGAGTCAAATCACTTTACAAGCAATTACAACTCTCAGCACCCTATTGTACCACGCTGAGCATATTGAAAACAATGAGCAGTCCTGAGGCACCTTAGTGACTAACAAATTAGTTAGTTTGGTGACATCCAAAGTCACTATCAGTTTAGTGGCCTGACTGGAATCAGAGGTACTATTCATAGACTCCTAGAAAACCACTTACACCACCATTTCTCAAATGCCGCTCCCAGGGCTTTTCTTGTGGCCACAGTCCGTGGAGCCAACAGCCACGCCGGGCCCCTGGGCAAGGTTGGTGTGGCGGGAGGTGGCGGGGCTGCTCTGCATTCCTGGAATGAGCAGGACCAGGGACAACCAGCCCTCAGTGCTGCCTGGAGCGTCCTCCTAGTCCTTAGAGCCACCTGGACTGTGCTGCATTAGGTGGAAGTGCCAGGAGCCCTGGGCCCTTTAGAATTGCTGGGTACTGTGGCAGTTGCCCCCTTTACCTCCCTCCTCTGCCACTCCCATCTGTGGGCCTAGCCACAGCCTCTTGAGCTTTGTGACCCATCCTGCAAACAGCAAGGTCCCCTCCTTGGAGGCTGCCAGTAATGCTTGGGCCCTGCCCTGCAGCCAGTGGAGACAAGCTGGAGGAGCAGGCAGGCAGAGAGTTCCCAGGAAGTAGTAGGGTCAGGCTTCCCCCCTGTTGTGGATGGCAGGTTCCAGCCACAGACTTTAGGCTCTATTCCCTGGCCACACAGTGGCAGGACTCTGTGGCTCTGAGCTCACCCCTCCCATTACCGCTAGGACCCCACTGCCTCCATATCCACCTTGCCATCCAGAGCTTTTTGTCAGCAGGATTGAGTTAGCCTGCTCTGAAAAGTGGTATTAATAGATATCACTTTTCACAGCAGGCTTAGTAGCTAGCAAGTGGTGGTTTGTTTTTTTTTTGGGGGGGGGGGGGGGAGGTAGAAATGACAAGTCTGTATTTGTTTCTATTCCCTTTATGTCCAGTAAAGAATAGACAAATGTACATTTATTTTTAGTAACTCTGCCAAAAAATGCTACATAAATTACAATGATTTGGACACACATGTGGATATGTAATTGTTTTTTCCTAAAGTTGATTAAGTATTTTAGGGAAAAATTATCACTGTGGCCACTAGTAAGAGTTGGTGATGCATTCTGAAGCCAAAAAATTTCTTGAGAACCTCTCCAGTAGACCATTGTATGCGGTCTACTAGCTACTTCTATTTATAAAAGTTTCAAAAGAGGAATTTTTGAAAAGGAAGGTTTGCCCAATGGGGAGGGCACCAATCTGCGATTTGGAAGGACCAGATTCAAGTCCTTATTTCACTACTGACTTTGTGTCACCTTGGACAAGTCCATTGGGGTAAATGTTTTTTATAATGTCTGTTTCCCTTTCAAAATCAACTCAAATGCCTATGTCTGTGTTTCAGTGCTGAGTGGAGCAATGCTTAGAAGTAGACTTTTGGCACTTGAGAGAAATTTACCTGTAATTTCCATTGGCCTCAGTTTGTGGAAGGGGATGATAGTACTTCCTTCCTCTCAGGTATGTTAGGATAAATAGATTACTAAATTATGAAGTGATCAGATATGATCAGGGTGTGACAGAATTCATACCCTACACCAGCGATGGGCAACCTAGGCCTAGTGACTGGGCTGCATGAGTGGATCTCAGTGGGCTACAAGATTGTCATAACCAGTGTCCCAGGTAATTTTGCTAACTGTGCTTGTGTACCTAGAATTTGCAGGGTGTGCCGACTGCATCCAATCCAAGTGCTGCTTTGATTCAGAGGAATCAGCTCTCAGACAATGCTGTGTGCAATCAGACACACCCCACTTCATGAGCCTTTGCTTTAGGTGCATGTTGCTTTAATACCAGTAAGAAAAAACGACACGGACAGAAACCAGCAGAATCTGGCTACCCTGTATGTTGTAAAATGTCTCATGGACCACACACAGAACCCCAATCAGGTTGCCCACTATCGCCCTACACAGTATTGTAATCCTAGAAGTACATTAGAACATAGAATATGCTCCAGTTGTTAAACAAAGAACTGAATCAGTTGTTTGTCTAATAGTCCCTTGCTCTTCATTTAGGGGAGATTTCCTTCACAATTATTTGACTGATAGAGTAGTGATTTATTTAAGGCTCACATTAATAGTTTGCCCCTGTACTAGTGTGGTTACTGAGCAATGCAAGTGCTACCTAGACCACAGCAACAGTTAAGACCAAGAGACCTCTACAGCAGGGGCTAGGTAGCAGCTGGCTTTTAGCTCAGAGGCTAGAGGCTCCTATACTCTGAATCAGAGATCCCAGGTTCAAATCTGCCTGGTGGAGGTTACACTAGCACCATCCTTTCAAATGAGCATTCTTACAGCACTAATTTAATTCTTAACACTGCTAACAAAAATCAAATCACCCAGCAGTAGATATCTTGAGGTACCTCTACACCACAGAGGAAAATGAAAGCTGCTGCTGTTAATCTTCCAGGGTTCGAATTAGCGGTCTAGTTAAGACACCTAATTTCAAGTGAGAGGGGCATTTTGGTTGATGCTGGTAACCCTCCTTCCATGAGGAGTAAGGGAAGTTGAAGGAAGAGTGTTTGTTCTTTGACTTCTGGCAGTGTGGACAACACTAAAAGTCAAGTTAAGCTTCTTTGACTTCAGCTGTGCAATGAACATAGCTGAAATTGCATATCTTAATTCAACTTTGTCCAGTAGCGTAGACATACTCTTTAAGAGAAATGTCTGGTGTATCGTCACTTCTGCTACACAAAATACAACTAGAATTTAAATACTGTTACATGAGTCGTTTTGCCTCTTCCTCAACGATATTAAAATGATCATTTCTGTTCTTTTCTGCTGAGAGTTTCCTCATGTTCTCTGAATCAATTACTGCTCTAGCCCATCTGTCACAGTGACAGCAGCAGGGAGAGCAAATTATTAATTTCCAGGTTATGCCATTTCATACACAGAACCACCATCAGCACAAACCTAGTCTAATTCTCCATTACTGCCTTTATCACTGCAAATATAAGCTGTGAAGAAACCGTCTCAATCATTAACATGTAATGTAAAGGGGTGGTGTTTTTTTTTTTAAGTGCTTAAGTCTTTGCGGGATGTGCCCCTGGGCTCTGACCAATTAGCCCAATTGCTTAGCTAGCTACCAACTCCTGTGAGATCATCCTTCCTTAAATAAATCCTCTCAATAAGAATAAGCAGGTCTGTGTTCCCTTCCCAGCTTTCTCTCAGATTTGTATGTGGGATCTCAGGCAAATCACTTAGGCTGCTGTTCTCCTCCTTCCTCCCTCCCCCCCCCCCCCACCCCAAAGACAACTCAGATGCATAAAGTTAGAGACCAAGAGACAGTTAATTTCACATTTTTTCCTAACTGCTGTCTGCATGCACGTGAAGGACTGATAATCTAAGAAGGCTTCCTCCATTTTTCTCTGTGGCATTAAATTAATATAAAGAAGCAAATGTCAGCTGAATCTATCTCATGGGGGGAGTGTTGCAAAATGCAGGACTTCTCCATTTTCACAGCCAAAGGATTAATAACAAAATGTTCACAGCAGATCCTATAGCGGTTTGATTTCTGAGTTTCCAACTGTGCATTTGGCAACTTTCCCATAGAACAGCTAAAATAAAATTTACATTTTGTGAAGGTTAGCCTTTTAAAAAAGCCTCATGTTCCTTACTGGCAATGGAACTATATAGACTGTCTAGGTTCTAGTGTACCAAGGAAATGTCAGTGATCAGCTGCTTTGGCAGAAAGCCGTGTTTGGGCTCTTGATCATGGCTTTTACATCAGTTTTCTAATATTAGTCAAACTCAAGTTACAAATTTGACAGTCTTCGTGAACTAAGCTTTTAACAAGGAAGTAGTGAGCTCTGCATTGTCTCACTGTAAATAATTCACAATGTCACAGTTGTCAGGGAATGGAAACCTTTTGAATGCAGCTGGGATCATCAGTCATGTATTCCAGGGCAGGAATGAATATGGGAGCAACCTGAGATGTATTAAATATACAGACTTCATAAACTGTTCAGTCTCAAGAATAAAATTTAAAAGCCCTCCACCTACAAATGCTCTAGAAGAATTTCCTGCTTTTGTATCACACATTAGCTGTAAGACAGTTGAGCTAGACAAAAAAATCTGATAGTACAGAAAAATATCAGAGGCAGCGAGCACACAGAAACAGGCTGTTCATACCTTACTCCATCTCTTTAGAATAATGCTCTTCCAAATAATTTCTCATTTGCACCTAACAGCAATTGGTAAAATTCTATTGAAACCACTCCAAGGTTGCTACTCTCTTGGACGCTGTATAGGTGAGCTTCCAAATGCCCAAGCAAAACTCAAATTTAAAGTAATAAGAGGGAGAATAGCGAACATGTATTATGATGTGATGTTCTCACAGTGGGGATCAGCTACTGAGAAACATGGATAGATTCCATTTCCAGTAGGGTCAGAATAAATTATCATTCAGTCTCCTATCACAATCCTCCCTGCTTTATCCTCCCAATGTCTATTTCTAAACTCCTAAAACCATGGTGTACTTTTCCTAAGTGCTTCTTGATCCCCATATATTGCTGGAACCTATCAGATCTCCAAATGGCTGATGTCCTAGCTATGGAACTTTACAGACTCTGCAGGAGGCCCAGTGCTTGCCTTTTAATGAAACTAGAATGAGTTTTAAAAAACATTCTTTAATGTATTCTCATCCCCTCCCGCCCCCTTCCTCCACCACCACCTGGAGAGAGCAGCAGACACAAACCAAATGACAATTTAAAAGAATGCAAAAATAAATCATTTTTCAATGGAGTCTCTCTGATTCTAACGTATGAATGATTGTATTAGGTCTCTAGTTTGTGTCCACCAGCTGTTTTGATGATACTCTCTCTATTATTTATGCCTCTAAATTCTGGAAATTTTTTAAAAGATTTTTTTTTTCTTGAATAGGAACAAAGTGCTCACATAGGCCAAAAATACAGCAGTCCCTCTACTTTCCTTGACTGTGTGCCTCAGAGGTGAAGGAACTGATGACTCATAGCTACTTGGAGGCTTTGACAAGAGAATAAAGGGGTCATATAGCTGAGTAGAGTTTAAAAATTCTGAATTTTTCACTATTATTAGGCACATTATTTGGAAGAATACAAGGTAAAAGCACTTCCACTTTCTTAAAAACCAATACTTTTTATAAAAGCACTACTGAGTGTCTGTAGAAAAGAACACAGAACAAGGTCGTGGAAACTTTTGTATCCTTGAAGTTCTAAAAAGCAAAGGAGAACGGTGTAGCTTGTACTACCTGCAAGCACTCTGTATTAATCATTATACAATTGTTACATTTAACTGGCATTATCACACTTGTTGGTCAAATAATGATTGCACAATAAACTGTTAACCAGCTTACATGAAGGTGACTAGTAGTAATACTGCCAAGTTCATGTTTCAGTTCCTTCCCCCTTCTAAATCGATACCTTCCTTATAACTGTGCAAATATACAAGGAAGAGTCCATCCTTCAGCCATCTGCTCAGTACAAAAGCAGGCCCATACGCATGAATGAGTGTGGGTGTGGGTGTAGGGGGAGAGGGTGTGAGCTGCGGGAGGGGCTGTTGGTGGCCCCACCTCCACTCCCACTCCCATGGTCTCTCTCCTTGGGTAGGATGAGAGGAATGAGCCCCAGGATCCCCCTGGCCAGCCAAAGCATGGGGGAAGGAGGCTGGCAGAGTGCCACATGCTTTTCCCCAGCTGGCTGGAGCATGGGGGAAGGAGGCTGGGGCAGAGCACTGTCTCTGCCTTTCCCAGACCAGCTGGAATCAGGCCCATGGTGGACCATGAAAGACCACGGGGGGGGGGGGGGAGGGGTGTGTTTACACTCTTTGCACCCCACCCCCGTGTATAGGCCTGGAAAGGGATGGGGGAGAACCACCTTTGACCAAACCCAGCTGAGAAATGGTGGAATGCAGCTATGCTTTGCCCTTGACTTCCCTAATAATGGGGTGTGATGAGCAGAATAGCTGGTACAGACTCAGGAGCCAGGTTTATCTTTCTCACCCATTATCATAAGATTCCAGGTGCTTTGTGTCAAGTAAGTACGAGAAGTAAGCTAGCTTGGGGTGGGGACGAGAAGACTGTCCTGTTAACTTTTGCCTGATGGACCTCACAAAGTCCATGTGGTTGCTTTCACAATGACATCTACATTACATGTAGAGAATAGGACCCGGTTCCATTTGTCTAAATCAGAAAAAATAAAGTGTTTCTGAAGACAGGACTCCTTTCTTATTGGTGTGCTCATACTCAAAGCCAAGTCAATTGGAAAGGTACAATTGACCTTTAACTTGCATAAGGATTAGAGCTGGCATGCAGTGGCCCAGAGCAGTGTTTCCCAAGTTTATTTGGCCACAGAACCCTTTTAAACTCAAAATAATTGTGCGGAACCCCTAATAACATTCTAGTATATGGAGCTGAAAAAACAGACCACAAATAAATAAGGATAATAATAAACAAATGGTAAACAAGGTCATGAAATCAACATTTAGTTTAACTGCACATATGTACAAACAAAAATCATATATTAATTATTAATTTTTTAAAAATCGTACAATGTTATTGTAATGGGATTTTCTTGCAGAACCCTTATTTTCACTTCGCAGAACCCCGGGGTTCCGCGGAACACCATTTGGGAAACACTGCCCAGAGAATCGAGAACCTCAGTCCCCATGGTCCAAATACAGATCTCTTTGAAGGAGAGAATGTGGCTCTATTTGCTTGCCAATGAGCTATGTAGTAATAAGGCAGTTGTATATTTCAAGGTAGGAGAATTATAGGTGAAGGAGAAAGGAACAGAAATGTTAGTTTGTCCCTATCCTACTCTTCAGAACAAAATCTACCACATGCTGTTGTTGTTTTAGCTAATCTGAACTGGATTTTGTTATTTTTGGGGAAATGTTGATAGGCTGGTGCTCTCCAAAGAAATACATTCATCAGAGTGAGGGGAACAATGAAAGGTAGAAATAAGAAGCCTGAGTAGAGGGCAAGAAGAAAAATTAGCTGTCTTCCTCAAGAACAGGACCACCGAAGGGCCAACGGGATTCCTGGTGTAGTCAGGAGTCAACCTAGCAAGGGTTGTATGAGGAAGTGTTCTTCAATAGATACCTGTGTACATGTAGATGGTGATGATATGCCAGCAGATGGCACTGAAGATTTTGCAGCATTATTTATAGATTCTGTAGGGCCAATTAAAGTTGTTGTTACTGTGCTCTGCAAATGGCTTCCTAAGGGCAGCTCTTTGAATGGGGCTCTTAACAAAGGGCATCAATATCCCATATGCCTTCAATAGAGAGCTTTGATTTTCCTGAAGCACGTGTATATACACAAATGCCAGAAATTGGTGGTAATTTAGATAGAATTTTGGAGGGCTAAATTTATCAGATTTGAAGATGATTGCAAGTAAATGTCATGTGATAGTCTTTATGTTAGATTACATCTTCACTACAAAAGCCTTCTATATTCAAAATTCAGAAGGAATAAAAAATTGATTCTTAGCTGCTGATTGTTTTTTTTCTTAATTTTCTTTGTTTAAAAATATTAATATGTCTATTAAGACTATTGAAAAATTATACTTTTTGTTTGCAGTGCTCAGACCAGTGCTAGAAACCCAGGGCAGTGCACATATGCACAGTGATAGCCACAGTTTCTCACTTTGTAATGACTTCTAATTAGCTATTTGCATGTACCACCAGAGTAAATGTGCACAGAAGACATGCAGTTGCAGGTACTCTTTTTGCAAGTAACTGTTTGGACTCCTTGAAAAATGCGCATTATGTTGAAACAACCGGAGTTTAGATTTTTGGATGATGGGTTTAATAGAACAAAACACATAATCAATACTTCATACAGAAACACAGGGAGACATTTCTTTGTTTTGAAAGCACATCTAATGAATTTGCTCAAAGTACTGAATTTAACGTTGCTATTTTTCTTATTCCAGTGAAAGCAGAATTGTCTTCCATTTAAAGAGCTGTGGTAGTGCTGAGCAGAATTTAGATTGTGTATTATAGATTTTATCATTTGAGAGACCAAAATCTTGATTTTTTTTTGGTCATTTATTGCTAAAGATATTTGAAATTGGGCAGTAGTTGCCATTTTAGCAATAAGGAGATGAAGGTTGGTATTTATTGGGATTTCTGCACCTCTGTAGACCTGGTATGACCTTACTATACTACTATTCTGGATGAGTATATGGTCCAGCTTCTTACTTGTCTGATCATCATTGGATATCCAAGTTTCCTGATATCCAACTGCTTGAACCAACTAGCACAACTGGGTCCTGAGCAAGTCTCTAGCTGCTATCACTATCTAAATATTAAACCACATAAGATGGGGTGGGCAGTTATTTTTGAAGGGGGGCACTCAATAATTTGGTAAATGGTCAAGGGATGCACTCTTCCATGATATTAATGGAGGAGGAGCGGGATCTGTGATGGAGGTTGGGTGAAAAGGGGAGCTTGGGATAAAGGATTGGGGTGCAGTATGGAGTGTGGGATCTGGGAGGGGTTTGGGTGAGGTAGGGGATTGTGACCTGGGGCAGGGAATTGGGATGCAGTGTCTGGGAGAGGGTATAGGCGCAGGAGCAGGGGTGGAGAATTTGGGTTTTGTAGAGTTGAGGTGCAGGAAGGAGGGCAGAGGAGTGGGGGAGGAAGGGGCAGGAAGGAGGGCAGAGGAGTGGGGGAGGAAGGGACTGGGATGCCAGAGACAGACTCTGGCCAGGAGATGCTTATCAGGGTGACTTCTGGCCAGCACCCCACCAAGTCCCTCAACCTTACTCCCTACTTTCAATGCCCCTGCAGACCATTCAGCTGGCTCCAGGAACCATGTGTGCTTCTCTGAAGGCTGCGAGCCTAAGGCAGGGGAGTGCTACTTTATGCGCTGCCTATTTGAAGAATAGGCAGCTTCCTTTGGCCGGTTTCCGTCCAATAGAAGCTTTGACGTTGTGCTGGGGTTGGGGGCAGCACATGAAGCCCCCTCTCTCCCTCGGGTTGCAACATTCAGAGAGGCACATGGCCCTGTAGCTGGCTTTTCTGAGTGATGGGTAGGGAGCCTGGCTGAAGCTCCCGCCAGGCTGTGGTCCTGATATGGTGGCTTGATGAGCCGAATCAGACCTGTGGATCATATTTTGCCCACCCTTGATATAAGGAGTCAAAATACCAACCTGCACGTAGTCACTTGAAGCCTTTCCTTGAAATAGCAGCACTTAATAAATTATGCCAGTCTATCAACTTCCATAACATCCTGATACTCCAATAGCCTATTGATACTCTGTTGAAATTTGTTCCTTAGTCAGGCAGGGCTCCATAAAGTTCTCATGTGACTGACTAATCTTTTAGTATCTGTTCTTTTGATCAAATGCAGAATACTAAGGTCTCCCTGGACTCTAATACATAGCCTTGCATGATACACACAATACAAGACATCATATGAATATATATATATAAATCTTTTCAAAACTTGGAGTAAATTCTGCTGACACATAGAGCTGGTCAGATTTATATAGATACTATCATTATGATAAAATACTCAGACTTCTTAATGAAAAGTTTGTGGTGAAACTGGAATCTTTCTTCACCATATATAAAAAATCTACGCAAAATGTATTGGGGATCACAGCCATTGGTGCAGAATGACTTGAGAGATGGTAGGGGACTTCAGTAGTCTTAAGCTTTGTCTGCATTTGCTACTTCTGCTGTAGCACTGGTATAAAATTCTCACATTAGTTTTCAATTTTGAAAAAAAAAAAAAGTTAGTCCTGCAATTCTGCATAGGTAACTGAAAGGAAAGAAAATTGAACTAGATAGGTTGTGTCATGTTATTTCCTTCAACAGCTGTTGACTAATTTAATAGCACAGAATCTAGGTCCAAGTTTTTAGACTTGCATACATGTAAATGTGCATGCACAAATACCCATTTATGGCATGGCTACATAAAAGGGCCGTGTGTGCTCCACGGGTTTGATGTTTTTCTTAGTGTGCAATACAAACAGTAACTTTAACTAAATAGACTTTGCAGGCATGAACTAAAGTTTGCTTTAAGGTAGTACTGTTTGAAACTTGGGAACTTTTAGTTCATGCCAGCAGAGTCTACATGGACCATTTAGTACACAACATATTCATGAACTGTAGAAATCACATTCCCATGGTAGTCTGCATTGCCGCTTTTTGTAGTTATGCTATTATGTGCCTACTTTGTGTGGGAATTGCATGGGCAAATGACCAGCTAGAAGTGCTGAAAATATGAGTTTCTTTTTAAATAGTGATCTAGGTACTTGAAGACATGCCTAACTTTAAGCATCTGATCTGAGTAATCCAATTGAAATAAATGGGACTACTCATATATTCAAATTAGAAATGTACTTAAATACTTTATTGAATTACTTGTGCCTTAGTATTTTTCATAAATAGCATATTTTAGTAATAAACTTTCATATAAAATAAGAACTTTTTCTACACCTTGTGAATTGAATTTATAGCTAGAGGGTCACAAAATACTATATTGCTAAATATTGATTTCCTCAAAATTCTGCATTGCCTACTTTTAGAGAGCAGATATTCTGAAATGCATTAAGGAATAAGTATATTTCTAAGATCTTCAAAAATAGAGCACGCTGGAAGATTTCTGAGACCAAATACTCTTCCGTTTAAGATTTTCAGACCAAAAACCCATGCACACCAAACACACATCCTATGTGGCTACTACCAAAAGCCACCAACCTGGGAACAAAGGGGGAGGCAGCAGATCATCTGCCTGCTACCCAAAGCAGAGAGAGGCAGACCCCGGGGCAACACAATGGCAGGGCGGGGGGGAGGGCGTGGGGAGAAAGGGGAGTCCCACATAGCCAGGTCTTTGAGTGTCCCAGTGGGAAGAAGCAGAAATTCCACCCCAGTCAGTTTTGGCTGAGAGCCCATGGAAGGCGCCTAAACACAACTACAAAGCACCTGTGGGCTTCTCTCCTGGACTACGGCACCACAACGCGCTTGAACAGTGCTCAGGAGCAGGGACAGGGCCCCTCCTTCCCAAGGTGTCACTCCTCCTCAGGCGCAATCAGCTGAGGGCTCCCAGCCCCAATTGCGCCCCGCCCCGCCCGACTTCTGCATGCGACCAGAGGGCTCCCAGTGCCAATCACGGCCCTGCCTCCCAGCCTGGTACTCCCTCTGGTTGTGTGCAGAAGCCTGGCAGGGGCGAGGAGAGTGGCTGGGAGTCCTGGCTTCTGGACGCAACCACAGGCTGCCAGCTGGGAGGCGGGGCTGCGAATGGTGCTGGGAGCCTCTGGTTGCGTGCAGAAGCCAGGCGGGGGGAGTGGCTGGGAGCACATCTCTAGTAGTTGCTGAATTTTTTTACCGGACAGAGGGTGCAAAACCCGGACTGTCCAGTAGAATACAGGACACCTGGCAATCATAATTGTACTGCATAAAATCAAATGTCAGGTTTTTTTGGTTACCCCACTAGAATTTTAGAAATTTGTCTCAAGATATAGCATTTAATTTGTCTGCCTGATAGCAAATGTGTCTCTTTTTGCAGGAGTCCTGAATTGCATGTGTGGATAAATGCATCATTTGTGCATGTAAAATAGCTGTGCTATCAGATTTTGGAGGCACAGGGAAGTAGTAGGCCTCTTGAAAATGTGGCACTAAAGTCCTATATTTTTTAAATAAAGTAAGTTAAGTTTAATGACCATACGATTAAGATCTCTCAGTTATATGTATGCATTAAAATGGCTAATGATAATCTCAGGTTTATGCTTCAGCATATGTTCCTTTCAGTTATCCAGGAGTTGCCTTCACTATTTTCAATGTCTGAAAGTGAGATACAGTATATGTACAGCTTGGATTTCAATGAGTAGGTATAAATTTTGGAATTTCAAGATGATTGAGAGAGATTGCCTTTTATTAACCATAAAATGGATTTGTAGTAATACAAATTATGGATAATCAAGTGTATTTTTTATTGTAACATCCATCCTCTTCCTATTCACTAAGAGCACCCTCTCCTTCAAATCTTCTCCCATAATCAAGTTCTTTTGGTTGTTTTCCTTCACTAAACTCTATCACAATTCATGTTCTTTGTCACCCAGCATTAGCCACATTGGGTGACACAATGTAAAGGGAGATCCTGTCCCCCCTTTTCCCCCCTCCCCCCCCCCGTTTATGGTAAAAGTTAAGTTTGGCCCTAGATTGAAATCAAATGTGTTAAGAATTGCTCCACTGTGTGAGACTTTCCCCATCAGTTTAAATATTGCTTTAAAAATAAAGCTTCTGAAGATATCCTCTGCATTTTTGTTTCTTGCACAGTCAGTTTTTTCCTTTGCCTGCTTCCTCAAAGTCAAATAGTTGTGTTTTGTTTTATCCCTTTCAGCTCTTGTTTGCAGAAAATTATATGGTACATTGACTTATCTCACTGCCTCACTAGCGCCAACCAATAAACATTCAAATCCAGGTTTTGTGTTTCTGGAATATAATTTTAATAGCCTCAAGTATAAGAAGACATGGAAATCTTGGTACAGTTTTACTTCAGTCATTTCCTGCAGTGTATCATCACCCACTTTAGTCTATAAATGTTCTTAAATGATAGAAGCATGAATCACTATTGTTCCATAATGTAAGTGACTTCCGGTGGTGGGCTCGGACACAGATTTTCATTGCCTTAGACCCTCTTAGGTTTCTTGTAGATGTTTAATGAAACTGGATTTGATTTGCCATAACCCACCTATAATAGCATATTTAGAGGCATGAGAGGGTCAGGTTAAGACACGGCAAAAGCCCTTGTTTGAGGGAATGGGGTGGGGAATGCAAGAGGTCTCTCCTGCATATTGACACGGAGTGCCATTCTTTCCCTTCTGCTTGCTCGATATGTGCAAGGCTGCTACGGGGAAGGGGATCATATTCAGATAGGGCTGCAGAGTTATCATATGCAACTCTACGCTTCCTTTTTGAGCAGTGCTGTAGGGAAAGTCTTCCGTCTATTTACATAGCTGGCACTTTTATTTGCATGAGAAATGGCAAAAGGCCCCTCTTTTATAGTGGGTTGAACTTAAGCCCAGATCAACCTTTTCCCACAAAGCTTTGGGGTGTTTGAGATTTGGATGTGAATTCTCTAGCCAGAGTTCCTTTCTGACTTTCAATGAATACAATTTCAAAAGCCTTTTTTTGGTAAAGAGAAAAAAATGTTTTCATTGGCATAAATATTGACAACCAGTAATGTACTTCCCTTTTCATTTATTGTGGTGTAAGTATGTAATTCTTTCAATTCTGAATGCTCTCCCTCCTCCCTTCTTGATCTGTTGTGCTATTTTTTGAACTGCTTCTCCTTTTACAGTCTGTGTATGATTTGTGAGCATGCAGAGGGGGGAAAATTATTAGCTATTCACCCTACCTTTTAAAGATTTGCATTAAGCTCTGAAGAAAACTACATTACATGTTTCTGCCTGAAAATAAGATAATAACATGGAAACTGTTAATTTTTATTCCTGAAATCCATTGTATTCAGGCATTTTGATTACAGTAGCTTCAAGTCAGTATCTGCAGCTGCATGCTTCCTTTGTCTTCACCACCACCAGCCTTCTCCTTTTTCAAAACATGTAGGGTGTGTCTAGACTGGCAAGATTTTATGCAAAAGTGCTGCTTTTGCACAAAATCTTATCAGCTGTCTAAACTGGCCGCGAGAATTTGCGCAAGAACACCGACGATCTAATGTAAGATTGTCAGTGTTCTTGCGCAAGAACTCTGACGCTCCCACTCGGGAAAAAGCCCTCTTATGTAAGTGTTCTTGCACAAGAGGGCCAGTGGAGACAGGGACAGGAATTTTTTGTGTAAGAAAGCCCCGATGTTGAAAATGGCCACCGGAGCTTTCTTGCACAAAACCATGTCTATACTGGGCACAGATGCTTTTGCGCAAAAGCAAATCTTTTGCGCAAAGGCACTTGCCAATATAGACGCTCTTTTGCGGAAATACTTTTAATGGAAAAACTTTTCCATTAAAAGTATTTATGCAAAATCATGCCAGTCTAGACGCAGCCGTAAAGTTCTGTTGGTCCCTGATGAAATGCTGTAACTGTAGTGCTTTCTACCTGACACTTCAGCTGAGTAATCAACAGTGCCTTCGCAGACACACTGACAGTGCCAAAGATCAGGTGCTAGAAGGATGCAACAGAGGCAAATTTACAGACCTTCAAAAAGTAGTCAAAGAATGACGTAAATCTCAGTCTAGTTTCTTCAGTGTCAGAGGTGCCAAGTTCTAGTGTCATGCACAGCAGTTTTCAGAACCAAAGAAACATGTCAGTTTCCTCACAGATTCTACATTCGAAACATCTACCAATCATTTCCTCTTCATGATGATAGAAATTTAGATCTTTCAAAATCCCACCAAGAATTTCTTGTCACCCAATTTTCATTTCCCCTATTTCATGCTTCAGATATTTTTTTTGTCATCTACCAGTCCATTTTTAATATGCACTCCACTGGGTTTTTTTGTATCATTCTAATGATACAATATCAATACACAATGTCGCAGAAATGTTTTATTCTTAAATTACTGGTACGTACTTAACTCAAAGTGATGTAGGTTAAGGTTATATTTGTATCCCCGAATAAGAGGGGGAGGAGAGAAAGAAAGGATATAATTATCTCAGAGTAATGAGAAGGAAGCAGTCTATCTGAGGTGGTAAAATGTTTTCCTGAGCTCATTGGTCATATAGAGGCTGCACATCTATTACTGCAAAGTGGGCAGGCCATTTTTGGCAATAGTATTATTGCAACTCTGATACCATTTAATCTTTATTGTTCTAGACAATAGATTTTTTTTGTCACATTTTATCTGGTTTACAGGTTGAAATGACTCTCTAGTCTGACACCCATAGGACCTGACTGATGCCAAACCAGATAATTTGTCAAAACACAGGAAGTCAATATTATCTGGCAGTGTTACCAACACTTCCACTGCTTACTGGGCTCTTCAGACAGGTAGGGATAAATTAGAACTAAATAAACAGCCCAGAACACTGAAAACCAGAACTGGTGGCTGCAAACAAATTTTGTGGGACCATGGAAAATTTGGCCACACCCCGATATGTGGACATCCAGCTAACTAAAATCATGCTGGACCATAGATATTGCCTGAGAAGAGAGTGCTGAGCTAGAGATGTTCAAGCTGTACAATATTATGGTCTCTTTTAAAGCACCAAACTGAAGCACTTACTGTAAATGGCAATTTGATGCTTTTCATATGCTAGGTTTTCTTTCTGCCCAGTAAGCCAGCTAGAGAGCAGGGATGGAGCTTGCCCTGCTCTGCCTCAGTGCTTGGGCAAGGTAGGGCTTGCTCTGGCTGGGGAGTGGGGCCAGGACTTGTTCCCCCATCTTTCCTGTTCCCTCCCCCTATTTTTGCCCATCCACCTGAAGTCAGGGCCAACCCAAGTGGGTCCTTCTGGCTATGCCACTGGCCCATCACCTACAGTGGTGCTTTGGTTTGTGGCAGGGGCTGTCATTTTAGATGAGAAGTACAACTGAAACACTGAGTCAGTGTGAAACTTCTTATGATCCCCACTGTCTTTCACAGGAACTCTGGTATGCTAGCAAAATTTCATTCTGGGTGATTGAAGCTACAGGGGAAATTTACAATGAAATTTAATATTATTCTTCCCGTACCATCCTAATCTGCAGCATTGGCAGGAGAACTGGTAGGTGAGATCACATAGGAAGCAAGTCTAAGTATGTGTGTGGGAGGTGAGTTCTGGAGACTTGGCAGTTTTTAAGGACATTATTAAGGACACAAGAGCAAGCTATCTGAATGTGTAGCTAGAAGTGATGCATGGGTGATACATGGGGCCGCACATCCTCCCCCTATTGCTGCAACCACCATGCTTTGCCAAGCTAACTCTGCTTGGCCTTCCAGTGAGGAGGGGATGGTAGTGTCTCTATCTTCCTCCCTCCTGGCATGTTCCCAGCTCACTTGGTCCCTCCACCTAGCAGCAGAGTCCTGGGTGAGGAGTAGAGGCAGGATGGAACCATTTCTCATGCTGGCTGAGGGTGGCCACCTAAGGGGCATGTCTTCGCTACCCATTGGATCTACAGACAATGGTCAATCCAGTGGGGGTCAATTTATTGTGTCTAGTATAGACATGATAAATTGACTGCTGAATACGCTTCTGTCAAGTCCTCTGATCTGCCAGAACAAGAAGAGTAAGTGGAGTAACTGGGAGAGTGTCAGCTGTCGACTTACTGTGCTGAAGATACGGCATAAAAGAGACCTAAGAACATCAACTTCACTTACATTATTCATGTAGCTGAAGTTGCATAACTTAGATTGCTGGCCTGCAGTAGCATATACAGGGCCTCAGGATCCCGGCCTTGTTGCAGTGTGGCAGCTGCCTAAGCTGTGGAGCACAGGTGGTTCTGGGAGTGCTGCCACACCCCCTAGCTTGAAGTGTTTTCCATTATATGTGGGGTTTACAGTTTGGTTCAAGGGCTACCAGCACCCCACTATACAAATTGTTTCAGCATCTTTGCTGAGGATGCAATGGCAGGCCGCCCTCTCTCCTGGGGCTCAGCTGCTGGGAAGTGGAGCCAAGCATGCTAGAGGGGGGAGGCACAGAAGGAGGAAGATAAGCCCTCCTCTACCCTCCCTACCTGACCTCCATGCAAGTTATTCTTCTGGGGAGAGTGTGACAGCAGCTCCAGGCTGGATGCAAGGTTTGTGCGGGTCACTAGGGAAGGTGTTGGTTCACTGTGCACAGCTCACATTAGGGCAATGCCCATGCCTCTTTTCCCAGCTGAGGTATCCACAAGGGTGTAGGAGCGCCAGGAAGAGACTGGTGCTTTGAGTCTCCCCAGGCTGCAGCTGGCCCCAGCCCCAGCCTGGCCCAGAGGCAGGTACTCCAAGGGGCTGGTGAGAATGGCTGTCCTGGTCCTGGGACACAGGGCTGAAAGGTTCCTCCCTACAGCATCTGAGGTGGTCATGTTCCCCCCAACTTTATATTGTGCCCCGCCCCCATTATCAGCAGGCACTGTTAAATGTGGTCTTCCTGTGTGCTGCCCCAGCTCTAGACAGGCAGACAGCACAGCAGATCTTGAACAAATTGCCCAATGACCACAAAATCTATTAAGGTCCAAAGGCATTTGTGATGTAGGGGAGAGAGTGGCCACCAGGGCTTAACCAGGAGATCTTCAATGATCTGAAATTCAAGTGTCATACAAAAGGTGGAAACAAGGTTAAATTATCAAGGATGAATATAAAAAAAATGCAAAAAGCACATAGACACAGAATTAGAAAGGCAAAGGCAAAAAAATGAGATTAAACTAGTTGGTGATGAAGTGTAACAGGAAAACATTTTATAAATATATGAGAAGCAAGAGGAAGACCAGCAACAAGACTGGCCCATTATTTAATGAGGATGGAAAGACAATAAGGGTATGTCTAGACTACACGCCTTTTTTGAAAGAGGCTTTTTCAAAAGATAATTTTGAAAAAGCCTCTTTTGAAAAAGAGTGTCTAGATTGCACTAAGCGATCCCCACCATGGCCATACAGCCCAGGGAAGTGTGCAGCCACAGTGGGTCACAAGACGTAGGACAGGGGCCTGGAGCAGCTTGGGTCTCCCAGGACCCCCACCCACACAACCACCACCTGCCCGTGGCAGCACTGTCTGCGGGACTGATTGTTGTGTTGCTTGTGCATACATGCCCAAGTGCTAGGTATGACACTTGCAGTGGTCTATGTGGTGTTGTGTGTGGGCCCTTGTGACCGGCCTGCTTCCTGCAGTTCCTGGCAGGGGGAGAACAGCCCTCCCTGGGGTCAGACATGTGTGGTGCCCTCCTCGAGCTGTGAGCAGCTGCCCATGTGTGCCCTGGGACTGAACATGCTTGCACATGCACAGAGAGGTGCAAGCTGTCCAGGAAGAGCATGACATGTGCAGATTGCCCCGCATCCCCCGTGCTCCCGCCTCCCCCCTTCTATGTGTGTGACCCTGACTGCACTCACCTGATGTTCCTTCACCAGCAACAGAGGATGCCTGTGAGGCCTCCTGGGTCTCTGGAACTGGATCCAGGGTCAGGGTAACCACACTGCGGTTGGGGTCCTCCTCCTCCTCCTCCTTCATCCTGCAGCTGCTCCTCGGGGTTGTCCTCAGCCCCCCTCCTGGCAACACTGCACTGGTGTCTGCAACCCGGTCTGGACCAGAACCGGGGCAGAGAGGGGCTCCCCACCACCCAGGATTCTGTCCAGCTCCTGGAAGTATGCGCAGTTGTGTTGCGCTTCCCCCAAGGGGGAGCTGTGCTCACGGGCCCTGGCATAGCCCTGCCTGAGTTCTTTAACCTTGGCCCACACCTGGTCCAAGGTTCTGTGGTGGTGTCCTTTTCTGGCCAGCCCCTCGGCCATGTGGCCGGAAATGTCTGCATTCCAGTGATGGGAATGCAGAGCCTCAGACATTCCTCCTCTCCCCATAGTTCTAAAAGGGTCAGGACCTCTGGCCCTGACCAGGCTGGAGCTCGCCTCTTGCCCCTGGAAAGCTGTTGGGATGGCTCCCTGGAAGGTCCTTTGGGGGCCTCAGTGGTCTTGTGCTTGTGCCCTGATGAATTCTCAGAGAGGCAGGGAGAGCTGTGCCGTCAGAGGCTTCGAGATGGCAGGGCTTGATGAAGTACATCTTAGAATACAGGCAGTCCCCGGGTTACGCAGATCCTACTTACGTTGGATCCGTAGTTACGAACGGGGCTTTTCTCGCCCTGGAGCACGCGGGCGGCGGGACCACCCAGACGCACCATGGTCCCACTGCCCGCGTCCTCCGGGGCGAGAAAAGCTGCTCCGTGTCTCCCTGGTCTGCTGGGGGGGAGGGGGAGGGCCCAGAAGACCAGGGAGATGCGGAGCAAACCGCGGAGGACCCGGGCGGCGGGACCGCGGCGCGTCTGGGTGGTCCTGCCGCCCTTGTCCTCTGCGGCTTTGCTCCGCATCTCCCTGGTCTGCTGGGGGCGCCAGCAGACCAGGGAGACGCGGAGCAAAGCCGCGGAGGACCCGGGCGGCGGGACCGCAGCGCGTCTGGGCGGTCCCACCACCCGGGGCCCCAGCAGACCAGGGAGACGCGAAGGACCTGGGCGGCAGGACCGCGGCGCGTCTCGGTCCCGCCGCCCGCGTCTTCCTGGTCTGCTAGGGGGGGCGCAGATAGTGTGCCCCCCGCAGCAGACCAGGCTTTTCTCGGGACCCCTCTGGTAGAGCAGCTGGGGCGCTGCCGGTTGGTCCCGCAGTGTTGCTCTCGGCGCTACTGGACCAACCCGGCAGCACCCGAGCTGCTCTGCCCCAGGCGTCCACAAGTCAGCTGCTGCTGAAACTGACCAGCGGCTGACTACAGGAAGCCCGAAGCAGAGCAGCTGGTGGTGTTGTTGTTGGTGACGCCTGGGGTTCTTAAGTTGAATCTGTATGTAAGTCAGAACTGGCGTCCAGATTCAGCCGCTGTTGAAACTGATCAGCGGCTGATTCCAGGAAGCCCGGGGCAGAGCAACTCTTCCTCGGGTTTCCTGTAGTCAGCAGCTGGTCAGTTTCAGCAGTGGCTGAATCTGGACGCCAGTTCCGACTTACATACAGCTTCAGCTTAAGAGCAAGCCTACAGTCCCTGTCTTGTACGTAACCCGGGGACTGCCTGTACTTAAGGAACTGGCGGAAGAGATCTCTGAACCATTAGTGATTAACTTTGATAACTTGTGGTGGATGTGAGAGATCCCAGGGGACTAGAAATGAGCCAATACAGTACCTATCTATGAAAAGGGGAATAAATCAGGAGGACCCTGAGAATTAGACCAGTCAGCTTAACTTTGGTACCCAGACAGATACTGGAGCAAATAATTAATCAATTTGTAAGCACCTAGAAGAAAATAAGGTGATTGAACAGTCAACAGGGATTTGTGAAGAATAAATCATGTCAAACCAACTTTTTGAAGGAATAATCAATTGAACACATACAAAATAGGAAAGGACTACCTAGGAAAGAGTAGAACAGAAAAGGAAATGTGTGTTATAGTAGCTTGCAAACTAAATATGAATCTACAATATAATACTGCCGTCTCCTCTCCCTCCGCCCCCCCCCCCAAAACCAACATCATTCATTTAGCAGTGTTGTAAGCAAGAACAAGAAGTCATTGGCCCGCTCCGCTCAGCACTGATAAGGCCTCAATTGGAGTACTGTGCTTAGTTCTGAATGCAGTTGGGGATCTCTTGGGATGAAAGGAATTACATATATGATTTTAAGTAGTATAGTAGCATATCTCCTCCCTAGCCTACCCCACCACAAACTGGAATTCCACTGAGCCCTCCACACTGTGATCATTAATGGAATAGCAGATTTGAAATACAATCACTTACCTCACACTCTACTAGGAGTTTGGGCTCACCATTGCTGCCAAGAATCACTATGTACTTTTTTTAAAATGAGAGGAGGGAAATTTAGCTTGTTGGTGATTCTACATGCTTCATAGATACTTATCCTTCTCTCAAATATATTTTACCTGAGAGAAAAATTAGTAATGCAAAAGTGAAACTCAGTGTGGTGGCACTATAGTACAATAAAGTTATATGCAGTACAGTAAAACCTGTGTTATCAGGCACACTCGGGGATTAGGGCATTCTGGTTATCTAAAAATTCTGGTTATCTGAGAGTCCAATCAACCTAGGAAAAACCAATGTCCTATTGGAAAAACCAATGGACAATAATAGTAAAACTCAAGTTTTTAATATTGGTAGTTTTGTAGTGTGAGGCAGTTGGTCTCTCATTTCTATTTTGAATTAAAGATGATTAGTACTCCATAAATAAAAAAAATGTTAAGCCAATCATGGTAAACCAAGCCTGTCTGTGCACCTGAAGATGTGACAGTATTGTGGTTGGGGCAATACCGGGTAACAAAGTTTTCTGGTTAACAGAGTTCTGGATAACAAAGGTTTCACTGTATAATAACCAGGGGCAGATGACGATTTTACGGGGCCCAGGGCAGCACAATTTCGCGGGGCCCCCCCTTTGACACAGTGCATGCGCGGTGGTGCCACAGCGCATGCGTGGGGCTTCTTGAAGTGTGGGGTCCGGGGCGGCCGCCCCACTCACCCTGCCCTATATCCGCCCCTGATAATAACCAATGGGCAAAACCCATGCAAGGGATCTTGTTGACTTCAGAATTTGTGAGGTTTTCACCACAATCCATGACGGATTTCCTTGTTTTACACCGATTCAGGTTTAAAAGTGACAAATCTATGGCTAGCACGTTTCTATTGGAAACATCTGCGTGTATTCTATATTTCAAAAAAACCCTATAGTAGTACCAATGGCTTTCTGATTTAGAAGTGCCGTTGTGTGTATTTGTCTTCAGTAACATCATCAAACATTTTCAGAATATTTTTAATGCCTAACTTGGAAATTGAATGGGTTTGACATAATTCATAGTAATGGTATCATCTTTGCCATATTTACCTTCCAGATGTAAGCTATGGTGCACGATCCCAGAACATTGAGCTAGTGAGGATTCTGAAAAGAAGTATACCCTCTCTCTTGAAAAGCAATTAAATTAAACAGAAAGCACGGTCTTTGTTATTGCAGTATTCTGAAGTATGGCGAGTATTGAAATACTCTTCACTGATTCATCTGATCTCTGAAGCGGATGCTCCCTGCTTATATAGACTTGCTGGTTGTCTTTAGATTTCTTGGAGATTTGATCCTAGTCCTTGTGCCTCTGCCATATGAACTACTAACTGAGTAAAACATTTTTCTGTATATAGAGAATATAAATGGGATCCTGAAAGTAGTTTTCATGCTCAAAGTAGGTCATGTGTGAAGTACATGTGATTTTAATAAGTTTGCTGGAATGTCATCCAGAAGCAACTGGCCTCTCCATAGCTGGCATACAGCTAGCCTGATGGGGATAAAGCTGCTGCTTATGTTGCTTTATACATTGTAAGGGAATGGGTATAATATAAATCTTGCTGTCGCAGAACAGTGGTCCTTCAAATGAGACAAGTAATGAAATAGTGAGAGTTGGTTACATTATTTGTTGTGCATAATATTCACTGTGATTTGACTTTTTTTTTTCTGCTCAGAAGTCACTTATGAATCTATACGGACTTCTGCTATTGAAATATTTGCAGGGGAGCTTGTTAACCAAGTTTAACCTAGGAGCTGTTTACAGGCCTGGATCAGCAACTGCCAACATACTGCCAACATCAATGCCAACATACTGTTTGCTACTTTATGCCCCAGTTCCACATGGTGTGCAGTACAAACTGCTTCATGCTTGCTGAGAGCTCTATGGGAAATAATAGCCTGAGTCTTTGGAGAAACAGGATGTCTTATCCTTCATTTTTGTCTTTGGTTAGGATACATTGCAGGATCCTCCTCTTCTTTTTTAACAGGAATTCTCTGTCTTGCAAAAATACAAGTTGTTTCAGTTCTGGGAGTGTTCTCTTGCTCCTGAAATGTTGATCCCCTGCAATTTGAGGCAGAAGTATGTGGGACAAGAGGAAGAAGAAAGCTACAGATTGAATTTTGGGCTTTGCAGATTAGGTCTCCAATCAAATGCCTTGGCGGGTGGCCAGATTTGTTAAAGCCTGTGAACCGTTAACATTTGACCATTTGCACTTTGTGGAGGGTGATTACCCAAGTCTCTCATAGTATTGTTTCTCCTCCCTGCCTTAATGACAACCTTTTGAAACAGGTGATGAACAAATAATGACTGTGCAGTTATGAATACAATGTCTTTTTGCATGAATATGCAGATGAATAATCATTTGTGCTTTAACCAGTGAAATGTCTATGATCCATAAACACTCTTATGAATGCCCCGCATCCTTCTCAAACCATGAATATTCTAACACTACAAATAACAGTGAACCCAGTCTACCACTCAGCTGTGAATCTGTGAGTCACTTTTTCCTAGTTACAGCTCTGCACTGATGCTGTTAAACTAATGAAACACATTAAATAAAGTTTTCCTCTTTGTAACTATCTTGTGTTAACTCAAGCCCTGATCTATACTGAACATCCTGAAATCATGAAGGGGGAAACAATTGGCAACTGACAACTCTTAAAAATGAGTTTGTGGCCGTCTAAATGCTACAGAAGTGAGTAATTCATTCACACATGAACTCAGATGGAAACTTTCTGGACTGTGAGAGAGACAAGTTACAATGGGTATGGGTCCATGCCAGCTGCCACAGAGCAGTAGTGAGTTCAAAGCTACCTTTGCATCCAGCTCTGTGTGCCCTAGTTTTGGGATTAACCCTGCATTGGGACAGTCCCTAGTGCAGTGGTCTCCAACTTTTTTACACCCAAGATCACTTTTAAATGACAGAACAAGCCAAGATCTACCGCCCCGCCCCTTCCTTGAAGCCCTACCCCTTCCTCTCTATTCTCCTCCTCTCCATCACTTGCTATCCTCAACCCTTATAATGATGCTTTTCCCCCAAATTCTTCTGTAGGAAGAGGTTTTTCCAACATTTGGCCTGTCTAGACTGGACCAAATGTCAGAAAAATGCCTTCTTTTGGAAGCCCCCTTATTCCTTGTGGAAAGAGGAATATAGGGGTTACTGAAAGAGCATGTTGCTCTTCCACTAAAAGAAGCAGAAGAACAAATGCATCCCTGGATGCAGAAGAGTTTTTCTGGGATATCTCCAGAATCCTGAAAAACTCCTGCAGCCTAGCCTTACCCTCACTGGGTTGAAGCAGGATGTGTAGGTTCTGGGATGACATGGGAATGAGGGATTTGGGTGTGGGAAGGGGTGAGAGGTGCAAGCTCTGGGAGGAAATCTGGATGCAGGAGGAGGTGGAGAATGGGATGCTGGATCAGGGAGGGGGCTTTAGGCCAGGCAGTGTTGGGGTCAGATGGAGGGTTGGGGTACTAAGCAAGCCACAGGCTTGAGGATATGAGGGTACAGGAATGTGGGTTGGTGTATATGAGGGGCTCAGGGCAGAGGGTTCCAGTGTATGATAGGTTCAGATCTAGGGTCAGGGGAAAGGGAAGTGCAGGAGTGTTAAGATGCTATGGGCAGATGGGGGCTTGGCCCCAACTGGGGGTTTGTTGGCCAGGCTTCATTTTTAAATAAAATACTGTGTTAAACACAAAAAGTTTCTGCATTGTCTTTATTTCTGAGAAGGGCAGGGAACCTGTTCTGAGTCAGTGGTCACTGACCCACAGAAAAGTCAGTTGGGGGCCAAACAAGTGAGATGCAAAATAAAAACTCCTCCAAAACCCCCCACAAGCCTCACTAATGTGTCCCCAACTGTGCTGGTGGGAGCAGGGAACATGGTATTGGGGAAGGGTGCCAGAGGGGTACCGGGACAGGGGACAGGGTGCTGGGTAGGGTGGCAATAGGTGCTGGGGCAAGGGGCAAGGGACAGGGGGCCAGTGGGTGCCGGGGCAAAGGCCTGGGGCAGAGGACAGGGTACCGGTGGGTGGTGGGGCAGGGTACTTGTGGGGGTCTGGGCAGGGGGAGGGGACAGGGACCAGTACCTGGGGATCCTGCAGCTGCAGGCCAAGGCCCAGGAAGTGCATGGGCTACTCCCCCGAGCCCTAAACAGTAGCACAGTACCTGAAATCCTGGTTTGTCGTGTGCCTGATGCCTTCCTGTGCAGGCTGGGAACGGGGGGAGGAGGGTCCCGGACCGCTCCAGCTGGCTTGCTGGAGACTTTATTCCCCTCTGCCTTGGGCGGGGGAGGGGAGAGTTCCAGACCGCGCCAGCCCCAACCTAAAATGCCGGTCCATCATGAGCTGGGGACTTTATTCCCCTGCTGCCTTCCTGCGAGCGGGGAAGGGGTTGGGTGTCCGGGACTGCGCCGGCTCTGGCTGCTCAGGCAGCGCGTGCTGCTGCAGGGAGGGGAGGAGTAAGGCACAAGCTTCCTGAGCGGTTGGGGTTGGCATGGTCTGGGACTCACCCCTCCCCCGCAGGCAGGCACCAGGGGAATAAAGTCCTCAGCACACTGGCTCCAGCTGCTCAGGCAGTGGGAACAGGGAGTCCCAGACCACGCCAGCCCCAACCACTTGGGCAGCAATTGCTGCCTGAGCAGCCAGAGCCAGCGCAGTTCAGGACACCCAACCCCTTCCCTGCGCACAGGAAGGCAGCAGGGGAACAAAGTCCCCAGCGTGTAACGGGCCGGCATTTTAGGTACCGTGCCAGCTGTTCGGGGGGAGGAAGAGCAGCCTGCGCACTTCCAGTACCAGACATGTGGCTGCAGAACTCTCCCCACCCCGCTGGAAGCCCACGCTACCTCCTTTGTTCCCGGATGTAGCATCAGTACAGCATTCATCTTGGGGGGTGGGGGCAGTGAGGTGGGGCCCCCCAAAAGCCTCACAATTGTCTGGTCGGGCCCCCAAGATTGACCAGTAGATCGCGATCGATGGGTTGGTGACCATGGCCCTAGTGTAATTTAGAGCAGCTGCTGTAATCTGTGCCGGCTGCATCAACTGCAAAAGAATTCTGGCCTGTCCCCCAATAGTTTTTGACTGTTCACCCTATAGCGGGGAGGAGAGTGATGTGGAGATACCTCTGTAAAATATTTAATTTCCCACACATTTACAGCAACTAAATGTGGAAGTAATTCCAGGTTTGGGTGGGACTCCTATCAACTTGAGTCCCAAAGAAAGTCTACTTTGTAATACAAGATGGTTGTAGGGGAAGCTCACTGAATATTTCTGTTTGTTAGAATGTGTTCTGATGATCCTGAGGACATGTTTCTATCTTATAGAGTCCAATGAAAAGTTTCTGTAATGCCTGGAAAAATGCCTTAAGATTTTTTTATTTATTACGCAGCTCAATGAGGGCAACTCCTACAAATGCCTCATTCCTCAGCTGTTTTTTTCAGGCCTTTCATGAAATTGTTGTCAGTATATTTGAAAGCAACTAAATGGAACTGCAATTATGTGTGTACATACACACCCAATCAGATTTAAACTACTCAAAATAGCTCAGCTCTCCGGGGCCAAATTTTCAAACTGAATTTTATATATGAATTTTATGTACAATGCCCAATCTCACTTTCACAAAGAGGGATAGGATGTACACAAGTACCTGCTTATTTGCACTCAATTTGTGTACACAGGTTTTACTCCAATACATTCTCTCATTTGGGTATGCAAATGATAATGAGCAAGCAGTGCACATACAAGGGATTGTGCACATGCAAGAGACTGTGCACATGCAAAATCGTATTTAAAAAAAGAAGCTTCCTTGAAAATTAACACTTAGACTATAATGCTGCGCACAGCAGTGCTTATTTTTTAAGATCTAGGGATTCTGATGCTAGAAATAATTGACTAATAATAAAGCATCAGCTTCTGAGCTAAAACTACAATACATAATCACAGATTCTCCCTGGCCCTTATACAGATGCACATTCCTGTACCCTAGGGGTGTATGATGCTACAAAGATGGCAGGGAGGTAGTCATGGATCCACTCCTCATTTCATTTAGTCGGAGGGGCTAACCTCAGGCAAAATGTACGTTAAGGGTATGTCTAGACTACATGCCTCTGCCGACAGAGGCATGTAAAATAGGCTACCCATCTTAGTCAATGAAGCTGGGATTTAAATATCCCCGGCTTCATTAAAATAAAAATGGCTGCCGCGCTGTGCCATCTCAGCTGATCGTTGGCACAGCGCGCGAGTCAGGATGCGGATTGGTCAACAAGGGCTTACAGGAAACAAGGTTTACAGGAGCGGTCGACAAAGGCTTCCCTTGTCGACCAATCCATGTCTTGACTCACGCGCTGTGCTGACAATCAGCTGAGCCGGCACAGCGTGGCAGCCATTTTTATTTTAATGAAGCTGGGGATATTTAAATCCCTGCTTCATTGACTATATCAGGTAGCCTATTTTACATGCCTCTGTCGGCAGAGGCATGTAGTCTAGACATACCCTGAGTTACTACTACTTCCTCTCCATTCAATAAAAACAACAAGGAGGGCATAAACTTTTGTGATTACAACTCACTTTCTCTCCTAATCATCTGATGAAATTACAGAAGAAGAGTATATATAAGGAAGAAGTTGCTGGTGTTAATGCAGCTAATCAAGTCAGGATGGAAGTGGGTCATTCATAGTATTTGGTGTGAAGATTCAGAAAGGGGAAACTGCCTTTGTAGTGCGTTATCCAGTTGAGATCCTTATTCAGTCCTAAATCAATAGTGAAGAATTTGCAAATTAATTCCAGTTCAGATGTCTCTCTTTGCAACTGGCTTTTGAAATTTTTTTGTAGAAGGATGGCTACTTTCAGTTTCATTACTGAATGTCCAGGGAGGTTAGAGTGTTCCCCTACAGGTTTGTGTGTGTTGTCATTCCTGATGTTTGATTTGTGTCTATTTATCCTTTGTCACAGAGACTGTCTGTTTGGCCAATATACATAGCAAAGGGGCATTGCTGGCACTTGATGACATATATAACAGTAGTACAAGGGATACCATCATAGGAACCACGTAAGACACGCCATCAGGGGCTCATCCACCTGCACATCCACATCAAGTGCCAGCAATGCCCCTCTGCCATGTATATTGGCAAAACTGCACAGTCTCAACATCAAAGGATAAATGGACACAAATCAGACATCAGGAATGGTAATACACTTTTTATTTATTTATTGTTTGCGGTAGGTGATCCAGCGCTGGAGTGCCCATGGAGTTGGTGCCTATGCAACAGTGCTTTCCTTAATTTCATCTAGGTTTTAAGAAAAGCATCCTTGAAGGATACTGCCTTGATGTGTATTGTAATGGGATTATAAGGCTTTCACATTGTGCAGTGATTTAATATGTTGGTATCTGATCTGCTTCCATTTTAATTAAGCAATTGCAGTAGACTGAACCTTGTAGGGAACAGAACAACACAGACATGCTGAGAACACTTGCCAAGTAAGCAAGAGAACTGAGGCTTTTTGCAGCAGAATCATATTGAATAAGGCACTTCTCTGGTTTATAAATATTTTAGCTTGGATTTTTGTACTTGCTGTGCCAGAGGAGAAGATAAAGTCAAACAATATAGATAGTGGTTTCAGTGCTTCCTTTTATGGGAAGGACAATGATCGTGCTTCTGCCAGAGGGCTAGGATAATAGTCTGTAAGACAGTGTCACTCTTCTGGATGGATGTAGAGATGTGTTCTTTTCAGGAACTTTTTCCAATTTCTGTTTTATTTGTAACCTATAGGAGCTACCTGAACTTGAGAATAAGCAAACACAACAAGTACATGATAGAAACAGGCCGGTATACAGACACTTCCCTGACTTTATTTCTGTTAAACCTGTCTCTAGTTCATCTCAGGCCATACCTGGTATGGGAACTATGGTGGGCTAGCTAGACCACCAAGCTATGCCACCATAATCCCACAGTGTAGACACAGTCTACAGCAGGGGAGGGCAATAAAACAGTGGCAGTTCGCCAGGGATAGGCCGTGGTGGGCCACGGCTATATGTACCTGTGCCACCTCAGATACGTATGCTTGCAGCTCCCGTTGGCTGTGGCTCACTGTTCCCGGCCAATGGGAGCTGTGGGAATTGGTGAAAACTGCTTTCTGCAGCTCCCATTAGTCAGGAATGGTAATCCACAACCAACAGAAGTGCCTGTACCTGTGGAGGCACAGGTAAATACAGCGGTGTCAGCTCGCCAGGGCTAAACCTGGCAAATCGGATCTAGGACAGTATTTGCCCACTGGCGGCCTACAGCAACAGAATGGCTTTTTCCATGGGTGTAGAAACACCACACACTTGAGTGACAGTAGGTAAATTGATTAAACAGTCTTCGATTGACCTACCTGTGTCTACGCAGGGGGTGAGATCATTAAAGCTATGACATTCAGGGTGCGGATTTTTGAAGATGACTTGACTTTTAAGCATAAACCAGGCTTTAATGCATTGTTGCGTAGCTAATTGAATAATACATGTGGAGACATGAGTGTTCCAATTACATTCCTTTAGAAAGACCATGTGTCTAAAGCAGCGGTTCCCAACAGCCGGTTTGCGGACCAATGTTGGGCTGCGAACCACTGGCTGCCAGGCTATGGTGGCTGTTGGAACTGAAACCAGCTGTTCACAGCAGCATTGGAGGCAGGGCTGAGGTACACCCCAGGTCTCTGAGCCACTGCACAGCAGCTGACTTGATCTCTGGCAGCTGCGATATGATGGATGGCTGCCACAGCTGAAGCTGGCTGTTCGCAGTGGCCCCTTGGCAGAGCAGTAACATTTTATTTGCATATTTACAAGTATAAAATGCAAATAAAATGCCTCCGGTCTGCCAAAAGTTTGTGAATGTGTTTGCTGGTCCACGGTATCAAAAAGTTTGGGAACCACTGGCCTAAAGGATAGAAAATGAGACAAAGCAAAAATCTCATACTCTGTTTCCCCTGAGGATGAATTCCATAAAGTAATGTTCAAAATGCCATTTCTAACAAACAGAAAACTCATTTAATTGTTCATTATCAATTAGTTCCATAGCAGTTCATAGTGGTTCCTTCTTCCCTTCTGATTCACCAAAGGTTCTAATCTATACTTCTTCAACTTGCAGAACACTGTGGCAGACTGCATCAAAAGCTTTGTTAAAATCAAGGAACATCATGTCCATCGCTGTCTCCAGTCCACAGAGTCAATTATCATAGAAGGAAATCAGGTTGGTCAGGCATGACTTGTCAATGTGGATTCACCAAGGACTGTTCCTGATCACCTTTCTCTTCTCCATATGTTTCAAAATGGTTTTCTTGAGGACCTGCCCCACGATTTTTCCAGGGACTGAGATGAAGCTGACTAATCTGTAGTTCCCTGAATTCTCTTCCTTTCCTTTTTAAAAAGATGGGCACTACATTTACCTCTTTCCAATTGTCCAGGACCTCCCCCAATTGCTATGAGTTTTCAGAGATAATAACCAATGGCTCTGCAATCACATTAGCTAACTCTCTCAGCATCTTCAATTGAATTAGATCCAGCCCTATGGACTTGTGCATGTCCAGCTTTTCTAAATTGTCCTTAAACTGTTTTTTCACCTTGTCTGTGATGATGGAGGCAAAAAAAGCATTGAGTATCCCAGCTTTTTCCTCACCATCTGTCATTTAAGGCTTCCACACTTCCCTTGATCATCACATTGCAAACATGCCTGTCAAAGCCCTTCTTGTTATCCTTCTCATCCCTTGCTAGCTGCAACTCCAGTTGTGCTTTGGCCTTCGTGATCAGGGCCGGACCGAGCCATTCCAGCGCTCCGGACAGACAGTTTAATTGTGCCCCGGGTTGGGGGAGGGTGCATGCACGACGCAGCCCTGCCCTCGCGTGTGGGGGAGGGCGCGCGGAGCTGGCGGCGGCAGGATGCACATGCCCGGCCCGGGTACCACTGCTGGCGCGCAGCCCGAGGCGGGCTAAGCCTGGCCGTGCAGGGCCCCGTGGCCATGGGGAGAAGGGCGCTGCTGGCTGGCGCTGTGGGGGTTAACACGGCCCCCACCGGGAGCTGCTGCAGCCCACATTCCGGGATCTGGGCGTGCGGCGCCTGATGGCAGCTGTAAGCGGTGCTGCACACCCCTTACAGCTGCCATCAGGCGCCCCCCATAGGTTGGCTCCCCGGGCAGCTGCCTGGCTAGCCCATGCCTTAATCCGGCCCTGTTCGTGATTATACCACTGCATGCTTGAGCAATATTTTTATACTCCTCCCTAGTCATCTGTTCAAGTTTCCACTTCTTTTAAGCTTCCTTTTTGTGTTTAAGCTCATCAGAGATTTCTCTCTTAAGCGAAGCTGGTCACCTACTATATTTGTTGTCCTTTTGCACACTGAGATGGTTTATTCCTGTGCCCTCAATACAGTTTTTTTTAAATACAACCAGTTCTATTGGACTTCTTTCCCACTCATATTAACCTCCCAGGGGAATGTACCCATCAATTTCTCGAGGAAGTCTGCTTTTCTGAAGTCCAGGGTCTGTATTCTGCTGCTTTCCTTTCTTTCTTTTGTCAGGATCCTGAACTCAACCATCTCATGGTTATGGCTGCTCAGGTTGCCATCTACGTCTACTTCCCCTACCAATTCTTTCCTGTTTATGAGCAGAAGTTCAAGAGGAGCATGACCCCTACTTGGTTCCTCTAGCCCTTATACCAGGAAGTTCTCCCCAACACTCTCCAAAAACTTTCTAGATTATCTGCACTGCTGTATGGCTCTCCCAGAAGATGTCAGGATGACTAAAGTCCCCCATGAGAACCAGGACCTGTGATTTGGAAACTTCTGTTAGTAGTTCAAAGAAAGCCTTGCCTACCTCCTCCTCCTGCTCCGGTGGTCTATAGTAACACCCACCATAACATCTAAACTGTTTCTCTCATCTCTAATTTTAACCCAGTTTCATGCTGGAGTTCTGAGAAAGCATATTTCTCTTTTACATACAGTGTAATTCCTCCACCTTTTCTCCCATTCATGACAGTGCTCCAGTGATGTGAATTACCCCCACTAAACTGTAATTCCAGTCGCATTATAGTTCCTTGACTGTGCCAGGCCTTCCAATTCTTCCTGTTGTTCACTGGCTTTTTGTGTTGTAAGCCTCTCAGCAACAACTTCTGAGAAATGTGGCTCTGTGTGTGTGTGTGTGTGTGTGTGTGTGTGTGTGTGTATCTATACAGCTCCCTTCCCTCAGGACATGGGAGACTTGAGGGAACAAGATGTACAATGAGTTTCTGCACTAGGTCTGGATTTTTTAGTTTCAGTATCTCAGAAGGGGAAGAGCTGCCAGTCTAGCAGCAGAGCTAAACTACCAGTAAGGTAAATTAAGGGTATCTCTATACTTCAAAATGGGGAGTAATTCCCAGCTCCAGGAGACATCGCTGCATTGGCTCTGATCCAGCTAGTGTGCTAAGAATAGAGAGGTCATCATGGTGAAAAGTTAGTGTCCAAAGAATGTATCTAGCATCTTGGATGAGTATGTACTTGTGACACAGTCCGTCTTGTTGCTTGCACTGCTGTGGCTACACTTTATTTTTAGCACACAGGGACGGCCCGTCCATATAGGCAAGCTAGGTGGTCGCCTAGGGTGCCAAGCTAAATAGGACGCCAAATGGTGGTGCAATATCATTGAGGGGTTTGTAGGTGGGGGCACCGATTGCATGGTTCGCCTCGGGAACCAGTTGCTGGCAGCTAGTCTAGGGCCGCCCCTGTTAGCATACTAGCTCAATCAGAATTAGTGCAGGGTGTTGTCTGGGGCTGGGAATCATTGCCCTCAGCTCAAAATGTAGCTATAGCCTGAGATACCACAGCTGCCTTTGTGCAATGAAAGGCAAAAGAATATTAACAGCAGTCATTAATTTCAATGGAAACTCCCAGGCCTCTGCACATCTGAAAATCTGGCAGTGTAATAGTTTGAGCATTCACTGGAGCAGCGCCTCCTACTGGTCACAGTAGGAATTAGCTCTGACCATTGAGAGCCTTTGTATCAAGTCCCTTAGTCTGGGGAGTATCAGGCAGGAGCTTCTCTCAGGCCCCCTTAAGCCTGCCCAGAACTGTTCTACCCTATTGCTTCACCTGAGAAATTAATCCTGGATCTTTCACTGGTCAGGAGCTGACTGCCCTCTGCTCTACTGAGCAGCTCTTATGTCTGGGCTGCCCCAGGAAGCCACACTTTAATTGGCTCCCTATAGGCCTCTCTCTGATTGGAGGGGTTTGAGCAGGCTCTCAGGACTGGCTTCAACTTCTCCCTTGACACAGTGGGGCTGTTTCTCTCAGTGTTTGGATTTAAAATATTTCCAATCCTTTGGCTTATTTCTCATATAATTTTCCACGGCGATGTTGGTTTTAGATGAAAGTACTGCTCAAAAAGTTAGAGTAAATGAACACCAGTATAGCTCAAGCTAATTTCCTAAGACTGCTCCAGAGCCAGTATTCATCATCCCATTGGGCTCGTCTACACTGGCCCTTTTCCGAAAGGGGCATGGTAATTTCAGAGATCGTAATAGGGAAATCCGCGGGGGATTTAAATATCCCCCACGGCATTTAAATAAAAATGTCCGCCGCTTTTTTCCGGCTTTTAGAAAAGCCGGAAAAGAGCGTCTATACTGGCCCCGATCCTCCGGAAAAAGCGCCCTTTTCCGGAGGATCTTACTCCTACTTCAAAGAATAAGATCCTCCGGAAAAGGGCGCTTTTTCCGGAGGATCGGGGCCAGTGTAGACGCTCTTTTCTGGCTTTTCTAAAAGCCGGAAAAAAGCGGCGAACATTTTTATTTAAATGCCGCGGGGGATATTTAAATCCCCCGCGGATTTCCCTATTACGATCTCTGAAATTACCATGCCCCTTTCTGAAAAGGGGCCAGTGTAGACGTAGCCATTATGTCTCTGGTATACCAGACTCACTAACTGTGGTTAATATGGAGTTAGAGCAGTAAAGGTGTTGGGAAAGTCACATTTTGTTTTACATAGAGCTCTTTCGCTGTCTTTGTCTTGACAAGTCACTATGGCACGGAATAGCCATTCTAAGTTGAATACAAGAACAAGTGTAATAATTGCTCTTTGAAGTAAGGCAAGTCTGGTGCTACAGGATTCTTGCCAGGCTGCCACTGAAATGGACAGACCTAATGTCAGGGGCGGCCCGTGACTATAGGCCAACTCGGCCGTTGCCTAGGGCGCCGCCTTCAATGGCACCCGATGATGACGTCACGGGGTGCTTGGGGCGCCCGATGATGATGTCACCCCATTACAGGTGGGGGCGCCGATTGCATGTTCTGGCTGGGGCTGACAAGTGAAGCCATCCAGACAAGATGCAAAACGAGGATCAGAGAAGAAAGGAAATGTAAAAGAAACAAATAGCATGGTGGAGTTAAGTCTAAAACAAATAAAATAAACCTTACTGGGACAGCTTTTGCTCCCACTCAAGTAGATGGCAAAATGCTTACTGATTTAAATAGGAGCATGATTTAGTTTTAGTAAACCAAATAAATCAGAAGTAATTAGACTAGAGAGGATGGTGAGTGAAGGAAATGCAGCACGTAGGAGCTGCACAACACATTTTTAAGCTAGAAAGGAATTTCTAACCAGAGAAAATTCTTTTGCATAACATGTAGGATGATTATGATGAATAATGAATAAGATGTTAATATTTAAAAGATGTTGAAAGCAAAATGATTTTCAATAGACCATGGAATACAAGAAGTTAATGCGACAAGGTCAAATCTGTCCATCTGAGGATGTTAACTGTGTCAGATGTCACCTGACCATGAGGGCTTTGATAGAAAAGATTTTATTAAAGCAAATGTTTCACAAAGTTTACATGATACAAGTTAAAAAAAAAGGAAGGCATTGTATATCTGGAGTCAAGCATGGATTATGGGGAAACACAAGTATTGGTTTTTATAATGTTAACAAGATTCTTTGCATGCACAGCCTGCATTGTCCCAGATGAAGGTGGGTTGGTTTTTGACTCATCAGTGAATAAGTATCCTTTGGGATGCCATGCATAAAGGGTATATTCTACAACATGTAGGAGAACCAGATGACTTATCCAGAGGCAATGAATACACAATCCAATAAACAAGGGGAAGGAACTGCAGAATCTGAACCCTGAACTAAATAACAATGACGAAGCACTGATTGCTGAAAATCTATTGGCTGCTAATACAAATAATGGCAGTTGCAGGCAGTAGACATGGACGGATTCCAAAAGAGAATGACAGCTGAGTAAAACACACACCCCTTAGCACAGATAAAAGCATCCTATAGGTAGGGCATATACATAATAGCCAATGATCTGAAATGGCTAATAAGCAAAACTTGAGCAGTTTAAGGTATGGAGCAAGATATTCTAAAGGTCCCTATGAATGATTTATTGAAGATGTGTATAGGAAGGCCCAATAAAATCAAAAGCTTTCAATTATTTACACTCTGAGGTACTGAATCTATAAGTGGTGTGTCATGTCCTATTTCACATCAGGACTCTGCACAGAGATTAATCAGCACATCACCACCACCAATAATTTGAGTCTCATCAGAGCCATTCATGTATAGATCCAAGATCTACTTCCTCATTCACAGGTGGGGATATCCTAAGGCTCCTTACTGGAAAAAAAATTGCTTGCTGTGCAAATAGCTTCTTCCTCTCTTTAGCCACGGCTCTTGTGTATTGTCTTGGCCTAGCTGTACGAGGCTGCTGATGAGCTATTTTCAGAAGCCACTTTGGCTCTGCAAAGACAGTTTCATTATCTTAAACATTTTCCTTTTTTATATTGCTGTGTAACCATACCATATGTGCTTGTTCTGTGACAGTGGAGCTAAAATTTGTTGACATCTGACAAAAATATCATATTTCATTTTAAACAATAATGGTCTCCCCTCTCTTGAAGGTAAATCATATAGAATAGCACTACAGCTGGGATGCCCAACTTTGCATAAAGAAGCATGCTGTCAATGGGCGGGTCACACCTAATTTATATTGAGTGGCTTCAGGCTGCCTTATTTTAGTACAGCAGTGTCCAGGGCCGGATTAAGGGGGGGAAGGGCTAGCCGGGCAGCTGCCCGGGACACCAACTACAGGGAGTGCCTGATTGAAGTGTTAAGGGGCACTGCATGCCCGGGGGTAGGACCACACATGTGCCGTACGCCCGCTGCCCAGGGTGCAAATATGGCTCGGTCCGGCACTGGCAGTGTCCCCCTAAGCTTATGTGGCAGTATTTAGACCAAAATAAAAGGGACTATATGGTTCAATGTAAAAAAAACTATAAATAGGAGGTGGGGCAAGTGGTCATATAAGTAGGAAATACTGAAATACAAGATGGAATTTCCTGCAGTTAAGAGGATTTAATGATCTTTTAGGACATTAAAAGTATTTCTTAAAACTGAAATACACACCCGGAGAAGTGAAAAAACTAATTGACAGAGCCAGAAGAGTACCCAGACATCCATTACTTCAAGATGGGCCCAGAAAAGAAAACAGAACACCACTTGTCATCATCTACAGCCCTCAGTTTAAACCCCTCCAACGCATTATCAACAATCTACAACCTATCCTGGAAAATGACCCCTCACTCTGAGTCCTTTGAGGGACAGGCCAATCCTTGCCTACAGACAACCTCTGAACCTTAAACAAATTATTTCCAGTAACCACACACAGCACACCTCTATCATAATCAACGAGAACCCACCCCTGCACTCAGCCCCAGTGCCAACTCTGTCCACATATCTATACCAGTGATATCATCACAGGACTTAAGCACATAAACCACCACACCAGAGGCTCATTTAATTGCACATCCACTAATGTCATCTATGCTGTCGAATGCCAGTAATACTCCTCTGCCATGTATATTGGCCAGAATGGACAGTTTATATGAGAGAGAATTAATGGACACATCATATATCCGAAAAGGCAACACACACAAATCTGGTGGGGAACATTTTAACTTGCCCTGGCACTCATTAATGGATCTCAAAGTCACCATATTGTTTCAGGCCAAATACACAGGAAAGCCAAATACACAGGAAAGCCTTAGAACTTCATTTACAAGTTTGATTCCTATAACAGAGGTATGAATAAAGACATTGGCTGGATGGCCCGCTACATTCCACATCCTAATGACATAAAAAACCAAACAATGGGTACTTAAGAACAATTATTACCTTTTCTTTCTGCTTCATGTAGCCTAGATGCTCTAATTGGCTATTTTTTTCCCTTTTTTTCTATTTTTTCCATTCTTTTTCCTTCTTTCCCCCATCCCCTATTTATTTAGGAACTGGACCTTTAATAACGCCATTCATCTGAAGCAGTGGGTTGTGCCCCTGAAAACTCATGATATCATCTACATGTTTTGTTAGTCTCTAAGGTGCTGCACGACTATTTGTTGTTTTTTAAGTTTTTCTGGTTAGAGACTAATTAGGCAACCCCTCTGAAGTTTTAGGACAAAGTTTATGCAAAACTTTAAATATTTAGCTGGTATTTATCTAGAATCTGGTTTAGAAAAAATTGCTAGTGGATAGTTAGATTTTTCTTTCTCTCTCTCTTAAAATCACACCCAAACCACCAAACTTAAAGTGGACACAGCTACTCTGATAACAAACTACACATAAAACTAAGCAGCTCTCCTCCATCACTACATGGTCCATATTTAAAACACTTTATTCTGTAGCAAATCTGCCCCCACTGAGGAAACACTTCCTCAGGTTTCCAAAGCTTCCAAACCTCCTTTATACAATCGTATAAACAATTGTAACTGTATGTGTATTCATTTCTCTAATATGTCAGTATTCTAATTTCTCCCTTGCTGCATTCAGTCTGCTTTCTCCACTTCACCAATGGTATCCCTTCATACTTTTTTGTTTCTCCATAGGCTAATTGTTCTGTCACATGAACTCATGACAAAATATTCAGCTGATGATTTTAATAACACCATTCTTGTTTCATCCCACTATAATCTTTGATTACATGGTTTTCATTATTTTCCTCTCATTTTCACTTAATTTTTCCCACCTTTTTTGATACATTGAACCTTCTATTTCCACACCATAGAACCCCCACAGGGAGAAATTAGCAAATGCTTAGCACCCACAGCTCCTTATCCCCCTTCCCTCAGTGTCTCTTGCCTGCAGACCTGACCAGCTCCTCCTCCTCCCTCCCAGCATCTGCGACCTGCTGTGAAATAGCTCTTTTCCTGGCCTTGGGGATAGAGGAGGAGAGGGGATTTGTTAAGCTTGGGGAAAGAAGCAGGGGAGGGAGGGTAAAATACTCCCTGGGCTAGAGGGGAGAGTCTGATCCATTTCTATGGTCAAACCTCCTACAAATCTTTCCTATTTGTTCCTTTCTCTTCCGTGCACCTTCCCCCCCCCCCCACCACCACTTGTTTGTCTTGTTAACTCTCCCAGCGAACTCCCTTTGGTCTTTTTTTCATTCCTCTACCACTCCCTCTTTCTTTCCGGGTTTCAGCTATTTTGCCTTGCTCTCTGCTTGGAGTATTGTATGCTGGGCCCTTTTCCAGTTCTGCAGTGAGATAAGAGAAGCACAGATTTAAGCCACATTTCAGAACTCGATGGACTGTAATTTGGCCAAAGGTTGCCAGTTGGCTGCTTCTTCAGGGCTTGTCTAGACTATGCAGAAGATTCAAAAGAGGATATGCAAATTCAGCAGAAATTTGCATATCTTCTTCTGATCTCACTTTCGAAAGTGGAGCTTTTGAAAGTAGTCAGGATGCAGCTTTTTCGGCAACCCCCCACTTTTTCAAAAAGCCGCTTTTCCTCAAAAAATGAGGTTTACATGGCTTTTCAAAAAAGGGGGAGTGCTGAAAAAGCCAGGTCCTGACTACTTTCACTTTCAAAAGCTCCACTTTTGAAAGTGAGATCAGAAGAAGATATGCAAATTCCCACAGAATTTGCATATCCTCTTTCGAATCTTCTGCATAGTCTAGACATAGCCTCAGCGTGATATAAAATACTAGTGGTGTAGCAAGGAGTGGAAATTTGGGTGGGCCCTGACTTTCAGGTGGATGGGCAGTGACAGACTGTGCCAGCTCAGCTTCTCCCCTGATGCTAAGCCCTGTTCCTAGCCCTGGTGCTGCCAGACACAAGGCTTCACCTGCCAAGCTGGGCATGTGCATGTGGTGGTCCAGAAGATGGCAAGGCAGAGCTGCTGGATTGCAGCTTTCTCAAGAATGGGTGCATAGCCCTGTCCTAGATTTCAAGTGCATGACAAGACAGATGTTGCAACACTACACCCCGACTCTGGTTTGTTTGGGCCTGGATGCTAAGTCTATCCATGCCCATCCCTGGCTGTTCCCCTGCAAAATACACTGTCTGAAATTCTGGTCCTAGTTGAAATCAATGGAAGTTTTGCCACTGATATCAATGGGGGCCAGGATTCCAGCAATACACATGTCAATTCCAATATCTTGTTTTCCCAAGGCATCCAGTGAATTTCAGAAATGTATTACAACTTTTTGTTGAGAGACACTGAAGTACTACTCACTTATAGAGGAATCATTAGCTTTGATTAAACAAGGTTATTTTTTAAATATAAAGTAACAATCTTAATTTAGCTAAGTGCATTTGAAAAACAAAGTTAGGAAAGCCCTCTAACTGGTGCAAATGCTTTATTTAGGTTTCTGTGAAATCTTACCAACACTACTCTACTTCATGTGTAGAGGGAATAAACCATTGGGCCGAGAATAAAAGTATGTTTTCCTTTTATATGCTGTGTGCATCTGAAAAGTTACAGACACGTGAAAATAGAGGCTTATAATGGAAATACCTAATTGCACCAGAAATACTATGTTGGAAAAAGTAACAGAAGCAAAAAGAAATAATTACCCAAAGGCATTCCTCATCAGACAGGTAATAGCAGCTTGAGAATATAAGAAGCATGACCTGCTTGTACTTAGCAGCTAGATCAATTGTTTGATAGTTTATATCACACACACCACAAGAATGTGGAATGAATAAAGTGAATCTACAAATTGCTTTATGATGATTAGCTGACTTTTAATCAATAGCACCTCGGATGGGGCAAAATGAGCAATGAAGTAAAATGCCGTATCAACTTATTATTGATGCTGACTTTCTACAAGTAAAAAAATATTGTGATTGTGTCTGTACAACATCCCTACAGTATCATTGTTGCTAATAGGCAAATACAATGGTCTATTAAAAATGCACAGTAACTGCACAATTACAATATAAATTTTCATGAGCTCTGGTTGGTGATGAGAGAACATAGTTTTACCCCATTAAATACATTGTTAGATAGAGAGATGTTGCGATTCTGTGGTGAATCAGGCAAGATCATTGTCTGATATATACTGAAAAGAGAAATACTTGCAGTCATGCTCTCTGAGTGGCTCACAAGCCAGAATACCACACTCAAGGCAGACGGTTAAGAAACAAAGCACAGAAACCACTCAGGGTGCGAGTTCTGTACTTAGATTTAATTAACTAAGTAACATGTATATACTTCTCAGCCAATACATAGCCTTAACATGGAATCTGAGAGTCCTTTCGGGCATTCAATCTACATTGCCACCTAGGCAAGTTTAACTCTGTGATTGATGGTCATTTTACACCAGGGGTGGGGAACCTTTTTTGGGTAGGGGGTTTCTGACCCACAAAAAAATCAGTCACGGGCTGAGGGGAGGCAGCGGGGGGCTGGCAAGCCAGTGCAGGCTCCCCAATGCTAGGGGAGGCCCTAAGCTTCGGGGGGCAAGACCCAGGCAACCCAGGGGCCACATCCAGCCCTCAGGCCTTAAGTTCCTCACTCCTGCTTTACACCAAAGATCACAACACTATTCAGGTTACTCCTAATCCCAAAAGACTAATCACTTATCCCAAGTAAAGTTGCATCTTATATTTCAAACAAATGACAATGCTTGTAGCCAATCCTAGAATAAGATAACTCAGGATCCAATAACAAATAAAAAGGAGAGAAGTTTATTTACAAGATTAAAACAGGTAGATAGAGACGTACAAATCTGATGCAGTTGATAGATCAGAATAGAGCTGCTGAAATATGGCAACTGTATAGGACTAGCCAAGATTAATCCTAGGGATCTCTTGCTTATGTTAGGGCATCTTTGCCCCTTAGTCAAAACAGCATTAAAAGACCCTAGCAATTCCATGTGGTCAGGGATTTTTTTCCTCATCTCCCTCAATGCCAAGCTGATGGGATGAGTTCTTCTGCATGCCCTGCTTCTTCAGGGGCATGCCAGGAGCAATCAGCACAGTCCTTGTTATTTGATGGCTTATAATGGCCCATTTTGATTCAGTAGGCCTTCCTGATGGCCCAGCAATAACCCCTCCTTGTATAGAAACCACTGTTTCACACTTGATCTTTCTTTCCTGACTAAATTTATAGTTTCAGCGAAAACATTTTTGCAGTTACATAACACTCTAGAATTAGTAAAGTAGCAATATAGACAAGCCCTTAGGCATTTCAAATAGCATTTTCCAAGCCTCATATTCTCTTCTAAAACCTTTCCCTTTGGAGGTGTTCAGAGCTACCAATTAGGGATCATTAGATCTGACACCAGAGATGATAAATACTTGAATATATTCTTTTACTACACTCAAAGGTTTGCAAGCAGCTGCAGGCACTTGCTTTTCTACCAGGCAGTAGGATTTCACTGCTCTTGCAAAGTGGGCTCTCCCCGCCCCCTCCCCTCAGGGAACTGCAAGTGTGACACACTTCTTAAAAGTCACAGCAATCCATACTCTACAGGGATTTAAAAAGACAAGAAAAAATCCTGGAAAAGCTTTAACTGGTAACCTATGTCATTATTTATTGTGCCTCTTCAAAGCTTCTTCTGTTGCCTCACAGATATTAAATAGAATAGAGGACTATGTAGCACTTTAAAGACTAACAAGATGGTTTATTAGATGATGAGCTTTCGTGGGCCAGACCCACTTCCTCAGATCAAATAGTGGAAGAAAATAGTCACAACCATATATACCAAAGGATACAATTTAAAAAAATGAACACATATGAAAAGGACAAATCACATTGCAGAACAGACCTAATTCGGGGGGGGGGGGGGGGGGGGGGGGGAGGGGAAGGAAGGTAAATGCCTGTGAGTTAATGATATTAGAGGTGGGGAAAGGGAGATGTCTGTGAGTTAATGATATTAGAGGTGATAATTGGGGAAGCTATCTTTGTAATGGGTAAGGTAGTTGGGGTCTTTGTTCAGCCCCCCGTGGAGAGTGTCGAATATTAGCATGAATGCCAGTTCAGAGGATTCCCTTTCAAGTGCAGATTTGAATGTCTTCTGAAGTAGGATGCATGTGAGTAGGTCATTGAGACAGTGTCCTTTCTGGTTGAAATGGCAAGAAACTGTTTTTTCTTTGTGATCCTTTCTAATGTCTGTTTTGTTGCAAGGGAAAGTACCAGGGTTGGTATTAGTGTGGTATGTCCTGTGGTTGTTGGTAAGAATCATCTTGAGGTTAGGTGGTTGTCTATAGGAGACTATGGGTCTGTCTCCCAGAGCGTCTTGGAGTTTAGTATCCTGTTCCAGTATAGGCTGTAATTTATTGATAATGCGTTGGACAGGTTTAAGTTGGGAGCTGTAGGTGATGACAAGTGGTGTTCTATTGTGGTTTTTTTTGGGTCTGTCTTGTAGTAGATGGTTTCTAGGTATTCGTTTGGCTCTTTCAATTTGCTTTTTTATTTCTCCGGGTGGGTAGTTGAGGTTTATAAATGCTTGGTAGAGATCCTGAAGCTTCTGGTCTCTGTCAGTGGGATTAGAGCAGATGCCGTTGTATCAAAGGGCTTGGCTATAGACGATGGATCGTATGGTGTGTGCTGGATGGGAGCTGGAAGCATGTAGGTAACTGTAGGAGTCAGTGGGTTTTCTATAGAGGGTGGTGTCTAATTTTCCAATGTTGATTTGTACTGTGGTGTCCAGGAAATGGATCTCTCATGTGGAATGGTCCAGGCTGAGGTTAATGGTGGGGTGTAGGTTGTTGAAATCTCTGTGGAATGTCTCCATAAACCTGGACACCCCGGACGCCCCATCATCTCTGGTATTGGCACACTCACTACTGGTCTATCCAGCTATGTAGACTCTCTCCTCAAACCCTACGCAACCAACACCCCCAGCTATCTCCGAGACACTACTGACTTCCTAAGGAAACTACAAAACATCGATAACCTCCCCAATAACACCATCCTTGCCACCATGGATGTAGAAACTCTATACACCAACATCCCACATGAAGACGGATTACAAGCTATTAGAAACACTATCCCAGAGGACACCACTGCCAACCTGATAGCAGACCTATGTAACTTTGTTCTCACCCACAATTATTTCCAGTTTGAGAACAACTTATACCTCCAGATCAGCGACACAGCCATGGGTACACGCATGGCCCCACAGTATGCTAATATCTTTATGGCTGACCTAGAACAACGTTTCCTCAACTCCCGTCCCCTTTTACCTCTTCTCTACTTACGCTACATCGAGGACATCTTTATGATCTGGACGCATGGCCAAGAAACACTGGAGACATTCCACACTAATACCAACTCTGGTACTTTCCCTTACAACAAACCCCGTTTCCAGCTTTGTCCACATATTCACTCTGCTGACACCATTATTGGGCCTAACCAAGTGAGTTATAAGATCAAGAATACATATTCCTGCGCATCCAGAAATATAATCTATGCTATCATGTGCCGAAAGTGTCCATCTGCTATGTACATTGGACAAACGTCTCAGACACTTCGCCGAAAAATCAATGCCCACAAAAAACAGACATTAGACAGGATCACAAAGAAAAAACAGTTTCTTGCCATTTCAACCAGAAAGGACACTGTCTCAATGACCTAATCACATGCATCCTACTTCAGAAGACATTCAAATCTGCACTTGAAAGGGAATCCTCTGAACTGGCATTCATGCTAAAATTCGACACTCTCCACAGGGGGCTGAACAAAGACCCCAACTACCTTACCCATTACAAAGATAGCTTCCCCAATTATCACCTCTAATACCATTAACTCACAGACATCTCCCCTTCCCCACCTCTAATATCATTAACTCACAGGCATTTACCTTCCTTTCCCCCCCCCCCTGCATCCCCCTTCTGTTCTGAAATGTGATTTGTCCTTTTCATATGTGTTCATTTTTTTTAATTGTATCCTTTGGTATATATGGTTGTGACTATTTTCTTTCACTATTTGATCTGAAGAAGTGGGTCTGGCCCATGAAAACTCATCACCTAATAAACCATCTTGTTAGTCTTTAAAGTGCTACATAGTCCTGTATTTTGTTTCAGCTACACCAGACTAACACGGCTACATTTCTATCAGATATTAAATAGCTGTCAAATGTCTAGCTCTGATGCTGTAGACATGGAGACCAGAACCTCAGCTGGTGTAAGTTGCCATAGTTCCATTGAAGTTAGTGGAGCTAGGACAATCTGCACAAGCTGAGGATCTGACCTCTGTTCATCTCAGTCAGAAAATGTAAATCAATCAATACATTCTGGTTGAAACTGCCATTGTGACTATCCCCGCTCCCGCCCCCCCTCCCCCACACACACTCTAACATACATCAATTCTTAAAAAACAAGGTAGATGATTTTTAAAAATGAATGAACACCTCTCTCAATTTTGGAGCAATTTTAAAAGTATGAATCAAGCCCAGCTTCTTTTAAAAGCTATTTTAGACTATCTCAGCTGTACAAAATGATTCCTAAAATGACAGTCCCCGTTTTTGACCATCTCAACTGTACAAAATGATATTTGCAAATTAAACTAGATTATTTTTCTTATTAGGGTCTTTTTATGCTCCATCTCTAGGTGCTGTGGTTAATTGACAGAACACATCCCGCAGAAGAGTGTCTGTCACGTGGTGGAGTGAGGCTTTTTAGGCAAAAGCCTTACAAGAAAACCAAACTAACCATCTCTGAATTTTCTTCGCTCATCATGTGTTTGGTTTTTAGTTTTTAGTTATTGTTTGTTTTTTAAACTATAATGGTTTTGAAGACAAACCACTGATATGTGCCTGCAACCTCAACCAAAACTGTGGTACAGTTTTGGTGTGGGCACAATGGTATAACTGCATTGCCTTCATAGAGGCTATTCCACAGTCAAAAAACAAAACAAACTTGAATTCAAGTCTAAGCATTCATGTTCCTTTTGATACAAGGGTTACAGGCTTTGGTTTGCATGCTGGATAGGATTTGTGATGCATAATAATGAAGAGGATTTCCCAAAGAGAATGAGCTGACTGTGAAGAAATAACATGGCATTTTATTTTGTTTTTAGGAAATGTTTTTATTCAAGATTTCAGAGATACAAAATGCATATTCTAGTCAACAGTGCATGGGAAGAAACTGAGCAAAGATTATGTTGAATCCACAAACCCCAAAGTATGTGCTCCAACCCATTTAAAAAGATACAGTTTTTAATTGAGCAGACGTTTGTAGTGCTAAAGAAGTAATTTTATTTAATACTTTGGCATTGGTACCTGTATTCTGATTGCCAAAAGCATTCTGCCTCTGCAACTGAGGAGATTTTACAACTACCTGTGATGACATTGCAGTTAAAAACAATAAGTCATGGTACAAATATCTGCACACCAACCTGCCAATCCAGGAATTCACTCACTTGCTTTCATAATTTTTATGGCTCTTTTTGTCATGTGTCCCCTGTGAAGACATGCTAGCTAATTTTTCAGTGAGAGAGGAAAAGCCAAAGTAATCCCCAATGAGCAATATTTCAGTTCCTGCTGTAAAAAGGATGAATTCAATTAATTATTTGGAATCCAAGAGCTAGGGTCAGGGCAAGTGAGGAGAACAAAGTGGTTGGACTTCCATTAGCATAGCACTAGTGATCCACTTTAAAAGATGCCGGGTAATGACTATATAGGCTTTTGGGTATCTGGCTCAGGCAGAGAAAAAGGCCATTTGTGTTGTCATGGCTGCATACTTTCTGGCTGATCTACCTTTTTGTTTTTCACAATAGTATTTAACCACTTCTTTCTCCTACTTTGGCAGACTTTTCTTTGCATGCTCCTTCCAGTAACTTACTGAATAGATGCATGTGTATGTTATCCTTTGCATGACATGTTTCCATTGATGTGTCTTAGCTGGAGCTCACTTTCTTATAGCTGGATTGTTTTGTTTTTTTTGTTTTTGTTTTATTTGTTTTTTCATTTTTCAGCCACCAGAATAATTTATCATAATCATTTTTATCAATAGTCTTAATAACTTTGAAAAATTTAAATTGTCACCCAAAGTAATTTAGTGATCTTCCTGCTCTCTAATAAGAATAAATCCAAATGACTGTAACTTTTCCTTAGGACTCAAACTTAAAATATGGTAGCATCTTGGTTACTCTGTACTACAAAGAGAAATATAATAAGAGGACCAAAACACTGCCATCATGGCTAAATGGAAAGTAATGGAGTAATGGAGGCTATTGGAGGTGAAAAGATATAAATACCTAATGGCTACGTTTAGACTGGCATGATGTTCTGCAAATGCTTTTAACAGAAAAGTTTTTCTGTTAAAAGCATTTGTGCAAAACCACGTCCAGATTGGCACGGACGCTTTTCCGCAAAAAGTGCTTTTGTGGAAAAACGTCCATGCCAATCTGGACGTGGTTTTGCGCAAGAAAGCCCCAATCACCATTTTCGCCATCGGGGCTTTTTTGCGCAAAAGTTTTTAGCTGTCTACACTGGCCCTCTTGTGCAAAAACATTTCCGGAAAAGGGCTTTTGCCCAAACGGGAACGTCAAAGCATTTGCGCAAGAAGCACTGATTTCGGACAGTAGAATGTCAGTGCTTTTGCGCAAAATCAAGCGGCCAGTGTAGACAGCTGGCAAGTTTTTGCGCAAAAGCAACCGCTTCTGCGGAAAAACTTGCCAGTCTAGACGCAGCCGATAAGTATAATAGGAAGAGACAAACCCTGGCAGATTAAGTGTAAAAGTATGACAAGGAAGTCCAAGAAAGAATTTGAATAGCTACTTTCTAAAGATACAAAAATCTAATAAGAATTCTATGTACATCAGAAGCAGGAAGCCTGCTAAACAGTTAGTGGGGCTACTAGAAGGCAAAGGTGCTAAAGAAGCTCTAAAGGAAGACAAGACTGTTACAGAGAAGCTAAATTAATCCCTTTGTATCAGTCATCTTTGCAGAGGATGTGGGGGAGATACTGCCATCAGAGCTATTCTTTATTTGATGACTCATCTATTGTACAGACCTACATTGGTGTGTCAATAGAGGAGGTTTTAGAAAAATTGATAAATTAAACAGTAATAAGTCACCAGGTATTCACCCAGCAGTTCTGAAGGAACTGAAATATGGAATTGCAGAACTACTGACTCTAGTATGTAACCTATCGCTGAAACAAGACTTTGTATCAGATGACTGGAAATTAGCTAATGTGATGCCAATATTTTAAAAAAGGGGAGTACACAAATGGATACAAACTATAATAAAGAAGAGAATTATCAGACACATAAATGATACGTGAATATGTTGGAAGTGTCAACACTGCTTTTGTAAAGGGCAGTCATACCTCATCAATCCATCAGAATTCTTTGAAGGTGCAGATAAGGGTGATTTTTGCATTTTCAGAAAGCTTTTGTCAAAGTGCATCACCAAAAGCTCTTAAGGAAACTAAGTAGTCACAGGATAATAGACTAGGTTCTCTTATGGATCAGTAACTGGTTAAAAGATAGGAAACAAAGGATAAGAATAAATGGTTGTTTTTCACAATGGACACAAATAAATAGTGGTGTCCCCCACCGCTGGAATGGAATGTTCTGGAAAAGAGAGTAAACAATGATGTGCCATAGTTTGAAGATGAGACAAAATTATTCAAGATAGTTAAGTCCAAAGCTGACTGCAAGAATTACAGGGAGAGCTCACAAAACTGGGTAAATGGGCAACAATGTTGATAAATACGAAGTAATGAATGTTGGAAAAATAATTCTAACTACACATATATAACGCTGGAATCTAAATTAGCGTTGTGAAACAAGGAATATCTTGGAGTCGTGGATAGTTCTCTGAAAATGTGAGCTAAATGCTTAGCAGCAGTGTAAAAGGCTGACAATGTTAGGAACTATTGAGAGGGAAAGAGAAAATATCATAATGGCTGTTGTGCTGTCTGGATTGGTTCACATGCTTGTGAGTGCCTACCTCAGGTTAATAGACTGTCAGAACACCGGGCAAGAACCCCAAATTAGTGGTATGTATTAGATTTCACCAAACCAGTAACAAATGTGAACACCTCCTAGATCATATCAGTCTTACCAGGGAGTCACAGATGATCTCCTTAGCCTCTCCAGTCTGCCTTGCCACCCAGACAGACTGGCCTTTGTAATAAAAGATAATATACATTAAAAATCATATTACATTTAGGTTGATCCAGTCCCAAGAGATGAATCAATTACCTCTGATCAATTGGTACCCTAGATCTTACACCAGAGACAAGGTTGATAGCCAGTTCTATAGCAAAAATAAAGATTTATTAGCTAGGAAAAAATGAGTTATGGAGAGGTTAAAGCAAGTAAATTATATGTACATAAGTCACTATCTATAATTCCAAATGGTAGCAGAGATGTAGTAATCTGCCTGGTTCCCCAAAGTCTTTCAGGGCTACCTGTAATTCTGGGGATCTCTAACTTCTCATGCAGTTATTTCACTCAGCTAGAATCTAAACAGTCTAGATGTACAGAATCTTTCCTTGAATCCATACTCACAGAAAACAAGCAGAGAGGGTCCATACCCACATGGGCTTTTCCTTTGACACAGAGTGAGTCACACTTTCTGAGTCTTTGACTTCTGATCATCACACCCAATGATCACCTGTTTTGAAATCAGCACTTTTCTGTTAAAGCTCTTCATTTCCAGTCTGTGAGACTGCTTTCTCATTTTGATAGGTCATTTTGTTACAGGGCTACATACAATGTAAATATTCCCACTGCATTATAACAGGATACAGATACATGAAAACAATGCAAGTAACATCCTGTTCGTTTTCATGAAGTTTAAACAACAAATACACTCTTATACATTTACCAACCACTTTGATCTACAGCAGGGGTCAGTATGCCATAAGTGGTACACAAGATGATTTTTTGTGACACACGCAGCATGGTGTAGGGCAGTGGTCCCCAACCTTTCGGGGCTGCCAGGCACCATGGGGCAGGGCTGCTCACATGCCGGGCGTCCAGGGGTGGGGCCACACATGCGCTACATGCCCGGGGGGGGGGGGAAGGGGAGAGGCTGCCCACGTGCCCTGAGCCCAGGGCCGGCATCATGCATGTGCTGCATGCTGGGGCGGGGGGCCAGCCCAGATGTTTCAGCGAGCGCACATAAATGCCCCGGTGGGCGCCATGGCACCCGCAAGCACCGCATTGGGGACCACTGGTATAGGGCCTGGTCACTGTCAGCAACAGGATTTGAGCTAGTTGGGCCATTTGTCTGACCCAGTATGTTCTTATGTAGCTTATTCTGCAAGGCAGCAATATTCTATTGTGACTAAGAGCCAGATTTACACAGGTATTTTGGCACCTACCTCACTTAGTGGGATTTACAAAAAGCACTTAAGTGTCTATGTGCATCTTTAAACACCTGAATACTCCTATGAATCTGGCCCAAGATCTCTAACCAGTTTTCCAAGTGGAATATAATACAAATTACTTCTACCTGTGGAAATATCACCCTTTCCCCTCCATACTATACATCTACTAATGCAAGCAGATATTTGTCATGCCTTTCTTACTGCAACTATTCACTAATATGATTATTTCAATCTTTTTTTCTATAATAATCCCAAATGCCTTTCATGAGCAATGTGCTAGATGGCTATTGTATTGAGGAAACAGTACAGAAGAGAAATCCTTAACTCATTACCTTTCTCCAAAGGTAATTATATTTGTATGTTTTTGACTGCTTTTGGTATTTGCCAGTGCATGCACCTAAATGGAACAAATTCCTCAGAGGATGGTTGCATTATTTTGCAAGGGTTCTTACTTATATAAGTAATCCTCACTTTAGTGAATTGTCCTATTGACTTAAATAAGATTACTCAAGTAGTTTCTCTTATTTATAAATTAACAGCTCAGTTTTGGGATCCCTATGGGGTACCTCAGTCTTACGCATTTAACCTTCTTATATTTTCTAGTCCATGACTCCCTATTTTACTCACTAGTTTTGTTGGGGAATTTTATCAAATACTCTTGAAAAATGTAAATATATAAAACCAAGGGATTTTTTCCATCAACATAAATCCCCATAACAACACTGGAAGCGTCAATAACACCAGTATTTGAAAGCAGAATTCTGTCTATAACATCAACTGATATTCTCTTGGACACTATGGCAATAAACTCTTCAAAGTACTTCAAGTGAGGGTCCACACCAGAGCAAATTATAGTCTGTATTAGCATGTTGCATGCTAACTGGCCCATGTAAACCCTGCTGTCTTTCACTAAAAAGTTCCTAGTGTTGACTGGCAGAATAGTTTTTGAAATAGGACTATATTCGGAGAGTAGGGAACTTTTAGTGTGCACTAGCAAGGTCCCCATGGGCCTATGAAGTGTGCAATACACTAGCACAGGCTAAAATTTACACCCTTCTGGTGTGGACTAAAGCAATGTGTAGACAAGTTCTCAGTTAATCATGATCTCCTCTCTTTGGAGTTGGCAAGTTAATTTGCTGAATGAAAGTTTCAGGGAAATTAGGCCATGATCCTGCAAAGAGATATGTTGAGTGTGCACTTGCACCTGTCTGGAGCCCATCGACTTTGGTGGTGCCCCATAAAGTTCATCAATAGAGGACTAGACTGAAGCATTACAGGTGAAAGTTACACAGGCTAGAGACTGGATTCAGAAACTAAGTCAAAAATATTAGAGGTGTAATACTAGGTGCTAAAAACTTCCCTGCTTTACTTTGGTTATTGGGGGTATGACATTCCCCCAATACCTTCTGAAATTTGGCTTAGGAAAATGAATATGATATTTTTCAATGGGTAGGGCATATGCCTAACAAAAGATTCCTGCCATGGAGGAAAAGTCCATTTAAGCAATGGGAAACTATCAGCCCTTTGTCTTAAGCTGGCCTTTGAAACTGCCTGACCTGCCTTAAAAGGATACTAGAAAAGGGGTTTTTGCTCTGAAGGTCTGGTAACCCAAGTCAGAATTAAAAAAACAAAACAAAAAAACAATCCCCCAAAAAACCCCTCTGATTTGAAGCTTATACCTGAAATAAGAACAGCTGTTTAGGGAAAGAATTTGCATGTAACAAGTTTTTTAGCAGATTAGATCTATCTATGCTGTTTCTAGTTATTTTAATTTAGTAACTTTGATCTGTCTATTTTTACTTGCAACCACTTAAATCCTAGTTTTTGTACTTCATAAAAACATTTTTGTTTATTATCGGGCCCAGTGTAAATAAATATTATCGACAAAGCTTCTGTTGACAAAGAGCGTCTCGACTACATCCAGTTCTGTCGACAAAGCAAGCCGCTTTGTCAACATGACAGTGTAGATGCAAAGGACAGTGTAGATGCTATAATGCCTTCTGTCGATAGAACTCTGTCGACAAAAGGCGTTATTCCTCATATAATGAGGTTTACAGCCATCTTCAAAACTGTTGTCGACAAAACCCTGTAGTCTAGACACACCTGTGAGGAACAATTCAAAGGAGATTTCTGTGACTGCACTCTGTTACAGGTGGTATTCACCACATTATTCTACTGCTAACATATTTGTGTATGTTTGTTTTTCAGGGCAGTCTCCAAGATTCTCTGAAGAATGGGTGTTAAATTCTGATATCTAGTTTTCAGATTTCAAAAAGCTTTGACAAAAACAGTGACTTTTTAATGAATAACTTTCCTACTGTCAGTCAGTTCTATATCTGACCTTTCTTATGTCTGGAAAACAGCAACCATAAGTGTCTCTCTCAACCTGACAACTTAAAAAAAATATCAATTAGAGGTTGATAGGCCTTCATATTTTTAACATTCATATATACATATTACCAGATATGAATGCATGTCTACTTTAAGAAAAATCTAATATTTTCAGAATCAATCCTGTTATCTGAGGGTCATTGCTTAAAAAAATATTGATTTCCTCAGCTTTTGTAGATCACCATATTTCTGATATATTACTCTTATTCATTTAGGTTGTGATATGCACTTTCCAAACACTGGAAACACAGTCCCTATCCTAAGAAGCAAACAATACCTCTGTCATTGCTTTACTCCAGATTTATGTTCTCTGGAATAATTTGGAAAGAAACCAGTGGATTCTTTTATCCTTTGGCTTTTCTGTACATATTTATAAAACACATCATGCTAACTGATCTCTTCTCCAATTTCCAGTTCCTTGTTTATTATATTTGAAATTGTTCTTCTCTTGTTTTGCTTGTTTCTTTTTAGAACTTTCCAAATCTTCTGCCATTGCAGCTTAGGTTTGAAAAATGCTATTGTGTTTTCTATTGGCACAGTGATTTACAAATGTGAATGAATCCTTCAAAGTTCCCTGCTGTGAGGCTCATGAGTTGTGTTATCCCCAAAGAAAAGTAGAATCTCACTACATAATAAACTCTTATCAGCCTGAAAGCAGCATGAGCATTTTCCTATCTCAAGTAGTTTTTACCCTCAAAAAGAGAAATGCCAGAAATGTCCAGAAACACAGGGGACTTTGCTATTGCTATGTGGAAGGTGGTTGAATCTTTGGCATCTTGGGTGGTTGCTGACTGTATAGAACGCTAATATCAATGGAGAATTTGGGTATGTCTACACTACCCTCCTAGTTCGAACTAGGAGGGTAATGTAGGCATACCGCACTTGCAAATGAAGCCCAGGATTTGAATTTCCCGGGCTTCATTTGCATAAGCCGGGCGCCGCCATTTTTAAATCCCGGCTCGTTCGAACCCCGTGCTGCGTGGCTACACGCGGCACGGACTAGGTAGTTCGGACTAGGCTTCCTAGTCCGAACTACCGTTACTCCTCGTGGAATGAGGAGTAACGGTAGTTCGGACTAGAAAGCCTAGTCTGAACTACCTAGTCCGTGCCGCGTGTAGCCGCGCGGCACGGGGTTCGAACGAGCCGGGATTTAAAAATGGCGGCGCCCGGCTTATGCAAATGAAGCCCGGGAAATTCAAATCCCGGGCTTCATTTGCAAGTGCGGTATGCCTACATTACCCTCCTAGTTCGAACTAGGAGGGTAGTGTAGACATACCCTTTGTGACTTTCTCAAATCCATACAAGGAATCAATTTCAAAGCTGGTCTTAGAACTCAGGAATTCCTGGCTCCGTTTCCTATTATCAAACCTCTCAATCACAATTTTCTATTTATTTATAAGAATAATTTTTAAAATCCTCTGTATTTCTTGTTACTCTTCATTTATGTATATTGATTTCTGTTGACCTATTGAGTTGTAGTTACTGTCACCTCTGCTGATAAGTTATTGTCTTTTAAAGATGATACATAATTACTCTTTATGGCCTGTGGTTCCAGGCCAAGGACAGCTTGCCTAAATAGCACCCATATATTTTGTGTGTGTGTTTTTAATTTTTTTTTTAATATTTCCCTTTAACCAAGCATGTTTGTTGTTTCTTGACCAATACAATTCAGTGATAGAAAATGGATGCCTACAAATATTTTTAATTAAAGGTAAATCAAATATCAAGTTTTTGGCATTCTCTTAAACGGCTTTTACAATATACTGACCAACATGCTTGATCAATCATGCTGTGGGCTAATTGGTGCCTTGAAGACAGAGCCTGCAGTAGGGGGCTGTTGGCCCATATACAGGAATTTCTGTGGTTGGGGGGCGGGGAGAGGCGGATGTGTGTGCTTTTTTTGTAAACATGGACTGCTATATTTTTAAATGTAAAGGAGTTCAAAATAGTCATGCCATGAGTGTGCATAAGAGAAGTTAATGAAAAATTTGAGTGGAAACAGTGACGGGTAAAATGATTTTGTTATAACATACTAAAAATGTATACACTAAGAAAGGTTTTATAGAAGTTACCTTCTGGGATCTTGCTGTAATACCGTAAGTGAAAAACAATATTCCGAAAAGCCTCGGCTGCCCAGGAGGGCTGGGGCAGAATCAACCCCTGTTTGGCTGGGCCATAGCTGTGGCAGCAGGCAGTGTTCCTGCTTTCCTGCCATGATGTCCCAGCCCCACCCCGGGCCTTGGTCCTGGCGGGGGTGAGGGAGGAATCAGCCCTAGGCTTCCCCCTGGCTGGAGCATGAGGTAGGGAGGCTTGAGCAATGTGCAGCCCCAGCCTTCTCCAGCCTGGCCAGAATCAGCCCCATGGGAAATCATGGGGAAGGGGGGTTGCACCCCTCTCGCCCCTCCCCCCACATATGGGCCAGGCTGGGTGTGAGTAAAAAAAGTGCAGGGCCATAGTAGGAAGTCCAGGAAGCATTGTGCCTTAGGCAGGCTGCTGTATGCCTCCTGGAGCACAAGAGACGTGAGGTTTTATGCCACTGTTTGACAGCAGGCAGTGTTCCTTAGCAAAATACCAACGCTGTTACACAATTTTTATGGAGTTGGGCTTTCCCCTTCTTCTAACTCACTGTAGAATGCTAGTGCTGCTATGGGCCTTTCCCTTACTACCAAATCTGCATAGTTACTTGTTGCTCTTGAAGGATGCAAAAGGGTGAGGCTCCTTACACCGCTGGGTGACTTTGTGCACCCATGCATGTCTGGGCTGGGCTGTACACAGTCTAGCCCTGTGTGATTAGAGCTGGCCAATAGGCTGGCATGAGTAGAACAGAGTGAGGTTGTAGTCTGTACTTTCTCCAAACGCTTTTGAGAAACAGGTGGCGCCTGAGCTATTTTCATAAGCAATATAAGGAAAAAGTTGCTTTGTACCTGACTTGAATTATTGTCTTGATAGGAAAGCGAAGAGAACAGTGTCTTAAGTATAACCCAGCCTCGCTCAAGTGCATATTTGCATTTACACACCTGTGGAATGGATTGGGATATGTGGTGTGCAACCCCTAAAATATTGTGTGTGCTACTGTAATAGAACCATGACACTTAGACTATGGCTACACTGTAACCTTCTTGCAGAAAAGCTTATGCAAATGAAACGTGGCATGGAATATTGCTGCACTTCATTTGCATAATTAGCAGCCGCTTTTGCTCAAGAGGCTTTTGCGCAAAAAGGAGCTGTGTAGATGGCTCCTTTTTGCGCAAAAACCCCCTTCTTGTGCAAGAGCTGTTCTTCCTCATTTTTTCAGGAAGAACAGCTCTTGCGCAAGAGGGGGGTTTTGCGCAAAAAGGAGCCAACTACACAGCTCCTTTTTGTGCAAAAGCCTCTTGCACAAAAGCGGCTTCTAATTAATTATGCAAATGAAGTGCAGCAATATTTCACAACATGCTTCATTTGCATAAGCTTTTCCACGAAAAGGCTACAGTGTAGCCGTAGCTAAAAGGTGGAATGACCATGTAGGGTACTGTGTCACCTCATGATATACAGAGGGAATTCCCAGTGAATATTGGGCATTGAGCATAAAGGGGAAAATATGCTAGATGCCCAAATATGACTTGGAATTTTGTAACCAAGTCACTAACTCTAGACCAGATCTGGCCTTCCCTGGATAACCAAAAGTCCCGTTGAAACCCACGGGAATTCAGCATGCACAAAGAATGCACAAGCGGTATTCTAATGGTGGTTATACTGTGGAAAACAAAGGACACAGACAGAAAACTCAGAGGCACAGGGCTTATAATTCAGGTGTAGGGCATGCTGACAAAAGCTGATAGGCCTGTGGTCATGGAAAGTCCATCTGAGTAATGCTTGCAGTGGCACATATCACCAATGACCTCTAAGCTGCTAGAGGCAGGTCTCTAGCAAATGCAGCCTCTATATTGAGTATCACTGGTGAAAGAGGGAAAATATGGACAGAACAGCTGAAGAATGCACTTATTCAGCATGTTCCCCAAGAGCTTTCTCCTGTGACTGCTGCTATGGTGAAGCAAAAACCCTGAGGGAGGATGAGGAGTGTAAACACCATATGCCTTTGCCCAGGAGGAGGGGATGACTTTCTGTTTGGAGTGCAGGGGCGCAATTAACCACCTCCATTATCACTGTATATCAAGGATGGGAAACCTAAGGCTTGGGGGCCAGATGTAACCCCTGGCTTGCTTGGATCAGTCCAGAAGAACTGGTAGTATTTTAAAGAAGCCTTATTGAAGGCACAGAAGCAAACCATCCCGATGCACAGTAAGAAAAGCAAATGTGGTAGGTGACCAGCTTGGCTTAGCAGGAAAATCCTTAGCGAGTTTAAACACAAAAAGGAAGCTTACAAGAAATGGAAACTTGGACAGATGACCAGGGAGGAGTATAAATAAATTGCTCAAGAATGCAGGGGAGTAAACAGGAAGGTGAAAGCACAATTGGAATTGCAGCTAGCAAGGGATGTGAAGGGTAACAAGACAAGTTTCTACAGGCATGTTAGCAATAAGAGGGTGATCAGAGAGGGTGTGGGGCCCTTACTGGATGAAGGAGGTAACTTAGTGACAGATGATGTGGGAAAAGCTGAAGTATTCGATGCTTTCTTTGCCTCTGTCTTCACAGACAAGGTCAGCTCCCAAGCTACTGCACTACGCAATGCAGCATGGGAAGGAGGTGGGCAGCCCTTGGTGGGGAAAGAACAGGTTAGGAACTATTTAGAAAAGCTAGACATACACAAATCCATAGGTCCGGATTTAATGTGTCCGAAGGTACTGAGGGAGTTGGCAAATGTAATTGCAGAACCTTTGGCCATTATCTTTGAAAACTCTACAGACCCGTCAGCCTTACCTCAGTCCCTGGAAAAATCATGGAGGGGATCCTCAATGAATCCATTTTGAAGCACTTGGAAGAGGGGAAGTGATCAGGAATAGTCAACATGCATTCACCAAGGGCAAATCATGATCAATTTGATTAGCTTCTTTGATTAGGTAAATGGCTTTGTCAACATGGGGAAGGCAGTGGATGTGATATATCTTGACTTTAGCAAAGCTTTTGATATTGTCTCCCACAATATTCTTGTCAGCAAGTTAAGGAAGTTTGGATTAGATAAATGGACTGTAAAGTGACTAGACAGCTGGCTAGAATGTCAGGCTCAATGGGTAGTGATCAACAGCTTGATGTCTGGCTGGTGGTCGGTTTCAAGCATAGTGCCCCAAGGATTGGTTCTAGGGCTGGTTTTGTTCAACATCTTTATTAATGACCTGGATGAGGAGATGGATTGCACCCTCAGCAAGTTTGCAGATGACATTAAGCTATGGGGAGAGGTAGATACATTGAAGGGTAGGTGTAGGGTCCAGAGTGACCTAGACAAATTGGAGTATTGGGCCAAAAGAAATCTGATGAGGTTCAACAAAGACAAGTGCCAAGTCCTGCACTTGGGATGGAAGAATCCCAAGCACTGTTACAGGCTGGGGACTGACTGGCTAAGTAGCAGTTCAGCAGAAAAGGATCTGGGAATTGCAGTGGATGAGAAGCTGGGTATGAGTCAGCAGTGTGCCCTTGTAGCCAAGAAGGCGAATGGAATATTAGGTTGCATTAGGAGGAGCATTTCCAGAAGATCTAGAGAAATGATTATTCCCCTTTATTCGGCACTAGTGAGGCCACATCTGGAGTATTGCATCTGGGCCACCACTACACAAAGGATGTGGATGCATTGGAGAGGGTCCAGCAGAGGGCGACCAAAATGGCTAGGGGGCTGGAGCACATGACCTATGAGGAGAGGTTGAGGGATTTGGGCTTATTTAGTGTGCAGAATAGAAGATTGAGTGGGGATTTGACAGCAGCCTTCAACTTCCCGAAGGGAGGATGGAGAGAAGCTGTTCTCAGTAGTGATGGATGGCAGAACAAGGAGCAATGGTCTCAAGTTACAGTAGGGGTGGTATAGGTTGGATATTAGGAAAAACTATACCACTAGGAGGGTGGTGAAGTACTGGAATGGGTTACCTAGGGAGGTGGTGGAATCTCCATCCCTAGAAGTTTTTAAGTCCTGGCTTGACAAAGCCCTGACTGGGATGATCTATTTAGGATTGGTCCTGCTTTGGGCATGGGGCTGGACTCAACGACCTCCTGAGGTCTCTTCCAGCCCTATGATTCTATGATTCTATCTGGCCCCTGAGGCTTGGGGATCCCCCCAACATTGTGCTGTCTCTCCGGCCCCCCCATTATCCTTAGGGACTGGAGCACAGAAAATCTACTAGCCCCCCTCCCCCCCATGCTCTGGTGTGTGAGAGGAATGTGGGGAGTGTCTTTTTCATTCTCAGTCAGGGGCATGTCAGTGAGGGTTAAGTTTCCTTTTTTTTTTTTTGGTTTCTCACTTACGTGAAGCACCTGACTGATTTTTCTGTGCGTCAGTGGCCTCTAACTCGAAAAACATTCCCCACCTCTGCTGTACATTAACAGAAGCCACACTAGAAGCTGTCTCTTGTCATAATTTGTATCATGTACCCTTTTTTCCCAGATTACTAGGAATAGGTCACTAGACTTCTAATTGCTGAAAGTTGCTCTATGGATTTCAACTACATGGATGCAAATGGCTGATACTGTTATCTTTCACTAACACACAGAGACATTCCAACTGGAGCTCAGCAGAACCCAAATGTTTAATCTCTCTTCTTTAGTGTGGATCACTAGACACTCATACTATAGAAGCTAATTTGTTAATGTCATTTACAAATGGGCTGGGGTGTTCAGTGATTATATTGTTCAGGAAAAAATTCTGAGCACAACATCCTGTTTTGAACTTGACCAATATTGAGAAAATCTCTATGGAAGATCTAAACATTCTTCAACAGTTCATGCAAAGTTGTTCCAACAGGAGTTAGGCTGTGGTCTAATTAGAGCGATTCATCCTGAATCTCTCCTGTGCAGATGATACCAAGCTGGGAGGTGTTGCAAGTGCTTTATAGGATAGGGTCATAATTCAAAATGATCTGGACAAATTAGAGAAATGGTCTGAGGAAAATAGGATGACATTTAATAAGAACAAATGCAAAGTACTCCACTTAGGAAGGAACAATCAGTTTCACACATGGGAATGGGAAGTGACTATCTATAAAGGAGTACTGCTGAAAGGAATCTATGGGTCATGGTGGGCCACAAATATATATGAGTCAACAGTGGGACGCTGTTGCAAAAAAGGCAAACATGATTCTGGGATGCATTAACAGGAGTGTTGTGAGCAAGACACGAGAAGTCATTCTTCCACTCTACTTTGCACTGATTAGGCCTCAGTTGGAGTAGTGTGTCCAGTTCTGGGCACCGCATTTCAAGAAAGATGGAGAAGGTCTAGAGAAGAGCAACAAAAATAATTAAAGGCCTAGAAAACATGAACTATGAGGGAAAGAAGACTGAAAGAATTGGTCTTGTTTAGTTTGGAAAGGAAAAGACTGAGGGGACATGATAGCGGTTTTCAATGATCTAAAAGAGTGTTACAAGGAGCAAGGAGAAAAATTGTTCTCCTTGGCCTCTGAGGATAGGACAAAAACCAAGGGGCTTAAATTGCAGCAAGGGAGGTTTAGGTTGGACATTAGGGAAAACTTCCTGCATGGTAGGGTGGTTAAACACTGGAATGAATTTCCTGGGGGTGGGGTTGTGGAATCTCCATCACTGAAGATATTTAAGAGCAGGTTGGATAGACATCTATCAGGGATAATAGACTGTGTTTGTTACTGCTGTGAGGGCAGGGGTCTGGACTTGATGGTCTCTTGAGGTCCCCCCAGTTCTAATATTCTATGATTCCTATATAAAATCAGAAACCAAATACAAATACATGTCAATTGTAAAAAAATATATATATAGAGAGAGAGCAACCTTTCTAATGCAGGGAGGATTTTCTTTTGATAACACTTCATAAGAATGTATGATGTACATACAAAGTTTTCTAGCCACCTCCCATCATATCTGACAATTACTTTCTCATACATAAACCTTGAAAATGTAATTACTATTCATTTTTGTTTCACTATTAATTATGATGCCAGTAAAATATTGCTGTACAATGCCTAGAATAGTTTACCGTCTAAGGTCCTACATCCTGCGCACACTTATCATTGTGCTTACCTTTACTCCAGAGTAAGAACATGAGAACATAAGAACGGCCGTACTGGGTCAGACCAAAGGTCCATCTAGCCCAGTATCCTGTCTGCCGACAGTGGCCAGTACCAGGTGCCACAGAAAGGGTGGACCGAAGACAATGATCAAGTGATTTGTCTCCTGCTATCCTTCTCCAGCATCTGACAAACAGAGGCCAGGGACACCATTTCTATCCCCTGGCTAATAGCCTTTTATGGACCTAACCTCCATGAAATTATCTAGCTTCTCTTTAAACTCTGTTATAGTCCTAGACTTCACAGCCTCCTCTGGCAAGGAGTTCCACAGGCTGACTACACGCTGTGTGAAGAAGAACTTTCTTTTATTAGTTTTAAACCTGCTACCCATTAATTTCATTTGGTGTCCTCTTGAGTATCCCTATTTACCTCAGTGGGTCTACTCAACTGCAACAAATTATTCGTGTGTTTAAGTCTTTGCAGGATTGAGCCCTTAGGTTTGTTAAATATCATAATACTGTTTGTGATACTGTCTCTGATACTTGATTCTTTATCATTATTTTTACTTACTTTTATCAAGCTCTGCTTTCTATTTTGGGTTATTTTTAACTCTTGCCAGTTTATTAAACCTTATTTTCTTTCTTGCTTAGCTCTTATTTTGAAACCCAGCCCTGTTTTCCAATTTGTGTAGCCTTTGCCTATTTCTCATTTTGATATACAGCCTGGGCCTGTTGTTTTGACTTTGGCCTAATTTTCACTTTGCTATATAACCAGGGCCAGTTATTTTTACTTTGTCCTATATTCTTCCTTTTTAATGAACTTTAATTTTATTTGTGGTGGTGTTTTTAAGCTTGTGTAGGTCCCACTCATGTGGTGCATGTCTACACAGCAGGGCTTAACTCAAAATAAGCTATGCAAATTAAGCTACATCAATTGTATAGCTTATTTCAAAATAGCTTATTTTGAGTTGTGGTGCTGTCTACACAGCACTTCTTTCAAAATACAGCACTCTTCCTCTGACTTCCTTTACTCCTCATAAAATTAGGGTTACAGGAGTCAGAGTAAGAAGTCCTCCAGCTTGACAGTATTTCAACATTATGTCGAAATAACGGCTGGCTGTGTAGACGCAGACTATGTTATTTTGAAATAATGCTAGTTATTTGAAAATAATGTTGTTGTGTAGACATAGCCATAAGGAGCTCTGTATAGTCACACTCTTGGATGGTGCCTCATTGAAGTCAATGGAATTCTTTTGAAGGCAGAAGAACGTGCTCTTATGAGCTTTTTGCTCCATCAGGGCCTTAATTTGTAAATTCAAGCCAGATCCATGAGGTCTATTCATGTGACGTCACTGGGCCTACTAATGTGAGTAAGTTGTGCTTAAGTACTTCCAGGATGGAGCCCTCAATGAGGGCAGAGGAGACTAGAAGAGTGAAAAGAAATAGTGTGAGGAGATATGATGTGGGAAGAAGGGAAAGCGGAGGTTAGGATCAGGAAAAGGAAAGGTTTGACGAGGAAAGGCAGTGAAAATTTGTGAAAACAATAGATAGATGCAAAAGACAGGTGCAAGATGAGGCAATAAATCAATAGTGATTGGAAGCATTTGCTGATGGTCTGGAAGTGAAGCAAATACAGCCTGTGCAGTGATGAGAGCAGCCACAAGTTGTAATGTGATCCATGATGGTGCTGATCATCATCCTTGTTAAGGGGACAGGTGGTTTGAAGGCTCAGTCCTAAAAAGTCTGGAGAGGAAGAGGAGAAAGAGGAGGAAACCATTGCTGAAGGTTTCATGGGACATCCCGAGTAACAGATCTAGTATCTGGGGGGAGAGGGGAAATGGCAGAGAAAGTGGCAGGCCTCATCCCTAGATTCTTTCATCCCTCATCCCTTTCTTGTTATTGCTGCTGTTGCTTTTCCCTAACTTGCTGCTTTCTGTATGTTTCCTAATAGCATGTTTATTGGTAAGCCTGTATTTCCTCTGCTCAGCTTGGAGAAAAAAGTGGATCACAGAATTTCTTTTCACATTGCAGCAGTGGTTGGTGATACAAATTCAAAGATTTTAAGGCCAGAAAGGACTTGACATAATTTTTTAATCTGAGCATTTGCATAACACAGACTACAGCATTCACTGAGCGGTTCTTTTTAATTTCTGTTTTGAGCTATTACGTGTAGTTTTAAGGAGATATCCAATCTTGATTTAAACACTTCAAATGACAGAATCCACCTAATCATTACCTGTTAAAAATGCATAATCTTTCAAGTTTAAATGTATTTAGCTTCAACTTCTAACCACTGGATGTTGTTATGCCCTTGACTGCTAGATGAAAAAAATCAACTATCAATAATGTTCTTCCCCTGCAGGTATTTGTAAACCATGATCAAATCACTTCTTTACCTTGTCTTGGATAAACAGAATAGACTGAGTTTCTTTTGTCTCCCAAGTTTTCCAGACTTTAAAATATTCTTGTAGCTCTCTTCTGAATCCTTTTCCATTTGTGCATATCATTTTTAAAGACTGAAGACCAGAAATAGTGAAATTATCCCAGTAAAGGTCTCACTAATGCCATGTACCTCTCCCTACTTCTACCTGATATTCCTCTGCTTATATATTTACTTTCTTAGCCACTGCATCACATTGGGAATTCATGTTTAGTTGACTATACAGCAGGATGCCAAAGTCCTTTTCTGAGTCATTGCTTTCCAAAATGCTTCGCTGATTCCCCATTTTGTAAATGTGCCCTTTGTTTTTCACTTTTAGATGTATGAGCTTGCATTCAGATGTATTAAAATGCATGTTGTTCAAGTGAGCTCAGCTTACAATATGATCCATAGTAACTTGTGTCATATGCAAACCTTATGAGCAATGATTTTATATTTTCTTTCAGAGAGGTATTGAATAGCACTGGGTCAAGAACAGATCACAGAAAGACCCTGCTGTAAATGTCTCAGTGGAAGAGGTTTCCCCTGTTTACAATTACTTTTTGAGCTCTATCAGTAGACAGCTGAACACAAGGGAAATCTGACACACATATAACTTCTGAGACCATTTATAGCAGTGGGTAAAGATTAATACTGTTTCTGATTCAAAACAGGCTTACAGCTTTGCTGAAGTAATGTTTGGTACCAGTCCAGAGCTCTGTGCAGTTTGTAATTCATTCCAATCTTCACGCTCCTCTTACCAAAGCCAATTCTTCTATGGCTGATTAACATGAAATTGTTTCAGCGGAATGGGACTTAATTAGGGGTATAGTTAGTATGTATGCACACTGGGGTACAAAGTGTCCAGACAGTATTTGGTGGAGAGAGGGCAGAACATTACTCCTACAGGAAGATATTAATGTGATTCTCTCAATTAGAATATGTTCTGAGGAACCAAGTCATTGACAAATGATCCTGGGCAAAGAAACACTTTAGTGTACCTAGATTTCCAGAAAGCCTTTGAAAAGGTCCCTCATCAAAGGCTCTTAAATAAAGTAAGTTGCCATGGGACAAAAAGAAAGGCCCTCTCATGGACTGACAACTGGTTAAAAGACAGGAAACAAAGGGTAGGAATGAACTGTCAGTTTTCAGAATGGAAAGAGGTAACTAGTGGTGTCTTCCAAGGGTCTGTACTGGGACTAATCCTATTTATAAATAATTCGGAGAAAGGGGTAAACAGTGAGATGGCAAAATTTGCAGATGATACAAAACTGCTCAAGGTAGTTAAGAACAAAAGAATCTCACAAAACTAGGGGATTGGGCCACATAATGGTAAATGAATTGTAATGTTGATAAATGCAAAGTAATGCACATTAGAAAAAAAATAAACTCAACTATACATACAAAATGATGGGGACTAATTTAGCTACAACTACTCAAGAGAAAGATCTTGGAATCATTGTGGATAGTTCTCTGAAAACATCCACTTAATGTGCAGCGGCAGTCAAAAAAGCGAACAGAATGTTAGGAACCATTAAAAAAGGGATAGAGAATAAGGCAGAGAATATCTCATTGCTCTATATTAATCCATGTGTACAGATGTGGTCGCCTCATCTCAAAAAAGATATATTGGTGTTGGAAAAGGTTTAGAAAAGGGCAACAAAAATTATTAGGGGTTTGGAATGGGTCCAATATGAAGAGAGATTAAAAAGACTGGTGCTTTTCATTTTAGAAAAGAGAGATTAAAGGGGGGAGGGGGAAGGGGAAAGGGAGTATGATAGAGGTCTATAAGCCCTGGTCTACACTAGGGAGTTATTTTGAAATAACCCCCTTATTTAGAAATAAGAAGAAGAGTGTCCACACTACCAAGCCTGTCATTTTGAAATAACAAGCTGGTTATTTTGAAATTTGTATTCCTGCTTTCTTCAGGAAATAATACTATTTTGATTTTGTTATTTTGGTAGTTATTATTTTGGATTTAATTATTTTGAAATAATTTCCTAGCATGGATATTCCCTGAAATCATGACAGGTATGGAGAAAGTGAATAAGGAAAAATGATTTACTTGTTCCAATAACATAAGAATTAGGGGTCACCAAATGAAATTAATAGGTAGTAGGTTTAAAGTAAACAAAAGGAAGTTTTTTTTTCCACACAGGGCACAGTCAACCTGTTGAACTCCTTGCCAGAGGATGTTTCCAGGACTTTAAAAGGGTTCAAAAAAGAACTACAATAAATTCATGGAGGTTAGGTCCATCAATGGCTATTAGCCAGGATGGGTAGGAATGGTTCCCTAGCCTCTGTCAGAGGCTGGAAATGGATGACAGGAGAGAGATCATGTGATGATTACCTGTTCTGTTCACTCCCTGTGGATTATCTGGCATTGGCCACTGCTGGAAGACAGGATACTGGGCTAGCTGGACCTTTGGTCTGACCCAGGATGGCCATTCATATGCAGTTATGGCTCCACTCATCTCAGCAATTAATTCTCTATCCTTTGAAGTGAGAACTGCGTATACGTTTGGGAACACTGTTTTTAAAAAGAGATAAAACCATGAGTGGTGGGTGAAGCTAGGACTAGGGGAGGCAAGCCCCCAGGCCTGCCTCTCCCACCCAGGGCCCTGCCCCCCAGTCAAGATAAGCCCCCACATCGCAAGGGCGCATCTCTAGTTCCATCTCTTCCCGCCACCTCCCATGTAAGCCTCCTGCCACCGTAGGAGCAAACCTCCAGCCGCCTGCATGAGCCTCCCCAGACCCAGAACACGGGGAGGGTGGTTGAGACCACGTGCTTCCTCCCTAGCCCTGGAGCACAGGGAAAACAGGCATCTCCAGTCTCCTGACCTAGAGCACTGTCCCTGCATCCCCAGCCTAACCCTAAGCATAACTGAAGCCCGGGGCAGCCCAGGAGCTGCATTGAAGCAGGGGGCAATTTGGGGGCAGAGTTGGGCATGGCCACACCTGGCAGTTTGGGAAGGCATTGCCTTCCCTTGCGTCTTATACCAACTGCCCATGGGTAAAACTGAGTGCTTTGCTATGGACATTTGAACAATGAGGACATTTACTGGCTTTGCTTTTCTCACACTTCTAAGGGTACAATCACTTAGCTGATTTGTGCCCATCTAGGAACAGTGATTTGCTGTGGTAGAAATAATTAATTAAAATAGATTATTATGGTTTACAGGTGAATAGTTAGTGCTGGGATACATTTGCTGTTTATGTGACTTACTGAGATTAAATTACATAAAGCAGAGTATGTTGCTGTTTGTGAGTTTTTAGTCTTTCATGTGGCAAGGTTACCATTCTTAAGATCTATGAAAATATATAATTACTTAACAGACAGTTTTCTCATAAGACTATTTGCCATCTGAGTTGGACCTGCTAGATTATATAGTTAATAAAAAGCATTACGATCCCTTCATTCCTCCCAAATAAATGGCAGATTGAGTGTTTTAAGAGTAAATTTACTGTGTTTTCTTTTCCTTCTTTATACATATCATACCAATCTGAAAGCTTCCACAATGCTTGGAGAATTGATCTTGATGAGAAAATGCATCTCAAACAGGAAGATATGTTTGTACATGCATATCTCTTGCATGCAAAATAAAATAAAATAAAAACCAAAATCAAAGCAACGGTGCGAGTTATATTTTCTCTAGCTCCAATCAATGACTAAGAAGTAAAATTGCTAGCTATGAAGAGTTTGTCTCCTACCGGTTGCAAGACATACGAATGTCTCATTAAACAGGGATTCTGTATCTCTGGGAAAGAAAAAAATACCATGTGATGTGGCAGTTTCTATAGTGACATCTCTTTCATTTGAAAGCACAGTAAGCAGTTATGCCAAACCAGAGCAACTGACTGGGATGTTGGGAATTTTTTTAATTGAATATAAAGATTTCCTGCACTTGAATTGGAAGAGCCCCTCCCAGTGAAAGGCTCTTTGTTACAGACAAGAAAAGAAGCAGCAGCAACTCAACAGTGGCATGGAGAGCAGAAAATTAGAAAACTACCTTAACTGGCTTCTGGCTCATGATCTTTCATTTACTGCATTCACTTCATCTGGTTGTCAGTGGTACTGTTGCCGAACAGACACGCTCATCTGTGCTTCTCAAGACATTGAAACTATCTCTGATACCTTTCTTTACTCAGAAGTAAATCACTAAGCAAGATAATGTTCACAAAAGCAGCAGAGGTACACCATTATCTTTGCTTCTTCCTGAAAAATGTGTGGGGTTAGCGCTCTGTGAAGTCACTCAACACATAATTACACAAACCCCAGGAGATGCACACCCATAGTTTGAGACACTGAATCATTCCTTTAAAGCCCTTTGTGCTTCTCTAACATCCTTTTCCTTCTTTTCATAGCAATCTAGTGGCAACGTTTTAGCCTCTTGCTGTAAGAACTCTTACAGTGCAATGAGCAACATTGTATGGACTGAATCATACATCAGGTTTTCAGTAGATTTGATCAAAACATTTTGTTGAATGCTAATTAGAGAACTCTTGACAACGGCTCTCCCCTCCTCCACATTATGGCTGCTCCTAACAGCATGTTGGCACCATAGATCTGAACTGTAAAGAGAGATTCCCACATGGCTAACTGATAAACAGTCTGGGTTCAACTCTTCAACCTGGAACAAGAATAAACTAAGAAAAATAAACGTGAACCATGGGTGTAGACAGCATTATAATGAATTTCATGTGACTTCTAAATTATTATAGTTTAAAATATTTATTGACTAAGGTTGAGCAAATAAGTCAAGGCTGTATAATTTACTTGATTAATTTAGCTTTTTTTCTCCTCACACAATATTCATGAGAAGATCTTAATTTCCTGACATTTATTTGGATTTGCTCAGTTCAAATGTTGTGCACTTTTAAAAAAAAGTCTGTGGATTGGTTGTGAGCCTTTTCCTATCAGAATGCAGTTTCCACTGTTCAATGCTAAGTGAACTCAGATCATGTTTTCATTCACTGTTTGGATGAATGTAACCCATAATTAGAGAGCTGGGAGAGGCATAGCAGTTAAGAAGAGGCATTTGAGTTCTCAAATATATGAGATTAAACATTACTTTGCACAAGCAGTGTGTACATAAAACCAGATTGCTCAGAGATAATGGGAAAATGAACACAAAAGAGATGAGAGCATATTTCAACAAATATTTGGCGAAATGTTTTTGTACGCCTCTTTTAATTAAACTCTCTTAAAAACACGTGTACATGTTGACCATGAAATGTTCTTGGTGGTAACTACTTTTATGATTACTTTGAGATGTTCTGAAATTAAAATTGCACCTAATTTTGACGATATATTTCAGGATGGGCAGCCTGTTGTATTTATGAATAGTCATTTATGGAAGGAGATAGAAGCACTGAAATGGTTTTTTTAATTATTGAAATTAATGCACACAGTTCAGACATCATACTTCATAATGTCCATTCTAGAGCAGAATAGTTGTGCACTAGATTCTGACCTCAGCTATTTTATCCAGTGTAAATATAGTGACTCCCTTGAAGTTGATGTCATTACTGATAGTTTTATATGTGTGTAAATGAGATCAGAATGTGGCTCTTGTCACTGGAATAGAGAGAAGGTCTTGAAACATCCATATGTTAGCATACCCGAACTACAGGGAAAATGATCACATTTAAGAGTATGTAAAGGAGAAGAAGGACAGTCCAGTGAATTGGACACTGACTTGGGAGATATGGGGTCTAGTTCTTTTTCTGCCCCAGGCTTAGTGTATGCATACTGATCTGATTACACAGGTATCTCACAACACCTCACACTGATGCAGTTATACTAGTATAAAGCTGTCATAAATTGGTATGGTGTATCCCTTTTCAATACAGAAATAGATTATGCTGCTATAAGCACCTGTATGACACTGAGGGTGAAGGTCAGCAGTTGTTGCACCACTCTAAGTATACACAGATATAATTCAAATGTTACAACTGTGTGGTGTAGACGAACACTTAATCTCTCTATGCTTCAGCTCTTCCTCTGTAAAACTCTTCTCTACCTGACAGGGTTTTCATGGTCGATAACTACATTAAAGACTATGAGATGCTCTCATAGTGCAAGCCATATAAAATCAGTGGCAATAGCAAGAGAACTGAGTCTCAGGCCACATGAAATTCCTGTGTGACTTTAGGAAAGCCATTAAACCTCCCTTGGCTTCAACACCTCCCCTCCCCCTTCAAAATGGATGCAATAAAGATTCGCTATCTCAGAGGACTGTTTAAAAGTCTTAGAGGGGTAGCTGTGTTAGTCTATAACTTTAAAGAAACCACAGGTAGTCCTGTAGCAAGCTTAAACTCAAAATGCATAACATGAATGTGTTTAGCATTTATGGCCAGAGTTTTCAAAGGCATTTTCTGTTGGCCTAACTCTGCTCCCACTGAGTTTGGTGACAACAGAGTCAGGGCAATTTGGAGTGCTTCTGGAATTCCCACCTGAAGATGCTATTTTAACGCAAAGCATTAGTATTAACAGATTGAGCTTTTACTAGCAAGCAGATGTGTAGAATGGCACCGTTGCTATGACTTTTATACTATTAGGCTGTGTCTACATTGGCACCCTTTTCCGTAAAAGGGATGCTAATGAGACACTTCGGAATTGCAAATGCCGCGGGGGATTTAAATATCCCCTGCCGCATTTGCATGAACATGGCTGCCGCTTTTTTCCGGCTCGGGGTTTTGCCGGAGAAAAGCGCCAGTCTAGACGGGATCTTGCGGAAAATAAACCCTTTTCCAGAAGATCCCTTATTCCTACTTTCAAGTAAGGTATCTTCCGGAAAAGGGTTTATTTTCCGCAAGATCCCGTCTAGACTGGCGCTTTTCTCCGGCAAAACCCCGAGCTGTAAAAAAGCGGCAGCCATGCTCATGCAAATGCCGCGGGGGATACTTAAATCCCCCACGGCATTTGCAATTCTGAAGTGTCTCATTAGCATCCCTTTTATGGAAAAGGGTGCCAATGTAGACACAGCCATTGACACAGACTGTGATACCTTAAAGACTAACAGATTTATTTGGACATTAAGCTTTTGTGGGTAAAAACTACTGCATCAGATGCATCTCATGAAGTGGTTTTTACCCACAAAAGCTTATGCTCAAATAATTCTGTTAGTCTTTAAGGTGCCACAAGACTCCTTGTTGGTTTTGCAGATACAGACGAACATGGGTAGCCCTCTGAGACAGAAAGTCTATAAGTAGTTAATTTAATTAAAAATTGCCTGGCTGTATATTTGCCAAGCATGATATATATAGAAATCAAGTTTGTAACAGAAATGCAAGTGTTTTTAAAATAAAAGTAATGCGATTTATTGAAATGTTTACCTAATGAGTTTACATTAGCATTGATGTATTTACTAGTAGGGAGGGGGAAGAATTCAAGTTTAATAAAAAATTGTACATGAAAAATGCTGTGTGGGAAATAGTGTTTTATGTCTTTTGAAAATGATTTGTTGTAAATCCAAAGGGCCTTACAGAACACATACTGTTACAGGCCTTGCTGTTACTACTCATTTGACTGCTCTCACTGCTCCTCAGGAGAAAGCTGCTGTCTCAGCATTTTCTGAAGCTGTAGTGAGTCAGTTTCTGGCTTGTTTCCTCTATGAACTCAACAAGGGTCCCTCCCTGCACAGCACCCTATCACTGACTGTATTGTTCAGGCAAATTATGGATTTGATTTAATTTTCATTTTGCTATTTGATTGCAGCTACACTAATGACAAATGCAGGCATCCTGAACACAAAGGAAGAAGTAAAGCTTTTATGGTTACTATTTAAAAATCTGTCTGGGTCTATATTCCATCGTGGAGAAACTACCTCGACAACTGCTTTATTGTAATGTCTTGCATCCTTTTTTTTCTATCTGTGCATATGTTATTCTCTCAATGAAGTCTTATTTTCACAGCCCCCAACTGAAGAACTCTGCTTCCTTTGTCTCCACATTTTGTATGATGGAATCCTTAGTCATTAACAAAGCTCAGCCAAACAAAGTGGAAAAGCAAAATTACTTTGTTATATTTATAGTTATTATTTAACATTTGTGTATATATACTGCTCTAGATATATATAGTGCTTTACAAAGAGAATAAACCTCCCTGCCAAAAGGAGATTATAAACTAGACTAAATATCGAAGGACACAGGAAAGATTGTGTTAGGCCAGGGCAAAAGAGGAATGTATCCATGTCTACTACAATGGGTCCCACAGTTAGAGTCTTTGAGTTAGAGGTGCATGTTTACAGTTGTATAATATGGAAGACAGGAGAGATTCCAGAGGAATGGAAAAGAGGCAAATATATTGCTAATCTATAAAAAGGGAAATAAGGACAACCCATGGAATTACAGACTAATCACCTTAACTTCAGTATCTGAAAAGAAAATGGAGCAAATAATTAAGGAATTTGCAAACACCTAAGACAATAATAAGGTGAAAAGTAGCAGACAGCATGGATTTGTCATGTCAAACTAACCTAATAGCTGTCTTTGATTGGGTAACAACCCTTGTGGATAGGGGGAAGCAGTAGATGTGGTATATCTTGACTTTAGTAAGGCTTTTAATACTGTCTCACATGACATTCTCATAAACCAGGGAAATACAATCTAGATGGAGCTACTATAATGTGGTTGAAAAACCATTCGCAGAGAGTAGTTATCAGTGACTCACAGTCAAGCTGGAAAGAGACTCACAGGGATCCATTTTGGGTCCAATTCTATTCAATATTTTCATCAATGATTTAAATAATGGTATAGAGAGTATACTTATAAAATTTGTGGCTATCAAGTGGGGAGGGGTTGCAAGTGCTTTGGAGGATAGGATTATAATTCAAAGTGATCTGCACAAACTGGAGAAATGGTCTGAAGTAAATAAGATGAAATTCAATAAGAACAAATGCAAAGTACTCCACTTAGGAAGGCACAGTCAGTTTCAGACATACACAATGGGAAATGACTGCCTAGGAAATAGTAGTGTGGAAAGAGATCTGGGGGTCATAAAGGACCGACCACAAGCTAAATATTAGTCAATGGGGTGACCCAGTTGCAAATAAAAGCAAACATTGTGGGATGCATTATCAGGAGTGTTATAAGCAAGACACACGAAATAATTCTGCTCTACTCCACACTGATTAGGCCTCAGCTGGAGTATTGTGTCCAGTTGTGGCACCCACATTTCAGGAAAGATGTGGACAAAGTGGAGAAGGTCCAGAGAAGAGCAACAAAAATGATTTAAAGGTCTAGGAAATATGACTTGAGAGAAGGCTGAAAAAACTGGATTTGTTTAGTTTGGAGAAAAAGAAAACAGAAGGTAAATAACAGTTTTCAAATACCTAAAAGTTCGTTACAAGGTAACGGAGGAGGGAGAAAAATTGTTCTCCTTAACCTCTGATGATAGGACAAGAAGCAATAGGCTAAAACTGCAGCAAGGGAAGTTTAGGTTGGACATTAGGGAAAACTTCCTAACTGTCAGGGTGGTTAAGCACTGCAATAAATTACCCAGGGAGATTCCACAATCTCCATCATTGAAATAGGTTAGACCAGAGATGGCAAATATGGCCCACAGGCTGGATCCTGTCTGCAAAAGTTAGCCCCTGGAGGGCACCCACACCACCATATTTACTTGCGCCTCCACAGGTCTGGGTAATAACCACTCCCATTGGCCATGAATTGCTCTTCTGGCCAATGGGAGCTGAAATCCCCCGTACCTGTGGAGGCGCAGATAAATATAGCAGCAGTGGCCCATGAGGTGCTAACCCTAGTGAACCACCATTGTTTTATTGCCCACCCTTGGGTTAGACAAACACCTGTCAGGGTGGTCTAGAGAATACTTAGCCCTGCCATGAGTTAAGGGGATGAGACTAAATGACCTCTCAAGGCCCCTTCCAGTCCTGTGATTCTGTGTCTACTTGTTGAGCATTCATTAGAAAAACACTTTTGGGTACAGTGAGCAGCATTGTGTCATTGCCATCTTGAGCTAACAGCTACATTGTGTTGTTCCACTTACCCAAGTGACTCGGTCAAACCATAAAGTGATAAAAGACCTAGAACAGAGGAAGAAGCAATCACAAGGATTAATTGGTGGTGTTACTTATTTTAAGGTTGAAATGAGCCTGAGCCTAAAGCTGAGTTCCAAACATCTGTGAATTCTGGGGCTATACTCTATTTTAGGTTTGCAGGGAAGCAGTTTGCACTGAGGCTGTTTTTGGGGCTGATCAAATTATGCTTGGTATAGGGCCAACTGGACAGAACAAAAATGTTTGTTCTTCTTAGGTTTCCAGGCCCCAAAAACCTTGCACTTACACTGGCCCCCAAAAGTCTTCTGTGGTAGCCCAACCACCGGAGGACAGCACATTCCATTCAGACCCTCATAGTGAAGATTATGGATGGGGTGAGTGGTGGTTCTGTCTTCTGGAATTCCTTTACACCCAAAGAATCCCCCAGTTGGTCATTTAGATATAAGGATGCAATGTTCCTATGATAACAAGTGTGTGGTAGGAAACACAATTGCATGTCCTAGAAGTAGTTTGGTAAACTCAGTTGTGGTTGGTGTAGGCAAACATACTTCCACTTTATACACTTGTGCAGTCATAGTTTGACACCCATCTAATGAATGCATCATGGGAGGCTGTGTGTATGGTGGTGGTGGTGTGTGTTTTTGCAAATCGGCAGCAATTGTCTCTGAGTATGTGCCAGCCGGTCTATTTGGCCTATGTTAGAAAAAGAAACTTTGATGAGAAAAGTCTGCATTTAATATTTACATTGTGCAAACAGTTTCTGAAAATTAGCAGCAATGTTTCATGGCTAATGCTGAATAACTTCTTTATGAGTTTGCCATTTATTTTTTTAATGAGAGAGGAATCTTGAGGTTCATTTTTCTGCTAGTGATTTTGATGGATATGAGTGGTATTGTGTTGATAGGCATATCTGTCCTCTGCTAACTAAAAACCATGAATAGTTCTGATAAATTATAGCAATACAAAAATTAGCTGACTTAAAGGGAAAAATTCAGATTTGAAATATTAGTGGTTAGAGAGAACCGCATGGAACAGTTTCTCTATTGGAAGCAATGAAATGAAGTAAGTTCATACTTTCTCTCTAAAGACACTGACAGAAATTTCTAATGATAAACAAATGTGAATTATAAGCAGAGAGGGACTCATGTTGCAAAACTTGGATCTACTCTTCAGATCTAGGCTCTTGGGCCACTCCTTAATAAAAATTAAAATCTGATGGAGGAGAGAAGAGGAAAGGCCCTCAGAGTAACAGATTCTTTGGCCCTGCCTTTGCTCTCCTCCTGAGCAGCTGTAGGTTCTGCACTGCACATGGGTTTACACCCTGGCGGTCTCCCAAATTCTATCCCTGCCTTGCATAGTAAAATTAGTGGACCCAGCTGTGAGGGAAGGGGATAGACTTTGCCCCTTAGTAAATTATGATGTATAATATAAAGAATTTTTGTTTGTTTGTCTATTTGCCTTGGGGGGAAAGAAAATTGTTTTAAACAATTCTAATAAAAGGCCCAATTCCTACATGAGTTCTTTTGAATCTAGCCAACTCCTTATGGGAGTAATGATTTGCAGAAGCAGGCCTCAATATGGCAGATAATTTTTTTTATTGATCAACGATCAATCTCCTCCCCCACCCCAACTGCTTTACAATAGTCACTGTGATTTATGACACTAAATGTTATCCACAGCTCTGGTAAGAACACAATTAAAACAAACCTACAGGACTTAGTTAAATTTGTACTGGCATGTCCTCCATTCTATGTTCTTAAAAAAAAAAAAATGTCTGCTATTGTTTCTTCTGGCTGAATGGCAATGGACCCAGTCCTGGGATCTTTAATCTGGCAAAACTCCCTTTGGGGTTCAACAGTGTTTGACTCATTACAGACTGCAGAATGGCTGGATACGGTGTGGGGGAATTATTCTGTCAACTGACATGAGTACTTGTACTGGATGCTCTGCCTATACCAGTGTTTCCCGATTTTATTAGGCCATGGAACCCTTTGGCAAGCAAAAAAAAAAAGCCCTGCCAGAATTGGTTGAGCAAAAAAACCTACAAAATACTCTGTCTCTTTAAGAGGGGGCGGGGCAATGCCGTGTTCTCACGGAACCCTTACTTTCACTTAGTGGAACCCCAGGGAAACCAATTGGGAAACACTGGCCTATACTAATATTCAATTAGATTTCATTGACTCTCCAATATGCCAGATCATAGCTTAGGATGATAAGTCCTGCTAAGACTAAAAATGACACTGATCTTCATTCAGCATATTTATTTGGCTTTTTTTTTTTAATTTCTTCAGAGATATGCACTGATCATGTGAACTGTGAAAGAAAGGAGAGTGAGGCTTCTAAGCAATTATATCCCTCATTAAAGAGCAAGGCACATTTGCCAAACCAGGTGTGAAGTAATCAGGACCAAAGTCCTAAATAAAGGGGGAAGGGGAGAATGAAATATCTACACATTTTTGCCATTCTGCTGTGTTATAAATAAATAACTGGCGTTGACAATTTTGATTAAAGCTCTTCCCTGAGAGCAGAAGGTATAGCTCTACAATTGAAACCAGAGATCAACCCTCTGTTACTACTCTCAAATCACCTGGGTAGTACAATTCCTTTCATTGACCTTTCATCTTACTGTAGTCTTCCGTGCTGTCTGCCCACCATGAAATTTTACACAGTAAAATTTTACACAGAATCTTGTTTTATGATAAGCTGCAGAATCATAATGGCAATGCAATGCTATCTGTGCTGGTATCTGCAGGGCCTGGAGTTCAAAATAATAAATCCATGCTTCATTACTAATGCTGCTAGAGAGGAAATGTCTGTGACCAGCTGTCACTGACAAAATATTCTGCAACAAGTTTAATGCAGTTCAAAATGAGAACTTGCCATGACTAGATGTCGGCAGTGGCAAATCTGTAATAGCAGCTACACAGCAAGAGACCAAGGACCAAAATGGAAGTCTGTTCTTAATTTTCTGGGAGCTTGAGGGAAATCCTTTGTTTCCAAATTAGAAAACAGAGAAACACATCATTAAATTTTAACACTATACTCCCATAAAAAGGAAAGAGCTAAAGGAAATTGGACAAGTGATTGATGTAGGTTTGGTACATCTCAATTGTATTAATCCAGCAAGACGGCTGGCGAGCATACCACATTCAGTCAATGCTATTTGAATTAACTTCTCAACATAGTACCTGCAACAATAGTGGGGCATGGATGATGTTGCCAGGGGAGGAAGCAATGCTGATAGATGTCCTGAGCATGCAGACTGTATGGTTTCCTTTCATATTGCAAGATTTTTCTGCCTTCTCTTGGGGGTGTCTCTCTCCAATTCTGAAAGGAAATTGTATTGATTGTTGGAATATCACATTTGAGAGAGCTGCCATTTCCAGTTAATGCAACATAAATCTGAACCTGGGATATTTATGATAGCTTTTTAGATACAGATGTCTGCCCAGAAATGTATGGTCAATGCAATGACCAAAAAAGAGGAAAAAAAATTCAGCTGTAATGGAAAGGCCAAGAAATACATTTTAGAGCTCGAGAATGGTTTCATTATATAGTAAGTTTGGTTATTAAATGCACTGATCAGATATATACAATTTTCTTAGAGAAGTAAATGGCTTTTTGTTTAATTTTAACTTGATCTACAAGGAATCCTGTCTCTTAAAATTGATAAGAGAATGGAAAGATTTATACAATGTACAATTAACCCCTGAAAATTGCTGCCAAAAGATATCATTGCGTTCAATAACTTGTTTGAAATCAATATGATCAAGCACTTAGATATGTAATACATACATTATATTTGGATAAAAATGTATAAGTGATAGAAACAGGGGCAACTGATGAGAAGGAACCTGGGAGGCTAGCAGCCATGGGACTACACTCCAGGCCCTGCCTATCATCATCCATGCTTTATCCCTCCCTATCCTTGTTTCACCCTCACCAGCCTGTACCCTGCCCTTGCTCTGCCCATGCCCCATTTCTTCCCCCAATCAAGGCAGCCCTGGGGAATAGTAGGACCAGGGATTCCTCCCCTCCACACTCACCAGCAATGGCAGGGGAAGTGGAGTAATGTGACCCCAGCTTGCTCTGCTCCTCCAGCTGTGTCACTCTGCTTCCTGGTGAATACAGGCGTGGTCCCAGCCCTTTCCCTGAGTGATGCACTTGGAAAACAGTGAGCTGGGGACATGTGTTGCTCCACTTTCCACACCACTGCCTGTGAGTGTGGGGCAGGCTGGACCTCTGCAGTGGGCACCAGCCCCTCCCTGCTAGTCCCTCCACCAGCTGCTGACCAGCCCTTTGCCCCACTCACCCATGGCATTTGGGGGGAGTCATGTGACCCCTTATATTCCCCCCCAAGCATCACCCGTGGATTAAAAACATTTCAGGACACAGAATCATGGAAATGCAGTGCTGAAAGGGACCTTGAGAAGTCGTCAAATCTAGCCCCCTGGCCAGTGATAGGACCAAGGAAACATAGACTATCTCTGACAGATATTTGTCCAACCTCTTCTCCGATGATGGGGATTCTACACTGTGACACTATGCATCCATATTTGTCATGGAAATATGTTTTTGAATATGCGTAATTGGAATATTCCTTACGCAAAATAGGGCAAGTAACTTATCATTCAAGAGCTTGCAAGCCCCTGAATATGTATATTTTGTTTGTGTGCATGTATCTTTCTTTTATGTGAAGTTAGAAATTTGAAGTGTAAACCTGCTTATTAATCTGAGTCTTCTGGTGAAAGCCATTAGTGGTACTTAAGTAACTTAATAGCCTGGTGCTTAAGGCACTGATATTTAAATAGTTTTGTTTTTCCTGTAAGCCCAAACTATGGTTGTTCCTACAAAGACAGGTTGCTATGCCACCTGGTGCTGGAATCCATCTTGAATTTTTTTCCATTGGGGTGGAGAGGATGGAACAAATAGTTCCTGTCCTGGGGAAATTCTATTTAAAGGATGAGTAGCAAACTATGAGGGTCTTCAGCTGACTTCACAAACCACTTCTCTGCACAAGAAAAAGACCTGGAAACAAAGAACACTAACGAAGGGAGAAGCTGTTAGGCCTGGGTGAGAGAAAAGATCAGCTCTGGCTTGAAACAATGTAACAGAAAAAGGATTAGGTTTTGAAAATATGACTTGTAGCAATTTCTCTTAGTGTATTAGGCTTAGCTGGCAATTTTTGTTTATTTTAGCTTAGTAACTTAATTTGATCAGTCTGTCACCACTTGCAATCACTTAAATCCTAGTTTTTATACTTAATAAAATCACTTTTGCTTATTAGTAAGCCCGGTGTAAATAATTATTACCTGGTGGGAGAGCAACCACTGTGCATATCTCTTTCATTGATAAAGATGGAGAACTTATTAGCATTTATCTGGGGTTTTGGTGCTATTTGGGGCTATGATCCTGAGTGATAACAAGTCCCTGTTGCTGAGCCCTCCTGGAGCTGTTATCAGCATCTGTGTTGCTCTGCTGGAGGGCTGGTACCCTGACCCTGTGCCTTTGCTTGGGGATGTGGTATGATTGGTGACAGTCTCAAGGGGAGCTCTATGATTCAACCCATCACACTACTTACAAAGCCTATTCCTTTAGAGATGGAAAAAGTTTTTCCTCCTAATATCTAATGTTAATTTGCCTTCCTGCAGACTAAATGTGTTTATAATTTTCTGGTTCTTTTTGTCCCCCTCTTTTTAAAGATAGGTGCTACATTCTCTAGGATTTCACCTATCTCCATGAGTTATTGAAGATAAATGCTAATGATAATGGTTCTGAGAGTGCTTCAGCTAGTTCCTTAAGTATCCTAGGATGAATCCCATTGAGCCCTGCTGTCTTGCATGCATCTAATTTATCTGAATAGTCTTCAACCTGCTGTCCTTATTTTGACTTGTGTTCCTTTCCCTTGATCATGGGCAGCTGGTGAAGCTTCCACTTGGGGAGGCAGTAGCTTCTCAGCCCAAGCCCTGCCACCTTCCCAGCCCAGGCTCTGCCCCCTTCCTACTGTCTCCCTCCTTTCTTCCCTGTGCATTCTATGCCCTTGCTCACTGTGTGTTTGTTCCTTTCCAGTCAAATCCCTGAACCCAAGCAAAGTACTTTTGAAAAAACCCTCCATTTTCCTGCAATTTATTTCACTATAAAATGGAACATGTTTTGTACCATGTGCAAGATATGCAGAAGGTACCTAATTAGTAACACTAAATTTGGGAATAAGAAATGTCACTCACAGGTTTATTGGATATCCTCATAGCTGGCATGCAAATGCCCCAAACTACTCTCATTGATCATGGGGGACACAGAATGGCAAGCACCTGTTAAAGCTAATTGAGAAATCTCTGTCCTTTCTTCACACACTCAAACAAGGTGTTAGGCTTTGCCCTGAGCTGGCATTTGCCCCCTGAGAGGAAGAAGATGGCTAGAATCAGATTGCAAATGTTGCAACTTCATTTTCACTTCTTCACACAAGCGAGTGAGGGCTTCTTTTGTTGATTATTTCAATAGCAGTAAGCATCTCAGACCATGAATAAGAATTGCCAAAGGACATTCCAGTAAAATACAGGCTGGCTGCTGCTTTTAACCCATTCAGCTCACAGAATCAAAAAAAGTAAAATGTCCCACTGAGGCAGCATGATGGTGCCAGTTTTATGTATCAGAGTAGTAGACCCAATATCCCCAGGGGTGAAGGAACCAAATCCCCAACCCTGTTCTGAGCAGGCAAATATAATCTCTCAACCACTGAAAAGAGCTAAGACTGAAAAGAGTTAAGACCTATCCTATCAACTTCTCTCTTCCATGCCACCTCATTTCTCCTTCCTGTCCCCCTTTTCTTGCCTGCACAGCCCTCTCTCCCCACACTTCCATTGCTCAAAATCACTGCCCTTCCCAGCCAAGAACTCAATTGCTCTTACCATCACAGAATTTGAACAAGTGTAAAAAAAACCAAACAGAAAAAACAAAACAAAGAAATTGCCCTGGCTAAGGCCACTGCTTACCTGTGGGAAATCTCTGAAGAGCTCCTCTGGCCCAGGTGAAGGGGGATCCATTCCTCCTGGCCATTTGTTGTTCACCTCAAAAAAGATATTTTGGCCTTGGAAAGGGTTCAGAAAAGGGCAACTAAAATGATTAGGGGTTTGGAACGGGTCCCATATGAAGAGAGGTTAAAGCAACTAGGACTTTTCAGTTTAGAATGGAGGAGACTGAGGGGGGATATGATAGAGGTATATAAAATCATGAGTGGTGTGAGAGGGCGAATAAAGAAAAGTTATTTATTAGTTCCCATAATAGAAGAGCTAGAGGACACCAAATGAAATTAATGGGGAGGAGGTTTAAAACTAATAAAAGAAAATTCTTCTTCACACAGCATGTAGTCAACCTGTGGAACTCCTTGCCAGAGAAGGCTGTGAAGTCTAGGACTATAACAGAGTTTAAAGAGAAGCTAGATTATTTCATGGAGGTTAGGTCCATAAAAGGCTATTAGCCAAGGGATAGAAATGGTGCCCCTGGCCTCTGTTTGTCAGAGGCTGGAGAGGGATGGCAGGAGACAAATCACTTGATCATTGTCTTTGGTCCACTCTCTCTGGGGCACCTGGTGCTGGCCACTGTCGGCAAACCGGCTACTGGACGAGATGGACCTTTGGTCTGACCCAGTACGGCCGTTTTTATGTTCTTATGTTCTGCCCAGTTCCTCTTAGCAGGCCAGCACAGGGTATTTGCTGCCACAAATGATCCAGACCTCCCTGCAGCATCCTGAGGGTATGTCTATACTGCAACATCATTTTGAGATACCAAAGTATCCTGAAATAGCTATTCCGCATCTTCACAGCAAGCCTGTTATTTCAGGCTCGCTATTCTAATGTCCCTGTAAACCTCATTCTATGAGGAGTAAGGGACATTTCAGAATAGCGCTTTCACTACCTGCTTTCACAACCTGCCCCAGCCTATTCTGGCAAATTGCTTCCGCATCACACAATGGGAGGAGGAGTCATCCCATAAAGTCCCAAATTGAAATTCTCCTGTAATCCAGAAGCAGTGGCTACTGCATGAATAATACAGAAATATTTTGAAATTGTAAAAAATACTTTGCAAAATTGCACTTCTCACCACTTTCCATCAGATGACATCTAACTAAAACACCTAACTAAAACCAATGAATTTACACAAACTCCTGTGAGGCAGGCAGGCAAGTACTATTATTATCTCTTTTTTTGTATGGAAAAACTGAGGCACAGGACAATAAGGTTCCTTAACGACTTTGTTTGTTTTTTAATCAGGGAAAAACTGTCCTTGAGATCAAGCCTTAAAACTCCCTTGGGTCTAATATCACAATGGAAGTCTGTGACAAGAAGGCCATTGAGAAAACCCCTTATCTTCACATTTCTAGAAGAGGGGAGCACAAGCCACTGGTTGCATTGAGGTGGGGAGATCACCTGAAAGCCCAGCTTCCTCCAGGACAGGAACTCCACTGTGAGACTGTACCTGACCGTAACTTGGTGTAAGGCAGAGGTGGGCAAAAGCCTCTCAGCGGGCCAAATTGGCTTGCCTTGGGATTTGATCCGGCCCATGAGGCTATTCCAGGCACGCCCCCTAAGAGGTGTCTGCTGTGAGGGAAGGAGCTCAGCTCAGCTCTGTTCCTCCTCCCCCCACTGGAGAGGAGGCAGTGCTGCGGCTGAGGTTCCTCAAAAAGACCAGCCCCAGAGGCGCCACTTCTTGATTTTTCAGGTCACCAAAGAGTTCCTTATGCAAAAATATTGGTATTTTACTAGTCATCTTCTCTTTCCTTCACATCAGGATAGTTTGCAGTTGTGCCTTCAATATTCCCTCCTTGAGAGACTGGGAGCTCTCTTGACCTCTTTCTGCACTTTAGATAGACCTAATTTGCATGTACAACTGTGTGAACAAATGCAGACAAGCAGTTACTATACAAGCTCACTTTTAAATATGTAAAAATTTGATTTTTAACCTGTCATTTCAAGGTGCTCTCATGTAGTGCTACAATAACGGAAGAACTACAAAAATCTGAGAATATAATGAAGTTCTTCTTCAGATTACCTCCAATAACCTTTATTTTAATTTAAATTTTAGTTAAATTTTAAAATTTCCTTGGTGATCTAAGAGCAAATTTGTTCTGGCTCGGAGTAGGCTTTCTAATCTCCTACAGTTCTTATTTTCTATCATTTTTTTTTCTTTTAAATGACCTTATACAGGGGATTACAAAGCAACTTTCTACTGATGCCAGCCCCACGTGATTCAACCCTTCCTACTGACAGTCTGCAGACAAAGGCATTCATTCTCAGTAAAGGTCATAAGTTAAAAGGAACCAGGAAGGCTATAAAATACCATGTACAGTATCTGAACCTCTGCGACAGAAGATACAGAACAGATATTGGTAATGTAAATACTGGAAGCAAGCCCAGATGATAAAGCTTAAAAAAGCAGTTTTTCAATTAGCACCTCTGCAGAACCATGAGAAAGACTTTAAGCCTGTCAGTGTCTGTTGTATCATAATGGTTTGAAACCACAATGGCAGAGATTCTTACTTAGAAGGGACATCTTTCATCTGTGCGCCTTCTGGGGACAACAAAAAGCACCAGGCTTCCCCATGCTTGCCTCTCCCCTCAGAGAGACTTTAAACAGGGAGACAGCTCAGATGGGCAGCAAAAATATATTTGGCATAACAGGTGATGAGTGGGAGAGTTTTCAAGCTAGTTACTTGGAAAACTGGCTCCAGTCCTGATTATCCGAATTTGCTATGACTGGCATTTTCTTAATTTTAGTCTAGAGCTCATCTGCTTTTTATCAAGAAGGGAATCTTGCATGGTGCTGCAAATATTTGATGAGTTAGGTGTCCCAAATAGAGCTGTTTTTATTTAAAAAAGTACTATCTTTCCATTCTGCTCTCCAAAAATAGTAGTTTCTCCAGTGTCTTTCAGTTGGGTTAGCAGTAGTTTGAATTTCCTTCAAAATACTTTAACGTGGAAATGTTAAACTCACTATCTCAATGCTTTAATTATAGCCTGGCTTCAGTGAGGGAGATTCATTTAAAGTGCACATTCTGAAATAAATATGATAGCAGTCTTTGCCTCTCTCTGCGCTTGTACACTTCTACCTAGGAACTGAAATCTGCTATCATCAAAGGTCAAAGCATGAATGAGCTTCAAACTGCTCTTTGATTTCTTATGTTCATATGTTGTGCCTGCATCCACTTGTACATGCAAAACATAGCCTTTATCTATATGCGCATAAAAGAAAAATAGTAGGGCTGTAACATGCCTACCTAAATTGCACACACAAATACCCTTTACATATAGAAACACAGGTTTCACACAGTTTCATGTATGGTTTTGGTGGTCTAGATTTAGGGGCTACCGCTGAAAACATCCTCTAAGCATATAGATTTGTAGAAGCAGCTGACACTACACAGGATTAATGACGTATGCTTGATAAAATTAAATTGAGAGCTTTCAGTGAGAGGCATTAAAACCTCAACACCTGCTACAGGACAATGACTACTGTATTTTGTATACTATTCTATGCATCAATGTTATTGTAGACTTAGGGATAGCAAATATTGAGTTTTTAATGCCACTATGTAGCAATAAAAGATTTTGGTTTCAGGGTTAGAAAATGGTACTTCCTGAGCCAAGTGGGAAGTATCAACAGTAAATGAAGAGAATGAATATTTTGAAAGTCTGGAGCAGAAATCTGAGTGACATATCTGTCACTTTTATGCTAATCTCCCATCCTATTCTCTTCAGTAGAAATTCCCTGTGCAGGATAAGGTTGCCAACTTTCTGAGTACAGAAAACTGAACACCCTGGCAGTTCCCCTACCCTGGGACCTTCCGGGGCCCCACTCCAGCCCTGAGAGGCCCTGCTCCTGCTAACCCCATCCCTCATACATCTTTGTTCTTTCTCACTCTCACTCACTTTTTTTCACTGAGCAGTGGGTTGCATCTCCCCCTACGATGTAGAACAAGATCAAGAGTTGCTGAGTGCTACAAAAAGCAGCAAGAATGCCTCTAATGAATATAGGTGAGAACTGATTCTTAATAAATAAATTAAATATCAATAACAAAAGGGGTTGGATGGGCTAAGGAAACATTCCCTTATTTTTTAAATATGCAGATATGTTTATGGACTGAGCCGTCAATGGATGGATCTCAGACTTTGCCAATCATTGATTGGCAAATCCACTTACAGATGTCACATAAAAATCCACCATCAGTGAGTGCTGTACCCTCTTTTTGGATCCTAGACTGTTCTTTTAATGTCTGGATATGTTGATTGTCAAAGTGCTTATCCTGGCAGTAAACTATTGTACAGGCTCTCATTCTGTCCTGAGCTATGATTTCCAGGTCATCAGGAGATATGATGCATGACTTCATGTTGGCTTTTAAGATATTTTTATCATGATTATACTGACCACCAATATGTTGGAAATACAATGTTGGCAAACCTACACATAGGTGACAAAGCAGAACTTTCTGCAGTGTTTCTGGCAAAGACTCATTTAATGGTAGCAGCAAGTACATAGGGTCCTAATGCATCCAAAGACACTTGATATTAAAGTCTTCTGATTCTTCAGTACCAACATTTTGGAAGACCATAACCAGTTTCAGGCCATGTCCATCGTGCCATCATTTTGCACTAGGGTTGCTAGGCATCCAGGTTTTGACTGGAATGCCCAATCCAGGGACCCTTGCAGCTCCAGACAGCTGACCAAGCCATTAAGAGTCTGTTTGGCATGTCCCTCCAGCTTCTAGGTTCAAGGGCAGCCAAGGGGACTCTATGTACTCCTCCTGCTCATGCTGTAGGTGGCACCCTGAGCACCAGCAGGATGTGGGAGAGAAATTGGGCTCTAGGTGGCACTTATTTCAGGTGATTCCCAAGGAGTGGGAATATTTCCCTCTGGCTCCTATGCACAAGAGTAGTCAGGGGACTCTATGTGTTGTCCCTGCCTGCAAGCACCGTCCTTTCCTTCAGGCACCACCCTGCATCTCCCATTGGCTGTGGTTGTACTTCAGTGCATACAGATATAAGTAACTTTTAATGCAGGGAGAGGAGTCTGAGTATGACTTTAAAAAGACGTTGCAGGAAAAGGGGCTCAGCCTGTCTTTACTGTTTCCAGACAAGTTTTTTAAGGGCTGATTGGTGTGCACTGTACATTCCCTTGAGAAAGAGAACTCTTGTTTACAGAGAGCTGGTGTCACTGCAAATGCCAAGTCAGACTGAGGCTCTTTGCTTCTCATTGGTATGTTTTTCCAATGTGTCCAAAAAAGCTATCTAGCTAATAGCCTGGATTAAAGGCTAGTTTGGTGTTGGTGGGGGAGCTGTTCTCTAAACAGTTTTTTAAACTACAGGTAGTGGTGCTGTAGATTAGAGAGACTTGCATTTCCCCCTGTACCACAGAACTGATTGACTATATTGTGTTTTTTTAATTAGACTATTTTATTAAAAGTTGACTGTAGTAAACAAACTTCAGCTATTAAACCTGAGAATCAAACAGTAATCAAATAGTATATACAGTGTAAAGTAAATGTAACACTTTTTTATTTAAAAAAATCTGTCATTCAGGAGAAAAAACTCATAGATAAAGGGAACAGTAGTACAGAAGGGCAAATTTGTTTTGGCTGACTTTGAACAGTAAAAAATTGTGGGTTCAAAAATCTGTCAGACACAAATGTTGATGGGATGACATCCTGCCTACAGTATGGAAGACTGTAAAAGGTGCAGAGAGGAAAACAATCCAGTGAAGAGAGAGGGTCAAAATTAGAGCAGAAAGGGAAAACAAATGCAGAAAGGCTGTGAAGGGGCAGTGGAGGGAGTGGGGGAAAACTTACAAATGCAAAAATAAAGAGAGTGGGGCAGTTTATTCCTTCATGCAAAAAAAGCCCAAGAGGCTACAGGAATGGAGGGGATCAGAAGCACCAGTGTTGTGCTCATCCCCCATTCCATCCCAGGCCTCACCCCCACTCTATCCCTTTCCCAAGTCCTAATCCCTGCCTCTTTCTGCCCCAGATGATTATGCTTATCGGCTGCATCTAGACTGGCAAGTTTTTCCACAAAAGCAGTTGCTTTTGCAGAAACACTTCCCAGCTGTCTACACTGGCCGCTTGAATTTGTGCAAGAACACTGATGATCTCATGTAAGATTGTCAGTGTTCTTGCGCAAATACTATGCTGCTCCCGCTTGGACAAAAGCCCTCTTGCACAAATGCTTTTGCGCAAGAGGGCCAGTGTAGACAGCTAAAAACTGTTTTGCACAAAAAAGCCCTGATGGCGAAAATAGAGATCGGGGCTTTCTTGCGCAAAACCGCCTCTAGATTGGCATGGACGCTTTTCCGCAAAAAGTGCTTTTGCGCAAAAGTGTCCGTGCCAATCTAGACGCTCTTTTCCGCAAATGCTTTTAACGGAAAAACTTTTCCGTTGAAAGCATTTGCGGAAAATCATGCCGGTCTAGACGTAGCCATACTGTACTAAATTAACAAACAAATGGGCAGCATGGGCTCTGACTTACACCAGAGTGAATCTTGGTGACATCAAAGGGGTGGCGTGAAATGTAAGATCAAGGCAGTATTTGGTGTCAAATATTATCTCTAAATAAAAAACAAAACAAAAAAAGGGTGGGGGGGGGAGGATCTGATCTTGCAAATAGTGTTCAGACATCCTTGGCTTGGATAATTTTCCTCTAAACCACGAGTTGATGCCAAAGTGATGTCTTATTTCTTATGAAAAATTTTGGGCTGACACTGGAAATGTTTTGTTTCACAAACCTTGAAGTCAACTGAACCCCACCAGATTAAAACTGGTGCATGTGAGAGAAGGCAGTGAGTCGTCTGAAGGAGCAGTAAATGGAGGGGCTTGGATGGAGCAGAGGAATAGGAGGACATGTGAATGGGTTTACACAATAGCTTCAAAGTAATAATGTGATATGTTTGGGAAACCCTGGATTATATATAGGTTTGATGATGTGATTATTTACACAACCATGAGGCCATAATCCTACAAACACTTATGAATGTACTTAAAGTTAAACAAGAGTCCACAGGACTGGGACCCAAAGATGTATCTGACTTGACGTAGAAATCTTCCTAGTGATTCATATTTCAAAGCTGCAAAGATGTTTCTATGTATTTGAATAAGAAGCCTCCTTTCAAAAGATCTGAAGGCAGTATTTGATTGAAAGAGTGGGGGGTAGGGATGGGATGCATTTATAATAGGAAAAGCAATTCCTTCCTGGGCCTCTCCCTGTGTAACAAGGTTTAGATACAATCCTCACAGACAGATCATTCTGAATCCCTGTCAGAAGATTTGAAACAGGAGCCATCCCCATAATTGGGTGGCTTTTAAAAATTAGCCAAATTCTTCTGTTAAGCAATAAGTCTCAAAGGCAATTTTAAGAGGAGCCAGTCAATATATTAGTTTTGCATTTTGATATACAGCTGCATAAGCAACTCATGCATGAAATATATTGAGGCTTGCTAATTTCAATCAGTTCTGGAAAAAAGATATTTCCCCATAGAGAAAATGCCGCTGTAAATAATACTAATAGTTAAGAAGTACTGAATTGAATACAGAATTCTTAAGTAAATTAGTTGATAGTATGACAAACTCTGAATGGAGGCAGGATTTACTAAAGGATCCTTAGGATCTGACAATACTTTATTTCTATAGCACTTTTTATCCTAAAGAATCATAAAATACTTAAAAAAAAAGGATACAGTGTCATTTGACACCACTGAAATTCAGCCATTTTCATGGTGGTGGAGAGAGGGGGCAAAAACCAGCCATCATGCAAGAGTGAGGAATTTTGGCCAATCAAATCAGGAAAATCCTTCCACCTTTGAAAAGTGCAATGCTATATTTAATGTGCATTTAATGAAGAGGCAGATGGTTAGCTGCTCTATATACACAGCTGATCTATGTAAACACATATTCCTATTACTGCTATCTTGTCCTCCCTCTTGCTCATCTGTTTGTTTCATCCACCTGCTGTATTTTGTCATTTCCAGGATTTAAAGTTTGGTGGGACAGGCACTGTCATCACAAAGGGACTGATTGATGCTGGTGGATGTTAATGTAATGCAAATAATAATAAGGTATCCTATTTGTTTAAGATCCCATCTGCAGACTGAATGGGATCTAAATGATTAAACTCAAAATGAAAAGTAACTTGCAATTAAAAGGTTTTTACTTCTCTAACAGGAACTAGCAATGGCGGAAGGGGAGGGGCAAATGGGCCTGTTACCTGTGAGGCTTTTTCTTATTTTTTACATTAAAAATTTGTGTCTTGTGTATCCTGGCAGAATTTATGTATGACTGAAGAACTAGTAAGTGAGGTTATAAAGTCTGCTTCATTGGGAAGTGAAGCAATTTTTACTCAGAGTATTTCAAACACTTTGGGACAGGCAGTCTCTTGGTTCTGAGCTGGGCGTGGAGAAGACACCGTAGTAGAGTCTTTCCACTGATTTCACTGGGAGTTGGATCAGCACCCTTGTGAGTCAAATCTCAGAATGCTCAAATTCTAATCTGCAGCTTCAGAGCTGCCAGTAGCCTGATCTATACAGCCATGGTCATTACACTCTGCCCCAAACAGGTCTTGACCAACTAACCCTTCTTCTGTGAAAATTCCCATGGTTGAGGATCCTGGTGCAGCTCTACTCTAGAGTGGACAAAGAGCCAGTGGCTACTATTGCTCTATCTTGCTCAATCTTGATGATAGCGTGGTAAAGGTGTCAGCAGTCACTGATGCCTTGCCTCTCTAGTGTTACCTTCATTGGAGTGGTAATTGTGGTAGTGATGGTGAGACATAGTAGGAGAAAACAGCTGTTGTAGATATAGCCCATGAGGCAACTCCTTGGAAGTGTCTGCATGATGCAGATTTCAGCTTTGAGTTATTCCAAGCCTGCATCCTTCTCAGTATCAGAGTTACAGCCAACAATTGGTTCATGGGAATGACATCTTCCCTGTACAGGGAACTGATTCTTCCATCTCTGGGAAATGTCATGGCAAAAAAAAAATGTTATTGGGGGCTGAACTCTATTACTGAGTGGAGTCTGGGAGAATAGGGGGGTTTATTGGGTCACAAATCATGTATCAGCACCACCAACGTCCAAACAACACATAATAGAATGGTAAATGAGCTCCCTATTCTGACTTGGGGATCAGCATCTACAATGAGACCATGGTTACAAGGGTCTCCTATTTCTCTGTCTAGCAATCAGAAGTAGGAGGCCAACACTCTTACTAAGATTAAGGGTAGGAAAACTGCTCTTCTGTGCCACCCTCCCCTAAATGATGCCCCATTACCTGGAAACAATTTTTTTAGTCTTTTATATTTTCCTGACTGAACTGTCTGTGCCTTAAATGGTGCTGTGAAAGGAGGCTTCAGCCCGACGGTTCTGCTCACTTCTGTAGGCTACACAGTTCAATTATGGAGAATGAACAAGATCAAGAACAAATAGATGTGATACATGGCAAGTGTGAGAGATGACTCATATAAGCGCCTCCAACCTTGATTGGCTCTACAGTTCCCAAGCATGGAGACTCGCCTTTTCTTTTTTAGCCTTGCCCACAGGGCAGGCCTTTCCTCTGGACCATTCCAGTGATATGGATGCTGCCCACTGAGTATCTTGCTTTGCAACTGTAACCAGTCGAACATGACCCCCTACCTTCCACTGGCGTCTAGCTGAATGGACATACTCCTCTGCTTTCCCCTTTTCCCTTGAACCTACCTCTCTTAGTTACAATTTATGTTAGCTCTGTATCCTGCCTTTGGTATGTTAACCCATAGGATTTACATTAGGTTAGTTTAATTTGTCAAGTAATTCAATTTATGATGAGTTTCTGGTTACTTACCTAGAAACCATATTGCTTATGAATATGTATGTAATCTATGGAATGTGTGTGAGGTGTGAATGAGAAATACCCAACCAAAAAGGCAGTTTAGGATCTGAGACTTTTTAAGGCAGACAAAGACTCTGCAAGCAGATAAATTCACTGAAAAGTGGCCAGAAAACAGCTCTCTCTCTCGGACAAAATGTAGTATCACAGCAGAAACCTGGGACTGGCCCATTGAAAGTAAACTCTTCTGCAGATCCAAAGGGATCTCCCAAGAAACATCATGGTCGAGTCTCCGGGAAGCTGATGCTTGGCCAGCACTCCAGCCGCCAGCATAATCAAAGTAATCTACACTGCACTTGCAGCCTGCCTCCAAACTGCATGACTGTGATGTGTGTGTGTGGGTGTATCACCTTACTCTTACAGATCTGTACCAATAAACAACCCCAAAAGCAATACTGCTCCAGCTTACCCTTTCTCTGGGTTTGTTCCACAGCAGGCCTAAGGAAGTGCAACAGCAGCCAGAACACCGCATATGACTTTCCTGTATTCTGCAGAATAAAGACCATAGTGTATGCTTTCAGCAAGATAGAGATGAATGATGCTCACTAATGCTCTTTTTGAAATCTTCAGAATAAAATAAGTGCAATAAATTAGATATCAGTACAAGAAGAAAACCATTTGCAGATACACATCCTGTTTGTCACTATCTTTAGAAACCACAATGGGATTATTAGTGCACTACGTGCAAGATCCTGGAAAAGTGAATTGTCCCAACATTTTTTTTTAAATGTACTATAGATTTTGAGGTGATATGTGGGCTGTTGGGTCCCTGTGAACTTTATAGCAGCTCTAACAGTACTTAAATGGTATAGAGGGCACAGGTTCATTTTCATATTAAGCTGTATTGACTGCATCTCTGCATATACAATGAGTTTATCAAGGCTGTTCCCCACTCTGGCACTCTAAGTGCAGAAGGTGGGGGCCTGCAAGAAACTTTTAAAGTATCCTGCCACTAAAGGCTTGTTTAAAAACTCCACAAAGGTCACAAATTTCCTGACCTTGGCTTTGTATAGCTGACAAATCCAAATGCAAAAACCTTTTTGAGAACCCAGGAAGACACATTTGGGAATTTCTTCCTGTGGGATACCCTCAATTTCTTTAACCCTCGATCTGGAGAGAGTTTGAAAAACTATAGGTTTTTGTTAATAGCTGGCTTTGCAATCTTAGGCACATGCCCACATCACCTCCTGCCTTTTAGGACTCAGGAATCTGATTGTGGTCTTAAAAAGGTGATTTTTATTAAGAAAACACTCTTGGAAACATTACTGGGTTGTTGGGTGTTAGAGAGCATCTTGAAAAGAAGAAATATTAAAACACAAATAATTGCTTCCCTGGGATTCAGTTTGGAAAGTTGCAGTGTAAGTGGGGGATTACATGTGTTCAGCACAGAGAAGTCCAACAAACCCCAAAATAAATAAAATAACCAGATTGTTTCTGACTAAACATTCCCTGTTCTACTCACATATCTGTTGTTCCAAGATTTAGTTCTTCCCAAGGCCTAGCTGTCACTGGATTCTCCATGCACTGCTCCCTGGCTCAATTCATGAATCCCCACACTTGGTTTTCATTGTCTCTCCTGGCTTCCTGCCAACTCACTTCCTGTTTCCGTAGCATTCATGGAGATTCTCTAGGACCCACTGTCTATGAGTTTGACCCTTATAGGCAACTTAGATAACTGAATGGCTGGAATGTCTAGAAAAGGGTACTACCCGCCCATTCATCATGGGGCCAAATGCTGATCTTGTTTATACTAGCATGGCCCCAGAATAATTCCATCAGCTTTACTAGTGTACATGACCAGTATCAGAATCTGGCAACTCCTCGACACACAGGAAGATTTTTGTGTTTTGTCTGGAGGCCATGCATGGGTGAGGAGGAAATTGAATGTTTTGTGGGTAGTTACTTATATCTCACTTTAGCAAAATAAGCCTCCCAAAAATCTGAACAACCAAGGTGCTTATTCTTCCACATTAAAGCAATATTATGGGGTCTGGTCTCCTGTATTTTCTAAGCATAGAGATGTAATGTGTTCCTCACTGTGAAAAATCCACATCCCAGAGAGATGTAGCTATACAAAACTAATCTCTGGTGTAGACAACACTACTGCCTCTCAGGGAGGTAGATTACCTAGGCCAACAGGGAGAACTCCTGTTAGCATAGGTAGTGTCTACTCTGAAGTGCTGCAGCAATGTGGCAGTGCTGGTGTAGCTCTTTAAGTGTAGACGTATTCTGAGTCCTACGGCTTAAAAAAGAGGATATTATTGTGAAAATACCTTTTACCTTAATTTTGTGTCTCTTCTTTGTACCCCTATTGTGTTCTTATGCCCTTAATGGCACTAGTGGGAGCAAGAGACCTGCAACCATTTCATTTTTGGCGAGTACTGAGCTCTCACTGATGTTACTGGCTACAGATAAAGGACAGCAGTAATGTTTTTCTGGAAAGAATGCTCTATAATTTTGTTCTTTATTCTGATCTAAAAGTTAAAAGCAAAACATCTTTTTTTCTGCAAAACTAACTTACTCTAAAGGGACAGTTTAAATAAAAGTATTAGCCAACTTTCCCCCCCCCCATAATCTTAGATAGAAACTTTGTACCAGTTTATCTCAATATCATGACCACACTAACTGCAGTCCTTTTGGATTAATTTACTGACATGATATAAAACATATGTGCATAAATCTAGTGATAGAGCAAACAGTAAATGTGTTTTGGAGCTAAACTTTACTCTTTTGTATCTTTTTTTTTTTTTTGAGTGGGTGCAACCAGAAAGTTTTTGAACTCTTTTCTATCTTCACTCATTAAATTAGAGAAATAAATACCATTCTCCTTTACAGGTCAGCAGAATAAATTATCCATCTCTAAACTATCCAATGCAAGGGATAAATGCATACACTCTTGTGCATACATTCCCAGTGTTTTCAAATCAGACCAAAACATGAGCCATGCTGACATGAAAATGTCTGGGTTTTAGAGAGAGATCAATGTTGCATGAGGTTACCTTCTCTTGAGTGGGGTCATTTGGCTTGAACAAGAAAAGTTAGTATTAATCTGTCTATGTTACTAGGTTATTATTCTGAGGGTACGTCTACACTACAGCATTATTTTGAAATATCTTATTTTGAAATAGTTAATTCAAAATAAGATATTTCGAAATAACGCGTCTACACACAAAATGCATTTCGAAATAGTGTTTTTCTATTTCAAAATAGCGCGTCCACACTGATTGGAGCATATCATGTCAGGAGCATGTCATGTGCCTTCATACATACATGCGTGTAAGTAACAGGCCAGGGCCCCGTGTGGCAGCCAGCTGGGGCCACATCCCCAGGGTGGCACGGCACATGCACAGGTTGCTGCGTGCTCTGTGGTCAGCAAGGCCCACACACGTGGTTTCTGGTCTTACTCTCAACCCTCAGCTCTGCATAAGGGGACAGTGATGGCACTCATATGTCGAGGCCTCCCTGGCCTCAGACGACACCAGTGATATGGCTGCTGTGACGCCTCGGGGGTCCTGGGTGAGTGCCATGCTCCCTGCAGGCTCCTGTGACTCCTGGCCATCATCCCCCTGCTCCTCCTCCCCCTCCTCCTCTTCCATGCCCTGGTCAGGGCCATCTGCCCCAGGGTCGATGACCACCTGGGGGGCATGGACCATCTGACCCCCCAGGATGTGGTCCAGGGCATCATAATAGGGGCAGGAGTCTGGGTCAGCCCCTGTTTGGGAGTTGCCCCCTGTGGCCCTGGCATAAGCCTGCTGCAGCTCCTTTATTTTCATGCGCACCTGCTCCTGGGTGCGCATGTGGCCTTTGGTGGCCAGGCTGGCAGCCATCCGCCTGATGACGGGAGCGTTCCTCCATCTAGTGAGGAGATCATGGACATTGGAGGCCTCCCCCCAAACCTGAATGAGGTCTGCACTGGACCAGGAAGGCACCCACCTTTTGCGGCCCCTGGCAGGCTCCTGGGAGCTGCCAGACTGCTCCTGGGGAGTGGTGGAGGTCTAGGTGTCAGTGGGTTGCTGGCTCATGCTAAAAAAAACCTTTAAGGGCTCCGGGACTGTTGGGGAGGAGAGGAGTTTTCCTGATTTGGCCCAAAGTGACCAGCAGGGCACCCTGGGAAGGGCTGGAGGCCCCCTATTTCGAAATAAGCATCTACATAGTGCTTATTTTGAATTAGCTATTTCAAATTTGGTGTTATTCCTCATGGAATGAGGTTTACCAAATTCAAAATAAGTGCTCTGCTATTTTGAATTAATTTCAAAATAGCGATTTGGCTGTGTAGATGCTAGTAAAGTTATTTCAAAATAACGGCTTTTATTTCTAAAGTTTGCTATGTAGACATACCTTGAGAGAAAAAACATGACTCTGGTTCATAAGAAAGGTTTTCTGAGGAAAAAACTACAAATCACAAAACCTATTCTTATGCCATCAGGTTTCAAATTAATAATTGAAAACAACCAGAAAATGAGCCTTCATCAAGTCTGTGAGTTATGTGCTTAGCATAACTGGTACGGGTGAACATTGTAAGGTAGAGATGCATGTTAGACTGTGCTAAAAGTCATACAGAAATACAACTAAAAGAGCAATGCAAAAGATGTATTCTTTTCTTCTCTCTTACAACATATGATGGGGGGAGGGTGATAGGAGGGAAGAGAATAAGGCAGGAGTTTGAATGTGTTCCTTTACATGATGAATCCCTAAATCATATGCATATGCCTGGAGGGTATAAAAAAATCAAAATTCCATGGAATGACATGCCACAATCATAAGAAATCTTGACATCAGCCCTCTGGGATATCATTAAATTGAGAGGGGAAAAGATCAAAATGGTCTGTACAGTCATTTCAAGGATCATGCTTATATCTCCCCCCAAAAGTCACCACCCCTAATTAGGGGCAACCTCTTAAAAAAAAACCTATTGCATCTTGACAGTTAATCCATATTAAAGTTCTTACCTCCATGAAACCTGAATTTTTAGTTGTTATTTTTCTATTAAATTATTACGGTGGTGAACACAAATTAAGGAGTGAAAGCAAGTTGGACCTCATGCATTTGCATTTGCTTCAATAAGGTTGGATAGGTAGATAAGAGGGAAGAGTTGAACTCATTGGAATTAATTTGCTGTAAAATTGGTGTAAGCAAGAGGAAAATTATGCCCACATCATAGGTCTTGTTTGGCATATTTGAAAGTGTAATAGCAGCAGATGATCAAAGGCATTTTTTTTGTTTGTTTTGGTATTCATGGTGGTGTTATATTGTCTGACATCTAGTAACAGCATAAGAAGATAAATTATTGAATTATTCTATTGGAGCTGGTGTGTTAGTTTGACCAGTTATCTTTGACTTGGATGTATACAAAAGAGTGTTTAATGTGTGTCGCATTGGAAAAAAAGGAAGTTAATAAATACATTTTAAATGGTTTGATTTTTAATCTCATGAAGACAGGTTTAATTTATGGCCTTATAGATCTAAAGATAAGAGTGCGCGTGTGCTAGTGATCCAGTTCTGGCTTCATTTTCCCCAGTGAAAACATAGTAATCCTTTTGATTATGTTGAACTATCCCGATTCACAGTGGCAGAACCAAGAACCAAACTGTGTCTTTTCTGTACTTTTGTGTGGATCTCAACTTTGCTAATACTGTATTTCAAATACTCAAAACTGGTTTTTGCCTACAGCCAAGGTTCAGTTTGCCAAACTGGATGATATGCATTGATCAGAAAAGAAGAGTTGGTAACTAACTCAATCTAGGATCTAAAGGTCCAAGTTAAAGATGTTGGTAATAAAAGTGACTATAAATTGGGAATAAACGTGATTATAACAAAAGAAAAGAGAAGCTATATAACTCTCCCCACTATGAACTGGAGAACAAGAAAAATTGGGCAACATTTTGGCCTTGGTTACCCACTAAAATTAAAGGACACAGGGGTGTAATTGAAGTCAGAATGTGTCCTAAAATGCAGGACTCTTGGGTTGAGTAGGTATATATTTTGAGAAAGAGGAAGGGTGATCTGATTTGAATGGAAGTTGAGAACATGCTGCACTTTAAAATATTGGACCCTTTGAATGTAATTCATGCCTTTTGAATACTATATTTTTAATAGTCACTTCTTGTGGAATATAAAGCTATGTAGTTTCAAGGCTGTTGTCTAGGTTCTCTGTTTGAAAGTAGGACCCATGCCCATCTTCAGGAACTTCATGAGAATAATTTCAAGATGGATCATAATAGAGTGACTCGTACACACTGGCTCACTCATGGAGACTTTACATTTATTCTTTCTTTCTTAGATGCTTTATTCTAAAGCAAGACATTTAGACTAAACATTATTTGTTAAGGAAAAATATCACATTCCATTTCTAGTTCTCATGGCCTAACATAATGGTAAGGTATTGGGATTTATTTCCAGTACTTCCTGGAAAAGTTTATGCCAATAAACTGCTTGTAATAACATTTTAAAATAAACCCTGGAAAACATTCTACATGAAGAACAAAGCAGGAACAAACATTAGGTTTTGGAAAATGCTGTTTCGACAAAATCTACATTTGGACTTTGAAGTATCAGACCAGCATCGCTCTTAAGGATCTGTGATTTTGATGTCAGACTTGCTTTGATTTTGCAAGGTACTGAAATAGTTGAACAATACACCTATCTGCTACTTAGTGCCAGGAAGCTGGCTGCTTCTTTTTGAGCATTCTGGAAAAGCCCTATGGCCAAAGTCTCAGTTTTTTCAAAGAAGAAAGAAAAACAGAAAATTCAGATGAATTTTAATCTTTTAACATTCTGCCCTTTTTTGTTCTCTTCAGAAGACTGCATACTTAATTAGGTTTTAAAAGTTCATAATGCCTGTTTTTCCTGCACAGTACCATGAATGTGGTAGTGTCAGTCACAGTTACAGTCAGCCAACATGTGCTGCACTAGCAGTAACATTGCTCAGCCTCTCTACTGGCAACCAGATACTCAGGCTATGTCTAGACTGGCCACTTTTTCCGGAAAAGCAGCTGCTTTTCCGGAAAAACTTGCCAGCTGTTTATACTGGCTGCTTGAATTTCCGCAAAAGCACTGACAATCACATGTAAGATTGTCAGTGCTTTTGCAGAAATACTATGCTGCTCCCGTTCGGGCAAAAGTCTTTTTCCAAAAAACTTATGCGCAAAAGGGCCAGTGTAGACAGCAGAGATTTGTTTTCCACAAAAAAGCCCCGATCGCGAAAGTGCTTTTGCGGAAAAGCGTCCTGCCAATCTAGACGTGCTTTTCCGAAAATGCTTTTAACGGAAAACTTTTCCGTTAAAAGCATTTCCGGAAAATCATGCCAGTGTAGGCATAGCCTCAAAGTATGTCTAGCAGTAAACCAGAGCTACAGAAGCAATATCTGCTCACTTCAATAACACAGTCATATTTGCCATTTATATGGCACCTTTTGTCTTAAAAATGCATTATGAATATTAACAATTAACATATCAATACTAAAAATATTCACATTGGGGAAATCTAGATATAATGTTCAAGAAACTACTTAGTTTTCTGAAGAAAAGACCTACAAGTCATGATGTGATTTGTTACATTTTATACCAATGCCTAATTTATTAAGCATTTATTATGGCCGAGGATACACATAAGCCCACATGCAGTGCCACCCAAAGGAGCCGAAGAGCCTGTTCTTTGGGGGTGGGAGCTACTGGGTGACCTCCTTGCTGGGGTGAATTTTACCTTTGAGCAGTATACAGCTGTAGCAATGTGGGTTGAGAGAGTATACATGGGAGGCAGGAGAGGGGCTTCCTAAATGCTATTGACTGCTAATATTTTTAAAGCATAGCAGAACTGAATATCTTCCAGTATATTGCACTCAGGAGAGAGACTGCAACTTGACTCCTAGCCTCAGATATCAGACTAAAAAGGAAAAGTGACATTAATTACTGGACAATGTATGGCTTCTGGGCATGCCTGGTGGTGGTGGTTGTTTTCCATGGCAGGGTTTCTGTGCTTAGGAAAGGAGGAAATTAAGTTGTGCTGCATCATTGTGCCTGCAATATGCACTGGCACAAATATCTGTGGTGTGAGAGCCTTCAGCAGTAGCCTAATGTTGCTGTAGCACAAGTGTTATGGCTGAATACTGAGAGCTAAAGGAGGATAAGATGGTAAATTCAAGGACCTGGGTGAAATTATTATAGTATAAACCACTTTTGACTCCTGAAACTACAATTGTGTAATGAGAAAATATATATATATATATATATATATATATATATATATATATATAAGCTACATACAAAATAGCAGATAATTTGACTTTGTCATGCATTTTCTGTGCATCTCTATTCCCAGCCATGCATTTTATCTGTAATAACAAAATTTAAACTCAGAAATATGATCTTTCGTGATGGTGAAAGATTGCATTTTTGAGTTCCATATTTTGCTGGTACAGATAAAATGTATGGCTGATTATAGAGATGCACAGAAAATCTCAAGAAGTGCTGTTCCCTGAGAGAAGAAACCTTTCTTGCTTGCATTTCTGAGATTATTTTTCATATAGTCTAGTTGATTGTAAGCTTTGCTTTATCATCATTGCTGAGCCTCCAGCTGGATGGAATCCTGGAATTAAAAGGCTGAAACTTCCAGAGAGAGAGAGAGTTTTTGGCAGCAGTTGCTAATGGTATAGATCCTTATAGGACAGCTTGCTTCTGGGTAATCTAACTGGAACCTTCTTCAGAGTCTAGGGTTACAGACTGTGTTTATCTCTTCCAAACACCTGCAGGGCTCACATTTTACTTTAGCTATTGTGCATATCATGCCACTAAAGAGAGGGCAGCACAATGGAAAAATCTTTTTGTTTCCTTTTCTTCACCTCCCCAGCTAATTTTTACTGGAAGCGTCAATGAACAGCATTTATTATTATTATTATTAAGGGGTTATCTGAGATGGAATTATAAAGGAGAAGCAAATGTCTATTCAGACACACTCTTCATTTTAATATTTATATAGTAAATGCTCAGATAGCTGTTACGATAAAATCAGAATTAGCTCTGCCTGAATGTTTATTTCACAAGTTTGATTTAAATGACAGTTTACTATATTATGTATATGTTTGCAGTTCTTTCTGTACAATACTGTTTTTACTGTAGCCCAGATACTGATCACTGATATAGTCCTTTTTTGCTTACATGCTATAGGTATTTTAATAATGGTTATGGCAGTATGTGCTTGATCCAAAAATACAATAAAAGCAAACTTTTAGTTCAGATGTTCATAGGTTAGAAATCCGAAGACTTCTTCCACCCTAAATTTGCCTGTGAAGCTATACTCCCTCTCACAAAATCATGTGAGAAAATCTCTTATATTAGCATTCAGCAAACTCCTGAACACAGTGGCTGCGTCTAGACTGGCAAGTTTTTCCGCAAAAGCAGCTTGCCAGCTGTCTACACTGGCCGCTTGAATTTGTGCAAGAACACTGATGATCTCATGTAAGATTGTCGATGTTCTTGCGGAAATACCATGCTGCTCCCGTTCGGGAAAAAGCCCTCTTGCGTAAATGCTTTTGCGCAAGAGGGCCAGTGTAGACTACTTGGTATTGTTTTGCGCAAAAAAGCCCCGATAGCTAAAATGTCAATTGGGGCTTTCTTGCGCAAAACTGCGTCTAGATTGGCACGGACGCTTTTCCGCAAAAAGTGCTTTTGCAGAAAAGCGTCTGTGCCAATCTAGACGCTCTTTTCCGCAAATGCTTTTAACGGAAAAACTTTTCCGTTAAAAGCATTTGCAGAAAATCATGCCAGTCTAGATGTAGCCAGTGAGTTTCCTCACGAACCCAACCTATCAAAAATACTGTTCCATGTTGGGCATTTTCTTTTGTTTTACAGTGTCTTACTAATTCTCAGGAAAAAAAATTCTTTTTTGTTTTCTGCTTCAATAATTATTTTTACAGATACTATCCCTCTAATTATGTAAAAAGGATACCCAATGGATTGACATGGCAACATTATTTCTGAGTCACTAATGCCTTTGTTCCTTTGCCACTTGTGAGGTTTTAATCAATAACACACAAAAATAATGTATCCATAATCAATTCTTGAGATAGTTTGCTCATGCAAAAAATCATTAAAATGCATTTAACCTTTAATATGCTGTTATTTTGTATATATAATTAGCTGAGTGCTTAAAACAAAATGTGCATCTTGGGTTCAGTCAACCTTTATATGCTTATTAGTCAAGATTTTATAGAGTACTTTATAGTATATCAACATAAAAGTCTAGCTTCTGGTGTTCAGGGGGCAAAATCTACATTGTTCTCCGCTGCCATCAAGGGGCCCATATCCAGCAGAAGTGTGCAGTTCAACTGTACAAGAGGGAGGTGGAAAGGAGTTGGTGACTCCTGAGGGTCCCATGCAAAAGTTCCATGCTCCTTGAATGCCACAGATGTTCCACACATACGCTCTGCATTCCAATATGGTAGGAGAGCCATTTGAGCAGAAGTGGAGTGGCAGAGAGACCACAAGTACATGGATCCAGTAGGCAGTCTCTCAAACAGCATGCAAGTGGTTCAATCAACTAAGGCCTGGTCTACAGTGGGAGTTTAGGTCAAATTTAGCTACATCAGGTTGAATTTCTAAACAATGAGTTCACACCACCAAGACTGTTCCATTGACTTTAAGGGCTGTTAAAATAGATTTTGGAATGACTGCTTTTCTTGGGGAATAATGCTAAATTTTACTTTGCATGGTTGACTTTACAGTAGTGCAGATGCAGCACTGTGAAAGTCAATGTTCTTGGTCTCCCACAGATGTCCCACAGTACCTGCAGTGACCACTTTGGCCAGGGCTTATCATCTATATTAGGTGAGAAGCTTTTATCACTTGCTGCACTAAATATTGTCAGTGTTTTTGTGGCTGGTAACAGCTATAGAACTGCTCTTTTAACCATTTGGGGCCAGGTTCTCTTGTCTTACTTAGGTGAGTAGAGCCATTGACCTTACAGAGACTAATCCCAGAAGATGAGTTGGCTTTGGTCCATGGTGCACTGTATTTAAAGTAACTAGTTACCCCATTAGTTTCAGTCAATCTGGTTGCTCCACACACAGTGTTGTTAGTTAGTGCATTTTCTCCAGCAACTCTGTACTGAATGAGTGGGAACAAAAGCAGATCAATAAATTGTATAAATAACAGTGTTGCTAGAGTATTTATGGTTACCAAGTATTATAAATGGATGTGATTAGAAATCTAAAGGCTAAACAGTTTGTTTCTTAAGATGGAAACTGCATTTTACTTGCTTTCAGGGTGCTTGTAACTGTCATGTTTTAAAAATCTACCAGGATGTTAGACCTCACTCACCACAGTATTATCTAAACACAAAAAAGGACTAAATAAGGCATGTCTTACTTATATATTTTTGACCATCTGAATTAAAAAAAAACAAACAGATAAAAGCAGACCAGGCACACATGTTTAGCATTAGAGAAAGGAACTGCCTTTTACACATTCATGTATAAAAAGGATTTTTTTTCAATACTGCTTCAGCTGGATTTTGGCATCTTTTTTAACTTTAAGAATTAAATGAATGTGTGTAAATTAGATTTTAAACATTAAATTAAGTTATATGATCACAAGGGCATTATCGGCAGTCAGTATCTAGGATGCTGTTTGCTGTGTATAAGTTTAAAATTATAAAATTTCAATTTTATAAAGTTTTAAATTAATAACATGTTGAAGACAGAGCCAAATTTTCAAAACTGTGCAGCTGGAGGCCTGTGTACATAAAAAATGCACAAAATCAAAATTGTACACCTTTTCCTCAACTATGCAGCCATATGCTCTGTGCTTCAGTGCCTTGTGATTATCTCCATTAGTTTCACTGGGACTATTCAAAATATACACATGTGTAAATCTTTGAAAAAATAGGAGCCTAAATCAGCAAATTACTATTCAGGTACCTTCAGTAGTTGGATTAAGTAGATATCAGTTTGCATGTACTTTTACCCAATTTGCAAGCTCATTAAATTTGTGCACAACTGCAGGTGTATGTTTGTAAGGTCCCTGTTTGAACATCTGACCCAAATAGTGTAGGAATGAATTAAACAAACAGAAATCCAAACTTGGTTTGTATCATAGCCAGATTGTTGATTGTAGGCCAGGGGTGAGCAAAAGCCTCTCAGCAGGCCAGATCCGGCCCACTTTGGGCTTTGATATGGCATGCAGTGTTGTAGTGAGGGGGGTGGGCGGGCAGTTGCCCCGGGGTGTTATGCTATGGGGGCACCAATTTAGTCCTCCTTCGCTCCCTCTGCCATCCCTTGGCTCGCCTGCTCCACTTCCGCCTGCCACCACTAGCTGGACTCTCCTCCATTTCCACCGATGAGTTAGTGTATGCGGGGGCCCAGCCCCTAACTGGAGGGGGTGGGGGGAATACATGGTACAAGCTTTGCCCCCCCAGGGCCGACTCAGCTGTTAGCCAGGTTCAGGGCCCCCAGTGCGGTGGTGGTGGGGGGGGGGCAAATGTTGTCTTTGCCCCCAGTCGCATAACACCCTCACTACACCTTTGCTGGCCTGCGAGGCAATTACAGGCACTACTCCTTAACGGCATGTGCTGAGGGGGAAGGAGCTCAGCCCCACCCTTCCATCCCCCACGCAGCAACTGGAGAGGAGGCACCGCTGGGCTGCGGCTCCTCAACAGGGCCAACCCCAGAGGCGCCACTACTGCACCCACTTGGCCTGGGGCTGGCCCCAGAGGCACTGCCTCCACAGCCATGCGGTGTGTGGCTGGAGCCAGAGGCTGGAAGTTCCGCTGCCACGGCACCTCCAGGGCTGGTCCCAGGCCTCATGGCCGCAGTAGTGGTGCCTTCAGGGCCAACCCCGGACTTCGTGACCATGGTATCTCCTGCCTCTGGGACCGCATGGCCGTGGCAGCGGGGCCTCCCTCTGGGGTGACCGGAACAGCATGGCTGCAGCCATTGCTGTAAGGAAGCACGAAGCCAGGTAAGTTCCCCCTCATGCCCAGTCCCCACCCTCACCCCAATTCCATCTCTTCCCTCCCCCCCGAAACCCAGCACCCCCAGTTTGCTCTGACACCCTCCCTTCTTCTTGTACCCTCTCCCTTGGCCACAAATTGCACCCTCCCTTGTTCCTGCTCCTTCCACCTGGCCAGACACCCTACTCCCAGCCAGCTTCTGCACCCCAGCTCCCTCCCAGTTCCTGTACCCCATCCCTATTCTACTTGCTGGCAGCCCTGTCTTGTGCATTGTACCCCTCATTTTTGTTCCTACCTCAGAGCCTAAGGAGGTCCATAAAATCCACTAACTCCAGAACCCCAGAAAAGTAAATCTGGTCTATGGGAAGCCCTGAACCTCAGTCACCCCCTTCCCTTCCCATCAGCCCATGAGGCTGGGGCACCAGAGGAGAGAGGTGTTTCAGGGGCCACATCAGTGAGTGATTTTTTTGTGGGTCAGTGACACCAGCCCCCAAAAGGGTTCCCCACCTCTCCCATAAATAAAGAAAACATTGAAACCTTTTGTGTTGGACATAATACTTTACTTTATGTAAAATGAAATTTGATAAGTTAACACGAGAAAGTTAAAATGCTTAATCTGTTTCATAATTTAAATTAAACTGTTCTTACTAGCGCAGCTGGTTCAGAAAATAAGGTCACCGTACCCATCAGCGTAGTTCTCAACCCCGTCTCTTCTGCCCGAGGTCCTGCCCTTCCGCCTGAGGCCCTCCCCCTTCCACTCAAGGCCCTGCCCTTTTTGGGTGAGCCCACAGCCACTTCTGCAATTTGTGAAGTGGCTCCCTTTCCAAAGTATTGCCCACCCCTGTTCTGGGCCCAAGATCTGCACAAGATACTACTACTAAAATTAATGTCAGTTTTCTGTTCAGAATAATTGAAGAATCAGTCCCTGTGTTAGTGATTATATAGAGGATACACTGAATCTGGGAATTATACTGATTCACAATACTCATTAAATGCTAAACCTGAATCTATAGAATATATGTTGTCACTACTCAAAACTGTGCACTTAGACATATATAACCAATTTGTATAACTCAGCAGGGCATAAAGCACTAGACAATATACCACAGAAATGCACTTTTGTAGTCGCAGATATACAATAGCTAACGTGGTCCTTTCAGTTTTAAGCTTCTATAACTGAAATATGTGTTTGAACATTTTTTATCAAGATTTTTCTAAAATGGGTGGCTAAAGTTAGGTTTCTATGCCTGTTTTCTGTCAGTGGGAAAACTGTGTGTGAAAATCAGATCATGTTTTAGGTGCCTAAATACAGATTTAGGAGTGTGAAGAGATGTGGTCACAGAAGACCCCTTAGGGAGTGCTGGCAAAGCCATTGATGCTTACCTCTTCACTCTCTGTGGTTTCTCACCACCCTGTCCTGGTGGGCTAGATCTACCAGTCTCCCCTAGCCAAAGCACAGAACTGAGATCACCACCCCCCTGAAGAGCAATATAGACACTGAACCTCTTCAGGTCTGAGGAGAATGCAGTTTTGGGCACAGCTTGCAGGAAGCCTGCTCCCCAAATGAGATTAGAACCCCAAATAGATCATTCAAGTAAGCCCCCTTTATCAGTGAATGGAGGATGTACACACTGATTGCTCCTTCAGGTAACAATTATTTACACTGGGCTTGATAGTAAATAAAAGTGATTTTATAAAGTACAAGCAGTAAAATTTAAGAGGTTGTAAGTGAAAACAGACAGAGCAAAGTAGATTACAAATTTAAAATAACAGAAAATGCATAGCTAGTTCTAACATTAAAAGCTCAGTGCAAACTTACACTAAAACTGTTCTTATTTTGGCTAAATCTCCAAGCCAGAGAAGATTTTTTCCCCCCTGGGATCTCTAGTTCATTCTCTTGGGTGTGACATGCCAGCCAAAGACCAAGGGCCTGAAAACTATTTCCTAAATAGCCTTCCTTTTGGGTGGGAATTCTTTGTCTCTACATTCCACCCTTCCATGGAAAATTACCTGGTCAGGCCCTACCAGTTAATGTGATCACGTGTTCCTAACACCTCACTGCTAAGACTTAAAGGACAAAGGAGGCTGTTCACAGGGGATCACCCAGGCTAGGTCTAGACTACCGGGCTTTATCAGAAAAAACTACTTTTAACTTTACATATAAAAATGATACATATACCACAATAAGATATACAGCTCCAACAGATTGTGACTTTAAAATTGATAGGTTACATGAAGTATTTTATCCAAAGCATCTTCAAGCTATGAATATTTGTGCCTAATAAATCAATTTAATAAACCGTGGGGTGGGGGTCCACTACAAGAAGATTAAGTGCTTATTTTTGAAAAGCTTAGCTGGTTTATTTGCAAAGTTTGACCCAGATCTCATTTATACCAGTCTACAGTGAAGTAACTCTTTTGACTTCAGCACATTTTTTCCTGCTTTATACTTATGAGATCAAAATCAGGCTAATATATGTGGCATATACATATTATGAAGATGTAGAGCTGATCATTGGGATGTTCACTATAAGACTGTATTGGAGAAACATACAGGAAGACAGACCAATGACTTGGGATAAGACATGCCTAAACTAACACTTGCATGATCTTTACAATACAAAGGAAGAACAATTGGCTTGGAAGGGGCTGGTTCAATGGACCATGGAGTTAATCAAATTGGTTTTGGGCACTATGCCAGTGCCTCCATGTGTCACAACTGAGAATACTAAATCCAGGAGAAAATGTTGAGAAATAGGACAGACTCACTCCAAAACTGGTGACTGTTCTCCCATAAGATATAACAAATCATCAACAAAAATAAACTTCTGCTTCACCAGACAGGCTGACAAGAATAAAAACAGTCTCCTTAGGCATTTCAGTCCTGGTATCACACCGCAAACACAAGACTTAATGATGAGTGTTTATTTAAAACCAATGTCATCAAACAAAAGAGTTCCTCAGATGCCAAGGGACCAGCCACATACCCAGGTCAATATATAACTCAGATATTGCTCAATAATCACACTGTTGCCAAGTCTTTAGTATCTAAAATCTAAAGGTTTATTTATAAAAAGAAAGGTGAGAGCTATAATTGATTAAAGGCATCAAAGACATATAATAGTTGCAAAGTACTTAGATCAAGCTTATATCAATGATGGAATAAACTGCTGGCTTGAATAATTCCTCCTGACCATGGCAACTTCAGGGCTTGGGGAGAGGTATCTCTCCACACTGCAGTCCTGAGCCCCTGTCCAGGGCTTAATGGGAAGCCACACTGCTGAGGTAACTGAAGTGCACAGGTTATTGCAGCCTAGGAGCCAGCCCAAGAATAGGAGTATCTGCTGTGGCACCACTCAGAGACACTAGAGAGGAGTCAGGGCTCAGCTAGCTTTGAAACTGTCATATATACCTAAACAATATCCGCTCCAATTTTTAGTCTGAAATGCTTCCTATGAAAATACTTACATGCACAAAAACTAAACATTTTAATGAGTTTATTAGATGGATATGTAGGTGATATGTAAAATACTGTGTTTTGCTCTTTGTGTTAGCTGACTTTCAATTTTAAAATGTTGAAATACAGAGCACCGAACTTAGGTTCCAGAGACCTCAAAAGAACTGCTTAAAGGCCTCACCTTATTTTGGAACAGAACATCAATTTTCTTAAAAAACTTTGGCAGTATTTTGTTGGGCGATACTCTGGTGGGTGGAGAGACCTGTCTCAGGCCTGTTCTGCTCTATAAAATTAGGATGACATAAGCTGCCTTGTGTCAACCTAGCTGTGTGGGTATCAACATTTAAATTTGTTTCCCACCAATGTATGCATCTCATTTGCCAGCATAGTAACACCACAGCCCCAAGCTCTGGTCAATGTACTACAGTTGACTCAGTGTGAATACAGACACACCACACCAATGTCAATTCTAACAGTCCTCCAGCAGCTGTTCTATAATGTCTGGCAGTAATAGCCCTGGTCATAATTGTGAACTTCACTGCTTGTGGAGCCACAAGTCACCCCACATGTTAAAACCTTGCAAATTGTTGACATGCCTTTTCTGATTATCCACCTTGGTGGGCACATTTGCAACTCTCCATTTTTGTGTGCAGCTACCCAGCTGGCAATGTTGACAACACACTCAGTCCTGGAATAGATAAGAGACATTGGATCTCCTGGGCCTGAGGAGAAACAAACAGACTTAGGGTGACATGTTTAGCAAGATCCTGCAACCAAGTACTGTATCAGAGCAGAGAGCAGAGAGGACAATAGAGCAGACTCTGTAGAAAGGCCTAGGAGCAGCAGTGGGAGGTGCACCAGGACATAATGGGGCTTCTTTGGCAGCAAAGACAAATGCTGCAGACTATTATGGACCTCCAAATTCAATAGTTTTAGGCTCACCTCCCTTCTCAGTCTATGAAGAAACTCAGGGTAGCACCTTCCTAGACCCTCCCTCAACACTCCATGTGGTATCAGGGGCTTCATCCCTGCCTCTAACACATCCCACCAGAGGAATATTAAGAACTAACACCGTTACACACAAACACACACACACACACACACACACACACACACACACACGAGCCATGGTTGGTGCATGTGTAGCTAAAATGGACATAAATGTTTCTTCCTCTTTTTTGAGCTCTGTTCCATACATTGAGTAAGGTTTAATCTATTAGCTTTTAACTTGCACATTTACACATGTTCTTGGTATTCAATAAAACTCTGTTGTTTGGAAAACAGTTAATCTTTATTAGTTCCCAACTAAAATATGTTGCAGAATGCATGGCAGTAGTTGTTATTGTGTACTGTGACACACCTCAGAGGATCCGGGACAAACTCAGTGTTATAATCATAAACATGCACCAATCCCCAAACAATTCCTAACAGACCTCCAAACTGCTGAGTATGGAACACAATGCATTGTTGTGGCTCACAATAAAGTGCTCTTTCGAAGCTTCCCTGAGACATACAGCTGGGCACTGAATTCTTCACTGCTCCACCTCCACCTCAGCAGTAATTTTCCCCCTTTGCTTCACTGATATGCAGGACACAGCAGACAGCTACAACCCTCAAGATATTTTTCTCACTGGAATACAATCTGGAGAGGAAACTACACCAGTGTCCCAAAACTCATTTAACAGTTACTCTGGGCCTGCTGAGCCTGTAACTGAATCTGTCCTTGGTGCTGTTGCACTGATATATAGCTTCATGAGCTAGGAGATTTAGGGGCAGTCTGGGTTCTCAGGGATCACTAATGGGATTTCCACATTCTGAATAGTAGTCTACCAGTCAGGAAAGAGGGTCCCTGTTTCTAGCTTTCTAAACAATCCTGTGTTCTTAAAGATGACCAGCCAATGTTGATGCTGGTGAAGCATGCCCAGTTATCCATCAACACTTGTGTAACCATCAAAAAGAGCCCATTCTGTTGATATAATCTATGAGATGAGCATGCTGTCTTTTGCTCCACTGCTACTCAGGAACCACATTGCTGTAAATCCATCGATTATGTCCTGCACATTGCTGAGAGTCCACATCCTGCAGAGCAGGAGATGACTGATGGCTTAGCACACTTCCATCAGAGTGGTTCCCACAGTGCATTTTCCAACTTGTGTTAGCATATCTGGCACATAAGCACCTTGCAATGCTCGCTTCAAAAGTCACATACAAATGGCTGTTCTTACTTTCTGGTGACATTGTAAATAAGAAGTGGGATGCATTTTCTCCCATAAATGTAAACAAACTTTTTCGTGTTAGCAATCAGCTGAGTAAGAAATAGGACTGAGTGGACTTGTAGGCTTTAAAATTTTGCATTATTTTGTTACAGTTCAAATATTTGTAATAAAAACAATAATATAAAATGAACATTGTGCACTTTTTCTGTGTTGTGACTGAGATCACTATATTTGAAAACCCAGAAAAACTCCACAAATATTTAATAAATTTCAAATGGTATTCTATCGTTCAACAGTGTGATTAAAACTGAGTTGCTACACAATTAATTTTTTTTGAGTTAAGCATCTGAGCTAACTGCGATGAATCAACAGCCCTACTTTTAAATGATCAGATAATCGTTGTTATAGAATGCAGGGTGTGTGCATCATAAGCAATTACACACAGGGCTAGATTGGTGAGTCCATTAAGGCTGCATTGCATCTTTCTACATGCCAAGAATTGTAATTATTGTGTCTTGGACTAAAGAGATGTGTTTTATGCAGGAAATTTCATAAATTAGTCTTCTACAGAGTGCTAAGCCTGTAGAGCAATTGAAGCTCAATTTTACCCCACACTGAAGCAAATGGGATTTTTCTGTTGATTTCAATAGGATTAGGACTGGGCCCTGTCAAAGAACTAAGGTTTGAAATGTTTCATTTAGCCATGTAAATGTGTGTACAGTTGAAAGTTAACTAACAGTAAATGAAATGACTTATTTTATAGACTGTATCTCCCTATTTTGAACATTCAGCTTTTTGGAAATGGAACCTTTAATATATAACTCAATTGAATAAAAGTGAATGCAACTATCTCAAACATTTCTGATAGCCACCTTTTGAAAATACTCCAGTCTGCTTCAGTGTGATCATTACTAGAATGGATTGATGTGATTGGATTCAAACCGGCTCTTGCATTGGACATTAATTCCCTAGAAATGGCTTGTATGTACCATTTGATGCTGCATCACCCAGGATCACTCTTCAAAAGCCTGGGTGCCTTTGGTTTGTTTTTCATCTTTCGTGTTAACAATACTAACTTCAGTACAGAACATTACCTGGGGATTGATGACCAGACAGGGGTAATGGCTTTTGGCTCTGCCTTCGGCCATCAACTACTCCCAGTCAGTTATTAATCCAAAATGAATGCCCCAGACCTAAGTCATTACTACTGAAATCAATACCAATCTGGTCACAGAGCTTATGAGTTCTAGGCAAGGTGGTTAGAATGTGATAATGTCATAGCTATGGACAAATCAGATCATTCCATTTCCCAATCCATTTTGTTTAAAAAGGATCCTTCCAGGTGGCTAAAAGCAATTGGCTTTGTGCCTAACAACTCACCTCGGTGTTCTGGCATTGCATAATAAAACACTGGTTGTCATATCTTGTTGCTTAATTATTGTTATCGGCTTTCAGAATTGCAGGGAATTTGACATACTGCATAATGAGATTAGTATTACTAGAGACATTATAGCATGTGTATATAGTACAGTATTGCTTTAAAAATATATTATTTCACCTGGCTTTTACATTTTTCCTGGAAAAGTCTTTTTATAATCAGGTTTTATTAATTTTGGATTTCAATTTTAAGATATGATAAACTTCTCTTATGGGGGGGCAGTGTAGTCTAGTGGGTAAAGCACTGGACTGGCACTCAAGAGACTTGAGCGGTTTATTTTGCTCCACACACTGGCCTGCTGGGTAAGTTTGGATAATTCACTTCACCTCCTTATACCTCTGTTTCCCCATCCATAAAAAGAGGACAATTCTATTTGTTGACTCTGTAAAGCACTCTGCAATTTACTGGTGCCTAGGAGCTACATGGTACTATTAACGTTTAGTTCAGCATGTCCAAGAGCTGACTAGAACAGTGGTTCTCAGCTTTAGCAACTGTAGGACCCTCATTTTTTATTTACAATTTTTTGCGGATTCCAGAGCGGGGGCCGAAATGCTGGGCCCCTTGGAAAGGAGGGGATGGAGTGTGGCCTCAGGCAGAAGAGGTGGGCTGAGGGCTAGCCTACCACGTGCCAGCCCTTCTTCACAACTGCCTGGATCATGCAGCCAGGGGCTCTGGCAGTGATTTAAAGGGCCTTGAGCTCTGGTTGATGCTGCAGCTGCAATAGCAATGGCTGGGAGCGCCGGGGCCCAGAGTGGCTGACAGAATGTATGGGTCCCTGGGCAAGGTAGGGCGGTCTGGCTCTGCACCCCCAAAAGGGGGGACCTTGGGCAGAAGGGGCAGGGCTGGAGGCTAGCTTCCCCCTTAGCCAGCTCATCAGCACCGTCCAGGCTCCAGTTGCAATTTAAAGGCCCCAAGGCTGCTGCTAACCTTTTAAATTGATGGGCCCCAGGATAGCTGCCCAATTTGTCCTCTCTCTGTCAGGAGGCCTGGCAGACCCCTAAAGGACTCTACTAAGCATCAGACTCTGCCTCCATTCCACCTCTTCCCTGAAAGTCCTCACCCTGCCCCTGCTCTCCTCTGTTTCTCCTTTTTCCTGTCTGTTTCCACCCTTTCAGCCAAATGTGTCCGGTCCCTGCTTCTCCTCCTTCCTAGTGCCTCCTATGCATCACTAAACAGTTGTTCCACAGCATGCAGGAGGCACTAGGAGGGAAGGAGAGGAGTTGCTCAGTGAGGTCAGCAACCTCCCCTCCCCCAGAGCACCTTGTTCGCAGAACCCTGATGCCAGTTTGAGAAACACCGTTCTAGCAAATAGACTAAGAGATTTTCTAGGGGTCTAGGAACAAGGCAATTCCACAATCGATGTGTAAATAGGAGCCTAAAAGGAAATTTATCATCCTTTTTTTCTCATTTATGTTAGGAGAACACATCTTTCAGATATTTACTTTCTGACATTATTTCCCCCCTTTCTAAAATTAAGCCACATTAGGACAATTATGCGGATGTTAAGGTAAGAAACTGAACTGAGTGAGATTAGGAGACAACTGCTTAAGAGGAAAACATACACATAGGAAACAGAGGTGAAGAAGAAAGTAAACGTTGAATACATGTACCTCTGAATTGATTCTTTGAGAGGCATATCCCTATGGTGCTCTGTTGTGTCTGTGTCCCGACGCTGCACATCAGAGAACTTTGGTAGCCTATACATGCACTCCCCTTTCTCCTGTGCTCTTCCATGATACTAATCAAGGCTGCATGGGTGAACCTACCTCATTTTTGCATAGTGTATGATGAGAACCCTGAAGGGGAGGAGGATGGTTTGTGGAGCACTGATAGGGACACACATCTCAAAAAACCATCATTACACAGTGGCTGTGTCTAGACTGGCAAGTTTTTCCGCAAAAGCAACTGCTTTTGTGGAAAAACTTGCCAGCTGTCTACACTGTCCACTTGAATTTCCACAAGAACACTGACGATCTCATGTAAGAAATCAGTGCTTCTTGCAGAAATAGTATGCTGCTCCCGTTCGGGCAAAAGTCTTTTTGTGCAAAAGCTTTTGTGCAAAAGGGCCAGTGTAGACAGCTCAGATTTGTTTTGCGCAAAAAAGACCCGATCACGAAAATGGCGATTGGGGCTTTTTTGTGCAAAAGCGTGTCTAGATTGGCATGGACGCTTTTCTGCAAAAAGTGCTTTTTCAGAAAAGCATCTGTGCCAATCTAGACGCTCTTTTCCACAAATGCTTTTAACGGAAAACTTTTCCATTAAAAGCATTTGCGGAAAATCATGCCAGTCTAGACGTAGCCAAGGTGAATAACTCCTTCTTCAAGTAGTGTGTCATTGGGCAGTCCACTACACATGACTCCTGAGCAATTATGCCCTCTGGATGCTGGGGCTTTGAAGTTGTCTGTTATTGATGATAGCACAGTAGCACCAAATCTAGCATCTACAGCACAATACCCTAGGATAGCATAGTGTTTGGAAAAGGTATTTACACATGCCCCAGTAGCGGCTCTATAGATTACTCATCTAGGGATACCCTTGAAGGTGCTGGATAAGGGAAATGATCTTGTAGCATGTGCTCAGATTGTAGATAGCGGTACTTGTGACGGCATGTTCGGGGTCCCCCGCCTCCTGCACCCCCGAAATGGCACGAACAGACTCCGCCAGCCAGTAGAATAGAGGTGGTTTATTGCTTCTCCAGTATACAGCACAGCACAGATGTCATCAGGTTACAGGGAAGGCGTAGGATGCCTCAGCCCCCCTTGATATGGGGGAGGGGGTCTCGGCTTCTAAACCCCCCAGCCTGTTGCTGAGGCTGCTTCCTCCATGCTCCCAGACAGAAACGAAACTAACTCTCCTCCAGCCCTGCCCCCCCAGCCAGGGGCGGCATTCCACCTACATTTGTTTCTCCCCATGGGGGGTTGCTGGTCAGGCAGGTTTGGAGCCCCCTTTGCATAATGACCAGACAGCAGAGGTCACCACAGCCCTAGCAAGGCACCCCCACTACGTCACAGTACTAAATTGCCAATCAGAAAATAAAGTCTGATGCAGTTCAAGACACATGTGAAGCTGAAATTGCTGTGCCTCTAAACTTGTCCATAATGGAGAGGAAGTATTTCAGAGATTTTCTAAATGCTCTTATCCTGTCCAAATAAAAGGCCAGTGCTCTCCTTACATAGAGCGTATGGAAGATGGCTCCCCTATTATCCTGGTAAAGCTTGGGATAAAAAGTTGGAAGGTCAATGAGCTGGTTTACATGAAATGTAGAACTCATTTTAGGGGTGAACTTTGGATGTGATCCAAGCATAACTTTGTCAAGAAAGAATGCTATGAGATGGGGGAGGGATGCACCATCAGGACTACTATCTCCTTAGTCATTCTCACTGAGGTAACAGCAGTCTGAATCCTGTCTTCATGGCACGATGAGTTAGAGAACAAGTGGTCATGGGTTCAAAGGGTGGTCTACTCAGTCCTTTTAATACTCCCATTGAGGGATAGAAAGACTGGATTGCAGAAAGAGGTTTGCTATGCCTTTGAGAAACATCTTTGTAGTCAGATAGGAAAAAACCGAGTATCCTTTTATCTGCTTGTGGAAGGTTGCTATTGTGCTTAGTCTATTTTTAGCAAGCTAATAGACAGACCTCATATTTTGATATTCTGCAAGAAGTCTAGGAATACAGGTTGAGCAGCTGTATCTGAGGTGACTCTTTTGGACTGACACCAGATCTGGAATATGCTTCACTTTTGTAGATAAATATGATGGGTAGCCACTTTCTTGCTTTATAATAATATTTTGTGTTCCTCTTCCAAGCATAATGTTTCTGTTTGCTGGAACCTTGAAGAAACTCAGCTTTGAGCTGTAGTATCTGCAGGTTGGGATGGAGAGTACGTCTCTCACTGTGCGAGAGGAGGTAAGGAAGGATAGAAAGAGTCATTGATGGACAGTGCAGCTGTGACAGGGAATGGTACCATGTCTGTCTGGGCCAAGTGAGAGTGATCAGTATAACGGTTGCTTTCTTTCTATCTTCAACAGGACTTTCATCAGTAGAGGCAATGGGGAAAAGGTATAAAGAATGCCCTTGTCCTATAAGAGCAGAAGGGTGTCCCACTATGGAGTGCTGATGCCCACTCTGGAATAGTACTGTGGTAATTTCTTGTTCTCGTAAGCAGCAAGTAAGTTTATTACTGGTGTCACCCATCGTTGGAATACATATCACTGAGCCATTTGTGATTGTGTGGGAATTTGAGTTTGAGACTGTTCACTGTCATATTGTATACTCCCAGCAAGGAGACCACTGATATTATAACATTGTGGCAAATGCACCAATTTCATAGCTTTAGTGCTTCCATAAAAGGAAGGGCAATTGGCACCTCCTTGATGGTTTGTTTAATACTTGCATGCTGCATCGTAACCTTCATGACCACTCCTGATCAATGAAAGCAAGTAAAAATTCATGTTCCTGAGTAGACTGATGTGAAAGCATGACTCAGATGGAGACAACTTGCCCTGTACTGTTAGATCATTGAGATATGTACCCATCCTATGAAAAATGTATCAGCAGTGAGGAGGCTGAGCCAATGGGATTTCTGTGCAGGCATTTGTTAGCTCTTTCCATCAATTCAAGGATTATTTGATATTGGTGTCCATTGACTGTTTGTGTAGGTTGTTCTTGTTTGGTCTGTAAACCAAACTGAACCATGTCTGGAGGCAATTCATGCAAAGTCTGGCATGAGTTATCAATGATATGCCCACAGCCATGTGCCCCAGAAGCTCAAGGCATTGTCTGGCCAATATTGGAGGGCTATGTTGAACTGCGTCTATAAGCCCAGAGAGATGGTGAATCTGTGTTGAGGGAGGATTGTTCTTGTTTGGATGGAGTTGAGGTTGTCTTGTATGAATTTTAGTCTCTGTGCCAGGATTAATGTAGATTTTTGTGCATTGATTTGTAGGTAAAGATTCTTGAATAGATCAAGAGAGGTATAGGTAGCTCATTGGGAATGTACCATGAGGATACATTCATCTAGATGAGGGTAGATCCTAATGCCCTGATCATGTAGGTGGGCTGTCACCACAGACAGTATCTTGGAGGCTGGGGAAAGGCCAAAAGGGTATACTCTGTACTGGTAGTAGTCCTGGCCTAGGATGAATCTGATGTATTGTCTCTGACACAGTATGATTGAAATGCGGAAGTAAGCATATTGCAGGTTCAGGGCCATGAACTGGTTTGCCTTTTCTAACAATGGAATAATCATTGCCCAAGTGACCATCTTGAACTTCTGAGCCTTGACAAATTAGTAGTGAGAGTAAAAGCCTTTGCCTCTTAGCTATAGGGGCACTGGTTCAATGGTTCCTATGCTGAAGGAAGAGATGGGTCTATCTCTTATCATAACAGGCTCTTGTGCGAAGGGTCCCTGAAAAGGCACAAGGGAGGGATGGAAGTTAAATGGATGGAGTACTCATCTCAAAAAATCTCCATTACCGATTTGCTAAAGGTTATCCATTCCCAGGTGCTGTGGAATGGGGTGAGATGGCATCCATAGGGTGGTATTGAAGAGAACACCTTGACCTATTAATCAAAACTGTTGTTTTGAGGTGGATGGCTGCAAGGAAATAGGATGAGGATCCAAAGGTTTTGTTTAAAGAACTTGACTGTTGAGGCCTAATCAATGCAAAGTAGAATGGAAGAATTACTTATGTCTTGCTTGCAACACTCCTATAATATATCCCAGAATTATGTTTGCCTATTTTACAACAGTGTCACATTGTTGACTTGTATATAGCTTGTGATCCACTATGACCCCTACATACCTTTCTGCAGTACTCCTTCCTAGAATGTCATTTCTCATTTTGTATGTGTGAAACTGATTGTTCCTTCCTAAGTGGAGTACTTTGCATTTGTCCTTATTAATTTCATTCTGTTTACCTCAGACCATTTCTCCAATTTGTCCAGACCATTTTGAATTATGATCTTATCCTCCAAAACACTTGCAACCCCTCCCAGCTTGGGATCATCTACAAACTTTAAAAACACACTTTGTACCATTATCTAAATCGTTGATGAAGTCATTGAACAGAACCGGTACCAAAACGGATTCCTGTGAAACCCCTTTCGTTATGCCCTTCCAGCGTGTGAACCATTGATAGCTACTCTCTAGGAACATTTATCCGGCCAGTTATACATCTAATGTATAGTAGCCCCATTTAAGTTGTGTTTCCCTAGATGTGTGACTGGCTCATGGTTGTCTTTATAGGCTCACCTCTTGTAGACATAGAGCAGGAGTGCCAACCTGTGGCTCCAGAGCCACATGTGACTCTTCAGAAGTTAATATGAGGTTCCTTGCATAGGTACCAAATCCAGGGCTGGAGCTGCAGGTGCCAACTTTCTACTGGGCCGGAGGGTGCTCACTGTTCAACCTCCAGCTCCAGTGGCTTAGCGAGGGGGGAGGGCAGGAAGGGGAAGTTGTCCCCAGGAGCCATGCTAGGGGGGCACCAATTAGTCCCCCTCTGCTCTCCCTGTCATCCCTCAGCTCACCTGCTTCTCCTCTGCCTCCTGCCGCCAGCTGGAGCTTCCTCCCTGCCTCTCCGTCCCCAGCCCAGGTTAGTGTATGCAGGGGCTGGCCCCAAACTGAAGGGGACAGGGGAAGATGCAGTACAGCTACCCCCTCCTCCCAGGGTTGGGCTCAGTCGTGCTGGAGGTTCGAGGCCCCACTGTGTGGTGGTGGCGGGGAGAGCAGGGGGCACAAATTTTGCCTTTGCCCCTGGATCACAACACCCTCACTATGCCTCTGCCCTAGGCCCTTTCCCCCTACAATCCTGCCACTTCCCACCCTTTCCACTGAGCCTGTCACACCCATTCTTCCCCCTCCAGTGTCTTTCACCAAGAAAGAGCCGATCCCAGTGGGCAGGAGAAAAAGGAGAAGGAGGCAGTGACCTGTGAGGCTGCCAGTGGGTGGGATGTGCTGAGAGATGAGCAGGGCTGGTGACATAGAACTGTTGCTCTTTGGCAACGTGCACTGGTAAATTCTGGCTCCTTCTTAGGTTTAGGTTGGCCACCCCCGATATAGAGTGTTGCAGTAGGGACACCTGTGGTCTGGAGTCTTGTACAGCTCTGAGGGTGGCTGAAGTGCTATTTTCATTAGAAGGTTAAGTTTTAGTTCTCTATTCTTTTTGGATCTGGGTTTCAATTGTTGGCATAAACCAGGGGTGGGGCTGGTTGTGGCCCCTGGTTTACTTGGATCTGGCCCCCAAGGCTAAGGGCTCCCCCCAGCATTGGGGAGCCTATGCTGGCACTCCAGCCACCCCCCTGTCATTCCCTCACGGGGTTGCAGTACACAAAATCTACTATGCTGGGACCTTCTTGGCTTTTCACTTTTGTGTGACACCCAACTGATTTTTCTGTGAGTCAGTGGCCCCCGACTCTAAAAAAGTTCTCCACCCCTGGCATAAACCACACTTCTAGCGGATGTGGTTCTCTCTGAAGGAGCAGATGCACTGTGACTGTCAGTCACTGGGATAGACTATTTGCAACTGAGACTCTTCTTGAAACCCAGTGAACTGTCTAAGCAAGGTCCCCAGATGGAGCAGAAGGTAGAAGAAAAATGCCATTTAAAGTAAAGCTTTTTTTTGTTTAAATAAATAAATAACAGATAAAGGAGTGAAGAAGAAAAAAGGCATTCTAAAAAGGTAGCTAAAGTAGAGAAACAATTAGCAATTCTATAGAAGGCAGTAATCTGCTAAGGGGCTGCAAAGGCTCCATCTGTAGCCGGGATGCTGGAGGAGGAACTGAGAAGGCTTTACCCCTGCAATGCTGTTTAGCCCTGTGGTGTAGATGTGCCCCATGAGGCTAAATTCAAAATAAGCCATGCAACTTGAGCTACGCTAATTGCGTACCTTAAGTTGAAATAGCTTATTTTGACTTTTGGTACTGTCTACAGAGCAGTTATTTCGAAATAGAGCACTCTTCCCCGACTTCCCTTTCTCCTCAGGAAATGAGGTTTACAGAAGTCAGAGTAAGCAGCCCATTATTTCAAATTTTCAAACAGGCTTGCTATGTGGACGTGCACTATGTTATTTTGGAATAACTGACGTTATTCTGAAATAACGCTGCTGTGTAGAGATAGCCATGAAGAGCACAGGGAGCTCAGGCTGAACGGACACTGCTACCAAAGTTCTCTGATCAGCAGCACCTAATAACCTATGTAAAATGGAACCTTTTTATGTAACAAACCTGCTCTGTATGTATTCAGAATGACTCCTGTTTACTGATTGAAATAAATTTTTACTACTCCTTATTCCTATTAGCAGTGCAGAACAAATACAGCCCGTGGAAAATAAGCTGGTCTGGCTTATGCATCATCAACAGAGGTGTTAATTAAATTCTGAGCACAAAATATTTATAGTTCTTGATGCATGAAACAGCTTTATTAGATTCTAGGGTGAGTTTTTGTGGATCTGGGGCTTAGAAAAGAATATATAGTTTTAAACTGAGGCAATGTGGTGTGGAAGCCATTGAGAGTCAAGTTTTACAGAGTAAAACTCTACTTTAAGTAACTTACTCAATGTTACATGGTGAATCAATCAGAGTCAGGAATAGATCTGAACCCTAGTTATTTTCAGACTAGTGTCCTTTACACTATGCCAGATGCACACAACAATGAATCACTTGTAATATACTGGACTGTCTCTTGAGAGACCTGCGTTTGTGAGTGGCCTGGAGAAACTGCTTCCCAAAGGAGTGGAACTCAGTTAGATAACTGTGCACCAAGTAGTAAAGTCCTTGCTCATTATAATAATCCGACTGGTTTTCAAGTGTGGAGCCTGGGTGACATGTTAGGACATTGAAGAGAGGAAGTTCAAGAGCAGCAGGCTTTATAGCAATCTTAGGAGATGATGATGCAGTCTTCGCTCACAAAAATAGTTCCATTGATTACAGTGATTAACAGCTGATTGATAAATCCGTAGTAAAGGCAGCTGGCTAATGGTGGCAGACCAACTTTTCTAACTGTCTGAAGGAGATGGTGCAAGCTCTTATGATACTGACAACAGGGCCAATGATGAAATGTTGGGGTGGATTATAACTATGCCTTGATGTCTAGGGCAGAAGTCTACCAGTAAAGACAGATAAATTTCATTTTAAGCACATTATATTAATCCGAGAAGATGGAATATTAGGCCAAATCCTGTCTTGATTTACATTTATGTCAATTGGCTATATATTGTGTGGCAGAAGGTAGCTTGTTATGTTTCAACTGATGAATATATGCCTTTGCCCAGACTGTATCTGGAACCCCACCTCCTATTGCTTCCCAAGCTACCCTCTCTTCTCAATAAGTGAGGGAACTTTTGATACCCCTTCTTTCTCCCACTCTCTTAAGCAGATCCCCTTTTCACAATATGCATGGAATTATATTCCACACGTGGTTCACAAAGCTTCCCCCTTTCTTTATTCATATCCTTCCCAATCTGTTACTACTGGTGGGTATGATGGAAAAAGTGAGTCCATAACAACCATCACAACCAACTAAAAAAGGGACTCAGCAGTGCCATTTTAGCAAGGCCTTATATAGAGAACAGAACCAGTCAAGTTGGAAAAACATAGGAGTCTGGTGAGGGCTGTGAATACTCTGAAGTATTCACTCCACCATTGCAACAATAATCCGGCAATGTGTTTGACTACCACCAGTCTGGTAGTTTTGTGCAAGTATAGCATTCTCCCCTGAAGGTGATAGTCAAGAGTATTCCATAAAATCCATTTAATGCTAAAGTTCTAAGCAATCTATCACCCTCAGAAGAGAACCCGCAATGCCACTAGATCATATACAATACATAATCATGTCCCCAAATTTGAGGGAAAAATCTGCCTGTTAGGCATAATCTTTCTGCATATAAAACCACCTAAACAAATACCTCTTCTAAACTGAGTATATGGAGGCACTTCCAAACTCCAGGTTTCCACAATAGCCAGCTGTGATGGGGCATTTGCCCCGCACTGGCCCTTAAAGCATTAAAACCCAGCCCTAGTTGAAGGCAAAGAGAGTGGAGCCTGCAGCTGAGGCAGAAACAGCCAATTAGAGTCCAACTGGGGCTGTATAAATAGGGTCTCCTTGATGGAGGAGAACAAGAATGGAGGTAGTGGCGGCTTCCCGCTGGGTGGACGGAAGTCCTGAGCTGCGCGTCACTTCCGGGGGTTCTGGAAATGCGCTGGCTGCTTCCTTGCCCCAGGTCTGTAGTGTGCTGGGAGCTTACTGGGGGAGTTCCCAGAGGCGCGTGCTGGGACTTCCCTTCTCTGCGGGCATGCGCAGGGGCTTCTCTGCTCTGCAGGAGGCTCACGCCGGCCCCGGAGGAGACGTGCGATGGGGTTTCCTTCCTCTGTGGGGGTTAACAGGTTTCTCAAAGTGGTTTTGCAGACCTCTTTGGGAAACACTGCTCTAGCGCTCGGGAGCAGGAGGGACCTGGCTGCTCGGGAAACTAGAGGCTTCCTGAGATAGAGCAGAGTTGGGGAAAGGGAGGCAAAGCTGGGGAGCTCTGGCCTGACCTCGCTCCCAGGCTGCAGGGCTTGAGGCAAGGCCTAAGTGTACTAGAGTTGTAGGGAAACAGACATGTTAGGAAAAGGCAGCGGGTCCACACCCCCTTGCCAATGATGAGTGGCCATTCAGACTGCAGTTGGCCCCTGAAATAAGGGATGATGACTAGCAGTGGGTCACTGAGGCAAGGTGGATCTAAGTGAATTGGGGGTCCTCTGGGAGGGGAGGACCACAGAGTGCAGAGGCACTGACATAGGACAGTACGAGGGGGAAAAGGCAGTGTGGGCAGGAAGAGACACTGAGCTGAACCTTCAGAAGATCTGCAGCCGAGGCTGGGACCAGTGGAGGGTAGTGTTACCATATTTGAACTTTCAAAAAAGAGGATAATCCTGAGAGGGAGTGTGTCTGTATCAGTATCTACCTACTCACATTGTATTAATGTGTTATATACTACGCCAGTGGTCCCCAACCTTTTTGTGGCCAATAGCACATTCATGTTTTTAGAAGAGTGTGGCGGGTGCCAACAATTTTTCAAGGCTTATTTTGTGTTTGTACATTAAATAATACGAAAAACATCATATTTAATATATGAATCCATAAGATAAAAAAGGTAATTTTACATTTAAAAGGTATTAATTAAATTATTCGGCCATTACTCTTTCACCTTATCATGTGAATTTGCTATTTTCATATTAAATGTGAATTGGGTAAATTTGATAGAAACTTAATTTAGTTGGATAATTTTTATGTTAATTATATTGTAATTCATTTTTAAACAAAATTATGCATTAATAAAAAGGGGGGGGATGTCCAAATGTTGTAGAGCAAAAAAAGCACCCCCCCCCCAAAATCATGGCACCTTTAAATCTCACACTCCCCATCCCCAGCATGTCTCCTCCCCTTGCTCCATCAGCTCCCCTGGTGCCTGCTGCCCCCAAACCTCTCACCCTCCTCTGCTGTCATGACTCCTGCCCTTCTCACTGCCCTCAGCCCTCCTGAGACCTACCCCCCTCCGCCAGCCCTTCTCTCCCCCGTGCCCACTCCTCCAGTACCCCACTCTGATCATGTGAGCTACCCCTTCTCCTAACACCTCCCTCTACACACCTGCTCTGCCTCTCTCCTCTGGTGCTGGTCCCTCCCCTGCAGGTGTCTGCCCTTCTGCGTCACCCCCAAAATCCCCTGGCACCTGCACGTTCCCTTACCCCTGCACCCTCCTGGTGCCTCCCCCTTCCCTCACTGCCTCTGCCCCCTTTGCCCTTTTTCCCTGATGCCTACCCCTCACCACCCTCTGCCCCCATTCTCCTCATGCCCCTGTGCCCTCACACATGACTTGCTCCATCCTTGCCTTCCTCATGCCCACCCCGTCTTTCAAGCCTTCTCCCAGCACCTCCCCACTCTAGCCCCAACGCCCTTACCCTCTCCTCTCCCAGCATCACCCTGTCCCCCCTCCCACTGACACCTCCCCTCCTGCCCTTTTCCTCATTGTCTCCACTTGTCCCCCACCCCCGGCATTTGTATCTCCTCCACCCTGTCCCTTGGTGCCTTCCCCTTTCTTCTCCTGACCTGCCCCACTCCCATCAGCACAAGCTCCTTCCCTTCCCACCCTTTCCCCCTATTCTTCCCCTCCTCTCCCTTCTGCATTCCAGTTTTCAGGGCTGGAGTCTGCTGCGATTGGGCCCCAGAAGTTCCTGCAACCCAGGCTCCAGACCATGTGCTGGACCTGGAGCTGGGCTGCTCGGCGTTCACGGCCCCACCAGGAGTGCTCACAACTGTCCCGCCTCTAGTCAGGCTCTGCTCCCCAACACCCCACTCGGCACATCTCCTTCCTCCTCCTTCCCCGATCCACAGCTAGCCATTTTAAAAAATGGCGCCGCAACACCTCACCGATGTGGCACCACTCCCTCCGGTGTGCCACACGTGACTTCACCCCCAGTGCAGCTCTGGCTCCACCCAGGTTGATGGCGCACGCTCGCGCCTCTCGCAGCCACGCCCGCTTTTCCTTCCCCCAGCCCGGTACCTTCCCTGGCCGGGGTCAGCTTGCCGGTCTCCTCGTCGGAGTCCCTTGGCCTGGTGGGGGTCTTCTGGCAGAGCCGTAAGTGTCAGCAGCGCCCCTACCAGCTCTGGTGCAGGAGTGCGGAGTCCGGTGGCTCTGTCCCGCCGGCCAGTGCTCCCCTGTATTAGGGTATGCCTAATGCAGACTCGGTGGGTGAACATAAATGCCCCGGCGGGCACCATGGCACCTGCGGGCACCGCATTGGGGACCACGGTACTATACTGTACTATACAACACATTAATACAATGTGAGTTGGTAGATACTGATTCAGATATGCTCCCTCTCAGGAGTGTCCTCTTTTTTAAAATTTCAAATATGGTAACCCTAGTGGAGGGCATTCTGAAGCAGGAGAGCCAGAGTGATCAGCGGGAGTAGCCAAGAGGATGAGTGTTCACCCTATGACACCAGCAAAAAGTTTCAAAAAATGACAGGCAGAAACGTCAGGACCTTATTTGCTGACTCCTTTCATATTTTGCGGGATATCGGCCTTTGCAAAGGAGGGAAGATTTTCCTTAAAGGGGTTGACAACCTAGTCAAGACATTCTGCTCAGACTTTGACTATCATGTTCCTGACATTGGAGATAACATGCAAGGTTTTAAGCTCCCTTTCTTCCTCCAGATGTGGTGTGGTAATGAAGGCTCCAGTAGTAAGAGAGACAGAAACCAATTTAGGACAACTAGAAGAAGTCCCAGGAGACAGAATGCCGGATCAAACAGGATAATCTGGGAATACGTAGTGTGAAAGTACAGTCCGTGTGGGACAGTCAGTGCAGGGGAGCTGACAGCCACACTGGGCCCCAGGGCAAAGTGGGGAGGGCAGCTAAACGCTCCTGGAAGGGGCAGGGCCAGGGCAGCAAGCGCACCACACCAGCCACCTCTCAGTGCTGCCTGGAGCACAGCGCTTTCCCAGCTCTTAGAGCCACTCAGAGAGTGCTGCACGGCACTCCAGTGGCAATTTAAAGGGCCCACAGCTCCGGGTGCTGCTGCTGTCACAGTAACAGCCGCAGTAGCTAGGAGCCCCAGGATCTTTAGACTCGCAAGGCTCCGAGTTAGTTGCCCAATTTGTCCTCCCCACTCCTATCAGCAGGCCTGAGTCAGTGTATGTCTATGCTGCAATCAGGAGGTGTGATTGCAGCTTATGTAGACAAGTAATCTACATCACAGCTAGCTCCAGTAATGACAGCAGTGAAGCCATAGCAGCATGCACAGCAGTTACTCAAATACATACTTAAGGACCTGAGTGAGGTTGTACTCAGTCACATGTCCCATGCTAGATCAAAAGCTAGTATGAGTATGTCTACACACAATCACACCAGCGAACAGCTGCATAGACATACCTTTAGGGATAGTATCCTGGAACCCAATATATATCTCACTATCAGAAATTTTTCCTCATATTCACCCTAAATGTATCCCTTTCTTAATTTCATTTTATTGCTCCTAGTTATAATCTCATATACTTCACTATCCTCAATCTTTACCCTTTTCCAATTCTGGCTAAAGATGGACGAAGAACATTGTGTATGTAAATCACAAACCACCCCCAGAAAGATCTGCACATTGGAAACATGTTTTGATTAATAGAAGAAAAACCTGATACAAATTTAGTAGCTGTGACCATGCTTCAGCATTACACAAGGATCTCCAAGGCAGAAAAGTGGTACAGTTTCAATTTTTTCTATAATACCATCTGCGCTTCCTTAGTATTTTATCTAACTTTCTATTCAAGATGCCTTTCAATAGCTTGCAGAGTGGTTTTGGTTTTACTAACAATCTCATTCTTCTATCTATCTCTAGCGATCTAACCACTTTTTCAAATACTATCATCTTAAATTAGTTTTGCATATTACATAAAAATAGGCATGGCTATTTAATATTCCCCAGGTTTCTTACCACAAAAATGTGATTGATACTATTTGAATTGAAGGAGAAGGCTGAACTTAAACTAGTAGAAGGTGCCTTGAATAGTGGAAATGGAAGCTATGGAAAATGAAAAAGTAAATAGAAATCCACCAAAAGGAAAAAGTAGTGTTCTGCTGTGAATTAAATATTTACATTGATTTCTATCTTATTAAAATTTAATATATGATTATAAAAAATAATATTTTATGGCTTGTGGGTCATAAGGAGACATTTCTGGGCTTTGGTTCATATTGCTGATAAAAGTTAAACAAGATTGGGCTTCGACATACTTTAAGAGGAAATCTCTAAGGAAAACCCAGAGCACTTATGACACTGAGGTTATGTCTAGACTGCAGGCTTCTTTCAGAAGAAGCTTTTCTGGAAGAGATCTTCCAAAAAAACTTCTGAAAGAGAACATCTACACAGCAAAAGTGCATCGATAAAGCGATCTGCTTTTTCGAAAGATAGCGTCCACACTGAATGGATCCTATCTCACATTTAAGCTGTGATTACTATGAATGGAGTGGCTACCAGGGCACCTGTGCTTTTTCCTCTTTCCTCTTCTTTCAAAAGATCTCCCTCTTACCCATCCAAACACACCTTTTTCCGAAAGAGCTCTTTCGAAAAAAGACTTCTCCCTTGTAGAAAGAGGTTTACCGATGCCAGAAAAACCTCTCTGTTCTTTCCATTTTTTTTCCGAAAGAACGCAATTGCAGTGTGGATGTAAATCAAGTTTTTTTCGGAAAAATGGCCGTTTTCCTGAAAAAACGCTGTAGTGTAGACATAGCCTGACAATCCAACTAGAGAGTGCTTTTTTTTCTTATTTAGTAGTAAACAAATGCACCATAATAGTTAAAAGGCTTTTGCCCTTTGGGGGTGACTTTTTTGGATGAGATGTGAACACAAGATCCTCTACCATTTGTCATTAAAAATTCCATAGGACTTTGTATAAGAGTAGAGGTGTCCTGGCCAAATTCTGATTTGGTAATTTAATTCTGCTTATTTAAATTCATTCTGTAAATTTTACTTGGCTATATTATATTAATAGAAAAATAGAATCATATAACACTAGAACTGGAAGAGACCTTGAGAGATCATCAAATCCAGTCCCTGCCCTCACAGCAGGATACAGCACTGTCTATATCATCCCTGACAGGTGTCCGTCTAACCTGCTCTTGTAAATCTCCAGTGATGGAGATTCCACAACGCCCCCCTATGGCAAATTATTCCAGTGTTTAACCACCCTGACAGGAAGTTTTTCCTGATGTCCAACCTAAACCTCCCTTGCTGCAAATTAAGCCCATTGCTTCTTGTCCTGTCCTCAGAGGCCAAGGAGCACAATTTTTCTCCCTCCTCCTTATAACACCCTTTTAGATATTTGAAAACTGCTATCATGTCCCCTTTCAGTCTTCTCTTTTCTAAACTAAACAAGCACAATTCTTTCAGTCTTCCCTTATCGGTCATGTTTTCTAGACCTTTCATCATTTTTGTCACTCTTCTCTGGACCTTTTCCAGTTTCTCCACATCTTTCTTGAAATGTAATGTCTAGAACTGGACACAATACTCCAACTGACGTGTAATCAGCTCAGAGTAGAGCGGAAGAATGACTTCTCATGTCTTGCTCTCAACTCTCCTGTTAATGCATCCCAGAATCATGTTTGCTTGTTTTGCAACAGTGTCACACTGTTGACTCATGTTTAACCTGTGGTCCACTATGACCCCTAAATCCCTTTCAGCAGTACTCCTTCCTAGACAATCACTTCCCATTCTGTATGTGTGAAACTGATTGTTCCTTCCAAAGTGGAGCACTTTGCATTTGTCCTTATCAAACTTCATCCTGTTTACCTCAGACCATTTCTCTAGTTTGTCCAGATCATTCTGAATTTTAACCTTATCCTCCAAACCACTTGTAACCCTTCCCAGCTTGGTATCATTTGAAAACTTAGTAATTGTACTCTCTATGCCATCATCTAAATCATCGATAAAGATATTGAACAGAACCAGTCCTAAAACAGACCCTTGTGGAAACCCACTTGTTATGAACCATTAATAAATATGATTGTGAACCGTTAATAAGTATTCTCTGAGAACGGTTATCCAGCCAGTTATGCACCTAGTCCCATCTGAGTTGTATTTCCCTAGTTTATTGATAAGAAGGTCATGCAAGGCATACCACATCCACCGCTCTGCTTCTCCCTTATCCACAAGACTCGTTATCCTATCAAAGAAAGCTATCAGATTTGTTTGACATGATTTGTTCTTTACAAATCCCTACTGGCTGTTACCTATTACCTTATTTTCTTCTGGATGTTTGCAGATGAATTACTTGCTCCATTATCTTCCTGGCACAGAAGTTAAGCCGACTAGTCTGTAGTTTCCTGGGTTGTTATTTCCCTTTTTATAGATGGGCACTATATTTGCCCTTTTCCGATCTTCTGGAATCTCTCCCAATTTCCATGATTTTTCAGAGATGATAGCTAAAGGCTGAGATACCTCCTCTATCAGCTCCTTGAGTATTCTAGGAAGTATTTCATCAGGTCCTGGTGGCTTGCAGACATCTAACATTTCTAAGTAATTTTTAACTTGTTCTTTTAATTTAACTTCTAAACCTACCGCATTTCCACTAGCATTCACCATGTTAAGCATTCTGTCATCATCCATCTTCTTGAAGAAAACTGAAACAAAGAAGTTATTAAACACATCTGCCATTTCCAAGTTTCCTGTTATTTCTCCCTCTTCACTGAGCAATGGGCCTATCCTGTCCTTGGTCTTCCTCTTGCTCCTAATATACTTGTAGAACATCTTTGTGTTACCCTTTATGCCTCTAGCTAGATTTAGATCTTTTTGTGCCTTTGCCTTTCTAATCTTGCCCCTGCATACCTGTGGTGTTTACTTATATTCATCCTTTGTAATTTGACCTAGTTTCCACTTTTTATACAACTCCTTTTCGATTTTTAAATCGTGTAAGTTAATCCAAGGTGGTCTCCTGCCATATTTTTTTATCTCTTTTACGCAGTGGAATAGTTTGCTTTTGGGCCCTTAATAATGTCCCTTTAAAAAACTTCCAACTCTCTTCAGTTATTTTTCCTCCTAGTGTTGCTTCCCATGGGACCTTTCCTACCAGCTCTGAGTTTACTAAAATCTGCCTTCCTGAAATCCACTCTCTCTATTTTGCTGATCTCCCTTCCACCATTCTTTAGAATCATGGGCTACGTCTACACTGGCCCCTTTTCCGGAAGGGGCATGTAAATTTCACCAGTCGTCGTAGGGAAATCCGCGGGGGATTTAAATATCCCCCGCGGCATTTAAATAAAAATGTCCGCCGCTTTTTTCCGGCTTTTAAAAAAGCCGGAAAAGAGCGTCTACACTGGCCCCGATCCTCCGGAAAAAGCGTCCTTTTCCGGAGGCTCTTATTCCTACTTCAAAGTAGGAATAAGAGCCTCCGGAAAAGGGCGCTTTTTCCGGAGGATCGGGGCCAGTGTAGACGCTCTTTTCCGGCTTTTTTAAAAGCCGGAAAAAAGCGGCGGACATTTTTATTTAAATGCCGCGGGGGATATTTAAATCCCCCGCGGATTTCCCTACGACGACTGGTGAAATTTACATGCCCCTTCCGGAAAAGGGGCCAGTGTAGACGTAGCCATGAACTCTATGATTTCATGGTCACTTTCTCCCAAGCTGCCTTCCACTTTCAAATTATTACTTCTTAATATCCATAATCCTTTCCGAAACTGTTGTACAAAATTGCACTGTGCTATGTCCAATGGCATTTCAATAGATAGTTATTCCTATAGAGTTACTAGAGAAAAGTGATTTGGGATTCTTCAGGAGGAAAAATGCCGTACAATTGTGAGATATTATTGAAATACTCTTATACCATACAATTTTAAACATGGTCTCCTTTTACTATTTTTAAATATGTGTATTTCATAATGGCAATAAAATACTTCAGATTCAGTTCACCCAGAGTTTCAGTTCCTCAGATTTTAAAAACTCAACTTTGAGCTTTTAACATTGAAATGAAAAGGTAAAATTGTTTTGATAGCCATGGAACAGTTTCTAAATAGCCTTTGGGCTAACTTTAAAAGCAGATACATAAGTTGAAATTGAAGAAATTCAAGCCTGCTTGAGGAAAATGAATTAAATATTTACTAAAGAACATAAATTTTAATACTTATTTTCTAATTTTTAAAATTTCCCTCAGTCAGCTATAATTTTTTATAATCAAAATAATACTTTTTCAAATTTCTTTGTAAAGCATTGCTGCTATATTTTATTTATTATAAGAAGAAAACAAAAGGCCATGTTCCATATTTCAGAAATATGGTTAGAGTCGCATAGCATTTCTTCCAGCAATATCATTTAACATTTCAAATGTCTTACCTAAGTCAATGAAACATTTAGGGACAGATTACGCCTGACCCTCATGATGGGGCACAGCTCCGCAGGAAACAAAGCCCTGTACCCAAATTAACCCAACTTAATGCAAAGTATTAATTACAAGATCACTTAAAATATCAGGCAGAAACCCAAAAAAGACAAACCCAATCCAGGATGACACTACAAATTTTATAATGTCCTTATTTCCACTAATACCAGTACAAAGATATCTACAATATCCAGGAGGCTGCAAGAGGAACAGATGGATAATCACTGGGGCAATTAGAACTGACATTTTCATCCTAGAAACACATGAAATGGAGTTCAACACTCTTCATATTTATCTTATCAGCAAGGAGTCATTTTGTCTCTGGAAAAATAAAACAGATTTTATACAAATGTTTTTGTTTAAGCAATGAAAGAACTTGATTATAGAGCTCTGCAATGAAACACTACAATGTACTTTAGGGCAATGACGATATGATACTTGAAGTATTTATTCTCCTATGTTACAACTTTTTGGTTTTGAAGGTGAACTTTGGTCATTCGCACAAAGTCTGAGTAAAAGGCTTTAATCACCTAGTATGATGTGTAGTTGTAGATATGTGGGTTGCAGAATATTAGAGAGACAAGGTAGGTGAGGTAATATATTTTATTGGGCACACATCAAAAAGAGCTCTGTGTGGCTCCAAAGCTTTTCTTCCTCATCACCAAATGTTGGCCCAATTCACCATCCACTTTGTCTCTCTACCTATCTTGTGGCAGGAGTGATATTCACACATACCTAATCCCAGTAGCAGGGAACTGAAGTTTGTTGTAGTCTGGCTGCTGTTATAGTTTGTGGCCAGAAGTAGTGGCCATGACTGCATGTGCCCTCCTCTGTGCAGGATAGTGGTGATCCTATGGATTCATATTACAGACACATTGGCAATGTCTATACTATCCTATCCTATCCAAGATCACAAACACAGTTGTGTATTCTGCCAGACAATGCCCACGTGGCCTCTTCTCATGTGATCCTTCTCTATGCAGCAGAAAAGTGGCATTGACATTACATTTTGGGCCCTTTCAACCTGCCCAGGAAAACACAGGAATAAGCTCTTGTCTAACTATAGATATATTTTATTTAGCATAACACATTCACATAACAAGAAGTCACTTATAAGCTGGGGCTCAATCCTTATTCTAGGGAAGTCAGTCAGAGCTTCATGATTGGTTTGAATGGAGCAAGATCAGTTCTTTCTGGTTTATAAATCCCCCTCAGACTGATAAATCAGGATATTAATTACATATAATTTCCTGACACTGCAAGGTAATGCTTCAGCTTATGGTTTACTGAGCGCTATTAAAAGAAAGCAGAAATACCATAACAACAATTAAATACATTTCCTCTCGAGAGCATCATTCATGGAACTCAAAGCTGAAGGAAAATTTTGTTGATCAGGGTCTCTTCTTATTCATTGTTTACATTTTAAATATTTTTCCTCAAATTTTTGAGAACATAGCTATCATAATGCAGTATGTTCGTATTAACTATCCATGACATTCAGCCATGGGTAGAAGGCAATCAGGAGGCATGTACACCATGTAAATCCAATGTAAGGTAAATCTCATTAGTAGATCTATGTAATAGGACTTCAGTGGTGAATATTAGGTTGTGTGCTCAGCAGAGAGGACTGGAAGGAGTTAAGGTGGCCAGGTAGGCATATTAATTCCACAGGCTGCACCTGGAGGAAGAGCCAAGGAGCAGAGATTGTAAGTATGTCCAGCTGTGCAGGGACAGGTGGGCTCTATGAAGGCAGGAAGATGACAACAAACAAGGGCTGCAGCTGGGAAAGGGCAGCCACTGCCTGAGAAGAGGGAGCAGTTTTGAGGCTGCAGGAGTTGTAGGAAGCAATCTAGGGAAGGTGTAATGAGGGCTGGGAGAGGAAAGCTCAGTACTGCTGAGTGTATGGTCCCTGAACTAGATCCCAGAGTAGTAAGTAGGCCCAGCTCCCCCTACCAGCCACCGAGGGTGAGGAATAGACGATTGGGGTAGTGAATGGGAAGACTATCTGGGTCTCTGTGAAAGTGACCGAGAATAGGACTGTACCTGGAAGGGACGGAACACTGAGTGACCTAACTGGAGGGCTGAGTCATGAAGAGGACGCTGTGGTTTCTGGGATGAGAAAGGAATTGTAAATACGAGAAACAGACAGTGTGATGGTGTGCAACCACAGGAAGGGGTGTTGACCTCAAGAACTAATCCCAAGAATAACCAAGACGAGGCACCAGACAAGCAGTGAATAGAGCACCTTTTGACATTCATCTAAACATTGTAAATTAATTAAAAAAAGATTAATAATATAACCAGATCCCCAAGATGAAAACGCAGCCTTAAGTGTATCATCTGAGTTTGTTATACTATGATAGCTATTTGGTTAGCAAGTACAAAATGGATAAGTAACGTGAACCTTAAATATTTTTTTCAACAGTTGATAACGGTTTCTCTCTTTCTAAATCTGTATGGCTGCTTCTAGACTGGCATGATTTTGCAAAAATACTTTTAACGGAAAAGTTTTTCTGTTAAAAGTATTTCTGCAAAAGAGCATCTAGATTGGTCCCGGAGTTATCGTAACAACGTTGTGCTTTTGCACAAAAGCGCGTCTACACTGACCCTCTTGCGCAAAATCATTTCCACAAGAGGGCTTTTTCCTGAACGGAAGCGTCAAAGTTTTGCGCAAGAAGCACTGATTTCAGACAGTAGAACGTCAGTGCTCTTGCGCAAAATCAAGCGGCCAGTGTAGACAGTTGGCAAGTTTTTGCGCAAAAGCAACTGCTTTTGCACAAAATCTTGCCAGTCTAGACGCACCCTATGAGTACAGTTTAAATTCATTTTGCTATTTTTTATCCATATTAGTATATCTATGTAATTTTCCTGCAGGTGGGAAGTTGAAATTTTTTTGAAGGCCATGTGACATTGATTCAGCTTTGCACAGTACGTCTTCTCATTTCATCTGACTGAAGAGCTGATGATATGCTTCCATCCTGCAGAACATAAATGTGCTTTCAAATGTTATTTTTTCTTGTAAGACAACTTATTTTCAGGTAAGAAAAGCTTAGTATTATGAGACAAAGACAAGGCATCTTGAATCACAAAACAAATAAAACTAACAAAAACTACTTTCCCAAGTTTCAGAGCAAGTTATTGTATGTACAGCCATGTAACTGGATCTGCAATCTTCTCCAAGATTCATATCCATGAAGCTAGACCTGCATTTGTAACAAGCATGCAACTGTCCTCAATTTTACCTTAGATCAGACAGTTCCATGTGCTTGTGACTATCTAAGAAATACAAAACATCTGAGCCAAACTCAGTCCTCAAAGAATTTAGAAAGACAAAATATTTGTCTTACAAACAGTAGCCCCCTTAAGGTTTTTAATATTCCTACCACATTATAAATTGTCATATTTCATTTTCTGTAGTAATGTTATATCTATATAGTCTGTGGCAACACAATATAAAACATAAGACTATGGAATTATAGGCCTCAGCAGGATACTTGTATCAAATACATAGCTTAGGAGATCATCTAGTCCAAGCCCCGGGTCAAAGCTAAACAAAGCTTAACTAAATCATTTCAACCAGTGCTTTGTTCAACCTTGCTTTAAAAACCTCTAGGGATGGAGATTCCAGCACCTCCCTAGGTAACCTATTCCAGTGCTTCATCACCCTCCTAGTGAAATAGTTTTCCTAATATCCAACCTAATATCTTCCCCCAGCAACTTGAGACTGTTGCTTCTTGTTCTGTTATCTGCCACTACTGACAATACCTAGCTCCATCCTCTTTGGAATCCTGCTTCACATAGCTGAAGGCTGGTATCAAATTGCCTCTTGTTCTTCTCTTCTGAAGACTAATGAGCACAATTCTCTCAGCCTCTGCTCTTTAGTCATGTGCCCTGGCCCCCTAATAATTTTTGTTGCCTTCACCTGGTCTCTCTCTAATTTGTTCCATCCCTTCTGGGTGAGGAGTGGGGAGAGGGGGAACTGAATGCAATACTCCAGATGTGGCCTCACCAGTGCCAAATAAAGGAGAATAATTGCTTCCCTAGGGCTATGTCTACACAGCACCCTAAACTCAAAATAAGATTACGCAATTTGAATTGTGCAAATTGTGTTCTTATCTTGAATCTATTTTGAAATTTGAAATTTGGTATGTCTAACAGCACCACATTTCAAAATAACATGCTATTTTGAGCCATCCCTTATCCCTCTTACAAGGAGGCTTACCAGGATGGTGAAATAGTGCACCCATTATTTTGAAAAATATTTCAAAATAATGGGCAGCTTGTGTAGATGTAGGCTAGCTATTTCGGGATACCGGAGATATCCCGAAATAGCCATGCAGTGTAGACATATCCTAGAACTGCTCACAATGTTCCTCCTTATGCAGCTTAATATGTGGATAGCCTTCTTGGCAACAAGGGCACACTATTGACTCATATCCAGCTTCACATCTGCTATAATCTCCAAGCCCTTTTCTGCACAACTGCCACTTAGCCAGTGGGTCCCCAGTCCATAGCAGTGCATGAGATTCTTCCGTCCTAAGTGTAGGACTCTGCACTTGCCCTTGTTGACCCACATCAGATTTCTTTTGGCCTAATCCTCCAATTTGTCTAGGTCACTGTCCCTATGCTCCAGCATATCTACCTTCCCGCCCAGCTTAGTTTAATCCACAAACTTGCTGAGAGTGCAAACTAACCTATTTTCCAGATAATTAATAAAGATATTGAACAAAACTGGCCCCATGTATGTATGCCCCTAGGACACTCCGCTTGATATAGGCTGCCAACTAGACATCAAGCATATTGATTTCTACTTGTTGAGCCTGCAATCTAGCCAGCTTTCTATACCTTACAGTTTATACATCCAGACCATATTACTTTAACTTGCCAGCAAGAATACTATGGGAGGCCATATCTAAAGCTTTGTTAAAGTAAAGGTATATCACAGCCACCACTTTCCCCATACCCACAGAGCCACTTACCTTATCATAGAAGGCAATCAGTTTGGTCAGGCATGACTTGCCCTTCGTGAATCCACATTGACTGTTCCTGATCACCTTCCTCAAGTGTTTCAAAACACTTATTATAGTTATGGGGTTTTGTAGTGTTTGTTTTAAGTAAACCCTATCTCCTAAACCTCAACAGATAATTTTTCCAGAGTTGTTTGTTTCTGTGGTAGTGATTGTTTATTTATTTTTTAAATAGAAGACACTAGTCAGTCACCCATGTAATGCACCTTGTGTGATGAAATGCATTTAATACCATTAATGAACTTGACTCACTGTGATTGTGATGTGTGAAATCCTGGGAATCATTATCATTCTATTTTGCAAACGTGTAGTAAAATACTATTCAGATGCACCCTCTCCTCAGCTTATGGGTCAAATCCTGCTGATAATACACATGTATGCATACCAGAAAGCCCATGTGTGGAAACGGGAAAGAATTTTGGAAGTTGCTTGCATCTGTGCATTCCTCCACAAAATTACAGAGCCCTCTCAGCACGTCTGTAACTGAACTGGTGAATCAGTATGCGTGCAATGGGGTTTTGCAATGGGAAAATGGGGAAAAAAATACATCCATATGTATTTGTGTGTACTTGTATGTATCAACATAGACCAGTGCAAGGATACTATGAAAAACACTACAAACAGCAGGAAAAAAAGAAAACTATAGTCACAACTAGTAGAACATGGTTCATATTAGTGACACTTTTTGCAGCATATTTGTGTCCATTAAGACTTTTCTATTTTAGGAAACTTGCTAGGAATTGTTCAGTACAGTTTTTCTTTTCCACTGAGTTTTCTGGGTTTACATAACATGGCTGTCAAAATGCTTGTGCCTAGTTTATAACACAATTTACATGGCTAATAGCACCAAGGAAACTATATGAACGCAGGAAACATGGTGTCATGTAAATGCATGGTTAGAGGACACTCTAATCACATTTTAGCCAGCATTTGTCAGGCTCTCTGTTTTTATTTTGAGAAGGTTTATTCATGTTTAGAAACACCTGGTTATATGAAATGGCTATAACAAGACATGCAATATGGTCCTTAGTGAATAGGCAGGCAGGAGAAATGGGATTTATTTTTGGTTCTGTCACTGATCTGCTTTTTGTAACTTTAGACAAAACTCTCACTTCCCTGTGCCTCTTTTCTCTCATTGTTTCTTTTTCTTGCTTACTTGGACAGTAAACTCACCTAGGCAAAGACTCCCTTTATTTGCTTATACAGTGGTTAGCAACATGGAGTCCTGATCTTGGATGGGGCCCCAGGCCCTACTGTAATACAAATAAGTTATTGCTATTATATTTATAACATCTGAAATACATGTTTATTACAGTGATGCCAATGTGCAGTAAAAACAAACACATTTTGGGAACATAGGAGTTGACATACTTCATGAAAATAAGGTCTAGTCAGCTGACATTTTTTGTATTTGACAGGAGCCAGTGCTGTTTTCAGAGGAAAGTGCATTAAGCCCTGCATAAAGTAATGAGAGAACCTGTCCACAAGATAAGTGTCTTCTCAACTGGCTAGGGTAGAGGTTATCTTTATGCATTGGTGCACAAGAATTTACATCCTTTCTAAACTCACTATTCTGGATGTGTTCTTTCAGATGTTACTGGTGGAGCTCAGGCTCAAACTGTTTATGCAGGGACTGTGGTGTTTGTTTATTTCTGTAGTCTATCCAAGGCAGCATGGTAGGGCCATTTTGCAGGACTGAATTCTATAGCTACAGAGCACTGAGTTTGTTAACAAAGGCCTTTGTTTGAGGGTGTCTTAATACTGTAATTGGTTTTAAAATAAAAAGATGAGGGAATATGTGAATTCCTGCTGCTAAAAACACACTTTAGTATTCTACAGAATCTTCCCCAAGTTCTTTCAGCAGCAGTGTTATGGTGCAATGCAGGAGTTTGGAAACCACTACTGTGATTGTTGTGACACAGTACTTTTTAAAAAGGGATGTTATTTTTGTGAATGGAGATGGGGCCTGGACCAAAAGCTACATCCCCACGAGCCCCACAAGGTGACCTGTGGCTCTGCACTTCAGGACCTGCCCAATTCAAAATGGGCAAAACTTCAAGTTCTCATATGGATTGGGGTGCAAATTCTGTGGTTAGGGTCTTGGTGGAGTTATGACAGGCAAATTACGGTGCCATCCGAAGGTGCTGCTCCCATGCAGTTTTGGAGAGGAGAGGAAAGGAAAAGCTCTGTGCTGCGTGTCAGCTGAGGCTGGGGGGGAAAGAGGGGTCTGCTTCAGTCTGAACTTTTCCCTATCGTTGGAGCTGTGCTGAGGCCGGGGGTGCAGGGCTTCTCTGCAGAGGCAGGGGCCAGTTTGCTGGGCCCCAGGCCCCCCTCACCTTGCTCAGCCTCGGGCATTGTTTGCAAACCTCATTCCTTCTGCTTCCGGAGGCAGCGCCGGGGATGATTTGCTGCAGATGACATCAGCTGTGGATGCTGGAGCAGCGGCAGCAGCAACGCGCCGGGATGTGCCGGGTCCCCTCCTCCTCCTCCTCGGGTCCCAGCCCTGCACCGTCTCGGTATAAAAGCGCCGCCGCCTCCCCGCCCGCCTTCACTCGCCTGCTGCCCGCAGCCCGGCAGCACTCGGCAGCAGCTCCGCGCCGAGGCGCGACGCACCGCTGGAGACAACCCTTCCCCCATCCCGAGCAGCGGCCAGAGGAGGCGGAGAGGGGCCGGCAGGATGGCGACCGTGGTGGTGGAAGCGGAGCCGGACCCGTCTTGTAGTGTCCCCAGCCCGGCGCCCCCCTCGCCCAGCCTCTCGCACCGCTTCCTCGACAGCAAGTTCTACCTGCTGGTGGTCCTGGGCGAGCTGGTGACCGAGGAGCAGCTGAGACGGGCCATCGGCACCATAGAGCGAGGTAAGCGCCCGGCGCGGGGACAACCACAGGTTGCGCCCAAGTCTCTTCGGGAGACCCCCCCCCCCCCCCCGGCGCTTTTATCGGCAATAAATGCTCCGCGCCGGGACTCAGGGGGTTGCCTTCCCCGAGCCGCCAGGGGGGACCGCTCTGACGCGACCGCTCCCTGGGCTCGGCGGGGAGAAGCCTCTGCTGCGGGCTGCCGCGCGAACAGTTGGCAGGAGCTCAGCCCAGGCGGGCTCCAGCCTCCTTGGCTGCTGCCCCGCGCCTTGCCGGGGCGCGGAGGGAGGGCGGGCTGGGCTGCAGCTGTACCTACTGACTGGGGCGAGGGGGCTCTCGGTTTGGCGCAGAGGGGGAGAAACCGCCCTTTGCTCGTCGCGGGAGGGGCACCCCACCTTTGGTGTCATCAGTGCCCCGGGCCCTTTTTTGCCATTGCAGAAGGAAAGCCGTCCTGAGATCCCTGCCTGCTGGGGCGGGGCCGGGTCTTCTACCCCTTTCCTTCGCCTGCCTCGGATCTAGACTCCTAGGGGTCACTTCTTCACCGAGAATGTCTAGACATAAAGGACGGGGGACAGACGGCAGGAATGGGATCTTTGTGCACACGCTGCTGTTAATCTAGTAGTTGAGGTGCAGTGTCGTGAGACGTTCATGGCCAATGTGCAAAGCAGCAACAGCAGCAGAGATGAAGGAGGCTCCTTCTATATCGCATCGGCTCCCCCCACACAAAGATCTGCAGTTGGCTTTTGCTGCACCCACACTGCCCGAGACACAAGGAAGGGGGTGAACGAGTGAGACAACAGACCTCTTTGCCCCACCCCAACTGATCTCGAGTTTTTCCCACTCCTCAGATTCCTCCCCCCCCCCCCCCCCCCCGCCATTGTTACTGCGCTGTGCTAGTGATTTTTTCTGCAGAGGTCGTTCCGGTCTTCTGCAGCAGCAGCAGCAATGCCTCCTTCGCTTTCTCTATTCCCCTCTTGGTGCTGCTGGAGTCTGTCTGCCCAGAGATACCGGCTCGTGGGCGTGGTGCAGTCCGCACTGCGGTCCCTATGGCAGCCCATAGCGGACAAAGGGCGTTCACATAGACAAGAAAAATACATTTTTAAAATAAATATATATTTTAAAAACTGCATTTCCTCACAACAAAATAAAACCAAAGGGATTTCGAGAATGCTAGTTCTGAATAGCAAGGAACCCCTGAGCAGTAAAGCAGCTGCATCTATTGTTTCTAACTTTCAGCAATAGAGGTTTTTTTGTTTGAAATATTTACAGATACAGATTTTACAGAAGAACCACAAAAAGATTTAAGTGATTAAAATTTCAATAGCTGAACATTCACTTTCATAATTCTTACATTAGCCAGCTACAGGCTGCTGCTATGACTAAGGGTTTATTTGCTTTAATTTTTTTTAAAATCACAATTCCAGCAAAATAAAAGTGAAAACCAGAGATTTTTCTCAATAAATCCTTGACTATTGTTTCTAAAATAGATTTCAGTATTAGAAAATGTTATGACTGCACAATTAACATGCAATACAAATAAAATCATTAGTTACTAGATGCCATAATTTATTAAGCTACATGTTTTGGTAACATGTTTTTTTGTTTTGAGCTGATGAGGGTAGAGATTACAGAATTTCCATTGTCAGAGACCTTGAAACAGTGAATTGGTTACTGTTCCTGGTTTGTAGGTGTGGTTCAGCAGTCCCCATAGGACTTCAATTGTCTTTTCTATTGTTGCTTCATCACCCCCTATCTGTTTTACTTCCAAATTTATTTTTACTCCTTTCTGAGTAAGGCGTTAACCACCTTGTAAAATTACCTTTTTACTTTATAGCTGCCATTGTCTTGTAGTGAAAACTGCTGGTGCTCTGAAATTTAGAGCCACTTGATCATAGTATTGTCCTAATTTTACCCAAGTTTTGATTGACATAAAGCTGAGTTGGCTGTATTTTAAATCAAATTATTAATAATTAATAGAGCAAACGGATGTGTCTTCTGCCCTCAAGACATCTGATGTCATCCTTCCTCTGGAGAAATTCTCTTCAGGCTCTTGAAGCTACTGCTATGCAATTCCTGCTGTCTTGTTTCCATTGTTGCTAAGTTTTGTGAGTTTAGGTGGCATCTTTTAACATTTTAGATATTTATAAGCAACCCCGTGGGCCGTCTACTCAAAATGTTGGATTAGAAGTCATCTTTTTCCTGCAGGTGGCAGATGATCTGATTAGGAAGTCAACCACTGGAGCTGTTACTAATGTTCAGATGCTTTGTTCTGGATTAACACACTGGGGGAGTCCTTAGCTATATATTTGTGGAGCAAATATGGGCTTGATGAACCTCTTGTCTGAGGAAAGCATACTACTATCTGGAAAAAATAGTCCATTCCAAAACCATCCATTCTCAACAAGGCCTTCAGGAGTTCAACATCCCTGTTAAGTTTTCTTTGGTATGTCTTTTGAACATCCTCACTGAAGAATGTGGATTCTTTTACAGTACTGAAGAGAAACAGATATCAGAGAAGATATTATGTTGGTGATTTACATCAAATGATTGGTCTTGTACAGACTGGATGATTACAAATTCATTTGCTTTAAATTTTATGAAGAGAGACATTCTCATTTTGAATTTACCAACTGTATTTTAGAATTCTGAAGTATCTTTCTTGTTTTGAAATGGCAGTCTACTAGTGGTCTAGGATTGCCTTTTTATGTGTGAAAAATGGCTTCAAGATCTTCTTCTGTATAATTGGTCCAGGGTTAGGAACATCTGTATTCCTAATATTCCAGAAAAAAGGAATGATCCCAGTTCATTGTACTTCCACTGACTGCATGTATAACAATATAGTTATTTGTCTTTGAATTGCCCATAGTTCCAGATTTATCTCTATAAACCATCTCAATTATACCTAACGTTATCCCTTCTACTATTGGAAATTTGGTGTTTATCAGAAATGCTGAATCATGGACCTTCAAGTACAGAAAATGCTCTTTAAGATAAACAGTTACATATTATGTTAAGCTTCCAGCATTTTCTTGAATCTTGTATTTTTCGCATTGACAGACTGAGCAATCTGGCTCTGTTCCAGTACTGTATTGCAGAATCTCAAACTGGGCATAAATCCATATTCTACCTATTTGCATCAAAAGGATATCCATGCATCGATTTGATGGCAGGACAGACCCTATGTACTTGCAACATTGCTGTGTCAACATCTGTGTTCCTTAATAGATCTATCACAACAGCAGGCAAGATCTATTAAGCCTTTTAATCTGGCGTACGGCCTGCCCTGCTGGGACTCTTGGGCACGAAGCATCTCAAAGTTTCTGGCTGCTTCATGAGGCTCTCTGGAGGCAGAAACTAGCCAGTAGAAGATGAGAGATTGTTTTAGGGGTAGGGAGCATATGAAATCTTCTGCACCAGCACAGAAAGCCACATGGAACAGCCAATTGCTTTGAACCTGGGGCTGCAGCAGGCAGGGAGTGTGCCTGAAGGTCCCAATGTATCGCTGGATAAGAGCTACCTAGATAAACACCTCCTGGCCACAGCCTACCTTGGGCGCCCCAACCCCTCCACCCCACCCCAATACCCTGACTCCCTATCCTATGTCACCACCTAAACCTTCTGCATCCCTGCCCCAGGTCACAACTCCCTCCCAGACCCTGCACTTCCTCCTACACCCTTCTCCCAGGCTAGAATCCTCTCCTGCACCCATAGCCCCTCCTGGACCCTGCAGCACAAATCCCCTACCCAGGTTCCAACCTCCTCCTTCACCCAAACTCCCTCTCAGACCCCACACCCTCTCCTGCACTACAGTACCGTATCCCTAGATCCCTTCTGCACTCAACCTCCATACCAGATCCCGCACCATCTCCTGCACTACAGTACTGTATCCCTAGATCCCTTCTGCACTCAACCTCCATACCAGATCCCGCACCATCTCCATAGAAAAGTGCAGCTCTTGGACACTTCCCAAAATCTTGGAGTGGTCCCCATCAAAAATTGTTGCCCACCCCCTGCTCTATCAAATGCTTATAGTCTATCCCTAAACAGCACAATTTGTCATCATCCAGGGTTTGATATTATTTGTTCATAGAATCATAGGGTTGGAAGAGACCTCAGGAGGTCATCGAGTCTAATCCCCTGCCCAAAGCAGGGCCAACCCTAGATCATCCCAGCCAGAGGGCTTTGTCAATCTCGGACTTAAAAACCTGTAGGGATGGAGATTCCCTAGGTAACCGATTTCAGTGCTTCATCACTCTCCTAGTGAAATAGTTTTTCCTGATATCCAATCTAGACCTCCCCCCACTCGTCTGTATATTGCCCTAGTTGTGGATTTGTTTAGTCACCATTGCTTAGCTTTGTGATTTATGATCAGTGTACATTTACAAGAAACATTTTTCTGATGTGCTACTTGATAATGCTAGATGCTGGTTATGATATCTTTAAGATTATTCTTGATCTGCAGTATTTTACACCTGGAAATAATTCAATCTGAACCCTGTTTCTGTGGTGTATTTAATTCCCAGATTCACTCACCAACAATGCATTGTATGACCAAGAGTTTTTTTTTTTTTGCAAATGAAGATATGAAGACTCATAGTAGAGACTGATCTTTGGTGGTACATATACCAGATGTTACCATGTAATGAGGGAGACTGTCACTGTATAGTTCAACTAAGTAATTTAGTTAGAGCGTTAATTTCATAAACTTATGAAATGTATGGAAAATTATGTATTTCTAAAACACTTACAGTGTTTAAAAATGGCAGTTACTAAATTAAGTGACATACCCCAGTATCAGGCATATTGATAGTCTGGCTGGAAAGCTGTCATAAAGACCTTTTCAAAAGTCATCATGGCTAACTACTCTGTAGGTGCCTCTTGGATCTGCTGTAGAATGAGCATATTTATGTCATTGGTGGCACAGAGTAGCTTATTGGTTCAAAACAGCAAGCTAAGAGTTAAATCATCTCTCTCCCTCCCCCTGCACAATCACATGGAAAGGAGAGAAATAAACTTGTATTTCAACAGATTTGAAGCTGCAGAAAGCATTAGATTTTTTGTTGTTGTAAGAGCCTTTGAAGTGGGCAGGGGGGCAAGGTCCTTGAAATGTAAATCCTCAGACTTATATGGGGAATCCACTCCTAAGTTACCATATTGAGCATCTGTCCCCACCCTTGCACTATCTCCTCCAACTAGGTCTTCACTCCCCAAATAATGCAGAATACCAGTTCCACAGTTACATGCCATCACATGTATAGTAAAGGAGAAGCCAGAGATATAATCCAGTTTATGGGAATGGGAAGAGGATGATGCCATTATAGGCTCTGCTCTTACCCTTCTCTCCCACTACCCCTGAATCTACTTACCATCCAGCTTGACCCTTTTCTGCTTGTCTAGCCACGGGCCCTGGCAGAGGAAAATTAACTTTAAAATTTGTTTGCAAAATGGTGTGACATATCTTATTAGAGAACTTCCAGCACACTTTTCACTTTTTAAAAAATAAAGCATTTTTGGGTTATAGAGAAATATAAATCTCAGAGAGGTAGCCATATTCGTCTGTAACTAAAAAAATGTAAAAACAACAATGATCCTGTAGCACCTTAGAGACTAACAAAAATATATTAATAATTTCATGAGCTTTCCTGGGCACAACCCACTTCTTCAGATGATAAATATGGAGCAAGAAGCCCAGAGTTTGAAACTAGAACGGGGAAGAACAGGAAGAATAAATTGAGTAGCATATCTCCTGGAAACTTGAGTAAGGATCTTTAACACATTGGTGTTTCTGAGCCACAACAATGAAATTCATAGTGGGGAAATGTTTTACCTTAAGGTTGAAAGTCTGTGCCCCTTGCTCCATATTTGTCATCTGAAACAAGTGGGTTGTGCCCACAAAAGCTCATGATACCATTTATATATTTTTGTTAGCCTCTACTGTGCTACAGGACCACTGTTGTTTTTAGAAAAATACAAAACATTCTATATCACTTACTTAATTTCACATTTGGTCTATTTATTCCAACGTTATCAAAACTACTAACTATAAACTTCTACATATTTTTGAAACAAAAGTTTCAGTGCCTTGCGTGTGTTAAGAAGCTCATTCTTTAAATAACTAAGAAAAAAAACTGGACATCAAAGTAGTAGGACTCTTTTAAGTTTAATTTATGAGAGGCGATCAAGTGTATTTTTCATGATTTAGAGAGAAACAGAATTTTGACACTTGAACACAGGGAATAAAGTAACCACTTATATTTTCACTTCAAATATGGGGAGGCTCATTGCTATCGTAACAGCTCAGTGTTAAGAAATCTGCACATTTAATACTTTAAATTTAAAGGACCACAACTTGTAAGCTATAACTTCTCTTCATGGGAGCAAATACAATCATCTTGTAATGTGCCTAAAGTAGTCCTCTGAAACATTTATTTTTATGCAGTTCAGTAGCTAATGATCAGTAAAAACAATGCATTAATATGTTGCAAGCCAGTTTGGGCGTATATACTCTCAATGCTGCAGAATAAAGCAACCAGTTCTCAGATTGTGGGAGCCATCCCTGTAGTACCAGTAAACTGTCTTTTCCTGATTTCTCACTGACCACTGTCTTCTGTGGTATCTGAGAATGTTCAGTATCATGCAAGTTTGGGATATAGTGAGGGTAAATGAACAAAATAGCTGTCAAATGTGTGGATATGAGAAAGAGGAAGGATGGGAGAAGGCTTTGGAATGGAGAAATATTTAGCTCTGATGAATGCAAATCCAAAAATACTCAGCTGAAAGCTTTCAAAGCATACATCACAGATATGAATATATATTGTGTATTGGCTTGTAGGAATCCGATCATGGGACACAAATCTGATTGAATGCAACTTAGACCAGGAGCTGAAACTTTTTGTATCTCGCCATTCAGCTCGGTTCTCTCCTGAAGTTCGAGGTAAGACTTCTTTTTAGTTTTGACCAATGTTTGGCATAGCTTTTTACAAATGTAACATTAAAAAAACCTACTGCATGACTCAGCTTAGTTTTCTCTATTAAAGAGTCAAATGTTATGTTCAAATATTTGATGCAGGATATTTGATAGTACTTATTAAGGTAAGCCAATGTAAACATTAGTTATGTTTCATGTTCAACGCTACATTCAACTTCATTACACATTGATATTTGGGTGTCATTGAGGTTTAGGCAATACTCATTTGAATGAGTGGTTGTTTTCCTTAAGATGAAATGACAGATTAACAGCCATGGAGACTGGAGGTCTTTTATCAGAATAGGTACAGCACAATCCCGATAATGTACTTTGATTCTGATTTGGATGAACTATCTAGATCCGTGGTGTCCAGCCAGTTTTGAAGCAGTAGCCAGTATAGTGGCAACTGCTATAGCAAACTAGCCACACTCGAACAACTAAATACCCACAATGTTCAAGACAACTAGCTACACTCAACCCACCAAATACCCACCTGTGGCTAGCATGTTGGACACCACAGCTCTAGAGGAAGAAGGGATGGTCATTCTCTAAAATTTAGTTATTTTGAAATAATTTCCTAGTGTAGACATGCCCTAACAGTTTTCTGCCCCATCCATTTCCTTTGTTAAAATATATTTTAAGAAGGAAAAAGTAAGAAGCTCTTGCTTTCTTGAGAAATTCAGGTATTTCTTTGCATCACAGCAGCCTCAGTTTAGCATATTACTATCTTAGGGGACTTACTTTAAAGAAAGGTACATCCCATTTCTCAGTTAATGGCATTTTCAACTACTAGAAACCACAGATCCCGTGAGATCTACATTAACTTCGGGGGAAGCCAGGAGTAGACATGTGCCTCTGTACCAGCTCCACTGTATGGAATGTTGTAAATTAAAGATTAATTTAACTTTCAGCTGATTTCCCCTAGTTGACTGGGGAGAGAGTGAGGGCATTTGGAGATGATGGAGGGGCACTGCTACAGAAATGGCCTTCGGCCACCTGCTTATGATACAGAAAGGAAGAGCTACACTTGACATGCTGGTGTCTATGTTGGAGAGTGCATATGATCTGGCTTATTCTGGGATTCATTGTTTAGTCAAGTAAATTTCTTCTCCTACAAGTTTGCTTTTGCTTCTCCTTTTATTTTGAACTATGACTACACTTAAACTGCTAATTTTGCAGTATGATAAAGTCCTTAAGAACTGATATTCCTGTTCTGTGACCATTGTTTTGAATAGTGCTATCTCTTGAGTGGCTCAGATCGAATTTTTCACTCTCCTGTTGTGAATGGTTGAAGGAACACCTTTCTTTCACTTTTATGGAGGATGTAAAATGTAAATTTTCTGACTTCTCTAAAAGGCTGCTTTTCTCATGAGGATTTGTATCAATAAAATTAATTTTATAGTTTGTTGTGACTTATACAAAATTCTGTCATTTCATGAGATTCTAATGATTGGTAAGTTTTCTAACTTTTTTTTTTTAAATTAACATTGAGTGTAGGCATGTGTACAATCAATCTGAGGGTTTAATTAATACTATATAGTCTTTAAGGAATGCAGCTTGTTTTCTCTGAAACATTTGCATCCACAAATATAACAACTAATGCAGCATATAATTGACTGAACATTACAATTATTGGTTGTGAGTATGGTAGGGATGGTTATGCTGTTAAAGCACATTCCTAGAGCCAGTATCACAAATTATAACACAGATTCTGATGACTCTTGTCTTGCAGTATTTTCTCTGTTTTTCTGTAACTCTGTTTTTCTGTAACTTGATGCAGTATTAGTTATAGCAGCATTTATCTCTAATAAACAGACTGGTGACCAAATGTGTGTAGACTTCGCCAATTTAGAAATCCAAAATTTGATGGACTTTTCCCCTTGGTCTGTGAAACAGCAAAATAAATTAAAAACAAATATGAACATCTAGGTCCTGATCCTACAATCATTTGCTTTCATGGAAGCAGGATCAGATCCAAAGTACATATCTTGCAGTTTGGTTTAAATTTCATTGCTCATGAACCAAGTTCACCTGCTAAGTCACACAAGTTTCCCTTTGGTTGCTTTGGGAATACTTAGATTAATAAGATTAGCAAGATTTGGCCGCAAGGGTGGAACTGTACATTATATTTAAGTTTAATTAGTAATGTTTAATTTAAGATTTTAGCTAAAAACATTTGTGCCTTTAGCAGAAATATGACCATGCATTTCAGATTTTCAGAAAGTGCTTTTAAATGGCTTAACTTGGGACATTATTTTTTAATAGGGTTACATGAATTAAAACTGAACAAATCCTCTGATTTTGTTAATTTAAATAAGTAAGATTATACACTTTATTTTCAATAGAAAGATTATAAAATAATCTAGGAAATATTCTCCAGGAATTGTATTTTTAGCTGCTTTTTTTGTCTAGACTTGCTTGTTTGGTCTGTCATTGTGTAGAATTACAGCTTAATTGTATGTGACTGGAATTCACCATTTCTATGACAAACAGTAATGAATGTGTTTTCTAGCACTGCCCAGTCTTTAAACAATAAACTGCAAAAATCTGTGTTCAAAGGAATTTAAGTGTCTGTCTTAAACCGGAAAAAAGGAGGGAGTTAGAAGTGAAGCTGGCACTCCAGGTCCAATTCAATCAATCCCCTTCCACTGACCTCAGCGAGATCCCTCTTCACAGAATTGAGGGCAAAATTTTGGTCTCTATTTTGGTGCCTTGACCTTGAACCCACATGAGATTCCTTTGTGCTTTTCCTTTTGTGCCATGAAAAGGAGGCTTTTGTAGCCCATTTTGAATAAAATGTCGAAGTAACTGATTTCTGTTGAGCCTGGATTGAAATTAAACTAATAATGATTTCGCAACAGAATCAACGTTTGGTGTTAAGTGCAAAACAGACTGAATTTCTCCTCACAGGAGGCTTCTGATAGTGTGCAGTATTTTTTTTATTTCAATTGGAAAATCCAGGTAGCTAAGGCCCATGTTGAGTAAAACAAATATACAATAGTCATCCTAGGAGAAGAAAATCAACCTGATGATATTCCAGTAGGGCCCATTACTTGTAAGATGGGAATATAGTTAAATAGCAAATATCACCCTTAATTTGGAAAAATCCGTTATTGCCTGTAAATCAAGCCCTTAGTGTGACCTACATAAAGCCAGATCCTCTCTTGGGGCAGGGACTGTCTTTATTAATGTTTGTGTAGAGCTTAGCACAATGGCTCTTTCACCTGGCTGGGGCCTTGTAGTCACAATATAAATGTGTAACAAGAATTTTGTGCAGTCCCTGCATGGCTGCATAGTGTGAGGCAAGAGTAATAAGTTTTCCCACACCTATCATAGCACCTCAAGGGCTATGCAAAGCGACATTTCAAACAGGATATGTTACTCCAAAGGAGGGTGTGACGTAGGTGGGGTCACACTTACAAGATGTAAGGAGAGGCACTGAAGAGAAAATACCTGCCAGAGCATCCTTTTTATATTTGTATATCTGAGGAATGAGTTAATTTGAGGCCTAATTTTGCCCTGGAGTGAATGGCAAAACTTGCATTGATATAAATGGGAATAGAATTAAGTCTCAACATATTTTTAAAGTATTATAAAAGAATAAATTCTCTTGCTGATGTTGTTTTCTGTATGCTCTGTTATAGCCATATTAGTACTCATAGATAGTATATCATGTCCTCAAAATAGGGTTTAGAATGGAAATGCTATCCAGTCCTTTCCTATGCCTTATACAGTAGCTGAGTTAGCAGGCTGCTTAATAAAAAATCTTGCACTGATGTTGTCAAGTCCTGGTAAAAAATGAATAGCAAAGCTAATTAAATGGTTGCCAAGACAAGAAGGAACAGCACTTAAAATGATTACTTAAGTGCCTACTTCTTTGTTTTTTTCCATCATGAATTGATGATTTCCATCATATTTTGAGGTAAACTTCATAAGTAAAAATTAGTCACATACACTTAGGGTATGTCTAGACTACAAGCCTTTTTTGAAAGAGCACTTTTGAAAAAATCTCTTTCGAAAGAGATCATCAAGACAGCCCCAAGTCTTTCGAAAAAGTCCTGTTTGCGTTCAAGAATGCCTTTTTTTCGAAAGAGCTCTTTCGGAAAAAGGCGTTCTTCCTCGTAAAAGCAGGTTTACAAAAGTCGATTGAATTTCAAAAAAAATGCGATAGCAGTCTAGACGCAGGTGAGGTTTTTTTAAAAAAAGGCCACTTTTTTTTGAAAAAAACGTGTAGTCTAGACATAGCCTCACACACACAGAAAAACAACATTTTGTGTCCAATGTGAGATGAGGTTGGGAAAGTACAATCTGGTATTTTATTTAAAACACCAATTTTTAATTAGTCCTTTTTAAATTAAAGTTTGTTTTGCAGGTGCTTAACAGGTGAAATTCTTTTTACACAAAGCCAGAATAAATAGGCTTTGTGCAGGGAAATCAGTGTAGGATAAGGGAGATGGAATATATTCACCTTCATTCAGTCAGAACCATAGTTCCCACTAAGGTGCGTGGCTGTGCACAAAAAATTCTTCCCCCGCTCTCCTCCTTTGGAGTGTCGCACCGCACCACTCGAACGACTGGCATTTGCTCAAGCGGGCAGGGCTGGCTGAGACAGCACAGTGAGGGAGCTGCTGGGATCTGGAATTGGGACCTGCCATGTCTGTGTGGCAGGGGAAGGAAGCCTAGGGGCCAGGACTGTTATGTGGCCTGTTCTGGAGGCTGGTGCTGGGAATTGGCCAGTGGAGAGGATGTCTCCTCTGGTGGCTGGGAATGTGTATGTGTTCATAAATTGGGTGCCACAGTGGCGCACATCCAAACCAGTGCGTATGACCTCAATATGGGTGCACAAACCAAAACTCACTCTGCTCATGGTTGGAAAATCTTTAAGGGACCTCCGCAGATCGTCTTCTGCCCCTCTGCTGCCTACACAGAGGCTTCCAGCCAGTGGATCAGTGTGGATTCTAGGCCTTGTCCAAATAAAATCCATTTTGGCTAAACCAGTGCAAGATTTGTGTGTAGACCAGTTTCTATTGTCTCCTTTCCTAGATTGCCCCTAATGAGCATGTCTTTGCCTGTTCAGTACCAGGCAGGAGCTAAATGATGTGGTGAGGAAGTGGAGGCACTGTTGGTAGTCATTCCATCCACATCTCTGCCAGCATTTTAAGACTTATGCAGTGAGGTGGGCCTTGCCTTGGGCCTTCAGTAGGAGGGGGAATTCTACCGCAAATACATTGTTCCTTTGATGGAGAAATTATTTGACTAGCTTAGCAAATTTATAGATAAAATAAAAAATATCCACTCAGTCTAAAGGTTCTCAGTGCGATGGTTGAATCCCAGTGGACTGACAAACATGTTCATCAGGATGGGTTACAATCATCTTCCCTTTCCTCATGGCTGGAAGAGAGGTGGATCCAAAATAGATATCTAATGTTGAGAACTAACTGCTGGTCCAGTCTGTTCCACTAGCTTTCATTCTGTGTCCACTTACAAAATACACAAAATAAACATGCAACCACATGCATTCCAATTTGGATTCATCTTCATTTTTACATGTATTATTTTTATAAGATGTTTGAATAAACTTTCTCGAAGCAGATGTCCCTTTATTAGCATTTTTGGACCATGGATGTTGCTAGAGTAGAGAGCCACAGCACAGAGGTTGCCAGCGACTGGGAGCAGAGCCAGCTGGTGGGGCAGTGGAGCCCATGGGGCACCAGAATCTGCAGCCAGTTGAGCTGGAAATCCAGCAGGGGTGCTGAAGGGCAGGGGGCAGAAGAGCTCATAGAGCCCACAGGGAAGGTGGGGGGCAGAGCTCACAGCTGGTGGGGCAGGGAAGCTGGCGGGGTCAGAGAGGTGGGGGGGCTGCAGAGCCACAGCTGGCAGGGGCCACAAGTGCTGGCAGGGCTGCGAGTGCGTGAAGGGCTGCTGCTGGGGCCACCAGAGCTCGTGGACCACAGAACCTGCAGGGCTGTGGCAGCCAAGCAGCTGAGGCCCAGGTAGGTGGGGAGAGCAGCCCAGTGGAGAGGCGTATGCCCTTCCCTCCCCCCAGACCTTCTCTGGTCTGTAAAACTTCTTTGTCCGAGACCAGTCAGGTCCCAAGGGAGCCACACCAGGGAGGTCTAACCTGTACCAGCTTAGTCTGTTCTAATGCACTGTACAATTAGATCCCCCAAAATATTGATAAAATGTGGTTACAGCTTTTTTTAAACACTACTTCAGCTAGAAATGTGAACAGTCAACTTTACTGGATCAGACTTATTGGGTACTGGTTAACTGGTACCAGCCTTGCAGGTGGAGGACTGCTCCAGTCCTGTGGGGGATCTGGAGCTGACCAGGACTGGCAACCTCACACACGTAGGGGCCCTGGAGCAGAGCCTGCAGCCCTATGGGGTTGGGGACTGCTCCAGCCAGGCTGAAGAGGTCTCCCCTGGGATCCTGCTAAATCAGTTAACCAGTTAAACCTAAGATTTTAACTGGTTAACTGATTATCTAAGATTTTACATCCCTACTTTCAGCAAAGTTTACAATATTTTTTAAATAATTTAAAATAGCTTCACCTAGATTTGGATCTCATTTGCACCAGAATACACCAGAGTGACTGGGACAATAATCTGGCACTAAGTATGTCTATACTTTAATATCTGAATCGGATATTGTGTTGTACTATGCAGAGAATCAAAGAGTACTGTCAATGTCTAAGCACCGAGTAATGTCTCTAAACATTTAGAAGTACATTCATCTCCAAAACTCAAGTAAGCTGGCATATCAACAATCTCAGGGTTACTCTCTGAGTATGATTCTCAACCTAGTGAGACTTCTGTATCTTGAATAACTGTCCAAGGGAATTAGATTAGCTTGTTATTTGGAGTTTAGTTTGTTAGCTAAAATATCTGGTTTTTATGCTGCAAAGTCATTGCTAGTTGGAAGAGAGAAAATGGAGGCAGAGAGAGCTTGAGTGAAGAATTCAGCTGACTCATGCTGCTGGATCAGTGGTTGGTGTTCCCTATGGGGGTGTTGCTGCTAGCAACTTCACAGCAGTCACTGTCTCACTACAAATTAGCTCTGAGGTGAGGGAGCACAGGCATCTTAAACAAAAGTGGAAAAGGGATCCCTGAGATGGGGCTCACTCAGGAAAGAAATGCCATGATTTCAGAAAGTATAATTAAGTTTATTTTGTAGTGTACAAAACTTTCCATAGATCAATAAGGGTGCACCTATACTGCACAGTAGGGCAAAAAAAGATACTCAATTTGAGGTACACAAATTGCTTATCTTATTTAGATGTTCTTTTGAAATAGCTTATTACAAAATTTGGCGCTGTCTACACAGCACTTATTTTGAAATAAATCGCTATTCGGAAATGTCCCTTACTCCTTGTGGAATGAGGGTTACAGGGACATCGGAATAGCGAGCTCGTTATATTTCCAAATAAAGGGTGAGCTCAAAAGATATGGAATAGTTATTTAGGGATCCTCCAGTATCCCGAAATAGTGCTGCAGTGTAGAAGTAGCCTTAAGGATTACATGTAAAATACCTAATATATCTGGCTACAGGAATTGATATAAATTACTTATGCTCTTCCTTTTAGAATTCCAGAAGTGTGTTACTGAGTAATTTTACTTGTTCAGTAAGTCAGTTGTTGCACTGATGTGACAGTTATTCTTGAATAACTTGACAGTTCTGGGTTTTTTAGGAATGATCTCAGACAATTAACATGAATTTACATTACTGCTAAAACATCAGTACATGCTGATATTAAGCTGCAAAAGTGAATCAGCAATAGTACTGAGAAGTGATGCAAGGCATTTAAAAATAAACAAGTAGATAAAATTAGCATGGTGTTACAGAATTCTCCAATTTCTATAGCAAAGGGTCCTGGCTTATAAGTGAAGGGCGGGCTGCAGTGTAGTGTTAAGTGACCCTTAACTGAGAATTTCAGTTTTTAGAGAATATAAATTCCCATTGTTAATATTAATGTCAGAGGTTTTATTGTTTTTGCTTTTGGAGAAGAGGTACTCATCCTTAGCTGTGCATTCCCAAGATTTATATTGAGGGAATGCAATATTACTTAATTCTCTTTATTCAGTTGCATATTTCTAGACTCTTCTCAGTTATTTTTGGTTGCCGCCTATATTATGGCTCACATTGATTTTTGTTTTAGTATTCATTTCCAATGTCCTTTTATTGTTGCCCTTTGTTCAGTATCATTAGCACGTGATCTTTGTAAAAAAAAATTTCATGTCTTCCTTCCTATATTTGTTATGAGTTGTAACAAGGCTGTCACTGCTATTTGACATCTACTTTCATCTACAATTTATCAGTCTTTTGATTAATAAGTTTCTGGGAAAGATTGAGCTAAATATATTAACCTTTTCTGTTATTTATCCATAATGATAAAGGGTTTGATCGAAAGTTCACTGAAATAAATGGGAAGATTCTCATTGCTTCAGAGTGCTTTGGATCAGGCCCTAGTGGTTCAGAATTATTATAGACTAAATGTTTTGCCCTTAAAATGGTAGAAAATAAGGAGGGAAAAAAAGAAATTATATTTCTCAATTATTCAAATGAAATGGCACTTTGTTTCTAGTGAAGAAACTTCATATGGTATGTACAATAGTGTGAAGAGGCTAAATCTGCTACCACGGCAGGCAGTAGGAGTTTTGCCAGGGCCCTGTAGGCTAGAGGAGGGTGCATTAAACTGCAGGCCCATCAAGAGACTGTTAATATTTCTCTGCACTTGACAGACCTTATGCACCAAGGTCTCATATTGCTACCTTAGGTGTCATTCACCCATTTCACTTGCCAGGATTTCAATAAAATAAGTTCAGGTGAAGCTGGGACAAGAACCCAGTTAGGTATAGGTAGAGCCACAGGGGAAAAAAACACAAAACCTTGCCACTGCAAGTTTCAGAGCCTGAGTCATCTGACTTGGGCTCCTACTGCTGAGTCAAAATAATGGTATAGACATTACTGTTCTGGCTGGAGTCTGGGCTCTGAAATCCAGGGATATTTTGTTACAAACTCATCACTATACTTTGCATTATGCTGAAAGCTCTTCAGGGCAGTGTCATGACCTGTTGGATAGAGCAGGAGACTGGAGATAGGCTGGGTTAAATACCAGTAGATCTGAGGTACCAGATGGCAAACTGAGAGGCATCAGTAGGCAGGCAGAATTGGGCTATCAGGACATCAAAATCAGGCAGTGGGAGCAGATAGTTCAAAGGAAGCAGATGTTAATCAGGAGAAACCTAGTAGCATGGACAACTTTTTATACTTAGTTTAAATACAATCAGGGAAACCAACCAGAATTCTGCCAATCAAATCCCAGGACAGGACTTCTCTGTCAGATTTCAGCTCCTAGTTCTGGCCTCTTAGGCCAGGTCTAGTCTAGATTCAGAAGGTCAGTTTAAGGTATGCAACTCCAGCTACGTAAATAATATAGCTGGAGTCGATATACCTGAAGTGGAGCTTGGTGCCATCTTCAGTGAGAGGTCGATGGGAACAAATGCTCCCGTCAGCTTCTCTTACTCCTTGCAACTGCCAAGAGTACCGGCAGTGACCAGGGGCACCCTCAGCATTTGATTTAGCGGGTCTTTTAATCGAGTGCCATTAAATCGAATGCCAGAAGATCGAGCTCTGGGGCATAAGTATAGATGTGGCCTTAGAATGTCTCTTGGTTGCAGATTGGAACTTAGTGGCTCCTTGTGGACCACAGTTTGAGAGCTGCAGACACTGAAACAGACCTTTTTTTTTTTTTTTTTTACTGGGCTTGAACTGGTTGGAGTGCAGTGGTGCCCCAGTCTTAGTTGGGTCTTCTAGCAAGAGATCCTGCAGCAAAGGTAGAATTGTTTTACCCACTTTAATCTGAGAGTTGCAACACTCTACTTTTCATATTCATAAATGAGGGTGGGGTTCAAAAATTGGAAGACAGGCTCCAAACCTCTGATTTAGTCTTGTTTTAATTAATTTTTTTTGAGCTTCTAATTGAAGTATTTGAACTTTTGATGTTGGCCATACTGATGTGAAAATTTTTAATCTCTGAGTAAAGTCAGACCATATGATATTTGTGCTGTCAACAGAAATCTCTCATGCCCCAAACTGCCTATTACTATCAAACCTTCCAATAGCTCCTGACTGTAGTAGTTATGCTGCAAGCCCTCCTTTATGCATAGTCAGTAGATCTACATAGTGGACCCAATAGCTGCATTCCCAGAGCTTCCCTTGGTGCAATTACAGCTTCCCCCACTCTGTATTTCAGCAGAGACCACATGATCTCTGATTCTGGCAGCTGCCTCACACCCCACCCACTAAGAACAATATCAGTTTCACTGAGGTTTTTGGCATTCAGTAGCTTTCAGGATTCACACATTAGGAGCCAGCCGTCTGTTCTTATGCTGTATAATTTTAGTGATATATCTGACCTACTAAGTTTAAAAGAAAGTACTAATGGTCTAAGATTTTTTTAGTCTTTCTGGTGGTGATAGTTTTATATACAGAATAATTGTATTCACTTTTTCAGTTTGGAAGCTACTGTAAAAAAGAAATGGCTTTGTCCTTAAACATGTCTGCAGACAGGATTTAATACTTGTAGCTGTGTACTAATTGAATGGTATGATTTATACTCATTTGTCTGGGTGTACTGAATTTTCTTTAACACATCATTATCACTTACAAGGTCAGATTTTTGAAAGTTTGTACTAGTTAAAAGATTTAAGTATTCTTCAATACCAACTGTGCATTTTGAACATTTTACACATTCTAAACATTTTGTTTTAATCTTTCTTATTTGTATTTTTGCTAATGATATTACTGAAACTGACAATCTAAAAGTCCACTCACTATTTTTAAAACACTTTTTTTTGCCTTGTGCTACTAGCCTACCTGTTTCATCTACTGAAAAAACATCTCCCATTTAAATGAAACACCTGGAAGAAATATAGTAATTCAAAAGCAATTAAAATTGAGGATGTGCAGTGTTCATGTTACCCTTTAAAATTCTTAATCGTGATTCCTGTCTCATTTGAGTTGAAGCAAAGCATGATCTCTCAATTGCATAAACAATTTGTGACTGCATCATTTGTTCCCCAAAGAGTGTCTGATGGGAATAGTTGCTCTGCACCTAACCATCTCCTATCCCCATTAAACCCTGTAATTACAACTGGAATTACAATTTGTCTCCAGCTTCAGTGGGATAATGTCAGTGCATGTCAAGTAGGGGATTATCATGTGGAAGGAGACCCTGCCGACATTTTCATTTTATGTTAAATAGGAGAATGTGGTTCTATTCATCTGTGAGAAGCAATTGTTGTCTTGCTATAGTGGGGAAAAATGCATTTACTGGCTTTATAAATAGGGGCATGCGTTCCATAACTCTTTACTATCGGTTCCAGAGGAATTGTGACACAAAACATTTCTTTAAAATTTGTATTTTCATAAACATTAATATAACCTTTCTCTTCAGAATGCCGAACAATATGGGCAATTGTTCACTGTAGCAATAGTTGCTTAATGGGACCTTATTTTCATCTCTCACTAAATTTACACCTGTGTAAATATTCATGACTTACATTGCTTTAAACAAGAGAAGTATCTATTACACACATTGCAGTTTTGTTCAGTAAATCTGAAGAAAAATGTTCCTTGGGTGTTGGCCATTTCTTAATAGATCCTTACAGTTTTCCTTTTTGCTATCTTGACATGTTATCAAGTTTCAGCTTTGGTCTTTGTATATTAGTTTATTCTGTAGCTTTCATCTTTAATACTACTGATGTCAGAGGGAACTTGTATGGTACTTATGAAATAACCTAAATCCTCTAACTCTTTTCAGGCCCTACTGAATCTTCTGGTGCTAGACATTTAATGGTATGGTGGAGGCATTTTCATTTTTAAAATTAATGAGACTCTGTGCCTTCATGGTTTTTAATAGCAAAAAGCAGGGTTTACTCTGAATTCTTTCTTCCATAGTGTAAATTGAAAGAAATGGAATGTTTCATTATGTGACCATGTAGTCCAACATTACCCCCTTTCTTTCTCTTTAGTCTTGTTATCTTTTTCTTTCCTGTTTCAGAGTAAAAAGTTGTACTTAAAGGAGGAACATTGGAAAATATGATGTGCTCATGTTATTGGTTTTGATACTGCTTCTATGTTTTCAAGTGTGGAATGTGACTTGCAGTTGTACTAAATTCTACCCATTCTTATTTCTCCTTACTTTACTTCTCCTTTATTCTTTTTTTATTTCAGAGAAGGGCTAAATGATATGACAGTGGCACCTTGTTAAGCACTTCCACCATTGCTACTACTCAGTGGCTGTGTCTACACTGGCATGAATTTCCGGAAATGCTTAAAACGGAATACTATTCCGTTTTCAGTTTTTCTGGAAAAGGAGCATCTACATTGGCAGGCTGCTTTTCCGGAAAAGCCCTTTTTCCGGAAAAGCGTCTGTGGCCAATGTAGACACGCTTTTCCGGAAAAGAGCCCCGATCGCCATTTTCGCGATCGGGGCTTTTTTCTGGAAAAGACTACTGGGATGTCTACACTGGCCCTTTTCCGGAACAGTGTTCCGGAATAAGGATTTATGCCCAAGTGGGAGCAGAATAGTTTTTCCGGAATAGTGACTGATTTTTGTACAGTAGAGCATCGTTGCTTTTCCGGAAATTCAAGGACCAGTGTAGACAGCTCGCAGCTTATTCCGGAAAAGCGGCTGATTTTCCGGAATAAGTGGCCCAGTGTAGACACAGCCATAGAGCTTCACCATTGTTAGCAGTAATGAGAATTTTTTCAAAAAAATCAAAGTGTACAAAAAGCCATAGTGAAAGTTCTTTGGTCTTACATCGTTGATCTTTTGGTGTGTTAATACCATTCTAATGCAGCAATAAGTGCATGCAAATGAATTGTTAATCCCCTTAAAAGGTGCCACTTATCCTTCCCCATTGTTTTCTGCTCTTGATGAGCAGAAAGAGAAAAAAGTGAGTTTTGTCTGTAATTGGGAAATGTTGAAAAAAAAATTCTCACCATTGCTATCACTGGTTCAGCTCCACCAGTGTTTGCAATTTGGGAGCCTTTGTATAGATGGGTCATTGAGTGCTGCCATCATTTTAGCAATAGTGAGATTAGATCTTGCTTGATTGGGTAGGATGGTACAGTGCTTGAAATAATGGTGGCATGTTTACACGAGAGCTTCCAAAGCTATTAACATTGGTGTTCATGAACTGCTATACATAGACTTCAGGAGGAAAGAGTAAGAGATAACCCTTTGTTTCCAGTCTTGTTTCATCTATGTTAGTGGAAACCGGGAAGAAGGAAGTCCAATATTATTGTAGGATTGAAGGTGTTTGTTTTCTACAGCTGTCCTGCAGTGTGAGTGATTATATGTCCATCCTGAAGGCATTTAAAGATGGCTTCTGAAATTGCTGGGTCCTTACTGGTGGTGAGAAGGAGAGTCCTTTTATAATTTGTAAAGGATAAGCTCTTTAGAGAAGAGATGGTGACTTCTTGTGTGTTCACATGTCTCCATACACACTGGCTGCATCTAGACTGGCATGATTTCGCGCAAATACTTTTAACAGAAAAGTTTTTCTGTTAAAAGTATTTGCACAAGAGAGTCAAAGCGTCAAAGTATTTGCACAAAAACCACTGATTTTTGTGGTCAGTGTTCTTGCGCAAATACTCGTGGCCAGTGTAGACAGGTGGCAAGATTTTGCGCAAAAGCAACTGCTTTTGCGCAAAATCTTGATAGTCTAGACTCACCCCCAGTGTATGTGATTGAAAACTACTGTTAGTAATGAAGCTGCCCTCTCTCTAATGAAATCCATGTTAGAGGAAATAACATTTTTTTGCTATAAATGGATTATATGGCATTGAATGTCTTGTGTACACAGCAAAGCACTGGTACATCAAGTCTCTTTACAATTCCACTGCTCTTCAGACTCAATCTCCTTAATGTCTGGTTCATTAGTTAGACCAGCCCCGTACTTAACCTGGAAGGTCAGGTTAAGATACGCAACTCCAGCTACATAAAATAAGGTAAGCTGGAGTTGGCTTACCTTAAGCCCGGGGTCACCAACAGGTCGATCACGATCGACTGGTCGATTGCGAGGCCTCGACCAGTCGCTCGCGAGGCGTCCTGTCCGCCCCGTCCCCATTTCCCTCCCACCCCTGAGAAGCCCTACTACCTACCTCCAGTGAAAATGGAGGTACTGTCGGCTTCCCCTGGGGATGGACAGAAGTCCCGCAGCTTAGCGCTACTTCCGGCGATTCCGGAAGTAGCGCTAGCTGCTCTGCCGGGTGTACTGCGGGAGGGAGCATCGGCTCCCTGCACGGGAGGGGTGAGTCAGCCCCGGGGGAGGCACGCGCACGGGGTTTCCCTGCGCCGGGGGGGGTCGGCCCTGGGGCAGGCGCACACAGTGTTTCCCTGTGCTGGGGGGTTGGTCCCGGGGCAGGCGCGCGCACGCGGGGGGCTTCCCTGCACGGGGTCGGCCCCCGGGGCAGGCGCGTGCTGGTTTCCCTCTGGGGGCAGGGAAATCCTGGGAGGAGGCAGATACAGGGGACTCTCTGCCTCCACTGGCACCCCGCTCCCCAGCCCCCACACCCAAGCTACAAAACTCTGTCCCCACTCTCCTGTCCCCAGCTACAGAACTCTGTCCCCACTGCCCTCCCCACTCTCCTCTTCACTCCCCGAACGCTGACCCCACTCTCCTGTCCCCACTCCCCTGTTCCCAGCTACAGAACTCTGTCCCTATTCCTGTCCCCACTGGTATCCTGTCCCCAGCTGCAGAAACCTGTCCCCAATGGCACTCTGTCCCCTGCTGCAGAACCCTGTCCTCTGCCCTCCTAGCACCCTGTTCCCTCTCCCCTGCCCCCAGCCATAGAACTGCCCGCACAAAATGTATAATTATAAATGCTTCATTTTAGATTTAAATAGCATGAATAAAAAACAGACCATTTATTTCATAACTATAAACACTGATTTTAATTTTATATATCGCATAATTTAAAAATAAACTGTTCATCAGAGTGGGTAAGTAAGGGCTGGGGATAGCAAATGATGGACAGGAGGAGAATAGAGAGGGCGGGGCTTCAAGAAAGGGGCAGGGCTTCAAGAAAGGGGCGGGGCGGTGGATCTTCGCCTGTTCGGAGATTTAAAAAGTGATCTTGAGTGTAAAAAGGTTGGAGACAACTGCCTTAAGCTGAGCTTGGCGCTGTCTTCACAGAGGCAGTCTAATGGGAACAACTTCCAAGAGTACCAGTGCTGACCGGAACCACCCTCAGCATTTGATTTAGTGGGTCTTAACCAGACTTCTGGATTTGACCATAAGGAAATATTTATGTATGTTCTTTATTAACATTCTAACTCTAACCTGTTTTCTCTCCATGGCACTACTCCTCTATGCTCCCTTCTTTTCAGAAGGCTTAAATTTTTAAGATGTGGAACAGCAGAATCCAGGTTTATTAAATCTTAAATTTCTACCGTTCTGGCCTCTCTTGATATAATTAGACCTGCCGTCAAGCTCCTCTTTGGCTTTCACCTTTGTCCAACATGAACCTAGAAGTAATCTGCTCAGACACTGCCACCGATTTTGGCTTCACCTCTGCTAATCTAACCACTAGAAGTTAAAATGTCCACTTGACCCTTCCAAGCAACTTTCTTCTGATTTCCCCTCCCCCCCCCCCCCCCCGGCACTCTTGGTGTCTCTGTCAGTGAACATTCCCTTATGTGCCATCTGTTGATACCCAGGGCTCTAATTGTCATAGAATCATAGAATACTAGGACTGGAAGGAACCTCGAGAGGTCATCGAGTCCAGTCCCCTGCCCTCATGGCAGGACCAAATACTGTCTAGACCATCCCTGATAGAATTTATCCAACCCACTCTTAAATATCTCCAGAGATGGGGATTCCACAACCTCCCTGGGCAATTTATTCCAGTGTTTAACTACCCTGACAGTTAGGAACTTTTTCCTAATGTCCAACCTAAACCTCCCTTGCTGCAGTTTAAGCCCATTGCTTCTTATTCTATCCTCAGAGGCCAAGATGAACAAGTTTTCTCCCTCCTCCTTTATGACACCCTTTTAGATACCTGAAAACGGCTATCATGTCCCCCCTCAGTCTTCTCTTTTCTAAACTAAACAAACCCAATTCTTTCAGTCTTCCTTTATAAGTCATGTTCTCTAGACCTTTAATCATTCTTGTTGCTCTTCTCTGGACCCTCTCCAGTTTATCCACATCTTTCTTGAAATGCGGTGCCCAGAACTGGACACAGTCCTCTAACTGAGGCCTAATCAGCGCAGAGTAGAGCGGAAGAATGACTTTTCGTGTCTAGCTCACAAGACACCTGTTAATGCATCTCAGAATCATGTTTGCTTTTTTTGCAACAGCATCACACCGCTGACTTATATTCAGCTTGTGGTCCACTATAACCCCTAGATCCCTTTCTGCCGTACTCCTTCCTAGACAGTCGCTTCCCATTCTGTATGTGTGAAACTGAAGTGGGGCACTTTGCATTTGTCTTTATTAAACTTCATCCTGTTTACCTCAGACCATTTCTCCAATTTCTCCAGATCATTTTGAATTATGACCCTATCCTCCAGAGCAGTCGCAACCCCTCCTTGGTATCATCTGCAAACTTAATAAGCGTACTTTCTATGCCAATATCTAAATCGTTGATGAAGATATTGAACAGAGCTGGTCCCAAAACAGACTCCTGCGGAACCCCACTAGTTATACCTTTCCAGCAGGATTGTGAACCATTTTGAGTCTCTCTGAACCTTACCATCCTCTATCATATCACAGAGCATTCTGCATGACCAGAGTCTACCATAGAATCATAGAATACTAGAACAGGAAAGGACCCAAGAGGTTTGGTCCAGTCCCCTGCCCTCACTCAGGACGAAGTACCATTTAGATCATCTCTGATAGATGTCTATCCAAATCTCCAGTGATGGAGATTCCATAGCCTCCTTAAGGCAATTTATTCCAGAGTTTAACCACCCTGACAGTTAGGAAGTTTTTCATGAGTAGCTTTGTTCGGCTGCAGTAACTTGTTTCAGTAGCTGTGCAGACTAGAGATGTTAAATGCCCCATGTGAAAGCATGGCTAAGAATAAGATGAAAATAAATTTAACTGTTCAAATAATATGATATTCAGGATCAAGCTACCTTCAGGGTGGGTTTAAACGAATTTGCATTACTGTTGTAATTGTGTCAAAAGGAACTATTTTAAGCTCTTTAGTGTACATATATTCTGCTACCCGATGGCTATTTGTGGTCATAATGCGAATACATTCCATGAGATTTGTGGTCATGATTGCAATAGATAACAAACACCATTCACAATCAGACACTGCTGCTTTAAAGTGCTATAGATTTTATATGCACTTGGAATATTATCACAAAATAGCCTAAGAACTTTTGAGCGTAGTTTGTCAAAAATTGTTAATGAAGAGGAAACAGAAACAAGAACAAGAGGCTAATAAACAAATCTTTACAAATTTTCTCACTAGCCTTCAAATATAGTTATTACTTTCAAAGTCCTTTCATATTCGAGCATTGTTTATATGATAGCAGTAGCACAAATTTTAAGGTTCACACATTTACTCCAAATGGTGTCTACATAAAAAGTTTGACATTTAATTACAATTTGCAACTGTTTTTTATCTTAAAATGATTAACAAAAACAGAACAAAAAGTCTATTAATTGTTATCCAGCCTTTGTTCAGAAATAGAATGATTAATTAAAAAATTATGTTCAATTCTGCCTTTTTACCAGTAGATGGCATTGGCAATTTCTGTATTTGTAACAATACAATAAACAGATAGTAACAAATAATAGCTATTATAAGAATGAATTATTAAATATGTAGATTTAATGTACATTTCTATAGCATATTTTGTATTGACATTTGCCTGGGCTTTAATTTCATATATTCTATTTTGAAATGTTCTGTAGAAGCTAAGGGACAAATCCTGTGGTATAGGAGTACAGCAGACTCCAAATGCATTGTAATCATTGAGAGAGGCAAGATATAATCATAGGTAGACTATGCACCTGGATCCACATGTGCCTTGAATATAGGCCTATTGATGATCTATGAACATGCTGGAAGGGTGGCTGTTGGATCAGTAGTTATTTGGGTACATTGGTCAAAAACTTTATAGCTACAGCTTCATTAGTGGATGCTGATGGTCTGGATTCAGCTGCCCTGGATTCCTGCTCTTCATGTAGTTCTCCCACTCACTGCCAATTTTGTTGGGTTATGAGTAGGAACCAGGATTTGAACAGTGTATTACATTGGAGAAGAGAGATTTTTTTTTAAATGTTCAGTATTGTCCTGTCTCCCATTAAAGAGCCAGTGGGAAGAGAGTAAAGCCAAAGGTGAGTGCTTCTGAAAGTGTGTATGTGAGTATGTAAGTAAATAGAAATGTCAGAGAGCATATGTATTCAAAATCTTACAAACATTATAGTCTCTGTGTTGTAAGAATGCATCTTTAAAGATCCAAACTTTCCCCTGCTGAAGCTGTACTCTAACAACTCTAAAAAGGCATGTATTTCTTTCTGTCCCCCTGCTGAATTTAGAACATAGCATGAAATTAAAGACCCGAGTCCTAAGCAAGTATTATTGGAATTACTTGTTGAGTTTAATATAACTCAATCTCCTCCTCCCCCCAAATGTTTGATGTGCCTTTCTGAAAGAGAAAGGAAAATGTCTGAGGCACCAGGGATACTGTAACATCACCTACTCAAGAGAATACTACTAGTTTTTGACTGAGCATAGTGCATTATAGCTAACATACATATAAGTATAAAACAAAATTCCATCAAAGGTTACGAAATATTTTAGGTGACCACAATGCACAAAAAACATGCTATATTGATATTAAATTGGAATTTAGATAAGATACTATAACGTCCTAACTACCCACCAAATAATCAGAAACTGCTATGACATCAAACTTACTTGGAAGGCCTATTTGTAAAGGTGATATTCTTTCATTTCCTGCTTCAACCTCCTATAATAGATTTTTCTACTTGGGAGGGCCAAGAAAGAAGCCAGCGAAAATGGTTTGTTTTGTATTTTCTTCATGAGAACTCAAACTGAGATCCCCAACTGTCTGTCATCAACCACCTGTCAGTTTATAGGTCTCTATCCACTGGGCTTGAAAAGAAACAGACATAAAAGGCTCTGCATCTTACCACCACATGTCTGAGTTACCCATTCTCTCAAGAATTTAAGGGTAAGAAGTATGATCTGCGGTCCTGCACCTCCCCAGATTTGCATGAACAGATCTTTTAATGAGATGCAAAAACTGGAAGATGCAGATGCCTATATAGCTCTACATTTATTCAGCTGATTTGCATGCACAGGTACAGGCGCATGTACAGTTGCACACAGATGTCTGCTTCTGCTTTAAAATCAGTTAGCCAGATGTTTATATTAAAATACTGTTATATTCACTTGAACCACATTTTGCTCCCATTTTCACAAATGTAAATTTTGAGTAATTTTACTGACTGTAGTGGTGTCACTTTGGATATGCACCAATGTAAACGAGAGCAGAACTTTTCCCATTATTGAAGAATTCCATTTATAAATCTATAGTTTGGGGACTGGTTTTGGATATGATTCTATTTTTTTGTAACATTATTACATAAAAAGTATAATAGTAATACTGAGTTACGGTGCTCTGTTGAACAGGAAGACAAATATTTCCCCTTATGATGGACTCTGATATAGTTGGCTATGAATCAGCAGGTTTAACATTACATATAAATCTGTGAAAGTGAAATGTTTATGCAAAGCATAAAGCAAGCATAAAATGCAAGCTGGTGAAATACTGCCTATCATCTAACAAAGCTTTACTTCACATGAGATACTTGGAAATGGCAGAGATGCTCAATGACTTCTTTGTTTCGGTCTTCACCGAGAAGTCTGGAAGTGTGCCTAACGTAGTGAATACAAGCAGAGAGAGGGTAAGTTTAGAAGATAGGATACACAAAGAACAAGTTAAAAATCACTTAGGAAAGTTAGATGTCAGCAAGTCACCAGGTCCTGATGAAATGCATCCCAGGATACTCAAGGAGCTGATAGAGGAGGTATCTGAGCCTTTAGCTATGATTTTTGAAAAATCATGGCAGACAGGGGAGATTCCAGAAGACTGGAAAAGGGCAAATATTGTGCCCATCTATAAAAAGGGGAATAAGAACAACCCAGGAAACTACAGACCGGTCAGTTTAACGTCCGTCCCAGGGAAGATAATGGAGCAGGTAATTAAGGAAATCATATGCAAACACTTGGAAGGTAATAAAGTGATAGGGAATAGCCAGCATGGGTTTCTGAAGAACAAGTCATGCCAAACTAATCTGATAGCTTTCTTTGATAGGATAATGAGCCTTGTGGATAAGTGAGAAGCGGTGGATGTCATATACCTAGACTTTAGTAAGGCATTTGATACAGTCTCGCATGATATTCTTATTGATAAACTAGGCACATATAACTTAGATAGGGCCACAATAAGGTGGGTGCATAATTGGCTGGATAACCGTAGTCAGAGAGTTGTTAACGGTGCTAAATCCTGCTGGAAAGGGATAACAAGTGGAGTTCCGCAAGGGTTTGTTTTGGGACCCGTACTGTTCAATATCTTCATCACTGATGTAGATATTGGGATAGAGACTACCCTTATTAAGTTTGCAGATGATACCAAACTGGGTGGGGTTGCAACTTCTTTGGAGGATAGGAACATAATTCAAAATGACCTTAGCAAGTTAGAGAAATGGTCAGAGGTAAACAGGATGAGGTTTAATAAAGAGAAATGCAAAGTGCTCCACTTAGGAAGGAACAATCAGTTCCATACATACAAGATGGGAAGCGACTGTCTAGGAAGGAGCATGGCGGAAAGGGATCTAGGGGTCATAGTGGACCACAAGTTGAATATGAGTCAACAGTGTGATGCTGTTGCAAAAAAAGCAAATATGATTCTAGGTTGTATCAACAGGTGTGTTGTAAGCAAAACTCGTGAAGTCATTTTCTGCCGCTCTACTTTGCATTAGTTAGGCCTCAGCTGGAGTACTGTGTCCAGTTCTGGGCGCCACATTTCAAGAAAGATGTGGAGAAATTGGAAAGGGTACAGAGAAGAGCGACAAGAATGATTAAAGGTCTAGAGAACATGACCTATGAAGCCAGGCTTCATGAACTGGGCTTGTTTAGTTTGGAAAAAAGAAGATTAAGGGGGGACATGATAGCGGTTTTCAAATATCTAAAAGGATGTCACAAGGAGGAAGGAGAAAATTTGTTCCTCTTTGTTTCTGAGGACAGGACAAGGAGTAATGGGCTTAAAGTGCAGCAGGGGAGGTTTAGATTGGACATTAGGAAAAAATTTCTAACTGTCAGGGTGATCAAATATTGGAATAAATTGCCAAGGGAGGTGGTGGAATCTCCCTCTCTGGAGATATTTAAGAACAGGTTAGATAGACATCTGTCAGGGATGGTGTAGACGGAGCTTGATCCCTCAGTCAGCATGGCTGCTTATCTCCTGGCCCCAGGGTTAATTAGAACACCTTAAGATGAAGCGGTGCAAGGTAATTTAAATTCCACCAGTATGAATTATGACCTGGTTGAGTTTTAGTATGCAGGGTTCTAATGCATATCTTTCAAATGCAATATGACTTCAAGGCATTATCATACTATCACATCTATCATACCTTACAGGCCTGCCACATGTGTTCATAGTAGCAGTTTATTTAGGCAAGGAGAGATGTGTAGGGGGAACTAAAGAGACTACTTTGGTCTGTTAAAGTTAATTATTTTAAATATTTTTTCATTAACATTTATTTGTTTCTTCAATGGCTCTGGAATCTTTGAATGGGCAAACATGTCTAACAGAGACATTCTCTCTCTCTCTCTCTCACACACACACACACACACACACACACACACACACACACACACACACACACACAACCCCCCTCCCCCTCATTTTACGGTATCTTCTATTAACACAGTGGTATTAATAGAAGATACTGTAAAATGAAGGGTGTGTGTGTGTGTGTGTGTGTGTGTCTTTTCTGTTAGACATGTTTGCCCATTCAAAGATTCCAGAGCCATTGAAGAAACAAATAAATCTTAATGAAAAAAATATTTAAAATAATTGACTTTAACAGACCAAAGTAGTCTCTTTAGTTCCCCCTATATTCTTGTCAGACTATTTTATTGTGATTTTAGGCTTCATTAGAAACAGTTGTTGGTCTTCTCAGAGATTACTTACCTGTGCTTGTCTCAGAATAACTAATATAGGATTCAAAACATGCCTGGACAGTAGTTAAAGTGACTAACCTCAAACAAAAATGTTACCAGAAGCATCATAGTCTAAGATGCAAATCAAATTGTGGCACCTCCTAGATGCAAAAACTTGAATTATATTTGGGGTCAGTCTCTTGCAAACACTTGAGTGGCCTTATGAGAATAATCACATAGGAGTCAACTCATGTGAATGAGGAATTGCCATTGGTAATATTGTGTGTTCTATTTGTAAGCCAGCTCCATTGTTTAATATCAGTTCCTGTAGTGGTGTCTTTGGAGGATATCTGCAACCACTGAGGAACAAACTAAGGCTATAGGTAAGATACAGTTCACAATTAAGACATGTATAAGACATGAAGTAGAAACCATAAATCGATAATCTCCCAGCAAATTAAAGATACATTCATATGAACAGATAATGAGAAATCATACAATGTGTATGTAAAACAAGCATTTGCTTTTCCTAGTTTTGCAGGGTTGATTAGTATTAATACATTAGAGTGACTTTACAGTATTAGTTTTTATTGTATATTTAATTTGATCCTTTAATAAAATGATGTTGTGACAGTTTCACCCCTCCCCATGCTTTATGAAATTGACTTATGAACACAAGTATGCATAACTCAAAGATACTTTGGACAAAATACTTCAGGTAAATTAGCAATCTTAATGTCACAATCTGTTGGATCTGTATCTTATTTTGGTGTATGTATCATTCTTGTATGTAAAGTTAGAAATATGGAATGGTTATGGGTTTAGATGTGCAAATGAAAGCCATCTAGGGTGTTTCCCTCGATGTCTGGGGCTGTGTCTAGACTACACCTCTCTGTCAACAGAGAGAGGTAGATTAGGCACGTCAAAATTGCTAATGAAGCAGAGATTTAAATATCCCGCACTTCATTAGCATAAACATGTCCGCCATTTTTTTCAAAATGGAGCTTTTCCCCCCCCCCCCCCCCCCCCTCCGGCAGTCTAGACGTCGATCTGTTGAAAATAAACCCTTTTTTGACCGATCCTTTAAACCTCATATTTTGAGGAAAAAGGGTTTATTTTCCACAGATCCGCGTCTAGACTGCCGTTTTTTGAAAGCTCCATTTAAAAAAAAGGAAGCAGACATGTTTATGCTAATGAAGCACAGGCTATTTAAATCCCTGCTTCATTAGCAATTTCAACATGCCTAATCTACACGTCTCTGTCGACAGAGAAGTGTAGTCTAGACATACCCCGGATGATCACGTGTAAACAGTCTTAGAAAGTCATGTGCCCCCTCCCACAACTGGTAATTTTCCATGGAAGGATAGACCGTAGAGACCAAGAATTCAGGCCCTAACTGGGATCAATAAAACAATGGAAAGCTAGCAGTCTCTTTGTCTTTGGCTGGGATGTCACTCCAAAGAGTGAACCTGCGACTCCAGGATAAAAAGATATTCCCAGGCTTAGAGGTTTAGCTAAAATAAGAAGTTTTAGGGTAAGTTTACACTGAGGTTTTAGTGTTAGAACTAGCTATGCATTTTCTGTTATTTTAAATTCGTAATCTACTTTGCTCTGCCTGTTTCCATTTGCAATCACTTAAATCCTACTACTTGTACTTAGTAAATAAAAGTGATTTTATTATCAGACCTAGTGTAAATAATTGTTACCTGGGGGAGCAATCAGTGTGTACATCCTCCTTTCATTGTTAAAGGGGGGTTACCTGAATGATTTATTTGGGATTCTGATCCCACTTGGAGTGGGTTCCCTGAAAGCTGTGCCCAAAACTACATTTTCCTCACACCTGAAGAGTTTCAGTGTCTGTATTGCTCCTTGGAGGGAGGGGCAGTGGTCTCAGCTCTGTGCTTTGGCTGAGGGAGACCAGGAGATCTGGCCCAACAAGACCTGGTGATGAGACACCCCAGAAAGCAAGGGGGGGCAAGTGTCAGTGGCTTTGTCAGCACTCTAGGAAGCAGCTCTATGGGGTCTTCTGAGACTGCACCCCATCGCAAATGTCTGACAGTGTTTATACTAAAATGTAGCCATCTTTGAAAATGTTGTAGTGAGACAAAGAAAAGGATTGGGGGACAATAATCACTAAATTAAGTACTGTCCCAAGGAATTTATTTATTGCTTTGCAAACATGGCTATACTTACCTGCCATAAAATTTCCTTTCTGCTGGACATCCAGGGTTCAAAGTGAGTTTTGTAGCTTTATAAATCCATCTAGTCATGTAATCTTATAAACCAGTAGTGCTTCTCTTGAAGTTTATGGGGAATTTTACCATTGATTTCAGTGGAAGGAGAATCACAGACACCATGTTTGTGTTGCCCCTGTTTGCATGCAAATACCTTTTTCTTTAACCATGTCTCTAAATGTTCTTTAAAGCCATCATAAACTGTAATCGTCAGTTTGTTAACATTTTGCAAGAACTACCCAGTTAATTTTAGTCCATTAGAGTGTTTACTACACCAGCCTTTTAAATATTCATTATTTTAAAGACAAGGACAAAAATAACCCTGACAACTACAACAAAAGATATGGGAAATTCCCAGTACAAATCATGGAAGTCTCACATCAATCTTCTCATTTTTTTGCTGAAAGAAAATACTAAACCCCACAGGATAACAAAGAAGGGAAATTCCATTAAATGAAAAGATTTTAATCTTTGGAAAGAGCATAAAAATACCCTAGTGAAATTATCATGCACCTATCATTCCTCTATTTTTTTAACTGATGGTGATCTTCAAAGCTTGCTGTTCTTTTATTAGCTAGGTTAAATGTGTCTTCAGCACTTACACTTCGTCATTCTAATGAAGTATAATTCACGAATCTGTAATTACACAGTGTATGTGTAACCAGCAAGATTTCTAACTTTCACATCTAAAATAACATTTTCTGCATTCTGTGATCTAATTTCACCTGACATTTTTTCAGTCAGATTACAAACTTGCTCCAAGAAGCAGTAGAGTATTGAAATCTCCCTTCAGGCAAAAGGGATGGTGGTTGGAAAAATAAGACGTTATGAATCTGCTTCTGATTATTGTAATAAAATATTACATCATGTACATCAAACTACAATCGATCTAGATACATTGTATGGTTCTAGTAATTTTCTCTGTTCTGCATGGAGAATGACTTTGATATCCCACGGATTTCTCTTTGATAATGCACCAAAGGGTACAGTTTTTACTTCACATAGGGATCTTTATCAAAATGTTAAAAGGGAGGACAGTAAATACATGTGATAATGGAAGAAGCTGATTAAATTAAACATTGTTACTCTCCTTGTTGCAGGAGTACAGGGCACAGATGCAGCCGATGGGAAATACTAATATAATAAACTTAAGACTGTGAATCCTAGAATAAAATCAATTCAAGCAACTTGTTTTAGAAGCACTAGTATACTTTTTTTTTTTTTTTTTTTTTTTTTTACATTATAGAGGTGGTAGATTTCATTAAATAATTTTAAAAAGTTTATTAGAAACCAGCATGACACTTATTACTGTGAATATTAATAATGCCCAAAGGCTAAAATTCAGAGTAATGCAGTTCATCTGATTTTAAATGAATTACTTTTTCATTTTAATTTTTAAAAAATTCAAGTACATTGCTCCAGTGCCTTTATAGGTAGTACCTAAAATGCAGTGTAGATAATCCTGAAAAGTTTCTTTCCAGGTACAGCTTCAGTTTTTACAGTCAGATAAATATTTTACGTATTTTCTACAAAACACAATTTTCTGCTTAGATAATTAACTGCATGTGTCTTTCACTTAAGTTCTCATAGCTCGTGTCCTGAGAAATACTTGTCTAATAAAGGATTAGATCATCTTTTAAGCAAAACCTTTGCCAACCCTGCTAGTAAAAAGAAAATACATAATAAACTCAATTTTAATAAGTCAGTTTCTGCAAAATAAGAGTCCCACCACAACATTCATTTCTGTGGTGTTAGAAGCCGAGTACATAAGACTTGCTTTGTCTAAAGAGGGTGGGTGATAGTGGAAAGGCTTGTATGAGCATTCCCTGCTGGATGATTAATAGGTCAGTGTTAATACAGCTTCCCTAAAGGTGGCAAATTCTGTCCTGTAAGGCAGAGGAGGTAATGAAGTATCAATGACAGCAGCAGCTGTCTGGGGGAGTGTGTATGTGTGTGGAGAAAGTCTGAGAAATATATCCAGGGGAACATAACTGGTAAATAGACAGGATGAGTATGCTCTTGGTACAAAATCTCTGCTTGTCCCTAATGGCAAAAAAATAAAATGGCAAAGATTTACTGTTGTTGCACCATTTACTAATCGATGTGCTAAAAGAAGATTTACCTGACTGAACTAATACAGTGTATTATACCAGAATGTACATCTGTCTCTATATTTTGATTTACATAGAATTATTTATCTACTTTATCAATTTCATGCTCTTGGAACACTGTGTGGAAAAATATTTATTTCTGTGGCTACTGGTAATAGAAGTTTTGAAACATCAGAGATGGCTCCATTTCCTCATGTTTGTTATATTGTCTCCAGTAGAATGCCAATAATAAGTCAATTTTTCAGAAACAGTCTATAATATGACCTAGACTTCTTACAGTATCTGGTATCTGAGTTCTTAGGGGGATGTAAGTATGATCAGCAACTCCTTTGCCATCTAATGCAGCTGACGTGAATTCTAAGGGATTGTGGCCCAAAGATATCTGAATTCTTTCAATGAGAATTTGTGACCTGTGAGAGACAGAGATCACATACAGTAGAGTCTAGATTATCCAACCTTCGGTAATCTGACATTCCGCTTTATCCAACATAGCCGTGGACCATTGTCAGCCGAGCGCAGTGTGAGTATGCGGCCCCCAAGGCCAGCCGCCCTGCGCTGCTATGCTGCATGCAGCCTCCCCAGCTGAAGAGGCTCCAGCAGTCTCCTGCAGGTCAGAGCCTCCTGCCAGCGCTGCTTCATCCCCATCCTTGCCTGGCCCCTTCCCTCCATGCAGCTCCTGGGGGGAGGGAAGGGGCCAGGCAGGGATGGGGACAAAGCGGTGCCGGCATCAGCGGCGATGGGGAAGCGAGCGAGGCCATTCTCCCGGCCTGCACCGGGGAGCTGCAGGGAGGGAAGGGGCCAGGGCCAGGCAGGGATGGGGACCAAGCGGCGCCGGCAGCTATCTCTCCCTCCCTGTACTCCCTATTATCTGACGTTTTCAGTAATCCGACCACTTGTCGGTGCCGTTTAGGTCGGATAATCGGGACTCTACTGTAATCCAAAGAATGTCCCTATCCTAAAAAATGGCAGACACCTTTCTCTCCTCACACCCCCAATGTTTTTGGTGGAGAGTCTCCTGCCACAATGGCTAACTGAGAGAAGTAACTAGTTTCAAGCTTTATTTGTTACAAGATATAGAAACCATTTATCTGTGTCCCTTCTCTATTTCCGGGTAACTATTACATTAACATAATGGTTACCTCTATTTCTGAGATGTTCCTGCTGACAGCCATAAAACAGAATTAGACCAACCCTACCTGGAAGGAGAGAAGAGCAGGCAATAATATGCTATGGAGCAGAATCTTCTTCCTTGAGCAGTTGTCCAATCCAGTACCCAGTATGAAGCTCTTCTCTCTTTTCTTTCCCTTCCACTGTGGGGGGATGATTTCTTGGCTATGGGAAGCTGCCATGTAACCACTGTCTGCACCTTACTCCTGCTTACACCTACTCATCCCAGGAGGCATACCTGGGTGGTCGACAAATGCCTTTGATGTCGACACCCGCGCGTCCAGACTACCGCGCTGAGCCGACAAACAGCTGATCGGCTCAGCGCAGCAGCCATGTAAATTTAAATGAAGCCATTTTCCTATGCCTGGTAGCCTAATCTACATGCCTCTGTCGACAGAGGCATGTAGTCGAGACGTACCCCAAGACTCAACTCATTTTTCATGTAGTAATCAGTGTAGTATGTCGTATTTTGCATTTGCTCTTCACACATCTTCTCAGATAACCATTGTTTAAAGGAGAATTCTTACAGTCCACGCAACATTTTTGAAAGTTTACTTTGTAAAGTAGCTAACTTTTCAGTGAGGAAATACCTTGCTCATTGCTATGCCCAGTGTATTGATATTGATTCAAGGTAATTTAATTAAAAACATACTTTAAAAAAAGTCATCGCCTGTCTTTATTGATAATGCAATCAGAGTATTGTTCTAACTTTAGCAGAAAGCACAAAAAACAAAGAGTAAATATTAACATGGGCAAATACTTCAGGAATTTATTCGCTTATTTTTACAATGAAGAATCTCCTTTTGTTAACACAAGGACAAGATAAGACTAAATTGCACAAGTAAAATTAAAAATGTGCATCCAGATGGGAGACTGTACATGAAGTTGTCAATTTGATGTTCCGCTGCCTATGTATTTTCTATCTACAATTATCTATTTGCCTGTTGCATACATATTTTCATCTAAATGCTTGTTAGAAAATTTGGCCCATATTGTTATGAAAAGTGTTTCTTAATACTTATTTCCTTTTTATGACTTCACTGGAAACATAGATTAATCAGTGATACTATACATTCTTTAATTGTTAATTTTTTTCTTCTGAAGTTTACAAAGATACCATTATTTCACAGGCACCTAGTGGGCAGTTTTTATATATATATATATATATAATTCATGCATGATCAAATATACATTGTTTAAAAAGGACTCAGTATTACCGATATTCCAAATCCTAAAATCTCCTGTTAATCTGTATTAACTTCATATCAAACATACTATAATTTAGATCCCAGCATAGTGCAGATAATATAATTAAAACAAAATTTTAATTCACGTGAGTTTTATCCTCTTATTTGATCTACAGGTTTGCTCCTCTTTGTGACAGTCAGGGTTTAAAACCCCTGAGATCTATTCAGGTCACTGGGGAGCTTTTAGAAATATGGGGCTAACTATTCAGAAGTCCTGTGCTTCCATAGTGGCTCTTGCCCGCTCTGTCATAGTTTTCTGGCAGTTAAGTTCCAATTAATTTTTCCAGCTGGTAGTTTCCCCCAAAACTCTCCTTTTAGAGGGATTTCTCCAATAGAGAGTGTTCTCTACATGCCCATGTATCTGGCTATGTTAATTTCTGTGGGGTTGTTGGACAAAGCATGACCCTCCAGTCTCAATCCTGGCTTTCCTTCCATTCACCACATAGTTCATGTGGCACAGGAATATTGTGCTATGGAGCTGACTGACCTGTTTGACAAGTTAGAAAGTTTTTCCACATATGTAATCTAAATCTCCCTTGCAACAGATTAACCCAATTACTTTCAAAGTCTAATCTGGTTCCCACTCGGTCTTCTATTCGCCGTACTAAGTATGCCTCATTGATTAGGTTTTCTAAACCTCTTATAATTTTAGTTGATCTCCACTGGATTCTCTCCACTTTGTCCATATCTTTCATAAATGTGGCACCTCCCTCAAAGGCTTTTTGACATTCCTGCATGAATAAGTGGTGAATGGGAACAGACTCCACTTGTGGATTTCATCTCTTTTATAGAGTGTGCAGGTCAGCCAGTCTGATGGAGGTTGTGAAAATCATTGGAGATTTTTCAAGAACAGGCTGGCCAAACACCCATCATGGATGGTCTAGATTTACTTGGTCCTGCTGGAATGCAGGGGACTTGATAACCTTCCAGCCCTGTATTTTTATGATTCTATTAGCCCCTTTCTCTTCTCTGCCCCACAAAATGAATTTATGAACAGATAATTGGACTATAATGCTCTTTATTGGGCAACATTGTGCTCATGTATTTTTGCCTCCTTCAGTCCCTGTTTCTTTTTTTAATTCTCATGTCTTTAGATTCTAAGACCATCAAACTATGAAACATAGTAATTTCCAATCTGGATGAGATCCCTGGTCCAACAAGTACAGTATCCCGTGTCTAACAGTAGTTAGAATCAGATACCTCAGCAGAAGGTCCATGAAATCCAGATGAAGGTGGCTGTGGGTAATATATCCCCTATAATGGTTTATCCTAACAGAGATTATTTTAGGTAGAAGCTCGTAGCTTTCTTAGTTTGTAATCTGCCTAAAAAACCACACTTTGTACAGGCTGAACCTCTCTAGTCCGGCAGAGGACCTGACTGGTGCTCAACCAGAAAATTTGCTGAACCACCGGAGGTTATTATTGTGTAGCAGCATTACCAACATTTCCACTGCTTATTGAACTGTTAGAAGACATTTAGGGGTAAATTAGCACTAAATAGCAGCACAGAACACCGAGAGCCAAGACTGGTGGCTGTAAACAAACTTTATTGGACCATGGAAAACTTGGCCACCCCCATGATAAGTGGATATCCAGCTAACTAAAATCAGACTGGACCACGGATGTTGCTGGACCGGAGAGTGCTGGACTAGAGAGGTTGAACCTGTACTTTTTTTTTATTGCCCTTAAAACAGGGAACAAACATCTAAAAATATTAGTTTAATGAAAGACTGTACCTGGACTTTAAATGTCTCCCTCCTCCCCCCCAGAATGGAGCAAATTATAATATCTGAGGTATAAATCACTAAAAATAGAAGTTTATAAAGGAAGTGCTGACATTGCATTAATGATAGCTGTGCTAGTGGTTGCTGCTATAATAAGAAAGACCATACAGAGAATATAATGTAGCTTTGACAGAAGTACCACAAAGACATTGATACAGTCTGAAGTCTTGTGAAGAGAAGCATACCAGGAACCCAAAGGGAAATATGGAAAAACAAAGTTTTGTCAGGAAATTATATTATGGTTATGTCTGCTGTCTGGTTCTATGAACTCTGACCAGATTAGATAAACTTGTGCTGAGCTAGGAATAAAGCTTGCCTTATTAAGAAAAAAATATAATTTAATGCAAGATCCAGACATTCTTACATTCCTTCTTCTGTCCTGAATCTGAAAGCCTGAACAGGTGCTTGCATTAGACATAATTATAGATTTTAAAAAAATTCTATGCAGCAGTTTAATGTTAAATGTTATCAGCATTCTTCTCATTTAAAGACCTAGTATGAAAAGCATAGGATAATCATACAATAAATTAAGACTTCTGAGGCAGGAAGGCACTTACATATTTAAACCATTCTTATTCAGGAAAGCTCACAAGTTTGAGTCTTTGCTGTAAGACTTAAGATTTTAAGTGGTTTCCTATATCATTTTATAATTTCTAGATGTTTAGTCTCTTGTCTTCCCCTGCTAGCCTTAATTGTAGGCACAACTGATATATTTAAATGTGTAGATATCTGATCTGTAGGCACTATCACGTGGATATTAGAGACACACATACATACTATTGCTGCACCTTGTCGAAGCAAAAACACGCTCCTCTGTGTTTAGGCAGCTAACAAACAGCTTTATTAATTAATAAAGCACAGCATGAGCCAAACGTGGTCACAGCAGAGCCGGGCCCAGTAAGGCTGGCTAGTACAATCAATCCTAGTATCTTTATACCCTTAGCCAAACAGTCTGACGTCAGGGCATCCAATTACAGAAATCCTCAATTAAATTTGGAAAAACAAAGCCTTATCAACAAGATGGCAGACAGGTACGAGGGAGTACATCTCCTGTCCCAACCAGCCCAATTAACACATACCAATAGCCCATCCTGTAGGCCTCTTCTCACGGGGTGACAGAAAGTTCACTCTGGTCTACGTGCTTGAGAGAAAAGCTGAAATGGTTTCTGATATACAAGATGGCTTCTAGCTAAACATAAAATAGCTTCTACAACCTGAAAAGAAATGCTGAAGCAAAACAGTTAACCTGATTAACTGTGAGATTAAAATGAGGTATTAAATATTTGAAATGTAATAATACAGTTTATTACCGTATTTTCCGGCATATAAGACGACGTTTGATGTTAAAAAACATCCCCCCCCAAAATCGGGGGTCGTCTTATACGCCGGTATGCGGCTTTGCAAAGCCTCGGGGGAAGCCGGCGGCGGGGCAGCTCAGGCGCGCCTGGGATGCCCCGCCGCCGGCTTCCCCCGAGGCTTTGCAAAGCATCAGAGGGGCTCCGGCGGCGGGGCAGCTCAGGCGCGCCTGGGATGCCCCGCCGCCAGCTTCCCCCGAGGCTTTGCAAAGCCGCGGAGGGGCTCCGGCGGCAGGGCAGCCCAGGCGCGCCGGGGCTGTCCCGCTGCCGGGGTGTCCTCAGAGGCTTTGCTCCCGGTGTCCCTGGTCTTCTGGGGACCGTCTCCAGCAGACCAGGGACACCGGGAGCAAAGGAGGCGGAGGGGCGCTGGGGTATAAGACGAAACCCTATCTTTTAACTAAAAAATTAGGGGGTCATCTTATACGCCCAGTTGCCTTATACGCCGGAAAATACGGTACTTTGGGTAATCATAGTATCTTGAGTGACTGAAAATAACCATCTAGTACAGAATATTGCAGGCTTATTCTTTCTTCCATCAGTTAAAGAAATCAGCGCAGATCTGATTTTCTGAAAACCCAGGACATGAGCTAATGTGACTGTCCATAAAAAGCCATCTGAATCAAAGACATGGTTTGCAGGTGACTGAAAACTTTTGTACGAATGAAAACAAAACTCTTTAGACTCTGATACACTTGACTGCTTCAGATTCATATGTGTTTGTCCGGTGCCAGTACAGTGATTTTTATTTCACTTTTCCTTTATTTAAAGTTCCCTACCCCACCATGAGTTCTGAATGAATATGTGTAATGTATGGGAGGAGTACTACCCATAAAGGGTTAAACTCAGAGAATTCCTGAAAAATCCAGGAGGTGTTGGCAGGAAGCCAGGAGAGCCAGTGGGAAGATATGAATTGAAAAATGGGTTGCTTGCTTCAGTCTCCCTTCTGGGAATTCAAACCAGGAGCTGTTGGGGGAGGTAGGGGGAGGCGGAGGCAGAAAGATGAATTGAACCAGGCAGGAATACCTGTGCCTAGAAATGGACTGGACCTGAAAAGTATGGATACATGAGTAGATAGGGAATGTTCAATAGATGCAATCAAGTTATTTTCTTTGTTTTGTGGTTTGGTTAAACTCCTCTGTGCTGAGTCCATGTAGCCCCCTTATATTGAAACTAAAGCTGAATCCCAGGGAAGCAATTCTCCGTGCTTTAATCTATCTTTAATCTGTCTGTTTTAGCTACAGACTTTCTACTTTTAGGCTTCCAGCTCCCTAGCCATTACTTGAGTGGAGATGTGCATCTCTTTCCCTCCCATCTCAGGTGTTTCCAGCCCACAATTGCTTGCCTACACTGAGGTCCCCAGCAAGTCAGACTGCCTCCGGAGGCTCATTTACTTTCTCCTTAGAGGCTACTAAACAGCACAGAGAAAATATTAAAATAACATCCCTAACACATGCTAATTCTTCTGTGATTACAAATTTATAACTTTTTTCCTCATAATGAGAACCCCCTCAAATAGGTCAAGTCTGTCCAACTCTTTCCAAGAAGAAAGGGACAAAAAGGTGATTTTTCTGATTCAGAAATCAGACCCTCAGTCAGTTTAAACTCAACTCTTTATCCAAAAGTCCTTTTGTCTGCTGGGTTTGAGATAATCTAGTTTGAATCAAGTATCAGAGGGGTAGCCGTGTTAGTCTGGATCTGCAAAAGTGACAAGGAGTCCTGTGGCAGTACCAGTATATGCAAATCACCCTAGGTCAGGCATGTCCAAAGTCCGGCCCGCGGGCCAATTGCGGCCCGCGGTCGGATTTAATACGGCCCCCGCTTCTCCCGGCTCCCCGGTGCTCCTTTCAACTGGCGCGCGCAGCGCAGCGCGCCGCTTCGGCCCGCGCTGCTGCCGCCGCCACGGTCCTAGACCCTGCCCTGTAGGGCACATCCGTGTCAGTCCCCGTAATACACGAGGTTCGAAGGGATGCCGGAAAGGATGAGACCACAACTGGGGGTTTCAAAAAGCACAAACTGATTTTATTTTGATGGCGCCAGACAATCATCAGAACAAAAATTAAACAGATTGCCAGACAACACAAAACAATTCCCTGAGGCTTTTCTAAATCACAATAATTCCCAATAACTGCCCAGGGGTTAGGAACAGTTGAATTAACACTGGTATTATCCATAGGGCTGAGTATTTGCACAACTTTATACAAGGAAACAGTAAAAAACCTAAACCACAACTATTTATAAACTAACTTAGTAACTTTTTAGTCACTGTCACTTGGCAAGCAATAAGGACAACTAAAAAATCAATTAGGATAGGGATGATGGCGGGGGGGGGGGGGGGGTTATACCAGTTCTGGAGACAGCAGGAACACAAGTACCGGTCACACGCTCATAAACTGTCTCCACTCAGGTCGACCAACTCGGAGTACGCTCAGTAAGACTCAAGAGCGGGGGGTGCAAGGCGTCTGGGTGATCAGGCCAGGCGTTCACTCAATGCGAATCCCCAGTGAGAGAGGGGCTGCCTGCCTGTTTTATTGCCTGTGAACTTATCACCCCATAGGTTGGTTTTTGCTGCAGTGGGTGGAGTAGCAGGCCTGAGCACCAGTCAGCCCACTGGCTGATCTGTTACTGCAATGGGTGGAGCGAGCAGGGGAAGATTATTAATTTACATGCCCTTATATGGAAAACACTCCACCTCACAGACAGAGCCCCCTATACCAGCCTCAGAGGTATTACAGGCTATGGCTCCCTGCGACGGGCAGTCATTTCTGATGTTCTGTCTCGGACATGCCCCCGTGGCTGTCCGGAGCAAGCGGTAAGGGGGTTGCCTAAGGTGAGAGCGCACGTAAGGGTAATCAGCAAGAAGCCAATTGGGTAAATTGAGGTTCTGGTGAGCTGCTGTCTTCAGAAAGGGGAGAAAGGGAAAAGTAAGCAACAGTAACAGGGAAAGCGGAAACAACTCTGTGGATAAGAGCTTTTGCAACAGCAGTGCCCACTAAAAAGGCTAGTAACACAAGAGCACATACAATCAACCACTGCTTAATGGTGGATGCCCAAGTACTCAGTCCTCAAGAGGAAAGTTTTGTTTGCCACCAGTCCCATTCTTCCCGCTGTTCGCGAATCTGAACTGCAAGTGAGGTCAGCTGTTGGGTGATGGCTGAAACGTTGTTCCACCCGGGCTTGAAACGCAAACGGTATTGGTCCTTAAACCTGGGGTCAAGGTCCTCGAGTGCCATACAAAAGTCCTTCTGCAATATAACCTGTATCATTATACGATTCTTTTCGGCATAATGAGCTAGTACAGTAAGAGCCAAATCGACTTGTCGAAACCCTTCAGCGGTCAAATTAGTGAGGGCTTCGAGATTGCGGGACATTTGGTAACATATCCCCAAACGAAAGATTCAGTGGCAGACTTAAATTTTTTCCATCTTGATGGTTCTCGTCGGCTCCGGAAGTCAAACAGCCGGTGGGGGGCTCGAATGGGTTGGTACCTGAAAAACAAAAAGGGGACAAACAACGCCCTCAAGGCGGGCTAATTAAGATTGAAGAGAAAGCCAATTGTGATGGACTAACGTAGGTTGCTTCAACGCTATTTAATCCCTGTACAAAGACTATCTTTCCAGTGGGGGTGTGGGGCATATCGGGGGGGATGATGGATACCTGTGCCCCCGTGTCTAACAAAAAGGGGATAATTGTCTCGTTTTCGGTAGTCAGGTTTTGATAGGGTCGAGGGTCATTTAAATCGGGCCAAGTGACCGCTAGGCACTCGGCCTCTCCCCGTTTTTTGGCTGCGGGGGAATAGGGCGATCTTCCCACCCCAATTTCACAGCCAAGTCTTTCTGTTGATCACTATTCATTTTCCTAATAGCTTCCTTGGTGAGTCCCTTACCCAATAAAAATCCAAAAATCTTACGCTCGATGAACGAACGCTCGGGGTATTTGGGTTTGGGCGCCATTTTGGACCCTTTCACCAGAGTAGAGGGGGTTGCAAGTAGGGCGGCCTTTAGTGTTGCCCACTTCACCCTCTCTACAGCGTCGTATAGTCGGCCAATAGGTTGTCCTGTGTATCCCCTTAGCCACAGAAGAGCCCCTGTGTCTAGATTAGGGCTGTTGTCCACGGCTAGGGTAACAGCCGCATCTTCTATGGGAATCTGAGTGGGATCATCAACAAAACGAAATGGGTTTTGTGCTACCGTCTGAACGTTAGTTAAGTTGAGGGGGTGTGCGGTGGGATCCCAGAGCAGAATAGAACTCCCAGCGATTGCGTACATAAGGGTAGTGGAGTTATTCACACAATCAGGTGGCATCTGTACTGCGCGAAATCCCCCTTGTATTTGGAGGTGCGCGGCAGCTGCGGCCGTTACAGGCCAATGATTATTCGCTGCCAATACTCCCCCCATAAGGCCCCGCGACCAACTCCCGGTACGGGTTAACGTTAAGGCTTCCTCCCGGTCAACCCAGACACTCCCCTGTTCCAAGGCTAATCTCCCTACCCAGATTATAGGAGGCTCATCCGGACGTCGGGCAGTATCTGTGATGAACTCCTTCATTTCCGCCTTGGTTCGGGGGCGGGTCTCAGTTACCTGAGAGGTATTCCCCTGACCATCCATTTTTAATCGGGTTACAGTCACAGGGAGGGCCTCCGGTACAATCAGGTCGGGAGCTGTGGGTATGGTTGAACTCAGGGTAGTCAAGCCAGGGTAAATGTTTGGTGGGTCATGAGAGCCTTGGTATGGGGGAGGATGTTGTGTCTCTAAAGGAGGCGTCTTTGGCGCCTGAGGGGAAAACTCCGGTTCTCCCTCCGACTGCGAGTGCGCCACCCCACGGGCGCAATTTGTAATGGCCCCATGGTAGATGGTAACTTTATCAAGGGCCGCTGCTAGGGTATTGCAGATGGCAGCCAGAACATCCTCTGATTTATAAGAATCGGGGTGTAGTTTTTTAACCTTTTTTATCCCATCTAACCTTTGGACCAATCCTATTAACAGGTGGTGTGCAGGTGATCCATGTGGGGCTCTTGGCTCGGGGGCCAAGATGGAGGGGGCTACCCCACAGAGTTTAATTACCCTGTTCACCTCTTTCCAGAGGCTAAGAGGGTTTGAATTAGGGGCTGTCTCACCCACTTGAGTGAGACACGGTTGAAGGCTATTATCAGCCGGGGTGGCCCTGAAGGTGGGATGGCAAGTTAGCAAGCAGCCCACATCGCTCAACCCCAAAGGAATGGTGTAGGTCCTACAATCATGGCCGTGTCCTATGACACAGACCCAGTCAAAAGTGTTAGGGGCCCCTTCGCGCTGTCGAGTACAGAGGAGGTAGTATTGCAAATGATTAAACTGATCCTCCTCAGAACCTGGGGTCTCAGTTTTAGCCCAGGGGCAACTATCAGAGTTGTCATGGTCTCCCGGGTTCCGGCATCCTGTTCGTGACGCCATGTCAGTCCCCGTAATACACGAGGTTCGAAGGGATGCCGGAAAGGATGAGACCACAACTGGGGGTTTCAAAAAGCACAAACTGATTTTATTTTGATGGCGCCAGACAATCATCAGAACAAAAATTAAACAGATTGCCAGACAACACAAAACAATTCCCTGAGGCTTTTCTAAATCACAATAATTCCCAATAACTGCCCAGGGGTTAGGAACAGTTGAATTAACACTGGTATTATCCATAGGGCTGAGTATTTGCACAACTTTATACAAGGAAACAGTAAAAAACCTAAACCACAACTATTTATAAACTAACTTAGTAACTTTTTAGTCACTGTCACTTGGCAAGCAATAAGGACAACTAAAAAATCAATTAGGATAGGGATGATGGCGGGGGGGGGGGGGGGGTTATACCAGTTCTGGAGACAGCAGGAACACAAGTACCGGTCACACGCTCATAAACTGTCTCCACTCAGGTCGACCAACTCGGAGTACGCTCAGTAAGACTCAAGAGCGGGGGGTGCAAGGCGTCTGGGTGATCAGGCCAGGCGTTCACTCAATGCGAATCCCCAGTGAGAGAGGGGCTGCCTGCCTGTTTTATTGCCTGTGAACTTATCACCCCATAGGTTGGTTTTTGCTGCAGTGGGTGGAGTAGCAGGCCTGAGCACCAGTCAGCCCACTGGCTGATCTGTTACTGCAATGGGTGGAGCGAGCAGGGGAAGATTATTAATTTACATGCCCTTATATGGAAAACACTCCACCTCACAGACAGAGCCCCCTATACCAGCCTCAGAGGTATTACAGGCTATGGCTCCCTGCGACGGGCAGTCATTTCTGATGTTCTGTCTCGGACAATCCGCAGCCCCGCTCCCCCGCTTGGCTGTGGGTTCGTCCTGCCCCCGGGCCGCCGTGAGGCCAGCGTGCCCTGCGCTCTCCGACCCCGCGGGCCCTCCGCTTTGGGGCTGAGAGTGCGGGGACAGCCCCCGCTTCTTCCCCCTCTCCTGGCTCCCCGGCGCTCCTCTGAACTGGCGCACGCAGCGCGCCGCTTCCGGCCGCGCCGCCGCCGTCCATGGCGGCGGCTGCGGTCCTAAAGCCTGCCGTGTAGGGCACATCCGCAGCCCCGCTCCCCCGCTTGGCTGCGGGTTCGCCCTGCCCCCGTGCCGCCGTGAGGCCAGCGTGCCCTGCGCTCTCCTGTGCTGCAGTCCAGATCTCCGTTTCACCCTTCACATTAGTTTAGGCAAGTTTTTTTTTCAATTGAGATGAATACATTGTAAAATCTCAGTTAATGTCAGTTGGTCTAAATCAGTTATAAATATATTTGGACACAACATGTATAGTTGGTATTATGCTCCTGTTCATATTTTTTGAACTTAAAAGTTGATAATATGTAATGTACTTTACAATGTTCCTGACATATATTTCAGCTTCCTGGATTTTTTTTTATCTGGCCTTCAGATATGAAAGGCAGAGTGATTTAACACCTGTTTAGATTTGTCATCCATGTGACGAAATGAAAAGTATGCCGTTTGCAATAAACTTTGCATAAAATAGTTAATTTGCATTTAATTTTAATGGTTCAAAGAATGTCAGGCAAAATGGTCGGCCCTCACGCATGTTCACTTCTTCAAATCTGGCCCTCTTTGAAAAAAGTTTGGACACCCCTGCCCTAGGTGGTAACACCTTTCAGGAGATTTTACAATCTGAGTAAATATGCCTAACACTTCCCTTAGTTTTTTCAGGGCAGTGGTCTCCCTCATGGAATTACATATAACCCTTGACTCACAATGAAAAAAACAATATAGTAAAAAGAAATTGACATATCTGTCTCAGTATACATTAAAGCATTGTCATAATGAAGTAATGATACAGGATGGTTGTTCCAATAATTTTCTATAGAATGTTGTTGTAATTTTACAGGGATGTTGCAGTTTACTGTACAGCTTTGCTCCATCAGCATATTTTTTGCTAGACTGTGAACTAATGTTGACTAGAGTTGTGTAAATTGTACATTAAACTAGTTTCCAGTGTACATTTCCTTATAAATCAAAATTCTGGGTCAATATAGGAGAGAAATTGTCTATGGGTATGTCTACACTTGTGTACCCTCTTTTGAGAGAGGGATGCAAATGAAGACATTTGAAATGGCAAATGAAGCCGGGATTTAACTATCCCGTGCTTCATTTGCATATTTGCATTATGGCATGATTTCAAAATAGCATTATTTCAAAATAATAGACACTGTTAAGACATGGTTATTTTGAGAGAAAACCCTTCTCTCGAAATAACCCTTATTCTTCATACAATGAGGTTTACCAGTTATTTCGAGAGAAGGATTTTCTCTCAAAATAACCGTGTCTTAACAGCATCTGTTATTTCGAAATAGCACCATAACACGAATATGTAAATGAAGCACGGGCTACTTAAATCCCAGCTTCATTTGCAATTTCGAATGTGTTCATTTGCATCCCTCTCTGGAAAGAAGGTGAAAATGTAGGCATACCTTATGAGAATGAGAGAGAAATAAGTAGGTAGCTTTTGAGAAACACAAATCATGCTCATATCTGATGACGGCTACATTGTACAGTGCTCCAAATTCCAATGTTTTCATAGATAATAGAAGTGATAGTTTAAAGACAGAGTTATTGGCACTTAGACTCCTCTTCATAGGACTGTTTTTATACTTGTGTAACTCCATTTACTCAACAGAGCTATAATATCCGCATAAAGTTGGGCCAACAGATTGGAGAATCAGGCCCATTATTAATTACAGAAAACCTTCTTGGACTCTTATACATGTTCTTGTGTGTTCTGAGTAGTGTATTCAGAATAAAACATTGTCTGGTCCTGACCAGAGTAGTAATTATTATGGCTCTTGACAAGTTGTCCACATTTTGATACTTTCCCACAATACAGTAGCTGTTGAGCGCTGATAAATGAAAAGCTTTTGTTTTCTATGCAAATCTTCAATCTACTTTATAGTTCATTGCTTCCACTGATTTTATTTGAAATGCAAATTTCGGTAAAACCCTAGGTTAACAGCTGCACTGTGGAAAGTGGAGAGCACAGTCCGAGAGCTCCAATGTAAATGTAGTGCACTATGGAGAAAACAGCCAGCCATCTCGCCGTCAGGCTTTGTCAGGAGTAAAGCAAACAAGAACTCCAAAGACTATGAAAGGGAGTTTGTAGATATTGAAAGGAAAATAAAAGGAAAACTTGTATTTAGTCACAAAAAACAGAGATACTAAAACTGGTTGAAATTTTTCCATCTCAATGCTGTTTTGATTGAAAAATGTCCTTTTAGAGAAAAATGGAAATTTTAAAACATCACTTTGTCAAAAAAAAATCAGATTTTCATAGAGTAAATCATACTTGGAGGTTTGTTGTAAAAATCTGGAGAAATTCTGCATTTTTTTTTAACAAAAACAAAAAATTCATTTTAATTGACACTTTTAAATGCAAAATATAATTTCCCAATCAGCACCAAGATAAATAATTGCAAGTGAAATTCACATAAGCTGGAAAAAAACTGGTGAAATGGATTTTGCGTGTGGAACCAATTTTTCCCCTCCTCCAAACTTGGACAAATAGGCTGTGGGAATATGCACGGTTCGGGCACAGCCACTGTTATAGCATATAGATAGTATAACAGCTGTGGCCCATTATGAATAAGCAGCCCAATATGGGATTTGTGACCAATGAATCCTCAGGCTACGTAGCTATCACTCAAGCAGCTTGCGAATATCTCTTGTGTTCGGGTACAGAGCTACAGGGTGCTCCTGCAAGACATCTCAGTTCCTTTTTTATAAGGAGCTGTTGGTGCACATTTTGCATGGAGTACATGTGAGCTATTCCATCCCAAAGAAAGTATAATTAGACAAAATACAAGCAAGTGAGGGTTTGGGGAAAAGGAAACCTGTTCCTATTAGCATGAAAATCATTACAAAGAAAACAGGATTCCATTATGTAATAAAGAAAGGCTATACCTTACGTCTCCAATAGACGACTATAAAGGAAAGACCATGGGCCAAATCCTTAAAAGGGCTGAGTGCTTGCCACTTGAATGTAAGTAAATGGGTTGGGCCAGGTTTTGATAGCCCAGGGCAAATTCCCAATCTCCCATTTAAAAAAAAATAATACTCCCACAGGAAGAGATATGAGTATGTGGGGTGTGGTTGTGGGCAAAGCAGGAGGAGTTGGGCAGCAAATTCCCAATGCAGCCATATTATGTCAGTTGCTTTACCTTATCCCATGGGGCCGGTCACAGCTCCCTCTTCCAGGCTCTGCGACCTGGCACTCAGGGTCACATTGTTAAGGTTTGGCCTAACCACAGGTGCAGGGCAAAATTTCTGTAAGTGGTGTTACAACCCTGCATGCCAAGTCACAGTGCCACTTGATTTTGGCATCCACTCAAATGGGTGGCCCAGGGCAAACTGCTGCCCCCTCGGAACAGCCCCATTAATGAGAATTACAGGTGGCCACCACCTGCATAAATTTGGCCTCATATATGTACATAGACACTGAGAAGATACTAGTCTGTTGTAATGTGTATAAAATTATTTTAAGTACTCATTTCACAGTGATGGTTGCTGATAACACAAACAGTGCCACAATTAGGACTTGGTGGTTATGCATTCTGGATCGTATAAATTGAAGGAATAAAATAATGAAATGCATTTTCATTAGGATTACCTAATTAAAGGGTGCATTTGATTTCACATAATATGTGATGCTGAGCTAGTCAAAGAATGTTGTTCCTGGAAGATTAAAATGATGGACAAGAGAGAGCTAATTAAACTTTGGATATGCAAATGTATTTAGACAGGTGGTGTATGCATTGTGTCTGACAGCAATGGGATTAGCTTTTCTCAGGTGATTTGAGTTAGAAGGGAAAGTATAGGTGAAATAATGTTTGTAAGAATTCCCTTGTCTATATCTGAGTATTATAGAGTCCTGCTACAGGCTGCATACATAATACAAATTATTGTAAACTGCAGTATGTGGGTTTTGGTATCCCCAAACAGGTCCCAGAAGCAATTTATGATATTCAAAGAAGACATTTGATAAATACATTAGAGCAAAAGCCAACCAACTGCGCTTTATAATATGCTAGTAATAGACTATAAAGCCAAATTCTTTAACATCAGGGAACAGCAAAGAGACTTTTGTGATGGCATATCAAAATAAATATTACCTAAAAGCAAACGTCATGAGATTTTAAATGCATTATTTGCTGCTAGAGATGGGTCAATGAAGCTGGATTTTAGTTTTGTAAAAGCAAGACCAGGGGTGATTCAGATCCAGATATCATTTGATCAAAACCTGAGAGTTTAGTGGTAAGAATCTGAATAATAAGGTTCTAGTCTTACCACATAGGAGTCTTTGTGATTAAATCTCTTGTTCTTTAGAATGACAGAGTTACAAATAATGGGAAATGCTTGCTATTAGTAAAGTAGCATTCTTGTTAAGACAGTCAAGTATATAAGCTATAGTAGAGTCTAATATACGTATTGGAGGATGTTTGCGTTTAGAATTCAGTTGAGTCCAAGTACTAGAATATGCTTCTATTTCTGTTGACTGAAAAATACTTGTGGGGTCTGGGTAAAACTGCTCATGGCATTGCTTAGGCTCTGGGGATAGGAATGCTTCATGTCAGTCAGCAATAACTATTGGCTTTTTCAGGGTCTGATGGATCTATATCAAGCCCTTTTCTGCCAAAGAACAGCTGTCATGGCATGTGGCTTAGTGAGTGGGGAAAATAACAAAGGGAAAAACTGGCGTAGGCTCTATGAAGGTCTTGGGAGCCTTCAAATACAGGATGTAGGGAGAAGAAACTGAGAATATTTGTATGAGAGGGGCACAAATATGAGCTGTGATAGCCTGTATGTGCAAAAATAAGGAGGAATCCTGTAGCACCTAAGACTAACAGGTTCCTGTTTATGGTGCCACAGAATTAATTGTTTTTGCACATATTTGTGTAACGTTAAAAAAATCTACCTTTATTTTTCTCTTAGCTACCTGTCAAAAACAAAGTACCTTTTATATTTATAGAGTATATCATATAATCTATACAACAGCAATCAGCCCAGTTTGGGGCATTTTTTCAGTTTTTATTCTGACACACATTTAGTTTGTGCTCTACAAACACTCATTAAAACCAATGGAAATTTGCCTACTGAAAACTGATTTAAAAGAAAAAAATGAGTAAGAGACCTTAGAATTTAGACAAAACTGTAGGGCTTGTGTGGTGAAAGTTATTATAACCAATAAAATCTTTACAATAACCTGAAATTTATTTGTACAAGTTCTCAGAAAACTGTCCAAGTTATTTCTGTAGCCAACCTTGAGAGTTCTGTTTCACATGGGGAAGGTAAGCACTTCTCATGATTAAAATTATTTCTTTTTTTTTTCTCTAAATTGAATTTTGAGTTATAATAAGAAGTTTGGTAATAAAGAGGATTCTGTGTCATGGTGTGGACTATAAATTGAATGAAAGGGTTATTTCAAATACAGGTTGGGATTCAAAAGTTAGAAATGCTACTGCTATCATGAAGTTGCCTCCAGAAATTCTCTTAAAAGGAAGACTACATACTTAATGAGAAGTGTGCATATCCTTTGAATAACTCTTGTTATTTATTTTGAAGTACAGCTGCTCCCACTGCCTACAGCTTGTTTACAATGCAAAGGCGCTGCAGTTGCTGGCTTCTTCCTTGTCCCTGGGATGCTCCACCACTACCAGTTCACACCCACTCTGACATGTCCCACCTCTTCCTGCCCAGGTCCTACCCTGAGCCCTGCCCCATCCCAGCTCCTCCCCTTAACCCCCAGCACCTCCTTCAACCCACAGAACAGCTGATCACAATGGATGGGAGGCACTGAGAGGGAGGAGAAAGAATTGATCCATGGGGCTGCAGGTGAGCATGAGGTGCTTACAGAGGGTAGAAGAGTGGGTAGAAAAGCTGGCTGCCAGTGGATACTAAGAACCCATTAATTTTTTTTCCATTGGTGCTCACCTTGTATTCTTTACTTTGGCAGCCCATAGAGATGCAGATTCATGTTAAATTGGCACTGCAGGTTTTTAAAGCCCTTTAATTGTCTAGGTGCTGGTAACATTTGAAATGTTTTCCTGTTTTTATGGGTACCTGAGCTCTGACAACAAACCCACTCGCTATACTGAGGGAAGTTGATTTGTCCTTGCAAGACCTTATGGTCCAATATCACCTTAAAATCTTTTTTTTTGTTTGTTTGTTTGTTTGTTTTTTGTTCCTTGCCTATGTTACACCAGTGTTCCTGTAAATAGATTCAAATGCCACCCAGCTGTTTAGCAGAGTGCCCACAACTAGATTATTTTGTTTCTACTTGTGGTGCACATTCACATATGCTTTGGTGGACATAAAATAATTTATTCCACACATGGATGGAAAAGATTAGAAGGTACATTGAGTATTACCTGGAAACCTTTCCATCAAGGTTTTTATAGTAATCATTCTTGTCTTTATATTTATTACTTTATTTTCCTTTCCAATCTCTTCCTTTTTTATAACTACATTAGACATGCTGTTTAACATAGTGAGATTCTTTGATGGTTTTATTGCTGTATTTGCTTTGTGTTATTGCACAAGCCTCCCTTTAACCCCATTGTATTGTCTTTATTTCTGGGTAGTAACAAAAACAATGCGAAAAGATGGGCATTTTACTTCATATTATGGTATAGACAAAACCCTAAAGCTGTTTAGCCACAGAATTCTGTTATGAAAATAGGTGCTAACTATAAGGCTTCAGGTTGGCTATGTTGGTGTCATTTCCTACCGTAGCTTTGGAAACCTGATCTCCCATCCCCTTTTTTCTCCACCATTAAAATAGGGGAATTCCAAAACATATTTAGTTTTTAAATTGGAAAGTATATATATGGGTGCTCTGAGCATTCATGTTACCTGTGCTCATCATATTGTACACTGTTTTTTTGTAATCTATAGCAAGGTAATATTGCAACAGCAATGCAGCAGACCACAGATACTTTATGTAATGAAAGGTATCTTCCCATAGTGATTTCCTATATAGACTTTACCTACTTTAAAATATTAGCTGAAACATCTGTATTAATCTACCAGATATAAAGCTATGCTGTAATTGGCCAAATTCTGTTCTCCCCTTTACACCCTGCTGAATTCAGAGTATCACTACTGGCTTAAATTGAGTTATGTTGGATTTACACCGGTATAAGGAACAAAATAAGAGCTCTGTGTAAGTGATGATGAGTGATGACTTCTCTGCTGGCTTAGGTCAGGTCTATGTGGAGGAAAAATTCTACTTCAGATACAGAACTCCAGCTACAAGAATAGCGTAGCTGGAGTCAGCTTACCTTAAATTGAATTTCTGCAGCAGCTGCAGTACAGGAGGTTGATGGGAGAAACTCTCCCATCGACTTCCCTTACTCTTCGTGAGTCCTTGGAGTACTGGGGTAAATGGGAAGAGTGCCATCAATGTTCGATTTAGCGGGTCCTTACTGCACCTGCTAAATCAAACCCCGGAAAGTTGATATCTGGAGCATTGATCTCTTGGTAAGTATAGACAAAGCTTTAGAGTAGGGAGGTAGAGGTCATCTGTATCATAGTCAAAAGGTGTTCTCTTTGTTTACAGTGTTGTTCTTGTATAATGATGCCTATTTAAAGAAGCTATTCGCTTGGCTGACTTAAACTGGTCTTTAACTGAGGTGGTCTTCTGTGGAAGATGGAGTAGAATTGTAATCAAGGGGATGTATCATCAGCTGGTGCAAATGTGTGGTTCCCCTAAATTAGTTTTTCTAAATTTGTTATTTCCAAAATGTTGCCTTGTCTTTATAGTTTCAGTTCATTAAAATATAATCCATTGTTTAATTTTAAATATTCAGATAAAGTAAAAACATGTTGTACTCAGTGGGGAAGAAGGTACTACAAGGATCAAAACATAGTTGCCCACAGATTAATCTCCCAGACTCTAACTGGTTTGCATATGTATTCATGTATTTGTGGAAGGGGTTTTCCAGTTGTAGGGGACCAGGTGGCGATGTACAGTTGAATTAAAGAGCAAATACACATTTTCTTGACTGCCATAAATGCTGTTAATAGTATGTAATGAGATTAACTCCTTTATAGTTCTTGCAATATCCTTGAGGTTTTTCCAAAAGCAACACAGGACAGACCAGCACATCTTAAACAATAAAGGAGTCTAATCTTTCATTTCTGCATGAACATAATTTTGTTGGCATTAATGGGCCATAAGCACACATTTAGAGAAAGAACAGTCCCTAAAATTAAAAACCTTTTGTATAGCATGATTACAATTTCACAGGGGACTAGATGTGAATTGTAGTACTGTTTCCATTGCATAATATTTAACATAACGATCAATATTCTTGCCAGCAAGTTAAGGACATATAGATTTGATAAATGGACTGTAAGATGGCTGGAAAGCTGGCTAGATTGTCAGGCTTAACGAGTAGTGATTAATGGCTTGATGTCTGGCTGGTGGTTGGTTTCAAGAGGGAGTGCCCCAAGGATCGGTGACCTTGATGAGGGGATGGATTGCACCCTCAGCAACATGGCAGATGACACTAAGCTAGGAGGAGAGGTAGATACGTTGGAGGGCAGGGATAGGGTCCAGAGTGACCTAGACAAATTGGAGGATTGGGCCAAAAGAAATCTGATGAGGTTCAAAAAGGACAAGTGCAGAGTCCTGCACTTGGGACAGAAGAATCTCAAGCACAGTTACAGGCTTTGGACTGGCTGGCTAAGTAGCAATTCAGCAGAAAAGGACTAGGAATGTTAAGGACTAGTCTCTAGGATAGTCTACTAGTCGCTCTCCCTTCTTCTCCCCCCTTGCTGCCTATATCAGACAGAGGCAGCAAGAGGAGGAAGAGGGAGGTAATTCAAAAACGACAGCACTACACAGCTGATCCCGGGCTCAGTGCGGCACTGCCCCTTTGAAATGCCACTGCAGCGTTTCAAAGGGGCAGTGCTGCACTGAGCCTGGCATCAGCTGTTCCACATTGCCGTATCGACTAATCAAATAGTCAATGCAAAAATGCATCGACTATTCGATTAGTGAATTATATGCTACTTAACATCCTTAAAAAGGGCCTGGGGATTACAGTGGGTGAGTAACTGGATATGAATCAACAGTGAGCAAGAAGGCTAATGGCATATTGGGGTGCATTAGGAGGAACATTTCCAGCAAATCTAGAGAAGATATTATTCCTCTTTATTTGGCATTGGTGAGGCCACATCTGGAGTATTGCATTGAGTTCTGGGCTCCCCGCTATAGAAAGGATGTAGACGTATTGCAGAGGGTCCAGCGGACAGCAGCCAAAATGATTAGGGGGCTGGAGCATGTGAGCTGTGAGGAGAGACTGAGGGATTTGGGCTTATTTTGTGTACAGAAGATGAGTGAGAGGGGGGAGATTTGATAGCAGCTTTCAACTTCCGGTAGGGAGGTTCCAGAGAAGATGGAGAGAGGCTGCTCTTAGTGGCTGCAGAACAAGGAGCAATGGTCTCAAGTTGCAGTGGGGGAGGTCTAGGTTGGATATTAGGGAAAACTATTTCACTAGGAGGGTGGTGAAGTACTGGAATGGGTTACCTAGGGAGGTGGTGGAATCTCCATCCTTAGAGGTGTTTAAGTCCTGGCTTGACAAAGCCCTGGCTGGATGATTTAGTTAGGGTAGGTCCTGCTTTGGGCTGGGGGCTGGACTCAATGACCTCCTGAGGTCTCTTCAGCCCTGGGATTCTCTGATTCTAATACGCGTCTACATAGCACCCTAAACTTGAAATAAGATATGCAAATTGTGCTATGCAAATTGCATATCTTATTTCAAATCTATTTCGAAATACACCAAATTTCAAAATAAGCTATCTAAACAGCGCCAAATTTCAAAATAATGCACTATTTTGAGACATTCCTTAACCCTCATTCCACGAGGGTTACAGGGATGCCAAAATAGTGCGCCTGTTATTTTGAAAAATATTTCAAAATAACAGGCTGGTTGTTAAGATGTGGGGTAGTTATTTCGGGATACCTCCGAAATAGCCATGCAGTATAGACGTACCCCAAGAGTCTTGTATTTTTGAGGCATAAGGAATGTTTTGCAGTTTGTATATTAACAAGTAAGACTAGGGAAAAGGCAACCCCTAGTATCAATTGCAACAAACTAAATCTGAAGTAGAAATCCTTAACTGAATGTTTGTTCCTGTTTCTGATACACTATTAGAACAGATCCTTTACAGTTTAAAAAAGTAGTTTTAATAAATAGTGAACATTTCTTTTGGTCACTTTTGGTTTTCTCTGAGTTTTATGAATATTCATCTGGTTGAAAAGTCAGAAACTCTCAACAGTTGGGGATCTTTTTAGTCATATATGCAAGATGGGCTTATTTTTCTAGGCACAAAAGCAGTTACATTTGATCAATTGTCTTCCTCCAGTGGAAAAAGAAATCAGAATATTAAGGTAAACAAAGCTTTTGGAATCAATGGCAGCCTAATTTTTTTGGTTGCAATACGTGCTGCTTCTTGCTGCCTTCCATCTTTCACTGAGGTTGACTATTGTGTCCCTTGCTGATGACACAACTTCTTCCTATGTTTGAGGATGAGAAAAGGGGAAAGATGACTCCCAAAATATGTTAACATGAAAATAGGTCTTTTTTGGGGGTAAAATACACTTTTAATAATGGGGGGGAGGGGTGGGAAGGGCGTGGAGAATGCCAGTTATTCAGACCCATACTCCACTCTCGCTGACCATTTTTGTCAAAACAAGGGCAGGTTTTGTTGCTTTTACCTCCTGGCTTGCTTCCCCCTGTGTTTTCCATCTGTTACTCCTTCCAGGTAGTTTAGTACTTTCACATGCCAGTGTCTTCAAAGCTGAAGTGCTACATTCACTGTGTGATGACATACTACTGTCCTGGGGTGTGGAAAGGTACCTTGCATGCCTATGCAGGTACATCCTCAGAATTGTCTGTAATCCCATGGTCTCGCTCTGTACAACTCTTTCCTTTTACATCACTTTGCATAAAGTTGTATAAAAATTGCAATTCAGAGTCTTCGGTGGTATATTTAAGAGGATGGTCTCACAGAATTTCTTGGTGGCACATTACTGTTATAGCAGATATTTTATAGGAAGTTCTTTCTGATTCATTAGTTGGGTATTGAGTTAGGGCACCAGAGCCTTCCCAAAAGTGAGGGAGTTTGAGGGCAGGAACATGGGCTGGGGCTGCTGTCAAGACCCCCAGCACCTTGCGCAGGTGGAAGGCCCACAGGGCTCCCTTGCTGGGTTCTATGCTGGCGGTTGGAGCCTCAGGAGAGAAGGGGTGGGGGGGTCTCCTATTGCAAAAAATGGACAGAACAGGCCCATCCACTTTGAGAGAGTGTGAGAACCATGACCCCTTCTGTCCTCCAATTCCAGCCACTGGTACAGGTAAAATGTTTGAACATATTTGTGTCATTCCAAGACTAGCTTGGAAGATTGTAGCCAATGGGTACAGTGTGTGTTTCTGTGCGCTAGAGTTGCCAGGTGTCCAGTATAGGCCTGGACAGTCCGGTATTTGCAGCCTCTGTCCGGTTAAAAAAAAAAGTAAAATGTCCAGTATTTTCTGTTTTTCTTGGACATTCTTCCCCTGCTGCATCTGGCAAGAGTGCGGGGAGTGTGATAATTTAAAGGCGCAGTGACTATTTTTTGGAGGGTGGGTGTGCGGTTTTTTTTCTGCTCAACCAATTTTTTCCCCACCATGTTCGGTATTTTTTGTGAAACTATCTGGCAACCGTACTGCGAGCAGCAGGCTTAGTCACAAGGGTTAGTGCCGAGAAAACTTTATATGGATGTGTTTGAGACAGAACTGTGAATCGGAGTGTAAACTCACCTTAATTTACTGGTCATTTTTTAATTCTTTGCCTCTGTTAGTTTATATCATATGATCCAGAATTCATCAAGTGTTTGCATTGACATCAGGTGGAAAAAATAGATAAGCCTTTAGTTTGAACAGATTAATTATTAACTTGTGGATGTTTTCAGGTGGAAGAGTTTGAGGGTTAAATTCGGCTTCATGGAAGTCAATGGCAAAATTCCCATTGTGGAGTCAGTGGAGCCAAAATTTTATTCCAGCTGCTTTGCAGAGGTCAAATACTTTTCAAAGTGTCATAAGAATGAGTTACATAGGAATGCACAGTTTCTGGGGACATGTTTGGGTTTCCATTTGGTTCTCTGCATAGCAGCAGAGTCCTAAAAAGATAGGAATAGGCACCTAGAAACAGATATGTTGTTAGATATTTTTAGCCCGACATACAGGGAAGCTATGAATAGTAACGGTATTCACTTCACAGTATGACACAGTGCAAGATAATTTATATTAATTAACATTCTATATCCATGTATTTGTGGAAAAAAGTTTTAAGTTAGGTTGGTCAAAAATTCCTTCTAGGGACAGGTATGATTTAATAATTTCACTGCATTAGTTCAGTGTTCCAGACAAGCAAAAGTTTAAGGATCCTCGACAAACCAATCAATTAAGACATTGAAGTATTATAAAATTGATTTTAGTTTTATTAAAAAAATACAGTTCTGACATTTTGAACATAAATATGACTTTGGCTCTTTGTTTTAATAATTTATTTTCTTCCTGCTGCTTAAGTCCCTGCTTTTCTTTTATATTGTGTATCCCTGGGATGAGATCCTACCATCTGTTGTTAATGCATTGCTTATTGATATCAGCATCCCCTCATTAATAAGAGTTCTTGCATTGTATAATTTTAGAGTGTCGGTGTTAGCAAAAATCAAATTTTCAATATATTTAGATACTATTTCCAAGATATTTTGTGTATTTTCTGCTTGTATTTGCTACTTAGATTTTAGGATACCAGTGTCTGGTACTTATTTGTACCAGGGTTTACTATAGGAAAATTAAGGGACAAACACAAAAGAAAATATAGAAAAACCGAGTTTGTTTTTAAGAAATGAAAACTTAATAATCCCTCTTATTCTGAAACATCTAACTAGCAGTTGCTTATTCTGAATCCTTCCTTTCAAAATGTGTGCAGCTCCCTAGGAAATTAATTTATAGTACATGCTTTTATTGTTTGTATGGATAGTTTATTTTGTATTATATTTACCTTTTAGGATAAAGACACCTTCTCAGCAGAAAATCCAATATTCAGTAAAGAATCATAGAGCAGAGATGCTTCTGGGCTTACAACTAACTGAGTTTCCTCCCTTTTTACAGAAAGTTTTCTGCCTTTGGGTACAGCAGACAAGGGGTGAGATGATACTTGTTATTCAACTAACTTCTGTTGGTGAGAGACACACAAGCTTTCAAACGTACACAAAGTTGTTCTTCAGGTCTCTTCTGAGTATAGCAGTCACTTTGATGTCTCAAGTCAGCAAAGGTTTTGCCACTAGCGTATGACAGTGCCTTCTATAAGTTAAGAAATTGATTAGTAATGCTGTTTATCTTCATATTTTTCACTGAGTGTATATATAAAGGAAAGCGTAAGCCCAGGGCAAAAACTTTTGTAGAATTGGGAAGCTGGCTGGTTGCCGGGGAAAAGCTTATGTTCAATTCTTATTAAAGGCTTACAGAGAATCTTGTTAGGTTTTACAGTACTCACGAAAACTCAAGGGGGTTCCACAACTGGTAAATTGGAAGGTAACGATTGCATGCAGTAGGCATAGTGAGGGGTTCCTAAAGGTTTATAAAAATAAAAGCAAATGCTCAGAAATGTTTATAAGTCCTATAATTTACATTTTGTTCATGAAACAAAGCTAAAGCTCTGATGGTATTTGCATCAGAAAAAAAGAAAATATAGGTGCATGCAATAAGGATAAGGAAATACAGTGGCAAACAAATAATGATGTGATTTTTTTTTAAAAAGGATTTGGTTGTTATTACAATGGAGATTAAGTTGTTAGGTTATAAACATCCCTAGCAAGAAGATTTGCTGACTGGCAGACTGACTAAAAACTCAGCTATCAACGATTTTATATACTATAAAGTTAACTGCTAAGCTGGAACACACATCCATTTGCAATATAGTTTGCAGGAGATGCCAGCAAATCTGCTGTCATTCATTATTCAGAGGATTTTCTCTGAGAGAAAGGAGAGACAGTCCATATATACAAGAGTAGCAGTTAAAAGGAAAAGTACGGTATATTTTTGTTTACATCAAACTGAATGTGTATGTAACTCCTTAGAGACTTTCCATGGAAATGGCAGACAGTCCTATTTATAGCATTGATTCCAGAATAGGAACCACTTCTAAGGGTTAATAATTGAAGTTCTGAGTTGTCTCCAGTCGCCATAGTGATGAGAGCCCATGTCTTTAGAAAAGTTACTGTAGACTAGAGTTTGTGAAATAATTAAAATCCAGAGACTTTCACTTCATGGAAAGGGAAGTAAAAGGCTCAAGTTAAAATCAGCCAGAGATGTCTGTAAAGAGCAAAAATCTCAACAGGTTTACTATCTAGACCTTCCTCTGCTATCTCCAGTCTGAATAATGCTGCCAGCAAAGACCTCAGAGAAAATTCCACATAGACACAAAGCTTAAAGCAAGAGAAGCAAGACGTTATCAGGCAGTGCGTATCCGAGGGAAGGGGACAAAGTAGGGCAGCCATGCGGCCTCTCCCCAGAGCAAGTCACATATCTTGCAGCTCCCGCCGCCCCAGACCTCGCTGGGGCAGGTTGGAGTATGGGGAGGCTGCATGGAGCATAGGGAAGGGGGAAAGACAAGCAGTTGAGGACGGAGGGAGGGGCTGCGGGATGCAGGAAAAATGTTTTAAAAGTATGGTAAGATTAGGCCAAAATTTTTTCTGTTCCATTAGTTTAAATCTGGACTTGCGCCATTCAGGTGGTATGTCCTGTGGTTGTTGGTAAGAATCATCTTGAGGTTAGGTGGTTGTCTATAGGAGACTATGGGTCTGTCTCCCAGAGCCTCTTGGAGTATGGTATCCTGTTCCAGTATAGGCTGTAGTTTATTGATAATGTGTTGGACAGGTTTAAGTTGGGGGTTGTAGGTGATAAGCGGTGTTCTATTGTTGGTTTTCTTGGGTCTGGAGCTAAGGGAGGTAGAGAGCTATGTTGATGAGACTTTCCAGGACACTGTAGTACTGTCCCACCTCCAGTCTGAGAGCCCCAGTGCTCTTAAGGAGGATGAAAGTCTCAAGGGAACAGAGCATTCAATGGGAGCAGAGGGAAGCCATCCCGTAGTTGGGACCCTCCTCCCAGAGGATGTTGCGGTATCCTCTCGCACTGAGGATACCTCTGGGGGACGGGGGGGCGGAGAATGCCAGTTAGGAAGAGGCAGGTGTTAGTAGTGGGTGATTCGATCGTTAGAAACATAGATAGTTGGGTTTGTAATGATCGGGAGAATCGTATGGTCACTTGCCTGCCTGGTGCGAAGGTTGCGGATCTCTCGAGGCATCTAGACAGACTTATGTGTAGTGCTGGGGAGGAGCCGGTGGTCGTGGTACATGTAGGTACCAATGACATAGGGAAGAGTAGGAGAGATGTCCTGGAGGCCAAATTTAGGCTGCTAGGAAAGAGATTGAAATCCAGGACCTCTATGGTGGCATTCTCAGAAATGCTTCCAGTTCCACATGCAGGGCCGGGTAGGCAGGCGGAGCTTCAGAGTCTCAATGCGTGGATGAGACGATGGTGTAGGGAAGAGGGGTTTGGATTTATTAGGAACTGGGGACACTTTTGGGAGCGGGGGAGCCTATACAGGAAGGATGGGCTCCACTTAAACCAGGGTGGAACCAGACTGCTGGACTAAACATTAAAAAGGCCGTAAAGCAGTTTTTAAACTAAGAGATGGGGGAAAGCCGATTGGTGCGGAGATGCACGTAAATCGGAGGGAGACTTCTCTTAGAGGAGAATCCATTGACAGAGATTCTCTAAGCTGTAGTCAGAAAGAGAGGAGGGGAGAGGACAAACCATGGGCCAGAGCAGACAAACAACCGCATACAAAGGAATCCAATGCATCAGGGAAGGGCAGACAAATAAGCAGTGGCAAATTTTTAAAGTGCTTGTACACAAATGCTAGGAGTCTGACTAATAAGATTGCTGAACTAGAGTACCTCGTATTAAATGAGGAGATTGACATAATAGGCATCACCGAAACCTGGTGGAATGAGGAAAATCTGTGGGACACAATCATACCGGGATATAAAATATATAGAAAGAATAGAGCAGGCCGGCTGGGTGGCGGAGTGGCACTGTATGTGAAAGATAATGTAGAATCAAACGAAATAAAAATATTAAGTGAATCAACATGTTCAATAGAATCGTTATGGATAGTAATTCCATGCTCCAATAATAAGAAATTAGCAGTAGGGATATATTACCGACCACCTGACCAGGACAGCGATACTGACATTGAAATGCTAAGGGAGATTAGAGAGGCTACCAAAATAAAGAACTCTATAATAATGGGGGATTTTAATTACCCCCATATTGACTGGATCCATGTCACCTCAGGAAGAGAAGCAGAGATAAAATTTCTCAATGGCTTAAATGACTGCTTCTTGGAGCAGCTGGTGCAGGGACCCACAAGGGGAGAGGCAATTCTCGATTTAGTCCTCAGTGGAGTGCAGGATCAGGTCCAGGATATAACCATTACAGGACTGCTTGGGAATAGTGACCATAATATAATAACATTCAACATTCCTGTGGTGGGAAGAACACCTCAGCAATCCAGCACCCTGGCATTTAATTTCAAAAAGGGGAATTACAAAAAAATGAGGTTTGTTAAACAGAAATTAAAAGGCACAGTGACTAGAGCCAAATCCCTGAAAGCTGCATGGAAACTTTTTAAAGACACCATAATAGAGGCCCAACTTAAATGTATACCCCAAATTAAAAAGCATAGCAAGAGACCTAAAAAAGAGTCACCGTGGCTTAACCACAATGTAAAAGAAGCAGTGAGGGACAAAAAGGTATCTTTTAAGAAGTGGAAGTCCAATCCTAGTGAGATAAATAGAAAAGAACATATACACTGTCAAATCAAGTGTAAAAATGTAATAAGAAAAGCAAAAAAAGATTTTGAGGAATAGCTAGCAAAAAACTCAAAAAGAAATAACAAAATGTTTTTCAAGTACATTAGAAGCAGGAAGCCTGCTAAAAACCTGTGGGTTCCCCAGATGATCGAGCTATAAAAGGAGCAATCAAGGACGATAAAGCCATTGCAGAGAAACTAAAGGATTTCTTTGCTTCAGTCTTCACGGCTGAGGACGTTGGGGAGATTCCTGAATCTGCACCGTCCTTTGTGGGTGATGAATCTGAGGAACTGTCCCGGATTGAAGTGTCATTAGAGGAGGTTTTGGAACAAATAGAAAAACTTAATGTTAACAAATCTCCGGGACCGGATGGCATTCATTCAAGGGTTCTAAAAGAACTAAAATGGGAAATTGCTGAGATATTATCTGTGGTTTGTAACTTAGCCTTTAAATCGGCTTCCGTACCTAATGACTGGAAGGTAGCCAACGTGACACCAATATTTAAAAAGGGCTGTAGAGGCGATCCTGGCAATTACAGACCGGTAAGTCTAACTTCAGTACCGGGCAAATTAGTCGAAACAATAGTAAAGAATAAAATTGTGAAGCATGTAGAAGAACATAAATTGTTGGACAAAAGTCAACATGGTTTCTGTAAAGGGAAGTCCTGTCTTACTAATCTGTAAGAGTTCTTTGAAGGGGTTAACAAACATGCGGACAAGAGGGATCCAGTAGATATAGTATACTTGGATTTTCAGAAAGCCTTTGACAAGGTCCCTCACCAAAGGCTCTTGTGTAAATTACAAGGCCATGGGATAAGAGGGAAGGTCCTTTCTTGGATTGAGAACTGGTTAAAAGACAGGAAACAAAGGGTAGTAATTAATGGTAAATTTTCAGAGTGGAGAGGGGTAACTAGTGGTGGTGTCCCCCAAGGGTCAGTCCTGGGACCAATCCTTTTCAACTTATTCATAAATGATCTGGAGAAAGGGGTAAGCAGTGAGGTAGTAAAGTTTGCAGATGATACAAAACTGTTTAGGATAGTCAAGACAGAAGCAGACCGTGAGGGACTCCAAAAAGATCTCACCAAACCGAGTGATTGGGCAACAAAATGGCAAATGAAATTTAATGTGGATAAGTGTAAAGTAATGCACATCGGGAAAAATAACCCCAACTATACGTACAGTATGATGGGGGCTAATTTGGCTACGACAAATCAGGAAAGAGATCTTGGAGTTATCGTGGACAGTTCTCTGAAAACTTCCACGCGGTGTGCAGCAGCGGTCAAAAAGGCAAATAAGATGCTAGGAATTATTAGGAAAGGGATAGAAAATAAGACCCAGAATATCTTACTGCCCTGTATAAAACTATGGTACGCCCACATCTTGAATACTGTGTACAGATATGGTCTTCTCACCTCAAAAAAGATATTTTGGCCTTGGAAAGGGTTCAGAAAAGGGTAACTAAAATGATTAGGGGTTTGGAATGGGTCCCATAGGAGGAGAGGTTAAAGCGACTGGGACTTTTCAGTTTAGAAAAGAGGAAACTGAGGGGGAATATGATAGAGGTATATAAAATCATGAGTGGTGTGGAAAGGGCCGATAAAGAAAAGTTATTTATTAGTTCCCTAAATAGAAGAACTAGAGGACACCAAATGAAATTAATGGGGAGCAGGTTTAAAACGAATAAAAGAAAGTTCTTCTTCACACAGCGTGTAGTCAACCTGTGGAACTCCTTGCCAGGGGAGGCTGTGAAGGCTAGGACTATAATAGAGTTTAAAGAGAAGCTAGATAATTTCATGGAAGTTAGGTCCATAAAAGGCTATTATCCAGGGGATAAAATGGTGTCCTTGGCCTCTGTCTGTCAGAGGCTGGAGAGGAATGGCAGGAGACAAATCGCTTGATCATTGTCTTCGGTCCACCCTCTCTGGGGCACCTGGTGCTGGCCGCTGTCAGTAGACAGGATACTGGGCTAGATGGACCTTTGGTCTGACCCAGTACGGCCGTTCTTATGTTCTTATGTTCTAGTTACGATCTTTTACATCCAGACAGACTGATCTAAAAGCTGACTGAAGTCAGTGGAAATACATTTATTTGGCTTCAATGGTCTTTGGATCAGGCTCAGAATTATATAATTATGATCCTTGCTTTCACATACTGTGTTAAAGGAGTAGCCCTAATATTTCTTTTCCATGTAAAATCATCCTTGAAATAAGCCCCAAGCATTTTTCTCCTGGAATTGAATTTGCTGAGCATCTTCGTACTACTCATTAATAGTTTACTTGCAGCACTGAACACGTATTGGTTGCCTAGTATAATAGGGGAATGCTTAAGCTACAAACCACTACTGCTAACTATGGCACCAGATTCTGTTTGATAACTACTGAAGCTTCAGGTGTTGCATTTGTAAGTAATGATCCTGGAATTAGACCCATAGACATACTGAGCAAAGAGTTAACGTTTTCATAGAATAATATGTCTTTTAGCTCAGTGACACCAAATTGAGTTGTGAAAGAGATCTTCCATTTCCTGAATAATTATATGAGGTTAAAATATCAGATAATCTGAACAATTCTAGAAGAAATTAATCCTGGAATTACATTGCAACACTTGTGACTATTTTTCTTTCTGGATCATGAATATGGTTTTTTTTGTTCTAGATAAGCGGGCATTTGACATTGCTGTGTTCCTTTCCTTTTTCTGGTTGGTATTATTCCTAGTAAAGTTCCAGGCCTGGGACACTTCAGTAACCTTCATGATTGATGAGTCAGCTCCACATCATTGCAGTCTTTCATCACACCACATGGTAGCCACCAGTTATGTGGGTAATAAAGCAATATGCTATGTAACTAAAAGCCAATATTCCAAATTCATATTCACTTCTGCAGAAAAATATTAATATTAGAACTGTAGTATTCAGTGAGAATCCTGAAAAAGGTGTTGTTTCTCTACTCTTGCCATTTTCTAGGGCAGTGTTTCTCAAAGTGGTCCGTGAATCCACTTTGAGAAACCTGCTAATTGGCTGCTCTAGTGTGTTTATTTACTGGCGCCATGGCCACAGAGCCTCGTGGCTCCCATTGGCTCTGGTTCACTGTTTGTAGCCAAGGGGAGCTGCAGGAATCACTATTCATGGGATTTAGGCAGAGACCTGGTAAACTTGGATCATGTGCAGTAGCTTTATATGCTAGGGTGAACCATGCAGTTACTGTTGAATCTATATTAAAATAGTTGTTTTAACTCTCTATTTTCATATTTTATTAAATGAAAGTGTGAGTCCAAAAGAAATCTGCCTGATGGAGTGTCAGCTCAGTGGTTTAAAAAAAAAACAACCCAGTTTGACTGGTTTTGAGTTTAGTTGTTTAATTATTTTTAAAAACTACAATATCCTGCAGGTATTACTACTGAGAGATTTTTAGTTGACAAATCATTAGTCATAAGGGGAAAGAGATGAGACTTTAGCCATTCACAAAACTGAGGTTGAACCATATGAAATTTGACTGCCCCCTCCATTTTTGTGGGAGGAGGGAGCTTTTTTTTTTTAGACTATTTTGAGTAGTGGGAGGGGGCAGAATATAAGAGCATCACAGTAATTAAGTTCAGAATAACACAATACACAACAGAGAAACCCATCAAACTTCAGAGATTAACACAAGATATTTAAAAGACAAAGACCTAACATTTTTTTCTTTGAGTTATATTGTAACAACTGTGTACTTATCAAAGTGGTTGAAATGATGACAGGAAATTAATGCTTTGGAGTAAATTTTAATCTTTCACATCTTTGTTGCTGTCAGAGATCTCAGTAACACTTGCATAGCTCACTTTGGTTCAAAGCTGTCTTGCCATCTCAGTAAATATATTTTTTGCTTTCATACAGACAGAAACCATATAAAGTAAAGTCCCCCATGCAAGGTATTCAAATTCCCATTGAAGAAAAATATTTTTTTCCAAATTTTGCATCTATCACTTACAATTTGGGGAAATCAGTGGGCCAAATTCAGCCCTGGAGGAAGTGGATGCATCCTTTCGTATTTAAATGGAGTTACTCATTCCAGGACTGAACTTAGCTTCATTTTCTCTTGCTGCTGTAATTCTGCCTGCTTTCTTTTGAAATTTGGGAAGACCCCTTTCCTTTTCACTCTTCCCAAGGATCAAAAAGTTTAAATTTTATTAATTTGTTTAAATAACTCTTGGGGTCCTTTTTTTGCTCAACAACTTTGGTCTTCCCTCCCCCCCTTTTTTTCCCCTTAACAGAATCCCCCCCGGGTATTTTTTTTGGGGGGGGGGGGACAGTGTTTGGTATTTTTGGCTAAACCATCTGGCAACCCTGTTTGTCTGGCTTTGAGAGGAATTCTATACTGCCCCTCAATGCAAATAATATTATCACAATCACCACTTGATGCAGACTTTTCCTTCAGGTCTTCAGATCCTTTTCTTTTAATGCCAGATAGATGAGCCTTCCACAACTTACACTGACTGCCTTGTGGATAATAGACTTCAACCATTTTAACCTAGCAGTGAGGTTTACATTTCCTTTTGAGGGTCTCAATTTGAGACCCTCCCCCCCCAATATCCAAAGATGGTGAAATACAGAAAATAGGACCTTTTTACTCTAAGGGACAATAGTGTAGAACTGTCCAAGGCCCCTGAAAATTTAGATATATTTTATGACTAAATAAAGATATAAATTTCGGGGGAAAAACCTTTGGGGTTACATTGCACTGTTGATTTTTATGCCAAAAGCCTCATCTATTTCAAAAGGGATTTCTCACTCGGATCTTTGGTATCCATCCAGCCTTACCTAACAGTAGGGTAAACAAACAAATTTTGTTGAAAGGATTCATGAGCTGGTTTGTAATATATAATGATTGACATGCCCTGAGATATAGTCTCTTCTGTCTTCTGCCAACTTTGTAGTAGTTCAGATACCAGACTGGTAGACCTATTTGATGTTGTCTTTAACAGCTGAGATTTTTTTTTAGTAAACTTCAGAATATTTATTACTAGCAGGTGAGGCCTGTCATTGACAGGGCAAAGTCATTTTGCATAGATTACACTCATAGGAAAGTTCAAGAAATTAAATATGTGTAATAGATTTTTTTATTAATATGCTTGTGAAAAGGAAGTAAATGAACAATTTTAAATTTGTAGGATTTCGACTTCAAGCATTATTCATTTTATTGAATAATTTCCATATATAGTAAATTTGCATCAAACTTGTAAAGTTTCTATTACTCTTTCCGTAATTAATTTGAATTTTTTTGTGTTTTGTAATAGGAAAAATTTTCTTTGCACTAAAATGACCGTTGAATAGGCAACTTGATTTTAATTTTTTTTTAGCAAATATGTATGAACTTTAATCATAATAGTCATGACTTGTTTTTCCAATGAAAAACAAAAATAATTATTTAAACGTTTCACTCCACATATTCTGGTGCAAAAAGTAGTGCATTCAGCTAATTTAAGTGGCAGGATTGTTTATGGAAAATTTGGTATCTATAGCTAATCGGAAAGTATGACTTCATTTTGCAGAAACAAATCCACAAACAAACTCTTCAAAATATAAAATAGATTTCAGTTTTTGTTAGGGGAATATTTTTTCCTTTTGAATTTAGTAATAAAGGAGAATCTGATTGTCCACTGCCTCACCCCTTTATATATTTATGTACATGTGTGCAAAGGACTGTGAAATGCTCTCACCTGTTTAAGCTGACATGGAATCTTGATTTTAATAATATTTTTAAACCATCATGCCTCACGCTGAACAGGTGAAATTACTATACAAGGTCCAATATTTCCTCAAAATGTATTCTGTACGTAACAGGAAAAAATTAGTTATGTGCACCAAGGCAAATGCAGATGTGCACCAGCAATAGAAACACATGCTGCTTACTGTGGTCATTGTGGGTGCTCTGCTGATCAACTGGGAAAAGGTGTCATGCATTAGAGAATCAAGCCCTAATGTGTGAATATATGTGTAATATCCATCACAGTAATGCTGAAAATATTCAGGGCCTTCTCCCTCCAAATAATCTGAAAAGGGATTTACCGATTGCTATTTCTCAAACATAGCATCATTATGTTGGGGTGCATTGATTTTTACTGAAGTATTATTTTTAATCCATAAAACAAATTGTTCTGGGAGTTTGAGTGGGACCCTTGAACTGTAGAGTATGATTTGTGTTTTACTTTTTCCTTAGTTTGTACAACAATAAAGGAATGAATTCCACAAGACAAAGGCGTGTAGAAGGCTATGTGTGTGCATCAAAGCTAATTTACAAGTACATGGAGGACTTTGAGAGTCTCTAGCTGCTGACATTTCACTTTCTATTACTGGCAGTGTGGTGAAAATTCACTAGAGCTTTGCTGACTGTCAAATGTCATCCCTCCCTTGAGTAATGACAGTGGTAACATTTTATTCATGTCTTTGAAAAAGAAAAGAAACTTTAAAAAAAATCAGAATGAAAAATAGTTGTTAAACTATAAGGCAAAGACTTGCTATTGAATGTTAACTCGTGTTGAGCGCTCTTTGTTTGCAAATGGATGGCAATCTCTCTCATCCCCTTTAAGCCTTATTTGTTACAGGCCATTTTTTATTACAATTGTTTCTCCAGAGAATTTCACAGATGTTGCTTTTTTTTAAATTTAATTTGCGTAAGAAAGAGAATTGATTTACACTGTGCAACCAAGCATTGGTATTAATGATTGATGGGGTTAAGAGCTGATGGTAACATCTCTGCTGACTTGCTTATTGGCAAAAGCATGAATCCTTGATGGGTTAAAATTATACAGCAAAAGCTGGGTAATGATAAATACATAGCCATGCCTCCTTGCCTTTCATTTATAATTTTTGTGTGCAGATTTTTATAAAATGAATTATGATACAGCCATCCATAGAATAGGAACATTATGAATGCCGCAGTAAAAGTTTCCATGCTGCCTGAATGATACGGTCAACCCTAACCTGGAGAGGTCAACTCTGAGAGGACAGTTCCATTAGGTCTTTAACAAGCATAACTGCCTTTAAGAAGCATGTACTAACAATGTGCCAGTAGTTGCAGTGGACCAAATTCCAATCTCAGGTATTCGAGTATAACTGAAATCAAGATTTGATCGAGTAGGTTTAGAGTCTATATTATGGTCTATATTTTTAAATCGAGGCTTTTTTAAATAAATTCAAAATAACCCAAAACATAAAATATTTTTTCTAAGGGATCAATCTCAATTTTCTAATTTCTTTAAATAGAACATTAATCCACCTTCATCCATGGTATCCAGAGACTAGAAGTAGGTAAAATGGTGTTTCCTTGCACTCATTCCGCGAAGGTGTAAATGAGTGGTCACCAACCAGTAGATCAGGATCTATTGGTAGATCTTGGAGCCTCTGAGAGGTGATCCTGACAGGTTTGGCCAAGAGGCTATCAAGTGCTGGCTGTTCAGTTGCCCTTCCCCTGACTGCTCCGCATCCCCCGGAGCCTCCTGCTTGCTGTGCAGAGCAGGGAAGGGAGAGGAGATAACGCTGATATCAGGGTGCCCCCCTTTTACCCTGTATTCTAATTCCAGAGAACAGATGCATGGAGGCAGGGGGCAACAGGGGTTGGGATGGAGTGGGTTTGCTGGCTGCTTTTGGGAGTGGTGCAGGGACAGGGCAGGGGAGAGCCCGCCTTAAATCCCTTGCACCGCAACCCAGAAGCCACCTGAGATAAGCAGTGCCTAGCTAGAGCCAGGTCTGAACCACCTAGCCCTGAGCCCTTTGGACTCAAACTCCCTTACAGATCCTGTACCCTGAACCCCCTCCTGCACCCTAACTCCCTGTCCCAGGTTCAGCTCAGCCCCTTTTGCACTCCAAATTCCTTAATCCAATACCAGAGCCTGCACCCCAACCTGATGAAAGTGAGGAAGGATGGGGGAAGAAGGGAGGAAAGGAGGATGGAGTAAGCAGGGGTACGGGGCCTTGTAGAAGGTACACAAAGGAGGTGGGACAAGGGTATTTGGGTTTGAGGTAGATCTTGGATTGCACTTAAATTCAAAAAGTGATCTCATACTTAAGAAGGTTGGAGATAACTGCATTAGGGTGACCGTATTTATAAAAGTAAAATCAGGACACCATTTGGGGCTGGTCAGAGCCAAAATCCCTTAGCCCAAGACCAGACCCTGTGCCCCTGCCTGGTGAAAAGGAGGGAAGGAGGGAGGACGGAGTGAGCATTGGAGGGCCTGAGAGAAGGGGCAGGAAGGGGAGGTAGGGGCAAGCATATTTGGGTCTGAGGTAGATCTTGGATTGCACTTAAATTGAAAAAATTATCTTGTGCTTAAAAAGGTTGGAGACCACTAGTGTAAATGATGTTTTCTTCCTCTTTTCTGACACTTTACAAACAGGAGTGACTGTTCTATAAAATGAGTGATCATTTGTTCTAAAAATTTAGTTGAACTAATTTTTTTAAAATTAACCCTACATATATTGTTGGCATGGTGGAGTCTGTACCATTAAATCTGTTTCCAGTTTGACAAATGCCCATACTACTTCTGCTCCTCTGCTGAAGCAGTAATGTCAATAAAGCTACACCTGCAATATCTTAATGGATTTTTTCCTCCTTCCTTTTGAACAAACGTTATGAAAATTCTTGGCACATCAGCAGCAGTCCTGTTTAAGCCTGCATGGTTGTTTGAAAGTTTATTTAGAGGAGCATGTTAGCATCTGTAAAAACAGTTATGGTAGGGAGAAAGCTTTTGTAAGTGAACTGAAAGTTGGGAAAACCTAACCACAGCCACAACATCAGAGGGTCATACAACTGCACATCTTCTAATGCAGTGGGTCTCAAACTTTTTGGCCCATGGATCACCTGGCTCAATGCATACATTTCTGTGGACCACTGACGCTCACTGATGTGGCCCCCAGCTGAACCACTTCTAGCCCCAAACTTCCCTGCCACACTGGCTTGTGGAGAGTGGCAGAGCAAGGTAACTTAAGGCAGTGAAATACATGAGCTAGCAACTTAGGTGCAAGACTGCTCTTGAACACTTCGCTTTCATAGCTGCCTCTTGTTCAGTTTTCACCCTTGATGAGGACAAATCCCAGAATGATCCTTCAGCTGGAGCCAGCTACCAGAGTTGTTCCTTTTCTTACAATCACTGGGGAAAGCAGTGGAGGGCAAGCTGATCAGGCTAGTGAGCTGGTGGGTGGGGGTGGGGGTGGGAGGCGGGTTAAAGAGCCATCTGAGGCTATTTCTCCTCTGGGCTAGGAAACTCTAACAACTCATGATTGTGGCTGACACTGGGCTGAAGGTGCCTGAGCTTAGCTGGAGCAGCAGCACTAACTCCAGGAGAAGCGCCTTGCTCCCTAGGGCAGGAATGAAGTTCACATGCCTGTGGGCTCCATGGGCAGCTGACACTGCTGTAGCCACAGAACTGCCTCTTTTCTTTGCTGGGAGGAAGGGAGGCAGGGGTAGTGTAGACATACCCTAATTGAACTATTTTTTTTTTAATGTTCTAAAAACTTGGGTAGCTGAAAGCATGAAATCACTTGGCCCTCAGCTTTGTGTATCTTATATTATATCTGAATCGTGCATGAAATTTAACCACTAGGAGAAGTATTGCGTCATGGGGCCTAATATGTACAGGAGATATTATTTTTATATAGCATGGAATATAAATATTTGTAGTGTGGTAAGTCATCACTTTAAATTTCCATTCTTAGGTACAAATTCAGATCATAGTTGCACAAATGTAAATTGGGACACCTTCACTGAGGTCAGAATTTGATGATTTATTTCACTAAAAAACATACAGCAAAATCTCATAACTGCATGTACACTAACAATATACATATTTGGACAGAACAAAGGGTTTCAGCAGATCGTGACCTTTCATGCAATATTTTACATGGCTGGCTTCTTATGAAATGGGTGATAATTTTATGACATGGGTGGATATGGGGGTTCCAGGATGCTCCTTCAAGGTACATGCCACAGTATTATTAGCCTAAACCCTTTAAATAAAATCTCTGCTCTTAAGTTAAACTAACACATCTTGTGTTTGCTTTTTAGGATTTTTGTGTTTATTTTCCTCCTCCGTACTTTTTATTTCTGACACATAGTCTCTTTCTTTTCCCCTTTTTGTTTTTGCTTTTCTCTCCTCTCATCTTTGCTCCAGTCTTCCATTTTAGTAGTCCGACAGGTTTTTCCTTTTACTATCATTGCTCTAACAACGATGTTTCAAAATCTGCCACTTTCTGGCAGAACTTTCTCCAGAGACTGATATTGTTCCATGAGTCAACTTAAAAGGGCTACTAGAGATCAACACAGGCACATCTTTCTTCACTCTGGGTATGTCTACACTAGCCACCCTAGTTCAAACTAGGGTGGCTAGTGCAGTCATTTGATATTGCAAATGAAGCCCGGGATTTAAATATCCCGGGCTTTATTTGCATGTTCCCGGGCGCTGCCATTTTTAAATGCCCTGTCGTTCGAACTACCTGCCCGTGGCTACACGCGGCACGGGCTAGGTAGTTCAAATTAAAGCTCCTAATTCGAACTACTGTTACTCCTCATTGCAGGAGTTCGAACTAGGGTGGCTAGTGTAGACGTACTCTCAGAGGCTGAATATGTTGCCTCAATAGCACTGTGGACCAGCTGACACAGAAAATGGAAGACCAAGCTTGGCCCTTCATTCTCATGTTCTGCCCCTAGTCTGCTGCTTGAGTCTGTCTTTCTCCATCTACATGTTTTGTTAATCTATAAAATGCTACCAGGCCATTTGTTGGGTTTTTTTTTCCCATTTGTATGCTTCATCCCTGTTTCATTCATGGGTTGCATATTTCCTTTTGCCTTTCTTTCATGCCTCTTTGTCTGTCTCATCCTCATTTCCATGTCTTCCCTCCCTTTCTTTCTCTCTTGTGTGATCCCTCAGTACTGCTGCTCTTTCCCTAGAGCAGCAGTTCCCAACCTTTTCCAGATGGGGACCCATTTTGACAATTCAGGAAGACTTGGTGACCCAAGGCAATTCAAAAACGGGGAGGTGGGGAAGAGGGGCAGAGCCACCTGGGGAGGCCCTTGGCAACCCTTTTGGAATGTAATGGTAACCCATATTTGGGTTGCAACCGATAGGTTGGGAATCCCTGCCTTAGAGGGACCTTGAAAAGTTAAACTCACTTAAGTCCAGTTATTTTCATTCTTTTCTTCCTGCTGGGTCACAAGGATGTGTGAATGATCACCAAAAATAGGGTGATCCTCTAATATTGTGGAAAGAGGCACTCTTGCTGGTAATGCTGGAGAAGTGTTATGCACAGCACCAATATATCAGCGGAATTCCCGTGCTGGGCTTTGTCTACACTTCTAAAATTAAAGTGCAGCCGCAGAAGTGCTTTAATGCAGAAGTGTGGTCACTGCACAAGCGCTGGGAGACAGCTCTCCCAGCACTCTAGGTAAACCACCTTCATGAGGGGAGTAGCTAACAGTGCTTAGAGCATGGCTCCCAGTTCTGAGAGCCCATTTACACTGGTGCTTTACAGCGCTGTAAAGTGCTGTGCTTGGTGAGTGGGCAAAGGGTGTTTTTTTCACACCCTGAGCCAGAAAGTTACACCGCAGTAAAGTGACAATGTAGACTTAGTCTTGGATTCTCTTGCAGATGAATCTTTTAAATGGGACCGTGAGACTGCATGGGAAGGTACAGATGCTAGCAACCCAGGGAGTATCTATCCTACTCTTTAGGAAGTATTTCCAGACATGCTGCTTGCTTTTGACTTATTTATTTTTTAATATTAAGGTTATTACAGGAAAAAATTTCCAACTTAGTCAATAGTCAGTTTACTTTGTGCTCGTTGCATATTTCTTTAAGCCATCATTAATTAAATTAACTTATTAATTAAATCAATACCAGGCTGCTGCTTGCAAGAGACAGTTATTTTGGTTGTTGAACTAATTGCCAGTCAGGGTTTCTGGATGGCATTCCCTTCACAATAAGGCTGCTAATTAATCTTGCTGCAGTTCTCACAGAAAGAAATGCTGATAAGAATATCATTAATTACCATAAGAAAGAAAATGTCAAGAGCCCTGTTGTGTTTTACTGGCACTCACTCCCAGTCAGATGAATATCACTATTAAATGTGGAGACAGATTAACTACTAAGTAGGAAAGCCAGTGTGCTATGACACAGCACCAAAACCACACAGATTTTATTCATGTAGGAAGCTGTATATTGAATGTCTGTTCACTCTTGTTTAATAACATTGACTGTTAGAGAGTCTGTGTACAAAAGAAATTTCAAATATTATGGTACAGGAATATGCCAAGGGTCCTGCAAGTTGCATAAAAAAATTCAGAGTTCTGTTATTCATAAAGTGTATAGACAAAGTAGATTAAAAAACTCTTTAAAGACATGGAAACAGATCCTCAGCTGACGCGTAGAAGCTGGCCTATAGTCTCCACTCAGAAGACCTTATAGTTTAATTTAGATATACCAACAGATACGTCAAGAAACAATTCAGACACAAAGGGATAGACACAGAGGCAGGAGCGGCCCGAGGTGGGCGATCGGCGCCCCCACCTGCAGGGCCGTCAATGGACTGATGTCCTTATCAGGCGCCCCATTGAAGGCAGATCCCTAGGCGGAGGCCGAGTCCACCTATAGTCATGGGCCGCCCCTGCACAGAGGTAGGTGTTATTACCTATTCGTGAAGACTTTTAGCAGTGGATCTGGTGCATCCAGGGGAACTCTGGAGACATGCAAGGCCTAGAAGCAGGTGCCAGTGCCCTGGCTCTGGATGTTATGAAAGCAGTTCCACTGGACGATGTGTTTTTTGGTGAAAGAAGTATTGGTTTTAACTTGTGATGTTTCAGAGTTGTTGTTTTTTTCTCTCTCCTGAACTTACAGGTCAGAAAATCCTTCACCACAGAAGTGATGTCTTAGAAACTGTTGTCCTGATTAACCCTTCAGATGAGGCAGTTAGTACTGAGGTAAGTCAACTGAATATGTAATATTGAATAAGTCATAAAAGCATCATAAAGGTATATCTACATAGCAACATTATTTCAAAATAACTAGCATTATTTTGAAATAACTTAGTCCACGTGTACACAACAGGCAGTTATTTTGAAATATTGTCAGGCTGGAGGACTTCTTACTCCGACTCCTATAACCCTCATTGTATGAGGAGTAAGGGACGTCGGAGGAAGAGTGCTCTATTTCCAAGTAAGCTGTGTGCCATATGCTCCTAATTTCAAAATAAGCTATTCTGAAACAAGCTATGCACTTGACGTGCCTCAATTTGCATAACTTATTTTGGGCCAAGCCCTGCTGTGTAGACACAAACCCCAGTGAATAAGATGAGAGGGTATTCTGACTGGATAAATTAATATGTGGGAGTGAATGTCATTAAAAATGTCAGTCTTCTCTTATCTCTTGTTCTTGCTTCCCTTTCTTATAATAGGAGCTTAAAGGGCATAAACTAAAAATATTTGTATCTCCATTCTCAGCATTACATTTCCAGTAACCCACTAAAATCTTTTTGAGAAAGTGAAAGCAGCTGCAATGAGAGCTCTTGTGCTGCTGCTCCTGCACCTCTACCCTGCTTGGTTCCGTATGTCTTTTTTAATCTTGGTATAAACCAGGTCATCTGAGATAGTTTTAACTCTTTGAGAAGGATTATCGTGTATATACCATCTTTCCTACAAGAAATTGCATGCCGTGATCAACAGAGTTTGATCACAGAACAAGAGATCTCTAAGCCCTGCATACTCTTTAAAAGAGGGTCAAGGAAACAGCTATGTATTTTAGGGACACTTCTTAGGGTACGTCTACACAGCAGGACTAAAATTGAATTAAGTTACGCAATTTGAGCTATGTCATAACTTAATTCGGCTTTTGGTGCTGTCTACACAGAAGGAAGTCGAAGAAAGAACTCTCTTCCTTTGACTTCCCATACTCCTCATAAAATGAGGGTTACAGGAGTCGAGGTAAGAAGTCCTCCAGCTCAACATTATTTCAAAATAAACGTCAGTTATTCCAAAATAACACTGCTATGTAGACATACCCTTAGAGAGAAAGTAACATTCCATCAGGGAAGAAAGATCCAGGAAGGTATGTCAGATAAAAATAGCAATTTTTACTCTTAACAAATAATTTTCAGTGTGTGTATAGATGATCCGCTTTGAACATATTGGAAATATAAAACCCACAAATGGGTATTTTTTTTGGCCAGAGGGGTGATTTTAATTGCTGTACACCAAAGAAGGGATTCTTACTAACATTGTGTAACATTAAATATACATAATTAGAAGGAACAATCAACATGTTTAAACCTTTAAAAATCAAGTGAGTCGTCTTTGTTACAATCTCTGTTATTTCCTCTTTTTTTCCTGTAATAGAATCACTAAAATTGCATCAAATTAATTTAATGAGAAAAGAGTCAGTTCAGGTGGCAACTCTTAGGTTCTGCTGTGAAAGTCTGATCCCGTTTCTTCTTACAAATCAGGGGAGGGGAACTGGATCTGACCCTCGAGGCTCAGGGCCCTTCCCAGCTTTGAAGAGCCCACATACCAGTCCCTTGCTGTCTCGCTGTGGGTCTGGAGCACACAAAATCTACTAGGAGGGACTCTAATGTGTGAGGGGCATGTGGGCCCCCAACGGATTTTTCTGTAGGTCAGTGGTCCCCCCCTCCAAAAAAACCCAAAAACGGTTCCCCACCTCTATAATAAAGGAAGAGAAACATAACAAAGAGGGAGAGGGGAGAGAAAGGTAAAAGTTCAGAAAATGTAGCTTCTGTCTGAGGCTTGCAATTCAATTAATGAAAGACCATAGGAAAAGCAGTTGCCATGCAAGCCAGTTAGTGACTCCTGCACCCTGGCTTTACTCCCTTGGCTCTGGAAAATCTTTTGGTAGGTTACTCTTAACTCCCTCTGAGCAGTATGTAGAAGGTAAAGACTCCCTCCCCAAGATTGAGTTGATCATCACTGCTTTCATCCTGCCAAACTGGTCACTGCCAATGTTACAGGATTAGATTTATCTTGGCTAGCTAAGACAGGCTCTCGTTAGGCCAAAAATCAAAATTAGAAGTAAGAAAGGTAGAAGGAAAAACATGGGAGTAGAAATAGCCATGTCGCTCCACTATATGTCAGGCAGAAACATTAGGTTTGTCTCAGAAGTAGCTCAGGACACAGCTAGGGAAGAGATAATCTCATCTGGTTCCATCTACTTATCAGGCAGGACAGAATATCTGTCAGAATGGGAAAGAAGAATGCTCCTGATATAATTGTAAATCCTTAGGACTTGACCTGTAGTAGTAATGACTGTGTTAGTTGAGAGTGGGGAACCTCAGGCTCAGGGGCCAGATGTGGTCCCCAGCTTGCCTGGATCCAGCCCTCTAAGGCTCAGGGCTCCCCTAGTATTGGAGAATATGTGCTGGCACTGCAGCCCCCTTTCTGCCCCACCATAGGACTGGATGTACACATAATCGACTAGGCTGGCGCTCCACTCCCCCCGCCCCCTCCATTGGCTCTGGTGTATGAGTGGAAGTGGAGAGTATCTTTCTGCTTCTCGGGAGTCAGTGAGGACTCAGTGAGGATCTTTGTTTGTTTGTTTGCTGCTTCTCACTTGTGTGCCCCTGACTGATGTTTCTGTGGGTCAGCAGCCTCTGACCCAAAAAAAGTTCCCCACTCTTGGTATTAGTGTACAGGTTAATGTACTGAGTATGATGTGACCTGGTTCAGTAAGCTGCAGCTACTTCCTAGAAAAGAACAGGTGATTAGTATTGTGCCATTGAACTGCCAAAACAAAATAAATTTCCCGTGTATCAGTATATGGACAGTTTATCTTACCTTAAAAAGATTCTGCTCTATTGCTGTAACAATTTTATAATTTTACTACATCTGAAAAACCTCTGACTGGTTATTCATTTGGGCCAGACACATAAAACACCATATATTTGACTTAATTCTGGGTTTTCTTTCAGCAGCATGTATATAAACTTAATTGACATCCTGATATTTTCACTTACTTTGAACAATATAGGACTTCAACAAGGATAGGGTTGAACACAATAGATCTTTAAAATTTTATACTATCTTAAAGTATTTTAAAGTAATGATTTAGTATCAACATTCAGAATTCTGGAAGTCCTCTACTAGGCCATCAGTATGCTCATGTATCTTCTTTTCTAATTTTTTTTATGCATGTTATATATTATGGTCTCAAAATTGCAAGTATTTTTTTTGTTTCTTCCATAGTTCTTTATCTTTGTATAAACTCTTCAATCATTGGTTAAACAAAATGAAGGGGAATTATCATTGGTTCATATAATTGTGTATCATTGGTTTGTAAGACAGGAAGTAATTTTGTGGCTGGAAAAGCTGGTGGCTGTATACATAAACTGTCTGACTGCCCAGAACTGCTCCTGCAAAGAGAGAGGGAAAAAATAGAAAGAAAGCCAGTTCTTTAATGGAGTTTTAATGCAGCTAAAACAGATGAAATTTGAGTGACATATATGGGACAGCTGGGTGCACCTATCAGTGTTCTCTTCTGAAACAGAAATCCTTGACCAACCAAGTATATTTTGGGATTTTACCATTACGCACAATTAGTGACAAGCAAGGATTAGGCCTGCTTTTAATTACCTTCTGCTGTTCAAAGTTGACGGCCATTGTTTAGTAAGATCAAAAATATCCTGATCCATACTTTTCCAAAGAAGAGTGAAAAGTTAAAATAAAAAATTTACAACGGACCAACCTTGGACAAGTTTTATGAACTTAAAATAATTTGCCGAGTTCATGAATTCCCATGTGCCTTAAAATTCATCTGTTTCTAACTTTAACCAATAGGAAATAGTCATGCACACAATCTATACATTTTGGTGGCCCCTTTCAACTCAAAACAGAGGTGTTGAACAGAGATTTAGGTCAATACTGTATCCTTCCTGGTGCAAGATGGAATAATTTAGGGCAATTGATTAGGTAGCAATCAATATATGAAGTTATAAAACTGGCTGCTGGGAGTGGTGAAGTAATTGCATTGCCTCCATAAATATGCTGTTTTCTGGCTTAGAAACATTTTGCAAAAAAAAAAACATATTCAGGAAAAAAGTTCTTTACACAGAACTCAGTTGGATTTAAGTCATTTAGCCAGCAGACATTCTCTAGATCTACAAGCTTCACTTTGACAAAAGGCTGTCAAGTTTTGCAGAGCAGTGGTAAAACTTGGGAATTATCCAGCGACAGTGAATACTGTTTTGAAACTGAAAATGGTCTGTAATGGTAAAGAGTATATGGAAGGAGAGAGAGAATAGTAGTCAATATCTACTTTAAAACTCCAAAAAGTTGTTCTATCAGTGGTAATCTCTTTGATCCAGCAGGCATCCATATAATTTGCTGATGTATATTCAGAAAAATGTACTGTGCCAACATAGTGCAAATTGCAGTACAGGCAGTCCCCGGGTTACGTACAAGATAGGGACTATAGGTTTGTTCTTAAGTTGAATTTGTATGCAAGTCGGAACTGGTACATATTGTAGGGGAAACTCTAGCCAAACATTTCTCCAGAGCTCAGTTTTATTCTCCCACACCTCACTTCCCTCAGTCCTTTATTCTCAAGCTGAGGTGTCTGCTGAGAAAAGCCGCTCCGCGTCTCCCTGGTCTGCTGGGGGGGGCGCTAGCTTCGCGTCTCCCTGGTCTGCTGGGGGGAAGCAGCTAGTAGGGGGTTGCCTCACCCCGTTTGTAAGTAGGGATCCGATGTAAGTCGGATCCATGTAACCTGGGGACTGCCTGTATCCACTTTTATTTGACTGAAGGCATCACACAGATTGTGTCCCTGACTCTATTTCCTATTGGTTAAAGTTAGAAATGGGTGAATATTAAGGCATATGAGGGTTCATTAACTTGGCAAATTATTTTAAGTTCACAAAACTAGTCCAAATTTGGTATTCATTCATTCAGCCCATTGCATTTTTTTTATTTTAACTTTTCACTCTTTTGCACACTTTTCACAGTCTCTTCAGTTTTATTTTTTTCATTATGTAATCCTTCTGCCAGATAGTAGGCCGGGTTCAGTATCCAGGGGTTCCTTTTCATCCATCCCCCACAGAACTAGCTCTAGACTCCACCCAGTAGCCTGAGAAATTCACACACACCCCTGGACGCCTCTGAGAGGCAATGCTTCCCCACTCGCAAACACAGAGTCTGAACGTAGAAAAGAAACCTTTAATGAAAGAGGAAGAGAAACAGCATGGCATTAACTTGGGAAAACACCACAAACAGAGTTCATAACAAAATGAAGTGGATTTAGCGATGTCCTTTGCCCCTCAGGCTCCGAAGTCCAGCAATGTAAGTGTCCCATTCACATGTCCAACCTTTCTCCGTACCCCACTCACAGTTGCTGCCCTTGGTCAGGGCAGACCAGAGCTCAGGGTGATTTTCAGAGCTCACCTCCTACCTTTGGAGGGGGAGGGGAAAGAGATAGGAGGCATCTCACCCACCCCATTGGCCACTCGCTGCTGCATAAAATAAAGAGACCCTTTATGGTGTCTCTTTACAATTACAGTGTCTCGCCCACAAGCACTGGTATCATATTTTACAATTTTTAGGTTTAGAGTTAACGTGGTTTGTGACCCCACAACAGACAAATTAGTTAAAACAGGCAAAATATCATTCTAACAATTGAGCATTCATCAGGTCTATAGCTCTGGCTGAACTGGATTTTTATCAGCACACCCAGGATTTATTTCCCATCCCAGCATGAACTGTATTTACATAACAGTTGAATACCTTTCAGGGCTAAACAATTGAATGAGCATAAACACACCTAGGATTTCTGTCCCCTTCCAGCTGGCTGCATTGGAAGTAGTAATTCAGACCCTGCTTACAATTATTTCTGCACTCCACTGATTTTTTTTATCCTCTTCCCTTTAATTTTTCCTTTGTTTTCTTTTGGTTTCTTTTTTAAGTGAGACAAGCGAGGTATTCTGGTGTAACTCTTCCTGAATGCCAGTGGAATTGCAAGGGCTAATTTTGGCCCGACAAAATTCTGGTATTCACATCTTCTCATTAACTATTGGGAATAGGCCACATCCATCCTGATTGCACAGTCCAGGCCCCGGCTTCCCACAACTCCCATTAGGTGGGAATGGAAAATCTCAGCCCCTGGGAGCTGCGAGCAGCTGTGCCTGTGGACATTCAGGTAAACAAAGCATCTTGTGGCCTACCAACAGCTAACTCTATGACAAACTATATGTGTCCCTTGGGCCGGAGGTTCACCTATTTGTGCTGCCTCCCTTTTTTGAGGGGAAGAATCTTTTACTGGACCACCAACTGGTGTTGGTAAAGGATTCAAGCCTTCCCAAATCTGAAGAAGAGCTCTGTGTAAATGTGAAAGCTTGTGTCTCTCACCAGAAGAAGTTGTTCCAATAAAATGTTACTTTACCCACCTTGTTTCTCTAATATTCTAGAGCCAGCATGGCTACAACATAATCTTTTAAAAATATCATTTATCCATAGAGTAGACACCAACTAATGTTTTATTTGAAACTTTGATGTTGGGGCAGGAGTTAGAAATTAGGCAATGCTTGATTTGGACAGAGAGAGGAAGATTGGAAATGTGGTAGCTACATTTATTTTTGTGCTTTTGTTTCTCATCTTAGGTGCGCTTAATGATCACAGATGCTGCAAGACACAAGCTTCTTGTACTAACTGGTCAGTGCTTTGAAAACACAGGAGAGCTCATCCTCCAATCAGGATCTTTCTCATTCCAGAACTTCATTGAGATCTTCACTGATCAAGAGGTTTGTCTTTAACAAAAGAAAAAAAAATCTTTCATTGCATTTTAGCCTTGTTGTACTTGAAACTAGTATTGACATCTCAGTGAAGGTTTCCTTTAGTCATCTTTACACAATTTTCTTCAAAATGTCAAATTAACTAACTATAGTTTGATGTAACAACAAAATTAAATTTTAATTTGGCAAATTGCAATAATAACTTTTAAAAATAAAAAAGCAGAGAGTCTTTTAACAAATAGAAGATAAAAATTCTCATGACTAAAATGTACAGCTTATTTATTCAATATACTTTTACAATGCAACCCAATTAAGTTTATATCAATTCTTTTCTGATAGCAGCTATGTGGTAGATCACATTAAAAAAGACAGACCGTAATCTATAGGCTTAAGATAGGTATGTTTACCACGTATCTGTTTGTTTTTGCTGCATAGTATTTAAAATTCTGTATATGAAATGTGTAAAGTGTTTGTTATGTAACAAACATTATCACCAGTAAGTACTCCGGTATTTAATTCAGTTTGTTTCTATACGCATTACTCTGTTTTCTTTTTTAATACACTATCTGCAAGCTCTCCCATAGGTCACAAAGACCCATGGTAAACCCAAACTTTATTTTTCAGCATTTATTTATTATTTATTTAAAATAATAAATAATAATTACCCACCTTGTTTCTCTAATATTCTAGAGCCAGCATGGCTACAACATAATCTTTTAAAAATTATGGGGTATTTTTACCCCGCCTCTCTATTTAAAATATTTAAGGCCGCTTACCACATTTTTTAAAACACAATACAAATATATATAAAAAATTAAAGTATGAGACCCCAGAGGGACACAAAATCTGCTAAAAACGTCTTGAGAGGAGGAACACACACACAGACTTAAGCCAAGCTGCTGGGTCTAAGATAGACCTGGTCTCAGTAAGAGCTAGTCTAGTTTAGCTCTCAATTTTAGGGATGCAGTTCCCATTGAAGAAGGTGGGAGCCATGCGGTACTATCAAGGGAAGAACTGGATTCCTGATATCTGAAACCAGTGTGACATCTGAAAATTGCCATCAGGTTAAGAATTAGCCTGTGTGACAAGGTATAAACCACAATATATTACATTTCTCACTGACTAGTAAATGAGATTTTAACAATGCATAAAAAATTAAGGCCAAATCTTATCCTTATTTGTAAAAAACCAAACTGCTGAAAATCAAAAGGAGTCATCGGCTTGGCTGTTAGTTACAGGTGTTGTGGGGATGGTTCAGGGTGACAGTTACTCTGAATGGTTGGGCACTTTCTGCTGCCCTTTAAATAGCAGTAGCGTGTACTCCTGGCTAGTATTTGCTAATGGCAATATACATACTAGCTGGTAGGAGCCTAGCCATGCTCCTTAAATGGGCAGTAGCTCCTTATGGGTTGTGATATACCAGTTGGCAAAGTTACTTTAGAGGGTTAGGGGGGATACTATGCCTTGTTGCTCCCTTAACACAGCATTGGGTAAGATTAGACCTATACTATGAGAGATACCTAAAAGCCAGATTCCCCCCAGCATTGTCTCTGTGGGGGCCAGGGGAGGTAGAGGCACAGTGGAAATGGTGTGAGCAGGGACTAAAGCAGTCTCCGCTTGTGCTGCTTCTGCTGTGATTTTGCTTTTGAAATGTACAAGAGCCCTAGCGGGTTAGTTTATACCCAGACTACTTTCTTTTCAAGCTCACTTGTCCCTCTCAAAAGGAACCTGTTGTTGACTCTACATGGGCTGTTCTTAAATACGTAATTGCCTTCTCAAAAAGCTAGTATCTGCCAACATAACAAATGGTCTGGTAACATTTTATAGACTAACAAAACATGTAGATGGTATCATGAGCTTTTGAGAAGAAGTGGGCTGTTGATACCATCTACATGTTTTGTTAGTCTGTACAGGATAAATTTAAAAAACAACAAATGGTCTGGTAGCACTTCATAGATTAACTCAGCTACCCCCTGAAGTTTCTTTGACACAATTTATCCTGATGAATAGGAAAAAAAACTTCAGAAGCAACCTTTGGGAGCAATAGAATATTAAAATATTATTGGATCTTTCTGAGGATGTCATACCATTATACCAATGTTGCACAAACTTTTCCTGTTGCACTCCTCCCTTACCAGTAATGGAAACTGTCCCTCCACCTCCCATAACTGCATAGTTGGCTCAGCTGATGAGCTTGGGCTGAAGTTAGATCCAACAGAACTGGGAATGGGGGAAAGGCTGGGACTTGAAGTGAAGCTGGCCTGGTGGTAGAAAGGGAACAGGGGTTGAAGTGGGGCTATGGAGTGTATTCCTGAACTTGCTGCTCCACACCGAAGGGATTTGTGTCTAAAACTGCTGCTTACTCACTTTTTCACTGGTCAGTGCTACAAGTGGTTTAATGTGATCACATACTTATCCCTCTCATTAACATAAAACAAATCTTGAATGACTGTTTCCTTCCAGACTGCAGACCATCAACATCACTGATTTAGTGACCACTCGTACCCACCTTTTTCCCATATAACCTTGTTCTTGTCAGAAAATTGTCCCTATGTGGGAAACAATCTGCACCCAAATCAGAGAAGCACTGAATGATTTCATTATCCTTCTATCAAACTTTGTCTTATTGATCTGAATGAAGCAAACTTCATGCCACTTTATCTTTCCATAATACTATATTTTTATAGACTGAAACTTACCCCTGAGCAGAGGCCCAGCACAAGGAGTTAGTGGCTATCTTTATCCTGCTCAGAGCTATGCATGAATTTGAATTTTACTTTTGTGGTTTGCCTGTCCTTGCCTCCTCTGTCTCCACCCTTCCTTTTCTTTTTTTCTCTGTGATTGCCCTTAATATGGCTCCCCCATTTTCCTTACTCTTTCTTCCTTTTTCCCCCTCCTTTTTTGTCCTGTCTTTACTCTCTTCCAATTAAAGTTATGTCTGACATTTGAATAAGATGTGTTTATACTCCTATAAATTGGCTTATATACTTAAGGATAATGTTGGACATAAAATAGATGTTTTTGAATTTTATTCCTTTTCTGCTTTTTTTTACTTACCCATATACATTTGAGTAGAGTATTTTTGTCTGGATAACCTCCATCACCTCATTCTGTGCTTGTTAAATTTTACTTTAATTAAATTCTGAAAATATATTCCATAACATAACAAAAATAAGAGAGCAACACACACAGATCTTCAGAGCTCCACTGAAATGAAACATCTCCTGGATATAACATTAATTATTTGTAGTACTCCACATTCCTCTTGGTAATCTAGTTTATAGTCTAACATTTTCAGCTTATTCAGGTCTATTCTAAATAATCTATTTTGAAGTCTTTCTTTAGATGTATATTATAATTGACTGTCCCTGAAAGGTACTTCGTAATATTTTGCAAGATGGTCATATGTTTTGATTACATTTGCAGTGTTATTGAAGCTATGTTGGTCCCAGGATATGAAAGAGACTCAGACTCAACAGAGAATAAGAGCTCTCTGAAACTTGAGAGCTTGTCTCTTTTGTCAACAGAAACTGGTCCAATGAAAGACATCTCAGCTGCTGTGACTGTCTCACAAATTGCATTGACATTTGGTCTCATATTCAGTTATTTTACTTACAGTAAAACTCCATTGGTCCGGCATCAGATGGTCCGGCACTCCTGATGGTCTGGCACCATCAGGAACCCGGAAGTGCTCCAGGCAGCTGGACCATTGGAGCTGCTCTGCCGCAGGCGTCCCGATTCAGCTGCTGCTGAAACTGACCAGCAGCAGCTGAATCGGGGACGCCTGGGGCAGAGCCGTACTATCGGAAGGGGGGGGCTATGAGGGGCCTGGGGTGGCATCCCCCCACACCACCCTATACCCCTCATAGCCCCCCTTCCGATAGTCTGGTGTATCTGATAATCTGGCATCCCCTGGGTCCTAAAGGTGCCGGATTATCAGAAGTTTACTGTAATTCATTTTTTTTTAAAAGATGCTTGAACAATGTGTAATATATTTGTCATGAGTGAGTTGAAGTCTCCTTCATATATTTTATTTACAATAAAACAAATGGAAACTCTGTAGAGTGCGTATATTATCCTATGATTGGGATTTAAATCTTGAGGCCACACCAGGTGTGTAAAAATCCTTCTTGCTGATAGGGGGCAACTGAAATTCAGTCAGACTCATGTAGCTCATTGATCCTAGTAAGTGCAATTTTGTAAATTGCCAATTCAAAATACTAAGTACTAAGTTATTCAGGAGTTCTTAATCCTTCTCTTCTGGTGACAGAGACAGTAGTGAGTGAGTGCAGTACCATTTTATTGCTGTTCTTCCAGTAGGCTCCCAGTGGTGGCTAAGGAGAGATTCTCTATTACCATGTCACTGTTTAGCTGCCCTTTTTAGTTGCAATATGCTTTTGTTTGGAAACCAAATATCCTGTAATGTCTCTCAATCAATTATTAGTCACGATTAGATCCTAGTCTGGGAAGACCATTATCTACTTTCAAGACATATATACTTTACTGTCTGTGCTAGATATGAAAATTTGGAAAGCCAAGAGAAACATTTAATGTCAGATTCTGTCCTTGAATGCACATATGCAACAACTGTTGACTTCAGTGGGCATTTTCATGTGTATCCAATGCTGGAATTTGGCTGGTGTGCTTTTTTGCATGCCAATCTCCAGGACTCTTTCTGTTTACAGCCATTTCCTAGCTGTGTTGATTTCTGAACTTCGAGAGCTAACTGAAAAGAAGAAATTTGTCAATGAAGTGTTGAACTATTATGTGCTTTTATTTTCAGTTTTCTAATCTGAGACCACCACACACATATCTTTAATTCAGACTGGAACAGCACAATAGCTTTTTGTACTAGAACACAGAACCTTCTGTTCATAGAACCCTTCAGTTCAGTATCTGTTTTGGGTCTCAGAATGTTATTCAACACTGGAGAAATGAGGGGAGTTATTCCAGGTTTAAACTGGTAAAATAATTTAGAATCTGGTCCATGATTTATTAAATCAAAATAGCCCAAAGGATTTTTAGCCATCACACTCAGATGTGTTTCTCTTTTACTCTGAGTTTACATTGATATATGATGTGTACTCTGTTATTCAGAGATTAATTACTACACATGCTGTGTTCTTAAAAGGCTATAAATGGCACTTGTATTATCTAATATACAATATACTATGCAGTCCACAGTTCGTCAAAATGTATATATTTTCAAAATTGCGGTTACTAAGAATATGCAGCTCTGCCTCTTTAATTCCCATATTTCAGAAACCTAATGATCTTGAAGAGCTGAGAACAAAACTTCTGTTTGTACCTGTGAAACAGTAAATCTGCTCCAATAGGTCCTGGAACTGCTAGGGCTTCCTCACTTCCTGGCTTGAAATGATTTCCATCATATACAAGGTTTTACAGTTTGGTTTAGTGATTCTCTGTACCCCTACTATGCAACTTTTCCAGCACCCGTGTCAGCTCCCCTTTTTGTCAAAAACTGGCCAGCAGTTAAACAACTTCTGGCATAATGCCTGCTTTTTTGGAGCCAGACCATTCAAAAGGCATTAAAATAATGACAGAATTTTGGAATATAGCCCCATATTGAGAATGAGGAAGCATCCTACTCCAACAAGAACTCCAGGAGGTATTGTGGTTCAGATTCCTTATGGAGCTCCTATAGCGTACCAATATATCATACCCTGTAAAGAGGGTATAATGCAGAGGTGGGGAACCTTTTAGGGTCAAGGGCCATGGACCCACAGAAAAATCAGTCAGGGGCCGCAAACAAGCGAGAAGTAAAAAACCCAAAAATCAACCCCTTACTGATGTGGCCTCCAACTGAGAAGGAGACAGACATTCCCCACATATACCAGAGCCTAGGATGGCACATTCTAGTAGATTGTGTGCTCTAGCCCCACAGTGGAACAGCGGGGAGGCTGGAGTGCCAGCGTAGGCCCCTCAATGCTTGGAGGAGCCCTTAGCCAAGGGGGCCAAATCCAGTCAAGTCAGTGGCTGCATCCGGCCCCCAGGCGTTACGTTCACTGGTATAATGTGTGCTCCCCTGGTTGGTTAGGAGAAGTGGGAGAGGCTTGCAGTTCATTTCCCGAGAGTAGCACTACTAGCAGCACCAGCACCATGGAATTCTCACATTAGTCTCTGAACATAAGGACTCTCATTGTCAGGGCTCCCCAAGTGGCGGCAAGCCCCACTCGCCAGCCGCGCGGTTTTGCGCAGATCGCTCTGCGCCAACACTTCCGGGTTGTAATCTACTCGCCACAAGTGAGTAGATTACATTATTTGTCAAGCTCTGCTCATTGTACCCAGCCTCTCTGAAGGATACAAGAGGTGCCTTGAGCATCTAAGAAGAGGCCAGGCACTGTCTGGTCCTTTGAATTTAAAAAACTGTACAGCAATAAGCTAATAGTAACAGATTCCTTTGGCACCTAGAATTGGCTGCTATCATGTGAAAAAAGAATACAAAGGAATGTTGTATCAATAGTGTGAAGCTCATACTCTAGTTTGTACTAACTCAAGGCCAGCACTGCTATGTTACTATTTATGAGACACTTCTATGATAAAATGTACATTTACATCTACCTTTTTTCTTTTTGTTTTACAATGCTAGATTGGTGAATTATTGAGCACCACACACCCTGCCAACAAAGCCAGTTTAACTCTGTTTTGCCCCGAAGAAGGGGATTGGAAAAATTCAAACCTTGACAGGCATAATCTTCAAGACTTCATCAACATTAAACTCAACTCAGCATCTATATTGCCTGAAATGGAAGGACTTTCTGAATTCACAGAGTATCTGTCAGAGTCAGTAGAAGTGCCATCACCCTTTGACATTTTGGAACCACCAACATCTGGAGGTTTCTTGAAGCTGTCAAAACCCTGCTGTTATATTTTCCCAGGTGGAAGAGGGGACTCTGCATTGTTTGCAGTGAATGGATTCAATATGCTTATTAATGGGGGATCCGAAAGAAAATCTTGCTTCTGGAAACTTATCAGACATTTAGACAGAGTGGATTCCATTCTGCTCACCCATATTGGGGATGATAATCTGCCGGGAATTAATAGCATGCTTCAGCGAAAGATAGCTGAGTTGGAAGAGGAACAATCACAAGGTTCTACTACCAATAGTGACTGGATGAAAAATCTGATCTCACCTGATTTAGGAGTTGTATTCCTTAATGTTCCTGAAAATCTGAAAAACCCCGATCCTAATTTTAGAATAAAAAGAAGCATAGAAGAAGCTTGTTTCACTCTCCAGTATTTAAATAAGTTGTCTATGAAACCAGAACCACTCTTTAGAAGCATAGGAAATACCATTGACCCTATCATTCTATTTCAAAAAATGGGAGTCGGCAAACTTGAGATGTATGTACTCAATCCAGTCAAAAACAGCAAAGAAATGCAGTATTTTATGCAGCAGTGGACTAGTACAGGTAAAGATAAATCTGAATTACTGCTGCCAAATGGTCAGGAAGTAGATATTCCAGTATCCTATTTGACCTCAGTCTCTTCACTGATCGTATGGCATCCAGCAAATCCTGCAGAAAAAATAATCAGAGTTTTGTTTCCAGGAAACAGTACCCAATATAACATACTTGAAGGACTGGAAAAACTCAAACATTTAGACTTCCTTAAACAACCAGTGGTTACACAAAAAGACCTAACTGATAACATACCTAGCCCAGCAGTGAAACAAGCAAAGCCGAAACAGCGAACAGACAGCAAGGAAAGTCTCAAACCTGCCACAAAGACAGTAGCAACCAAGACAGTCAGAAAAGAATCTAAAGAGGAAGCATCTGAACCAGCAAAGACTAGTCCTCCAGAAAAGCCCCAGAAAGTGGAAAATAAGGAAAAGACAACAGTAAAAAAGGAGAAACTAGCAAAAGCAGAGACAAAACCTTCAATAACAGAAAAAGATATGACAGCTAAGGAGGAACAGCTAGTGAAATCTGAAATTGCTGAAAAACAAGCAGCAGATGTCAAACCAAAAGTTACAAAGGAAAAGCATGTGAAAAAGGAAGTGAAAGTAAAACCTGAAGAAAAGAAGGAGGAAAAAGAAAAACCAAAGAAAGAGGTTTCTAAAAAAGAGGAGAAAACACCTACCAAGAAAGAAGAAAAACCTAAAAAGGAAGAAATTAAGAAAGAAGTGAAAAAGGAAGTGAAAAAGGAAGAGAGAAAAGAGTCTAAAAAAGAAGTAAAGAAAGAAGCTCCCCAAAAGGAAGCTAAAAAAGAAGCTAAAAAAGAGGAGAAAAAGGAAATTAAAAAGGAAGAAAAAGATGCCAAAAAAGATGCCAAAAAACTTCCTAAAGAAACAAAGAAAATACTTGCTCCTTCAACTGAAGCCCGAAAGCTGGTAACAAAGCCTAAAGCACAAAAGAAAGAAGAATCTGTTAAAAAGGAAGCTGGGCCTGCTGGAAAACCAAAGGAAAAAGGCAAAATTAAGACAGTAAAGAAAGAGAGTAAGGTCAGTGAGACGCAAGCTGCTGTGGCTGCAGTGGGAGCGGTTGCTGCAGCAGCAGCCGCAGTAGCAGCTGCTGGGGTAGTAGCTAACGGAAAAGAACTTGAAGCTGAGAGATCTCTTATGTCTTCACCAGAGGATTTAACAAAAGACTTTGAAGAATTAAAGGCCGAAGAAGTAGAAATAGTAAAGGAAACAAAGCCTCAAGTAGAATTAATAGAAGGTGAAGGGAAACTAGCTGACACAGAACAAAAGGAAGCATATGAAATCCAGAAAGAAACCATAGATACTGAAGGACCTGCAGATTCTCCTGATGAAGGCATAACGACCACTGAAGCAGAGGGTGAATGTGAACAGACACCTGAAGAACTAGAGCCTGTTGAAAAGCACAGGGTTGATGATAATGAAAGATTTGAAGATGAAGGAACTGGTTTTGAAGAATCCTCAGAAGCTGGTGATTATGAAGAAAAGGCAGAGACTGAGGAGGCTGAGGAACAAGATGAAGGTGGGGAAGAGAAAGCAACACTGGGCATCACAAAACAGGATATAGATGTGACAATAGTAATGGGAGAGACTGATGCTGATGGACGTGCTAGAACTGAAGATAAATATGTTGAAAAGGCAGAATCTGAGGCAGGAGATGAGCGAGCTGAAGAAGATATGGAAGAGACAGTTGAAAAGGCAGAAACTGAAGAGACTGAAGAAGAAGCTGAGGAGGAAGATAAAACAGAGGATGTCAGAGATGAGGAAGAGGAAACTGAAAGAGTAGAAGCTGAAGAAGATTATGTTATGGCTGTAGTAGACAAAGCTGCAGAGGCTGGTGGAGTTGAAGATAAATATGGCTTACCCATAGTCACACCAACGAAACACTCTGAACCTCAGTCCCCAGCTGTTGAACCAGCATCTTCTATCCATGATGAGACTTTACCTGGAGGTTCTGAAAGTGAAGCAACTGTTTCTGATGAAGAAAATAGAGAAGACCAACATGAGGAATTCACTGCTACTTCAGGTTATACTCAGTCTACCATTGAAATATCCAGTGAGCCAACACCAATGGATGAAATGTCAACTCCTCGGGACATTATGAGTGATGAAACAAACAACGAAGAAAGTGAATCGCCTTCTCAAGAATTTGTAAACATTACTAAGTATGAGACATCACTGTATTCTCAAGAATATACCAAACCTAAACTATCTCCACTTCATGATACTTTCAATGGTTTATCTGAAGGATCAAAAACAGATGCCACAGAAGGTAAAGATTATAATGCTTCAGCTTCTACTCTCTCACCCCCTTCTTCATTAGAGGAAGACAGATTCTGCAAATCTTCCTTTCAAGAAATTTACGAACAAAGAGGAAATGAAATGAAAAGTACTAGTAAATTAGAAATCAAAGATACCTTTTCGGAGGCATTTGATGAAAAGCATAGCCCAGCTAAGAGTCCAGTTCAGAGTCCATCACTTCCATCACCAGTTGCTAAAACACCGCTAAGTGAACGTAGTGTGAACTTCTCCCTGACTCCCAATGAGATTAAGGCATCAGTTGAACCTGTAGTGCTCACTGCATTACCTGATAAACATCCAGAAGTCATTGAAGAGCATTGTGTCAGTCCAGATGATAAAACATTAGAAGTGGTGTCTCCTTCACAATCTGCTGCTGGTAGTGCAGGTCATACGCCTTATTATCAGTCTCCCACTGATGAAAAATCCAGCCGTCTTCCTTCTGAACTCATTGAAAAGGCAGCAGAGGCTCCAGTTAGTTTTGAGTTTAGTGATGCCAAAGATGAGACTGCAAAACCCACAATAAGCCCTATGGATGAGCCTGTGCCAGACTCGGAATCACCCATTGAAAAAGTTCTCTCTCCTTTACGAAGCCCACCTTTGATAGGTTCAGAGTCTTCCTATGATACTTTTTTGACTGCTGATGTAAAGTCAGCTGACAGACAATCTGAGAGTCATTTTGAGAGGAAAAGTGAAAAAGAAGAGTCTCCCGTTCAGATAAGCCCAGTTTCTGAAATCACCTCTGTGAAACTTTTCCAAGGACAGCAAGATGAAAAAAGTATGGCATTTACGACTGCTACAGGTTTTGGTCTAGAAAAGAATATGGAGGATATTGAAGCTGCTAGTACACAGTGTGCACTGGTTTTGGATGAAAGGAAGTTAGCAGGAGATGTGTCTCCTACCCAAATAGATGTTAGCCAGTTTGGATCATTTAAAGAAGACACTAAAATGTCAATTTCTGAAGGTACTGTCTCTGACAAATCTGCAACTCCTGTTGATGATGTTGTAGCAGAAGACACATATTCACATATAGAAGGAGTTGCTTCAGTCTCTACAGCCTCTGTTGCTACTAGTTCATTTCCAGAGCCAACTACGGATGATGTATCTCCTTCTTTACATGCCGAGGTTGGATCACCACATTCTACAGAAGTTGATGATTCTCTTTCTGTATCTGTTGTACAAACACCTACAATTTTTCAGGAAACAGAAATGTCTCCATCGAAAGAAGAATGTCCAAGACCCATGTCAATTTCTCCACCAGATTTTTCACCTAAAACAGCAAAATCAAGAACACCAGTGCAAGAGCATAGATCTCCTGAGCAGTCAACTATGTCAGTGGAATTCAGTCAGGAGTCCCCTGAGCAGTCTTTGGCAATGGACTTTAGCAGACAATCTCCAGAACATCCCACAGTAGACACTAGTGTACATCATATATCTGAAAATGGACCAACTGAAGTAGATTTTAGCCCTTCAGATACACAGGAACCTATTTTTTCACATAAGATCTCACCTGTGGAACAGACTTGTTATTCTCAAGAAAAGGATCTTTCAGAGATTATTTCAGTATCTCAGATAGAAGCTTCACCCTCAACTTCATCAGAGCATACACCATCACAGGTAGCTTCTCCTCTGCAAGAGGAAACTCTTTCAGGTGTCATGCCACCCAGAGATATGCCACTTCATTCTTCATTTACCTCAGAAAAGATGCAGAGCCTTGGAGAAAAGCTTTCACCAAAGTCTGACTTATCTCCATTAACTACAAGAGAATCTTCTCCTTTATTCTCACCTAGTTTTTCAGATTCACCTCCTGCAATCAAAGAAACAGCTCCTGCTTGCCACTCACCATCACTCTCACTTCATGTGTCCTCAGATAAAATATTTGGTTACCATGCCTCAGTAACAAATGACACAATGCAAGAATCTGTAAGAAAACATAGTCCAGAGACTTCAGCCTTCACAGAAAAAGATGAAACTGAAAAAATCACTAGATCACCTGAGGCCATTAGTTACTCTTATGAGACAACTGGAAAAACCACCAAGTCACCTGAAGCTCTTAGTTATTCCTATGAGGCAGCAGAGAAAACCACTAGATCACCAGAGGTCATTAGTTACTCCTATGAGACAACAGAGAAAACCACCAAGTCACTTGAAGCCATGGATTATTCCTGTGAGAGAACTGGGAAAACCACCAGGTCACCTGAAACTGTCAGTTATGCCTATGAGCCAACAGAGAAGACCACCATGTCATCTGAAGCTGTAGAATACGCGTATGAAAAAACTGGGAAAACCACTAGGTCACCTGAGACTGTCAGTTATGCCTATGAGCCAACAGAGAAGACCACCATGTCATCTGAAGCTGTAGAACACGCATATGAGAGAACTGAGAGAACCATCAGGTCACCTGAGGCTGTAAGTTACTCCTATGAGAGAACAGAGAAGACCACCACTATATCACCTGAAACTGTGGAATATTCCTGTGAGAGTACTCCTGTGGGATACACTTATGGGAAAACCACAGGATCACTTGAAACCATGGATTACTCCTTCGAGACAACTGGAAAATCACTGAGGTCACCTGAGGCTGTTGCTTATGCCTATGAAACACCTGGGAAAACCACCAGGCCATTTGAAGCCTTGGATTACTCCTTTGAGACATCTGAGAAATCAACAAGTTCACCTGAGGCTGCTGTTGGTTATGCCTATGAGACACCTGGGAAAACAAGGTCACCTGAGGCTGTTAGTTACTCCTATAAGACAGATAGACATTTTTCCGCAGAAAAATCATCTCTAGCAGAAACTCGTCAAGATGTTGATTTATGCCTTGTGTCTTCCTGTGAATACAAGCATCCCAAAACTGAACTTTCACCCTCATTTATCAACCCAAATCCCTTGGAGTGGTTTGCAAGTGAAGAGCAGTCTCAAGAACAAGAAAAGCCATTAACCCAGTCTGGAGGAGCCCAGCCACCTTCAGGAGGAAAACAGCAAGCACGTCAGTGTGATGAAACTCCTCCCACTTCTGTAAGCGAGTCTGCTCCATCTCAGACCGATTCAGATGTTCCTCCCGAGACTGAAGAATGCCCCTCAATTACTGCAGATGCTAACATTGACTCAGAAGATGAATCTGAAACCATTCCAACTGATAAAACAATTACATACAAACATATGGACCCTCCTCCAGTCCCAATGCAAGACCGCAGTCCTTCACCCCGGCACCCAGATGTCTCCATGGTAGACCCAGAAGCTTTGCCTGTTGATCAGAACTTAGGCAAACCTTTGAAGAAGGATTTGAAAGAAAAGACAAAAACTAAAAAGCAGGGTACAAAGACCAAATCTTCCTCACCTGCCAAAAAAAGTGATGGTAAATCAAAGCAGGTGGCTTCACCAAAGCCAGGTGGCTTAAAGGAATCTTTAGACAAAGTTTCCAGAACAGCTTCTCCAAAGAAGAAAGAATCTGTGGAGAAAGCAGCAAAAAATATGTCTATTCCAGAAGTAAAATCTTCCCGTGTTGAGGAAAAAGATAAGGAAGCCAAGAATGCAACAAATTCCACAACATCAAAGTCTGCAAAGACTGCAACTTCAGGTAAGGAAAGATCAGAACCTGTGTGTATCAGGAAAAGATGGATCAGATTCTCAGCCATGATAGTTGAACTATGTTGTTAATCTGAGAATCTGGTCTGTGAGGTACGTCTGAAGAAAATGGATGTTTGTGGAAAATCTATGGTATAAGGTTTCACATTTAAATTAAATTCACTGAATCAACTCTTCAGTCCAGAAAAAGCTAACAATTCAGAAATTTGCTCAGATATCCGACAGAGAGGAAGTGCATGAAATATAGTAATTATTATTTGTCCAATTTGTTAGGCAGCTGGCTAAGCTGAAGATTGCTATATGAAAAGTTAAATTACTAGTAAGCAACTATTTTCTTCGATATACACGTAATTTAGACACAAAATAGTAAAGTGAACAAGCCCATTAATTAGTTTGAGTTGTGTGAGTGTAATAAGAAATTAGATGAGTTTTACTGTTCCAGTGCATTATTCCTTATTAAGAATTCAGAACACTGGAAGTTATCTAAGAATGCACCTCCATAATGTCTGGCTACAATCTTATGATGGTGGTTTACTAAACTTAGACCATTTTCCTCCTGATGTTCCTGTGAATTCAAAGGAGCTGTAAATCACATTTACAGAGTAAATCATTGAGAAAGCACAATTCTTCTGCATGTCTTATACTGAGGGCTTATTGAACTCAAATATAATCTGCAATACAATGCCCTCTATCTTGCAGCTAGGAACCTACAGAACCTGGTATAAAATACTCTGGTTTTCAGTTGTCTGTACAAAAAATATAGTTAAAACAGAAATATCTCTATAGATATACGTACAACAAATTGGTCAATATCTGAATTTTTAAGTTGTATGTAGGATTTTACATTGTTGTATGGGTTAAGTACTTTTTCCTCTGATTTCTTCTAGACTATTTTACCCCACCCCTTTTACCCTTTTGTGCTAAATCAGAGGTAGAGAGAGGAGAATACAGAGAACCTTCTCTTTCACTGCTTCACCTGTGTAGAAGCTGTATGGTTATGATATGTTCCTAGCAAGCCATCGCTCCAATATCGGTAGCCTCCCTCTGCCAGTGCTACTACACTATATAATTGCAGAGGTATAGTTGGTATATCATTTTTGGAGCTGCAGTCAGATGAAGTCCATAGTAAATTTCATTTCCACCTAAAAGTCTTCCTGGTGTCAACTAAAAAATGTACTTCTGAGAACAAAAAAAATGTACAATGTATTTTGTGGTACTAGAACAGAAACTATTATTTTTTATGACATAAGATATGCAACAGCTACTGGAATATTGTATCCAGTTCTGGTGTCCCTACTTCAAGAAGGACGCTGAAAAATTGGGGAAAGAGTTTAGAGAAGAGTCCTGAGTGATTAAAGAATTGGAAAATGTGCATTGTATTGAAAACCTCAAGGAGCTCAGTCTTGTTCATTTTAACAAAGATAAGGTTAAGGGATGACTTGATCAGTCTATTAACACCTACACGGGGAAAAATTGATAATAGTTTAGCAGACAAATGTATGACAAGATTCCGTAATTGTAAATTGAAGCTAGACAGATTTAGACTAGAAATAAAGTACAGTTTTATAACCGTGAGGATAAGTAGCCACTGGAACTATTTACCAAGGTTTGTGGTAGATTCGCCCTTACTGGACATTTTAAAATAATGTTTGAATGCTTTTCTAAAATTTATGTTTTAGTTCAATGACTGCTATTGGACTTAAAACAGAAATTAATTCAGGAAAATCCTATGGTCTGTGCTAAATACAGGCAGTCCCCGGGTTACGTACAAGATAGGGACTGTAGGTTTGTTCTTAAGTTGAATCTGTATGTAAGTCCTGTGCATGGTAATAGCAGTCTCATAAATTTTTGTTGGAATGTCAAGAATTTATACCTTTTTTTTTTTTTTCAATTAAAAACTTCTTTTGGGGACATGTGCATCCTAAGACTTGGAAGCATAATGGAACTTCCCCCAAATTTGACAATACAAAGCCAGATACTCATATTTAGGTTAGGTTGACCAGTATAAATGCCCAGTTGGCTAGCACAATTAGATGTTTGTTCATGCATATAGTTACTTAAACATGTAACTGTCTCCATCCTCATGAGCTGATTTCTGAGTATATACACCTCCATCAAATCTTTGTGCTCATAGGTGCCCAAACGGATGGGAACAACTGTACATGCGGTCTTAAAATTAATCCTATTTTGTTTTATTTTGCATACTGTTGCAGCAGTTTAGAAAAGATTAATTTTGAAATGTATATATGCCAACTGCATTCTTTCCTTTCAGATGTCGGGAGGACATATAGGGTTGGGTTGAGTTAGAATAAAGAAATGAAAACTAGAGGGGAAAATCTGCAGAAACGAGGAGTCTGATGGCACCTTAAAGACTAACTAACCAATTTATTTGGGTATACGTTTCAGGGGCAAAGAGCCAATTCATCAGATGCATCAAAGACTATCTTTACTCCTGATTTTTTTTCTGGTTCACTTGGGTGTTCTCTTCAGAAGGTTTCAGTGTAATCCGAGTTCCTCCCTCAAACACTGTTTCCTTTCACATTTAGATAGTTGCGTTGAAGTAAATGGAGCAGTTTACAAGCAGGATTGACTTCGAGTTATGACATTGATGTCTTGAAAAGAAAATGTGTCAGAGTTGTGTTATCAGGCATTCAAGAGAATTCTAAGGTCCCGTAGCCATGGCTGAACTGAAAAAAATGACATCTATCAAATTGTTATTCAGTAATCAAAGTGATTGGATAATTCTTGAATACTTAATGATCATTCTTGACCACAGTTCAAATGATTGCTCATACCTGTAAAGATTATTCTGATTTTTTTTCACCCAATAAAATATATGGGATATAATAAAGTTAAAGTATGACATTAGATATAATAGGGTAACAACATAAGCGCATCCATGTGCCCTGAAATATAGCAATAGATGTTTGACACGGGTACTCTCATTTAAAAAAAAAAGAATGTTACCTATAATAGTAGCTAACAATATATGTTTTCATCAATAATTGACAGGCTTTTGTGCTTACTTTAAAAGGACCTGGAAATAGTAAACCAACAAAAGCCACAGCTGTGCCTCCAGGACCTCCAGTGTACTTGGACCTAGTATATATTCCTAATCACAGCAATAGCAAGAATGTTGATGTTGAATTTTTCAAAAGGGTGAGGTCATCCTACTACGTGGTGAGTGGAAATGACCCTGCAGCGGAAGAACCAAGCAGGGTTGTTCTGGACTCCTTGCTGGAGGGCAAAGCACAGTGGGGAAGTAACATGCAGGTAGGCTTTCTAACAATATTTCTATTTATGAATTCAAATCATTTTTAAAAAACAATGACAGGACCAAGGAAGCTAGTAAGCTATGGCTCTTTGTTTAGAAGAGGTCTTTTCATGTACTGTAGATGAACACTCCTTCATTTCTTTTTTAATAAGAGTGACATATGAGAGAATTAGGTTTTGGAATCTTCCCAGCCTAGAGATATGATGAAAACACTTGCTCAGCCAAGCCCAAGGGTTCTTCGCAACAAGAGCAGGCTCTAGGGATTTAGCCAATTTGAGCTTCTCAGTGTGGACTAGGTATTTTATTATAGACACCCACGGTTTTAAAAATTAAGAAGTAATGCTCATATTCAGCAGATGTCAAATGCAGGAATACTGTGTATGTGTAAGCACAGCCTGGGATTTTTCAAGATACACAATGGTATAGGGCCAACATTAGTATATGGTCCATAAAAACAGTTTAAATCGATTAATTAAAATCCATTTGATAGCTGATGTTATATTCTGTGGTATCTTCAGGTGTCCTTTCTTCAGAGTAGAAAATAATGTATTCATCTTCAGCCTTGATATTTTCCAGTTAGCATCAATACCTTCTAGTGACATAATAAAGTAGAACCTCAAAGTTACAGACACAGCGTTACAAAATGATCAACCAATCACACACCTTGTTTGAAATCAGAAGTACTCAATCAGGCAACAGCAGAGAAAAAAAGTACAGTACCATGATTGACCTAGACTACATTTTTCTTCTATACAGTAACGTTTCAAAACTGGATTAAGTCAATGTTCAGTTGCAAACTTTTGAAAGAACAGTGTTTTGATCAAACAACCTCCATTCCCAAAGTGTTTGAAACTCTGAGATTCTGTTGTATTAAAACGTGTTTGAAGATTCATGTCAATGATGCAACACTTAAAGATTAACAAACTGTCCTTTCTTGTACAATTTTCCACAATAGCTGGTGTAATAAGCATTCAGTTAAAATTATTATGTTGTTGTTCTTATTTACAATAAGCTTCCATAGATTATGCAAATTCCTTGTAATTAAGCAGTGCAGTTTAGCAAATAACAGTTTTATTTTTCTGTGTCCAGTTAATTTGATATCCAGATAATTTGCAATCTTTATTTATTATAATTTCCAGTTCTTTCTTTCATTCTTTCAGTATTGGCTCTTTTGTCTGAATGCCAAATCTGTCATCAAAATAAATATCAGAGAAGACAGGAAACAACTTTCTTGTGTTTTTCATGAGGAACAGAGATCATACATTTGGCAACTCAAATTAATAAAATTAAACAGTTTTATTAAAATGTTGCCTCCAATGCCATCCTGTTAAACTTCTTTCCTAAAGAAAAAAGCAGGAACTCAACATTATTTATTGTAAATTCCCTGTATAGAAGGATATATTTTTAAGGATCAGTACTCATAGGAATTATTATTATTATTAATTATTATTATTTTATTTATTAATGAAAATTGCAGAAGTGTCTAAAAGCCAGCCAAAATAGGGCCCCATCATACTATTTTCTGTACAAATACTGAATAGCAGATGACCCATGCCCCAAATAATTTACAATGTAAGTAGAGGAGATAGTCGCTGGGTAATGTAAGGAAAATCTACTTGTTGATTACAACTTAGCATGAAGATTCTGTTTTCACAAGTTGTTTTTCTGTCCACTCCTAAAGAGTTTTTCTATTGCATATTATAGGTAACCTTAATCCCAACCCATGATTCAGAAGTGATGAGGGAATGGTACCAAGAGACCCATGAGAAACAGCAGGACCTCAACATCATGGTTTTGGCAAGCAGCAGCACTGTTGTTATGCAAGATGAATCTTTCCCTGCATGCAAGATTGAACTGTAGAAACAAGGCCACACCACAGCATTAAACTTTATTTCCAGAAATTCTTCCGTTTGAAAATACCTTTTCTAAAAATTCAACCCATCTAATTCAACTGCTGAACTATATACCTGCCAAATGCTATACTGTGTCTCAGTGATGCAAGTCACTAATATTTTCCAGTCTTTGCTGATTGCTAAGGGAAATAACAGTATTCCCAAAGTAGGGTTCAGATTACTGCAAAATTACAGATCCTGGTTCATCTCTGCTGAACATTTGGAAACCATGCACTAGCAAACCCAACTGACTTCTGCCAGGTAGAGGCATTTGCCCTCGAAAGAAACAGAGAGAGAGAGAAATAGAGAGAGGGGTAGGAGGAGAATGTATAATTAATTGGGTCTGCATTAGATGTATTGCTTACTGCAGTCTGTTTATGCTCTCACATGGAAAGTTTTAAATTTGTATCAGTCTGAGTTATATGAAAAGGGGCCTTAGTTTACAATATTATGTGAGCTGAAATATAAAAGGAAACTGAATGTGGCTTTGAAGGGACGTAAGATCTAAACACTCATTAGCCATTCACTAATTTGAACTCTACATACTGACATAACATAATTATAGTTTAAATATGCAAGTAGTTTGAACCCCATTCAGAACTCTAAAACTTTTCTTTTAACATGGAAACATGTTGATCTAAGGCATGCTCCCAATGAATAACCATGTAGTCCACTGAGAATTGATACACCTGCATGCTTAAACACCCAAGTCAACAGCCAATTTACTGAAGCAAAATACCAAAGCAGTTGGGGAGTATATACAGTAGACAAATTGCCTTAGAAAGTGACTTGAATGTACAAAGATACTTAATGCACTTATTTTTTAATGTGAGACAGCAAGTTTATAAACATCTGTGTAGGATTATAGTTACACCAGTAAAGAAGTGTGAGTGTGCATGTGTGGTACTAGAAGCCTATCTGATTGGTCAAACAACTTGGTACTAGAATTATGTATGTTAGCTGAACACTTCATTGGTACACCTGGACATCTCAACAAAATGGGACAAGCATTTTTGAAAGCTTCTTTTTTACTGCAGGAGCAAGATTGAAGTTGTGTCCAGTATCAGAAATGCAAATCAGAAGTGAAACACAGTATACTGAAAATGGTTTTCAGCGAGTCTGTACAGTATTTTATCTTCCTTTGTCTTACGTTGTTTTATTTGTTAATTTAAGAATGAATATGGGAACAAATGTACAGAAGAATTTTTTTTAGCTCTGTGAACTTTTAATAGATGACTTTTTAACAAAAGGTTTTGTTTACAGGAAAATGCAAAGAAAAAATTTCAGGTGAAGGCAATTTTTTTAGTAGTTTTGTAAGAAAAATACATAATGTTGTTTGAGGTTCTGGTGAGAATGAAGTATGATATTGCAGTAACATATTTATTGAAAACATTTAACTGCCAAGAATTTGAGGGGAGGAAGCCCCCTAATGATTAGATTAATCTACTAGTGCTCACAAAAAATAGGAGTTGAAATGCCAGTTGACTATAATTTATAAATTGGTAGTTAGATTCACAGTTCTCCCAAGAGCTTTAAAAAGATTGAAAAAATGCAATGATTATCTTAAGTAAGACAACCAGAGGTTTGAGGGTTTTTGTATGTGTGTGTGTTTGATTTTTCTTTAAATTGTTCCCAGTGTCTACAGATCATTTCAAAGGGATAACATACAGATCAGTTCCCCTGTTTAAGAGAGTTTGGACTCTTAAGTCTCAGAAGCTTTACCACTATAGAAAATATTGTTAAATTTCAGTTTGCAGGCTTATACATCAGAATTTCAATAAAGTAAAGGCCTCTCAAAACTGAGATTTGTTTTGGACTGTACAGTTCACCTTTATGGTAGGCTTTGAGTTCTACTAGGTAGTGAATAAAAGACCTCATTTTATTTTCTTTATGTGTAATGTATTTTAAATGTTAACATTGTGAGTTTTATTTTTGTTTGGTAGGTGTATGTTTGCACTGCTAATTTTAAGGGGGTTTTAATACTACTTCAGATCCCTTTTAAATCGGGGCCCTTGTAGCCCATTTAATGCTGTGAATTACTGTTTGTCATATGTTGTGTGTGGGGTTTGTTTTAATATTTTTATTAGATATCATTAGCAATTCTGTTTTATTTATTGGTTTACCTTTTATAGATCCTTGAAAATAACTCAGAATGATTATGGTACAAAAGACAAAGGGAAATGTGTTGTGAAAACAAGTGGAATTTGCTGAGCTCATAATCATTTACTTAACATTTATTTTGTCTAGAAAGTGAATGGCAAAATAGTTATTCTACCACGGTTCTTTCTGATTTATCTACTCTCTCATGTAGGTAAGATTTCAGACAGTTTGGGTTGGAGGAGCAAATTTCTGATTCTCCCCAAAAACTGGAAGTAATTTGTTTCTCTACTTTGATAGAAATTCTAATTAACAATGAGCAAAATCAGAAACAAGCTTTAGCTCTCCAACTCCCCAAGTAAATATGTAACAGCTCAAATAATTGTTTTACTTAAAGTCCAGTTACAGCCAATCTTAAACTGTACTTCGATTTTTTGCTGCTACAGAATTTTTTTTAAGTCAGCTGGTTTGAATCAGCTGACATATTTCTTATGAAATATTCGTAATAATTGTTCCAGCTACTCTTCTAAATGACAACTAAGCCTGAGTGTTATTAACTTCCCAATTAGCTCCTCTTGCCCTTAATGCCTTTCCTGCCTGTGTAACTAATCTAATTGTGCTAGTCATAGTCATACACAATTAGTTTAGTAACAGTTATCAGAATGTACCATGTACATTAATGGTGAGCGCTGTTGATCAGCACAGATTTCTAGGAGCATGGTTTGATATTGATTACTCTAATTATAAAGATTCGATATCTGAGTGTAAAGAACACTCTACTTAAATGATGGTGTTACCCATGACAGCATCCCCAATCATGACCTTTATAGTAGTACTTAACTGCTGAATAAAATCCAATGAAGAATTAGCATTGGAGATCACATCCATTTCCAACCTTAATCAGATCCCATTGCATGCCTTCTCGAAGTCTCGTGGTGGCGCTGACTACATTGTACTTCTCCCTTTAATTCTGTCTCCCATTGAGTTCACTCTGGATTTTTTTTAATTACGTTACATACTGTGGTAAAAGCATCCAACTATGTATATGGATTTTTTAAAATTGTCTAGCTTATATGGTTTAGGAGACTTCCAGAACCCATTTATTAAGATTTAATAGTTTTGTCAATGGAATTTTCCACCCTTCCCACCACAAGAAATTCAGCTGCAAGGAACTATTACTGTGCATTTTTGAAGTTTCTGTCACATGCCTCTTTATTCATCTGTCACTGGAGGTTCTTGCTCAGTGATGACATTTTGAGAGAAATGGTAATTTTTTTGGTCTGGATTTATTAGAAAAGGGAAAACTATCATGTTTACACTTAAAAGAAACTGTAAACTTTCATCTTTTCACTTAATTGAACAAAAACACTAAAAACAACCTAACGACAAGCATTTCTTTGAATGCAATTATGTTATTCACCTGATTAAAAATGTTTGCTATTTTAAAAAAAAATCTGTTTGTTGTGACTTTACAAAAAAATCAAATAACCTAAATAAAAAGGCAGCATTAAAAAATATTGAAAAGAAAGGAAAAAAGGAAAAAAAAAAAAGCTTCTCTGCACTTAACTAGCTAGGCGCTCCAGATGTCAGGAGCTATCCATATAATTCATTCAAGACTGGGCTGTAATCACAACAGTAGAAGAGCAATTATGAAGTACAATATGCTTTCACATGTTTGCATGCAGCCATATATCTTCCAAACTATGGAAAGAAACAGTCTTGTTGCCAGCTGAGAAGCACCTCACACACTCCTCTCTCTTGTTCTGAATGGTGTTTGTGTCAGTCTGCAGCTGTGTATGGTAATATGTCTTATAATCCTGCATCACTTCTATTCTATCCAGTCATATCTAATGTAGAAAAATAGTTTCCAGTGAAAGTAAGATGTAGTGCTTTTATGATATTTGTGTGCAATATCCCCTCTTCCATTGAGGATATTTGATGTAAAGGAAACAAACTCAGTTCCACAATAAAATACAAAAGTGATGAAGTGGTGTTGGTATGTTTCTTGTCTTTGTGTTGTAAGTGTGAATTTATGCATTTGCCAGGCTTCCTGTTAGATTTTAAAGCCAAAATCTAACCAACTTAATCTATAATTGGTTCCATGTTACAGCTAGGGAAATTGAAGCAAAGGGAAGTAAAATCAATTGCCCAAGATCATTCCTAGGCCCTTGGCAGAGATGGGAATTGACCCAAGGTGTTTTACATCCCAGTCTAATGCCCAATCTACTAGCCCACACTAGAGCTATAAATTAGACTCCAATAGGCTAACCCTTTTTCTGGGGCTAGGGCGTGTTCACTTCCTAGTTTAATTCTAGGTTCTCTTAAGATCAACTTTCAACTTTGAACAGTGTTTCTCAAAGCAGGTCGCTTGCTTATTCTTAACCAACCCAACAGTTTATTTCACCCAGAAGCATATTAATGTATAGTTCATTACTCAAATGTAGACACAACTGATTGTGTATACTATATACACAATATAGGCTTGCAAACAGCTGACACAGACTACAGTTGAGACTCAGCAGTTCTATGAAGGAACAATGCATATTACCTAGATTTTTAAATTGCCTTTACTAATGATCATCAGTTCTTTAGTACTAACACTTTCATCACATGTCCATGGGTGCACTTATCTTTAAGGCACATTGAAGAGTGGTTACTGCTCTTTGACCAAACTGGTTCAAAAGGGACAAGTTTGGAATATTATAAGCAATTTCTTCAAGTTACGGTTTTCAAGCTTTCTGAAGCTATGTCTACACTTTTTCACTGTGCTTTTGCTGTGTGGACGCTCTTAAGTTTTTCTGGAAGATCTCTTCTGGAAAAGCTGCTTCCGAAAGAAGTAGTCTAGATGTACCCTTAGAGAAATTGGCTCAGATTTACAAAGGAGTCAGAATCTAACATATGGTTATTTGAGGCCTAATGAGAGAGTATAGGCCACTTGTCAGCAGCCTTCAGCATGTAGCCCTTTGGGATAATCCGCTGGTGAGCCGTGAGGCATTTTGTTTGCGATGACCATCTGCTGACATGGTGCCCCATAGGTTCCAGTGTCCATTTTTCAGCATTCTTGGACAACTGAAACTGCAGGAAGCGATGGCCAGCATGTCGCTACAACCTATGCCACTTCCACTGCTTTCATTGGCTACGTCTAGATTGGCATGATTTTCTGGAAATGCTTTTAACGGAAAAGTTTTCTGTTAAAAGCATTTTCGGAACAGAGCATCTAGATTGGCACGGACGCTTTTCCGCAAAAGCACTTTTTGCAGAAAAGAGTCCGTGCCAATCTAGATGCGCTTTTCCGCAAAAAAACCACGATCGCCATTTTCACGATTGGATCTTTTTTGTGGAAAACAAATCTGAGCTGTCTACACTGGCCCGTTTGCACGAAAGCTTTGCGCAAAAGGGACTTTTGCCTGAACGGGAGCAGAATAGTATTTCCGCAAGAAGCATTGATTTCTTACAGTAGGAAGTCAATGCTTTTGCGGAAATTTAAACGGCCAGTGTAGACAGCTGGCAAGTTTTTCCGGAAAAGCGGCTGATTTTCTGGAAAAACTGGCCAGTCTAGACACAGCCATTGAGTTGAGTGGAGTGGGGCATAGTAACTTGTTATTGGAAGGGTGTTCCATCACAGATGGAGTGGTAGGGAAGTAGATATAGTGGGATGAAACGAATGAAAACTGATTGCACATAAAAAAATGTGCCTGGTGGAGAGATCTATCAGACTGTGAAATTAAACTATCTGGGATAAGCCTTACTCTTAGGTGTCTATAATTTCACCACTAAGCTATAAAATACACAACTACAGTGTCTGTGGAATGACCTGGCTTGAGCACGGCAGCGTAAGAGCAAAATGAAAACAATACAAGGAAAGTCAAATATAAATCTTGAACTTGAACCACTTCTGTGACATGCTTATATGTTGTCAGACCTATGCAAGTTTCACATGAGTGAGGCTGCCGTTAACACATAGGCACTGAGGAGGATGCAGGCTCAGCCTCCGTTCCAAGTTTCACTGAAGTAAATCCAAAATTACAGCACTGATTTAAGTGGTATTACTCTGGATTTATATTGGTGTTACTGAGACTAACATTTGACCTCTAGGCTATGTCTACACTGGCAGTTTTTTGCACAAGAACACCTGTTCTTGTGCAAACTTGCCTACTGTCTACACTGCATGTGCATTCTTGCGCAAGTAAATTTACAGTATAGTGTTGTAAAACAGGGCTTCTTACATGAGTAATAAGCCCTCTTGCGCAAGGGTTCTTCCACCAGAGGGTAGTATAGACAGGCAACAGGAATTTCTTGTGCAAGAAGCCTCTATGGTTAAAATGACCATCAGAGCTTTCTTGCACAAGAGAGCATCTACACTGCCATGGATGCTCTTGCACAAAAGCACATTTCTTGCGCAAAAGCTCATGCCAGTGTAGATATGCTCTTGTGGAAGACATTTTGCACAAGAACTCTTCCACAAAATAGTTCTTGCACAAGCAGCTGCCAGTTTAGATGTACCCTGCGCATCACCAAGCAAAACACTATGGCTAAGTGAATTCATTTTTCCACCCTGCTGCAGACCTCATGTTGTGCTTTTATAGACTATAAAGCAGCTTTTACATTTTTACTGATGTTAACTAATATTTCACCTGGTTGTAAAGTATTTTTGAATGTCATTGGACTATAATAGCCTGGGGGTTTCATCTTCAGATGCATCCAGAATCTGTTGGGTGCAACTGAAATGGGAAAGCCATGTGCTTCTACACAAATGCTAGGAGTCTGACTAATAAGATGGGTGAACTAGAGTACCGCATATTAAAGGAGGAGATTGACATAATAGGCATCACTAAAACCTTGTAGAATGAGGAAAATCTGTGGGACAAAATCATACCGGGATATAAAATATATCGGAAGAATAGAGCAGGCTGAGTGGGTGGCAGAGTGGCACTATATGTGAAATATAATGTAGAATCAAATGAAATATTAAATGAATCAGAAGAACATAATTTGTTGGACAAAAGTCAACATGGTTTCTGTAAAGGGAAATCATGTCTTACTAATCTATTACAGTTCTTTGAAGGGGTTAACAAACATGCAGACAAGGGGGATCCAGTAGATATAGTATACTTAGATTTTTCAGAAAGCCTTTGACAAGGTCCCTCACCAAAGGCTCTTGTGTAAATTACATTGCCATGGGGTAATGGGAAGGTCCTTTCATGGACTAAGAACTGGTTAAAAGACAGGAAACAAAGGGTAGTAATAAATGGTAAATTTTCAGAATGGAGAGGGGTGTCCCCCAAGGGTCAGTCCTGGGACAAATCCTGTTCAACTTATTGATAAATGCTCTGAAGAAAGGGGTAAGCAGTGAGGTGGTAAAGTTTGCCAATGATACCAAACTGTTTAGGATAGTCAAGACAGAAACAGACTGTGAGGGACTCCAAAAAGATCTCACAAACTGAGTGATTGGGCAACAAAATGGCAAATGAAATTTAATGTTAAATAGTGTAAAGTAATGCACATCGGGAAAAATAACCCCAACTATACGTACAGTGTGATGGGGGCTAATTTGGCTATGACAAATCAGGAAAGAGATCTTGGAGTTATCGTGGATAGTTCTCTGAAAATTTCCACACAGTGTGCAGCAGCGGTCAAAGAGGCAAATAGGATGCTAGGAATTATTAAGAAAGGGATAGAAAATAAGACCCAGAATATCTTTCTGCCCCTGTATAAAACTATGGTAAGCCCACATCTTGAATATTGTGTACAGATGTGGTCTCCTCACCTCAAAAAAGATATTTTGGCCTTGGAAAGGGTTCAGAAAAGGGCAACTAAAATGATTAGGGGTTTGGAATGGGTCCTATATGAAGAGAGGTTAAAATGTCTACGACTTTTCAGTTTAGGAAAGAAGAGACTGAGGGGGGATATGATAGAGGTCTATAAAATCACAAGTGGTGTGGAGAGGGCGAATAAATAAAAGTTATTTATTAGTTCCATAATAGAACTAGAGGACACCAAATGAAGTTAATGGGTAAAGGTTTAAAACTAATAAAAGAAAGTTCTTCTTCACACAGCGTGTAGTCAACCTGTGGAACTCCTTGCCAGAGGAGGCTGTGAAGGCTAGGACTATAACAGAGTTTAAAGAGAACTAGATAATTTCATGGAGGTTAGGTCCATAAAAGGCTATTAGCCAGGTGGTAGAAATGGTGTCCCTGGCCTCTGTCAGAGGCTTGAGAAGGATGGCAGGAGACAAATCACTTGATCATTGTCTTCGGTCCATCCTCTCTGGGGCACCTGGTGCTGGCCACTGTCGGCAGACAGGCTACTGGGCTAGATAGACCTTTCGTCTGACCCAGTATGGCCGTTCTTATGTTCTTATGTGTGGCGTCGCAATACTTCAGCCAGCCTGGGCCGTTGACTACCCTAGTACAGAGTTGACCTGCTCCAATCTATGGCTAGTTGTCTATGCCTTATACGGGGGTGGAGGGGAGGATGATAAATAAGAGTACCATAAGTGCTCACCTAGGGAATGTACTACATTGAAGATTATGGGGCAGGAGGTGAGGGAGGCAACATGGCAGTCCCTGTGCATTCTAGGCCAGCTAGAGACTACTCAGGTTAAGTGTTTCCTGAGGTTTTAAAATTTCAAATCAGTATAATAGTTTAGCTATAGGGATAAGGAGCCAATTTTGTTCTGTTACCACACCGTACGCACTCCTAAGGTAAGTCAGTGGTATGCCAAGCATAAGCCTGCTGAGAATAGCTTGGCTGCTGATTCACAAACATGGCAAGAAACAAGGCAAAGTTGTACCGTGATGATTGTCCCTAAATGACATGGGAAACATTTTAAAGAGTCATTGGTAAGCCTGGTTACTTTGTTGGCTTTCCGCTCTAGCTCAGCAATCAACTAAAGAAAGAGAGGCGCGACCAGGAACAGCTAACAGGAGAGTTTGGAGAGGGAGTTCTCCAGGTAAAAGAGGAGTAAAAACGGGACCCTTGTGGTATGTGGCTGTCTGGAGTGTGTGTTTGTGTGTGGGGGAGTTATTTGCAGTGTGCTGAGCTTGTGTTTGTCTTTTTGGTTTGTTTGTTTGTTTGAAGGAACTTCTAAAAGGTTTGAAATCTAGAAACCTCTGTTAATTGGCTGAGCCTCAGTCAGGGGGAGGGGCTACCAGAGCTATATAAGCCTGTGACTTAGCAACCAGGAACAGCTAACAGGAGAGTTTGGAGAGGGAGTTCTCCAGGTAAAAGAGGAGTAAAAATGGGACCATTGTGGTAAGTGGCTGTCTGGAGTGTGTGTTTGTGTGTGGGGGAGTTATTTGCAGTGTGCTGAGCTTGTGTTTGTTTGTTTGAAGGAGCTTCTAAAAGGTTTGAAATCTAGAAGCCTCTGTTAATTGGCTGAGCCTCAGTCAGGGGGAGGGGCTACCGGAGCTATATAAGCCTGTGACTCAGCGACCAGGAACAGCTAACAGGAGAGTTTGGAGAGGGAGTTCTCCAGGTAAAAGAGGAGTAAAAACGGGACCCTTGTGGTATGTGGCTGTCTGGAGTGTGTGTTTGTGTGTGGGGGAGTTATTTGCAGTGTGCTGAGCTTGTGTGTGTGTGTTTGTTTGTTTGAAGGAGCTTCTAAAAGGTTTGAAATCTAGAAGCCTCTGTTAATTGGCTGAGCCTCAGTCAGGGGGAGGGGCTACCAGAGCTATATAAGCCTGTGACTCAGCGACCAGGAACAGCTAACAGGAGAGTTTGGAGAGGGAGGTTAGAGGGCACTAATGACTTCTGACCTTCTTTAAAACATAACTCTTAGAATAATCTATACTCCAGAGGTTTAAAAAGAATCCCGGTTTATACTTAAACTTATTCATTAGAAAAATAGAGATAGCCCAGCAGCAGAGAGGGGGTTATCCTGTTTATTGTGTCGAGTGTAACATGTATGATAACCTGCTCTGTGGGCAAGTGGCGTATGTGTGCACCTGTTGCAAGGAGCTCCTGACCCTCAGAGACTGAGTTCGGGCTTTGGAGGCCAGGGTGGCTGAACTGGAGGAGCTAAGGGAGTTAGAGAGCTATGTTGATGAGACTTTCCAGGACACTGTAGTACTGTCCCACCTCCAGTCTGAGTGCCCCAGTGCTCTTAAGGAGGATGAAAGTCTCAAGGGAACAGAGCATTCAATGGGAGCAGAGGGAAGCCATCCCGTAGTTGGGACTGTGGTTGTTGGTAAGAATCATCTTGAGGTTAGGTGGTTGTCTATAGGAGACTATGGGTCTGTCTCCCAGAGCCTCTTGGAGTTTGGTATCCTGTTCCAGTATAGGCTGTAGTTTATTAATAATGTGTTGGACAGGTTTAAGTTGGGGGTTGTAGGTGATGACAAGTGGTGTTCTATTGTTGGTTTTCTTGGGTCTGTCTTGAAGTAGATGGTTTCTAGGTATTCGTCTGGCTTTCAATTTGCTTTTTTATTTCTCCGGGTGGGTAGTTGAGATTTATAAATGCTTGGTAGAGATCCTGAAGCTTTTGGTCTCTGTCAGTGAGATTAGAGCAGATGTGGTTGTATCAAAGGGCTTGGCTATAGACGATGGATCGTATGGTGTGTGTTGGATGGGAGCTGGAAGCATGTAGGTAACTGTATGGCCCAGACTGCTTTCCTAAAGGCACTAGAGCTCACTGAGTTCTGTGGGACTCCACAGGGTGCAATGGATGTGTGGCAACTAAGTATACAGAGCCACAGGCTATGCCTCCAGGCAGGGAACAGCTGCTCGCACATGCATTAGCATATTTACCAAATAGGCCAGCAAAGTTAAAGTTCTAATGAAAATTAGAACTGTCTCTCTCCCTCTCCTCCCCCCATCCATGGGCAGGTCCAAATGTTATTTGTGTCCAGGGCCCAAGCAAAACCTTAATCTGGCTCAGGTGACAAGGTTAGCTAAGTGATAGAGATGCAGCTGTGTTAGTTCTGTTTTTTGTTTCAGCTAGGCCAGACTATGCAGCACTTTAAAGACTATCAAGATGGTTTATTAGGTGATGAGCTTTCGTGGGCCAGACTCACTTCCTCAGATCAAGTTAGCTGAGTGTGTCTCTCAGAAAGGAATGTTAGCTCCATTTTGTGTTGCGGGTTAAGGCAGCAGGAGCAGGAAGAGCTGAATTGCGCTTAGGAGCAAATGAAAGCTTTGCTGGAGTGTTGGCCAGGCCTGCGAGCTGAAGTGCTGTCTCTGCACACTGGCTCTGAACTGTGAGTTCACTCCCTGACAGTTGTGGCTAATAAATGCAAGGGCAGGGACTGTTGCTGGAGCTAATTATTAGTATCTCCCTTCTGGCACAAAAACTGCTAGTAGCCTTTAAAGACACATTTGTTAGATTCTTGCTCAAGAGCCCTGCTCTTGACACTGCCAATCTCTCTAGCTATCACTCTGTTGTCAGCACTGACCATCATGGCTTGTTCCCCTTTCACTCTGGGTCTGAAATATTATTGAGAAGGATGCAGGGAATTTGTGCAGCTAAGGCCGGGAATTCTTGGGGTGCCTTAGCCAGAGCCTGTTAGATTTGAGGCCTGGGTGTCAGGTGTACAAATTTGTGATCCCAGAAATGGATAAAGATCAGTAGCTACAGGGAGTCGTTTAGATCTCTTAGGTTGCCTTCAATACCATTGGCCATGAAATGTTGTTGACTGACCTTAAACCCTGGCAGGGATATACGGAATCAGTTTTTTCCTTTCTAAGTGATCCCAGAAAATAGTTGTTCTTCTTCGAGTGATTGCTCATGTGCATTCCAATTAGGTGTGTGCACGCAGCGTGCACGTGTCGTCGGAAGCTTTTCCCTCGGCAGTACCCTTAGAGCCAGCAGGGAGCCCCCTGGAGTGGCGCCGGTATATTGGCCCATATATACTGCTGCTGGCCCCCTCACCCACTCAGTTCCTTCTTACCGCCGTGACGGTCGTTGGAACAACCCTCAGCACTTTTAGCGATAGTTCTCTTCAGTATTGTTTCTGTGTCTTCTGTTAGCTAAGTACCTGCAGTTAAGTTAAAGACTCTTTTGTTGTTCTTTGTTGTTTTCATTGCTGTTTCCCGCTGCACCCAGCCTGCAAGGCTTTAAGTCCTGCAAAAAAAAGTGCCACAAGCCTATGCCCCGAGGTGACCCTCATTCCTACTTGCAAGTAGGAATAAGAGATCCTCCGGAAAAGGGCTTTATTCCGGAGGATCGCGCCAGTCTAGACGCTCTTTTCTGGCTTTTCCCCAAGCCGGAAAAAAAGCGGTGGCCATGTTTATTTAAATCCCGCGGGGGATATTTAAATCCCCCGCGGATTTCCCTATTCTGACTTGCCTGCTTTGCATGCCTCTTCCGGAGAAGGGGCCAGTCTAGACGTAGCCCTTGTGTTTAAAGTGGTTGGGAGAGATGCACCTTGCTGAAGCTGCAAAATCTGCAAGGCGTTCAAGCTGCGAACGAAACGCACGAGAGAGTCGCATCTTAAGATCATCCTTATGGAGGTAGCTCTCTAGCCGGTACCGGTGCCAAAGTCGGCACTGGGTCCTCAAAGTGCACCGTGCCTCACCGGCACCACAGAGACCTCGACACAGGTCTCAGTCTCCGGCACCACAGAAGAGGAGGAGGCCTAACAGGGGATGGTCCCTTGCTAGGCATGCGCCCTCTGTGTGCCCTTCAGTGGGGCACACGGCACCGGCAAGTCCAGAGCCCAGACCTTCCAGGTCGGGTGGACCTTCCTCCCAGGGTAGGGAACCGAGCCCCTTGGAGGACTTTCCTGAACCCTCCACACAGGAAGCCTTAGAAACAGCAAAGGTGCTCATAGACTCTTCCCCCTCACCACCCCCTACTCCAACGCCTTTCAGGCAACCCAGGACATCCTGGCACCGGGTATCGAAATAACCCAAGACCATGGCACCGGAGGCCTGGACCCACCACCCTCCCCTCCCAGTTCCACCAGCACGACCCGCGGCACCAACCAGCGGCGCATCCCTACCCGCGGTGCCCCATCAGGACACAGCACTGGATGCACCGCGGTATCATACCCCGGCACCGGCTCACACCGTTCCAGCACCTACCTCTACACCGGATGTCCGCACCACTATGCCGCCGCCTTGGCACCATGGGAAGCCGGAATCTACGGCCAGGTACGTAGCTGTGCCGCAAGTGTCTGCGTCGGCTCTTCCCTGGTCCGCCTCGGACTACATGTCTGACTCCGAGGTGGAATCCACCTGGTCTTCTCAGGGCTCCCGGTCCCAGTCGTGACACCGCTCCCATTTGCGGCACCGCTCCCTGCACCATAGTCTGCCTCGTCCATACCAGCAGCAATGGACACGACCAGTCCCGATACTGGTGCTCCAGCAATCGTGGCCTCCTCAACCTCTGGCCCAGTGGCCATTTTGGACTCCTTGGGCATATCACCAAGCCCAGGGAAATCCACCTTCCAGGTCGGCTTCGGTCGCATCTGGTCCTCGGGCCCCTCCTTCGGCGACCCCACTGGTCATATCGCCAACCTCTGGCCAGTCACTGTCCCCCAGCCCAGAAGTCTCCTGGTCCTTTGGGGAGTGCGGCTCTGGTGAGCCAACCTCCCCCACACTCGTCCGCTGGCACACAGCAGGATCAGCACTTTCGGGGGTATCTGTTGGGGAATTCCAAAAGGGATCATCGTCCTCCTCCCCGATGAGACTCTGGGAGACCCTGGACCATCCATGGCCTCTATGGACACCAGGGCCCACCAGGACCCCCTCTGACGTCTGGCCCAAAGTTTGGGAGTCCAGACGGATAGGGTGTCCTATGACTTGGATCCCGCGGTGGACATCCTTCACATGGACTCCCTCTTGTCCCGGTGTGCGTTTAACACCTGTACCTCGATGGACAAATTCACGGACCTACTCCCCGAGAGTCCTGTGCAGAATTCAAAGCTCTCCACGAGGAGGGGAGAATGATTTCTAGGGTGGCTCTCCAGACGGCTCTAGATGTGGTGGATGCTGCTGCCCGAGTAATGGCCTCTGTGGTGGTCTTACACCACAGTTCCTGGCTACAGGGTTCTGGGGTTCCTCTAGAGTTCCAGAACACCATACAAAACCTCCCTTTTGAAGGCCCCTCTCTTTTCTGAACAAACTAATCAGAGGCTCCATGGCCTGAAAGACACCCGTGCTACCCTAAAATCATTGGGCATGCACACCCCGGCTACCCTGAGGCGCCCTTTCCCCATTAGGAATGTTCCTAGAGCAACTCCCCAGGGTCCCTGTACTGACTTCTCCCGCCATAGAAGCAGAAGTGGTAACAGCAGGAACAACAGGCATCGCCCGTGCCCAACCCCTGATCACAACCAGGGGCCCCCAACAAACCCTTTGGTACCCATCAGGGGTTTTGACGGGACCTATGAGGGCAACCTTCCAGTCTCCCTATTTCTCTTCCGGGACCGTTTATCCCACTTTATCCCAGCCTGGCGGTTGGTCACTTTGGACTGCTGGGTGCTTGAGATAGTGGAAAGGGGTTATGTAATCCCTTTCCACTCTTCTCCCCTTTCTAGCCCCCTACTCCGTCCCTTTTCAGGGACCCATCTTATGAGCCTCTGCTTAAAGAGGAGGTCCAACACCTCCTTACAATGGGGTGGCAGAACACGTTCCCCCCGAGTTTCGGGGGAGAGGGGGTCCTATTCCCGCTACTTTTTGGTCCCAAAATCCAAAAGGGGCCTGCGTCCTATCCTGGACCTAAGAGCCCTCAACTCCTTCATTGCCAAAGCAAAGTTCAAAATGGTAACATTGGCGTCCATAATTCCCTCACTAGCCCCCGGAGACTGGTACTCTGCCCTCGACTTAAAAGACGCTTACTTTCACATTTCCATTGCCCCCCACCACCACAAATTCCTTAGATTTACTGTGGGCCCGGACCACTACCAATTCATGGCCCCCCTGTTTGGTATTTCCACGGCCCCTTGGGTTTTTGCCAAGTGTGTGGCGGTGGCAGCCGCTGCACTCAGAAAAAGGGGTATCCAGGTGTTCCCCCATCTAGACAACTGGCTACTGAGGGGGAGTTCTGAGTCTCAGGTGTGAATGCACATCACCGTAGTGCGTGCATTCTTTGACGATCTAGATCTTTCGTTAAACCTAGTAAAGTCATCCCTAATGCCCACACTGATAACAGAGTTTGTGGGAGCCACCCTGGACTCTACCTCAGCGACAGCCTCCCTACCCAAGTCCCGGTTTCTCGCAATACAGGCAGCAGTCAGGAAGCTCCAGAACTTTCTAGTGACCACCGCCTGGACTTGCAGGTGCCTCCTGGGTCTCATGGCTGCCTGCACTTATGTAGGGCAACACGCCAGGCTACACATGTGCCCACTACAGATGTGGCTATGGTGAGCCCACAACTTGGTCGTCCGTTCATGGGACAGAGTGGTGACAGTCCCGCTTCCGTCCTCCTCGCGCTGAACTGGTGGACCAACCAGGCAGAGGTCTCCGTGGGGGTACCATTTTCCAGGCTGGTACCATCCACCCGACTCGTCACAGACATGTCAGACACTGGCTGGGGAGCCCACCTGGGAGACCTTCACACGCAAGGTATGTGGTCTGTGGATGAGATATGCCTGCATATCAACATCAGGGAGCTCCAGGCAGTCTGACTGGCTTGTGCGGTTTTCCTTCCCCACCTCAGGGACAAGTCTGTTCTCATTCTATCGGACAACACAACAGCGGTGGCGTACATAAACAAGCAAGGCGGGGCCCGTTCCCCTCACCTATGCTTGGAGGCGATTCACCTGTGGGAACTTTGCATTGGGGCAGATATCCACCTGACGGCCTTGTACCTCCCGGGCTCCCAAAACGTCCTAGCGGACAAACTGAGCAGTTGATTTGCAGGACACACATGGCTCTGAGGTGGGATGTAGCCCAATCTATCTTTTGTGCATGGGGGGTCTCCCCATCTGGACCTCTTTGCCACAGGGCAGAACAGGAAGTGCCACCGATTCTGTTCCCTCATGGGACAGGGCTCACTGGGAGATGCCCTCCTTCTCCCCGGGCCGCAGGGCCTACAATATGCCTTCCCACCATTCCCGCTAATCCACAAGGTCCTACTCAGGGTTCGGGAGTTCAAGGTGTTCCTGATTTTAATCACCCCGGCCTGGCCCAGGCAGCACTGGTTCTCAACCATCCTCAAGCTGTGATGAGAGAGACCCAGGACCCTCCTGCTGCTCCCAGACCAGATTACTCAGGACTCGGGCAGGCTCCGCCACCCAGACCTGCACTCGCTGCATTTGACTGCGTGGAAGCTCCGTGGCTAATGGCCGAGGAACTTCAGTGCTCAGAATGGGTCCAGGAAGTCCTATGGGTAGCAGGAAGCCCTCCATTAGGACCACATACCTGGCTAAGTTGAAACAGTTCTGTATCTGGGCTGCCCAGAAGGGGGTACACCAAAGGCAGGCTGCAATCCCCTTGATCCTGGATTACCTGTTAGACCTCAGGCTCCAGAACCTCTCTTCCTCCTCCATCAAGGTTCACTTGGCGGCCATTTCGGCCTTCCATCCAGGGGAAGGAGCAAAAACTGTTTGGTAACCCAATGGTCAACAGGTTTCTGAAAGGGTTGGACAGGCTCTACCCACATGTCCGCCAGCCTGTCCCCCAGTGGGACTTAAACCTGGTCCTTTCCAAACTTATGGGACCCCTGTTCGAACCTGTAGCAACGTGTTCCATCCTATACCTGTCTTATAAGGTGTCTGTCCTGGTGGCACACACATGCCAGACGTGTATCCAAACTCAGGGTGCTCACTTCGGATCCCCTGTACACTGTGTTTTTCAAAGAGAAGGTCAGGCTCTGCCCCCATCCAGCTTTTCTGCCCAAGGTGGTGTCTTCTTTCCACACCTCCCAGGATATTTTCCATGCCTGTATTTTACCCCAAGCCGCACACGTCTGGGAAAGAACAGGCTTTACACACTCTAGGTGTTAGCTTTTTACTTAGACAGAACAAAACCATTCAGAAAGTCCCCGCAACTCTTCGTGGCCATAGCCGAACGGACAAGGGGTCAGCCCGTGTCCTCCCAGAAGATCTCCTCCTGGGTAACCACTTGTATCAAGGAGTGCTATGCCTTAGCGGGGGTACCAGCCCCACCCTTAGAGCGCACTCCACGAGAGCTGTGGCCGCCTCCACCTCTTTCGTGGCACAGGTTCCCACCCTGGACCTCTGCAGAGCTGTGACATGGTCCTCTGTCCATACCTTTGCCAATCACTATGCGCTAACGCATCAAGCCAGGGAAGACACTGCCCCGGGCAGGGAGGTCCTCTACTCCTCTGTAGCTTCAATAACTGACCCTCCTCCATAGGTTCTGCTTTGGAGTCACCTAATTGGAATGCACATGAGCAATCACTCGAAGAAAGAATGGTTACTTACCTCGTAACTGATTCTTCGAGATGTGTTGCTCACATCCATTCCAAATCCCCGTTCGCAGCTCTTTCTCTGGTGTATTCCGGTAAGAAGGAACTGAGTGGGTGAGGGGGCCAGCAGGGGTATATATGGGCCGATATACCGGTGCCACTCCAGAGAGCTCCCCGCTGGTCCTAAGGATACTGCTGAGGGAAAAAATTCTAACAATGTGTTCATGCTGCGTGCACACACCTAATTGGAATGGACATTAGCAACCCAGCTTGAAGAACCACAGTTACGAGGTAAGTAACCATTCTTTTTGAGCAATGGCTTGTCACTCCTGGGCTCTTCCTTCTGTGGAGATTTTTAGTTAGCAGCAGCTGTGACACTGAGCTTTAAATCTGCACCTCTTCTGAACCAGGTAGACTGGCTGCAATTTCAGAGCAGGTGAGGTGATGAGGACAGTTACCTGGCTGAGGATCTGTGTTGAGAAGACCGAACTGTTTGCGGTTCAGAAACAGGGTTTATATCAACCCAACCTTCACTCCCCAGTGTGGGAATGTTCTCACAGATTTTATCTAGGCTCACAGCCTCACAGAGAGGGGGCTTCTTGAATCCCCTTGCAGGCAGATATCCAGGTAGGGGCACTTGCCAAAAGCACCTTTCATTTCTTGTGCTTCCGAAGGCAGCAGCATTTTCTTTCAGGTACAGAACCCTGCCTTTGTCACCATGAGCTTGGATTACTGCAGTGTATGTTATATAGCAATACAGGACCATAATTTAAGCCTATTCAGAAATCACAGTTGGTGCAGAAAGTGACTGATGCTTATTAAGTATCCTGGAGTGTTCATATTACACCTGTGCTAAATAATCTGCACTGGGCACCAGTTGATTTCCAGGTGATGTATAATATGCTCGTTTTACTATAGAAAGTTCTGGAAGGTTTGGGCCCTGCTTACCTTTTCGATTGCTGCTCCCATGGGTTGTTTCATGGCAGGGCACTAGAGCAGCTAGAGGGCCCCACACCAGGCATACGCAGTGAAGGGTCCTCAGTGCAGGCAATCACTTACCTCCCTTAGTCCTCCACAACCAGTTCTGATTATTTTCAAGGACACAGTGCCTTGAGCCTTGGGACTGGCCAAGCTACAGTCAGGGCAGGACCCATCCATAGGTCAGAGCTGCCTGAAGCTAGGTCTAACTTGTATTGGATGATAAACACCACAAGAGCTTTTACCAATGTTTCCTCTTGCCCTTATTTCCTCTCCCCTGCTACACTGAGGATTGTGTGACACCCAGCAGATCCTCATTTTGGCTAGTGAAGCCAGCTTTAGGGCCCATTTGTACTGCCAGAAAGGCCCAAAGAGGCTGTGGAAGATGGTGAAGGTCCAGGTATGAGTATGAGTTAAGGATGGGGTATTTTGTCGCAGTAAGTTACAGTCTAAGAGGAGGCTCTTTCTCAGCTCTCTGTGTGGAGCATTGAGCTCATACATTTCTGGTTACCAGATGTATGTTTACTTATTTAAAGTAACACATAAGCCTATTAAAATATGATTAGTAAGTTCCATGATGTTGAACAATATTTAACTCAGCTGCAAGGAAACAGATATATAATTTTTCTCTTGTGAATAATCGATCTTGCCCTTTAGTGTTAGGGTGAAAATGATCTGTCAGTAAACAGGGTAGGGCGAGCAACAGATTTGCTTACCTAATAGCTCAAGTATTTGGTGTCTGCCATGAATTTGAATTAGTGATCTGTTTCAAATTAAAAAGAACTAACTTTAACCCGCAGAATGCTGGTGTTTTCCAAACACTAGCCAGCTGAATGTGGCAATACCTCTACATGTACAGAAACTTATCACAGTTCTGCTTGTGAAGTGGGTGACTGCACATGGTGATGCTATCTGGCCCCCTTTTTGCATGTGTGATTCAGAGGCTGTGCATGCAAATACAACTCTAGTATTATGATGTTTGCTATATACTGGGGCTATGTCTAGACTGCAGTCTTCTTTCGGAAGCTTTTCTGGAAGAGATCTTCCGGAAAATCTTCTTTCGAAAGAGAACGTCTGTACAACAAAAGCGCAACGAAAAAGTGATCTGCTTTTTCGAAAGACAGCGTCCACAGTTATTGGATGCCAAAAAAAATACCAGGGGGAGCGGAGCTGGCTGGGAGGGAACTGGCCACCAGGGGGAAGGGGAAGGGACCAGCTGGCGAGAAACGAGACTGGCCCGGGTGCACGCAGATCCTGAGGTGCTGCCCGTCCCATGCACAGTCCTGGCAGGGCACATGGGCGAGTCTGGCCCAGGGGATTCCATCCCACTGGTGTCTAACAGGCAGGCAGTACACAACTACGTACTAATACTCATGATAATAATAAAAACTTAATTAGAAAATACTGGAATTTATATGTCCAGTATGTTCTCAATTTGTTTCCCAGACAGAAAGCTAATACCAGACTGTACGATTCAAAACTGGACACCTGGCAACGCTGGGCCCTAATGCACCAGGGCCCCCAACCTGGAACTTCCTATTTCTAAGAAGGCAATTCCAGCCCTGCCACAAAAGAGGGCGGTTCTCTGGCAGTAGGTGCTTAGCTATTAGGGTATGTCTACACTACAAAGTTAATTCGAACTAACAGATGTTAGTTCGAATTAACTTTGATAGGCGCTACACTAGCGCTCCGCTAGTTCGAACTAGGTAAACCTCATTCCACAAGGACTAAGCCTAGTTCGAACTTACTAGTTCGAATTAAGGGGTGTGTAGCCCCTTAATTGGAACTAGTGGGAGGCTAGATCTCCCCAGCTTTCCCTGGTGGCCACTCTGGCCAACACCAAGGAAACTCTATTGCCCCCCTCCCGGCCCTGGACCCCTTAAAGGGGCACGGGCTGGCTACGGTGCCCATGCCAGGTGCAAGCCTGCCAGCACCCAGCCAGCAGACCCTACACCTGGCACGGATCGAGCCAGCCACCCGATGCCCCCCAGCCCTCCCCCTCTTCCCGGGACCAGGCTGGCGGCTCCCGGGAGCTTGCCCGGGACCGCAAGAGGTGGGCACCCGCCTGGTCCAGTGCAGACATCGTGGACCTTGTCCACGACCTCCGCACTAGGCACAGGAAAGTGGCCATCTAGGGCAGGAGAGCTGCCAGCCTGGCCACCCAGGAGCAGGTCTGCATGAAAATCAAGGTGGTCCACTGAGACCCCCGACCCTGAGCTTAGAATGGCCGTACCGGGTTAGGCCAAAGGTCCATCTAGCCCAGTAGCCTGTCTGCCGACAGCGGCCAAACCTAGGGACCCTGGAGGGGATGGACCAAAGACAGTGACCAAGCCATTTGTCTTGTGCCATCCCTCTCTAGCCTTCCACAAACTTTGGGCAGGGACACCACTCCTACCCCCTGGCTAATACCATTCCATGGACCCAACCTCCATGAATTGATCTCACTTCTCTTTAAACTCTGTTCTAGTTGTAGCCTTCACAGCCTCCTGCAGCAAGGAGTTCCACAGGTTGACTATTTGCTTTGTGAAGAATAACTTTTTGTTATTAGTTTGAAGCCTGCTACCCATTCATTTCCTTTGGTGTCCTCTAGCCCTTCTATTATGGGAACTTATGAAGAACTTTTCTGTATGCACCCTCTCTACCCCACTTGTGCTTTTATAGACCTCTATCATATCCCACCTCCATCTCCTCTTTTCTAAGCTGAAAAGTCCCAGTCTCTTTAGCCTCTCTTCATATGGGACCTGTTCCAAACCGCTCATCATTGTAGTTGCCCTCCCCTCTCCCACCCTCTCTCTTCCCCTCTCCCACCTCCTTTTCCCAGTCTCCCCCAGTTTTGTTCAATAAAGAGAGATTCTATTTTTGAACACAATTGTCCTTTATTTTGTACATCAGGAAGGGGGGGCTAGCCATGATTCCTCCAGCCCTAATCTTCTTCTTCTCTATGCCCACAACATGGCACACTACCTGCTTTTTGACCCTCTCAAAGACTGGCACCTGTGTGAAGAGCAGATGATATAAGCAGTGTAGGGCCAGGGAAGAACTGGGACTAAAAGGGGACAGCGGTGCCCAGAAACTGAGGGGAAGCAGGCATGCGCAGCATGAGGCTCTCTGCTACCTTTTCTGGTGTGGCTGGGAGCACCACTTCACTGATCCTAGAAAGGTGAAAGGGGGCTACTGGAAGTTTATTTATTGATTTATAAAGCACGAGGCTTGGTACCTTTACAAATAGTAAACAAACAGGTTAAGATTTTTAAAATAAGGTGTCTCAATTTAAGCTCCCAAGTTGAGAGTTGTTCATTTTTTCTAAACAAGAATTCTGAGTGATTAATATATTAATCCTGATGGTTCTCAGGTTTAAAATAGACATAGAGATTCCTTTCTCCTATGGAAATGATCCAGATGCACCTTAAATAAAAATAAAGCACAGGAAAGAAAAGACCGGACATGCCTATAGATGTTTCAGATTTTTTTTCTTTTTCTTTTCAAACTTGTTCCAATGTCAATGTCCTGTACCCAATTACAAACTGCTTTTTGCTTCATTTTGTTTCCTTCTTTGTCTTAAGCCATCTTTCTCTCTCTTGCTCATTCTCCTGATACACTGCACATGTACTCCAAAAAAATGCAAAACACATGCAAACAATGAGTTAGTTTAATTTGCATACAGTAAATGTCACATTTACAGCAGGTTTGCACTTCAGTATTAAAAATGGTGTGTGCTTAAGTTTATTACCAGAAAAATTCGTAGCATAACAGCAGTCTCTGAGTTGCAATACTAAGTAGATGCTTTAGCTAATTTCCTAGCTTCTTGCTCCTGCTTAGCCTTCTTGCGCATCTCTTTTTCTCTCTCCATCAGAAGGGCTTGCTCCTGCTCCCATTCTTTTAGCTTCTGCTCATGTTTTGCAATGTCTTCTACTTCACATGCAGGCAGTTTTTCCTTGACAAGCTGGGTGGTCAGGGTCAACAGGCTTTCAGATTCAACTTTGTCAAGCGAATGCAGTTTAGAATACAGATTCTGTCATTAAAAAAGGGTTTAAAAAATCCAGTCAGACACAAAATGTCCACATGATTTCCTGAAAAAAATGACTGTTTTTATTTAACTGTTGATTGTGCCATGCTTAGGGTACAATTTAACTTATACGTTTATCTTCGCAAAGTGATTTCGCTATATTAACTGTCCGTTTTTGCCATTCTTCCGAAACACACAACTTCTAAATTAGCTTTCATTTGGCATTAAACAAGCTCAGATAATCAATTTTTAATTCCAGTAAATACTGGAGTTGACCTAACTCGTAAAACTAAAGCGAAATACCATAAATACAAATCTTAAATATCAAATGATAGATGACCGGTCCACTAAGACAAATGTAAACTGAAACACCTGACTGGTGTTTTTAAGCCAAGGCTGATGTAAGAATTTGCCTTGGATTGCCTCTATTAGCATCTCTTTCAACAGATGCAAATCATTTAAATAGTCTCTTAATAATGGCATACAAAATTGCTCCCATGAGTCCTTGCAGCCATTGTGAAACATTACATTTCACTACAGATGTTTGCCAACTAATGTGATCTGAAGCTCAGCTATTCTTGCAATAGTTCTTGCCTTAGCACTGTTAATTCAGAGATGGACTCTACGCTTGCTTACACCAGTGGAGTTAACAGCAGAACTTGGTGAGGAAGCCAGGTAGTATTTTTTTCTTGAGCTTTCTCATATATTGACTGTACAGTATTTCTTGCGGCGTACCCAAGAGAAGCACAAAAATATTCATTTGCTTAAGTGCTTCAAGATTTAGATAATTCAGAGGGGTCATTTATGGCTTTCTGGAAGCTTAAGGAACAGTGTGATACTGCATCATTAAAGCAGAAAATGTCATTGTCAGTGCAGCCTTCCAGAGAATAGGGGAGGGAGGCTTTCTGGAGAAGGAAGATGACATGGCATCAAGCAGCTAAAAAATAATGAAGTAAATGTTCGCCCTTTGCTCTTCCTTCAGAAAGGATCCCATTTTCTCATGCTGTAGGAAAATAAGTACAATTTTAATATCTATTTCATGGAGTTGAACCTCTATTAGGAAATTCATGAAATAGTTGTGTACCCTGAAGAGGAGACACTGTTTCTGCGATGCCCCCTTGCACAAAGGCTGGAGGAGGTGGAGGCTGGGGTGTGAATATGGGTGGGTGTGTTTCACTCCCAAACAAGAAGGCAGATAAGAGCACCTAGGCAGCTGAGCTAAGGCGCCTGTTGCATGCTGAAGGCAACTTCCCAAGCAGTACTGTGTGCTACACTGTTTGCAGACCCACTGACCACATTCCTCCTCCTCTCTCTGCTCAAATATCTTTCCCCCCTCACTTCCTGCAGGGAAAGTTGCCATGGAGCTCAGCTCTGAAGTGCACAGAAGATTGCAGTGTTCCTTTAGCAGCCTCTGCTCTTCCTAGACTGCCTGACCGCAAGGGATGCTGGGGGTGGGGGAGCAGGCGGGGTTGAACACTACATACTGGACTGATGGAAGGTTTTACTAATCAGTTGAGCTAGTGGCTTCAGTAAAACTCTAATATGACAAAAGATCAACAATTGCTTGGAAGTCACCAGACTATGCAAATACATGATCACATCTGAACATATGGGGCTCTTGTTTGTAATATTGTTAGTAAATATAACTGGAATGTCAGTGAGAAATGTGATGAGTTTGTACATATCTGGTTGTGGGGGATGGCATTCCTGATAGCTACTTCCATGCTGCCAAACTAGCTATCTTTTTGTTTTTAAATATAACTGCTAAAAATCACTCCAAAACTCTTCCTACTGCATATCCAGGGAGAGTGGAGTGCAGAGAAATGAGGAGATGGACAGCTGCATGCCAAAACGTTAAACAAAAAGAAAGGCAAAAGAATGAGGCACTAGATGATCTTCCATCACCTAAAACAACGGAACTCTTGGACTCTCCGGAAATACTTTAGTACATAAATGAAACTCATTTAGGAAAATGGCAGGCTGTAAATGCCAGAAGGCATTTGTAAATAGATAAATAATTGATTCTTAAAACAGTTCCCCTGGGCTCTGCATACAGACAGTCCAAAAAGGAACACTGCTTTTAGACAGAATGGTTTGTGTATGGCTGGGTGCCTCGCATAAGCTGTCTGTATTGCCTTTATGTAATGAAAGCCCTGCCCACTGATCATTTGAACAGCTGGAAAGAGTTACTGGAGAAAAGTTGTACTGAACTGTAGGCCTCAGTATGGTATCTGAAAAGGTGTAATTACTACAAAGACAACAATGTGATATACAGTCTAAATCATAGCACTAAGTGATTGATCCTGGAAGGTAGTGAGTGTCCTTTACTCCCAGTCCGTTTAGTAGAGATGAGGCACTCAGCACCTCTATGGATCCACTCGGCCAAACATCTTCCTTGTTAGCCAGTCTGAAAAGGATTATTTATGCAGTTTCCAAAAACAGCCCCTTTGAATACCAACCACAGAAAGGAATCCAAAACCATGTGTGAAAATACCAGGTAGTGCAAGTCCAAGTATGAAACAGTCCAAGTAATTACTTGAAATAAACATGGAAGAAAAATGCAGCACACAGACACCATTATCATCAGCTACACCCTTCTATAAAGAGTATGAACAATAAAACTAATGAACTTCAGCTGGAAAAACACAAGCCAATATCATCAGAGAAAAAGGAGAAACTCTACACCAGTGGTCTCCAGCCTTTTTCACCACAAGATCAATTTTTCAATTTAAGTGCAATGTAAAAGCTCCCTCAAACCCAAATACCCTTCTCCCACTTCCTTCCTGCCCCTTCTTTGAGGCGTTGCCCCTGCTCCACCCCTTTTCTGAGGCCTCACCCTGCTACTCCATACTCCTTCCTTCCCCCATCTTCACTCACTTTCACCAGGCTGTGGTTGGGGTGCAGGCTCTGGTCTTGGGCCAATAAGTTTGGAGTATGGGAGGGGCTCCAGGCTTGGTCCAGGAGGGGTTTCAGGATGCAAGCTCTGGGAAGGAGTTCTGGTGCAGTGGGACTCATGTCTGGGGCAGAAAGCAGGCTCTGGCTGGGCACCATTTAACTGAGATGGCTTCTGGGTGGTGGCTTACTCCTTGTCCTGGCCCTGCACCACTCCTGAAAGCAGCTGGCGTGAACAGCAATGGCTCCATGTTGCCATGTGTTGCCCTTCAACCAGAGGCAGTGAGCCCATGGCTTCTACTGGCCACAGTTCCCAGTTATTGATCAATGGAAACTGCAGGAGCGGTTTCTGCAGGCAAGGACAGCATGTGGAAACCCCCTGCTCTGCATATCTCAGAGGTTGCAGGGACATGCCAGCCACTTCCAAGAGCAGCAATTACCACAGAGAAAATTGCTCCAGCCACAGCAGGTTAGGCATTTTAGAACTCACTACTCAAAGAATTGAATTTAAGCGTAAGAGAGAAATGAAAATTATGAAATGCACAGACCAGTCAAAACCCAATATAAAACACTTTGCAAAATAGTAAAAGTAGTAACAACAACCTCCTCCCCCCACGTACGTGTTGGGTCAGGAGAGGAGAAGAAACAACAGCTGGTGTTTGTGAGAATGACAGACACACACAGTGTGTGAGTGACAGAGATCTGCATTGCCAAGCTCCCTCAATCCCCTTCTCTCTGTGTGGAGATAGGGTACAGAAGTGGGAGGAGGAGGGACACCCTGACATCAGTACCCCCCCTTCTCCCTCCCGCACTCTGCAGAGCAAGTAGGAGGCTCTCAGGGGGCAGCTCCAAGGCAGAGGCCAGGAGCAGCATGACAGTGGGTGGAGGGGCAACTGAAGTGCCAGCGCTTGATAGCTTCCTGGCCAAACCAGTCAGGATCACCTGTCAGAGGCTCCAAGAACTACCAGTAGATCCTGATCTACTGGTTGGTGACCACTGCTCTACAAAGTCTGAGTATTATTAAGGCAGGGCTTTGCCCAGACATTGCCAGACTGAGGGCAACCTGACAGAATCCTAATGTCTGCAATACATTTACATAGGTTTTCATACACTAAAAAAAATACACACGGCCATAATATGTGCATATGGATTTTCACTGCAGACGCTAGTCTTATAATTTGTATTGTGCACATTTGTTGTCTTTAAACTACTACTAAAAGGAGTGTGTGGGGGAAGATAACTTCCCTGATTGAAGTTAGAGGCTATAACAGTCATATTTAATGACAACAAACTGAATGGGCAACAAATACTGGACAATGTCAGACCAACGGCATTTGTTTTAACAAGCAAGCACCCACATATGGTCAAATAATAGATCTGTAATGACACACCATTTTTGCTAACAGGATTTGGATTTATCAGTCTGACATATGAAAAGAGGAGATAAAATCCCAGCAGACAGACAAAATAGACAAGTGGCCTTGAGCATCTGTTTCTTTGAAGGCAATTTCCTGTTTGAGCAATAAAAATGTAATTCAGTGTCAATTTTAAAAATGCCAGGTAGCATTACTGATGCAAGTGGGGGTACCAGTCCCTCAGCATAAAAGGAAAACATATTTACTTACTGCTATCTATAGCGGAAATCAACTATAACTTGGTAAAAATTATAAGAAAGAAAATCTTACCTTAAATTGGGTAAGGTATACAGGCAGTTTAGACTGCTCTGTTTCTTCAGATTCTGTTTGTTTTGGCTTTCCCTCAACTTCTTCTGATGGCTCTGGATCAGTTTTTACCTCAGGGACAGACTGCAAAATGGTCTCAAGAACATCAATCTGAACAAGAAATCAGAACTGTTATGTAGTTTGCAAACACAATCTAACATATCATGAAGGTGTTCTAAATATAAGAATGACATTGATTCTGAGATGGCTGTACTGTAAGAAGCAATTCTACAAGGAACATGACTCATTGTTTCAGGAATTAATGCTATTTAATATGTTTGGGAGTGTTAATGTTGGGCTCTTCAGAAGTGTTGAAACTCTGTTCCCATTCAATACAATGGTAAACCTGCCACTGACTTCATTAGGGGCAGAGTTAAGCCAATGCTGAGTCCTTCTAAAAAAATCCCACCCCTTTACTACTCTAATTTCTGGTTATAAAAATGTCATGGTGAAAACTGTACAGACATAATCTACAACAGCATTTATATACTGGGACCTATTTTGGAATGCTTCTGTAATATAATTTTCAAGAGGACATCTTGCTTCATCTTTGGCTAAAGTGCATTGTGTACTCTTGATCTGTTTAACTGGTAGAAAATATCTTTAATTCAGCAATTTGATAATTTCATATTAGGACCTGAAAGAAAACACATGATCACATAGCATCCAGAGTACAGACTTTGTTTTAAAAAGGGATAGAGAATAAGACAGAGAATATCTTATTGCCTTTATATAATCCATGGTACGCCCACATCTTGAATACAGCATACAGATGTGGTCTCCTCATCTCAAAAAAGATATACTGGAATTAGAAAAGGTTCAGAGAAGAGCAACCAAAAAAGTAAGGGGTTTGGAACTGGTCCCATATGAGGAAAGATTAAAGAGACTAGGACTTTTCAGCTTGGAAAAGAGGAGACTAAGGGGGGGTATGATAGAGGTATGTAAAGTCATAAGTGGTGTGGAGAAAGTGAATAAGGAAAAGTAATTTACTTGTTCCCATAATACAAGAACTAGGGGCCACTAATGGGCAGCAGCAGGTTTAAAACAAATAAAAGGAAGTTCTTCTTCATACAGCACATAGTCAATCTGTGGAACTCCTTCCCTAAGGACGTTATGAAGGCTAGAACTATAACAGGGTTTAAAAGAGAACTAGATAATTTCATGGAGGTTAAGTCCATTAATGGCAATTAGCCAGTATGGGTAAGGAATGGTGTCCCTAGCTTCTGTTTGTCAGAGGGTGGAGATGAATGGCAGGAGAGAGATCACTTGATCAGTACCTGTTCAGTTAATTCCCTCTGGGACAGCTGGCATTGGCCACTGTCGGCAGACAGGGTACTGGGCTGGATGGACCTTTGGTCTGACCCAGTATGGCCATTCTTATGTTCTTACACGAGATCCTTATTCTCTTTGTATTGCTTTCAGCTAGATGTACTTTGGCTCTTTGAGAAAACTGATCCATTTCTTAATCTAACTGGAGCAGAACCAAAAGGAATACTTTAACAATATGCATAAACAATTTTTATGTATGATCAGTGCAAAGGAAGGTACTGATATCTTGATGCTGTTGAGGTACTTGGGGAAAATTTCAGTTTTTAAATGACTAAAGTTAAAATTCTATCTAGTCTGATTTTTTTCAGATTCAACTGCTACATATGCAAAGAGCTGTTATCCTGTGAATCCTAATTTTGCATGTATAGCAGTAGGATGAAATGGCTTTATAAATAGCCACTGAACATTCTAAGCATCTGATACTTTCCACAAAGCAAACGTTATCTTGATGCCTGCAATTTGTTTATTTTTAAAGATCACTTTCCTACTGTCTGCATTTGTAATGAACCAATGTTGTTTTTGGAGACTGTAATCTAATGGGACCACAAACCAGCTTGAAATTCCCTATAATGAAACATCAAGATGAGATAAATGGCAAGAACAAAAAAGCATGCTTAGAAACATGTATACTCTCATTTGTGGAATTCCTCAGAGTATCCAGAGATTGGGTAAGAGCATGTATCTTTTTATGTGTGCAGCAGCTGTTAAATAATAATTAAAGTATTTATAATGATAACAAAAAGGACACTGAGTTCTTAGGAGAAAGAAAGATCAGAAAGGAAACAAAGGAATAGCTAGTCAAAGATTAATGGAAGCTTTAAACCTCAGTAGGAAATTAAATTTCATCCAGAAATATAATTTATGCCATCATGTGCCTAAAGTATCTGTCTGCTATGTATACTGGACAAACTTCTCAGACACTTCGCCAAAGAATCAATGTACATAAAACAGACATCAGGCTCTCTCACAGAGAGAAAACTGTTGCTTGCCATTTTAGCCAGACTGACCATTCTCTCAATGACCTTAAAACATGCATATTGCTTCAAAGAGATTTAACTCCAGATTTCAAAGGGAAGCCTCAGAACTGTCATTCATGCTTAAATTTGACATTTTACGTATGGGTCTTAACAAAAATGCTAATTATCTCACCCATTACAAAGATAGCTTCCCCAATTATCACCCCAATGTCATTACCTCACAGACACTAACCTTCCCCCCTCACCCCTTCTCTGTTCTAAAATCTGATTTGTCAATTCTATATGTGTTCACTTTTTTTTGATTGTATCACTTTGGTATATATGGCCGTGTCTATTTTCTTCCACATATTAATCTGAGGAAGTGGGTCTGGCCCATGAAAGCTCATCACCTAATAAACCATCTTGTTAGTCTTTAAAGTGCTGCATAGTCCTGTCTTTTGTTTCAGTAAGCAGTGGAAGTGTTGGTAATGCTGCTAGACAATATTCACCTCCTGTAGTTCGGCAAATTCTCTGGTTCAGCACCAGTCAGGTACTGAGAGTGTCAGACTAGAGAGGTTCAACCTGTACTAAGTGGGATCACAGAAGTGTGGGTAAATTTAGTGGCTTTGATATGGCCCCTATTTATTCACTTCCCCAAACCATTCTACAGTTCATGTAATTCAGCTACAGAAGTCATCAAATGAAATTAATAGTAGCAGGTTTAAAACAAACAAAATGAATTTTTTTTTCACACAGAGCACAGTCAACCTGTGGAACTCCTTGCTCGTGGATATTGTGAAGGCCCCAGGACTTCAACAGAGTTCAAAAAAGAACTAGATACATTCATAGAGGTTAGGTCGATCAATACTTATTAGCCAGAATGGGTAGAAATGGTGTCCCTAGCCTCTGTTTGTCAGGGTCTGGAAACGGATGACAGGAGAGGGATCACTTGATTATTCTATTTCTATTCACTCCCTCTGGGCATCTAACATTGGCCACTGTTGGAAGACAGGATACTGGGCTGGATGGACCTTTGGTCTGACCTAGTATGACTGTTCTTGTGCATGTCTGACAGTCTCAAAAGAGCCCCAAAGCTGTGAGAAAGACGGTCTTACTGTACTTTATTCAGCTTCCAGTGGACTCACGTGAAGATATGCTACAGTGGGTCAATGCTATTTTTTCTCTCTGTTAAAAACACTATATTCACTCTGATAACATGATTAAAAACATCTCAAAGGAGCTATCTCTTAAATGAACCTTTACATGGAGATGGTTATATCCTTTGCCAGTGTAAGTCAGCATAGATCATCTGGGTCTAGATATGGACCAACATTTTGATGTATAATGACAGGTTTACAATAACGATTTGAGAATAAGTCACTTTGTGACATTAAACCCACTGGACCAGTTTACGAGCTCAGATTTGGTGCAATTCCTATAACTTTAATGAGATCAATTCTAATCTTACCCTGGTAACTGAGAGCAGTATTACTCCTCAGCAGAAATGAAGTTTCTTGGTGCCAAATATACATACCTCATAGGCTGCACTAGTTCAGCCCTTGAGGATACTAGCTGTCTTTCTACAGACGAGTGCCTCTGATTGTGGCTGTGGGGACCAATCCGCATCTATTTTAATTTTTGCTACTCTCTGACCAAAACAAGTTACAATTTAGATTTGATAAAACTTTCTGAAGCAGCAGTTTCAGAAATAGTTAAAGATACTTCTACTCAGCGATGTAAGCCCAGGGTTAGCAGAACTCTAGTTAGCATACTTTTGGGTTTTGGCCTGTAGTTGCTCAAGCCCTATACACACAGAATCCCGGATTAGGAAATGCTAAACTCTGGGTCCAACATCTACATTAGTCATGCCTCAGTTCAGCCTCTCAAACTTCCGACCACCCTCCCAAAATGAAGCTGCTCTAGTCCTTTGTTCGTAGTACAGCATGGGAAAATTTGACTGTCCTCCAAGGCTGACTGTCCAGAGGACACCCATTTAGCTTGTGAGATTCTGAAATATTTTTGGAGGACTCCCTTCACATGAATCCACTGGAGGTGCATCTACAATGCAAAGCAATAGGGCTTGAACTCTGGATACCAGCTTGACTCAGGCTCATGGACTCTTGGCCCCTGGGTTAGTGTGATTTGTCTGTACAGGGCAGGGGGGTTAGGCTTGAGCCTGAGTTTGAACCCTGGGCCTCTAGTGTAATGTAGACATATCCTAAGTCACTTAAGCGCTTTTGAAATTTTTAGCAAACACCCTGATGGTTCACTCATTAAAATCTGTACAAAGAGGGCCACTTCAGGCCCATGATCATTATTTCACATTCAGATGAATGAAATAAAATTTTAGAACACAAAAGATCAGATCTAAAGTTCTATAAACAGAAACAAAAGCTGGTTTTAGGGTTGTGGCACCAGGGGCCACAGTGTTGTTGTCCAAAGCAGTCTGAATGGCTGCTTATTTACTGTGTGCTTATAAATCTACACCTACCAGGCTTCATCCTTAAGGCTTAAAAAATCCAAATCAAATGCATGCACTGCAAGACCATATGCTCTATGGTGTTTGTTGGTTTTTTATATTTCTTATGACTCAGATCGGTGGTGTCTAAACTGTGGCCAAAGAGCCATCTGTGGTCCTGGGGGCTGAGAGTTATGTCCCTAAATGAGCATTTGATTAGGAATTGGAAATGCATCCCATGAGCTGTACCCTCCAATTTCTAAAAATAGCCTCAAATTGAGGCCCACCTCCCCAGCTGCCTCCCTCTGCAGCCCCACCTGCTGCTCTGCGGTGAGCCTGTGGAGTGCTTTGAAAAGCTGCTCAGCAACTCCCCTGCGGGCCTCCTGCGACATGGGAGGGACAAGAAAAGAGGTGCTCTGCTTGCCACCTGCCTGTTCCCCTGTAAGGCTGTGAGAGCCGCAAGAGCAAGACAAGAGCTTAGCTGGCTCTGCCTGAGCCTAGAGTAACTCTTAGCTAAGGGAAGTTTCCCTCCCTGCAGACAACCATCCAGGGGAGGGTATAAAAAGAATAAGCTGAGAACCAACAACCAGCTAAGGATTCCTTGATTCCCTGCCCCAGCCCAGGCTGCTCTGATTTTCACCAGCTGCCAATGTCCCCCTGAGTCCACTGGAAATAGACTGAATGATGCACCACCAACTCATTCCCCTTCCAGTCCCCTGAGTCGTGGGCGGTGGGAAGGGAGGCAAAGGATTAGGCTCCGCTGGCTCTGTGCCTGTTGTAGATACTCTTGCAGCAGGGGAATCCTCAGCAGATGGTTTGGGACTAGAGCAGAGAACGCTCTGTAACCAATGATTATGGTCCCATGACATTGTACTATGTCTGGCTCTCATGCTGGAAAGGTAGCGCACCACTGAACACACATTGCTTGTTGTCAAGGATTCACCAGAGACCTGTGGTTAGTTGGCTTTATCACCCACTTTGCAGTTACCAAGACAGGGAGCCCATGGGTCACACTTCGGGATTCCATGGGCTGTACGTGACCCTCAAGGCCATGCACTGTGCCCAACTCTTCCACGCTAAATGGTTTTGAACACTTACAGCTTCTTTGCAGATCTTTACATCCCCTGGGAGCGAGGCCACACTGTCCATCACTTGCAAAGCTCTGTTCAGGTATCCCGGTGTCCACATGAGTGGCATTTGGTGGTACACAGCTCGCAGTCCTTTGTTCAACTCCACTTTTCCTGTTGCATAATAATATTAAGGGTTAAATCTTTATTGTTTGAGCCCTGAGACAAGGAACAACAAAAAGCTGCACTAAAAAAATGAAAGTAATTCTCATAGTCAGGAGAACCGACAGCCATGTTGGGCCCCCAGGCAAGGTGGAAGGGACACTCTGTGCTCCTGGAATGGGCAGGGCCTCGGGCACTATGCTGGGTCCCCTCCCTGCTCCTTAAAGCCATCCAGAGTACGCCGCCCAGCGCTCTGGTGTGATTGAAAGGGCCTGGGTCTCCAGGTGCCACTGCTGCTGTAATAGCACCAACTGGGAGCCCTGGGCCCTTTAGAATTGCCAGGCCCTGGTAGCAATTGCCCTCTTTGCCCCATCTTCCCATTGGCGGGTCTACTGGTGGTGTCTAAGGAAACAACAACTTGCTCTTCTCTAGGGCATGGGCGGTGGGTGAATCATGGGCTTGGGAAGGCTAGCCCCTGGCCTGGCCCATCCTTCCGCCTGCCTTCCATCCCCCTATCCCTGCCAAATCCCAGAGGTCCCCTCTCCCACTCCAGCCACGGAGCCCCAGGCAGCACATGACTCACCTGCCCCAAAGCACCAAGTGGGCAGCCTCCCTCTAGCACAGAGCGCCAGGCAGCATGGCCCCAGCACACCCAGTCCTGGAGTGCTGGGCAGTGGCACCCCAGCACCTGTCCCTGCCTCCATCACTGGGCAGCCCCAAGTCCCAGCCACCCTCTAGTCGCAGTCCTAGCAGACTTACTGGAAGAGGAGCAACCTGCCTGGGCTGGAGTCTACAGGGGTGAAACATGGGTGAGATCTGTGTGGGTCTGTGGGAGGAGGCACAGCCTTCTCCAGCCTACAATACATGCCAGTCAAGCTCCAGAGCCTTACAATCATTTACTAATTTGGCTTTTCCAGACCTCAAATGAGCTAGGAAAGGATGTCAGCAGCACTGGAGATCGTGCCCATTTGCCAAGAGTTAACACGTCCTAAAACATGGAACCCCTGTTCTACATACAGAGAAATGAAGATTACAGCATGGTAACATATTGGTAAATGCTGATTTTCTGGTAACCAGTCTAAGCTCTTGACAGTGACCATAGTAACTGACAATATACTTTTGTTATATTCTTTTGATCCAGCCTTACCTACCTTACTGGAATTCATATAACCTTTAAGTTTCCAACTCAATTAGAATGATGGCTCTGACAATGCAAGCTATTAAAACACACCTTATTTTTCTTAAATGGAGAAGGATGTTTTAGGAAAAGCACAGTAACAAATGCACAGACAAAGCTTACTAGACTATGGCTAAATTTAAATTGCTAAAGTGCTCCAGGCCAGGCTATGCCCAGAGACATCTTTCACTCTTGCATAGGTCTGTTCCGTTAGCATTGGCAAGATTGTAGAATATGTGACATTGCAGTAAATAGCTTTTGATCCACTGAATGTCAATGTCATGGGATGAGAACTATTGCTCACAGGCAAAATTAAAGTACTTTTTCGAAACAGAACTGCTTTCCAGCCAATCTATATGGCATAATAAATCTGAATGGCAACCAAGCAACAAAAATCTACCTGTCCTAATATCTCAAAGGGATGATAAACCAACAGTCCCACGAAAAACTTGCTTTCAAATTTACTTACAACTTATATCTCTCTTTTGAGTGTGCAATTTTGTCTTACAGTCAGGTTAAATCAAAATCAACATCCTTACTCTGCCACTACACATCTTATTTTGAAGTTACATTTTCAAAACATGTCTAGTTGTTTTTACTTTTGATAGATTTCTAAAATAACCTACTACAGTGATGGAGCTGCTAAAATAGGCATTTACCCAGAGATAAATGGAGTTTTGCAGTGGCGAAGAAAGAAAATTACTGAGCATTTTATAGTCTCCTGTGAAACACGGGAATTATGAAAATTAAAAGAAGTGATAATGTGAAATTTTAAGAAAATTCAGATATAACACTATTTAAATAATACTGACTAACACACCGCACCTAGTGCTACTTGCATACATGCAGCATATTGGTATGCTGGGGAAAACACACCTCCAATATCAGCTCCCTCAATATGGAAACACTGATGTGCCAATGAAAGGTAAACATTTAAAGGAATACCTCCTCTTATTCCATGATAGTGGGGCAACTTGAAGGAGAAGTCCACAGGGAAGGGAAGGTGTGAAAAATAAATGACAGGCATAATTTTCAAAGTTAAACCTGATTCTCTGTTCTTAGTTCACATCATCAAGACCTCTCTACACTGACTAACATAAACTGAACATGGATTGTAAATCACCCATATTTAGTTTTTTTCTTATAAAAACTTTTGCTTTATTTAAGCTTTATTCTATTGCCTATAAATGATGATGACATTTTAATATACAAAATAAATAATTTAATGGGACTATTTTAATGAAATCACTGGAGGAAAAAAATATGGGTATGCAAAGAACTTAAAAACTTACCAAGAAACGTATAGCCATACAGCTGGGAGCTAAAACCTACTGTGTTTGTCTGTTTCAGGCCTGTAAGCAGAAGAGAGGCTCCAAGATTTCTCTCCTCTTCCCACTGTAAATAATTCAAACCAGGTAAGTCTTGCTTGCATAAAACATTAACTTACAATCACAACAACCAGCATGTGTTTGCCTTATATTGTACAACATGGGACTTAAAAAATCCATAAATAGGTCCATAATAATGGAAATTACTCCTATCAGAAATTGAAAGTTACAGTCTTAGCTTGCATTTCAGTTAATTTGTATTTTGGAATAGAGTAAACAAATTCAGTAGGCCAGATCCTTAATTGGTACAGGTTGAACCTCTATAGTCTGGCACCCTCAGGACCTGATTGGTGAACCAGAGAATTTGCTGAACTTCCACTGCTTACTGGGCTCTTCGAAGACACTCAGGGATAAATTAGAGCTAAATAACAGCACAGAACACTGAGAGCCAGGACCGGTGGCTGTAAACAAACTTTACTGAACCACAGGAATCATGGCCATACCCATGATAAATGGACATCCAGATAACTAAAATCATGCCAGACCAAGGATGTTCCTGGACCAGAGAGTGACAGACTAGAGAGGTTCAACTTGTATAATTCAGCATAACTCCACTGAAATCAGTGGAGCTATCTTCATTTAGCAGTTCAAAGATCTGAACCTGTGTTCTGAAATTCATAATATTCAGGGTAATGTTAACTAACACTACTGGTCAAGTTAGCAGTGCCCTGGGACTCACTTGAGACATGGCTATGCTCCTAGGAACAAGCATTGCATGAGCTTCCCTAAAGAATCAGGCCACCCGTGAGGTTAGGAGAGCGGGGCCAAATAGGTAAGTATACTAAAACCATACATGAGTGCTTTGACTTTGGAAAACATACATTATTCTTCTTTGCAGAAAAAAACAAAGAAACAGACTTAAAGAATTTTGGGAAAGAAGATGAACAGTTGTCAGACATAAACTGTGTTCAATTTGCTTCAGTTGTCTCTAAAAATACTTAATTGCTTAACGCAATCAATATTTACACGAGGAAGGAACATAAGCCACAATAGAAAAAGAACAGGCTAGAGAATATTTAGATAATTTAGACGTATTCAAGTCAGCAGGGCCTGATTAAATTCATCCTAGAATATGTAAAGAACTAGCTGATGCAATCTCGCACCATTAGCAATTATCTTTGAGAACTCACGGAGGATGGCTGAGGTCACAGAAGACTGGAAAAAGGCAAACACAGTAGCTATATTTAAAAAAAGAGGAACAAAAAGGACCTAAGAAATTATAGGCCACTCAGCCTAATTTTGATCCTGGAACAAATTATTAAACAATAAATTTGTAAGCACTTAGGCTGTGTCTACATTGGCGCAATCTTGCGCCAAAGCGGCCGCTTTTGCACAAAAATATGCTGCCTGTCTACACTGGCGGGGAGTTCTTGAGCACGAACACTGATGTTCTAATGTGTGAAATCAGTGCTTCTTGTGCAAGAACTATGATGCTCCCGCTCAGGAATAAGCCCTCTTGCGCAACTGTTCTTGCGCAAGAGGCCAGTGTAGACAGGCAACATGAATTTCTTGCGCAAGAAAGCCAGATGGCTAAAATGGCCATCGGAGCTTTCTTGCGCAACAGAGCGTCTACATTGGCACGGATGCTCTTACGCAAAAGCACATCTCTTGCGCAAAGGCACATGCCAGTGTAGACGTTCTCTTGCGCAAATACTTTAATGCAAGAACTCTTGCGTTAAAGAGTATTTGCACAAGATCATGCCAATGTAGATGTAGTACAAGAGTATAATCGGGTAATAAGCAATAACCAACATGTGTCTGTCAGGAACAAATCAAGCGAAGCCAACCTACTATCCTTTTTTTAACAGGGTTACTGGCTTAGTGGGATGGGAATGAAAAAGTAGATGTGAAATATCTTGATGTCAGTGAAAGTTTTGACAGTCCCTCATGGTATACTTAAAAGCAAATTAAGTAAATGTGATCTAGATGAAATTATTATAAAGTGAGTACACAACTTGGTTGAAAAATTAGTTATCAATGGTTTGCTGTTAAACTAAGGGCAAGGGTCCCACATGGGTCTGTCCCGAGTCTGGTATATTGAATAGTTCATTAATACTTGAATGAAGGAGAGCATGCCAATATATTTTGACACCAATATGAGGGGCGTTGCAAGTGCTCTGGAGTATAAAATTAGAATTGAAAATGATCTTCATAAATTAGTTTGGTCTTAAATCAACAAAATGAAACTCAATAAAGACAAGTGCAAAGTGCTTCACTCAGAAAGGAAAAATCAAATGCACATCTACAAAATGGTGAATAAATTGGCTGGACTGTAGTACTACAGAATAGGATCTGGGAGTTGGGTGTGACAATGGATCACAAATTAAAGGTGAGACAATCTGATGCGGCTGCAAAAAAGGCTAATATAATTCTTGAATATAGTAGTGTGACAATTTTATAATTGTCTCACTCTATTCAGCATGGACGAAGCCTCAGCTGGACTACAATGTCAAGCTTTGGGCACCTCACTTTAGGAAAGATATGGACAAACTAGAAAAAGTCCAGAGGAAAGCTGCAAAACATTATAGAAGTTTTAGAAAACTTGACCTCTGAGGAAATGTTGATAAAAACGAGGCATGTTTTTAGTATTGAGAAAAGAAGACTGAGTGGGGCAGGAGCACGACCGGATACCAGTCTTCAAAGATGTTAAAAGCTGTTATTAAAAGGACAGTGATTGACTATTCTACATGTTCCCTGGTGGTAGGTCAGGAAGTAATGAGCTTAGTCTACTGCAAGTGAATTTTAGGTTAGATATTAGAAAAAACTTTCTAACAATAAGGAAAGTTCATTACTGGAATGGGCTTCCAAGGGAGGCTGTAGAATCCTCATCATTGAAGGATTTCAAGCACAGGTTCAAAAAACTATCAGGGACAGTCTAGGTATACTTGGTCCTGCCTCAATATGTGAGGGGTTGGACTAGCTGACCTCTCAAGGTCTGTTTTAATCCTACATTTTTATGATTTCTATGAACACAAAAGAGAATAGGGAAAGCGTAGATGGCTACACGATTAACCGATAAGCCCAGGATTATTGGTTAATCCTGTTGACTACACCCATTCCCCTCCTCCTTGTTGCCTCTGCATCAGCAGAAACCAGTGACTTTTAAGCTGGCTTCCCATGTGCACTGGATAGAGAGGCAGCAGCACAGAGGGTAAGGAGGTGCAGGAAGGAGCCGGTGCTCGGTGGGGAGCCTACTTAAAAGTCATGAGCACCATCTCTGCCTCATCCGCCAGCCATGCCCGCCAGCCCACGGAATTTGCATATTCTCTTTCAAAAATACTACATGGTCTAGACATAGCGTAAAAAGAGATTGAAAGTAAAAGTCAGTGAGTTGAAGAGACTCTAAACTCTTCACTAACTCTGTTATATTGCACTGCACTCCAGTATCTTTGTCCCCGCTTTGAAATAATATTATAGAAATTAATATCCTCAGGCGGGGGAAAAAAACGAGCCAAGAGACTCCTGAAGTATATGCACTTTCAACAGCAAAGGGATTCAGTATTCCGAATTAACAAGTCATTTAGGGGCACATTTTCAAGCCCTGGCATTTGTGTGTGTATATTCTATCACCAGATGGTGTCTGAATATGCATATCAAACACATATCATATCGACTAGCACTTGTGGTCATGGTAACAGTGCAAACGAGACATGTAGGTGATGAGCATATATCCAAATGGGATTTTTGTTCCCCTAGATTTTATGAACATCCAGTGCTTTTTTTGTGATGGTACTGCCCGGTATGCAGTACCAGCACCTCCAGACACAGTACCGGCACCGCCAGTCAGAGCTCAACAACTTTTCCCCTGGAGTACCACCACCTTTTTTTTTTTTTTTAACACAAAAAAAGCACTGTGAACATCTATCATGCAATTAGGAAAGACAACACAAATGATTGATTTTTATGAATGAGAAGGAAAAAAGGAGACTAAGAGATTTGAACAGTTATCAGAAATGAAAACAATATGAAATGATTAGTAGGACGGTCAAGTGATTAAAAAATGTAATCGCGATTAACCGCGTGCACCTCCCCTTTGAAATGCCATGCCAGAGTTTCAACGGGGCAGCGCTGCATGGAGCCTGGGATCAGCTGGAGTTCTCTACGCAGCGCTGCCCCTTGGAAGCGCCGGAGCATCACTTCAAAAGGGCAGCGCAAGCAGAGTCGGGGATCAGCTGGAGTTCCCAGCTGATCCCCAGTTCCTAATGCACTGCCCCTTTAAAGAGCCAAAATGGTTTAAATGCCAAAAAATTAAACGCCTGCGATTAATGCGTTAATTTTTTTAACGCTTTAATCCAGTTCTGTGTTAATCGCAGGCGTTAATGCAGGTCAATTGACAGCCCTAATTCTTAGCCAATTGATTAAAAACTTATGATACTTGAAGTTTGTTTAATATGTTACTGAATGTGTTTCACGTAACAAAAATGGGGTCTTTGAGCACTTTTCTTATAGATTACAAAGTGCTATAGAAGATTTATGCCCATCAAGGTTAGGTGTAAGTTCCTGGCTGATATGCACAGAGGAACCATTGCTGATTACTATCTGGGCTCTCTACAAAGACGGGGTAGTACCATGTTCCAGATTCGCCACCATTAGGCTGGCCTTGATAGTGTTGGGAATACAAAAGCAAACAAACAAAGACAGATTAGGGATAAGACACAAACGTAGTTTAAAAAAATTATATATCAAATCCAGTATTTCCAGAACCCAACACATGGCAGAAATCCTAGTGAGCAATCCCTGTGAGAAATCCTTCACAGCACAAGACTCTTACTACCATCACTGACACAAAACAACAACCCTAACTGTGGTATTTCCCATACTGTTTATCTAATAGATAGTAAGTGTATCTTTTTAAAGTTTTTCTTATTTGTACTTATAAAACTTTTCAAATTAATGGCTTTGGAGCCCAGTACTAATCAATCCTGTGACAGAAAGATAGGATGCCTAATCTGCAACATAAACTCTTCATTTTCATCTTCATTTAATCTCCTAAATTTCTAGAAATACACAGATTTTGCTTTTCCTATGCTGTTCCAATCAGTTGAAGCATTGGCACCACATCACTTCATTTTATAAGTGAACTTGAAGGGGCTTAAGCATCACATCCCCTCCCCAAGAATGCAGTAACCCTTTAATCAGAAGTACTGTAGATAGTTTTTATGTGCAACAAACTTTTTACCGTAAATTCTGATTTGGTTGCCAGGTATTGGTATAAGACATAGAGGGAGAGAAGCTGTGTTGAGAAATCATCAAAGCTTTCCTGAAGCATGATCTCAGAAACTACTGACATAGCATCTAGGTAAGAAAAGAAAACAACAGTTTGAAGATGGTTTAACAGAATTGTTTATATATTCTCTGGTTCTCCTTCCATTGGAAAGAAAGGTAAAACTCACAGTAAATACAATGGATGCAGAATCAGTCATAATGAAATAGGAGATAAAAATGGCCTATAGAACTAATATATTCCATTCATTATACTTTAAATCCTTGTCTACACTTCAATCTTATGTTGGTATAAGTGCGTCCCTTTGAGCTACTGCCTCTTGGGGAAGCGGAGAACCTGTGCTGACAGAAGGTCTCCTGTTGGCTGAGGAAGTGTCTTCACAAAGCCCTACTGTGGCTTTAAGACAGCTTTGCTCACCCCCCCTGTCACTGAAGAACTCCAAAGGGGGTTTTGTTTGCTCTCTCCACCAAAAGGATGGCCACTAAAACAAAAGGCCTTTGAGAGCAGGTGGTTTCTTCATAGGAAAAATAAATGTTTAGAATGGGGAGGAATCAGACAGACACCCCAGCTCTGGGTACTACTATTAACAACTTCAGTAGCCACTTGGCACAATTCAAATCTAACAACTGGAGTCAAGACCTCCTGCAATTCTGTTTTCACTTGCAGTGGTTAAGTTCTTGCTCTGAGAAAGATTTAAGCCAACAAAAGCAAATCCAACAAAGCAAATTCAAAGGTTTAAGCCAACAAAAGCACCAAATAAAATAGCTGTGAAATTAAAATCTTATCTATCAGAAACTGAGACTTCATGATAACACTGTTTGCAATAAATATGCTATTAAACGAGTATTCTATCTTAGGTATCTAATTAATACTGCATATCCTCACCACACCACGCAGGACACCACTATAATAAAAACAGTATGTGTGTGTTCAAAAACATGGGGAAAGCAAAGCTAGACTGAAGAAGAGTTAAAGATGGTAGAAAGCTGATGAACCCTAAGTTTTTCAAAATTATGTAAAGACATTAAGGCTACGTCTACAATGGGCATTCTTGCGCAAGAAGATATGCAAATGAGCCGCGGCAATAAATATCGCTGCACCTCATTTGCATACCTAATGAGCCTTCATTTTGCGCAAAACCCCCCTCTTGCACAAGAGCCATTCTGCTTGCGCAAGAGTGGGTTTTTGTGCAAAATGGCGGCTCATTAAGTATGCAAATGAGGGGCAACGATATTCATTGCCACGGCTCATTTGCATATCTTCTTGCACAAGAATGCCCCATGTAGACGTAGCCTAAGGGAAACACAGGAACCAAATGTAATCACATGGGAACTTTGGGATGGGTGGAGATGTGTTAAACTCCAGAGGAAAATAAAGGGCTTTAAGAAAAGCAAATTTTGGATATAATTCACTATGAGACTATTTAAAATCCAATGTATCATAGTTATGAAAAGCGTAAAATTGATGACATAAGTGATATCTGGTTTCTTACCTTCATAATTTTCACTCTTTATAAAATAATCCAACAATATATTGAAGGTGAAATTATCTGGGAAAACGCCATATTGTACCTAAAAAGGAGAGAGAAAAACACATTGAAAAATATCTGGAGTATTTCATATTCTGAATTGCTAGAGTGATTAGAACACGAGAGAGGCATCTTGCATAATATTTATTTGTTTACATTTAAACAACAACAAAACCAAAATCTATAGTCCATGCTCTAAGTCTGCAAGAATGTATGCACCTGCATAACATTAAGGCATGTGAGTGTTTAGAATCAAAGCTCATGTGCTTATCTCTCTGATAACTAGGCTTCTAGGACATGACCTTTCCTCCAGTTATCAGGGACTTTCTTCAGGATTGAATAGAAAGAAACTATCTTCCCATATGCCAATATAGTGACCAGCACATTTAGAACACAACCACAGTCCATGTTGGGGCTGGAGGGAAAGACATCAAATGGGGAAACGTAAAAAAAAGCTGGGGAGAACTTTATATGACAGGAATTCAGAATAAGCTACACCTGAGTAATGCTCATGAAATTAAATCTTGCTTTTTCTCTTTAAAAACCTCACCTTGTTTTTTAATGTGTACAAGGCTTTATCCTGTGCACCATATTTGAAGCACTGTCTGATCCAGCTGTGGATGGTCCAGTCTCTCAGGTACCAGCAGTTTGGACTATGCCGAAATCTAAAGGATGAAACAAAACAGTCTTAAATGACAATTTCTTCCCAGAAGTCTCACAGATGCAAAGGGCATAATTTAAAAACACTCCACTATCTTCTCGCTCCACAAAAAATGTGTATCTTTTTATAGCTGCAGCAGCATGAAAACTCTGCCTATTCTTAGATGCCTTAAGCCCAACTTACTAATAGTAGAATAGTAAATATATGCAATTCTTTTATAAATTTCTCCTACCTACCAGAGTTTTGATAAGACAGGTACTATGAACCCCCATGATTTTAGCATTAGCAAGCAATGGCTGTCTGTCTGCTCATCAAAGAAAGGATATAGACAGTCCTTCCATTGTTCTAGAGGACTATAGCTTTATCATGTTATGAAGGGGACAAAAAAGAACTGAAAAAGGTTAGGTAATATTTAAATTGGGTTCATATAATTTGACCTCTTGTATAACCCACAGAACCTCCCACAAATAATTCCTAGAGCATATCTTTTAGAAAAACATCCAATCTTGACTTAAAAATTGTCAGTGATGGAGAATCCACCACAACCCTGCATAAGGTGTTCCAATGTACTCTAACCATTACATTTTTGTCTTATTTCCAATCAGAAAATATTTTTGAGAAGCATGGGCCTGATTTACATATTCCATTTCACATACCCCGAGTACCTCAATTGCTATCAGTATCATTACCCTGTTTTACACCAGCAGTCTGATTAGACTCGGACCCAAAGAAGTCTCTGAATAAAAATAAACATTAAATTTAACCAAGTTAATTAATTCTTTCTGTATTTACTTTTTGTAATAATCATAACTTCAAATGAATTTCCTCTGGGGAGAAAATCTCACAAACCACATTGCAACTCAAGCAGAGTCACCAAAGGAGGAGGGAAAGGGGACAGTTGCCCCAGGGCCTGGAGATTTAAAATGGCCTGGAGCTCTGGGCCCTTTAAATCGTTGCTGGAGCTCCATGTGGGATGATCCAAGCAATGCTGAGGGCTGGCTTGAGGAGGCATGGCATGATTCCAGCAGCACTGAGGGCTGGCTGCTGCTAGACCCGCCCCTTTTACCTGAGACCCTGCCCCTTCAGGAGTCTCTGGAGCCAAGCCCTCCTCCACACATTGCCTAGTGCCCAGTGACATCTGTTGCCAGCCCTGAACCCAAGGCAAATCTCTATTCCTCAATCATACTGGGGGGGCAGGGAGGTAGATGAAAGCAGGAATTACAATAAAAGTATTGAGGCAATCTTAAATGTTGATCAGGGTACCACATTTTAGGACTAAACTTATTTTCCAATGAAAGCTTACTCTACCCCATCTCCCTCCTCATTAAAAAAATGTAAAATCTGAAAATAGTATTTTGCACCATGGAACGAAAAACCTAGAACTCATGCTACAGCTTATATAGCACTGTAATTGATCTTCATTAACTTTGCTGCTGATGATCAATTTCACCAAGGGCATCAGCCTATAATGAACAGCTGAGGTTTGGGGATGATGCAGACCAAACTTCAAAGATCAATTGCTGGAAGGTTCGTCCTTATTCACTCAAATAGGGCTCACAAGTTGCTTGAAAATTTAATGACCAATACCTGCCAAGTCTTACAGTAGTTATAGTCTGTAAGGTAAATTAAAAGCCCCTGTGTTATAGTTATAGTCCTGCTCTTGGGCTGAATTTCATATCTAAGTGTCAAGAGATACCTGAAGCTTTTCACATTTTGCATCAAGAAAAGGTTTTATGCCTAAATTACAAAAGTTATAGTTCTTGCCACTTCCTGCAGAAAACTGTGATGGCAAAGTTGTACTAATGTGCAAGATGTTAGCAGCCTGGAGCCTTGCTACACTATTTAGTTGCAGGACTGGCTCTTCCATCTGAATGAGCATGCTTTCCACAACATTTATCAGATTATTATAGCCACCAACCCTCTTCCCCCACCCTCCCCTGTGAATTCCCATGTATTGTATTCTATGGCTAAAAGCTACACAGATCACTGAGCTTGGAAAACAGGGAGAAAATGTTCAGGCCTACAGAATCTGCAGAGTTGCTAGCGACTGGACTGCCAAAAACAGTGGCTTTGAGACATAAACAGTTAAATAAGGTCTAATTATAGAGTTATATGGCAAATGGGAACACTCCTATTAAATTACAATTTAAAAGTAACCCCCCCACACACAATTTAAAACATATCAAATTATAACATCTGCTCTGTTGATCTACTTGCTTTTCCTCCCCTTTTTCCTCCCTCTTCACAACTCTGATATAGGGAAACAGTAGATCCTATATTTGCTTTAATGAAAGTCTTACTTCAACAATGCTTACAGGAAGCATCAATTACATACATTCAGATTTAATTATATCTTGATGAAACAATTATCCAATTGCTGAAGACTATTTAACTAGTAATTAAAAAGATGTCAGAATGAAATCTTGGGTATCCACTGCCAGCATCATTCAAAGTTACTTCATTTAACAGCTAACATCCCTTCTTAAGTGCACAACTAAAGTACTGCTCTACAAAGACATGACAGTAATACTTTCAGATACACTAAAAACTTCTCACTGACATCTATCTGGTCTTTAGTCTCTTTTCCCGTGAAGTGGCAGTAAAGAATTGAAAGGAGATTTAAAAACTGAAGTCTTTAATGGATCTGAACATTCATCTTTAAGCAAAGCTATGTTTCCTGTCTAAAACATACCAGTCACAGAGATGCCTCTATTATTTCTCCCTGCATTCTAGAAGCACTACAGCATATTGTGATGCTGAATTTGTTCTTGATTCAAAATAAAACTGAAAGTGAACAGTAAAGGACTATAACAAAAATGCTGGGTTGTCTAAAAATTGGAGTCAGCTTGAAATTAATCTCATTAATGAAAGATTCTGAAAATGACATGGCCATCAAAGTCTCTGGGGGGCACAAAATAAAGATGACAATGATGCTGGTGATTGTGAGTGGGATGGGTTTTTCTTTGTGGGTAACCAGCAACCAACCCACAGTGGAATCCACTGGGGTGCAATTATTATTTATTTGTATTACTGTGGCACATAAGTGCGTCAGTCATAGACCCCCCAGGACTATGTTGTGTTAGGTCCTAGACAAACACCGAACAAAGATTGTTCCTGCCCCCAAATAACTTACTCTCTCAGAAATAAACAATTCCTAAACAGCTGTGCATGGGAAGTGGAGGGAAGGATGCCAGATTTACTCTCTTGGTCTCAACATCAGCAAGACTACATATGTGTGTGAGCGTGCCACGCACATGCATGCATGCAGACCACTTTGCAGTGGCACATTTTCTGAAGGGATGGTGGGAGAGGAAGAAGGGAGTTAGTTATGAAAGGAAGATATACACAATCTGTTCTTTCATCATTTCTTTGAAGCCTAATTTGCTTGGATAGGTTACTGTATCAATTGGGGACCGAAGCCATTAGGCCACTGAATTTTTATATCTAACCCAGATGAAATAGCCAAACATTGTAGCAGATGCTTTCTTTTGAAATAGATGGGGGAAAATGCTGGCCATTTGGACAAGTATCAATATCTCCCTCCTTCTCTGTGAAATACACAACAAGATATAATTAGGGAATGCAATATGTGCAGGGACAGACCAAAAGAAAACAAAACAAAACCCCAAACAAAAAACAGGAGACAAATAACTATGGAAAGTAGACTATGGCAAACCAGAGAACATATAATGAAGTCTCTAGCAATTCCTACGTGCTCAGTGGAAAAGACCAGGAGGTTATCATCCAGATGTTAGATAAAGAGATTCATTCCTTTGAGGTCTAATAAAACTTTAAAAATATCAGATTTTTATGACCCTCGGAAAAGACAAGGGGAAGAATCTATACCAGTGTTAGTGCAGCTCAGTGTTGGAACAATTTAGTGTTAATGGTGGATAAATCAATATGTCGATTCTCATGGCCACTGAACTGAACATCTCTCCCTAAAGAGAAGCCAGAAAGGAATAATTTTAAGACAAAGAGTCAGTGAACTAGAGAGATCATTGTGAAACTAAATATGTAGAATGCAGTACGATACTACGATTCTATTACCAAAAGTAGTATGCCCCCTCTTCCCCTGTGTGAAAAAATGCTCAAATGATCTATTCTAAGGTAGACTGATTCAAACTATTGCTTAATTTTTGTAGAAACTGGTTATTAATGTATCTTGGAGTTGGCAGTTATGAAGTCCAGGGCATATTCAGCACAACTATCATGATTTCAACTGACCAACTCCGCACTATGACTGACATGAAGATAAAGTCTATATATTATGGGAGAATATAGGTCTAAACTACAGATTTCCCACATCAGGACTTTGTTATTTATAATAATATTGAAATATTTCAATGTTTTAGAAGACAGTGAATATTGAAGCAGTTTATCAGATGCTGAAAATGCCTTAGGGTTAGTTTTTCTGTTCAAAGTTGTAGGAAGCATGGTGCACATTGATTCCTTCCAGCACTGCAAAACCAGCTGAATTGGTTCCTTAAAAAAAAAAAAATTGCCCTTAAAAAAATTGTTTGATGCCACCAAGTGGCAAAATTATGTACTACCACATTCATATATAGTCCTTCCTCAAGGAAATTATAGTAGGGTTGGAGCTGACAATAGAATGGTAAAGAAGGCAGCATATTCTTTCCAGTTTCAAAAAAGTTACAAGCCTGAAAGAACTTGCATGCACCAAAACCAGTTCACAGAATAAAAGCAGCTGCAGATGGAACAGATCAATTGAACTGTTTAGTCCTCTCTGCCCCCAAACCATTCAAGATTATATTGATTTAGATAGAAATTGTAATTTTTAAATTCTGTCTTAAAATGTACAGCAGTTGATGGAGCTTCCCTCACTACTTCCCTTGGGAGATTATTTCACATTTCAGGATGGCTTTGTACTTAAAGCACTAGACTTGGAATCAAGTATATGTGCAGTGTACAAGACAATGGGATCTCTAAGGCCCTCTAGGTGATTTTGTAGTAATTACATTTTGTAGAGGATTTTTGCTGAATTTAACTTTTTAAAATATCATCTTATTACTTCTAAACAACTTTGAACTACCCTAAATATTGTTTTCTCTCTCTGGCAAAGACAGTATTTACATATTTGGAATATTTCTATTGTGCCTCCCACCTCTACCCATAACTGATGCTCATATCTTGCACTCAACTTTCCTCATAATAGTTAAACATATACCAATAAGCTCGTTAGTTATCTCCCTTTCAATAACATGGATCCTGTCTTATATTGAATACTCCAGGGAAATTCTTCCATTTAACTTTTAAGATGTCTTTTGGTTCCCTAGAACTGGAGCAGGAGATGGATCTGGATGCATATCTGTTTTAATCAAGAAAAGGAACAGTCAGGCTTCTTCTCATCTGCTTTAGATTCTAAAAGGTCTTGGAGCAGAACAGAAATGGAATCAACAAGATGAAAAATGCCTCAATTCCTAAGAAATGTTTCTAACTGCCAGGAAGAAGCTGCCTCTCTGGAATTAATCCAAAACCACTCCACTATCTAATAGTGATAGAAATGTAGCCGTGTTAGTCTGGGGTAGCTGAAGCAAAATGCAGGACAATGTAGCACTTTAAAGACTAACAAGATGGTTTATTAGATGATTAATAAACCATCTTGTTAGTCTTTAAAGTGCTACATTGTCCTGCATTTTGCTCCACTATCTAAGTGCAAGTCACATGGAGATGCAAAGCCCCTTGCAATGCCATGGTTTTTAATTCTGAGGTACATTTCTTCAAGCTACAATGCATAATAATTGAATAGATTTCAGGCAGACTTAGCTTGGAAACTAACACGTTAAGAAAAACAACATCTAAATGTCTCCTTTGTTTGACATTTCACGCTGTATACCCTGGGAGAAATCCTTGGCATTTGAAATGGGCCCAGAGGCAGTGATCATGTGTCAGTGTCAAGACAACTGCCCTGCAAAACTTTGTGGGTTGGAAATCTACTTTTAAACATGGATGGGTGAAGGAAGCATCAGCTTTCTCTCAGCTATATCTGTTATATGCATTTGTCTGTATGCACAAGCGAGAGTCTACTCTGTTTAAAATCCAATACCATTCATGCAAGACATACACAAGTTATTTCTTAATGTAATGACTCGTTAACCTCAGGTAGAAGCAGAGGGAAACATTTTCTTTTTAAAGGAAAATAAAAACATTATACAGGATTAAGGTAGAATACCTTTGCTGCACATTAGAGGTTGAAACTCTCTAGTTCAGCACTCTGATCCAGCAACATCTGTGGTCTAACATGATTTTAGTTAGCTGGCTGTCCACTTACCATAGGGGCGGCAAAGTTTCCAGTGGTCCCATAAAGTTTGTTTACAGCCACCAGTCCTGGCTCTCAGTGTTTTGGGCTGTTATTTAGCTCTAATTTACCCCCAAATATCTTCTAAGAGCCCAGTACTCAATGGAAGTGTTGGTAATGCTGCTAGACAATAATGACCTCCTGTAGTTTGGCAAATTCTCTGGTTTGGCACTGGTCAGGTCCCAAGGGTGCTGGACTAGAGAGATTCAACCTGCACAATAAATCAATTATCATCAAGAGCAGTAATAGAAACAAGCTTTTAAAAACAGATTATCAGCTATATAAGACACAACTGCTCTCTCCTACAAGTAGGCCATTATAGAAAAGCCTCACTGCATTACCTAAAAATAGTCATGTATTTAAAAGTTAACCATTATATTTTAGCTTTCTTTAACATAGCTTAAACTTATTGTTCTTTGTGCTGTGAGCTATTCTAAGCATTTGTATTCCACCCACTGCCACAGTATATATACCAGGGGTGGGCAAAAGGGCCACCATGGGCTGATTCCGGCCTGCCAAGCAGGTTGATCTGTGGAGGCCTTACCGCTCCCCCACTCCCACGCCATTTAGGGCCCAAGGAAGCGCATGAAGTTTCCTCCGCCTTGCCAGGAGTGCACGGCTCCTGGCAGGGCAAGAGGAGACTTTGCACGCTCCCCTGCCTACAAGCCCTGATTGGCCTGGAGGCAGGGGGAGAGTGCGAAGTTTCCTCTGCCCCGCCCCACCCAACGAGGATTGTGCAGCGCTTAGAAGAGCCACGCACTCCTGGCAAGGCGAGAGGAGGCTTCACGCACTCCTCTGCTCCCAGGCCAATCAGGGCTTAGGGGCGGGGGGAGCACACAAAGATTCCTTTGCCTTGCTCCCACCCAGCAAAGAGCGTACAGCACTCAGAAGTGTCACACACTCCTGGCAGGGTGGGAGGAGACGTGGCACACTCCCTCCACCCCAAAGTCCTATGGATGGATAGGGAAGCAGGGAATTATCCTGGCCCCACCCCTTCCGCTTGATGTCCCGCCCCTTCCAGTGAGGTCCAGGGCCACTTCAAACATTTTTGAAGTAGCCCCCCGGCAAAAATTTATTGCCCACCTCTGACTATACGGTAGGCTTTTTTTTTCTTTCCAAACTAATACTTCGTAATTTCTGTAGCACCTTCCTTCTTAGTATCACAAAGAGCTTTCCAAGCACTGATGAATTTAGCCTCACAATAAGCCTTGCAGCTGGTGGAAATTAATAATATATTGTAAAATGGAAAGTGAGGCACAGAAACACAGTTAAGTCACCCAGCAAGTCTGTGGCAGAACTGGGAATAGAACCCAGAACTCAAAATCTTGTAGACAGCCTTCACCACTTAATACTTGCCAATCCCTTCTCTCCCCTCCCATTCCACTGCCTGGTTTTTTTAATCTTGTCCAAGGTGCAGTTGGGTTAGTTGATTTTTGTTGTTAGCCCACTGTGTAGTTGTAATCAAGTTGGGTAAAAGCAACAGACTCATTTGGCAGGGGTTTCTGTTGGGAGAAGTACATACTTGCATGTACAGTACTGTCATTTAGGACGAGTGTCTCAGAGGGGTGGCCGTGTTAGTCTGTATCTGCAAAACCAACAAGGAGTCTCTAAAGTACCACAGGACTAACAGATTTATTAGGGCATAAGCTTTCGTGGGTAAAATCCACTTCATCAGATGAATTGGTATAGAGGCAGGGATAAATATTAGGGATGTAAATGGTTAATCGGTTAGCCTCTCCTCTGCGTGGCCCACCGGAGCAGCCCCTATCTGTTGTAGGTCTGGCTCCCCCCCGCAGCGAGTTATTCCCAGGGAGCCACCTGCAGAGCCCACAGCAAAGCCTTCTTCTCAGGAGCACGGCTGGCAGCAGTCCCAGCTACTTCTGCTCCCAGAGACGTGGCTTCCCTGTGGGCTCTGCAGTCTACAGCTTATTTAAGCTTTATACTGCAGTGCCCACAGCGCATGTAACTGCGTAATCACTATGATCTTTAGTGGTTATTCGGTTACATTTTTTAACTAATTTTTACATCCTTAGTATATATAAGAACAACAAAAGAAAGACGTTACTTGTGTTAATGAGGCTAAACAAGTCCGGGTGGAAGTGTCTCATTCACAGCATTTGACATCTCCACATCAAATACTGTGAATGAGACACTTCTACTATGACTTGACTAGCCTCATTAAAACAAGTAATTTCCTTCTTTTGTTGTTCTTATATATACCCCTGCCTCTGTACTTTCCACTCCAATTCATCTGATGAAGTGGATTTTAGTCACCAAAGTTTATGCCCTAAAAAATCTGTTAGTCTCTAAGGGTACGTCTACACTGCTCACTTATTTTGTAATAAGCTATTCCAGAAAATATATTCCAAAATAGCTTATTTTGAAATAGAGTCTCCAAACTACAGGGAAGCCTCAAAATTAGTCCGAGGCAGGCTCCCCTAACGTGGATGCTCTATTTCTCCTCATGGAGTTATTCCTCGTGAATAATTCGATATTATTTTGAAATAATGGAATTTCTGTGTAGACGCTTGCATTGTTATTTCAGAATAAAGCTAGTTATTCCGAAATAATGGTGCAGTGTAGATGAACTCTAAGGTGCCACAGGACTCCTCATTATTTAAGAAGAGATTAGATGTGAATGGATTTGCATGAGAAATTAATTTGATCATGCAAAACAATCTTTTAACAGTAAAAGCAATGCAATTTTTTAAGGATGATAAATATCCCTTAATTGAATAGTCAATTAAACTCATGAATTCTTATTAGTTACTCTACTACAGGCAGCCCCAGACTTGCGACACAATTGGTTCCTGGGGAAGCGTTGCAAGTTGAGAGCGTCGTAACTCGAACCCGCATTTTCAATAGGTGACATGCACCATCATAAATGCGGGCCGAGGACATAAGTCGGACGTTTTCGGTCCCTTACGCACTTACAAAAATGGTCGTAAGTGCGGGGGGGGGGGGGAGGTCACAACTCGGGCTGCCGTAACATGGGGGTTTCCTGTATTCTATAGTCCCTGGGGGGTGGGGATGACAGCCAGTGCATGGCCCAACCCCACTCTCAAGGAGCCCCCTGACACTCTGCAATGCTGCCTTTGTATCATCATCAGCAGCGTGGGGTGGCAGCAGTCCCTCTTGGGAGAAGGGGGGAGAGAGCTAAGCTCCGGGACCCAGCATGAGTCAGAACTGAGCTGGGCTGCCTGCCCACCTGGCTCCTAATACACTTTAAATGCAGAGCCACAGCAGGGGTAGGTCCAAGACCCAGCAGAAGACAAGACTAAGCTGAGCTGCTGGCCAGCCTGCTAAAAAATTTACTGGCAGGCTGGGGTGAATGCGTGTAGTCTATAACATTAACCTGTAAGCTTTTGCTTATCAGTTAATCGACTATACCATTACATCCCTACTATTTATCATTCGAGAGTCTTGAAAAGACTAACATTTTGCTCAAAACTATTCAGCTGCATAGAAAGAACAGCTTCAAAAGATCTCTTTCCACCAGTGACCTAGGGGGACTCAAGCAATATGCTGGCAAGATCTGGGCTATCCATTAGTGATCCATTTAGTATATTTGACAGTTGCTTCTCTGAACTGGCTTAGAAATTACTGACAAGCTGAATTTTTGATACAAGCACTTATGCTCAATGTTGTCAATCTCTAGACTTATGTCATTACAAATGTTCCTCTTTTGTTTGATAGATTTAATGCATTCCTCTGAACAAAACAGAAAAAACCAATCTTATGTTTAGAGAGAAAAACAGGATTGGCAAACAGTTTGCAAAAAACTAAATAAGAGTTGCTACTCGTTTCATAACAGTTTATGAATGGAGACTCACTATGCAAATACAAAGGAAATGCCGTGTTTTCATTAAAATACACAAAAGGAACATTAGAAAACAAATAGTAATAACAGCAATTCTAGAATCTACACCAAAGCTACCATAGAGGATCTGAAATTCTTGGCTCTGATAAGCGGATTGCACATTTAGCCATCCATCCACTGGCAGTGAACTTTGTAGAAGTTGAACAAGACACCTCCTCCAAACTGTAACAGCAACAGAGGGAGCACACAAACTGTCCCCTTCAGGATCTATAAGGGTATGTCTACACTACAGTGCTAATTCGAACTAAGCTAATTCGAACTAACGCATCCAGACTAAAAAACTAGTTTGAATTAGCGTTTTGCTAATTCGAACTAGCATGTCCACACAGAGTGGACCCTGAACCGGGGTTAAGGCTGGCCGGAAGCAGTGCTGGCAGGGCATCAGTTGAGGACTTAGAGTGTGGAGCTGCTGTCTCGGGCTAGCCGAGGGCTGTGCTTAAAGGGACCCGACCCCCACCCCGGACAGACAGTTCTCAGGGGTGCCCCGCTTGCAAAGCAGTCCTGGCTTGGATTGCCCGGAGTACCCACACTGGGCACAACACAGCACTCGGCCATCAGACCAGCTGCACTTGCCACAGGCTGCCATCTGGGGAGAAGGGGCAATTGGGGGGCTGCAGGAGAGGTTCCACCCCCAGAAGCCTGCAGAGCCAGCCCAGTCCTCCCCATCGGGGGCTCATACCCCATTCCTCCCTCACCTCCTTCCACTTACCCCTCCCTAACCCCCCTTCCTGATGTACAAAATAAAGGACAATTGTTTTCAAAAATAGAATCTCTCTTTATTGAACAAAACTCGGGGAGACTGGGAAAAGGAGGTGGGAGAGGGGAGGGCAACTACAATGATGAGGGGTTTGGAACAGGTCCCATATGAAGAGAGGCTAAAGAGACTGGGACTTTTCAGCTTAGAAAAGAGGAGATGGAGGGGGGATATGATAGAAGTCTATAAAAGCATGAGTGGGGTGGAGAGGGTGCATACAGAAAAATTCTTCATTAGTTCCCATAATAGAAGGACTAGAGGACACCAAAGGAAAGGAATGGGTAGCAGGCTTCAAATTAATAACAGAGGGTATGTCTACACTACAGAGTTAGTTCGAACTAACTTAGTTCGAATTAGTTAATTCGAACTAAGCTAATTCGAACTAACGCGTCTAGAACTAAAAACTAGTTCGAATTAGCGTTTTGCTAATTCAAACTAGCATGTCCACATTAAGTGGACCCTGAACAGGGCTTAAGGATGGCCGGAAGCAGTGCCGGCAGGGCATCAGAGGAGGACTTAGAGCGTGGAGATGCTGTCTCAGGCTAGCCGAGGGCTGTGCTTAAAGGGACCCGACCCCCACCCCGGGCAGACAGTTCTCAGTGGTGCCCCGCTTGAAAACCAGTCGTGGCTTGGAGTGACCGGAGTGCCCACACTGGGCACATCACACCACTCGGCCATCAGCCCAGCTGCACTTGCCGCAGGCTGCCATCTGGGGAGAGGAGGCAATTGGGGGGCTGCAGGAGAGCTTCCACCCCCAGAAGCCCAGAGAGCCAGCCCAGTCCTCCCCATCGGGGGCTTGTGCCCCATTCTTCCCTCACCTCCTTCCACTTACCCTTCCCTAGCCCCTTTCCTTGATGTACAAAATAAAGGACAATTGTGTTCAAAAATGGAATCTGTCTTTATTGAACAAAACTGGGGGAGACTGGGAAAAGGAGGTGGGAGAGGGGAAGAGAGAGGGTGGGAGAGGGGAGGGCAACTAAAATGATCAGGGGTTGGGAACAGGTCCCATATGAAGAGAGGCTAAAGAGACTGGGACTTCTCAGCTTAGAAAAGAGGAGACGGAGGGGGGACAGGATATAGGTCTCTAAAAGAAGGAGTTGGGTGGAGAGGGTGCATACAGAAAAGTTCTTCATTAGTTCCCATAAAGAAGGACTAGAGGACACCAAGGCTATGTCTAGACTGCAGGCGGATCTTTCGAAAGAGCAATCCGCTTTTTCGAAAGAGAGCACCCAGCGAGTCTGGATGCTCTCTTTTGAAGAAGCCCTATTTACATTGAAGAACGCCTTCTTTCGAAAGAGGAACTTTCGAAAGAAGGCGTTCTTCCTCGTGAAACGAGGTTTACCGCCATCGAAAGAAAAGCCGCGTTCTTTCGAAATAATTTCGAAAGAACGCGGCTTGAGTCTGGATGCAGGGGAAGTTTTTTCGGGAAAAGGCTACTTTTCCCGAAAAAAACCCTGAATCTGGACACAGCCCAAAGGAAAGGAATGGGTAGCAGGCTTCAAACTAGTAACAGAAAGTTGTTCTTCACAAAGCAAAGAGTCAACCTGTGGAACTCCTTGCTGCAGGAGGCTGTGAAGGCTAGAACTAGAACAGAGTTTAAAGGGAAGTGAGATCAAATCATGGAGGTTGGGTCCATGGAGTGGTATTAGCCAGGGGGTAGGAGTGGTGTCCCTGCCCAAGGTTTGTGGAAGGCTGGAGTGGGATGGCACGAGACAAATGGCTTGGTCACTGTCTTCGGTCCATCCCCTCCAGGGTCCCTAGGGTTGGCCGCTGTCAGCAGACAGGCTACTGGGCTAGATGGACCTTTGGTCTGACCCAGGACGGCCATTGTAAGCTCAGGGCTCAGGGTCGGGGGTCTCAGTGGACCCCCTTGATTTTCATGCACACCTGCTCCTGGGTGGCCAGGCTGGCAGCTCTCCTGCCCAAGCCGGCCACTTTCCTGTGCCTAGTGCGGAGATCGTGGACAAGGTCCACGATGTCCGCATTAGCCCAGGTGGGTGCCCGCCTCTTGCGGTCCCGGGCAAGCTCCCGGGAGCCGCCAGTCTGGTCCTGGGAAGAGGGGGAGGGCTGGGGGGCATCGGGTGGGTGGCTCGATCCGTGCCAGGTGCAGGGTCTGCTGGCTGGGTACTGGCAGGCTTGCACCTGGCACGGGCACCGTAGCCAGCCCGTGCCCCTTTAAGGAGTCCGGGGCCGGGAGGGGGGCATAGAGTTTCCCTGGTGTTGGCCAGAGTGGCCACCAGGGAAACCTGGGGAGGGCTAGCCTCCCACTAGTTCGAATTAAGGGTCTACACAGCCCTTAATTCGAACTAGCTAGTTGGAACTAGGCTTAATCCTCGTAAAATGAGGTTTACCTAGTTCGAACTAAGCGCTCCGCTAGTTCGAATTAAGTTCGAACTAGCAGAGCGCTAGTGTAGCGCCTATTAAAGTTAGTTCGAACTAAAGTCCGTTAGTTCGAACTAACTTTGTAGTGTAGACATACCCAGAAAGTTGTTCTTCACAAAGCAAATAGTCAACCTGTGGAACTCCTTGCTGCAGGAGGCTGTGAAGGCTAGAACTAGAACAGAGTTTAAAGAGAAGTGAGATAAATTCATGGAGGCTGGGTCCATGGAGTGGTATTAGCCAGGGGGTAGAAATAGTGTCCCTGGCCTCTGTTTGTGGAAGGCTGGAGATGGATGGCACGAGATAAATGGCTTGGTCATTGTTTTGGTCCATCCTCTCCAGGGTCCCTAGTGTTGGCCGCTGTCGACAGAGAGGCTACTGGGCTAGATGGACCTTTGGTCTGACCCAGTACGGCCATTCTAAGCTCAGGGCTCAGGGTTCAGGGTCTCAGTGGACCACCTTGATTTTCATGCAAACCTGCTCCTGGGTGGCCAGGCTGCCAGGTCTCCTGCCCTAGACGGCCGCTTTCCTGTGCCTAGTGCGGAGGTCGTGGACGAGGTCCACGATGTCTGCACTGGACCAGGCGGGTGCCCGCCTCTTGCGGTCCTGGGCAAGCTCCCGGGAGCCACCAGCCTGGTCCCGGGAAGAGGGGGAGGGCTGCGGGGCATCGGGTGGCTGACTCGAGCCGTGCCGGGTGCAGGGTCTGCTGGCTGGGTGCTGGCAGGCTTGCACCTGGCACGGGCACCATAGCCATCCCGTGCCCCTTTAAGGGGTCCAGGGCCGGGAGAGGGGCAATAGAGTTTTCCTGGTGTTGGCCAGAGTGGCCACCAGGGAAAGCTGGGGAGGGCTAGCCTCCCACTAGTTGAAATTAAGGGGCTACACGCCCCTTAATTCGAACTAGTAAGTTCGAACTAGGCTTAGTCCTCGTGGAATGAGGTTTACCTAGTTCGAACTAAGCGCTCCGCTAGTTCGAATTAAGTTCGAACTAGCAGAGCACCAGTGTAGTGCCTATCAAAGTTAATTCGAACTAACGTCTGTTAGTTCGAATTAACTTTGTAGTGTAGACATACCCTCACTTTTTCAATTGTACTTCCAGAGTCATGGGCCATGGGTGAATGGCTGTCCTGGGGAGACAAGTCCCAGCCCTGCCTCTTCCATGCCCAGTAGCCTCTGTCGCTTGTTCTGCACCTTCAGTCTCCCCTTTACGGCTGCTGGCTCCTGCCCAAAGCTAGTGCCTCCTTTCCTGGGCTCTGGAGTGCTGGCCATCCCCAGTTTCTCCCCGGAGCAATTGCGTGACCCCAGCCTTCTTGGCCCAATCTGACTCACAGCTTCCCCCCCTCCAAATCGACGCACCAGCCGCAGCACTGCCCTGACAGAAGCTGCCTCACTCTGCGCTCCCCACAATGTCAAAGCCCCTCAGTGCTGGACAGCTCCAGCCTCAGCATGCTCCCTAGAGAGCAGTATGCATGCAGGTAGGTAGGTAGGTAGGAGGAGGCCAAGTGTAGGTGGACAAGGCTATTTGGGAAGGCACTGCCTTCCCCTGCCTTCATTACCTGCTGTCCATGTCCAGAGTCTTCTAATTAGGGACGTGAACAGGTAACCAGTTACCCAGTAAGCATCACCTGGGAGCAGTCCCCGCCCAGCATCCAGCTTAACTGGTCAACCAAAACATTTAACCTGTTAACTGATTAAACTGGTTACATCTCTTCAGAACAGTATGGAACAATACATTAGTGATCAGTCTTAGGATGCATCAACAAAAGCTTGGTTGTCAAAACAGGGTTTTCAGCATGCTTCACACCCTCCACAACATGATTTTGATGAAGGGACTGTATCTTTCATATCCCAGAATAACAGTTCCTCAGTCTCTGGCTGTCTCTAGACTAAGATTTAAAGGTGCTATCTAACATGCTTTAAAAAGTCTAGAAAAGACAAGACATATTGCCTTTAACGCAGTTGAAATGACCTAATTAAAGACATGTCTCCCATGTCTTCAGTTTCCTGTGCAGTTTATATTGCACGTTGGGAGCCTACAGGAAAAAAAAGCACTATAGAAATGTAAATACCACTAATAAACTCAGAAGATGGCATTGGGTTTCCTGTAGAAACTTAGATTCCTGTAGAATGCAAGACAATTATTTTATCAATGTTTTAATATTCTTTAATTTAAACAAACTAATAAAAAATCTTTTGGATATTACTTTTTCAGATTTTCTTTGGGATAGGAAGATGTGGCAGGGAGAGATTATTTTCACTCCTTGCTTACGGATATAACCTGGATGAGAGACAAGAGATCCAACAAACACTTTAAATGCTGTCCCTATTCTCTCCTGCCCTTTGGATGAACAGAATGTCTGATTACCCATTTCCTTCTCAATCCTAACAGAAAAGAAAGGTGAGTGGGAAGAGAGAAGGAATCAGAATTTCTTGTCATCTGTGTGAATAACCTATACTATTTTCATCATAAAACTGAAATTCTTGTGAGGTGCTGCAGTTAAAAACTAAATGGAAAGAAAACTTTTCTTAACCTCCCCAAAATCTTACTGACACTAAAGGACATGGCTCCTAGGATTTCTACTTCTTAAAAATACTTCTGGGTTTTTACTGTTGAAAATGACTGGATTTGAATACAAATGCCACTAATAATCTAGTGTTAGGATTCAGTGTATGATAGTCTCAGGAAAACATGGAAGATGATGGGGTGAGCTGTTGCTATAGTGACTCTATGAGAAGATAGTCTCTAGTGCCTTCCTTAATCCCAGTGTAACCATAATAAAGTCTAATTTACAACCAACACTTGCATTAATTATATCATCCCCTGATAAACTGGCAAGGAAATACGGGTTATAAAATTATGAACTGAGAAACACTTTAGATTTCTTGCTTTGGGAAGATTTTTAAAGCTCAGCACTTTCAAACAATTAGGCTAAAACTTATTTATATTAAGGTTTGATATTAAAGGCAGTTGTCTGGAGCCATTACTTATCTTCAACTCTCTGAAAATTAATTAGACCCAAAGGCTATAAAACTATAGCAATTGTGAATAAATATTTTTTCCTTCTGCCCATTTAGTCATTTAGCCTTTCTGAATGCCTGTCACTAAACTGATTGATTCTCTGTCTGTTTGAAAATTGGCACACAAGTAATCTAACTGATACATTTTTCAAAAACAGGTAAACATGTTGTTGAAAATGTACTTAAATTTCTATTGAAGTCATCATCTTTCCATCCAGGCTCATTATTCAATTAAACTGGCAACAAGCCAGTTAAATCTATTCCCCGCTAATTGCATATTGCAAATTATTGTTAATTTACGGAGTGTCAAAAAAGTACATTTCAAACTCTATATTACTCGAGCACTATCAAATGATCTCATTTTGAGAGAATGACAGCTTAATTTTTCAGCTCTTAGCTGCTTTGAAAAGTTTTGCTTATTTTCATCTTAAAAAATTAGTTTTACAGGCGGAGCCTACTTTTTACTTTGTGATAACAAAAATGGTGCTATCTAGCAGGAGGAAAGGTGACCTTAAATCTATGTCAATATGGTCCCACAGTTTAGACTATGGGAGTGTGAACTGCCATGCAGTTCAGCATATTTTGCTTTAGCTCTCCTTTGTGGACACTGCTGGGGTAAACTACAAAGTATCTTATTTGTTTTAACGTAGGACTGGTCAAACTAACAGGACGATTAAATAATTTGTTAAAGCCATAGATAAATCTGCATTAGGATTAGGATTAAAAAATTTAGGGTTTTCTGGATTCAAGTTGTCTGCTTAGATTGCTACCACATGCCTTTCCATTTCATATTTAGAACAAGAGTGCCACTCTGTGAGCGCCTTAAAAGTAGATTTTTCCAACAAATACAGCATTACCACAGTGATATTCTATTCCAAGAACAGAAGAATAGTGCAATAAATTACTGTGGTAAATTCCTGTAAGTACCAATTTTTTAATGGTGGCTAATGTATAGAATAAATTTAGTCTGAGAGGGAGAAGTTTCCAATTTGTCAAAGACACAGCTCATCTAGAAAGCCTTCATTTTGTAACAACGTGTTGCAAAATTTGCTTATGCTATTCAAATTGCAAATACTTCACATAATTTCTGTCTAGCACAGAATGGATGCTGGTTTAAAACTGTGCCACCTGCCACAACTGCTTACACACTTGACTATGACAAGTGTCAAAGTTGAATCTATGCAGATTATGTAGCAATCTTTTTCTTCCAGTTTCTGTACCAGCAACTTTAATTAGAGAGTTCTGGGACCAAGCAATTTATTCTGCAATATCATTCACTTTCATACCATACCACATGCCCCAAAAGCACACATGCTCACTCACTCACATGGCAGTACTGCAACAACATAACCACTGAACAGATTTTATAAGTAGACTGAAGATTACAGAAGTGAACTTCTCAGTTGCTGCAAAAAATTTTAAGTGATACTAGTACAAACCAATTTCCAAGTTTAAAAATTTACTTCTATGTTCATTCACTTCAAAATGTTTTAACTGAAAGTGGGTGATACCACTGCCCTGTCTTTGCTCCCCATTTCATAACAAGAGTCCATGTGGCAGATGAACATGGTTTTTACCTTGCTATTCTGTACTCACAATTCTTCACTATAATAATTTGATTCCACTATATACTGCTAGCCCAACTCAACATCAACAGTGGTGCCAGAGCTAGAATGAATGACATGAACTGTAAAGGAATACAAATGGGATTTTTCAATTAAACACACACATACTACTGATCAATTGCTTCAGGCTCATTTAACGTTTTGGCCACAAATTGGCAGCTACAGTAAACTTCCAATAATCCAACACCTTTAGGACCCAGGGGGTTCTGGATTATCAGATATGCCGGACTATAGGAGGGGGGGGCGATGAGGGGTCTGGGGTGGCGTGGGGGGAATGCACCCCTCGGCGCTGTGGGACCAACCTGGCAGCACCCCAGCTGCTCTGCCCCAGACTTCCCCAAGTCAGCCGCTGCTGAAACTGACCAGCGGCTGACTCGGGGAAGCCTGGGGCAGAGCAGCTGGGGTGCTCTGCCACAGGCTTCCCGGAGTCAGCCGCTGGTCAGTTTCAGCAGCGGCTGACTTGGGGAAGTCTGAGGCAGAGCAGCTGGGGTGCTGCCGGGTTGGTCCCACAGCGCAGAGAGGCGGCGCTACAGTCAGTTTCAGCAGTGGCTGAACCGGGGAAGCAGGGAGCAGAGCAGCTCCAATTGTCCGGTTGCCTGTAGCACTTCTGGGTTCCAGATGGTGACAGACCATCAGGAGTGCTGGACCATTGGATGCCGGACCAGTGGAGTTTTACTGTATTTCCAAAATGTAATAAGTTAGTGCATTGTTGGTAGATGCCTGAGGATTCTCACCTAGGGGAATATGGGAAAAAAATTCACTCAGAGAAAACAAAATCCTTATCTGACCACTCTCACTGAAAGCTGCTATTGGGCACTCTACCTTGAATCAGTGCTATATCTCAACATTACTATCAAGTATAAGCTTTATAATGTATAGTAAGTGATGTAGAAAGCCTTATTATACTCTTAACTGAACAATATTACATTGCACAATATTGTCACAGTTGTATTGTAGCTCCAGGTAATGGATTCATTCACCTGTCTCCTCTTCTTTCTTTGTTACTGTTAACATCACCAGCTCTCTCAATGCTGCTCAGGTCCACAAACTGGCAATCAGCTTTGACTTGGCTCTCTCATTTGCCTCCCACATCTACGCTGTACTCAGTCTTGCTTGTTCTCCACAGTATTTTGAAGATCCAGCCTTTTCTTTCTGTCCGATCTACAAAATAATCCCACCCAGGTCCCTATCAGCCCCCTCATAATTACTGTGCAACCCTGTCTTTTCTGGCCTTCCCAACCTCCATACTGCCTCCCTCCCTTCAGTCCGTCCAGAATGCAGCTGCTAACACTATCTTCCTAAGACATTCCTGTGACATCACTAATCTCCATGAATTTCTTCACTGGCCCTCCCCTATTCCTTGGCATCAATTATAACTTCTTGTCCTTGCCTTCAAGGCCCTATATAATTTTGCCATTCTCTACTTATCCAGCCTTATCTCTTACCATGGAGCCTGCCATAGCACTCCTTTAATCCAACTCACAACTCCATGCTGTTTTCCATGGCAACCTCTATGCACAGAGCACTTTTTGTAGTTGGTCTAATAGGCAATTAAGCATTGCCAAATTTAAGTCCTTCTGAAAATTCCCTTTTTTGTGGGATTCTGCCAATAAGTGAGTCATACCATTTTTTGTGACATGTCTGATGTCCAAATGTCAGCTCTGAGGGACACAGACCTTCTGTTCTTATATAGCAACCACTGTGCTGTTGGGTGCTATGACAATGTAAGTAATGCAGTCTAATGAAAGATTTGATCCTAGAACTGGACAGCAATCTGTTTATATCTCTTTGCTTTTCAAACGTCTCATCTATTTAAGAGTCTTTTATTCTGTTACCAAACAAAACCCAAATCTTGAGTTCATCAAAACCAAAAACAGACAAGCAACCCAACCTCTTATCTAAACTAAGGCATCCAACCTGAAGATTTCCCAATATACCCTGTCTTCTGTGGTCTAGCCTTTCCTTAATTTTTCTGGGACAGATGTTGTCTTTATTACTGTACTACATCATGCCAAACCTGTGTAAACACTTTTCAGTTAATAATGATAGAGGTGGTCCAAGCATTTTGCCAATATGTGGGAGAAATAAAGGTAAATGCTCTAAAGTCAATAGTAAGTCACAGATAATACAACTTGCAGATATGTGTTGTAATTAATTTACTAATGGTGGGTTGTGGAATCACTACATTTTTGGGTTTACAGCAATTGTTTAATGTACTAGTACTTCCTTATCAAATGTTGAATTTAACAAGCTTACTTACACAAGGAGTATGGCTAAATTTGCATTTTACACAGTTCTTTTAAAAAAAAAGTCAAAGCTTTTATTTAAAAAGAGATCATAAGAACCTAACTTGAAGTGCTGAATATATCACTGGATAAATGTTCAAAGTTGTCGGCTTTTGCAAGTTGCATAATTCCCATGAACATTCTGTGTGTGGCTCAAAGCTCAAATGACTGGAAAATGCAGGAGGATATTTTATTGTCCTTTCCTTTCCCATCTGAAAAGGAACCTTGTCAATCTTGACAGTCAGAAAATACGAGCCACCTGTTGGGTTTGTGATTGCCGATGAACATCAGAACACAATGCGAGTGTGTGTATGCAATGATATCCCTCCCCACTGTGCTGGCTTACTCAGCTCTTGTATTCAGACAGTGAACTGACATTTACAAGCATCCAGCTCTCTGAAGCATTCATAGTGCATAAAGCTTATATATGTCATGCTACCCACTGCACACAAAAACAGAGTAGACAGGCAGAATGGGTGAATGTACTACATGTGTGCATATTACATTCACATACCTGTGCCCACAGCTAAAATATTATACACTGCTGAGTCAAAATAGATATTGGCACTGATTTATTTTCCAGGCTGGCTTTTTTAAAACCCCACAAAGAATCATGGCTTTCAAAACAGATTCAAAAATCCTAAAATGAAGTTAGGAGCTACAATCTTTGACCCAGAAAAAGGAAGCCATCTGGGTATGTGTGACCATTACAAAATAGTTTTGGTGGAGCATGAAAAGGTGGGGTCTTCTATTTTTAAAGCAATAAAGCTGTAACTCAATGGATACTCAGGTGAACATTTTAAAATGATCATGGAAGGCACCATGTTTTTCTAAGCATTAAAAGATAAAATCTTCAGTCTCAGGTAAGAAAGAAAGAAAGACTCCAAATATTTTTAAAATTCATTAAAATCCTTTTAATTTTAGCTAGCTGTAGGACACAAGAGCCCCAGTTGCGGCACCTGGACCACCTCTCTTTTTCTGACACACATTTTTGTCCATCTTACATCAAAGCCAATCAACACAACGAGGGCCGATAGGCCATAATATTTTGTATAGTAGCCCCTTGTCCAACTCATAGCTTAGTGAACTATCAGGAACAGTTTGGAAATATAACAAGTGGAGCACTTCCACCATGATGCTCCTTATCTTTTCATATGGCTCTACCTTCTTTCCCTCCCCGCCCACCTTTACTGCCTCTTCACTTGCCCAGCCAGTTGGAAGATTGCTCCTACACATGGTCAGTAATGTAGCTGCTTCCCAAATTGATTGACATACCTGGAGCCATTGAAACACTTGCCAACCAGCCATTCCTCAGGATTCCCCTTGCCTGCCTGTGTCTCCACTACTATACCCCCAAGTCAACACATAATAGGCCATAAATCACCATCATTTTTATGCAGCTCTCCCTTCCTTCTACCTTTCCCCAAGCTGGTTGCTTTTACAGCATGAATCTTTACCATCCTCATTCAAAGTGGCCCAGAAGACCCAAACTTGGGACAGTCTTGAAGTGCTTGCACTTTACCTGTCCAAGAAACAAGTGCTAAAATAATTTCCTAAACTGTAGATCCAGCACAGCTGAACAGCACAATGACAATTAAGATGGAATAAGATGGCTAGGAACCACAGCCAATGGGAACTGCGAGGGTGGTAGTTTGGACAAGGGCAGCGCACAGAGCCCTCTGGCTGCCCCTACACACAGGAGATGGTGGAGGGACATACTGCTGCTTCTGGAAGCCCCCAACCCTGCTGTCCAGCAGGCGCTGTAAGACCCAGGTAAAACAGCTGATGTGGTCCATGTGCTATATCCAGCCCAATTTGCCCATCCCTGTCTCATGTTATGTCACAGATCAAAACTGTAGAATTTCTCGGAGTGCTATAACATATTCCACAGATCTAATCTGAGTGGATCAGCCAAATATCTAAAACGTTGTCCACAAAACATGAAATATTTAAAAAAAGTTAAGAAAAAAATTAATAAAATCCAGGCGGACTTGTTTTTGTGGCTTCTCAGAAGGGTGTTTATGTTTTATTTCTACTGGAACACTGCATGACAGCACCATCTATGAATTATTTAAAAACAAGCAGACAGAAATAGTTCTTACAGCTGGGGTGGGGAACCTCAGGCCCGGGTACTGGATCCAGCCCCCAACAAGTGGGGCTCTCCATCAGAATTGGGGAGCCTGTGCTGGTGCTCCAGCTCCCCCTGCTGTGCCCCCATGGGGCTGGAGCATAGACAATCTACTAGCTAGGGCCCCCCAAGGCTCTGGTGTGTGAGGGGAATGTGCAGAATGTCTTTTTCCTTCTCAGTCGGGAGCTGCCTCAGTGAAGGTTATTTTTTCCCCTCACTTGTGTGCTCCACCGGCTCCCCCCGACTGATTTTTCTGTGGGTCAGAGGACCCCAACCCAAAAAGGTTCCCCATCTCTGCCTTACAGGGGTTTTTTTATAATACAGTCCAAATTATGAAAGAACGCTTTAATATCTGAAATGAAAACTCAGTATGAGCCTTACAGCTCTGGAATTCATACTCCAATTGAAATCACATGTGAAATGGAGTTTGGTGTCCTCGGCTTTCCTCATGTACAGCAGTCCACATCACAAAACCATCATATAATTTGATATAGTACAGCAGTACTGGCAACCTTCTTAGAAGCCCAGGCTTAGAATAGCATGCCTTTGACATATGAATGGAACAGGAGTGATTTGGGTCTACTTCTGTGCCTAGCAACAGTCAGTACTATTTGGTACCAACCATGTTCTTAATCTGCTTTATAAAATCTGATTTTTAAAAAGGCTTCAAGTAATGCAATCATGCTAAGGGGTGGGATTGTTAAAAATATGATTTATATGACATTTTCATTACATGTTTAAAAAAAAATTCCTTTTCATATTAGCCAACTCGGCCATAAAGCCTGAAACTATTTTTATGATAATTTCTTTCTTTCAAACAGTTTCAAAACATGTCTTTTAGTGTAAATGGAGCTCTATCTTTGTCTTTGCATAAACAATTCAGATGGAAACACAAACAGAAAAAATATGAATACTGAGAATATAGCAAGGTAAACTGCTCAGGCTTATGTCCAGGTGTGGTTTTTCATCAAACAATTCCCTCAGCATGAACCACTCCTACACCTGGTAGCATGGTATCTGACTGTCTACAACACAGCACTTTCCAGGTAACTTTGATCACGGATTTTTTTTTTAAATAAAAAAGAAAAAAATATATCTCCTAGCACCAAAGTTTGCAAGAGTTCACTTAATAAAATAATCCTTTTTAAGTGTTCCTTCTCCACTGCCAATGCTTCTTTCTGGAATATCCATCCCCCTCATACACACCCTTTTTGCAAAACTTACCTTAACAAAATAGTGTCTGATGTACCACTATGCTACTACAGCAAAGGAGCTACGCTGGCATGCAAAGGGGCATTAGATCCTTAGTTTGTCTCTTAAGATCTCTCTCTGTGTTGTTGGCTTTACAACTAAATGTATTCATGTATTCACTGTACCTTTCTTTAGACTACCAGTACATTTTTTCAAGAGTGCCTAATTAACTTAGGAGCCTTTGAAAATTGTATCCTGCTTCTTTCTCTGCTTTATGCCACAAGCTGTGTTGTGATAGATAGATAGATAGATAGATAGATAGATAGATAGATAGATAGATAGATAGATAGATAGATAGATAGATAGATAGATAGATAGATAGATAGATATGTATAAGACTCTATAGCATTTTGGGAGACACATGATATGTGAACCATAGGTACACTGCATTGTGCCTGTTTGTTCTTTTTAGTTATGCTGCTATAGCTGTGAACCAGAAATACAATAAAATATGCAGAACAGGGTGGATAAAAAAAAACAATGATTTTTTTAAAAATTAAAAATTGGATGTTATTTAAATCACAATTTTAATAAATAAAATACTATATTTCTGATTTTAAAATAATATTTACAATTAAATCTCATTACAAACGTGCTACACATATGCTTAAAGTCTCACAGAAATTAATGAATAGCTCCAATCTGTCCAGCCTATCAGCTCTTGCTTCTTGAAAGTTCTGGGTTTCAACTTTCTGTTTCTCAGAAGACTAACATAATATGTTCTAAGAAAGACACAGATTAAATAGGATAGTTTTTGTTCTGTGCTTATGTGGTAGTGGACCTGGCATAGCAGAGGAGTTAGTTAAGACATTGTCTTAAAGCCAGAGACACAATATATAGGAAAGGACAGAGGCAACATAGAAAGGAACAGTGGAGTGGACTGGAAAGAAAAAGGGAAGACATTATTCAACACACACACAGCTTCTTATATTCCCCCAAACTTTTGCTACAGAAAAACTATCATGGCTTCTGGGTGAAAGAGACACCCCATCTGGGAATATTTTGAAGAAATTCCTTCCTTGGGTAAAAAAGGAAAACATGTCAAGTATAAGTAGTGCAAGAAGATGATACATGGTTTAGTTGCAAGAATGAAACGTCATAAGGAAAACTGCTTATTGGGAGAAACTGATATGGATGTGTCTGAAGAACAATTTAGATTGGGCAATAATATTTGATCGGGGACCACTCCAAGATTTTGGAAAGTGGTTAAGGGTCGCACTTCTCCATGGAGGGAGATGTGGGGTTTGGGACAGATGTTGGGTGCAGAAGGGAGCTTTGGGTACAGAATAATACAGTGAAAAGAATGGAGAAGAATGAGTATTCAAAATGATTTTTGAATTTTGTTGCAGGATCCATTTAGTGTTGGAGACTTAGACTGTCTATATGCAACAACTTCAGAGTTATCCGTTGGCACTTTGAAAACAGTGTTGTAACTAAACATAGTTCAGACAACAAAGTATTAGCAAAATACTGGTCATCTAAAGAAGTGAGCTGTGCCCACGAAAGCTCACGATACCATCTATATGTTTTGTTAGTCTTTAAAGTGGTACCATACTATTTGTTGTTTTTTAAGTTTATCCTGTACAGACTAACTCAGCTACCCCTCTGAAGCAAAAGATTACAGTTATCCACTGAAACCACCACCATGGATGGGCTTGTAGTAAGGACCAACAAATACCAACAAGACACCATAGATGAAAAAACTGCTTCGCTCATTTATGCCACAAATTCTCTTTTTTGAATTGTTAACAATAAACACCTTCATTGCATTAGTTGCATCCTTATGACCAGGCTACATCCCACATGGCAGAGCAGACATTGGTGGAAGGTTGCCAGGTACAGTGTATGAGGCCAGGTCTATATTACTCCCTGGATCTTCATCTTAAGATCTCAAGGTATGCAACTCCAGCTATGTAAATAAGGTAGCCAGCGTCAATGTACAGTAAGACAAGTGTGGCACCTTCTCCATAGCAGGAGATCAATGGGAGAAACTCCCACTGACTTCCCTTACTCCTTATGACAGCTAGGAATATTGGCTCTGACGGGGGCATCATTAGCGTTCAATTTAGCCTGTCTTTACTAGACCTGCAAAAATTGAATTCTGGAAGAATGATCGCCAGAACATAAATCTGGTAAGTGGAGACATGGCCTGAGAAGAAACTTAAAACTGTGTGTTAGAAATACTGAGGGGAAATTTGCCTGTTAAAGTGTAAGGAGTGGAATAGTGAATCAGTAACAGAAGATAGGGGTGCATATATTTTCAGAAACAATAGATACATCGGGAAATCCCCACAGAACAGAATATTCAAAAGAAGTGGCAGTGAAATCTGTAATAAACTGTGAACAAAAATTCAACTGTATATGTGCAGATTTGTCACAGACAGTGTTGTAAATATGGCAGAAATTAGAACATACTTAGAAGAATAAACAGAAGTATGCTCCTTAATAACATATGACTGCAGTGCCCATTTAATGCATGTTTTAATCAAAAAGACTTAAGTGTGTTTTTTCCAGGAATAAAAGAAAAAGTTGTTGAAGTCACAAAATACTTTTGTAACAACCATTTTGCTTCAGCTTCACTGAAGACAGCAGGAGGATCTAAACTAATTCTCTCTCAGGATGTTCAATGGCATTCTGTGGTTGATTGTTTTGAACAAATTATTAAGAATTGGCCTAGTCTCATAAAACTTTGTGAAGAAAACTATGATAAAACAGATGGCAGTATCTCATCCAAATTATCTAACATTGGTTTAAAGAGGAAAGTAGAAGATATATATGCTCAGTATATCGAAACATATGATCCATAGTCTTACTCAAACTGCAGAGAAATTGCTGCTGCACTGCTGATGCTGTCAAAATCCAGAAGGCACTTAAAAAGACATTGATGAAATACCTCACCAGAAAGTTAAGCTTCAGGCAATAAAGAAGCAAATGGATCAAAAACTAACTCCATCTCATTTTCATGTGAACATTCTTAACCACAGATATAAAGGTAGATCCCTAACTTCTGAAGAAGATGATTCTGTTATGGCAAGGGCATCTCAAAATAATGCCTCAGTTATGCCAGGCATTTCAGGGCTGGAGCAAAACCATAAAATCAGTAAATATGACCAAGACTCTTTCAAAAATGATCAAACCTTCAGATCGCTATCCCTTCCTGCTTCTCCATGTAGGAACTAAAGATACGGCCAAAAATGTCCTTGAGCGGTGCTGGGAAGAAGGATCAAGGAATTTGAAGTGCAAATGGTGTTTTCGTCCATCCTTCTGGTTGAAGGAAAAGGTCTGGGTAGAGATCGTCAAATTGAGAAAGTAAATGCGTGGTTGCGCAGGTGGTGTTGGAGAGAGGGCTTTGGTTTCTTTGACCATGGGACTCTGTTCTGCGCACAAGGATTATTAGGAAGAGATGCGATCCACCTAACCAAGAGAGGAAAGAGTATCTTCGGGGGCAGGCTTGCAAATCTAGTGAGGAGGGATTTAAAGTAGGTTCATTGGGGGACTGTGACCAAAGCACTGAGGTAATTAAGGAAGTCAGATACCGGGAAGAAACACAAGGAGGAACGAGCAACAAAGGAGGACCCCTGACTCGAATGGAGAAGGTAGGGTGATCAACTGGTTATCTAAGGTGTTTGTACACAAATGCAAGAAGCTTGGAAAACAAACAGAAAGAATTAGAAGCTGTGGCACAGTCAAAGAACCATGGTGGGATGACTCGCATGACTGGAGCACTGTCATGGAAGGGTATAATGGGGGGTGGAGGGAGGAGAAGGAGTCCCACTGTATGTAAGAGAGAAGTATAATTGCTCATAGCTCTAGTATAGAGAGGGAGAAAAGCCTGTTGAGAGTGTATGGGTTAAGTTTAGAGGTGGAAGCAACAGGGGTGATGTTGTGGTTGGTGTCTGCTACAGACAACTTGATTAGGTGGATGAGGTAGACAAGGCTTTCTTCAGACAACTGTGAGAAACTTCCAGATCACAGGTCCTGGTTTTCATGGGGGACTTTAATCACCCTGACATGTGTTGGGAGACCAATACAGAAGTATATAGACAATCCAGGACATTTTTGGAGAATGTTGGGAATAACTTCTTGGTATAAGTGCTGAAGGAGCTGACCAGGGGCCATGCGCAGCTTGACCTGCTGCTCACAAACAGGGAGGCGTTCTTCCTCATAATTTGAGGTTTACCAATGTCGAACCCTCTCCCCCCTGCGTTCTTTCAATTTATTTCGAAAGAACGTGATTGCAGTGTGGACCCAGGTGAAGATTTTTCAAAAAAAGGGCATTTCTTCGAAAAAACAATGTAGTTTAGACATACCCTTAGATGCTGTAAAATGCTGTACTGGGCTGTAAAATAACATGTTTTAGTGATCAGATTTGCACCATTGTTTAAGAAATATGTGAAGAAGTATCAGAGGGAAACTTGATTTAAATCATTTTTTTTTGTTGGTGATTTAAATTGCCTTGATTTAAATCAATTCACCCTGATTCAGAACAAATCAAAACTTTTGTTAGAGGTACAAAATCCTTCATGTTAAGAAGTAAGAGTTAGGTACAAACTATAACATCTATCTTCATAAGTAAATTAGGATGGCCTAACTTTTTCTTTTCAATGACTTCCCCTAACTTTCAGTTGTACCCCCAGTAATAATTGAAATACAGTTAGCATATTGCTCAAGTTACTACATCTTCTTTGTCTTATGTCTGTTTTATTTGCCACAAAAGGAAATGAAAAAAAAATCACACTTGATATAGTAAAGCAATGATGAAAACTGGCAGGTACTAAGCATTAGCTCATGAATGGTTCTTAAGTAAGTGATTATATAATTTACACAGATCTTGCAAATAAGATGATTGAACTCCCTAGGCTAAATCTAGCTGCCTAGGGGCAACTCAGTGCAATTCTGGAATGGTTTCTTTGTGTGTTTTGTGCTCACTTGGCGGCTATTCTACCTTATCCTGGATGCCATAGTCCTTCAAGGATGTTATGTCAACAAATGATCATTTCAATGGTAGCTGGATAGGGTATAAGTCTCAAATATACCTTGCCAGCTATTAGATATCTGAACTGGCTTCTGGAAACATCACTGGCTCTAAAAAGATTTTTCTGAATCTCATGTCTTGCTTATTTATATTCATCTGAACTACGTATGCTCTATGTTCTTTGGCTGCAATTTTGTCTATGGCTGAGCTCGTAAAGTTTCTAAAATATAATTCACAATTTGTTTCCAGTATGGCTTTTTGCCATTTGTAATAAGATGAAGGCCTAAAACAAAAGCCCATGTAGCACAGGCCTGGCTTGAAGCCTTAGGTCTAACTAACAATGGACAACACTTGGCTAATATAAAGCAAAGTTAAGGTGTGAGCAAGAGGCAGGCCACTGCTCATAGATTTTGGCACGAACAGGGCTGAAACACTAATTGTTAATAGGCCCACGTGTAGAACAGTAATTGGTTCTGGTCATTAGTTGAAAGCACATTCCAAAAGGATGGTACCACCAGCTCATAAAAAAAAAAAAAACTTTGGTACACACTCCTCACAGATATAGACCCAGGTTCAGGAAAGGGTCTAAAATGATAGCATGATGGATAGAGATGATCTAATCAAACCACGAGGTACAAGGTGATGGGTGGTATCTAAGACACGTCAGAGGGTGGTAACCTGACATGTCAGGAGTGGTATGTAACTTTTTTGTACCTGTATATAAAGCAGTGTCTTGGGGGGGACAGTCTATGTCCAGCTGGTAGGGGAGGAGGAAGTTTCCCCCTAGTTGAGCGGAGTCCATTGTTACGAGTTCATATGTTTAGTGATTCGGTAATTTACTGACAACTATTACTGTACTTTGCTTAACAATAAACCTGGCAAGGCACCTTCGATCCTCATCTGATTTGTGGTCTTTGGGAACTCTCTCAGGGTCTGCTGAATAAGTCAAAATGGCACACATCATTGAACACACACGCAAGCAGCCTTCTGGTTATCATCATCAACAGAGCCAGAGACCTGTCAGGAATTCATCAGGAGGACCCCATCTGGCTGACAATACCATTTTGGGTTCAATCTCTGAAATAACCTTCAGACTGATATTGAATGCACTCCAGGTTAACTTTGGGATGAATAAGAGCCAAATCTTGAGTGGTGCCGTAATAACTCAGATTCCCAGGCCCAAAGGGCCCATAGTGATCATCTAGTCTGCTGTACTGTATAATGCAGGATACAAAACTTCCCAAAAATAAGTCTTAGACCAGACCTTTCAGAAAAGCATCCCATCTTGATTTTAAAACTGTCAGTAATGGAGAATTCACAACATCCCTTGTGAAATTGTTCTGTAACAAGGTGTCCACCCCACACAAGACAAAGTTAGTGAAAAGAGACCAATTAACTTTACAGAATGCACCTGGAGAAAAGCAGGGGCCTGATAAAACCTAATGGTTTAGAAAGGCCAGCTGGGATAAGCTTACAAAGAGAGGAAACTGGTAATAAGAAAGGACTGAAGAGAGGAGCTTTATGGTCACTCCCTAGAGGAAAAAGGAAGGCAATTAGGTACAATGAGGAGGTCTAAGGGAATCTTTCCTTGGATGACTGGCAAGAGCCCAAGAGAGGGTGAAATAGCCACACCAAGAAGAAGACGCCTCAGTTGTAACCCAGAGGACCAAAAGATAGGGGAGAAAGGTAGGAAAACGGCCAGGAAAATAGCAACAAGGCCAGAATTTGATTGCAAGCATGGGATCCCTGGAACACAGTGTAGTGGACGGCTCAGATTTCCCTACTGAGCAAGCGGCACAGACTGAAGCCATGCCTACACTGAGAGGTAAGGCTGAGTTTATTAAGGTTGATTTTTAGCACCCTATTTTGTAAAGTCGAAGGTGAATGTCCCCACTGAGCGCAAAAATTTGACATAGTTCAAAGTAGCTCATCCCCAGTAGGGTGGCAACCATCAACTTTGAGATGCACTGTGGGTACCTATCTCACAGTGCTTGTACCCCTTTGCATTCTGGGTTATGCTCCCAGTGCATGCTCGGGCCAAAACTGTGCAGCAGGAGGTGCAGTGAGTACATGTCTTCAGTGGCCCATAATGCACTTGTTTTCTCCCTCCCCACTGCTTAAAACCAGTGGCAAATAGTCCTTTCATGCCCTTTTTTCTCTTGTTGGTTATCCATGCAGACACCATAGCAGTGTAGGCATGGAACCTATCGTGGATCCTGTTAAGCAATATCATCTTAATGCTTTAATAACCTTAGTGTGCCTAATGCTGGAGTATGTCAAGAGCATATCCAGAGTGCGCCAGAACAAGGAAGAATCTCGGAAGCCATAAACATGCTGTTCTGTAAAGCACTTGAGTTGAGCAACTTAAAAATGTTGCCAGCATCCGATCCTCTGGACACAGTGTAATGCTGGTTCTTGTGTTGTCAGACAACACAGGATGGTGGGACTGCATTGTTATGCAGGTATGGGACGATCAGCAGTGGCTGCAAAACTTCATGGAATTTTGCAAATTGCTTTCTGCCTTAAAGTGCAAGAATGCCGGAATGAGACCAGATTTGATAGTGGAGAAGCAAGTGGCAATTGCCCTGTGGAAGCTTGCAGTGCCAGCAGGGAATCAATTCATAGTCAAGTATCAGAGGGATAGCCATGTTAGTCTGGATCTGCAAAAGCAATGAGGAGTCCTGTGGCACCTTATAGAATAACAGATTTATTGGAACATATGCTTTTGTGGGCAAAGACCCACTTCGTCAGATTCATGATCAATGCAAAGAAGGGAAATTTACAGTGAGGGCTCTTGTGAGCCAAGTAGTCAAAGTAATCAATTCCTTTCTGCTACAGAGGGTAGTGACTCTGGGAAACATGGAGGACTGTGCTGTGCTAGGGTTCCCTAACTGTGCTGAAGGCGAGAGATGAAACGAACATCCCCACCCAACCACCTTGCCAAAGATTGCATAAATCGTAAGGAGTACTACTCAATGCTGCTGCAGGGGCTGGTGGATCACAAAGGCCATTGCACTGAGATCAATGTGGGATGGTCAGAAAAGGTGCATGACCCACACATCTTTAGGAATTCCTGCCTCTTTCGCAAGCTGCAAGCTACCTAGGGCCACCTGAGTGTCTTGGGAGGTATCCAGGGACTGGCTAGAGAAGCTGATCCAGTCTCTGCCTCAGGATCACATGCAGCTGCTCGTAGATGTGGCATATTTACGGCGATGCTCCAGACTGTCCATTTGCCTCCTTTGCCTTTTGGTATGACTGCCTCAGCTACTTCATTATCACTCGGCAATGCTGAACATCCCTGTTGTATCCTTTAACCTCCATGCCCTTTGAGATCTTGGCATAGTGCTTCTTTTGCTAGTTCCAGATTCCTCTCCCCACACAACAGTGAGGTCCAGGACCTCCTGTATGCTCCATGCTGTTGCTTGTCTGTGACCCTGGGAACGGGAGCTCATGGAACTTGAACTCATGGTCAGGTGTACTGTTCAGATGTGCTGTCTGCTCTGAGGTCTGCTTGTCATGCTGGTCACAGAGAAAATGAAATTCAAATTTTTCCAGGGCTTTCCTGTTCACCTGGACAGTAGAGTTGAAATTCATGGCCAGAGCAGTCAACATGAGACAGTACACCTCCTGGAGGCCAAGAACATTGATTTTCATATCGCTGCATCTGCACTACCATTAAATTGACCATTTAAGATCAAATTTAGCATTACTCCTCAAGAAAGCAGGACTACAGAAATCAACTTTACTGTGGACTCGTTTAGAAAATTGACTTAATGCACGTAGGTTCGACCTAAATTCCCAGTGTAGACCAGGCCTAAGTGGACAGGAAGACTGCCTAAGACAACCTGACCAGTGATACTTGGTACCTGGAATGGAAGAACCTGGTCAAGAGGACTAAGTCTCTGAGAGAGAGCAACGGAGTTCAAAGTGAGAGAGACTATGGGGCAAGCAAGTGAAGTCGGGGGATGTCAGACTTGCAGCAAGCCTGTTACATTTGGCTAATTACCCTAATTATCAAAAATGTATGCCTATTTCAAATGTGAATTCGTTTAGTTTCAACTTTCAACCAATGAATGATGTTATACCTTTCTGTGCTAGATTAAAGAACCCATTATTGAATATTTGTTGAACACGTAAGTACTGACAGATTGCAATCAAGTTACCACTTAACTGTATCTCTATTAAACTCAAAGAGCTCAATCTATTTGTATGGTGTGTTTTGTAATCCTTTAATCACTATTGTGGCTGTTCTCTTAAGCCTTTCCAATTTAACAACACCCTTTCTGAATTAGTAACAGCAGAAGTAGACACAGTATTCTAGAAGTGCCAAATCCGGAGGTAAAATAATTTCCCTCTTCCTAGTCTAGGGTCTCCTGTCATGTATCCCTGGATCACATTACTTCTTTTAGCTACAGCAGCGGTGGGGAACCTCAAGCCCAGGATCCACATCTGACCTCCAAGGCTCAGAGCTTCCCCCCAGCATTGGAGAGCCTGCGCCAGTGCTCCGCCCCCCAAACCACATGGCTGGAGTTACGAAATCTAATAGTTTGGGCTCCCTAGGCTCTGGTGTGCGAGGGGAGTGCCCTTCTCATCAGTCAGGGGCCACGTCAGTGAGGATTTGTTTGTTTTTTGCTTCTTACTTGTGTGCGGTCCCAGAATGATTTTTCTGTGGGTCAATGGCCCCCCAACCCAAAAAAGGTTCTCCACCCCTGAGATACAGCATCACACTGGGGGTTCATGTTCAACTGATTAGCCAACGTGAGCCCCAAATCTTTTTCAGTCACTGCTTGCTGGAATAGAGCCCAATTTAACTCTTGAAGGTCTCTTGGATTCAAGTACAGCCTACACTCTTTGTTCCTAGTCTTCTACATTTACATTTAGCTATGTTAAAACAAACAGTTTGCTTGTACCATGTTTATCAAGCGATCCAGATTTATTTGAATCAGTGACCTGTCCTCTTCAGTATTTACCACTTTCCCGATTTTTGTGTCATCTACAAACATTATCATGGATTTCATTTTTTTCCAGTTCACTGATAATAATGTTAAAGTAAGACCAAGAATCAATCCCTTTGGGACGCTTTGGGAAACACACCCACTCAGTGATGATTTCCTCTTTAATTACCTAATGGGACCTATCAGTTAGCTAATGTATAATCCTTTTAATATGTAGTATGTTAATCTTATCATATTAGGATTTTTTGATTCTTAATCAAAATGTGATGTGGTATAAAATCAAACACCTTACATAAGTCCAAGTCTATTACATCAGCACTATTTCCTTTATGAACCAAATTTGTAATCGCATTATAAAGGCACGTTAGTTTGACAGGATCTATTTTTCATAAACCCACGTTGATTTCCACTGATTACATTACCCTCCATTAATTCTTTATTAGTAAAGTCTTGTATCAACTGCTCTATTATCTTGCCCAGAATTGATTTCAGGCTGACAAGCCTATAATTCCCTTGGCCATCCTATTTGCCCTTAAAAAACAATTGGATTAACATTAGCTTTCTTTTAATCTTCTGAAAATTCCCCAAGAGATCCAAGATTTATTGACAATCAGCATTAGCAATCCAGCAATCCTTAAAATTTCCTGCCAACTCCTTAAAATTTCTTGGATTCAAGTTATCTGGACATACAGATTTTAAAAATATTTAATTTTAACAAGTACTCTTTACTATCCTATAGTGATACTAGGGAAATGGAAAAATTATCATAACCATATGATGGTTTTTCAGCTGCTTCCCCCCCACAAATACAGAGCAAACATTTATTGAACACTTCTGTCTTTTCTGTATTAGTGATAATTCTATTATTTGCATCTGGTAACTGATCGATACCATTGTCAGCAGGCTCCTGCCCAGGTCCTGGAGCTGCTGCTGGCTCCCAGACCCACTGGGGCAGCCCTCTGCTCGTGGCAGGTTATGGGCGGGAGCTGCTCCTGGGTTAACCAGTTAACCAGTACCTGGTAAGCATCACCTGATGAAGGCTAACTGGGTATCTGTTCACATCCCTATTCCTTTATCAGTTTTCTTCAATTCCTAATTTCTAATCTATGTTCATTACAATTAACTTTCCTCTGATTAAGATTACTTCCTCTGATTAACCTCAGTGGTTAATCAGAGGAACAAGGGTTTTCCACTGAAGTTAGATTATTTTATACACATGCCGTTTTAACCATTTGCATGTCTTCACCTGCTAACTTCAAAACATAATTTCCTAAAAAGCAATTAGTCTACCTTTTTTGGCCATTGTATGTGTACTGTAGAAACTCCAACTTTAAATTACATTCATCACGTCTGAGGGAGAAATAACATGCAGGACTAGACTGAGTTGACCAGATAATTGAACAACTGTGTTATAGGAAAAGAAAACCATTTAGTGCCATGATAGACTATTCTGTGAAGGGGTCTTGCATCTCTTGCTTGTGCAAACAACTCCAGTGATGTAAAAAACAGCTACTCCGGTGAGGTAAGGATGTTAAGTAGTGAGTAAAAGACTAATTGTGTACTTGATTCAATTTGTATCGAGTACACAATCAGTTGATAAGAGGCCACTGCAGCGCTGTAGTTTAAATATAGTAGGAGCCGGGCATGCAAGCAGCCTGGGCCCAGCGCAAGCCGGGACTGCTTCAGTCCTGGCTTGCACCAGGTCCCACGCTGCACCTCTGCCTTTTAAATTCAGTAAGAACCAGGTGGCTCAGCTTATCAAGTAGTCAACTAATCGAGTACTCTTTTAAATCCCTAAGGAGAGGAGGGGCTGAAGCATTTGGTTCTTCATGAACAGTGGAGATTGTCAGATTTGTAGACACTGTGCCTAAATTGCTAAGGGTATGGAAGGTTAAAGGCTGGTTACCAGTTCACAATGATTCCTGCAGAGATTATGAACTCTGGGTATGCAAGGTACAAACCCTGAAAGACAACAGATGATTAGGACAAAGGCTCCTACGATATTGCTATCACCCCAACTGGGGTCTACGTGAGGCATGATTTCATGGCATCTCAAGGAAGAAATAAGCTTTTGACAAAACTAGGCCCCTAGTTTGCATAGTAACATGTTACAATATGTTATGAAATAACTTCAAAGAAAGGAAACAAAACTATCACAGTAGTGCAAAAGTCATCCTACACATAGTGCAGGAGCAAAATTTCTATTTAATGCATTGAGATCATTTTATTACGTAACATTTTGGGATGATTTGTTGATCCATCTAGCCTTCAGCTGCTTGACTTGCAGAAAAGTATCTAATCTAATCTATGACAGCAAATATAGAGCAAGCAGGTATGCTCCCTTCAGAATAAATTTATTTTGTAACATGAGATATTAGATCATATTGATACTTTGGCACTGTGAGGAACCAAGCTAATTTCACGCATCTATAGCTTTTGTGGACCTGAAATGGCTTGAAAGCTGAAATCAAGCTTTAAAAAATGTAATTTGCTACCAATAGAGATATAAGAATAACATACATAAAAAGCTTCACAGCTTGACATTGCATTGTTTTGCAATTATAATCACATACTGGTGTTTAAAAATAATCTTATAATATACATCCAAATTGATGGAAGTACCTGCACTTTTTTCAAAGGACGAAGTTTCATACTCCATCTCAATATCAGACCAGCAGGGTCAAGAAAACACTATTCATCTGATGAAGTGGGTTTTACCCATGAAAGCTTATGTCCTAATAAATCTGTTAGTCTCTAAGGTGCCACAGGACTCCTTATTGTTTTTGCTTTTACAGACTAACACAGCTACCCCTCTGAGACTGTGCTTAGACAGTACATCTACGCTGCTGCTGCTGCTGCTGCTGCTGCTGAGAGTCTCAGACATACATCACTTCAAGACTCTTCTTAATTTTAAAGCAAAGCTGACTCATGTACAGTGGACCTGGCATGCTGGATTGGTATCTTTTTACATATCACCTTTTCCTTCTCAATATTATGATTGTATGCTTAATACAAAACAAAAAGCCTCTCAAGTAGGGTTTCCTGTAAGCTACATGGCTGACTAATAAAACTCATGCAGGGGATTAGGACTGCTGTGCACAGAGCTGCTGTGGTCTCCCCCCCTCCCCTTCTCTCTCACCATAGCAGTTCCATGCTGGCCCTGCGGGGCTCCTCCCTTTCTCTCTCAAGGCAGAGTGCATCTTTCCTCCCCCACCAATTGCAGCAGGAGAGCTGACAGAATTGCCCTGGGCACAGTGGGGGGACAAAGTGGGGCAAACTGTCAGCCTTTGATGCAGATAGAAAAGCGTTTTGAATTCTGATTAGAACTTATGTTGGGATGCTTGGAGATGAAAGGATTTTAAGTCAGACGGTAACAAGAAAAAAGTGATAGAAATGTAGCCGTGTTAGTCTGGTGTCGCTGAAACAAAATACAGGACTATGTAGCACTTTACAGACTAACAAGATGGTTTATTAGATGATGAAAGTGGAAGTGGGTCTGGCCCACGAAAGCTCATCATCTAATAAACCATCTTGTTAGTCTTTAAAGTGCTACATAGTCCTGTTTTTTGTTTTAACAAGAAAAAAGGTATTCAAAAGATAACACAAAGAGGAGCTGACATCATGCTTCAAAATGGGATTTCTAGTCATTAACATTCCTCACAATTCTCCACACAGCTATTCTTGACAGTGCAGGATGCTGAGTTGTGGTTAGCGACCCACAGTTTTAAAGCAGAGACAGTTAAGTAAGTCTAAATTCATGAAGCACACTGTATTTTAGTATACTAAATATGTTAAAAAGCTTCAGAGGCGTAGCCAAGTTAGTCTGTAACTATAAAAACTTAAAAAAACAATGAATAGTCTAGTAGCACCTTAAACACTAACACAACATGTAGTTTTGTTAATCTTTAAGGTGCTACTAGACTATTCGTTGTTTTTTAAGTTTTTCTAAATATGTTAAGCAATACTCAGGAACGCCCCTGTATTCACTGAATGTGCACAATGTTTTAGCAATGTTCAAAAACTCCCTGTCCACACAGCTTACAATTTAAAGGTCCAATACTCCCAGTATGCAAGAATAACCACAGTATAGGAGTGAAAACTAGAGTTTTCTTCTGATTCTTTCTCCAAAAACGTTTGCCCCTTTGCAAATGGGATGGAGCCTTCATGCCTTAAACCTGCAGCCCTTTGCAATCACAGTGGGTCTTGGCAGATCTATGTAGTGGTCAAGAGCATCTGAACTGCTGCTTGCCTTTGTAAGAGCTGTGCTGACATAGGTTCTTAGGCCTCAAAGTCTTCCTTTTTGAGGGCAACATTCTGCAGCATGGAGGAGGAAGTGTTAATCATTGCGGACTCCATTGCTGTAACTCATGTGGCTGTGCCACTGGGATTTTGAGGGGGGACACGAGACAATCCAGTGAAGACCAGGTTGGTGCCCCAAGCTCTTCACATTCCACAGAGACTATGACAGGGTTATAAAAGAGATGAGAGGGGCTTTTAAGCCAGTTCCTCCACCCCAGCATCAGCTCCTGCCTGCTGCCCCCCTTGCTGCCTCTGTGGGAGGCAGCAAAGGGCAGTGGGTAGGCAGGCAGCTCTATGGAGCCAGCACATGAGCAGAGCCAGCTCAAAAACTGTCTCCCCACATGTATCAGCTCCCATCTCCCCACCCCCACCCTGTGCTGCTGACCCTCTTATACAGAGGCAGCAGCACCAGGGGAAAGTGGCTTGCGTGAGTCCATATGCATGGGGAGCTAGCTTGAAAGCTGTGTAATACACTAATTGGTTCCCGTATGTACTGGCTTCTGCCTGCCCCCCTCACTCTCTCTGCTGTGCCTCTCTATCAGAGGCAACAATGTAGAGATGGGGAGGAGGGGGCAGGCGGCTCCATGGATCCTGTGCTTGTGGGGAGCTGGCTTAAAAGGTGGCTCCCCATGGTGGCTGGCTCTTACCTTCCCCCTCCTTGCTGCCTCTTATACAGAGGCAGCAAGGAGGGGGGGAGAGAGAGTATGTATTGTTGATAAGATTAACCAATAAGCTTGGGCTTATCGGATAATCATGTAGTCAACTACATGTTGACATCCCAATACCCAGCACTGAAGAAAAATGTTTTCATTCCTTCCCATATTAAACATTTGCACTAACATTTAAACAAAAAAAATTAAACACAGAGCTATTTTACAACATTAAGGACACAACAATCCAAAAGAGAGTCATTCCTAATTGAAGTTGCTATTCCTTCTTTAACTCCCCATGTCCTTTTATGCCTGATGGCTATGACTGGCTGAAAACTGTGCAATGTGCATGCACTCTCTCACTCTAACAACCTCCCAGCTGTGAAGAGATTTCCTTATAAACCTGTCCTTTATGTGAACTCCAGACTAAGTGCGAAATGTGAAGAAAAATAAAACAGATCCCACGTTTATCTTGTTTCCTCAAGATAGTGCATTCATTTTAATTGAAAAGGGAAAGTGATGTTATAAATGGGTTTTGTTCACATTTTCACCTGGATTACAGACTTTTCTTTGTGGTTGAGCTTCTTGCTTACATACATTTTGAGAACAAATCATTTGAGAAAACAATATTTCTATTATCTTCTCAATAGGTTAATGATACTAAAGTCGGACAGGATAACCAATCAAACTGTATATGCAAATGACTACATATGCTGATCCTGGGCTCCACATGGCGCTGCCCCTTTGAAACACCATGACGGCATTTCAAAGTGGCAGGGTCACAAGAAGACCCGGGCTCCATGTGGAGCTGCTGCTTTGAAGTACCCCCCCACTCCCTTGCTGCCTCTATCTGAGAGAGGCAACAAGGGGGAGGAGGAGGAGCGACTAGTTGACTATCCAATAAGCATTTGCTTATCGGATAGTCAACTAGTCCTTAACATCCCAAGTGGAAACAGTGCTGGGGGGAACTGGCTTTTATGCCAGCTCCTCCCAACACCAACTCCTGCTGCCCCCCTTGCTGCCTCTCATATAGAGACAGCGGAGGGTAGAGGGGGGAGAATGTGAGTAGTCAACTCAACTACCTGATAAGCTTAAGCTTATTGGGTAGTCAACTAATCGACTACTCTCTGAGGGTATGTCTACACTACCCCGCTAGTTCGAACTAGCGGGGTAATGTAGGCATACCGCACTTGCAAATGAAGCCCGGGATTTGAATTTCCCGGGCTTCATTTGCATAAACCGGGCGCCGCCATTTTTAAATCCCGGCTAGTTCGAACCCCGTGCCACGCGGCTACACGCGGCACGGAGTAGCTAGTTCGGATTAGGCTTCCTAATCCGAGCTGTACTCCTCATTCCACGAGGAGTACAGCTAGTTCGGATTAGAAGTCTAATCCGAACTAGCTACTCTGTGCCGCGTGTAGCCGCGCGGCACGGGGTTCGAGCTAGCCGGGATTTAAAAATGGCGGCGCCCAGCTTATGCAAATGAAGCCCGGGAAATTCAAATCCCGGGCTTCATTTGCAAGTGCGGTATGCCTACATTACCCTCCTAGTTCGAATTAGGAGGGTAGTGTAGACATACCCTTACATCCCTATAACTCTCACACTTACACGCAGACACCCCTCTGACCCTGCTGCTGCCTCAGGGGGAAGGGAACAAAGGGACAGGTTGCTCTATGGAAGCCGGTGCCCGCAAGAAGCTGGCTTTTAAGTGGAACTGTGCCAAACAAAGTGGAATTCTTTGAGTGGAATACCTCTCAGAAGAGTGCAACTCTCTCCCTATTATACTACAGGTTGAACCTCTCTACTCTGGCACTCTTTTGTCAGCAACATCCATGGTCCAGCATAATTTTAGTTAGCCAGATGTCCACTTATCATGGGTGTGGCCAAGTTTCCCCAGTGTTCTGCGCTCTTATTTAGCTCTAACTTACCCCTAAATGTCTTCTAAGATCCCAGTACTGAGTGGGGAAAGTACCACTTCTATAAAGAAAAGAGCTTCTAAGTATCCACTTCAATTCAAAGATTAATTTGGGCAAAAATATGCTTATTTGTGAAGTGGAAAGAGTTGGTAATGCTGCTAAACAACATTGGCTTCCCATGGTTCTGCAAATTCTATGGTTCAGCACTGACCAGGTCCTGAGGGTGCTGGACTAAAGAGGTTCAACTTATACAACTTACTTGCTAAAATGACCACTAGTACTTCCAGATATATAATTACCAGTCAGGGTAAAGGGACATGCAGTATGAACCTACGTATTCACAAGAATCTCTCCTCTCTAATTTTGAAAATATAAGTCTCATCAGACTATATATATTGCAATGCATACAGAGTACTGACTATTTCAGTGATCATTCAGATTTACTTCCCTCTCATCAAAGATCAAGATGGATGGCCAAACATAACATAAGGATAAAATCTGCTTATTAGACAGATTTCTCTAGAACTAGCGAAGTAGTATGTTATAGTGAACACGCAAGTGAAAAAGTATAAATCAATCACACAGCTTATTCAGAACAATGAAAGTTGAAAGAAATACGAGGAGTAACGGTAGTTCGAACTAGGAAGCCTAGTTTGAACTACCTAGTTCGTGCCGCGTGTAGCCGCGCGGCACGGGGTTCGAACCAGCCAGGATTTTAAAATGGCGGCGCCCGGCTTATGCAAATGAAGCCCGGGAAATTCAAATCCCGGGCTTCATTTGCAATTGCGGTATGCCTACATTACCCTCCTATTTTGAAATAGGAGGGTAGTGTAGACATACCCTAACTTAAGGCATAACCGGGGTACATATTAATTGCTCAATTGCACAAAATCAGCATGCTTGATCAGCGCGAAAGCCACAGGAGAGGAAGCAGAGTAACCATACTAGCACCAACAATAACAAGATGTCTCACAAGTTAAGAACAGATATGTACTTTAAATCACAGAACTCCAAGACAATGAGTGGGAAAGTACCATTCCTGTAAAGAAAAGGATTTTGTTCCTGTAAAATATCCACTTTGATTCAAAGATTAGGTTGGGCAAAAAGATGCTTACTTGTAAAGGTAATACTCAGCTTGATCTAACTCTTCTCGTGAAGAAATGTTGTCAATAAACTGATTTAAAAATAAAAAGAAATATTTTAGTACACAGAAATCATAATGCATATTAGAACATTAAGACATTCATTTTGGTTCACATTTATTTGTCTAACCACACCAAAAATCTTAACTTTGTTAAACAGTGATAGAAATGTAGCCGTATTAGTCTGGTGTAGCTGAAACAAAATACAGGACTATGTAGCACTTTAAAGACTAACAAGATGGTTTATTAGATGATGAGCTTTCGTGGGCCAGACCCACGAAAGCTCATCATCTAATAAACCATCTTGTTAGTCTTTAAAGTGCTACATAGTCCTGTATTTTGTTTTAATTTTGTTAAATAACTGACTTCATTTTTACAATGTTTTCTCAAATGAAAACAAGCAAAAAAACATCGAGAACATGCTGTATAATTTGAAGAATCACCAATTGGGCTGTATGAGATCCAGAGACATAAAAACTAAGGATGGTGTGGTGGTTAGGGCTTGGACCAGGAATTAAGAGATTTGAATTCCATTCCTAGCTCCATCCTCTGACTTGCGTCAAATCCTTTAACCTCTCTGTGCTTCCATTACCTAGCTTAAAAATCATCCTTTTCTTCCCGTTTTGTCTTGTCTATTTATATTGTAAGATCTTCAGCACAGGTGTTATCTCTTGCTATGTGTATATACAGTGCCAAAACAACAAGATCCCAGCTAGTCTCTAGGCATGTACAGTAAACTTCCGATAATCCGATACCTTTAGGACCCAGGGGGTGCCAGATTATCAGATTTGCCAGGCTATCGGAAGGGGGGGCTATAAGGGGTCTGGGGTGGGAAGGGAGGCTACCCCAGACCCCTCATAGCCCCCCCTTCCGATAGTCCGGCTCTGCCCCAGGCGTCCCTGATTCAGCCGCTGCTGGTCAGTGTCAGCAGCGGCTGAATCGGGGACGCCTGCAGCAGAGCAGCTGGAGTGCTGCCGGGTTGGTCCGGTAGCGCCTACCCTTGGTGCAGTGAGACCAACCCGGCAGCACCCCAGCTGCTCTTGGGGACGCCTGGGGCAGAGCAGCTGGGGTGCTGCTGGGTTGGTCCCGCAGCGCCGCTCCTCGGCGCTACTGGACCAACCCGGCAGCACCCCAGCTGCTCTGCCCCAGGTGTCCCCACGTCAGCCGCTGCTGATTCTAATCAGCGGCTGACTCCAGGAAGCCCCAGGCAGAGCTGCTCTGCCCCGGGCTTCCTGGAGTCAGCCACTGGTCAGTTTCCGCAGCGGCTGAATCAGGATGCCTGGGACAGAGCAGCTGGGGGGCTGCCAGGTTGGTCCCACAGTGCCAAGGAGCAGCGCTACTGGACCAACCCGGCAGCACCCCAGCTGCTCTACCCAAGGTGTCCCCAAGTCAGCTGCTGCTGATACTGATCAGCGGCTGACTCCAGGAAGCCCGAGGCAGAGTTGCTCTGCCCCGGGGTTCCTGGAGTCAGCCGCTGGTCAGTTTCAACAGCTTCTGAATCCAGATGCCTGGGACAGAGCAGCTGGGGCGCTGCTGGGTTGGTCTGGTAGCGCCAACCCTTGGCGCTGCCAAACCAACCCAGCAGCACCGCAGCTGCTCTGTCCCAGGTGTCCCCAAGTCAGCCGCTGCTGAAACTGATCAGGGGCTGATTCCAGGAAGCCCGGGGCACAGCAGCTCTGCCTCGGGCTTGCTGGAGTCAGCCGCTGGTCAGTTTCAGCAGCGGCTGAATCGGGGACAGCTGGGGTGCTGCCGGGTTAGTCCCGCAGCCTCGAGGGGCAGCGCTATGGGACCTACCCGTCAGCACTCCAGCTGCTCTGCCCCCGGCTTCCCCAATTCAGCCGCTGGTCAGTTTTAGCAACGGCTGAATCGGGGAAGCCGGGGGCAGAGCAGCTCCAATGGTCTGGCTGCCCAGATCACTTCCGGGTTCCTGATGGTGCCGGACCATCAGGAGTGCCGGACCAACAGATGCCGGACCATCGGTGTTTTACTGTAATACTAAAAAGAAAGCAGGGGTAATAGGGTCGATTCTGCTCTTATTTACACCAGTGTAACTCCATGGAGCTACCGCTGATCTTTTCCAATGGAAAGTTCTCTCTAATTTAGACAACATTACAAAAAAATCTTAAATTAAAAACAGACATCAGGAGAGGAGAACAGGAGGAGTTATGGGAATCTGCTAGATTGTTTTTATTCCTCAACCTTCAGTAATTATCGCCGAACTCTCACAAGTTTTATATTCAGTCAGAAAGCTACAATTCAACCCAAAATGTGTTATCTCTCCTTCTCTCTTTTTTAAGCAAAGCTTTCTGATCCAAAAGCCACTAAGGTCAATGTGAGCCTTTTCACTGATGTCTTCAAGAGGCTTTGGACCAAGACCATACTGTCCTGCAAAACTGTTTACAGTTTCTCCCAGTGGAAGCAGTTACAAACTAGATGACTTACCAGAATTGAGGCCACAAAAAGTGTTTACTAACTGCATGAAGTGTTTTTTTCCTGAATGAAAGGGTCTGACAACTCCACTGGTAACTCCAGTGATTGTTGAAGGGTGTGAATAGTACTGCTGAGTTTCCAATACATCAAATCAGCTATTTCTCTTTCTTGGCGTAGTTCTGTGGTTTGAAATTCTTTTAAAAGCAAGCATCATATGTGCAACACTTACTAGCACAATCTAGAAAATAAATCACAATCCACTCCCCTACCAAAAAAGGAAGGCGAGTATAATAGGCTAAGATTTATAATATAATATTTATAATGCGCTGAAGCCTAGAACTTTAACAGGGTTCAAAAAAGAACTAGATAAATTCATGGAGATTAGGTCCATCAATGGCTATTAGCCAGGACGGATAGGAATGGTATCCCTAGCCTCTGTTTCTCTGGAAGTGGAAGACAGCGAGGGATCAAGTGAGAATTACCTGTTGTTATCCCTCCCTCTGGGGCATCTGGTATTGGCCACTATCGGCAGACAGGATACTGGGCTAGATGGACCTTTGGTTTGACACAGCATGGCTGTTCTTATGTTCTTATAAGAACCACTTATTGGCTAAATTTAACCCAAATCAACATTCTGTCAAGTTCTGCTGAAGTGAGGGAGAAAATTGCAGTGGTAGAAAGTGGCCAAAATCCCCACTCTGGCGGGAGGCCTAAAGAGGGAGGAGAATGGATGGCCAGGCAGTGTATTTCCCTGAAGTTGCCTAGACAAATGGGATTCCTATAGAGCAGCAAGTCTCATCCAGGGACACACGTACCCCAAGAGTATGCAGGGGGTACATCAACTCATCAAGATTATTTGCCTAGTTTTACAACAGGCTACATAATAAGCACTAGCAAAGTCAGTACAAATTAAAATTTCATACAACGACTTTATACTACTGTATATGCTATGCACGGAAGTAGAACAATATTAATATTCAAACTAATTTATTTTGTAATTATAGGGGGGAAATAAGAATGTAAGCAATTTTTCAGTGTGCTGTCCTTTGTGTCTGATTCTGTAAGCAAGTAATTTTTAAGTGAAGTAACTTGGGGGTATGCATGATGAATCAGACTCCTGAAAGGGATACAGTAGTCTGGAAAGGTTGAGAGCCACTGCTATGGAGCACCTAGTGCAGGGGTGGCCACATGTGGCTCTTCAGAAATTAATATGCAGCTCCTTACATAGGTACCAGATCCAGGGCTGGAACTACCTGTGCCAACTTTCCACTGAGCCGGAGGGTGCTCACTGTTCAACCTCCAGCTCTGCCCTAGGCACTGTCCCTTTTACTCTTCCCCTCTAGGATTCTACCACTTCTTACCCTCACCACTCAGCCTGTCACGCCTATGCTTCCCCCCTCCAGTGTCTCCCACTGAGAGAGAGCTGATCACGGTGGGCAGGAGGAAAAGGAGAAGGAGGCACTGACTGGTGGGGCTGCCAGTGGGCAGGATGTGCTGAGAGTGATGGTGGGGAGATGATCGGGCTGGTGACATAGAACTGTTGCTCTTTGGCAATGTGCATCGGTCAATTCTGGCTCCTTCTCAGGTTTAGGTTGGCCACCTCATACCTAGTGGATTTTAAAGCCGCTGCTGTCACAAACAGAAACCACAAAAGGGTGGGCAACAGCAGCTTTGCCAGCACTCAATAGGGATGGATGGGTCTTTTTATGTTTGGTGCACAGCCCAGGCTGGTGCAGGGGATTTTAAGTTATACTCTTCTGTGCCAGTTTCAGTGAATCTAATCTAATATGTATATATTATATATACATATATGATCTGTACTCTATGTGATCTGTACTGTATAGAGCATCTAAGGACTCAATAATGGGTCAGGACCTACTGTGGTAGGCACTGTATAAACACATCATAAAAACATAGTCTTTGTGCTGAAAAGCTTACGCTCCAAGTACAAGAATCAGTGAAAGCAGGTGGCTATAGCAGAGTTTTATACAGCTTATGATTCAATTTAGCAATATAACAACACTTGTATAGTTGGACTCTGAGCACAGATAAGAAATCAAGTGAACTCATAAGGGATAAGTTAAGTATTCTCATGTCACACTCCACTATTAACAAAGGTGAGTTTTCTTTCTTACCCGTGATATTGTCAAAGAGCTGACGGGAAGATTTCTTTCGTAGGTTCTGTCCATTAATGTGGCCAATTCAGCTGTAGAAACACAAATAAAATTATTTCCCACCAACCAAAGTTACTGAGAGAAACTGACAGTAAAAGATTAACTCTTTTGCAAACTGGAACAAGGCCTACTGTCATGACATTGAATATCAGTTCTTAGCAATGTATTTTATTTTCATTTGGAGTTAGATGGAAATACATGGAGGATTTTTTCAAAATGTTTGATATTGGGAAAACTTATTAATCATAAAGCAACAGGTGAAATTAATAAGTGCCTAAACAAGCTGGACAGATGCCTTGAAAGTTCATTGTTGGTTTCAAGTTTGGTGTTTACTGGACAATGCTTCTGTTTTTGTTTTTTCTTATCATACATATAGTAGCCCAGTGTCTGTGCGTCTGTAATGCTGATGTACACGGCCATGCCCCCTGGCCGTGTACGTCAGCTACCTGCCCCCCTTCCCCTGTGGCGCTCTGCACTGCTCAGCTGGGCCCCAGCCAGAGGGAAAGGGGGGGGGCGGGGCGCTGACGTACATGGCCAAGGGGCGTGGCCATGTATGTCACCGCCCCCCTTTCTCCTCCTGCCGTGGTGCTGAGTGTTGTGCCCCTCGGCCGGGCCCTGGTGGAGGAGGAAAAGGAGGGGGTGGTGACGTACACGGCCCTGCCCCCGGCTATGTACGTCAGTGCCCCACCCTCTTCCCCTCCCTCCGTGGCGGCTGGGCTGAGTGTTGCGCGCTCATTCAGGCCTCCACGGGAGAGGAGGGCGGGGTGGTGACGTACACGGCCAGGAGCGCTCAACTGAGTGCTGCGCCCCTCCGCCGGGCCACTAATTTGCTTTTAGTAGCGCCTGATCAGAGGCATTTGCTGGTCTCTTCTGTTAAGCATGTCACATAAACTGCAACTATGAGATCCTTTCCCTATGATAACAGAACAAATATTTCCAATAAAATATGTTATGTTAATGTAATTTACGTAGTTCATTTACCACACCTTTTGTTATTAAGAAATGAGTTAAATGTAAATGTGTTTTATAAGCACATCACTAACTATGTTAATTTCTTAAAGTAATATATAAGAGAAAAGTATTTCCAATAAAATATGCTATGTTAATGTCATTGACGTAGTTCATTCATCACACCTTTTACTATACTTTACCCGGGCAACGCCGGGTATTTCTGCTAGTTTTAGAATAAAATAAAAACCACAGAACCAACCAACACAGTGATTGAAGCCCAAGAAGAAAAACATCAAATCACAAATGGATGTTAACATCTCATAAGCCTGTTCCAATAATGCCCAACATGGTACAGATTGAACCTTTCTAGTCTGGCACCCTCAGCACCTGACTGGTGCCGAACCAGAGAATTTGCGGAACCACCGGAGGTCAGTATTGTCTATCAGCATCATCAACACTTCCACTCTTATTAGGCTCTAAGATGACATTTCAGGATATATTAGAGCTAAATAACATTACAGAACACTGAGAGAGAGGAAATCCCTATGGAATTCTTCAAGAATCTCCTTCCCGTGGGTCCATATGATGAAAATGACATCAATGTAGCATAAGAAGAGTAAGGTTAGCGGACGAGAGCTGAGGAAACGCTGTTCAAGGTCAGCCATAAAAATATTGGCATATTGTGTAGCCATGTGGATGTCCCTAACTGCGTCGCTGACTTAAAGATATAAATTGTCTCCAAATTGGAAATAGTTGTAGGTGAGGACAAAATCACAGGTGTGCAGTGGCATCATCACGGATAGCGTTCCTGACAGCCTGTAATCTGTCTTCCATGAGAAAGTCAGTGGTGTCTCGAAGATAGTTAGGAGTGTTGGTAGCCTGATGAGAGCGTCAATATAACTAGACAAGCCTGCTGTGTGTGTGCCTATGCTTCAAATGATGGGTCGTCTGGAATTTTCAGGTTTGTGTATCTTGGTAGCAGATAGAAAATTCCTGGTCAGGGATTTGGGGAAGTGTTTATGTAGATTTGGTCCTGACTCGTAGCAAGAAGTTTCATGAGCAGATGGTTTAGGGTTTTTTGGTATTCTTTAGTGGAATCAGAGGAGAGAAACCTGTAGAACAGGGGTGGACAAAAGGGCCTCAGTGGGCCGGATCCAGCCCCCCAAGCCCTGACTGGCCTACGGGCAGAAGGGGGAGTGCACAAAGTCTCCTCCTATTGCCAGGGGCATCGGTGCCTAGAGGGAATCTTTGGGGGAGGCAAAGGTGCTCCCCTACCCCCAGACTAATCATGGACTGTGGGTGGGGAAGCAGGAAAATATCCTGGCCCCGACCCTTCCACTTCAGGCCCTGCCCCTTCAGGAGAGGCCCAGGACCACTTAAAAAATTTCTGAAGTGGCCCCCGGCAAAAAATTATTGCCCACCCCTACTGTAGAATCTGGTATTAGTGAGTTATCTGGCAGCCTGCTGTTCATAATCTGTTCTGTTCATGATGACTACAGCACCCCCTTTGACAGCCTCTTTGATTATGAGGAAATGCTCTTCTGTGCCCAGGAAGAGACCCCACCTCTGCCCGATGCTGGATGGCTGAGATGTAGGGCAGGACATGCCTCTCCCAACTGCTGCAGCGAGAGCAATGTACCCCAGCTCTGGCCTCCAGAGATGCTGCAGCCTGGCAGCCAGAGGTCCGCAGCCCACTGCAGCTGGCAACCACCACTCTACACAACAGATAACAGTTGGAAAGGACTGTTGATTCTTCGCAACAGTGATAAAATTCAAACAGTGGAATGAATTACTCTCCAGGGCCAACAGATATAGCAGCAACAGCAAACTGACAGCAATTACCAGAAGACTAATTGCAGAAAGGTGCCCACCTGAGCATGTTAAGCGGAGACTATCTAGAGTTTTTAATCTACAGTGAAAAGAACAGGAAATATTCAAAAAGAATCTCTTCAGTATTTAAACAAAACCACAATATAGTTCTATGATGAATGAATGTACAGCTTGAGAAATACATTTGTAGCAGCCTCTTTCAGAATTCATTGACTTTTGAGGATCTAATACATTTCTATCTCTAGCTGAAAGGTGATGCCTAGGACAACTTTGAGTGTTGATGTTCAGTCCTGAAAGGCACTCACACAACTCCTACTGAAGTATTTGAGAAAGACACATATGACCTGTAGGATTAGTCATTTCATCAGTGAGTGAAGTTGGAAATCTGTCAGCACTTCATCACGGAAAGAAACATGCACCACTGACACTGCTTCCTCAGTCCCAGTATAAAAATCACACTAAAATCAAAGCTTTAAGTATAGGAAAGAAAAATCATTTAACGATATTGTTCAGCCAAACTACGGCTTCTACTGTAGCTACTAGAGAAGAATGAATAATTTGCACTAAACATATTCCAAGTTCACTTTGGTGTGAACAGAGAGACGAATGTTTATTTTCTGAATTTCATTATTTTAAATTGTTCAATAGTGAAGTGGGTTGCTATTTAACAAAATATTAGCTGTGCTGTAAATTATGAATGTATTGTGTGTAAGTGTGGAAAGCTGGTAAATTGGCTCAAATAATGTCAGTTCACCTATCTGATCACAGTCAAGTACTCCAGCAAGAATGCCCCAGAAGTAGGGGGTGGACTGCTTTACAGACTGCATTATTGTGCCATTCTTTAGAACATCATTTCATTGTGATTTTTATTTTTCTAAGTAACTTGTTTTGTGTAATTAGGCATAAGTATCTAAGGCTAATCTTCAAAAACTAATGAATTCTGAAAGAGGCCATGTCTTAATCTTTCATTAATGAAATAACAGATTAGTGCTTAAAGCATTTTACTTTTCTACACTGTTTGCAGGATCTACACTGGGGACCACTCCAACCCGGCCAGAGCAGTCCCCTGCACTAGGGCTGGCTCTGCCAGCTCCCATGTGGGGATTGGCGCTGCCGTTGGCTCCTGGCTCCTCGTCTCCATTGGAACAGCCTCTACCCGCAGAGCACCAGAGCTGCCCTGCCTGCTGCTCCAGCTCCCACCAGTTACTGGTTAACTAGAATCAGTAAGCATCACCTGTTTAATCTTTCACATCCCTAGTGTTTACATGGCCAAAGTGAATGTGTATTTAAATTCTAATACATATCCACAGAAAATGTGGTAATTATCAAATAGTAGACTAATATGATCAACTCTCACATATGTATGCATACTAGGTTAATTTTTACTGAATTATTATCTTTCATAAAAAAGGTAATTTTCTTCAGACTATAAAAGATTTGACATGTATTTTTAAAAAAGAGGGGGGTAACTTAAATTCAAGACATCATCTTCCTCTCTCAGTCATGGGAATAATAGGCTTTAGGATTTCTGATCATTTATTTTTAAATCTGTTCCTGGAAACTAAAATTTCTGCTCCCTACAATTAGGTGGCTCGGGATGTACTAATGAAAGAAAGTCTGTCATCTCCCAAGTTACTGATTTGAAATTTAACTCAGGTCAGAAGTGGCTAACTTCAGATTGCTGTTTGGTGGCCTGGAACATGAATGCATTTCAGTTCAATTCCTCAGTAGACGTCATTCTATCACACAAACCAATCTGACAATTGACATCCTTATGACAAAACATGGACGTGGTATGCAGACTGCACTGTCCAATCTCATAAAGGTGGTTCATCAAGAACAAGGTTGAAGCCCAGTGATGAGGCAATTCTGAGACCTACGGCATACTTGTACTGTGAGTGGGGACATACTTCAGTACAGAACTATCAAGTGCTAATTCAGTTTTTATAAAAACAAAATGCTTGGGAGGGAAAAATCCTGCCCCGTGTTGGGAGATTTAATAATGGCTGGAATCAAGAGCTTATCCTATGCCTTTAGTGTGTGAAAGGAGAAAGAATTATACTGTAAGAGAAAGATGAATTATGCTGTAATAATTGAATAAGTTGAAGGAATACTGTTTGTCTCTAAACAGGAAGAAGAAAAGTATGTTAATGTTGTTTGTAGGTATGCAGATTCCAGAGTGCTAGCCAGAGTTAACAGGAAAAGGAACATTAGGTGTTAGGCAGAAAACAATTGAGATAAACAGGGAGATAGGGACAGGAGATTGCTGTGTGCTTGATGTTGAAATGAAGATACTTGACTAGTCTCACACTAATTGTGTGAAGTTTTGCCCCTCTTTTTAATCCTGTTAACTTGGCTTTCTTTTGACTGTATAATCGAGGGGTTTGAACCTTGTATAGGGCTCACATTTTCTGGGTTAATTTGGCAGAGCAGCTTTGCTGAATAAACAGAGCGGTCTGACAAATCTGTGAGTCCTGTCTGACTTTGACAAGTGCTACAGTACTTCAGATATCAGAAGGGTAGCTGTGTTAGTCTGAATCTGCAAAAACAAGAAGTCCTGTGGCACCTTATAGACAAATAGATTTATCGGAGCATAAGCTTTTGTGGGCAAAGACCCACTTCATCAGATGCATGTAGTGGAAATTCCAGAGGCAAGTATAAATACACAGGCATAAGAAAAGAGTTCCAATCAAGACTAAAGTTAGAGATTGTCTTTAACCTTAGTCTTGATTGGAACTCTTTTCTTATGCCTGTGTATTTATACCTGCCTCTGGAATTTCCACTACATGCATCTGACGAAGTGGGTCTTTGCCCAGAAAGTTTATGCTCCAGTTCTTCAAATGTCTCACTGCTCACAACTACTAAATTGCAAATGAGACGCAGCACACATACCTGGCCCTGGCCTCCATGTTACTAGGAGCCATCAGCAAAGAACTAATTTTTATAACAACAAAGGTCTTGAATGAGAATCATTGATGTCTACAATGAGAGCACTGCCATCTATTGTTCTGATAGGACTGTTTAGATTACTAAAATGCCAATTCTTTCGCAAGGAAAAAGAAAACTTATTTTGCTGCCCATTAGTGCTGTAAATGTTCCCTCTAATATCTGCCATTCATGCATGGAACAAATTTTGTTATATGCACTGAGGCATGTGTAGATGTGCATCACCAGTAGAAACACATACTGCTAGCTGTCTGCACTCTGCTAATCAATTGGGCAGCATTTTAATCTCTCCTGGGTGGCTGCCCAAACACTCAGTTTACAAAGAATACTGGTCCTGTCTTGACTTCCCATCAATCAGTTAACTTCATCTTTGTTGTTAGAGCACATAATATTCTAGAGAACATAGATCCATCCAGTCCTCCTATTTTCTGAACATCTAATTTTCAGAAGAGAGCCAATTATATTAAACTGATTTTCCCCCATCGGTATGCTATTTGAAAACCATAAGCAATGCATCTCACAATCTCACCTTTTAAAAACCACTGTTCTTTACCTTCTAATCCACATCCAAAACTAACCAATATTCTCCTCTGCATCCTTTCCAATACCTGGCACTCTCAATCCTACCACTCCAAGAACATTAAGTTTAGGCTATAATCATAGAATCATAGGATTGGAAGAGACCTCAGAAGGTCACTGAGTCCAACCCCTTGCCCAAAGCAGGGCCAACCCCAACTAAATCATCCCAGCCAAGGCTTCGTCAAGTTGGGAGTTAAAAACCACTAGGGATAGGAGATTCCACCACCTCCCTAGGCAACCTATTCCAGTGCTTCACCACCCTCCTATTAAAGTAGTTTTTCCTAATATCCAACCTAGACCGTCCCCACTGCAACTTGAGACCATTGCTCCTCATTCTGTCATCTGTCATCACTGAGAACAGCCTCTCTCCATCCTCTTTGGAATCCCCCTTCAGGTAGTTAAAGACTGCGATCAAATCCCTCCTCAATCGTCTCTTCTGTAGACTAAATAAGCCCAAATCCCTCAGCCTCTTCTCATAAGTCATGTGCTCTAGCCCCCTAATAATTTTTGTTGCCCTTCGCTGGACCTTCTCCAATGCGTCCACATCCTTCCTGTAGTGGGGGGTTCAAACCTGGACGCAATACTTCAGGTGTGGCCTCACCTATACCGAATAAAGGGGAATAATCACTTCTTTAGATCTGCTGACAATGCTCCTTCTAATCTAATGCACTCTAATATTCCATTTGCCTTCTTGGCTACCAGAGCACACTGTTGACTCATATCCTGCTTCTCATCCACTGCAATCCTCAGGTCCTTTTCTGTTGAACTGCTATTTAGCCAGTTGGTCCACAGCCTGTAGCAGTACTTGGGATTCTTCTGTCCCAAGTGCAGGACTCTTCACTTGTCCTTGTTCAACCTCATCGGATTTCTTTTGGCCCAATTCTCCAATTTGTCTAGGTTACTCTGGACCCTATCCCTGCCCTCCAACGTATCTATCTCTTCCCTAGCTTAGCGTCATCTGCAAACTTGCTAAGAGGTGCAATACATCCCCTTATCCAGGTCATTAATAAAGATGTTGAACAAAACCCCTATGGCACTCTGCTTCATACCGAATGCCAACCAGACATTGAGCAATTGATCGCTACCCATTGAGCTCAACAATCTAGCCAGCTTTCTATCCACCATTTATCCAATCCATACTTCCTTAACTTGTTGGCAAGAATACTGTGGGAGAACATATCAAAAGCTTTGCTAAAATCAAGGCATATCACATTCACTACCTTCCTCACATCCACAGAGCAAGTTACCTTGTCACAGAAGGGAATCAGATTGTCTAGAACGCAACCATCATTATTTTTACAGAGACAAGATTATAACAATACATTATATGCATACAACCCGTAAATGAACAAGACTGAAACACTACAAAGCCAGAGCAGTGGAATAGAACTTTTGTGTACCAATATTTCTCTCATTTCTTAATATAACATAATAGAGTACAGAACATTTAGTATGCAATATGGCAAAACGCTAAAGTTATTGTTTAAAAAAATTAGTGATTGAAGTTTGTTTCCCAGCTTTGTTTCTCTTCCTTGTGGTGAGGTCGCATCAGCATCTCAATAACATAACATCACTAGCAGTTGCCTCCCCTTGTTGTTCAACATAAGCCAGTGACGCCTCGAGAGCCTTGACCCCTTCACTATGACTAATTCTCTCCGTTTTGTCATTGTCATTTGCAGGGATTGACAAACGGCGGCGAAAACCGCTCGCTAGCCCCGCACTGCGCATGCGCGTGCCACCAGTGAACGGGGCACGCGGCTGAAATCTACTTGCCATGGGCGAGTAGATTCTATAGTTTGTCGAGCCCTGGTCATTTGTATCTTCATCTTCATTGTCATTGTCATACCGATTCACCAGAGCTATTATGTTGCGGTCAGTCAGTTCTTATTGCTCATCTTTCTCCATCCATTCCTGTATATCATCATCATTCACCTTCTCACAGCCTGGAATTTGTTACAACAAAGGTAGCAGGTTACCACAATTTTCTTGCACCATTTCTTGTGTGTTTTCGTCTTTCGGAAGTAACTTTCTCCATGATCTTGCCAGAGTTTGCGGTTCAATCTCTTCCCATGAGTGTACGATCCAATAAATAACATATTTTATATTCACTGTCCTTAGCTTATCTAGCATACCATTTCCATCGTCTATCGCCTCAATGAGCACAGTTAAAAGCTTATGATGATATTTTTTCTTTAACGCTTCAAGTACATCCTGGTCCATAGGCTGACACAACAAGGTGATATTAGGAGGAAGAAAAATCACTCTAATGTCCCCACTGATCAGTTCATCCTCATGAGGATGAGATGGCGCATTATCAATGACAAGGATTGCTTTCCTTGGTAGGTTTACCGAATTCAAAAATTGTTCTACTGAAGGAAGAAATTCATTGAAAAACCAGCCTCGGAAAATTGCTGAATCCATCCATGCATTCTTCTGATTCTTGTACGAAACTGGTAGAGCAGAGGTGCTATGTTTTTGAAAGCTCGTGGGTTTTTTGCCTTTCCAATAAATGTGAGTCTTAGTTTGTGGTTACCAGTAGCGTTAATACAGGCTAGAATCATCACTCTTTCTTTACTTCGTTTATGCCCAGGAGCTGAAGCTTCAGCCCGGGAAGCTAGAGTTTTTGAAGGCAGCATTTTATAGTTTAAGCCTATCTTATCAGTTATATATCTGCTCACATGATAATCCTTCATTTTTGATGAGACAATGAAAATTTGCTTTAAATTTCAGAAACCCTTCCTGATTTGCCTATAATTTTTCGCCACATATACTGAGCTGCCTTAACCTGTATCTTTTTTTTCCAGCAATCAAACCAGCCTATACTAGCCATGAAATCAGGTTCCCCTTCATTAAATTCCTTTTGGAAACTCAGAGCCTGTGATAGGCATGTCCTTATCCCTTTGCTGTGTGAACCATAAGAATGAAACTTCACTCACATTTTCATATTCACATTTTTTCATTGTTTTTCTGTCCTTCAGTCCTGCACCTGAAAGTCGATCAGAGCACCACTTTTCTAACTCACTTCTTTTCCTCTATTCCAGTCACCAACTGTAAGTCGCCCCACACTGAGTTCGGATGCAATTTTTAGCATGGACTCGCCTTTGTCTATTCTCTTTAATGCTTCGAGTTTTTGTTCAATGGAAAGAACCACTTTTTCTCTCACATGCCATGTTCCTCAAACAATAAAATTATATTACACTAAGGGGAAAATGCAATTGGAAAAATGAAACACAATCACAGAACAAACATAAATCAGCGGTGCAAAGGAACAAACGAAGCTACGGCCATGGCGGTATGCGACGCATGGACATATAAATAGCATGTTGAATGGCTATGTCGGATAAACCGGAAGGTCGGATAAGCGAAGGTCAGATAATCCGGACTGTACTCTAGCTCTGTTTAGCTGCTGCTTAGCTAAATGTCCCTCACCCTGCCAGTCAGCTGAGCTCCCTGCCTGTTCAGGAGCTTTGAACCTCTGAGAGGGGCTCAGTAAACATCTGCGCAGCTTACAGGCAACCTGGTGGGTCCTGAGACTACTGGGATGTGCTCTGGGTTTTTGAGTGGACTGGGGACTATGGCATTTGTCTGGAGAGTGCAGGGTTGGGGACTTGAGTCCCGCCCTCCCCTCCCCCCGCTCACCCTCGGAGCAGCCAGACAGCTAACACAGGATAAGGGAACTAAATTGTGTCACTTCCCTCCTTACTGATTTGGTAGCCGGCCTCTCTGAAATGATTGCCTGAATCTAGCCAGGAGACCGATGGTTCTCAGTGCTGGATGTTTCTAACAGCTTTTAGTCTATTCCTCTGGCCTCTGGAAGCCGACGGAAAACTGCCTTTACTTGGCAGGGACCACAGTTTCAGTGATGGGTTTTGCCTCAAGTCTACAATTATACCCACCCCTGGCTACCAAATCAGCAAGGACGGAAGTGACACAGTTTAGTTCCCAGTAGTCAATGGTTAACCTCCAGGACCCACCAGGTTTACATATGGGCCATGCTGGGGCATTGGCACAGGAAGTTTAATAGAGTTTAAAGAGAAGCTAGATAATTTCATGGAGGTTAGGTCCATAAAAGGCTATTAGCCAGGGGATAAAATGGTGTCCTTGGCCTCTGTCTGTCAGAGGCTGGAGAGGGATGGCAGGAGACAAATCGCTTGATCGTTGTCTTCGGTCCACCCTCTCTGGGGCACCTGGTGCTGGCCACTGTCGGTAGACCGGATACTGGGCTAGATGGACCTTTGGTCTGACCCAGTACGGCCGTTCTTATGAAGTTGAAGGTTCAATGAGACCACATTGCTCCAGCATTTCTATGGCAGTGGAAAGGTCCTGTTCAGCAGCCCAAGGAATAAGATATTGTCTGACCGCAGGAGGGGCTCTCCCCCACCCCCAAGTCTCACTGAGGTCAATGGGTATTCAAAAGCCAGGAGACCCCCACTAACCATACAAGATGTCTGCCGGAAACATCTAGGACTGAACAGTGCGAACGACTGAGTCTAAGGTAGAAGGCTGTGAGGCAAGAATTTGATGCAATAAGTTTCCTAGTATATTAGGATTAGCTGGCATGTTTTATCTTGGCTTAGTAACTTACTTTGTTCTGTCTCTGTTTTCACTTGCAATCACTTAACCAGGGTGGGCAACCTGTGGCCCAAGGGCCACATATGACCCATTGAAGATCTATGTGTGGCCTGCAAGCAATTTTTCTGTCATTGCCCACATGCCAGGTTGCCAGATTCCACTGGTTTCTGTCCATGTAGTTTTTTTCCTGCCAGTATTACTAAAGTGACACGCACATAAAGCAAGGACATGCGAAGTGGGATGCATGCTGATTGCATACAACATTGACTGTAAGAGCCATGTGCTCCCTCTGCATCTAGTCAATGCACTGCTGCAGTTCAATCAGCACACCCTGCCAATTCTCGTTACGCAAGTACAGTTAACAGAACTAGCCTATCCTGTTAGAAAGGTTAACAGAATTGTATATTTAATGAGTGCTTGTGATAACATCTTAATGAACACCTCTATCTAATATTAATTGATAATGTGCCTGTATAAGATAAGATAGGCATACGTCATCATAGACATTGCTGAGTCATCATGACTGTCAACTGACTGGTGTACATTTCAAATTTCAACTGTAAATGAATATTCATGAGTCTAGTCTGTTGGCTCAATGAATATTCATAAGGAGAACATTACGTCATGAATAAGTAATTAATATGTTTAAGAACCAACTGTTTTAAATTTATGCTAATGCGCATCTTGTACCAACCAATCATTTTAAAATGAAGCCCTCATGCATATGTATGAGACTAGTCTATAAAAGCCTGTGACACACTTGTTGGCATTGTCGCGTCGGGTCGTCGGGATAGGCTTAGGATACACTAGGTTGCATGAGACGTGTGATTGGATGCGTTATTGTCCCCCAATGAGTGATTAGAGTAAATGAGTTAAGTTAAGGAGTAGACCAAGGAGAAGGCTTGTGTCTCTCTCTTTTTAGGTTTAGTTAGTTTAGTGGTAGATAGATCATGACTGTTCGTCAGGTTCGCGTCGGTCCACGCATGTCGCCCATTGTCGAGCTTGTTCGGCGGGTGCGTTGCGATTTACTTAGGGTTTTGTTTTAGAATAGTTTAAGGCACAGTAGTCAGGGTTTTAGCTTCCATCGCCAGTTCCAGCTGCGCCGAAGTGCAGGAAGAGGACGAGGTCTTCACGGAAGGTGAACACTTCGCACCTGATTCCAGCGCTTCGAGGGACTCCTGGCTGTTCCTCTCTGAGGGCCCGGAAGGACCCAAGGATTGAGGTCGCCAGCTTCGGCGCCGACTACCACCAAGGGACTTCTGGTTGTTCCTCTCCTGAGGCTCGGAAGAGCCAACGGATTGAGGTCGCCAGCACCACATCAATCGTCCCTAGAGCCAGTGACTCTGGTAAACCCCCTACTGTTTTGTGGGGATTAATCTTTGTTGATTATTTGCGATAAGATAATATAGTCTTGTGGTTTTAAAATCTATCTAAAGTGTTAAGTTTTCATTGACGCGCCTCGTCCAGAGGTAAAGAGCACTCAAACAGTGATAGAAACATATTTGGAGTTGCCCTTGTAATCTTCGTAGTTTTTAATTAGCCTAATTGGCATTCTAAATTAATACATTCACGTTACCTTGTGTAAGAATCCCAGGAGACCATCTTGGTTACAACAGTCTTGTGGTCCACTTAGACGAAAGGCGGCAACTTATGCAGCCCACTTGCTAGCCTAGGTTGTCCATTGCTGACTTAAATCCTACTTTTTATACTTAATAAAACCACTTTTATTTATTATCAAGCCCAGTGTAAATAACTGTTACATGGAGGGAAGGAAGAAGCAACCACTGTGCACCTCTCTTTCATCAATAAAAAGGGCAAATGTATACACTTCCTGTGTGCAAAACTTTTATACAGAGTAAAATGGATTTACTTGGGATTTGGTCCTCTTTCAGGCTGTATTCCAATTCTTTATCTTGGCTGGGATAGACCAGACAGGGTGATGGGGTGCTTCAGAGGGCAGGCTGGAGGGCTCAATGGCATGACCAATACACCAGGTGACAATCCCAAGGGGATTACTGTGATCCAGCCCATCACAATATCCTCTTGCATGGTCAAGAAAACCAACTGGATACTTTAGTACCTTTCCTCCCCCCAACTCAAGCTTCCACAATTGCAAAATCCTCAAAAAAATGACAACTGGCACTAACTGGCAATTCACCTGGATTTATCCACGCATAATCTATGTCAGATTACAGTCTGAGATTCATGATTAGGAAAAACCCTTTGCCCAAAAGAAGCTGAAAGCTGGCCATAAAACTACTATGATAGGCCATGCAGTTCTCAAAAGCCTCCAGGCAGCTCTGAGAGCTCCCCAGAGCATGGTGCTCTGGCGGTGATTTAAAAAGCGCAGGGCTCTGGCCATTGCCGTTGCTGCAGTAGTGGTAATGGCTGCCAGGAGCCCTGGGCAGTTGCCTCCTTGGTCCCCCCTTCAGTGGGTCTATGCTTGATGGGAGGTATAGTCCAGCCAAGGAGCTTGGTCTACAGGAGATAATACAAGCACCACAATGGATAGTTTTGAGCTGATTCAACATTAAGCTAAGACTTTCAATTTTCCTCATAGACAATCAAAACGTTTCAGAAATTTTTTTAGCAGACACTGAGATTTTAGACAGTATTTTTGAAAGCGAGAATTATCCTCCAATAGTTTACAAAATGACGTCTTGTACATCTAACATCATCTTTTTTATTGTGAGTAGCACAGAAAGACTGCATTTTAAAGTCTGATATCAGAACCCAGAATGGACACTTCTTAGATTAAAACAAAAATTACATTAATAGAATCTGTATATTTTATGAAGAAAGCAACTGATTCACAGAAAAGATATTTTCTCATTTTAAAGAAAGGTATAAAGTCTACTTTTGGGGGGAAATATCTGCATGTTTTTGTTCAGGATAAACAGTATAAACAAAGAAGATATTTTTAAATTGCAGGACTGGATTCTGATCCTCTAAGTCAATCTTAGTATTTTAGGAGTAAAATGATACTTAGTGTAAAGAACTATAAAATGTAACCATATTACCTGTTTCATAGTGATTTTAGCATTTTCAGTTAGTCAAGATGAGTAAATGTAAAATAACTCTTTTCTTACCCAAACTGTGCACCTCTTTTTCTCTTTCGTCCCATTTTGAACTGTCCACATAAGCTGCAGAAAGAATAGATCGTCTGCCTAATTGAAAAAAAATGTGTAAGACAGATCATTTAAACATGTCAGTTTAACTAAATATACATTTTATTACAATATTTTTATAAGGACATAAGCTTCCACAATTGCAAAATCCTCAAAAAAATTACAACTGGCAATTCACCTGGATTTATCCAAGCATAATCTATGTCAGATTACAGTCTGAGATTCATGAATAGGAAAAACTCTTGGCCCAAAAGAAGCTGAAAGCTGGCCATAAAAGGGCATAAGAAAGTACGAATTTGACCCCCAAAACCTCACGGGGTGGAGGGAGGGGCGGAGAAAGGGAGGCTCAACAGTGCCAGAGCACTCCCGCCTGGCCTACGATATCCACCTCCCTTAGCCCCGCAACATGAAATTAACTTCCACAACACTTAACTTAATATCCCTTTGGCAGAAAGCTTTGAAGCATTAAAATATCATTTAGTGTTCACACACTTCTTCTTTTCACTGCTTTGACTCTAATAAAAACTTAAGATCAGGAAACATTCATGAATCAACCCCACATAGCATTATACATGTAGTTTTCTCCACGTACTTGTCAGTTCATGCACAATTGTGATTAGGGCTAAATTAAATGTTTCAACAGAAACTCTTTTTGGGCAAAAAATGCAGATTCAATAACAACTTCATGTCAGTTTACAAACTGATATCAGTTTCCTCAAACTGTTTCAGAAAATAAATGAAATTCAAAACATTTTTATATTTTACAAACAAAATGCTACACATTTTCAGTTTGGAATAAGTTTGGGTTTTGAAACGTCATTTAATTTTATTCAGCAAATTCCACTCCTGAGGGAATTCTGCACCTAAAAAGTCTGCATCAAAAAATTAAAATGTATGTATACAATAATTTAAAATTCTGCAAATTTTGTCAATGAACATGGCTCCATCATGGCAGGGGAGAGCACAGGACTCACACCTCTCCCAGCACAGGGACTCAGCAGTGAAGCTGCACCTGACCTGACACAGTGCAAGGGCTAGGCCTGCCCTAGAAACACCCCAGGGCCCTGCTCCTCTGCTTACCTTACCCATTACAAAGATAGCTTCCCCAATTATCACCCCTGGTATCATTATCTCATAGATACTAGCCCTTTCCCCTTAGCCCCCTTCTGTTCTAAATCTGATTTGTCAGTTGTATAATGTGTTCACTTATTTTTCCATTGTATTCCTTTGGTGTATAAAGGCAGTCCCCGAGTTACGCGGATCCGACTTATGTCGGATCCACAGTTACGAACGGGGTTTGCTGCCCGTCTCCCTGGTCTGCTGAGACGGGGAGCAAAGCCTCTGAGGACGCCGGCAGCGGGACAGCCGCGGCGCGTCTGGGCTGTCCGCTGCCCGTGTGCTCCCCGGCTTTGCTCCCCGTCTCCCTGGTCTGCTGGAGACCAGCAGACCAGGGAGACGGGGAGCAAAGCCGCGGAGGACCCGGGAGGCGGGACCGCGGTGCGTCTCGGTCCGCCGCCCGCGTCTCCCTGGTCTGCTGGGGGGGGGGGTGTGCAGCTAGTATGCCCCCACACCTCCCAGCGACCAGGCTTTTCTCCGGACGCCTGTGGTAGAGCAGCTAGGGCGCTGCCGATTGGTCCCGCAGCCCCGCTCTGGGCGCTACTGGACCAACCCGGCAGCATCTCAGCTTCTCTGCCCCAGGCGTCCTGATTCAGCCGCTGCTGGTCAGTTTCAGCAGCGGCTGAATCAGGACGCCTGGGGCAGAGCAGCTGGGGTGCTGGTGGGTTGGTCCAGTAGCGCCGCCCAGCTGCTCTGCCCCAGGCATCCCCAAGTCAGCCGCTGCTGAAACTGACCAGCGCTGACTACAGGAAGCCCGAGGCAGAGTTGCTCTGCCCCGGGCTTCCTGGAATCAGCAGCTGATCAGTTTCAGCAGCAGCTGACTTAGGGACGCCTGGGGTTCTTAAGTTGAATCTGTATGTAAGTCGGAACTGGCGTCCAGATTCAGCCTGTTGAAACTGATCAGAGGCTGATTCCAGGAAGCCCGGGGCAGAGCAACTCTGCCTCGGGCTTCCTGTAGTCAGCCGCTGGTCACTTTCAGCAGCGGCTGAATCTGGACGCCAGTTCCGACTTACATACAGATTCAACTTAAGAACAAACCTACAGTCCCTATCTTGTACGTTAACCGGGGACTGCCTGTATGGTCATGCCAACTCTCTTCCAGAATTTGATCTGAGGAAGTGGGTCCGGCCCATGAAAGCTCACCACCTAATAAACCAGCTTGTTAGTCTTTAAAGTGCTGCATAGTCCTTTCTTTTGCTTCTGCCCCAGGCACACCAGATATGGGTGAACAGAGTGAGCCCAGCAGTATCCAAGTGTGAAGGGGCTTAGTGGGGACATCCAGGAGTGGAGTGAGAGGTTTCTCCATGGGGAAGTCTGGGTTGCAGGCAGCTTGGTGGGAGATCTTAATGCACAGGGGCTCATTGGGAGGGTCTAGATGCAAGGGCAATGGAACTCTGCAGGGAATTGAGGTGAAGGTGGTTGGGGCTCAGCAGGGGGAATTAGGTGCTGCGGGAATGGAAATTGATGATGTGGGTACCTAGATTCAGCTGGTTGGGGCCCAGTAAAGTGAGGGTCTGGGAGTGAGAGGTCCAGGAGAAGGAGGGTAGGGCTTATCATGGTATGGCCTGCTTATTGGGGGAGCCCCAAGCTGATGATGAAGGGACACCACAAGCTTGGCTTCTGCTTCACCACGATTCCTCTATCCCCTTTTCTTTCTTATGCTCCACCCCTAACCTTCATTCCAGGGGTGCTGAGTCACTAAACCAAACTGTAAACACTATCTAATGGAAACCACTTCAAGCAGGGGAAGTGGGTGGTAGCACCCCCGCCCCTCAACACACACACTCTAGTTCCAGCACCTATGCCTCACTCTTACATTCCCCTCCCAGAGTTTTTGACCAGAATGCCCAATTGAAAAGGGACCTTAGTATAAGTCTGGTTGGTAGTGCAGCAAAGATAAGGCAGGATCCCTGCCTCCTTGGCTCTAAGCAGCTGCCTTGTCCAGGTCCTATGTGCAGGGGAGGCCAGAGAGGCTACACACATTACCCCTTCCTTGAGAGCCTGCTCTGCAGCTCTGATTAGCCAGGAACTATGGCAATTATGAGTACTGAGAGGTGGTGCCCGTAAGCACAGTCAGTGCACAGTGCACAAAGCATTTGGTCTAGTGCACTTAGAAAGCTGGCAATCCTTTACTTTATTCCCCTCTCTCCTTCACAGAAGCAGACTATGGGAGGGACTTCAAAAAGTCATCAAAGGAGGTTTAGGTTGGACATTAAGAAAAACTTCTTAACAGTCAGGGTGATTAAACTAAACTGGAATAAGTTGCCTAGGGAGGTTGTGGAATCTCCATCTCTGGAGATATTTAAGAGCAGGTTGGATAAATGTCTATCACGGATGGTCTAGACAGTACTGGGTCTTGCCATGAGGGCAGGGGACTGGACTCGATGACCTCTCAAGGTCCCTTCCAGTCCTACTATTCTATTCCATGATTCTATTCTTCTATCTAGTTAAGTCCCCTGTACTCATGGCACAACTAACTATATTATCTAGACCATTCCTCACTGCTCCACTCTTTGCTCCACCCCACTCCCTGCTTCCCCACCCCCCTCGCAGGCACTCACTGTGGCTTTAGGACACAGGAGGAAGCATTCATCTGTACAGTCAGCAGAGCCAAGATGGATATGCATCCTCTTTCAACTAGGCAGCTCAATGCTCGCAGAAAGCGGAAGAGGGGAGTGGCACATAAGTCCATGTGCCTCCTCTCCTCTTTCCCCCCACATCTCTAATCTCTGTTTGGAGGCCAATTTCCCAACACTGTACACATGGTCACCACACCCCACACCTCTTTTCCTGCCATATGGGTAGGGTTGCGAGGTGTCCAGTTTTCATCCGGACAGTCCGCTATTTGCAGGCTCTGTCTGGTAAAAAAAATAGGAAATACCGGACATGTGCAACGTCCAGTATTTCCTATTTCCCTGGGACGGAAGCCTGGCAGGGACTATTTTCCCCTGCCGCATCTGGCGGGGCCGGGGGAGTGAGGAGCGTAGCAGAGTCTAGCGAAGGGGGGGGGGGAGGAGAGGGTACTTGCCAGGCGTCACGCTAGAAGGGTGCTAGGCTGGGGTGGGAGCGGAGCTCATGCTGCTCTGGCCCACGTGACCATCAGAGACTGGGAGCTGGCCACGTGATGCCTCCCTCTCTCTACAATGTGAGCCGAGGCAGCCGGGCCGGGCAGCAGGAGCAGCCACTTTAAAAGTCAGATTATTCCTCCATGCCTGGCTCTGCTGCGGGGAGGGGGGAGATTTGATTGGAGCAGGGGCTCCCAACGCTGGAGATGCCTGCCTCAAGGGGAGGGGGGAGTGCACTGGGATGGGGGGACACTAGGAGGACGTGGCTCTGAGTCAGGGGTGAGTGCATTGGGATGGGGGCGACACTGTGGGAGGCCTGGGTTTGAGGCAGGGGTGAGTTCATTGGGATGGGTGACACTGTGGGAGGCCTGGGTCTGAGGCAGGGGTGAGTGCATTGGGATGGTGGACACTGCGGGGGGCTTGGGTCTGAGGCAGGGGTGAGTACATTGGGATGGGGAGACTGGGGGACCTGGTTCGGGGGAGGGGTGGGTGCATTGGTGGTTAGTGTGTGGTCCCAAACTGGAGGGAGTGGTGCAACTTTTGCTTAACAACTTTGGCTCCCCCCCCCCTTTTTTTTTTTTTTGATTAACTTTGGTCTTCCCCATTTCTCCCCCCTCCCCCCCCGACAGAATTTTCTCCCGGTTGTTTGGTATTTTTGTTAAATCATCTGTCAACCCTACATGTGGCTTTCTTCATTATTCTGACGTTTTCTACAGGAAAACACAAATATTCGGGAGCGGGAGGGCATGTTTTCTACAGGTGTGCAGTCCCACAGTTACCTCAGTAGTTAATTCAAAAACATCTATGTTCAAAATTGAAAGCAAAAGTTTAGCATCAAGCAAAGCATTGCATTCGACCCCAAATGATTTTTTATATTTTTCTATTTGCCCTCAAAGTTTCAAAAATTCACTTTAGGTTCAACTCAAAGGCTGGGTTTTTTTTTTGGGGGGGGGGGGGTTCAAATAAAATGGTTATTCTCCAAGCTCTATTTGAGAGACAGCAGCCCTGTGAAACATGAGCAACACTTCATATTTTCTGATAGACAAAGGCAAATGCTGAATCCCTGAATCCTTTCCACTGAGAAAAGGAATACATGAGAGGTGCAAGGGGCAGCATGTCATATGTTGCTAAAAGGGAAAGAGATACAGCTATAGATGTAAAATGCCATGAAAGGCTTGGAGGAAATAAAACATTTATGCCTGCAGATTTTACAGCTCCAGGATAACAGAAGGCAGGGTGCTAATTGATGTTAGCCTGAAAAGCAGCTGACTGGGTAGATGATGGTATAGGGTTGATAAAGGGAATAAGGGTACGTATAGACTAAAAATAGTTTACTTGGCATAGTCAAAGAAGTGGGGATTTAAATAATCCCCGCTTCATTAAAATAAAAATGGCCACCGCACTGTGCTAACGATCAGCTGATTCAGCACAGCGCGGCAGTCTAGATGCAGCGTGGTCGACAAGGGAAGCCTTTGTCGACCGCTCCAGTATGCCTCGTGAAGTATACCAGTAGGCAGTGTTCCCTGTAAGATGAGCGCTTGGGCAGCCATCCAGGAGAGATTCAAATGCCACCCAGCTGATTAGCAGAGCAGCCACAGCCAGCAAAATGTTTCTGTTAGCAGTACATATATGCACATGCCTTGATACACATAACAAAATGTATTCTACACGTGGATGAAAAACAGAGGGAACTTAAAAACAACAAGTGATCCTACAGCACTTTAGAGACTAACAAAAATGTAGATATCACCATGAGTTTTAGTAGGCACAATCCACTTCTTCAGATCAATGGAGCAAGGGGTCCAAAGGTACTCAGTCATATGGGTGTGTAGAATAGTGATAGAAATGTAACCGAGTTAGTCTGGTGTAGTTGAATCAAAAAACAGGACTATGTAGCACTTTAAAGACTAACAAGATGGTTTATTAGGTGATGAGCTTTCGTGGGCCAGACCCACTTCCTCAGATCAAATACAGGCAGTCCCCGGGTTACGTACAAGATAGGGACTATAGGTTTGTTCTTAAGTTGAATTTGTATGTAAGTCGGAACTGGCTCCAGATTCAGCCGCTGCTGAAACTGATCAGCGGCTGACTACAGGAAGCCCTAGGCAGAGTTGCTCTGCCCCCGGCTTCCTGGAATCAGCCGCTGATCAGTTTCAACAGCGGCTGAATCTGGACTCCTGGGACAGAACAGCTGGGGCACTGCCGGGTAGGTCCCCGCAGAACCAACCCGGCAGCACCCCAGCTGCTCTACCCCAGGTGTCCCGCAACAAAAGCCTGGTCTGCTGGGGGGGGGCGCGCACTAGCTGCGCCCCCTCCCCCCCCAGCAGACCAGGGAGACCCGAGCAAAGCCACACAGGCGGCGGGGTCCCCCACCTCTGCGGCTTTGCTCCTGTCTCCCTGCTGTGCTGGGGGGGAGTCCCCCCCAGCACAGCAGGAAGACCCGACCAAAGCCACACAGGCGGCAGGACCCCGCTGCCCGTGCGGCTTTGCTCCTTTGCCCCGGAGCAAAGCCGCACAGGCGGCGGGGTCCCCTGCCTGTGTGGCTTTGCTCGGGTCTCCCTGCTGTGCTGGGGAGTCCCCCCCAGCACACCAGGGAGACCTGGAGCAGCTTTTCTCGCCCCAGAGGACGCAGTGGCAGGACCACTGCGCTCTGGGCGGTCCTGCCGCCTGCGAGCTCCGGGGTGAGAAAAGCCCCGTTCGTAAGTGCGGATCCGACATAAGTCGGATCCGCGTAAGTTGGGGACTGCCTGTAGTGGAAGAAAATTGTCACAACCATATATACCAAAGGATACAATTTAAAAAAATGAACACATATGAAAAGGACAAATCAAATTTCAGAATTTGAAATTCTGTTCTGAAATGTGTTTGTCCTTTTCATATGTGTTCATTTTTTTAAAAATATTATTCTTTGGTATATTTGGTTGTGACAATTTTCTTCCACTATTTGATCTGAGGAAGTGGGTCTGGCCCACGAAAGCTCATCACCTAATAAACCATCTTGTTAGTCTTTAAAGTGCTACATAGTCCTGTTTTTTGATATGGGTGTGTGTGTGTGTTTGTGTGTAAGATTAATCCAGTGGTTCTCAAAGCATGTTCCACAGGCTCAGGGCTCAGGCTCCCTGCCACAAAGGGGAAGAGTTTCTGGTGCTCCAGTCCTGCCCTCCCACCAGAGAGGTTGGAGCATCAGCACCAGCTTTCCACTGGGAGGGGGTAAGGGGCTAATGGGCCAGAACCGACTTACAGGGAAAAGAAACAGCACCAAATGCTCCCGTTTTCCCTACTTCCACTGGGGGAACAGTGCTACAGAAAACCACTTGTGTGCAGGCTTTCCCCGCTGCCCCCACTGGCCAGAATCAAGGTCACTGGGAGCAGTACCTAGGAGCGGTGGGAGGCATAGAGCCAGGTAAGTGCCTCCCACCCCTCTCATGCCCAGATCCCGCACCACTCCCCTCCCTTCCCCTCCCAGACCTTCCACTCCTGCACCTATTCTACCACAATGGGTGGTTGGCTGGGGGTCTGCAGAAAGGTCTGCACTGAGCGGGGTGGGCTGTGGCCCGAAAATTTGAGACGCCCTGTATTAGCCCCATTTTGTACGTCGCCTCAGCCAGGAGCAGACCCCGGTTCTCCTGCTCTAGCCTATGGGCCTGGGCACACCATTGCCGCACCCCGTCCGTGGGGCAGCTCCTAGCCCGGGCCCCGCGGGAATCGATCGCGCCAAGCGCTGCCCAGGCAGCTGGAGCCCGCGTGCTGCGTGGGCCACGCGCTCCATCACCCACCTGCTGCGGCGCGAGACACACTCACAACCCCAGCCCGGCTCCAGAGCACGGCTCGCCGGAGCACGGGGGCCGCCATCTCGGTCTGTACCAACACTTGAGGTGAAGGGGAGGAGAAGAAAACAACCGCAGGGACAAGGATCCCCTGAACTAGTTATTTAGCTGTTGGAGCCTTGCGCCCCTCCTACCCCCGGAAGAGCACCGGTTGTGGACGGGGAGAGAGAATGCGGTGAAGCGTATTTACGGGTGGCCTCTCCCCCCCGCTTCTGCGCGCCGGTGGTACGTCCCGAGGACAGAATGGCTGCCGCGGTAGCCGGCCTTTCCAATCGAATCCTGCGGGAGGCGATCAAACGTTCCATGCTGCGCGCAGCCGCCGCGGCGCCCGGCTGCTGGAGCTGCCCGCACGGAGGTACTCGCGGTGGTTGGCCCGGGGCGGCCCGGTTGGGGAGTTCTGTGTATAGGCTGGTCTGGGCCCCAGAGCCAGCTGCGCACTCTAATGTCGGTGCTGCGGCCCATGCGGACTACGTTTCCCAGCATGCACTGCAGCGCCTTGGCGTTAGTGGACTCGGATAATAGGCGCTGTTGCTTCTGGGCTGTGTAGTCCCTGCAAGCTCCCTCCATCCCTGCTAGGCTGGCATGGAGCAGCCCCTCGGCATGCCAGCGGGGAGCATTGCAGGCGTGTGCGCCCTTGTGTTTGGGGTTAGGCTCGTTTATGACCCCGTTGAAGAAAGTTGTTGATGGCGGCGACCTCTTATAATTTGACTAAAACGTGGGTGCCAGGGTAGGGCTGAGGATGAGAGCATTGGGCTAATGCAGGAGGGGTGTACCTCGAACAGCTGGTCAGCCATGCAGCAGGGGTGCTTAGGCAGGCTTCCTGCCTCTCCTGGCACTGCAGATCATGCTGTGCCCCAGAAGCAGCCAGCAACGGGTTCTAGCCAGTGGGGGTGCAGAGGAAGTACTCAGGGCAGGAGTAGTACACAAAGCGCTGTGTGCTCTTCTGCTCCTTGCCCTCACCTAGGACCCAGGCCTGTTGCTAGCCCCTTGTGGAGTGCATTGCAGCCTGTGGTGCCAGGACAGGAAGGAAACCTGCCTTAGCAGCCCCACTGATCAACCTACAGCAACAAGACCCAGTGCCTGACATCCTGCGACACAGTACTGGGTTGCAACCTGTAATTTGAAAACCACTGGGCTAGAGAGCCGCTTGTGTTTGCAGCTATCAGCTGTCCATGTCTGGTGTTGCTGTTCCTCTCTATGCCATCCACTCCTATCCTTTAGCAGCTTCTAGTAAATGAGTTTGTTTAATAGAATAAACATTTTTTTTCATGTTTAGAAAATATTGTGAAAATGTTTAAAAACCCCATTCAGTTGCAGCAGGTAAAATAATTTTTATCTGGGAAAAGAGGCGGTTTGGAGTAGATCTTCCAATGAGACAAATAGTAGCTATATATTTTAGTGCAGCATTAATAATGCATGTATCAGTCCCCCCCCCCCCAACAATTTCTCTGCTTATGATTTTTATGCTTTTCCCTGGAATTTTGTTTTCTTTTATCTTTCAGATCATAGTCTTTTGGGGGCAGGGATTTGAGGGCATTTGAGATTTAGCAGGATCAAGCCCCAAAATAGAAGTGTCTGAGTTGTAATCACAGTTCTGACATTAGACTTTATAGCTGCAGTGGTGGGATATACTAGTAGCTTCTTAGTAATATTCACTGATTTGGGATGGAAACAGGATATGTATAATTAACACAATGAAGGAATATAAGACATTGTTTCATGTGAAGAATCTAAACCAGAAGTGTTCTCCCAACTCCATAATTAGTTTTTTCAGAGCTTTACTGCGTATGTTTCATGGTGATTGTTCCAGTTCTATTGTTTCCCACTACGCATTACACAGTGGTGACTTCCATGGCCTCTGTCCACATTGTCCTCCAAATGTTTCTAATTACCTAATAAAGAACTATATTTCACTCTTTGAACCCCTTACACAGATTTTCAAAACTACATACATTTGCATTTAATGCTCTTTACTTCACTTTTTACTGGGTATTATGGTTAGGTTTCTATATTTGTCTGTTTCTGCTGTGTCTGCCACCACGCTATCTGGGTGCCATATATGAAGTAGACTTCTTGACTCTTCTTGTGTTGGATGCTTGCCATGTAAAACTTGACATTAAGAAGTGACCTTCCAGAGTTCTGGAATCCTGGAGTACCAGAAGGGTTATTTTTGTAAGGGGTTTCTGGCTCTGGGTGCATAATCCTCTATTTTCAAATTATCTAGAACCTTGTATCTTTCCTTTGCAATCAATGTGCATATCAACTTGCCCTCCACAACTTGTTTTTTCCCAAGAAAGTGACATAGCAAAGAAAACCTCTTGAGTTAGCTTTTATACTGTAGAGTTTGTACTAGGTGACTTGTACATCCTGATGAAATGTGAAAACTAAGCTAGTCAAAAAATATATTATTTGTATTATAGTTGTACTAAGAAACTCATCAGGGACTGGGATCCCAACTAAGGATGTTAAATTTAGATTAATCAACTAATCGAATAGTCAATATAATTTGCATCGACTATTTGATTAGTTGATAAGGGCACCTCTACCTTTGAAATATAGCCCTGCCAGCTCTTCCTACATTTCCTATGCGGAAGTGCCACTGGGAGCGCAGGGCCAGCGGGGGACTCAAAACAGTCCCCTGCTAACCCTGCACTCCCTGCTTTTGAAATGTACAAGGGCCCCAGGAGCCACAGGGAGTGTGGGGCCAGTGGGGACTGTTTGAGGCAACAAGGGGAGGGGGAGGTGACCAGTCGCTTACATCCCTAATCCCAACCCTATCATGCAAGGCACTGTCCAAACATGGAACAAAAAAGACCGTTCCCCCATCCCCAAAAGAGCTTAAGGCTGAGTGTAAAGCAAGAGAGAACAGGTGAAAGAGGAAAGCAGAGAGATGGGGGAGTAAAATGGTATTTTGGAGTTTAATGCCTTTTATCTCTCCCTGTTATGTTCATATTAAACTTGTACAATTTATTAGTCAAAAGATGGCTTTTCTAAATGCAAGGGCTACACTCAGCCATGGATCTGACAATCTCCATGTGGTTTTTTTTTCTGCCTTTGAACAGAGAAATAAAGTTTAATATGCAGCCCTGGGACACCATTATCTCTTAGCTGACTGAACTCCATGCTTTGGACAGCTGTGGCAGTGCTTTTTTTGTGACAGTACTGCCCCAGTACTCAGTACTGGCACCTCCAGATGCAGTACCAGCACCTCCAGTCAGAGCTCAACAATTTTTCCCCTGGAGTACCAGCACCTTCCCTCCTCCCCCCCAAAAAAAGCACTGGCTGTGGATATTAACAACGCTTATTGTGGCGCAGTTTCACACCTTCAGCAATGTTGTTAGTGAAAATCCAATAAATAAAATCTTAGGTTATCTTTAATCTCCAAATCAGAGGATCGCTTAAAAAATAAATTACTAAAATGATGATCTCTTGATGAAATGTTAGAAATGACACATTTTGGTAGTGGAGAGAGGAATGATTTTCAGGATTCTAGCTCAGTAGGTAATAGGAGAATAGTGTCATTTATAGGGATGTTAGATAACGTGTAACTGAATAATTGTGTAACTGCACAAAATATTATCCATTACACAACTATTTGATAGTCCCCAGAATCGGGGCTGGCAGCCAGCACACTCCTGGCCCCAGTCCTGGGGGGCCCCCTGCCACCTGCCCCCTGCACTGTTGCCTCTGTATCGGTGGCGGCACTCGGGAACCGGTCCACGAGAGAAGCTGATTTTAAAAACGGCTCCCCATGCAGACTGGCTCCCGCTCTGCCACCCGGCACTGCTGTCTCTGATACAGAGGCAGCAAGCAGTGTGGGGAGGCAGCAGCAATGGGGGAGCTCCCTGCATGCAGGCAGCCACCTGATGAAGTGGGTCTTTGCTCACGAAAGCTTATGCTCCAATAAATCTGTTAGCCTGTAAGGTGCCACGGGACTTCCCATTGTTTATGCAGATTCAGACTAACACGGCTACCCCTCTGACGATTGTGGAAAAGTAAACGATTACAATAACCCTGTCAAAATTGTTTTGTTGCAGATAGGTTCTGTTACTGACCAGATGTCTGTGATAGTAAAGATTTTGCAAACAGAACTTAGCCGATAATTAGCAGAAAAAGATGAGATGCAAAACACAATAAAAGATTTCAACATCAGGTGTTCTGACATTGTAAACTCTTTGAGGCAAGAACTATGTGGTCTTTAAGGATGCATAACTTTGTTTAAAAATGTAACAGTTAAAAGTCCTAGTAGTTACAGTGCTGCAGGCTCTGCAATATAAAACTTAAGTAAGCTCTCTGCTGGCTCCACTCCTGGGGAGGAGCTTTTGCTGCAGCAGCAAAGCTGCCTCCCCAGGAGCCAGCATATAATCAGGGAGAGGTGGGGAGGGAGAGAGAAGGCAGGGCCAGCCCTCCCCCCCCAGTAGACAGGGGAGGGAGGTGTTCTGCAGCCCCTTCCTGTTAACCATTTACATCCCCAGTCATCTTATGTACTTCTATACAGCCTAGCACATAAGAGCTCCAAACTTGCTTGGTGCTGTTGTGATGCATATAATACATGCCTATCTTTTATATTTTTCCCTTTTGTGAAATTCTTTGCGTATTTCCTGGCTTACGTGAGATCCCAGAATGCATCGTTCTATGATAGCCAAAATATCAGTCTCCTCACAGCCACTATTTGTGCTGTCATAGAATGCTGTATTGTGGGATCTCTTGGGAAAGCCAGAAAGGACCACTGCCACAAGGATTTTACATTCTGTTCTGAATGCTCTCACAGCCTACTTAGTGGGGGAACACACATCTTAATTTAATTTTTTCTTTTGCAGTTTATTTTATTTACGTATGAGACAAGACTATTATACTGCTCATTCCTCCTTATCAGTATTTACCCTGTAAAGCTACAGGAGTAAATACTTGTTTTTGTCATAAAGTGTCATAACTCACAGTTGAGAAAGAAGGTGCCAGGTGTAGTGTCACATTCTGTCCATGATGCACATTAAGAGCCTGGCTTTTAAAGGCACTGAACTCCCACAGCTTCCATTGACTAAGCTGCAGGTGCCTAGCACTTCTGAAAACCAGGCCCTAAAACTTCTTCTTGTCCTGCATTACATGGTAAATGATGGCAGTAGTTCCCTAACTGCAAATTTCAGTGTTGTCAAACAGTAAATCTAATATTATGTTGACTCTTCCCCTTCCTTCTGTCCCATTTTTAGCAAAGCGATATCTGTTAACAGATGATGTTATACGATTGCAAGAATTTCAGCAGAAGAAGGTGGCGACTGAACATAAAATTTATGGTGATAAAGGTATCTGTATTTATTTTATTGAGCAATATCATCAATATTATAAATTGTGCTTAAGATTTCTGTTTGTTCCAGTCAAGACTACCAAACCACAGTGCAACTTGGGAACTCTTTAGAACAGGTAACTGTTTTCTTCTACAGAGAAACAGTACAATATTTAGTAAATGCTTAGGTATCCAGAAGATGTTTATGCCAATAATTCTGTCTTAATCCACTTTGTAAATTAGCAGTTGTGTGCTATTTGGCTATTTCTGTTTTCCCAGCCTCCCATCTTGCATTTCCTCTGATTCCAGTGACACCTGTAAACTAGAAATATGGAAGATAAGTTTGGGTTCTCCAAAAGAATTGAGGAGTACGGTCTTATTCTGCTATAGTTAATGGACAGAGTCTCAGTAGGAAAATCTATAGAGGTTCCTTCTCCCTTTCTTTAATGAAAAATAAATCTGCCCTGAGATGTTCATAAAGGTTATGCAAGAAACTGCATGATTATCCACAGATTTAGTTTCTGTCAATAATAACCTTTTTAATTCCACAAATGCTGAGATTATCTCAAAGAAGAAAATTAGGTGTTTTGGACTAGGAGATGATCTGTAAAAGTGAAGATGCAGAACCCAATCTTAAATAACCTCTTCTTTGTGTGTGGGAAGGAGGGCAGGATGCGAGCTGAGAATTATTTCCTGAGATAAAAGATAAAGACTGTTAAAAATTGTCAGCATGTCATATGCAAAATAGAATAAGAGTGAGAGGCTCCTAAGTTAAAATTGAGGTATATGGCATCTAATAGTGCCACATTAGCACCTTGGGAGAGTAAAAAAACAATGCAGGTGGTACATAATCAGCTGTTGACAATTTGACTTACCCTAAAAATAATGCCTATCTCTTTCAAATGTTCAAGTTTTCAAGAAAATCCTCAGATATGTACTTCTCTGTGGGCAGTTTTATGCCTTTTACTGGGGGAATCCTTTTAATGCTGTGACTTTGTCTACATTACAGATTACTTCCCTATAACTTACATTGCTTAAGGGTATGAATAAAATCCAGTGTTCCCTCTAATTTTCCAGGCATACGCAGAATGAATTATATTATGTGCACCAATGATTGGTGCGCATAACATGATTCATTCTGCCCATGCATGGAGCCAAGGAGTTTGGAGTATGACAGGGGCTCAGAGCTGGGGTAGAAGGTTGGGTGCACTGGAGTTGAGGGCCAATGTTCCCTGCAATTTTTTTCCATCCATGTGCAGAATAAATTTTGTTATGTGCACTGAGGTATGTGCAGATATGCTCCACCAATGGAAATACATGCTGTTGGCTGTGTGAGCTTTGAGTGCTCTACTAATCAGCTGGGTGGTACCTGAATCTCTCAGGTACCCAGCACTCAGCTTACAGGGGACTCTGGTGTGAGGCTAGGGATGAGGGATTTGGGATGCAAGTTGTCCTGAGGCTAGGGCAAGGAGAGAGAATTCGCCCACCATTCTCTCCCTGCAGTAGCAACTTTACTACTGAGGGAGGTACCTCTTCATGCCACAGCAGCTCCAGGGAGAGGTATAGTTGCCTCTTACCCAGCTGAGGCAGCTCTGAGGTGGTACTGGGTTGGGGCAGGAGAGGGATGCACTTCTCCCAGCAACAAAAGGTCCAGGGATGGGCTTGGTTGGGGTTGGGGGCAGGAGTAGGGTGCCTCTTCCCTGGTAGCAGCAGGTCTGGTCCTGGGCTTGGACTGGTGGGGACAATACCTCTCCCAGCTGCTGCAGGTCCAAGGCTGCAAGAAAGGCATCTCTTCCTGCTGCAGCCCTGAGTGCATGCCTAGCACTTAATAGGCTGCTGCATGGTCACGCAGCTCAGGGGGAGCTTAAATCCACACCCCTGCGTGAAGTAAATTATACTGACTTAAGTGCCAGCGTAGACAGCAGTATATCATCAGGAGAGCTTCTTGCAGAAGTCAGAGTTATTATGCCGGTGGGAGAGCTCTCTCCTGTCTGCTTAGGGCATCTTCTCCACAGGTGCTACAACAGTACAGCTGCATCAGTGCTGTAGCATAGATGTAGCCTGTGAAATTGTCATATTTCCAGTACAGCGTATGCTGACTGAAGGAGCTGTGTCCAACAGATTGCTGCAACAATTTTTTACTTTCAGATTCATATTTTAGAAATATTGAAGAAAAATTGAAGAAAAATGGAATGATCCTCAAAGAGGAATTAAAAACATTACTGCATTTGTGTCAGACACCAGATGATCTGGAAATAGCTAAAAATGTTATTTACAGGTAACTTAAAAACTCTAAAGCAAATTGTTTTCTCTGGCTCCTTGTATATTTCAGTTATGCACTTATGGTAATTTTAACTGTAATGTAACCTTTTTAAACATGAGATCACTTTTTTTAATTTAACTGCAATCCTGGATCTACCTCAAACCCAAATACCCTTGCCCTACCTCCTTCATGCCCCTTTTCCAAGGCTCCATCCCTGCTCACTCCATCCTCCCTCACTCCCCCATCCTTCCTCCCTTTCGTCAGGCAGGGGCAGAGGGTTGGGATGCAGGCTCTGGTCTTGGGCTGAAGGTTTGGAGTGTGATAGGGGCTCTGAGCTGAGCCTGGGGTAGGAGTTTGGGTGCAGGAGGGCATTCAGGGTACAGGCTCTCTAAGGGAGTTTGGGTCTGAGGGGGTTCAGGGCTAGGGCAGGGACTTTGGGTGCAGGAGGAGGTTTATGACTGGGGCAGGGGTTCAGGATGCAGGCTCCAGCTAGACACTGCTTATCACAGGTGTCTCCTGGGTGGTGGTGCAATGGAGCTAAGACAGGCTCACCCCTGCCCTGGCCCAGCGCTGTACCATTCTTAAAAGCAGCCAGCAAACTTCCTCCATGCCAAGCCCTGTTTTGCCCCCCTCTGTTCTGTGGAGATAGACTACAGGGCGGGAGAAGGGGCACGCTGACATCAACACCCCCTCCTCTTCCTTCCCTGCCTTGCCCTGCAAGCAGGAGTGGGAGGATGGTTCTAAGGAAAAGGGCAGGAGGTACACAGCAGTGGGGAGAAGAGCAGCTGACGTGCTGGCCTCTTTGATAGCCTCTTGTCCAAACCAGTGAAGATCGCCTGTCAGAGGCTCCAAGATCTACTGCTAGATCCCAGTCTACTAGTTGGTTACCACTGCTGTAATGTATCTCTCCAGCAGCGATGAAATGGTGAGCTCAGGAAACAGGAAAAAAGGACTATGGAGAGTGAAAGAGCTGCTTGTGCCTAGATGTTGCCCTGCAAAAAAGGGTGGAAGCATGTTGGAAATGGGCTTGCTGCTGCATCTACTGCTTTTGCTTTGCAAACAGAGGCCTAGAGTATTTAGGGCTGTCAATCCAACACATTTTGCAGTAGCTCGTGTACTAAAAAGCTACTGCCACAAACAGAAGAGATTGGTGAGGAGGGAACCAAGGGTGCCATCAGCCACCTGACCCCCTCCCTCCTCTCCAGCCTGGGGAAGAGCCGGGACAACCCCCCTCTGCCCCATGCCCTGCCTTTCCCACCCCACTCCACCTTCTCCCCACCTATTCCCTAAGGCGGCCTGAGGGACTAACAGGGCTGGGGGGACCCATACTGGCAGCATGAGTCCACCACCTGCACTTTCTGGCACTAGGGGCAGGGTGAGGAAAGGCATTCCCAGCTCACTTTGCTTCCCTGGGTATGTTTCTCCCCTTCCTACTGGTGAGTGCAGGGGCAGCCCTGCTCTCCTCTGGAGCGGTGCACTGAAAAAGCAAAGCAAGCTGAAGCCACCTTTCTTTGCTTCCCCTGCTGCTGCTGGTGAGTGCAAGGGGGAGCTTGATCCCTGCTGTGGGTTCCAGTCTCCCCTTCTCTCCCTCCCCCCAGTAATCTGCTCCTCTAGGAGGAGCTGGCTGACCCCTCCTTCCCATAGCATTTAGGGAGGCACGTGAGCCACTCATGCTGGCCTCACACATCATCCCCAGTGACAAAAACAATACAGATAAATGCTATAGCAATTTAGGCCCACTCTATTGCTAAACTGTTACAGATTAATTTGCAATGATCTTCCAATTTTTCTAAATACCATCAACTGCATACAGACAGGACAGGCTGCCTAAACTATTTCACGTATGGATTTCATTATTCTTGGAAGTCATAATTAGTTGCAATTTTCTACTCCTGATGTGTTTACATTTTAAAAATCTTTCCTAATCAGGTACCATGCAGAGAACAGAAATGTGGCCTTTGGTGATTTTAAATTTGGACCTCTTTTTATGAGGCTGTGTTATGAGCTGGACCTTGACGTACCTGCATTAGAGCTCCTCAAAGATCAGGTAGCTTCCCTTTTTAAATAATTATTTTCCATTTCAGTTCTCATTTTGGTCAGTAATATGTTGCATGTCCTGACCTCCTGTAAGCTCAAAGTTATAATAAAATGGAAGATGTATAGAAATAATAGGAATTCATTTACTAAGATACAAACGTGTGTGTGCTGGTTAGCCCATCTTTTCTCCATTAGGGACAACAGTTGAAAACATTCAGTCATGCTGTTCCTTGTGTTGTAATTGGGAAGTTGGCTGGCTTTCAAACTAATTACATTTTTATAAAATGTATTGGTTCAAATAGTTCTCTAGCTTACCAAACACACCTAACATTGAGGTGGTAAATATATTTTATTGGTGCATTGTTGATTCCATAACATCATCTTTGGGAGTCACCAGGTTGTGAGTTTTTGTATAGAAGACTGGGCCCACATTTAGAGAGCTTGAGCACTTTCAGGAGCTCTTGAAGCTTATGAGAACTGTGTGTGCTCAGCACCTCTTAAAAACCAGTCCCTTATTGTTTTACAATTCTAAAGTCTAGTTTTGGGACAGCATTTTGAAGAAACGAAGTACTATATACATGCAACATAGGTCATTACTACAGGGGTGAATGCACTTTGGAGGCCTGTAATGTAAAGAGAGGAGCCTTACTGGTTAAGGTTAACCAGTGGAGCTGGAGTCCCTGCCGTGGGCAGGGGACTGCTTCAGCCCTGTGGGGGAACTGCTGTGGGGAAGGGGCTGCTCCAGCACAGCCTCTGCCTGCAGTAGGCTTGGGCACCCCACAGGCAGGGGCTGCTCGGACTGGGATGCCAGAGCAGCCCCTGCCTTCAGGGTGCCCAGATCTGCAGAAGGCAGGGGCTGCTCTGGCCAGGCTGGAGCCAGTCCCTGCCTTCAGCGGGAGGAGAGGGGGAGTCATTCCAGCCCAGCGGTGGGCAGGGAGGGGCGCTCCAGTTGGGTTAGAGCACTCCCCTTGCTTCCCTTTAAATAATATGTTTAACCAGTTACAGCCGGTCCCTGAGTTGCGAATGGTTGACTTACAACTGTTCGCAGTTACAACCAAAACTATCGTAAATGGCGGACCCCAAGTTACAAACGCGATCCGCGCTTATGAACAGTGCAGTTGCATGTAACTCAGTGGGGTCCGACTTATGAACAAACCGAGTTATGAGCAATTGCTTGGTCTGTAACCGGTTCGTAAGTCGGAGAGAGGCTGTAGCCAATTAAACAGGATATTACATCCCTACTTCAGACACTTTTGTGTCCCTTCTTGAGTGCAACCCTCAGGCAAAAGGCCTAACTGCCTGCACCTCCCTCTGGGTGGAATCATGTGGTCCAACCACTCCCTAGATCCATGGATCCATGGTGTCCAACACGCTAGCCACATGTGGCTATTTGGCTGATTGAGTTTGGCTAGTTCGCTATAGCAGTAGCCACTATAGTGGCTACTACTTCAGAACTGATTGGACACCATGGCCCTAGACTGAGTCTTCAGATTGTAGCACACCTGTGTTAGCCAGCCTATGCTAATCCAACTGCCCCAACCACTTTTGGCACCTGTAAGCCCTTTTTCTTCAGGAATGAGTGACAGCTGTTGATTGAAGTGACTCGGAAACATCATCTTGAAAACAAAGTAGTATTTAATTGCCAAAGGGAACACGGTGTTTTGGCAGATGAGCCAAAAGAACAGCACTGAATATATTCCCTTAATTAAGCTTAAGCTACCTTATGTAGGTTCAGTTTATTCCCATCTGTGGTTTGGGAGAGCCGTCCTACTTGCTGCAGTCCCTGTGTGTTTCTCTATTTTTCTTGGTGTTGGCCTCAGGGCATGTCTACACAACAAAACTGCACCAGCTAGCTTACCCAAGCAACCTTGAATCCGGTTCAAGCTGGGGTGCTAAAGATTACAATGTGGATGTTGCAGCATGTGCTAGACACCTGAGCTCAGACCCAGCACAATCACCTGAGCTGAGATGGTTAGTCCTCTCCACCACCCTTACTGAACATTCATGCTGCTATTTTTAACATGCTAGCTTAAGTGAAGCTGAAGAAAATCTTTCTGCTTGTGCTGTTAGGCACAATCCCAGCTGACAGAGCATCTAACTCAGGGCTGGGCAAAATAAGGCACATGGGCTGGATCTGGCCCGCCAATCCATTATAACTGGCCCACAGATGCAGCAGGGAGCCTCACATAGACTCCCTATTTGTCCTGGCCCCCACACGCCCAGAAAATTGGCTGCTGGGCAGTTTGTGTTTCTCAGCTGCGAGCCAGGGGGAGCAGGGAAATGCTGCCCCCGCCCCACACACAATGCCAATTGGAGTAGCCTGTTTGAAGAACAGGCAGTGTGTGAAGTACTACTCTCGCCTCCCCTCAGGCTCTTATTCACAGACGCACATGGCTTGTGCAGCCTGTGAAGGGGCGGGGCATGCAAGGATGCTGACTGAAGAACGTGCTGGGCTGCTGGCCAGGAGTCACCCAGGAAAGTCTCCCAGCCAGAGCCTGCCTCTAGCATCCTAGCCCCTCTCTCCCCCCACCCAACATAAGCCAAAACCTCTGCCTCTTTCCTGAACCCATACCCCCTCCCAGATCTGGCACTCCAGTCACCTGCCTGTAGTCACAGCTCCTCCTGCCCTAGATCATAACCAAACTCCTGCATCCAGGTCACAACTGCCTCCTTCACCCAAACTCCCTTACACATCCTACATCCAAATCCCTACATCCCAGTCCCTTACCCCAGGCTCCTTTCTGCACCCAACTTCCATCCCAGACCCCATGCCTTCTCCATTAATATCATGGAAGAGCGTGGCTTTTGATCACTTTCCAAAATCTTGGCTTGGCTGCCCATCAAAAATTGCCTGATCTAACTCATCCTTAAAGCACCAGTCAGCTCAAGCTGAAGATTTGTGTGTGTGCATGGGAGTCAAACTGGGACGTAACACTCAAGTTGTAACTCAGACTGACTGTATCATGAAGACACACACTGTGTTTTAGGAACACCTTGATCATAGGCTTGGTTTGGGATGAATACACCTTGCCAGACTAGCTGGAGCCAGACAAGGGCTATTCCCAATAGATAGGTCCCTCACTATTTCTCCAAGAAGCCTTATCTTTGCAACTGTCATGCCTTTCCTGCTGGTTTCTCCCTTAACCTTCTTTAATTTGCTTGACTACCAGAAGTTAAAATCAGTGTTGAAGAGATAACCATCAGGGCATGGTATATTTTTAAAAGTACCACATACATGTAAGGCTGCAACTTTTTTCACTAAAAAAAATGCAATGAATTTAATGGCAGAGGTGAAAACAAGGCTATGTTGTGGAAAGGGGAACTATGGGAAGGGATGGAAAGTGAGTTGTTCCCAGTGAGGGGAGAAGGCCCTGAGGAAGGGGGAGGGGAAGGTAGAGAGGAAGCCTGCCTTGCACTCATCCCACAGCAGTAGCTTCTGTCATGTAGGGCTGAGCTTGGCTTCCTGCTGTAGGCATTGATACTTGGTCACAGCACCACTAATGTGTGGCTCATCTATCCCTCCATATATGGAGGGGTGGACAGAGGGCTAAATTGAATGGGTATTGTAACCTAGTCCACCGGATTGCAAGCCACTAACTTTTGGCATCTCTTTCCCTCAGTCCCCATTTATAGAGTGGGCACACCAAACGTGATCTGTGATCATATGAACCAGGTTGCAACTCCTGGAGGAAAAAGGAGCTGTTGCTACAAAGATCATGGACTTTATTCAGATTCACAATTACAAGGAATGGTGTGATGTCCCTACCAAAGTCGCAGCCTTCCTTTTAGCTCCTTCATTCTCCACAGTAACATTCAACAGTGACAGTCATTTGTTAAGCATCTGTGGGTAGAAATTCAAACTTAATTTACTTCTAGCATTATATTGTGTCTCATTCATTCCATGTGAATGTTCCATGTTCAGTATAATTTTAGTGAGGGGAAGATGTGCTCATTTTTTCATTGTAATGTTTTAGCTCATTAAACTCTGCTCCTCATAATTCCAGCTCCCGTCCTGGTCAGCACAATATTTTTGTTCTGTGTTCAGCAAAGAACTCCTTCAGTTTGGTACTTGCACTTTGTCCTTCAAAGACACCATTAATCTGCGTTCAGCTACAGGAAAACCCAAACCTGGTTTATAAACGGTTAAACTTTCGAAGTTGCCTGCTCCCAGAGAGTTCTGTTTGTATTAGCATAAAGGGCATATCCTGCCATTGATCTTTTATGAAGCAGAACTCAGTAGGAAGTTCTTCAAAAATCAATGACCCAAAATGATCTAGTTCAATGGAAAATTAAAGATTACTCCACTGAGAACACATGGAGAACTTTGAGAACCAAATGTCTCACTTAAGGGACCTGGCCAGTCGGCAGCTGGAGAAGATGTGGTACGTGGTAAAGCCATTTAGTTTTAAAACCGGCTCTGTTTATATGTTTCTTCACCAGACTCTGCATGGCTTCTTCTCTGATAGCACATCATTCAATATTTTGATGGATATGTTGTTTAAAAAAGGTCATTATGAAAGTAAGTACTGAAATAAATGTTAAGGCAAATGCATTTTGAGCAAGGTATACATCTTAAATGTAATCATGGATCTATTTTAAAGATATAAATAACACTGAACACTATGCTTCTTTTGGCTAGTTGAGCCGTATGTGATCACTCTTGGATTTGAAAGCTGCACAGCCTGTGCAACAGCATTTGAAGGGCTCCATAATGTGTACTTATTAAGTACTTATAGCAGCAGTCTAATCTCCCATTAGCAATACATTACAATTATGGTTGAGTGGAGAGCCTTTTGTTTTAGACTCCTATTTTCCAAAGGCTTAATGTCTCTAAAAATGTCCTGTAGACTGACACATCTCATGCTTTTTTTTTTTTAATATTTTCCTCCCCGAGGGTTGCTTTGTTTTATTAGTGAGATGGAGAAGTTTGAAGAAAATTTATTCAGGCATTTTTGTGGGCGTTAGAGCATCTGGAAAATAAATGCTTGTAAGAAAATCGTTCAGAGGCTCTGTTCTGAAAATGCATGCAGTCAACGCGTCTCTCCACATCACTCCCATTGTCTTAAAATCACAGTCTTGCCCTTTATGAAGACCTGGGAAGCTGTCTCATGTGGTCTAGAAAGGTTTTTCTAATCTGAAAAATGTAAAGCACAGTGTAAAGTAAGGTTAAGACAAATCCACTTTTTTAAAAAAATTATAGAATATCTAGCACATAGTTTTGGCATTTGGCAAATCTGACTTCATATATTGCCAGGGTCAGTAGGTCAAGGAGGCAAGCTGTCCTGGAAATTATCAGATTTAGGGATTAGACAGAGGGCCGGGGTGTAGAGAAGCAGCAGCTGGGAGCTTGAGGAAATGCTGTACAGGGTTATTTTTAAATGGCCACTGCCTGGTGTCTGGGGATCTGGGATGATGGCAGGCAGGCATATGACTTGAGAATCAGATTTGTACAAATATAGCTTTGACAATAAGATTAGATTTACATACAAATTTAACCCAAATTCAAGTATTCATCTCATCCCTTTTGTAAAACAATAGATATATCCACCTGACACTGATGGAAGGTTTCTGGCAATGTATGATTTATATGTAAAGTCTCTTTTTAAACTAATAATTCTTAAGTGTACATTTAAAATGTTGCAGATTACAGTATTATATGAGCTCAAAAATAATCTTGTTTTTCAGTAGTGGATGGATCATGTATTAAGTATAAGAGCCCCAATTAGTGAAACACATTAATCCAATAATAAGCATGGTTTTTGGCAGGTGCCTTGGAAGTGCTGGTAGAAATGAAAAAACAACATGTAAAATTCATCAAAGACACATATCTACTTGCATTTGCAGTATGCTACAAACTGGTAAAATGTTTCATTATTTCTATGAAGAATTGTTGTGGTATTCTATTTTAATTAGTTTTATATTTAAAATTTTCTATTTGATACCCTGATATGGTTTCTCATCAGCTGCAAATACTTCATTTGGAAACCTGAGTCAGTCATAAATGGCTTCTTTGTCAAGTATATAAAATATATTGCACACACCAAAAAAAGTGAAGTTTACAAAGTTGAGCACTCATAAATTAGAAAATGCCATAATTAAGATAGCTTGTGCAACTAGAATTCATCCCCATTGCGCGCATATATTATGATACAGGCTATATGAGCACACTCTTAAAAGGATGCAATAATTGTGATGCTACAATAAGTAATAGTAATGTGTAATTTAAACTGGATAGATTTATTTTGAATAGCAATAGGAGGAACCTGCTCAGAAATATATATAGGATTTAAAGCTGGGATTATTGCTTGTGGATAAACAAAGGAATTATTGTTTAATCTTTGCACAAAAGTGTTTTTAAGATCAGACAACTGAGTATTTCAAATCATTAATGAAAGGGATGGCTCTCCTCTGACTTCACCAGGTAGTCTTTTTCTCCTGCTGCCAGGAAGGGCAGTAGCTATCTTTTGGAGAATAAAACCTTTAGATAATAAGTCTGTCTGCCAATCATTGCAATAAGTCTCCAATAATGTACTTTAAATAAAATAACATATCAAGGGCCATTAGTAGTGGTGAAGACTATCCATCACTTTAATAATATAACAGCCTTAAACACTGAAATACACTAATCCTAAACCATTCAGCTGATACATCTCCAGAGTAACTCTTGAAGTTGTAGCAACAAAAATCAGAAACAAATATTAGAAAAAAATGAAAGGTGATTAATTAAGTAGAAAATATGTGGACAAATGTATCACACTTTATTATATCATCCCATTTAAAAATCATGATGTAATATCAATGAATGCATTTAACACCATAAGGCCCTGATCCTGCTGGCTTCAGTGTGTGTGCGTGCGTGCGTGCGTGCGTGCGTGCAAATCTTTGTAGAACCTGGCCCTAACAGTTCAAGACATTAGTGGAACATCTTTGTGGTTATTTATTTCCAAGAAATAATGCATATGATCTATAATAAAGAAGTAGCTGAAATCAAAGCTATATTAGAATTCCTTCTATAGAGCCATCTTTCAAAATGCATTCTGTAACTAGAATACTGACCGGCGTTGCCTGGGCCCAGCCAGAGGCTGGAGGGGGCATGGGACACACAGGCCACTAGGCACAGCTATGCTGGGCAGCCCAACGGTGCTGCTGAGGGAGGTGGTAGACTGTGGCTCCGGTGGGGAGAGAACTGGCACTTCACAGCCCTGGTGGTGCTTGCAGGGGGGCGCATCAGTAGGGCTTTCCCTCCCATTCCTTCAGGCCAACTCTGCAGCCAAGAGCCAGGGAGGGAGAGGTTTGGCACAAGGGGGGCCACTTACCTGGGCCAGTGGCCAGCAAGATGGAGAGCTCCATCCCCTGTTGACGACTCCCTTCCTGGTGTGGATGCTCCCTGTGGTCACTTTGTAGTATAGCTGTCCCTCTGATTAGCTCCCGTGGAAAACAATATACAGTAAACTTCCGATAATCCGGCACCTTTGGGACCCAGGGGTGCCGGATTATCAGATATGCCGGGCTATCGGAAGGGGGAGCTATGAGGGGTCTGGGGTGGGGGGGAATGCCACCCTAGACCCCTCATAGCCCCCTCTTCTGATAGTCCGCTCTGCCCCAGGTGTCCCTGATTCAGCCGCTGCTGAAACTGACCAGCTGCTCTTGGGGATGCCTGGGGCAGAGCAGCTGGGGTGCTGCTGGGTTGGTCCCGCAGCGCCGTTCCTCGGCGCTACTGGACCAACCCGGCAGCATCCCAGCTGCTCTGCCCCAGGTGTCCCTGATTCAGCCGCTGGTCAGTTTTAGCAGCAGCTGAATCAGGACGCCTGGGGTAGAGCAGTTCCAATGGTCCGGCTGCCCGGAGCATTTCATGGTGCCGGACCATCAGGAGTGCCGGACCATCAGATGCTGGACCATCAGAGTTTTACTGTAATTCCAGGCACATTCCAATTTCCTGGCACAGCTGAACCCTGACCTGGCTTTAAGATAGGATAAAAGGAAGCTGCATACCAAATTTAGTGGTCCTAGCTCTTATTGTTTAGCAGGAGTTCTTGAACAAATGGACTCACAGACAGCCACACAAATCTCTAAAATATACAAGAGATAATACTTATGGAAACAGGTGAATTCTCAAGTAGCAGAGTACAGATTTCACTTAGATTAATAGTACTTCAATTTCCTTTGTGATCCAGTGCAGATTGAAAGATGCATTTTGAGATGTAATAATGAAAAGTCAGTTTGCTTAGGAGGTATACAGGCCGTGGGAGGGGGAAGTGTCCATCGTGCTAAGCACAATGGTCGTAGAACCATTTAGTCCTCTGAGCAGCCCGCAAAGTAACGCAAATGTGGTTTAAACTAAAATCACCTTTGCTCCCACAGTCCTTCCTCCCCTTGTTTGTACCTTCGGTGCTATCCTTCTCAGGAAGTGCTGCACAGAATCTGCCATATAGTGTAGTGTAGTTTGGTTCAGGTGAAGCTCTCCTGACCTAGTGTTGTCTACATTGGTGGTTCAGGTGAGATGACTATTTGAAAAGATGCATGTCTTGTTATTCTTATGACCTATGAGATGTATAATAGTGATAGAAATGTAGCCGTGTTATTCTGGGGTAGTTGAAGCAAAATGCAGGACAATGTAGCACTTTAAAGACTAACAAGATGGTTTATTAGATGATGAGCTTTCGTGGGCCAGACTGGGTCTGGCCCACGAAAGCTCATCATCTAATAAACCATCTTGTTAGTCTTTAAAGTGCTACATTGTCCTGCATTTTGCTATGAGATGTATGTATTTTATGTGCAGTAAATATAGTCAATAACATTCTGAAATCATGTGCAGCTTTTGCTGCTTCTCTAAACTGACTATCACAGTATGAATTTAAATGTCTATACAGAACAGCCCAGAGTCTTGCAAAATCTGCACAAACTTACTTGAAGAGGCTCAGTTAAAAGGGGAGAGCATGCCAAAACGAGCATACTGCTTTGCTGTTGCGTTTGCTCTGAAACAGGTATTAAGGTTTTATTTTTATTTAGCCTTTGCTTCTGTTGATTTTCTGTGGCATATGGGAGCAAGCAGAGGGAAAATTAAAATGGAGGAGGTGTGTCTGCCTGCCACCATGATTAGACCTTTTAAAAAGAGATTAAGATAATTGTTGTTTTAAAATGTGATGATTTTGATATTCTAAGAATATATAGTCAATCCACTACACAATTATTTAGCCCTGTTAAAGCATACAGCAAAATCCCAACACAGTATGAATTGAGATGTTTGTTAGCAACAGTAGTACAAAGAGTCCAAAGACATAAATGTGGACCCTGCCCTCAAGGCATTTGTGTGACACTACACCTCATATTTGTGCTAGTAATATGAATATTGTGATGTTAAACAATGATAGCACACCATTTATTTAAATATTTTGGATGTTTTGTATATTTTCCAAATATATTTATTTCAGTTACAACACAGAATACAGTGTATAATGCTCACTTTATATTTTTATTTCCAATATTTGCATTGTAAAAAACAAAAGAAGTAGTATTTTTCAGTTCACCTGATACAAGTACTGTAGTGCAATTTCTTTAGTATGAAAGTTGAACATACAAATGCAGAGTTATATATAAACAGTACTGTAACTGCATCAAAAATGCAATATAGGCAGTCCCCGGGTTACATACAAGATGGGGACTGTAGGTTTGTTCTTAAGTTGAATCTGTATGTAAGTTGGATCTGGCGTCCAGATTCAGCCGCTGCTGAAACTGACCGCCAGTTCCGACTTACATACAGAATCAACTTAAGAACCCCAAGCGTCCCCAAGTCAGCTGCTGCTGAAACTGATCAGCAGCTGATTCCAGGAAGCCCGGGGCAGAGCAACTCTGCCTTGGGCTTCCTGTAGTCAGCGCTGGTCAGTTTCAGCAGCAGCTGACTTGGGGACGCCTGGGGCAGAGCAGCTGGGGTGCTGCCGGGTTGGTCCAGTAGCACCCAGAGCGGCGCTGTGGGACCAACCGGCAGCGCCCCAGCTGCTCTGCCACAGGCGACCGGAGAAAAGTCTAGTCTGCTGTGGGGAGGGGGGCGTACTAGCTGCGTTCTCCCTTCCCCCCCCCCCCCCCCCAGCAGACCAGGAAGACGCAGACGGCGGACCGAGACGCACCGCGGTCCCGCCGCCCGGGTCCTCCGCGGCTTTGCTCCCAGTCTCCCTGGTCTGCTGGAGACCAGCAGACCAGGGAGACTGGGAGCAAAGCCTCTGAGGACGCCGGCAGCGGGACAGCCGCAAAGCCGCGGGGGAAGCCGGCAGGGGGGCAGCCCAGGCGCGCCTGGGCTGCTCCGCTGCCAGAACCCCTCCGTGGCTTTGCTCCGCATCTTCCTGGGCTTTATTTGCATGTTCCCGGGCGCCGCCATTTTTTAAATGCCCTGTAGTTCTAACTACCTGCCCGCGGCTACACGCGGCATGGGCTAGGTAGTTCGAATTAAAGCTCCTAATTAAATCCCGGGCTTCATTTGCAAGTTCGAATGCCTACATTAGCCACCCTAGTTCGAACTAGGGTGGCAGTGTAAACATACCCTCACTTTACTTTAAGTGTTATCAGCGTGGAAGCCTATCCCCTGGATTGGTGGCCAAAGAATGAAGCTGCATATAAATGTTTAGTGTAGCTGGCACACAAACACTCTGCTTTCAGAAGACCTTGGAAATAGGAAGCGTGCAGCATTATCTCTTATAAATATAAACAACCTTTTGTTTGTTAGCAATTGGCTAAACAAGAAGTGACACTTATAGGCTCTAAAGTTTTACATTGTTTTCCTCTGGAGTGCAGTTATGTAACAAAAAAAAATCTACACTGCACTTTCACAATAAAGAGATTGCACTGTAGTATTTATATGAGGTGAACTGAAAAACATTATTTCTTTGTATTGTTTTTACAGTGCAAATGTTGGAATTTATTATAAAATGAACACTTTTGTATTCTGTGTTGTAATTAAAATGTATTTGAAAATGTAGAAAAACATTCATACATTTAATACATTTTAATTGCTATTCTACTGTTTAATTGCAGTTTTAATCACACTGTTAATCACAATATTTTTTTAATCGCATGAGTTAACTTCGATTAATCAACACCTTTTATAGTTAACAAACTTGTTTTATGTCTTTATCTAAACAAGTGTACCTTGGTGAAGTGTGGAGGGGGGGAATCTCAGCTTGTTTAACCCAAACTTTTTGTGCATATTCTTCTCCATATTCAGGGAAAGGTAAACTGAGTAATAAATTCATACTGGTTGGAGGTTTGACCAGTAATAGTCGATAGTACAGCCAGGATAACCCCAGCTTCCTAGCTGAAGACCCCCAGAGCAGCACATAAGAACAGCCATACTAGATAAAAAGGTCTATCTAGTCCAGTATCCTGTCTTCTGACAGTGGCCAGTATCTGGTGCTCCAGAGGGAATGAACAGAACAGGTTGGAGACTCATTCCCATCTTCTGGCAAACAGAAGATAGGGACACCATCCCTGTCCATCCCAGCTAATAGCTGTTGATGGACCTATCCTCTATAAATATATCTAGCTCTTTTTGTACCCTGTTATAGTTTTGACCTTCAAGACATCATCTGGTAACTTAAAAAAAAAGTTGTTTAACAAAATTAGGTTTTATACAAACAACCTGATATTTGGGGTTTTCCCTCCTTCCTTCTAGAATGATGTGGTGAAAGCCCAGTCCTTATATTCTCAGATCATGAACAGAGAGAACAGACTGTGCTGTAATCTTAATGTAAGTGTGCTTATTTTGTATGTTCACATAGGCTTGTACAGAGAAATTCAAAGAGTTACATATGTGTTTTGACCTTGATTTTTTTCTACTGTCTTGCACCCTGTGTAATCATAGAAGCTTAAGACTGAAAGGGGCCTCAGAGGTCATCCAGGACGAGACTTAGTCCCCTGCAATCACGGCAGGACTAGTAATAACTATTGATGTTTAAGTATGATAGCACTCTTACTACTTTAGCTGAAAGAGCCCAGAGAAATCTTGCATATGGATTTTGAAATGGAGGCGGGGGATGGGTGATTTTGAGGTTCTGGATAGATCACATGTACTTATGCAAAATGTGCCCAGTCTTGATGTAAAATGCCACCCCTCTGATTTGGTTTTTATTATTTCTTTACTATTTGTAATATTGTAGCACATGGATAAGTATAAGTCTACACAGCAGAACTTACAGCTTTGGTGCATGTGCGTGCTTTTAGTACTTAGAGTGGATATGCTCTAAGCAGATGGGAGTGAGTTTAATAACTTCTGCATCTGAGAGAGGGGATAGCTATGTTGTTGGGAGAAGTTCTTCTGACCTAGGGCTGTCTACACTGGTGGTTAGGTCGGTAGAACATACATTGCTCGGAGATGTGGATTATTCACACCCCTTAGTGACATACATACATTTTACTTCAGTGTAAGAGTAGGCTAGGGCTGTGAATGGTTAACTGGGTGATGCTTACCGGTTATGGTTAACTAGCAGGGGCTGCAGCAGTAATAACTCAGTAAAATCAAAACCAGTTTCCCTCAGAACAACAACACACACAGCTGTCTCTGAAGACCACTGTCTCTGATTCACCTTGAAGGGCCCAATTATTACAGTGTAAAGGCTGGTTTGGTTTCTATTTAAGTCCTCCCCTATGAAAGATAGATTTTATTCAAGATCAACAGAACACTTAAAAAATTAAAATTTGTACAGTTGGCTTGTATTTTGTTCTATCAGTCTTGACGTTATTCTCCTTGTAACACATTAAAAGCAAGCGTTTTGGTTGTTGTATATCTTTTTTTTCCCTCTTTAAAAAGATTCTTATACAAGCCAAGTCTGGGGCACTAGAAGATCTTCTGCAGACATTGGAAGCAGCACTGGATATGGGTAATTCCCGCTTAGTGAAAAGAACTGAGTTTTCTGAGCAGGTGGTGAGTTATGAGTCCTTCATAATTGGTTAAATTAGTTAAAAATTATGTAATCATTAACACCGAGAATGAGACCTGTTGGGTGATTCAGCCAGTCCATTCCTTTCCCCTGCCATTCCAGGTTTTCTCTTCTTCTAGTAAGTTTTCTAGAGCTTTGGCTTATTTAAGTTATTTTGAATGGAATGCGGAAATAGAACAACTTAAGTGAAAGAACAAAGATTACCAAAAAAGTAATTGTTATCATCAATGCTGTTCATTTATCTATTTTATCATCCCTTCTCTATTATCATTTATTGTATTTAATTTTCTAGATAGCATGAGGTACCAGATAAATGAACAAACTTGATAATTACTTTTGCAGTAGCACCTAAAACCAGGACTTAGATGCTTAAGTACTTTTGCTTAAGTCTTGTTTAATGTCAGTAAAATTAAAGTTCTAAGTTGTGTAAGTGCTTTTTAAAATTGTACACCCTACCTTAACTTTCATATCATTGGGATGTTGTGAGGTTTATTGATGTTTGTCAGGTATTTTGAGATTTCCTACAGAAAAAGTGTTAATTAATCAGTAGGTAAAATACATTATAGGAAAACACTGATTTAGTTGGGTTTGGCAGCACAGCTTTTCCTTTTTCTGAATGTTTAGCAGCATGTTGAACTTCTTCATTCTGAACTGGTCTACTGACTGAGACAGTGTAAGAAGATGTAAATACCCACTTAAACACTTATCTGTAGGATTATTAATGGGGTGGTGGGGAAAGAGTAGGTGTCAAACAGAGTTGTTAGTTGGTAGAAAGATAATTGTACAGTCTGTCTACATTACGGGTATATTTTAAACTACATTACTACAAACAATAAGATACAAAAAATAGGATTTTTAAAAAGCAGCCTCCTGTAATTTACTTGTTTTCATGATCAAAACTGAACCCCATATTTCCCCCCTCCATATTCTTTATAGCAGGGGTGGGCAATAATTTTTTGCTGAGGGCTACTTCAAAAATGTCTGAAGTGGCTCAGGGCCACTCCGGAAGAGGAAGGACCTTGAGCAGAAGGGGCTGGGCCAGGATATTTCTGGGTTTCCCACCCCCAGACCATAACTGGTCTGGGGGTAGGGGAGTGCCTTTTCCCTCTCGCCCCCCGCCATCCTCCTACGTGTCCATGCCCCTGGCTGGAGGAGACATCCCACACTCCCTCTCCCCCAGGCCAATCAGGGCCTGGGGACAGGGGACCATGCAAAGTCTTCTCCCATCCTGCCAGGAGCGTGGCACTTCTAAGTTCCCCATGCTCCTCACAGGGCTGGACCAGAGCGGAGGAAACTTTGTGTGCTCCTCTGCCCCCAGGCTCTGATTAGCCTGGGGGTGAAGGAGCACACGAAGTCTCCTGCAGCCCCGTCAGGAGTGCCTGGGACTTCCAAGCACCACATGCTCCTGAAAGGGGGGAGGAAACTTTGTGCACTCCCCCCCGCCTCCAGGTCCTAATTGGCTTGCGGGTGGGAGAGCGGCAGGGCCTCTGCGGTCTGGATCCACCCACTTGGCGGGCTGGATCTGGCTAGCAGAGGCCCTTTTGCCCACCCCTGCTTTACAGGGTTACAAATGTTTTATATTTAAATAAATATTTATAAATTTGTTAAAGACCAAACACATATTTTACCCCCTTGCTTCTGCAGAGTGCATTATTCATCAAATCCATATAAGACAGATTTGCTTGTGAGTTCATCTCTATTTACAGATTTCATGGTGCACAGAACTTTTCAACATTATAGAGGCCTGATTGCACTTTACGTGTAACATGCTAGATTACTTTCATTGAATTTATAGTTCTATGAGCTGGGAAACAGATTCCAGAAAACAATTATATCATTTGGGTTTAAAGAAGAAATAATTGTGTTCCTACAGTCTGTACTAAAACAGAAGCTTTTCAGATACTTTACAGAAGCTTTTAATCTAATAAACTCTCTTCAATTGGTATGCAATCCATGTTCAGTGGCATGTTGCATTGTAACGTGCTGTTTAACAATCTCTTCTTGCAGATGGTTATGCTAAACTTGCATCTCACCCTTAGCACATTTTTTTTTTAATGGAATGGTTGTTTGTGTTGTCTGGAAGGCAATGATTGAATGAGATTTGTATTTGCTGGACTGTTATAGTGTGCCATTATCTCTTCTTTAAAGCTGGCTACAGTCAGGCAAGAGTTGGAGGAAAACTCTGTTTTTCGTGCCAGATTAGAAGATATCTGTGCCAAGCTGCAAGCATCAGGACAGGTAACCAAGCTGACTCTGGATGACATGCTGTGCCAGACTCCTTATCAGAAGAAGCACCATATACAGTTATTAAAGCAAAAGCAAGTGAGCCATCGGACTTTCAGACCACTTCAATCGGCTCTGCTTTCTGAGTAGTTCTATATTTGACTACAAATTGTACTCACAACAGTACCACTTTTAAAAATATGTGAATAAAGCATCTCATCTTCCTCTCTCCTGCAGACAGATGTTTTAAGTCATTTGTCTGAAACTTAAAAAAAAAAAAATCATGGGTTTTCTTTGTTGAATTCTGATGCTCAAAATAAAATATGAATTTGGGAACTTGCACAATGAAAAATGGAATAATCTGACAGTATTTGAAGTTTCCCTCTTTGGCACTGAAGTCAGGTTTTGCTTACGCTAAAAGCTTTTATATGAAACAAAAAGCACCATGTAGTCCTGACCTGATTCCTGTGGGTTACAAGAGGGTAGATGATAATGTCCATGGATTTAAGTTCTGATTCCTACAGTATGGTGGGTGATGCTCTGAAGACACTAGAGCCTTCAAGTGTAGTAGGTATGCTTAGAGCTTTTATGCACATTGGGATTTAAAAGGTTGCACAAGATTTCTCCAGTTCATTACAAAGTTCATCCCTTTTCTGTCCTCTTTGAAATAGTCAGAGAATTGCTAATGTATTGCTTTTCATAAACGTGAGTGTGGAGATGCTCTGAAAAATACAAGGGAAGCTAATTAATGAGCCTGGATACTGCTTCTTTGAAATAGTTCAAGTCATTAAACTTCAAAATAGAAATGGACTGACCTCGGATTCTGGTTCCAACCTCACACCCCTATGGTTTGGGAGAGTTCAGATTTTCACACAAACACTACAAATCAAGCCCAGCTCTTGCTTAAGGTCTTCTAGAGTAAATGTGATACATGTAACAGGTCTACCAAAATAAATGATGATGTTTCAAGTGTGGTCCTAGCCTGAAAAATGGGACTGTGAAAAAGAAAGAGGGGAATTTAATGTTTGTGTTTTACTGATTTCCAGATGAAATATGCTTTAGTTATTAGGAAAATGTGTTTTCTGACTGCTAGCCTTACACACTCAACGAGGGAGCAGAGGGTCAAGCAGGATTTTTTTTCTTCGTGTGCATTCACACCAGTAATAAAAATTAGAGTCCAAGTTGTGACCTGTGTGTATGTATTGTTTTTGATTGGTTCTGCACATGTCAAAATAATTGGCCCTATAAATGGAAGTTAGTAAATAATCCAATTGATATACAAGAAAGAATAGAATTCAACTCAGTCTCCTCTTTGTTGGCTTTGCGGAAGTAGTAGAAGTAAAAGCATAGGCACTGACCCTAGAATAAAGAATCACGGGCAGACCTATGCACTTATGAAGTCAGCAGGGTTCCATGCAGGATCAGAGGCTTAGTCATTCAAATGAGCCAATATGACCTTGAAAATATGTGAGGAGCAGATTGTATAAAACTGACATTTTCTTATTCAACTAGTCACTTCTTGGTGCAGAATTTCTCTCCTGACTCTGGCACTATAATACATTTTATAGCTGACAAACATGTTTGCTCTGTCAATGTGATTTTTGTTCGTTAAGTTGTATTCTGCTTTGTCCCGCTTAGTATTGTAAACATTAGATACTATGGGAATAGTGTCATTTGTATGGGCCTGGTTTTGTGCCCTCCACAAGTGCAGCATAAAGGATTTACCTTATGGGGCAAACTTCAAATGATGATTTGAGAAATGTAGGCATCTGTGTGCTGCTTTCATAAGCACATGCATATGGTCAAGATAAAATATCATACACACATGTTCCTAGTAGTATTATAGTTGGTTTTGGAGGATTTGTCCTGATGCCCAATATGTTTAACTTTTTATTTAGATGTGTTGTCTGGATTGAGTTAGAACTGGTGTGAAAATTCCATATTGAGGATAAGAAAAAATTGTCTTTAATCGGTAAATTCATTGACTTATTGATTAAAGACAATTTTCTACTTATCCTCAGTTTGGAATGTTGTCACTAATTCTAACTCAATCCAGACACTAAAGAAGCTTTGAATATTTTCTATTAAAATGAATATTCATACAGTATTGTAAATATATTGGATACAGTATTCATAAAGATTGTTTCAATTCAGTAATTGCTAAACATTAATTTAAGGTAAAATGAAAAGAGCAGAGTGTTGTGTGCACTCAGAAGGAGGCATTTGATATTTAGGAGAAAAATAGTTTGATATAAAATGCACTTTTATGAATAATAAAAATAGTGTGACTTATCTTTGTTAAATTGCCAGTGTATCTTCAATTTTGCTAAATTTCCAAATGCATAAAACAGTGTGACAAAGTGGAGTGAGAGAAATTACTCTCCTTGATATCTGATGATAGGATAAGAAGCAGTGGGCTTAAATTGCAGCAAGAGAGATTTAGGTTGGACATTAGGAAGTTTTTCTTAACTGTCAGGGTGGTTTAAACATTGGAATAAATTGCCTAGGGAGGTTGTGAAGTCTCCATCATTGGCGATATTTAAGAGCAGGTCAGACATCTGTCAGGGATGATTTAGATGGTGCTTCATCCTGCCATGAGAGCAGGGGACTGGACTTGATGACCTCTTAAGGCCTCTTCCAGTTCTAGTGTTCTATGTTCAGTATAAAAATGTGTGCTCCTTGTACAATTTCTGTTCCCGGGTATATATGTCGTATTATGCAGATCAGATTTCCTGGTTGGCGAGGCCCCTCTCCGGTTTTACAAACCAAAGAAAGCCACTGTCCTGTCTGCAACTTAACATTTTTTAAAAGTGTTATCTTGTAACACTAAAGTCCATGTCAGCATGGGCTGTGGTTTACTAATCCTCCATCTTTGCTCTTTCTAGAGTGGAGGACAAAGCCATCAGGCCATAGTTAGTCATCAGCTTCCATTTGTATAGGCAAATGTCATTGTCAATCCTGTCCCATCCCGGATGCATTGATTAGGATGGAGTTGAATACCTTGGCAATAGCATGAGGTATATTTCTCTACTTTGGTTATTCTCACCACTCTTGTTGATCACTCTGGTTATGTCTGGACTGCAGGCTTCTTTCAGAAGAAGCTTTTCCAGAAAAGATCTTCCAAAACGACGACTTCTGAAAGAGTGCGTCCACACTGCCAAAGCGCGTCAAAAAAGCAATCTGTGTGGATGCTATCTCACATTTAAGATGTGATTACTATGGATGGAGTAGCCACCAGGGCACCTGTGCTTTTTCTTCTTTCCTCTTCTTTCGGAAAAACTCCCTCTTCCCTGTCCCCACACACCTTTTCCCAAAAGAGCTTTTTCAGAAAAAGGCTTCTTCCTCACAAAGATATTTAACAATGTTGGAAAAACCCCTCTCTTGTTTTGATTTTCTTTTGAAAAAACGCGATTGCAGTGTGAACGTAAGAGCGGAAAAAACTCTGTAATGTAGACATAGCCTCAGATATGAACATAGAGGTAAGAGAAATGGGGACCAGAGAAAGGGTTGCTGAAATTGTAGTACACTCCTTTATCTTTAAGGGAGGGAGGGAGAAGCCCTGACTCTGGTAATTGAATCTGGTAATTTTTTTGATGGTCATTTGTAAATGAAGCAAAGATAGGATGATCTCATCAAGGGTAGAAGATGGTACATAAGAATATATAAAATGGGATGCACATGTTAATAGGGTGGGGGGGTATCATCTTTTGCAGTTTACCAAGCCTAGAACAAAGCAAGAATTAACAAATGCCTTGACTAAGTCTTGTGGTACTTTATAACATTTCTTCATAGAGTATTTGCTATTTATCTATTAGGCCTTAAAACCAAGTATCAGTCTATTAGATTAGTGATCTACTAGCAGTGAAGGCTTTTTCCCCTTCAGTTCACTATTAGTCTATAATAGTTCTATAATACTATTGATAGTGTTTTTGAGAGGTTTGAAAACCATGAAAATAAATGTATGATGCAAACAAGAGAGAGTGAGTCTTGGAGCAAAGCTCTGTTAGAACTGCTACACACTACAGGTGCAGCACCACCATCTTCCAAAAACCAAGGGAACTACCTGAGGGTAATGGAGACCTACTAAATATGAACTGGTGCAATTCAGCACTAATAAAATTATACTGTTTAACGATGGTGGCACAAAACTGTATGGTATAAAGAATAAATAATACCATCGTGAAAAATAAAGGAGATAGCCAAATAATAAAAAGTAAGCTCAGAAGGACCAAAGGTAACTAAAATTCAAAATATATTTACCATAATTTTTCCAACCCAGTCTTAAACTGGGAACCTATTCATGTATCAAGGAAGATAAGAGTACAAGCAAACTTTGTGGTTGTCGTCTTCTGCTTTGATACTTTCATGCACAGTTGTGTTCTAATTAAATGTAGTCAAGTTCTAAGCAGGTTCCCAGTCTCTCAAATTTTGCATGTCCTGAAGTTATGTGATTAAAAACATGTCAGTGTATTGTAATATTGTCTGTTAGTTTAGGGATTAGTCAAGCAAAGTGCTGACAACTGTGGCTCTGATTCAGCTGCACATTTAACCCCATGTCTAATATGTTTAGGAATAATGTGACTGTGAGCCACAGTTAAAAGTATTTATGCTTAAAACTAAGCACACACTTAAGTGTTTTGATGGAGTAGAATCAGAATGCTCGGAATCCTGGGGAATCAAGTTTTTCCACAGATATCAATATACCCATATGTGTTATAGTATATTGTACAGTATTGTATCCAGACCCAACAAAATACCATACAAACTAAAAATAATTAGAATAAAAATATTTGAAGGGAAGCCATTAAAACAAAGTGAAACTAGTGTAACAAAATTCAACTTGTTTGCCATATGACTGAGAGAAAGGGAATTCTATTTCAAAGTAATAAATAATCTGATCATATTTTGATATGTTTATCTTTGTGTTTTTTTTCAGGCACTAGATAAATGATGGAATTTGCAGCTGTAATGGTTGATACTCCGGCTCTATCAGGCATTATGTATTGTTAAAATAACTAAAATTCTTTTTTGCACAGTATAGAATGAAAGAAGAAAATCTATTTGCTCCTGTCTTCCAGTAGTTGCTTAGAACTGTGACACAGGATACCACAGAGGGCGCTCCAGTTCATACTTTCTAACAATATAAATGACTGATTAAAAATTTACGTTTTTAATTAATGAGATTATGTGCAAGGCAGTAACAAAATGAAGTGTTGAAGCAGCACAGGCTTATTTAAACTACCTGAAATTGAGGATTTAATTGATAGAGTTGATGCCAATAAACAAACAAAAAGATTACTAAGTCTAGACATTCATGGCATTTAATTGGAAAATGGCCTCAATAAATTTACTGAAGCAAAATAATCGTTGATATTACTTCATGACAGAAAGTGGTGGAAGCAATCTGAATGGCATGCATAAGAAGATAACTGCCCGTAATCAAAGAGAAGGGAATAATATATAATATTTTAATTAGGAGAATAAAAGAAAAAGAAAATTTCCAATTTTTTTTATTGCAAATCACCAAATTTTAAAAAGTTTCTTTTAGGGTCAGACACACCAACACCATATTGATGACCAAATTTGATACCCCTCCAAGTTGTACCGGATATTAATATTCATTTATTTTTCACAATGATACAAGGTGTGCACCTGTGATGTCTTCTAAAAAAAATTCTTTTCATTCTGTATGTTCTGTCATTTCCACTTCGGTTTAATATCTTTTTAGTGCTTTTTTTTTCTCCCTCCCAAAAAATAATTTCCCATTATTTTCCTTCCCAACAAAGCCCTTATTTGTTATGTTACTGATAGGAGAAAAGGAATGGCCCCAGGCCTCAAAAAATGTCTACATTCTGTTGTGTGTAAGGTCTGAGTCTAGTTTAAATAACTTGAAAAAACCTCAGATTTTTGTAGTATTGCTTAAGGTAGGTATGGACCATGATACAGATGACCAGTGCTATTCTGTTTAATTTTTTTTTAATTAAAGCTGAGAGGTTCAGGATCTGGTAATTGCCTGACTCCAAGAGCTGAGCCATTAAGAAAACCCAGTTTTTGAGCTCTGTTGTCAGCATGGCTCCCATTGTAGATGTGCCTGTTATTTGTGAATAACTATATTTTTGGGGGCCGTGCTTCTCCCATGCTAGAGTATAAAGGATGGACTAGCCGTGACCCTTTCTCAGTTTCCTTTTGCTACTCAGAGTAGAAAAATGTAACCTGGCCAAAGCCCAGCATGCTTCTTTTCTTTGAGCTTCAAACTCACCTTTTACACTAGTTGACTACATCATTCTTCACCCTCCTTCTCTTTTTGTTAATTTTCTTTGACAACCCAAAACATAAAAAGATGCTCCCCACCCATGCATGCCACCTATTACAGTGGGGCTAATCCATCTATTTGTATGGATTCTAATCTTTCTGGGTCTAAGCTGTTTGAGGTCCAAATAATTCATTCCCCTGGTCAGTAGGCATTGCCAATGTCTCTTCTTTCCAAGGGAGAACTTGGTTCAAGTAAACATTCTGTAGTGGGAGAATTGGTGATGCAAACTTGAACAAATTTTGAAAGTTGATAATAAAAGAGTGGATAAATACAGTGAATATATTGTACTCCAGCAGAACTGAGGCCTAAATTGTAGTGTATGTTAACACTCCCTTGTAAGTAATATTTACATATAACTTACATACTGTACGTTACATATAACTTACAATGGCTCATGGTGTAAAGAGACCTTAGTCTGAATAAGAATCAAAATGTTAGGATTTTTCAGTTTTGGTTTGGTAACTATTTAATCACTGTAAGTAAAGGACCCAATCCTGGGATGTGTTGCATATAAGCAGAGCTCTATTGAAGTAAATGGCGTTAATAGGGCTTTACTCAGGTGCAGTGGTCTGCCCATGTACAATAGTATAGCCAGGCCTGGGGTAAGAAAGCCTGCTCAGTGTAATGTGTTAAACTAGAAAGTCTGCTCAGTGTAATGTGCTAAACTAGAAACAGGAAACTAGTTCGCATAATTTCACTTTACCTAATTTAAAAAAAAAGTTCCTAATACATGAAGTTAGGAGTATAACTTCTCAGAAATGTCTCCTTGCTATTCCTTAAAAACATCACCTCAATGGCAAAAAAAGGAGAAATAAAAGGCGTAGACTTAGGGAAGAACTTCTTCTTTATGTTTAAAGTTTTATCAGTTCTCACATCAGAATGACAGAAAAAGAGAACTATACTGGAGAAAGGATGATACATGTACAAAATAGCATTAGTGGTAAAGTACTTTCAGGGGAAATTCAGACCACAGAATCTGTTCTGCTCTACTTTTACTACCCTTTGTAGAGGTTTAATTTTGTAAGTGTTGACACATGCAAGCTTTCATGCCACAAATATCTGGTAAAATACAATTACTGTCTATATTTAAAAGAATCTGTTGTGTCTATTTGGCTCTAAACATTTAGTAGCAGTCACAGAAGTGAAAACAGATTTGCAGAATAAACCACAACACAAGGCTACACAATTATTCTCCATCACACTGGCTCTGAGAATGCCGACAAGTGTTTCCACAAATGCTGGGTTTGATCCTGCTAAGCCCCTTCTACTACTATTGACATCAATGGGAATTGCTCACTGTCTCACAGAATCTGACCCACGTTGTCCAGTCTCCTGACTGAAGTCAGCAGGATTACTTTGCATTTACATGAGTCTTATTTTGAGCAGAGTGTTATTAGTCCAATGTAAGGCATCTTGCCCCAGGAGGGACTTGGAAATTGCTACACCTTCCGTTCTCTTCCATCTCTCAGATATGCTCCTATACTAGCTTTTTGCTCCACTTTTAGCCAGAAGGGGTAGGAATGGTGTCCCTATCCATTGTTTGTCAGGGGCTGGAAATGGATGACAGGAGGAGGATCACTTGATGATTACCTGTTCTGTTCACTCCCTCTGGGACATCTGGCATTGACCACTGTTGGCAGACAGGATACTGGGCTTGATGGACCTTTGGTCTGACCCAGTATGACTGTTCTTATGTTCTTATTTGAAGCTCCTGATGCTGATCAGCTGATTTATGGCCCCCCTATGGCCTGATTCCATGTCTCTTCTTTCCTATTTAGTGCACCTATCCAGGACAAACTATGATTTGCCCATTGCAACATGTTTCTAGTACTGTTCTTTCCCTAAAACTTAAATATCAGTGCAATATCTAAGAAAAGCAACACTGCATGCTCAATTTGCTCCTGGGATTATAATGCATGTTATAACATTTTGCTTATACAAACACCTAGTCTTCTTTACAGCTGTGGCATTTTTCCTTATAAATTTTCAAGGACAATCTTATAGTGAATGGGTCACGCCAGTTTTGAAGATTTATCATCAGATTAATCTGGGCAGTTCATAGGAAGGCAGGAATGATCCATGTTATAGAAATATTGTCCTACATTTTTCAATAATTCCTTTAATTATGAATAACCAGAAAGGGGCCCAATGAAGGGTGGCATGAAGAGAGGAATGTATCACCATCTTAGAGCAAATCACACTGTTAATGTTCACTTCATCAGAGCTTTTGTTTCCTTGCCAAGATGCATTTGGATTTCTGCCTTAATGAATTACGGTAGAGCACATTGTTGGGAATAAAAACAAATCAGGAGGTTCACAGGGACAGTGGAAATTGATGATTTAATAGCCATGATAGCCTATTAAACAGCTCAACAAACTCCTGATTAATTTATTCTTTTACAAAAATACAGAAGATTACTGTAATTATAATTAATAAAATCAATTTCACCATGTAATACAGTAATTGAGGAAAATCTCTTGTAAATGAAATACAGGATGGAACAGATTCTCTCGCTTTTTCTCTAGTCCCAAAGCACAAATGAGCTCATATTATATCTGTTCTGCCACGTTCATAAGCAGTGGCTGCCATGAAAAGTGAAATGTTTTCACAAGGGGTGGATAAATTAGTTGAGTGGAATAAGAACATTTTGAGGACCACAGATATGTAGCTAGCTTTGCTACAGTATTGTCTATATACCTCTGCACTCAGTAACCCTTAGCACTTACACAATGCTTTAAGAACTTGCAAGCTGAACATTAGCCAGTGAAGCCTCCATGGTATTCATGGGATGAAATTACTATTTTCATCAATTTTACAGAGACTGTCAAACATTTGGGAAGCATCATAGACAATTGCTAAAGGATGCTCGAAAGATGTGAACACTTGTATAGCAGCCGCTGCTGCTATATTTCGATCCCATTAGCAGCCTCCATGAGAAGGATTTGACATCAAGCTTGTTATGAAGGTGGGGATTTATAGATAACCTATTGTACAGCAATAAAATGTAGGTGCTTAGGAATGTTGAAGAGCAGCAGAATATTTTTTATTTTCATTTATTTTGTTAGCTGTTCCATAATAAATGACAAGATGAGGTCAGAAATGAAGCTATTCAAAGCCAAACCAAGTAACCACCTCCAACTATACTTTTGTGTATGAAAAGTATCTGCTTTCCACAGAAAAAATGATTTCTTTGTTGAAAAACTGAAATCTTAAAAATTGGCAAGTATAGTTCTAACCTCTCTAGTCCAGCACCCTCAAGATCTGACTGGTCCCAAACCAGAAAATTTGCCAAACCACAGGAGATCAATATTGCCTAGCAGCATTACCTGCACTTCCATTAGTTACTGGGCTCTTAGAAGGCATTTAGGGGTAAATTAGAGCTAAATAACAGCACAGAACACTGAGGCTATGTCTACATTGGCAAGATTTTGCGCAAATACTTTTAACGCAAGAGTTTTTGCATTAAAGTATTTGCGCAAGAGAGCGTCTACGCTGGCATGTGCTTTTGGGCAAAAGCATCCATGCCAGTGTAGACGCTCTCTTGTGCAAGAAAGCTCCAATGGCCATTTTAGCCATCGGGCTTTCTTGCGCAAGAAATTCATGTTGCCTGTCTACACTGGCCTGTTGCGCAAGAACACTTGTGCAAGAGGGCTTATTCCTGAGCGGGAGCATCATAGTTCTTGCACAAGAAGCGCTGATTTCTTACATTAGATTAAACAAAGACTGTGAATGGCTCGCTAACTACAAAAGCAGCTTCTGCTCTCTTGGAATTCACACCTCCAGATCAGCTGCTAGAAGTGGGCCTCATCCTCCTTGATTGGATCCACCTCGTCATCTCCAGCCTGATCCTGGCCTGCAGATTTATTCCTGCCTCTGGAAATTTCCACTACATGCATCTGACGAAGTGGGTCTTTGCCCACGAAAGCTTATGCTCCTACGCTTCAGTTAGTCTATAAGGTGCCACAGGACTCCTCGTCGCTTTTACATTAGAATGTCAGTGTTCTTGAGCAAGAACTAGCGGCCAGTGTAGACAGGTGGCAAGTTTTTGCGCAGAAGCATCTGCTTTTGCACAAAATCTTGCCAATGTAGACACAGCCTGAGTGCCACTCCCATGATAAGTGGACATCCAGCTAACTAACATCATGCTGAACGAGAGAGTGCCAAACTAAAGAGGTTCAACCTGTATTTGGTTTTTGTCCCAAAATTGAATATCTTGATTCTAAGATGCCATATGTGTCTGTGAACAGCTGTGATCCAGATGGAAGGGGTGAGTGGTACTTTGGATATGGCCAGCTGGCTTTTCTGAGCAGCTTGTGGGGGTGGGGCAAGCAGAGAGGGAGTCTGACTACGGTAGTGCTGTGTAGTCACTTTCCATACAGACAGCTAGTCTATTTTGAGTCCTGCTAAGCTTTTGACCCATCATAGCTTGTGGTGATGGGATCCACATACTCCTTGGCTACGTCTACACTGGCCCCTTTTCCGGAAGGGGCATGTAAATTTCAGCAGTCGTCGTAGGGAAATCCGCGGGGGATTTAAATATCCCCCGCGGTATTTAAATAAAAATGTCCGCCGCTTTTTTCCGGCTTTTAAAAAAGCCGGAAAAGAGCGTCTAGACTGGCCCCGATCCTCCGGAAAAAGTGCCCTTTTCCGGAGGCTCTTATTCTTACTTCAAAGTAGGAATAAGAGCCTCCGGAAAAGGGCACTTTTTCCGGAGGATCGGGGCCAGTCTAGACGCTCTTTTCCGGCTTTTTTAAAAGCCGGAAAAAAGCGGCGGACATTTTTATTTAAATACCGCGGGGGATATTTAAATCCCCCGCGGATTTCCCTACGACGACTGCTGAAATTTACATGCCCCTTCCGGAAAAGGGGCCAGTGTAGACGTAGCCCTTGGCTGTATCTAGCCTGGCATGATTTTCCAGAAATACTTTTAATGGAAAAGTTTTTCTGTTAAAAGCATTTCCACAAAAGCGTGTCCAGATTGGTCCCGGAGTTATCGTTATAATGATGTGCCTTTGCGCAAAAGCGCGTCTACATTGGCGGGACGCTTTTGCGCAAAAGCAGAAGCCCAGAACCATTTTGAAGAGGTAAAAAGGGCACCAGCCCTTTCTGGGGTCGGTGGCTGGAGCTCCTTTGAGACATGTGCTTAAAGGGATCTCCCTGGACAGCCGTTTCTCTCCTGCTGCTTGCTTTGGGACCTATTGCAGGGACTGACAGCCGTAGCAGTTTTGGTGGTTGCCCTCTGCCTTTTTGGTCACCACTGCCTTTTAGTGCCTTTGCCTGGTTTATTTTTTCATCTCCCTTGTTTTTTCTGCCATGGAGCCAGGGGTGGCCATGTGCCTGCTTTGGCCCCTTCCGGCCATTTTGGAGTGCCTGCAGCTGGTGCTCCAGGCTGCTGCCCTCCTGTTCCAGGACCTGGAGGCGCAGATCACTTTGGACTTCCTCACCAGGATGCGTCCCTGTGGCATCCCCACCCCATGGTGGAGAGGCCACTGTGGAGACTGGACACCAGTACGGACTGGTGGGACTGGCTGGTCCTGGGGCAATGGGATGACCAGCAGTGGCTCCGGAACTTTCGCATGCGAAAGCGGACGTTGCTGGAGCTGTGTGCCTGGCTCGCCCCTGCGCTCCAGAGAACCACCACCCGGCTGTGGGCACCCATCCCCGTCGACAAGAGGGTCGCCATCGCAGTCTGGAAGCTGGCCACCCCGGACAGCTACCGATCGGTGGCACACCAGTTCGGGGTGGGCAGATCCACCGTCGGTGTCATCGAGATGGAGGTAAGTTCCAGGGGGAGTGGGAGTGGGGTGGAGGGAGGGTGCTGCACTCCATGCCCAGGGGCAGCCAAGACTCCAGGCTGGGTCACCCAGGGGTTTGGGCCGTCCCTCCCTTGCACAGGCCTGATGGGGGGGGGGGGGGAGGAGAGGGCCCTGTGTGTGTGTGTGTGTGTGTGTGTGTGTGTGTGTGTGTGTGTGTGTGTGTGTGTGAGCACAGAGGGCATCACTGGGGGGGGAGCCCAAGTGAGCGCACAGTCACCCTGCCTTATGTGATGTGTTTCCCTGTGTTTCTCTGCACCCTTCTGCAGGTCGTCCACACCATCAATGATGTCCTGCTCCCAAGAGTCATCCACCTGTGTGACATGGATGCTATGGTGGCCGGCTTCACTGCCCTCGGGTTCCCGAACTGCGGGGGAGCCCTGGATGCAACCCCCATCCCCGTCCGGGCCCTGGAACATCAAGCAGCCCATTTTATGAACAGGAAGGGGTACTGCTCGATCGTACTCCAGGCTCTCGTGGACCACTGTGGCCACTTCCTGGACGTTTATACAGGCTGGTCTGACAGAGCACACGACTCCTGCATCCTCCAGAACTCCAGCCTGTTTCACAGTTTTTCTTGAACACAGAAACTTGTCTTTGTTTTATTTACAATGGGGAGAGGGGAGACCTTGAACTGGGAGGGGGAGGAGCTACTCCTGGGAGGGGTGGCCCCTGCAACTGCTCCTGCGGGGGCGGACCTGCACATGGGGGGCAGGCTGCGTCGGGGCAGGCTGCATGGGGAGGTGCACAGGAGGGGTAGGGGCCGGAGTAGGAGGGGCCATTGCAGGAGGGGGCAGGGGCAGTGCTTGGGGAGGGATGGCAGGTGCTTGTGGCAAGGCCATGCCATAATGGATGGCATGGCCAATGTGTGCAGTGAGGGTGGCACTTGAATCCACCATGCGGACGCACCGGGCCTGGCAGGAGCCCCAGGCCTCCTGGCGCCACAGCACGTCCACCTCCACACGTCGTGTGATGGTTGCCTCAACGCGCTCAACGGCCTGCACGTGGCACCGAAGGAGCTGGTCCCGGTGGTGGAGCTACCACTGTGGTGGTTGGGCGGCTGGGGGTGCTGCTGCTGCCACTGCTGCAGGGCTAGAGGGTCCCCGGCTTGTGCTTGGTCCCGCTGCGGGGAACAGAAGAAAGGATGGTTCAGTCAGGCAGCCCGGCCACTGTCCCCACACCTCATGCCCTCCATCCCTGAGCCCAGGTGAACCCACAGTAGTGTGGCTTGGGCCCACTTGGTTAGCCCCCTCCCCCCGTGTTGTATGTTTGCATGCTTGGAGGAGGGTCCTCCTCCATGTATTGGAACCACCGGTCTGTGTCCTGGCTCCTTGGAGGGGGGGAGGGCACGTGTATTGTGTTAACCTGTGGAACTCCCTGCTGGTGGAGGCTGTGAGGCTCTGGGCTAATCAATGGTGTTTGACAGGGAGTGAGATGAATCCCCACACAGTGCCTGGGAGCACATCTGGCAGACATGGTCTGGGCTCTCAGATCCCCATCACGTGGGATATCTCCTGGACGGATCCAGGAGAGTGACTGGGGAGTGTACTATCATTGCAGCAAAACTCAGGCGGACCTAGGGCTGGCCTGAGCGCTTCTCCCCTCCCCCTCCCGCTAGCCCTCACACACATAGCCCAGGGACATGTGTGGCCGCAGTGGGGACTTCCCTCGGGGGGGCCAGCCAAGGCACCGGGAGCAAGTGAGGGGCTCAGTGGGGGCCACGCTCACGGGCTGTGATGCTGCGGTTTTCCCAGGAGCAGCTGGCTGGGCCACACAGCCAGGCATGGAACAGTGTGCCGTCCTGTGTGCTGCTCCCTTGTGGAGGTGTGGGCTTTTGCCTGAGCCCGTGGGGCCCTGGCTGGTTCCAGCTGGCATCCACCATTCCCCCTGGTCCCGCCAGATGTGTGTGAGCAGCACAGTCACAGGCATGCCTGGAGCTGCCTGCTGCAGCCACATGGTTTCACGTGCTGCATTCTGCCTAATGCTACGCAGCCCGTGCAGCTCACGTAGCCTGAGTGATGTGCTCTCCCCCTCCCCCCTCCGGGCGCCTGGCTCCCCCTCCCCTCCGCCCTTGTGAGTGCAAAGTGCAACACTCACCGGTGGATCCTTCCCCGGCCTCCGAGGACGCATGGGTGATGTTGGGGCTGCCGGAGGGGGCCTGAAGGGTGGTGGTGCTGGCCTCATCCTCTGACCCGCTGCTGGTGTCTCCTTCCCCCGCCTCAGTGATCCTGGTGACGGGGGGGGGGGGGGGGGCAGTGCATGCAGGTGTCCACGGGGACATCCGGTCCCTGTGGTACTGGCTGGCCCAGGATGGCATGGAGCCGTTGGTAGTGGGGGCAGGCGTCGGTTCCTGCCCCCTGGCTCTTTCTGGTCCGGACGTAGCCCACGAGCAGCTTTTTTACTTTAGCCCGGACTTGCTCCAGGATCCGGGCTGGATGGCTCTGCTGGGCGAGTACCTGGGTCATGTGGGCAAAAATGTCCATGTTTCGACGCCAGGAGCAGGTGTCATGTACGGTCTAAAATACTTTTTTTCTAAAACAAATATGTCCTTGCATCAATTCTGAGCATGCAATATCTAAATCAAGATTAGATGTCTTTCTAAAAGTTATGCTTAGCTCAGCCAGAGGTTATGAGCCTGATACAGGAATTACTGAATAAAATTTTATGGCCTGAATTATACAAGTAAATAGACTACATGATCTTAAGGTCTTCTGGCCTTAAGCTCTTATGCCAGGTCATTTTGTTTTTTCAGATCCAGATAAGAGAGGAATGTGCTATTTCTTCTAGTTACACATTTTTTGTAGCAGTTTTTCTGCATATGGGAAAAACTGCTTCTGTTTTTCCGATATGCAGAGCAATGCGTCTCTTTGTGAAAACTCTCCTAGAAGAATATCCTTGAATGCCTAAACATGTGGTTGATGGAAATCGCAGTGCAGCACCACACTATTGTAGATTAGAATGCAGTAAGAGATGGAACTCTCTCTGGCCCACGAAAGCTCATCATCCAATAAACCATCTTGTTAGTCTTTAAAGTGCTACATAGTCCTGTATTTTGTTTCAGCTACACCAGACTAACACGGCTACATCTCTATCACTATATCTAGAATTACACACTGATATTGTTTAAAATGTAACTGTCTGATTTTGTGATGAGAAATACTGAAGAACGAGAAAGTGCTCAAATATATTAATGACCACATTCATCTGAAGTATATTTGGAACATGACTGGTAGTGAGGAAACATTGTTACTGAAAGTTCTACAGATGAAAGGCTGGACAGCTTACTTTATTACTGTTGATGTAGGGTTGTAGTGCTGGACTTGCATAATGGAATATTTGTGAAGATACATAGATTGTGTAGGAGCTTCAGGGGGTAGCTGAGTTAGTCTGTTACAGAAAAAAAACACAGCAAGCAAATGGTCTGGTAGCACTTTAGTTGTAGTTGATGGTGCTTGCTTGAAATACATACATACCTGATTGGGTACAGACTGCAGCTTTTTACATGATGCCTCATAGGAATTTGCATTTTACTAATGAAACAAATGTCATCGGTGTCTGTGAGATTATGGGACCATTTACCTCCAGATAACTGGATTATGCCAAGCATGATTCATTTAGACAAGGAAGAAGTATTCAAAAGCTTCTCTCTCACCAACATAAATTGGTCCAATAAAAGAAACTACCTCACACATTCACCCTTGTCTCTGATGTAAAAATTTCAGTTTTGTGTAACTGGTCCTTACTGAGATTGCCAGCATTTGCCCCAGACTGTATGTGGCCGTGGTCAAGAAATACTTTAATGTCAGGAGATGCTAGTGAGCCTCCAGCAACATTTAGGAAACTTTTTTCTCTTCAAACTAATGGGTAAGTATAAACTATTATACAGAGACCTAGAACAGGCAGGTATCTGCTTTATTACATGGCTACTTTCATCTGTTTTGCCTTAACAATGCAGCTGAGTATTAGCACAACAAGGAGAAGCATTAACCATACTCCTGTTTTGTGTCTATCAACAACCCTGCAGGCCCTATGCCAACAATTACAAGATATTTGTCAGTGCAGGATTCCATATACAATCCCTCAATTCCTGAATAATATAGGCCCCTTTTCTGGCTGGATTACACAAGCATAGCCTCACGAAGCTCCCTGAATGCACCAGAAGAGCTGGGCATTGAACTTCCTGGTAGTTTTGACCAAGTAGATGCAGAGGAATCAAAACCACTGTTTGGAAAGAACATTACAGTTCTTTAGAAGGTCATAAGACAATTTTGCAAAATATAAGATTCTTTTGGGCTCTGAAGTCATATCAAATGGGTGATTTGCCTAAGTAACAACTGAAAATCAGTCCCTTTGTGTGTTTGAATGCAGAATATGTATGGTGACAGAGGGATCTCTTCTTCCTCAGCCTACTCTATTTAATAGATTAATTTCTGTATTTTAACAAAAACAAAAAGTTACATTTTCCCTCATTTCTGCTCAGCTACTCCATGTCTACACTATGTGGAAGATTGACGCTGCCACGGTCAATCTTCTGGGGGTTCAATTTAGTGGGTCTAGAGAAGACCCACTAACTCGAACTGAGAGGGCACCCCCATCGAGAATAAGGGAAGTGGACAGGGTGTTTGCTCACATTGACCTCCTGCTGTGTGGATGGTGATTTAAGAATTAATGTAGCTGGAGTTGCATATCTTTAGTCAACCTTCCCTTTTAGTGTAGTTGTGCCCTTAGAGCCCTGGGTACAAACATGGACAGGCTAAACTACTTAGAGTGATCTCTAATTACCAATAGAAACTCAAATGGATATTTTAAAAATCGATACCCAGGAAGTTTTCTGCACAACTTCTACAAGTGTCAGTGAGAAATATGCAGCAAAATCCCTGCATGTTGTTCAAAAAATGCATTTGTAGGTATCCAAAGAAAGACGTCCCACTTCTTGCTAATACCACAGTAAGATTAAAAGTCATGGGCCTGATTCTTCTCTCAAACCAGACTAAATGCACTGATTCCGAATGAGTTACTCCAGATTTATATTGGTATAAGAGAGAGGAGGACAACTTAATCCCATTCCTGTGTTTGATATTGTTTATATGGAATCCTTGTCAACCTTTGCAACTTCTTGCTCTGAAGAAGAGTAATTAGGCCTGAAATACTTCAAATAAATAATCTTATACTCCATTGATCAGATGCTATGTGATTTATGAGCTGAATTAGATGTATACCTGTCTTCGGTATAGCATCTGCGGTGCTTGTGAAATGCAGGTTCTCATAACTGCTATTTATCCCAATGATTTTAAGATTACTACAAAAGTGGGAAACATTTAGATCAAATAGAAGGAAATGACAGTGAAATAGAATCTCAGTCTTGTGTTACATGGCTAATGCTTCAAATTCTGAAATGGAGGATAAAAAGCAATTGTACTTTAATTGTCAGTGGCTTTATAGTTGTTACATTATTAATCTGTTTTATAGCCCTGTAGATGCATGAGTCTATACAGTGAATGATAAATGGGTCTCTACCAAGAACTCTGTGCAAATTCAGCATTCTGTCTAAGATTAATAATAAGACGGATGCACTTACTTTATTTGTGTTTAAGTAGCAAAGAAGTTAAGAAAATTATGAGGGCTACTTATCTTCCCGATGCTTCAGGCAGTCATAATGCCTGTGAGATAGCTAGCATGATTTTGAAATAACAATGTGAGCGTCCACACAGCCACTCCATTATTTTGAAATAATTTTGAAATAATGGACGGCTGGAGTCAAGTGGAAGCGACACGAGGTACGTTCCAGATGGGGCAGCTGCACCGGAATAGGTCTCGTGCAGCTGTCTCTTGACTCCAGTTGGATGTGGGCAGTCTACGAGGACTGGGATCGTGCTACTAAAAATAGAGCTGTGGGTGGCCTCTGCAGAACGTGGTCCTGCCTTGGGAGCAGCTGGATCCAGGACTGTGAGGGCATCTGAGGCCAGACCATGGTAATAAAAATAGCATCGCAGCCTGGCTTCAGTCCCGCAAACTGCTTTGCACGTGGAAGGTAGAAGATGAGGGAAAGGGCAGGGGAAGAATTAAGGGGACGGTGGGGGGTGAGGAGTGTGGGACAGGGCAGGAGACGAAAGGGGAAGGCACTAAGGGGCAGGGTGGAGGAGAGACAAATGCCAGGGGGCCAAGAGGAAACAATGAGGAAAAGGGCAGGAGGGAGGATGGGAGGGAAAGTGTCAGTGGAGGTGGGAGAAGGGAGGGGACAGGGTGATGCTGGGAGAGGGGAGGAAGAGGAGAGGGAAGGAGTGGGTGCTGGGGGAAGAGGCGTTGAAAGGAGGGGTGGGCATGAGGAATTCAGGGGATAGAGCAAGTCATGTGTGAGGGCACAGAGGGGCATGAGGAGAATTGCGGCAAAGGATGGTGAGGGGGTGGGCACAAAAGTAGGCAAGGAGGGCAGGGGAAGTGAGGAAAGGGGAGGCACCAGGAAGGAGCAGGGAAAAGGGAAGGTGTAGGTACCAGGAGATTGTGGGGGGTGAAGCAGAAGGGCAGACACGTGGAGAAGAGAGATGGGCACCAGAGGACAGAGGAGAGAGGCAGGCAGGTAAGTAGAGGGAGGTGTTGGGAGAATGGATGGGATGGAGTAGCTACAGATGATCAGAGTGGGGCTAGAGGAGGAGTGGATACAGGGGAAGAGAAGGGCTGGTGCAGGGGAGGGGAACAAGGCCCCAAAGGGCTGAAGGGAGTGAGAAGGGCAGGAGTCAGGACAGCAGAAGAAGTTGAAGTGTGGGAGGTAGCAGGAACCAGGGGAGCAGATGGGGCCAGGGGAAGGTAGGAGACATGATGGCAGAGGGAAAAGGGAGAGGTTTATAGGTTTATGTCTACACTTGCATCCTAGTTCAAACTAGGGATGCAAATGTAGGCATTCGAAATAATCAATGAAGCAGGGATATAAATGTCCTGCGCTTCATTAGCATGATCTCGCCGGTGCGTTACTCTGATCAACAGCTGTTTAGAAAGTGAAAGTGCGTGCCGGGAAACGTTAGTTCAAATCAAACCCCTTGGTTTGGAGTAACTCCTCAAAAATTAGGAGTAAAGTTAGTTTGAACTGTGTGTTTGTTCCTACTGTGTGTGGGGAAACAAGAGTTCTGTACCTTCATTATAAATAGGATTACATCCAAGAAATGCATCTTCCAAGTCCCATTGAAAAACTAGTGCAGAGAGCATAAGTGCTGGAACAAGGGGTGCTACTGCACCCCCTGGCTTGAAGTGGCTTCTATTATTTACAGGGTTTATAGTTTGGTTCAATAGCTCTTAGCATCCCCACCATACAAACCGCTCCAGCACCCCAGGCAGGGAGGGAACCCTGTTTGAAAAAATAGCCAACAACCTCCATTCTGTCCTGTACCTGGAATCCCAGAATATGATCTGTGTCACTATTTAGGAGAGAGAAACAATAGCTTCAAATTTGATATAGATTCCACAGTTGATAGCACCTTCTATCTTCAAATGACAATTTTGACTCCTTCACCTTTCACTATGCCTGGTAATCTTTTAAAATGATGAATCCACTACTGCATAAAAATCCACCATGACTCAAGAGATGATTTGTCACGATATTTGAATGTCAACATGTGGAAAACCAGGACAAAAAAACCTCTTTTCTTTCCTCTAGTGCTATTAAATGCAATTATAATGCACAAGGGCTGTGTCTAGACTGACAAGTTTTTCCGCAAAATCATCTGCGTTTGCGGAAAAACTTGCCAGCTGTCTACACTGGCTGCTTGAATTTCCGCAAAAGCACGGACGATCTCACATAAGATTGTCAGTGCTTTTGCAGAAATACTATGCTGCTCCTGTTCCGGCAAAAGTCTTTTTCCGAAAAAAAAATCTAGTCGCGCTTTTCCAAAAATGCTTTTAACGGAAAACTTTTCCGTTAAAAGCATTTCCGGAAAATCATGCCAGTGTAGATGTAGCCAAGGAGGAGCGAGGAAGAACACAAGAAGACTGATTCATCACTCATTAATTATTCTTGCCGTTGTCTTCAGTGAGCATTGGACTGGGCCTTAAAGCAAGCACCAGTTTTTCTTATACACTGAAAATTAAAATGTCCTCATGAGCTATTTGTCCAGTAACAAGAATTATGATCAGCATGTACCAATCAATAAAGCTCACTGGCCATGGGTATCAGTTAATTGATTGTCCAATGGACAATCTAACTGGGAAATGGCAGCTTGATTGCAGTTAACAGTTCAAGCTGTCATCTATTTCACATAAATTTAGCCCTGTTAGATTAAAAAAGGGATGCACCTGACACAGGTGTCCCTAGACCTTTAAACTCCAAATGACTGACCAGCTGCCAGTTAGCAATTCACAATGGAACATAAAACAAATTTTATGACAGGCAAATTTCCTTGTCTTTCCATTCCTCATCTATCTGAACTGAACTCATTATGATCTGAGACCACTGTTGCTCCGGTGTGTGCCTAGAAGCATTAAAGAATACAAAATAACTGACACAGTTTAATACTGGCTGTTCAATTTTAAATGGCAAACAGCCAGTTTGCTACCAGTTGGGTTGTTCACACTGCAATAGGAAGCAATTTTCCTGACATGCAAACTTCCTCCTCTCTGAGCAACAATTCACATACGCAAAGATTCCAAATGGGAAAAAGAACAGTTCAACCTGATCCGGGGCGGCACTGCAGTTGTTTTGCACCACCCTACTGGCATAAGACATCCCTAACGTTTGCAGATACTGCTCCAGAATTTTCTCTGCACAGCATGATCGTCAAGTGGCACAGTACTGCTGTAGCAGCTCCTATACCATTCCAGCTGCAGGTGAACAGGCTGTAGTCAGAGCTTCTTTATTACTTGGAGACAAAGTCGTCCTGTCCATTGGACCATTCAGAGAATCTGCCCCATGGGACCCGGTGCAACCTAGGGGACCAGTGGGGCAGCAGGAGTTGGGCCCACCCCCACACTCACCAGCAGTAGTGAGAAGCAGAGTGACTTGGCCTCAGCCAGCATAGCTCCCCTGAGCAACATTGCTGGGAGGCAGCATAGCATAGTGAGCTAGGACCAGGTCCCTCTACTTCCCACCATTGGGGTGAATGTGTGGGGGGGGGGGGGGTGACACTTGCTGTTTGTTCCAGTGCCCTCTCTAATTCCCCCAGACTGGCTAGCTCAGAGGGGGTGCAGTTTAACTCAGTTGAGTTTTTTCTGTCTGAGCATGGTTCTAGGACCTGTACTTAGAAAAGTTTACTGGTCCTGAAAGTGCTTCCGAAACACTGGCAAAGATTTCTACCCTGGGAAATTATTAAATGTATGAGATGCTTTTTTAAAAATAAAATTCCCTATCATCCGATAGCTTAGATAATAGAAACAAAGACATAAAGGAAAGCCAAAACAGGGAAAGAGCTCTGTAATATTGTCTAGATATCCCAGCCTGAGTTTAGGCAGAAGGGGAAGGGGAGCCTGAAGGCAAATAGCTGTCAGTCACACTCACTGGCTGATGCCAGAACTCCCAGTCATGGAGGGAGACATTCACAGCTGTGTCCAATGTAGGAAACAAGGGTTAATATAAAGGAAGGAATACAGAGACGGTAGGGGAGGTAGAAGGGCCTAGGACTGCAAAAGAGAAGGGTACCTCCCAGAGTATAGTTTAGAGATGCTTCTAGACTTAGGCAAAGTTCAAAGTCAAAGACCTGCCCTGACCAGGGGCAAACTAAGTGGAGGTTTCCTACAGTGCTTCTTGGAATCCAAAGGCCCATACCTGGTGTAAGTGACAAGCAAGTTAAAGAATATTTGAATAAGTTGGACGTATTCAAGTTGGTAAGGTCTGTTGAAATAAAGAAACTAACTGAAGGAATTTGTGATTATCTTTGAGAACTCTTGTGTGCCATGAGGTCCCAAAGAACTGGGGCAAGGTAAAATATAGTACAAGTTGAACCTCTCTTGTCTGGCAATCTCTGGTCTGATAACATCCATGGCCCAGAATGATTTTAGGCAGCCAGATGTCCAATTATCATGGGTGTGGCCAAATTTCCTTGCAGTCCCATAAAGTTTGTTTACAGCTACCAGTCCTGGCATTCAGGCTGTGTCTACATTGGTGTGATCTTGCACAAAAGCGGCCACTTTTACGCAAAAATTTGCTGCCTGTCTACACTGGCCGTGAGTTCTTGCACAAGAACACTGCTGTATGAAATCAGTAATGTATGTATGAAATGTTCTAATGTATAAAATCAGTGCTTCTTGTGCAAGAACTATGATGCTCCCGCTCAGGAGTAAGCCCTCTTGCACAACTGTTCTTGTGCAAGAGGCCAGTGTAGACAGGCAACATGAATTTCTTGTGGAAGAAAACCCTATGGTTAAAATGGCCATCAGAGCTTTCTTGAGCAAGAGAGCATCTACACTGGCATGGATGCTCTTGCGCAAAAGCACATGCCAGTGTAGACGCTCTCTTCTGGAAGAGTTTTTGCACAAGAACTCTTCCGCAAAAAAGTTCTTGAGCAAAATCATGCCAGTGTAAATGTAGCCTCAGTGTTCTGTGCTATTATTTAGCTCTAATTTTACCCCCAAATGTTTTCTAAGAGCCCAGTAAGCAGTTGAAGTGTTGGTAATGCTGCTAGACAATATTGACCTTCTGTTGTTTGGCAAATTCTCTGGTGCAGCATTGGTCAGATCCCAGAGTTCCAGACTAGAGAGTTTCAACCTTCACCTAGCTTTAACTATGGGAACAAAGAGGACTTGGGTAATCATAAGCACCAACTCTAGGTGCTCCAGGATTGGGGCACCCCCAGGGAAAAATTGGTAGGACCTCAGCACTTACTGGCAGCCAAGCTCTCCCTTCCTGTCAGTGACTCTCACCTGCCACCACCACTGCTGCTCAGTTCCTCATCTTCCTCCCAGTACCTCCCACTCACCACAAACAGCTGTTTCATGACATGCAGGAGTGGGGATGTAATGTGTCCGAGAAGGAGGTGGGAAGAGGCAGAGCAAGAACTTTTCTGAAGATGTGGAAGGGGGTAGGACTTGGGGCGGAAAGGTTGGGGGGGGGGGAAGAACCCCCCTGGTTAGAGAACTCCGCGTCTATATGAGAAATTATAGATCAGTCAGTGTAACTCTGATACCTGGAAAGATACTGGAATGAATTATTGAACAGTTTGTAAGGAGATTAGAAGGAATAGCCAGCATGGATTTGTCAAGAATAAATCATGCCAAAGCAACCTAATTTCCTTCTGTTTCATGAGTACAGGCAGTCCCCGGATTACGTACAAGATAGGGATTGTAGGTTTGTTCTTAAGTTGAATTTGTATGTAAGTTGGAACTGGTACATATTGTAGGGGAAACTCTAACCAAACATTTCTCCAGAGCTCAGTTTTATTCTCCCACACCTCACTTCCCTCAGTCCTTTATTCTCAAGCTGAGGTGTCTGCTGAGAAAAGCCGCTCCGCGTCTCCCTGGTCTGCTGGGTGGGGGGGGGGGGGGCGCTAGCTTCGCGTCTCCCTTGTCTGCTGGGGGGAAGCAGCTAGTGCGGGGTTGCCTCACCCCGTTTGTAAGTAGGGATCCGATGTAAGTCAGATCCATGTAACCCGGGGACTGCCTGTACTGGCCGTGGATGGGGGAAAAGCAATATCTGTGAGATCTTGGGGAGGAAGGTTAGGGGAGGCTAGTAAGGCTTTTGACATAGTCCCTCATGACATTCTCATAAACAAACTGTCTACATCTAGACTGGCATGATTTTCCGCAAATGCTTTTAACGGAAAACTTTTCCGTTAAAAGTATTTGCGGAAAAGAGCATCTAGATTGGCACAGATGCTTTTGTGCAAAAGCACTTTTTGCAGAAAAGTGTCTGTGCCGATCTAGATGCTCTTTTGCACAAAAAAGCCCTGATCGCCATTTTCGCGATCGGGGCTTTTTTGCACAAAACAAATATGAGCTGTCTACACTGGCCCTTTTGCCCGAATGGGAGCAGCATAGTATTTCCACAAGAAGCACTGATTTCTTACATGAGATCGTCAGTGTTCTTGCGGAAATTCAAGCGGCCAGTGTAGACAGCTGGCAAGTTTTTCCGCAAAAACTTGCCAGTCTAGACACAGCCACTGGGTAAATATGTTCTAGATGAAATTGCTGTAAAGTGTATGCACAACTTTAGGGGGGGAAGGATAGCTCAGTGGTTTGAGCATTGGCCTGCTAAACCCAGGATTGTGAGTTTAATCCTTGTGGAGGCAATTTGGGGCAAATATTTGTCAGGGATGGTACTTGGTCCTGCTGTGAAGGCAGAGGAGTGGACTCAATGACCTTTCAAGGTCCCTTCCAGTTCTAGGAGATAGGCAATCTCCATTAATTTAATTTAAACTGGTCAAAATACCATACTCAACAGGTAGTTATTAGTGGTTTGCTGCCTAAGTGAGATGACATAGCTAATGGCATCCTGCAAGAGTCAGCTCTGGGTGTTTTCATTTTAATTAATGGCCTGGTCTATGGAGTGGAAACTTGCTTACAAAATTTGCAGCTGACACAAATCTGGGAGGGGTTGCAAGCACTTTGGAGGATAGGATTAGAATTGAAAATGACCTTTACAAATTGAAAAATTGATCTGAGTAATGCCCCCTGGAGAGCAGCGTTAATGGTGTGTTGAGAGACTGGGAATCAGGAATAGGACTTTAAAAGCAGAAGAGCATCTCTGAAACTTCAAAACATACAAACAGGAGTTTATTTGGAGTGTTTCTCTTTGTGCCTGAAGAGGCAATCAAGATTTTCTGACATGAAATGGCACAGGTGTGCTTTTGGGATATAAATCTCTATGGAATCTCTGCTCTAATTAGGGGGCTATTGAATAGTTTCCTCTTTTCAATCTCCAAGACCTAATCTTTTTATATACTAGAAATTATGTAGACTAGAGTAAAGCCAAAGGCTATGTCTACACTGCAGGTGTCTTGTGCAATAACTGTTTTGTGCAGGAGTTCTTGGGCAAAAGGTCTTGCACAAGAGCATGTCCACACTGCCATGTGCTTTTGCGCAAGAGCGTCCATGGCAGTGTGGATGCTCTCTTGCTCAAGAAAGCTCTGATTGCCATCCACACTGCCTTCTTGCGCAAGAGGGCTTATTCCTCGTGGGGAAAGGAATAACTGTTGTGGAAGAAGCCCTCTGTTCCAATGCTTTACTGTAAATTTACTTGCGCAAGAACAGGTGTGCAGTGTAGATGCTTTGCAAGTTTTTGCCCAAGAACAGTTGTTCTTGCGCAAGAAGCCTGCAGTATAGATGTAGCCAAAGAGTGACTAGAAAGATAGGCTGATCCAAATCTTATGTGTTTATGATTTACATTATTTCACCCAAAATCACAATGAACAGTATATTATGGCTTAACTTTCATGACCATAAAACAAGTAGATTTGTAGTTGTGGAACTCAGAGTCTGTGTACTAATTATTTTATGTGCAATGTATCGCACATGGCATATGACCAAATTTGATCAACTGATTGGATCATTAGCTTCCCTAACTTGCTCTTGGTACTGATGGGCAACATGAGTGCTGAGCCATGACTCCCAGAGGCTGTGTAGCAAGCTGAGAAAAAGAAAATGGTGGCCTTACATAGTCTTGCTTCTCTTCTGAGTCCTCACTAATCTTGGGAATATTATAAGGGCATGCATGTGGGGAAGTAGGGTCTACTTATCATGAGGCCTGCTACCAACACAGAAAAATCCATCATATATATATAAACCAGGATGTGAAAGATCAAATTTGTTTTGTGGAGTAATATTACTAATGATACCAAAAGTTTGCTATCCACAGGAATTTGTTTAGGAATAGGTGACATTGTCTTGCTTGTTTTGAAATTACAAAATAAAATTTACAAGTGGTCTTGGTCATTTGACTCTTAGTCAAACAGTGATGTCAGTCCACTTTGTCAAAAAAGTTGGAACAAGGCTTGGTCCAGAATCTTACCTTAAGTGAATGAGACTCAGTTGATTCAACCATTTTAGAGCCCTGGGTCCTAGTCATACCTGTAACCTGGTGCAACAATCTGTTATTCCTTATGCAAAATTAATGGCTGATATTTGACTTTCTCTTGAGGCAGGGTTATGGGGATTTTGCTCAATAATAAGAGGTGTGAAATGCGGAGAATTTTTTACACCAACTGGAAGAGGTGAACTTAGAATTCATTGGGGGAGGACCTGTGTTCCCCATATGCTATGTGCTATGCAGCCACTCAGCTAGGCAGCATTTGAATCTCTTCTGATTAGCAGAGCACCCACAGCTAGGTTTTGTTTCTAGAGATAGTGCACATTCACAAATGCATTGGTGCACGTAACATTATTCCGCACATGCAGGAGAAAAGATTAGAGGGAAAATTAGTGGGGAAGGCTGTAGTCCAAATCCAGTGGTGGCTGTTTCATACTGATGCAGGAGGCTCACGAGGGGCCAGGAGAATACACGTTGCTGCTGAAAAAGGAAGGGACCACTTTCCAACACATTTTGTTCATCATGTGCAAATGGTAATTTTCACAGGATGTACAGTCAACCAAAGGATGCTCTCTGACCCCAACATGAGGCTCTGTCAAACATCAAGGACCTGCTCCAAATCATGGAGGTGTTACAACTGTTCCAAAATTAATTTTAAAATGACCTTATCTCCACTTAGCCTTGTTCCCTAAAATGACTGCACAATTTTTGCTCAACTTTCAACCCCAAACACAAAGAAGTAGTGGTAGTTTGAAGCAAAGAACAAGAGTAAAAAATCAGCTTGAATTGTTTGGGTTTAGCAAAGTTATAAGCAATTGGAAACTGAGGACCATAATTGGAAGAGTTAGAAACTTTAGTGAAGGTCAGTGTTTCTCAAAGTGGGCTGTGGGCCCATGCCATTTTGTTTACCTAAAGGGTCCATAGTCACAGAGCCTCGCAGCTCCCATTGGCTCTGGTTCACCATTTCCAGCCAAGAAGAGCTGCAGGAAGCAGTGGCTTGGGCCAAGACACTTCCCACAGTTCCCCTTAGCTGTAAATGGCAAACCAGAGCTAATGGGAGCTGTGAGGCTCCATGATTATGGACCTTTTAGGTCAGGGGCAGATGACGATTTTGCGGGGCCAAGGGCAGCACAATTTCGCGGGGCCCCTCCTTTGACACGGCGCAGGCGCGGTGGCACCACGGCGCATGCGTGGGGCTTCTTGAAGCTTGGGGCGCGGGGCGGCCACCCCGCTCGCTGTGCCCTATATCCGCCCCTGTTTTAGGTTAACAAAGTAGAATAGGCCCACTAACGGCTTTCCCAAAGCAGGCCCTCGGCCCACTCTGAGAAACACTGGTATAGGTGAAACTCCTCCTCTACGAAAATGCTTCTCTATGTCAAAAATCAGAGTGTGCTGCAGAGCCAGGTTCCAGGCAACCTATCATGTACAGCCACTTGATTTGGCTACACTGCTCAGTTGACTGAAAGAGTTATTACTCTGCTTCTTAAACCCAAAAGCAGCAGCAGTTCAGTGACTGGTCAAAACATTTGTCTGTGGCTGTAATAGCTCTATGTTCAGATCCAGCTGTGCCTCACCCTAGTAACCTGTCTCTGACCCTTGGCTCTAGCAGTTGGCCATGGACTCCAGCTCTGACCATTAAACATGACCCCCCCCCCACACATCTGTCACTATCCATCTGTGACATCACAGTAGTTGAGACGCTTGAAAATTCTTTCGCTTAAGGAGGAAGAATGTTATTTTCAAAGAAGGGTCCTTGACATTGGAATTTAATTGACTCCCCTGTTTCAAGAGGCTGGGTTGGCTGACTATTTTGCTAGGCTTTTGCCATGGTATGAGAGGGATGAGAAGTTCGTTAGCAGCCCTGATCAGCTGTGTGTGTTTAATGGCAGATATCAGTCTAGTCTGCATTTTTTTTTCACATTACTTTTATTAAAATCCTTTATGTATGGAAATAAGTGCATTGAAGTGTATAGACCCTTAGCAAACTATCTCATCAGCTAAGGCCTATTTGTTAAAAATTGCACTGTGAATTTGTGCTCACACCTTCTCATTCTTTTAGCCTACTTAGAAAAATCCACCTGTTCTAAGTTTCTTAAATTTAAATTTATGGCTCACTTAAGCCAGAACTACTTTGCTATAATCTTGGCGCTGGTACTGGAGTACATTTCAGAGAGTAACTGTCTCTGTAGTTCTGTCTCATTGCTCATTACTGTTTCGGTATGTTCTCTTCCCTTGAGCGGTACTTAGTGGAATTAAAATAGAAAGAATGCAAATGACAGTGCAGAAGTGTATCTGGTGTAGGTCACCTTGGAATTGTTATGTTCTGCAGAATGCTGAGTAACTGTTACATGCAGCAGACAGTTAAACAGTTAATCTGAGAAAGTGAAATGGAAAAGGGAAATATTTCTTTTAAAAAGGAACCAGAAGCAGGAGAAATTATATTTTACCACCAACAGTCAAAAAAAGCATGGGATTAATGGCTTCCTAGTTTTCATCAGAATGCAGGAGATAGTCCAGTGTGAAAATTAGTTAATACATTAGGTCTTTCAGGATTGTAAAAAATGCAGATTTAAAATCTTGGACAATTCTATTTTTCAAAATATGAGATTGTGAGCAACTGAGAAAAGAGTTCACTGAATCCTAATGCCTGTTGTGTAGGTATATTTCTGTCCCTAAACTACAAGTGTTATTTTTCATTGGTGTAGTATCAGTCTCTATTATGGCAAGTCTTCCGTAGCAACAAAACCGAGACATTCCTTTTAACCTAGCTGAGTCGAGTTAGTAGGATGCGATAATGCTGTGTGAAGATGAATAATGTAGGAACACATTTTCAAAGTTAGATGGACATGCTGGACATATTGGTACTGATTTCTATAAAAAATGTAAACATATCTTAACTTTCAGCATGGGAATAGTCCCAGTGTCTTAAATGGGACTACTCTTATACATGAGATTAGGCATGTGCTTAAGTACTTTGCTTAATCAGAATCCTGACTAACTACAGTCTAATGCAAATTTTCATGAGGGTAACTTTTTAAATGTATTTAATTCCAGTAGGATTTAATTTCTTTTCCAACCCCCCAGATAATATGCATATGTCCATCTTCAAAAATAATATCATTTTAGACAACATGAAAAAATTCATTTTTAATAGAATTTCAAATAGCATACATAATCTTTTTTATTTCTTAAATTTTACTGTGACTTTCTTTACAGAAAGATTCTTTCATTGCTGGTTTCCTTTATATTTATTCGGATGGCTGGGGAGCTAATTATCTTTCACAGATGTGTTTTAGACTGTGTTTAAAAATAATCATGCTCAAGAAAATAAACCAATAGTTATATACTTATAGGAAAAAGTCCTGTGGAACCTATAGAGAACAAGTTTTCTGTTGAGTTTTTAAATCAACCAGTAGAATTCCATAGAATGATATAATTTGTATTAAAATCTGTAGGTTTTTCTGTCTATCTTTAGGGATACTCGTATGTCCCCTTCCTCGAATCACCAAAGTATCTCCATGCCTTTTTCATTAATCTATGTAGAACCCTATCTAACTTTATTAGAATAATACTGGTTTTACCATTATTAAATTATATACTACTTGCCCATAAAGATGTAAACAGTTTGCTCATTACCATTCAGATTAATCAGTCTGGTTTACCAGATCCTCTGTCTTGATATGTTAATTAGTATTTTATTAATTGTTAATTTGCAGCTGAGTGCCAGCAGTATACTCACCATTTTACCCTAAGACCTGATCTTTGTCCCAAAGAACTTAGGGCCAAAACTGTTGCCAGTATGAATTGGCACAGTTCCAGTGCACTCAGAAGCTGTGCTAACTGAACACTAGGGCTATGTCTGCACTGTAGCCTCTTGTGCAAAAACATATGCAAATGAGGTGGAGTGGAATATTGCTGCACCTAATTTGCATAATTAACAAGGCTCTGTTTTTGTGCAAGAGCCATTATTCCGCATTTTTTCAGGAAGAACTGCTCTTGAGCAAGAGGGAGTTTTTGTGCAAAAACAGAGCCTCCGTTAATTATGCAAATGAGGTGCAGCGATATTCCACGCTTCGCCTCATTTACATATGTTTTTGCGCAAGAGGTTATAGAGTAGACATAGCCTAGAAGTGTTTGCCCCCTAAAATCATGATCCAACAAGTGACACTAGGCGCAGACTCCCCCAGAAGCCCTTAGGGCTCCATGCAGGCATTCCCCTATATAGTTTTCGCAGTATCGCGGAAAACCCTGAATAGACAATACCTTTCAGATCCCCCACTGGTAAAATGACAGGGACCATAAGGCTTATTCTCAAAGTTAATTCTTTTTCATTTATACTTTGGAGGATTCATTGAGAGGTTATAGCTTATGATAAGATACTACTTACTAGAAAATTGCTAAAGTATTCCTCAACCAGGTGTTCCTCTTGCACTACGTGCAAACGCCAGCCTTGCCAACACTGACCCTTTGTCCCAAACTCTGAAAAATGACGGCAGCCATTATCACTTTGTAAAACTGTGCAGCCATACTTTAACATGCAGCTGTGTGAGAGAATGAACATGAAGGTTTGCAACTCTAGATGCAGGTTTTGCACATGGGCCAAGACTTTAACCTACTGAAGATTTGATCCTTTTTAACTTGTAATGATGCTGACTGCAATTTTTGCTGTGCTCAGCAATGACTATCCTTCGGTATTTTATGGCAATAGCTTCTAGCTAACAGAGTTGATAAATGCCACGATTTCTATTTTAAATGAAGTGTTGTCACCTTTCTCCTATTTTGGGTAATCCCTCTCCCGCTTCTCTCCCTGCATGCTACATTGCTACATGTAGCTAAACCGGGACTTTTCCCACATTTCTCTGAAAACATAGCAACTCCCTGGGGGACTTTAGGAGAAACTCTTTCGTTTCCTCTTTATTTGTTTGAAGATACAAGGTCATTTTCACCAAAAATTAAAAGGAAAGTTGTGAAAAGGGCCAACCATCAGTTTTTCTAAAATATATTGTTGCATGTAGCAAAGAGGAAGTGTTGAGAGCCACAGATACTAAGCCACAAGGGACTGAACTAGGGCACTCCCCAGCTATCAAAGAGACATACCTTCCTTCACATGCAGAATTAGTTTATAATGCCTGTAATGGTTATCTATAATTAGAAAAAATGCTTTGCTTCTGATCCATGAGATCTCTAGGTTTATATCGTTGGGAATCGTATAACAAGGTCCCACATTTTAAGGGATATTGGACTTCTAAATCACTATAGAATAAACCTATTTCTGTGACAGTCAGAACTCAAACAGAAATGTTCCTGTTTTCCTTCATTGTTTGTACTCCCTCTCTGCCTAGCATGACAGGTTCCAATTCTCCATTCAAATCACTCCCTTTAAATAGGCTCTACAACATCTGCAAGCACTAACCCAAGTCTCTCAATAATGCCGTCCTCTCGGCATCTCACTGGAAAAAAAGAAAAACTACCAGCCTAATTAAAGTGGTGTTTTATAGTAGAATGATCTTCTGGGTTACTGAGGTGTCTTCACCATCTATGCTCAGTTAGCTCATTTAGGCGTTGATACTGTAGAGACTTTCACACATGGTTTAACCTTAAGGAAATGTGGAAGTCTTTGCAGGATTGAATCTTTGATTATATATTCCTGGAGGTGAGGCCTGACCTTTGAGTCTTGTATGGGGCTGAGTATGTTGTCAGTAGTTAAATCATAAATAAGAATGATGTTGTGTTTTGTCCCGGCAGTCTGTGATGGTGAGGTGCTTCACATATTTGAAGGTATTCTGAAGGTCTTTCCCTCTCCTCATCCCATTTACCTCTCCTCCATTTCTATCAGTGTCCCATCACAATCACGGTCCTTTTGACAGAAGAGTCAGTGGCCAGGAGGAGTCACTGTTGAGTAAAGTGAGGGCCTTCCCTGTCAGATTATGGTCTGAGTACACTGTGTGCATTATTGGACAGCACAGATTTTTAGTGTTTTATGTCCTGGTGTGTTTAATGGTTTAACAAGAATTACAGCAGCATCTTCCATATATCTTTATTTGCTTAAATTAACAAAATACATTTTACATGTTATTTTCAGGTGAACTGCTTTTGCTATCAAGATCTAGTGCCACAAGCTGAACATTCACAACTTAAACTGGTTAATTCTTTTGAGTTTGTTTTTAGACAGCAAGCCAGCATTCTGTATGAAATAAACATCCACTGCAGTATTTTCCAAATATGCTAAGAGTACAAAATGTTAGCTCTGTTACATCTTGTTCAGCAAAGCAGACACAACTTACTATTAAAAAATTGTTAATACTTAATTAAATACTTTTTGGCATAATAAATACAGTACTTACATTGCATTTCTTAAATGTACACCAGCTGCACCTGAGTCCAGCAGCACCAGATGAATAATGAAATTACAAAACTGGCTACATGACCGCATAGAGCTCTAAACAGAGGAATATGGTGGCAGCATCAGACGATCACTTGGCCTGTCTGATAATCAAGCAGTAGCTGACACATTATAAAAGCCAGGAAGTGTATGGTGAAGCTCCCTTTACACAACAACATAAAGGGCATACTCCTTAGAGGGGCTGAGCATCTTCTGTCAAACTGAGCATTAGCCACTGATGTCTACATCAATAGGAGTGGAGGGTGCTCAGAACCTTGTAGGGGATGCTCTGGACCCTGCAAACTTGAGTCTGTGAAAAATGTTACCACATTCTTTATGGTAAAGCTCACTGTTTGTTCAGGCAGCAGCACATTATCAATAATGCATATTTCTCAACAAATGCGCCATAGTTTTCATCCAGAGTTCTATTTGTTGCCTGGATTTGTTGCTTGCTTACTCTGAGCTGTATAGTACCTTACAGAACTCAACACTCCAGTGCTGCCCTGATAGTAACATTTACCTACTTATAACGATGTGTGTCCTGAACCTTCTGCTGCCCATACCTTGATGAAGTTGCTGATCCACCATTCTTCAGTAGGCTTTGGCAGAGCTCCTTGACTGAAATTCATTGTGGAGCACTTGCTCAAATAAATTTATAAGCACTTTTGAATCATTATTAATCAGATTCCAGTAATAAGCAAGGAAATCAGTATAAGCAAATTAAATGTATAGCTTTCATGGTGGCTGTGCTTTAATTTGACCGGCTGTGCCAAAGTGGCCATGCAGGCAGTGTGGGACCATCAGCAAGAGGCCACATTGAGGCATCCTCTAAAATGGTTTTAAAATACAATACAATTATAAAGGTCCAGATTATAGAAAATGAAAGTGAAGCTTTCTGTGCCACCTTACAGTGGCTCCTTTATAATATAAACCTGGAGCAATTCCATGCCTGTAGACAGAGCAGATCATAGTAGAGCACATAAAAATTAGATCTAGAAAAGGCCTTACTTTTAGTGCAATTTTTATTTCTGCAAGGAATTTGAAAACCAAAAGCTCTTAATATCCCTCCTTCAAAAATGGCAATGTAAATAACGTGAAGATCGATTAAAAGAAAAGCAAGGCATTTCACAGTGGAGATTGTCCTTAATTTTGTTCCTTGGGACCCACATTGCTTTGCTTGTCTCTTTGTGCCAAGTCCTTATCATTATCTCAGGAATGGCTTTGTTGCAATTCCATTGCCACTCTGTGATTCATGAATGCTTTGGTTGAATTCTTTATAGATCTAAGATGAATGAGCATGGGATGGTTGATGGCTAAGGGAATGAACAGTCTGGAATTTCCTGAGAGCCTCCTGGAAAGAAAACTCGGGTGATCATTTCTTTGTGTAAGAAGTGTGGTTTACATCAGATTTCAAATCAGAATGGTAGTTCCCAACTGCCAATTTGAGGAAGACTATCCTTTCCTTTCAGCTACAGGACTACATCTTGCTGTTGTTCTGAGGCGACATGAGATTTTATCAGGAGGAAAATGCTGGTGACAATGAAGGTGGTGTTGGAAGCTTTGCATCACTCAGCCAGGCAAGCTGATGTAGTTGCATTGACATACTTTATGAAGGGCCCACTTGGCACTTGCATTTGGTGGCATCAGTAAAGATTCTAAGAGTATGCAATTTTGTTGCAACCTCTTCCACAGCCAATATTTTAGTGTTTATGTCACTAATTGAGCACCCCATGTTTGTAGCCACATTTTCAGAAGAGCTCAAGCCCAGACTTCGGTATTCTCTACTCAAGTCTAGATGTTTAAAAACATCTGCACTCTTAACATGCTTGAAAACCTGGTCACTTATGTAGTGCCTACATGGAAGCTGAGTTCTCTTGGAAATTTGGATGACTGGGGGTAAAAATCTGGCCGCTATTGCATGAGATTATGTTGAGTGACTAGCTGATCTCTTATATCTTTTGGCTAAGGCACTTTGTGTGGTTTTTTGTCTCTTATCACATAATACCACCTAGTTTTTAAGTAGCATTCTTCATCTGTAATTCTTGCTCAATATGACCCAGCCAAGAATAGAACCACAGACTCACAATGTCCATTATTTTATCCATGAAGCAATGCTACCTCTGCAACCATACAGCTTTCAAGATAGACACCTAACCCTAAGGCCCCTTTTTGAATGTAATGACTAGGATGGACCATCTCACAATGAAAAAGTGTGTAACATATATGCATATGATAAAATGGCATGGACCTATCTCTGAATGGCCGTTGACCTGCACAGTCAGTTTGATCTGCAACTGTTTGCCAGAGGATGTTGTGAAGGTCAAGACTATAACACAGTTCAGAAAAGAACTAGATAAATTCATGGAGGATAGGTTCATCAATGGCTATTAGCCAGAGTGGGCTGGGATGCTGTCCTGGCAAAAAGAGTCTTGGAAGTTGGGAATGGGTGACAGGGGATGGATCACTTGATGATTACCTGTTCAGCACCTGATATTGGCCACTGTCAGAAGACAGGATAATGGGCTATCTCAGGGGTTGGCAATAATTTTTGACTGGTGGGGCCACTTCAGAAATTTTTGAAGTGGCCCCAGGCCACCCCAGAAGGGGCAGGGCCTCAGGTGGAAGTGGTGGGGCCAGGATACTTCTGTGCTTCCCCACCCACAGACCCTGATTGGTTTGGGGGTGGGAGAGCACACAAAGTCTTCCCTCCCTCACAAGGAACTGCCAGCTGTTCTGAACAGCTGACAGTTGATTCTTGGTACCTGTGCCCCTAGTGGTGGGAAGAGACTTTGCAGGCTCCCACCTGCTACCCCTAGGCTAATTAGGGCCTGGGGAGGGGGAGCACATGATGTCTCTCACTCCCTGCCCCCTGACTGGCCTGGGGGCGGGGGGAGCATGCAAAGTTTCCTCTCTCCCTGCTCCTTGTCCTGCAAGGAGCATATGGTGCTTAGAAGCGCTATACCCCTTACAGGGTGGGGGGAGATGTCGCACCTCCCCCCCCCCGGCCAATCAGGGCAAGGGAGCAGTAGGGTCTCCACGGGCCAGATCAACTCAGTTAGCAGGCCAAATTTGGTCCATGGAAGCCCTTTTGCTCACCCCGGGCTATCTGGACCTTTGATCTGACTCACTATGGCCATTCTTATTTTTTTTCAAATGTACCTTATTGGGGGGGGGGGGGGGCGGCGCATCATTCACTTTAGTCCCAAAGTTGCCTGCATTCCACACAAATTTGGTATGCCCTGGCTTTTATTATTAAAATTATTCAAGTTAGAAAGAAAGTTAATTAGACTGTGGAAATGGATCTTTCATTTTTAAGTATCCTGGAAAAGTAATATTTATGTGCTCCTCATTCAGGATCTTTGTGTTATATTGTATCCCATTTCTAGGCCTTGGAAGGTAGACAGAAATGACAGCATATCTTTCACTATAGATTTAAACTGTACAAATCTAGTATGCTGCACAACCATATTTGAGTGGTATTTCCCTGTAGTGACTGGCCAACAGAAAGAATGTGAGAACTACTTCCATGAGCCAAGAGTGTTTCCTTTAGTGATAGAGGACTCAGATTTTGAAGCAGAAGTAATCAGCCTGGGTTCCTAATGACCCATGAACATATATGTGCTATAATATTTGTGTCTCATAACAAATTCATGTGCTGTAGACATCTCATATTTCAGTGGTAAAACAGAATCTTAAATTGAATGCTTGACGGATAAATACAGAGGAAAATCATTTTTATATATTTTTTAAAATATGTCTTAATATGTAAATCTAAACATATTCAATTATTGGATTTATTTTGAATCTCAAAAGGACATATAATTAAGAAGGAATTAAAGCTTTGTTATTTCCTTGTCAAGTGACAATATGGCTTTGGACTCTGCTATATCTCTCAAAGTTATAGAAATGAGGGCACCGATCAAAAAAAAAGTCCACTTTTAAAGGAATGTGTTCTGAGTAAGACTCTTACTAGTTACCAGAATAAAAGACGTAGGGTGTTCTATCAAACTACTCCACATATATTACACGAATACAGTACTTACTAATCCTGCTTAAAAATAATATGTTCCCTGTCCAGGACCCGATACAATAGGATAGGACATGAGTCAGAGAATGAAAATCTGGGACTGAATCATTAAGAATAGTAGGAGCAGAACTCTAAATTTTCTTTGATTTGACAAACAAACTTTCTCCCATTCACATAACTGACCAATAGGATGCAGCCTTGTCAAATAAGTAACAGAAAATGAAGTACAAGAAGACCCTAATGCCTTTGTGGGGGTGTTTTGTTTTGATGTCTCTTTTAAAACAAAAGCTGGTAAGAGATTGGCTTTCAAAATAGCAGTGCGCTCCAAGATAAAATGGAGAGCTGAATGGGAAATTTTACCCTTGTGCTTATCTAAATTAAGCAATAAGAATGAGATAATTATGTGGAATTATAGCAAAACTTGCAAATACAATGTGCTGCTGTTCCTCAAATGTATTGGCCTGAACAAACAACAAAATAAAATGTCTGTTCAGTTCATGCTATTTACTTTCAATAATTGTTAAATGCTACCATGCTGATAGAGATAGAGGCGAGCATTACTATATTCTATTGTCATAGAAGAAAAGGCCCAATTCTAGTCCTTTCACAAGAGTGTAAATTATAAAGTTGTTGCTTATCTGACAAAACATTAGAGTTTCATCTTATTTGGTTTCCTATTTCCCACTGTAAACAGATGCAGTAAAGCAGTCATTTGCAAAACTCAAAACCTCTTGGTTGTGTTAATTCTGCTATCAATGACGGTATTCTCATGCATGCATATCTAACAATATTTCTGCAAATGCTGGAAAACATTTAGCATCTTCTTGAAACCTGCAGAAATAAGTGTTCTTATATATTCTTTAGTCAACTTATACCTCAAACACTACAGTACACTGCTTTTTGATAACTAGAAATTGTGAATATGTAGGTATTGTCCTAAATAAAGGAAATAAAACCTCTTTACCCATTCTATTGTCTGCCTATATATGAAATGAATATATATGAAAATGATGTCTATCAGAGAAGAATAAAGCAGTCAAATTACACCAGGAAATGAAATATTCTATATTTTTATCTTAAAATTATCTGTATTCATTTGGCTCGTTCATCCTGAAAAACGTTTACAAGCTGCCAATTTTTTGCAATAACTATTCATTTTAACAACCATGAATGAGTTGCCTGGTTCTCAGTTTCCAAGTGTAACTTAAAAGTTGTCAATTTAGATGCCTATAAGCATTGCTTGTTTTTCCATTTTCCTTTCCAGTAATTCTTTTAAACTGTTCTTCCTGTGTTTGAAGTATAGGTAATCAGAGAGAGAATGGCTGAGTCTGGCCTGTTCAAAGGGTCTAAAGTTCAGGCATTCCTTGTTATTTGCAAAGTCTCTCTCCTCTTGGCTCTCTTTGTCTTGATTTCCTTTCTCCTTCTCCAGTCCTCCTTCTCTCAACATTTCCTCCTTCTCATCACAGTAGGACTCTTTGAAATCTTTCACCACGTAGTCTGATTTGCTAGACAGATTTCGGGGCATATACAGCTTGTTGTTTTCATGATGGTACATGACAGGACTGTACTGCTCTGCTTCATAGCAGTTGTCTTCCTCTTCCTCCTGACCTGAGCTTCCCTTGGCACTCTCACCATCAGAATGAAATGAAATTCCTTTTCCTTGGCTTTTCTGGGAAAGGTCAAAAGGCTCTTCCTGTTCCAAGTTTCTCAAGACACCTGTTTGGGACAGTGTAATTCTTCCTCTTCCAAAACCTTATGGTGGTTTAAAAAAAGGTTACAATTTATACATAAGTTTATTTAATGCTGTCTTTTTAGTCAAACCATGGTTTGGGTTTGGATTTTTTTTTAAAATGCAATTTGTGTAAGATGGGGTCAGACTGTTTAAATATTCTGCCCTTACAAAGTATATCCTTCATCCATTTAGCTCCAAACATTTAATAAACATTAGTCTCTTGGCACCGCAAGAGTTAACATAGAAAAAGCATTATTGTATCCTTTTATAGATAATTAAACTGAAGCATAAAATAGATTATTGGACTTATCAATGAGTCACACAAATAGGGACAAAAACCTATAGTCATGAACTCTAGTTGACTACTTTTGCTACTAGATTTACACACTTCTTCCCTGTTTATATTTTTACATATATCTGATCATCTACAGCACCACCAAAGCTTTAATTTCTGCCCATTCAAGGTGAGGTAAAAAGGTATAAAAACCTGTTAATACATTCTATGGGTGCTCTGCTTCCAAAGCAATACTATTAAAATGGTAGCCCTGATCATTTCTAAATAGTTTGCTGTTCCTCAGTTAATTTAGTTTGACCTTCCTCAGCTAATGGTACTGAAAAGCCTGCTATGTATCATTCAGCGTTTCTGCTAAGTTACTAGGGAAATAATCAGATGACATTTTTGAATGGTCTTACAGAATCTTTCCTTTCATAACAATACTCATACAGGTCTTGTCTCGAGCGTCTGCTCTGTGTGTTTCCCTTCTGCTTGTTTGAAAACAGAAGTGAGCCCAGACAATAACCTCAGATTCCAAAACCCTCCAACTGTGAGGAAACTCAAATCAGGAGTCTGACTTCACAGTTTGGCCCCATCTCTGGTTTTAAAAATCATTAAGTGAAATCCTGTCCCCATTGAAGTCAATAGCAAAACTCCCATTAACTTCAGTGGGGCAAGTATTTCTACCACTGGTTCTATTTACTCCATAACTGGCAATGACATCTACAGAATGTATGCAGTCTCATTGTCGCAGTGGTCAGAGACAAACATAGGGAAGTGTGCGTGTGTGAACCCTGCACGGTAAATATCAGGTCATTTAAACTTCTACATGTTAGGATCCACCTCTGTTTCATTTTAATGTTTTTTAAATGTTATTAAAATTATGCACTGCAGGCTGTAGGAATCCCAGCAATTATTAAAAACACACCAACAAATCCCATCTAGCACAAAACAGTCAATTATCAAGAAAATCTAACTTTGTAAAATCTCTTTGCCATCCGGATTCCCAAATGAAACCTCATGCCCAACTATCTCAACTCTTCTGAAAAGCAAAGCCCATTTAATCAAACAGGCAGCATATTCTTCACAAGTCAACAACAGTTGATTCATCAAACCAAAATGGGGAATAAATATCAATGGCGTATGCCCTACTGGAGAAATTGCTCCTTGTAACTGGAGGGAGCTCTAGTTTGAGCTCCTATCCTGATCTCTGTCTCTCATCATGCCTTATTGACCCACTTATCTCTCAAGTGGGAAAATTCCAGACTATTTTGGGCTTTACAGGTCACACCTGACATTTTGGAAGTCAGTCAGTAGGAACATGGGGCACTGGAGTTCCCACATGTGATATGGCAGATCTTGTTGCAGTGTCTTGTACCAGCTACAAGTTTCCAAAAGGATGTAGGGTGTTAAAACAGCTGGGAATTCCGCCAAATGAAGTTGCAATTCTTACTCAAAAATAATAAATTACACCTGCAATCAGGAGGGTCAGTATAATCTCTATGCTATGTCCTCCAATTGCTTCTTCAACCCACCATGATCATCTTGGTCTTATGAGGACTAAAACTCTTAAACTCCCTTCCATGGCCCAAACTAATCAGTAAAACTGAAACTCTACTGCACTACCTGGACTTGATAAGATGGAGATCCAAGGAAGTTCATCTACTGTGCAGTGACAGAGATTGAGGAACAGTGACAGATAATGTTTAGAAAACATTGATATGGTTCAATAAACCTCTCTTACATTGCAACATAATCTCCTAGCAATGTGAAGTTTAGTAATTTCCAGTATCAAAAGCAGAGGAAACAACTATCTTTTGAGATCTGTCACTGTGCCCTTTACAGTGTCATTGTGTGCATTCAAACCACTGCAAGAACAACCTTCTTGCTAGTTATTACCTTGAGAATGAAATCCTCTTTCCATGACCCCGTGTTTGACTTTCATGTGTCTGGTGAGGTTTCCCTTCAAGGTGAATTTACTGGGACAATAGAGACACTTGAATGGTTTGCTGTCGGAATGCAAGTGCATGTGTCCCATTAAATTGTGCATTCTGTTAAATTCCTTTCCGCACAGCTGTCAAGAACAATGGAAATTAAAATGATTTATTTTGTAGATGCACCTATAAGGCGAGCACTTTAAAGGTAAATACAATTTCCCCTTGAGATAAGAATGTACTGTAGCCCAGACAGCTTCTGCCAGGAACTTCATTTTATCATTCCAAATTGTGTCCAAAGAACAAAAACAAACTGTCAGTATAGTGCTGGGGCTTATTCTATCCAAATACATACATACATACATACATAGCTAAGCAAACACTTTGGGTTGTTTAATGTTGTAAGAATCTAAATAAAGAGCCCTTCAGAATCAGAGAAAGCCCATAAAATGGGCATAAGAGGCTCAGCTCTATAAGCCTAGTCAAGGCTCAGGACAGACTTTGCCAGGCTAGGAGAGGCTGGCTCCAGGCCCCCAGAAGGCAACAGGCCTCAGGTAGAAGATGTGGGGCTAAAGGCCCCAGCCAGCCCTTCAGTGTCACCGGGTGTGCACTGCTCAAAGCTCTGGTGGACATTTAAAGGGGCCTGGGCCTAGTTCTATATCTTTTAGCTTTAAATAAATCACAACTTCAAAATCCTGTTCATAGGGTTGCCAGATGGTTTAACAAAAAATACCGAACACCCCTCAAACAAACAAAAAAAAAGAGTGGGGGGGGGGGAATTCTGTTGGGGGGAAAAAAAGGAGGAGACCAAAGTTGTTAAGCAAAAAAAAACCCGGGGGAGACCAAAGTTAAGGGGAAAAAAGGGCGCTGCGCCTTTAAACGGCCCCACACTCCTCACTCCTCCACCCCCGCCAGATGCGGCAGGGGAAAATTGTCCCCGCCGGGCTTCCATCCAAGGGAAACAGGAAATGCCGGACATTTCACATGTCCGGTATTTTCTGGGTTTTTTTTTACCGGATGGGGGGACCCGAATACCGAACTGTCCAGGCGAAAACCGGACACCTGGCAACCCTGCCTGTTCAGTCAGGCCATATACTTTCTGCTGTTTAAATCTAGACCTTAATACCATGCCAAGAAGGAACATGGAAAACTTCTGATGAAAGATCAGACAGGTAAAAGGTATTAATGAAGTAGTGTATAGCTTCCCTATCCATGCACTTCTAATGACAGAAGTATTTAGCAGAAAGATAGGAAAAGCAAATTCTCCCTCCCCCACATCCTCTTGATTCTTCTCTGATCCTCTCCTTTTCTGTGTACTAGCTTCTGTTTTTTATGCCTGTGATGAGTAAGCTGAAGTTCAGACAGTCTTGTGGCTGCAACAATGACTCAGGTTTTCCTGGAGCACATTAATTCCAACACTAGCCATTGATCCAGCAGGTTTCCCTTTGATGAAACAATATGTTGGGTTTTTGTTTTTGTTCCTAGATGTCTCCTTTCATTGCCCTATAAACAAAATGTGTTCTCAAACACACAGGGTAAAAGTCGAATTAAGCTATGCAACTTCAGCTACGTCTATTGTGTAGCTTAAGTCAAAATAGCTTAATTTGCCTTTCAGCACTGTCGACACAACAGGAAGTCAAAGGAAGAACACTCTTCCTTCGACTTCCCTTACTCCTCATGAAAGGAGGATTAACATATGTCAGAGTAAGAAGTCCTCCAGCTTGACATTATTTGAAATAAATGCTTGTAGTATAGATGTGCATTATGTTATTTTGGAATAACACCAGTTATTCTGAAATAATGCTGCTATGTAGATATACAAACAGATATTTGTTAACCCTGTTATGGACTTCTGAACTTCCAATTCCTGATAAGGATGTAACAAGTAACTTCATTTCTTCCTTTCATATTGATGTCTCCCTCAGTCAGGAAAGTTTCCAGCAGACGTAGAACCCACTGCATACTGTACATTTGAACTCCTTTTTGGAAAAATTTTAATCAAAGTCTCTTCCCAGTTGAACTGATTAATCTGCATCTTCATATTATATGAGCCCAGGGGCTCCCTAGCTAAATACAGTACTTTCTATATGGATTTAAACTAGAAACCTTGGTTTCATTTGAATTCTGATTTAGATATTTCACATTATTTTGGGGAATTTACTATACTATTGTTTGAGGGATGATTCAAATTTGTTACACTGTCTACCAGACTATCTGCTGTTGTGGGGAAAGTTTAAAATTGTGGGCTGATCTTGGGTGGACTATCCCCCTCTTTTTTCTGCACTAGAACTGCTTCCCATTTTCCTCTGAGAAAAGTTAACTGAACTATTAAAAACTGCATGATATCTGAGTATTCTTTTCAAATCTACAATAGAATTGAATGAATACTGAAAAATATCTGAAAATAGTCACTTGCATTTTTAAATGATTTGCTTCCTCTGTGTTAGTCCTTGTTTTGTCTTCTGCAAATATGCCAGCGAGTTTATTGGCAAAAGTGCTCACAGAAAAAAACCCAGTTTTAATAAAAGTTTTAGAATAGTCTCAGAAAATGAATTATTAATTTGTAATTTCACACAGGACACTAGATTCTAAGTATTACTCATCCAATTAGGAAATAGGACTCTATGTCCTAAGCTTCCAAGGAAAGATAACAAATCTGGCAGCTTATATTTCAAATTTTCATGATTAAATATCTGCAATGAATAGGCTGTACTCCATTTATAGGTCAAGAATTATTTGTAGAAATTGTGACAAAATCATTTCAGATATATCCATTCAAGAATTATAAACTGTTCATAGGCAACTTAGTTCCTGCTTCTGAAATCTTGTTTCATCAGTTGAATAGTTGCCCACTTTTTGATCACCTCTATTTACAGCAGACAGTATACTAAAATAATAACACAGCAGATTTCACCATGACCTGGATCCTTTGCATCCTCAGATTGCTGTCTGATACTTTTTAATATCATTTTTTGCTAATCTTTTGTGGTGGTAGCAACTGCAGCAATTGATTTATCATAATCTGTGTAATTATATACAACTACAGGATCAAACTCTGTTCTCCGTTCTCATTCAGTAATAAATCCCTATTGAAATCAGTGCCTCAGAAAGCATCCAGGGGGAAAGAGAGGCAAAGAAGTGTTGATTAGCATAGAGGACTGCTGATAGGGAATTGGGGAAAGGGGAGACAGGAGGGAAGTGGGCAGCATCCAGAGCCTTGGGCCCTTTACATTGGCACCAAGTCACAGGTGGTGTGTTTCTGATGACACAGAATGTTTGGGTGAGGGAGACTTGCCTCATCCCCACCCCTACCACTTGAGGCCATGCTCCTTCTCTAACTAGTCTCCTTCCCACCTTACCCAGGGCCCAGGCAAGTCTATCCTCAGCCCTGTTAACATAGTAAAATCCATGAAGGACAATAGCTGCTCTTAATAGCAGCTGGAACAGCCCATGATATAGCAATGATTCTCTGAATTTAACAGATATTTTTTAGCCTGAGAACATTTGTTGTTCACATTCTGGCTAATCTGTTGCTCAGACTGGAGGATTTTTGTACCTATCTTCTAAAATACTAACCAAAGAAATGCAAGTAACACATCAGTCTGAATAATTAAAGTAGTTAATTCGTCTAGGAGTCTTTATAAGGTTTATAAAAACAAGTTCTGCAAGAGTCTTTTTAGTCAGCCGTACATATTGTTGGTTCTTTTTCTCTGGAGGAAACAAAATGGGTCTGATTCTCTGGACAAAGAGGACAGAGTTTCCATTTCCCTGAATCATTCACAGTCTAAGGAATGGAATAAAGCTAAATTTGCTCCTGACCCTAAAACCACTTTTCACTAGAGCTGAAGAATGTAATTGGAAACTGAATCCCTTGATGGCAGGGGGGAAGTGATGCCAAGGGAAAATCCGCGAGGGAGATGTTACAGGACAATAAAACAAAGGAAATAAAATTATATCTATTAGGAGAGTGGCTGGCAGGGAAGGGCACGATTACAGGGTGAACTGGACCTCTGTGGGGTTTTGGGCTCAGTTCCACCCTTTGCCAGATTCTGCCTACCTTCCAACTGAAGGGGAATACGTTCCAGGGTCACATGGCAGAAGATTGTGACTCAGGCTATGTTTACACTACCAGGTTATTTTGAAATAAGTTATTTTGAAATAACTCCCAAAATAACTATTTTGAAATAGCATGTCCACACTACAGGGAAGCCTCGAATTTAGTCCGAGGCAGGATCTCTTAATGTGGACACACTATCTTGATTTAGAACCCATGGAAGCATTGGGAAGTAATTATTTGAATGACTCTGGGGAATAGTTATTTTGAAATAGCAGCAGCTGAGCATCCACATTAACTCTATTTTGAAACAGCAATTTTGAAATAAGTGTTATTTCTCTTAGAATGAGGGGTTATTATTTCAAAATAACAAACCCTTTATTTTGAAAGAATTTCAAAATAATGGGCTAGCTGTGTGGATGCTCACCTTGTTATTTCAAAATAACTGTAGTGTAGTCATGCTCTCAGAGTCAGGTCTATGGGCATATAAAAGCAGCCTGAGTTTAGAGAACAGGACAAAGAAAAGAAGGCAGCAGAGAAGCTCTCCGTAAGTCCCAGTCAAACAGACTGGGAGCAGAGCCTGCTGAGAGCCAGCTAGGAAAGCTGGAAGCCAATCTGTTGGAATGTAGTGCTTCCCAGGCAGTGGCCTAGAGCTGTGCGAACTACAGGGAGCAGACAGTCTCCTGTGAGAGATTCCAGGTCAGGTGAAACAATGTAGTTTACATGTGGAGCTCATTGTTAAACTGGTTTAGTTGTGAGAAATAAAACTGACAAAAACGAATTGAACTCCTATAACTATTGAGAGTCTTTTGACATACTGGCCAGTGAATTGTCCCACTGACTTACTCAAAATTTTGTAGCAAAATGCCTGTAAGCTGAGCCATTTGCTCATGCCATGAAGTAACCCCATAGCACAAAGCACCATGTTCCAGAGTCTCGGTATTAGACTCTGTCAAGCATTTTATGAGTCTTTAAAAATTTTCTACAGTATGAATTCATTTCCATTACCTACTGATTTGAAACCATGCTCTTGGATATAATAGGAAACCTTGGGACACACTAGCGTCCTTGTGGGCAGTCTTGGAAGAGAAGCAAAGAATGGAATGAGCATGAATAAAACTCTTACTCCAAGACCAAGGCTACCAAGTGTACTTGGTATTACTGAGGAAAATACCAAAGTATTCTTTAGTAAAGATTCAATGGTTATTGATTTCACTGCCAATGGCAAACCTCTTATTAATTTCAGGAGAAGCAATCTTCCCATCTTATTGTAGCAACAGAACATCATTGGAAGCAACTGGTACTGAATACTGTAGTATTTTTTGTTAATAAGGAAGCATAGACTTTGTTTTTTAAAAGCTGAAAGGATCTTCACTCTTCAGAGAGTGAGCCAAATGAGATTACAAGCTGTAGCTGGGTGAGGAAACACAAGGCACAAGAATTTTCTACTCCCTAACATCAGATAGTCTGTGTGTGGCTGTGATTAGACATATAGGAAAGCCATGTGTTTTCTTTTGCTATGAGAAAAAAAGCCTCAAAAATTGCAGCCTGCAGTGAGGCAGAAAGGCCACTGCTGTGCTGTCCTTCCCTTACATTCTTCTTCTATTTTTTTTTCCTCATAAGAAGGGTGTTCCTTTCCTCACAGAGAGAGAGGGAGAGGGAGAAAGACTGTAAATTGTCCAAAAGGACCGTGAGAAAACAGGAAGCTTTGAAAAGTACAAGAGAAAGCAAGATGAAATCTATTTGCAGGCGGTTCCCTGGGGACATGTGAGCCATTGTTAAGCAGGCAGTTCATACAGCTATATCCTTCCTTCTGCTGAGGAGGAACGGGGTGCCAAAAGGCTGCTATCTGGTCATTGCCTTAACCCTCTGAATACCATCCAAAAAGTCTTGACTAATCCAAATTTCCTTTGGGGATTCTACCAGAGAGGCAATGGATAACCCTGAGCTAGGGGCCCTGGCATTCCCCTTTCTTACAGCAGTTCAATTCCTTTTTGACTTCAGAGACATTACTTCTACCAGTGTAGTAGTGGGAAGAATGTGGCCCACAATGCTTACTTGTTTTTGTTCTGAAAGGCAATGTTGGGTAGAGATGGGGAGGAAAACAGGTGTTCCTCTGAAGCTTTTGCTGCTAGCTGAAAAACATGTCGCTTGCTACTCTGGTTTGTTCTGAATCAGAACAAAAGACTGAAATTTTTTAAATTACCCATTGACAAATTTTTAAACATTTGTCATTTGGTACCATCGAAACATTGTTTTAATAAGGTGAAGTGTTTTGTTTTGATAATATGGCAACAATATGACATATTAAATACAATATGCTTTGATGTTAAATAACATTGTAATAAAATGAAATCATTGTAATATTATATAAAAGTATGAACAAGCAGATCTGAAACAATAAAGTCAAAACAAAACATTTCAGCATTATTTAAACAAAACAAGAAAGTTGAAATAATTTGTTTTGATTTTTTTCCATTTAAAAATTAATTGATATAATTATTTTCCCATTAAACATTTTGATTTTGACTAAAGTGCATTTTCCAACAGAAAACTATTTCATTGAAAATTTTGTGATTAGCTCTACCTTTCATTTCCTTTAAGAACAGGTCTCATTTCAGACTCTTGAATGAAGAATTCAAAGATTGCATCCAGATCAAACTCCAGGGCTATATCTTCAATGCCAGTTTTTCTGGCAGAAAATATGCTAATGAGAAATTCATTAGCATAAGTTGTGATCTCATTAGCATATTTTCCGTCATGTCTTTTTGCGCAAAAAGAAGCAGTGTGGATGGGGGGGTGGTTTGTGCAAAAACCCCATTTTGCACAAGATCCTTATGCCTGTGAGGCTACATCTACACAGCTTCCCGCTTCCGCAAAAGCCTATGCAAATGAAGTGTGGATTAGCATATTCCCTTGCTTCATTTGCATAAGTAATTAGGAGCTGGTTTTGCTCAAGAGGTTTTTGTGCAAAAAGGCACCATCTACACAGGGGTGGCCCGTGAGCCTACGCGAGCCAGGCAGCTGCCTAGGGCGCCGCTGGCCTGGGCGCCCCATGGTGACATCACAGCCATTGACAGCCGTGCAGGCAGGGGAGCCAATTGCACCAGCCCACCTAGGGTGCCAGCTGCTGCAGCCAGCCTCGGGCTGCTCCTGCATCTACACAGTGCCTTTTTGCATAAAAACCCCCTCTTGCACAAGAGCAGTTCTTCCTGAAAAATCAAGGAAGAACAGCTCTTGCGCAAGAGAGGGGTTTTGCACAAAAAGGCACTGTGTAGATGCAGAAACGGCTCCTAATTACTTGCACAAAAATGGCTCCTAATTACTTATGCAAATGAAGTGCGGCAATATGCTAATCCACACTTCATTTGCATAGGCTTTTTCAGAAGAGGGAAGCTATGTAGACGTAGCCTGACAGGCATAAGGATCTTGCCGAAAACAGGGTCTTTGCACAAAAAAAGAGTCCACACTGTTTCTTTTTGTGCAAAAACCCCTTGCACAAAACAAAACAGCAGAAAATATGTTAATGAGATCACAACTTATGCTAATTAGTCCCTCATTACCATATTTTCTGCCAGAAGAACTGGCAGTGAAGACGAAGCCCAGGAGTTTATGCAGAAACTGGAAAACATAATGCTCTGTAAGTATTTATACTGCATTCAGTTCCTTTGTGCTTAAAGGATACCCAAATGAGACTGAAACATACAAATTTGGGCATTATAAGCAAAAGATATATTATTGAGCCATGTTGTCAGTTAAAAGAAGTAATACATATAAGAAATGAAAATGGTGATTATACAGGTCAGCCTTAAGCAGGAAAACAAACTTGAATAACTTCTTCCCTATGATAAAAAATTGAAAAACAACAAATAGTCTAGCACCTTAAAGACTAACAAAACATATAGATGGTATCATGAGCTTTTGCTGGTACAACCCACTTCTTCAGATGGTTGTAAATCAGAACCCCAAATCCAAATGCCTCCAAACTTGAAGTTCAGATCAAGATGTGCTTTACATCCATTTAATTTTCTGTGTGCTATCTTGAGGGAGGTAGCAATCCTGCCTAAGATGAACCTATGCTATTTGGTTGTCATCACAAAAGGCAAACAAGTATTTTTCAGAAGGCTGGGATACTAATGTCCTGGCCAAATTTCAGTTTGGAGGCAATTATATTTGACCTATTCAAAATGTTTTTGTAGTTCTGTTTTGCTACAGTGTACCTCATGTCTTGCACCAGCTATAGTGTAGGATTATGGAGCATTGTTAATGGCATTTCTGTGACTCCCCAGGTCAATGTATTTTAATAGGTACATCAATTTATTGAGCACTTTTATCTAGCATATTTCATTCTAAAGAAGAAATGTCAGCTATTTTTATTATCATTATCAGATCAGCAACTACCTTTAGTACTCACTAAGGAAAAAAATACAGCTTCAAGATTAAGGATACTGAAAATATTTAAGGTGGGAAATAAAAAAAAATCTGTAATTTTTCCTGCCCCTGTTTTGGATTTTTTATTTGCACTGAAACTACTTTGATTAAGAAAAGAAACTAAAGAATTATTCTGAAAAGTGAATTTAAATTAGCATATAATATTATTTTAGGTATTGCTTTTCCAATTGCATCCTACCACTCTTAATGAAATCTCGGGAGCATTCACTAATACTGTGCCTCTGCAACTCATGAGAAAGTCTTACCTTGCATTTAAAGGGCTTGACATCAGAGTGGACAATCATATGTGCCTTCAGAGTCTGTTTCTGCACAAAGCTCTTGAAGCACAGGTGACACTGGTAGGCTCTGATATTGGTGTGGATCAACACATGTCTCTTCATGTTGGCTAGCAGAGTGAACTCCCGGCCACAGATCCTACATTTATGCTCTTTTACACCCTTATGGAAACAGAAAGTCAGAAAACTGAATAGATGTGACTGTTTCAGTCATTTATTTTCAAAGCTGTTATATGAATATATATTCAAGCAGTGCTAATAAACCAATGAATAAGTTCAATTCTTGTTAACATCACCCTGCTGAAGTGGTAGCTATTTGGATACTTTTGTTTTCTTCTGGTCAATTTATGTAAGATTTTGTAAGGGGAAAGAGAAACCATAAAATGTCTATATGACAGAACAATATAAATAGGAGTGAGGAATAGCAAGTGGCACTTCCCTCAGTAAGTTTTACAGAGCAGTCATATCAGGCTATTCGGCCTCCCCTTTCAAACTCCGTTTAGATAATAATTTTGCACTTCTATAGTGCTTTCATCCAAAGATCACATAGCACTTTATGAACATTAATATAGGGGAGCATGTTCTTCATTTTACAAATGGGGGAAAACCAAGACACGGGGAAGTGAAATCACTTTCCCAAGTTCCACTGAAAGTCTATGGGAGAGCCATTAAACTGATTTTCTTACTGACTACAAGAGCATCATATGATTTTATTAGTGATGAGAAATTATTATATAACACTGTGGAAAAAATTGTCTAGCTCCTTTCAGAAAATGGGTCTTAGCAGCCTGTGGCATAGGAGCTTTTGAAAATTTTACCCTGTATTAATATCATTAGGACATCCAAATGACAAACCCAGTGGTAAAATTCTACTGCTCTACTAGTAGCTTACCTACCAATTGCATGTATGCCAATACCAAGTCAACCATTTATAAACTTAAGTGAGACCTAAAATAACTTTCCAACATCTGATAACTAGGAGCCTGGAACAATCCCTGTTGAAGTCAGTGGTAGGAGTTTGACTTCAATGGGTGTTGGATTTAGCCTTAAGGAACAAGAAAGAGTCTGTCTCTATTTTGAGGAAAAATATTTTAAAATTACCTGCTCAATTTTTTGTAAGGAGCAAAAAGTCATGCAATTAAAGCAATAATACCAGTGGCACTGGGCATTACTGACCATCTGTGGGCATAAAACATTAACTGTGGATACAAATAATAGCTTTAAGATCTAACAGACCGTTAGAAGCTAAGGACTCTTCCATTGTGCTCACAACTGATCACACTTGATTAATTATGGGCAAGAAGGTGTTGCATTTTTTATTGCAAGTTTGTATTAGACTTTTAGCTAAGTTTAAAATTACAGAGTAAATCCAAAGAAGAGTTGGTCCTACAGAAGAGGAAATGGGAAGAAAAAGAGAAAAGAAAATACTGACTATGTACCGGTAGTTGTCTAAAAAATTAGCTTATAATACTTAAATTTTGCAATGTTCTGTGTTCTTAGTGTTTTAATTTTAAACATTAACCCAAATTAGACCACTGGTGGGGGGAGAAGACCCAAATCTGAATCCAATTGTTCATAAAACATGTGGATGTGTTTGTTAGTTTATCAACATTAGTTAAAATACAATTTGATTGTTAGATTAAAATTGATCCTTACCATAGGTTTGTGATATACTGAGAATTCTGATTGCAGATGTTACGCATCACACTGAAAACTCTTTTCTGTTCATTCCAGATTATACACCTGATCCAAAACCTATTGATGCCAGTGCAAAGACTCCCACTTATGTCAAAGGGCTTTGGATCAGATCCCTTTTTGTACAGCTCCAGTCACTTGTTTTTCTAGGTTACTTCTAGGATAAGGTGGTAGAGGTTGGGATGGTTTTTCTAACTGTAGTACAGAAGCCGTTTACACAAAATCTAACAAGGAGTAGTAAATTTTCTTGTCTATACATGGTTAAAAAAATTTGTTTAAATTTCACTGCTAAAGACCATTATACAAAACTATGGTTTTCATGAAGATAAAAACTAAACTAATGTGGAGAATGTGTATTTAAATTTGGGGAGTAATACAAGCAACTTGAGTGAACTCCTGGCTATGATGAGATTTCTTTTTTCTTGCACTGAATTTCTTAAGACTAGAGATCATTTCTGTTAATGGCCGTACTATTCTTGTTGTTTTTGCATAAAATTCAAATCCATACAAGGGCCTGTAGATATCAGTTCTTTTGGAGCATGTAAGTTGGATTTTAATGGTGCAAAGGCTTTGTGTTGGCCTTCAAGATCAGGGCAAATTTACACATTAGTGACTTACCTTGTGGGTTAAGGAGTGTTGCTTGAGATGGTGGGGCTGAACAAACTCCATGCCACATTCAGTACATATGTATGGACGGATATCTTTGTGCTTCATCATGTGGTTTTGCAGCTGGCTTGGGTACTGGAAAGTTTTATCACATTCTGTGCAATTGTATTGTATAGGACCTCGATGGGTTGTTAAGTGTCTCTTCAGCTGGGCCAGGGTTGGAAAGTCAAGACCACACTCCACACAAATATTCTCTCTGCCACTCTCATGCTTAGTCTCGTGGGCTTTCAGCTCACTTGGATAGGCAAAACCTCTGCCACAAATCCTACAGTTGTAGGGTTTGATGTCACTGTGTTGCATCATATGTCTCTTCAGATGACTGGTTTGGGTGAAAGCCTTGTGACACACCTGGCACTTATGTGGTCGAGTGCCCTGGTGTGTCAACATATGAGTGTGTAAGTGACTCAGCTGCTTGAAAAGTTTCCCACACCGAGTGCAAGCATGAGGTTTGATGCCACTGTGTCCCAAGATGTGGGTGACCAGATTGTACTTGGAAGTGTAGGACTTTTCACACATTGGGCATTGCCATCGTTTTTGTTCTCCCCCTACATCGACATAATAGCTGTCATCAATCTGGAGGTTGACATCTACTCTTTCCACCTTCTGTTTATTGTCACCACTTTCGCTCAGCTCAGTCCTCCTGAATGCTGGCTCCAAGGGTCTTTTCAGTTGGAAGGAATTCCTGAAATGAAAGTTTGGGGGTATAATAAAAGGAAACATCAGGCCAGGGTGAACTTTCGGGTAATAGGAGTAAGGAGTCTGCACAAATGCAGGAGTGTTGGGCCACATCATGTTGGGCTTTACTTGTTCTTGTTTAATGGGCTTGGCTCCAAAGTGCTCCAGACTTCTGTAGAACTGAAAACCAATGTTACACAGATCAATCATTTGGGAGCTGTACTTGGGCTGTGTGGGTTGTTGATACATCAAAGGAAAACTTGGAGAGCATATGTTGTTGTCTTCAGAGCTGTGTGATGGTGATGTGGGATCGCCTGTGCAGATAGCATGAGGCATTTTTGTGGGCATGCTTTTGCGTTTTCGGGACCCTCCTTCTAAGGATCCATGAAAGGGTTCTATATCTCCAAGTGAAGGACTGTACTGGAACTGTGCAAGCTGTGCCCTGAATTCTTCACTTAGTGGTGCAGTTCTGTGAGACTTTACATCGGGGTCCATTGACTGCAGGCAGGGTGATGTGTGTGTTTTGTCCACATTAAAACATATATCCTCATTTTTCATCGTATTTAATTCCTTCTGCATTGTTTGCCTTCCTTAAAAAAAAAAACAAAAACAAAAAACCAAAACTTTAATTTCTTCTCATGTTCTTTTAAGGCCTTTGTTTTATTTTGTGGTTCATTTATAAAACAGTCTCATGACCAAATAAGTTACCAATTAACTTCTCTTATACAAAATCTGTAAGTGGAAACAAAGAAGCTTTGACCTTTCTATGCTAGAAATTAGTGCTTTAAATCAAGCTCAGATCAAACATTTGTTTATGATCTAATGGTAATGTACTTGAATACACTGTTCAGCATATATTTATTCTAATACCACTGTGTAATTCAGCTAAATCAATTATAGGCCAAATCTTGTCTTTGAATGTGCACGCACAGGCACCAGAGTTTGGCTCTGTAACTAAAAGATACAACAATACAAATTATGATGCATATATTGTAGTATGGTTGTGACAAAAAAATTCAAAGCCAAAACATCTGAAGTTCAAACTTCTTTATATCATTAACTTGTGCTGCTGTTGAGAAAACAATGGCAAAGTGAGTTTAGAACACTCTGTACCATCAGCTTCCATGCTAGATTTCCTGGTTCTTGAAAAGTGATGATAAACATTGTACGTGTGGCTAGGGACTGAGAGACATTTGGGGTTTTTTTAAGCTAAAATCTTGAATGGAATTAATGTGGGCAATATTTTTTACTTTACCTAAATCAGTTAGGTAAGTATATAGTGTTTAAACAAAGAAAACATATTTAACCGAGTTAAATAATATCAAACACGCCTTTAGCTTTCCAGAGCAACTGAGAACCTGAGATTGCCAGCTCTTTTTTGATAACATTTCACTGCCTTTTCATGCAATAAAGTCATTAAGCAAAATTCCAAAATCTACATGCAAATTTTATGCTATTAACTCAAGTAGGAATTTAGCCTGTGTAACAGAGTAAAATATTGAGGACTTCAGAATTTGGCATATGTAATCCCAGTGATCTAATTTGAATATTTAAATTAGACCACTGAGATTTCATATTGACCCTATAATAATACATATTTTTTTGGTGTACTACTGTCTGTCCAGGATGAGGCGGGGGAAAAAAGATAAATTTTTTGCTTTGCCATCTATGAGATGCTGAGGCTGAGCAAGTGAATTTGTTGATTGCTATTAATAACCCCATTTTTGGGAGATGTGGAGATGCTAAAGAAGCTCCATTTACTTTATCTGGAATCTCCAATTTGGAGAAATTTGCTTCTAAAAATAGATGAAAGAACATCTACATGGCCCTAGATAATGTGTAGAGAGCTGACAACATCTTAAAGACTTGGTCACAAGCATGTCACCTTAATGTTTTTAGGATGTACAAAAGTAAAATCTGAAGAGTTCTGGAACAATCTCTGAGACACTACTGGACACAAAGGGCACCCAGGAGATAAAACTGATAAAACAAGAATCTTCACTGGTGAGAATAGAACTAATGGGAAAGCCTCAGTGTGTGAAGGGTTTAACTAGAACAGTGGTCTCCAATCTTTTTAACCACAAGATCACTTTTTCAGTTTAAGTGCAATATAAGAGCTACCTCAAATCCAAATACCTTTCCCCTGCTTCCTTCCTGTGCCTTCTTTGAGGCCCCACCCCTGTTCCGCCCTTTCTCTGAGGCCTCAGCCTGCTCACCCCATTCACCTTCCTCCCCCATCCTCACTCACTTTCACCAGGCTGGGGTTGGGGTTCAGGCTCTGGTCTTGGGCCAAGGGGTTTGGTGTGTTAGAGGGGCTCTGTGCTTAGCCCAGGATGCGGGATTGGGGTCTAGAAGGGGTTTCAGGGTACAAGCTCTGGAAAGGAGTTTGGGTGCAGGAGGACTCATATCTGGGGCAGGAGGTTGGGTGTAGGAGAAGCTTCATGACTGGAACAGGGATTCAGGAAGCAGGCTCTGGATGGGCACCACTTAACTGAGACAGCTTCTGGGTGGTGGAGTAGTGGGGTTAAGGCAGGCTTCCCCCTGCCTGCCCTTGCACCACTCCTGAAAGCAGCTGGCATTTACAGCAATGGCTCGATGGCACCATGTGCTGCCCCTTGTCTACAGGCATTGAGCCCACAGCTTCTACTGGCCACGGTTCCCCATTACTGATCAATGGTAACTGCAAGAGTGGTGTCTGCAGGAAAGGACAGCACGTGGAGACCTCCTGCTCTGCCTTTCTCAGAGGCTGCAGGGACATGCCAGCCACTTCCAGGAGCAGCAATTACCACAGGGATAATTACTCCAGCCACGACAGGGTAGGCATTTTAGAACTCACTACCCAAAGAATGAAGTGTAAGAGGGAAACGAAAATTATGAAATGCACAGACCAGTCGAAAACCAAAAATAACCCACTTTGCAAGCAGTAAAAGAAGAAACAACAACCCCCCACAGTATGTATTGGGTCAGATGATGAGAGTGAAGAGCAGAGTGTATTTGTGAGAATGACAGACACACACACAGTGTGTGAGTGTGACAGATTTATTTTGCCAAGCTCCCTCCATTCCCTTCTCTCTGTGTGGAGATAGGGTACATAAGTGAGGGGAAGGAGGGACACCCTGACATCAGCGCCCTGCCTCTTCTCCCTCCCATACCCTGCACAGCAAGCAGGAGGCTTCCAGGGGGACAGCTCCAAGACAGTGTGTGGAGGGGCAACTGAAGTGCCAGTGCTTGATAGTTTCCTGTCCAAACCAATCAGGATCACCTGTCAGGGCTCTGAGATCTATTGGTAGATCCTCATCTACTGGTAAGTGACCACTGAACTAGAGGAATAAGTTCTGGGGCATCGAGAATTACAGTTAGTAAAATAGAATAGTAATAGCAGAATGTAATGCTCTAGCCTGAAAAACTCTAAGACAGGGAGTAAAGGACTGTTATCAGCTAGACCTGAATTCGCACCCTAATCTAGTCCCTCTTTCATGACCACACATTGGGTTGGTTTATAAAAAATGGGAAATTCTTTCGGATCCAAGAGGGACGTAGATGACTCCCTCTCCCTCCATTGGTGGGTGGGGGAGGGGAGAGGAAGTCTGGCATATTTAAACTATTCGAAGTTATTCTAAACGTATGTAATTTCAATTGGAAATACATCTGCCTCAAAATGTAAATTTTCCCTAAACATTGTGGGCTCAACTTTCCATTGTCCTGTTCCTTGTATAGTCATTTACATGGGTCCAAAGTTGGTTAAACATTAAAGAAGTGAAAGGCAGTGGCAAATCAGATCTTGCTGACAGCATTGTAATGCTATCAAGAATCTATCAAAGCTACTGTAATTAAGTGCTTTTTGCTGTTGTCTGATGCTGCCGGCTTCTCTCAGCTTTCATTACCTTCATTTGTGTTGGGGATTTCAAACCATCCTGAGACGGAAATAGTGACAGAGGTTATCACTATATTTGAGAGTCTCTTCCTTGAAGTAGAAGAGGCATTACTGAAGAGGAATCATTTTATTGCTCAACAAGAGCATAGTCACTTTCACAAAAAGCTTATGTCATATTATCCTATAATGGATTATCATATAAATCATTGGCTCAGGTATACCTGGGAAAGAGGACGTTCAATTATTCAGGAATCAGCATTAACACAGAAGCTGGGTGCAGGTAGACTGAGGTGAAGGAATACAATAGCATCTAAGGGCTCCAAATCAGGTTCTGTGACTCAGGCTCTGTTCAAACATAATGAGACACCCCTGTCAATAAATCTACATTTTGCTATGGATCATCTTGCCATTTCTGGCTTGTTATTATAGTTTTGTCAAATCTTATACTATGGAAAGCAAACGTTTTTGTTGTTCAAGACGAGGGACAAATGTGGGGTTTGCACCTACTGCTCCTGAAGTCAATAGCAAGTATCCCATTAATTTAATGGGAGCATGACCTGCTCCTTGGTCATCATCTCATTCCATGAAAGATTGCTAACCCTTCCAATAGAAGGGATTGCAGCCTGATAACAAATGTAAGGATTAATTCCTTTAAAGATGAAAGGTGTAGTCTCTTCTGCTTTAAATAACTTTGCTAGAAGACACAATGTTACCATCAAATAGAATATTTCCTCATTACTTTACTTTATTTCTCTTTAGAAGATCCATGACTCTGGAGTCAGGTCCCTCTTTTATTCTCAGAAACTTAAAGACATTTTATATCACCCTCATTTTAAGTATTTTATAGGTGTCTATCATTTAATATGTAATCACAGCTGATTTCCTTTAATCACTTTTCACCTAAATATTTGTGCTGTATGCATAATGATATTCAATAAACTTTAGAAATTATTTTAGACTTAAGCCTAGATAATGAGCATTTATCTGAGCTATCTAAGCTTCTTGAGTCTGAAAACTCAATCTGGAAATCTCACCAAGCCAGAATTTTTCATGCTATCTTTAAACTTTCAGGTGCCTAAACACATATGAAGACACACCAGAGCTTTAAAAAAGGTTCTGTTTCAGTTGGGATCTAGAAATAGGTGGAGAGTTTCAAGAGATTCTTTTTTTCCCAAATGGTCTGCCCATCACTTATGGAGTAGGTTTCAGAGAGATAGCCATATTAGTCTTTTTCAACTTTTTACTAATGGAGGACAAGCTTATGTCTCACTAATTTCCATTTTTAATTTCTATACATGAGTATATTGGAGTATGATATACTAACTACAAAAAAGGAACTACATAAAGTAATCCCAACTGTGTTGGGAAAGCTGTTGCGGCATTTCCAGAACAAAATTTCTGTACTGCTATTTATAAGTAATGTTGTTATTGAATTAACTTCCTTGAAAGAGGAAAAGAGTTTTTAACACAGAAAATGAATCACCTCTTATTTTCTCATTTCCAAGCATATTTCCCTAGAAGAAAAAAACCTAAACTTGTACATCTATCATACTACTCACGGTACCAGCATACATAACTTTAGAATCCCTTCAATCCTGATCTTATTGAAGTATATGGCAAAATTCCTTAAATGGAAGCCATCACCAATTATTAGAAGAGGCAGAAAGGCACCAGTATAAATGTGAGTGATCCAAACAGCTTAGACCAGTGGTGGCCAACCCATTCTGGGCAAAGAGCCAAGATATCAGTGGATCCAGTGAGGGGCAAAGTTGTCAAGCAAAAAAAAAAAAAAAAAGGGACTGCTCCCTTTTCCCCCTTTAAAAGGAACCCCAGTTGCATTTGGTTGAGGAAAAAAAATAAAAATAAAGCTCTGTCCCTTTAAGAAAATACATTTAAAGGCTTTTTGACCACATCAGGCTCCCGCCAGCTGACGCCATCTTTAATTCTCCATCTTTAATGGCCGCGTTGGATGGCTCCCCTGCCCAGATCGGAGGAGAGGGCCATTTTTGGGAGTGCAGGGGTGGCTTTACAAGCCATTGGGGGAGGTTTCACGAGCCGCACCCTGAGGGAGAAGAGTGCTCATTAGCCATGGGTTGGACACAGCTGGCTTAGACTATAATTACTCCCCTGCTACCACTACTACAGAACAGAGATGATGATAATAGAAATGAGACTTGAATGAGTGAGAACTGAAAAAAGGTTACTATTTGTTCCCTTTAAGATAGGAAACCCAGACTAGTTGGATGTGACAGTGGAGCTTGGCTTGAGGATCGGGAAACAAGCATGAAATTTAGGCAAGTGTGGAAAATATAAAGGTGGTAGATTTGGGCATAGCTCCTGTGAGTTAATAAGAACTATGTTCTTAAACAACCACGTGTGATTCAAACACACAGATGAATGGATCATGTCAATTCAGTCCTGTTTTCCCTATGAAATACTGATGCTGGAATTTGGAAGGAAAGAATTAATTGTAACTGCCTTTCTTTACTGTTTGATTACTTCATTCTGTCTATATTATGGTGAGGGCCAATTGACCAATAAAATAACTACTATACTCCTTCACTCCAGATGAGCTATGAAAGCTTTGCAAATCTCAGAACATTTGCAAGCAGTCATTTTGATGACCCAGTTATCACTGACCCAGTAGGTTTCATGGGCCTTTACATAACTTGCCCCTAAGTTTTGTTTGGGCCAAACTCTGAATTTCTAATATAGTTTTTATTCATTTATTGTTTGGGCAAATTTTCCATTGACCTCAGGATTCAACTGATTAGACATTTGTAGAAGAACCATTTGGCCATTCAGGTCAATGTAGAATTGTTGCCTACAGAATATTGTCAATATTTTGCAGAGTACAATTTGAATCAGTGCAAGTCTTAAAATTATTTATACAAATGTGAATTTGTATATTGCCATTAGCTATGAACTTTCATTTAATTGATGTGAATTAATTTGCAAAGCTCTGCCTGAGCTACAGGTTGAATCTCTCTGGTCCAGCAACATCCATGGTCTGGCATGGGGGTGGCCAAGTTTCCTGCAGTCCCATAAGGTTTCTTTACAGCCACCAGTCCTGGATCTCAGTGTTCTGTGCTGTAATTTAGCTCTAATTTACCCCTAAATGTCTTCCAAGATCCCAGTAAGCAGTGGAAGTGTTAGTAATGCTGCTAGACAAAATAGACCTCCTGCGGTTCGGCAAATTCTCTAATTCGGCACTGGTCAGGTCCTGAGGGTGCCAAATTAGAGAGGTTCAACCTATACATATCTGATCTCTCACATTTCCCACTTCTCTTTTGCTTTAGCAACAATGACCTTTTAATTTCCTTCTTTCACTCCTACCTTCATGCTGCTTCCTATTCATGGAGTAACCTCTCGTTCCCTGTGTACCTCTCTTCACCTTTCTCCCAAGGACTGTGTTCTTCTGTCAAGTCCACAATTGGAAAAAAATGGCAATAATAAAGGGACATTGAGTAAATAAGGTAACTCTTTCCTCTGATTCTCCCAGTGTGCCTTGGCTCTCTTATTTGTTCTGTGGTCTGTGTCAGACAGGAAGCCATATTAGAATGACTAGATGATCACAACAGTTCCTTCTGACCTTAAAATATGAATCATCTATACTGTAAACTCTTTGGGGCAGGGACTATCTTGATATATTTTAGACCAGGTCCAACATATTTTCAGTGCTTAACTAATGAGAATAATTTCAAGCTTTGATTTTTAGCATTTCTCACTGCATGTGTTGCTCAATACTTGTCTGTTTTCATAATTCCTCACACTCATTTAGGCCTACTATTTATTTTATTTCTGCTGTACGCTTGAGTGAGCTGTAGTAAGCAGAATTAGGTGTGAGGCAGAGAATTCAATTCAGATCCAGATCTGAACTTCTCTAAAATCTGAGGATGTTCTCATCTGGTGTGCTGTAACTTTGTAAATTTCATGTATTTAGTATTTCTCCTCATTCTTTATTTTTTCCCCTATTCATGTCTGTCCCTCAATGTATGAGAAAATAAAGGTTCTCTTTGTACCTAACTGTGGAGGTGACTCATTTTAGTGTTTGGTACCCAAATGCCAGATTGTCAATTCATTGTTCTTTGTCATCCATTTGGAGCACAAACCTGTAAAAAATGATGGGTTTCAGATATGGGTTTCAGATATGCCACTCACATGGAGCTGCAGAGGATAAGGAGCAATTGTAGCTCCAGTTCCCCAGTCCTCTTTCTCATATCTCAGATCTTCTTGCTGCTGCCAGAACACTCCCCTTACCTTTTATGCCAGCTGCTCTCTTTCTCTTTCACCCTAATGTCACATTATTTCATATGTGGGGATGATACAGCAGGGTGCATTTTCCATCTATGCTCTCTGCAATAACCACATGTGCTTGCAAACACATGAATATGGAAAATTGACGGAGTGAAGCCCAGTTCATCCCTAAAACACGTGTGTTAGGAATCTGCACCATGTGGACTGAATCTAGAAGAGAGATGTTTAATATTGAACAAAAGTGTGGGTAGGGGTAGGAAACTCCTCCTGAAAAGCCATTGGACATAAAGATATGTTAGGGAGTCACAAAATGGGAGATGTTGGGGAATGTAAGGGCAGAGTTGAGAAATGTAAACTTTCTGGAGTTTTAATAAATATCTTCTTTTAGTACCAACTGCCCTTTCTCTCTCTCTCTTTCATACACATACACACATACATACACTCACACTCCTTTGTCTACAGTGAGGTCTATGGGACTTGAGCAACAGCTTAAATTTAAACATGCTTAAGTGCTTTGTTGAAGAGGAGTGCTTTCATGATTTCAGCCTTGGTGTTTTTGCCAAATTATGGATATCTTTAAGATGCAAGACAGGGGCTCACCTTCGCAACTTTATTTCTCTTCCCTTTTTTATTTGCTGCTGTTAATGGCATTGGAATTGGAAACATATAAACAGTTGCTCATGAACATGATCTGGAATGATTTGAAATCAGGAAGTGGACAGGATCAGGTTTTTCTCCCTGCATGAACATGATACTGTTGAGAGGTTTGTTGTCTTTTCACTTCTCCCTGGGAAATTACCTTCATGTGCTGATTTAGGGTTGCAGGATAAAACTTCTTCTTTCCAGCAAGAAACATTTCTCATCAGAATTTATGCTGTAAAGTGGAACTGACGACTTGTCAGCTCTTTTATAGCGTGATCCAAAGTTCATTAAAGTCAATGGAAAGACTCTCCATGACTTCAGTGGGCTCTGGGTCAGATCCTTAATGATTTCCCATGTAATTTGTCAGAAGGCTGGTTCTTCATAGGTAACTTTTTCTTTGGAAATTCACTTGATTTGCTGTGATTTAGCTTTAACAGATAGCATTCTTGACATGTCACTTAACCATGCTAACCACTTTTATATGCAGAAGATTACAAAAAATTGGAGACTCTTCAGTTATATGCATAAGCAATTAACTGAAACTTTTCTGAAGGATTTGAACAGGTTAGCATGATACACTAAACCAGCTACAATAGAAACATGTGGTTTTCATTTATAGTTCTATGCAATTAAGTAATGGTTTCTTGGGTTACATAACACAGTACTTAATACTTTATTCCATGTTAGTTTCACTGGATCTGTTTTCTGCACATGCCTGACTCAATTCAGGCTTGGTGTGTATGTTTTTAAGTTATTTTTCAGGCTCTCTGAGTTATCTCCACAGTCTGAGCTTCCCACAGCAGCACAGCTGCATTTGTCTTGCGTGTGAAAATGAGACAGGCCTCTTTTAGTCAAACTGAAAAGCAGACCAGTTTTCATCACTCAGCCACATCTCTGTTGTTTCACTGCACCTTTAAACATAGTTGTTTTATGTCAAAGCCGCCCCCCCCCCCCCCAAGGTTGGGAAATAGTCTATTTGCACACTCTGGCTATACAGATAGTTAAGCTTCTTAGTCATTTTGGGCATTCATGTCCATTATTTGCCTTTCTTACCATTCAGACAGATATTTGCTAACAACATTTTGAAGAGTACATTTATTTTTCTATAGCAGGAATTAAAAAAAAATCTTCTCCTAAAATAAATCAACGTACCGTTATTTTCAGGGCTCGACAAATAATTCAATCCACTTGCCTGTGGCGAGTAGATTGCAACATGGAAGAGCCGGGTTCGGGCGATCTGCACATGTGCAGATTGCTGGACAGCACGGCTGGCGAGCGGGGCTCGCCACGGTTCAGCGAGCCCTGATTATTTTCACACATATTTTAAAGAATTATTAAAGATTATTCTCACAGATGCAAATCTAGAGTAACTCTGTTCTCTTCACTGTCAAGAATTCAGACAATCTATGGGTGGAAACATTATTATGGTATAATTTGGTTTTGGGTGCTGCTAGCAAGTATATGCACAGAAAATTGTTTAGTTGTATTGCTGGGTGTGCTTATGGCTTATGTTTCAACACTGCTTTTTTCCTCTTTTATTCCCCAGCTGTTTTTTCCTGGTCTATACTGAAGTTCCTTTCCTCCAGAGATGAACAGCTAGCTTGCCCTTAATTTGACAGACTGATTCATTATCATTTCTATTATACTTTTTACATTGTTTCCCAAGGAAACTAGATATAGGACTCTGTGTGGGATAGCTTCACAGTGCTGTGGGCTACTATGTAAAGCTTACACTTGGCCTTTGAAATGTTCCTATCCCTAATGCTCCTCCTAATATTCCTCTATCCCTTACAGGGGAGATCATTAACTGACCATCTCCAGCCACTTTAATGTGTCAGTGATATGAAGTGGCCTTTTAATTCAGTTTAGGGCCTCTGCTGGAGATGTAATATAACTGACAGCAAAATTTGGTCCATTATAAATATCAAATTTTGCTGTCAGTTATATTATATCCATTAGGTGTAACTGATGTCTACACTACGAGAAGTTATTTCAACTTACTGTCAAAATAATGTTGAGCTGGAGGATTTCTTACTTGGATTCCTATAGCCCTCATTTTGAAAGGAGTAAGGGAAGTTAGAGGATGACTGCTCTTTCTTCGACTTCCTGCTGTGTAGACAGTATCAAAAGCTGAAATAAGCTATTTCAACTAAAGCCATGCAATTGACATAGCTAAGGTTGCGTATCTTATTTCAGCTTTAGCCCTGCTATGTAGACATGCTCTTAGACTTAGTAGACTGCTCTTAGACTGCACCATTATTTCGGAATAACTAGTGTTATTCCAAAATAATAATGCAAGCATCTACACAGCAATTCCATTATTTCAAAATAATATCGAAATAACGGGTGGCTTATTCCAACTTCTGTAAACCTCATTCCACGCGGAATAACTTCTTTTCCGAAATAGCTATTTTGAAATAGCTGCAGTGTGGATACTCTACTGCTGCTATTTCGAAATAGCTCCCTACCAAGGCCATTTTAGGTAATTTCTACCCTGTGCTTCCTGGGGCTCTAAATTGAGATAACACATTCACATTAGGGGAGCCTGCCTTGGACTAATTTTGAGACTTCCCTGTACAGTGGAGGCTCTGTTTCAAAATAAGCTATTTTGGAATATATCTTCCAGAATAGCTTATTCCAAAATAACATGCAGTGTAGACGTGCCCTTAATGCAAGCATCTACGTAGCAGTTCTCTATTTCAAAATAACACTAGTTCTGAAATAACAGTGCAGTGTAGACTCACCCTAATATAGCTGTAATTGAGGACATTTCTGGGCTTTGAGATCAAGTTATGATCTGATGTCAAAAAGATACATTTCTTCAGACTTTTATATAAAAATCATAACAGTATTCGTGTCAAAATCTGGAACAAGAAGTTTGTCACCACCTTTATGGAATGTATAAAATAGTTTTGAAAATCACAGCTTATGATTTCAACTCACCGCTCATCTCATTCCATCCTTATTTCTTGCCTACTTCCACATCTATCGTTGCAATTGAAAACATCACATTTTTGGCACCAGAGCCACTGTACATACCAAACAGTTTTCTTTTGGAATATTAGCAATTTTCAAAAAGTAAAGGAGCCCTGCAGAGAGTCCAGAATGAGAAACTAACCTTTGCAAACTCTTCTGTGTTAGGACTTTGTTGCAAAAGTGAACTTTTCATTGCTTTCAAAGGGATTCAGTTTGGCTTGGCCTTCCTTCCCACCATAGTTCCACTCCTGTTACTATCTCATAGAAGGCCATCATGTGGCCTGGTCACCTCCCATCTCCTCAAGTCTTAGGAGCTGTTAGATGGGGACTACAGTCATCAGTCTGCAAGCCAGCCAGCCAGCCAGTTGGCTTGTTCCTACATCATGAGTCTTTGGATCCAAACTGTCAACTCCTGAATGCTTCATTTGCACATCAACAGGTGCCCAAAAGAAGAGAGCAGGTAAAATGTGTGTATTTGGACACTTCTGGAGATAAGAAGGTGCTACTGTGGGATACTCAGCTGAATTTAATCAGTTTCCATTTGACACCTCAAAAACAAGATTTTAGATTGAAACCTGGTGCTATTGAAATCACTGGTTTTGTCATTTACTTTAACGTGACCAGGATTTTGCCCTTTTTAAAATGTTTTGCTTTGAATTTTTCGGTTCACACAGCTGAAAGTGAAATCCAGAGGTGCTGAAATGCTGGGAACCCACATACTACCAAGATTCTGTGGGTCTTACTTTTGGATGAACTGAAACAGGAGGACTCATTCAACTCTCGATACTGACAGCAAAAGATATAACCTATCCACTGCTCCCATCTGTCTCAGTCTCCAGTTCCTTAAAAACAGTTTACAAATTATGCATCCGTCATCTTTATGAAGCTTAGGTGGATTTAGCTGAATACAGTTTCAGTTATGAATATAGAGCTAAAGTTTGATCTAGTTTCTCCTGGAAGATCTGGACACCTATTTTAATATATATTGCAATTGCTAAATACCACCTTAACATTTAAAAAGAGATGGGTTCTTAAACATAGACTACATCTACATTGGCATGATTTTGCGCAAAAGCAGCTGCTTTTGTGTAAAAACTTGCTGCCTGTTAACATTGGCCGCGAGTTCTTGCGCAAGAACACTGACATTCTAATTTGTGAAATCAGTGCTTCTTGCACAAGAACTATGATGCTCCCGCTCAGGAATAAGCCCTCTTACGCAACTGTTGTTGCGCAAGAGGCCATTGTAAACAGGTAATATGAATTTCTTGCGCAAGAAAGCCCGATGGCTAAAATGGCCATCGGAGCTTTCTTGCGCAAGAGAGCGTCTACACTGGCATGGATGCTCTTGCGCAAAAGCAAATCTCTTGCGCAAAGGCACATGCCAGTGTAGACGCTCTCTTGCGCAAATACTTTAACGCAAGAACTCTTGTGTTAAAGAGTATTTGCACAAAATCACGTCAATGTAGAAACAGCCATAGTGTATTGGACAAATTTCCCTGGTAATTTCAGTTGCATACATTATCGTTCACTTTAAATCTGATTGTGAATGGTCAACTGCCTTCAATTCCCACTTTAGCTTTTATTTTGTATAAAGGAAATCAAGCCCTTTATCTTTAAAAATAAAACCTTGCACAACGGCAGAACCCAGATATCCTGAGTCAGGTACTTTAACTGCAAGATTACACTGTCTCCCAACAATAAAATTCCCCCAAACAATTATGGTCAACTATTTTGAAAGGTAGAGGTGCAATAAATATACTTGAATGGGTGCACTAAAGCAGTGTTTCTCAACCAGTAGTACAAGTACCCTTAGGGGTACTTGAGATAAGTCTGAGAGGGACTTCAACACAACTGAAATTTGGAGAAAACTGAATTTTTGTTAAGTTTTACAGTGTTTTATTATTGTTGTACTTTTTACACCCACAAATTTCATCGCCCGCCCAGCTATGATTAAGTTGTTTAAACAAATATGTTGAAATGGTAGAAAAAATGTTGTGTGTCTGAAAACTGTAGGTACGGGGAGTACTTATTTTTTTAAAGGGGGTACTTATAATTTTTTTAAAAAAGGGGTACTTTATAAAAAAAAGATAGAGAAACACTGCACTAATGGATGCTTTAAGTGGGTGTTTAAAAGGTTTTATTGAAAATAACCTATTTGAAAAGCATGATTACTTTGGAAAATGTCACTTTCTTGTAGAGATAAAAATGGTAATGGGATGAGGCTGTCAGTATTTTGTGGATTCTTCTCTGAGTACCTTAGGGTGTGTCTAGACTACATGCCTCCTTCGACGGAGGCATGTAGATTAGCCAGATCGGAAGAGGGAAATGAAGCCGCGATTAAAATAATCGCGGCTTCATTTAAATTTAAATGGCCGCCCCGATCTGCCGATCAGCTGTTTGTCGGCAGATCGGGGGAGTCTGGACGCGATGCCCCGACAAAGAAGCCTTTCTTCATCGACACAGGTAAGCCTGGTTTCACGAGGCTTACCTGTGTCGATGAAGAAAGGCTTCTTTGTCGGGGCATCGCGTCCAGACTCCCCCGATCTGCCGACAAACAGCTGATCGGCAGATCGGGGCGGCCATTTAAATTTAAATGAAGCCGCGATTATTTTAATCGCGGCTTCATTTCCCTCTTCCGATCTGGCTAATCTACATGCCTCCGTCGAAGGAGGCATGTAGTCTAGACACACCCTCAGACAGGCAAGCACTTGTGAGTTGCCTATGTTTTGGAAAGAGCTACAGTATTCCAAGGGACTGTTAAAATGACAAAGTGTACAATTGAGTGTAAATATTGAAACACTGATTAGTATTATTTTCATGGATCACCTCACCCACACAGACATTAACACTACTGTGTTAAGTGCTTATGAAAGATAGTAGATGGATAGCCCTTGAAGTGACAGTATGGCCACACAGAATAGTGTTCAAAGTGTTGTCACCTTCAAATCATCAGCAGAGGAAAATGGTATTAAACAGCAGAGAATCTGGACAAGGTTCTAAAAAGAAAAATCTTCTTACTTTTGAAAATGCTTTTAACTGGCAGGAACTGCTTAGCTGAGAAGACTAATTACTTTTAACTTCTATGTTCAGCTTGAAACCAGCCTGGGCCAAGAGTGACTTAGTCAATTAACCTTTAAACAAATGTGTGGTGGTGATCTCAGCCAAGTTCCTAGTGAGCCATTGGATGTGTGCCAACTGACAGCTTTTTGGCAATATCAGCAGAGAGACCAAGGATTACAGTGGGCAGAAAAATCTGAACTGCTGAACTCTATCTGTACAGATGACTCCCCCAACTTAAGGTGAATTGGTGCGACAATATGAGGAAATATCATATGCTATAAATGCCTGCAACAGTGAACTCTTGTTTCGAGGGCCATCCATCTACTACCTTTCATAAGCACTAAACAAATTCAAAATGTTCTCAATCAATATAATTTTAATGTGCTTATGTGAAGATGAGTGGAAGTGTATTGATCCAAAGCCGCCAAAAAGTGTATATCTTCAGTGATTAATTATAAATTCCCATATTATCTATTGGAAGGTATAAAAGAGAATTTGTCTGTACAGCATTGAAGGAATTATGGAAGATTATCTAAATTTCAAAAGAATCATCTGGTACTGGCCACCATTCAAAACAGGATAATGGACCAACTGGATCCTCATTCAATATGAAATTCCTATGTTCCACTTTGGGCACAAGTTCAGGATAAAGCTGAGGAGGTTAAATAAAAAGTTAACATGGGTCTTTGTGTGTGTGTGTTGCTAACTTTTCCCAGACCATACTGGGGACATTGACAAAAGTACAGTACTTTAGCTGTTTTTTCAATACAGAGGAAAGCGCTCCAGAGTTGGGTGCATTGTATGAAATCCTTACCCAGAGCTTAACTTTTCTCCTGTTTTTTAAGGGAAAATTACTTCCCTAAGCCAAGCATATATCATGATAAAACTACACTGAGACCATGTTAAGAATTGTCAAATCTTCATAAAATATAGGGAAACTAAAATAAAGTTAATGGCTGTAATCTGCCAATTGCTGGTCCATGTTCCAAATTTGAACTTGGAGTTTTCTCTTCACCAGCAAAGTGAGCTGCCTAAGGACACATCTCCATTTCCGAGAGGATTGATGCTCTGGCTATTGACCCTCCAGTGTTTGATTTAGTGGGTCTAGTAAAGACCCACTAATTGAATGCTTGAGGGCACCCCCTGTTGGCTTGAGTACTCCTTGCTCAAAGGAGTTAAGGGGTGCATTTCTCCGATCAATCTCCTGTTGTGGGGCTGCACCAAAAAATCGATGCAAAGTATGTCAACTCCAGCTGCAAAATTCATGTAGCCAGAGTTGTGTATCTTGCATCAATTTTCTCTGCTAGTATAGACCTCAGCAGATAACACAATGTAAATAAACAAAAATGTGGCTACAACAGATGTGATGAGAGGTATCTAGCCATATTGCATTCATCACAAAGTGGCCTTGGTTATTTGCTATTGTTTGTATTTCTTTAATTAGGCATAAGAAATGCAGGCTACAAGTGTACAGAAACAATTCTTATTTGAAGTAGTTCTATCAGAAAAAGAACTTACACTACCAAATTCCTGTCTCCTCCTATGTGTAAGTGAATGTTGATTTTTTTGTGTATGTGTAAAAGAGCAATATCCTTGGTGCTTTAGCTCCAGCTCTGAATATTGTTTCTGAATGACTTGTTAAAAGCTCACAAGGAATACTTTAATACAACTTCATCTCTGGCTTTTCCCTTCCCCTGTGATCCAAAAGTTGAATCCTGTAGTTGGTTGAGTAACAGGGGAATCCAATGATATTTCTACTCTCTGATCCACCAGTGAATATTCTGCAAATAATGTTTAATTATTATTTTTCTAATTTTAGCAATTGCAGAAATTAAAGTTTTAAAAATAAGCAGTAGTTAGTGGCAACAGATCTAAAAAAGCACCTGATATTGGCACCACAGTTGTTTGTTTGGTTTGGGGTTTTATGATTATGATTATTATTTTATTATTTCAGAAATAAAATTCAACTTTATCAATTTAGTCCTGTCATTAGGGCAGAAATACGCAATAGCTGACAAGGTTCAAATACAGTTTTAAATGGCAGTGTTAGAAAACTCTGAAAAAATTAAGTTAGCATCACTAACATTATACTATAATAATGATTAGAAGTGAGAAAAAAGGGGATGTGGTTTTGAAAAAACATTTGCAAAAATGGCATATAGTTTTTAATGAAAGTCTGAAACTTCATTAACATTTTCAAGCCACTCCAATAATTACTTAGAAGATCTATTAATCATTATTAATTATTAGCCATCCCAAAGGTCTCATTTAAAAAGTGCTTTCCTTCACAAGAAAAATACACAAAACATTAACTCTCCCTTACATTCAAAAACCTCCATCCAACGAAAAAAACAAACAACTAACTCCTAAAACAAATCTCGAAAAAAGACCCAAAGCAAACAACAAAAATAACAATAACTCGATAAAGTTAAAAAAACAAAAATCTTTTCCCATGCAGAATTTTTGTTTGTTTGTTTGTTTTTTTCCTGAGAATGGAAAAGTGCCAGAGATTCCATGAAGTCCACTGGGGGCTTCATAGTTGCTAGTTATTTTATGTGGAATGTAGAATTCTCGTACATTATATTGACTTACAGGTATGGGCATGTTGCAAGACTGCACAAAATAGGTTATGTTTACTCATGTGTATCGTTGTTGCCTGTAGTGGATGACTAGTGGACCTGCTCATTAAGATTATCACATGGAATCCTGGGTCCTGATTCTTTCCCCACTGGACACAAGTAACTACCATTGCATTCAATTTCTTGGTTTGAGACTTATTTTTAAATTGAGAGGTGTTTCTTATCTCCTCAGATAGAAGAATATATATTTGGAATCAATTTTTTGGGGATCTGTTTCCCAGTGAGACACATGTGGTTGATGTTGGTATTCACATGACTGCAGGTAAAACTCTGCTTTCAGATCTGTACTGCTTTTTGTAATGATTGTTATGGAATGATTTAATGTTCAGCATTAAGCAGAGATACTGGATGATAATTTGTATAAGGAGGGGCTGAGGGATTTGGACTTATTTAGTCTGCAGAAGAGAAGACTGAGGGGGGATTTGATAGCAGCCTTCAACTTCCTGAAGGGAGGTTCCAGAGAGGATGGAGAGAGTCTGTTCTCAGTAGTGACAGATGGCAGAACAAGGAGCAATGGGCTCAAGTTTCAGTGGGGGAGGTCTAGGTTGGATATTAGGAAAAACTACAGTAGACTTCCGATAATCCAGCACCTTTTGGACCTAGGTGGTGCCGGAATATCAGATTTGCCGGAGAATCAGGAGGTCCGGTACAGCTGCATGGTTTAACAGCTGGCCAGGACACAATCTCTCTCCCTCTCGCCTCCCCTTTCCTCTTCGCAGCTCCTCCGTGTTGTAACCTGATCCTCCTCCCCCTCCCTTTCCCTTTCTCCTTCCCTGAAGCAAAATGCTCTTCTCCATACTGTAACACGATCCCACTCCCTCTCCTCCAACCTTATGCTCCCTCTGGTTACAGCCAACACGTGTGCTATGGGGCAGGCTTTTTAATCAGCTGGTCAGGAGCGGTTGGCATTTTGATGCTGGAGTATCGTGAATGCCGAACAGTTGGATGCTGGACTATCGGAGTTTTACTGTATTTCCCTAGGAGGGTAGTGAAGCACTGGAATGGGTTACCTAGGGAGGTGGTGGAATCTCCATCCTAGAGGTTTTTAAGTCTCGGCTTGACAAAGCCCTGGCTAGGTTGATTTAGTTGGGATTGGTCCTGCTTTGGGCAGAGGGCTGGACTTGATGATCTCCTGAGGTCTCTTCCAGCCCTATGATTCTATGAATCCCAATATGGGGTGGAGGTCTACACATAGATTGTTCTAACAAGGGAAATGCTGCCTTCCAAAAGGAGGTCAATCAATCTAAATTTTTCAATTGTGCATATTATTTTTATTAAAGCTACAGAGTACATCAACACATCCATTTATAAAACATTTGCACATGTAGAAAGAAGTATGTATACCTTCTGGGAGACCTACCATGAGGAAGACATCATTTTCATTTTATGACAGAATAAAGCCCACAAACTCCATCAAATTACAACTCTGGTTCTGGGAGGGAGGGCAAAGCAGAGACTGTTTAGCCAATATTCCTCCTACCGTGAAGCAAGTGGGTAATGAGAGGAGGTATAGAAGCAATTGTGGCTCCCCTCTCTTTAGTGGCCAGCCAGAGTAGTCATTCAGATATCTGGACAGGGATGTGTAAGCTGCTCTCTGAAAAGGGGTGAAGTAATTTACTCCCCTCTCAGGGTACGACTACACTGCACGGCTACCTCTGGTATCCCAAAATAGCTATCCCGCATCTACACAAGCTGCCCAGTATTTCAAAGTATTTTTCAAAATAACAGGCATGCTATTTCGGCATCCTGGTAAACCTCATTGCACGAGAGATAAGGGATGGCTCAAAATAGCACGTTCTTTAGAAATCTGGTGCTGTGTAGACACGCCAAATTTCAAAATAAGCTATTTTGAAATAGATTCAAAATACGATACTCAATTTGCACTATTTGTGTACCACGAATTGTGTATCTTATTTTGAATTTAGGGTGCTGTGTAGACACACTCAGATTAAGGAGTAAGCAGGAAAGGAAATAGAATAGTTTCTGGCTTATAATTCATTCTCGTTTCTGTTCCTGGCATAGTGCAGCAATGTACTATCCTATTACTCAGGGCAGACTGTAAAATTACAGTCTAACCCAGATAAATTATATAGTTTCCATACTTGATCAGTCAATGAATAAGGAGAAATTATTGCTTCGAAGTGAAAGATCAGACAATGGATGCCTCATTGCTAATGTTAGCACACTTCTTTAATAAATCCTCACAGAATAATAGAAACTCATGGTATGATCCCATTGCAACTTTGCTTCTGATTTAAAATAAATGGTACTTCTTTCTAATCCAATAGAGAAAGGTGGAGGGGAGAATGATTTTTCAATGAAAAGTATCAACCTACATATTCACTAAATTAATTTTACTGCTTTTGTTAATTCAACATTGCGAACCTTCATGCCAAGTGAACAGTTAAACATTTTTTATTCTTTGTACAGCTTCCAAAATCCTGTTTCTATATGAAATGGTACCCTACATTCCCAATAAGTATGGACCATCAAAAACTAGGACAGTTTTTATGTTAGTTGTTTATAAAAATTGTCAAGGGGAAAAAAACAAATTTGATCTCCAACTAATGAAAAACACAGCTTTCCTAAATCTTTTGTAAAGTGGATTTTTCACAGTTGGTTTGCAACTAACGCTGGCTTTCATCTAGTGTCTAAAAGATGAAAGTGAAAGGTAGCTACATTTTTTGTTTTTTAGAATGAGGAAACAGAATAATAGCTGTATTACTCCCTGATTCAAGTCACTGACTGCCAGTGATGATATGTTTCTAAATTATGCAGCAAGAAACCAGGAGCAAATGGGGGAAGAGGGAGAAATTAAAACACCAGATAGGGAATATATTGCAATTTAGAAGTATCCCAATTTTTTTTAGTATAAGACTTGTTAAATGCAATTGTTTGCAATGTCCAAGAAGGAAACCCTCTTGCAATACCATACTGTTCTCAATTTAAAGGAAAAATTACTTTATTGTGAGTGTACAAACCACAATAGCACCTATGTAGTTCCATTAGTGTTACTGCATAGCTGTGAATTCCCTGGGCATGAAAGGAAAGCATTAAGTACTTCTTTTAAAACAGATGGGATTATTTCCTAGAATCTTTGGTATTTTATACATAAGGCAAGAAGGTTTGATCCCTGCCAAATGGATATGAAGGCAAATTAGACATCCTAGATGTAATACAATAGGTGTTCACCTAGTCAGAGCTCTTGTCTGGATGAGCATTCTTAACCCTCATGCTGAATATCAGCCATTAAAAATGGTATTGTCATTTTTGTTTCATAACTATCAGCTTCTCAACATGAAAATGAAGGTGACATCAGGCTTTCCCAGCATCTGCTTTTCCTCTAGCTATTTTTTGACCTTTTCTTTCTTTTTAAAGGCTTCCATTTTTTTTCCTTCTAAAATTCTTTCTCTAAGACACTTTTCTTCTCTGATATCACATTTTGCCATGCTTAATTAGTCCTCTTCAGGTGAGCAGTGGGAGTGGAGAAGCTACTGCATTTTTTAAATACATGATTCATTTGGTTTAACAACACTTTTCAAAAAGGTGATTAATACAGACATTCAAGACATAACATTTTAAAAGGTATGTCAGATAATGAATACACTTATCTCTGTCTATATTTATCTTCTTTTACAAAGCATTATTGCTATTGTTTCTAAGGGACCAAACCTACAAAGGGATCTGTATGGGTGAAATGGTCCATTCATGAAGATTGCTTTGCTGTATTGGAGTCCCTGTGATATGCAAAAATTGAAAATTTCAATACATTTTGCCTAGGATAATCAATTCTCAATCCTACTTACAATCAATCCAGGATTACTTCTAGGAATGTGGTGATTTTTATTTCAGGCTTATCTTGGGTTACTGGTTTGAAGCTGCCAAGAAGTTTTCGTCCACTCTAATCCATGCCAACACATTTATCTTCTGGTGGTGCCTCAAAAATATACAATATTATAATTACAGCTTTAAAACTTATCTGTATCCACATTATGCCCAAGCTGCTTTAAGAACAATTAGGCCAAGACCTTTCAAGGTTTGTGGGTAAAATACAGATCTCTCAAGGTAAAAATTCTCCCATTGCCAAAAAATATGAACAACACAACAACTGTAAAAGAGATGCCAAAATGTGAAAGGAAATAATACCTTTTAAACATTTAGAACCCATGAGCCAAATTTCAGCTGTTGTGTATTAGCATGTCTGCACTCCCACAAATGTATGCCAGCAGAAAAGCTTCTTTGTACAGAAAAAATCTCATTGACTTTAATCCCTTTCTCCTATGACTTCCATGGAGCTACACACAGAAGTAAGGCTGCAGGACATAGCCCCTATCCTTACACTAAACTATATATTAGCTAAAAAGTCTCTGAGGGGTAGCTGTGTTTAATCTGTAACTTTAAAAATGAGTAGCCCCTTGGCACCTTAGAGAGTGACAAATAGATTTAGTATCATGAGCTTTCTTGGGCAAAACTCACTTCTTCAGCTGCATCTCATCTGGATGTATCTCATCAGGAAAGCTCATGATTGTGTGTGTGTGTGTGTGTGTGTGTAAAAATATATAAAAAATATTATATTCTAAGGCGCCATGGGGCTACTCATTATTTTTATATATTTGCTAGTTAGTGTATAATAGTTCAAAACTACTGCTGATCCCAAAAATATCCCGATAAAACTTTTTTGTTAATTTTCAATGAAAATTTCGCAATGATTCATTTAGATAAAATTGAAATATTTCATTTCAACTTTGTTTCAACTTTTGTTATGTTCTGTTATAACTTATAAGATAAAAGTTGAAATCTTTTGCCTTTTTATATTATCTAATTTTAAAATATAAGTCAAGTCAGATAAATTTGAAATGAAAGTCATGTTATTAAAAAAAGGTTTTACCTTATTGAAATGAAACATTTCAACATTTACAAATGAAATTTTGGAATTTTCATTTCATTTTTATTTTGGAACAATTTTTTAAAACATATTCAGAATATCCTGTTGAATGGGAATTGGAGTTTCAAACAGCTCTACTCAAAACTATATTGTCACTATGTTTTGGGGTTTTTTAAAGAAAGGCACTAATAAGCTTTTAAATAAGATAAAAAAGTGTGTCTCTGATAAATACCTGTTTTATTGCCTTCCTTAATAACATAGGAATTAATCACTAATCACTAAAAATCTATTTCATAAACATTAAACATACTCTCTAAACTTACACACTTAAATTTATGGAGGCTAGCATTCATAACCTATGGCTACATCTAGACTGTAGGCTTCTTTTGGAGGAAGCTTTTCCAGAAGAGATCTTCTGAAAAAACTTCTTCTGAAAGAGAATATCCACACTGCCAAAGCACATCGAAAAAGTGATCTGCTTTTTCAAAAGACAGTGTCCACACTGAATGAACGCTATCTCACATTTAAGCTGTGATTACTATGGACGGAATGGCCAACAGAACACCTGTGTTTTTTTCTGGAGTCTTCTTCTTTCGAAAGAACTCCCTCTTCCCTATCCAAACACGCCTTTTTCTGAAAGAGCTCTTTCAGAAAAAAGGCTTCTTCCTTGTGGATAGAGGTTTACCAATGTTGGGAAAAAACCTCTGTTCTTTCGATTCTTTTTTCAAAAGAACGCAATTGGGGTGTGGATGTAAGTGAAGGTTTTTTGGGAAAATGGCCATTTTTCTGAAAGAACTCTGCAGTGTAGACATAGCCCCAGATTCTCTGCCTATAACTTTTTCGCAGCAAAGTGAGATAAGGACAAAACTCCATTTCCAAATCTCTCAAAGCGAAGTTAGTTAGTTAGTTATAATGGTATTATTTTATAAAATCATGTTGTAGTGATTTTATAACAAAAGTGCACAATGTTATACCCATTGCAAATGACCAACAAAAATGTATTGTATCAAAGAGAAATGTAACTGAAGCGCATAATCCAAGAATGAAGCACAAAACTCAGGGACTGTATTTACAACTAAATTATAAAGTGTCATTCTACATTGCTATTTTACATAAATATTAATAGAGAACTGAGTCTAAAATCAGCATTTTATGTTTGGATTAGCTACTACAACAACAAGTATACATGCTTTTTTGCTTCGGGATCATAGAATTCTCTTTTTTCCAAATTCTCAGACGGGATATCTAGTAAACATGGGCCCAGATTTCAAGTGTATATGAATTTGCTGAGATTATTAACACTGAAATCTGGATCTAAATTTTGTAGTTGGCTCCCAACTTAATCACGGATTGAGCCTAAATGCTGGATTCAACCTTCCCAGAATTTTGGGGCGTCTGCAATCCCAGATCAAAATTTTGCAGGTGGGACCCATCAATAGTGGGAACAGCAGTAGAACAGAAAAAATCTGCCATTCCAAGCAAATGGCATAAAAAGGCTTCTCTGATTATCGTAACTGACATATTAATGGGGACCCAGTTTTCAGACGTAGCCACCTAAATAACTATCCAAACTCTACATTTGGTTGTCTGAATCAGAACTTGGTCACATAAAGTGGCCTTTATGTCCAACTAAGTGCCAAACTGGGCATCCAAATAAAAAAAGTATGCATCTCATTTTCTTGCGTACACTTGAAAACTGGTTTATACTGGTAACCTTAGAAAACATTTTGTAGGTGACGTATCATCCAAAGCTCATGAATAGCACCAAATTAGATAAATTGGTACGTTTAATTTCAAACCATATTAAACAATACATTGATTAACTCCTTCTTTTTAACATTAGTTATAAAGTACTGGAGAAACATGTAATTTTATCAGAAAGCTTGCTAATTTGGGATAGATCACTCCCTACCATTGGAAAAGGGGGAGAGGGGAGTATAGAAAAGAATCACAAGGAAGAAAAATGTGTTCATTCAGTCATTGGGGGAAAAGTATATTCCCACTTCAGAGGAAGCACAACCCCCAGAACCCATGAATCTCAGAGGATCCATCACCAGCCAGAGTTGTCTGTACCTGGTCTCGAGTGCCCTGCCCTGCATTAGGAGCTAAGCAGCCAGGGACTTGATGTCCCACAAAACATTCTGATGTCTCACAGACAAGTTAATATGGGGCCAAGCGATGATCTAGATACTCTTTTGTAGAAACGTGACACATTCTACTCCTCATTCCTACTATGCCTTCTTGTATAAAAGTTGCTATTTGTGTTGTTGCCTGCCTTATACAAATAACTTACATGCTTACATCACACTCTTTGCTAAATGTGCAGTCAGACTTTGCTAACTTGATCATTAGAAACTGTAGTTGACGGGCCATTGGTTGATAAAAAATATAACTGAGTAGATAGCATTTTATCATGTTATCATCCTTGGTGGATAATCTTACTATTTATGACATTGGTTGTAACTTAGTCTTTTAAAAATGAAACTGGATCTCACTCAAGTGTTCAAATATCACTGCTTTCAGACTGCATATATCAAAGGTACTGAGAGATACAAACGTGTATTCACACACCCAATAAAGCTCTGTTTTAAAAAAAAGAGTAGTAATTCTTTCTTTTTTATGGGACAGCTCGATGACAGTTCAGTTGCTCATATAATACTTGAATGAATATGTCCTAGGTAATGGTCAGAGATGAACAAACTATACTAGCCTATCAATTGCATACCTACTAACCCTATCTCTGCCTTTGTGAGGTCCCAGTAAACCTTACTGAAACTTTCACTATAAAGTCAGTGAAGTGTGTAACAAGCTACAATGGCTGCTGGAAAGGAAAGGTCAACTACTCAGCTTCATATGAAAGAATTTGCACTATTGAAAACTGCAAAGATTATCAATCTCACTGAGAAATCATTCCTCAATATATTGATTATACCTCATACAACTAATAGCAGTATTTAAAAAACTGCCAGTAGATATGTTATAATGACAACATATACCACATGTCAAGGCATACAGTCATTATTTTTAAACTAGTAGTTGATAAATAACTTTCCTATATTTATAGATATATCTACTAAACTAACAAAGATTTCAGTAAAAACTCTTTCATGGTAAACTTACCAATTGTTGAAGTTGGAATGAGCTAAGCTCTCTACCTGCTTTCCTGTTGGCAATCTCTCCTGCTCCCTGTATTGAGATTGCAGTAAACTTAGAAAATGAGCAAGGACAATGTTTCAAATGACTTAAGAAAGAGAACAGGAACAATCACTTCGTTCTCTTTTTTCAGATGAGTACAGTACCTTCAGAAAGAAGGAAGGAAGGGAGGGGAGAGGAAGTCAACAACTCTTTGCTTTCCTGCAAAAAAATAAGGAAACAGTAGATAGCCATCTCATTTTCGCTCAAACAAAATGTTTGGAAAAATAAATACAACTGAACCAAAAGGAATTCCTCAAGTATTATATCTGCATTATTGGCTTCATAAGGACTAATTTATAGCTGTCTCTGTGCAACTACAACAAAACAAATGAAGTTCTAAAAGTAGTATCTAGGATTAAAATGCCCATATCTCATGCAGAGAACTCCATTAGCCAAAAGGGTACAGATAACATAATCCTACATGCCAAACAAGGAGAAATCTTATGTCACAGTAAAAACAACACACACACAGAGAGAGAGAGAGAGAGAGAGAGAGAAAGGAATGAAACATCTCTTGGTGCGTTAAAAATAAATTAACAAATTTAACTTTTACAGAATGTTATAAAACTGAAACACTTTTTGAGTCTCATAGATAAAGTGTAGGGGTCATATTTATCTGAAGTCAGAATTACACCAGAGATTAATTCAGCCTTTCTAAGAATGGAAAACCATAGCATACATGCAAAATGCCGCTGTGTATATCAAAATTAGATTTATCATGCTGTAGATATATTTTAATGCTGCTTAAGTGGGAAAAGAGGCAGAACTGAATTTAAACAACAAGGAGTCTGGTGGCACTTTAAAGACTAACAAATTTATTAGGATATTAAAACATAAGTTTTCATGAGCTACAACTCACTTCCTCAGATGCTGAAGAGATAAAGAAAGGCACAGTGAGTGAATGACCATACTTATGAATAGGCCTGCTGAAAGCAGGGGCAAAGAGGGCAGCAGCCCTAGGGCCCAGCAATTTTCCTAGGGTCTTGGGCTCCATACCTCCACCGCAGCACTTACAGGAACATTGGCCAGAGCCCCAGGCCCTTATAATTGCCACTGGAGCATAGTGCCGCGCACTCTGGGCAGTTCTGAGGTCTGGGTGTGGTGAGGAGGCTAGCACAGCATGCTTCGGGTGGTGCCGAGGGCTTCCCCCAGTCCTTCCCCTTCCTCCCGAGATCCTACCTCTTCTGGGAGCATGGCGCTATTCCCCCACCCCCCACCTCTCGCCTCCTTGCCCAGAGCCCAGCAAGTCTGTTGCCCACCCCTGCTTATGAATCAATTTGTTATATTCCACTCTTCATTTTCATGGCTGCTTATTTTTCATCCAGTCACAGTAACAACCCATAGAAAATTATTTTTCTTTCACCAATTTGTGAATTTATTGACATTTTTACTCTAAGACAAACATTGGTGCCATTAAGGGTTTCAGGTTTTTCCCTGGACTGTCTTCAACAAGCATTGAGTAAAAAGTCATCTTTGTGCCCTGATAGTTTTTCCGTGTGGTAGCAAAGGGTGGAAGGCTTTTTGATGAACACTAAAGGTATAAAGTTAAATGAACCTTGTTGAAATTAACGGCATTATAGAAGTATAAATCCATTGTTAATGAGAGTAGAATTTGGTCAATTGTCCTATATTATTAATAAATTGTTATTTACTGTACAATAATGAGACATGAAAAGCTGACAGACTGAAAAAGTACCTTTATGCATAGAATAGTACTGGTACTATTCCCAGGAGAAGTCTTACCACTGACTTAATTGTAAAAACCTTCAATTCATATTTAAGCCACTTAAAACTTTAATTATGAAAGTCAGGCTTTGACATAACTAGGCGGGTGAAAGAATGATGTGACTAGTATTTCCTGTTGTATGTGGAAAAGATAAAACATTAACGAGGGGGCAAATAAAAAAACAAAGATGAAAAGGGTAGACCTGTGGCACCTTAGAAACTAACAAATATATTATATCCTGAGCTTTCATGAGTAAAACCCACTTCATTACATGAGTTGGATTGGAAATTACAGAATACAGAGTATATATAACAGCAAAAGCAGTTACCTGTCTATTGTAGGACCAGTGTTAATAATGCTAGATGTGTCCCATTCATAGTTTTTGATGTGCAAATGTGTATATCAAAGGCATGGAAAATTACCTTTGTAGAGTGTTAACCAATTAATATCTTTATTCAAGCCCAAGTTGATGGTGTCGAACTTGTAAATGAATTCCAAGTTCAGCAGTCTCCCTCTGTAATTGGGTGATAAAATTCCTTTGTAGAAGAATAGTTACTTTTAAATCCATTATAGAATATTCAGGGAGGTTAAAATGTCCCCCTATAGGTTTGTGTTACCATTCCCGACAGATTTGTGTCCATTAATCCTTTGTCACAGAGACTTAGCAGAGGGGCATTGGCAGAGGGGCATTGCTGGCACTTGATGTCATACATCATATTAGAGGATGTGCAGTTGTATGAGCCGCAGATGTTGTGACATATGTGGTTAGGTTCTGTGATGGCGTTGCCTGTATTGATGTGTGGACAGAGTTGGCAACTAGGTTTGTGGCAGCGGTAGGTTCCTGGGTGAGTGTATCTGAAGGTAAAGACTGGCCTGTCTCCCAAGGTCTGTGAGAGTGAGGGGTTGTTTTCCAGGACAGGTTGTATATTGTCAATGATGCACTGGAGAGGTTTAAGCTAGGGGCTGTAGGTAATGACCAGTGGTGTTCTGTTATTTTCCTTGTTTTGTCTGGAACTATGTGACTTCTGGGTACTTCTCTGGCTCTGTCAATCTGTTTCCTCACTTCCCCAAGTGGGTATTTAAGTTTAAAGAATGCTTGATAAAGATTGCATAGGAATTTGTCTCTGTCTGTGGGATTGGAGCAGGTCTGGCTGTATCTTATGGCTTGGTTGTAGACAACAGATTGTGTGATGTGTCCTGGATGGAAGCTAGAGGCATGTAAATAAGAATAGTGGTCAGTAGGTTTCTAGTTTAGTGTGGTCTTTGTGTGACCATTATTTATCTGTACTGTATTGTCAAGAAAGTGAATCTCTTGTGTGGACTGGTCCAGGATGAGGTTGATACTGGGGTGGAAATTGTTGAAATCTCTGTGGAATTTTTTAAGAGTCTCCTTCCTGTGGGTCTATATGGTGATGATGCCATCAATGTAGTGTAAGTAGAGAAGGTGTGGCAGGAGAAGGGAGCTGAGGAAACATTGTTCTAGGTCAGCCATAAAAACGTTAGCATTTTGTGGGGCCATATGTGTGCCCATAGCAGTGCACTGACTTAAAGATATAGATTGTCCCCAAAATGGAAATAGTTATGGGTGAGGACACAGTCACACGCTTAGCCACCAGGTATGCTGTGGCATTATCAGGGATACTGTTCCTAACAGCTTGTAGTGCATCTTCATGTGAAATGTTTGTATAAAGAGCTTCTTCATCTATGGTAGCCAGATGGTGTTTTCAGGAAGATTAGTGATGCTCTGTCGTTTCCTCAGGAAGTCAGTGGTGACTTGAAGATAGTTAGAAGTGCTGGTAGCATAGTGCCTGAGGAGAGAGTCAACATAGCAAAGGGTTAACTTTAAATATATGTGCCATTCCAGAAGTATTTAGTCATTCCTCAGAGAAAGAGTATGTAGTCAAATGGCATTTCTGCCAAGTACTGAGTATGAGTAATGTAAGGAGGATATGAAAAGGGATGATGGAGGCATATCATGCACCATTTTAACAGTCAGAGTAAAATCTGTATTTATTTTGAAAAACATTTCCCAATAGTCCTAAGTCCCAAAATATGACAACAACTTCCAGTATTTCAAGCTATTAGTAAATTATTTTATGGAGATCCACCTTGTATGCAGGATTGCTACACCGAAAACAATGATCAAATATAATAATTTGGTTGTTCCCCATTTGGAACATACTGCAGAATTTAGTCAAGAGCTGATATAGTCAGAGGAGAAGCATTATCCTAGAGATCAAGACAGAGATATTTGAGTCATATTGAGTCCATCTTGAATTACAAACTTCATGGTGACTGACATCTCTTACTTTTCAAAAAGAGCATTTATTTTTGTGAAGCTTTTCAAAAGCTAAAGTGCTGTGCTGTACCCCCACAACATTGAAAGAAATTCTTGGCTCTTAAATCAAAAAACTTTCCTCAGGGTGTGCCGGGCCAAGTCTGGGCACAGCTGAGGGCGTCTGCTCAGGGCGAATTGCTCAAATCCGGGGCTCCTTACAGCCCCCAGACTGGTGACCTCTCCAAACAGGCCACAAACCAGTCTCACAGAGCGCTTCAGCTGCCTGCCTGAAGCCTCACGAGCAAAACCCCTCTGACACCCCAGCAATATCCGTGCCCCAGATGGCCCCGGGCCTCATACACAGATGGGGGGTCCTAGCACCCAATCCCACCTACCCCAAACAAGTCCTGTCCGGTTCCAAGAAACCAGCCACAGATCCCTAGTCAATTTACCCTCTGGATCTTACCCACAAATCACGCTGGGCCAATCCTTTAGAATCTATATCTAAAGGTTTATTATCACCAGAAAGAAAAGCATGAGAGTAAGGTTGCTAAAGAATCATACATCACATGCATCGAAACTCCCAGCCCTCGATGCAGGCTCTAGCAGAGATGTTACAGCTGCTGGTTTAAAAGTTCTTGTTGCACATCCTAGCATCAGGATGGGTTCACTGGTCTTCCGGGCTCTTCGATCCCTGCAATGCTGCCTCTGGGATGAAGTGCTGAGCTGAGAACAAGATGGCGTTGACCACATGGCCTATTTATCCCTCCTTCCTGGTCCCTTCTTGGCTGTAGCAGGTCACCTGGTCAGAGGCCAATCTCTGTGTTCCCTGCTGGCAGCTCTCAGGTGACAGCCCCCATTCTTTAGGTGTGTCCTTGGCCCATTGAAAGCCATTGTCCCACAGGGCCTCGCTAATTAGCATGTCCACAGGCCTGGCCCTGCCCAATGCTCAACCACATGCAGGGAAATCTTCAGTATCCATACAATTACATGCTAATAATTGCATACACAGACATTATACAAACACATGAACAGCGTACATAGGATTATCAGACAGTAAGCTTCTATTCAATACCTCACATGGCCCCCTTCTATACCATTTTTGGGGCCAACACCCCCACTTATGGGTGCATCAGTGATCTGGCTGCTCCCCTCAAGATCCAGTAACGTGACACAGGGATAGACAAAACATATGTTTTTGATGCTTTCAGAAGTGAAGTTGAAGAAAAATCAGACCTATGTGCTATCATTGAATATAAGGATGCCAGATTCACCAGGCTAGAGCATGGCTTCTGTACTTTGACTCCAGACATTGATTGGTTTAAAAAAAACCCAAAAAACCAAACACACCTAATTATGGCATCAGTCATTAATATGTAAACCATCTACTAGACTATTTTTATACTTCATACTTTTATACTTTATACTGAGTGAAGAAGAAAAGGAGAGCTTCATACTGCAGTGGCTGCATTATAATCCAGTCAAATCGACAACAAATGGTAGTGTGCATTGATATTTAACAAAACTTCTAACTGCCATGTGCAGTTGTCTATTAGGATATATTACTAGTGGTGGAAATACCCTTGTTGTTTTTCTGTTGTGCTGCAGTAGTAGAATACATGTTTCCTCAATTAATTTATCAAAACAAACCAATTCACATATATGCATCAAAGTAGAAGCTCCGGGCCCATCAGTCTACTCTCTATAAGCCTGAATGTAAATAAAACACAAAATATATTCATGGACACAGTCAAAATGAGCACTCTGCAGACAGCATGAATGGAGGGCTTAACTAATGATGTTCTTCATGATCAAATCTAGATTTGAAACAAATGGACACTAAAAATGGTTAATTGGGTACTGGATTTGTTTTCCATGAATTTGAAATAATTTGATAGATTATTAATTCTGACCTAGTCTCAGTCTGTGGTAGCTGGCATTTTTTCATTTTACAATTTAATGAGGACACATTTTAACAAATCAGACCAAGAATGAATCAGACATGCTGAAAACAATACATAAATAAATTAAATAAATAAAATTAAATAAAATACAAAACCTTGTCACAACCATCCACAACAAAACAAAATGAATGTAGAGCAATACCTTCAGACAATTGCACCAGTAACAATACTTCATTTTAATTTGAGAGAATAAAATTTGGACATTATCACATAACCACATTATCATGTTGGCCAACAAAATTAGATCTTAGTTACTTGTGAGCAAATGCCTCAGGATAAACAATGAGGGGTCCTATGGCACCTTAGACTAACAAACTCATTTGGGCATAAGCTTTCATGGTCTGGAATCCACTTCATCAGTGCATCAGAATGTTTTCCTCCCAGCCTCATGTGTGCTGATGGCTTGTTTAAGTAATGCATAGTAATGTTTCCTTGACCTAAAACCAGACATAATTACTATAAAATAATCTAATTGCTTCTTGGAAGTCAGTCTCAGATATGCCTCTTTCACTTTTTGGTTTTGGTTTAAATGTTTGCTTTAGGTTTTCAGGAGTGAACTGGCAGAATGTGAATATGTACACAGAGACTCAGACTTGAATCCAAAGGACTTCCCTTCAAAAATTCTGGTGCATTCAGAATGTCATGTTGAAGCTTATGTTAACATGAATATCAAGTAATTTACATCTAATTAAGACACTTGTTCTGTCTGCGTGCCAAAGCCATAAATAATATATTCTGGATAGTATGATCTAGTATCAGGGTCATTCTGTAAATATTTTAGTTTATTTAGCTAAAATGTTTGGAAAGTTTCATTCCAACTACCAATTTCTTATAATCATAATATGATCAAAACATGTACTGATAGATATAATACCTTGGGATATGAATCCTTTTTATATTTACTGAGAAAGGTAACATCTAATCAGCATTTAATAGGGAATTCAAGTTTAACCTTCAATGGGCCACAGTTTTTTAATTTACTGTTTTGAGGGTAAGGTGAGTAGAAATAAATACTCAAACCTATTAAAGAGATGAATTTCCTAGAAATAAATGCCTTGCTATAATTTAAAAGTGCCCTTGTTCCAGATCAAATTCATTTCTTGTGAACTCCATTAATTGCGGTCATTTCAAAGACAGACTTCCTAGATCTTTCATATGGTGACTCCAATTATTTTTATTACAAAAGCACCAAAAGTTTATTTTGCAAAAATAGTATGATGGAGATGTGACATGAATGAATTAATCACACACTGCAGGTACGTCTACACTGCATCCCTAGTTCGAACTAGGGATGCAAATGGAGACAACCGAAGTAGTTAATGAAGCGGGGATTTAAATATCCCGCGCTCCATTAACATGATCTCGCCGGCGCGCTAGTTCGAATCACAGCTGATTCGAACCAGGAAGTGCGCGCCGGGACGCGTTAGTTCGGACTAAAGCCCTTAGTCTGAACTAATGTTACTCCTCAAAAAATGATTCTCCTCAAAAAATGAGGAGTAACATTAGTTCGGACTAAGGGCTTTAGTCCGAACTAACGCGTCCCGGCGCGCACTTCCTGGTTCGAATCAGCTGTGATACGAACTAGCGCGCCGGCGAGATCATGTTAATGGAGCGCGGGATATTTAAATCCCCGCTTCATTAACTACTACGGTTGTCTCCATTTGCATCCCTAGTTCGAACTAGGGATGCAGTGTAGACGTACCCTGCATGTGCACAGGGTAAGGAGAATCACTGAGGTCAGTGACGAAAGGAGACACAGTTTTGTTCAATATTTCTGAATTCACAGAAGTGTTTGCAGATATATAATATTGAATTACCAATGTAATCTCTGGTCTATACTTATCATAGGTCATATAGTTGGGACTAGTTCTATTCTTGAAAAGCCAGTGGAGTTACCCTACATGTGAAAACAGACCAGGATTTTTTGTCTTTTCAAGTTCTTACGTAAGCACCATTAGAGAGAGAATTCCCCTCATTTTCTCTTCTTTGACTGTAAAGAGCACTTATTATTTTACGGTCAGGTAGTACTCAAAGTGTTAGGTATTTCAATATCAACTAAGGGGCTGCACCCCCTGCTTGCTATGCTTGCCAACCCCCTCTCCCTGGGGGTAGGCAGCCCCAGCTCTCCCCCTACCAGGGAGGGCCAAGCCGAGGTGTGGCAGCCCTGACCTGCCCTGTCCCCCAGTCCCCTTGGTCAGCACTGGCTCTCCCGCCCCCCGCACCTCCGGCAGCCAGGGAGGACCAAGGCCATGCAAGCCTCAGTGTTATTCCCTCCCCCTCCCAGCCACACCAGCCCCTCCCACCTCTCTCCTGGCCATCAGGCAGGGCCCCAGATTTCCCCCCTCCCCTAGCCATCAGGAAGGGATGAGGCCGGGCCAGCCCTGGCTCTTCCCTGCTCACCCTGGCCTCCAGGTACAGCTGACGCCGGGCCAGCATTGGCTCTCCCCTATCTCACCCTCTGGCTGCCAAGGAGCCCCGCGCTCTCCCGCCAGCCACTAGAAGGGAAGGGGACCAGGCCAAGGCATCGCCAGCCCCAGCTCTCTCCATCCAGCTGCAAGGGGGGCATGTGAAGCCATGGTGCAGCATCCCTGGCTCCCCAGCATTAAGGAAAGCTGGGAGGAGGCAGGCAGGATGCAGAGTGGCATCATGACATCACTGTCATCTTGCAGGAAATTTTGTATATATAGAGAGAGAGAGGGATAATAAATGCTATAGGTGACCAAACCATGGGAGAAGGTTGGACACAGCAGGCACTGTAAACAAAGGATAGTCCATTCTCAGCCTATATACACTCATTGACTCCAAAGGCTTGTACACACTATAAAGGTTAATCAACAAAACTAATGTCGATACGCACAAAATCAGCAAAGGCAACGTCACTCAGATGTGTTCACACTTGCTCCCTCTGTCAACATTGGGAACTCCATCATCGGCAGCGTGATGACACCATCACGCCTGGTGCCTGGTGATACCATCTGTCACTAGGTGTTGTGGGAATGCAGGATGGAGTGTGGTGCATCTTTGGACTGTGCAAAATGTCCTGTAAGGCATTGCTTTCTGTCCCAGCCCTCCTATGGTTTGCAGCTTCCTTTTGTCCTATTTTTCAAATTGCCATTCTTTGCTGTGCATTCCAGCACCTGCAGTGAGAAAAGATGGATCCTGCACTTCTCTCCTATATTCTGTTCAATGTCACGAGAACATCACATAGTTGTTCTCAAAGTTACTACAGAGGAAGATTCACGGGCACCCGATATTCTGCGTAGTATGGAGAGCGGCAACTTAGCATTGCTTTTGGCATTCACAGAGCAGCACTGGTGGGTGGCATCACATTGTCATGCAGATATAGAATGAAGACCAATGGCTACAGAACTTTAGGACATGTAAAGCAACCTTTCTGGATATTTGTGCTGAGTTGGCCCCTGACTTGTGGTGCAAGGACACCAAAATGAGAGCTGCCTCTCCCCCACAAAGAGAAACATGTGGCAATTGCTGTCTGGAAGCTGGTGACTGCAGATTGCTACCGGTCAGTTACAAATCAGTTTGGAATGGGAAAGTCTACAACTGGGGTTGTATTACTGCAAGTGTGTAGAGCAATAACCACGGGCAGAGTTTCAGAAGGGCAGGGGGGACAGCAGCCGTGTGCTCCGGGACGCACCTTGCTTTTCTTCCCATTCCCTGGACTAACAGGGAGTGAGGGGAAAATACTTGCACTCCGTGAATGCCTCTCGCTCCTGGCTGCTGAAGGGAGGGGGCAGAAGAGTAAATCACTGAATGCAAGTACATTCTCCTTGCTCCGGAAAAAAAGCAAGATGCATGCCGGAGTGCATAGCTGCTGTCCCCTTCCCCACTTCTGAAACTCTGCCCTTGGCAATAATTGCATTCTGCTACAGCGAGCCATGACTCTGGGAAATGTGCATGTAATAGTGGATGGATTTGCAGAAATAGGCTTCAAAACTGTATATGTGTGGGGGGCAATAGATGGCACATATGTTCCAATTTTAGCACCAGCTCACCTGGCAGCTGAGTAGATCAACAGGAAGGAATAGTTCTCCATGGTGTTTCAGGCACTTGTGGATCACTTGTGGGCATTTCACAGACATCAGTATGAGATGGTCTGGAAAGGTGCATGTTTGCATGTATCAGGAACATTTGACCTGTACAGAAAGCTGCAAGCGAGGACTTTCTTTCCAGGTCACAAAATTACATTGAGGGTTGTAGAAATGCCCATAATAATACTGGCTCATGAAATCTTACACCAGGGACCTGGATAACAGTAAGGAACATTTTAACAACAGGCTGAGCTGGTGTGGCATGATAGTGAAATGTGCCTTTGGCAAATTAAAAGTAAGATGGAAATGTCTCTACGGCAGGCTAGACCTTACTGAGGATAATCTTCCCATAGTCATATCTTCATGCTGCTCTTAGCTAGAGGGTGGAACACTGGGGAATAGTACTTGGCTGCAGAGTTTGAACAGCCAGATACTAGGGCTGTCAGAGAGCCCAGAGGGCTGCTATTAACATCAGGAAACCTTTGAGGAAGCACTTTGACAATGAAGGGTACTATGTGCTGCTTTGGTCCCTGCACAAATGATTACACAATGACACAGGACAGTGTCTTACAGTGGGGGAAGGAACACAGCACACTGCTATGAAATCTGCAGTAGAGGATTAAGAAATACCTCTAGAAAACTTTCCAGAACATCTCCCTAGAGAATTCCTTTGAGATCTCATTGTGCACCAACACCCTGCATGACCATGACCATTAGCTACACAGGGCACTGTCCAGCTCACAGAAACACAGTCTGCCTCCCACTTTTTCTATACCTATCCCTGCAGTTCACATACTAGAAGTGACTGGGCATGCACTTCAGGAGTGGAGAATAATTCCTGGCTACCTGCCCCACTAGGCAACCCTGTCGTGAGCCACGTCTTCATCTAGCTCAGTCTCTTCATCTATTGTTTAATCCTCCAGATCAAAGGTTCTCTTTCTGCTGCCTCCATGTCCTCCAAAGTCTCCATGGGGCTTCTGGAGGTAGAGTCACCACAGAGGATAGTGTCCAGCTTCTTACAGAAATGCAGGGAAGTTAGGTGCAGATACAGAGTGATGATTGTCTTCATTGCTTTAAACTCCTTTAGCTTCTCACTGCACTGCAGCATGTCCTGATCATGGCCCCTTTTGCACAAGCCTCAAGAAATTTGCCCATATGTGTACCAGTTCCTTTGGGTCACTCGCTATTGGGATCGAACAGACTCATCTCCCCATATACTAATCAGATCCAACAGCTCCTGGGTGGCCTACATTGCATATCTGTCAACGATAAAGGGAGGGGAAAAGAAAAAAATTCTCATGGGCTGGAAGTTTTTTGTTACTGAAACTGGGCGCTTTTTTGCATGTGACTAAGATAGAATTGTGCTGTGCATGCTCTCACTATTTTGTTGCCAAAAATTATTTTTTAGCATCAAAACTTGGTAGAGCAGACAAGACCCAATAAAAGCTTTTTCTGGATAAAGACAGAAGCATTAAGCTCAACACATATTAAAGGTTTGAAACAGTAATTTTGTTGTAAAATAATTTAAATTTAACATTTGATTGTGGCAGAGTATATGGTTTGGAGTTCAAAGCAGCTATCACTAATAAAAATAAGCAAGGCTCGACAAATTAGTCAATCTACTCGCCCGGAGTGAGTAGATTTTAAGCCGACACAGCGCCGCAGCGTGATCAGCGCATGCGCAGCGTGGTCTGTGCATGCGCAGTGTGCCAAACCGCGCGGCTGGCGAGCAGGGTTCGCCACCGCTTGTCAAGCCCTGAAAATAAGCACCAAGAAAGCTAATGCCACAAATAATTAGCTAAGTGAAAAGAAAAGCAGAACTTTTAATCTGTTAGATTTCCTCTCTTCTACCAAAGAGAGAGAGAGAGAGATTGTGGCGTGTGTGTTTTTATAATTAAAAAAGAAATTGCTTAAGACTAGTATTGTTTGTTTAGTAGAAGAGCAACTGATTACAACTTAAAGCACAGGAAAAAAAAACCATTTACAGGAAAAACCTCAGACTGACCTAGAAGTCTTGCCATTGGAATTTCTTCATCTGTATGTTTCCCCTTTATTGTCAGGAAAAAAAGGATGCCCTAAATAGTACTAATCTGAGATTTAGGCAACTTTACTGATGACCACTCTTCTTCTACCCAACTCCAAAATATCCCAGGGTATTAACACTCAGAAACAGGAATTCATATAAACAGATCTGGACATTTCTGAAGAAATTGTGGAGGGGGTGGAGGGAGGTTCACGGGGTTTGCTTATTGGTTTGTCTAAGTTTTAAGAAAAAAGCATAGTTGTTACAGATACCAAACACAAGTAAGTATTTGCAGGATAAGGCCCTACAAGCCTACTTGTAGAGCAGTATTTTATAGGAACGAACAACTACTCATCAGGAAGGTTCTCACTGGCCTTTTATTTTCAAGAGGTAAATTGACTGCTATTATAGCTTCACTGCTTGTGTTGCTGTAGAACCTGTGCACCCATTACTGGGCATCTTGAGCAGTTATTTACACCAGTCCAAATCACAATGGCAGCCTTTGACATATGCTTTATAGTTTTCCACAAATGTAATGGACTGCAAAAGGTGCAGGGCAATAAAGAATTGGACCATTAGTCTTTTATGTTCATCACTTCCATAATGCAACTGCTTTCTGCTATCATAGGGTGCATCTACAAAGCACCCTAAACTTGAAATAAGACACAATTTGTGCTACGCAAATTGTGTATCTTCTTATGATTGTATTTCAAAATAGCTTATTTCGAAATTTGGCACATTTACACAGCGCCAAATTTTGAAATAATGTGCTATTTCGAGAAACCCCCTAACCCTCATGGAACGAGGGTTACGGGAATGCCGGAATAGCACACCCATTACTTTGAAAAATATTTCAAAATAACAGGGGCGTTTCAAAGATGTGGGGTAGCTATTTCCAGATACCTCTGGTATCCCAAAATAGCCCTGCTGTCTAGATGTACCCATAACATTAATTTCATTAATTAATTCATTAATTTCATCCTTCCTTTAGGGTAGCACACAGCCCTCTCTACTAATACGTAAAACACGCAGCCAAATTTCATGGTGCCCTTGGTAGCTGCATATGCAGAGGCATCAGATCTGGTGGCCAGTCCCATCCCCTGGCTGCTTCCCCATGAGCTGTGCCTAGCAGGACCATCCCTATGAGATAACCCCCTGACTCCACCCCTACCTCTGTCACTCCTGCTCTGCCCCACCCTCATTCTACCCTTTCTTCCAACCCCCCTCCCCTGAGCAATGAAACCAGGGGGATTACTGGGAGGCCTGCCATTGGGAGCAGGGGTTGGGCCATCCCCACACTCACCAGCAGCACAAACTGGAGTGACCTGGTCACAGCCTGCTATACTCTTCCTGCTCCCACCCACATCACTCTACCTCCCACCGCGGTCAGTGAGTTTAGAGGCAGTCCTACCCCTTCTTCCAAGCCCCCTCCCCTGAGCAATGTTGTTGGGAGCCAGTGGAGCAGAGTGGACTGAGGCTGTTCCCCATCCTGCCATGGCTGCTGAGTCCAATCCCTGCTGTCTTCCTGTCCTGCTCCTTGAAGTGCTGGGACTGCCCCCCACAGCTCCTGCCCCTGTGGCCCCATAGCCCTGAATTTAGCCCTCCTCCTCAGGGCATCACCGTGCTGCAGTGGGGTGCAGGTGCTTGGGCTGTGTAAGGCAGCTATACTGTTAAGGATGGCACTGGCAGCACATGCCATCAGACAGGCATGTTGGTCATGTTTCTATTTGTTACTATTCTGTTCCATTGAAACCACCCACCTTGGAAAGACTGTTCTTTTATATAAGGCAACTTACACTGATCACAGGATGAACTTGAAAAGAGAAAAAAGCTTCGATTCTTGACCAGCATCCCCATCAACAAGAGTTACATCTGCACACTACGTCTACACTTGCTCCCTAGTTTGAGCTAGGGATGCAAATGTAGCGGGCCGAAAATGCTAATGAAGTGGGGATTTAAATATCCCGCCCTTCATTAGCATAATCTCACCAGCGCATTATTCCGCTCAACAAATGAGGAGTAACATTAGTTCGAACCAAGGGGTTTGATTCGAACTAACACGTCCAGGAGTGCACTTCCTGGTTCTAATCAGCTGTTGAGCGGAATAACGCACGGGCAAGATTATGCTAATGAAGCACAGGATATTTAAATCCCCGCTTTATTAGCAATTTCAGTCTGCTACATTTGCATCCCTAGTTCGAACTAGGGAGCAAGTGTCGATGTACCCTGAGATCAGAACAGACCCAGATGGATCTAAATTAAATTGTTTATAAAACTCAGCAACTATAGATTATGTTTTTATAGACAGCTGCAAAGCAATAATTTGTAAAGTAATAAGCTAGTCCATTTTCTTAAGAAAATTCTATAAATAACTGGAACACTAGTGAATTCATTTTTGCTCTAAAGTATCATGATGGATTTAGATTTAAATAACATACTAGAAGATTTACCCACCATTGTTCAGTTTCTTAACTCAATTTTTGGTGGGTTTTTTGTTTTTGTTTTTTTGAAAATAGTATAAAAATGCACTTGCTTCATTTAAACCTTTGCTCTTGGGTGAGGCTGGGGATGAGGGGTTCAGTATGCAGGCTACCCTGGGGAAGAGAGGACAAACCCAGCCCTCTCTCACTGCAGCAGCTTTTGGCCAGATGAGAATTGCCTCTATGGTCGCTGCAGCTCCACTAGGCACAGCTGGGGCAGGGTCAGCTTCATCTCGCCTTGAGCACTCCATCCAGAGTGAGGAATGCAGAAAACTATGCACTTTCCCCTGGCTCCCTGATGAAGGGGAACAGCCAGCAAGTTCCCATATGAACTGGGAGAGGGGAGGAATTCAGTCCTCCCCCATCACTAAAGGGTTCCTGGAGCAGTGTTCCCTCTAGTCTGCAAGGAAGCACAGCTTCACAGATGATTAATCAGCCCTGCCCAGTCAGAGGCTCAGGGCTCCATTCAGAGCTGACTGGGTGGGGCTGATTAATCACCTGTGAAGCTGTGCTGCCCCACAGATTAGAGAGAACACTGGCCTGGAGGTGAGAGGCTGGGGCAATTCCACAAAGGTAGAATGCTCTGTCTGGTGATTATCCTTGTGCATTGTGAGATAATGAATAGCTATCATGGAAAGGTATTCTAAAAAGAAGTGAGTAGAAGGTGTGATGGGGTATACAAAACATACTAGTCAGGAAGGGATTAATGAGAGCCTGTGGATTCAGTCCTCCCTACACCTGTGAGACAGATCCACTCCTCCCTGCAGGCTATCTGCCATGCAGGTGGCTGTGGAAAGGCCTGAGTGGGGCCCAGTGGGTAGCAAGAGCTTGCCTGAAAGAAGGTGCAGCAGAGACTGGGGCTTACTGGATACTGAAATGGTAAGTCTGTGTTGCAGCTTAGAGTGAGCATGCTGGCTGATAGAGTAAATAGATATTGTTCAAATTAATATTTCTTTCTGGGTTCAATCCTGCAGTCTTTCCTCCTGCAAAAATATCCATTCCTTTCTTGCCTTGTAGGGTCAGTCTCTTGCCACAAGATAGGTTTCACATTTTTCAAATATGGGAGGCATAGAAAGATGACCAAACTTTAGTTTGGGATATTGATATTGGCCTTCAGGAACAAAAAGGCTCTTTATGTGACAAAGTTGGCTTTTAGCACATGTAGAATTTAGATTACTAGCCATTAATTTAGATGGCTCCTGTGTTAAGTGTTCCAGGAAACCTTTGTAAAAGTCTGTCTCTGATTGCTATTGAGAATGAGTGGCTTCTGCCATGGATTCCTGTTTTCTCGTAAAATTACGTACAGTGTGTATATATTGAATAGCTCCCACTTGCTTTTGAATGGGAACGTTAAGACTTACTATTTATTCTTTCATAACCTCTGCTCCCAGAAGCAAACTGCCTTGAAATAAATGGAACATCTAATTCAAAATCACTGTCTATAATAAAGTAAGTGTAGGTGGTGAATCTTTTCCTCACATTTGGGAGCCTAGCCCATAGTTTGGAGACTAGCAAAACAAAATGTTTTTATTGCCAATATATATGGGCCCTAAACAAACATTGAACTGTTCCTCCTTTAGTATCACATTTTATAGAATTAAAAAGGCACCACTTTAGAGTCTCACAATGAGTCATACTGATGTGCAATAAATTTTAATCCAATTAGTATGAAAATACTAACTATAAAGATTTGTTAAATGTGCCAATATGTGCAAGGCACACGAGAAGCTGGCTGCGACAGCAAGAGAGTGCTATGGGAAGAACAGAATATTTTATTTGTCTTGCACAATATGCCTCAAATATGCTGAAGCAGAAGAATGTAGGAGGAAGGAGTGACCGTTTTCTTTTTTTGCTAATGAACTAAGGAGGGAAGGGTCATGCTTAACATAATGGCAGCAGTGGCAGACAAATCTCTCAAGTCAGCTTGGCAACTTCTTTAGGTCAGCTTTCAAATGGCAAGAGTAGTGGCCCCAAACATACTCTCAGGCCTGACCAAAAAAACAAAACATCTCCTTGACAGGTATTTTTCTGCACTAGGATGTATAGTATACTGTCATTCACAGTTTGACCAATCTAGGATTAAGCTGTGTGAAACATTTATCTGGATTTGGATTTAAAATGTGGTGTTTGGTCAATTTTTTATTTCCATAAACTACTTATAGAAGCTTCTAGCAATTTTTTCCCCCTTATACATACAGGTGATTCAGGAAAATGAGTCTCCCCATGCTGGCTGTTTTCCCAGGCTGGGGCAGAGAGTGTCATATTGGGACTCTCACACATAACTGCCTGGACTAGGAGGTGCTGCTGCACCTTCTGGCTTGAAGTGAATTCCATTATATGCAGGGTTTTCTGTCTGGTTCAGTGGCTGTCAGCATCTCCACTATACACGTTCTTCCAACCCCCCTGCTCCCACAGTCTGGCAGAGGATCCAGTACTATTCTCCTCCCTCCACTCTGATATAGCAGGGCAGCCAACAGGGAAGAGACAGCAGCTGTACTGACTGCTTCTGATTTGTAGCCTAAGCTGTTCCAAGATTGGCAGGGAGAGTAGTTCCCCCTTGCTCCTCTGCCATAGCAACAGGACTAATCAGAACACTTCTGCAGCTAAACTACCACACTTCCAATTCATAATCACACAAATTTTCTTCTTAAGACACTCATGGGTCACAAACTAAACACCCTTGCATTATTCCATGTCTACATGTTTTATTGGGCTGCTGGTCCAGTGTACTTTAGAGTCAAGATTTACTTGCTGTGATTGCTCATGTGGAACAAGACACATGTTATCTAACAGTGCATGTGATTGGCTGAGCCTCTTCACAGACTAAGAAATATAGGAAAGGAAAGGAACTGACTTTGCCATCTAGTCCAGTCCTCCATCTAGAGGACTATGTACAGTATTACCTAGGCTATTCTTGACAGGTGTGTGTCTAATTTTGTCTTAAACATCTTCAGTGACAGATTCCACATCCTCCTTAGATGATGTTCCAGTATTTTTATAGTCAGGAAACTTTCTCTAATGGTCTAACCTAAATCTTTGTTGCTACAGCTTAAGCCCATTACTACTTGCCCTGTCCTTCACTGATAAGGAGAAAAATCCATTGCCTTCTTCATTTTAAAAACCTTATATGTATTTCATTTATTGTCACCTCTGTCTCCTCTTCTTAGACTAAACAAACCTAGGGTTTTCAATCTGTCCTCATAAGCTGTGTTTTCTGGACTCTTTGTTTGTTTGGTTTGTTTGTTTGTTTTTTGCTCTCTTCTGGACTGTCTCCAGTTTGTCCATCCCTTTCCCAAAGTGCGGTGCACAGAACTGAACACAATACTCCACTTGAGGTCTTATCAGTACAGAGTAGAGTGGAAGAATTACTGCTTGTGTTTGCTTACACCATTCTGGTGAACACATCGCAAAACAATGTTTGCTTTTTTCTTTTTTGCAACAGTATTATATTGTTGACTCCTATTTAGTTAATGATTCAATGTATCCCCCGATCCTTTTTTGCAGTACTTCTAGGCATCCATTTCCCATTTTATATGTGTGCAACTGATTTGTCCCTCCTAAATGGAGAACTTTATTTGTCCCTATTGAATTTCATCTTATTTCTCTCAGACCACTTCTGCAGTTTGTCAAGCTCATTCTGAATTCTAGTTCTGTCCTTGGATTTGTAAGGCTTGCAACCCCTTCCAGTTTAGTATAGTCCATAACTTTATAAATGTACTCTCTATGCCATTAGGAAATTATTTATGAAGATCCTGAATAGAATCAGATTCAGGAGAGATCCCTGCAGAATCCCACTCAAGATATTCTTTCAGCTTGATTGGGAACTATTGATAACTATTGTATAATTATATTTTTCCAACTAGTTGTGTACCTGCCCTATAATTTTGTCTAGTTTGTATTTGTATTTCTCTGGTTTATGTATGAGAGAGTATCAAAAACCTTACTAACGTCCAGATATATTGCATTTACTGTGTCTCTCTTATACAAGGAATCTGTATACAAATGTATGTTCAAGAGGACTGTTTTTACAAATCCAATTTTTGCTAAAAGATTTTGAAGAAACTAAGGATTTTAAAATATTTTCCTTTTTAGCTTAAAAAAATAGATTTATTTTCTCTCCCCTTGTCTCTATTGTGAGTGTCTTAGTTCAAAGTCCCCTCAGGCTTCAGCTGATAGCTTTGATGTCAGTATTATTAAACCGGGGTGAATTTGGCCTATAATCAGTAATGGTGTTTGGGGACCTGTACCAGTTTCAATGGGAGACTTTCTGTTAAGTGTATGGCTTTCTCATAAAGACACTCTACCACTCCTAAAGTCTTACATTATGATGCTGCTTTCATGCAGAAGATTCAGGTCCTAAAATGTTCTGTTGACAAGAAACGAATCACTTCACCTTGTGCTGAAACTCAGCAATCTCTGAGATGTAACAACAAATACTGTATTAGTAATGCTGCACAACGGTGTTTGGGAAGGGAAGAATTACATATTCATTTTGAAATTTAGGAAATACAGGTTGAACATCTCCAGTCTGGTGCACTCTTGCCCTGCAACAGCTATGGTCTGGCATGATTTTAGTTAGTGGGATGTCTACTTATCATGGGTATGGCCAAGTTCCCCATGGTCACATAAAGTTTACAGCCACCGGTCCTGGCTCTCAGTGTTCTGTGCTGTGTTTTTAGCTCTAATTTATCTGTAAATGTCTTCTAAGAGCCCAGTAAGCAGTGCAAGTGTTGGTAATGCTGCTAGACAATATTGACCTCCTGTGGTTTGGCAAATTCTCTGGTTCAGCATTGGTCAAGTCCCCAGGATGCTGGACTAGAGGTTCAACCTGTATATGCTAGCTCAGCAGTGTAAATATCCAGATTGTAATTTGACCAAGTAACAGGGAAAACCCCTCTATTATTCTTAAATGTACTCTAGGATCTTAAATGACATATTAAGATGCTGATTAAAAAGACAGCACCTCCAGAAGCTCAGTGCCCCTCTACCATCATGTAGATGTTGACTCATTGGTTCATAGGGCAGACTGCCACCTGCTGAGCTCCCATCTGTAAAGTTTTGATGTAACAATCATACTGGAAAATGCAGACTAAAACAGTTGGGAAGGCCTAAAAAATTCTAATACTGCTGGGGTAATACACCTTCGTTGTGTCCTCTCCTATGTCTGTTAAGCATCGTTTGGCCTTTTATTTTATACAGTTGGGATACCCATTTGCTCTCCAGAATCTAAGCCTGAAACTGAAATCTGAGTAGACTTTGTATTTGGAATAACCTCCTGAGAGTATTTTATATATCCTCCAAATTTACCCTGATACCTGCAGGTAACTATTAATGGTAGGAGGTAAAAGCAGTGCTTGTGCTCCCTGGCAGGCTAAGCCTCACCAGGGTGCAGGATGGTAGGGTGTGATGAAGAACCATTGTGCTTTCCTCCTCTCTCTTGTAAAGTTGTACCAGAACTGTCACAATCAAGACCCAAGTGTACAAAGCAATTATTTATCCAGTTGTATAGAAATAACACGAAGTTGAGAGAGGAAATTTTAGGATGACCTAATATTTATTTTCCATCTCTCATTTCTGTAATATGTTGCTTTCACAATACAGAGCTGTCTGCCATAACTCAGGCTTTAATCTAAAATTATTTTGAGAATTTAAACATTCCATATTTTGTTCTGGAATTAATTTCCCCCTGTGGTTGAGAGGTGGGAGCAAGAAATGCCTGTGGTCACTGAAAATGCGTAAACCTTCCTAATGTCTGTGTGTCTGGATTTTGAAACAAACTGAACTTGGATGGAGGCCTGACAGTGTGGTAAGAGAATAATGATGAGGGAGTGACTCAGGAATAAAATATTATAAAAGACCATAAGACCAAGTGTTAGTGGGCACACTTTATTGATGTAAGTGATGTTGGATTTCATCTATAGGCATTGAATTTAACTACAAAGAATAAAACTTCTTTCAAATCTTTCCACTGACATTATTTTAAGATTTGTTAAAATAGTCCCCCAATGGCATTATCTCCACTACATTTAAATCACGGCAACATCACAGAACTCTAGTTTTGACTGCAATATATTGTCAGCTTTGTTCAGAGTAGATAAGAGATGGAAGGTGCAGAAACCGCTTCTCAACATAAAATAATTGAGAGAGATTAAAAATTTACAAATAGCAAAAACAGAACAATCTTGGTAAAAATATCACTACTTTTTAACATTCCTGTCAAACTCTCCAGCTATCTCATGGGGGTTGTAGATCAACAATATGGAGAGCGGTGGCCAGAGTTCCTGAATTAGGGTTAGAGGTGGTCTGATGTGGCGCTCAGACTAGAGGTGGGATCTAGAAAGGCTAAGGTGTTGGTCCCATGAGCGTTATGTTGTGAGTCTCATCCTTCAACCTAGGTAGGCTCTAACTCTGTATTGCTGCTTAGTAAATCAGCTTTCAGATGCAGCAAAAACGCTAAGGTTATGTTCCTGTGCTTTTCGTGGATGGGTTCTTTAATATACCAGTGGTTATCTAAATGTGACCCCTAGTGTTCAATTGAGGTGGCGATAACTTAGGGAAACATGCCTTGGTAGATTACCCTTCAGAAAAGGGATGTCTTTTCTTGTTAATCCAATAACCTATAAAATAGTCTGTTAATTCCTATTTGAACTGAAACAGAAATACTAAATTGCTCTTGTTTTTAGTGAGGAAAACATGACTGCTTAAAGTATTCAGGTTATAAATATCACACTGACAAACCCACAGTATGGAATCACTATCATTGCAGGATTTTACAGATCATCTGTATGGTCAGTATATAATCTACATTGTGAATTTTTGCTTCAACTAGCAGGACTGTTTCATCTTACAGCAATATAGTCTAGAGACAATGTTGTTCAGAGTATCAGAAAAAAAAGAATGTTCTACAGAACTTTAGGATGAAAATCAGTGGATTATGACAGTATGATTCAGTGGTTAAAGCAAGGAACTGGGAGCCAGGACTCCTGTGTTTTATTCCGTCAGTCTGCTGTGAGCCTTTGGGCTCGCTGCCTAACTCCTCTTTCTCAGTTTCCCCACTTGCGTGGAAGAGATACCATTTGCAAGTATAATGAGGCTTAATGTTACTAAAATATATGAAAGCTTGGATGAAAGGTTCTAATAAAAATGAAAAGCACTATTACATCTTCTCAGTATTAAACTACAGAAAAGAGAATTTAGGGAATTTTAAATAAGTTAATAAAAGGACAGGCACAGTGTAACTAAGGAATGTGCACTTCAGAATTGCAGTTCAATGTGTTACACCTGTAATGTTGTCATTGTTTTTGAATGGATAAATACATTAGAATTATCATATTACAATATGGACTAAAACAGTGGTCTCTGATCTCTTGCAAATATTAGTGGGTGGCAATTCAATATTAAAGTTCATTTCTTTCAAATACCTGATAGTAACAAGGTGGTTTGAAAACTAGTTTTATGCCATTCAGATTAAAGTATGTTGGATGAACCCATGATTCCATAAAGTGTGAGGCATGTTGTAACAAGGTGGCCTGCCCCCTTAAGGCCCAAAAGTCCAAGGGCTGGCCAGCCCTGTTTTGTTAGCCCTGATTGGCCACTAATGCTGGATATAGGACTTTAAATAGGGAAGAAGTTTTGGGTATCAGTCGAGGAGAGCAGGTGAGCTGTGTTGTGGCTACAGGCCTGACCAAAGGAATGGAGCAATTCCTGCAGTAGGCTCTAGGACAAGTCTTGGGGCCAATATTTTGTAAGGACCTTAAAAGGGATTAAAGTCTGAAGCCCAGAGAGGGACAGAGGATGCTTAGGTAGTGCTTGGTTGGTTTGTTTATAAGTCTGAGAGATACTGTGGAGTCCAAGGAAAAACCCCAGGACAGTGGGGCACCACCTGCAGCTTGAGGGCCATATGCAGCCCATCAGGGTTCTGTGTGTGGCCCACAAGTCACTTTGTTTATCACTGCCTATATGCAGGGTTACCAGATTGCACTGTTCTCTGTCCATGTCAGTGTTTTGTACTAGCATTACTAATGTGACATGCATGTAAAGCAAGGGCACATGAAATGAGATGCATGCTGACTGCACAAAACACTGTTAATATCTTTTAAGTTAACGGTAGTGGTGTCAAATATGTAGATCTACAGATTAATAGGTTGGTGCATTACAAAGCCAGTTTCTCATGCCATTAACATCTGCATCTCCACATAAAAAAACTATGTATGGGACACATCCAGCCCACTTAATTAGCCACATTAACACAGGTCCTACAATTGACAGGTGCTTCTGCTGTTAGATATCTCTCTTGGTTTCTGTTACTTCCACTCCAATTCATCTGATGAAGTGGGTTGTGCCCATGAAGGCTCATGATTCTATATATTTTGGTTAGTCTCCAAGATGCAATAGGACCTCTTGTTTTTATACACTAAAATATAAGTACAGCATTTATATTTCAATTGATTTATCATCATATAGTTTTTAAATGATTACTTTCTCAATAATAGCACACAGCGGAGCTTTTGTATTTTTATGTCTAATTTTGTAAGCAAGTAGTTTTAAGTGAGGTGAAACCTGGTGGTATGCAAGACAAATCAGGCTCCTGAAAAGGGTACAGTAGTCTGGAAAGGTTGAGAGCCACTATTCCAGGATCAGACACTGGCATAGTTTAAAGTCCTTTTTAGGGAAACAGTCTACTTATTAAATGATTCAGTAGTTTGCAGAACTTGAGCTCTGACTTGAATGGTAAAACTTCCATTGGGAACTAGAATAGCCCTATCTCCTCTATTGCTTTGGACAAAGATGATTGATGTTAAAAGTAGCAGCGCTGTCACATAGAGGAATTTGGCAGAACAGCTGCATTCACACTGTCTGCTGGCCTGCCAGAAGCATTTATGCAGACAGTCTCCAGCTGTTGTGGAAAAACATCACAGCCCTTTCTCTCCTCTTCCCTCCTCTACCTCCTTTTTTCCAGATGTTGAATGGGCCTTGACCATGTGGTTTTGGATGCTGGGAGAGAGTATTGTCCTTTTGTCCTGCTATTCTGCCACGTAAGACTAAGTTCTGTGAACTTAAATTTCTAAAAGCCCATGTAATTTTCCAGCTCCTTGATTCATTCTTTCACCACTCAGTTATGGCAATTTTGAGGACTGTACTTGATTTGGTGATTGTCTCTTCTGTTTTGGTTTTGAGAGGCAATCCCATTGCAGACACATCCTGTTTTCCTGGCATAGTCAAACCCTGATGCTGCTTTAAGTTATGATGAGAGGAACCTGCTCTCCTAAATGGCAAGAGCGAAGACCAACAAATCAGAAGAAGTTCTTGATCAGAGACAAACTCGGAGAGAGTACACTAAAAGACTTACCCAGCATTGCCCAGCTCTGGGGAGGGGCTTGAGGCCTCCCACCAGTGCTCCCAGGGCCTGAAATGGGGCTGAGGTGAGGAAGCATGGAAGCCTGCCACCGGCACTTCCCAGGCCTGGCCCAGGGGCAAGAGGGGATGCTGCAGAGGCCTGGCTGTGGTCTTCATGCCCCGGGGTCAGAGGGGAGACATGCAGGCCAGCCCCAGCCGTGCTCCTTGAGCAGGCCTGGACAAGGGGGAGGAGAAAGAGAGCAGCTCAGGCCACACCTGAGAGGGGGAGCAGCCTGGCAGTGTTGGGGGGGAAGTTGTGGGGTGCTGCCTGTGGATTGGGGGACCATGGTGGGGCTCCCCCCAGTCAAGTTTTGGGGCTGAGAGGGAAGGGGACCACTTTCTTGGGCCAGTGGCTGAGAAGATGGTGAGCCCTGTTCCCAACAGGCCATTCCCTTCCTGATGCAGCTGTCCCCAGTGGTCACTCTGCAGCATAGCTATCCCATGCTTGCTGTCCTCAATGGTGACTGTACAATATCATGTCCCTCCAATAAGCCCCCTCCCTTTCCATGTTGTTGAAAACAATTGAATTCTGTCACATCCTGTTTTCCTGGCACAGCCAAACCCTCACTTTGCTTTAAGTTAGGATAAGAGGAAGGTGTATACCAAATTTTGGTGATCCCACACAACTGTAGGAGCAGGCATCCAGACTCTTGCATGAGCCTTCCCAGTCCCAGTGCACAGGGAGGGCAAGGTAGCGCATGGCTTGGGAGGACAGGCATCCCCAGTCTCCTTCCCTGGAGCAGGCAGGGCACACTGCCTCAGCATCTCCAGGCTCAGTGCAGTTAAAACTGAGGGCAGCCTGGGAGGTGTGCTGAAGCACAGAGCATTCTGTGTGTGGAGTGTGGGCAGGACCATACCTACCAGTTTCCTGCCTCTTATACCTGCCACCTATGGTTGCAAGCCCTTAAAAATCACTTGTAATACAAGCCCCTGGAGGGCATGTGTTTCAGCTGGGTACATTAATTTCAATACCTCATTGGCTAGTCTCTGCTGTATATATGGTTGTGTGTGTGTGTGTGTGTGTGTTCTCCACTTCTGTTTCAGTAGCAAGTAGTTGGCATGGGCCAATGAATTTATACTTTTCATTGTGTTTGTGAGAACAAAAAGATAATAAATGAGACCTCCTGAGAAGGAGGGTTTTCTTTTCTTTGCTGTGGCAGTGTTTCTCCTGGTTTGTGATGGGGATCTAAAACTGGTAGCCTCACTCATCCCACTGGGCTTGATAACTATGTTAGTTTGGAATTTTATGCTTTTAGCCTTCAATGTAAGCCAGATAGCAAGACTGATTTTAGCCTCAATCTGCATATCAAAAATTATCGGTGGATTGGCAAAATGTGTGTGTGAAATTGTGCACACAACTGGTGCTTGTGCATGGAAGTATGTTTGCTTCCAAATGTGATTACTGAGCATCATTACTTTTTGCATATGGATGTATGGATTTCACAGGTTCTAGTTCTTGAAAATCTTAATCTGAAAGGTCCCAATCTGAATCCTACCTGGAATGAAGTCCTAGGCAAAGAGAAGATAGGGTTTCTCTTTAATCACATACATATGTGCTGAGGGTTTGGCCAACATGCCTTCAATGCACTGAATTTTAATGGGCTATATTGCATTTTGGAGTAGAAGGCAAATGCAATTAATTCCTTGTGCAAATCCCAAGGTCAGGTTTACACTGTAGAACTACTTCCAGCCAGGGCCGACCCGGGAGCACGGCGCCATGTGCAGCCTACAATGGGGCGCCCTGGGCGATAGCTGGTCAGCCCATAGCTTGGGCTGGCTCTGCTTCCAGCACAGCTCTGTTGGTCAGGGATGTGAAAAGGTGTGATCCATGATTTATCTTGCACATCAGAAAATCCTCTAGGCCTGGTCAACACAACATCAGAAGATTGAAGTAAATTACGCAATTACATAGCTGGAGTCAACGCATCTTACGTCGCATTTCCACACTGTCCATACAGCAGGAGGCCAACAGGAGCAAACTCTTCTCTTGGCTTCCCTTCCTCCTTGTGAGCAGGAGTACTGGCACCAACAGGGACTCTGAGAGTCTATACTACCCACTAAGTCAAACCCCAGAAGATTGACAGGGCAGTGTTGATCTTCCACATAGTGTAGACATGGCCCCAGTGTAGATTTTTGCAAGTATATCTTATTTCACTCAGGAAGCCAGAATAAACGATGCCAGCAAAAGCACAGTTTTGCTGGTACAGTTGTATCCCTGCTAGTATATCAGTATAAGCTATGCTGGCAAAGCACTCCTCCTGCAGAGCTTTTGGAATAATTTAGTGATGCTAAATAGCAGGTACAGATGTCTGATCAAATAGCATAGTTCAACAAGTTTGCAATAAGGCACTCAGATTACTTGCACGTGCTCCTTAAAAATAAGGAAATATTTTCAACAAATCAAATTTCTACCTCCTCCAAAAAGGTGTGTGTGTGTGTGTGTGTGTGTGTGTGTGTGTGTGTATTTAAATAGTTGTTTTTAAAATGACAAAGGTATCGTGGATGCTTAATTAAACATCAGGAGAATTCCTACAGTGCTCAGCAGGCTACAGATAACGTTTCCCCTTTTATTTGTGAAGCTGGCCAAGTATAAATAACACTGCCCTCAAATAGAGAAAGAAGTCTGTTCAAATTGGGTCTCCTGTTCTGGGTGCTAACATTGATATCTGGTACCCTACATGGGTATACTACAGTATTTCTCAAAGTGGTCCATAGATCCACTCTGAGAAACCTGCTAACTGGTCACTCTGGTCGGTTTGTTTACCGGCTCCACAACCACAGAGCCTTACTGCTCCCATTGGCTCCAGTTCATTGTTTGCAGCCTCTTATCCCAGGCACTCCAGCCAGATGGTCACTACAGGTCTTCCTTCTGAAGCCCCTGTTTCCTTTTCAGTACAGTTTTTTAACTTGGCTTATGTTTTGATCATGTGCTTTCTTTAATACTTGCATAGTTTTCTGAAAAGAAGAACATGGTCTAGATGTACCCTTAAAGACTAAGTCAGTAACAAAGTGGGTTCCAGCCTATGAAGCCTTATGACCAAACAAATGTTGGTCTCCAATGTGCCATAGGCCTCCATTGTTTTGACAAGATAAGAGTTCCTTAGACAAGTTAAATATCTTCACGTCTGATGGACCTGACGAATTACATCCTAAAATACTTAAGGAAATGGCTGATGAGGTCTGAGCCATTAGTAATTATCTTTTGACAACATATGGAGAACAGGAGAGATCCTGGTGTACCAAACTCCTGTCTATCTATTAAAACAGGAATAAGGACAAACCTTGGCATTATAGATTAGTCATCTTAACTTCAGCACCAGAAAGATAATGGAGTAAATAATCAACAACCAGTTGGTGAACACCTACAAGATGATAAGCTAAGTAACAGTCAATGTGGATTTGTCAAGAACAATCAGGTCAAACCAAGTGTAACATGCCTTGTGGATTTGGGAGAGAGGGGGAAGTACTAGATGTGATATACCTCAACTTTAGTAAGGCTTTTGATATTCTCTCATAGGGCCTATTCATAAGTAAGCTAGGGAAATATAACTTGGATTAACATAGTATAAGATGGATGCACAATTGATTGGAGAAGTGCACTCAGCTGCCAGTGGTTCACAGTCAAGCTGAAAGGGCATATTGAGTTACCTGAAGACATCCAGTTCTAGCCAATATCAACATTTATAAAGCTTGAGTCAGTTCTGTGTTGGATTGATGGAAAGGAACCCTTAGATATTGAATCTGATCCTGGCTGCTGCTGGCTTCACCTGTCAGAAGGGTTACAAAAACAAGTAGACTGTAAGGATTGATTTATTCCAAAGTTCCCTTCTGGGGATCTGCTGCTTTAGTCTTGGCCCATATTTCTGGCTTAAGCTCCTGTATAGACAAACTTTTAGAACTCAATTAACTGCCACCCCGGTGTGTATATTCCTCTCAAGTTTTCTATTCTAATCAACAAATAAAATGCCAGAAACTTGAATTTTCTTTGTCCAAAAGGAAGCAATACAGTGTCTCCCTCTGTAATTTGTTTGAAATTGTATAATCAATTGAAATACTTCTAGTTAATTTTGTTTTTAAATTCCTATCCAAGAAAAACCCTACTGTGCCCTGTTCGCAATAGGATGAGGAATTAAGGCCCACGTGCTATCAGCACCTATGCATGTGAATCATTCCCTTGTGACTGTTCATTCCAGCATGTGCACATCTGAAGAGTATGGAGCATGGACCCTATTTCTGATTGTTTAAATAGAAAATAAATGTCATTATTGACTTTGTAAAAGATTTCATATAAATGAAATTGGGTACAGAAAGGATATTCTCAATATGGTTTATCTGACCACTAGCAACATAGTAAAACCACTCCATCTTAGCATATTGATTCTTAATCTCAAAGTACTCGACATGAATAGAAATTGTTCACATTTTAGGGCATTTCAGTGAGTTCTTTAGTTTCTTTCCTCCTATGAATTGTTCAATGCACTGGGTTGTTCACTGCTTGGGTTTTGTAAACTAGTTGACACTTGTTCATGTACCCCAGATAGACTTTCAATTTGTGGGGAACGAGTGGCATAAGAATCATAATTATCTAGCTGAACATATCCCTGCTTTAGGTTTCTGGGAAAGACTTTACGTTTCAAAAACAGCATATTCTGGACAGTAAATAATTTAAGCAACAAAGAATAATGTTAGTGCATTAAAGATTTTTTTAATGCAACAGTTGCTTAGCTCACCATTATCCCCTACATCTATTTTTGCATTACAAAAGAAAACTAATCAAATCACTATGATTCCACCACAGATTATACTAGGTACATCAATCAGCTTGGTAATAATAATACGTCCTAGGTAGTAACTCAGATTCTCTCTTGAATAATGCATTTCATTTATCATTTTGTATCTAGGTGGCACTAGTCATTACTTTTAAGATGACTCATCTGGTCTTGCAGAACATTTGGTTCCCAAAGACAGTGCCCCTCACGCCGTATCTATAAGGCTGACCCTATAGAATTCATGTGCATAAAATTAGCATCAGCATAGAAGAGATTAAATGAGATGCACATGTCTCTCTATTGTTTGTGAAATCCTACCACATGTTGAACCATGCATTGGGGGAGATCTGCATGAGCTCTCTTTCTCATATCATTTTTGGTGAAGAAAGAGAATACACATGAAGTCCCAGTGGCTTGCAGAGTTTCCAGAGATAAGATGAACTAAGTAAGGAATGAATATATTTCCTAAACGTACTTGTCATTTCAAAGATTTAGCAAGATAAGTTAGGTGAGTAATTCTCTTATTGTACCAACTAGGGATGTTAGAATTACTTCCCTAATCAAATAGTCGGTAGATTTTCTGTCAACTATTCAATTGGTCGACAATGGTAGGAAGTTGCAGCGCTCAGTTTGGCTCACGCTGATTCACAGCAAAACCTTCCCAGCTGCAGCTCTGCATTGGGAAGCCGGTGCATGAAGTTGCTAGCTCGGCCCCTGCTCTGTGGGTCCCTTTTCATTCAGAGACCTACGGAGCAGGGGCCATGACAGCGACTTCGTCCCTTTTCATTCAGAGACGTACGTTCACAGCTGCAACTCTGCATGGGGGGGAAGGGGATTGTGAGAGAGTGTGAGGTCTGGTGAATGAAAAGACACCTGCGAAGCAGGGGCCGTGCTAGCAACTTCACGTGCTGGCTTCCCTGGGCTTTACAATGCAAAGCCACTGCTGGGGGGAAGTGACTAGTCAATAGTGCTAATTGATAAGCTCCTGCTTATTGGTTAGTTGACTAGACACTAACATCAGTAGCACCACCTTCTACTGATGAAAGAAACTAGCTTTTAAGCTTACACAGAGCTCTTCTCAGGCCTAGCAAAGATTTGGCAAAGTAACAACAGGCCCTGAAATTCCAAATGTGTCCATTATCTGCTATCTAACCCTGCTCACATCCTATTTTAAAGCTATTATTGTATTCATAATTCCAATGGCCCTTTTAAGTAACAATATTAACATATGAAACACTTCTGGGGAAATTAGTTTCAAATACTTGGTAGTAAGGATTTTTTCATCAATATTTAACGTGTGTTAATGTAAGTCTGATTTGGAAAATATGTTCACTGTATCTCAAAGATTTCCACTGTTTCACCTCTGAATTTTACCTAAAACTATCTGAGCCGTCAAATGGGTAGAATGATCTAAAGTTGCTACCCTGAAAGCTTTCTGATTGCCACCTCACTGTAGCTCACACATGAAGATACTGGTTATGTACACAGACATGAGCAATGCTGCTTTCATTAAGCTTGAACCTTTTGGAAATGGCATTACAACTGAGGTAGGCAGGGACTACAGACAAAGCAGCTTGTCTGGCTATTTGTGTGATGTAAATCTTAAGGGCAGTATACCAGGATCTCACATTTGAGCCTTCACATTCTGATGCAGGATTATGGTTCAACATTTTTCTGAAATGCAAATACAAAAAATTCTCCAGTTATCTGTAAACTTGATTATCCATGTTCAGTTACGCTGCTTGAGGATATTTACTTAAGCTTGATTGTACTATATTGCTGTTAGACCAAGTCAGAATAAGACTTGCTCTGAAGGAATTAGTACAACACCCAAAATCTTAAGACACAACACACATGCTGTTTAGTTTGCCTGTTATGTTCCTTGTAATTGTAATGAAACACTGAAAGCTGCATTGAGACCGACTTCTGATATGCAGTCCACTCTTTTGCCTGATTTAAAGTATCCTCTGTTCCAAATACAACTTTTTGACCGTTCTATTTAGAGACCAATCTCCACTGAGTAACTGATATTTAGCTGATTCCTTGTGTGGTCACTTGAGACAGAGAAATGGGTTTGTGGGGGGGAAAAAAATCACCCTCACAATCATTTTCTCTCCGAGTCTAAATCTTGCAATTTTATTTTATACCTTTATTTATAGAGTAGCCAACCTATAGTATGCATTTCACAAACTATAGAGACAAGGTTCCTTGCATCCGGCATTTTCAGGCTAAATAATTAAGCCTTAGGGTCATGGGTGGTGTGTATAAGAGGCTTAGGGAGGCTTAGTCTCTTCAAAAAAAAGGCTGGCTATGCACAGGACAAAAAAAGCCAGATGCAATGTTGGTCACTTCCTTTTTCGAGTGCTGGCCCATCACCTTTGGAGCGCTGCTGCTGAAAGCTCCCACCTGCCCTATGCCCTGAGACCTTGCTTCCTCTTGGCCTTTTTCCCCCACCCTGCCTCTTCCCAAGCCTTGCCCTCATTCTCCCTCTGCCCGCTCCACTCTGCCTCTTCTCCCAGTCCACCCCCACCCACCACTTGCTCTTCTCCACTTCCCTCCCCTGAGTTGTTCCAGAATCAGCACATTCCGCAGGAGGAGGAGTCCTACAGCTGGGCCAGCTAGGAAGAGGCCAGGCACACTGAAGCCAAAGCAGTTCAGCTAAAGGGCACTGGAATGGGGGGCCCAGAAGACCCCATCACTTTTTTCCTGCCTTAAAGGCAAGAGATAGGAGGGGAAGGAGAGAAGTGGGTGGGGGCGGGCCTCAGAGGAGTGGGGCAGAGAGGAGCTATCAGCAGATGGGAGGCTCTTGGGGACAGAACCAGAGGGGAAGCAGTAAGAAGTGGAGCAGGGGTAGGGCAACAAGCCAGGTCTGGTTCTTATGTAAGTCCAGTCCCCGCGCTCCCCCCTCTCCCGCCCCCCCCCCCCCCCGCCCATACACATGCAAGTTTTGTTCATGTGCCACCTATGGTTAGGGTCAAATTGCTGACATAAGCAGGCACAAGTCCTCTGAGTTTATCGGAGTTAGACATGCATATTCCAGCAGCAAATGTGTAATCTTTTCTTCGTAATGTAAAATGTTACTGTGGTGATATTAATACAGTAAATTCAATACCATGATAAAAGTTAGAACAGTGACTTGTTTTGAATCACTTCAGTCCACGTGGTCTATCTTTCTTCATAGCAGTCTGCTCTTAACCTACTGTAGGCAAAAAGTCTTTCAATTTTTCGTATCCTTTTATTATTGTTATACTCACTGGTAGTGTGTGTGATTTTGTTTATTGTAACCAGAAGCATTAAACCTACACTGACACAAGGTGTAATCCATGTATCCTTTGTGGGATCCAGACTATAGTAATGTATTACGGTTAATAATTGCAGTTACACATGTGAAAATACATATTAACCATATTATAATCATATTAACTCCATGTATAATTCTCCCCGTTGCGGTAGCACTGTACATGCACACTGATTCAAGGATTTTCCAATAGGAAAAATGCTTTCAATGTTTCATTTCACTTTTGTGATACTTGGTTTAAATTTTTCAGACCAATTCTTCATCCTTGATCAGACAGGGAAGAGTTGAAATTTGAAGGTAAAAGGCAATTTGGGTGCAAGGGATCATGGAATGATAGACTTCATTATTCTAAGACAGTGTTTCCCAAATGGTGCTCCATGGAATCCCAGGGTTCTGTGAAGTGAAAATAAGGGTTCAGCGTGAGAATTCCATTACAATAACATTTTATGATTTAAAAAAAAATTAGTATTATGTGATTTTTTTTTGTTTATAAACGTGCAATTAAACTAAATGTTGATCTCACGATCTTATTTAGTATTTATTTATTATTATCCTTATTTATTCATGGTCTACTTTTTCAGCTCCATATATTAGACACTTCTTCTATGAAGTGAGAAGCAACTGTAACTGTGACCAAATGCAAAGGATGCACATTTAAATCAGTGTCTAAGTTGCTTAATTAAATCTCTCCATGACATACTGAGACACTTGCTCATTTACAACTTGTATGGAAGACAACTAAGTGCTGAATTAAAATAATTTGGCTTCTGCTATAGTAATTAGTATGCAAATTTCTGATGAATTACTTCTGAATCATAAACTGCATTGACAGACTTCATTGACAAACTTAACACTTGCATATGCTACCTACCATTCTTAGTAATCTTTCTATTTGCCTGTAGTGATGGAATATGGATATTAGTTTCCTTATTTAACAGTTATGCATTAAATCAAGAGCAACCAATTAAATATAATTCCCAGTGCATTCTAGGTTCTTATTTCACACCCACCACTATGTTGAGCATCATGTATTTCACTGAGCATTAAATTAAGATTAATTATACAATGACCCTATATGTTACATAAAGGGGTTCCATCCCTAATTGTGGCTTTTAGGTGCTCTCATACAATTATTGTCTTGGTTCTCACACCCTAGCAGTACTTGTAATGGTTGATCATCCCATTGCATTTTTAATAATTTGTAGTTAAAAAGCAAACTATCAATATTCATATAGGGCCAGGTAGATTGTTGTTACATTAAGTAACACTCACTTGGACAAGCTGTGCCCTTGAGAACTCCTAAATGTGAAGTGGCAAGGGGTTCACTATTCTTTAAGAATTACTTCTAGTAGGACTAACCAATTTGCTACATCTAACATATTGCTATAATTTGCACCCAACATGTTACATGTTCAATGGAAGCTTATGTCAAACTGATCAGGACAAAAATAATGGTTGGTAGGGGGTATAAGCAGAAGGACCTCTCTCTTCTTGTATAGGAGGGGTAATTGGGCAGTGAGGTTATGCCTATTAAAGCAGGATCTCAAACAACTTTGCTGCAAAAAAGGCCATAGGTGAGAGAATGCTTAGTTTAGCAGAAGCCTGGCATAGTTCTTGTTTTGTGTAACCTGTTCTTATTACTCTTCCTCACTAGCTATTAAAATCATAACCTTTAACAAATTTACTTTCACTATAAATAGATCTATGTTCTTTATATATTTGGATCTAATACTCAGTGGAATGAAGAATACTGTGGTGCTTTTGCTTTTCTGTTGGGAATAGTAAATCTGGTAAGTACTAGGAGTGTCTGGTGACAGGGACTGGGCACAACAAGAGGATGCGTATGAGATATGAGGTGGACTAGACTATTCAAAGTGGAGGCTGGCGAAGTCCAGAAAAGAGTGCTTGAGTGACTGAAGGACTGGCAGTTTATTGCTAGAAAGCACATTAGAATCTAACTACATATGACTATTAATATAGGTGTTTCAGTAAGAAGTACTAGACCAGCTGTGACTCTTAGAACTCATAAATGTCTTCCAGCTACCATAAGAAATAGTTCTGTTTGGCTGGAGACAGGAAGATAGCACATTAACCCACAGCCTGACTCCCTGAGAAATTCTCTCAAGTCTATTGACTTCAGTGAGATAACATGTCACATGCTGGTGGACTAATTGCCAGCTTGGGGGACACAATTGATCTTTCTCAGTTCAGTCTGTAGCCCTTTCCCTCTATGCTCTTTGTTCTTTAACATAAATGAAACAAGAAAGCAAACAACAACAAAAGCAATAGTCTTGTTGTGCTACTCAAATTGAATGATCCTTTGGTCTCTGATAGCTTACTGTGCTTGATGTCCCCTCCCCCGGCCCCCAAGGAGCCATAGGGCTTTCCTGACCTCCTGCAGCATTCTGCTACCTGCAAGCGCACTCCCAATCTCCTCCTGCTCCATGTGCCCCTTGGACATGGGACACTCTCTTATGTCTGCTGGCTAGAAATGATCATTTCCAATCACTAATGTTGATCAGCAGGGAGAGATGAGTTCCAGAACAGGACCAGTGTGGGTAAGATCTGTAAAATCTGGGCCTAAATTATTTACTTGGGCCATGTCTACACAGTCAATCTGAGAAGGTTTGAATTAGCAGTCTAGTGAAGACATACTAATTCAGAGGGGCACTCCCATTAGTGCCGGTAGTCCTGCATCTACAAGGGTGAGTGTGCTCCATTCAACTTCCCACAGTGTGACTGGTGCCAAAATTTGAGTTACGATACTTTGACTTAATCTATGCAATTAACATAGCTGAAGTTGTGTATCTTACTTTGAACTTATCCCCCTAGTGTAGACCAGGGGTTCTAGACTCTTTCTGCCTTTCCATCTGTGTGGACATACTGAGATGTGGTGTAAGAGTTGTAGTTCCATTAACCTCATTGGAGCTGTGTCCACCTACCCCAAGACTAAACTTGGCCTTTGGTCCGTGAAATATTTTGTAATAGAACTATGCACAACTTTCTACAGGTGCAACTGTGTACAGGCATTGTCCCATGGGTTAGTGAAATCCTCACATTCCAGACAAGTTTTTAGATCCTTTTTTTTAAAGCGTGTTATATACTTGGTATGTCGCTTATGTACGTCCGAGTGCTGAATTTAGAAATTAATCATAGTTATTGTTAATACAACAGGAATTCACTTAGACCACATTCTGCTTTCTTAAACTACAGTAATCCCACTGAGCTCAAAGGGGTTTGAAATTGAGCAGAAGTATATATACCCTGCTTAACAAGTATTTAAATCCTATTAAAATTCATTTCTATTGTTTGCATTTCTAAAGTTGCTGGTAGAGGCAATATTTTATTAGAATTTCATTTAGGATTTTTCTTTGATCTGTACATTCATTTTCCTGTGAATTAGATCAAAGTCTACTGGGTCAGATAAAATCTGAAAAAAGTAGACAACTTCCCATTAAATTATTTAAGTTGCTAGGTTTAAAGAATACAAATGTGCTATACATACACAGAGGGCTGGGCTAGATTTCACTGATGTAACCAAGAGCAGAATCTGGCTTATAGATTTCAGACAGTTAGCAAATAAGATTCTCATATTTTATGGGTAATATATATATTTTCTGTTAACTTCATAGTGAAAACAAATAGCTCTGTTTTAATACTTGAAGGAGCGGAAAAACAATGGGTAGGTTAAATAGAAAGGTAAGGCAATTCCATTAAGTGGATGTTTGTTTTGTGGGTTTTTGTTTCTGCTTTAAACCTTTCTCTGAATTGCAGCCAGGGACAGAGCCATCCCATTCATAGCACTGCTCAGGGCATCCGCCCCAGCCGCCATGCTGTGGGGGTCTCAGGGTGACCCCTGGGATGGCACTTACCAGGGCATTAATTAAATTATGATGGGATATAATGTTTAGACCTAAGCATTGTCTTCTCCATTTCTTTATGTATTGTGCCATGCAGGCACAGGGGCACCATTTAAGACAGTGGTCTCCAACCTTTTTTAACCACAACATCACTTTTTCAATTTAAGTGCAATGTAAGAGCTACCTCAAACCCAATACCCTTGCATGGCTTCCTTCCCACCCCTTCTTTGAGGCCCTGCCCCTGCTCCAGCCCTTCTTCGAGACCTCACCCTGCTCACTCGCTCCCCCATCCTCATTCACTTTAACCAGGCTGGGGTAGGGGGTTGAGGTGCAGGTTCTGGTCTTGAGCCAAGGGGTTTGGAATGTGGGAGGGGCTCTGGGCTTAGCCTAGGTTGAGGGATTGGGGTCCATGAGGGGTTTCAGGATGCAAAGTCTGGGAAGGAGTTTGGCTGCAGGGGGGCTCATGTCTGGGGCAGGAGGTTGGGTGTAGGAGGCGGCTCAGGTCTGGGACGGGTTCAGGAAGCAGCATCTGGCTGGGCACTGTTTAACTCACTAGCTTCTGAGTGGTGGAGCAGTGGGGTTAAGGCAGGCTTTCTCCTGCCCTGGCCCTGCACCAATCCTGAAAGCAGCTGGCATGTACAGCAATGGCTCCCTGGAGCCATATGCTGCTTCTCATCCACTGAGCCCATAGCTTCTACTGGCCATGGTTCCTCGTTATTGATCAATGGGAGCTGCAGGCGCGGTGTCTGCAGGCAATGACAGCATGTGGAGACCCCACTGCTCTGCCTTTCTCAGGGTCTGCTGGAACATGCCAGCCACTTCCAGGAGCAAGCAATTGCCACAGGGACAGTGACTCCAGCCATGATGGGTTAGGCATTTTAGAACTCACTACTCAAAGAATGAAATGTAAGTGTAGGAGAGAAATGAAAATTATGAAATGCACAGTCCAGTCAAAAAGCAAAAATACCACACTTTGCAAGTAGTAACAGACGTAACAACAAGACCCACGTGTGTGCTGGGTCGAGAGATGCGAGGGAAGGACAGTGTGTTTGAGACTGACAGACATGAACACGTACAGTGTCAGTGTGACCGATTTTCATTGTCAAGTTCCCTCCTTGCCCTTCTCTCTGTGTGGAGACATGGTACAGGAGTGGCAGGGAGGAGGGACACCCTGACATCAGCACACACCTTCTCCCTCTCACACCCTGCACAGCAAGCAGGAGGCTCCCAGGGGGGCAGCTCTAAGGCAGAGGACAGGAGCAGTAGGACAGTGGGTTGAGAGGCAACTGAAGTACCAGTGGTTGATAGCTTCCTGGCCAAAAAGGTCAAGATCACCTGTCAGAGGCTCCAAGGTCTACTGGTAGACCCCGATCTACTGGGTGGTGACCACTGATTTAAGGGAAGCTGGGGGAGCTAATTTTCTTACCATAACAGGAAACTTTCTCCTGCCTCCCCTCTAGCCAGGAGTGAGAGCAATGTGGGCAGCTCTTTGTTTACTCCTCTCCCCCTCCGTTTTACACACTGGAGTGAAAGAAATGCAGGCTCATGAAGCATAACAAAAGGCCAAGCCTGAGTCTTTTGTTGTGCTTGATGAGCCTTGCCCAGCCCATAAAAACTGCTGCTTGCTCCTGGCTAAAATTTGAAGCAGCTGGGTTAGAATCTGAGCTCCTGGTGCCATTCTTGACAAGAATAGAACTGCAGCAACAAATGCAAAACACACAGGTGAGCAGTCATGCTGCTTACTGGCCTCCCTTGGTTTGCTCTCCCCTCGCCAGCTAGCCAACAGCAACATAGGTAGCTTTTCCTCTGTTCTCACCCCACCTCCCAGGCTCAGCCATACTGCTTGAAAAGCTAATTCAGTGGTTCCCAACCGGTGGTCCATGGACCCCTGATGGTCCATTACCATATTGTAAGGGGTCTGTGGAAAGTTTAAGGATTGGGGCCACCACAGTGGGCCCGAGCCTTACTTTTCTTTTCTTTCCTTTTTCTCTCCCCCAGGAAGGGGAAATGGTGGATTCTGAAATTTTAATAGATTAAAAAGATGTCCATATGCTCAAAAAGGTTGAGAACCACTAAGCTAGTTCACTCCCTCCCTTCCCTGCTGGCTATTCTTTGTTCTACCAGCAGGATTGCAGCAGTGTATCTGGCAGATCCAATGGCCGGGCTGGGAGTTTCTGCAGCACTTTCTTCAAATTCATTGAGACAAGCAGGCTCTGGGAGTGGTGGGTGGGGAAGGAAGGCGATTGCTGCAGATTTCATCATGATCTGCCCTCCACCTCACAGGTTGTTAGGCTACAAAGGGTGGGACAAATGAGCCCTTTGTGACACCAATAGACTCTGAGCTGCTCAGGCAGGGGAGGGAAGGGGGCTGCTGTCCCAGGCATATTCAAGTGAGTCCAGCTTTGGATGTGTCAATGATTCAGTACAAGAGCGGCAGAGCTAAAGAATGAACACCTGGGATCTTTCCCTGCTGTCTGAAACATGGGCTGTCACACCACAAACATTGCTTAAATTCCACTTAAAACTATACAGTTGGACCACTGCTAGACAATGCCCCTCTGCCTTGTATATTGGACAAACTGGACAGTCTCTATGACAAAGGGTGAATGGATACAAATCAGATATTCAAAATGGTAACACACAGAAACATTTTAACTTGTCCGGGCACCCACTCATGGATCTAAAAGTGACTATATTGTTACAAAGCAATTTCAAAAACCAGCTTGAGAGATGCTGCAGAACTTGGTTTCATTTACAAGTTTGACACCTTGAACTGAGGTCTGAACTTGGATGGGCTGCTACATTTAACATCCTAATGACATTACAAGTTAAGTATCGGACATTTATAGCCCACTCTATTAGCCTCATTTAGCATGGACACTCTGACAATTTTTTTTCCCTTTCTTTTCCCTCCCCAGGCCCTCTAATTGCCAATTTTTCCCCTTCTCTTTCTCTCCCCATCACCTCCTTTTTTTTTTCTTTCTTTCTTTCTGCTATTTATTTGCAACTTTGGACTAAGGATGTTAAGTATCCGGTATTTCACTAATCAAATAGTCAATGCATTTTTGCATCAACTATTTGATTAGGAGATAGGGTGGTGCTGCCCTTTTGAAACACCGCCACAGCATTTCAAAGGGGCAGTACATAATTGCTGATCCTGGGCTCAGCACCACATGGAACTCGGGGTTAGCTGGGCTCCCTGCAGTATTGCCCCTTTAAAATGCCGCAGTGGTGTTTCAAAGGGGCAACATCCCACAGCTGATCCCAGGCTCTCTGTGGCACTGCCACTTTGAAGTATTCCCCTCTATCTGATAGAGGCAGCAAGGGGTGGGGAGTGACTAGTTGACTGTCCTTTCAACTATCCGATAAGCATTTGCTTATCAGTCGATTAGTTCTTAACATCCCTATTCTGGACCTGTTGCTCCCTTCATTAGAAGAAATCTGCAGTGCCCATGGAAGCTCTTGATGCATCTATTTTGTCTCTGTGTGTGTCTCTGTGTGTGTCTCTAAAGTGCTGGAGGACAACTCTCTGGGTCTTAAGTTTTTTCAGTTACAGACTAACATGGCTACCCCTGTGAAACTTCAAAAGAGAAGTACAGCTTAGTTTTTATACAGCCTGGGACTCTTTCTGCAAATGTCATTCTCTGATGATTCTTTAGTAGTAATCTGTATGCAGTGAGAACAAAAATACTGCCCTGCACAAAATCCTATTTACAGGGATTGTGTATGAGCTTCATGTACATGACCTTCAGGATACTTGCTAACATAATGTGTTCAGGAAGACATCTAGTCCAACCCCTGCTCAATGCAGGGCTAACCCAAACTAAATCATTCCAGCCAGGGATTTCTCAAGCATCACTTTAAAAACCTTTAAGAGTGGAGATTCTACCACTTCCTTAGGTAACCCATTCCAGTGTTTCACCAGCCTCCTGGTGAAATCGTTTTTCCTAATACCCAACTTAGCCATCCCCCACTGCAACTTGAGACTACACTGCTTCTTGTTCTGTCTTCTGCTACCCCTGAGAATAGCCTGGCTCCATTCTCCTTGGAACCCTCCTTCAGGTATTTGAAGTCTAACAAATCCTGCCTCACTCTTCTCTTCAGCAGACTAAATAAGCCCAAACTCAGCCTCTCCTCCTAAATCATGCTCCAATCTCCTCCCCTAGATTTTCTCCAATTTGTCCACATCCTTTCTGTAGTGGAGGACTCAGAACTGGATGCAGTACTCCAGATGTGGCCTCACCAGTGCTGAACAGAGGAGAATAATCACTTCCCTAGATCTGCTAGCAATGCTCCTACAAATGCAGCCCAATATGCCACTAGCCTTCTTGACAACAAGGACACGCTATTGACTCATTCAGCTTCACATCCACTGTAATCCCCAGTTTTCTGCAGAACTGCCACATAGCCAGTCAGTCCCTAGCCTGTAGCAGTACATGGGATTCTTCCATCCTAAGTGTAGGACTCTGCACTTGTCCTTGTTGAACCTTATCAGCAGGACTTGCCAAACTGCGGTGAGCCCCTCTCGCCAGCCACACTGTCCAGCGATCTGCACATGCGCAGATCGCCCGAACCCAGCTCTTCTGGGTTACAATCTACTCACCATGGGCGAGTAGATTGTATTTGTCGAGCCCTGCTTATCAGACTTCTTTTTTCCCAATCCTCCAATTTGCCTATGTCACTCTGGATCCAATCTCTGCTCCATAGCATATCTACCTCTTTTCCCAGCTTAGTGTCCTCAAATTATTGAGGGAGCAAACCAACCCATCATCCAGATCATTTATGAAGATGTTAAACAAAACTCGCCCCAACACTGACCCCGAGGTACTTTGCTTGATACCAGCTAGACATTGAACTGTTGATCACTACTTGTTGAGCCTGATATAACCAGCTTTCTACCCACCATACAGTTTGTTCATCCTGGCTATTCTTCTTTAACTTGCTGGCAAGAATACTGAGAAACCATATCAGATACTTTGCTAAAGTCAAGATGTATCACATCAATTGTTTCCCTTTATCCACAGAGCCAGTTATCTCCTCATAGAAGGCAAGCAGGTTGGGCAGGCATGACTTGCCCTTGGTGAATACATGTTGACTGTTCCTGATCACTTTCCTCTCCTTCCTGGTGTTTCAAAATTGATTCGTGGAGGAATGGCTCCATGATTTTTTTCCATGGATTAAGGTGAGGCTGACAGGTCTAGTTTCCTGGTTCCTCCTCCTTCCCCTCTTTTTAAAGATGGGCACTATATTTGCCTTTTTCTAATCTTCTGAGATCTTCCCCAGTTACCAAGAGTTTTCAAAGATAATGGCAAATGGCTCTGCCAACTTTCTCAATACCCTGGAGTGCATTACATCCAGTCCCCTGGACTCGTACATGTCCAGTTTTTCTAAATAGTCCTTAACCTGCTCTTTCACTACTGAGGGCTGCTCACCTCTTCCTCATTCTGTGCAGCAGTCTGGGAGCTTACTTTGTGAAGACCCCGGCAAAAAAAAGCATAGAGTATTTCATCTTTTTCCACATCATCTGTCATTATGTTGCCTTCCCCATTCAGGAAGGGCCCCACACTTTCCCTGACCAACACCTTGTTGCTAACATACCTGTAAAAAGCCTTTTTGTTATCCTTTATCTCCTCTGCTAGCTGCAACTTTCCTCATTATATCCCTGAGTGCTTGAGCAATGTTTTTGTACTCCTCCCAAGTCTTCTGTCCAAGTTCATGCTTTCTGTAAGCTTCCTTCTTGTTTTTTAGCTCACTGAAGAGTTCTCTGTTAAACTAAGATGATCACTTGCCATATTGCCTATTCCTTCTGCACATTGGGATGGTTTGTTCCTGCCCTCTCGATAAGGCTTATTTTAAAATACAGCCAGCTCTCCTGGACTCTTCCCCCCCTCATATTAGCTTTCCAGTAGATCGTGCCCATCAGATCCCTAAGGGAGACAAAATGAAGTCCAGGGTCCATATTCTGCTGCTCTCCTTTCTTCCTTTTGCCAGATCCTAAACCTAACCATCTCTCAATTGCTGCCCAGGTTGCCACCTACTTCTAGTCTAATCCAGTCACAGTGAAATGCTAAACTGCCTCCTTTTTCTTCCCAAATGCTCTTATTTTCTCTGTTCCAGGGCCAGTGTGAGGTATGTGCAATCATTTCCCCTCTGTGGTCCTGGGCTTTATTATTGGCCATGCCTGCCCAGGCAGTGCAGCCTACCTGAGGCACATCCCAAAGCTGTGGGAGAAGAGGAAAAGGCTCCTGCAGGCACCAGTGCATAGGCAACGAGTTATATGGGCTCGTGGTGCCAATGCTCCAGCAATATTCAGAGCTGGGGGCCCTGCTCCATCAATATTTGGAGCTGGGTCTCTTCCCCCGGCCCTGTCTGGAGTGGGCCCTGGCCCCCACCTGCCAGCCCCCCCCCCCCCCGGCCCCAGAGCGTTCTCCTTCTCTCCCCCTCCTCCCCCCCCCCCCCCCGTGGCCCCGGAGTGTCCCTGTGAGAATGAAAGCTGCGCATGCACAGCGTGCTGAAAAGCCGCGCAACTGCTGAGAGGGGAGACCCCCGGGCATGGCGTGATGTCACGGCCTGGAACTATAAAGCCATGTAGCCCAGCTACAGGCCTGGCAAGTGGTCTGGAGCCCCGGAAGCAGCTGGGGCCCAATCAGACTCCAGTGCTGCAAACTGGAAGGAAGAAGGTAAGGTGCGGTGTGGTGGGGAGGTCGAAAAATAGGGGAAAGGGGTGGGAGAGGAAGGGGCTTGTGCTGAGGGGAGGGGGGCAGGTCAGGAGAAGAAAGGGGAAGGTACCAAGGCACAGGGTGGAGGAGAGACACATGCCAGGAGGCCAAGTTGAGACTGAAGAAAAGGGCAGAAGGGGAGGTGTCTGTGGGAGAGGGGACAGGGTGATGCTGAGAGAGGAGAGGGAAAGGGGATTGGGGGCTGGAGGGAGAGGTGCTGGGAGAAGGCTTGAAAGAAAGGGTGGGCATGAGGAAGGTTGGGATGGAGCAAGTCATGTGTGAGGGCACAGGGGCATGAAGGAAATGGGGGGCAGAGTATGATGACGGGGTTGGCATCAGGAAAAAAGAGGGCAAAGGGGTAGGGACAGTGAGGGAAGGGGGAGGCACCAGGAGGGTGCAGGGGTAAAGGAAGGTACAGGTGCCAGAGGATTCTGGGGGTGAAGCAGAAGGGCAGATACCTGCAGGGGAGGGACCAGCACCAGAGGAGAGAGGCAGGGCAGGTGTGCAAAGGAAGGTTTTAGGAGAGGGGATGAGGAGGGGTAGCTCACATGATCAGAGTGGGGCTACTGGAGGAGTGGGCACAGGGGGGGGGAGGGGCTGGTGGAGGGCAGCAGGTCAGGAGGGCTGAGGGCAGGAGTCCAAGTCAGGACAGCAGAGGAGGATGAGGGGTTCGAGAGCAGCAGGCACCAAGGGAGCTAATGGAGCAAGGGGAGAAAGGGTAGAGGTTTATAAGATATTCATTAATAACTTGGGTGCCACGGTAGCACATCCAAACAAGCCACATGAACTCAGTAGTGTTGCACAACACAATTAATTCTGCTCATGGGAGGAAACACTTTCCCCAGCCTTTCCACCCCGGAGTTAATGTCACACACATTGGGTTAATGCAATTGCAGGATAGTTGCAAGATGGGGGTTTGGTGAGGGCCAAACTAATCCCTTTTGGTAGGAGGATGGTGGAAAAAGTCCTTAGAGGGGACTTTACTTCTGGTCATGTGCCCATCAGAGAAAACATTCCCACTTCTTCACAACAGGTACAACAAAATATAATATGTTTGATGCACAATGGAATCCACAATGGGTACGTTCCATGCTTATGCTACTATGGTGTTTGTGTAGATAACCCAGGAAAAAAGGGTGCAAATATATTAAAAAAAAAAGGAGAGGTGAAATATGTATATTTCAATATATATTGAATACTCAATATAATATATTGAAGCAGGCGAGTACGCGTGGAGGGGTGGGAGAGGGACTACTAGACCCATTCTGGGCACCACCAAAAATTATACAAATCTGCTGCCCCTGCACCAGTGGTAAGGGCATTACAGATGACCCAGCCTCCCATGCTGCCAACCCAGGAGCTCTTCTCACATGGGCACAAATGGACCCTGCCCAGTGTGTGACTGCCAGCAGCCCAGGCTGCAGTGCCCCATTCAAAACAGGCCCTGCAAATAATCACACCAGCCCTTCTCTGTTCCGTGTAACTGTATTGCAACATCATAAATCCTATCTGCAATAGAGATTGTATAAGACAGAAACCTGTATCTGAGTACTCAGTGCTAGAAAAGTATGCTAAATTTGGGAATGAGTCACATGTGTTTTATGTATTATTTGTATAGTCCCTGGTGTATGCTAGATGCCTTAAAGAACAGGTTTTGCGATTTAAGTAAAAACAAAATAAGAAATGAAAGTAAGCAATAGGACAGCTAGGACTAGGGATGATAAGACTGTCTCAAATAATACTTATTCATGCAAATAGTTCCATTGAATTTTTTGGGTCAGATGGTTCCAACCTATAGGAAAAACCCAATGGATGAGGCAAGAAGAAAGGTCTCTTCAAAACAATCAGTGGAGCATGGGGCATATAACTTTGCTGAGATTCAAAAAAGTTAAAACCCAAATTGCCCACGTCGTGTCAAAATTACAAAGGATCCTTATATGGAATTCTAGGTTCTCAAGCAAAATTTCTTACATTGCCCATCTGCGAACTTCAATTATCAATGGACATACTTTTTCTTCGACTTGTATGTGTGATAAAATCTGTGTGATAAAATCTCTGTTTACTGATACAATCCTTCTAAGCCTACCTAGAGTGTGTAGAGAGAACTTTAGCTTTACTGGATCCTCTCGCCCTTGATAGTATTGCTACTGCAGGTCTCACGTAACTGCTTTGTATCTGACATGGAGAGGTAGGCCTGGCCTTAAGGCAAGGCAAGCAAGGCAGTTGCCATTGGGCCCTGTGCCTTCATGGCCCTGCTGCCTGGTGCCCGTCTGCCTCCGCCTGTCTGGCTGCTCACTCACTGCCCTGGATGGGAGCTGCCCAGTCACAGGGTGCAGCCAATCACAATATGCCACCTTGGGCCTTGCGAACTCTTTGTCTGGGCCTGTGAAGAGGCTCCTACAGATAAGAACAGCCATATTGGGTCAGACCAAAGGTCCATCTAGCCCAGAATCCTGTCAGCCAACAGTGGCCAATACCAAATGCCCCAGAGGGAGGGATCACAACAGATAATCCTAGTGTGAACCCTCACCTGTCACCCATCTCCAGAGAAACAGAGGCTAGGGACACCATTAGTACCCATCCTGGCTAATAGCCATTGATGGACCTAACCTCCATGAATTTATCTAGTTCTTTTTGGAAGCCTGTTAAAGTTCTAGCCTTCACTGCATCTTTTGGCAAGAAGTTCCAGAGATTGACTGTACACTTACTGAAGAAAAACTTTCTTTTGTTTGTTTTAAACCTGCTGCCTGTTAATTTCATTTGGTGACCCCTAATTCTTTTATTGTGGGAATAAGTAAATAACTTTTCCTTAATTTTTCCATACCAGTCATGATTTTATTAGACCTCTATCCTAACCCCCCTTAGTCTCCTCTTTTCTAAGCTGAAAAGTCCAGTCTTTTTCATCTCTTCATATGGGACCTGTTCCAAATCCGTAATCATTTTTGTTGCCCTTTTCTGAACCTTTTCCAATGCCAATATATCTTTTCTTGAGATGAGGCAACCACATCTGTACACAGTATTCAAGACATGGGAGTACCATGGTTTTATATAGAGGCAATAAGATCTTTTCTGTCTCATTTTCTATCCCTTTTTTAATGACTCCTAACATTCTATTTGATTTTTTGACTTCGGCTGTACACTGAGTGGATGTTTTCAGAGAACTATCCACAGTGACTCCAAGATCTCTCCCTGGAGGAGGAGAGAATATGAATCATTTTTTCCAATGTGCATTGCTTTACATTTATCAACACTAAATTTAATTTGCCATTTTGTTGCACAATCACTTCCTTTGGTGAGATCTTTTTGAAACTCTTCATCGTCTGGTTTGGTCTGAACTATCTTGAGCAGTTTGGTATCATCTGCAAATTTTGCCGCCTTACTGTTTACCCCTTTCTCCAGATCCTTTATAAACAACTTGAAAAGGAAGGGTCCCAGGACAGACCCTTGAGGGATCTCATTAGTTACCTCTCTCCACTCGGAAAACTTACCATTTATTCCTACCCTTTGTTTCCTGTCTTTTAACCAGTTATCAGTCCATGAAAGGACATTCCCTATTATCCCATGATAAGTTACTTTACTTAAGAGTCTTTTGTGGGAGACCTTGTCAAAGGCTTTCTAGAAATCTAAGTATGCTATATCCACTGGATCCCCCTTGTCCATGTATGGTGACCCCCTCAAAGAACTCTAGCAGATTAGTAAGGGACGATTTCCTGTTAACCATGTTGACTTCCCCCAACAAATTATTTTCATCCGTGTGTCTGATTTTATTCTTCACTATAGTTTTCACTTATTTGCCTGGAACTGATGTTAGACTTACCAGTCTGTAATTGCCAGAATTACCTCTAGGAGCCCTTTTTAAATATTGACATCACATTAGCCAGCTTCCGTACCTAATGATTGGAAGATAATTTAAAGGATAGGTTACAAACCACAGTAAATAGTTCCACAATTTCCCATATGAGTTCTTTCAGAACTCTTGGATGAATGCCATCTGATGCCGGTGACTTGTCACAGTTAAGTCTGTCAATTTATTCCAAAACCACCTCTGACACCTCAATCTGGGACAATTCCTTAGATTTGTCACCTAAAAAGAATCTTCCCAGTATGCTCAGCCGTGAAGATGGAAGCAAAGAATTCATTTAGCTTCTCTGCTATGACTTTATTATCTTTGAGTGCTCCTTTAGCATCTTGATTGTCCAAGGTTGTTTAGCTGGCTTCCTGCTTCTGATATACTTAAACATTTTGCTATTACTTTTTGGCTACATCTACACTGAGTTTTCTCGTCAAAATATGCAAATGAGGGACTTGTTTGCATGAGTCACAATCTCATTTGCATATTTTCTGTTGATCCCGTTTTTGCATTGGGGGTTTCTGTGCAAAAACAAGCAGTGTGGGCATTTTCTTTTTGCGCAAAACCCCCTTTTTCTACAAGATTCTTATGCCCCATAAAAGGTTTACTGATCTTTCAGGAAAAAAGGGGTTTTGCGCAAGAAGAAAATATCCACACTGCTTGTTTTTGCGCAAAAATGGGATCAGTAGAAAATATGCAAATGAGATCATGACTCATGCAAATGACTATCATTTGCATATTTTTTGCTGAGGAAACTCATAGTATAGACAGCCTTCGCGTTTTTGTTCTTCAAACTCCTTTTTTGGCTTTTCTTCTTTATATAAATAAATAAATAAATGCTTAAGTTGACAAAGTTTATGGTCCTTTCTATTTTCCTCACTAGGATATGACTTCCACTTTTTAAAATGTTTTTTTTTTTTTTTTTTTTTTTTAAATCTCTCACTGCTTCTTTTACCTGGTTAAGACACAGTGGAACTCTTTTGGTTCTCTTACTGTGTGTGTGTGTTTTTTTTTTTTTTTTTTTTTTTTTTTTTTTTTTTTAATTTGGGGGGGGTATACTTTTAAGTTGGGCCTTTATTATGGTGTCTTTGAAAAGTTTCCATGCAGCTTTCAGAGATTTTACTTTTGTCACTGTACCCTTTAATTTCTGTTTAACTTCCTCATTTTTGTGTAGTTCCCCTTTCTGAAATATAAATGCCTCAGTGTTGGGCTGCTGAGGTTTTTTTCCTACCACAGGGATGTTAAATTTTATTATATCATGGTCACTATTTGCAAGTGGTCCAGTTATATTTACCTCTTGAACCAGATCCTGCACTCTACTTAGAACTAAATCAAGAATAGCCTTTCCCTTGTGGGTTCCAGAACCAGTTTCTTCAAGAACCAGTCAATTAAGGTATCAAGAATTTTTATTTCTGCATCCCATCCTGAGATGATGTGAACCCAGTCAATGTGGGGATAGTTGAAATCCCGCCCCCCCCCCACCATTATCAAGTTTTTGATTGTTAGCCTGTCTTATCTCCCTTAGCATTTCATAGTCACTACCACTGTCCTGATCAGGTGGTTGATAATATACCCCTACTGCAGGCCTGCACAACATGCAGGCCGCATGCGGCCTGCAGGGGCTCATTGTGCAGCCCGTGACGACTACGGGCCGCGTGGCCCCATCCGATCTGCCTGCCGGACAGAGGAGTGGAGTGCCACTGGGGAGGAGGGAAGTGCGGGGATTCTCGCCACCGGGCTCCCTGCGTGCAGCTCCGGCACAAGGAGGAGGGGCGCAAGCCAGAGGGCAGGATGCCGGTAGACGCCAGGACGCTGGTGTGACATGGCATCGTGACGTCACGGCTGGTGACGGCCAGATTCAAAAAGGCTCTGGCAGCCCCACGAACTGGAAGACAAAAGCCAGGTAGGGAAGGGGAAGAGATTTGTGCTGAGGGGAGGGGGGCAGGTCCAGAGAAAAAGGAAGCAACCAAGGGGCAGGGGTGCAGGAGAGACAAATGCCAGAGGGCCAAGTGCAGGCAATGAGGAAAAGGTTGGGTGGGGGGGGTGGGACAGGGTGATGCTGGGAGAAGAGAGGGTAAGGGTATTGGGAGCTGTATGTTGTGCAGGCCTGATTTAATTGAAAAATTCTTAATAAAGTATCACCACCACCTCCCACCCCCAAACCTATCCTTGTGGCCCTCAGCTGTTTTCTTAGGAGTAATATGGCCTCGTCGCTTTCTGAGTTGTGTGGGACTGCCCTACTGCTATCTTCTTATTGCAGCATAGAATTACTATCCATAGAGATTCTATGGAACATTTTGGCTCATTTAAGAATTTTTACTGCCTTTGAGTCTACATTTTCTTTCACGTATAGTGCCACTCCCCCACCAGCACATCCTGTTCTCTCCTTCCGATATATTTTTGTACCCTGGTATGACTGTGTCCCATTGATCTCATTCCATCAAGTTTCCATGATGCCTATTATATCAATATCTTCCTTTAAAACTAGGCGCTCTTGTTCACCCATTTTACTGTTTAGACTTCTAGCATTCGTGTATAAGCGCTTTAATGATTTGTCACTATTTATTTCTCTGCAGTTTCTTGAAGTTAGACTTTTTCTTTTGATTCTCATCTGATCAGACCCATACTTCCATCCTCTATCCTGGCTAGAACATTGAGCATCTCTATTAATAGAGCCTCCCCTAATAGATGTCTTTGTCTGATCCATGTGCTTCTCTGCACCCGTCAGCTTTCCCTCAGTCCTTAGTTTAGTGCCAACAGTTTGGTTCCATTTTGGTTTAAGTAGAGCCCATTCTTCCTGTATAGGCTCCCCCATCCCAAAAGCTTCCCCAGTTGCTAATAAATCTAAACGCCTTCTCTCTGCACCATTGTCTCATCCATGCATTGAGACTCTGGAGCTCTGTCTGCCTACTTGGCCCTACACGTGGAACTGAAAGCATTTCAGAGAATGCTACCACAGAGGTCCTGGATTTCAATCTCTTTCCTAGGAGCCTAAATTTGGCCTCCAGAACCTCTCTCCTACCTCTCCCTATGTCATTAGTACTTACATGTACCATGACCACTGGCTCCTCCCCAGCACTACCCTCATGGCTCCTTCCCCCTCTGGCATGATAAATGCAGAACTGGGAGCCAGCAGAAGTATCCCAAAACCTTATCTACCAGGCTTTGGTATAAAACTCTGCAACCTCTCCCTCTCCCCTCCCCCCCCCCCCCCCAAAAAATCTTAACCTAGATTTTGGGAATAAAATCTCTGCTGCCACCACCTAAGTATTGATACAGGGTAAAGATCTCACCCCTAAAGTACAAACCAGGACACAACCGTTAACCAATACCAGGTTAATAAAAAGGAAAACTTTTATTATCACCACAATATTCCTGTTGCAAGCCTACTGACTAGATGGAAAAGTAACACAATAATATACTCATGGAGGAGAAATTTACCATGGGCCAGGAACTTAGTTACAAAGGAGACCAAAACCCATTTTTAATGCACAGACATCAGATCCCATTTCCCAAACCATAAGACAATAAAACCTAAAGGATTTATCTAAACTTTATCCTACTTACAGACTATGAAGAGAGTTTTCTTAGGGGGAGACATCCTGTTCCCTTCAATAGCTGGAGATAAACTGCCCAAACAAAGGAGGGAAAAACCCAAAAATTCCTGTCTCAGTTTGAAATTCCTACCTACATTCCTATTGGCTGAATCTGTGTTAAGTAAGGGACATAGTTAACCCCTTAGTCCCCAGGCTGCTGGCTAACCCTCATGATCATGACAGTTACACATTAGACTATCTAGATGTCTCGAGAGATCCACAACCTTCACACCAGGCAGGCAAGTCACCATATGGTTCTTCTGGTCATCACCAACCCAGCTATCTATGTTTCTAACGATCTAATCCCCCATTACTAACACCTGCCTTTTCCTAACGACTGGAGTTCCCTCCCCTGGAGACTTATCCTCTCGCACCGAGGATACCATAACATCCTCTGGAAGGAAGGTCGGTCTCAACTATGGAATCATTTCCCTCTGCTCCAGTTGAATGTTCTCCTTCCCTGAGCCTTTCATCCTCCTTAACAGCACAGGGACAGTTCTACAGTATCCCAGAAAGCCTCATCTACCTACCTCTCTGACTCCATTGGCTCCTCCAGTTCAGCCACCCTGGCCTCCAAAGCCCATAGGTGGTCTTTGAGGGTGAGGAGCTCCTTGCACCAAATGCTCACACATGCCACCTGCCCACAGGCACATTGAGTGCAATAAGCAGGATACCTTCTCCCTCTCCCTCCCCCCATGCTGGTTTTCTGCCTGCATTCTCTCCTACAGCTACTTAGGTTATTGATAGGGTTTTTATTTAAATCAGAACGTTTTGTTTTTAGTTATGTCAGTAGGCTTTTTTGTGTGTACTAATTCCATCTGATTCCCCTTTATGCCTTTTCCCATCAACACTTGTTAATGCAGTTTAAAATCAGCAGAGGTTGGTGACATTTATCCTACAGTACTTTAGGAATTAGATGAAGTAATATTGGAACCATGAATGATTATCTTCAAGAACTCACAGGGGCTAGGTAAGAATCCAGAGGACTGGAGAAGGGTAAACATTATACTTATCTTTTTAAAAGGGGGAACAAATAGGAAGTATAGACTAGTTAGCCTAACTTTAATAACTGGAAGATTAAAACAATAAACATCAACTTGTAAGCACCTAGAGCTGTGGTGTCCAACCAGTTCTGAAGCAGCAGCCACAATCAACTGGCCAAATAGCCATATGTGGCTAGCATTTTGGATACCGTGGAACTAGAGAATTATAGGATAAGTAATAGACAACATGCATTTGTCAAGATTGTATTATACCAAATCAACCCAATGTTCTTCAACAAATTTAGTGGCCTAGAAGATAAGGGGAAAGGAGCAGATGTGATGCATCTTAATTTTAGTAATTTTTGACACATTCCTACATGGCTGTCTCATAAACAAACTAGAGAAATGTTGTGTAGAGGAAATTACTATGAAGTGCATGCAAAATTGCTTGGAAAAACCATACTAAGAGTGGTTATCAGTGGTTTGCTTTCAAAGTGGCATCCTGGCTAGATTACTCTTGGATCTCAGACAATTCAATGTTTTTATTGTAGACTTGGATAAAGGAGTGGAGACTATTCTTATAAAATGCGTATATGATGCCAAGCTGAGAGAGGCTGAGAACTCTTGGCAGAACAGGATCAGAATTCAAAATGACCTTTACAAATTGTTGAATTGGGTCTAAGTTCAATAAGAGAAAATTCAACTTACAAGTGCAGAGTGCTATCCTTCGGAAGGACAAATAAAATGCACAGATACAAAATGAGAAAAGTAGCTAAGCAGTAGTACTGCAGAAAAAGGTATGTTGATTACAGTGGATGGCACTGAATGTGCCAACAATTGCAAAATGGAAAATGTCATAATGGAGTGTTGTAACGCGGGAGCCCGTCCTGCTCCCCGTCGCCTCTGCTTGCTCCCCTTTTACCGTCCCCCTCACCACTTCCACTTCCCTCCTCCTCGTGCTGCGTGCCTCTCCTTCAGTGCCCTGTGCCTCCTTCCTCCTCTGTCCTCTCTTCCTCCTCCGCTCTCTCCTCCTTCTCCGTTCCTTCCTCCCCTGCTCGCTCTCCGTCTCCCTCCTTCCCCTCCTTGCTCCTCCATCCTCCCCCCTCTTCTTCCGTTCCCTCCCCTTTTTGAATTCCCCGCCTGCGTCCGGTCCGGGTGACGCAGTGCGCTACGTCACCAGGCTCCGCCCCCGCCGTGCGCCTGTGCCCGGTGACGTCAGACACCGCGTCGCCGAGGCTCCGCCCCCGCCGTGCGTCATCGTCCGGGCGTAGCCCTGCCCCCGCCGCGCTGCCCGTCATCTGGGAGCAGGGGAGCAGGCCCCGCAGTGCCGCCGCGCTCCCTGGGTGGCGCCCAGGAGAGACAGCGCGATTGCGGGCTGAGTGCGGGGCGGGCCGCCGGGTGGGGTGTGGGGGCGGCGCGACCCGTCACAAGTGTATTAACAGGAATGTTGTATCCAAGACATGAGAGAGAATTGTCTTGCTCTGCTTATCACTGGGGAGACCTCAGCTGAAGTATAGTGTTCAGAGAGTCCTGGTTTTGGGAGGTTCAACCTGTATCTGTAGTCTTGAGAGAGAACTGGAAGAGGGTCTGATAAGACTTCATATATATTATGGCCTGCTATAAAAAGGACTGTGATCTATTGTTCTCCATGTCCGCAGAAAGTAAGTCAAGAAGTAATGGGCTTAATCTGCAGCAAGGGTGACTTAGGTTAGATATAAGTAAAAACTTTTAAACTATAATCATAGTTAAGTACTGGAATAGGTAACCCAGGGTAGTTGTGGAATCCCCATTATTGGAGGTATTTAAGAACATGTAAGAAAGTTCTATGTATACTCTGTCCTGCCTTAGTGTGCAGTGATGAACTTGATGACATCCTGAGGTCCCTAGACCTCCTTTCTATGGTTCTGTGCTGCATCAGTGCTCATGTGAATAGCATATAGGAAGCATTCAGTATGCTACTAGCAATGAGTTCATAAATATCACTCTTCCCCCATGAGCCAATACAGAACCAATGATTCAACCCACTGCTAAAGGATCTTGTGCTTAGGGAGGTGTGGTCTTTCACATGAGAAGGAAAACCTAGATCCTGACTACTTGTGAGCACTGACTATCCCATGACGCTTTCTATAGAAGACAGTGTTAGTCCAGCTGTCCTAACTGAATTCCAGGTGAGAGAGATTTGCCTATTGAAATGCCCCTGTGTCTCAAATAGACATGACATTTTGTACTTAGTCAATCTGTTGGGTGCTGTGCTGTTGGAAGAGTTGTCTAGATTCACCCCCAGTGTGTAGTGGACTGTTTCTGCAATTGTAAAGGTGCAGTCTATCCTATAATAGAGGTGAAATCCTGACCCCACTGACTTAAATAAGGCCAGGATTTCATCCTATGTATTTAAATTGTCTTTAGGAAGATTTAGGAAAAAGGGAAGGGACAGGAGTATTTGAGAGTTCCTAGGTTAATAGAAACCTGAAGCAGACACAGTGCTAGGTTTCTTGGGATTGCTTCAGCAATTTGTCTCTGTTCCTGCTTTTCAGTGGGAAATGAAGTGCCACTGATTAAACCACATAATTTCACCTTGCTAGTACAGCCAGTCTAGCAAAAGTTATTTCATAAGACAAGTGATATACAGCAGCACTTACTGACACTGGACTAAGTCTAGAAAGCACACTGGATAGTGACAGCCAAATTCCATAGACCTGTTATAAAATTCACACAATGTAGTGATCATCCCAGTGCTTAACATGAGTGGTGGTGTTATGTTGGAAAAATATACACAATTCTGTTTGAATATGCTGCAAAGTCTTGGAAGACCTTGAGATGTACTCACCTAAGGGGGTGGGAAGCCAGATTTCATGCTCAGGATATCTTTCAACACCATTTACATTTTTCCTTGAGTTGTTAAGATCAAATGTGACTAGTCTACAGATGGCCTGTCAATGTTATTTTTTCCTGAGCTATCTACTGTGTTTGGAATAAGACAGTCTCAGATTTTTTTTATTTTTTGTCATGCTTAGTAAAAAACATACTATGTACACTTGATACTGATACAGGGATACCTGGGTTGAATTTTACTTTTGATTGAGAGAACCTGAGGTTTTTAAAAATCCGTTATTTTAAACAGGAGTTCGCCTGAGGAAGAACTGAATAGTGACAGCACTTTGGTCTTACAAAGTGCAAAGACTTGCATTTACAGAGTACTGAGAAGCTGTCTTATCAACTGATTATTCTGCAAAAGTACAGCACAGTAGTTATTCAATGTTTCCACCTTTCACTACTAGTAAGGCTTTTTATTTTCTTATCATTTTGCCCTTATCAATACTATCACTGACTGAATGTGTAATGCTGTATTCAATTTCAGAATGACTCTATGCATTAGTCCCTTTTAAAGGAAAAATAATCACATTAACCAAATTACGATGTAACGGCTCTTTTATTACAACCTATCCAATGCTTTCATTATATCTTTATATGTGAAAGCTGAGTTCAGAACAGGGAGTGGAGGTAAAAGAAGGTGACTGATATAGTTTAGTATATTTGAGAACTGATGTAACTTTAAACAGTAAACCAGTTTTTTTCAATAGTTCCTTTTATCACGATGGTTCTCAAACTTTTTGTCCCGTGGACCACCAGTTGCTAATGGAAACTCACCATTAATTACATAATTATCCCTAAGCCATTTTGCTAGTGCTGCAGCTATGGAGACTGGTTTAATTTAAATTATTAAATAGGTTAAGCACTTAAACTACCATGAGAGAGTTAATCAAACTTCGTTTTAAATAAAATATTAATTTATGTTCAACACAAGGTTTAAATGGTTTTTTTAATTTATGACAAGGGTGGGGAATCTTTTTTGTCGGGGCCACTGACCCACAGAAAAATCAGTTGGGGACCACACAAGTGGGAAGCAAAAAATCTCTTCCAAAAACCCCCCAACTCTCTCTCTGGTCCCCAACTGAGACACCCCTCTCCTGTGGTGCTCCAGCCCCATGGCACAAAGGGAAGGGGGGGAAGGCACAGGGAGGACTGAGGTTCAGGACTTCCCATAGGCCAGATTTACTTTTCTGGGATTTTGGAGTTAGTGGATTTTATGGACCCACTTAGGCTCTGGGGCAGGGACAAAAATGAGGGGTTCAGTGTGTGGGACAGAGCTGCCAGTGAGTAGGATAAGGATGAGGGGCAAGGTCTGGGTGGGAGGCAGGGAGCAGAAGCAAGCTGGGGGTAGAGAGTCTGGCCAGGGGCAGGAAGTGCCTGGGGCTAAAGGTGGGGGTTAGAGTGGCTGAGGGGGTTCAGGAAGATGGGTGGCATCAAGATGGCTGGAGGGGGAGGGGGGCAGTTCAGGGAAATAGAGGGGCAGAGAGACTGGGTACGGCACAGCAAGGTGGGAGTGTCCAGCCCTGCAGAGCCCTCACAGCCCAAGCTGCTGCTGAACCACTCCCCCCAGACTAAGTCCCTGTGGGTGCAAAGCCGTGTTCTTCTGGAACGTGTATATACAGCACCAACAGAATACTTCCACCTCCAGGGTTAATGGTAGATATCTACCCGTACACTTACACCACTCTCTCAAATGTCCACATAAAAGCAGTTTTTTAGAGTCTGCACTAAGAACACTAAACAATAAATTGTTTGACTCCATTTATTAATGGACTCAATAGACCATGCCATGATTTGAAACTGCATTTTCCAGAACAAGAAGGTATTTCATCCATGACATTTACAACACCATGCCACCAGTCAGCACCTCATCAGTAAAGACTGTCATGTTACAGCCATCACAAATGCGACATACCTGAAGTATTTGAAACAACGAAGTATGTATTCAGCAAACATGTCTGTGTGATCTAGCTCAGGGATGGGCAAGAGGCAGCCAGCGGGCCTGATCTGGCCTGCCAAGCTGCCAGATCCAGCCCCTGGCCACCTCTCCAGGACCTTTAGGCAGAGAGCAGCTAGAGCTGCTTTAAAGGCTTTCTGCTCTATGCTCTAGACCTGTGGTCACCAACCAGTAGATCGCGAGCTACGGGTAGATCTCAGGGGCTCTAAGAGTAGCTCTTGAGCCCTCTCTGAACTGCACGCCTGCGCAGTACATTTACATTAAATTTTCTCATTTGAGGAGCAGCTACTCACTGAGCAACAACACAGGTGAGTAGCTGCGAGGAATGGTGGGAGCTGGGAGATCAGGAGGGCTGAAACACCCCAGCCAGCTGACTGGCTTTCAGCTGAAAGAAGCTGCCCCACGCTCCAGCTGATCGGCAGCTTCTCCTCTGTTCCTGCCCAGGTGGAGCTTGGTGCACCCTGGCTAAGCGTCATGGCCAGCTGGCCGGGCAGCTACTTCTCTTCCCTCCAGCCCGGCTGCCCTGCACTCATCCCAGGGAGGCTGCGTCTAGATCCAGCTGTGCTGGAGCAAGCTTCCCAGGCTGAGCGCAGGATCACAGATGCCCATCTGATGGACTGTATACAACTAGCAATCTCAGACTACAACCCAGACTTCAAGACACTGGCAGATACTGTTCAGTCACAGGTGTCACACTGAGACTTTGTTATTGGAAGAAAAAATATATAATTATCAATACTTGATTTTAGGTTTACAAAATAGCAGAACAAAATATATAAATGTAAATGCTTCATTTGACATTTAAATAGCATGAATTAAAAACAGGCCATTTATTTCATAACTATAAACATGTCATTTTAATTCTATATATTGCATAATTTAAAAATAAACTGTTTAACAGTGTGTATAAAGGCTGGGGATAGCAAGTGATGGACAGGAGAATAAAGAGGGCAGGGCTTCAAGGAAGGGGTGGGGCGGTAGATCTTCGCCTGTTCTGAGACTTAAAAAGTGATCTTGGGTGTAAAAAGGTTGGAGACCACTGCTCTGGACACTGCAGAGAGGCTTCAGCTTGCTTTCTGCCTTTTGTTTTTATGGCTGTCAATGACCAGATTCTGATCTATTGACCTGTGCCAAGTGGCTTAAGATTCTTGGCTCCTCTGTAGTAGCCAGCCTGCTTTGCCTGGCATTCTCTTAAATAATTCTGTTTTCTGTCCATCACTCCTCCACTGTAGAAAACATCACTCCTTGGAAGTAGTCTCAATTTATCAGCCAATCAATCCCTGTATTGGGTTACTGTCTACTCCCTCGGCTGCTGAATTATGGCCTAACATTGCCAGGTCAGGATCTCTTCCTGTCTGGTTTGCCTTTGTGTTGGCTATCTTCCCATTGCTTTATGGGTATCTCATGGGAACATGTGCTCACATTCCCATTTGGGGCAGAATTATTTGAATATTGCATGGTGTACTGTGGCCAATTGTCTGTTAATAGAATATCAGCAGTGCCATACTTTGCAACTGTGCTTTCAATTGCCTGATCAGTTCTTGCAGAGTGTATTCCAGAAAACCCACCTCTGAGAAGCTTGAGTAGTAACCTGAGACCATAGGGTTTCTGTAATAAAAACTGAACCGGGTTGTTCCAGCCTTTTCCCAGGGAGAGGTTGGGATTTAATGAACATAGAATATCTTTCTGCCATCAATTGCTATATCCTTTTCACATCTTGCACTGTTCCATGTATGCTCTTAAGTAGGCATTCATGCCTGGCCAGTAGATACCCACCCCCTAGTTCATCTCAGGCATGCTTCTATTGCCAGTTTCTGATGCATGTGCCCATCTCATGATGTTGGCTCTTAAATCTGTTAGAATTACTGATCAGTCGCCCTTCAAACAAAATCCCAGCTTACACATGAGCCTCATCTCCCACCTTGTAGTAGGGAAGAGTCTGCCACTTGTTCTTTTTAACATGGCCAATCTTAAGTCTGAACTTCCTGATTGTCTGCTCCTTTCTGTTCTGAGTTTTGTTGGAATGCCTGGGGCCTCCCACCAGAGATACAAAGACAGTGTAGCATTTTAATGGACTCCATGTTCTCTTTGGCAGAGCCATCACACTGTATTGTATTCTGGGAAGTATTTCCTCTCCGTTACCTGCCATCAGTAGTGTCTTTCCTGGGAAGTGCCTTATCCTTCCCTCATTGAACTGGAGCCTTAATAGAATGTGTCATAGTTACTTGGGAGAACTCAGCGCTGCCTTTGCCATGATGCCTTTTGATGACTTGTGGTCAAATGGTACGTCCACCTTGTCCAAAGGTGAACTGATGGAACCATTCTGTTGGAAAGAACACTGCCCATAGCTCCTGTGTCAATCAATATTCCTCCTCCTGTGGGCAGCCAGTTTCCATCATTGTTGCTGCTAGGTTTCTAGGCAGGCATTACTGTAGCACTAGTTGCTTTTCACTTTAGAACTGATGTCTTGTTTACCATATTTTTTTACTCTTCGAAATCCCTGTTCTTGTGTTTAATTCTTTAAAAACACAGATGGGCTTATGTGCTTTCTGCTGAGCATACAGTAGAAACTTATAAAAAACATATAATCGTTATTACAGGTCGTACCTCCAAAATCCAGCACTCTTTGGTGCAGCATCATCCCTGGTCCAGCAGGACCACAAATGTTCCTGGACCAGAGTGCCTGGGAGCCTAAGAACCAGGCTGAGCATCAGAGTCAGCAGCCCGGCTGGGGGAAGCATGGGACCGGGAATGGAGACCCGCAGCAGTCTCCAGCGTCCACTGAAAGTGCAGGACTGAGGCCAGAGCCCTGTAGCAGTGTGGGGTCAGAGTCCTGCAGCAACCCTGTGACTTCACCCTGTTGCACAGCATTGGGCCTGGGGTCTGAGCCCCATGGCAGGGATGGGGTTGGGGATGTGTGGGGACGAGTCAGAGCCCAGGGGCTTCCCCAGCTGCGCGGGGCTGGGGCTGAAACTGTGTGGGGATAGGGACAAAGCCCTGTTGCTGCTCCTGGCTATATGCGTCAAGAGCTGAAGCCTGGGCCATCCGTGGAGCCAGCAGTGGCTGAGCAAGCAGTCTAATCACACGGTGGGGGAGGATGAGGCAGAGTTGCCTGCTGGGGTAGCCTGCCAGCAGTGTGTGATGGTCTTGGTGGCTGGTGCCAGGAGACCTTCTCTGGTCCAGCAAATTCTCTTGTTTGGAACCAATCCGGTCTCAACAATACCAGACCAGGGAGATCCAACCTGTACTAATTTTACAGCAATGCTTAGCACTAACCCTACACTGCAGCATTATCTGTTAACTGTCTATTAAGTATGTACAGAATCTAGAAAGATAAGGCCATCCCTGGGAACTGCTGCACTATTTACATCCTTTGGTCCAGACATTTTCTTAATGGTTTCAGTTCTCGGGGTGTGGTTGGAATCCCTCAAAGCTTCCAGATGTCCCATGTAGGAGACGTTAGTTCTCTTCAGTTCAGCTTCTCTGCATCCAGCCGCATCTTCCACTCCAAGCATTTGTTTAGGGGTTGCTACAGGTTGGTGTAATAGTCCTGGATTGCCTCTTCCTTGACAGCTCCTTCTACAATAAAAATATCAGCCATAGTTTTGATCAGAGGTGACACATGGGGGAGTACAAAGGGTCACAATTCCCCCCAAAAAGGTCGGGGAAGGGACAAAGAATCACAGAGCTCTGGGCCCTGTGCTTTGAGGAGCCTCAAAAGGCCCACGATGGCCCAGAGGACTAGTGGGATGCCTGCTGCCAACAGTCGGGTATTGCGAGAACCACAGATCCCATGAGGCATACCCAAGGCGGGGGGGGGAAGGACAGAACCAGGTGGACCGTTTTAGTAAATTAAAGATATTTATTTGACAGTGATGAATTTATAGTATTTATTCTAAAATTTTTAATAGACCGTGTTAATAATGAATTTACAGTATTTATATTCTATGATTTCTAGTTAAACGTGTCAGAAATATAAGGATGGGAATGGCAAGGGGAATAGTCTCTATTCTAAAAATATCCAGCTACACTAATTAAATAACAGTGATAACTACAAACTCTATGTACTACCCAAAACAACTATAACACTAAGCTTATACAACAAAGAAAATCAAATCATACATACCAACTTACACAGCACACGGAACATTTCAAAGATATCGGTTCGGTTGTGAAGGCCTTGGTTATGCCCGAGAGTCGGGGGAGGTGGCTGGTCAGTTGATCAGGCCAGCAGCGCTTTGGAGTATACGGGAAGGCACACGCACGGTGGTACGTGTGTTGCGAAGACCCCTTCGAGCGAACTGTACCATAGGTATTTATCCCCAAGTCTGCATATTGCTTTCCCGTGCTTGCATATTACCATATATGGCCCAATGGTCACCAAGTGGGGGTCTGTGTCCCCAAGGCTGGGCCGAAACTGTGCAGGTTTCATGCGACCAGGTAAGCCCTGCAGTTCTCACGCCAAGGTGACGGGTGGGAGAGTCTGAGGCTATTTTCCCCTTTTCACACCTTCCCTTTTTCTAAAGGCAATGGTATGCAGGAAGGCTGTGGCCGGTTTCTCCCAAGGAGTACTGTAGCCCACTATAGCAAAAGCAGCCTGGCCAAAATTTTTACTGGGGGGGCAGTTTTTTTCCTAACATAGGGATTGGGCCCGGCTCTGTACTCACTGGCTGCAGAAGGAAGTGGACTCTTCCCTATGCCACCAAAAGCCTGCTCCACTTCCCCACATCCCAGACATATCGCTGAGGGGTGGGGGCTCAAGGGAAGCAGTGCAACTGCCACCAATACTCTCTTGCAGCACGAAATGGAGCAATGTGGCTGAGCTGGGGGCACAGAGCAGGGTGGGCCAGATCACTCTGCTTCCCACCCCTGCCACCAGGATTGCAGGGGGAGGGCCCGACTCTGGTGTCACGCCTCCCATTAGTTATTTGGGGGAGTGGTCTTGAGGGAAGGGGTGGAGTGGGAAGAGGTAGGGCCCTCCCCCCCAGAGTACAGGTGGCACAGGGAAGAGTCACATAGTGGAAGGTCATGTGGCTGGTGCCTACTTTTGTGCCTCTCCAGCAGTCACTGCTGATCTTGATTCCTGGGAGTCGCTCCAAGCTGCCTGTTTGCTCTGTTGCTAGGTGCTTCTTTGTTTGCCTGTTAATATCATACTACTTTGCTGTAGGTCTTGCTAGATAGAACGCCTGCTGCTATCAGGTTTCATGAAACATATTCTTGGTAATAACTAGGGATGTTAGATATCATGTAATTGAATAGTCACATGAAATTTTAGCAGTTACACAACTATTTGATAGTCTCCAGGGGCAGGGCCAGAAGCCAGCTCCACTCCTGGGGAGCCCCCAGCCATCCTGTGCTGCTGCTACCTCTCTATCAGAGGCAGCAGTGCCAGGTGGCAGGCAGGAGCTGGTCTGCAAGGGGAGCCGGTTTGAAAACCATCTCCCCATGTTGCTGCAGCAACATGGAGTGGCAGCAACCTCTGCCCGCAGGGGTTTCTTGCTCCCTGTGGACAAAGGCTGCTCCATGGCAGCTCCTGTCCATGGGGAGCTTGGACCCTCCAGAGACAGGGGCTGCTGCCGTGTAGCAACTTCTGTCCACAGCAAGCCTGGGCCCACTGTGGACAGAGGATGCTTCAGGGCAGCCTCATCTGCCCCTATCCCCATGCTGCTGTCTCTGAGAGAGGCAGCAGTGTGGGGGGACAGGCAGCACTAGCTCCTACCTCCCTTCCCCCCTCCCTGTGAGTCTACAGAAATGGCTTAAAAGCTAGCTCCTTACGTGTATTTGCTCCCACCTGTTTCCTCTCCTCCCCCCGCCCCGTTTTCTCTCTCACACACTGCTGCCTCCTATCAGAGAGAGAGAGAGGCAGCAAGGGTGGGGGGAGAATACATGTAGTCAACAGGATTAACCAATAAGCCCAGGCTTATTGGTTAATAGTGTAGTCATCTACAGGTTGACATCCCTAGTAATGAGTAATCCCTGTTTCTAAAACTAAATTGGCTTTTTATGATTACTATTTACAGATGTGCTGCAATGGTAGGTTGCATTTCTGCCATGTGCTCAGACACTGGCTGGCTCACCCTTCTTGCTGCTCCTCCCTCTCAGTTTTATGCAGATTCCTACATAGAAGCATATTAAAGCAGTTAATTTTGTTTCCTTGATCCAGTAAAATGACCTACATGAGACTGCAACAATTAATATCCCTGTCCCAGGCCAAGACTGGGTATGAACTAAGACTGGTGCCAGTTGTTTTGCTGTGAGAGAGCTAACCACGACGGAGGTGTTCACTGAAGCTGCTAGAGTTTTTGTTTCAAGTCATCAATGAGCTGAGACAGAACAAGGTGCAAGCAGAAAATGATCTGATAGAGTGAATTGCCAGTCAGAAAAGTAGAACATTCCATCTGGCTATATGTTAATAACAAATGAAAAGATCTATTAAACTTGTTAAGAATTTAATGGTTCTACAGTTCTTTCATAGCCTGCAAGGGGGGGAAAGTTTTAGTATACAAGTCCTAAGTAGTTAGTTGTTGTTGTATTATGCTGACAGTCTGATTCAATCACACACTTCAACCTTTTTCTTCTTCATGTTTTCTATAGCATTTCAGAAAGCATTTCCAAGCTACTCGTAATGGTGTAGAACTTCAAAAAGAGAAGTTGTTAATCATTTTGCTTAGAAATGTATAAGATGTCTATACATTTAGTCTGTTAAATTCTCAGCGGCTTCAGCTTCCAAGGTTACAAAAGCAATTCTCTGGGTAGCCCAAGTGGAGGTAGTATTAAACACTTCAATTGTCTTGAGCACTTAAAAGACTTCCAGAACAAGTTGCCATAGAATAGTTTTGGATTCTGATAGTCTTATATTAAAAAAAGCCTACTCAAGCTACACAATTTTTCAGCTCTACAGAAAAAAGTATCAAAACCCATTACTACATTCCCTGATAACAGCTATTTTTTACAGTAATACTTTAAAAATATGTTTTTCAGACCAAAACATACATTCTTTTGTTTTGTTTTTTTATAGCAACTTCAGAAATCCCAATTAGCTACAGTCAGCCCCAAATAAAGTGTTTTCAAACTATAGATATTATAGAATAGAAATGGGGAGTGGTGCACAGCAGTTTCTACAGAATTAAAGCAAAATAAAGAAAAATAAAGTGTTATAACTTCCTAGCTCATGCTTTCTCAGTCCAAAAGGGAAACTGCTTTTATGTAAGACAGTGACTTCCATTTTCTCATAAAAGACTGGTATCTAATTTTCACTAATTTCAGTGAGACATGTAACTGAGCTAGTATCCCAAACCTGGGTGTCAATTCTAGCATACATTTATCTCTGACGAGCAAACAACATACTGTCAGTCCAAAACACTTCTGCTTTCGATTACAGAAAACAACACAAGCACAGAGTTTATTAAAGTTTACAGCAACTCTTTACTGGGCTCTAAATAGGGAGAATTCTCCTGCATTGTCCTTTGGATTGAATCGGTGCGGTGCATGTACCTTTTTGTCTCTTACTGAGATTAGGAGAAGTAAGGAGTCCAGTTGAGATTTCCAGCCCTGCAGTTGAGTGCATGAGAAGCTTTGAAGCAGGCTTTTTTAGAGCCACAAAGTTCAAATCCAGAGAATTTTAACCCATATGTCAAAATCTGATCATTTATGGGCTTTTGCTGTTGCTTTACAGAGCATTGTAGATAATTTTTGTTAGATTCAAAATGTGATAAGATCAAGGTGTCAAACCTGATTTTTTTTTTCCCCCTCTTACTTTCTGCTTGCCAGTGCTATGCTCTTATACCAGTCATTGGACTGAATCATTACACTATCATCAAAATGAAAAGAAATTCAGGGATCATCCCCAGACAGATAGATAGATAGATAAAATGTTTCAAAGAAGGGCAACATTAAGTACTTAAACATAAAATTATGTTGTGAGTTTCCTGGTCATTGCAAAACTTTATGGTGGTGCTTCTATTTTATGACATTTGCTTACAAAAATCTAGAGATTTATAGAGACCTTAAAGTCACTGTGGAAAACTCCTGGTTGAATCATTGGCAGTCTTGTGAACATTTGTAAAGAATTTCAAGATACCTAATTCACTATGTAAAAGTCTCCAATGAATCTGGTATTTAAGCTCTAACTAGTAAAAGGTCATAGCAGTGTTAAAACTCCTGACCAAGTGTGAGCATATGTGGGCAATTTCTCTGACAGTCAGCAAGGGTTGCCAAACAGACTGCTGAGAAGTATTTTGGACTTAGCAAATAAGCAATAATATATCAGGTAGTCGAAACTGTCATGCCCTGCATACATGATGGTATCGAGTATACATTTAGTTAAAAGAGTGGTTCTGTTAACCTTAGAGAGTAACGATAGATCTATATCATGAGCTTTCGTGGGCACAACCCACTTGTGTGCATATGTAGAGAAGAGGTAATTGATAAGGAGGAGAGACTAAAGTGAGACACAGTTATTGGAATAGACCGACAATGCCAAACAATTGTTGTGGTTTATATTAAAACTAAGGGTAAATAGCTAACAAGGTAGGCAAAGTTGTGAGGTGCCTGGGAGAAGAATAGGGTGCTAGAAAAGAAGTGATGGTTTAGTGGCTGGGATACTAATCTGGTACTTAGGAGGCTCGTGTTTGATTCCCTGCTGTGCCAAAGGTTTCCTGTGTGACCTTGGACAAATCACAAGGACCACATTTTTAAGGTATTTGTAGGAACAGAATCTGGACACCAGTGTATGAAGCAAGCAGGACAGTTTATTACACTCACAGAACTGGCGGAGTGTCACATCATTTGTTAGGCTCAGTGAACACTACCAAACAATAGGTTACAACTAATTATATAGGATGCTCAATGGGCAGATCAAGTGATTGGAGGGGGTGGGGGAGAGATCCCAGACCTCCTGGATAGATGCTAATCGTGAGGCAAATAAGAGCAATAATATAAAGTTACATAGTGTTTTCTGCCCATAGCTTACATAATACCTTACATCTAATAAACAAATATTTAGGCAAAGCAGACATCAATTATCAATAATGTGTTAAGTGGCAATATGTCTGTCAGCTTCAAGAAGGTGTCTCTGCATGGATGTGGTCCATCTGAGGATTAAAGCAGAGACATTAGGGCTGTGTTTACATTGGCATGATTTTGCGCAAATACTTTTAACACACGAGTTTTTGCATTAAAGTATTTGCACAAGAGAGCATCTACACTGGCATGTGCTTTTGCGCAAAAGCATCCGTGCCAGTGTAGACGCTCTCTTGCGCAAGAAAGCTCCAATGGCCATTTTAGCCATCGGGCTTTCTTGAGCAAGAAATTAACTTTGCCTGTCTACACTGGCCTCTTGCGCAAGAACAGTTGTTCAAGAGGGCTTATACCTGAGAAGGAACATCATAGTTCTTGTGCAAGAAGCACTGATTTCCTACATTAGAACATCAGTGTTCTTGCGCAAGAACTCCCTGCCAGTGTAGACAGGCCGCATGTTTTTGCGCAGAAGCGGCCGCTTTTGCACAAAATCATGCCAATGTAGACACAACCTAGGAGTACTTGACAATTGAGCATTTCTTCCTACCACCATTGAATGGGTCATGTCCTGTCTCCCATCCTGGGTTGTTAGCTCTACGATGACCTTTCTTTGATGGGCTAGGCTAGTTTTGTAACTGTCAGGATTGCCTCTGGAGCCTTTTTAAACTCTTGGTGTTCCATTAGCTATCCTTTAGTCATCTGGTACAGAGGCAGACTCCAGTGATGTTACATATCACAGTTCAGTTTTACAATTTCATATTTGAGTTCCTTCACAATTTCTGGGTAAGTACAGTCTGATCCTGGTGACTTATTACTGTTTGTTTTGTCAATTTTTCCCCAAAATCACCTATATTGACACTTCCATCTAGGGCAGTTCTTCAGATTTGTTATCTAAAAAGAGTAGCTCAGGTGTGGGAATCTCACACTCAGCCTCTACAGTGAAAATAGATGCAAAGAATTCATTTTGCTTCTTCATATTGGCCTTATCTTGTGCTCCTTTATCACCTTAGTCACCCAGTGGCACCACTGAATGTTTGGGCAGGCTTCCTTACTTAAACAATGTTTGCTTTCAGTTTGTGTTTCTTGTTAGTTACACTTCCAATTTGTTTTTTGCCTTAGTATACTTTTACACTTGACTTGCCAGAATATATACTCCTTTCTATTTTCCTCTCTAGGATTTGACTTCCAGTCTTTAAAGGATGCCTTTTTGCCTCTAACTGCATTTTTTTTACTCTGTGTGGGGCTTTTGGTGGTCCTATTCTGGTTTTTGATTGGGTGTATACATTTAACTTGAGTCTCTGCAATGGTATTTTTAAATAGCAGCAAACTGCACAAAAACCATTTCATTCTTGTAGCAGTTTCTTTTCATTTCTGATTAATTGGCTCTCATTTTTGTCATTCCCTTCTCCAAAGTTAAACACCAAGGTGGTAAGTTTCTTTGGTATTTTCTGGACATGCATATTGAATTCTATTATGATCACTATTACTGAGCTCTTCAGCTATCCTCACCTCTTGGACCAGATCCTATGCTCCACTTAAAACTAAATCAAGAACTGCCTTTCCCCATGTTGGTTCCAGGACTCACTGTTCTAAGAAACAATCATTAATGTGGTCTATAAAGTATATCACTGCATCCTGTCCTGAGGTGACATGTACCCAGTCAATATGGGGATAGTTGAAATACCCCATTATTATTGGATTTTCTATTTTTGTAGCCTTTCTAATCTCCCTGCACATTTCACAAATGTCATCCTGGCCAGGTGGTTGGCAATATATTCCTGCTGACATACTCTTAATTGTTCAGGCGTGGAATTTCTAGTCATAGAGATTCTATGGTAGTATTTTATTAATTAAAGATTGTTACTGTATTTGAATCTGTGTTTTCTTTCACATTGTGCTACCCCACACCACTCTTATTCTAATATATTTTGTACCTGGTATTATTGTATCCCATTGATTATCATTGTTTAACCAAGTTTCTGGGATGCCTACTACATTAGTATCCTTATGTAATACAAAGCACTCAAGTTCACCCATGGACTTAGACTTCTTGCATTTGTATACAAGCACTTAAAACAGTTGTCAGTATTTAGTTGTCTTCCTTCATGCGATATTATTGAATGTGACTTTTTGTTTGACTCTTTACTTTTGATTCCTGCTTGTACTTATCAACTTCTGTCCTTTAATAAATTCTTCCCTAAGGGACATCTCTGTCTGAACAGGGCAGTCCTGTCAGCTTTCTCACAGCCCTTAAATTAAAAAGGGTTGTAGGCATTTTTAATCTTTCATGCCAGCAGTCTGGTTCCATTTCAAATTAGATGGAGTCCAGGTATCTTCTGTTGGCCTCTCCTTTCCAAAAGGTTCCCCAGTTCCAAATAATCCCTCCTCTGAACACTATTGTCCCATCTATGCATTGAGAACCTGCAGTTCTACCTGTGTTTCAGGCATAAATGTGGAACTGGAAGCATTTCAAAGAATGCCACAGGCACAAGCTTCCTCCTGACCCCAAGAGTACTCAAATCGCTGCTCTGCCCGGGACCCCACCTCCACCCAACTTTTATCCCCAAAACCCCACCCATACCCTGCCTTTCTCTCCCAGTTCTGTAACCTCCCCAAGATTGGCTCATCCCCATTCCTCCCCTTTCTCCTCAACACCGCCTGTACACCATGAAATTATCATTATGGTTTTGATCATGATTGGAGGGAGGCACCAAGAAGTGGGGGAGGAGTTGAGCAGCATGTCCCTTGGTGGATGGGAGGCATTGGGAAACAGAGGGGGCTAGTGCTAGCACCCACTAATTTTTTTTCCTATGCGTGTTCCAGCCTCCAAAGCCTCATAACTTGTTATCAGAAAACCCTGAGTGGAGGGAGGTACCTATCAGCCAGATGCATCAAGTTAGCCACTTAAGTATTCAAGCCATTCTTCCCAGCTCTTGCCTTGGCATTTCATTTCAGTCTAGTTTAGGTGGCTCCCTGCTCGGCTTAATGGCTTTTGAAAGTTCTCTCCCCTAGGTGCCTAACTCTTGCCAGCCATTGTAAGGGAAGCCTGGCACCAAACTGCGGGCTGAAAAATTCCACTGGGCAGCAGACCATGTAGGAGTTACAAGGTGCAACATGCAGCCTAAGTCCCTCTGTGGATCTAGCCCTAACTACCTTTATGGAAATGGGCAGTAGGAGCATAAAACCCTCTAACTTTCAAAGAGATTTAGAGTCCTAAGTCACCTTTGAAAACAGAACTTAGCCATCTTAAGTCACATAGGCATTGCCACATTGAGTGGAGCAATGTCTAAAGACCTTTAAAATTTGAGCCTCTGGGACTCAGTTTCCCATCTGCAAAAGGGGGTTAAATAGTATTTCCATACTTCACAGGGGAATTGAGGATAAGTACACTAAAGAGTGTTTGGCGCTCAGAGGTTACAATGATGGGGATCATATATGTACTTAATGTATATAGAAAAGCATAAAAGTAAATAGAAAAGCTTGTATAAATAGCTAGAAAAAAATCTTTGATTACAAATCAATAGCAAAATTTAGCTGTAGATTTACAGGACTGCATTTTCAAGGGTTGATACCTAAACTGCATCTGCTATACTGGTACATACAAATCCACATTTGTTCAAGCACTGAGTATTTGTGTGTGTTAAATGGGGAATGAAGCATGCAGGTATTCACTTCACAGACACACAATTTGCAGCTATCTTTTATATATACAGTGTGTATATATATACCAACTTCTGAAAATTTGTCTCCAAAATTACAAATACAGATGTATCTTGATTTTCAAGTATTTTGGATTTATTTTCTCCTTCATCACTTAGCTCCAAATATATTGACTTGGCTAGCAAGAATTGAGAATTTCACAAACTGTTACAACAGGGCAAGTGTGAACAGAACTATTCTGCTATATGGGATACAGATCTAGACTCTGGCCTTGCAGTGACTGGTTTTTTAAATATTTTCCTTTTGAAAGAATTAAGATTTAAATTACATTTTAAATATATTACCCGATCTTAAACACTGGTTTCTGTTTTCCTGTAGTAAATAATTGTTGGTATAATTTGCCATTAGATTCCTGACTGAATCCTTAAATTAAACGTTAGGATAAATATACCCAGGAAGGAAAACCTGGCTACGATTGACCTGGGTCAGCTGACTCAGGTTTTTAGGGCTGAGGCTACAGGGCTAACAAACTGCTGTGTAGCTGTCCAGGTTCAGACAGTAACCTGAGCTCTGGGACCCTCTACACTCGTAGGGTCTTAGAGCTCAGGATCCAGCCTGAGCCCAGATATCTACACAGCAGTTTCTCAGCCCCAATATCCAAGCCCTACAAACCTGAGTCAGGTGACCTGTGTCAGCAATGAGTTATTTAATCCCCTGTAAATATATGCTTGCGTGTAAGGACCCATCTGCATTGAGGTGCCTGTAGATGCAGCTAGGTCACAACTTGTAGATAGACCTAAATATCTTCGAAAATTGGGTCCTAAGTTGTCTAAACTGCAGGTGCAAAATAATTTAAAGTGCTGTAATTTGAGCCTGTAAATTGTGATACAAAATATATAAATAACAAAAAATACCCCAGAAAGATGTAATTAAGACAATTTATCTTAATCTTCTGGTTTAGTTGCACCAGAAAAAAGTGGCTCCATTTTCTGTTGTTGATTTTTAATTAATTTAACTTTAATAGAATCATAGACTACTATAACTGGAAGGGATCTCAAAAGCTCGTCAAGTCCAGTCCCCTGCCCTCACAATAGGGCCAGATCATCCCTGTCTGTCTATCCTGCTCTTAAATATCTCCAGAGATGGAGATTCCACAGCCTTCCTAGGCAAATTATTCCGTACTTAACCACCCTGAAAGTTAGGAAGTTTTTTCTAATGTCCAACCTAAATCTCCTTTGCTACAACTTAAGCCCATTATATCTTGTCCTATTATCAGATGTTAAGGAGAATAATTTTTCTCCCTCCTTCGTGTCACACCTTCCAAGTCTCCTTTCAGTCTTTTCTTTTCCAAACTCAGCAAACACAATTCTTTCAGTATTTCCTCCTAGGTCATGATTTCTAAACCTTTAATAATTTTTTTTTTCTTCTCTGGACCGTCTCCAATTTCTCCAAATCTTTCTTGGAATATGGTGCCCAGACCTGGACACAATACTCCATCTGAGGCCTAATCAGCAGAGTAAAGTAGAAGAATGACTTTTCGTGTCTTGTTCACAACACTCCTGTTAATGCATCCCAGAATGATGTTTGCTTTTTTTGCAACAGTGTCACACTGTTTACTCATATTTAGCTTGTAGTCCACGGTAGCCCTGCGATTCCTTTCTGCAGTAATGCAACCTAGACCTATGAATTATTCCTATGAATTATTTGATTTCCAGTAGCTTCCATGTGCAGTACATGCCTTTCACGGTAAAGCAAAAAAGAGGGATATTGTTAGAACCAGAATAAACAAAGAATTGAAAAAATAGTAAAAGGAAAAAATATGGGGGCAGAGTGTGGTGTATGTGTTTTTGTGTTTTTTCTTGATGCTATTATGAAGAAAGAAAATGAAGGACAAGTGTATTAGCAAGTAATCTAATCCTGTCAAGAAAGCTTTTAAATACGTATTTGTATAGCTACGGTTTCACATGATAGTGTGAATTAATCTGTTTTTATTGGAGAGAGAATGTGTTGGTCTGGGTGGAATACAAAACAAGAACTCAGGAGTTTGGGGCATTATTTGTTCTCTACCAGGAACTTGCTGTATGACCTGGGAGAATTCCTTGTGCCTGTCCCCCCCTCCCACTTTTTATCTTGCATTTATTTACACTGTAAGATCTTCAGAGCCAAGACTGTCTCTCACTACCTATTCATATAGCCTGTAGCACAGTAGGATGGGTTGTGACTTCTAGACACTTCTGTAATATTAATAATAATGATTTTAAAAGTTTCCACTGTATGCTCAGCAGAACACACACAAAAGCCCAATTGTTTTTAAAGGATTAATTTTTTTTTTCTCTCTATGCTTTGCTGACAAACATTTTGACAAGCTTTCATGCTGTACCTTCTATTTTCCAAAATCTACTTTGTTAAACCCATGCAGCCATATGGAGCTGCACTGATGTACACACAAGTGGGTTTTCATGGGCTTAGATGAATGTAGAGTTGATCCAGATGGCTAGACTCATCCATAATATAACTCTACTGATTTCAGTGGAATTGAAGAAGAAATTAATATGTTCAGTATCTTTTAGGGCCTCAGTTTAAGAACCTGCCTTGTTTTAAGTAGTACGTTACTCTGAATAGTGCTACTGAAATCCATAAGACTATTCGTGAAGCAAGGTATGTCTGATCATGAATAGGGGAAGCAGATTTGGGATCTTAATACTATGTAAAGAGTAATTTACTTTTATTAAAATTACTAATAATTACCACACTGGGATATATTCTTTTCTGGGTTTACTGGTATTTTTTCAGCTGAGGTTAATGTAAGCACTATATATGCATCCAAGGGCAGTCTTTGGTTCAATTTTCTATTAAAATATTTATAACATGTTTTTCAAATATCTTGGGCTTTTTTTAAAAGCTTTTTTGGCATCTTCTGTTGCTTTTGGTGGTAATTATCAGGTTTGTTATCAAGCTCCAGAAACTGCACTGAGAGAAAGTATAAAATACTTAACAAATACAGGATTTGTGCCCCTGTGGAACAGTCAAAGGAAATGGGTAACAACTGGGAGCCTGAAGAAGAATTCATTTGAATCAGACTTTTCACCCTGGATTAATAATTAGTAATTATATTATTTATAAAAAGTTCTCTGCCTTTTATCGAGGAGTTTAAAGGACTGTACAAGACAATCTATCTATTTAAAATACGCCCTCAATAAAATGAAACAAATTAAACTGACAGGAAGCAAAAGAAAAAAGGGGGGAAATTAATCTATGGGAAAGCCCTGCATACTTTGTGGCATGCAAGACATAAACTCAGCAGCAAAGTCCATGGATGCTGAAGTAGTGTGGTATGACACATTGGCAAGTTTTATCTAAAATTAGAAAATTGTAGGATTGTATTGAATTAAATACGTAATTAAGATAATCTGTACAGTTGCCCATGTGTTGTTCGTGTTCCTATTTCATTACATTGTTTTACTGTAATTATTGTACTGTGTAATAGAGTAGCATGTGGGAACTTATATAAAGGATCAGGGCCCTTTTGTGCTGGATGCTATGGGGATGTCTGTGCTGCAGTTAAAGACCAGTGGCTGGCCTGTGTCAGCTGGCTCAGGCTATGAGGCTGTTTAATTATTGTGATGTTTGGGCTTGGGCTTGGGCTGGAGCCAGGCCTCAGGTTGGCTACACTGTAATTAAACATACCACTTAGCTCAAGTCAGCTGACATGGGTCAATCACAGGTGTTTAACTGCAGTGAAGAAATACTCTTAATGGACAAAGTGTATTAAGAGAGAATGTACAGTATCCCCACATTTGTTTCTGAAGTGCCGTAGACTTTTTCTCTTGCCAATGCAATAGCTGCACTGTAGAGATTGTCAGGGAGGAACCTGAAAAATTTGGAACTTGAGGAATGTATAGTTGAGACTCTGGGCACTTGGTGAGGCACACGAGGCAGTTTGGGATTGTATGGCATGGACACTAGCTTGACGTTAATGATAAGCCGTTTTCCAGTGATGAAGTTAACAATATTAACATTTAAATTGCTATCTTAACAACCCATTGAACTAACTGCCTAGTTCAGACATCTCAGAGCTTTTGATTTAGGCTTTTGGAAGACTCAAAATAACACTGAATTGGTTTGCCCTCAGTTCATGTTTCAGTGGTGTTCTTTGCAAGAACTAGAACACAATTTTTAACAAATATAAGGTTGGATACAGTGTCCACAGAATCCTGGAATATTTGGGGACAGCAATGGTCATTCTTTAGCAACAACAAGAATCTTTTAAATTAAAATGTTTTGCAATGATCATAGATATCATAGGTAGAAGGGGATTTGGGGAGATGTCCATTAGGAGCAAAAGTATGAAGTTGTCAATTAGACAGGACATAAGCAGTTTACATTTGCATTTGTGGTGGTTTTCCTCTGAGAGAGGATTTGACCTGTACTTCTCTGATTGGTCAAGAGAGAGCTTTCAAAGCACTCACTTGAATTAACAGATTTTTAAAGCCACAGATGCAAGCCAAGAGCTGGCAGGCTTGCTCAGAAAGGAAGGCATTCTCACAGGATGATGTTAGTGACTACACTCATTAGAGGGAACCCATTCCAGGAAAGAGAAGCCTCTGAACTGTCATTCATACTTAAATTTGACACTTTATGAATGGGCCTTAACAAAGATGCTAATTATCTTATCCATTACAAAGATAGCTTCCCCAATTATCACCTCTAATATCATTATCTCATAGACATTAACCTCCCCCTCTCATCTCTTCCCCCCCCCCCCATTCTAAAATCTGATTTGTCTGTTTTATATATGTTCACTTTTTTTGATTGTATCCCTTTGGTATATATGGTCATGCCAATTTTCTTCCACAATTTGATCTGAGGAAGTGGGTCTGGCCCACGAAAGCTCATCACCTAATAAACCATCTTGTTAGTCTTTAAAGTGCTGCATAGTCCTGTCTTTTGTTAATTGGTAGTATGAGAATAAATGGTAAGCAACTATAACTCTGCTGGCCACCCTTCTCTGGTTAGCAGGGATGAACAGTCTTCTAGGCCCTTAATAAAGATACAAAAGGCAGACTGCTTGTGACTCAACACAGAAAGAGATCAGAAAGATCCTTGTGGTTCAGCATGATCACACTGTTGTTCTTATGAGTAATTAAAATGCAGATTGTGTTATAAAGAAAGTATGATGAATGATTAAAACTTCATACTAATAGAAGTTCTGTATTAGAAGTAAACTGATACAATTGTATACAAAAGGTATCCCTTTTATTTGTGTAACAATATGAAGCTCCTGGGGAGGAGGAATGAATGAGTTTAGAATGTGAATGTTTGGAGAAAGATGATAACTTAAAGGCTCAGCAGTTTCAGAGTCCAGATTGTTGAAGCGGGAGAAGGACCTGAAAGACTCGGGGCATCCAAGTGCCAGCAACTGAGCCCAAGATAAATCCGATTGTGCAGGACATATGGACATCCTTGAAGATAAGAGCATGCATCCCTTTTAGAAAGACAGTAGGAAGGAGGCTCTAACATGCTGATGTCAAATGACAAAGAAAAACAACTTCCAGATAAACAGATGTTACATGAACTGATGATGATTAAGAATTGACACAGCAAAATGTTTAGACCTGAATGGGGAAAAAAAGTCCTATAAAGATCAGTGTCTTGTATGAACCTTTGGGTCTCATCTTGTCAAGAATGGAGTGTCAGTCCAGACCAAGAGAAGCCTCCACTCTCCCCCTCCCCTGCCTCACATTTAACTCTCCTGGCTAGTGTGTTAATGTGAGCAACAGACTGGTAACTTGAAGCAACGGCAAAATGGAGTGTGTGTGTGTGGGTATGTGTGAACATGCATATAACAGAATAATTTTATGTAAGCCAGGGGTCTGAAGGACTGCTTGCAATGCAGCCAACTGAAGTTGTTCAGCCCTGCAAGATAGTTAACTGTAGATATGTAAATACAGCTCATTCTGGGATGGGGAAGGAATCTGGGGTGTGGTTATGTAAATCCAATTCAGCCAAGGCTGATGGAGGATCGGTTGTTAGAATGGATTGTAACTATTTGGGCTCTTGTGGGGTCATAAACCATGCTACCCCTAAATGTGGGAACTGTAAAATATGACACCAGTGCTTGCAGGAGAGACACTATCATTATAAGGGATCTCAGATAAACAAGCCTCCCCCTTCCAGAGTCAAGTGAACTGAGTTGGGGGGAAAGGCCTTGAGCCAGCCTGCTTCATGCCTGCCAGGTGTGAGCTGTAAGACTGGTTCAACCTGCCTTTTTTTCTCCCTCTCTCCTCCCCCATTCTAAGGATAGACCTAAAGCAAATTCCATCAGGAGTCTTTTTGTTATTCCAGTGGAAGCTGGAATCTTTTGCCAGCATAGGTGGTGGCTAAAGAGTTGAAATCACTAAGAGCTGAAGTCATTAGTTTGGCCTGGAGCCAGACCCATTGCGGCCATTGTGGGAGCAACTCTTGGGCAACCGGTAGAAGTGATGGCAGGAAGCCAGCAGAGTGGCTGGCGGGTGGCCACCAGAAGAAGCATCTGGCAGAGCAAGCGGACCACAGGAGCAGCACAAAGATGGCATGGCCTCAGGCTTAATGAGTGAAGTCATCAGGGTGATGTCAGGGTCCTCACTGACTAGACAAGAGCTGTAAGTGGAGTGTCTGAAGTGGGGTACGGAGAAAGGTTGAGTAAGTTAATGGAACCCTTACATTGTTGGACTAGTAAGCCTGAGAGACAAAGGACATTGCTCAATCTATTTGAGCTGGGACTGTTACTCGTGGGGGATTATGAACTCTGTTTGTGGTATTTTCCCAAGCTAATGCCATGTAACCTCTCTCCCTCTTTCATTAAAAGTTTCTTTTCTACACTCCGGGTACGTCTAGACTACATGCCTCTGTCGCCAGAGGCATGTAGATTAGGCTACCAGACATAGTAAAATGAAGCGGCAATTTAAATAATTGCCGCTTCATTTAAATTTACATGGCTGCCGCGCTGAGCCGACAAACAGCTGATCAAGAACAGCTGATCAGCTGTTTGTCGGCTCAGCGCGATAGTCTGGACACACGGGTGTCGACATCAAAGGTATTTGTCGACCACCCAGGTATGCCTCCTGGAATGAGGTTTACCTGGGTGGTCGACAAATACCTTCGATGTCGACACCCACGCGTCCAGACTATCGCGCTGAGCCGACAAACAGCTGATTAGCTGTTTGTCGGCTCAGCACGGCAGCCATGTAAATTTAAATGAAGCGGCGATTATGTAAATCGCCGCTTCATTTTACTATGTCTGGTAGCCTAATCTACATGCCTCTGGCGACAGAGGCATGTAGTCTAGACGTACCCTTAGACTCTGTGCTTGCGAGTGGGCAAGCATTGCCTCTGCCAGAGGCGCTCAGGGGTGTGTGAATTTCCCAGATTACTGGGTGGGGGCTCGAGTCAGTTCTTTGTGAGATGGATGAAAAGAGCCTCCTAGATATTGAACCCAGCCCTGGCTGCTGCCGGCACTACCTGACAGAAGGGTTACAGTTACATTGTAGATAAATGTGGCATTTTTCCTTATCCCCCTAAAAAGATCCTGTAAAATTATTTCAAGTATAACAAAACATACCTGGACTAGCTCTGATCCAGCTACATCTGAGACTCTGGGTACATATTTGAGGTGGCTAGTCCCTCCCAAAGCTCATGCTGCCACATGTATAGTTCATTAGCTTGATCAGAATTAGTACCAATGTACCTAAGAGTACATTCTTTCCTTTGAACAATTTGCTTTTAGTTGTATTCATATTAAGGCCACTTCCTCTATTGTACCTAGTATTTCAGCAGCACTGTGAAGCAAAAGGCTTCTTGATCCTTTCATTAGAGTTGGCTTGTGGTAGTCATTTCTGAGTACTAGATATAGCTATCTTCTTAGCCTCCTATACCATACTTTTCATAGTGTGCAATTTCTGTTTCTCTGACAATTGATAGCTCATAATATATCTGAATTGACTATTTCAGCAAACACTTTGGAAGACATCTGTGACATTTTATCATCTCCTCTGATAACTATACTATATTGAATATCCATTATGTACCAAGTATTGATTTCATGTGGTTTATTTCAGAACCATGTTTAGTCTAAATTCTGTTCTTTCCACTAATTGTGATCAAATGCCAACTATAGAATTTCCTTTAAATTAGACAGGATTAGAGATTACTCTTTCGTGTCTCGTTTTGCATGCGGACTTGAAGATATCTAACTTGTCTAAGCAATTTTTAACTTGTTCTTTCCCTATTTGAGATGCTGAATCTACCCCATTTTCACCAGCATTCATTATAGTAGGTGTCCAATCACCACCAACCTTCTTGATGAAAATTGCATCTCTGCCATTTCCACATTTTTCTGTTGTTTTTCCATCTTAATTGAGGAATTGCCTTCCCCTGTCCTTGGTCTTCCTCTTACTTCTCATGTCTTTGTAGAATGTTTTCTTGTTACCCTTTATGTACCTTAGCCTTTTTAATTTTGCCTCATATGCTCATGTTGTTTGTTTGTTTATATTCATCCTTTGTAATTTGACCTAGTTTACACTTTTTGTGTGATTCTTTTTTATTTTTATATTATTCAAGATCTCCTGGTTAAGCCAAGGTGGTCTCTTGCCTTACTTTTTATCTTTCCTACTCAGTGGAATACTTTGCTCTTGTGCCCCTTAAAAATGCCTCTTTGAACAATTGCCAACTCTTCAATTGTTATTCCTCTTAGCAGGGATGGCCCATGGCTATAGGCCGACTCGGCCATTGCCTAGGGCGCCGCCTTCAACGGTGCCCAATGATGATGTCACGAGGCACCTGGGGTGTCCGATGATGTCACACCATTGACGGCCCATTGATGGCCGTGCAGGCGGGGATGCCAATCGCACGTTCCACCTGGGGCGCCAGCTGACGCAGCCTGCCTCAAGCTGCTCCTACCTCTTAGACTTGTTTCCCATGGGTTCTTACCTACTAACTCCCTAAGTTTGCTAAATTCTGCCTTCTTGAAATACATTGTCTTTCTTTTGCTGTTCTCTCTCCTACTGTACTTTAGTCACTTACTCCATGTGTAGTCCAGTTAAAAACATTAGGTGATTCTAATCAGCATGAGTAGTCCTGGTACAATCTGGTCTTCTATGGCGGAAGACACCTTTCTGTCTTTTTTTGTTGTTGTTGTTTTTGCTATTGAACCACGTAGTGAATCAGCATGGCTGCCCGCTGACCCAGAAGGGGAAGGCCTCCATAAGACCCCTTGGTGGGCATGGCCAGTGCCACTCAGCCTCTCCCCCAGGAAGCAGAAGGGTGGGGCTGGGACTATAAGAGCAGAGCTTGAGAGCTCAGTTTGAGCCCAGAGGGCAAGCAGGGCAAACCTTCTCCCTGGCCTCCCCAGGAGGAAGGCACGACCTTCCCAACATGTGAGGGATGACTGGATAGGACCCCCGGGACCACTGCCTGACCCTGGAGTTGGGCCAATGACACTCCAAATCCCAGCAGGCACCGTGGACTGGCCGAGGGGACTGGAGCCCACACCAGGCCCTGGAAACTGGGCTGCATTGCTGGAACCAGGGAGGGATCCAGACCCCAAGTCCATGGACACACTGCCAGCACTGGAGCTCCCAGAGGACCCCGAGAAGTCACGCCAGGTAGGGCCACAGGGGGGAATAGGAAGCAGCCCAGGGAAAGCCAACCCCACACTGGCTGAGATGGAGGTCGGGTGGGCAGCATGTTGCAACCTGGATCCCCACTAGCCCACAGACCCAGTCGGCCTGTTGCAGCCTAGATCCCCACCGACCGAATGGCCGCTCATGCTGCCACTCAGCCCTGGGCTGAGACACAGTGGAATGGGTGGGCCTGCATCCCCCTGTCACTCCGCTTGCAGTGACAGGTTCCCCCTGTAGGGGGCAAAACCCCTGCGCTTGTTGGCTCTTTGCCAAAGCTAGGAGAGCTGACCCTGACTCAGCCTGCAGACAGGCCTGAGTCTTGAACTATAGACTTATTTGTTTGTTTGCTGCCCCGCCCTGACCCAGGGCCATGGCTGCCAAACTGTATAGCTGTCTGGCTGTTTGTTGCCCATCCTGACCCAGGAACGAGAAATTCCTATTATGCCATTATTTACCTGTACTGTAGTGTCCAGGAAGTGGATTTCTCATGTGAACTGGACCAGGCTGAGGTTGACAGTGAGGTGGAAGTTGTTGAAATCCTTGTGGAATTCTTCAAGAGTCTCTTTTCTGTGGGTCCATATGATGAAGATGTCATCGATGTAGCGTAAGTAAAGCAGAAGTGTTGGGGGAAAGAGTTGAGGAAATGTTGTTCAAGTTCAGCCATAAAGATGTTGGCATATTGTGATGCTATATATATTGGACAAACTGGACAGTCTCTGCGGGAAAGAATCAATGGACACAAATCAGATATACGTAAAGGAAACATACAGAAACCTATAGGTGAGCACTTCAATCTTCCACATCACACTTTTCGAAAGATCTCCAAGTAGCTGTCTTGTCACAAACCAGTTCTATAAGCCAGATCCACAGGGAAGCATTGGAATTACAGTTCATCTGCAAAGTCAGTTCACATGCTAATGGACTCAATTGCGATGAAAGTTGGTTGGGACATTACCAGTTTAACAGCCATTGAAGGTGCAAACAGCTCTCTGTGTAGTATCCTTCCTGACAAGGGAGTCTATCTATTGACTTTGATTCTTATCTGCTTCAGTTTAACTACCCAATCTTCAGATACGTACTGATGCTCTCAGTCTCCAACCCCCACCCCCCCTTTTTCTTCCCTTCCCTATTTATTTTGGGTGTATACATCCTAAATTCATAATTCCGGTCAGCTGAAGAAGTGGGTTGTGCCCATGAAAGCTCATATTACCATCTACATGTTTTGTTAGTCTATAAAGTGCTACCAGACCATTTGTTTTTTTTTTCCCTGTAACAGACTAACTTGGCCACCCCCTGAAGCTTCTAAACAGAATTATGTTACTCAAATGTCTTCTTCACTGAATATTTTAGGAGATGATGGGAAGAATTTAAAAAACCAACCCTATCATTTAGTAGCTTCAGGATATCTTCTGTACCAGAAAGTACATTTTTGATCTACTGCAACATAAGTAATAGCAATACAATATTATAATTTGATAAGAATTGAAACTGTACTATCTACTGCATTCACATACGTTCCATAAGAAAACATCAGAAAAGAGATCACTGCTTTAAGGAGCTTAGTCTGGAGTTATGTTAAGGTTTTCTTTAAATTGACTCTATGTAGTTACAATTTTAACACTACCGAAACCAAGCATGGTGGTATGTAATGTGAATGAGCTGGCTGAGGTGCATGGGAATCTTTCCTCTAATATGTCCTCAGCTACATATTACAGCAACACTCCCTTCAATGAAGTAGGGCATAGATTCTGGTGCAAGCCAAATTATCACTTACCATTGCTTGAGACCACCAGGAACTATTACTAGAGAGCCACACAAAGAGTTATACTAAATGCACATCCATGTGAGTCCCTTCCCTGTATGCTGAGCATCACTTTTGCCATAGGGAGACATATTGCAGCTTCCTCCCCCATCCTTCTACCTGCAGAGATGGCACTAGCCCTTTGGAATCACATTGGTTTTGCTGAATTTGGGTGACAGATTGTAGAAAGCCATGTACAGAGAGTCCAACCCTCTGTTTACATCCCTCTCTGACACACCACAAGGAGATGCCTACTAGATGGGGGAACCAGGCCAAAATAGGCTTCATGTCTTACTCTCTAAAAACACAAACTTGAAAATACTGAAATGTCTGAAAAAGTGGGGGGTTTACTCTGAATAAAATATAATGTTCTATTCTGGGAGATGGCTTTTCCTCCGAGTGTTCCTGTTTGTCTAATGCACTTGCTGAAAGATGGGATATTATCTGCCTACACAGGAAATGCAGTAACAGTATTATTTCTCTAATTTGCATTATTCATCCAGCACAAGAAAGCTTTGCTTGTCAATAGGAAGCTCATTGAACTGGCTTGCTCAGCCTATTATTCATAAATAACACTTAAATACCTAAGCATAGAACATGGGGGTTATTAATGGCTGTTTTCTGCAACCCTCTTCCTTAATCTCTTTTATGCTTCACTCCACACAGTCCATCATACCTCTTCTCCCCTGCCCTGTTCCTCACTCATTCCCCTTCCTTTCAGATTTCGGTCCCTCTGGCTTAAACCAAAACAAAACGAAGTGGAACAAACATGACACTTAGTGTCATTGCATTGTTCCTTCCATGTATTATATGAGAACTCTTGTTTATTTGAGAGTAAGCTCTTCAGAGCAGGAGCCAAGGGCTATGAGTTCGTACAGTACCTTGCACAACAAAGTCTGATTCTTGATAACTTTTAACCACTACCATAATAAACATGATGATTAATAATAGTAGTTTAAAAAACAGAGCCGAAAGAATAATTACAACTTTGAGTTAACTTTTTTATAAAGAGACACTACATTTTACTTAGAGTTGGAGACTAGATTTGCCCCAATGGCTACGGAGCTGATGCATTTCCCCTGCACAAAAGGGAAGAATGCTTATAGAAGGAATGCATCTTGTTTGGAGTACCAAAACATAGTTCTGTGGAAGCTTTCTCAATGACAGTGCATGGGAGGCAGGTGCATGAATAACAGTAGCAAGCTGGGATAGGAACAGAGTCAGATGATCCATTTCTCAAAATTGTATTCCTTAAAGCTGGAGTCTGCTAGTAACTAGGTCTTCAACAGAGCACAGTAGGAAGAATAACCCCTCTGGCAGGATCATGAGACTGGCACTAAGAGCTAGTTTAATGGTCCTAGCAAGCTTATGTAAGGAGGGTCTGAATCAATGCTTGCATTCCCATTCCAGCTGTCTGTAAAGGAATCCTGGGTGTGGTTATGTTCACTCAGTTTGCTTAGACCTGCTAGGTATTCAACAGCTATGTAAATACAGTTTATGCTGGACTGGGAAAGAGATCTGGGTGTGGTTATGTAAATACACTTCACTTAGGTAGGTTGCCTTCTAGATATTCAATTATTAGAATGATGTTTTGCCCATTGTAACCAGTTCGGCTATTGTGGGGCTATGAAACTGTGCTAACAGTAAAAGCAGGAATTGTAAGATATGACCACCCATGCTTGCAGTCATGGGGAAATGCACAATGCAGAAAAGTCAGACAGTTTTTAAATCAAGTAGAAGGAAAAGACCCTGTCAGTGTAAATACACTTGGATGGACAGAGGCTACTCTTTCAGAGCCTATAAACTGGGGAGGGAGTCAGCAAGCTGCATGACCTCCAGGCATGAGCTGAGAGACTGGTTCAACCTGTTTCTCCCCACTGTTTCAGTAATAGAGTTAAAGAAAGGCTCCATCAAGGGTGTCTTTTGTATGTAAATGTGATCTGGTGTATGCTGGAATCTCTTGTGGTTGGACTGTGATTTGGGCCAAGAGCTGAAATCACTGAGAGCTGAAATCACTAGGTTTGTCCCAGAGCCATATCCACCACAAGCTAGCAGAAGATGCAATGAGCAGCTAGCATGGGGCTGATGAAGAGGTGTGAGGAGTGGCTAGCAGAATGGCAGCAGCACGGGGTGACGAATGGCCAACAGAGCAGCACCAGAGAGCAGCAAGCAGGTGGATGGCGAGTGACCAATGGAGTGAGAGATGCCTTCTACCCCCACCCCCTGCCCAACTCAGAGGGGAGGTAAACCCTGCTGATGCACCTTTGAACTCTGGTCTGCCCTGACCACAGGCAGTGACTGAGTGAGGTGCAGAGAAGGGTTGGGCATGTGAAGAGGACATCTACATTGCTGGACTTGAGAGCCAGAGAGGAAAAGGACATTGTCCAACCTACCTGAGCTGGGATGTTTACTCGTGGTTTTGGGTTATGAACTCTGTGGTGTTTTTCTATGGACACTGTCTGTGGTGTTTTTTCAAATTAATACCATGTTACTTCCAGCCCCTTTTATTAAAGGTTTCTTTTCTACACTCAGACTCTGTGCTTGCAAGTGGGGAAGAATTGCCCCCCAGAGGCACCCATTGGTGTGTGAATTTCCCAGCTTACTGGGTGGGGGCTCAAGCCAGTTCAGTGTTGGATGGATGGAGAGAAACCCCCAAATACTGAACCCAGATCTGGCTGCTGTTGGTGCTACCTGGCAGAAAGGTAGTTCTGATAAATTAATAATTTATCATTAATTTTATATTTATAAACCTGGAAATCAATTGACATACTTGTAAATGTATCTTTGCTATTTTTATATTTTGACATAGTTAGAGCAGAGTAGTAAAAAACTAATTCATACAATTAAGTCTTGAAACTCTGCTGCAGAACCCCATTTATAATGCTTTTATAAGAAATTATATTCAGGAAAAATGTGTCTTGTTAACGTGTCTATGTATGCATGTGTTCAATCAGCTATTTTTTTTAGGACTTGAGAGAAGAAAGGAAATGAGGAGTCAGATCACTATATAGTAGAGTCCCGATTATCCATCCTAAATGAGACTGATAGGTGGTCGGATTAAAGAAAATGTCAGCTAATACGGAGTACAGAACATTACCTGTAGTTGATTCAGGTGCTCTGGGTGAAGGGCAGCAGCACTTTGGGGATGTCCTGCTTGGAGGCTGCCGAGAAGGGCGGCAGCAGCAGGGGCAGCAGCAGCAGCGCCCGGAGCAACAGGGCAGCGAACAGGGCCATTCTCCCAGCCTGTCCCCGGGAGCTGCAGGGAGGGAAGGGGCCAGGCAGGAATCAGCCTCCTGGGAGGCAGGCGCAGGGAGGGATGGGGACGAGCCCAGCTGCACCGTGATCAAGCTGCAATTCAAGGGGTGTCAGCGGCTGGGGCAGGGGAGACGGGCCCGGTCACATGGTGGGTTACATGGCAGGCAGCCAGCAGCAGTGTGGGGTTTTAGTTTTGCTTTCAGGAGCTGCTGCTGGAGCCTCTTCATCCCGAGAGGCTGCATGCGGCATGGCAGCACGGGTTGGCTGGCCGTGGGGGCTGCATACTCACACTGCTCTAGGCTGGCTGGGGATTTCTCGCTGAACCCCAAGGTTTATCCGGCTATGTCGGATAAAGCGGAATGTTGGATAAGCGAAGGTCGGATAAGCGGGACTCTACTGTATATGTTGTTCAAATAGCAGCACGTTTTCTCATCTGTAAACTATTTACCCCTCTCTGATGAGAATACTGGTTTGATTTATGCACATCTTATGCATCCTTGGACTCCATTTTCTTCCTTTACACAAGTAAGAGTTTAAGTTGTGAAGGATCAGTTTAGTGAATAGAGTACAAGATTTGCAGTTTGGAGATGTTGGTTTTATTTATGACTATCACCAACTTGCTATTTGACATGAGATGGATCATTTTATCTCTCTATGTTCATTCTCCTATCTCTAAAATGGTGATAATAATAGCTATTCACCTTTTGTAAAGTGCTATTTATGGATGAAATATCGGTATACAAAAGCAAAGCATTTATCATTATTATTTGGATGGTTAGACATGGAAGCTCAAGACAAACTGCTGGCCAAGAATCTTACTTTAGTTATGTGTATTATGTATCTATTATATATTTTGAAGAGTAAGTTTGTTTGTGAAAAATAAAGGTATATTTCGCGATTACCTATAAATACCAAATTTGCATAAACAATCCTGCCACTTAATTTAACTGAATGTGCTACTTTTTGACACTGGAATATGTTGTGTGAAAGGTTTAAATATTTATTTTTGTTTTTTAGCAGAAAAAGTCATGACTATTATGATTACAGTTCATAAAAATATTTGCTAACAAGATTAAAATAGAGTTGCCTATTTAACTGTCATTTTAGTGCAAAGAACATTTTTACTATTACAAATCACAAAATAATTCAAATTAGTTACGGAAAGAGCAATGGAAACTATAAGAGTTTCTGATTCAAATGTGCTATGCATGTTGATTTATTCATTTTATTGAATAATGTTTGTTGAAATCCTACAAATTTAAAACTGTTCTTTTTACTTCCTTTTTGCAAGTACATTAATAAAAATTTCTATTACATATATTTAATTTTTTTGAATTTTCCTGTGTAATCTACATAAGATTACTTTTCCTCACCTGCTAATTGTCTATAATTTGATGTACATATGTGATTATGCAGCTCTAGTCATAATGATGTACTATATTCTGATGACATTATGCCTGTTAAGTTTCATTTGACACACATGGCAAAAATGTTTAGTGTAGATGAGCAACCTTCCTAAGTCTGTATGTACCATTTTTACTGTGGGAAGTCCCTTCTGTTAATGACACTCTGTTCTACCATGCCTTTGACTGTGGCTGTGAATATTCATATGCCCATAGATATTTGTGCTACAAAAGGGACAGAACTCATGGATTATTGATAGCCAGGTTCCTTTCAACAAGTATCTGGAAAATATAAAATGGCAAAACATGTACTGTATTCAGTTACTCTGTATGGAGGTAAGATTATTTCAATAATGGCTATAAAAACCAGCTCAAGCACATTGATAGATCCTAAACACAGCAGAATAGTGTGTGCTAAGTGTCATTTGATATTTAATAATTGTTTAGAGGAAAATACAAATTAGCCTTAAACATGTTATTCTTGCTGCAGATTATTTTTTCTGTGTCTTGTGTGGAAATGGATCTGCTTATGCCTAGTCTAAAGAAGGCACTGAATAAACTTATACCATCAAAATATAATGCATGATGTCCCAGAACACGATGGTGGCTATTAAGCAGCGACCGCTCTACTTTTTTGAGGCCCCTAGGTTATTGTCCCATTCAGAAAAATATGAAAATAAATGTAAATTAGATGCTGACTCATCCAGTGTAGAATTCCATGAAATATCTGTGCCTGGCAGGTGTGTCAGTGTCCTGAAAGTGTAGTACATAATCTAATGGACAGTGGAGCACGTTCCCAGTTTCTTTAGTTTCTGACTAAAGGCAAGTGACATGTTAATATTAACAGGAGAGCACTACTGGCATGTATTCTGTCCACTCTTCTAGAAGTTCTTCAAATGGGGGACTTATTCTCCCTTCATCCTTCTGTAAAATCCAATTTACAGCAAATAATGTGGCCAGTAGTTGAAGCATTTAATGTGGTGGTGGAGTGAAGCACGAGTGCCAATGGGCCGGGAAGGTGTTTGAACAGACAGATTGGTCTGATGTACTATACACTAAAGGAGCATGGGAGTTATGGAGGTATCAAGGAAGCTACCGCTTCCCGCAGCTCTCATTGGCAAAAAACAGCAAACAGTGCCAATGGGAGATGCAAATGGGCATCCTTGCAGACAGATAGGTAAATATAACATCCTGCAGCCTGCTAGAGGCCAATCCTGGCAAACCGCATCCGGCTTCGTGCCGCTTATTGCCCACCTGTGTCCTAGACACACTGACATGGTCTGCTAGAAACAATTGGGTAATAAAGATGAAGGAAAGAATTTTATTTTGTAATCTCAAATTGAAAGTTTCCCTTTTTCTATTCATCCTGTGATGCAAGGATAGATATGAGCAGAAAGAACATTCACACCCCAAAGTATAGATCTTATTTTTTGTTGATATCTATAGATAAAGAATTTGACTGGTCTTTATATGCTTTGCAGTGCCAGTGTTGAAGTAGTGATAGAAATGTAGCCGTGTTAGTCTGGGGTAGTTGAAGCAAAATGCAGGACAATGTAGCACTTTAAAGACTAACAAGATGGTTTATTAGATGATGAGCTTTCGTGGGCCAGACCCACTTCCTCAGATCAAAACAGTGTTGAAGTAGGCATATTTGGATTAAATAAAAGGATTAATCTGATCACCTTTTTCTTCCAGCAGTTGAATTCTCTGCAGATCTATGGCATTGTTGCTTGAGGATATTGTGTTACCTTTGGACATCAGAGGAGGAAACTAAAGCCTTGAGAATCTTTAGGGCAGGAAGTTTTTGAGAGTTTTTACTCAAGACAGCATAGCCCAGGGCACAGTCCACGAGGGTTCCAAAGGCAGATGAAGATGTGGGTACGTGCGGAGATGGGGAGGGGAGAGGGAGAGGAGTGAGTGAAAGAATGGTTTGCAAAAGAGGGAAAAGTACAGTAATCAGTAAGGCAATTAGCTATATGTTAGCAGACCTCTGATAGTTCTTTCTCCTGGAAAGGCTATTAGTTTTTTTTCCTAATGGTCCATTAAGCCCCTATGTAATTCTGAAGCCTTACATTAAGGTCTCTTCTTCTATCTCATTTACTTCCAGTCCTCCTTTTTCCGGAATGGCTTTCCACAGATGAATGATTTTATACCTTCAAAATTTTAACCCTGTTGTTCTGTGTCGTCTTAAATTTTTGTTTCTTGTTCATTCACCTCTTGTCATGCACTTCCCAGTGATCCCAATCAAAGCTTTTTACATACTAAACTAAAGCAGCAAATTACTTTTATTTGTTTAAAACAGCTCTTGCACGTTCATGATCAAGACTGGATGAGCTTTCATGGGCCAGACCCACTTCCTCAGATCAAATTGTGGAAGAAAATAGGCATGACCATATATACCAAAGGGATACAATCAAAAAAAGTCAACTTATGGTCATGCCTATTTTCTTCCACAATTTGATCTGAGGAAGTGGGTCTGGCCCACGAAAGCTCATCACCTAATAAACCATCTTGTTAGTCTTTAAAGTGCTACATAGTCCTGTTTTTTGTTTCAACTAGACTAGACTAACACGGCTACATCTCTATTATGATCAAGAGTAACTTTCACAAATGATCCAAAGTCATCCTTATAACAAGCAGTTGGTCTTTCCAGTATATATACTTGCTCTGGTTGCATTAGTCATACAAATTATCAGATCACTGTCATAAACTAGAAGAACAATGCTATCATCAGCTCCTAGTATTCTATTACTGAAATTGGTAATTAAATTTTTGATCTTCTTATGTGATAGGGGTTCTCTATAGAATTTACAGAATCTTACCATTCCCATTCAGAATAGTAATAGAGATGTAGCCATGTTAGTCTGATCTTGCTGAAACATAAGAAAGGACTATGCAGCACTTTAAAAATTATCTTGTTAGTCTTTAAAGTGCTGCATAGTCCTTTCTTTTGTTTCATTCTCATTCAGTTACTCATGCCAGGGAAATAAATTCCCAAACATCTAGAAATCTGAGTCAAAAAGTGATTGGCTTTTTAAAAGTGCAGAATGATAAAACTATTGATAAAACATTTGCAACAAAGTTGCTGAAATTCTTATCCAAGAAACAAATTAAACCACAGAAAAATTGAGTAGCATTAAGGGTGCATCTACACAGCAGCGCTAGCTCGAAATAAGCTACGCAACTTGAGCTACGCAAATTGTGTAGCTTATTTCAAGCTTATTTTGAGAGTTTATTTTGAAATTTTTGCTATCTATACAGTGCCAAATTTCTACATAGACCACTATTCCAACATGTCCCTTAATCCTCGTGGAACGAGGTTTACCAGGACATCAGAATAACAAGTCTTTTATTTCAATTGCATTTCGAAATAATAGGCATGCTGTTAAGACATGGAAAACTCTATTTTGGGATACCGGACATATCCTGAAATCGTGCTGCTGTCTAGACGTACCCTAACTGAGCACACTATAGTTATGGGAATTAATGACAAAAATCTAACTACTAAAAAGATAATTATTCGATGTTTTCCCCTCTTGATTTTAAAAAGAAAAATTGTTCAGCTCTTGATACTAACAAAACCATGACTTTTTTTTCCTATTTTTAATACACTATTCCGTGTTATATTGCTAAACACTTGTTTAAAAAATAATCACTCTTAGTTTTGCTATTATATAGCATTTTTTGAAGTTAGCATACATTCTGGTAATTAGGCCACCTTGGCTGTACGTCTGGTCTGAAAAATATAAGGGGGCTTAATTTTAAACAAGGAGACAATTCTCCACACACAGCCAATTATTCTTTTCATCTGCCTAAAATCTAAGTACCAACATGTAGAAAAGGTAAATTATAATATAACATAACCTATGATTTTCTTCAGACAATAGAATGTGACGAAGGGGCTTTTGTTGGGAATACAAAAACATTAGCATACTTCTGTTTGTCATTTGATTATTTACTTGATTAAATCAGTTGAACTTTATTTTACAACATGAAAAATGTATGCCCTTGACTTTATTTACCATGGAGTTTGTTTTTCCAAGCACATCATTAAAAATAACTTTCTGCGCAGACAGAAGCACTGAATATAACACAGTGCAGTCTAGGTAAAGGCCCATCAACAGATTAACTGTAGATTATCTGGATTATATGATTACCGCTGTGAAATGTAGGTGTGTTACAAGTTAAAAATTAATTAGATATTACAAAATCTATTATTAAATAACTGTTATCCTACTTTTTTAAACTTGGAAAGCGTTTTAATGATTGTATAGTTAACAGAATGAAGAGTAAAAAGACTAAACACAAATGCTTAGATTTTAAAAAATACACTAAGTGCACTAAATACTGCTTGAGAAGTTTTGTTGTTGTTACTTGATTCATTTTCAAATGAATTTCAAATATGTCTGTCCGTAACTACTTTCCCCTCCTCTGACATTCCACCAGTTTTGATAAAGCTGACTGCACATATATTTGGCAAGCTAGTCTTGCTTTTTCAGTGATATGTTACAAATATAGGTCCATATGCTGCCTTCCACTATATGAATGGAATGATAGCCAAATGCAATACGATGGATCAAAACCGAGAGCAGTGAGGCCATAGTTTTCTCATGAGATTGGGACTTCACTGCTTTGAAGAGGGGAAAGCAGTCCCACTTCATGGTATACTCCCCAGCAGATCTGCAAGGCTAATTTAATACTTGGCACAAGCAACAGGTGCCCTGTGTAGCTGTAAAATCCCCCACTGGGGAGACGTATGCAGGAGATGAAGGTGACTGATGAAGCTGAGAAGGAGGACAAGTGGGAGCTGTGTGGAGACTGAGACCCCAAGTGCATGTTTTTTGCCTCCTGTAGGCATGCCAGTCTTCAGGATTACAACATCACTACTAGCATCATCATGTCCTGAAAAGAGACCAGAAATGTGCAGAAAAATAGCCTGTGCGCACAAGTGGTCAGTGTTGAGCTGTTTACCCTGGAGTCATTGCCGCTTGAGAATGACCAATTGCATATGTTGACATAAAAATTACAAATGAAAGATCAAACTTTGCTCATGTAAACTCATATGAGAAACAGTGATGACCACTTACAATAAAAATGAGAGAATTTGATCCAAATAATGAAACATAAAGCATATTTGAAAATCAGGCCTTCATGTTAACTGCTTTTGAATTAAAGGGTTTGTGTTTCTTCTGCTACTGATAATGGCATATTCTCCATGAACTACTGTTAGCAATGTTAACATTTTCAAGGAAAACACATTCTATGGAATTTATGACGTGGAAAGTTGAAGACAATTTTCAATTCACCTTTAAAAGACTTTTATTTGTGAAGCCTACATATGCTGTTAGTGATTTAAGATTTCAACCAGCTGATTTTTAAAGCAAGTTGATTCATTTTTAAACATTTGACTATTGATATTTCTGTGTCTTTTAAAATTATATGCTGCCTGGTGGGTTATTGCAAAATACACTTCTGCAGGCAGCAGTTCCATTATTCAGTTAACAGACAGTTCAGCATGGATGGGGAAAAGAATATTGGATGATTCAAGCACCAAGAATAATCTGTTCAACTAGCAGTTATGTTGAATGATAATGGCATTAGTTCCAACCTGAGGAAATATCCGTTGTTTATTACTTAAGATAAAAGCCTAATATTACAAAGGGCTGAGAGCCCTCAACCTTGGTCAACTCAATGCCTTGCAAGATGGAGCTGCAACTTTTCAGTTATTAAGCATACAAAACGCCCACTGACTTAAATGGCCATTATTGAGCCTATATCTGCAACATTGTAGCCTATTGTGAGAGATACTAAGTATTTACCTTCAATCCCCATTTACTTTGAAGAAAGTTGGGGCACTCAGCAGATTGCAGGTGTCTGGACCCTATGTGTATCTAAAGACTATAGTGTCTGTCCTTAATTAGCGTATTGGTCATTGTGTGTTTCATTTTATACTGGGAGAAAAGCAGTCATTCTTTTACAAATATTAAATACTAATTAGTGGAAATGAAGGTTTTAGAGTTAGAGATGACTTTTAACTATCTTGTTTGCCACTTTGATCAGTTTTAACCAAAATAAAATATAAATAATTGTAAACCTCAGATTTTCTCAGTCATCCTTTAGTTGTAACTATGTATAGAAGTACTGGTATGTTATGACACCAGCATATATGTCTCTAGGATTTATTATTAGGCTCATGTCTGCTCTTTTAGGGATTTCATCCAAGAGATTCTTCAACACAGTGTCTTGGAATGTCTCCCTTGTGGGAGTTCAGATGCAGTGAGCTGCATCAGCAAATAGCTGACACTCAGCAAGGGAGCAACTGTTACATTCCAGCATAGTTTGATTTAGTGCAGAATTTTATACATGTATTCTGCTGTAACCCTTCTATTTCCATTGTATTACATTATTCAGATTTAAAAGCAATTCTGCAGAGGTTTAGAGATTGCTGGAATTTTATATTGCAAATATTACACATCTCAGTGGTGATGTAATATCTTTTGTATAGAGAACAACCCCTAGAAGCTCCATTTAAAAAAATTACTGTTTTTCCTGTAACTGTTGAGCACGAAACATCATGGTTATTGAAGCTGAAAAGATTTTTTGATCAGATTTACAGAAAAAGCAGTCTAAGTTCTGTGCACTCACACTTATAAGTATAATTGTGGCAATTATATGTGTAATAATTTGCAAGCCAGGTAAATGTGTAGGCAAATAGCCAGCCAGGCACCCAACCCTTTATTTGCATGCAAAAAGGTAATTGTGTGTGACCAGTGTAACGGTGTAACTATGAAAAAGTTCATTAAAATAAGTGTTGCCTGAAGCTCTTGTTTTTGGCAGATCAATATATAGTCACTATATAAAAATCAGATGTGGGGGTTGTGTGTGAGTACATTGCTAATTCACAGCAGTCAAATCTCATTAAACTGATCTTTATTTGGGAGGGAGGGAATGTATATCGACTGCCTTAATAGAAGGACAAAGAGGTAATACTTTATGGCTGTGTCTACATTGCAGGCTTCTTGTGCAAGAATGGCTATTCTTGCGCAAATACTTGCCGAGCGTCTACACTGCATGTTCTTGCACAAGTAAATTTACAGTATAGCGTCGGAAAACAGGGCTTCTTGCACAAGAGCTCTGATGCTCCGTATCAGGAAGAAGTCTTTTTGCACAAGCATTCTTGCTCAAGAAGGCAGTGGGGACAGGCAACCAAGAGTTTTTCCGCAAGAACTGGCCTCCGCAAGAACTGGAAAAAAACTCAACTGGACGCTTGGATGCTCCATACTCACAACTCCTTACTTCCTGGTAGCTGGACTCCCCCACCCCCCGCCCCTTAAAGTCACACACAGCCTGCAAATGTCGCATGGCAGCAGCACCACAGCCAGCAGCTCCAACATGTGGCTCTTCCCTGCTGCACCCAGGAGCCCAGATATCTGCTCCACAGGCACCCTGTGAGCCAGCACCCTCCTCCCAGCAGCCACCCCAGGGCTCCCAGCAGGCCCAGCACCAAACAACATGCTCCTTGCTGGTCCCGGGCTGAGGTGGAAGCCCTGTTGGACTTGTGGGCAGAAGAGGAAGCCCTCCATGACCCCTGTGCCCATTGCTGCAACACGGACATTTTCAGCCACATGGCCCAGATGCTCTTAGACCAGGGACATCTGGCCCAACTCTTGAACAGGTCCGGGCCAAGGTCAAGGAGCTGCGCCTGGGCTATGTCTGGGCCACCGAGGGTGGGGGGGCAGAAGCCAACACCTGCTCCCACTACAACTGCCTCCATGCCATCTTCGGTGAGACAGCAGTCCCAGGACCCTTGGTGCCAGTGGACACTGGCCTGCGCCCCTCAGTGACCAGGCCACTTGACGTGGAGGAGGAGGGTGACCTGCCCATCGGGTCCGGGTCCAAGGATGAGGGTGATGACCGCAGCAGCACTGTCACCCTGGACCTGGAGCCAGTGCTTAGCAGCCAGGACATCTCCCGGGCTTCATCAGAGTCCGGCGATGGATCCTCTGGTGAGTGTTGCACTTCTCACTCAAAGGGCTGGAGGAGCTGGGTGCCCAGCGGGGCGAGGGAGGGAGTGTCACTCAGGCAGTTCGAGCTGCACGCTGTGCAGCAGTACGCAGCATGTTCAACCTCGTGCAGCCTGACTGTGTGGCATGTGGACATGGCAGGCAGCTCCAGGGCACACCTGGACCCTACTGCTTGCACACATCCTGCCCAGGGGAGGGGGGCAGAATGTAGGCTGGAAGCAGCCAAGGCCCCAAGAGCTCAGGCCAGACCCCACACCTCTCAATGGTGCCACACACAGACAGCATCCAGCCAAGCCTGGCTGTGCGACACAACAGCTGCTCCTGGGAAAACTGCAGTGAGCCGGCCCTATGAGCATGGCCCCCATGGAGCCCCTCGGTTGCTCCCAGCCCGTAGGCTGCCCCAGAGGGAAGGTCCTCACTGCAGCCACACACTTCCCTGGGCTACTTGTGTGAGGGCTGGCAGGAGGGGGAGTGGGGAAGCAGCCAGCCTGGGCCTATGGCCACTTGAGTTTTGCTGCAAGGATGGTACACTCCCCAGTCGCCCCGTCTCTGTCTCCGAGGACATCAATTGACAGGGGTCCGAGACCCCAGACCTTGTCTGCCACACTTGCTCCCAGGCAATGTGGAGATGCTATAGTCATGTTTGCATACACATCAATGGCTCACAGACAGTAACAAGAGTCGAAGCCATGTGCTCTACCTTGGGGAGGGAGTGTGCACAGTGCAATGCAGACATACATAAGAATGGCCATACTGGGTCAGACCAAAGGTCCATCTAGCCCAGTATCCTGTCTGCCAACAGGGACCAGCTGCATGAGGTGCCCGGGGGGGGGGGGGTGGACCAAAGACACTGATCAAGTGATTTGTCTCCTGCCATCCATCTCCGGCCTTTAACAAAAAGAGGCCAGGGACACCATTCCTTACCCCCTAACTAATAGCCTTTTATGGGCCTAACCTCCATGAATGTATCAAGCTCTTTTTTTAACTCTGTTATAGTCCTAGCCTTCACAGCCTCCCCTGGCAAGGAGTTCCACAGGTTGACACACCACATGCCAAGTGGCCAAGACACAGACAAGGGGTCTTCATTCACACTATCTCACAAGGGTTACAATCTATGGAGGATCACTTTAATCCAGGGAGTCCTTTATGAGAACATACACATGGGATCGAATGGGCCCAAGCCACAGTTGTGTGGTGTCACCTGGGGCGGAGGGCATGGGGTTCAGGGACAATGTGGGCAGGGCTGCCTGACTGCCTCATCATTTTCTCTGTAGCAGGACCACCTAGGAGCAAGGGACCCTCCAGCCCTGCAGCAGCGGCACCACCAACCAACCACCCAGGCACAGTCCAGTGGGCCAAGCAGTGGAACCAGCTACTCTGATGGCACATCCAGGCCATTGAAAGGATTGAGGCGGCGGTCAGCAGAAAGATTGAGGCTGACCTGGAGTGGCGGCAGCAGGTGTGAGGGCAGGAGCCACCCCTCCCAGCAATAGCTCCCCTCCCAGTTCAGAGCCCCCTCTCACTGCCCACCCTTCTTCCCTATTGCACATAAAAATAAAATTTTCCTCTTGTTTGAACAAAAAACCTGTTTTGTTTATTGGGAGGGGAGGGGAGGAGGGGGGTGGGGCGGGAAGGAAGGGTTGGGGATGGGAGGGAGATGTAGATGGGAGACAGAAGTGACCCTACTGTGGGGCCTGGGAGAACATGTCCTTCAGGGCTTTCCGGATGTGCACCTCATCATGGTGCGCCTGGCGGCTTTGCGGGGCTGTTCAAACACCCGGCTCTCAGCTGCCATCCACGCCAGGAGGAAGGCCTCCCCCTTCTGCTCCACTATGATGTGGAGCACACAACATGCTGCCATAACCTCAGAAATGTTCTGCTCATCCATCTTGAGACGGGTGAGCGGACAATGGAAGTGTGTCTTCAGCCATCCAAAGGTGCACTTAATCTGGTTGCAGGCCTGGTTCAGGTGCTGATTGAAAAGTTCCCGGCGGGGGTCCATCCGTCCAGTGTATGGTCGCATCAACCAAGGCATGAGGGGTTAGGCCATGTACTCCACAATGCAGAGAGACATGTGGACGTCCCCAACTGTAATTTCCCACTAGGGGAAGAAAGTGCCTGCCTCCATCCTGCGATACAGGCTTGAGTTATGGAGGATGCGGGCATCATGTGCCCTGCCGGACCACCCCACATAAATGTCTGTGAGGTGGCCACAGTGGTCCAGGAGGACCTGGAGAACCATGGAGAAGTACCCCTTTCAGTTTATGAAATGGGCTGCTCAATGTTCTGGGGCATGGATGGGGATGTGGGTCACATCCACTGCTCTCCCGCAGTTGGGGAACCCCAGGGCAGCGAAGCCAGCCACTGTTGTGTCCATGTCCCGCAGGCAGATGACCCTCTGGAGCAGGATGTCATTGATGGCACGGACAACCTGCAAAAGGGCACACAAACATGAGGAATGCACCGAATGAGCCAGGGTAGGTGCATGAGACCTTGGGGGGGTGCCTGTCCTGCTGTGATGCCCTCTGCTGCCCTCTGCCCTGAAACACACCAGGGCCGCCTCAACCCAGAGGGCCCCCCCCATACCAACAGGCCTGTGTGAGGGAGGGATGGCACAAGCCCCTGGGTGACAGGGCTTCCCCCACTTCCCACACTCCCCGAGTATGGAGTCTTCCCTTCCCCTGGGCAGGGAGTGCAGCACCCTCCCAGGACTTACCTGCATCAACAGAGCACCGACTGTGGACCTGCCAACCCCAAACTGGTGTGCCACCGAGTGGTAGCTGTCTGGGGTGGCCAGTTTCCATAGGGCGACGGCGACTCTCTTGTTCACAGGGATGGCGGACCACAGCTGTGTGGCACGTCTCAGAAGTGCAGGGGTGAGCCAGGCACACAGCTCCAGGAACATCTGCTTTCGCATCCTGAAGTTCCGGAACCACTGCTGGTCATCCCATTGATCCAGGACCAGTCTGTTCCACCAGTCAGTACTGGTATCCAGTCTCCAATATTGCCTCTTCACGGTCGGGTGGGGATGCCACAGGGATGCCACGTCATCCAGGGAGAGGGAGTCCAGAGCAAGCTGCATGTTGAGCTCCTGCAGGAGTAGTGCAGCAGCTGCAGGCACTCCAAAATGGTCGGGTGGGGCCAGAGCAGGCACAGGGCCACCGCTGGCTACATGGCACAGCAAGGAGAAGGCAAAATGCACAAAAGGCACTAGAGCACAAAGCGGTGGTGTCCAATAAGGCAGAGGGCAACCAACTAGCACTGCTACAGCTTTCAGTCCCTACAAGAAGTCCCAAAGCACACAGCAGGAGGGAAATGGCTGTCCAGAGAGATCCCTTTAAGCACACGTCTCAAAGGAGCTCCAGCCCCCACTCCTGGAAAGTCCTGGTGCCCTTTTGCCCTCTCCAAAGTAGTTCTGGGGAGAAGTCTTTGTGCAAGAGTGTCCCAGCCATGTGGACACTCTCTTGCGCAAAAGCGCATGGCTTTTGCGATGCACTTTGACCAGTGTGGATGCGCTCTTGCACAAGACCTTTTGCACAAAATGGTTCTTGCACAAGAAGCCTGCAGTGTAGACGTAGCCTACATGTATTACTAGTGTTAATGCCTTCAGTGTTGAAAAGGAAGAATTAATAGCCAGAAGTTAGTTCAAGCGAAAAAGAATAATAGCTCACATTAGCTTGTTTCACCTAAATATTAACAGCCAGTTGAGTGTGTGTGTGTGGGGGGGGGGGGAGGTTCCACTCAACTGGCTGACAATAATGTTTAGGTGAAACAAGCTAAATACATTTGTGACATTTAAGAAGAAAGGAAGGATTATTAATTTCATGGTTAAAGCACATCTTGGAGTCAGAAGATGTGACTGCTTTTCCTGGCTCTGCATCCAAGTTTCTGTATGACCTTAAATAAGTCATTTAGGTTGGGCTCCATCAGTGGATTTAAGTGCTGAGTGACACTGCAATTAACATAGATGCCTGGAAAAATCACAGGAACAATGTTGTGATCCACAAAGCCAAGTAAGCCACCTAGGTTCCCTATACAATACATGTGGGGGGGAGAGAAGAATCTAAAGGTATGTCTACACTTGCAGGTAGATCATCACTGCTGCAATCAATGCAGCGAGTGTTGATTTAGCATGTTTGGTGAAGACATGCTAAATCAATGGGGAGAACACTTTTTACCTCCCTGAGAAGCATAAGGGAAGCTGATAAGAGAGCCTCTCCCGTTGATACAGTGCATTTGTTACCCTGGGACGCAGTAACGATTAATTTAGAATTTAATATTGGACACGCCCTGACTTATATTAGAGATGGTAACTGTCCCAAATCCCAGAAGCCAGGATCGCCTGAGGCCGATTGCTCGTGGCCGAATCTGTCACCAGCGCGTGGTTTTCCAAACAAAAGAAACTTCGAGTCTTAATTTGGGGCCAAACCATATATTGTAAGGTTAAAATACAGAACAATTGTAAATTTAAAATAGAGAACAGCATGTAACAATTTAATACCTAAATCCCAGGAAATAAAGCAGACGGTGAAGACCCCTAGGCACAATAGGGTTATACTTTACACACACTCTCGTGGCCTAAGGCAGAGGAGGTGCTCACGACCTCAATGCCGTAGCTAATTGGAAGCCGTGGCAGAGGAACTGTGAGGAGATCCCACGATGTCACAGGATCTGGCCTTCTAGTCGGGCAGCGGGTGAGGAATGGACTATGGATCAAAGGCCTTCCGCTCCTTGATGGTAGCCCAATGGGTTGTAGCCTGTAATCCCCGGGAATTCTCCACAGCTAATAGGCAAACCCAAAATACCCAGCACACTCACACCAACCTTACACCGTCCAGGCTCACGCTATCACTCTCTCTCTCTCTCTCATTCACCCTACCATTCATACTACAACAGAGGGACATACACAGAACTGCACGTACTGGAACCCAGGTAGGAAAAAAAAAAGGAACCCTCAACTGCCACTGAACTGGGGTATTTTTAGCTCTCTCCAGTGGGAAGATTCCAAAGGTGCTGAGTGCACTCTTTTGCGGGTGGGGTGCATAACATTCTGAACCGTGTGCAGCTATTTGGTACCGAGTGCAAAGAATTAGAATGGGGTGCAGAGCACTAGTACCATGTGCAACTAGGGAAAAGGCGGGAACCCCCCCCTTATGGCAGGCTTCCTTAGTTCGAATTAGCATTCATAGTTCGATTCACTGCCTTAGTCGGGTCAGGACAGCACTCATAGCACTACACCTTCCCATCCTCACAATCAATAAACATATAACATACAAACTGAGGTAACACATTGTTGTCACCATGGAAAGTGGATCTAACAATGTCAACTTCAGTGACATTATGCAAATGTACTTGAAGTTATGTAAGTTAGATTGATTTATTGCAGTAGTGTAGACCAGTCCGAAGACACTGATCCACAAAAGCCATCATGCAGGGAGCCTCCTAAATAAGCCAACAGGACATGGTAAGAAGAAGGGGACGGAGGGGAGGTGTGCTAAGCCCTTTGTCTCTCAGAGAGAGGTGCCTAGCTCTTATTAATGATCTACAAATGGGCAGCTGCAACCTAGAGCAGACAGCTTAGACAAGTCGGGCATTTCTTTGGTGAGAATGAGGTAGGCAGGTGCCTTGGCCCACACAGAGGCTGTGTCTAGACTACATCTCTCTGTCAACAGAGAGATGTAGATTAGGTATGTTGAAATTGCTAAAGAGGCAGGGATTTAAATATCCTGTGCTTCGTTAGCATAAACATGGCCGTCGCTTTTTTCGAAACAGAACTTTTTCCCAAACAAAACGGTAATCTTTGGAAAAATAAACCCTTTTTGAAAGATCCTGTAAACCTCATCTTTTGAGGAATACAGGATCTTGCAAGCGTACCTGCAAACATGCTCTTTCCCTTCTTTGTTAGGTGGATCCCATCTCTTCCTAGCAATCCTTGTGCCCAGAACAGCATCCTTTGGTTGAAGAAACCAAAGCCCTCTCTCTGACACCACCTGCGCAACCACACATTCATTTCCATGATTCAACTATCCCTACCTGGACCTTTTCTTTCAACAGGGAGGATAGATGAGAACACCATTTGTGCTTCATAATCCTTGATCCTTCTTTGCAGTGCTACATAACCTTCAGTGACCTCCTCAAGGTCATTCTTGGCTGTATCATTAGTTTCTACATGGAGAAGTAGGAAGGGGTAGTGATCCGAAGGTTTGGTCTGTCTGGGAAGAGTCTGTCACATCCTGCATTCTAACTCCTGGTGAGCAGCGCACTTCTTGAGATTCTCAGTCTGGATGGCACAGATGACTCTGTCCCTCTTAGGAGGGAGTCCCTGACTGCCACCACCCATCTTCTCTTGTAGGTGGTGGTCGTGGAACCCCCATTCTAGGACTGTGCATCCCATGCCTTCCAGTCAATGGAGTCTTCTTTGGATCCCTTCCCTGAGAGGTCTCTGCCAAAGTATTCTCCACCATTGTCTCAAAGCCTTGCCTCTAATCTAATCAGCCCCTGAAGGCCTACCTGGAACAAAGCACTCCCAATTCACACTTTTCAAATTTTTCAAACTGCCTCTCTTTTCAAACTGCTAAACACATAGTCAAACAAATGTTCACAGACACTTTCCCAATTACCTCTCCCTTTCTCTCTAACAATCTGAAGAATGAAGGAAGCAGTACTGGACTGAAAGGAGTTCAGTCAGTAAGACTGATGTGATGTGTCGTGACAGACACCTTTGATTTGAATTCTCTTTAACTTGTTCAATTAGTCATTAGTTGTGACTTCCTTCTATGTTCTTGTAACCAATTCTGACTTTTAGGCCTCACACCTGTAATAATTGAATCTATTTTTCTGTGCTTAGTAAACTATTTTTACTGTTTTAGCTAAACCAGCGTGTTTGGACTGAAGTGTTTGGGAAGCTTGATTTGAGATAAGATTGGTTCATATTTTCTATTATTTATTGACTTTATATGAGCTTACATTGTCCAGGAGAGTGCTGGGTAGTACAAGGTGAAAATTTCAGGGAAAAGTCTGGGATTATGTGTTTCCTGGTGTTGCCCTGTATTATAAATAATTCATGAGTGCCTGGCTATAGCACGCATACAGTACAACTGGGAGTCATTAAATACTGTAGACTGTGTTTGAGTGGAGCAGGAGTGGTTGCTCACACAGCAAAGCAATGTAAAAAGCACCCCTTGTTGGAAAATTGAGGGGACACAACCATTCATCGTGCCAGATTATACCCTGGGTAGCATCACAAACTTTCTATAGTTTCTTGGCCACAGTATCATATTGTGAACAATGAGTTGAACATGTGCTCCAAATGACATCCACATTTTTCAGAACACTGCTTTCTTAGGATAAAGTCCCTAGTCCTGAAAGTATAGCCTACATACTTTGTTTCTTAAAATTGTTATTAATGGTATGGAAGAAAACAAGATCACTGATAATGATTGCAGATAATGCACTCTTCCTACCCAATACACAGGCCAATAATGATGTGGGTCATCCTGTTTACCGTTTTTTAAAATTGTTACAACATTAGCTACTGTCCAGTTGTCTGAACCCTCCCCGGCACTCCAAGACTTACTGAAAATCAACATTGATGGTCCAGTGAGCTCCCAAGCCAGATCTCTTTAAAACTCTTGGCTGCAAGTTAACTGGACCTGCTGATTTTAAAGATGTCTAACCCCTTAGCAACTTCTGCTTAACATCATCTAGAGATACTAATGGAATGATGAAACTATACAGAATTTTTATACAGCAGATATATTTATTTGAATTGTCTGTCTTTGCTGCATTATTATTTATAATTCTACCATTTCCATCTAGTAATGGACCAACACCATTAGGGTACCGTAAAATCTGTGTAAGTAGTGCATAGAATCAAGAGTAATTTGAAATGCCTTTATAATGGAGAGAGAATAGATATAAAAACCACATGTGACACAATGCAGGGCACTGCTAAACAAGGACTTAATTTCAGCTCAGTTTCACTTCTCCTTGTACAAATGTTCAGAGAGGGCCTGGTTGAAAGGGTAGAGAGGAAAGGCTTTTTCCCCCAGATACTTTGTATTGCATCTTTTCTTGCTTATATTATCTTATTTTGACTTCACAAAAGCTAGACCCTAATTTAAAATCTTTGCTGTGTCTGTTTTTCTGGGTGTGTTTAATTCTGTCAGTTTATACTACAATATATCAATGGCGGAGGTTCACCTGAGCTCCTTAGTAACAAGAGTCATTCTTTTAACAGGGCTCTGTAAAGGATCATCCAAGATTGCATTTAAAAATAGATTGTTTATAGACCTTTTGCTTGTAAAGATACACACTTATTGCTAAGATTGAAAGAAAGAAGTAGCTGAATGTGGTCCAAAGACCCCCTAAATGCCAGTTGGCCAGAAGGTATATACATTCAGAATCACCAAAGAATGTTCTGTGGGATCTTAAATGAAAGTAAGGTCATGCTATTCCTAATATTGTTGTGTAATGTATGTGTACAAATACTTTGTAAGGAGTTGAGTATGTACAATTTAAATGTTTTAAGTCTATGTACCAAGGCAGAGTTGACAAACAGGTTTTCGGTCACACAAAAGATGTTTGTTCACCTGTAAATATATGTACCTGTTCAGGATGTCAATTAAGAATTGTCAGCTAATATAATGGGTCAAAATCAACAAGGCAACAGCACACAGGAAAATAAACCACAGGGGGTTTTCCTGACTTTGAGCTCAAACAATCAGTTTTGGGGATATAAGTGCAAGCCAAAAAGACACCCTGTATCCTGCACTTTGGAAGTAAATGGACAGTGCATTTACATTCATGAAAACAGGATCTCTGTCTACTTTAGAGTAAGACACTGCAAAAGACCTTAGGTAAGAAAGGACTGCTTTTAGACAGGAGGTTAACTTATTATGATTTTGTTTTATATGTAAACCCTTCGTTTCAATATTAAAGAAATAGTAAGCATAATAGACTCTTGTATGAACTTTTTGTTTTCCCTATAGATATATTTTACTCTTTCTCTCTCTGTCTGTGTGTGTGTGGGAGGGGGAGGGGTATTAAGCAAGAGTATGATTCTCAATTAAATCATATAGGCTGGTTTATACACTGTACCCTTGGGGACAGAAGACTTGGTATTTCTGTAAATGTTCAGTGGAGAAAGAAATGGACACAACAGGGGAATGAATGCTTTAAAGGAACTCAGGGACTATCAGCAAAATAAGATTTGCATAGCCCAAAAAAGAGTGCTGGATTACTAGAACAGCTGCTGGTATTAGCAAACTGACACTTAGGGCTTATCTTTATGTACAGGGAGATCAACACCACGGAGATTGATCTCCTGGAGTCCAGTAAGCAGGACTAAATCGACTGTTGATGGCATCCCCATCAACTCCGATACTCCACTGGGTCCTGAGGTGTATGGGAAGTTGACAGGAGAGTTTTCCCCATCAACCTTCCACGGTGGGGACACTGCAGAAACTTGGCCTATGGTCATTCACATAGCTGAAGCTTAGTATCTTAGGGCTGACTTTCTCCCTTAATGTAGATCTGGCCTTAGTTGAGTACAAGCAAGTCTCTCTTGCAGGGTGGAGGGGTGGGCTAACAATGTTCTGGGTACCACAAGAACCATCACACTAGTTTCATTCCTCATGAGACACAATCCTTGCCACAGTTCCTTGGGCTGTAGAGTGCAGGGTACACCACTGATGAAGGAATATGCTGTCCTTGAAAAACTAAACTAGGGGCACAGTCTAGTGCACAATGATGGGATAGTACCATGGTCCCATGTCTTCCCCTCTTCCAACTTTCAGGTCACTTGTACCATGGGTTAGTTCTGAGAAGTAGTAGGCTACCTAGTACCCCAAGCACAGTGACATACAAATGGGTTGGGAGAGACTGTGCTGTCCACATCCCCTTCATTCACACAGTGGGACCAAGTTATGTCTGATCCTAAACTACTATTATATCGTAGCTTTCATGCTACGGTAAGGAAGCTGAGAGGGTCTGTTCAACAAAAATAATCTCCAAGGGCTTTAAGCTAACACAGGCACAATGCCTTTGGGGCCATCTGGGAGAGTCCAGACTAAATGTGAGAATAGGACTGCATCACTATTTAACAGGGTTCAGTGCAGAATCCCCAAATTCATATATGATCTTACTCCAAATTTGGGAGCATTTGGATCCATGGTTTTATTTCAGGACCATCTCTATTTATAATTGTTTTAACAAAGAAAGGTTGACAAATGCCATTTTAAAGATGTATTCTTATAAAGAATGTTTACAGCCTGTACTGGCATGCTTTTCAGGGATAGGTGTCATTTGATAAATCAACAATACCTAAATAAAGATAAGCCTAATTACTCTTTTTTTCAAGCTAATCAGTGTTCTGTATGCCTAAAATGCTCACCATTTCATGCTCTGCTTTGAAATCAATTTTGAATTGGCTATGAATACTGCCCATTTTCATTGGGAGGAATAGTAGAAGATAGGTTGTTTTAAAAATTCTATTTAGGGAGCTTTTTAGGAGGAAGCTTGATCTATCATAGACACCTTTAGGGTAAAAAAACCTAGCGTCCCCTTTGGAGGACCCTTTTAAAACTGAAACAGAGTGCTTTCTATTAAATATTTTACCTTGGCATTATGACTGAATGGAAAGTCTGTCATACCAAGAAGTATTTCATCTCTTTATTAGGGAAACTTCATTCCTCAGCTTCGGGAGTTTTGTTATTGGATTCCAGAGTTTAGCAGTAACTACATTATAATTTAATATTACATTAAATTTATATTTAGTTGGGGTTAGTCCTGACTAGATAACCTCCAGAAGTCTCTTCCAAACTTAATATGCTATGATTCACCATAAATCTTTTATAGAAATGGCTTTATATATTGCAAGTTGTCATGGTTTATTGTAAATTCTAATTGTAAATTGTGTATGTTTTATTTTGTACTTGTAAGGAAAAATCTTTTATCTGCAACACTGAAGTATTTTGTCGACAGTTTTAATAGTTTGTGGTATCTACTTCTGTCATGCTATTTTTTAGCCTATAATAGTATTAAGAAATTATTTATCAGATATATATATAACAAGGAATCAATTTGTCTATTTTTGTATGGCAATGACTATGCACTTTGGGACTAACTGGATTAGTAATCATATTTTTCCTCATACACACAGTCTGAACAATCACACTCAAATCAAATCCAATCTTGATAAAAAATTACAACTCTAACTGAGATGATTATATATTGAAAGAGTTTGGTAAAAAATGTTTTAACATGTATCTGACCTGAGAAGAAAAATTGGGTCCAATATGTAGAAAAAACACTGTGTTTCTGGGGCATCCAGATCCTTAAGTGAGTTAGAGTGCCTTATTCTTGCCTTTTCAAAAATGTATACCCCAAATTAGTTGGGGTATACAACTTAAATGTATACCCCAAATTAAAAAACATAGTAGGAGACCTAAAAAAGAGTCACCGTGGCTTAACCACCATGTAAAAGAAGCAGTGAGGGACAAAAAGTCATCTTTCAAGAAATGGAAGTCCAATCCCAGTGAGATAAATAGAAAGGAACATAAACACTGTCAAATTAAATATAAAACTATAATAAGAAAAGCAAAAAAAGATTTTGAGGAACAGCTAGCCAAAAACTCAAAAAGAAATAGCAAAATGTTTTTTAAGTACATTAGAAGCAGGAAGCCTGCTAAAAAACCAGTGGGTCCCCTAAACAATCAAGATACAAAAGGAGCAATCAAGATGATAAAGCCATTGCGAAGAAGCTAAATGATTTCTTTGCATCAGTCTTCACGGCTGAGGATGTTGGGGAGATTCACAAACCTGCACCGTTCTTTGTGGGAGATGAATCTGAGGAACTGTCCTGGATTGAAGTGTCATTAGAAGACGTTTTGGAACAAATAGAAAAACTTAACGTTAATAAATCACCAGGACCGGATGGCATTCACCCAACGGTTCTAAAAGAACTCAAATGGGAAATTGCAAAACTGTTAACTGTGGTTTGTAACGTATACTTTAAATCAGCTTCCGTACCTACTGACTGGAAGATAGCTAACATGACATCAATATTTAAAAAGGGCTCTAGAGGTGATCCCAGCAATTACAGACTGGTAAGTCTAACGTCGGTACCGGGCAAATTAGTCGAAACAATAGTTAAGAATAAAATTGTTAGGCACGTAGAAGAACATAATTTTGGGGGCAAAAGTCAACATGATTTCTGTAAAGGGAAATCATGACATACTAATCTATTAGAGTTCTTTGAAGGGGTTAACAAACATGTGGACAAGAAGGATCCAGTAGATATAGTATACTTAGATTTTCAGAAAGCCTTTGACAAAGTCCCTCACCAAAGGCTCTTGTGTAAATTACATTGTCATGGGATAAGAGGGAAGGTCCTTTAATGGATTGAGAACTGGTTAAAAGACAGGAAACAAAGGGTAGGAATAAATGGTAAATTCTCAGAATGGAGAGGGGTAACTAGTGGTGTCCCCCAAGGGTCAGTCCTAGGACCAGTCCTATTCAACTTATTCAGAAATGATCTAGAGAAAGGGGCAAGTAGTGAGATAGTAAAGTTTGCGGATGATACTAAACTGTTCAAGATTGTCAAGACAGAAGCAGACTGTGAAGAACTTCAAAAAGATCTCACAAAACATTGGGCAACAAAATGGCAAATGAAATTCAATGTGGATAAGTGTAAAGTAATGCACGTTGGAAAAAATAACCCCAACTATACATATAGTATGATGTGGGCTAATTTGGCTGTGACAAATTCAGGAAAGAGATCTTGGAGTTATCGTGGATAGTTCTCTGAAAATGTCCACACAGTGTGCTGCGGCGGTCAAAAAGGCAAATAGAATGTTAGAAATGATTAAGAAAGGGATAGAAAATAAGACCCAGAATATCTTACTGCCCTTGTATAAAACTATGGTACGCCCACATCTTGAGTACTGTGTACAGATGTGGTCTCCTCACCCCAAAAAAGATATTTTGGCCTTGGAAAGGGTTCAGAAAAGGGCAACTAAAATGATTAAGGATTTGGAACAGGTCCCATATGAGGAGAGGCTAAAGAGACTGGGACTTTTCAGTTTGGAAAAGAGGAGACTGAGGGGGGATATGATAGAGGTCTATAAAATCAAGAGTGGGGTGGAGAGGGCGAATAAAGAAAAGTTATTCATTAGTTCCCATAATATAAGGACTAGAGGACACCAAATGAAATTAATGGGTAGTAGGTTTAAAACTAATAAGTGAACGTTTTTCTTCACACAGCATGGAGTCAACCTGTGGAACTCCTTGCCAGATGAGGCTGTGAAGGCTAGAACTATAACAGACTTTAAAGAGAAGCTAGATAAATTCATGGAGGTTAGGTACATAAAAGGCTATTAGCCAGGGGGTAGGAATGGTGTCCCTGGCCTCTGTTTGTCAGAGGCTGGAGACGGATGGCACAAGAGAAATCGCTTGATCATTGTCTTCGGTCCAGCCCCTTCAGGCACCTGGCGCTGGCCACTGTTGGCAGACAGGCTACTGGGCTAGATGGACCTTTGGTCTGACCCAGTATAGCCTTTCGTATGTTCTTATGTTCAAGGGTTTGGTGACACATATTAGGACAGTAGAGGGCTGAGGGAATGAGGAGTCAGGGCAGGGGACTGGGCATGGGGGTTGGGGCAGGTAGGGCGAGGGGAGTTAAGGAACCAGGCAGGGGAATGGGGGTGGGGGATTAGGGAAGGGGGCTGAGGGATATAGGAGTGAGTGTGATGGAAGGGCAACAGCACCATTTTGGGGGCGGGGGGTGGATGGCTGTAGCCACAAATACTGGGTTGCTGCTGCTCTTCTAATGATCATGATGATGATCAGACAGCAAGGTTGGGTGATGTATCCTCTGCCCCTCCTCTGGGCAGCCAGGAGCAAGACGAAGGCACAAATGCTGCACACTTTCCCCTCCCTAATAGTCAGGGGAAGAAAAGCAACAGAGTTCATGCTGCTACAGCCCACCCCCTCCTCCCTCTGCTTAAAGGTTGCAGGGTAGGGGGGATGTCTAGGGATTTGGGTAGCTCTGGATTTGGGGGAGCGGCCCACACCCCAGCTATCCCGTTTTAACCTGACTGATTGCCTATTGCTTAGCAAGGCAGCTTGAAGGAGAGACCCAGGAGTCAGGCTGGAGCAGCTGCAGCAGAGCACCCTCCCAACTTCTCTGGATTCGACTGCCCTATGGCTGTGGGCATGCGCAGCATGTCCTGCATGCTCCTTTGTTTTGCGCCTGGGGCAAAATGGCTGTGGCTGCTCCTGATTCTCTTCAGGTGTTCAGATCCAATTCCCTGAAGCCAACTTCCCCCGCCCCCCCCATGTCATCATTAACCCACTCATACATTAGGGCAGTGCCTGTCATATGCATGCTTTTTGTAATGTGCAGTTGGTCACCTAGGCATGCCAGTCATGTACTGGTCCCTACTCTCCTTCCCCTTTAAAGTGCATCTCACATGTCTAGGTGAGCCCAGCCACGAGCCAGCCTGCAACGGGTTGTTCTGTTTGTCAGTTAGGCTCTTGGTCCAGCCTCCATAGTCTGTGTCTATCCCTCAAATACAGGTGAGGCAAATAGTCTCTGTTGCAATACCAGTATTTGCCCCATGTCAGCTGCTTCTCTGAAACCCCCAGACTTGCAATGTACTTGCATTAGGGAAAAAATTGATACATTCGTATCTTAAAAGGCACCCTAAACTACTACATTAGAATATTGTTGTCCCTTCTAGCCTGGCTAGCTAGCCAAAAATGTGTGGTCTTACAAGTTGTGCCAGGTAGGAGGAGAAATTGATGATGGAGTCACTCTTATTTGTTTGCACATTTGTTGTAAAGTTGTTCTTCCTTGAACACAAGAGTCATCAAACAAGTTAGGATGGAATCTTTGAAGTGTAGCAAAAAAACTATTAATCAGCACGAAAGCATCTTGTCCATATGCTTTTTCTGCAGCTTCCCTTCTCTGTGTGCTTCTTTCTTGTCTTTCCTCCCACCTCTCTGCCCCATATGTACACCAGTGTCTCTTGTAAGCTGAATGAATGGGTGGCCACCTGGGAAAGATGTAAATGTCACGTAGCTGATTAGCAGAACACTCAGAACCAGCAGCATTTGTTTCTACTAGTGGCGCATATCAGCACATGCCTGGGTGCACATAACATTTATTCTGCAGTTGAATGGAAAAAATTAGAGGGAACACTTATGTACACCCCATTCCAATAATATGAAGACCTCCACCCACATAGCTCACATTTCTAAATGGCCTTAGATGTGCCTTTGTTTTTGGTGGTAACATTTGCCTAGGCTTTGATTTGGGGACTTGTATTATTTCCTTAAGAAACTTAACTGTTTGTACTATTGTAAAAGGCACTCAAGGTATTCCCTTGTCATGTCATCCTAGGGTCACCTTCACCAGCAGGTCTCAGGGGGTCAGGAGGATGGCACAGGAGGTGTAGCACATGCTCCACTCAAAGCTGGTCCAGCTCTGAAGAAAAGTGACAAAAGCAGTCATCCCAGGAGACACTGTATATGAAGCCTAGCCCTAATCTCTGGGCCAACACCGAAAGGTCTCAGTTCAGATGACGGCGATGAGCTTCAAGCAAGGCCATCTGTGGCCTAGACAGTGGGCACTTTCCTGCAGGGGCATGGACGTCCCAGCGGAGCCTCGCTACTCCCACATCCCAGGGACAATCAGGCATGAGAAGGTGCCAGCCTGGCCAGGAGCTTGTGGGCAAGAGGGGGGAACAGGCTGGCTCAGCTTCCCTCTGTGCCACGCCCATGCTGGGTCCAGCAGTGGTGGTGTCCCACAGGGAGAGAACTGCTATCCCTGCCCACTGGAGGACAGGAGGGGAAGATATTGGAAGTGGTATTTGTGAGCGGCAAACGCTGCTTGCTGGGAATGGTGCTACTGGGTTCCCCTCCATTTCCTTCCCCTAGCAGGTACCCATGCAGCAGGTCAGTATCCTCTACTTCACCGCTCTTGACCGGGAGTGGATGCTGCCCTGAGACCATGGGCATGAACCTGTGCCATGTGCCATTTTTCCAAAAAAACTTCCACACTGCAATCACGTTCTTTCAAAAGGAAATCAAAAGAATGCAGGGATTCTTCCGACATTGGTAAACCTTTCTCTACGAGGAAGAAGCCTTTTTTCTGAAAGAGTTCTTTCACAAAAAGGCGTGTGCAGATGGGGAAGAGGAAAGAGGAAAAAGCACAGGTGCCCTGGTGGCCACTCCTCCCATAGTAATCACAGCTTAAATGTGAGATAGCGTCCATTCAGTGTGGACGCTATCTGTCGAAAAAGCAGATCACTTTTTCAATGTGTTTTGGCAGTGTGGACACTCTTTCAGAAGAAGTTTTTTCGGAAGATCTCTTTCAGAAAAGCTCCTTCCAAAAGGATCCTGCAGTCTAGACATAGCCTGAGTGATCTTCTATTCCCAGCCTACTCCTTGTCCATGGAGGAATGCTGGAATAACTTATATACTGTAGGTGCTGCTGAGAGACATTGAACCAAACTGTAAACCTTGTATATAATGGAAACTACTTCAAACCAGAAGATGCAACAGCACCCCTAGAATCCTTAGTTAAAGCATCTATGCTCTCCCTGAACTTTTATCTATTCTCCTCTCAATCTTCAAAACACCCACCTTTCCTGATTCTTTTTCTCCATTATGGCCTCTTTATCCCTTCTTGGATCTTAATCCTCTGAATCTACTGTCTTGACTTCCCCACTATTTTATTGATTTCTGTACTGGTCACCCCTCTTTCAGCCCTGCTGCCCTAGGAGAGAAGATCTAGATAAGATAAAGGGATCATCAGGGGTACTACTCAAGTGAGTGCATTCTCACAGCTGCAGCTCCCCCTGAAAATAATAGAAGGGACCATCAGGATTGCTAATGGATTTGGCTCCTACTTTGCTATTGCTGCTTTTCTCTCTGAGAAGCAGAGAACAAGGGATTTTCAGAGTCTGCCTGTGATTGTTGTACTTGGGTAATGGCAGAGGTTTGGAATTTGCATTCAGTAAATGGGCTTTGTGCTAGTTAAAGACCTCATTACTGTGAGTTGAGCTGGCCTTCCCTACCTTTCTCTTTGTCTCCATCTCTGACACATTATTAATCCTTTTCTGCTCACAAAGGAGGGTTTTATACATATTCTAGAACTGAGTGGTGGTAGTAGCCACTATTAGAGATTGTTAGGAGAATTGATTAGATTCCTTCAGTAACTAGAACCAATGGGAAACAATTATATGTATTCAACTAGAATTTCCAGGATATATGGTGCCTCCTAGACAATTACATCTAAAAAGCTGTCTAGTTCATTTATACCTGCAACTAGACCTGCCAACAGGGATAGCAAAGGGGGCAGTTGCCTTGGGGTCTGGTGATTCAAAGGGGCCCTGAGCTCCTGTGGTACTGGCAGCAGCTGGAGCACTGGGCCCCTATGCATTGCTGGTGGAGCCCTACTCCTCATGGCTCTGAGGGTTGGGGGGAATTTGCCGCAATCCTGTATTTTAAATTAACAACTAAACTGTACTTAAAAAATACAAACTTAAGTATTGGACATTGTACTTTGTTTTTTACATGTGCAATTCGGCACTTATTGCATAATACAGCAATCCATACTTTAAAACCAAAAGAGCGTATCGTACAGTTAAATTAAAACACAAAGCCACTTTTTTTTGAGCGATATTATAGGGTTACCAGGCAGTCTTAAAAAAACCCAGACACACTTCAAAGGGGAGGGAGAAGGGACCGGCCGGGAGGGGAGCGGAGCTGGCCAGGAGGAAGGATGGATGCTCTTGCGCAAGAAAGCTATGATGACCATTCACAGAATGGCCATCAAAGCACCCGTGCTTTTTCCGACAGGGGTTTCTTGCGCAAGAAACCCCTGTGGAGTGTCCACATTGGCCTTTTTCTACAAGAGTTGTCACGCAAAAAGGAATTCCTCATGGGGAGAGTGTCGTGTGGTTCGATTTATTTTAGATCCAAGGGAAACCAGTACACTTCAGAGCTACTTAACCACTTTCTTATTTATTGCAAGCTTTAAGCAGTTAATACAGTTACAAGCCTTTAGAACAATTACTATACAATTTAAACCTTAAATACTATAACTTCTAAAGCAAATAATACAGTGCAAAGCAATGCAAAAACAGTTACTAAAAGATCTACTATATACAATAATAAAGCCTAATTCACTTAGGATATGTCTACACTTGCACCCTTTTTTATCACCCTTTTGCACAGCTATTCTTGTGCAAGAGGCCAGTGTAGAGAGGTAACATGAATTTCTTGCGTAAGAAAGCCCTATGGTTAAAATAACCATCAGAGCTTTCTTGCGTAAGAGAGCATCTACACTGGCATTGATGCTCTTGCACAAAAGCACATACCTTGCGCAAAATCACATGCCAATGTAGATGCTCTCTTCTGGAAGAGTTTTTGCACAAGAACTCTTCCGCAAAAGAGTTCTTGCACAAGAAGCTGCCAGTGTAGATGTCAAATACTCTGACGCTCCCACTCAGGGATAAGCCCTCTTGTGTAAGTATTCTTGTGCAAGAGGGCCAGTGTAGATGGCAACATTAATTTCTTGCACAAGAAAGCCCGATGGCTAAAATGGCCATCGGAGCTTTCTTGCACAAGAGAGCATCTACACTGACACAGATGCTTTTGCGCAAAAGCAAATCTTTTGCGCAAAGGCACATGCCAGTATAGACGCTCTCTGGCGCAAATACTTTTAATGGAAAAACTTTTCCGTTAAAAGTATTTGCGCAAAATCATGCCAGTGTAGATGCAGCCCATGAGGAGTCTTTTTGCTAGTCCAGTGGAAGCTGGAATCCTTTGCCAGTCTAGGTGGTGGCTAAAGAATTAAAATCACTAAGAGCTGAAATCACTGGTTTGGCTGGGAGCCAGACCCATTGCAGCCAGTGAAGTGGTGGCGGCCAGCAGAATGGCTGGTGGGAACCACTGGCAGGCGGTTGGTAGGAGTGGTGCCAGGCGACCAGCGGACCATCCGGTAGAGTGGAACGAGACAGTTGGTGGAGCATGGCGGAGTGGCTCGCATTAAAGACTGCAGCAGAACCCTATGGAGAGGTGGGGCCATCAGGCTTGGACCATGTAAGTTGCCCCCTATCTATCTCCCCACCCCCATTTCTACCCAGGTTGGGAGGTAAAACCCTGCGGGTGAACTTTTCGACTCTGGGTGGCACTGACCAGGGACAGAGACTTTTGGGGTGTCGAACTTTGGGACTTCGGGTGATTCTTGGCTGGAGGGAGGGGGGAGTTAGCTCATGTTTGGGCTTTGAACTCTGTTTGTAGTATTTTCCTAAGTTAATGCAGTATGACTTCTCTCTCTGTTTCATTAAATGTTTCTTTCCTACATTCAGACTCTGTGCTTGCAAGTGGGGAAGCATTGCCTCTCAGAGGCACCCAGGGGTGTGTGAATTTCCCAGGTTACTGGGTAGGGGCTCGAGCCGGTTCTGTGTGAGATAGACCCCTAGATATTGAACCCGGCACTGGCTGCTGCCTACCCGGCAGAAGGGTTACACACATAAAAGTGCTGCATGGAGATTTTATGTGTGTTGAGGAAAGGAGGATTTACTATAGGTATAACTGTGTGGAACCATGTATTAGAATTGAGCAATGGCTGAGACAATGAGGGAGCTGTGATAGGAATGTATGTGGCTGCCTTTATTGGGCCAGGGGAAATAGGACTATATGTGCAGTGCACTGTCAGAGCACGGTGACTTAGGTGTGGGGACACTGTTGAAAGGAGTGCAAATCACTTTAAGAAACAGAAGCTTGTGGATGGAGGTGTTGCAATATTACCATCCCATGGCTACATCTAGATTGCATCCCTTTTTTGTAAAAGGGATGCAAATTAGACGTATCGCAATTGCTAATGAAGCGGGGATTTAAATCTCCTCCGCTTCATTAGCATAAAAATGGCTGCCGCTTACACTGTCTCCTTAAAAGCCTCCCTACAGCTACTCGGGAACAAATCCACACAGAAACACCTTCTGACCGCTGACCAGGATTGTTCTATCTGCTTCCCAAGATCCATAAAGCTGGACACCCCAGACGTCCCATCATCTCTGGTATCTGCACACTCGCTACTGGTTTATCCAGCTATGTAGACTCTCTTCTCAAACCCTACGCAACCAACACCCCCAGCTATCTCCGAGATACTACTGACTTCCTAAAGAAACTACAAAACATTGATAACCTCCCCAATAACACCATCCCTGCCACCTTGGATGTAGAAGCTCTATACACCAACATCCCACATGAAGACGGATTACAAGCAATTAGAAACACTATCCCAGAGGACACCACTGCCAATCTGATACCAGACCTATGTAACTTTGTTCTCACCCACAATTATTTCCAGTTTGAGAACAACTAATACCTCCAGATCAGCGGCACAGCCATGGGTACACACATGGCCCCACAGTATGCTAATATCATTATGGCTGACCTAGAACAACGTTTCCTCAACTCCCGTCCTCTTTTACCCCTTCTCTACAGGGGTAAGACTTAAACCTTCTCTACAGGTTTAAGACTGAAATACGCTTTCAGTCTTAACTCTTGGACACATGGCCAAGAAACACTGGAGACATTTCACAGAGATTTTAACAACCTACAACCCACCATCAATCTCAGCCTGGACCATTCTACACAAGAGATCCATTTCCTGGACACGACAGTACAAATTAGCAATGGAAAATTAGACACCACTCTCTACAGAAAACCCATTGACTCATACAGTTACTTACATGCCTCCAGTTCCCATCCAGAACACACAATACGATCCATCATCTACAGCCAAGCCCTTCGATACAACCGCATCTGCTCTAATCCCACTGACAGAGACCAGAAACTTCAGGATCTCTACCAAGCATTTATAAACCTCATCTACCCACCCGGAGAAATAAAAAAGCAAATTGAAAGAGCCAGACGAATACCTAGAACCCAACTACTTCAAGACAGACCAAAGAAAACCAACAATAGAACACCACTTGTCATCACCTACAGCCCCCAATTTAAACCTGTCCAACACATTATCAATAAACTACAGCCTATACTGGAACAGGATACTAAACTCCAAGAGGCTCTGGGAGACAGACCCATAGTCTCCTATAGACAATCACCTAACCTCAAGATGATTCTTACCAACAACCACAGGACATACCACACTAACATCAACCCTGGTACCTTCCCTTGCAACAAACCCCGTTGCCAGCTTTGTCCACATAGTCACTCTGCTGATACCATTATTGGACCCAACCAAGTTATAAGATCAAGAACACATATTCCTGCGCATCCAGAAATATAATTTATGCAATCATGTGCCAAAAGTGTCCGTCCGCTATGTACATTGGACAAACGTCTCAGACACTTCGCCCAAGGATCAATGCCCACAAAACAGATATCAGACAGGATCACAAAGAAAAAACAGTTTCTTGCCATTTCAACCAGAAAGGACATTGTCTCAACAACTTGATTACCTGCATCCTTCTTCAAAGACCTTTTAAGACTTCACTTCAAAGAGAATCCTCTGAACTGTCATTCATGCTTAAATTCGACACTTTACATGCAAATTTGAATAAAGACGCTAATTATCTTACCTATTACAAAGATAGCTTCCCCAATTATCACCTCTAATATCATTAGCTCACAGACATTTACCTCCCCCCCTTCCCTTTCCCCTCCATACCCCTTCTGTTCTGAAATTTGATTTGTCCTTTTTATATGTGTTAATTTTTTAATATTGTATCCTTTGGTATATATGGTTGTGACAATTTTCTTCCACTATTTGATCTGAGGAAGTGGATCTGGCCCACGAAAGCTCATCACCTAATAAACCATCTTGTTAGTCTTTAAAGTGCTACATAGTCCTGTTTTTTGTTTCAGCTGCACCAGACTAACACAGCTACATTTCTACCACTATTCCACATGAAGCTGGGTCCTTAAGAAACAGACCATGTTATATTGCAAGACTCATAATAAAATCTCAAGAGGTGGAACCAATCCAGGAATGTGGGAACCTCTTAGAATGGTGTTTGGAAGAAAGGGAAGCTTTGTAAAAGAGGACTGTTTGCATGTGGGACTCAAGGGGCCTGGGCTGATATTGACTGGGAGATAGTGGACTTGGTGTATGGAGATGCTCAGTGAGGGGGGTACTTAGCAGGGAGGGAGGAGACTGGGAGTGGGCTGTGTTTGTGACTGTGTAGGGCCTGGCAGGCAGGGGAGTGTGTGCTTGTGACTGTGCTGTGGGTGGGAGACAAAGGAGCAGGCTGTGTGTGTTTATGACTGCAGGGCCTGGGAGCCAGGACTCGGTGTGTGCGCCGGGCCTGGGAGCCTATGGAGTGCCTACTGGTGTCTCTGAGGGAAGGAGGCAGAGGCTAGAGTTAGGGAATGGGGCTGGGGCGGGGCAGCCATTTCACTTTCATCTCCATCACACACCCAGGCCACATGGCGCCGCGGGAGCCGCCGTTGCCAGGGTTACAGGCCTGTAGAGCCCCAGCGTGCCGGGCCCCGCCCCCCAATCCCGCCCCCGGACCAATGGGACGGGCGGTGGCGGCGAATCCTGGTTCCCTTTGTTCAGCCATATCAGGGGTTGGAGCCGCGTTGTCTTGCCGGGCGCCGAGACGCAGCGGCAGAGGACGGGCCGCTCCCGTCCCTCGCCACTCGCCTGCCGCCGGGCTCTGGGATGGTGTGGGTAGGTGTCTGAGCGCCGGGGGCGGGCGGGGCGAGGGGCGGCGGCAGTGCAGACACGCCCGCGATCCTGCCTCCTCGAGGCATCAGGGGTGAGTAGCTCTAGTGTCCGCAAGGCTGGGGCGGGGAGCCCCTACTCTGGGCTCAGGCACCGCGCTGGTTAACGGCACTGACGCGGTGTCTTTGCTCCAGGAGGCTGGGGGCCCTACAGGGCTGGGGCTGTGAGCTAAGAGCCTGCCATCGCGATGCTGCAGCCCAGGTTGATGTCATGCCCAGGCTACAAATGTAACCTGCAGAGTCAAGAAACGAAAGTTTCCTTTGTAGCGTAGACTTTGCCGTATTTTCTTTTGCCTTGCTCCCTTCATGGTGCCTGTCAGTGTCTCCCCTGCTATCTACATTTGGTTGTGTGGATATTTTGTTTTCCATGGGAGAAAAGCTAAAGGGGCAAGTATTAGGGATGTAGCTATATTAGTCTGTATCTGCAAAAACAATTAGGAGTCCTGTGGCACCTTAAAGACTGACGTTTATTAAGGTATAAGCTTTCGTGGGCACAAACATCTGACAAAGTGGGTCTTTGTCCACGAAAGCTTATGCTCCAATAAATCTGTTAGTCTATAAGGTGCCACAGGACTTCTTGTTGTTTATACAGATTCAGAGTAACAAGGCTACCCCTCTGACACTTGTTTCAAAAGTGCCATAAGACTTAGTTGTTTTTTAACGGGCAGAAAAATCCATCACTGATTTAGGTATGTATTCAGCAGGCTTTGCTCATAGAACTTGTAAATCCTTTGCACTAATGGAATAGTGGAAATACAGAGGACTGGAAGGCTTTTTGGTTTGGTACTAAGTGGCTTGCTCCATTTGTAATCACTACTGCTTCTTGCTCTGAAGGTATTAATATCTCGAATTCACAATCTTTAGTTTCAGGAGTGGAATTGGGAAATTGCACACACAATGCTGTATATTTTTGTACATGAATAGACTATATTATCTAACCGTGCAGGTTGCAGTTTAAGGAATTTTCATTGCACATTCTTCCTTATAACTTTGCCTATTTAATTTTTTATCTAGTGCTTATCTTCATTGTGTTTGAGCACTTTACCAATATTACTCTGTGCTCAAGGATACACAAGCAGCCTGTGGCAGAACAGAATTAAACCCAAAGCCCTTGTCCACTCTTTTAACCACAGTTTAAAAAATTGGCAAAACATGTTCTATTGATGAAAACTCTTTCTGCATACCATATTAGAAATTGACAGCTATTTTTGAGTTATGCTTGGGAGCATGGTGGTGATGGGGAGTCATATGTTTTTACAATAAGAGCAAACTCCTTTTTGTAATTATGTGTTGTTTATAAAATGGCTGGAAAGTGGACATCTTTTCCCCCAAATTAATCAGTAGACCAAACTCAAAAATATTTAAACACAAAGAGTAATTATTGGCATTATGAGCATGTGAAATTGATTAGAAATCAGTTATTTTCATCTTTTAGTTTAGAAGTTGTGGCTAGCATGAATATTGATTTAAGAATCAAATTCAACCATCACATATATGCAGAGTTCTTAACTTCCAACTCTAGTCTTGAACCTGGACTGCAGCTGGATTGTATTTGACATAGCCTGAGGGAAAGTGACTTTATGGTATCTTGGCTTGAGGGGAGTGAGCTGAATGTGTTTATTTTCCTGCTTCTCAGTTGGGAGGCCCCATCTATGAGGGTTTTTTTCCCCCTGCAACTCAATTGGTGGCCAAGTGAGTGAGATGGCTTCTTTTTTCTTCTCATTTGTGTGTGGCACCCGACTGATATTTTGGTGTCCCCCTACCCAAAAAGGTTCTCCACCCCTTTAATGTAGTCAGTTGCTGTGTCTCTTTGTGGAGGGAGCTGTCCAGCAGCCCTGAATAACTTGAGTACCATGTAATTTGGGGATGCTTCCACCTTTCCTATATCTCTGTCTTCCCAATCATGCCCCTGGTGTACCCTAATGCCAGGGCTACAAGGAGAGGTAACATAAACTACATTATACCGTTTCTGCACCACTGAGGAATCCTTCCAGAGCTAGTGTACAGCAACTGCAGTGGAGGCCAAAATCCAGGCCACTCTGTCTGCATTGAGCTTTTACTCTAAAATCCCCCATAGGTGCAACTGCACTAATGTAGTCTTGATGCTGAGGAGCTACACAACAGAAAGGTAAAAATGTTAGCAGCTGATGTGCACTAACTTTATCATCAGTATAGCTTTTCCAGTGGTAGCGCAACAGTGAGAGATTGAGAATATAGCTATTTAATTAAAGCTTGGTGTAGACAAGGCCCAGGAGCCCAATTCATGCATCTGAAAGAAACATTTTGCTATAACTCTGTCTTGTCACTCTGCCCCCAGATAGTGATTATGTATTAAATTAATCCACTCTTGCAGATTGTCTGGGCAGGTAAAAATTAAAATACATCTAAAAACAGTATAATACTTCGCCCACTGATTACTCGTCTCACTGTGGAAAATTTTGAGTATTGTGCATGAAATATTTTATTGACTCATTTATCCTCACAGACAAGTAGAAAATGGCATATTTTAATGAGGCAGAGAAGTAAATTACTACAGAACACTATCAGCATTTTTTTCCTAAACCAGACTCAGTGTCAGTGTTGCCTATAATTTAATGTATTGTTGAAATAAATTTATAACCTACTATAGATTGGATGTTTCTGAAGCTGAGAGACTGAGGCTACGTCTAGACTGCATCCCTCTGTCAACACAGGGATGCAAATCAAGCACGCCCAAATTGCTAATGAAGCGGGGATGTAAATATCCCATGCTTCATTAGCATAAACATGGCTGCTGCTTTTTTTCAAAACAGCTTTTTAAAAATAAAATGGCAGTCTAGATGCGGATCTGTTGAAAAATAAGCCCTTTTTCGAAAGATCCCTTATCCTTCATAAAATGAGGTTTACAGGATCTTTCGAAAAAGGGTTTATTTTTCAACAGAGCCACGTCTAGACTGCCTTTTTTTTTCTTTCGAAAAAGCTCCGTTTTGAAAAAAAGCGGTGGCCATGTTTATGCTAATGAAGTATGGGATATTTAAATCCTCACTTCATTAGCAATTTCGACATGCCTAATCTACATCTCTGTCAACAGAGAGGTATAGTCTAGACACCACCTGAGTCTAGATTTTGTACTTGTAAAATCTGACACATGGCATATGATTTAAAACCTTTATATAAAAGTGCATTATGTTGGAGTATATTATGGAAGCATAGGGTGCATCTGCACTGCAAGGTTTAACTCAAAATAAATTACCAAATTGAGCTATGTCAATTGCATATCTTATTTTGAAATAGCTTACAGGCAGTCCCCGACTTACGCAGATCCGACTTATGTCAGATCCGCACTTACGAACAGGGCTTTTCTCGCCCCGGAGCTCGCGGGCGGCGGGTCACCACCGGTGTCCTCCAGGGTGAGAAAAGCTTCTCCCGGTCTCCCTGGTCTGCTGGGGGGGTCCAGCAAAGCCGCTGGACCCCCCCCAGCAGACCAGGGACACCCGAGCAAAGCCGCCCAGGCAGCGGGACCCCCGCCGCCTGGGCGGCTTTGCTCCTGTCCCCCTGCTCTGCTGGGGGAGTCCAAAGCCGCTGGACCCCCCCAGCAGACCAGAGACACCCGAGCAAAGCCGCCTTCAAAGTAGGAATAAGAGATCCTCCAGAAAAGGGCTTTATTCAGGAGGATCGCGCCAGTCTAGACACTTTTTTCCGGCTTTTCCCCAAGCCGGAAAAAAAGCGGCGGCCATGTTTATTTAAATCCCGCGGGGGATATTTAAATCCCCCGCGATTTCCCTATTCTAAAGTTGGAAATTAACATGCCTCTTCCGGAGAAGGGGCCAATGTAGACGTAGCCGTTGTGTGAATGCAGTGATGGAAGAAGGTTTTCTTTCTCTGTAGGATGACTACCTCATCTAGTGATGGTAGTTAGGTCAACAGAAACATTATTCTTCTTCGAGTGGTCCCCGTGGGTGCTCCACTCCACTCCAGGTGTCGGGTCCCGTCCCGGCGCCGCTGGTCGGAAGTTTTCCATAGCCGTAGTTGGGCCGGACCGCGCATGCGCGAGCGGAGCGCGCGGCGTTCGCGCCTTTGCAACGGTCCGGCCCCCCCCCTTGTCAGTTCCTCTCAGCCGCCCGTGGTCGCTGGCGGAACGCCGTTTCTCTCCTCACAGGACCGTCTAAAAAAAAAAAAAAAAAAAAAAAAAAGAAGAAAAGAAAGACAAGAAAAAGAAAACAGACGAAGATAAAGAATAGTAGTTAATTAAAAAAAAAAAAAAAAACAAAACAAAACAAAACAAGAAGAGGACGAGAGAGGGAGATTATGCCTGGCTCACCAGGTTTTAAGCGGTGCATACACTGCAAGGAGGCTATGCCTGCCTCTGACGGGCATGAAGCCTGTGTTAGATGCCTGGGAGAGTCGCATGTCCCGCAAAAATGCGCTCATTGCGCAAAGCTGACTCCCAGAGCGCGGAGAGAAAGAGATATGCGCTTAAAGCTCCTCCTCTGTGATAAAGCGCTACAGCCTTCTGAGCAACATCTATCAGGAGCGCCCGGAGGGCACGGTAACAGAGCGAAGTCTCCACCGGCAACGGGAACGCAAAAGAAAAGGGCTTCCCCTGCCCGCTCCCTCCCGCCCCCCTCATTGTCCCGTGTGTCTCAGGGACATAAACAGGGAGCCTCCGGGGCCGCGAGACAGCCGGAGAGATCAAAAAAGCCGCAGGCGGCAACATCAAGCCGCACGTCATCGGCACCGGCTATACGTCCCGCTGAGAGCGCAACTGACACGCAGCGCTCGGCACCGCTCCAAGGGCTGGAGCCGCGGCAGTCTGCCCAGCCGCGAGTCAGAACGGCACCGCAAATGCCTGCACTGAGTCAGGGTAAGCCGGCACCGGGTCCGGCACCGGATGCAACCCTGCCACACGGCACCGCGGAGCTCAGTGAGCATAATAAACAGAGCGCCCCCCTCCGTGCCGACTCGGCACCGGCCGATCAGCTTGCAGCTGCAACGGCACCGCAAGAACAGCTGCCTGGGGTGCCGGCTAGGGCAGTAACACAGCAGGACGAAGCAGTCCTGCTTAGTCCTCCCCCTGCCCATTCTTCTTTATCAGTGCAAAGGGGAGAGACTCCTTCTGTCTCTGCAGTCCCCACTAAGGCTGCTAAGAAATCTGTCACGAGGCATTCAATTTCACCCTCACTCGAGCCTTCAATCTCTCCCTCTCATTCACCAAGCATTACTCATCGCACATCTTCTCATCACCAAACAAGGTCCCCGCGATGCAGATCAAGGTCTCGTTATTCTGATCGTCACGGGCGATGTCATCGTTACTATAGGGAATCATCATATAGATCTCGTTCACCAAGTTATTCCCCCCCAAGATCCTATCATAGGAGGTATGCCAGTAGATACTCCTCCCGAAGGTCTTCGCCTGATCATCCTGATCATAGGGGCCATCAAGCATCCGAATATGAAAGGCATCACTATCGTCCTGACCATTGTTGTTGTCATACCCCTCATGAATCGCGACAATTATCACCAATTAAGGACTGGAAGGGGGCGTCATCTCGACAGCACACCCACTCACCTTCAGTCCAGCTATCTGAGCCTGAGGAAGGGCAGATATCGGATGGGGACGATCAGCTGCACAATATGTCACAAAAAGATATGTCGTCATCCTACCCTGACGACGCACTGTTTGAGGGGGACCCATCTCCCCCAGACGACACAAAGGACTTTCAAGATCTGTTTAGGAGAGTGGCCCAATCTCAGGAGGTTCAGATATTGGACACTCCAACGAAACAATTCAAGCTCTGGAGGAACCTAAACCCTAAACAACAATCTAAGGTCGCCTTGCCTATGGACGAGGCTATCCTCCAATCAGCTGCGGAAATCTGGCGTACCCCGGCTTCGACTCTACCAACGTCAAAACCGACAGAAAAGCGATATTTTATAGCGTCTAAAGATTCAGAATTTCTTTTCACTCACCCGCAACCAAACTCGCTGGTGGTCGACGCAGCTCTCCAAAGGGCTAAGAACCCGCAGCTGAAAAATGCGGGCATTGATAAGGAGGCGAAGAAACTGGATGCCTTTGGCCGTAAGGTTTACACGTCAGCCACGTTGCTCCTTCGCATAGCGAATTACACAGCTCTCCTAGCCAATCATAGCTTTGATAGTATAACAAAGCTTACTGAGCTGTCTCAGAGATCATCAGAGACAGACAGGGAGCTACTACGGTCTATTCTGAAGGAGGGCTATGCGTGTTCAAAGGCCAATCTTCAGATAGCTATGGATATAGCTGATACAGCTGCTCGGGGAGTAGCAACAGCGGTATCAATGAGGCGATCTTCTTGGCTCGCCACGGCCGCGGTACCTAAGGAGCTGCACTCCAAGGTAGAAGACCTCCCGTTCGATAAGATAAAATTGTTTGCGGAGAAAACAGATGAGATCCTTCATACTGGGAAGGACTCAAGAACAACGCTTCGCACGCTCGGCATGTACGCACCACCATTCCGTCGCCGGCGTTATTTCCCATACCAGAGACGGTATGACTATCAGTCGAGGAGACAGCAGAATCGCCCCTTCGACCAAGCGCGATCGAGACAGCGCCCCCAGCGGAGGCGTCCACCACCACCTAGAGTGACAGGCACGGCTGCCTCAAAGCAGCAAGTTTGACTCCCTGGTCGAGGGCAAGCGCACACTACCAATCAACCTGGACAAACCCATGTTCCACCACCGCTTACGACCTTACTACCACCAATGGGTCGAGATAACAACGGACAAATGGGTGCTGGAAGTCATAAACAACGGCTTCACCATTCCTTTCACCTCCATCCCCCCCACCACCCCACCCTCCCCGTACCTGTTCAGGGATCCATCTCAAGAAAATCTCTTGCAACAGGAAGTTCATCGTCTCCTGGATATCGGAGCAATAGAGAGGGTCCCCGATCAGTTCAAGGGAAGAGGGTTTTATTCCAGATACTTTCTAACGGAAAAGAAAACGGGGGGTTGGAGGCCCATTCTCGATTTAAGAGGTTTGAATCGTTATCTTCGCAGACAGCGTTTCAAAATGGTGACCCTGAATTCCATAATACCGTCCCTCGATTTAAACGATTGGTTCGCTGCCCTCGATTTACAAGATGCGTATTTTCACATCACAATACATCCTGCGCACAGACGTTTTCTACGATTCATGATAGGCCACGATCACTTTCAATATCGCGTTCTACCGTTCGGGCTGGCGTCAGCGCCCAGAGCGTTTTCAAAGACCCTGGCCGTCGTAGCAGCTTATCTGCGTCGGTTACAGGTGATAATATATCCGTACCTGGACGACTGTTTAATAAAAGGCGCCACGCAGCGAGAAGCGTCACAAATGGTGGCGATGGTCGAACAAACTTTCGAATCACTCGGCCTCCTTCTCAACAAGCAGAAATCGACACTTATTCCAACTCAGTTTATAAGGTTTATAGGGATAAACCTAGACTCACGCATGGCAAGAGCTTACTTACCGCAAGAAAGATTTCAGGCAATCAAGGATCTTGTCACTATACTCACTGGCAACATGACCATATCGGTACACAATTGCCTTCGTCTCCTCGGGCACATGGCAGCGGCCACAGCAGTAGTTCCTCATGCACGCCTCCACTTGAGGAGCCTTCAGCATTGGCTATCCACGGTTTACGTCCCCGTGAGGCACGACATTCAGAAGCTAGTGTGGTTACCTCCACATGTTCAGAGATCGCTGCAGTGGTGGACAGAAGCGAGAAACCTTCTCACGGGAGTTCCATTCCATCGACAGCAACCAACAGTGCAGATAACATCGGATGCCTCGCTCATAGGCTGGGGAGCCCATATGGACAACGAGCGAATACAGGGCAAATGGTCGCTCAACGAGAGACGTCTGCATATAAATCTGTTGGAACTTCGAGCAATCTTCTACGCATGCAAACACTTTCTTCCCCAGATCAGAGGGCTTACAGTAAGGATACTGACAGACAACGTAGCGGCGATGTATTATGTCAACAGACAAGGGGGAGCACGATCACGTTCCCTATGCGCCGAAGCAGTGCGGTGCTGGAATTGGTGCATACAGAACAACGTAAGCATAACAGCATCGTACTTACCTGGCACCGCCAATGTGATTGCAGACTCCCTCAGCAGACAGTTTCCCACGGATCACGAGTGGGAAGTAAGGACAGACATTCTATCTGCCATATTCCAGAGATGGGGTACTCCACTGGTAGACCTATTTGCAACATACGACAACAAGAAATGTCACCTATATTGCTCGAGAGCGGGGCTCGGCAAGAGCTCTCTCGGCGATGCGTTTCTGATCAGGTGGAAGAAAGCACTTCTGTATGCGTTTCCTCCCACGCCGCTTATCGCCAGAACACTGGAGAAAATCAGGTTAGAGGCAGCAACGGTCATTTTCCTAGCTCCAGCATGGCCCAGACAAGCCTGGTTTCCATTCTTACACAGGATGTCAATTCAACCACCTTATCTTCTTCCTCTCCATCAGGATCTCCTCACTCAGGAAGGGGGGACACTGTTACACCCCAGGCTGCAGTCGCTGCATCTGACGGCGTGGCTTCTTACTGGTTGAAAGGAGATGAAAATCTATGCTCCGAAGAGGTCAAGACAGTACTTCTTCATAGTAGAAAACAGTCTACACGGAATACCTACCTGGCAAAGTGGCGGAGATTTTCTGACTGGTGCATTCAGAACGATATACACCCCCTATCGTCTCCTCTACAGAACGTTTTGGACTACATCCTTGATTTACGAGAGTCAGGTCTTACGCTTTCGTCTTTAAGAGTGCACTTGGCAGCCATCAGTGCTTTTCATCAACCAGTAGGGGGTTCTGCGCTCTTCTCTCACGCAATTACAAAAAGGTTCTTGAAGGGACTTCAAAACTTATATCCGCCACGAAGCGCGCCCTCTCCTTCCTGGAATCTCGATTTAGTGCTGGATACCATTATGCACCCACCTTTCGAACCCTTGGCATCGGTTTCGCTACATATTTTAACGATGAAAACAATCTTCCTGCTTGCAATTACATCGGCGAGACGGGTAGGGGAATTGGGGGCGCTGATGGCAAGCCCCCCCTTCACTGTTTTTTCCAAGGACACAGTAACGCTCCGATTACATCCGGACTTTATCCCCAAAGTTTGTTCTTCTTTCCATATCAATGAACCTATCGTTCTTCCGACCTTTTATCCCAAACCTCATTCCTCCAGTAGAGACGCTCTGTTCCACACACTTGACGTCCGACGTGCACTGTCGTTCTACATAGACAGAACGCGCCAGTGGAGACGAACCGACAGGTTGTTGGTATCTTTGGCACCTAGATCGAAAGGCAAGGCACTTTCCACTCAACGCATTGCAAAATTAATCACACTCTGTATTATGGAATGTCATTCAATTAGAAACAAACCTCTTCCTTCATTACCTCGGGCTCACTCCACGAGAGCTGTAGCGACTTCCACTGCATTTGCAAGGGGAGTTCCCCTGGCGGATATTTGTCGTGCGGCTACTTGGGCTTCTAGTATAACTTTCGCACGGCATTATGCCATAACGAAGCGGTGGGCTTCAGACGCTGCAGTAGCCTCTGCGGTACTGTCCACGGTAGAAAATAATTGACCCGGAGCGCGTTCTGGGTTACTGCTTTGTACTCACCTGGAGTGGAGCACCCACGGGGACCACTCGAAGAAGAAGAAGAAGTTACTCACCCTGTGTAGTAACGATGGTTCTTCGAGATGTGTCCCCGTGGGTGCTCCACGCCCCACCCTCCTCCCCGCTCCGGGTCTCTCTGCTTTGTCTTTCAGGGACCGAGCGGTGAGAGGAACTGACAAGGGGGGGGGCCGGACCGTTGCAAAGGCGCGAACGCCGCGCGCTCCGCTCGCGCATGCGCGGTCCGGCCCAACTACGGCTATGGAAAACTTCCGACCAGCGGCGCCGGGACGGGACCCGACACCTGGAGTGGAGTGGAGCACCCACGGGGACACATCTCGAAGAACCATCGTTACTACACAGGGTGAGTAACTTCTTCTTCTCTCCATCTACTGTAGTTTCTACACTGCAGAGTTAGGTTGGATTTTTTTCATGCTTCTGAGCACCAAAGATGTATTGAACAGGTCTTATTTAGGTGTAAGAGTGGCTTATATCCATTTAGCTTAAGTCAAATCCTTACTCACTAAAGCAGGGGTGGGCAAGAGGCTGCCAGTAGGCTGAATCTGGCCCGCCAAGCCACCGGATCTGGCCAGTGATTGCCTCGCTGGGACCCTTAAGCACAGCGGCAACCACTTTAAATGTAGTTGCTCTATTCTGGGAGTGAGGAGGGAGGCTATATACTCTGTCCAGCCCCTCAGCAAAATCTCTCAGCTCCCATTAGCCAGTTTCCAACCAAGAGCAGCTGAGAGATTTTGCTGACGGCAGGGGCAGCCAATGAAGCCTCCTCCGTCTCTCCCCCTCCCCTTTACCCTACCTGGAACAGAGCCACATGGAGCAACTTATGACTGTAGCCTTCAAGTTCCTGCAGGGTTGCTTACTGGAAGCTATCTAGGTAAGCGCCTCCCAGCCAGAGCCTGCCTCTGGCACCCCCACCCTCTCTCTCTCTTCCCAACTACCTCCCCTAGGCCACCACCCAAATCCTCTGTATGCCTTTCCCCCAGGTCACAACCCCCTCCCAGAACCTGAACCCTCTCCTACATCTTTTCCCCAGGCCAAAATCCTCTCTGGCACCCATACTCCCTCCTTGACCCTGCACCCCATTTCCCTGCTCTAAGACATCACCCCAACCCCCTTCACCCAGGTCACAACTCCCTCCCAGATCCTACACCCTTTCCTAGAGCTCCTCTCCCAGGCCAGAATCTCTCCTGCACCCATACTCCCTCCTGGACTCTGCACCAGATCACAACCCGCTCCTTCACCAAAACTCCCTCTCAGATGCCACACCCCCTCTTACACCCTATTCTCCTACCCCACACTCCCTTCTGCACCCAACCTCTGTCCCAGATTCCACACCTCAGTAGAAATGTGGCACTTGACCATTAGCCAAAATCTTGGAGTGGCCCCCCCATTAAAAATTATTGCCCACCCCTGCACTAAAGCTAAATGAGTATAAACTCTTAAACTGAAATGACTGTCTACACAGGTCTTTGCACCCATTTAACCAAGTTGATTTTTAAATAGATTTAAGTTAAACCAATGCAACTTGCTGGTGTAGACAAGCTGTAAAGTGCATGAGAGGAAACCAGGAGTGACTCCAGTGAATTTCACTGGGTTACAGAATAGGTATGTGAACGTGTAGCTGTTTACACGATTAACTGCTGTAGCTCTTCATTGAAAGAGCTTGGGAATTGGCGGGTAGACACATTGGCTTAGTCCCAGCTCATGCTGGGTCTGGCAGTTAGTCCCACTGTGGCTCTGCATTTAAAGTCTTTGGAAGCTGGTGGGCAGGCATGCTGACCCAGTCCCAGCTCATGCCAGGTCCTGGCAGCTACCCCTGCTTCAGCTCTGCATTTATAGTCTTTTGGGAGCCAGCCAGCATGCCTGCTCACTGACTTTACGGAGTGTTAAAGTTGATTTTGGTACTCCTGCTCATCAAGAGGAGCAGTGGTAAATTTGACCTTGCAGAGTAGGGATGTAAAAATGCCTGAAAAATAGTAAACATGTAAGCAATTAAATTTAAATTGGTTACATGGTTAAACAAGCTTCATAGACTGCCAGCCCCATGAGCTCTTGGTGCTGCCAGCCTCAGGGACTTCCGGGCTTGCAGGCTGTCATACCCACCGGCTTCACTGGATCCTGGCCTTGTGAGCTCCTGGTGCTGCTGGCCTCATGGGCTGCTGGCCACACTAGCCTTGTGGGCTGCTAGCGCTGTGAGCTCCCAGCTTTGTGGGCTGCCAGCCTTGCTGGCCCCACCCAGAGCTTAACTATTACCTGGAACCGATAAGCAGGGCATGACAATTAAGGCAATCTACTCACCTGTAGCAAGTAGATTTTAGCTCTGCGCATGGTCAGCGTGCGGTTCTGCACAGCTGGCGAGCAGGGCTCACTGCCGCTTGGTGAGCCCTGCCGATAAGCATTAACTTATCGGTTACCAGGTTAACCAGTTAAACTCTTAACACCTCTATTGCATAGTCGACTTTAGGGTAGTACAATTGCAGTGCTATGAAAGTTGACATTCTTGGACTCCACGAGATGTTCCACAGTGCCCTAAAGTGACTGCTCTAGCCAGCGCTTTCAACTCTGCTGCTCTCCAGGTGCTCAGGAAAAGACTCAGGAAAATCTGAATTCCATTTTCCGTTTAACCAGCATGGTGAGTAGAGCAGACAGCACACCTGACCACAAATGCCCAGGTTCACAAACTAGCTACAGAATGAAGTGTGCAGGAAATCCTGGACCTGAATGCTGTGTGGGGATTTGTTCAGTCAAAACTACGAAACAGCAGAAGAAGCACTGATATCTATGACAAGATCGCACTGGGCATGGTGGAAAAAGGATATGCCAGGGATACTCAGCAATGCTATGGGAAAATAAAGGAACTCAGGCAAGGATACCAGAAGACAATGGATGCAAATGGACAATCTGGGTCAGCACCGCAAACATGCCACTTCTATGGACAGGTATATAGGATTCTAGGGAAAGACCCAGCCAATGTCCCAGTCCTGTCTGTGGATTGCTTCCAAGAGATTCTTCAGGCAGCTTCAGACAACAGTGGGAAGGACTTTGTGGATGAAGAAATGGAGGAGGAGGAGGAGGAGAACGGTCATCAGGTGAGCGGAGCATCCAATCTCACCAACAGCCAGGACCTTTTTATAACTTTGGAGACAATTCCCTCCTCCCACGACGTGTCGCTGCTGGCCTCTGATCGTGGGGAGGGCACTACTGGTGAGTTCACATTTTTAATCATGCTACAAGTGGGTTAAGGAAATTGGGTGTGATCTGTGGTGGCCACTCTTCCTATATAGAGGGAACTCCCAGAACAGTTTGTTAATGTGTCTGGATTCAGAGCGGGAATCATCCCTGCACATGTCCATAAAGTTCATAGAAGAATTGTTTCACTCTTTTCTCAAGGTTTCTGGAGAGGTCTGTCTTATTCTGTCCCCCATGGTAGGACACCTTTCCACACCAAGCCAGCAGTAAGTGATCTGGCATCATTGCAGCTCACAGTCCAGGTTTCTGGCCACATTCAGTCAATATCCATTATCGTTCTGTGTGATTTGGAGAAGACTGATATTGCACCTGACAACCTGGATGAAGCAGGCGAAGCTATTAACTGATACCACTGAGGCAGTACACCTCCATTTGCTCATCCCCAACAAAGCATGATTTGCTGACTGCGTGAGCCCCTGCCCAGCCACTGCACTTGAACCCCCGCCACACCCACTGGCAGACTCCTGTGGGAAGGAAAGTTGCATTCTCCCAGTAAATGGTGGGTACTGAACACACAGCCATCATGTGATCCGCTGCCCTGCTGCCACATCTGGCCCCTCTCTCCACAGCAGGGTCCTGTGGGAAGGAAAAGTTGCACTCTCCTTGCAAATGGGGGGGGGCGAACGCATGGTGACCACATGAGCCCCTGCTGTATCTGGCACTTCTCCCCTGGTACAGTACCTCAGAACCGTGGCCTCCCTTTGTAAACAAAGATGATTGCCTGGCTGTGGTAGCTGCCATTTGCAGCCACCCTGCTGTACATACTTTCAAAGTGGAAGCAAAAGAGCGAACCCCAATCTGGTCCTTATCATACCTGCCACTATATTAAATCCAGCTGCTGCTCCCTTAAGATGAGCATGATATACCTGCTGCCTATTGAGTGCTTAAAAACATAACTTAGGCATTATACATAACACATGCCTATTGTGTCGGACAGATATTCTTTCATCATAAGAGATTAGCTTCTGTGCTCTACAATGTACATTATCTAAAGTCTGCTCTTCACTTTTTCTGTGTTCTTCCATGTATCTACTCTAAAAGTCTGCCCTTCATGTCTTTAGTTACAGTGCGTGCAACAGTGATTCTGTTGTTCACTCCTCCAGCTGTTCAGCTATCACAGATCAGATGGTGGAAAAAAATGTATTTAGGATGACATATTCAATGAGAAAATGGAATCTGCCTGCATGGACAGGGCGCAATTAAGTGTGTAGAAGAGAATGATGCTGCAGGAGATGCAAATGGAGCATGAGGAGAGGCGAATGTGCAGTAATGTGAAGCCAAGACTCAGGAGGAGATCTTGAGCTTTTGGGGCAGCAAACAGAGTTGCTAACATTCCTGGAGAGGCACAAGAGATGCATATGGAGCACAGAGCCCTCCTTCACACAGTGCTGACCAGCCTGCCCACCTCACTAATTTCCATAGTCTCCCCTCACAGGCAACCTAGAATGAGGGCGGGGGCGGAGGAGAGTCAAGGGCGGGCTTCCATTCAACTCTTAGTGGTGTCTCCTGGAACAGAAGGCTGCTGTTCTCACACCTGATTCCAAAATCTGATGGAGTGGGTTTTACCCACAAAAGCTTATGCTCAAATAAATCTATTAGTCTTTAAGGTGCCTCAGGAGTCCACATTGTTTTGCAGATACAGGCTAACACGGCTACCCCTCGGAGACTAATTCCCACACCTGTGATGCCCTTGTGGTTTTATGTACTCTTTGGCAAGGTGGTCAGGTGCCAAAATAGGGATATGCATTCCATCTATCACCCCACTGCAGTTAGCATACCCCTTCACTATGTCCTGCACATTTCCTATAGTTACTAGCCTTCATAGTAGACAGGTTTGATTGCCTTCGCTTCTTGGCTCACAGCAGCCACCACTGTAGATTTACTCACTCCAAATCGATTCCCAAGTGACTGGTAGTTGTCTGGTGTTGCAAGCTTCCATAGGGCTATTGCCACTTGCTTCTCCACTGTCAGAGTGGGTCTCATTCTGGTTTTGCTCCACTTCAGGGCAGGAGAAAGCATTTTGCAAAGTTCCATGAAAGTGGCTTTACACACATAGACCACTGGTGGTCACCCCACAGTTGTGTAACTATGCAGTCTCACCAGTCTGTGCTTGTTTCACAGCACCAAAACTGGTGTTCCATTTTGTCAAATTGAATTGACTAGCTACCAGCATCTTCCAATTGCTCCACTCAAGACTTATACATGTCTGTGTTCATGCCCTCCTCACATTCTTCCTTGCTACTGTGGCTCCTGGCTAGGCTCTGGACCAAGGGTGGGCAGTAATTTTTGAAGGCGGGCCACTTCACAAATTTCTGAAGTGCTTACAAGCTGCCTGGAAGGGGTGGGGCCTCAGGTGGAAGGGCTATTCCATTGTAACATGGTTATCCTTCCTTCCAGGCACTGCATGAGAGACAGGTTACAGAAAGGGTAAGTAACAGCAGCAGAACCATTTGTGTACAAGGGAGTGAAGACTTCAGGAAGATGCATTTCCTGCTTGTGGTGGGGAGGGGTCAAGTTGGAGAGGAGCATGCATTCATTGGGTCAGGGGCATGACTGGGTAGACATGCCTAAGCAGGGCTGGTGGACCCAGCTCTTTCTCTCTCTCTCTGTGTGTGTGTGTGTGTGTGTGTGTGTGTGTGTGTGTGTGTGTGTGTGTGTGAGAGAGCGCAGTTGGTTCAATATGCAGATTGTAGAATGTGATATGTCTTAATGTCTAAATGACTACTGTCTACTAACTCCTACTAACAACACGTCTTTTTCTGTTTAAAAAACCCCCTAGGAAATTCAATGGAAAAAAGCTACGTTATCAGAAAGTCAGAGTTGCTGGGTAATATGTTGTCCCCTTGCAGAATGCTGAGTTGAGGAAAACTAGGAACTATACAGCTAAGGTAGCCCTGGCATCCTTAACTCTTCCCTGTCTCATCAATGTCCCAGCTAACCATTAACACACATACCTTTATCCCACAGTTGCTGAAATGTACAGGCTCTTCACATCCTTTTATGACCTATTCACTCTCATGTATCTGATTCTATATAATATTATCAAAGGACAAAAATGGAGGGGGGAGAAAACATGTTGCACACCATCTTCCTTCTGCCAGCAGTGCCTGAATATCTGTAGAGCACATATTCATACTGGCTATTAGCACTATAAGATTTGGAAGTGTTCGTATCCTGGCATACACTCTCATGCTTTGCCAACTACCCAGAAAAAATACCAAATGTACAGGTTAAGAACCATTTTACAGTCTTTTATAGATCCCTTGTCCTGAAGGTATGTCTACATTTGAGTTGGGAGGTGTGATTCCCAGCTTGTGTAGATGGATCTGTTTAGCTTGACTTGAACTAGCATGATAAAAATAGCTACACAGAGTAGCATGGGCAGCAGCTCAAGCTAGGGATGTTAAATTTAGTTTAATCAACTAATTGACTAGTTGATGGAATTTCTATTGACTAGTTGATTAGTTGATAAGCTGGGGAGCCACAGCGGGGTTAGATCCCAGCCCCTGCTGCAGCCCAGCCAATAGGCTCTTAATACATTGAAAAGGCTGGTGCGCAGCGTGGGGGATCCGGCATGAGCCGGGAATCAGCTGTCTTGCTCATGCTGGACCCCCCTCTTCCCCCCCCCCCCCCCCCCGCTGCACTTCTGCTTTTATAATATATGAAGAAACAGCAGGCTCTTAATACATTTAAAAAGCAGAGGCACAACATCCTGGGCCTGGCATGAGCCGGGAATCAGCTGATTCCTGGCTTGCACCTGGTCCCCGCTATCCCGCTGCCTCCCTTGTCCCCCGAAGAGACGGTGCTTGGGGTAACCAGCTTTTAGGCCAGCTCCCCCCAGCACCAGCTCCTGCTTCCGACTAGTCAAGGGACTTGTCGACTGTGTGATCAGCTTATGCTTATCGGATAGTTGACTAGTCAACTAGTTGCTTACATCCCTATCTCAGGCTAGCTATCCAATTACATATACAAGGATTCCAGGCAAGTTTGTACTCAGGTAGCATGCTTGAGCTGCTGCCCATGCTACCCTGGCTGAGCTGCTAGTTTTAGTGTGTTAGTGGTACTAGCTCTGCTCAAGCTATGTCTACATGAGCTGGTAATCACACCTCCCAGCTCAAATGTAGATATACCATTACTCACAGGATACCATCTCAACCTATATTTTCACTTAACTATTATTAAAGCATTAGAATCTTCTTTTACTCTTCCTCACTGCTGACAGTATGCTTCATAATAAAAGACCTATCTCTTGACAAAACTTAAACAGTTTTTTATAGAAATGTTGTGTACTGCATCCTGTAGGGATACATGCACTGCTTCTCTTTCCTCACCCAGGAGAGGATGCAAAACATAGATCCTCATATCACAATCACAGCTTTATCTCACATGTTAAGTAACCCATAGATCTTGGAAACACATTGCTGCTATGCAGAGCTAACTACTGCCTCCACCATTCAATTCAGCTCTGCCTCATTCTAACAACAACTAGCCCATTAGCCCGTCATAAGACGGGATTTTCAGGTCTCTCCTTCATGTCGGTCTTCTCTCCTGAGCCTCCAGTCTCTCGCTCCATGTGTGTTTTTCTCTCTCTCTCCTCCTCCTCCTGCCTCCCCTTCCCTCCCTCTCTGTATATTTCTTTCTCTTCTCCTCCCCCTCCTGCCTCTCCCTCGGGGACCGCGGAGTCCAAACGGTCACTTGCACCACTTGCTCCCATGCGGTGGCCTGGCTGAGCGTGTACGTCAGCGCCCCAGCCCCCTTCGCCTCCCACCGTGGTACTCGGCTGACTTCTGCATCACTCAGCCAGGTCACTGCGGGGGAGCAAACAGAGCAAGTGGCCGTTTGGGCTCCCCCGCGGCAGCCCAGCTGAGTGGCACAGAAATCAGCTGAACGCCACGGCGGGAGGAGAAGGGGGGTGGGTCGGGGCAGTGACGTACAGGACCAGGCCCCGCCCCCTGGCCAAATATGTCACCACCCAGCCTCCTTTCCCCTTCCCCATGCTGTGCTGCATGGGGACTGTGGCGCCCAAATGGCTACTTGCGCCGCTTGCTCCCCCACGGCAGCCTGGCTGAGCGGTGCAGAAGTCAGCTGAGCACCACAGCGGGAGGAGAAGGATTTGACTCAGGCAACAGCACCGCCCAGAGGAAACAGCCAGGGAGGCAACAGCACCGCCCAGAGGGAACAGCCAGGGAGACAACAGCACCGCCCAGAGGGAACAGCCAGCAGAGTCACAGACATTGGGTTACTATATATATATATATATATATATATATATATATATATATCAGTGGTCCCCAACACGGCGCCATGGTGCCCGGGAGGGCATTTGTGTGCGCCTGCCAAGTGCTCGGGGCTAGCCGGCCCCGGGCACGCAGCGATTTGGCTGCCCGTGCCTCCGGTGTGCAGCGCATGGGGAGCACCGGTCCTGGGTGCACAGCAAATTGGCCGCACAGCAATAGGGGGTGCCGGCTCTGGGCGCGCGGCTCCAGAGGGTGCTGGCCCCAGGCTTGCGGCGAATGGGCGGCCCCGCCCGTGGCCACACAGCACATGGGGTTGCTGGCCCCAGGCACGTGGCTCATGGAGGTGTGGTTTATGCGCGGCCCCGTCCCCGGGCGCACGAGTGTCCCTGCCCTCTGGCGCCCAGCCGGCGAACGGCCCCGCCCCCTGACGCCCGGCAGCTCCAAATGGTTGGGGACCACTGATCTATATGGATAGTCTACCAGGAGCATAGACAAACAAATGCTTAAACTGCTCCCACATTTGTAATTATAACTGGGGAATCATTGCTAACAGAGCCCCACAGGGCTTATTTAACATTTTTATCAATACCTGGAAGAGAACATATTTCAGCTTGTTACTGATAACTAGCCAATTAGCCCACCATAAGATGGAATTTTCAGATCTCTCCTCCAAGTCGGTCTTCTCTCCTGAACCTCTAGTCTCTCGCTCCATCTCATAGACTTTAAGGTCAGAAGGGACCATTATGATCATCTAGTCTGACCCCCTGCACAGTGCAGGCCACAGAATCTCACCCACCCCTCCTAGAATAATCCTCTCACCTATATCTCAGATATTGAAGCCTTCAAATACTTTGAAGACCCCAAGATGCAGAGAATCCTCCAGCTGTGATCTGTACCCCATGCTACAGAGAAAGGCAAAAAACCTCCAGGGCCTCTGCCAATCTACCCTGGAGGAAAATTCCTTCCTGATTCCAAATATGGCGATCAGCTAAACCCTGAGCATGTGGGCAAGACTCACCAGCCAGACACCCAGAAAGTTCTCTATAGTAACTCCTATCATCCCTCCGTTGACCTATTTACCACTGATAATGAATGGTCAATTAGTTACCAAGATCATGTTATCTCATCAAACCATCCCCTTCATAAACCCATCTAATCTTGAAACCAGATAGATCTTTTGCCCCCACTACTTCCCTTGGAAGGCCATTCCAGAACCTCACTCCTCTAGTGGTTAGAAACCTTTGTCTAATCTCAAGTCTAAACTTCCTACTAGCCAACTTATATCCATTTGTTCTTGTGTCCACATTGGTATTAAGCTTAAATAATTCCTCTCCCTCCCTGGTATTTATCCCTCTAATATATTTAAAGAGTGCAATCATGTCCCCCCTCAGCCTTCTTTTGGTTAAAGTAAACAAGCCAAGCTCCTTGAGTCTCCTTTCATAAGACAGGTTTTCCATTCCTCGGATCATCCCAGTGGCCCTTCTTTATACCTGTTCCAGTTTGAATTCATCCTTCTTAAACATGGGAGACCAGAACTGCACACAGGATTCCAAATGGGGTCTCACCAATGCCTTGTATAATGGCACTAACACCTCCTTATCCCTACTGGAAATACCTCACCTAATACATCCCAAGACCGTATTAGCCTTTTTCACAGCCATGTCACAATGGCGGCTCATAGTCATTCTATAGTCAACCAGGACTCCAAGGTCTTTCTCCCCCGTTACTTCCAACTGATGTGTCCCCAGCTTATAAATAAAATTCTTGTTATTAATCCCTAAATGCATAACCTTACATTTTTCACTATTAAATTTCATCCTATTGCTATCACTCCAATTTACAAGATCATCCAGATCTTCCTGTATGATATCCCGATCCTTTTCTGAATTGGCAATAGCTCCCAACTTTGTGTCATCCGCAAATTTTATCAGGACACTTCCACTTTTGGTGCCAAGGTCAGCGATAAAAAGATTAAATAAAATTGGCCCCAAAACTGATCCCTGAGGAACTCCGCTAGTAACCTTCCTCCAACCTGACAGTTCACCTTTCAATATGACCCGCTGTAGTCTCCCCTTTAACCAGTTGCTTATCCACCTCTCAACTTTCATATTAATCCCTATCTTTTCCAATTTAACCAATAATTCCCCAGGTGGTACTGTATCAAATGCCTTACTAAAGTCGAGGTAGATTAGATCCACTGCATTTCCTTTATCTAAAAAATTTGTTACTTTCTCAAAAAAGGAGATCAGGTTGGTTTGGCACGATCTATCTTTTGTAAAACCATGTTGTAATTTGTCCCAATTGCCATTAGCCTCAATGTCTCTAACTACTTTCTCCTTCAAATTTTTTTCCAGAATCTTACATACTACAGATGACAAACTAACAGGCCTATAGTTACCCGGGTCGCTTTTTTTCCCTTTCTTAAAAATAGGAACTATATTAGCAATTCTCCAGTCAAATGGTACAACCCCTGAGTTTAGAGATTTATTAAAAATTTTTGCTAATGGACTTGCAAGTTCATGTGCCAGTTCCTTTAATATTCTTGGATGAAGATTATCTGGGCCCCCGATTTACTCCCATTAAGCTGTTCAAGTTTGGCTTTTACCTCGAATATGGCAATATCTACCTCCATATCTTTAGTCCCATTTGTTATGTTACCATTATCCCTAAGCTCTTCATTAGCCTCATTAAAGACTGAAGCAAAGTATTTATTTAAATATTGGGCCATTCCTAGATTATCCTTAACCTCTACTCCATCCTTAGTAATTAGTGGTCCTACTTCTTTTTTTGTTTGTTTTTTTCCTATTTATATGGCTATAAAACCTTTTACTATTGGTTTTAATTCCCTTTGCAAGGTCCAACTCTACCTGACTTTTAGCCTCTCTCACGTTGTCCCTACATGCTCTAACCTCAATAATGTAGCTTTCTTTACTGATCCCTCCCATTTTCCACTCCTTATATGCTTTCTGCTTTTTCTTAATCACCTCTCTGAGATGCTTGGTCTAACACACCTGCCTATAATTTTTTTCCCTTTTCTTGGAATACAGGCTTCTGACAGTTTCTGCAACTTTAACTTAAAATAATTCCAAGCCTCCTCCACTTCAAGATCCATAATTTCTTTAGTCCGATCAACTTCCCTAACTAATTTCCTTCATTTATTAAAGTTAGCCCTTTTGAAATATCTCTCTCTCTCTCTCTCTCTTAGTTCTCTTCCACCTTCTGCCTCTCTCTCCGTCTCTCTCTTTCTCTTCTCCCCTTCCTGCCTCTTGCTCTCTCCTCTGTCTCCATTGGGGATGCACACTCATCCAGGTCCCGCCCCATGGCCATGTATGTCACCAACCCGCCCCCCTTCGCCTCCTGCTGTGGCTCTTGGCTGACTTCTGCGCCGCTCAGCCGGGCCGCTGCGTGGGAGCAAGCAGCGCAAACGGCCTCTCTCTCTCTCCAACTGCCTCACCCTCTCTCTCTCTCTCTCTCAGCTCTCGTCTGCCTCCTGCCTCTCTCTCCCCTTCTCTCTTTCTCTTCTCCCCCTGTGTTTCTCTTCTCCTCCTGCTGTGTCTCTCTTACTCTCTCTCTCTCTCGCTGTCCTCCACTTCCTCCGTTCTCCTCTCTGTCTCTTTTGCATCCGCTCTACTTTCCTCCTTTTGAATCCGGCGCCCTTTCCTGATGTCAGAGATGCACGCTCGTCAAGGCCCCGCCCCCTGGCTGTTCCCTCTGGGCAGCGCTGTTGGCTCCTGCCGTGGCGCTTGGCTGACGTCTGCGCTGCTCAGCCGGGCCACCATGTGGGAGTAAGCAGTGTAAGTGGCCGTTTGGGGTTCGCGCTCCCCATGCAGCACCCATGGAGTGCGGACCCCAAATGGCCGCTTGCGTTGCTTGCTCCTGGACGGTGGCCCGGCTGAGCAGTGCAGAAGTCAGCCAAGCACCATGGCGGGAGGCAACAGCGCCGCCCGGAGGGAACAGCCAGCATTTCAGCATTACAGAGTCACAGATATTGGGCTGCTATATATATATATATATATATATATATAATGTGATACCTTCTGTAATAAAATCCTTGTAATTTATGTAATGTTCACAATTCTGCATTGAAATCATGCATATTGGATTCTTAAGGTACATATGCAGCTCTTCCCTTTGCTCACACTGGTGGATACAAAAGATGGATTTTTCTTATATAATAATCACAGTTCTGTGTCACAGTTCAAAGCAGAGGTGACGTGGGGTGGGGCATGTGGGGTCATGTGTCCTCCCAATTCTGTCCTCTTTCTAGCTGCTAGAGAGTTTGCAAGGTGGAATCAGTGCAGTCCAGGAGTCTGAGCAGAACGGGCTAAGTCCTGGCGCTTTCCATAGAGGGACCAACCAGCTGGGCAGCACATTGGGGCGAGGCAGGGCTGTTAGAGCAGGAAATGGTAGCAGGCATAGCAGGGCTGTTCCTAATGTATTGCAGCAGGGAGCTGGGGGGAACCAGCAGATCCATTCCCAATTTCTCTGAAACAACCACCATCCCCAGAGCCCAGCCAGAGGTGGCTCAGCTGAGGAGGGCACCTTCTGTTGGAGGAACGGGTGCTGCATGTGGCTTCTACCTCAGGTATAAAACCTAGGGTGGAACAGCCCCACACTCACTGGAGTCAGGGCCTGGGCCTATTGGGGTAGCAGAGGGGCAAAAAGGGCTTTAACTTCTGCCCGGGACTGTGCTTGGGAGTCAGTTTGTTTGGGTCAGGAACAAGCTGGAATTTGCTTCTCAATTACTACACTTATCTGAGAGGTGGAGAGGCTGCCCATCTGGCACTGCATGTAGCTCCACATGCTTTAGGCATACGTAGAGCTTGCCTTCTCCTGGGCAACACCCTATGTAGAAGGATCTCAAGTTTTCCTAGGTGCTAAGGGCAGCAGGGAAGGAAAGCTGCAGATGTGCCTAGTGTTCCTACCAGGAACTAGTTCTCCACACTGCTGAGAGCAGGATGTGACCCGTTGGGTTGTGAGGCAAAGTGGAGAGGGGACTTATGAGACGGAGAACTGGGGGGAGGAGGTAGCAAGGAGGGGAGCATGCAAGGGGCCAATGTGTGGGCAGCTAAGGTTGGTCAGGTGGCCTCCACTATAAACTGTTACAAATTGTCTGCTTCATACAGACATTGAAATAGGCCTTGCTGTTACCTATTAAACATTCAATATGTAAATAGTGAAAACAATTATATTAAATTGTCATTTCTGTTTACAAACATTTATCCATTCAGTGAGCTCTGTTTATTTTGGGGGCAGGGAAACCATTATTATTTAAAATCCTCTGCATATTCAGTTTGTGTTTCGTTATTTATTACTTTTTTGTGGCATTCTTCTCACTTATGGAATTTGGACTAAACTAATTCATAACTGAACCAAATAAATGCACAATAGAATTTTTATAGTGAACAATATAAACAAAAACCTATATTAAAATATTTAAGAGTCTAACAGAAAATATTTGGAACTCACAGTTCAAAGTAGGGATGACAATTTTTTACAAATGATTGTCACTATTTGACAATCTGATTCATTTTGTACGACATATATTCATATGTGATTAAACATTATCTTTAAACTAAAATAACTGCTAACTGGATGAATGGGTAGCACTAGGAAGGTTTGTTCATTTTAGTTGAAGCTGCATCAGCTCCCAGTTTGTATATTGAATGTTTGCATTAGTGTAGAAACAATGATTTAGTTGTGTTGATGCAATCTCCTAATACATAATAAAGTTCTGGTCCAGGACTAAGGCTCTTAGGGTATGTCTACACTACAGAGTTAGTTCGAACTAACGGATGTTAGTTCGAACTAACTTTCATAGGCGCTACACTAGCGCTCCGCTAGTTCGAACTTAATTCGAACTAGCGGAGCGCTTAGTTCGAACTAGGAAAACCTCATTTTACAAGGATTAAGCCTAGTTCGAATTAAGGGGTGTGTAGCCCCTTAATTAGAACTAGTGGGAGGCTAGCCCAAGCCAGGACTGGTTTGCAAGCAGGGCACCCCTGAGAACTGTCTGTCCAGGGTGGGGGTCGGGTCCCTTTAAGCACAGCCCTCAGCTAGCCTGAGACAGCATCTCCACGCTCTAAGTCCTCCTCTGATGCCCTGCCGGCACTGTTTCCGGCCATCCTTAAGCCCGGTTCAGGGTCCACTTAATGTGGACATGCTAGTTCGAATTAGCAAAACGCTAATTCGAACTAGTTTTTGAATTAGTTCTGTATTAGCGCTGTAGTGTAGACGTACCCTTAGAGATTACAGTAATATAAAAATCGTAAGAATTAGAGTATAAATACACAAGAATAAAAAAAGATTTAGACCAACACTTGTGCAGCACATCTGTGCAACACATCTATAAGTTTTTACTGATACACTTACATTGGTGTGGCTCTTCTGTTGTAAAACACACACATACACGCACACGGTGGCATACATTAAAAAAATTTAACATCACAGGTTTTTTTAATTACTTCCCACACACAATTGTCTTTTACCAAATACTGCATGTAAATATATTCCACTAGAATTATCCAGTGATCTCTGAGGTCTCTTAGCTTCAGAGGAAATTCTATGCAAATCTACTAACAAATCTTCATAACTCTGTGAATAATTTACTCTTAGCTTTTGCAGTTTCTGATGGTTGCTTTTATTGTAACAACTTGAATAATTATTCAATAGAAAGTGCTATACTTATCCTTATTCTGATGTTCAAATGTCATTTCTGAGAGTAATTAGAGTGAGAGAGTATCATTGAATGGAAAAAAATTGAGGAAGAATGCTTGAAATAGAAATATATTTTGGTGAAAATGTATTTGTGGCAATACATTTAAAGTGTCAATTTTCTATTAGATATTCTGCATGCATCTGTTCACTGAAATAATTATTACTATTGAAAGTGTGCTGATTTTCTCATTAGTCAGATTAAGCACTAAGATTTTATTGTTTCTTTCAGCAGAGACACTGAAAACAGGAAATCTTAGTGAATTTTAATTTCTAATGATAATTTTATTTTACACTGTACACTTGTATTATTCATAGTGCTTCCCTCTGTACTTGCATAGTATTGTTTTGATTCTAATTTTTATATTACATTTTTGAATTTGCAAAGTGCTGCAACTCTTTGCCTTAGTTCCTTCTTATGCTCACAGCAACAAGATGGAACTAGCAGCATTCATTTGCTATCCCTTAGAATTTTTTCTCCTCTAACGTAGCTAGTTAGGACTAAATTCCTTTCTGTTATTCTTGATTTCTTATTTTTTCCAGGCAAACCGTTTTTAAAGACAAACAAAAAACTCTCCAACTTTTCTTTTTCCTTTGGCACTCAATGCCTTTTCCTGCACTGAATGATGGGCTCAAACTCTGATTCAGGCTTTAAACCTTGCTCATCCTGTAATGATTTAATTTATCTGAGCAACAAACAGCTGCTGTTTAGTCTGCCTTGGTAAAAGCCACATTCCAAATTGGTGCTAAACATGCAAATCTTTCTCTGGCTGGACTCAGAAAGCCAGGAACAGAAGTCCATGGAAGTCCTTGGGGGGAGAAATAGCTCAGTGGTTTGAGCATTGGTTTGCTAAACCCAGGGTTGTGAGTTCAATCCTTGAGGAGACCATTTGGGGCAAAAATCTGTCAGGGATGGTACTTGGTCCTGCTGTGAAGGCAGGGGACTGGACTCAATTCAATTACCTTTCAAGGTCCCTTCCATTTCTATGAGATAGGTAATCCTATCTGAACCTGTATCTCCTTGAACAGTCCATGTGGATCACTTTGGACCTCAAAGAGAGAGGATTGTTTTCTACAGTAGATCCAGTGTCTAAGTCCTCCTCTTCTGCAAGTGCCCCTGCCAGCTGGTATTCAATTTCCAAGATCAGTATCAACAAAAGATCATTAGTGTCAGGAAGGGATCCAGCAGTAGAGTTCCTAGCACCAGCACAGATGACCATTATCTATAGAGCCTCTTCTTCAAGGCAAGAGAGGCCCAAACATAGGGATAGACATGGCTTCTGGTCTGTGCTTCAGTCTTGAAAGAAAATTCTGTGATTCTCTTCTGTCATTGTACTTCTGGAACTACCACTCATAACTGATACGAATGCAAACTAGGGTAGCTTCCCCTGGGTCTGAGGAGCCCCATAGCAGCAGGCAGCAGGTCTGTGCTCCGCCCATTTCACTCTTTGCATCTTGGTACCACCTGCCACAGGTTACACCATGCTCCAACAACTGCAGGTTCCCTGCTGGTGCTCACTGATCCAATAATAGCACAGATCTTTGGCTGATTCCCTAGCACACCCTAGTAGTAATCAGAGCACCCTCCCGCTTTCTCAGGGTGGTGAAAGCCTTAGGCATGCTACCAAAGTCTGCACTGCTAGATCTTGGACAAAGCCATTTCTTCAACCCCAGTACTGTTGACTGATTTATAAACATTTCAAGAGTGTTCTTCATAATTTGTGAAATTCTTGATATTGAGACACTTGTCAGAGGCAAAACTCACTAGCTTTTGATATTCTGCACTTACTTGCTCCTCTCAGGAAAGTGTTGGCATTCTAGATCCAGCTACGATCCTGTGCAGACATTAGGTACTGTACTGCTCAATGGCCAAAAGTGCAGAGAAACATTACCAGGAATCCCTCAGGGAGTTGACAAGCTTTATATTCACCCACCAACCTGGGGTTCCTTGGTTCCTATACATACCTATCTCTGCTGTGCATACATAATCTAAGCAGGCAAAGAGCACTCTCAAAGATAAAGACCTGCCCCCGAGAAACTGAGTTATTTGGGAGAAAGGCCTGCTTTTTCAGCATCACTGCAGCTGTGAACCACAAGTTACTAGGTTCTCCTTGCAAAACATTGTCAAGACTGTTACCCACTCTGGCACTCCCAAGTGCAGAAGGTGGGGACCTGGAAGAGATTTTAAAAGCTACCTTGTCACTAAATGCTTGTGTTGAAACTCAACACACACCCTGATTCACCCATGGTGAAAACCACCCAGACTGGCATCCAGCCTAGCTTCCACCATGCCTGGCACACTGCCTGGCACCCTTCCTGACATCAATCCTCCCTGCACACCACCTTGCCTGGCACCCAACCTGGCACTCATCCATCTTGGCATACATCCTGTCACCAAACCAGCCTGCCACCCGGCCCGTCATCCCCTGTATGGCACTCCCAATCTAGCACAGCTGGCACCTAACCTGGCATCTAGCCTGGCACCCTCCAAATCTGGTACCCCCCCATCTGGCAGCCCCTGGCTAGTTCCCAACTGAGCACCCACCCAACCTTGCACCCTCCCGTCTTGGCACCTTCCCAATCTGGCACCATGCTTGGCAATTATCCATTCAGCCATCACACCTGGGACCCACAGTCTGCCACCCACCCTGCCATTACTGGCACCCAGCCCAGCCTAGCACCTGCCTGGTCCTGAGAAATAGGAGGCTCACAAAGGTACACCCCTCCCTGGTAGGTGCTGCGTTGAATCGCTCCCTGCAGGTGCCAAATTCGGGAGGACAGCTGCACCACGGGTTCAGTTCCATCCCCGGCATATGGGGCAGCTGCCGGCCACATGGCCCTGCCTCAGGAACAGCCAAGCAGCTGGCACACAGCCCTGGATCCAGCTTCAGCCATTCCCCAAGGCTAAGCAGTGACCAGGGCTGCATGGTGGCTGCTTGGCTGCTCCTGGGCCAGGCTTTGGTGCAGCTGTCCCTGGAGCTGGGGTACACCCTTGCCCTGGCCCCTGGAGCAGCCATGCTACAGACCAAGCTCCATCTCCTGCAACTGCCCACCACGCAGCCCACCCGAGGAACAACTGGGCAGCAGCTCCAACCGTAGGGAAGTGTCGCAGGTAGTTGCCCCCTGCGTCGAGGCTGGAACTGGGGCCATGGAGTGGCTGCTGCACTGCGCCCCCAGCTCCAGCTCTGGCAGCCGCCATACGGCCTGCCCTAGCTATAGCTCCAGCTCTGGGGAACGGCTGGAGCTGGGGCCAGGGCCACGTATGTGGGCTGCCCAGATGCTCTCCAGGCAGGGCCGCGTGGCGGGTGGCTGCCCGCCCTGTGTGCCAGGGCTGGAGCCAGCACCCCGACTTCAGCCCTGACACATGGGGCAGCTGTCCACCACTTGGCTCCACCCCTGGAGCAGTTGAGCAGCCACCACTCAGCCCTGGCTCCCCCACTCTCCTACAAGCCTTCCATCAGCAGCTTATCTTCCAGGTCCGAGGAAGGTGAATGCTGCCACGCAGGTCTGATGAGGAGGTGGGCAGGATTAAAATTCTTTGTGTGCGCCTGTGCAGGCACGCACCCTAGAGGGAATTTAGCCTTCCTCCCCTATCATAACAAACATTAGAAAGGTGTCTCTTCATATACAGATTTCCACATGACGCCATAAAGGAGCTGCAATATAGCATTAAGGAAGGCCAGCTAGTAGCCAAGATGTCATTACAAGCAACCATGGACACCTTAGACACAGCAGCCAGATCTGTGGCCAATGGCCACAAGTTTAGTGCATCTATGATGAGCTGCAGAACACTACTGAGGTCTTGCCCTTTGAGGGAACATAACTATTCAGCAAATGTACCAACACCTTGAATTACCTCCAGAAATTTCAGGGATACCCTATGCTCCTTAACCATAGGCACATCAGCCCTAAACTGCAAGCCTTTTAGGTATCAAGGACAATCTAGTCAGAAGATGTCTACCTACTCACATCTGATGAATACTAAACTAGGAAGAAGCCTAGATATTCCAGAAAAAGACTGTCTCCTTTCTTGACCAAGGATGTGTTCATACCTGTTTCTAGGCAGCATTTTTTACATGAGGGTTAAGACCAATACTGTAACCTCTCAAGAGCCAATCTGTTTTGAATGCTGCCTTGTCCCTTTCCATCAAATGGACAGATGGGTGGATATGTATGTAGATATGCTGGTCTATGCCAGTCAGTTTCACTTAGACCCTATTCACACTTTTTCTGACCTCCTTCAAGAGTCCTTCTCACAAAAGGTGATTAAAAGAAGTAGCTTTTCCATTTTGCCTGGGAGCCATAGAAGAGTACCTCTGGGAGTAAATAAAAGAGGATTCTACTTTCTTTGTCTCAAATAGCAACACCTTCTTCCAATAACCTCTCCTTTCAGGTTCAAGATATGCTTTTGAGCTGCAGGACACATACTTTCATATCCCACAGGCAGTATCTGTGATTTTGAGTGGGGCCCCAATCAGTAGCAACACAAAGACTTGCATTCTCTCCACAGTACTGAGAGCCTTGACAAAAAGCATAGCAGTAGTAGCAGCACATCTGAGAAGAAAAGACATCTATGTCTATTCATATGTGGATGATTGCCTATCAGACACATACTTGTATAAAATATTATATAGTCAATGGGCCAAAGAGTAAAAGAGAGTGAAAATGAGAAGGTAGCTCAGTGGTTAGGGTAGTGACGTGGATAGGAGAAACACTTGAGTTCCAGTTTCTTATCCAGTGACTAAAAATCAATTACTTAAAAAAAAACCCAGACTTTATTTTTTATTTTTTTAATCAATAAAATACTAAATCTCTTTCATGTAAGCAATAAGTTATAATTAAATCTCATCACAACATGCTAAACCTACACTTGGTGTGTCTCAAAAATGAATTAACGTCTCTAGTAAGTTCAGCCTATCTACCAGCTCTTGCCTCTTAAATTCTGGGCTTTCATTATCTGTTTCTCAAGCAAACTACACTTACATGTGCAAATAAAGACACGGTTTGGACAAGATTGTATTTGTTCTCTGCTTAGGTTGTGGAGGAGCTGGGCCAACCACAACAGAGGAGTTAGTTAAGACATTGTCTCAAAGACAAAGAGACAATATATAGGAAAGGATGGGGGCAACATAAAAAGGAACAATGGAGTGGACTAAAAACAAAAAGAGAAGACATTATTCAGCACACACACAGCTTCCTATGTTCCCACACACTTTTGCCACAGAAAAACTGTCATGGCTTCTTGGTGTAAGAGAGACACTCTCTGGGAATATTTTGAAGAAATTCCTGGGTAAAAAAGGAAAACGTGTCAATTGTAAGCAATGCAAGAAGATAAGGCATAGTCTAATTGCTAGAATAAAACATCATAGGGAAAACTGCTTATTGGGAGAAAATAATGTGGATGAAGATGGGGCTATGTCTAAAGAACAATGTGGATCAGTTGGTTAATAAATTAAATATTTCATTTTGCAATGCAACCATTCTTCAAGATTCTCTCTATGCCTTTTAGTATAACTTTGTGTAAGTGGAGTCGACTCACTGCCACAACACTTCTTGCTGGTCACATTGGGGTGTAACGTTGACTGTTGGGTGTGCCATTTTCTGGCTGGTGTCTCACCCCTCATCACTCCACTTTCTCTCATGTCCCAGTGGACTTGCATCTAGGGATGTGAACGACTAGTTGACTTTGATAAGCAAAAGCTTATCGAAGAGTCAACACACTAGTAGACTAGTCACTTCCCCCCCCACCCTTGCTGCCTCTATGAGAAAGAGGCAGCAAGGGGACAGAGAGAAGGGGGTGCTTCAAAGTGGCAGCACCACATGGAGCCTGGGGTCTGTCGCTTTGAAATGCTGCGTGCAGCCCGGGGTCCTCAGCTGGCCTGGGCTGCACATGCCGTTTCAAAGTGGCAGTGCTGTGTGGAGCCCAGGGTCTGCTGCTCTGAAATGCCATGTGCAGCCGGCACGCAGTGTTTCAAAGAGGCAACACTGCGTGGAACCCAGGTTCAGCTGGGGACTAAGAGTTCCCCACTGGTCCTGTGCTCCCCGCAGCGCTTTCACTTTGGGGCTGTTGCTACACTTCAAAAGCAGAGATGCCCTTATTGACTAATCAAATAGACTATTTAATTAGCCAGTTAATCAAAATTTTACATCATGACCTGCATCACTCCCTGGACTGCGGTGTCCTTTTCAGGGCACTGCCCTCCAACAGTGCCCACCACTGTGTTCTCTCCCCGTCCCAGGGTGTATTGGTAATCTTCAATCCCACTCCTGGCACCATAGACAACTGCAGCCAAAGTCTAGCCCCTCGCCTTGGGCAAACCACAGTTTACAAAGGCCATGCTTTGTGGTGGCTAGATGTGGTGCAAGAAAGAAGCAGGGGATATAGGCCCACTACCCTACCCAGGGACCCTCTGGTGGCAGCCTTATCCTGCCTTCATTTATTCCCCCTTTACTGCTCATTCTCACTGGATCATTTTCCCATGACCTTTGCACCTGGTAGGTACCAGTCCAGAGCCCCGCTCTCTGTTCCTTTAAACCTGCCCAGCATTGCTACCCCTAAGGTACTTCACCCATCGAACCATTCCTGTACCCTCCCTAGTCAGGACCCAATTACCCCCTGCTTTCCTGACCAGCTCCTTATGAATGGGGCTGTCCCAGCAAGCCACCCTCTGATTGGCTCCCTATAAGCCCTTTGCTGATTGCTTGTTATGTTATGCAGGCACTCACTAGCCTGTTTTAATCCCATCCAGCCAGAGTGTGGCAACTGTCCCACTACAGTATGATTTAATAAATAAGTTTCCATGCTGTTTGCTATGTTGGATGTTGCTAGAAAAAAAAGTTTAGCTTAGCTAGAGTTGCCTGTGGTCATCATTTTCTTTTTTTATATTACATAATACAACCCCTTATTTTGGAACATTAGGCCACAGATCATAATGGTGATTCTAGAAGTCTGTTCCCTGTTTTATTTCAGCTTAACTCAGCTTTCCCAAGGGAACCTCATTTTGTACTTGTTTTCTTTAATAATAAAAAAAAAAAGCCAGTGAGTTCAATGTGGCTTACACCAGAATTCCATGCACTGTAAGGGCATTCAGTCTTCTTTGGTAATTTGAAATTGGATCTCCATTCTTGCTGAAGAAAATGTAAACGATTAACTGAATAATGGAGTGAACATAACAGCCATACTGGGTCAGATCACAGGTTCATCTAGCCCAGTATCCTGTCTTCCAACAGTGGCCAATGCCAGATGCCCCAGAGGGAGTAAACAGAACAGGTAATCATCACGTCATCCCTCTCCTGTCATCCATTTTCCATCTCTGACAAACAGAGCTTAGGGACACCATTTCTATCCATCCTGGCTAATAGTCATTGATGGACCTAACCTCCATGAATTTATCTAGCTCTTTTTTGAACCCTGTTAAAGTCAAAGTGAGAAGGACAACTATTCAAAATAATTTTTGAATTTTGTTTTAGGATTCCTTTTACGCGTAAGAGACTTTGACTTTATATGCAACAACTTCAGAGTCATCTGTGGGCACTTTTAGCAGCAGTGTTGCAACTAAATATATTTCAGACAACAAAGTATTAGTAGTAAGCAAAAGATTTAAATCATCCTGTAAAATCACCACCATGAATAGGCTTGTAGTGACGACCAACAAATACCAAGATGACGCCATAGGTTCATTTTTGTCATTAATTCTTCTTTTTGCATTTTTAACAATAAACACCTTCATTGACATGGTGAGTCCTTATGACCAGACTACACTCCACCTAATAGAGCAGACAGTGGTGGAAAGTTGCTCAGTACAGTGGCTGAAAAGGAACTTCAACTGTGTGCAACAAATATGGAAGGAAGAATTCCCAATTTAAGCCTCAATGGTGGAGCAGTGTACACAATGATACAGTAATGTGTCTTTGTGACAACAGAAGATGGAGTTGCATATTTTTCTGAAACTATAGATATATCAGGAAATGCCCACACCATGGAATATTTCAAAGAAGCAACAGTGAAAGCTGTAACAATTATGAAAAAAAAAATCAACTGTTACATGCACTGTTTTGTCAGCGAATGCTGCAAGTACGGCCAAGATGAGAAGATACTTAGAAGAAGAAAGGGAAGGGTGCTCATTAATAAAATATCATAGAATCATAGAACGCTAGAACTGGAAAGGACCTTAAGTGGGTCATTGAGACCAGTCATCTGCCCTCATGGCAGGACCCAGTACCATCTAGAGCTGTGGTTCTCAAACTTTTCGGCATCATGCCCCCCTTTTGATTTTTGAGAAACCTTCATGCCCTCTGTAGCGGTGTACCCATCCCGCCACAGCGCCACCTGCTGTCGGCTCGGGGAATTAGATCTGCCGACAGGTGGCGGGATCCCCTTTCAGGACCCTGCCCTCCGGCAGTGCCCACAAGAGCTTGAGCTCCTCCCCCTTCCGGGGGTGGTTTGTAATAGGCCAGTAGGCCTTCAGAAGGCGGTACCCCCGTCTCCGGCATGGGGTGATACGCCTGTCTCAGCGCACTACCGTGCCTTACAATCGTCCAGGCCAATGAGTTTATTCCCGACCTTGCCTCAGGTCGGAACAAGAGGTAATCGTTCGCGCGCCCGGCCTTACTTCAGGTCCAGGCCGCATAGGACTAAGTTTACCACTTGCAAGTCTATTATCACCCAGTTCTGGGTAGGGCAACCGTTCGAGTCCCGTTCTTTAAAAGCTCCCGCCTGACACACGGCCGGTCCCCAACGTATCATAGGTAAGCCCAAGCCCTCGAGCAGGGCGGGCAACCAATCCAGTCTATAAGGCCTGGCCCTCGAGCAGGGTGGGGTAGCAAATGGCAGCCAAGCCCTGAGGCCAAGTGTGGCTGCAAACAAACACAAGTTTGTCGAAGCTCCTCATTCATGAGCGGGGCCGGTAGGGCACCTGCAGCAGCGGTGAGGGGGAGACTGCCACCCCATTAGTGGATGGCAGGGGGGGCGCAGGCCCACCCACCTCACTGCACCCCGGCCCAGGGGCCCTGAATGCAGCAGTGCCACTGCGACTGGCTCAGCAGGGCTCCAGTCCGTAACTTGCTGGCCTAGGGCTGCTCTCAGCCCATGCTACCCCCTGGGCCACTTCTCATCTCCCCCTTTCCAGCTACCTGTTTCTTCAGCAGGCTAGGGAGCCGAGGTCAGTGTAGTCTAAGCACAGTCTGGGCGGCCCAATCCAGGCTTCAGTGGGTGGGAACCCTGCAACGTCCGGCAGGTCGGCAAGGCCCCAGGGTCCCGGCAGGCATCGGGGTTTGAGCCTGTCCGCCAACTCTGGCAAGCCCTCGGGGTCCCCGTCAGTCTGTAGGTCCTCTACCTCTGGCAGGACCTTAGGGTCTCCGATTGTCCACAGGCCTTGGGCTTACGCAGGACCTCCGTTCTAGGCAGGTCCTCCAGTTCACCAGGTACCAGCAGAGCCCCGGGGTCCTCTGAGTCAGAGGGTAGCTCTGCTGGCTGGGTTGGCCAGGCCTCAGCAGCCCTAGCCGGGCCGTCTTCCCTGGCTGCGTGGAAGGCAGCTGTGGCAGCCCCAGCCAGGCCTCAGCCTCCAGGTCAGGGAGCTCAGGACAGGCCTCTGTCTCCCTCAGAGGCTGGGCCCTGACTGCTCTCAGTCAGGCTTTTTATAATCCTAGCCCCGCCCCTTGCCTTCCGGTCAGGTGACTGGGCGGGGCTATACTGCCCCCAAGATGGCTTCCGGAGGGGTATTTTCTCCCTTCCGGTAGTGGGGGCGGTCTCTACCCCACTATACCCCCTTACCTCTTCTTTACCATCATCCATCCTTTTAACAAAAAATTCAATTTGTAATTTAAAATAAAAAATAAACACAAAAACTTGGTATAAAAATTATTTAAAATTAAAAATATGTACAAATAGTTTTTCTTGGCACAAAAATTTAATAAAAATGTAATTTAACATAAGAAATAGCAGAAACAAATTAAATTTAATGTGAAAGATGATGCTGCATTTTCTTCATGAGTTGGGAAATCCTAGGTTTGAAGATGAAAGTGCGCAATGGAAATAGTTTTTGACATCCAGTCGATTTCTTTGTTTTGTTTTTAATATGACTAAACTTTAAAAGCTTTTTTCACAGAGGTACGTTGATGAAAATAGAAGAATAATACATAGCGCTTCTTCTCCAACTTTCAAGTACATTGGGAAATATTTTATCCAAAATTCCTCCTAGCTTGTGTTTTAGAAATTATCTTTTGCATTTGAATCATATTTTATTTCGAGTGCTTGTTCTTGCAATACTTCTGGCAATGAATTGACATCAATGTTGAATGGATTGCATACTAATTTATAAATGGGATTGCCAGAAAAGTTGTCTGGAAAATAGCGGATGAATTCGTCAGTAAGGTAGTCCAGGTGAAACACAATTTTGTTCTTCACATCCTCTTTATAAACTTCTTGGAAACCTTCATTTTCAGCAAGTGATGAAAATGTCGGAAAAAAAGAAAAGTTGGGCCTCTGAGTTTGTGTTCGACATTTCCAAAGCTGCATTTTTTCTGTAAATGCTTTGATGGCATTGTGGTGTGCTATAATGTTTACAGCATTGTTTCCTTGCAGCTTCAAATTGAGGTTGTTCAAAGATTCAAAAATATCCATGAGGTATACCAGTGAAAGTTGAAACGTCTGGTCCACAAATGCGTGATATAACTCTTCTTTCTTCTGTTGTTTGAGGAAAATTTCCACTTGGTCTTTCAGTTCGAATAATCTCGAAAGCACGTTACTTTTGGAAAGCCATCGTACTTCCGTGTGAAACAAAAGAGTTTTATGATCCGCTCCCAAATCCGTGCAAAGAGCATCAAAAAGTCTCATATTTAAAGAACTGTTCTTCACAAAATTGACAACTTTGATGGCCAAATTCAATGAGTCATGTAGGTTATCCAGAAGGGTTTTAGCAGCCAACACTAGTCTGTGTATGACGCAGTGAGTTGTGGTTACGGCTGGATTTTTTTCTTTCACTGATGTCACAAATCCAGAGCGAGAGCCAACCATTGCTGGAGCACCGTCTGTGTATACACCAATCAGTTTTTCCCATGAAAGTCTATTTTCTTCAAAAAAGTCGGAAATCGTTTTCATAATATCAGAAGCCTTTGATGTTACAAAAAAGCAGTTCTTCTTTCACTGTTCTATTGTTAATTAATCGAACGTCGACAAGCAACTGACAGCATTGTTCTACGTCAGTGGTATCATCACCCTGAATAGTGAAAAAAGGAGAAGCTAACACTGCCTCCACAACTTGAAGTTTAAGATCTTTCGCCAGCTCATCGATGCGACGTTTCACGGAATTGTCAGAAAGCAAAATTCCCGATAGTTTTTTCTTGCTTTCGACACCAAGGACAATATCAGCTGCTTTCAACAAGCAAGGCTTCACAAGAGTTTCTCTGATTATGTGCGCTTTCTTGGCTTTAGCGATGAGCAATGACAGTTCGTAAGATGCTTCTACCGCTTTGGCCAACACTTCATGAAAAGCTACCGTAGCGTTTCAAATGTTGAAGTTTAGCAGCAAAAAAACTCTTTTGATTTCTCTGTCAAAGCGCTGTGGTTCTTTGTCAAGTGTCACTCAAGGCGACTAGGTCTCAAGGCGTCATTGCTAAGAACTGTGTGGCATACTACACATTGAGGATGATCGATTCCGTTTTTTTCCTTGACAGTGAAGTCATACTTAATGTAGTCTTCATCATACTTCCTTTTCTTAATCACCGCCATAATATATGAATGTAAAAAAACCTATAAAAATAATTTTCCCGATTAGAATAAATTTAATGGATGCAAGTTACTTTGATAAGTTATTGCAAATGTTTATTTACTACTACTATTACGTATGGACACGTGCTGCCTTATATATACCGCACCATCAGTAACTGCACAAGACTGGCTACCTACTCCCATGACAGAACAGTCCCAAACACTCCCACAAGCATGCTAGAAAGTTTGAAAAAGTTCCATTGCCTTCTACATCGTTCTTTGGTCTCTCCACCAACTGAACCAGTACCCCTACATGTCGAAAGACAATATATATATACAGGTCTTGACAAACAGTGGCGAAAGCCACTTGCCAGCCCCGCATTGCGCATGCACAAGAACCGCATTGCGCATGCGCGTGCAGCCAATGAATGGGGCGCGCGGCTGAAATCTACTCGCCACAGGCGAGTAGATTGTATAGTTTGTTGATCCCAGCAGATATATATATTCACATTTCATGGTACGAAATTTGAAAATTAAAATTTTTTTAAGGTAGTGTCTCCAATCTTTTTACACCCAAGATCACTTTTTAAATGTCAGGACAAGCCCTCAGATCCCACCCCTTTCTAGAGGTCCCACTCTCTCCATTTCCATCCTCTTCATCATTTGCTGTCCCCAGCCCTTACGCATTCTCCCTGGGTTGAGACAGGATGTGCGGGCTCTGGGGTGGGAATGAGGGATTTGGGTGTGTGAAGAGGTGAAAGATGCAAGCTCTGGGAGGGAATTAGGGTGCAGGAAGAGGTGGAGAAGAGGCTTCTAGCTCAGGGAGGGGGCTCTAGGCTGGAGAGTGTTGGGGTCAGGTGGAGGGTTGGGGTGCTGAGCAAACCATAGGCTTGTGGATGTGAGGATGCAGGAGTCCAGGTTGGGGTATATGAGGAGCTCAGGGCAGGGAGTTGGGAGTATGATGGGCTTCAGGTTGGGAGTATGATGGGTTCAGGACACACATTTGCAGTGTGTGGATTGTGCAGTAGTGTTGTGTTAGAAGACTGGGGATGTAAGACGCTCAGGACAGGGGGTTCCATTGTATGATAGGCTCAGGATTGAGGTGTGTATGGGGATACAGAAGTGTTATGATGCTGTGGCCCAATGGGGCCTTGTTGGCCAGGCTTAATTTTTAAATAAAATATGTCCAGCACAAATGTTTCAGCCTTGTCTTTATTTATGGGAGGAGTGGGGAACCTATTTTGGGTCAGAGGTCACTGACCCACAGAAAAATAAGTCAGGAAACACACAAGTGAAATGTAAAAAAAACCCCAAACCCTCCTAGCCCCCCCAAAGCCCACTGATGTGGCCTCAACTGAGACACCTCCCTCCCCTGGGACCCCAGACCCATGAGGGGAGGGTAGGTAGGACTGAGGTTCAAGGCATCAGGCCAGATTAATTCTTCTGGGGTTCGAGAGTTAGTGGAATTTGTGGGCCCCTCTACACTCTGAGGTGGGGCCAAAAATGAGGGATCCAGTATGTGGGACAGAGCTGCCAGTCAGTGAGATAGAGATGGGGTGCAGAATCTGGGTGGAAAATTGGCTACAGCAGCAAGCTGGGGGTAGGTGTCTGGCCAGGAGATAGGTGGTAGGAGCAGGGTCCTGGTGGGGCCCTGAGTAGGGGGTGGGGCAGGTGGGGCCCTGGGCAGGGTACTCGTGGGAGTCTGGACAGAGGGGCAGGGTACTTGTGGGGGTCTGGGCAGGGGTAGCAGGATATTTGTGGGGATCTTGGTAGGGGGGACGTGGTATTCCTGGGGGTCTGGACAGGGGGGCATGGTACTCGTGGGGGTCTGGGCAGGGAACTTGTGGAGGTCTGGATAGGAGGGCAGGGTACTTGTGGGGGTCTGGGCGAGGGGAGAGGACAGCTAAGTTGGTACCTGGGGGTCCCGCAACCAGGTCCGGCATCTGAGAAAGCACGTTTGGCGCTTGTTCCCAGGGCTGCTTCCTTTGAGCTAGCAGCTATTTGCAATTCTGTCCCCATTCGAGCCTTTAATCAATGATTATTCAAGGAGCCGAGCTCCAGGGCCCCTATTGTCCAGGGGAAATGAGCACCTTTTCAAAGTCAGCTCCAAATTAGCACCTTTTCAGAGTGGCTCTGGGGCTTGTCTGTAGCCTCAGGGAGCAGGAGGGAGACAGACCTGGGGAAGCCACCGCGCAAAACGTAACAGTTAAAGATGAACTCTGGATGAGGTAATGCCAGTGCGGGCTCTTTCTTGAGGAGAGCGGAGGTCTGGGTCACCTTGTACCCCCCCTGGAATTTCTTCATGCCTCCCAGTTTGGGAACCTATGATCCCTGATAGATGTCTATCTAACCTGCTCTTAAATATCTCCAGAGATGGAGATTCCACAACTTCCCTAGACAACTTATTCCAGTGTTTAACTACCCGGACAGGAAGTTTTTTCTAATGTCCAACCTAAATCCCCCTTGCTGGAGTTAAGCCCACTGCTTCTTGTTTTATCAGCAGAGGCCAAGGAAAAGAATTATTCTCCCTACTCCTTGTGACACTCTTTTAGATATTTGAAAACTGCTATCATGTCCCCCCTCAGTCTTCTCTTTTCTAAGTTAAACAAACCTAATTCTTTCAGTCTTCTCTCACAGGTCATGTTTTCTAGACCTTTAATAATATTGGTTGCTCTTCTCTGGACCTTCTCCAATTTCTCCACATCTTTCTTGAAATGTGGTGCCCAGAACTGGACACAATACTCCAATTGAGGCTTAATCAGGGCAAAGTAGAGTGGAAGAATGACTTATTGAGTCTAGCTCAGAACACACCTGTTAATGTATCCCAGAATCATGTTTGCTTTTTTTGCAACAGTGTCACACTGTTGACTCATATTTAGCTTGTGATCCACTATAACCCCTAGATGCCTTTCTGCAGTACTCCTTCCTAGACAATCGCTTCCCATTCTGTATGTGTGAGACTGATTGTTCCTTCCTAAGTGGAGTACTATGGCCGCAGTGCCCATTTAATGCATCTTTTAGTCAAAGACTCAAGTATGTTTTCTCCAGAAATAAAAGAAAATGTTGTTGAAGTCACCAAATACTTCCATAACAACTGTTTTGGTTCAGCTTCACTGAAAAGAGCAGGAGGATCCAAACTAATTTTCCCTCAAGATGTTCAATGGCATCCTGTGGTAGATTGTTTTGAACAATTAAGAACTGTCCCATTCTCATAAAACTTTGTGAAAGAAACAGTGATTAAATAGATGGAAGTTTTTCACTCAAAGTAACATTGGATTAAAGAGGAATGTAGAGGACACGCTCAGTATACTGAAGCCTATAGCCATAGCCATAAATAAACTTCAGAAAAATTGCTGTTACATTGCTGTTGCTGTCAACATTTGGAAGGCACCTCAAGAGACATTGATGAAAGAAATACCTCATCAGAAAGTTAAACTGTGGGCAATAAAGAAGTGAATGTACCAAACATTAACTGCATCTCATTTTCTTGTGAAAATTCTTAACCCCAGTTAGGTAGAGGCCTAACTTCTGAATATAATGCTGCTGCTATGGCATCTCAAAATCACTCCTCAGTTATGCCAGTCATAGTAAATGTTAGGGCTGGAGCAAAACCATTTAATCAGTACGGGCTCGTCTACACTGGCCCCTTTTCCGGAAGGGGCATGTAAATTTCAGCAGTCGTCGTAGGGAAATCCGCGGGGGATTTAAATATCCCCCGCGGCATTTAAATAAAAATGTCCGCCGCTTTTTTCCGCCGCTTCAAAGTAAGAATAAGAGCCTCCGGAAAAGGGCACTTTTTCCGGAGGATCGGAGCCAGTCTCGACGCTCTTTTCCGGCTTTTTTAAAAGCCGGAAAAAAGCGGCGGACATTTTTATTTAAATGCCGCGGGGGATATTTAAATCCCCCGCGGATTTCCCTACGACGACTGCTGAAATTTACATGCCCCTTCCGGAAAAGGGGCCAGTGTAGACGTAGCCTACATGTTTACTGATGATGTTTTGAACAAAGTCACTCGCCTGAATTGGTGGAATTCATTAGATAGGCACTTTGAAACAATTAAGCCAACTTTTTACAGCAGTAGCTTCTTCTGCAGGCACAGAAAACATATTTTCATTGTTTAGTATTATTCACTCAAAGCTAAGAAATTGATTGGAAGTTGAAAAAAGCAGGAAAACACCAATTTCTGTTTGTCTATGAATCAAAATGACAGTGGGATGGAGAAAATGAGAGTGAGTTGTAGAAGTTTTAAGGACATGGTACATTTAGTGTTGTGATGACTTGTCTGTGAGAGTTAATAAAATTTGAAAATTTAAAAAAGAAAGTTTAAGGACAGCTAATAGCTGGCACCTCAGGAAATTGCTGCGATTGCAAATGTGAAACATTTCTGTAACATTTAAGATTTAGTTTAATAAAATGTAAGTGCTATTGTGTTTGTGTGTGTGATTTAGTTCTTACCATTCCTAATGTATTGCTGCTGCACCTGCAGTTTGACACAGCTATTAAGTATTATGTACTATTTCCTAAATTAATATAAATCAAGTTATCTAAAAAATCACACAAAGTATACAATCCTAGAAGTTGTAAAATGCTATACTGAGTTGTAAATTAAAATGTTTCAGTGATCAAATTTGCACCATTGTTTAAGAAATATGTAAAATTCTAAAAGAAGCTACTTTTAAATCCATGATTGAACCACTAAGTAGGTTAAAATGTTCCCCTATTCAATCATGGATTTAAAAGTAGCCATTTTTTCTATGAAGGAATTTCCCTACCCAATTACAGAGAGAGACTGAAGAACTGGAATTCATCTACAAAATTGACATTGTTATCTTGGGCTTGAATAAATACATAAATTGGTTAATGCACTACAAAGCCAATTTCCCCTGCCTTTGAAATCCACATTTTCACATGAAAAGCTATGAATGGGACACATCCAGCCCACTTAATTAGCTTAACACAGGTCCTACAATTGACAGATACTTCTTTTGCTGTCCTCTATATAAAAGATTATGTTATTTCCACTCCCAACTCATCTGATGAAGTGGGTCTTACCCATGAAAGCTCATGATATTATATATTTTTGTTAATCTCTAAGATGCCATAGGACTACTCATTGTTTTTAAAGTTACAGACTAACACAATTACCCCTCTGAGACTTTTAAACTTTCAGGTGACATCAATGTTATTACTGTTTATGTTCCAGTCTATGTCATTCAGTGAGAAAATATTCTCACTTTTTGGACTACAGGTTGAACCTCTTTAAACTGGGACCCCTCTGGTCTGGCAACATCTGTGGTTCGGCAGGTGGAGGTGGAGGGCTGGTGGCTGGGAGCCCTATGGCTGGCAGGGCAGTGGGCTGCTGGCAGTGAGTTGCCAGAAGGGTGGGAGCTTGCTGCATCCCAGCAGGGCTGCCTGGATGGGCTATGAAGCCCAGTGGGGCCAGCAGAGTAGCAGGATTGGCAGGAGGCTCCAGCTGGCAGCTGGGCCAGGTCTGGGGAGGCTGGGGGAAGGGGGCCAGAAATGACCTCCCCATGTCCTGCAAAATCCCTCAGCCAGGACCTGTCAGGTTCTGAAGGTGCTGGACCAGGCAGGTCCAACCTGTACTGCTATTTCTGTCTTATGTTTCATTTCCATTTCCATCCTCTTCTCTGTTTCTCTCCTCTCTTCATCTGCATTTCTTCTCATGCACGAAATCCTAGTCGGTTTCACTCTCACCACATATTATACAGTGATCAGCTATGAAATTAGTGTAACTATTAAAATGTAAAATCTCCTAGTTAAGATTTAAAATTAACACTTCAATACCATCAAAAAGGGATGGAGATCATTCACACCACTTCTGACCTTTGAGTTTAACTCAGTTATACTCAATTGACTTTTGGATGGCTGACATTAGTACTCCTGAGAGAATTCTGTGACAAAGTATTCTGCAAACAATATGGTAAAGTTAGGGCTGTTGATTAATTACCATTGTGATGTGATTAATTCAAAGAATTGTGATTATAAATTAATTGCTGTTTTAATTTCACTGTTAAACGGCAGAATATCAATTAAAATTTATTAAATATTTTGAAGCTTTTCTACATTTTTCCATATTAATTTCAATTACAACACAGAATACAAAGTGTAGATTACTCACTTTGTATTATTTTTATTACAAATATTTGCAGTGTAAAATTAATAAAACAAATAGTATTTTTCAGTTCACCTCATATAAGTATTGTAGGGAAATCTCCTTATGAAAATTTTGTTACATTGCTGAACTCAAAAACAAAACAATGTAAAACTTTACAGCTTAGAAGTACACTCATTCCTACTTCTCATTCTGCTAATTGCTAAGATAAGTCTGTTTACATTTAAGAGAGGTAATGCTGTTTGCTTCTTATTTACAAGCCTCTCCTGAAAGGGAGAACTGGCATTTGCAAGACATTTTGTAACCAGCATTGCAAGTTATCTGTGTGCCAGACTTGATAAACATTGATTTGTCTTTTCATGCCACCATTCCAGAAGACATGCTTCCATGCGGATAATGGGTTCTGCTGCATGGAAATGGGAGATCACCCTGAAGCTCCCACACAGACAAGGAGTTAAGGATTAGGCTGTACCCAATCCTGACACAGCACAAGAGTGGGCCTACCCCAGAAACACCTCAAGTTCCCGAACTTTTGCATCAGATGCACCAGGCATGGGCGAGCAGGCAGGTTCAGCTTAGCAGAATCCGAGAGAGGAGGGACTTAGCATGGGGGGAATCAAAGTGTAGCGTGAGTGGGTTCTGCGAGGTAATCTGGGTGGGGGTGGCTCAGTTATGGGAGGGATCTGGATGCAAGGGGCTCATTGGGGGTACAGGAGCTGACTCCATAGGTGCAACTCCCCCTGGTTGTTTAGTTAATGACATATGTTAAATTGACAGAAGTGCTAGTGTAGGTACAGCCTGTGAGTCTTTAGAATTTGGGCGACATAAATACATAAAGTGGGTTAGATCTTGCATGCCCACTAGGTATTTGACACTTCACTACTAAAATATGTGTCCCTGTGTTCTGGGAGAATATGTTTAGATGATTAGTTTAGGATTCCTGTTTCACTGATGTAGCAAAATATCTTCAGTCTTGGTTCTACAGAAATAAAATCAGAACAGGAGTTTCTGGAGGGAGGGAGAGAGAGGAATAATTTGTTTGTGAAGGTTGCTGAAATTTAAGATTAATGATGGAAGCCATTGTGCCAACCAGCAAGAATAATTCTAGAGGGAAGTTGTTAAAGAATCTGGTTTGGAGGAGGGAAACCTAGGATCCAATTCCTCTACTCCATTATCTAGCACCAGTAGAACGACTTCAACAGGAGAGATGGAAGGAACGTCTTCCCGCATTAGAGTATTCCATAGCTAAATGTTTAGAGCAGGGGTGGGAAACCTTTTTTAGGTCAGGGACTGCTGACCCACAGAAAAATTACTTGGGGGCTGCACACAATTGAGAAGCACAAAAATCCCCTCTCACTGACATGGTCCCTGAATAAGAAGAAAGACACTCCCTACATTCCCCTTGCACATCAGAGCCTAGGGGATCGCAGGCTGGTAGATTCTGTATGCTCCAGCCCAGTGCTGGGGAGAGGGAAGCCCTGAGTTTCGGGGGGCTGGATTCAGGCAAGCCGAGGACAGCATCAGGTCCCCGGATTCCCCACCCCTGGTTTAGCATTAGACTTTGCCCTGTTCAAATCCTCTTCCCCTCCTTGCCTGAAGAACGAATTGAACTGGGGTCTTTCATATACCAGATGAGTACTCGTATCACTGGGCTAAAAGCTAGGAAGTGGATACTATCACCTGTTCCTCTTCTGACTATTTGGGTGGTGTCAGATGCCTAACATACTCTTACATGAAATGCTTCAGGTACTAGAGACACCAACTTCTTTTGTGCATCACTAAGGAGCAATAAAAATGTGTCTCTGAGAGGGGCACTTCTTAGAACCAATGTTTGCTCTTAAGTTTTTCCATCCATGCACAAAATAAATTTTGATATGTGCACCAGGCAGGTGTGGAAACACATGCTGGCATTGTGGGTGTTCTGCTAATCAGCTGGGCAGTACTTCAATCTCTCCTGGATGTCTGCAAAAGCACTCTGCTTAGAGGGAAAACTGTTTAGAACCAACCCCCTTTGCATCTCCCATTGGCTTGCTTATGTGACTCCCCCACCAAGGGTCACAGCCTCAGCCTTTGGTGAATGACACCTTAGTCCCTGCTACTGTTCAGAATATACTCTCCTGTATAAATGCAGTGTTTTCAGGTATGAGGGGCAATTGCTACAGTTATTGCTCTCTCGGGTTCTGTAGTGGGAGGGGTTGCTATCGCTCTCTTGGCTGTTTGCGGTGGAATATGTATGGGGTGCTACTGAGGTGGCTATGGAAAGTGCATAGTACCTCTTGATCTCAGGAGAAGAGAGGGTGCTGCACTCCCAAGTTGCTGAGAGTGGGGCATAAAATAGGCCAGACTCCCGCTGCTGGACATTGTCCGATGGATCCATTGACGCTGCTTGATAGATCATGGGGTTTAAGTCGATTGTTTTATTGATTCCCCTCACGCGGAGTGCGGGGGATGCAAACGGAACCTTTAGGGCAGTGATCACCAACCAGTAGATCGGGATCTACTGGTAGATCTTGGAACCTCTGACAGGTGATCCTGAGAGGTTTGGCCGGGAGGCTATCAAGTGCTGGCACTTCATCTTCCCCTCTCAGCAGTGCCGTGCTGCTCCTGCTTTCTGCCTTGGAGGTGCCCCTCACCCCTGGGAGTCTCCTGCTTGCCATACAGGGCACAGGAAGAAGGAGTGCTGATGTCAGGGTGTCCCTCCTTCCATCCTGCACCCCATTTCCACAGAGCAGAGGGGGGCAGGGATGGAGAGAGTTTGCTGGCTGCTTTGGGAGTGGTGCAGGATCAGGGTAGGGGTGAGCTTGTCTTAGCCCCCTGTGGTAAGCGGTGCCCAGTTGGAGCTCGCATTCCAAACCCCGTCCCAGTCCTGAACCTCTCCTGCACCCCAAGCCCGTGCCCCCAGCCTGATAAAAGGGAGTGAGAATGGGAGAGGGAGGACGGAGTGAGCGGGGGCAGGGCTTCAGAGAAGGCGTAGGAAGGAGACGGGGCAAGGGTATTTGGGTCTGAGGTAGATTCTGGATTGTGCTTAAATTCAAAAAGTGATCTGATGCTTAAAAAGGTTGGGGACCACTGCTTTAGGGTGAGGCCGGCGGGGGCAGAGGGGCCGAGCCAGTCGGGAGGGCGGTGTCGACCAGGCGGGCGCTAAGACCCGGGGGGACGTGTCGCTGTTAGGGCCAGCCTGCAAATTCGGCGTGAGTGACTCAATCAGCTACGCTCAGCGCGCGGCGGCCGGGGCGAGGAGCAGGTCGGTGCCATTCGCCTTGGCCAACGGCGGCTCTGCCGGGGGGGAGGCCGCGGCGCCGCCGCTCGGTGCGTGCGTGCTGCGTGCGTACGTGCTGGGGTGAGAGCGGGCCGCGCGCTGGGCGCAGCCTACCGAGCGCGCAGGCCTGTAGCGCTAGTAACCGCGGCCGCCTGTTGTCTGGTTTTGCAGCGACCCAAGATGGAGTATGAGTGGAAGCCCGACGAGCAGGGGCTCCAGCAGATCCTGCAGCTACTCAAGGAGTCGCAGTCTCCGGACACCACCACGCAGAGGGCCGTGCAACAAGTATCCTTGGCCGGGGCCGGGTCGCCGGGGCCTACCGCGGGACTGGGGTCGCTGCCTACCGCGCGGGGCCCGAGCCAGGCAGGCGCAGTAGGACGCTGCTTGCAGACTCCATGGGTTCCGGCTCCGCTTCCTCTCAGTGCGGGGGTGGGGGAAACGGGCAGGAGGCTGCTTGGGCAGCTGAGGCGCGAGGGGGCGGCGAAACTCGTGAGGAAGAGGAGAGGGAGCGGTGACGTCTCCGGGTTTCAGGCCTCGCTTAGTGGGGAGGGGGCTACGGCTGGGCTGTGCCCGAGGGAGCCGCCGCAGCGGTGCGAGCGGCTGGAGAGGCCAGCGAGCCGGTGGCGCTTTTGGCCCAGCCCCCGCCCAGGCACGGAACTGTGTGGCTGTGGCGCGGGGTTTGAACCGCCGAGAGAAGCCGTGGGCGCTAATGTTACCCGCCTCCCCCTCCTGGCCCCCGGCCCGAGCACCTGTTGCAAGCTGGGAGCTAAGTGGAGCAGCTTTTCTTTTTAAAGCTTTGGCCGGGCCACGCTGCTCTGGTGTTTGCCACTTTCCCGGGTTACCCACTCTGGGCCTCTGCCAGCGCTCTGATGCAGCAGCGCGGCCCCGGACCTGAGAGGAGTAACTCGCCTTCTCGTCTGAGCCCCACGACCGCACATAGGCTTCTTTCCAGAGAGGGCTGGGGGCAGGCTAGACACAGGGGTCTAGCTGAGAAATGCTCCTTCTCCCCCAGCCACCACTAGTGGGACTAAACTGCGTGATGGCTGTAGCCTGCTCTTTTCTCTGGAGTCATTCCTGGGAGGCCCAAGTCCCTCGTTTGAGGGCCTGTGGTACCAGCATCTCCAGGTCTTCTGTGTGTGGTGGATGGGGGGGGGGGGAGGACGGGCCCTGCTCTAGTCACGTGCTTTTATAGAGAATGGAACAAGCATAGTCTGGTGGCAGTACTAAGAACGGCCGTACTGGGTCAGACCAAAGGTCCATCTAGCCCAATAGCCTATCTGCCGACAGTGGCCAGCACCAGGTGCCCCGGAGGGGGTGGACTGAAGACAATGATCAAGTGATTTGTCTTGTGCTATCCTTCTCCAGCCTCTGACAGAGGCCAGGGACACCATTTCTGTCCCCTGGCTAATAGCCTTTTATCGACCTAATCTCCATGAAATTATCTAGCTCAGTGGTCCCCAACGCGGTGCCCGCGGGCGCCATGGCGCCCGCCCGGGCATTTGTGTGCATCCGCCGACAACCTGGGCCGGCCCCACCCCTGGTGCGCGACACGCACCGGTGCCTGGTGTGCAGCGCTCGGGCGGCCCCAGCCCTGGGGCACATGCCGGCGCTGGGTGCAAGGGCATCCCCGCCCCCCGCCCCCCCCCCGGGCACGTGAGTGGCCCCCCCGGGCGTGTGAATGGCCCCGCCCCCCCGGGTGCAGGGCGCGTGAGTGGTTACATCAGGTTATGGAGAGCAATGAATGCTCATGAAATTGGAGTTGGGCTGTGTGAGGCGATATGGGCTCTGGGGTGGGGTCAGAAATGAGTTCATAGAGTTGCGGGGGAGGGTGGCTCCAGGCTGGGGAAGGGAGTTGGAGTGCAGGGGGTGGGTGAAGGGTCTGACTGGGGGTGTGGGATTTGGCGGGTTCAGGGATGAAAGGTTTGTGGTGCAAGAAGGGGACTCTGGGCTGAGATTGAGGGGTTTTGAGGATGAGAAGGGGCTCTTGGTTAGGGCAGATGGCTGGAGTGTGTGTGTGTGAGGGCTCTGGGTTGGGACTGAAGGGTTCAGAGGGTGGTGGTATGGGGACCAAGGCTAAGATGGGGGTGGGAGCCTTGAGACAGGCTCTGAGCTGCACTGACCACCTCAAGAAGTTGCCAGAAGCAGTGGTGCGTCCCCCTTCCAGCAGTCTGGTATGCTGGAACATGCTGCTGCTTCTGGGAGCTGCATAGTGCAGGGCAAGCCCCAGACTCTGTAGGCCAGATAAAACAGCTCGTGCACCAGATGTGGTGTAATTTGCCCCCCCCCCCCCCTGCTAGACAGATGTGACATTCTTGATACTTTCAGGGAACCAGATTTAACTCCCATCCTCCTCACTTTCTCCCCACCTCCCCAAAAAAGGTGGCTACCTCAAGGCTTTTTGGTCCAATTAAAAATACTTCTAATTTTATTTATAATTTAAATACATGTAAATTTTCAGGTGCTCAGTCCCTTTGTGAACTCTTATGACTTTTAAATTAAAGTTAAGATTTTGTCAGAGATTTCTTTGAGAAAAAGGGCAGGTTACAGGCAGTAAAGAGAAATTGATGGAAGCCCATGATCTGTCTTGACTTTTACTAAGAATATGCACAATAAAATGGGGAGCACTGCTGCAGATTTACCACACCACCCACAGTGGCAGGGCTACTGTGGGGGCTTGCTCCAAGGTCTGGCGTCTCCCTGCCACCTGGCTGGAATCTTTGGAGTACCTCTATTTCCAGCTGCCACAGGCAGTGGAAAGAAGACCTGCAGCTCCAAACCACCCGGGGCTGAAGTCACCAAGGTTGGTGGAAGTCATGGATTATGTGACATTTGTGAAAAACATTGTAGCTTTATTTGACTGCATTTTTCCTATTTTGTTTCTGCCCTTTTGCTGTGGGGGAAACAGCTATTCACAAATGTGAAACTGCATTTGACTATTCTGCATTTGACAGCACTCAGAGCATAATGAATTGTAATCTTTTAATTTAAAATAGGGAATATTTAATCTTTCAGTTACAGTAATTCTTAGTTGTAACAATATTTTAAAACAATTTAAATCTTCTTTGATTAAATAGGATGTTTTAGATGATTAAAAGGATACTGTCTTCAACTTGTCTCAATTTCTAAATTTAAGGTTTTTTACTAAAAACCCTCTCCCCAAAGAAGTCTGATAGTTTGTAGGAATATGCTTACATTTTTTGTGTAATGTTCTTAAACTGTTGTGTTGGTGAGTGACATCTTAAAAAAAAAAAAATGAAATGAATAGAAGCTAAATAAACAAAAGTGGAACTGCTTTGTGTAATATTATAGTTCAAAATGAGAAATGCTAAGTAATTACTATTAATAGTGATAACTGAATTATGATTTAACTAGCCAAGATATTAAAGCATATTTTTAACTTTGTCATTCCAGATGTTTGATTAAGGATGTTTAATTAAAGGGACCTTTCATATGCTGAATGCTATGAATATGAAGATAAGAAAGCTAGCTAGTGTAGTACTTGTTTAATATTTTTTCATTTAGATTTCATTTTTTTTATTCAGGTTACTTCAAATGGCATTAGTAGCTGTTTGTTTTGTGGTGACACTCCAGCATATGCCATACTTTAAATATATACTCTGCTGGTGGTGGCTTAAATGGTGGGTTTTTACTGTTTTTATTAAATAATGCAGGTTTTGAAAAACTACTTAATATAACTTGCAGGAAAGTGCTATACAGGCAGTCCCCGAGTTATGCGGATCCGACTTATGTCGGATCTGCAGTTACGAACGGGGCTTTTCTCGCCCCAGAGGACGGGAGCAGCGGGACGCCCAGATGCGCCGCAGTCTGCCGCCCCCGTCCTCCAGGGCAAGAAAAGCTGCTCCCTGTCTCCCTGGTCTGCAGGGAGATGGGGAGCAAAGCCTTGGAGCACGCCCGCAGGGGGACAGCTCAAGCGCGCCCGGGCTGTCCCGCTGCGGGCGTGCTCCAAGGCTTTGCTCCCCGTCTCCCTGGTCTGACCCCAGCTGCTCTGCCCCAGGCATCCCCAAGTCAGCCACTGCTGAAACTGACCAGCGCTGACTACAGGAAGCCCGAGGCAGAGTTGCTCTGCCCCGGGCTTCCTGGAATCAGCCGCTGATCAGTTTCAGCAGCAGCTGACTTGGGGACGCTTGGGGTTCTTAAGTTGAATCTGTATGTAAGTCAGAACTGGCAGTCAGTTTCAGCAGCGGCTGAATCTGGACACCAGTTCCGACTTACATACAGATTCAACTTAAGAACAAACCTACAGTCCCTATCTTGTACGTAACCCGGGGACTGCCTGTATAGCAAAAATGCCACTTGATAAATTCATGGGCCTGCTTCAGCAAGTAGCTGTGATTGTTGTGCTATCAGAGAATGGTACTTAGTAAGATGTCCCAATGGGACCTGAGCCAGCTGCTACAAACTTAAGGCATTTACAATTAATTGATTTTGTTTCTTATTAATATGGGCTGATTTTGTTCCCTTGTGTTGCAAACACATAAAACTCAAATTTTAAAAACATATAAAGGTAGTAGGCTTGAAATGATCTTAAAAGCGTGTCCCTCCATCTCTCCGAGAGGGGGGAGGGGCAGCAGCCGCAGAAGTGTAACCCCAGGCCCAAGTGAGGAATCACCTGATTCCTGGTTCGTGCCCGGGCCCCTCCCCCACAACATGCTTGTGCTTTTTAAATGTATTAAGAGCCTGGTGGAAGGGAGTCCCCAGCTGATCCCGGGCTCCATGTGGTGCGACTGCTTTGAAACTCCAGGAGCAAGTTCCCACAGTGCTTCGAAGCCCAGGGTCAGTGGGGAGTCCCCAGATGACCCTGGGTTCCATGTTGCACTTTCACCTTTAAAGTATAGCAACAGGCCTAGGGCTACTTCTACACTTCAAAGGCGGAGATGCCTTGTCGAATAGTTGATGCAAAATACATCGACTATTCGATTAGTTAGTTACCCACAATTTAACATTCCTAGCTCGGTAACAGTTGTCTGTTAGGCATGTAATCTTGGTCATTTCGAAATTTTGCGTCATAATTGATATTTTTAATATATTATTTAAATACTGGAGGTAGCAGCATGGTAATGTTGTGCACTTGCCACTTGAGATATTTTTAAAGGACTACTAGGGGGCGGTGCCCCCTGCTTGGTACACTCACCAACTCCCCTATTGTCGGGGTAGGCGGCCCCGGCCTCCTGTATTGTCGTTTCCCCCTCCTCCTCCCTGGCCACCAGGGAGGGCCAGGGCCACAACAGCCCTGGCCTCTCGACCACCCCTCTGGCTGCCAGAGAGGGGAGGGCCAGTGGTTGCATCAGGCCCCCTCCGCACTGGCTGCCAGGGCAAGGCCTGCTCTACCTCCAATCTCTAGGGAAGGCCAGGGCTGTGCCAGACCCAGCTACTAGGAAGGGCTGTGGGCTGCGTCAGCCCTGGCCACTTGGCTCCCCCTCTCCATACTTCTCCCTCATCACAGGTAGTCCCGGACCCCCACCCCTCCCCCTCATTGCAGCCCTGGCCTCTCATCTCCTTCCCCATGTCTCCTTCCAGCCAGGCCCAGCCTTCCCTCCCTGATTGCAGCTATGGCCCCTTGTGCTGCCCCTTCCCCTCACCCACTCTAGCCACAGCCAGCCTCAGGGAACCCCACCCCAATCACAGCTCTAGCCCCTGCCTCTCTCCCCCCCCCCCCCCCCGCCTGGTTGCAGCCAGCCCTGGCTTCTTGGCTCCCCTCTGGCTGCTGGAGGAGGGCTGTGGACAGCAGGGGCAAGGATTGCAGTTCCTTGTTGTGCTCAGGGCCCTGATACTTAGGCTCCATGAGGTGCTTCCACTTGGAAATGTACAAGGGCCTCTTCTCAAGGTGGAATGTGCTAGTCCTTATCAACTAATCAAAATTTAACGTCCTTAATTTTAATGGTGAAATATTTTTCATTTGTACTGAAAAACAATATTAGACATGCTTTAGTGTCTTACTGAGTGGCAGTTCAATGGCGTGCTTAAAGTTGGTGCAGATAATACTTTAAATTCTTAACCACAAATAGTACAAAAGTCTGTATCTGAAATCTTACTGATCACGCAAGAGTTGCATTTTCGTATTTCCACACCTTATTTGCTCTGTTTGATTCTGCATAAAAATGTTGTGTTTCTGTATCAAAATTGCTGGAAACTGATTTCAATTTTTTTAATTCTCTGCATTACAAGCTATACTAGCTATTTCATAGATTCCAAGGCCAGAAGGAATCATTGTGGCCATCCTGTATGACCTCCTGTGTAGATCTCCCCCAAAATAATTCCTAAATCATATCTTAGAAAAATACAGGCCGTCCTCACTAAAAGTCCAAGATATGTTCCAAAAAACTTGGACTTACAGTGAAACAAGTTAAAGCAGGGAACTTTTTCCCCCAGCTGACTTCCATTTGCACAAATGGGGGGGGGGGGGGAGGGAAGGGAGGTGGCGCAGCACGAATTAAGAGCGGGGAATGGGAAGACTTATAATGCACAAGTTCTTACAAGCATTAATGATGTTAGTGCAGAACAGATGTATACTGGGGCGACCTACAGTCGGGGTCCCTGTATCTAATCTTGATTTAGAAATTGTCAGCTATCACAACCTCTGGTAAGTTCACTTAAAAAATCTGCTGCCTTTTCAGTTTGAATGTGAGTAGCTTCAGTTTCTAACCATTGGATCATGGAATACCTTTTTCTGCTAGATTGAAGAGCCCATCGTTAAAATTTGCTCCATGTATATGTACTTATAAGCAGGGGTCGACAAATTATGGAAAACCCTACTTGCCAGAGAAAAGAGGGACTTGTCACCCTCCCCCACAAAGTGTTTTTTTTTAATGGCATAAATTCCTAATAAGAATAAGAACAGTAATTACTAATAAGTTATTAATAAATATCACCCAGGTTATTAATAAATATCTTATAAACCTCTACCTTTTCTCTCTGCTGTCATGTCTCTTCCCCTTGCTCCATCAGCTCCCCTGGTGCCTGCTGCCCCCCCCCCCCCCAACCCCTCACCCTCTGCTGTCCTGACTCCTGCCTTTCTCACTGCCCTCAGCCTTCCTGAGACCTGTCCCCCTCTGCCAGCCCTTCTCTCCGCCCTGTGCCCACTCCTCCAGTAGCCCCACTCTGATCGTGTGAGCTACCCCTCCTCATCCCCTCTCCTAAAACCTCCCTTTACACACCTGCCCTGCCTCTCTCCTCTCGTGCTGGTCCCTCCCCTGCAGGTGTCTGCCCTTCTGCTTCATCCCCAGAATCCCCTGGCACCTGTACCCTCCTGTTGCCTCCCCCTTCCCTCACTGCCCCTGCCCCCTTTGCTCTCTTTTTCCCTGATACCCACCCCCTCAACATCCTCTGTCCCTGTTCCCCTCATGCCCCTGTGCCCTCACAGATGCCTTGCTCCATCCCCGCCTTCCTCATGCTCACCCCTTCTTTCAAGCACCCTTCACTCCTGACCCACAGGGGGAGCAGGGTGCAGGGACAGCACAGAGCCAGAGGGGTGCGGTGATCAGAGGTAGCAGGGTGCGGTGGAGGCACAGGGAATAGGATGTGGGGAACGGGAGGGGCAGAGGGATCGGGGTCTAGGGGAAGTGCAGGAAACGGGCAGCACAGAGCTGGGGGGCAGGGATCGGGGGGGAGCATGGTGGGGGGGTGCGGTGGAGGCACGGAGAATGGGATGTGGGTAACAGGAGGGGCAGAGGGATCGGGGTCTAGGGGCAGTGCAGGGAACGGGCAGCACAGAGCTGGGGGGGCAGGGATCGGGGGGGCAGGGTGCGGGGTGTAAGGGCGACGCAGAGCCAAGGGGTCGCAGGGAAGAGGGAGAGCAGGGGGTCCGGGGTGCAGGAGCGGCATGGGGAATGGGCGGTGTGGAGAGAAAGCTGGGCTGGGGCCGGCGGGGCGGGCCCTGGCTGTGCTGCGTGCCGCAGTCAGCTCCCAGGGACACGCGGCCAGAGCTGAGCTGCCGTGGCCCTTTAAAATCAGCGGGGCCAGGTCACGCCAGTGTCCTGGCATCCTGTCCTTCCTCCTCGCGCCGGAGCTGCACGCAGGCAGCCCAGTAGGAAGAATAGCCACACTTCCCTCTTCCCACCGGTGCTGTGCTCCTCCGCCAGCCGGCGGATCGGATGGGGCCACGCTGCCCATAGTGCAGGCTTTGGCCAGCTTGTCACAACGGCCCACCGGGCCAGTCCGCCCCTGCATTCACCAGCTGCAGAAATCTACTCGCCATGGGCGAGCGGGCGAGTGCATTTGTTGAGCCCTGCTTATAAGACTGTGATCAAGTTACCCATTAACTTTCTAAATAGAAGAGATCTGTGTCTCTTACTGGAAGGCTTTTTTTCAAATCCTTTAATCACTGTAACGGCTCTTCTCTGAATCCTCTCTAGTTTATCAACATCCTTATTGCATTGTGGAGACCAGAATTAGACACAGTATTCCAGTAGCGGGTGCACTAGTACCAAATAGAAAGGCAAAATAACCTCTCTACTCCAAATTGAAATTCTCCTATTCCTGCATCTCATTGATCCCTTTGACCACCCAGTCACATTGGGATCTCACGTTGAGTTGATTATCTATCATGTCCCCCAAATCCTTATCAGAGTCATTGCTTCCCAGGATAGTCTTCCATCCTGTAAGTATGGCCCATATTCCTTGTTCCTATAGGTATAATTTATATTTAGACACATTAAAACATACTGTTTTCTTGTGCTCAGCTTACCAAGTGATCTAGATTGTTCGGAATTGGTGAGTGGTGAAGGTGTCCCCTTTGCTATTTACTTCTCTTCCCCCCCCCCCCATTTTGGGGTTTTTTTCTTCCAGATAATTAAGAGGAGCAAGAACAGATGTGTGGGATCCCACTAGAAACACAGCCACTCCGTGATTCTCTGTTTACAACTACATTTTGAGACCCCCCCCCCCCCAGTAAGCCAGCTTTCAATCCATTTTAAGTGTGCCATATTCATTTTATATTTTACTTGATTTTATTCAAAATGTCATGCAGAACTAAGTCACACACCTTATAGAAGGCTATTACATCAACACTGTTGTTTTAACCAGTCAATTTAAAAAGGATGACAGCACCTGTTTTTCATGAATAATATTCTCCTCCTTTTAATTATTAATCAATTTCATAGACCATTATCAGACGGACAAGCCTATAATTACCCAGGTCATCCTGTTTACCTTTTTAAAATATTGGCGCAACATTAGCCTCATCTTCTAAAACTTTGATATCAACATTAGCAATATTTCCTCTGCCAGCTCTTGTATAACTCTTGTGTGCAAGATTTGCAGACCTACTGTCTTAAACACGATTAACTTTAATAGTTGCTCTTTAACATTCTTCTGAGATATTAGTGGAATGGAAAGAATCTTTGTTTTGAAAGGTTTGTCACTGTGAATAGAGTGCTATTTGGAATTAACAGCAATTACATGTTTAATCATTATCCTCTTTAGTGTACTCTTTGAAAAAATACACATGCTTTCCTTAACAAGCTTTTTAGAAACTGGAACAACTCAATCAGTATCCAGATTTTAACAACTACCTGATATTTGTTCTTACGAAATTGAAGTCTGAAGGTAAGCTGCTCAATTTAAAAAAACATTTTTATTTTAGGCATTATATAATGACATTGTCTAGATTTTTCAGAATGGAGGATGCATGTAGGTGCTGAGCCTGCCATCAGCTCCACAGGTAGACCTGTACACTTGTGTGGCGCTTAACTGATTGTTCAGGATGCAGGTGGGCTCAGTGGCCTGTTTACATATGGCTTGTTGTACAATCAAGGCTTTAGACTAGATTGTGTCCTAATATTCTTTTTGTTTTTGTGTGTTGTTTTTTTTTTTCTTCTTCTGGATGTTAACATTAGTGAGTTATCAGAGTAATATTAAATCATATGATAACCTTATTGAAAGGCAGGTATTCAGAGACTAAAATTCAATTAATTTCTAACAGAATTAGACTTGTAGATTGTATGTGTCATTAAAAACCTTACACAATTTGGCATATTTAGTAGTTTCTGATGGAAAGCCAGTTTTCAGTATTAGAGATGTGTTAAAGATTTCTCTGAAATCGCCATCTACCAGAATGCTTGCTTTGAATTTTGGCTCTTCAGTGGAAAAACTATTACAATTCCATTATTTGTTAAAAGATTATTTATGCTATTGTGAATAGGTCATCAGCTGGGCATAAATACATATCTCGATATTTCAGTCAATCCTTTCTTGTGATGATGAAGAAGCTCATCATTCACTTTTTTGCATTACTCCAATTTCATACTATCAAAGATGTTCTTTGGAAGGGCTGAATTGGTATTTTACATCACATAGGCCCTGAGGCTGCCCAAAAGCCCATAGTTCTTAACAAAATCCCCTTGTCCTGCTTCAGCAGGGGTATAATTTCTTTACAAAGTCAATGGACTCTTTGTACTGATGCTGAAACTTGTGCTCTAGGAAGCTCTGGTATCTTCACTGCATCCTGTGCTTGCAGTTCCTAGAGCATTTAATATGTTTTAAGTAATATGTTTGAATGATTCTGAAATTAGTGTGTTGGAGTATTCTTCAGACTGGAAGTATGTATTCATTACAGAGGAACGTTCAGTAGCTATGCCATCCTTCCAGCCTGTTTTTATGCAGCTGGTGAAGGTGTTGGCAGATTCACCAAGCTGCTGCATGTCCTAAAGATGGTTATAAAATAATCTTTCCTCAGGATGTGGGCAGCAATCCTTTAGAGCTTGCTTTAGAGCAGGGTGGGGAACCTAAAGCCTAGAGGCCAGATGTGGGCCATGGTTTGCCTGGATCCAGCCCCTGAGGCTCAGGGTTCCTCACCCAATGTTGGGGAGCTTGTGCTGGTGATCCAGAACCCTTGCCATCCCCCACATGGGACTGGAGCATGCTAGGAATGTAATATGTAGTCAAATAACTGATAAGCAAAAGCTTATAGGTTAATGCTGTATGTAAACTATACTAATTCCCCCGCCCATCTGCAACAAATTTTTTAGCAGGCTGGCCAGCAGCCCGGCTCAGTCCTGGCTCGTGCCAGGTCTGGGACATACGCCTGCTGTGGCTCTGCATTTGAAGTGTATTAGGAGCCAGGAGTGCAGGCAGCCCAGTTCACTTCCGGCTCGTACCGAGTCTGAGAGTTCAGCCCCTCTGCTGGACAGGGGCTGCTGCTGCCCTGTGCTGCTGCCTCTGTAATAGAGGCAGCAGTGCAGGGCAACAGGCAGCCAGGTTTTTAAACTGCCTCCCCTTGAGGACCAGCTCCAACTGATACACAGGCAGCAGTGTGGAGTGGTAGGTGGCTCCTCCGGAGTGGGGCCAGAGTGCACTGGCTTCTGGCTCCACCCCAGGGACTATAGAAAAGTTGACTAACTGGTAAGAATTCATGAAGTTAATTGCCTATTCAATTAACTGATACTTAACGTCCCTAGAGCACACTATATCTACTAGCCTGGTCCCCGCTAGTCTCTGGTGTGCTAGGGGAATGTGGGAGTGTCTTTTTCCTTCTCATTCGGGGCCCATGTCAGTAAGGATTTTTCTTGCTTTTCACTTGTGTGCGGCGCCTGACTGATTTCTGTGGATTGGTGGCCCCTGACCCAAATAATGTTCCCATCCCTTACTTAGAGGAAAGAGGCCATTCTCTGCACCTCAGAATCCTCATCTGTAGCACTGAGACTTATTTAATGATCAAGTAGAGAACTGTGCCCCCTGCTTGCCGCCGCCCCCCCCCCACCCCTTTCACCATTTGCTGGGGAGGGTCAGGCTGAGGCTTCAGCGTGGCAGCCCCGGCCCACTTCCACCACCACCTGCTGGGCTGAGGCCACAGTGTGGCTGCCAGCCCTGGCTCTTCCTCTTCCCCCTAGCCACCGGGCCGAGGCCATGGCATCCCCGGCTCTCTGCTTCCCCGAGCAGCAGGGTATGGGGAGAGGCCGTGCGGCTGAGGGTGGAGGTAGGGGTTAGGGTTAGGGTTACACAAATGACTCTCTTCACATCCCAGTAATGAGACTTGTAATCAACTTGAAATGCCTGCTGTCCAAACTGTCAAGATCATGGCTGCAATAAAGTTAGGGTAGGGGATCCCATACATAGGGTTTCAGTATCTGGAGTTAAGTCTTTCAAGGCATGTTGAATATGAATGTTCAAGAGATCAGTGTGACTCTACTCACCTTTACTGTCCCAAGTTCTTAGTATGCTAAGAAGTATTTCTGCTTCAATGAGTATTGGGCACCTCTGGTTTGCATAAAGAATATACAAAAATAAGCACAGAGGCACTGGGTCTTCCGACCTTTTAAGTAAGTCTTCAGGTGTTGGCATGTTCTCTACTCCATGAGACTTTGTACAGGTTGTCCTCGCTATAAGTCCAAAATACCTTCCAAAAAACATGGACTTGTAGCAAAACAACTTAAAGCGAAGAATTTTTTTCCTGGGACTGACTTCCATTTGTGCAAATTGGGGTTGGTTTTGTGTGACTTAAGAGCAGGGAATGGGAGGACTTAATAACATATCCGTTCCTACAAGCATCAACAACTGGACCCCCCTCCGAGCCACCATCCCCTTCTCCTGCACCCAAATTCCTTCTAAGTTTGCACCTCTCACCCCTTCCCACACTCAAATCCCTCATTCCCACCCCAGAGCCCACACCTCCTGTCTCAATCCAGTGAAAGTGAGTAAGGGCTGGGGACAGCAAATGATGGAGAGGAGGGCAGTGGAGAAGGCGGGGCCTCAAGGAAGGGGTCGAGGGTAGATCTTGGTTTGCCCTAACTTTTAAAAAGTGATCTTGGGTGTAAAAAGGTTAGAGATTGCTTCTGTAGGGAAAGGCATGTCTCTGTACTTTTCTGCTGCTCACTCTCCTAACTAAGGTCCTGGCAAAGCTGAGAGAGAGAAGTGTGATCTTAATAGCCTCATACTAGCTCAGATAAGTATGGTTTTCTGTACCAACGGTTCCTAACTGGTGCCGAGCTGTGAACTACTGGGCACTGGGGCTAAGGTATGCTGCCCAGCACCTCCCCTCCTGCCACAGCTGTTGGGAGACGCGTGTCCTACCCTGTCTCTTAGTTAACCATTGCCAGGCAGTGGTGGGGTCTCCTTCTGGACATACAAGAGCACTTTGCTGAGCGGTGGGAGAGCCACGCAGAGCCCGGCACGACAGCCTTAGAGCAGCCAAGATCTGGGCAGCAGCTACGTGAGGGGGTGGGGCAGACATTGAATGCTCTGGGGGTAAAGCTGGTATTGGTGAGGGCTCTAAGAGGCTGACACTGGGGGTCATCGGCATGGGGAGTTGGCACTGGGGGGCTCAGGCTGGGGCTAATAGTGGGGGTGCTCAGGAGGCAGAGATAATATTGGGGGCTGGCACTGGGGAGCTGGGTGTAGTGTGGCTCTGGAAACAGGAGGCTGGCATTGAGGGGTCTGGTGGGGAGCTCTAAGGGGCAGAGGCTAAACACTGAGGTGTTTGGGAGGGGGGCTGGCACTAGGGGGTTCTGAGGGTGTGAGGCTGGCATTTGAGGGGATGCTGGGGTTTGTGGCTGGGGCTAGTAGAGGGGTGGGCAGCTCTAGGGGTTAGGCTTGGCACTGGGGGGCTCAGGAGACTGGCATATACTCTGGCCTCTAGAGCCACTGCTCTATACGTTGGGGCGGAGCAGAGTTAATTCTATCGGATTGGGAGAGAATCTACCTTGATAATCTTTCTGAACTGTAGACTTTTTTTATTTTGATTCATGATGAAAGGGTAAAGTGTGGTGTGTTACAGTAGGTAGCTCATATCATAGCATTTCAAAAGACATTATGAGAATGACCTGTAAATTCAAGAAGAAAGTTTAGTAATCAGAGTCAGGTTAGTTGTCTTCAATCACTTCCTCACTCACCTCAAACTGCTTTACTATCTTTACCTGTCTGTATCTGCTTTGAAGACTCACTCCAGGTTCATTTTGTAAGCTTTCTAATGATTATGAATTAGTTGAGGGTAGAATGGTGTCTGCTGTCTTTTTGTCATGCTTGTACACAGCTTGATGCTTTCAAAAGCCACAGCTTGATGTAGAATACTAATGTGGACTAATGGTCTTCTTGGAACATTTGGTCCTGTGAATTTAACCTTATGTGGAAGGTCAGGTTCCAGGTAGCTTTAAACTTGATCAGATTTTACAAAGATGAAGTACTGCAAACTCACTTCTCTGGATGGTGGTGGTCCACCTTGATGAGTTTGTCATCCTGACAGCATTTTTAATATGCTTATCACATTGAAGTTCGTTTTTTATTTGCTTAATGTTAAAAGGCTCTTAGGCTTCTGTTTGAATCCATGTGGGAACCAAAGACTAATTAGAAGGAGTTGGTTAGGCTTTTAAGTTAATCCTCAAAGGTTCTGGATACTCAAAAGTTTGTGTCCTAACATAAGAATGGCCATACTGGGTCAGACCAAAGGTTCATCTAGCCCAGTATCCTGTCTGCTGACAGTGGCCAGCACCAGGTGCCCCGGAGGGAGTGGACTGAAGACAGTGATCAAGCAATTTGTCCACTACCATCCTTCTCCAGCCTTTGACAAACAGAGGCCGGGGCACCATTCCTTACCCCCTGGCTAATAGCCTTTTATGGACCTAACCTCCATGAATTTATCTAGCTCTTTTTTTAAACTGTGTTATAATCTTAGCCTTCACAACCTCCTCTGGCAAAGAGTTCCACAGGTTGACTGCGCTGTGTGAAGAAGAACTTTCTTTTATTAGTTTTAAACCTACTATCCATTAATTTCATTTGGTGACCTCTAGTTCTTATATCATGGGAACAAATAAATAACTTTTCTTTATTCTCCCTCTCCACACCACTCATGATTTTGTATACTTCTATCATATCTCCCCTCAGTCTCCTCTTTTCTAAACTGAAAAGTCTCAGTCTCTTTAGCCTCTCCTCATATGGGACCTGTTCCAAACTCCCTAATCATTTTAGTTGCTCTTTTCTGAACCTTTTCTAATGCCAAAATATCTTTGAGGAGAGGAGACCACATCTGTATGCAGTATTCAAGATGTGGGTTTACTATAGTTTTATATAGGGGCAGTAAGATATTCTTTGTCATCTTTTGTATCCCTTTTTTAATAATTCCTAGCATCCTATTTGCTTTTTTGACTGCCGCTGCACACTGCATGGACGTTTTCAGAGAACTATCCACAATAACTCCAAGATCTCTTTCCTGATTAGTTGTAGCTAAATTAGCCCCGTCATATTGTATGTATAGTTGGGGTTATTTTTTTTCAATGTACATTACTTTACGCTTATCCACATTAAATTTCATTTGCCATTTTGTTTCCCAATCACTCAGTTTGGTGAGATCTTTTTGAAGTTCTTCACAAATTGCTTTGGTCTTGACTATCTTGAACAGTTTAATATTGTACGCAAACTTTGCCACCTCACTGCTTACCCCTTTCTCTAGATTGTTTATGAATAAGTTGAATAGGATTGGTCTGAGGACTGACCCTTGGGGAACACCACTAGTTACCCCTCTCCATTCTGAAAATTTATTCCTACCTTTTTGTTTCCTGCCTTTAAGCCAGTTCTCAATCTATAAAAGGATCTTCCCTCTTATCCTATGACAACCTAATTTACACAAGAGCCTTTGGTGAAGGACCTTGTCAAAGGCTTTCTAGAAATCATGTATAGTATATCTACTTGATCCCCCTTGTCCACATGTCTGTTAACCCCTTCGAAGAACTCTTAAGGCTGTGTCTACATTGGCAAGATTTTGTGCAAAATCTTGCCAGCTATCTACACTGGCCGCGAGTACTTACGAAAGAACACTGACGTTCTAATGTAGGAAATCAGTGCTTCTTGTGCAAATACTCTGACTCTCCCACTCAGGGATAAGCCCTCTTGCGCAACTGTTCTTGCGCAAGAGGCCAGTGTAGACAGGCAACGTTAATTTCTTGTGTAAGAAAGCCCGATGGCTAAAATGGCCATCGGCACTTTCTTGGGCAAGAGAGTCTACACTGGCACAGATGCTTTTGTGCAAAAGCACATCTCTTGCACAAAGGCACGTACCAGTGTAGACGCTCTCTTGCGCAAATACTTTAACGCAAAAACTCTTGCGTTACAAGTATTTGCGCAAAATCATGCTAGTGTAGACGTAACCTCATAGATTAGTAAGATGTGATTTCCCTTCACAGAAACCATGTTGACTTTTGCCCAACGAATTGTTCTTCTGTGCAGCTGACAATTTCATTCTTGTTTCAACTAATTTTCCTGGTACTGACGTTAGACTTACCGGTCTGTAATTGCCAGGGTTGCCTCTAGAGCCCTTTTTTAAATATTGGCGTTGTTAGCTGTCTTTCAGTCCTTGGGTACAGAAGCTGATTTAAAGGATAGGTTACAAACCACAGCTGTTGGTTCCGCAATTTCACATTTGAGTTCTTTCAGAACCTTTGGGTGAATGCCATCTGGTCCTGGTGATTTATTACTGTTAAGTTTTTTGTTTTTTTTCAATTTGTCCCAAAACCTCCTCTAATGACACGTCAATCCGGGACAGTTCCTCAGATTCATCACCCACAAAGGAGGTGCAGGTTTGGGAATCTCCCTAACATCCTCAGGTGTGAAGACTGAAGCAAAGAAATCATTTAGTTTCGCTGCAATGGCTTTATCATCCTTGATTGCTCCTTTTGTATCTCGATTGTCCGAGGGCCCCACTGGTTTTTTAGCAGGCTTCCTGCTTCTAATGTACTTAAACATTTTGTTATTATTTTTTGAGTTTTTGGCTAGCTGTCCCTCAATCTTTTTTTATTTTTATTACATTTTTACACTTAATTTGGTAGTGTGTGTTCCTTTCTATTTACCTCACTAGGATGGGACTTCTACTTTTTAAAAGATGCCTTTTTATTTCTCACTGCTTCTTTTACATGGTTAAGCCACGGTGGCTCTTTTAGGTCTCTTACTGTGTTTTTTAATTTGGGGTATACATTTAAGTTGGGCCTCTACTATGGTGTCTTTAAAAAGTTTCCATGCAGCTTGTAGGGATGTTACTCTAGTCACTGTACCTTTTAATTTCTGTTTAACCTCCTCATTTTTGCATCATTCCCCTTTTTGAAATTAAATGCCAGTGTTGGACTGCTGAGGTGTTCTTCCCACCACAGGAATGTTAAATGTTATATTATGGTCACTATTCCCAAGTGGTCCTGTAATAGTTACCTCCTGGACCAGATCCTGCGCTACACTCGGGATTAAATCGAGAATTGCCTCGCCCCTTGTGGGTTCTTGTACCAGCTGCTCCAAGAAGCTGTCATTTAAGGTATTGAGAAATTTTATCTCTACATCTCGTCCTTAGGTGACATGTACCCAGTCAAAATGGGGATAATTAAAATCCCCCATTATTATTGATTTTTTTTTTTTTATTATTTTCATCGCCTCGCTAATCTCCCTTAGTTTTTCAACGTCACTATCACTGTCCTGGTCAGGTGGTCGATAATATATCCCTACTGCTATATTCTTATTAGAGCATGGAATTACTATCCATTGTGATTCTGTGGAACATGTTGATTCATTTAAGACTTTTACTTCATTTGATTCTACATTATCTTTCACATATAGTGCCACTCTGCCACCCGCACGACCTATTCTGTCCTTTTGAGATATTTTATATCCCGATATGATTGTGTCCCACTGATTGTCCTCATTCCCCTGACATGAAGTTTTTCCTAATATCCAGCCTAAACCTCCCATTGCTGCTTGTCCTAGCCTCAGTGGTCAAGGAGAACCATTTTTCTCCCTCCTCCTTGTAACACCAGGTTAGTTATTTGAAAACTGCTGTCATGTCCCCTCTGTCTTAGCAAACCAAACCAAATTCTTTCAGTCTTCCCTCATAGCTAATGTTTTCTAGTGTAGTGCAGGGGTTCCCAGCGTGGTGCCCGCGGGTGCCATGGTGCCCGCCAGGACATTTATGTGCGCACGTGCCAGTGTTTTAAAACAGTGGTCTCCAAAGTGGGGTGCGCGAGTCTATCAGAGGGAGCGCATGCCGCCGTGCAGCAGCTGAGAGGGGAGATGCTGGTTCGCAAGACATCCGAGGGAGTGCATGCTCAGATGTCTTGTGAACTCGTTGTGTCCCCTCTCAGCTGTTGCACGGCGGCATGCGCTCCCTCCGATCATCTTGCGCACCCCCTCTGCGCAACAGCTGAGGGGGGGGGAGACTCCAGGTTTGCAAGACATCTGAGGGAGTGCATTCAAGGCATGTTCAAACGCCCACGCTACAGCTGAGAGGGGAGACGCCCAGTGTGCTGTGACGTCATGGCCCGGCACTTTAAATTTTAAAACTACATGGCCCAGCTGCAGGTACGGCACATGGTCTGGGATCACGGAAGCAGCTGGGGCCGGGCCCAATCACAGACTCAAACTGGAAGGCAGAAGGTGGGAGTGCAGTGAAAAGTAGGGGGAAAGGGGTGGGAGAGGAAGGGGCTTGTGCTGAGGAGTGGGGGCAGGTCAGCAGAAGAAAGGGGAAGGCTCCAAGGGACAGCGTGGAGGAGAGACACATGCCAGGGGGCCAAGTGGAGACAACAAGGAAAAGGGCAGGAGGGGAGGTGTCAGTGGAAGAAGGGACAGGGTGATGCTGGGAGGAGAGAGGGTAAGGGCATTGGGGACTGAAGGGGGGGCGGTGCTGGGAGAAGGCTTGAAAGAAGGGGTGGGCATCAGGAAGGGGAGATGGAGCAAACCATGTGTGAGGGCACAGGGTCACGAGGGAAATGGGGGGGGCAGAGGATGGTGAGGGGGTGGGCATCAGGGAAAAAGAGGGCAAAGGGGATAGGGACAGGGACAGTGAGGGAATGGGGAAGCACCAGAAGGTTGCAGGGGTAAGGGAATGTGCAGGTGGCAGGGGATTCTGGGGGTGAAGCAGAAGGGCAGACACCTGCAGGGGAGGGACCAGCACCAGAGGAGAGAGGCAGGGCAAGTGTGTAGAGGGAGGTTTTAGGAGAGGGGATGAGGAGAGGTAGCTCACACGATCAGAGTGGGGCTACTGGAGGAGTGGGCACAGGGGGAGAGAAGGGCTGGTGGAGGAGGGCAGATCGCAGGAGAGCTGAGGGCATTGAGAAGGCCAGGAGTCAGAACAGCAGAGGAGGGTGAGGGGTTGCGGGGGCAGCAGGCACCAGGGGAGCTGATGGAGCAAGGGGAGGAGACATGGCAGCAGATGGTGGAAACATGATGGGGATGGGGAATGTGAAATTTAAAGGTCCCATGATTTTTTGGGGGCGGGGATAGCGTGCTTTATTTGCTCAACATTTGGACATCCCCCTTTTTTTATTAATGCAGAATTTTGTTTAAAAATGAATTACAATATAATTAAAAAAATCCAACTAAATTAAGTTTCTATTAAATTTACCCAATTCACATTTACAGGCAGTCCCCGAGTTACGCGGATCCGACTTATGTCGGATCCGCAGTTACGAACGGGGCCCTCCCTCTCCCTGGTCTGCTGGAGACCAGGGAGAGGAAGCAAAGCGGCGGAACACGCGGGCAGCGGACAGCCCAGACGCGTCTGGGCTGTCCGCTGCCCGCGTGCTCCACAGCTTTGCTCTGCTCTGCTCCCCGTCCCCCTGGTCTGCAGACCAGGGGGACGGGGAGCAAAGCAGAGCAAAGCGGCGGAACACGCGGCCAGCAGACAGCCCAGACGCGTCTGGGCTGTCCGCTGCCCGCGTGTTCCGCCGCTTTGCTCCCCGTCCCCCTGGTCTGCAGACCAGGGGGACAGGGAGCAAAGCAGAGCAAAGCCACGGAGCCCGAGGGCAGCAGGATAGCCACGGTGCGTCTGGGCTGTCCTGCTGCCCCCGTGCTCCGCGGCTTTGCTCCGGACGCCTGTGGTACAGCAGCTGGGGCGCTCCCGGTTGGTCCCATAGCGCCGCTCTGGGCGCCATTGGACCAACCCAGCAGCTGTGCCCCAGGCATCCCCAAGTCAGCAGCTGCTGAAACTGACCAGTGGCTGACTACAGGAAGCCCGTGCCCCAGGCTTCCTGGAATCAGCCGCTGATCAGTTTCAGCAGCAGCTGACTTGGGGATGCCTGGGGTTCTTAAGTTGAATCTGTATGTAAGTCAGAACTGGCCTCCAGATTCAGCCGCTGTTGAAACTGATCAGTTTCGGCAGCGGCTGAATCTGGACGCCAGTTCCGACTTACATACAGATTCAACTTAAGAACAAACCTACAGTCCCTATCTTGTACGTAACCCGGGGACTGCCTGTAATATGAAAACAGCCTTCAATTTGTGCACTTGATGCCTTTTTTCTATTTTTTTATTGAAATCCAGATACAAGTAACAATACAAATAATATTTTTTAATTAACCATAACTGGCTATTTATGTTAAAGTAAGAATAATAAATATATTTGGACTAGCAGTTCAACAGTGTTTTACTTTTTTAAAATAAGATGAAAACTGCTTATGATATTTATTTTGTAAAAACTCCTTAATTTTTCTTACAGGTAGATAAAAAAAGAGCAAATTCACATGGTAAGGTGAAAGAGTAATTGCCAAATAATTTAATATCTTTTACATGTAAAATTACCTTTTTTATCTTATGGATTCATATATTATGTTGTAATAAATATGATGATGTTTTTCATATTATTTAATGTACAAATACAAAATAATCCTTGAAAAATTGTTGGCATTCGCCACTCTCTTCTGAAAACATGAAAGTGCTATTGGCCACAAAAATGTTGGGGACCACTGGTGTAGTTGATTAACCAATAAGCAAAAGCTTATAGGTTAAGGCTATAGACTACACGCTTTGCCCCCAGACTTCCTTGCCAGGTCTGGACCCTACCCCTGGCTGTGGCTCTGAATTTAAAGTGTATTAAGGAGCCAGGTGGGCAGGCAGCCTGGCTCAGTTCCACTTACATCAGGTCTGGGAGCTCAGTTTCTCCCCCTCCCCTCCACTCCCCTCTCCCCCCCCTCCTGCAACAGGGTCTGCTGCCACTCGAGCTGCTGCTAGCCCCGCTTCGGGGGACTATAGAATAGTCGGCTAAGCGATAAGAATTCATGAAGTTAATCGACTACTCAATTAACTGATATTTAACATCCCTATCCTTTAATTTTTGCTGCTCTTCTCTGGACTTTCTCCAATTTTTCCACATCTTTCTTGAAATGTGGTGCCCAGAACTAGACACAATACTCCAACGGAGACCTAATTAGTACAGAGTAAAGCAGAAGAATGACTTCTTGTGTCTTTCTCACAACTCTCCTGTTAGTGCATCCCAGAATCCTGGTTGTATGTGGGTGGTGTGTGTGTGTTTTGTTTTTTTTTTTTTTTTTTTTTTTTGCAACAGTGTCACGCTGTTGATCCATACTTAGCACTGTGACCCCTAGATCCCTTTCTGCGTACTCATTCCTAGACAATCACTTCCTATTCTTTGTGTGAATCTGATTGTTTGCTAAGTGGAGTGCTTTGCATTTGTCCTTATTAAACTTCATTCTAGTTACCTCAGACCTCTCTTGTTTGTCCTGATTATTTTGAATTATGGCCCTATCCTCCTTAAGTGCTTGCAACCCCCTCCCTGCTTGGTATCATTTGAAAACTTAATAATTATACTCTCTATGCTATCATCTAAAACATTGATGAAGCTATTGAACAGGCCCAGACCCAAAACAGACCGCTACGGAACCCCACTTGTTATGCCCTTCCAGCATGATTGTGAACCATTAATAACTACTCTCTGAGAATGGTTAACCAGCCAGTTATGTACCCACTTTAAAGTAGTCCCATCTTGGTTGTATTTCGCTAGTTTATTGATAAGGTCATGCGGGACCCTGTCAAATGCTTTACTAAAGTCTAGGTATACCACATCCACCTCTTCTCCCTTATCCGAAAGACTTGTTATCCTGTCAAGGAAAGCTATCAGATTGGTTTGACATTTGACCAACCCAGTAGCACCCCAGCTGCTCTGCCCCTTACTTCCCCAAGTCAGCTGCTGCAGACTGGCTGCGGACTTCAGGAAGCCGGGGACAGAGCAGCTGGGGTGCTGCTGGGTTGGTCCCGTAGCGCCGCCCCTCACCTCTTCCCCAGGGCTTTCCCAAGTCCACTGCTGCTGAAACTGATCAGCAGCGGACTTGGGGAAGCTGGGGGCAGAGCAGCTCCAATTGTCCAGCTGGCTGGAGCACTTCGGGTTCCAGTTGGTGCCGGACTATCAGGAGTGCCGGACCACTGGATTCCGGACAATTGGAGTTTTACTGTACACCGATTTAAGCAATTTTATAGCTTAATATTTTCAGGGTCTTATTGTACACTTTTAATATGCTAGAAAATGGTGAATTATGTTTATTTATGTTAACTTCGCTCATTGGTAACTGGAATTTATTTAAATACAACAGCATAAGCATTTTATTTTTATTAAACAAAACTAACCCTTAATGCAGTATATGACCTCTTGTTCCAAATTTATAAAACTTGACCTCAAAGTTAATCACACCTCCATTCTTAAAACAGAAAAGCAGCCATTAATGCAGAGCTTAATAGGGGCTCATGTTTTCGGTGTATTTACTTTTATTTACATATTTTAAGAAATAATAAATATAGGCTTTAATAATTGTTACTTTCAGACATTAATCAGCTTTATTTTTAAAAATAAAGCTAACAAAGTAAATATCTAGGTTTAAAAATCCATTTTCAAAAAAAACCCACGAATTTTCACCCATTTTTGACTCCAGTTTGCTTGGCAGTGGCGTTAGCAAGGGTGCCGTCTAAATGGATGTTGAACTGCATTTTATATTGCTATGTTTTCTCTCTTAAAAATTAGATTGAGGGTAGGGTGCCACACTGTCTCGGGAATGTTTCTCAGACCCCCATGAAGCAGCTACAGACTTACAAATGTTACTGCTTGGATTCAGTCTTTAGAAGTGTCTCTGTTCACACTGCTTCCAAAGTGCTGAGGAGGCTGGATTCTCCCATATTTACAAGAAGTTTATTTCACCATGTCCTTATTTTTAGCCAACTTCTTATGTGAAGACTTTTTTCACTAGAGTATTTTCAGGATCTGTAGTTCTCCACATAATTCAGAGCATGTTTTCCTCCTCCTCTGAATCACTTGGGGCTGCAAGTGTATCTTCTTAAAGTACCTTAATACTTGTTTCTATTTCTTAAGTATTTTTTTTAGTTGATTGTCATCATTTGATAAATTGTCCTATATGTGGAGATTCTTGCTTCCTAGATAACTGTAGGAATGGATTGCTTTGGAGGGCAATATTTACTCCCTCTGAATGCAAGGGTGTGACAGGCAATAGGGATCTGACTCATGCTTTACTACATTAATGCTGTGGTACAGGTGAGGCTAAATATTCAGAAAACAAGGATTTCTGCTCATATTTTACCATAAAACAATAACTGTTGGGTTCTTTTTGATACCTGTTTTTAGCACTATTTAGGATTTTCTCCACTCCTATGAGGCTGAAAGCTTACTCTTTTAAGAATTAGATTCTGGTGTATGTATTTTGAATCGGAAGGTGAAGATTTAATCAGAACAGAAATCATTGCAAGACGTGATTAAAAATAATGAGCTGGCCAAAGTACTGCTGCTCAGAAGTGTCAAAATTTTAAAAGATGAAGAGCACCGCTAGTCTTGAACTATAGAGGCTAAACAGAAGAATGAGTATTTTGTTGGAATTATACTGTCAAGCAAAAACATTATTACTTGACGTTTCCCTGTGGGAGTTGATGGTCTAGTGTCTGTTTCTGCAGTGCTAGCACAATTGTAAGACCATATGTCTTTTTTTTTTTTTCCCCAATAAAAAAACTTCCCCCTTTTTTATTCATGTTCTCTAAGAGGCCTTATAAAGGCCACTGGCCTATAGTGCTGGAATCTGTCTGAATGGAAAATGTTTGAAATTATTTCAGTGTATGTAAATTAACATGGAAGGCTAGGGTTTTTCTGAAATTAGCCTGATCAAGATTCATGTAAGGATGAAAACAGATTTGTCCCAACTGCCTAAATATAGGAATATAACTTCAAAGAGAACATAAAACAAAGCTGGTAGGGTTCATTTGATGTTGGAATATTTAATCTGTCTGCTAATGAGTAGCAACAATTAGTTTCAAAATACTATAAACAGAATTGTTAGCTTTGTAGCAGATGTGTGGCTGTACAGCTTCTAATTCATAACTGTTTATTGCTCAATTATGCAAATTCCTGTGCTGCTCTTAATATTGGTCTTTTGCTAATCAGAATGTTTAGATTTGTATGTCTATACAATTTGTTTTTTAACCATGGGATTCTTACAGCTTGACTGCTGCCTATTTTTAATTTCTCTGTCATAGATGTTCAGCTTTTGACACTGTTCCCACCGAATTCTAGATATAAAATATTTTTCAGTTTACATAGGAATTCAACCTTTACAATCCTGATCCTACAGTGAGATTTATGCTGGAGCACAAGAGTTTGCTGTAGATAAATGCAGTACCGTGTAACTTTTGATACTTTTTTATGTTTTACCATATCCCAGACTAATAAACTTTCTGGCCTTATTCTTTCTTTAGCATAGGATATTATAATTGAGAAGAGCTGTCAAGCAATTAAAATTAATTGTGATTAAACATGCTGCTAAACAATAATAGTATACAATTTATTTAAATATTTTGGATGTTTTCTACATTTTCAAATATACTTCGATTACAACACAAATACAAGTGATCAATGTTCTTTATATTTGATTAGAAATACTTGCACTGTAAAAATCTTTTAGTTCTTCGGGGATGTCTGAGGCTGGCATTGCCTCACGGCAAGAGCCGCACTATGGGTGCTGGGCTTGCCCCAGCGCTGCAGACGGAGACTTGTCATTAGCAGTGTCCAGCCGGACCACGCATGTGCCGCAGGCTCGCGGCTTTCGCGCTCTTTCTGTCGCGCGGTCCGGCCCCTCTGCCAGTTCCTCTTCACCGCCTCAGGCTGCAGACGCTTCTAATTGCGCGCCTCAGAACTAGACTGCTTCTAGTTCTCCCTTTTGTATATAAAATTCCCTTCTCCTCCCTCTCTCCTCTTTCCCCAAAACTTAAAAAAAAAAAAAAAAAAAAAAAAAAAAACCTCTTTCTTTGTCCTTCCTCTCTTGAAAAAAACCTATTGGGAGTAAAAGCAGAAACCACTCTTACCTCCCGCTTCTCAGCTGTTCTCCTGTCAGCTTCACACTACATAGCTCCATTCACCTTTTTTTAAAAAAAAAACCAGACTGTTAAGATAAAAGAACAAAGATACCTGGGCAGAGTCGTTACCAGGCTATTAGCTTCAACAACCACCTACTGTTCGAAAACAAAAGAAAAGAGACAGCAGGTTGCCGGCAATGTCAGGGACCGGGTTTAAGAAATGCGGCTCTTGCCGTGAGGCAATGCCAGCCTCAGACAGCCTTGCAGAATGTATTCGCTGCCTGGGGGAGTCTCTCATCCCCCAAAAGTGTACCCATTGCTTAAGGCTCACCTCTAGAGCCAGGAAGGATAGGGAGAGGTGCCTCCGTATGCTCCTCTTTGACTCAGCCCTACAAACGCAGCAGGCTGACTCTAATCAGCAGCCTCATAAGCTCCGGGCTTCCTCCCCTACTGCGGGACTCCAGAAGAAAATGAGCCTGTCCCTAGCAAGATCCCTGCCAGCTGCCTTTAATGGCAGGGAGAGCCAGGCAGAGACACCTGGGACGTCTGGTATTGTAAAGCCACGTCCCCCTGCCTCTGCGGCTTCAAAGCCTAAGCGGCCACGGGAGTCTTCAAAGACGCCGGCTCCCCAGCCTGCATCAGCACAGCCGCTTCTTCCTCCTCCAGCGCCGAGCGTTGAGCCGCCGCCGAGAGCAACCTCGGATACGGCCCCGGCACCGCCCCCGAGTTACTGCGCGGTTCCGGACTACACGGTGCCGACCCGTTCCGCGGCCGGCGTGGTGCTGATCGCTCCTGCCCCGCCGCACCAGGAGCCGAGCGATTCAGCGGCCAGCGCTTCAGCGCATGCCGCAACCCAATCACTCCGGAGCCCTGCTGCTTTCTATTCCCCACGCCGCCGCAGCTGCTCCCGCTCCCGCTTTGTCTCCCCGGCACCGTACTCTCCTTTGCCGGCACTGCGATCTCCACGCCGCTCCTCTCATCGGTGCCGCTCTCCTCGCGGCTCGTCTAGACTGCCCTCCCCGTTTCTGGCTGCTGCATCTCCCCATTGCAGGCACCAGCACAGACATCTCTCTGCCTCTCCTGCCTCGTCCAGGGCATCACAATTCCGCTCCTCCTCGCCCTGCTCCTCGTACCATTATCGGTACGACAGCCGCTCCAGCTTCCATGATGACCGTTCGCCGCGCCACGGCACCTACCATCGCGACGACCGCAACTTTCGACATTCCCATAGCCGGTATTCTTACTGACCACGATCCGTCTCTGACTACGCTGCACGCAGGCGCTCTCCATCCCCGGCTCCCCTTACTCACCACTCTTCAGAGCCGGAACATACTCTCTTCGTGCACCATACCTCAGGGTCTACACATCAGCGAGGATGTCCCTCCAGATGGCCATGGACGTGGCTGATACTGCTGCTCATTCTGCCACTACGGCTATTCTTATGCGTAGAGCTTCTTTCCTCCCAAGCGGCAGGAGGAACTACAAACAAAAGTTGAGGACTTACCGTTCGACAAGGTTAAGCTCTTTGCAGAGACCATGGACGCAATCCTGCACTCCTCTAAAGACTCTCGGACAACCCTGCGAACTTTGGGGATGTATACGCCCCCCTTTAAGAGACGGCGGTACTCACCCTATCAGCGCAGATATGATTACCCCTACATTAGACACCAGTGGCAACAACAGCACCAACAACAGAGGCCTTTTGACAATCAGCTTTCTCACCAGGGGCCTCAATGACGCCGAAACCCGAACGGCAGAACGAACATGCCATCCAACAGCAAGCAACAGATTTGATGTGTTGGTCGAGGGCGAGCAAACAGCTACAGGCAGCACTGTGAATCGTTCAACCCAGCTATTCCACTACCGTCTAAGACCCTTTCTACATCAATGGGCAAAATCACCACAAACAAATGGGTCCTCGAGATCGTTCAGTTCGGCTATCCTGTCCCTCGCATAGCCGTCCCACCAACCACTCCCCCCCTCCCCACCCCGTCCCTCTTCAGGTAACCCTCTCACGAAACCCTCCTCAGATTAGAGGTCGACCGCCTTCTCTCTCTGGGTGCCATAGAGCCAGTTCCAAAGGACTTCAGGAACAGGGGCTTTTACTCTCACTATTTCCTCACCTAGAAAAGGTCCGGAGGCTGGTGCCCTATCCTAGACCTCCGTCGTCTGAACAAATATCTCAGGAAACAATGATTCAAAATGACAACACTAGCTGCCATAATCCCTATTTTAAATCCACAGGACTGGTTTGCTGCCCTCGACCTCCAGGACGCCTATTTCCATGTCCCTATTCACCCTGCTCACAGAAGGTTCTTGCGCTTCGTCGTGGCGGAGGACCATTTTCAATACAAGGTCTTCCCCTTTGGGCTATCCTCAGTCCCCAGGGTGTTCTCAAAGGTCCTATCTGTGGTCACAGCCTTTCTCCGACGCCAAGGGGTTCTCATCTTCCCTTATCTGGATGACTGCCTGCTCAAAGGTGCTTCGGCACACGAGGTCTCCCACATAGTTCACCTCATGATGCAAGTCTTTCTATTGCTCGGACTCCTCCTCAACGAGCAGAAGTCCATCTTGCATCCCACTCAGGACAAAGAGTTCATTGGGGCCCGTCTGGACTCACTCGCCGGCAGACTGTTCCTACCTTTGCAGAGGTTTCAAACCATCCAGGACCTCATTTGCACCATCACTGAGCCCCGCCGTCCAACTCATCACATGTCTCAGACTCATGGGCCACAACATATGTGGTGAAATACACCAGACTACGCCTGCGTGCCCTTCAGCACTGGCTGACCCTCGTATACCACCACACCAGATACGATCTCCACAGGCCCGTTACACCGCCACCTGGCATTCTTCAATCACTCCGATGGTGGACCAGTCACACAAACCTGCTGTCGGGCGTACCATTTCACCCGCAGCAGCCTCTCCACCAAATCACAACAGACGCCTCCCTACTAGGCTGGGGGGCCCACATGGGCTCCCTCTCAGTACAAGGCCAATGATCTCCACAAGAAGCAAGGTTACACATAAACCTCCTAGAACTTCATGCTATTTTCAATGCATGCAATCCTTCCTCGTCTACATTCACAATACCACTGTGACGATACTTACAGACAACATAGTAGCCATGTACTATGTTCGCTATGCATGGAAGCTATCCGCTTTTGGAACTGGTGCATTTGCCACGGGGTGACTCCTTTGGCATCCTACTTACCTGGCATCACAAATGTGACGGCAGACTTCCTGGGCCACGCCTTCCTCGTGACTTGGCGCAGATCCCGCCTTTATGCATTTCCCCCCATACCTCTCATTCCCAAGGTCCTTCAGAAGCTGAAGGCGAACAGGGCTACACTAATCCTCATAGCCCCAGATTGGCCTCACCAGCACTGGTTTCCATTCCTGCACCGCCTCTCTGTGCAGACACCGATCCGCCTTCTGCCTCTCCACAACCTCCTCACATAAGACCGAGGACGCCTGAAACATCCCCAGATACAAATGCTGAACCTAACAGCATGATTCCTAACTGGTTGAACCCATGTGAATTTCTCTGCTCTGCCGCAGTCCAACACGTCCTAGTACAAAGTAGACGACAAACCACGAGGAAAACCTACCTTCACAAGTGGCACAGGTACTCCTCCTGGTGTAGCTTGAACCACCACGATCCAACACGTCCGTCCATTTCCTCCGTACTGGATTATGCACTGCACCTAAAAAACAAGGGTCTTGCGCTAGCCTCCATCAGGGTGCACCTCGTAGCAATATCAGCATTCACACCACCTATAGATGGCGCTTCTATCTTCGCCCATCCTACGACTAAAAGATTTCTCAAGGGCCTTATCAACATGGACCCACCACGCAACCCAGTCCCTCCTGTGTGGAGCCTGGACGTGGTACTTGATGCCCTAATGAGGCCCCCGTTTGAGCCTCTGGTGACCGTATCCTTACAATTCCTCACTGTGAGAACGGTTTTCCTGCTCGCAATAACCTCTGCACACAGGGTTAGCGAGCTTTCCACCATGATGGCCATCCCACCATCTTCCGTAGCGATGGAGTAGTCTTGAGATTACACTGAGGTTCCTACCCAAGATTGTCTCCAATTTCCACGTTAATGAACCAGTCATCTTGCCAACTTTTTTCCCGAAGCCCCATGCCTCGCCACAAGACGCGGCCCTACATTCCTTGGACATCCGCAGGGCCTTAGCATTCTACATAGATCGCACTAAATCGTTCAGGCTTACGGACCATTTATTCGTCTCCCTGGCGCACAAGTCAAAGGGTCAATGTCTATCTTCCCAAAGAATTTCCAATCTCGTGAATAGTGCAATCGTACGCAACGAAAGGGTTACCCCTTCTGTCCCAACCACATGCTCATTCCACTAGAGCCATGGCCGCATCTACAGCATTCCACCGAGGCATATCTCTGAAGGACATTTGCAGAACGGCGACTTGGTCCTCTCATGGGACCTTCGCTAAGCATTATTCTCTCTCTCTCTCTGTCACTCAGATGGGGCAGTGGCGACTGTGGCGCTCTCCACGGCGGATAAATAGGGTCTCCGTGGCCTCCTTCCGTTTTTGGCGACTACCGCTACGCAGTCACCCATAGTGGAGCACCCGCGGGGACATCCCCGAAGAAGAAAGCGAAGTTACTCACCTCCGGTGCAGTAACTGTCGTTCTTCGAGGTGGTGTCCCCGCGGGTGCTCCACTATCCGTCCTCCTGTCCGCTTCGGAGTCCTCTCTCTCTCTCTCTCTGCTCTTGTCTTTTACAGACTCCGAGGCGGTTCCGAGGAACTGGCGGAGGGGCCGGACCGCGCGACAAAGAGCGCGAAAGCTGCGAGCCTGCGGCACATGCGTGGTCCGGCTGGACACTGCTAATAACAAGTCTCCATCTGCGGCGCAGGGGCAAGCCCAGCACCCATAGTGGAGCACCCGTGGGGACACCACTTCGAAGAACGACAGTTACTGCACCGGAGGTGAGTAACTTTGCTTTTACTTAATACAAGCATGGCAGTACAATCCCTTTATAATGAAAGTTGCACTAACATGTAGAATTATGTACAAAAACATGTATAACTCAAAAATAAAACAATGGAAAACTTCAGAGCCTACATGTCTATTCAGGTTTACTGCTTGTTCATCTAATCGCTCAGGCAAACAAGTTTGGTTACAGTTTGCAATAAATAGTGATGCCTGCTTCTTGTTTACAGTGTCACCTGAATGTGAGAGCAAGTGTTTGCATGGCACTGTTGTAGTTGGTGGTGTGAAGTATTTGTATTGTCCCTTAATTCTTCAGCAACCATTCCAGAAGACATATATTCATGCTGGTGATGGGTCCCGCTCGATAACAATACAAAGCAGAGTAGAACACATGTTCATTTTCAGCATCTGAATCACATGCTGCCACCACCAGAAGGGTGACTTTTCTTTTTTGGTGGCTAAGCTTCTGAATCAGAATGTTGCTCTCTTAAGACTTCTGCAGGCATGTTCCACACCTTATCCCTTGCAGATTTTGGATGGCACTTCAGATTCTTGGGTCAAATGTTGTAGAAAGCTTTATAAATCTCACATTGGGACCTTGTCTGCATTTTGTCAAGCCTCTTCTGAAAATGTTCTTAAACATGTGCTGGGTCATCATCCAAGATTGCTATAATATGAAATTTATGGCAGAATGTGGGTAAAGCAGGAGACATACAATTCTTCCACAAGGAGTTCAGTTACAAATCTAAGTAATGCATTATTTTTTAATGAGAATTATCAGGATGGAAACATGTCCTCTGGAATGTTGGCCAAAGCACAAACATATCTGGCACCTAAATACTTTGCAGTGCTCGCCACAAAAATGCCATGTTAAACACCTGTTCTCGCTTTCAGGTGACACTGTAAATTAGCAGAGATGTGAATGTTAACTAACTAGTTAGTTGATTACGTGGCTAACCCATGAAGACTGGCCGCTCCAGCCCCTCAGGGAACCACCACAGGCAAGAAGATCCTCCAATATCCTGGCTAGAGCAGCCTCCATCTGTGGCAGGCCCAGGCGTCCCACAGGCAAGAGCTGCTCCAGCCCAAGGGTGAGCAGGGGGGGCTGCTCTAGCCAGTCTGGAGTGACGTTGTGCCCCCCCATGCACCCTTCCCTTTCATTGGCCAACTAGCCAAACAATATGGTTAACCAGCTAACTAACTAAATGGGATTTTACACACACACATACCCACCCCTCACCCTTACTGATGTGGCCTCTAAATGAGACACTTCACTCTCCTGATGCTCCAACCCCACAGGGGATGGGGGGCTGTAGGGAACAGGGAGGGATGAGGTTCAGGGCTTTCTACAGGCCAGATGAACTTTTCTGGGGTCCCAAGATTAATAGATTTTTGTGAGCTCTCCCCCCCCCGCCCCTGGCTCTGGGGTGGGGCCAAAATGAGGGACTCGTGTGTGGAGGGGGCTTCTAAGGACTGGGATAGGTCTGGCGCATGCGCGGTGCGGGGTTGGCGAGTAGATCTCGCTGCGGTTTGTCGAGCCCTGCTAATTATCGTCCCAGTCTCCAAATTATCACTGTGTCCTGATACCTCGGGATTTTTCACCCTCTCCCGCTAGAGCTGTGGTCACCAGCCAGTAGATCACGAGCTACCAGTAGATCTCAGGGGCTCTAAGAGTAGCTCTTGAGCCCTCTCTGAACTGCGCGCCTGCGCAGTACATTTACATTAGATTTTCTCATTTGAGGAGCAGCTACTCACTGAGCAACAACACAGGTGAGTAGCTGTGAGGAACGGTGGGAGCTGGGAGGTCGGGAGGGCTGAACCACCCCAGCCAGCTGACTGTGGCTTTCATAGAATCATAGAATAATAGGACTGGAAGGGACCTCGAGAGGTCATCGAGTCCAGCCCCCTGCCCTCAAGGCAGGATCAAGCTCCGTCTACACCATCCCTGACAGATGTCTATCTAACCTGTTCTTAAATATCTCCAGAGAGGGAGATTCCACCACCTCCCTTGGCAATTTATTCCAATATTTGACCACCCTGACAGTTAGGAATTTTTTCCTAATGTCCAATCTAAACCTCCCCTGCTGCACTTTAAGCCCATTACTCCTTGTCCTGTCCTCAGAAACCAAGAGGAACAAATTTTCGCCTTCCTCCTTGTGACACCCTTTTAGATATTTGAAAACCGCTATCATGTCCCCCCTTAATCTTCTTTTTTCCAAACTAAACAAGCCCAGTTCATGAAGCCTGGCTTCACAGGTCATGTTCTCTAGACCTTTAATCATTCTTGTCGCTCTTCTCTGTACCCTTTACAATTTCTCCACATCTTTCTTGAAATGTGGCGCCCAGAACTGGACACAGTACTCCAGCTGAGGCCTAACTAGTGCAGAGTAGAGCGGCAGAATGACTTCACGAGTTTTGCTTACAACACACCTGTTGATACAACCTAGAATCATATTTGCTTTTTTTGCAACAGCATCACACTGTTGACTCATATTCAACTTGTGGTCCACTATGACCCCTAGATCCCTTTCCGCTATGCTCCTTCCTAGACAGTCGCTTCCCATCTTGTATGTATGGAACAGATTGTTCCTTCCTAAGTGGAGCACTTTGCATTTCTCTTTATTAAACCTCATCCTGTTTACCTCTGACTATTTCTCTAACTTGCTAAGGTCATTTTGAATTATGTCCCTATCCTCCAAAGAAGTCGCAACCCCACCCAGTTTGGTATCATCTGCAAACTTAATAAGAGTACTCTCTATCCCAATATCTACATCATTGATGAAGATATTGAATAGTACGGGTCCCAAAACAGACCCTTGAGGAACTCCACTTGTTATCCCTTTCCAGCAGGATTTAGAACCGTTAACAACAACTCTCTGACTACGGTTATCCAGCCAATTATGCACCCACCTTATCGTGGCCCTATCTAAGTTATATTTGCCTAGTTTATCAATAAGAATATCATGCGAGACCGTATCAAATGCCTTACTAAAGTCTAGGTATATGACATCCACCGCTTCTCCCTTATCCACAAGGCTCGTTATCTTATCAAAGAAAGCTATCAGATTAGTTTGGCATGACTTGTTCTTCACAAACCCATGCTGGCTATTCCCTATCACTTTATTACTTTCCAAGTGTTTGCATACGATTTCCTTAATTACCTGCTCCATTATCTTCCCTGGGACAGACGTTAAACTGACCGGTCTATAATTTCCTGGGTTGTTCTTATTCCCCTTTTTATAGATGGGCACAATATTTGCCCTTTTCCAGTCTTCTGGAATCTCCCCTGTCTGCCATGATTTTTCAAAGATCATAGCTAAAGGCTCAGATACCTCCTCTATCAGCTCCTTGAGTATCCTGGGATGCATTTCATCAGGACCTGGTGACTTGCTGACATCTAACTTTCCTAAGTGATTTTTAACTTGTTCTTTGTGTATCCTATCTTCTAAACTTACCCTCTCTCTGCTTGTATTCACTACGTTAGGCACACCTCCAGACTTCTCGGTGAAGACCGAAACAAAGAAGTCATTGAGCATCTCCGCCATTTCCAAGTTCCCTGTTACTGCTTCTCCCTCCTCGCTAAGCAGTGGGCCTACCCTGTCCTTGGTCTTCCTCTTGCTTTTAATGTATTTATAAAAGGTCTTCTTGTTTCCCTTTATGCCTGTAGCTAGTTTGATCTCATTTTGTGCCTTTGCCTTTCTAATCTTGCCCCTGCATTCCCGTGTTGCTTGCCTATATTCATCCTTTGTTAGTTGTCCTAGTTTCCATTTTTTATATGACTCCTTTTTTATTTTGAGATCATGCAAGATCTCCTTGTTAAGCCAAGCTGGTCTTTTGCCATATTTTCTATCTTTCCTATACAGCGGAATTGTTTGCTTTTGGGCCCTTAACAACGTCCCTTTGAAATACTTCCAACTCTCCTCAGTTGTTTTTCCCTTCAGTCTTGCTTCCCATGGGACCTTACCTACAAGTTCTCTGAGCTTATCAAAATCTGCCTTCCTGAAATCCATAACCTCAATTGTGCTGGTCTCCCTTCTACCTTTCCTTAAGATCATGAACTCTATTATTTCGTGATCACTGTCCCCTATACTGTCTTCCACTTTCAAGTTCTCAACTAGTTCCTCCCTATTTGTTAAAACCAAATCCAGAACAGCTTCTCCTCTGGTAGCTTTTTCAACCTTCTGAAACAGAAAGTTGTCTCCAATGCAGTCCAGAAACTTATTGGATAGCCTGTGCCTCGCTGTGTTAGTTTCCCAACATATGTCTGGATAGTTGAAGTCCCCCATCACCACCAAATCTTGGGCTTTGGATAGTTTTGTTAATTGTTTAAAAAAGGCCTCATCCACCTCTTCCACCTGGCTAGGTGGCCTGTAGTAGACTCCTAGCATGATATCACCCTCGTTTTTTACCCCTTTTAGCTTAGCTGTGTAGAGAGTCTCTGGGTTATCTCCTACGTTCATCTCCACTTCAGTCCAAGTGTGTACATTTTTAATATACAAGGCAACCCCTCCTCCCTTTTTTCCCTGTCTGTCCTTCCTGAGCAAGCCGTACCCTTCCATACCAATATTCCAATCATGCGTCCCATCCCACCAGGTTTCTGTAATACCAATGATATCATAGTTGTATTTATTGGTTAGCAATTCCAGTTCTTCCTGCTTATTACCCATACTTCTCGCATTTGTATATAGGCATCTAAGATACTGATTTGATCTTGCCTCCCTGTTGTGCCCTGACCCTCCTTTCTCCTTGCCATTATAGGCCGTAGTTCCCCCCATTTCCAACCCATCTCCCAGTCCCGCACATTCAGCACTTACCTGTGGGCTTTGCTCACCTGCCCCCGACAAACCTAGTTTAAAGCCCTCCTCACAAGGTTAGCCAGTCTGTGTCCAAACAAGGCCTTCCCGCTCCTGGAAAGGTGAACTCCATCTCCGCCAAGCAGTCCTTCCTGGAAGAGCACCCCGTGATCAAGGAAGCCGAATCCCTCCTGGCGACACCATCGTCGCAGCCATGCATTCACCTCCAGGATGCACCTCTCTCTGCCCGGGCCCCTACCTTTGACAGGAAGGATAGAAGAGAATACCACCTGCGCTCCAAACTCCTTCACCCGTACTCCCAAAGCCCTGTAGTCACACTTGATCCGCTCAGTGTCACACCTGGCAGTATCATTTGTGCCCACGTGGATGAGTAGCATGGGGTAGTAGTCAGAGGGCCGGATAATCCTCGACAATGCCTCCGTAACATCTCGGATACGGGCCCCTGGCAGACAGCATACCTCTCGAGATGAGCTGTCAGGGCGACAGATGGGTGCCTCCGTTCCCCTCAGAAGAGAGTCTCCAACCACCACTACCCTACGTTTCCTCCTCGCAGTGGTGGCAGGAGACTGCTCAACCTTGGTGGTGCAAGGCCTGGTCTCCTCCACTGTGGGGAGTGACTCCTTGTCTCCTGCTGAAAGTAAAGTGTAACGGTTATGTAACAACACAGTGGGAGGGTTAGGAGCAGGGGTGGAACACTGCCTGCTGCCGGAAGTAACCAGCTGCCAGTTCTCACCCTGCACCACTGCCTCCTCCATAAGTGGCTGGTCAACAGTCCCACATCCTAGGACAGTGACCTCCGTGGACTCCACAGGAATACTGTCCAGGAATTCCTCATGGCTTCGAATGCTCCTCAGCCTGGCCACCTCCTCCTGTAGCTCTCCCACCTGCTGCCTGAGAGATTCCACCAGCAGGCACCTTTCACAATGGTTGTCTCCCCCAGCCTGGAGATCACTCAGTGGGAATTGCAAGCCACAAATACAGCAAGACCACACCAGGACCTGGGTAGAGGCATCCATGCTCAGGTTCTCTGTCTGGATACAGGCACAGGTGGAGGAGACAGGAGAAGTACTGGCACAAGCGCTATGGGTCTTCATCACCATCAGTCACTCCCTCTGCCCAACTCCCTCTTCAACTCCCCTGTCTGCAGTCCCCTGTCCGCTTTCATCTGAAAGAGGCTTCCCCGCGCTCCAGCTGATCAGTGGCTTCTTCTCTGTGCTTGCCCACGTGGAGCTTGGTGTACCCTGGCTGAGCGTCATGGCCAGCTGGCCGGGCAGCCACTTCTCTTTCCTCCAGCCCGGCTGCCCTGCGCTCAGCCCAGGGAGGCTGCGTCTAGCTCCAGCTATGCTAGAGCAAGCTTCCTGGGCTGAGTGCAGGAACACAAATGCCCATCTGATGGACTGTATACAACTAGCAATCTCAGACTACAGCCCAGACTTCAAGACACTGGCAGATACTGTTCAGTCACAGGTGTCACACTGAGACTTTGTTATTGGAAGAAAAAATATATAATTATCAATACTTGATTTTAGATTTACAAAATAGCAGAGAACAAAATGTATAATTGTAAATGCTTCATTTGACATTTAAATAGCATGAATTAAAAACAGACCATTTATTTAATAACTATAAACATGTGATTTTAATTTTATATATTGTATAATTTAAAAATAAACTGTTTAACAGAGTATTAAAGGACTGAGGATAGCAAGTGATGGACAGGAGAATAGAGAGGGCAGGGCTTCAAGGAAAGGGCAGGGCTTCAAGGAAAGGGCGGGGCGGTAGATCTTCGCCTGTTCTGAGACTTTAAAAAGTGATCTTGGGTGTGTAAAGGTTGGAGACCACTGCGCTAGAGGCCTCTCCCCCCCACCACCCTCCCAGTCAAAGGATATCCAGGAAGTTAGAGACATTCAGTTACTCTTCCCCTCTGCATAGTTATTGGAATCCTACTTTAACGAGGACTTTTGCCCATATTGGGAGTTGTGCACTCAGTCTGTGGTACTATGCTCTCCCATATGGGCCTCCCCTATGGCCCTATTGGGTTCCTAAGGTGGCATATTGGCAGCTTTTTGGCAGCTCTCTCCTTTCCATTGCACAGGAGACCGTGGTCGCAAGTTCTTCCACCAAACCCCTAAAATGAAGAGACCTTTGAAAGACAGGAAGCTAGAATGGGCAAAGAGGATATTCTTTGAGCCAGTATTTTTCTCTTAGCCTCCAGACGATGCAGTCATGCCTCTATCTACCATTATCAATGATTTTTCCTCTGTTCCAAAACCTTATGAATTGGGTGACTGACATCTTCCATATGGCCCTTGAGGATGTTAGACTTCAATCCAGCTCTTGGATGCTTTGCAGTTGGTGACACCTTTGCAGTTGGGTTGTGCTATCTATTAATGAAGAGCTCCTGGATCCAGCAAATACTGTGGCAAACTCCTGTCACCAATTTTGTAAATAGGCAGATAGGAAATAATAGTCCCACCCTGGAATTCAGAATTTGTACCCTCCTCCCAATCTAATTCCCTGCTGGTGGATGCCATAAACAAGTGGAATAAGCAGTGTTATGCCTCTTTTCCATCCCTCTTTAGGGGGGGCTTTCATAAGACTATTCTGAGACAAATACAGTCCTTCCTTTATTTAGGTGCAGTAGAGATGGTTCCATCCCCTAACAGAGGGAAAGGGCTTCACTCAAAGTATTTCCTTATGCCAAAGAAGAGGGTGGAAACTGAACTTACATCTCAGACAACCAAAGAAATTTGTGAAATCTCAAAAGTTCAAGATGGTGACTCCGGCAGCTATAATTTATTTTCAGCCCTTGACCTACATGTGTATTTCCATATAGCAATATCTTCATTTCATCATGGGCCCAGAATAATTTTCAATACCAAGTACTTCCTTTTGGCCTGAAGGGTGTTTCCAAAAATGATTTATGGGCCAGTGAGAAGTGATTTTAGTTTTTACCATATGTGGACAACTGGCTACTCCAAATGCCAGTCTTACAAAGCAATACTAACTTCCACCTAGACAGTCCTCCCTCTGTCTTCCAGGAATTGGGTCTCCAGCTAAATGTAAAGAAATGTTAACCCCTGTATGGAGAATACCATTAATGGGTGTATTTGGATTCATAGACAGGAGGGATGTTAAAATGTTTGTTTAGGTTTACATGTGAGGGGGAGGAGTGGTGGTTCTGCAGGAGCCAGTAAGCATAGGGAGGTGTCTTAAAAGCTCACTCCCCAAATGCACCCCTGCATCCCTCACTGCTGCCTCTGATGCAGAGGCAGCTGTGTGGAAGGGGGTGAGAGTAACCGTGTACATGTTCACACTTTCACAACCCTAGTTAGCAGCCAGGGCCTTCCTGCCTTATGCTCAGATGCATCATTTTGAATCTGTTTGGAACAATTCAGGGAAGCCCCTGTACTACAGAAAGGAACTGTTTTGCAGCTCCTGGGTCGTACTGCTACTAGCACTTTTATCATGCAAGATTGCACTCCTGCTACTTTCAAGGCTGCTTCAAAAGGACTTGTTTCCCAACAAAAGACAGCTTGAACAAAACAGATTACAGTTTCTCTCAAACAACCTAGATTGGTGGAAAGATGCAATGTCTGTTTGAACACCCCTTTCACCTGCCCAGTTTCAACCATAACTGGGGAGCACATTTCAACTAACTAATAACTTGGGGCAGATGGTCACCTCAGAAAAACATTTTCTTTATCAACTTGGAGCTCAGAGTGATAGGGAATTCACACTTTGAATTCAGATTCCCCATCAAGAGCAAATTCAGAATCGTGATGGACAATGTGGCTTACTGCATTCTGTTTCTTGCTACAAAACATGCAGGATTTCCTCACCCTGTGCCTGATCAAGGACATTATAAAGTTGTATGAAACTGGATTCAGATCTCAGCTATTTATCTTCTAGGAGTCCAGACTGTCAGAGCAGATGTGCTCATCTGTGGCTCCCAGAACTATGAAAGGGAATTGGACACTGAGATCCTTCATAGGATATTCCAGAGGTGAAGACTTACGGAAGTGGACCTATTCACCATATCGAGCACCAGGAAGTGCCCTTTATGCCAAGAGGCGGCCTTGATTGCCTCTTTTGGGGAGATGCCTTTCTCTTTTCTTGGACAAGATCAGGGAGGGCAAGGCCATGTTATCTTCATCATACCACTTTGGTTGAGGCAGGCTTGCTATTCTTACCTGTTTCACCTGTGCCTGACTTCGGGATGTTTGTCTTATTGGGTTTGATTAACTGGTAGGGGCTGGAGCAGATCCCTGCCAGCCTGGGAAAGGGGCTACTTCAGTCCCTTGGGGTCTTCTGGTTACTGCTGCAGGGAAGCTTCCTCTCTGGGAGCAGAGCCAGCAGCAGCCCTTGCTGGCCCCACTCCCAGGGAGGAGGCTTCACTGTGGGTTCTGCAGTATAAAGCTTAATTAAGCTTTATACTGCAGAGCCCGCAGTGTGTGCAACTGTAACTGCTATGATTTTTAGCCATTACACGGTTACATTTTTAACCATATTTTTACATCCCTCGGCTGATGTTTGTTCTTCTCTCCCAGAATGTGGGATATGAGCTTCACCAGAAATTGGGGCCCTCTATCTCCAAGCATGGTTCCTAAATAGTTCATGGGATTAGAATCCATCTGCTCAACAGGCGTTCAAAAGGTATTACAAAACAGTAGGCAGATTAAGCAGCCTCGGATTAAGGATGTCATATCTCTGTCTTCATTTATTCTGGCACAAGACAGGTGCATAGCTCTTAACTAACAGGGTGTGTGTTTCCACAAGATTTGGGGTTAGGTCTAGGAATGTGAACAGCTATTTGACTATCCAATAATCAAATGATAGAAATGTAGCCGTGTTAGTCTGGTGTAGCTGAAACAAAATACAGGACTATGTAGCACTTGAAAGACTAACAAGATGGTTTATTAGGTGATAAGCTTTCGTGGGCCAGACCCACTTCCTCAGATCAAATAGTGGAAGAAAATTGTCAACCATATATACCAAAGGATACAATTAAAAAAAGTGAACACATGAAAAGGACAAATCAAATTTCAGAACAGAAGAGGGATTTGGGGGGGGGGAGTAGGTAAATGTCTGTGAGCTAATGATATTAGAGGTGATAATTGGGGAAGCTATCTTTGTAATGGGTAAGATAATTAGATTCTTTATTCAGACTCAGGTGTAAAGTGTCGAATTTAAGCGTGAATAACAGTTCAGAGGATTCTCTTTCAAGTGCGGTCTTAAGGCTTTTGAAGCAGGATATACAGGTAATTAAGTCATTGAGACAATGTCCTTTCTGGTTGAAATGGCAAACTTTTTTCTTTGTGATCCTGTCTAATATCTGTTTTGTGGGCATTGATCCTTTGGCGAAGTGTCTGAGACGTTTGTCCAATGTACATAGCAGGCGGACACTTTTGGCACATGATAGCATAAATTCTATTTCTGGATGCGCAGGAATATGTGTTCTTGATCTTATAACTCACTTGGTTAGGTCCAATAATGGTATCAGCAGAGTGAATATGTGGACAAAGCTGGCAACGGGGTTTGTTGCAAGGGAAGGTACCAGGGTTGGTATTAGTGTGGTATGTCCTGTGGTTGTTGGTAAGAATCATCTTGAGGTTAGGTGGTTGTCTATAGGAGACTATGGGTCTGTCTCCCAGAGCCCCTTGGAGTTTAGTATCCTATATCAGAAAGAGGCAGCAAGGGTGCGGGGAAGGAGGGGTTACTTCAAAGTGGCAGTGCTGCATGAAGCCTGGGGCCAGACCCTTGGCTCCACGTAGTGCTGCAGCTTTGAAACATAAGGGAGTCCGCAGCTGGCCCCAGGCTGAGCATGGTGTTTCAAAGTGGCAGTGCTATGTGGAGCCTGTGGTCAGCTGGGGACTGCTTGAGTTCCCCACTGATTCTGTGCTTCCTGCAATGCTTTTGTCTTTGAAGTTAAGCAACAGTGACACTGTTGCTACACTTCAAAGGTGGAGGTGCCCTTATTGACTAGTCGAATAGTTAATGCAAATTGCATTGACCATTTGATTAGCTGATTAAACTGAATTTAACATCCTAGTTAGGTCAGATAATCACCAGTACAACATACTTACCATGCAGACTCACCACTATGAAAAAGGTCATCTTAAAATGGCTTACGGTGGTAGCAGCCCACCAGAAATGTGACTACCTTGTCTTCTGCCTCTGGCTCATCAGGAGACACTAATGAGCCTGAAATGTATTTTTATGCCTTTTCAGTCAACTATGCTTCCTAGTGAACTATGAGAAATCAACACTTATCCCACTGCACGTGATAGATTTTATAGGGGTATTCTTCTGATTTAGAGATCAGGCATGGCTGCCTGAAAACAGAGTCCAGTTGCTGAAGGCATTTGTGCTTCAGCTAATATCAGAACAGATGACCGAATAGATGTGACTCAATGGTAGGCTACATGTTGGCCCAAATGTGATGCCACTTGCCACACTTTGAAACATAGAATTGTAGGACTGGAAGGGACCTCGAGTGGTCATCTAGTCTATTTATAGCAAGACTAAGCATTTGCTAGACCCTCCACGACAGTTTGTTTAATCTGCTTTTTAAAATCTCCAATGATAGAGATACCACAACCTCCCTTGGCAGTTTATTCAACTGCTTAGCCATCCTGGCAGGAAGATTTTTGAAATATCCAACCTAAACTGCCCTTGTGGCAAATTTAAGCCCATTGCTTTTTGTCCTATCCTCAATGCTAAAGGGAACAATTTTTCTACCTCCTCCTTGTAACAACTTTTTAGGTAATTGAAAACCCATTATGTCCCCTCTGTCTTTTCATCTCCCCACTAAACCTATCTTTTTAGTTTCCTTCTAGATCAAGTTTCCTAGACATTTAATCTCTTTTGCTGCTATTCTCTGAATTTTCTCCAGTTTGTCCACATCTTTTCTGAAATGTGGCACCCACAACTGGACACAATACTCCAGTTGAGGCCTAATCACCATGGAGTAGAACAGAAGAATTACTTCAGGTGTTGCTTACCACACTCCTGCTATTGCATCCCTGTGTGTGCTTGTTTTTCAATAGTGTTGCAGTGTTCACTCATTTACCTTGTGAGCCATTATTACCTCCCCAGTGCTGCAGAACTCCTTCCTAGACAGTCATTTCCCATTTTGTATGTGTGCAGTTGATGGCTCGTTCCTAAATGGAGTACCTTGCATTTGTTCTTATTGAATTCCATGCTATTCAGGCCACTTCTCCAGTTTGTCCAGATCATTTTGAATTTTAATCCTGTTCTCCAAAGCAATTTGCATCATCTCCCAACTTGATATGGTCCACAAACACTTTAAGTGATTCTTTATGCCATTATCTAAATCACTGATGAAGATACTGAGCAGAACTGGACTCAGAACTGATTCCTGCAGAACTCTGTGATATGCCCTTCTTGCTTGATTGTGAACCATTTATAACTACAATTTGGGAACAGTTTTCCAATCAGTTCTGTACCCACTTCATAGTAGAATCATAGAATCCTAAGGCTGGAAGAGACCTCAGGAGGTGGAGTCAAGCACCCTCCCCAAAGCAAGACCAACCCCAACTAAATCATCTTAGCCAAGATTTAAAAATCTCTAGGAATGGAGTTTCCACCACCTTCCTAGGTAACTCATTCCAGTACTTCACCAGTCTCCTTGTGAAATAGTTTTACCTCATATCCTAACTAGACCTCCCTTAACTGAAACTTGAGATTATTGCTCCTTGTTCTGCCATCTGTGACCTCTGCCATCTGCCTCGCTCCATCTTCTCTGCAACCTCCCTTCAGGAAGTTGAAGGCTGCTATCAGATCCCTCCCACTCCCCCCACTCTTCTTTTCTTCAGACTAAATAAGCCCAAATCCCCCAGTCTCTCCTTGTAATTCAAGGGTGGCTAACCTGCGGCTCATGAGCCGCATGTGGCTCGCGAAGTAAAAAATTGCGGCTCCTGACAGAACTTGGAACCGCTCAGCTCAGCTGCTCTCATGGCCAGGCTGCTGTGAGCCACATGCGTGCTCACAGCCTGCGCCGTTCTGCTCACAGCCTCCAGCGCACTACGTCATATCCTGCAGGTGCTGGACGGGTCACACACAGCGTCCCAGACTGCATGTGCTAGCAGCTGGCTGCTGAGCGCAGGCAGCGGCTCTGGGTGCACCAGCGGCAGCTCCGGGACCAGAGCATAAGATTAGTGAGGGAGGGGGGTTGGGTTACAGTGGGGAGGGGAGGTGTCTGGCTCTGGGGGAGAGGGGTTGGGCGGGGGATGCACAGTGTGCCAGCTGCTCAGCGCACACACCCCAGCTCCTGGAGGGAGATGCATGTGACTGTAGTGGCGGCTCCACCTCCAGGACCTGAGAATTAGGTTAGAGTGGGTGGGAGGGGGTTTGTATAGAGACGGGCCGGTGCCTGGCTCTGGGTGGGGGGGATTGGGTTAGTGGGGTGTGTGCTTGGCTCTAAGGAAGGGGAGGGGGATTGTGTTGGGGAGGGGGTGTGCCTGGCTCAGGGGAGGGGGATTGGGTTGGGAGGGGGGTGCTTGGCTCTGGGGAAAGGGGGGGGAATAGGGTTAGAGCAGAGGGGTACCTGGGGGATGGGAAGAGCAGCCAGCGTGCTGCCTGAGACCTGGGATCCCCAGTTACTGGCCCCAGCTGTCTGTCCCCTCCTCCTGGCCGGACCCCTGCCCACTAGCACCCTGTCCCAGAATCCTGTCCCCTTCCCCCACCAGCACAGTTGGGGCCACATTAGTGAAGCTTGAGGGGTTTTGGAGCGGTTGTTTTTTTTGCATCTCACTTGTGTGGCCCCGACTGACTTTTCTGTGAGTCAGTGACCCCTGACTCAAAACAGGTTCCCTGCCGCTCTCATAAATAATGACAACACCGAAACATTTTGCATTTGACATATTTTATTTAAAAATTAATCCTGGCCAACAAGCCCCCAATTGAGGCCAAGCCCCCATCTGGCCACAGCATCATAACACTCCTGCACCCCCCGTCTCCAAACCTGAGCCTATCAAACACTGCAACCCCTTGTCCTGAGCCTCTTACATCCCCAAACTCCTGCACCTCACATCCCCAGTCTTCTGCCACAAACCTCCTGCAGTGTCCACACGCTGCAAATCTGTGTCCTGAGCCCCTCATACTCCCAACCTCCCTGCCCTGAGCCCCTCATGCACCCCAGCCCAAACACCTGCATCCTCATAGCCACAAGCCTGCAGCTTTCTCAGCACCCCAACCTTCCACCTGACCCCAACACTCTCCAGCCTGGAGCCATCTCCCTAAGCCAGCATCCTCTTCTCTACTTCCTCCTGCACCCATATTCCCTCCCAGAGCTTGCACCTCTCACCCCTTCTTAGTCCTTTTTTTTTTTTTTTTGTTGTTGTTGTTGTTGTTGTTGTCAGCCACAATAGCAGTGGAGACAGCGTGAAGAGCTGAGGCAAAGTTGTTGAGGCCCTCCCACCCCAAAAAAAGCCAGGGCCATGAAGACCTGGGGAAAAGTTACCCCCCTTCCCCCTTCCAAAAAAAAGCAGCCGTGCCCTGGGTTCCCCCAGTGTGGCGTGCGCTTTTTTTTTTTCCTTCTCCTCCTCCCCTCAACAACTTTGCCTCAGCTCTTCACATGGTCTCCACTGCTATTGTGGCTCTTCATCTGGAACAGGTTGGCCACCCCTGTTGTAGATCATATGCTCCAGCCCCCTAATCATTTTGGTTTCCCTTTGCTGGATCTTCTCCTATGCATCCACATCCTTTCTATACTGGGTCCCCAGAATTAGACGCAGTAGTAGCTTTAACTAGAGTGCATAGAAGACCCTCATGATTTGCAGAATGCCTATTTGTGGTTCCACGTATTTGTGGGTTTCTCCTATCCTAGTTGGGGAAGGGGGTATTTGTGGCTCCTGATGCTCTGTGGAGAACTCAGTATTTATGGATTTTGCTATTCACAGTGGTGCTAGGAACCACAAATGGCAAGGGTTTCCTTTATTCCTTAGTTTGTTTATGAAGTCATGAAAGACATTATCAGAATCCTTAGGCTACATCAACACTAGAAACTTCATAGGGACACAGCTGTACCGCTGCAGCTATGCCTCTGTAAGGTCTCATCTGTAGCCATTCCATGCCAGCAGAAAAGAGCACTCTTGCTGTACAGGTGCTGTACAAACCAGTGTATGTGCTTACTTCTGCTGCTCTGTCTGGTTAATCCAAATCTGATGAAAAGTGTGTCAACATGTTCCACCCTTGAAAAATTGGGGCTCTTCTTTTTGTGGATCTTTGTTTAGGAAGTGATAACTTTCAGCTTCTGGTATTTCAAATTTCAAGTGTCTAGAAATTGTGTGGAACGGGTACACTTTGGTAGATGGTTTTATTATGCTTTGAACTTTAGCCTTTCATGCATATTCAAAGTGCTAAAATAGTATTGAGTTTTCATTTAAAAATGATATATTTAGGAACATTTTAACTATTGATGGGGGGCTTTTGCTTTTGGATGAGGCTTTAAGTTCTATTTTTTTTAAAGGTGATTTGGAAGGATTATTGTTAATTGCTCTTTGTGTTTATACTGCTGTATGCTTTAACCTGTGAAGTTAAACATTTATTCCTTGATGAAATCCGATTCCTATTGTGCATTGAGTGGTTGGTTGAATATTTCTGTAGAAACTTGTAAATAAGAATAGACAGGTTCTTGCCCTGACACATTTGAAATTGAAGCTGTTTTGTATAATTTAAGGGAAAACTAAATTCAAAGATGGATAAACCCAGAAAATACAAAACTGATATATGCTTTGATTCTGTATTTCTCCAAGTGGATTCATGGGGCGATAGAGACTACTTCATAGCTTTCTCTTTCTCTTTTTCTCTTTTTCTCTTTTTCTCTTTTTCTCTTTTTCTCTTTTTCTCTTTCTCTCTAATTTAAAATGTTATCTAATATGAATCCTAGTGTGAATATTGGAATACACAGGATGGTTTCCTCCATTTGGAATAGTTAAATTTGGAAAGTTTTGTATAATATTTTGTTCAGTAGTATGATGAGTATCACTTTCTCGCTGAACTTGATTGCACTTGTACTTACATCACTTCGAGTCTCTTTCTTGGCTTGCAAGACAAGGAAGAGAAACTGAATCTAGATGTCATGCAGTGGGCACCCCTACCACAAGACTGCTTAATTTAATAATTTTCAGTAGACCTGAGATTGTATTTATTTCTAATTCTGTAACTATTTCTAGTACAGTGAAAGCTTTATCTGACACTTGGTTAACTGGAAAACTGTTAATAGGCATTGCAGCACTGCTGGCTGACATTATTAGCAGGCTCCTCCTTCCCCCTCAGCCTGCCTCTGGCACTGCTGGCTGATGTCATCAACAGGGGTCGTCTTCCCCCTTAGCCTGTCTCTAGCTGCCTAACCCTTCCTTTGCGTATCCAGCAGATTCTTATAACTAGCAACTGGCATTTCCCATGAGTGTCAAATAACATAGGTTTAAATGTTGTTACCTTAACTTCACCCATGCATATTTATTACCCAATATAGCAACTATTACCTTTAAAAGCAGAACTGGAGAGACTGAAATTTAGTGGAACAAAACATTTTGTATGCAATTCTTTCTTTCCTTTGAAGGAATACATAATTCTATAAATTCAGTTAGTGAAATCTGAATGTAACTTTATTTATTGATGCAGATGAACCCACGCGGTCCCTGAGTGGTCTTATCTTGAAGAATAATGTGAAAGCGCATTTTCACAACTTTCCAAATGGAGTAACTGACTTCATCAAGAGTGAATGTCTAAACAACATTGGTGACTCTTCCCCTTTAATTAGGGCAACTGTAGGTGAGTTTCCACAGACAAATTTTGTTGTTGGTAGTGGTGGTTCGAGCTTGCTTGTTGCATATCTTACCTCTCATGTATAAATAAGGAGAATCTGAGTTACTTCTAAATCTGTAACTTACTTACGTTAGCTGCATGATCGGTCAGAGCTAAATTTAAGTGGTATGAAAACTGATATTGTCAAAACCAGTGTTTTGACCACACACGGAGAATACTGAACTGCAGCTTAACTTTACATATTGATGCAATATTTTCATTATCAGACTCCTGAGCGCACACTCGTGACTTGTTCCCTTCTTATTTAAAGCTGAATTGAATTGAGATTCAAGCTTATGCCATTTGACATGTTTCATAGTTCAAGGCCAGAAGGGACCACTAGGGAGGTCCACTGTGCATGTCAAGAGTACCCCGGTGTAAAACTGGAGTGAGCAGGGCACCACCAATGCTCAAGTCCCTTGCAATGGGCTTGGTTTGATTTTGATTAAGTGAGGGATGTCCAGATTCCAGGAGGCACGCTGCACCCCATGCTGCAGAGAAGATGAAAAATACTACTCTAAAATATCTCTTATCAGCTGCATATCGGGGGAGTGGTGGAATTACCTGAAACATGATGTTGGTTGTACTGGTTACTACTTTAATAACTCTCCCATATCTTTGCCTCTAAAACTTGAATGAGCTAGATGAATTTCCATATTCTATTTAACTTTTTCTTGACTATAGTAGTAAAACAACTTACATTAGCTGATACCTTGTAGCTGGGTCTGCACATTTTTTGTTATAGTAAATTGTATTGAGAGAATAGGGACAAATCAAGAAAAGAGCACCACTGTACTGTTGTACAAACTCACAAAAGTGACTGTTCATGTACTGAAATGCTTACAATGAAGTGGAACAAATGAAGTGGAAGGAATTTTTTTTTAGTCTAGCTTTTTTTGTAGAATGCTTGCGTAACTTATGTTTTAAATACTACTATTTCTGTTATACTCCAGTCAATAAAAAAAGTCAGCTTGATCAACTTTAATCACAATTTCCTGTCAGAGAGGGTTTCTGAAAATGGAATAGCTAGAATCCTGCATGGATACAAAATTTATATCCGTATCTGTATCTTCAAAAATGAGCTGCAGATATCTGTCTTCACTTATGTGGTTGTGATATCTGCAGGTATCTGCAAATTTGCAGGGTTCTAGATATAAAACTTCTATCTGCATTCAGATCTGCAAAAATGAGCTTTATACCAAAATATATAAAGCAGATATATGTGGATTTGCAGGGCTCTAGGAATAGTACTATTTCTGTCCTAGTTGGTGGGCTTTATTTGGAGGGTGAGGGGAAAATTCATATGTCTAATCTATGGACTGATTACTAAGGTTTATTAGATACGCAGCACATATCTCTTAAGTCCATTTTTGTATGGATTTTTTCCCTCCTCTGGCTTTTTGGGGAGAGGAATAACTGTTGCTGACTCTCTTCTACTTTCCTTCATTTTATGTAGAATTGCTTTGCTTTTATTTTTACATTTCTGTTCCGAAAAGGTAAAGGCAAGTTTCTGCAGTTCTTCTACTCTCAGGGCTTATGAATGCCTAGGATCTTCTCTGCTGGTTTTCATGAACCTCAAAGGAATAATCAGTGGAGCTGATTAAGGCATGCATTTCAGCTCTTGTGTGGCTTACTGTAACTCACATTGCACAAGAGAATCCAGTAGTTTCTTTGAAGTGGATTTGCTTGACTCCCAAAAGAACTGTAATAATGGGGTGGGACAGTGCACTATATGTAGCACTCTCACTGATACTGCTGCAGAATTAAACACTTCGGTGGTTATGAGCACCTGGGTGGTAATCACTAATTTAACAGTGTAGTTGGGACAATAAAAATAGAAGGAACTGGAAGCAAGTGGGGAAGCTTAGAAGGAAAGCTAAGAGGATGAGCCTGAAAGGCTGCATCCCACTGCAGTAATTTTGTAAACATTCACCTTGATGGAAGTATAACAACCTGATTTTTGTGTGTGACCATGAGACAGCACGAGCTGGCCAGGCAGTAAAGTATAGTAGGTGGCAAGGAGTTTGGAAATTCTTCTGGATTTATAATGTATGTTCTTCTGTGCATTGAAGGATTCTTGCAAAGATTATTGGGCACATGAGAGCTCTGAAGATGAGTGCCAGCTGTCAAGTTCTTTGTTTAGGTTAGAATGACACTCTTGAATACTGAGGTGCAAATGGTTCATGACAGGTAATCTTCAGTGCCCTCTTCAGCACCACTGTCCATCATGACCTCAACTGCTGAGTCCTACAGATTCTTGCCACTCATGAAACTGGTCTGGTACCTGCTGGGGACATTTGACAGTAGCCAAACCTTAGGAGTCCATTGCTAAGCCATCATAGTCTCTTGGGCTGCTACGTTGTCACTGAGTGACCAGGAACTTATTGTTGAGGCTTCTTTTGAGCTTACTTTCAGAGTTAGCCTCTGTTCTTCTAGCATCCACAACAATCTCTGGAACACCTTCTTTCTAAAAGAGAGGAGCAAAGAAAATTGTACCATGAAGGTGGTACCAAAGAAAAAGAGATGTTCCTGCTGTTGATTGGGTTCTTTGGTGCTGAGTTCTTCAGTACTAACCAGGCTGGAACAATGCCATCTCCTGGCACTGTAGCTCTTAGAGTACAATCAGTTGATGCTAGTTTCTTAAGAGGTGATTGTACTTGAGAATCCCTAGGGACCTTTCTGTCTGCGCCACTGTAGCCCTGGCAGGGGCAGGTGGCCCCTATCCATGCTGCAGTGGCACCTGCTGTGCCTTCCTACAATCCTAGTGAGACCCCTGCCCTGGCTGCTCAGTGCTGGGCCACCAACAGTTAAGTGGTTAAATATAATTTTAATTATTTAACCGGTTAACTGTTTTGATCAATATTTACATCTCTTAACTTACATGCAGTTGCCCCTTCTCTGAGGTTATATTGTTCTGAGACTGGCTCAGAAATTCCCTTTTGAGCAGCCTGGGATGGTAACTGAGGGCCCCATGCCAATGTTACATTGGATTTTGATTTACAGTAGCCCACCACATGTCAGGGACCCTAGTGTGATCTTATACAGGGTCATTTGCAGTTGTTAATGTGGTGTCACATAATATTTGTTTTACTTCTTTCATTGAATGTCTAGCCCCATACATCTAACCCTGGTGCTGATGGGATGCTTCATCAGCACCAACACTGTTAACAGAGCTTTCAGCATTGACTTGAGTACAAGGTGAGCTAATTTCCCAGCAGTACATTCCCCCAACTGTTACGTGGTCCTACAATAGTGACTGATGTGGGGATTGACATTTTCCATGTGAATGATGGGTATTCCCTTACTGGGGCCATCACTGTTGCCACCTGTGACTATAGACATTTTTAAGAAGCTTCACGTTCCACATGCTCCCCAATTTACCAAGAGACGCTACGGTGGTGGAACCTCCTGATTCCCTCTTGGACATACTAAAAGTCCAGGTAGGTTGTGTTTTTGTTTAAATATTTCACAAGTTATTCACTGCCTCTTTGAAACAAGGTTCTTCAGCCCTCCTGCTGGAGGTCTCCAGTACCATCACTGACCCTTGAGATACTACAGATACTTAAACACATGCCTCTTAGAATTACACCCAAAAGATATGAAGTTTCTAATGTACAGTCACTCTCTCCGAGCATAGTTGAAGCAGCCAATGCACAAACTTTTTACAATCTAACAGCTTTTGCTTTTTGTATACCTAATCATGTGACACGTAAGATGGTATAGAGCATGCAAAACCATAAACATTTGAAAAGGCAATGTGCCTGACTATTTTTAGATATTTTTTTTTTCTTGGTGGTAATGGACACACCATTAATGTCCAGAAATTCAGGTAAGCAGGGTGTTCCCTGCTTCATGCAAGCTGTTTGGTGTGTAGTCTGTCCCTCACGTACAATGTCTCCAAACAGACCTGCTTCTGCCCTTTTAAAATCTTCAGTCCCTTTTATCAGGTGATGCTGTTGTCAGTTTACCCACATGAACACAAGTCCCTATCAGGTACACCTTATTGTCAAGGTGGCTTTTCCACATCTACAGTAGTTCTTCTGAGCAAGGACCAGTACTGTCTAGACAAATTTCCAGCAACTGAGAAATTAAGTCCTCTATCATCTGTTCTTTTGCCACCAACCTGTGGAATTTTCAACCTGACATGGAGGAAAACGGACCATAGAGCATAGAGAAGGCTCCACATTCAAAATAGGGATGTTTAAAATGTGTGTATTGGCTAACCATGTAATCCTTCAAAATTTCAGCATTTAGGTGTGGGGTAATAGCCAGTTCCCTGGGAGTTGGTGCATGCTCGGAGCTCGCTTTTAATCCAGCTCCTGTCTGCTGCTAGGGAGTCAGCTGCTGCCCTGATACATAAGCAGCACGACGGGGCGGCAGCTGGCTTCCCAGGAGCCAGGCCTTGGAGCCACATGCAATCGTTTGGGTAACTGAGCTTCTACTTCGAGCAGTGTCCCATGGGTGCTCCACTGTAGGTGTCAGGCTTGTCCTGGCACCACAGATTGGAGATCTTTTCAGCCGTAGTCCACCGGACCGCACATGCGTGAAGCGCATCTTGTGCCTTTTCGTGCCGTTTGTGCACGCCTAGTCCGGCTCTCGCCAGTTCCTCCTGACCATCCTTGGCTGCGGACGGAGTGAACACTCTGTCTTCAGATTCCTGTCTAGATTGAGAGAGAGAAATAGTTATTCAGTAGTTAGTTGTTAGTTAGTAATTACTCATAGTCTTTGTTTCACAGTTATAGTTAGATCTTATTTTAAAAAAAATCTTTTTATTGTAAATAGTATAGTTAGTATAGTCGTCTCGGACGATGAGAACAACCATGCCTGAATCACCCGGCTTTAAAAAGTGAGGTGTATGCCGGGAGGCAATGCCCGATTCCAACGGGCACACTCTCTGCATAAGGTGCCTCAGAGAAGGCTATATACCATAAAAATGTCCCCACTGCTTCAAACTTACAGCACGAGCCGGGAGAGACTGTGCAAGCCAGGAGGGACAGGAGCATCTAAAAATGCTCCTCTTTGACAGAGCATTGCAAACACACAGTAGTGACACTCGGGGCCCCCAACTGAGCACCCAACGTCTTTTAAGAAGATGAAGTAAAGACCATCCGCTTCCCGGTCTTTACCCCCTTCGCGTGTCAGCATCGGGGGCAAACCAGGCACTTTGGGCACGTCCGCTATATGCAGCCCCGAGAAGCGTAAACAGGGCCAAAGCACGTCGGCACCAAACCCCTCGATATTGGGTTCTACCATCCCAACTGTACGGCCGGTGCCCTGTTCAGCACCGACTCCACCTATGGTGGCAAGGCGCTCTCTGGTGTTGGCTGCCTCTTCCATAACCACCGCATGGACGGCACCATCTATCATTTCCGCACCGACGCCATTCGCACCGAGTGTGCACCTGGCGCCGTTGGGCGAGATGTCAGCAGGGGAACCAACCACGTATGAAGTACGACACCCTGCCACTACGAGAATCGCCACTCCGGCCTCATCCTCACTGGAGCAATTCCCGACGCATACAACCAGCCATCAAAAAGCACGTAAACTGCCTACTCTTTCTCCCAGCCTGGACCACAGGCGCTTTTTGCCACAGCCACCCTTGCCTTCTCGGCCCCATTCAAGGCATTCACCTAGGCACTCACGTAGAACTTATCGTTCTCCACAACCTCCATCTCACTACCGCTACGAATACTGACGCTCACTGGCTCCTTCTATGCATTCCAGAGGCAGGTCGAGATCTCCTAGATCATACCTTGCCGGGACACATTGTCACCATCACCACACTGCTCTCGTTCCTTGCCTGCCGAAGATCGTTTGTACCATCTTCAACAAGGCCACCAACTTCATCTGGTATTCCGCGGCCCAGCCATGTCGCACATCCAACAGCAGCAGCAACCGCCTCTTGAACAGGAAAGTCTGCAGGGTCAGTCACCCACTGACCAATCAACATATCCAGATGATGTGGTCTTCCAGGGTGACGCTTCCCCCTCAGATGACCTACATCTTTAAGAGGGTGGCTGACAATCAGTGTGCACAGCTCAGCGAAGTACAGCAAAAGCAACATCACTTGCTACGAAACCTCAAGCCAAAATTTCATTACCGCTAGATGACGCCATCCTAGAAATAGCGGATCATATATGGCAAGTACCAGCCTCGACTCCGGCTACCAACAAAGACAGACAAGAAGTACTTTGTCCCATTGAAGGGGATGGAGTGTGGTTTTTTTTTTTTTAACTCATCCGCAACCAAATTCACTGGTGGTTGATGCAGTTCAACAGAAGGCAAAGGCTCCTCAGCACAAATCCAGTGCTGCAGATAGGGACAACAAGCGCTTAGACTTGTTCGGCCGAAAGATATATTCTTTGGTGATGTTGATCTTGCGTATGGCTAATTACGCAGCACTACTTGCCAACTATAACTTCGACAGTTATGCGAAGCTCATCCCACTTCTGGAACACTTACCCGATACCAAGAGGGGTGTTCTAAAGGCAGTCGTCCAGGAGGGCTATGCAGCCTCTAGAACGGCTCTGCACATAGCCCTGGATACAGCGGACACTGCAGCGTGCACCACAGCCACCTCTGTTGTTATGCACAGAGGGTCGTGGCTGCAACAGGCATCTGTCCCCAAAGACTTCCTGTCAAAAGCTGAGGATCTCCCATTTGACAGGCAGTCTCTTTTTCCAAGAAAACAGATCAAATTCTCCACTCTGGAAAGGACTCCAGAACCTCATTTAAGACCCTGGGGATGTACACACCGCCGTGCCAGTGGAAGAGGTATACCCCATATGAAAGGCAAAGACCATTCCCCCAACAAATGCCTTCATATAGACACCAGGACCAGCAACAGAACAAACAGTGCCAACAGAGGAGATGACCCCTACCGAAAGCATCTGGCCAGCTTCAGTCGAGGGATTGAGACCCATACTGCTCAAGGACCTCACCTGTGCCGCGGACACTTTATTCCACCATCGTTTAAGGCCCTTTCTCCAACGTTGGGCCCATATTACCACCGACAGATGGGTTTTTCAAACCATCGAGCTAGGTTACACCATCTCCTTCACATCGCTACCTCCTCCTTCCCCCCCCCCCTTCCAATCCCTGTTCAGGGACCCATCTCATGAACCTCTGCTGAGGCAGGAAGCAATTCGTCTACTCGCCATTGGGGCAATAGAAAGAGTCCCAGATGAATTCAGGGGCAGAGATTTTTATTCCTGGTACTTTTTAACCGAGAAAAAGTCAGGAGGTTGGAGGCCAATACTAGACCTTCGAGGTCTGAATAGATACCTTTGAAAGCCACGTTTCCGAATGGTCACCCTAGCTACAATTATCCTGGCACAGCGCAGTGGAGACTGGTTCACGTCCCTTGATCTCCAAGATGCATATTTTTATGTGGCCATCCATCCGCCCCACAGAAGATGCTTACGTTTCCAAATAAGTACAGACCATTTCCAATACATGGTCTTTTCGGTCTCTCATCGGCTCCCAGAGTTTTCTCCAAGACTCTAACAATGGTCACAGCGTACCTACGTCGTCTCGGTATAATGATGTTCCCTTACCTGGACGACTGCCTAATCAGTGCACCTTCTTCAACAGATGTGCTTCATGCCACAAACACCACGAGTGCAATTTTCGAGGCATTAGGTCTGATTCTCAATATTGCAAAATCAACTATGACGCCTCATCAATCAATACAATTCTTTGGTGCTAAGCTCGATTTGATCAAGACATGAGCCTTCTTCCCAATGATCATGTTTCAGACAATTCAAGACCTGATACAAATACTTTCTATCAGCCCCAAAACATCTGTACTGCACTGCCTGCAGCTCATGGGGCATATGGCTTCCACGACATAAGTCGCTTAACGCGAGATTACACTTTCAGTGCCTTCAACACTGGAATAGCCACAATATATACTCCAAATACTCACGACGTTCACAGGAGGGTCACAATCCCCCTTTACGTCAAACAATCACTAACTTTGGTGGACTATCCCCAAAAGTTTGATGTCCGGCATACCCTTCCACTGTCCCCAACCGACAGTGCAACTCACTACCGATGCATCACTCCTCGAATGGGGTTCCCACTTGAAACGAAAAGAGGTACAGGGCCTATGGTCCCCTGAAGAATCGTTGATGCACGTCAACTTCCTAGAACAAAGGGCGGTACACAATGCCTGCCAGCACTTTCTCCCTGTTATCCACGGCCAAGTCACACGAGTCTTTACTGACAATATGACTACGGTATATTACATAAACAGGCAGGGGGGAGCTCGATCCTGATAGTTTTGCGCCAAAGCAATACGTTTGTGGAACTGGTGCAACCTCCACAAAGTCTCCCTCATTGCGAACTATCTACCCAGCCAGCAAAATTCCACGGCCAATGCACTGAGCAGACACTTCTCCCTGAATCACGAGTGAGAAGTGCATCCGGGGGTACTCTCCACCATATTCCACTTCTGGGGTTTTCCGGCAGTAGACCTGTTGGCCACATGCCTCAATGCGAAATGTCCCCAATACTGTTAGAGAGTCGGGATTGTGCGGAACTCCAAAGGGAAGGCTTTCTTGTACAGTTGGAGCCACCATCTTCTATATGCATTCCCTCCCATGCCCCTAATCCCCGGAGTCCTGGAGAAAATACTTGCAGATTGAGCTACTGTGATTCTGATAGCTCCCTTCTGGCCACAACAAACATGGTTCCCTTACCTTCATTGCATGTTGGCTCGCCCTCCATATCCTCTGTCCAGGCATCATGACCTGCTCACACAGAAACAATGCTGCTTATTTCATCCACAGATCGATTACCTTGCGTTGACAGCCTAGTACCTGGTTGGTTCCAACAAACAGAGATCTGTTCACAATCTGTTAAACATGTTCTTTTGCATAGTAGGAAATTAACCACATGTGCTACTTACCTTCATAAATGGACACGGTTTTCTTCATGGTGCTCTCACCCTTATTCCATACCTATCCATTGAATCTTGGACTACCTTGTACACCTTAAAGACTCTGGCCTTACCTGGGCTTCCATCAAGGTACACATTGCTACGATCACTACTTTCCGCCATTCAGCAGACGGATACTCAGTCTTCTCACATCCCATGACGAAGAGATTCATGAAAGGAATGACTAATCTTTTTCCACATCATACACAACCAGCAGACCCTTGGGACTTAGAATTAGTCCTTAATGCTCTGACGTGCAAGCCTTTCGAACCTCTAGCAACATGTGACCTGCACATTCTCTCTGAAGGTTATCTTCCTACTTTCAATAACCTCTGCGAGAAGAGTTGGTGAATTGGCCGCCCTATCAGCTTCACCTCCCTATACAGTGCTCACCCCTCAAAGAGCCATGTTACACCCCCAACCAAGCTTTCTCCCTAAAGTAAACTCGCAATTTCACATAAATGAACCAGTCCTCCTCATGTTCTACCCAAAACCTCATTCCTTGGCGAACAAGCACTCCGCCACACCCTAGATGTCAAGCGGGCGTTGGCTTTTTACATAGAAAGAACTGGATCCTTTTGGAAATCGAACATGCTCTTAGTATTTACTGCTGAGCGTTCTATGGGACCTCCATTGTCCGCACAACGCATTTCCTCACTCGTCATCGACTGCATAAAGAGATGTTGTTTGCTGCAAAATAGATCGCTACCACAAATGCCCAGATCTCACTGAACGCGAGCAATAGTCGCATCAACTGTCTTTCTTAAAGGCATGTCATTGAGACACATTTGCAGGGCCGCTACTCGGTCTTCGGACTTTACCTTCACAAGACGCTGTGTCATATCAAACCTTCTCATACTACATGCGGCAGTGGCATCAGTGGTGCTCTCCATGGTTACCGCATGATAGCTCCGAATCGCTCCTCTATTACAGGGGCTACTGCTGTAAATTCACCTACAGTGGAGCATCCACTGGACACTGCGTGAAGAAGTTACTCACCTTGTGCAGTAACGATGGTTCTTCGAGATGTGTCCCCCATGGGTGCTCCACGACCCGCCCTCCTCCCCTCTTTGGAGTATCTCTTATGTCTTTCAGAACAAGAGGATCAGGCGCAACTGGCAGGAGCCAGACCGCGCACACACAAACGGCACAAAAAGGCATGAGATGCGCTTTGCGCGTGCACGGTCCGGCGGACTATGGCTGAAAAGATCTCCGATCTGCAGCGCCGGGACAAGCCTGACACCTACAGTGGAGCCCCCACAGGACATGCATTTCGAAGAACCATCATTACTGCATAAGGTGAGTAACAACTTCTTATCAGTTACCCATTTAAATAGCTCTACACTTGCATCCCTAATTCAAAATGGAGTTTGCACCAGGTTCATATTCTCACATCTAATAAAATGTAGAAGCATTGCCAGTTCATGACCAATCTGAATTAACCCACCAATTTTTTAGGCTGATGGGTCTCAGTATATCCAACTTTTTTCTCCTTGTGTGACTGCTTATGTGTGAGGCCACTACATTACTGGGTGTGTCAGCAACATATCTGAAATGCAGCCAAGTTGAGCAGACTAACAGCTTCTGCAACTAGTAGTGGGAAATCAAGAACATTTATATTAAAAGGAATTCATTTTGAGTACCTTCAACCCCTCCTGCTCCTATAGATGCCTCCAGTGTGGTCTGGGAAGGGCATTGCCAAGAACTAAAAGTGCATGGCAATTGTAATACCAGGGATGCAAAGCTCCACATCTGCTTTCTGAAACTCAGGGAAGTTAGGCTCAGGTCCCAGCTGCCTCTACATCAAAACCTAGTGATACAGACCCTAATGTCCATGTAGTACATAAACAAGAAGGGAATCTGCTTTGTAACCATTTGTACAAAAGCGGAGAAACTCTGGTATCGGTGCACCAAACACCACATTTGCCCCATAGTTACATCTTGTAGAGACCAATATAGAATCCAGTCATAAAAAAGCAGGATCCAAATGATTAGGTCATGCAACCTTCTGGAGACTGGGAACCTGAAAGTGGATCTCTTTTTGCTTTCGCTTCTACCCAAAGAAACTCCCACTTGTCCCAGACAGTCCTGAGAGAATTTAGGAAATCCTCCTCCAGTTCACAAATTTATCTCCAAAAATGGAAGAATTCTACATGTGGTTTAGCAACAATAACTTTTTCTTCGAGTGCTTGCTCATGTCCATTCTGATTAGGTGTACGCGCGTCGCGTGCATGGATTCCGGAGCTTTTTTCCCTTAGCAGTATCCATAGGGCCAGCAGGGAGCCCCCTGGAGTGGTGCTGGTATACTGGTGCATATATACCCCTGCTGGCCCTCCCACCTCCTCAGTTCCTTCTTACCGCCCGTGATGGTAGCTGGAGCATGCTTCAGGCTGATAGCCTATCTCTTAGCAGCTTATTTCTTATCTGTTGTATTATAGTTCTAGTTGGAAGTTTTTATCTAGTTAAGTATTTAGTTAGATAGGGGAGCAGTGGAACCCTCCCGTAAGGGGAGGGCATGCCAGGGTCCCAGGGCTTTAAACCCTGTGCTTCCTGCTCCAAACCTATGCCCTGCGGAGATCCCCACTCCGACTGCCTAAAGCGTCTGGGTGAGGCCCATCGAGCTGAAAGCTGCTCTATCTGTAAGAGCTTTAAGCCCCGGACCAAAGGGACTCCCAGCTGAAACTCCTGCTAATGGAGTCGGCACTGCAGCCTCAGAGCGAGGAGCGGCCTCACTCTGCCCGCAGCACACCGTCGGCGGCACCCCCATCGGTCAGCACGGCACCAAGGCACAGATCGCAGTCCCTGGTGCCGAGGGCCTCCCAAGAGCTTGAGGGGACGCTCGGTAGAGAGGAGTGCCCAGAAGGTGCGCCCTAAGGAGGGGCACCTTTCTTCTAAGTCCCCCAAAAAGAGGCGTAGCCCGGACAGGGGCAAGGGCCCGGGGCAGCCTGTGGGGCTAGGAGAGGTCCGTTGGCCCTCCACCCCAGAAACTTTTGAGGCGGCCCGGGACCTCGTTCACATGGCTGTGGATGAAGGGGAGGGCCCGGTGCCGCAGGAGTGGACCGCGCCAGCACCACCCTTAAGTGCCCCCCAGCAGGCTATGGCCCGGTCGTGGGACCCTCTGGGCGAAGGGCAGGCCTCGGCCCAGCAGCAGCAGATTTTCCCTGTGCCGGGAAGAACACCGGCACCAGAGCCGGGACGAACGCTGGCACCGACCCCGAGCCCCTTCCCGACGGCAGCGGCACCGGGAGCGAGTGCGCTTGCGGCGCCGATGGCACCGATGCAGGGTCCGGTGCTGCAGACGGCCCACTGGGCAGTGCAGGGCCCCGCACCGTACTATGCGCCATCTACGGTGCCGCAGCAGGTGCTCCGCACGGCACCGACACTGATGCCTCTCCCGGCACTGATCCCTGCTTACACCTTGGGAGCGCAGCAGCAGGGCGCGGCGCCGCTGCACATGACGGCACTGGAGGGTTATGTACCTGCCTATCAGATGCAGCTGGGCACGGTACCGCCGCAGCAAAGACCTCCACTCATGCCCCCACCGGCACCACGTGTGATGCACAGGAGCAAGCCATCGGCCATGGCAGCCCAGCGAAGGGTGCAGGCTTCATCGGCCCCTCCCTGGTCAGCATCAGAGTACTCTTTGGAGTCGGAGGCTGAGTCGGTGGCATCGGCCAGGTCTTCATATAGGTCACGGCCCCGTCATAGGTCCCGCTCATAGGTCAGATCATCTCACCGGGAGCCGGTGGACCAGCAGCAGTGGCAGGGGCAACCCCAGTGGGCTTTCTGGACGCCCTGGGCATACCACCAGGCCCAGGGGCCTCCCCCTACGGGGCCGTCAGCGTGGTCGTCCCGAAGGAGTAGCACCCCGTCTGCCACCTCCTTGACAGCCCCCCCCGCCTGGAGACAGCTCGTCTATGGTGGCGATGCCAAGACCCCCGGTTATTGGTCAGGGGCAGGGGGCTATGTCCCAGCCGGGCTCAACCTATGTGGACATCTCTGCCCGGGGGGAACCAGGGGCACAGATAGCTGAGGAAGAGGCAATTCCCTCAAGGGAGTTCTCGTCTTCACCAGACGAGGCCCTGGCCGACCCCGCGCCCCAGCCCCCGTCGATGGACTCCAGGGAGCACCAGGAGCTGCTCCGAAGGCTAGCGGTCAATCTTGCGGTCCAGCACGAGGAGGTTCATGAGGACCTAGATCCTATGGTGGACATCATAGCGGCAGCGGGCCCTGGTCGAGTGGCACTCCCACTGAATAAAACGGTGGATAAGCTGTCTAAAACTCTGTGGCAGACGCCGGCTTCTATCGCACCGACCCAGAAGGGGGTCGAGAGAAGGTACTATGTACCCCAGGAGGGGCACGAGCATCTTTTTACCCACCCGGCTCCGGGATCCATAGTGGTTCAGGCCGCTGGGCAGAAGGAGCGCCAAGGGCCTCCAGGTCCTACTCCGAAGGCGAAGGAGCCTAGGAGATTGGACCTATTTTGCCGGAAGGCCTACGCCACGGGGGGGCCTCCAGCTGCGTATAGCTAACCAGCAACTGATGCTGGGGCGTTATGCTTTTAACACATGGGCGTCTCTGCAGAAATTTGCCAGCCAGCTTCCTCCCGAATCCTGCCAGGAATTCGGGGCCCTGACGGAAGAGGGACAAGCAGTGGCACGTACCTCTCTCCAGGCGGCCTTGGACGCAGCTGATTCGGCAGCCCGCGCTATGGCCACAGGGGTTGTTATGAGGTGTAGTGCCTGGCTGCAGGTGTCTGGCATCCCACCCGAGGTGCAGACCACCATTCAGGATCTGCCCTTTGAGGGGCTGGCCTTGTTTTCAGAGCAGACTGACTCCAAGCTGCATAGCTTGAAGGACTCAAGAGCGACCCTGAAGTCGCTAGGGATACATACCCTGGCGCCTCAGAGGAACTCTTTCCAGACTAGATCCTACCCTAGAAGGGTGCAAAACAATGATAGGGGTCGCAGGAAAGGCCGTAACAATAGCTGCCCTGACCTCTTCAGAGGCAGGCGTAGGGGCCCTCGGTCAGACTCCGAGAGAGGCTCAGGTCCGTCACCCGGTCACCAGACTAAGCCCTCATTTTGAAGGTACGCCAGAGAGCAGAGTACCAGTAGCACCTATCTGTCCACCCTTTGGGGACCGTCTTTCCCTCTTTTACCAGGAATGGTTAAAGATCACGTCGGACCGTTGGGTCCTAGACCTGGTGAAGCAGGGATATACTATCCCCTTCCTTACCTATCCTGCCTCCCACCCCCCATCCCCTTCCCTTTTCAGGGACCCCTCTCACAAGACACTCTTTCGCCAGGAGGTGTCCAACCTGTTGATGATAGGGGCCATAGAAAGAGTGCCCCCAGATGTAAGGGGAAAGGGTTTCTACTCCCGCTACCACCTAGTATCCAAGGCGAAAGGGGGCATGCGTCCCATACTAGACCTCCGAAACCTGAACACCTTTATGAAGTTCAGGATGGTGATGCTAGCCTGCATCATCCCATCGCTCAGAAAGGGGGACTGGTATGCTGCTCTTGATTTAAAGGATGTGTACTTCCACATTTCAATTTTTCCAAGTCACAGAAAATTCCTACAGTTCACGGTGGGACAGGACCACTTCCAGTTTATGGTCCTCCCTTTTGGACTGTGTACAGCTCCGAGAGTCTTTACCAAATGTATGACGGTGGTAGCTGCGTTTCTGCGGCGGCACAGGGTCCAAGTGTTCCCATACCTGGACGACTGGCTCATAAGGGGCATGTCTCGAGAACAGGTGTTGGATCATGTCTCAAGGGCCAGGGTTTTGTTCGAGGGTCTCTGCCTCCTCATAAACGAGGCCAAATCACTGCTAGAGCCCACGCAAGTCATAGACTTTGTGGGGGCCCATCTGGACTCGCCTTTGGGCAAGGCGTCCCTACCGAGAGACAGATTTATGACCATTCACTCTCTGGTAGTGGGGCTGCAGGAGTTCCCAGCTGCATGAGGCTCCTAGGCCATATGGCGGCGGGCACTTACGTGGTCCAACACGCCAGGCTGCGCATGCACCCATTGCAGGGGTGGCTCAAGGTAGCGCACAACCCCTTGAGGTCGCCGCTAGACACAGTAGTGACTATCTCTCAGGACATTCTTCGTTTGCTGGACTGGTGGAAGGGCGAGGTCACGGTGTGTGCGGGGGTCCGATTCACCAAGCCGTCCCCGTCAGTGCAGCTGGTCACGGATGCTTCGGACGTGGGATGGGGCGCTCACCTGGGCAACCTCAGGACGCAAGGTACGTGGCCAACAGAGGAGGCTCACCTCCATATAAATATCAAGGAGCTGCGGGCGGTCAGGTTGGCCTGCAGGGCGTTCCTTCCCCACTTACAGAACAGAGTGGTGGCGGTGCTGACAGACAACACTACGGCCATGTTCTATATCAACAAGCAGGGTGGGGCGTGTTCCTCTCCCCTGTGCCGGGAAGCCCTAGATCTATGGGAACTGCGTATAGCCCACGGTATTTTCCTGGAGGCATGTCACCTTCCGGGAACCAGGAATGGGCTAGGCTCAACCGTTCGATCCAGGCGCACGAGTGGGTGCTAAGGTGAGATGTACTTCACGGGGTCTTCCAAAGGTGGGGGTTTCCCTGCCTGGACCTGTTTGCAACTCTGAGCAACGCCAAGTGCAGGGAGTTCTGTTCGTACATGGGGCACGGTCTGGGCTCTTGGGGAGATGCACTGCAGGTCAGCTGGCCCAGGGGCCTACTCTATGCCTTCCCCCCGTTCCCTCTGATCCACGACACACTCCTCAGAGTGCAGAGGTTCAGGGCCCGGATCATCCTGATAGTGCCAGTATGGCCTCGACAGTACTGGTTCACCACCCTGCTGGATCTGACTGTGGAGGGCCCGCTCAGGCTACCCCTAGTGCCAGATCTAATCACTCAGAGCTGTGAGGCCGGGGTGGCGCTCCACCTGAGCCTTCCATCTCTCCACCTAGCAGCGTGGCTTTCAGTGACGGAGCGAGCCTGCTCCAGAGCAGTCCAGGAGGTCCTCTTAGAAAGCAGAAAGCCGTCCACTAGAGCCCTTTACAAGGCTAAGTGGAAGAGGTTTACTTCCTGGCTGGAGGGCAGGATGCTCGCTCCAGGTGAAGGGGCACTTCCGACTGTTCTGGAATTCCTTCTCCACCTACGGAAACAGGGCCTGGCCACAGCCTCCCTAAGGGTGTACCTGGCGGCCATAGCAGCATTCCACGCCGGGGGGGGGGGGGGGCAAAGGTCTATCTTTGCCAATCCCTTGGTTAAAAGATTTCTAAAGGGAGTCGACAGGATGATGCCATATGAGAGACCTCTGGTACCGGCTTGGGACCTTAACCTGGTCCTGTCTGCCCTTATGAAGCCCCCGTTCGAGCCCCTGGCTTCATGCTCTTTGATACATCTGTCCTATAAGGTAGCTTTCCTCGTGGCCATTACCTCGGCCAGACGGGTGTCAGAGCTTAGGGCTCTCAACTCAGAACCACCTTACACGGTGTTTTTTAAAGATAAGGTGAGGTTTCTTCCCAAGGTGGTCTCGCACTTCCACATGTCCCAAGATATTTACCTGCCAGTGTTTTACCCCAAGCCACACGCGTCGCCCAGGGAACAGGCTCTGCACTGCCTGGATATTAGGAGGGCGTTGGCTTTTTATATAGATAGGACAGGAATAGTTGTCACCTTCCGACCCCGCCTCCGGAGGGGGGACACGGCTAGGGACTCACCTAATCAGAATGGACATGAGCAAGCACTCGAAGAAGAAGAGGTTACTTACCTCGTAACTGTAGTTCTTCGAGATGTGTTGCTCATGTCCATTCTGCATCCCACCCACCTCACCGTGTCGGAAGGAGCTGGCAAGAAGGAACTGAGGGGGTGGGAGGGCCAGCAGGGGTATATATGCACCGGTATACCGGCGCCACTCCAGGGGGGCTCCCTGCTGGCCCTATGGATACTGCTAAGGGAAAAAAGCTCCAGAATCCATGCACGCGGCGCAGGTACACCTAATCAGAATGGACATGAGCAACACATCTCGAAGAACTACAGTTATGAGGTAACCTCTTCTTTCTGTCATAAGGGGGAATCCCTCCTGTATTGGACAACTCATGACCAATCCTTGAGGTATAACTAGTATATCTGTAAAATTACAACTCATGACTCTCAGCTGAGCGTGTGCAGTGCAAAATGGATTTTTTTCTCATCCTTCTATAGTCAGATTCTTAAAAGGATTCAGTAAATACTTTTCATCAGAAGAGAACGATTTCACTTCTGGGATTTATGTTTGGAGCTTTCCAACCTAATGGGGCTTCCCTTTGTACCTTTCAAGGTGCCTCCCTGATGCATCAGCAAAAAGTGTTAAAATTCCAGGGTCTGATGACATTCAGGTAAATGGACAAAACTGATGCTTAGATCTCATATTAATGCTTGTCTACTCTGGCACTATGCTGTAACTTCCTTGTTCAGGGGTATGAAAACCTACACCACTCTCTCCCCCTCGAGCTTGGAGAGCTCTCCCCCAGCACTCTTGCCATGACCACTCTTCTGTAGCAGCGCTTTAGACTTTAACACAGACAAAGCCTTAGCGTCTTGCCTGAAGTAGTGTAAGACTTTCACTCACCCTATTTAATGGCAGGAAATAATCTTCACCATCTAGATTAGTGATTCTCAAGCTGTTTACTATTGTGGGCTGCATAGCAGCTCAGTGTTATGTGGACAGCATCCAATCTCTCTAGAACTTAACCAGTATGGCCCTGAGGCTGACACATGGGCTGCAGCTATGTCCTGATAGGTCTGCAAGTAGCCTGCAGATTTGGAAACACTAGTCTAGATGTATAAAAGGCACCTGATGCCTTCACCTACAGGAAAAACAACTCCTTGTAAGTTAGTGCACTCTCTTCTTTGTGCTAACATACCCTGTGCACAGCTCAATGCAGCACAGAATATGGAAGTGTAATAGAATGTTTACAATTGCCCATGCAGCTGGCCTACCCTGAACTACTACAGCTCTCCTCCAGTCTTAATTATAGCAAAATATACACACTTTTTGGGGAATGAGGAGGTGAGATTAATGTGCAGGAATTTGTGTGCTGAGGGTAATACTCCCAAAGTTAACTTGTGTTTCCTAGACTACTTGCCATCTTTCAATTTTGTTTTGTGCCAGGCAGTCCTGTTCAACTGTATTTTCTTATGTTTTGTCTTTTTTACATTGTAAGCTTTATGATATGTACATCATCTGTCGTGCACCAAATAAGTTTGTGGGAAACGTTGTATGTCATCTTTGTATGTTTGGTAGTTTAGCAGTCTTTATTTACTTTCTCCCCATTGTTACCAATATAGTAAGTTGGGTTACGCTGGAAACTTAAAATGAATATCTTGAATGCTTTACATCACTGCTGTAGGCAGAAATTCCTTAATTGTAAAAGCACCTATAAAACATTTATCTTTTGAGGATAAAAGAGAGACAAGATGCATCCTGTTTAAATGTGGCCTGAAATGCTTAAATGTGGCCTTAAACACTTAAGTCTTAGGTGCTGAATCTGTCCTGCCTCCCTCCCCCATCACTTTTTTGATATTTTTTTAATGAACTTCTCAAAGTACTCCTCACACCTCAGTTTTTCTTGGAGGTCAACTGCAAAGGCTAACAAAATATGAGGATTATGCCAGTTTTTCAAACGTTTATTAAATACCTTTATGGATCTTTTGAATAATTGTGTATTAGTTTTCTTGTTGAAAGTTCTAGAAAGTCTATCACCTGGAATGTAGCCCATAGTAATATCCAAGAACTGTGTTCCTATTCTTTCAAACGAACGTTTATGGTTTGATTATCTTAATTGGCAGAGCAGCTTGCTTCAAATACTCTGGTTGAAATGGCAAGAAACTGTTTTTTCTTTGTGATCTTGTCTGATATCTGTTTTGTGGGCATTAATCCTTTGGCGAAGTGTCTGAGATGTTTGTCCAATGTACATAGCAGACGGACACTTTCGGCACATGATAGCATAAATTATATTTCTGGATGCGCAGGAATATGTGTTGTTGATCTTATAACTCACTTGGTTAGGTCCAATAATGGTATCAGCAGAAGGGACACTCTCTCAATGACTTAACCACCTGTATTCTGCTACAAAGACCTTTTACATCTGCACTTGAAAGGGAATCCTCTGAACTGTCATTCATGTTAAAATTTGACACTCTCCGAGAAGGAATGAACAAAGACTCTAACTATCTTACCCATTACCAAGATAGCTCCCCCAATTATCACCTCTAATACCATTAGCTCACAGACATCTAACTCTCCCCACCTCTAATATAATTAATTCAGACATTTACCTACCTTCCTTCCCCCCCTCCCCCCGCATCCCCTTCCTGTTCTGAAATGTGATTTGTCCTTTTCATATGTGTTCATTTTTTTTAATTGTATCCTTTGGTATATATGGTTGTGACTATTTTCTTCCACTATTTGATCTGAGGAAGTGGGTCTGGCCCACGAAAGCTCATCATCTAATAAACCATCTTGTTAGTCTTTAAAGTGCTACATAGTCCTGTATTTTGCTTCAGCTACACCAGACTAACACGGCTACATTTCTATTACTATTCTGCCAGTAGGTTAGAGGCCTTGCATGCTCACCTTGCAGATATTTTATCCAATCAGTTCATGGCTACTTTTGAGATGTGGAGGGAGGAGGCGGCATCAATTTTTTTTATTTTGAGGAGCACCTACATATAGACAGTTGCTGAACTTGCAGAGTAAAAGGTCTTTTCTCCAAATAAAGTAAATATGAGAGAACTTAGCTCTGAACAGACCTTTTACTGATATTCATTCTTGAAAAACCTATAGGAAATGCAGAAGGAGATGAGACAGGTCCATAGCCATTTTTTTTTCCAAAACTTTCACTACCTCAGACTACAATTTTATCCTCTAATCAGGATTTCCCTAGTCCAGCAACATCCCTGCTTCAACATCATGGGTGACCCCCATGGATGCTCTGGGGCTGGAGTGTTGCTGGACTAAAGAAAAACGGAGCCCAGGAACAGAGCCCCATGTGCCTGGAGGATGGTGGAGGGTGGGATGGCAGCCATGGAAGAGCAAACATTAACCTCCCCTGATCTAGCGAATTCCCTGGTTTGAGACCAGTCAGGTCCCAAGGGTGCTGGACCAGGAATTTCAACCTGTACTACGTGACTTATTTCCCCAATCTGTCCAGAAAAACACAAGGAAGAGACTTCAACATTTTGTTCACGTATGCATGCAAAATGCATCAGGTGGGTGAATTTTAAAGTTCATTTGGAAAGACCACTCTGAAATGTAAATCTGTGCCCCACCTCCCTCCCCTGCAGCCCCGGGGAAATCTAGTGCTCTGCCTTAAACACAGTTCTGTGAAATAGTTGGTCATTCACTTTGTGGAGCATCTTCTTCAAACTGGGATAGCAGAGATGAACACTCACTTGATTTATGTATACAGTACCAAAATGGCCATGGGGGGGAGAGAGAAGTAAAAGCTCTTTTAAAGGTTTTTAAAGCTCTTAGAAGTGTGTGAGGATATTCAAATTCATTTTGAAGATTCCTGGAAATTGAGAACTGATTTAAAATTCAGAGCTGAAAGGCATGCTAGTTTTTGGTTTTGTTTGTCTCCTCATCTGTGTTCAAAGCTGCTTATACTAGCTGGTAATAGCAGTAGTCAGAATGCTAGTGTAGAAAAGGTAATGACAGCCAGTAGTGTTAAGTATTGTCATGTATCTCTGCATTGAGCCGTGTTGGATGGCATGGTCCGTTTAATATTGATCTCCTTTCACCCTTCTTATTTTTACTGCTTACACTCTTGCTATTGCTAGTGTGCTCAGACAATGGTGGGAAACATATGACAAAAAGCCTACTATTAGCATTCCTATACTTGGTTTCTGCTTCCTGTAGGAATTTTTTAATTGTTTTCATTCCTATGTTCATAAACCAAGTTTCTTAACTCAAGTCACAGCTTGAGTAGGTTTCTACTTTAACATTTGGTTTGAAGGAGACTTTGTGGGCTAGCAGGGTGAGGAGTGACCTAACTTTTTGTTGAGAGGATTGAACTACCTCCTTGACAACAGATAGCAACAATCAGTTGAATTCCCAGTCATTTCTGTTAGGAGAGAGGTTATATAGCAGGGGTGGGCAAGATGCTTCTCATGGGCCAGATCTGGCCCGTCAAGCCACTGGATCTGGCCGATGGATGCCTCTCCCAGAACCCCGAGACACACAGCAGCTGCTGTGTTGAGTGCAGGGCTGCTCCGTGTGACTCTACTCTGGAAGGAGGGGGAGGCTTCGGGTCATCTTCCCCACCCCCAGCCCAATCCTCAACTCCTATTGGTGAAAACAACTGGACAGTAGGAACTGAGCCCAGCCAATATCTCCTCTCCTATTGGCCAACAGCCAGGCAATAGGAGCTGAGATTGGCCTGGGGGATGTGAGGAGTGCAAGTCCCCCCCCCCCCCCCCCCCCGAGTTGAGCCATGTCAAGGGAACAGGCTGCATTTTCAATGTTCTGGGGCTGCACAAGGCAGGGAGCCCCATCTGCTTTGGGGGTGCTGCTGGCTGGGAGATGCTTAGGTAAGTGCCTCCCAGCCAAAGCTAGCCTCCCGCACCCCAACTCCCTCCCACAAGTCACCGTCAAAACCCTCTGCACCTCCCTGCTCCAAGTCACAGTTCCCTCCTAGATCTTGCACCCCTTCAGACATCCCTCCCCCAAGCTGGAATCCTCTCCCGCACCCCCACTTTCTCCCTGAGTCTACACACTGATCCGCTGATTCAGGGCACAACCCCCTCCTTCACCCAAGTTCCTTCTCAGACTGTAGTCCTTTACCCCATGTATCCTTCTGCACCCAACCTCCATCCTAGACCCCACATCTTCTCCACAGAAAAGTGTGTCCCTTGACCACTTTCCAAAATCTTGGAGTGTCCCCTTTTATTGTCCCCCACCCCCTTTATATAGTAACTTTCTTTGTTATAAAATTTCCATCCTCCATAGTTTGTCTGCTTTCAACAAAAAGTAAATTACTTAACTAAGTAGTTCTTTGAGCAGTTGTATTGGAGGGTTGGAGGTGTTTACAAAAGCTATATTCTGCTAAACCTTATTTCTTAAGAGAATCTCACTTTTTCTTCCTTTTTCTCTAACACATACAAGGTATTCTGATTACAACCATTGCCTCTAAGGGAGAATTGCAGAATTGGCCTGAACTTTTACCAAAACTTTGCAGCCTCTTGGATTCCGAAGACTACAATACCTGTGAGGTGAGGAGGAGTTTTGTTTCAAATACAAATTTAGAGTGTTATTTTATATACTAGTAGTCTAATTTTGAGTTAGTGATTTCCAACTCATTGGTTTCTGGCCAAAAAGTGCTGAGATTTTGCTAGGGGCAGGACAGTGCATGAAGCTTCCCTCCGCAGCCTCCCTTCTGCTGGCTCTTAATACATTTAAAAAGCCAAGCCACAGTGGGGTTAGCTCCTGAGGGCAGGAGCTAACCCCGCTACGGCTCCCCCGCTTATTGATTAGTCAATGGAAATTCCACCGGTGGTTTGCAACAAGGATCTAAGTGGACTGAATATGCCCTGAAAGCACGTCCTGTGGGGGATTAGCATCCAGACATTAGTTTCACAGAGGAAGTGGCTGGGCCAGTAGTTGGCTATCAGTTTCTTTTGGATTCTTGGTTCCCCTGGACAGCAGACAACTGGGTGTTCACAATGGCTTTAGTGCAGTAGAAATTATCAGAGCAGTGACTGAGCTGTCAGCAATTTGATAACTATTGTAGTTGGGCTGCAGGAGGGGCAGATCTTGAAGAGCAAGAGTAAAGGGCATGAGCTTGGGGAGTGGAGGGGGAAAGGCTGAGTAAAAACGGGGAGAGATGAGGGAAACGGAACTGGGAGAGCTAAAAAAGGGAAAGTGTGTTGGGGATCAGGTTCCCCCAAAAATATAGTTAGTCACCTTAGTAAAAAGTTTGGGAACTATTGCTCTTGAATGAATAATCAGTTGTAACTACTTATTGCCACATACTTATGCTTTAACTGAGGGGTGGGCAATAATTTAAGTGGGGGGGGAGCACTCCAAGATTTTGGTAAGGAGTCAAGAGCTGCACTCTTCTTTGGGAGGGAGAGGTGTGGCATGGAGGTTGGGTATAGAAGAGAGCTCAGGGTAGGGGACTAGGGTGCATGAGTGGGTGTAGGGTCTGAGAGGGAGTTTGGGTGAAGGAGCAGGTTGTCACTTGGGACAGGAAACTGAGGTACAGAGTCTGGGGAATGGGTGCAGGAGAGGATTCTGGCCTGGGAGAAGGGTCAAGGAAGGGAGTGCAGAGTCTGGGAGGGAGTTGAGGCATGGGAGGAGTTGGAATGCCAGAGGCAGGCTCTGGCTAGGAGGCACTTATCTAAGCAGCTCCTGGTCAGCAATGCAGTTAGTCAGGCTTTCCTGGCTGCCAGCCTCTCCAAACAGCTCTGTTCCATGTGGGTCTCTGTTGCGGAGAGAAGCTTCACGCACTGCCCTGTGCCCCCAGCAATATCTGTCCACTCGTGTGGGCTGGAAACCAGTCTCTGGGTGCTGAGAAACTGTGCTGCACCGTCCCTTCTTCCCAGCAAAGCCTCTCAGCTCCATTTGGCCTGTTTCTGGCCAAAAAGTGCTGAGATTTTGCTAGGGGCAGGACAGTGCATGAAGCTTCCCTCCGCAGCCTCCCTTCTGCTGGCTCTTAATACATTTAAAAAGCCAAGCCACAGTGGGGTTAGCTCCTGAGAGCAGGAGCTAACCCCGCTACGGCTCCCCCGCTTATTGATTAGTCAATGGAAATTCCATTGACTAGCTGATTAAACTAAATTTAACATCCCTAGTGTGAGAATAGGTTTCTAAAAATAATCTCAAAGTGACCACAAAGGGCTACAGAAGAAGGCACATGTTAAGCTTGCTTTATTAAACCTTAATTATCAGTATAAGTGTTACCTCTGTCATCTAAGTATCCTACTGCCTGATTCTCTATTACATTATTTTAGTTATTTTATATCGGATCCACAAAAGGTGTTTGAGGTGGTGTGTACAAAAAGATTCTGTAACAATTTGAGAACAATAAATGATACCCAGAATAAATCCAACAGGGATGGTCTAAGTAGGCTAACTGTCATGGTTAAACATTTTTTTTTCTTATTTTCTTAATATTTTGTTGTGGATGGAGTTGAGAAACCATTTTCAAAAAATTCAAATAAATCATTTTGAGACTGGAGTTCTAGGGTTTATCATACACATTTTAAAATTAAGTATAGGTAATTTAGGAAAATTGCTATACTGGATTTAAAATTTTTAAATATAGAGGAAAGTACTTTGCTTTGTTATACATGGAGGAAAGTTTTGTTCATAACTTAAAATCTGATTTGTGCTTTAATAAAATACATTTAGTAAATAAGGCAGGAAAAACATGCAGTATAGATAAACTAGCATTGAATGAATAAAATGTCACCTGCCACTCAAATTGGTATCTTACAGATCAGATAAAAATGTGTAAATATTTGTCTGTATCTTTTCATTATGAAATTAAGTTGCAACTTATTAATGTTTGTGAGGTCATAACTTTACTTGGTTGCTAACTGGTAAAAATAGCTAGCCAGCCATGCTTAATACTAAATAGAGATATTTAGCTACTCATTAGTTTTCTTTTTTCTTTCCTTGTCCTCTTTCTTTGGGAGTGGGGGATTAACATTGTGAAGAAACTAACTTTTTTCTGAGGAAAGCAAAATTGTTTTAACAGGGTGCATTTGGAGCTCTTCAGAAAATATGTGAAGATTCTGCTGAAATCTTAGATAGCGATGTATTAGACCGACCACTCAATATTATGATCCCTAAGTTTTTACAGTTCTTCAAGCACAGCAGTCCAAAAATAAGGTAGGTATGGGTGCAACAACGCAGTCTAAGATTAAAATTGATTTTGGTAATAAGAGATCTTGTGGTGGTATTTAAAATGCCTGAGTGATCCTGTATGTGTGTGGATGCAAGAAAAAAAAAAAGCATTGGGATTCCATGTTAGTGTCAATGACCTGCATGTCACTTTTTGACCAGTTAAGGGGTGTCCTCAGCCTTACTAGCAACCAAGGTTCTTAAATCAACTGTGTTCTCCAGACTTTGCTAGCAACAAGATTCAGCAGCTGAAACGTAAGTTGTTAAATCTGTTGTTAAAAGCATCAGGCAGAATAGTAGAATCCAAATCAGGCTCTCATCACTGTATTTCCTGCAGTGTGAACATGAATAAAGTAAAAAAGTAATATACATTTCGTTAGTAAAGCAAATGGGTGTAACATGTTTCTCATCAAATGGCATTTCTGACTGTTCCAGCATTTTAAAGTGTTTCTAATATTTTAAGGATATAATATTAAGAACATGCTCATTTCTTAGATGAGGTGATTATAAATTGTAGTGTGAATCTGTGTCTCTTCCTGCAAGTCCATTTGTTGAAGAACTTCTCCTAAATGGTAAGAGCTAGGGACACTAAATTTGCTATGCGGCTTTCTCTTCTAACTTAAATCAAGGTCAGGGTTTAGTTGTGCCAGGACAATTAGAAGACCAAAGAAAGGGGCTCTTTTCCATAACATGCAAAGGGAGGGAATCCTGTTCAGAGGGACATGTTATGAGTGGCCCCTGGAGGCAGCAAGCCTTCAGGGGAGTGCTATCCTGTCGATTATCCACTGGGAGCAGCTGTACTACCAAGGAAGTGGCCAACGGGACTGGGGCTCTGCCATTTTGCCTGCTAGAACACCAGTAAGTAGCCTCCCTGCCCAAAACCCTTCTCCCAGCCCTTGGCCGCAATGCCGGCAGGAGGGTGCAAGGGAGAGAACAGGCCCCTGGAGGTTGGGGGGGGGGGGGGGGAAGAAGGACAGAGAACAGGCCCCTGGCAGCCTCGGGGCAGGCTGAGAACAGATCTCTGTAAGTCTGCTAGTACTAATATTTTTTTTAAAATCCAGTGGGCTGGGAAAAAAAATCTATATAGTGGATAACTACAAAAGATAACTGTGAGGTGGTGATGGTCATAAAATTAAACATTTTACAGTGTAATACAACAGTTTGTTACATGTACAGTCATTGTATGTGAGAAGAAGTTACTATGATATTTATGGAGTTTATTTCTGGGCACCATATAAGTTAGAAGCTATTGCTCACATGGCAAAAATTCCAAAGAAGAACAAAAGAGCAGGTTGCTGAGGAGATACAGTGATATGAATATAGTTTGAAATCACCGGTGGAACAGGGTTAAAGATAGTGAAGGAAGAGGTATCACAGTAGAAATTAAAATTCATGATAGTGAAATCTTAGTCTGTGGAATAGATTCCCAAGAAAAAGTGGTAAAGGTTTTTGCCACTGAGACTTCTGAAACTAGTAAACACAGCATTAGAAAATATAATGTAAGGAATAATTCTGAGCTTGATCTAATCTAATACTATACAAAATGGGGGAAATACTTTCCTCTGAAAAGAACAAACTCTCCTTACTTTGTCACAATGCTTTTTTTTCCCCTGTTAAAATAAAGGTTAGGAGGCAGAAGAAGAGGGGGAGGGGGGAAACCCACCCCATGGAAGGAGAACTTACTGAACAGCCACAATAGCACATAGTCATTCTTGTTCAGTGATGTCGACATTTATTTTAAACGCTTATGGGAAATGTATTCTCTTAAATGAGCTATAAAGTTTCTGCATGTCTCCCAAAACAGCCTAAACAGGATGCAAGTTTAATATTTAAAGAAAAGACAATACTTGAAAACAATTTCAGACTGATGTTCTGGACAAACATGGAATCCAATTGTTTTTACAAGAAATACTATTTTTATGAAACTATGTGGTAGAAAAAAAATACTTCCACAATCTTTTATACAATTAGGAAGTTAGGGATGGAAGAAATGTATTGGATTCAGTCTTCTGTTGCTTTGTAGAAGACAACCCTACATTAACATATTTTATTAGTGTTTTGTGCAGTGTATTTCTGTTGGTCTTTCTCTCCTTGCCCATATTTTTTACTATGTTTAGATTAATTGGTATGGTTTTAGAATGAAATTAAATCTGGATCTGTTTCATTTAATAAAAAAAGCACACTATCATTGTTTTAGCTTTAAATTTTTAATTTTCAATTTGTCCATTTTTTTTGAGTCTGAGATTTGGAAAAGTTGGGCCTGCAATCTCTACAGTCTAGTTCCACTGAAAATAAACAATATTGAAAAAATAATTCGGTTTGATAAAGAGGAGGCAGATACATTATAAACATCAGTACATAGAGTGCATGGGACTACTAGTTTCAGATGAGTCAACATGAATAAGATCCTTCTGTTGGAAATTACAGTATTTTCAGAGCTGCCATATTCTACAATTCCTGCAAATAATTTGATTCTCGTGTTTTCATATCTCTAATCATGCATTTTCTTAATTGTCTTAGTCTCAGTATAGCATAAGGAACTCTACAAAATGCTTCCAGATCCTTCAAAATCTTGACTAATTTAGGCATGTATGTGGACTGGAAAGGGCTCAGTGATAGCAGATGATGAGGTCATTGTGTCTCAGAACGGAGGAGCCAAATTTGAAAGTGGCTTTCACTCTGTTATAGTGCATAAAGTTATCAGTCTGGAAGGGTGGTCAGTGAATTTGTTCTGTGCCTCTGCTAAACCAAAACCTTTGTGCCAGTGTGCCAAATCTGTTCTGCCTCATTTGCCTGTCCTTCTGTATTCTAGTACTGCCTATTTGCCTGCTGGCTTTTACAGAAGAGGAATGAGGATTTAATTGTGCTTTTAACTGAGCCTTGCGCCTTTTAACTGAGTAATTGATTTTTTTTTAAAGCAGCATTTAATCTATAGTTGCGAAATTGTATTATGTTTTCCTGAGGTTTTCCTTTGGAAAAGAAGAAAAAATTAAATACATCCATGTAGTTTGGAAATACTTTCTTGATCTGCACATTTGGGTTGCTCTTCTTTACTTCTGATAAGTGCTGTTAGATATTATAGTGTGTGTCTTCACTTTGTTTTCCTCTCCCCAATTTTTTTATGATGGTATGCAGTTTAACCAAAGTTTCTGATGATGAATTTTTCCATCAGTTTTAAATATATGCTTTTCCTACTTCTAGGTCCCATGCTATTGCATGCGTCAATCAGTTTATCATCAGTAGGACCCAGGCTCTCATGTTACACATTGATTCTTTTATTGAGGTGGGTGAGTTTTTCTAAATTTTATATTTTTTGAATTAGCAAGAGCTTAAAATACTGAAACAAAAAAATCTGTTTTTTCTGTAAAAGGAGCTGCATGCAGGAATGATACAGAATGAGTTTAGTTCACGTATCCAGGACTTGGTCCTATACTTAATTACATTAATAAATTTTAAATTTGATTTTTTTCTCTGGCTGAGGAATGGTTAAAAATAAGATCTCCCCACCCCTTTGCATGTTTTGCTTTGCTAAATATTTAAATATTTAAACCTACAGCCTTGAGGGCTGGATCAGGCCCCTGGTTTGCCTGGATCCAGCCCCCACCCCAAGGCACAAGCTCCCCCTACCAAAGCACTGAAGAGTCCACACCAGCATTCTAGCCTTTGCTCCTCCCCCATATTTCCACCTGTGGGCTGGTGCACCAGCTCCTTGATGTCGGGGAAGTAAGGATGTTAAATATTGGTGGTGGTGGTGGTGGTTGTTCGTCCATCGTGGTCGATGAAGACCTCAGCACCACTAAGTGCTTTGAGACTGGATACAGTGTGTCCGAAGAAGACTTATCAGGCCAATTCGGGCACCAAATGTCCTGGAACATGTCGGGCAGACGTGTAGGCATTGCAGTCGTTGCACTGGTAACTTTGGACTTGCGCAGCACACGCTTGTGTTGCGCTTCAGAGATGCGCCTTGTTTCAAGAGCTTGGCATCCCTTGTGGATGAGACTGCACCAGGCAGGGCGGTTGTGTGCCAGCGATTTCCCAGTGGTTGTATCAATTCCGAATGACTTCAGGGAGGCCTTGAGTGCGTCTTTGTAACATTTCCTCTGTCCACCATGTGAGCGTTTACCAGTAGAGAGTTCCCCAAAAAGGAGCTGCTTAGGTATACATTCGTCCGGCATACGAATGACATGACCTGCCCATCTAGTCTGTGCACTCATCAGCAGAGTGTGGACTGATGGTAAACTTGCTCTAGAGAGAACCTCAGTGTCTGGTATTTTGTCTTGCCACCTGATGCATAATATTCTGCGAAGACCAGTCATGTGGAAGTGATTAAGCTGTCTTGCGTGCCTTCGATACACAGTCCACGTTTCACAGCCTTTCAGGAGGGTGGTGAGTACCACGGCTCTGTAGACCTTCAGTTTTGTTGCTTGGCTGATTCCTCGACGTTCCCATACAGTGGGGCGCAGTCTACCAAAAGCAGAACTTGCCTTTGCTATTCTGCATGTGACTTCTATGTCAATGTTAGCTGCATGGGAAAGAGTGCTGCCAAGGTAAGTGAACTGGTCCACTGCCTGTAGCATCTGCCCTGTGACTGTGATTGTGGGTTCTGTGTATGGTGCATAAGGGACAGGCTGATACATGACTTCAGTCTTTCTGCTGTTAATGGTGAGTCCAAAGTTGTCATAAGCTGTGCAGAACTTGTCCACACTAACTTGCATCTCTGCTTCAGAGCCAGCATACAAGGCGCAATTATCGGCAAACAAGAAGTCTCTCAGAACAGTCTCTTTCACTTTGGTGATAGCCTGAAGTCTCTTCAGGTTGAAAAGATTCCCATCCACTCTGTACTTAAGGCTGATTCCAGCAACACTGTCCTGGAAGGCATCATTCAGCATAGCAGTAAACATGATGCTGAACAGTGTAGGTGCGAGTACACAGCCCTGTTTAACGCCACTGGTGACTGGGAATGCCTTAGAAGATTCTCCACCGTCTAGCACTTTGGCCATCATGCCATCATGAAACTGGCGTACCATCTGAATGAATTTGTGGGGGCAGCCAAACTTTGACATGATCCTCCACAGACCTTGTCGGCTGACAGTGTTGAAGGCTTTCGTGAGGTCAACAAAGGTTATGTAAAGATCACGATTCTGCTCCTGACACTTCTCCTGAAGTTGGCACGCAGCAAAGATCATGTCAATAGGACGTCCCGCGGCCCTTACGAAAGCCACATTGTGACTCCGGCAGGAGGCCACGCTCCAGATGAGTGACCAGATGATTTAACATCTTGCAAGAATTTTACCTGCGATGGAAAGCAGCCAAATTCCCCGATGATTGTTTAACGTCCAAATATTGGTTAATTGACTAGTCGATAGGCACTTCCGTATTTCCCCTACGAAATGTACAAGAGCCCCCCTCCGGGGCTCTTGTACATTTCAGAGGAGGAATGTGGAACTCTGCATGCTGACTCTGGGCTGTACGCAGTGTTCCAGCTTTGAAATGTACAAGAGTCCCCAGTGGGGGCTCTTGTGCATTTCAAATCTGCAGCACAGCATGGAGCCTGGGATCATCTGGGGACTCGGTCCCCTGCTGACCCTAGGCTCCATGCTGCACTGCAGATTTGAAATGCTGTGCAGAGCCAAGGTCAGCTGGGGAGTCCCCAGCTGTTCCCAGGCTCCCTGCAGCATTTCAGTGAAACCGGGATCAGCTGGGGAGTACCCAGCTGAGCCTTGGTTCTACACAGCATTTCCCCAGAACCCAGGGTCATCTGGGGCCTCCCCAGCTGATTCCAGGTTTTGCAGAAATGCCGCAGAGCCGGGCTTCACAGCACCACTTTGAAACACTGCCTTAGCATTTCAAAGAGGCAGCCCCACACAGGTGAGCCTGGACTCAGTTGTGAGACATTTCCCCTTTGAAGTACCACGCCCCCCCCCCCCCCCCGCCCCCCGTCGCCCTTTGCTGCCTCTGATAGAGGCAGCACAGGCAGTGGAGAATCAACTAGTCGACTTACCTGATAAGCTTTTACAGAGGAGAAGCCCTAAGCCTCGTAGGCCAGAGTCAGGCAAGCCAGAACTGGGTCTGATCCACAGATCTGCACGTTGCTGCTCCCCCTTCCTCCAGTTAGTGCAGTAAAGTGCTGCCTAAAGGCTTTTCCTCCACCAAATCTACTAGCCCGGGCCCCCCTTGGCTCTGGTATGCCAGGGGAATGTTGGGCATGTGTCTTTTGGCTTCTCACTTGGGCCATGTCAGTGAGTTTCCCAACCTCTGATTTAAAGTCTAGTGGAGTAACACGCTGCACTAGAAAAGCCAGTGGTGTATGAGAGGGATGCCTATTGAACAGTACTGATGTCTCAGAGCTGGCAATTGCTTAGAACCCTGCAGAGCCTGGGAAAGAGCAGATTCTTCAAGTGCTGTCCCTGTGGGTGCTCCATTGTCAGGTATTTTGGCATCACAGGTTGGACTTTTCAATAGCAGTAGTCAGTTGGGCCACACATGCACAGTAGGTTTGCCCATTAGCGCCTCACGCACATGACCTAACCCTCCTCAGTTGCTTTACCACCCTCAGTTGCAGATGGAGCTCAGCTTCTCTCCTCAGCATTAGGGCCTGCTTAGTCAGAAAATACAGTTGTTTAGCTTGGTGTTTTTTCTCTTGGTTTCTTAATTTCCCCTTTTATTCCCTTTTGGGGAGAGGGTAAGAGAAAAAACCATACTGGGGTTTAAAAAGAGCAACATGTGTTGTGATGCCATGCCTGTATCAGACAGGCACTCATTCTGCAGTTGCTGTCTGGGAGACCCTCCCATTCCCCAGAAATACACCCATTGTTGCAGTCCCACTGCCAGAGCCTGAAGGGACAGATAGCTCAGGCTCCAGATGCTGCTTTTTGACAGTTGCTCCAGCTCTCATAGCCTCAGAGCTTTTAAAACCCCAGCCTGAGAGGTTCCAATCAAGGCAGCCAGGAAACAGGCTGACTGAGGGCTGAAGCAACTGGATGGGGAATGGGAACATTACTCAGGTCTCTAAACAGTGTTTGAGGATTTGGTCGAGGGTCTGTCTAACCTCCCTCATGTCTGTGACCTTGCAGCAGTACCATCTTTTCATCCTCTGGTTATACACCCATTGGTGGTAGAAGGTGTATAAAAGATTGATGGGTACTAGAGATCTGTATGGGATATGTCATCTCTCTTACTTCCCTCCCTTCAACCTCACCACCTATCTAGTCCCTCTTCAGGGTCCCCTCCCACAAGCATCTTTTGTGCCACAGGAGCCACCAGGCTCTTACTACATTTAAAAGGCAGAGCCGCAGCTGTCTGGGACTGGGTGCTGGGTCCCCCACTGCGCCTTTGCGCTCCCCAGCTCCCCCCTGCACTGGCTCCAGTTCTCCTCCTTTCTGCCAAAGGTATCCATGGTCTTCTTCCACATCAGTAAACTCATTTTGCCGACCTTTTACCCAAAACCACACACCTCCCCCCCAGAAGGCCAGTCTTCACACCCTGAATGTGTGCCAAGCCCTTGCCTTCTATATCAATAGAACCAAAGGCTTCCGCAGATCACAGTGTCTCTTCATATCAATCACGGAATGTTCCAAGGGCATGCCCATCTCTACCCACTTATCTCCAACTGGATATCCTCCTGCTTAGTTCAGTGCTACTCCCTACAGGATAAGCTTCTTCCAATTTGTCTGAGAGCACACTCCACCTGCGCCATGGCAATGTCTATGGCCTTCCTCTGCAACACTTCACTCAAGGACATCTGTTGTGCTGCCACGTGGTCATCCGACCATATCTTTGCAAAACATTGCCATTTTATCCAGACCACTGTCTGATACTTCACTGGTGAGAGTAGTCCTGTCTTTTGCCTCTAAACTGTAACTCCGAAGCCCACCTTCCTCAATGGACGCTGCTTTGTAGTTGCCCGCAGTGGAGCATGCACAGGGACAGCACTCAAAAGAAGAGGAAGTTACTCACCCTATGCAGTAATGGTGGTTCTTCAAGATGTGTCCCTGTGAGTGCTCCATGACCCACTCTCCTTCCCTCCCTTCTATGCCTGTTTACTCAGGCATAGAGAAGGAACTAAGGAGGATTGGGCCACGTGTGCAAGGCTCAAAGGTGCAAATATGACAAGGCTCCTACTGCACATGCGTGGCCCAATCGACTATTGCTACTGCAAATTCCAGTCTGCAGTGCCAGGACAACCCGACACCTAGGGTACGTCTACACTACATGGCTCCGTCGACGGAGCCATGTAGATTTGTTTATTGGGCAAAGGGAAATGAAGCGGCGATTTAAATAATCACCGCTTCATTTAAATTTACATGGCTGCCGTGCTGAGCCAACAAACAGCTGATCAGCTTTTTGTCGGCTCAGAGCGGCAGCCATGTAAATTTAAATGAAGCGGTGATTATTTAAATTGCCGCATTTCCCTTTGCCTATAACCCTAATCTCCATCGACGTAGCCATGTAGTCTAGACACAGCCCTACAGTGGAGCACCAGCAGGCAGACACACGTCAAGAAATTGTCGTTACTGCACAGGGTGAGCAACTTCCTCTTCGTTATTCTGCTGTGGTGTGCCTCTGAACCTGTCATCTGCATCCTTTGTCCATACAATTTTCAAATCTGGCATGATGAAGGTGGCTTTGGGAAGCTGTAAAACTAGTTTTGCAGTCTTCAACAGTGCTCCCCAGTGTCTGGTGTGTAGGTGGAAAAAGTCAGAAACTTTAGCTTCTTACTGGCAGCTCCTTCAGTCTAGGGGCATGGCTTGTTTCGTGCTTTCCACCCTTCACCTTTTTTAAAAATCCACTGTATTTGGTGCCAAAATTGTCCTGTGATCCAAAACCCTTAACCATTTGTGATTGCAAAGAATTCTGGAGTATGGTGGGTTGCTCAATGATTTTTGCCAATCATTTTATGAGTCATAAACCAAATTAACCACTAAAACCACTGTAATAGAGACTGAATATTTGTGGGAGGAGGGATACGCTTTTCTGCTTTATGGTCAGTTAGATTGCATTATGGACAATATTTTCAAATTATGAACGAAATCAAGAACTACTGTCTAATCTCTGTGCATAATAGATTTGTATGGCCTAAGGTTAAGGTGGAAAGCATGAAGCAAGCAGTGCCCCTTTCTGTCTTTCTACCTATCCATCACACACTGGGGGAGCACTGTTGAAGACTACAAAACTGGTTTTACAACCTCTGAAAGCCACCTTCCTCACTCAAGATTTGAACAATGCATGGACAAAGGATGCTGTGGATATAGGTTCATAGGAAGACACCATAGCAGACTACGGAAGGAACAATCTGCTCTTCCCCAGCTTCTGCAGGGTTTTAGGCAACTGCCAGTTCTGAGACATTGGTACTATTCAATAGGCAACTCCATTATGTGCCACTGGCTTTTCTAGTGTAGTGTGTTACTACACTAGGTTTTAAATGTTTAGCAAAGCCTGACAAAATATTTAGCAAAACAAATGTATACCAACAGGTAGGGTTATCTTATTTTAACCACTCAGCCAGAGAAAAATACAAATTTAAAATTAATTTAGCCTTTCTTTTTAACTGTTAAATTGAAGGTAAGTTTCTAGCTTTAAGTTCTTCTTCGAGTAGTGTCCCCGTGGGTGCTCCACTGTAGGTGAAGGGTCGCCCTGAGCCTCAGATCGGAGCTTTCTATAGCAGTTTCCCCTGTTGAGTCACGCATGCCCAGGAGGCGTCTCGAGCCCTTGCCGCCTCCTGAGGAGTGTGACTCATCCCCCTCCCTTTCAGTTCCTCTTCAACCGCCCTCGCGGGGGGGGCTTGAATCACCTCAGACCGGGTCTCAGAGATACCGGAGTTTTCACAGCTCTTTAACACAGAGAAGAAAGAACAGATTTAAAAAAAAAAAAAAAAGAAAGAAACCAACACGGACTGACGACAACAGCAGGAACACTAAAATAAATACAAAAAAAAAAAAAGCTTAGAGGAGAGAACCGGACATGTCCGCCTCCTCAGGCTTTAAGAAGTGCGACCAATGCCGGGACCCTATGCCGGCTTCGGATGGTCATTCAAAATGCATTCGCTGTTTGGGGGAATCTCACTCTCCCCACAGCTGCACTCATTGTAATTCCCTCACGGCGAGAGCCAGGAAAGACCGTGAGCTCCGCCTAAGAATGATCCTATTCGAAAAAGCCTTGCAGCCCGCAGAACAGCCGGGAACGCGCCAAGAGCCTCCCCCTCTCTCCAGAACCGAGCTGAGGGGTAGAGCCTCACCATCCCGCTCCTTATCAGCCTCCTCCTCTCCTAAACATGGAGTAGAGGCACACCAGACCGGGAGGACGCCCGCCACAAAGGCTTCGGGGCGATCCTCCCACTCCGCGCCGGCATCGGGGCACGCCACTGCTGAGCGGCCCCGGGAGCGTTCAAAACAGCCGGCACGGCAAGAAAAGCCGGCGCCGAAGCAAACCGCGGTGCCGCTTCAAACAGCGGCACCGCTTTCAACTGCACAGCCTTCCATGGCGCCGAAAGCCACAGCGATCCTTAAAGCTACGGTGCCGACTAAAACCACGGCACCGCAGCAGAGTGACCCACAGCCCAAACGCCCGGCACCACCTCCAGATAAGCAGCAGGATGCTGCACTAACGCTGCCAGGGCAAACTGACAGGCAGCCAGACGACACTGCTATGGAGCAGAGCCAGCAAGAAGCTCTCTCACACAGCAGTCTTTCTGCTCAGTGTCTGCCTTCCACATCCTACTCACCTGGGAAGTCCCTATCACGGCTATCCCCTCCCAGGTCTACACCAATCTTATCCAGCCGAGACGCTCCCCTTCTTGAGGATGATCACCACACATCTTATTCCTCGAGGCACCCATCACCTAGGCAATCTCGCTTTTATGACTACGGAGCCCCACCACAACAGAACCCATGGCACCCGTACTGGCCTTACCCACCCCCACCTTATCCGCAATGGGGACCCTGGGAACACTGGGAATCACGTGGACAATGCTCCCCAATTCACTCCACTCCATCCCGGAGAAGCTTATCTCGGCCGCAGTCCCTACCTCCAGCAACTCTTTCGGATGAGGAGGTGGACCGAATCTCTGACAATGAATCAGACACTCACTCAATAAACGTCACACATTCTGATGCTCCCGATATACAATCAGATGAAGCCGTAGTTCCATCAGATTCTGCACCAATTGACGACCTAAAACAATTCCAAGATCTATTCAAGAGGGTTGCAATAAGCCAGAATGTTTCCCTGCAGGAGGTCCAGAGGAAACAATACCAACTGCTAAAGAATCTCCATCCCACATTACATAGCAAGATTGCCCTCCCTATAGACGAGGCAATAATGGAGACCTCGGAAGACCTCTGGAAAACACCTGCATCCATTCAACCAACGAATAAAAGGATCGATAGGAAGTACTTTGTCCCATCAAAAGACAACGACTTTCTTTTCACACACCCACAACCCAACTCGTTAGTAGTGGATTCAGCGCAACAACGTGCAAAGATCCCACAATACAAGTTGGGCAACGCAGACAAGGACCACAAAAAGCTGGACTCCTTTGGCAAGAAGGTATACTCCTCTTCCACCTTACAACTCAGAATATCGAACTACTCTGCTCTTTTAGCAAATCATGACTTTGACAATTACTCAAAACTGGGAGAGCTGATACCACATCTCCCCGAGTCTAAAAGATCCATCCTGAAAACAATAGTTCATGAGGGCCATATGATCGCCCGCACTGCTCTTCAAACCGCAATGGATGTTGCTGACACCGCAGCCCGAATTACAGCTACAGCGGTAGTCATGCGTAGAACCTCTTGGCTCCAGTCATCAGGAGTTCCCCGCGATCTCCAGCCTAAAGTAGAGGATCTGCCATTCGACAAGCACAAACTATTTGCAGCCACTACGGATGAAATACTCCATAACAGCAAAAATTCCAAGTCTACACTCCGCACGTTGGGCATGTGCACGCAGCCCTATAGACGCGGACGATACACCCCATATAACTCATACAACCGATACCGATATGGGCAATATAATAGATCACAGAGGCCCTATGAAGACACTAGACCAAGGCAACGAGGTCCCAGAAGACGCCACAACCAGGCCCGCCCACCAACTACCCAACCATCTAAACAGCAAATTTGAAGATTTGGTCGAGGGCCTGCGACACCCTGCTTACGATCTAGCACTACCCCAACATGGCCATCTGTTCACCCATCGTTTGCGCCCATTCCTTCCTCAATGGGAGTCCATAACATCGGACCGCTGGGTTTTGGAAATCATTCGAGTGGGCTACACCATCCCTTTCACCTCTATCCCCCCTACCCTTCCCCCTATCCCGTCCCTCTTCAGGGACCACTCTCACGAGACCCTTCTGAAACAAGAAATCGATCGACTCCTCCTCATCGGAGCAGTAGAAAGGGTACCCCGAGAGTTCCACGGGAGAGGGTTTTACTCGAGCTATTTCTTAACCGAAAAACGAACAGGGGGCTGGAGACCTATATTGGACCTCCGCAAACTGAACAAATTTCTCAAGAAACAACATTTCAAGATGGTCACACTCTCCACAATCATTCCTGCGCTAGATCAAGGGGACTGGTTTGCAGCCCTCGACCTCCAAGATGCCTATTTCCATATAACCATCCACCCCTCCCACAGACGTTACCTGCGCTTCATGTTGGGACCAGACCACTTCCAGTACAGGGTTCTCCCCTTCGGCCTCTCATCAGCCCCGAGAGTATTTTCGAAGGTACTGGCTGTCGCGACGGCATATCTCAGACGACAAAACGTCATCATATTTCCCTATCTAGACGACTGCCTCCTAAAGGGATCCTCGTACGCCGAAACAGCCTCTATGATACAGACGACCACGACCCTCCTCAGTCGTCTAGGCCTTCTAATCAACCAAGACAAGTCAACGCTGTATCCAGTTCAAGACATAGAGTTCATTGGTGCACGCCTGGACTCAGTGACAGCCCGGGCATACCTACCTCAACAACGTTTTGCAACTATGCAAGAAATTATAAATGGGATGCTTACAGTTCCTACCACCACAGTACTTACATGCCTCAGACTAATGGGCCACATGGCTTCCACCACCTATGTAGTCCACCATGCTCGCCTGCACTTTCGATGTCTTCAACTCTGGATGGCAACTGTTTATATCCCATCACGGCACCCTCGAAACAAAACGGTTACTATCCCACCAGACGTGCTGGGATCCTTACGATGGTGGACAGTGCCAAGCAATCTCTTGACAGGGGTTCCGTTCCAACAAACCGAACCCACTATCCAAATCACCACAGATGCTTCCCTGCTAGGCTGGGGGGCACATATGAACGGCCACGAAGTTCAAGGCAGATGGTCCCCAAACGAGACACACTTACATATCAATCTCCTCGAGTTAAGGGCAGTAAGGAATGCCTGTGCACACTTTGCCTCCTCCATCGCCAATCACACAGTCCGCATCCTAACAGACAACATCTGCACAATGTTCTACATAAACAGGCAGGGTGGAGCCCACTCCCGCTCTTTATGCGCGGAGGCTATTCGCCTGTGGAACTCGTGCATCCGCAACCAAGTCACCCTCATAGCGTCCTACTTGCCCGGGGTGAACAACATCAAAGCGGATTCACTCAGCCGAAACTTCGCTTTGAACCACGAATGGGAGTTACATACGGAGGTGGCGAACTCAATTTTCCACCAGTGGGGATGGCCATCGATAGACCTCTTTGCTTCTACCCAGAACACCAAATGTCCCCAATTCTGCTCACGTGCGGGACTTGGCAAACACTCTCTGGGAGATGCCTTCCTGATCAATTGGACAGCCTCCCTACACTACGCCTTTCCTCCCATACCGCTCATCCCCAGAGTCCTGCGCAAGATCCTGAGGGACAAAGCCCTAGTCATCCTGATTGCGCCATCATGGCCTCGACAAACCTGGTACCCATACCTTCACAGGCTAGCGGTCCAGCCCCCCTACCCGCTACCGTACCGGATAGACCTACTATCTCAGAACAACGGCAAGATACTGCACCCACAACTCAATACCCTGCATCTTCAGGCTTGGCTTCTCTCTGGTTCTCAGAGGTAGAAGATCGCTGCTCCCAGCAAGTAAAGGACATCCTCCTCCAGAGCAGGAGACAGTCTACTCGGAAAACTTACCAACAGAAATGGGCACGTTTCTGTCACTGGTGTCAGCGAGTCAAAATGGAGCCCCGTGCCTCACCATTAGATACCATTCTAGATTACATTCTGGACCTTAAAGCATCAGAACTCTCTGTCTCTTCCCTAAGAGTACACCTCTCTGCAATAGCAGCATTTCATACACCAGTAGATGGATTCTCCGTTTTCAACCACCCTATTACAAAAAGATTCCTCAAGGGACTCCAGAATGTATACCCACCACATAGGACTCCACCCCCCTTGTGGGACCTAAATCTTGTTTTGAACTACCTCACCAGACCTCCCTTTGAGCCACTGACAACAGTGCCACTTCCTTTCCTTTTTATGAAGGTCTGTTTCCTCCTAGCCATCACCTCAGTCAGGAGGGTGAGCGAACTTGGAGCGTTAATGTCAGAACCTCCTTACACAATTTTCACAAAGGATAGGGTCATACTTAGACCCCACCCCACGTTTTTGCCAAAGGTCGGTACAGAATTCCATATTAACGAACCAATCGTGTTACCTACCTTTTTCCCAAAACCGCACTCGTCGCAGACAGATGCCACTCTGCACACCCTGGACATCCGGAGGGCTCTGGCCTTCTTCCTAGAAAGAACAAAACCATTCCGTAAATCTGAAAGACTTTTTATCTCCATCGCTGAACGATCCAAAGGCACACCGATATCATCTCAACGAATCTCAAAATGGATATCTACATGCATAATTAAGTGCCACTCACTGGGCAATAGACCGCTGATATGCCCACCAAGAGCACACTCTACTCGAGCCACGGCTGCCTCCACAGCCTTTCTGAGCAATGTCCCCCTAAGAGACATTTACCGGGCAGCAACATGGTCTTCAGATCATACCTTTGCTAAACATTACGTCATTCTTCCACAACTTAAGAGTGACTCAGCAGTTGCCACGGCAGTGCTCTCCACCACTGCCAAACACTGACTCCGGCTCCCTCCAACCATATACTGGATACTGCTTTGTAGTCACCTACAGTGGAGCACCCACGGGGACACTACTCGAAGAAGAAAAGGGAGTTACTCACCTTGTGCAGTAACGACTGTTCTTCGAGATGTGTGTCCCCGTGGGTGCTCCACGACCCTCCCTACCTCCCCTCTGCTCGGAGTCGAAATTACTCGGGCGGAGACGAGGAACTGAAAGGGAGGGGGATGAGTCTCACTCCTCAGGAGGCAGCAAGGGCTCGAGACGCCTCCTGGGCATGCGTGACTCAACAGGGGAAACTGCTATAGAAAGCTCCGATCTGAGGCTCAGGGCGACCCTTCACCTACAGTGGAGCACCCACGGGGACACACATCTCGAAGAACAGTCGTTACTGCACAAGGTGAGTAACTCCCTTTTTTCAATTAAAGGAAAAAGTACATAATTCCAGGAAGAAATAGCATATAGTGCCTATGTTTTACTCCAGTCCTAGCCATATCCCTATAAAATGTTACATAGAATCTGTACAGTATTGTATACATTTCAGGTAACTATAAAGGAACATTTATTCCATTCACTGAATGGTATTGTTGAGCGCACAGAAATGTGCACTTGCATGATGCTTGCTTGATGATTGTAAATTAAATGTAAAATATTGGGACTTGAAGAGTATTAATTTTTTCTCGCAGAATCTCTTTGCGTTGGCTGGAGATGAGGAGCCTGAAGTACGCAAAAATGTGTGTCGGGCTTTGGTGATGTTGCTGGAAGTTCGGATGGATCGTCTGCTTCCTCATATGATTAGTATAGTGGAGGTAATTGTTTCCTAAATTGCATGCACAACAAATGCTTTAAAATAGTGGTCACCAACTGGTCGATTGTGGTACTCCTAAGTGTAGATCGCCGTAGCCAGCTGGTCGGGCAGCTGCCTCTTTGATCTAGCCCAACTGGAGCATGGCACAACCTTAGCAGGCTGAATGCCACGGCCAGCTGAGCTGGAGCAAGGAGGGGCAGCTGCCCAGCCAGCTGGCCATGGATTTAAACCACTGAGGCTGCGCCGTGCTCCAGCTGGGTTGGAACAAAGAGGGGAAGCCACTCTCCGTTAACTTGCCGGATGGGATGTCTGTGGGAAAGGCACGCGTGTGTACCTCTGAGTGCATCCCTGGCTCTTGTCTCCTGCTTCAGGAGGGGGCAGAGCTAGAGCTGCTCTGTAGAGCCAGGGTTGTGCAGTATGCACACATGGTGTGCCAGCGACTGGGCTATGTTGCACTATTCTCCCTGAGCTGTGTGTGTGGTCAGGGAGCCCCTTCCCCAGCACCCCACTGTACCTGGCCCAGCTGGAACTAGCCCTGGGCTGGGCAGGGAAGAGACGATGCCCCTCTTCCACCCCAGCGCTACTCTGGAAGGCAGCAAGTCCCTGTCTGTGAGTGCACTGGGGGGCATAAGGATGTGGGGGCAGGATGGGAGGGGGCAGGGGTTGCATTGAGGGCTGTGGAGCGATGCTGGGGGCAGAATCATGGGGCTAAGGGAAGCAAGGTTGATGCAGAAGGAAGATTTGACGGGCGTGGATACAATTTTACTTTGCAAAAGTGTAATTATGTAGTTAATGGTGAATTTCCATTAGCAACAGGTAGTCCACGGAAAGTTTTGGGGAGGGCAGGGCTTCAAGAAAGGGGTGGGGTCTCAGTGAAGGGATGGGGTACATCTTGGCTTTCCCTGATATTTAAAAAATTATCTTGGATGTAAAAAGGTTGGTGATCACTGCATTATAATAATAGTTGTAACAGATCTGTGTCTTGCAGTTGTGTGAAATGCAAATTTTGCATTTGTGTATCTTTTTTTTCTTGACGGATAGGCTATTTTTAGCAACTGTAAAAGTATCTTCGGGTTGACTAGCTGATTTGTGTGTGAGACACTTGGTCCAAATGATACACTTTACTGACCTTAATTTGAGGGGAAAATGTATTCCAATCTGAATTATAAGCCAGAAGTGTTTATGCATGTGTTTGGGGGGAAAGGAGGGAGAAGATGGGCAAAGGAGGGCATCTTAAATGAATGAAATGTCAGTGTAATATTTCATACAGATAACTGGGCGTGGGGGTGGGGGGAGGTGAAGTCCTCCATAGGTTTACTTCTGGTGTCCAACACTAGCCATTAAGCACGTGTGGCTATTTGACTGGTTGAGTGTGGCTAGTTTGCTACTACAGAACTGGTTGGACATCATGGGGTTCACATTATCTGAACATTTGCAAAAAGAAAGTCTTTGGGGATGAGACTGTGGCAGAGCCATGTCCATCATTTGCTTTGTGAGGTTTACTGCCATCAGTACAGTACTGGGTAAGTAGATGCTTGTTTGCAGCAACATTTTGTGAGAACTGCTGCTTAGGAGTAACACTTTTTTTTCCTGAACACTGAGTTCTCCATGTGCTTACAGCAAAATAGCAGCTGCATAAGAACAACTGTTGTAACATTGTGATACGTATTTGGTATCCTGAGAGTTGCTGACCACAACTGAGGACTTGTCCTGTGGGCTTACCTGTTGAGTGGACACTCTGCTCTGCACTTCCTGGTGGACTCCAAAACTACCTTGTGCTGTCTGAGTTAATTTTTCTGCCCCAGCTGAGACAATTTACAGTCAGATGGCGTATCATACCAAGAAAAAGCCTGAGAGATAACTCTGTTGCTAGTCTTCCTCTTCACAGCAACACCCGCTACTCCTTAGACACAATAGGTCAGGACATTTGACAAGACTTTGAAGAACCATGTCAGACCCAGTTTTGAGAACATCATCTTTTAAAGCCATATCTTCCATTCCTCTGGTTGTGATTTTCCTTGATGTGAGATATTTGAGTGTTGTTCTTCGAAGAGTGTCTCTGTGGGTGCTCCACTTTAGGTGCGCCAGCGCCACTGTGCCCATGGTCTGCAGATTTTTAGTAGCAGTGCTCCTGGTTGGCTGTGCACGTGGAGCACTGGTGCATGACGGTCGGAACGGTTATCCCGCGCACACAGCCAACTGCTGCCTCATTTCTTCTGTGCTGCCGGATTAGGTCACATAGAGTAGTTGTGCTCTCTCTCCCCTCATATCTATTAGGTTTACATACATGGCTATTCTTTAGGTTACTCTGTAGTTTTAGTGTTACTATCATCGTCACTGACAGTTTCATTTAAAAAAAAATAGAGGACCTCAGAGAACAAAGACTAAGGGGAGGGAAGTGTCTCTTCCCCCCCTCCCCCACCTCTCCATAGTAGCCACACACTTCGACCTCACAGCAAGCTCTGAATGATCAGCTGAAGCTTAAAAAAAATGGCGACGCTCCTTGTCGGAACATACTTAAAACCTGGGGATCCAAGCAACGCAACTCCTGTAAGATGTCTGTTTCAATGTAGGATGGCCATTCTTGCTGCGTCCACTGCCTGGGGCAAGAGCATAACACGTGGCAGTGTGCTCACTGTCTGAAGCTCTCTATCAAGACAAGGAAAGCCAGAGAGCTCTAAAATAAAAAGGATGCAGCTGGATAAGACCACCACAACTGCTGAACAAAGAGGCAGAGAATCGCTGCTGCCCTTCCCCCCCCCCTTCCACAAGGAAGTCCCCTGAGAATGCTCACCTAAATAGGGCTAATACCCTGATAAGCCCCAGGAACAGGACAGGCAGAAGCCAAAGAAACAGTCCCATTCCTCAGTGGACTGTGGTTCCCCACTGAGGAAGCACTCTGGGGGCAGCAATCTTATCCCTGCGCCAGCCACAGCCAAACCGTAGGATAAACTGAAGGGAAATGGGGCCAGCACACATAAGAGCCAGGACCCCAAAGAGAAGGGGTGACCTTCCCTCTCTTAAGCCAGATGTAGGAGCAGAGCAAACTAGCTCTGCACTGGCAAAGCTGCAGGCAGCAACACCAACAAAATCACGCTCTGCACCCACACTGTGGAGCGCAGGGCAAAGCCAAAAGCGCTAATATGCACAAAAGATACTCGACCCCGACGAGCATCAGTACTAGCATTGAGCTGATCCCCATTACATACACGAGGTGGCGCAGCACACACAAGGACTCCATCTGCCTCCCCCACCTCAGCTGCTTCAATTAATGTCTGCAGAAGAGCTGAGGGTGAGATCAACACCAGGCATGCCGCTGTTTGGGACAGATGTTACCCCAAACAACTCTAGACAGCCTGTTATCTTCTCCAGCCTCGATTTCTCAATTCACTGATGACGAAGCTGACCCCAGACAGGAATACACGCCTACAGCCTCATCACCCAAACCTCCTCATCTACAGCACTGGCAACAGCCACAGTGGCTCCCACCACCAATACTGCCCAACTGGCCCTATTGGGATCTCTGGGCAGCATATTGACTACAACAGCCCAGCACATCACGGGCTCCTAGCATTCACCCTCCTTCCTCATGGCCCTCCTTCCTCATGGCCACCTGACTGCTCTGTCTTCTCTGAGGAAGAGGTGAATGTCACTGTCATCCCAGGGAAAGGACTTGGAACACTGTGTTGGAGGTCCATGTATTCCTCATCCAGACATAGGAGTGAGAAAATCAGTCCCATTTCAAATTCTTCAATAGCTTACTTGATGGTTAATGCTAGTAAATTTGAGAAGAGCAGTGTTCCAAGTCCTTTCCCTGGGATGACACTGGATACAGATGCAAACAGGATTGGACTGTGTCTCCCTCAAGATGATGGGAATGTGGTCTCAGGATGATTTGAGTACACTTGAACGTCCTGGAACTGGGGGACATCGGTTTAGCCTGTATATCATTCCTGTCTGTTCTTGAGACTCTGCAGTGCAATTCCTGATGGACATTGTGTGGGCAAAATGCTTGATCATCATGTTTTTGCCAGAGAACTTTCAAGTTCTAATGGCGCTATCAGCGTGGGGTGACTACATTGGTGTTCTCCATCTTCCTGGAGTCAGCTGTAACCTATCAAGCTTCCTGAGCAGAATTGTAACTTTTGCTCATGGATGTGAGACTCTCACCATAGACTTGATCATCAGAGAAGACAACACTAAACACAGATCTCTACCAAACACCTTCCTCCTTCATTTGCTTCGATGACTTTTATATGCTTTTCCCCCAGTTTCCTTGATCCTCAGAATATTATCAGAGATCAGATGGAAAAAGAATTTGATGATAGCTCTGTACTGCCTAAGACAATTTTAGCTATTGGACCTATTACAAATGTTCAAAAGGCATTTCATATATCTTCTGGCTAACATAGAGATAAAATATCAAATCTGTCAGCTATTGTACCAAGAGCTGAGCAACAATGATCTAGACTGATGCCTTCAAATTGAAGATTTTTTTTATACAAACAGGAACCTTCCACCAGGAAGATGCACACCTCAGAGTAGAAAAACTTTCATGTGTGTAACTGAGAATAGCACTGATGCAATGAAGGTTCTGATATTGATACTATCATGCTCATGAATCACATGGTATATTAGCATTTAACTCCCTTAAGGTTCATCATGCCATACTATTTCTGTGTAATACTCCAGTACAGCTATACTCTAGATGTGCTTTGGATGTCACTGGGTGTAAGACATCTAGACTAAGTTTTACTTTCTAGAGATGATATGCAAATTTGGTGGTAATTTGCATATCTTCTGATAGCTTTTTCAAAAGAGGTTTTTTGAGAAACCAAGCAGTCTAGATGATGTTCTTTTGTGACCCAAAAGGCCTTCAGCCAGGGACCTGTCTTCCACGTCCTCCTTCTAGAGCTTTTTAAGCTTCCCTTTAGATAGTTGTTGTAGGATGGTGCACTGTGCATTACTTTTCTTTTGGCCATTATCTCAGTCAATGAATTCTAAGCTCTTACAAGCTGGTTGCCTTCACATTGTTACTGTGGAAAAATATATGGAGATACACCTATCTCATAGAACTGGAAGGGACATGGAGAGGTCATTGTGTCCAGTCCCCTGCCCTCACGGCAGGACCAAGTACAATCCCTGACAAATTTGCCCCAGATCTCTAAATGGTCCCCTCAAGGACTGAGCTCACAACCCTGGGTTTAGCAGGCCAATGCTCAAACCACTGAGCTATCCCTCCCCCTGATGAGTTTGAGGAAACTGCACCCTATCCTAGGAGGAATTCTGAAACCCATTTGACACAATATATGATAGTACAAGTCTTCGCTTCTTTCTTCAAGTGTTGCTACATGAAGAAACTGAGTTCTGTGGCTGTTTTAAAGACCTTGCTCTATGCTTCACCGGGCCATATCTTTTTGGTACTCTCCTCTCTCTCTGACTATATCATAGATTCATAGGGCTGAAAGAGACCTCAGGAGGTTGGGTCCAGCCCCCCCTACCCAAGGCAGGACCAATCCCAACTAAATCAACCCAGCCAGGTCTTTGTCAAGCCAAGACTTTAAAAACCTCTAGGGATAGAGATCTACCATCCCCCTATGTAACCCATTCCAATACCTCACCATTCTCTTGGTGAAATAGTTTTTTCTAATATCCAACCTGGACCTCCCCCACTGTAATTTGAGACCATTGCTCCTTGTTCTGGCATCTGTCACTACTGAGAACAGTCTTTCCATCCTCTTTGGAACCTTCCTTCAGGAAGTTGAAGGTTGCTATCAAATCCCCCCTCACTCTTCTCTTCTGTAGACTAAATAAGCCCAAATCCCTCAGCCTCTCCTCGTAGGTCATGTGCTCCAGCCCCCTAATCATTTTGATGGTTCTCTGCTGGACCCTCTCCAGTGCATCCATTCTATAGTGGGGGGCCCAGAACAGGACACAGTACTCCAGATGTGTCCTCACCAGTGCAGAATAAAGGGGAATAATCACTTCTCTAGATCTGCTGGAAATACTCCTCCTAATGCACCCTAATATTCCATTAGGCTCCTTGGCTACAAGGGCACACAGTTGACTCCTATCCAGCTTCTCATCCGCTGTAATCCCCAGGTCCTTTTCTGCCAAACTGCTACTTAGTCAGTCCCCAGACTCTTAACAATGCTTGGAATGCTTCTGTGCCAAGTGCAAGACTCAGCACTTGTTCTTGTTGAACTTCATCAGATTTCTTTTGGCCCAATCCTCTAATCTGCCTAGGTCACACTGGACCCTGTGACTGCCCTCCAACGTATCTACCTCTCCCCCTAGCTTAGTGTCATCTGCAAACTTGCTGAGGGTGCAATCCATCCCCTCATCCAGGTCATTAATAAAGATTTTGAACAAAACTGACCCTAGAACTGATCCTTGGGGCACTCTGCTTGAAACCGACTGCCAACTTGACATTGAGCCGTTGATCACTACCTGTTGGGCCTGACAATCTAGCCAGCTTTCTATCCCCCCTACAGTCCATTAATCCAATATATATTTCCTTAACTTGCTGCCAAGAATATTGTGTGAGACCGTATCAAAAGGTTTGCTAAAGTCAAGATATATCACATCCACTGATTTCCCCATGTCAACAGAGCCAGTTACCTTCTCATAGAAGCTAATCAGGTTGGTCAAGCATGACTTGTCCTTAGTGAATGCATGTTGACTATTCCTGATCACTTCTCCTCTTCCAAGTGCTTCAAAATGGGTTCCTTGAGGATCCCCTCCATGACTTTTCCGGGGACTGAGGTAAGGCTGATGGGTCTGTATTTCCCTGAATTGTCCGTCTTTCCTTTTTTAAAAGATGGGTATTACATTTGCCGTTTTCCAATCATCCGGGATCTCTCCCGATCGCCGCGAGTTTTCAAGGATAATGGCCAAAGGCTCTGCAATGACATCTGCCAACTCCCTCAGTACCCTCGGATGCATTAAATCTGGGCCCATTGATTTGTGTATGTCTAGCTTTTCTAAATAGTTCTTAACTTGTTCTTCCTCCACTGAGGGCTACCCACCTCCTTCCCATACTGCGCTGCCTAGTGCAATAGTCTGGGAGCTGACCTTGTCTGTGAAGACAGAGGCAAAGAAAGCATCGAGTACTTCAGTTTTTCCCACATCATCTATCACTAGGTTACCCCCCTCATCCAAAGGCCTCATTCCTTCCCTGATCATCCATTTATTCCTAACATGCCTGTAGAAACCTTCATTGTTACCCTTCACATCCCTTGCCAGCTGCAATTCCAGTGTGCTTTCGCCTTGCTGATTGCTCCCCTGCGTTCTTGAGCCATATATTTATACTCCTCCCTAGTCATCTGTCCAAGTTTACACTTCTTATAAGCTTCCTTTTTGTGTTTAAGCTCACCAAGGATTTCCCTGGTAAGCTAATCTGGTTTACTCCTCTTTCTGTGCATCAGGATGATTTCATTCTGTGCCTTTAAGGTTTCTTTAAAATACTGCCAGCTTTCCTGGACTCCTTCCCCTTCATGTTAGCATCCCAGGGGATCCTGCCCATCAGTTCTCTGAGGAAGTCAAAGTCTGCTTTTCTGAAGTCCAGGGTGTGTACTTTGCTACCCTCTTTTCTTCCTTTTTTCAGGATCCTGAATTCGACCATCTCGTGATCACTGCTTCCCAAGTTGCCATCCACATCTACTTCCCCTACTAGTTCTTCCCTGTTTGTGAACAGCAGGTAAAGCAGTGCATGACCCCTGGTTGGTTCCTTCAGAACTTGTACCAAGAAGTTATCCCCAATATTCTCCAAAAATGTCCTGGATTGTCTGTTTACTGCTGTGTTGGTCTCCCAAGAAATGTTAGGGTGTTTAAACTCCCCCATGAGAACCAGTGCCTGTGATCTGAAAGCTTCTCTTAGTTGTCTGAAGAAAGCCTCGTCTACCTCATCCCCTTGATCTGGTGGTCTGTAGCAGAGACCACCCACAACATCTCCCCTATTGCTCCTGCCTCTAAACTTAACTCAAAGATTCTCAACGGGTTTTTCCCCCTCTATATACTGGAGCTCTGAGCAATCATACTGCTTTCTTACATACGATGCAACTCCTCCTTTTCTTCCTTGCCTGTTGTGCCTGAACAGTTTATACCCTCCCATGACAGTGCTCCAGTCATGAGTCATCCCACCAAGTCTGTTATTCCAATCAAATTATAGTTCTTTAACTGTGCCAGGGCTTCTAAGTCTTCCATATCACTGTAATGAAAAGTCATACTAACTCCTTGAAGATAACTTCAAAGTAAATCAGTTTCAAAGTACCTCCCTAGACACTAATTAGTAAATACCCATCTTATGCACCTATTGAATACTTATCCAAGTGTACAAATCCACATAGCAGTGCTCAAAGGAGAAAATGTGGCTTTGCAGAATGGTGAACCATGAAATAACTTTATGTAGGGTGGCTTATTGATAATATAAAAATCAAAATTTTATTTGCATCTCAAAAGCTATAGGAACGTGAACATCATAACCCTTTCAGGTAGAGTGTTCTATAATTAGCAGCCAGATTTCAAGGAAATTCTTGACGTGAGTCCTAAGTCTTGTTCTAAGATCACTATTACTTCTGTGAAACAGTTTTCTTGAGGGCCTCAGTTGCAAGTGGTCGTATGTGGTGTCTTTGTGTGTATCATAGCTTAGTGGGGCCAATACCACTGCTGCATCATCAATTTATTCTATTATGAAAGCCTTCATCCCTTTCCTCTGCTGTACCCAGGGATGGCTGGGCTGCAACTGCACTAGCCCAGGTTCTTTCACCTTCCCCTCACTAGCCTGGGACCCGTTCTCCCTCTCTCTTCCTCCCCCCCCCCCCCCCCACCCAAACTCTACTCTCTCCCTTCCTCTCCACACCAGCTGCAGTGCATGCCATGCCTGGCTCTAACCCCAGTGGCCAGGGAGGCATAGGCAGGCAGGCCTGCCTGCCTGCCCCTTGAGGGGCACAGTGAGGCGCGCAGGTAGTGCCATGTGTACGTGGTGCTCTGGGGCACTGCAGCCTGCTGATTAAAGCAGCAGTGTGGGGGCTGGTGTCCCAACCTCTCCCCCATGCAGTCCTGCCTGCGCCGCTCACTGTCCTAGCCCTGCCCACAGAGCCAAGGGCCTGCCCATCCACCTGCCACAATTGGAAGGGAAGGAACAGACAGGCTGATACAGCTGTTCCCCTGGGTGGCCCGGGGGTGCTCTAGCAGCAGCGGCAAATGCAGCCGCTGGGGAGTGGGTGAGTTTCTTTGGGGGTAGCCAGACTCCAGGCGGTTGGGCACCATTCTCCAGCCCCCCAAGAGACTGGCAGCAGGGGAGCCTGCTGCTGGCACACATACCTGGCTTGGAGCCCTGCTACCAGCTCCTGTTCCCAGACTGCTGTCCCAAGCACCACACCCTTCCACCCCTGGGCTGTCATGGCTGTGATGTGGGGTCTGCCGTTTACTGTACCATGTTTCTTGGCATTGAAAGCCCTGTGCCATGGGGGTGGAGGAAGGGGAGTAAGGGCATGGTTTAAAATAGCAATTCCCAGTGGAGGGGAAGCAGTGACATCATGGTCAAGCTGGGAGGGGGGGCAGGGTGGAGACTGAGTAATGTGGTGATGTCACTCTGTCCAGAGAGAGAGAGAGAGAGATTCTTCTCATGTCCTTGGCTGTCAAGTTCAGTGTAGTGGAATATGTGCTGTGATCCAAGGAACTTGCACTTGTTAAGAAAACTACAGAGCAAGAGCCATTGGTGGGGGAAAAACAAAATAAAATGTTAGGCACCTTGCTATGGCAAAACAGCAGATGCCATTTTCTTTAGGAAAATATTCCAAATTACATAACTGAAATTGTATTCAGATTCCCTGCTGGTTCATGTCTTTGTAGATCTATAGTTTTAAGTTGTGTGTTCACACTTTGAAGGTTATACTTGCAGCCGAAAGGCTGGAAACAGATTTGCTTCAACGAAAGCTCAGATTCTTGACCACAGTTCTGTAGCAATAGCATAAAATCCATGACCAATTCTGTAGTTGTGGAATACCCAAAATGCTGAAGTGTACTCCCTTCTGCTCACATTTTAGAGCTGGGCAGTGGCATAAGATCTTACTTTTTTACGGCTGTATGGTATAGTAAACCAGGGGATTTTTTTTTTGAGTTTTCCAAGTTGGATTATGGCTTCAGCTATAAGAGCCAGAATGAAAGGATGCAATGATTGCAGAGCTTGAAGGAGACTAGAGATAGAGGCTTGAATGAATATTGTACTTCTGCATTACAAGTAGCATAACAATGGCATGAACAGTATAGTATGCAAGAAGAGGTGGTGTGTTTTGGCTTAGCTCAATACTCCATGATCATTGTTTTTTATCGGACTCTCATGGATTTGAGATGGTCTTTCAAAGTGTTGCTCTTGGTGGCAATACAATTATAATTTCCACTGTTTATTTTTATTGTATTCACTGTCATGTATTTCTGGTGATGATGGGTTATGATCATATTATTTTTAAAATATTTTGTGCTTCTTAGTAAAGATTATGGAAAATAAGGTTTTTAAGGTATTAAAATGATATGAAAGCACTTGCCTCTGTACAGGCCTATTGGAAGGGCCCAATGATTCAGAGGGGCCCAGAACACCTGGCTTATGCTACTGCAGTAGCTGCACTCCTGTGCCTCTGAGTTGCTGCCAGAGAGCTGGAGCACTTCTCCACAGGGCTCTGAGGGCAGAGGAAAGGGGAGAGGTGTTGTAGTCCGAGCAGTGCTAAGGACTGACTGCACTCATCCCTGCCCTTCTGCTCAAGACCCTGCCCCCTTCCAGGGGCAGAGTCACCCCCACTCCCCACACCTTGCCCCAGTGCCCATGGTGATTATCAACCCTGCTGCCTCCATATATTTGAAAAGTAACGTGTAGCTGCATTTTCAAGTGGCTGCTGGTGGAGAGACTTCTCCTGTCCCATTCTCCTCCTCCCTCCCCCCCTTCACCAAAAAGGAGGGCGAGGCAGCTGTTAAAAATCCCAAGTGTTTGACAAGTGAAGAACTTAAAATTCTTAGGCCCTGTATAGTGTTCAGAAGAGATGTTCACGTGTACTGTTTACATGATTAAACGATGAGTCCAAACTTATCAGTTAATCCTAATGGGGGGGGGGTGTCTCTTGCGCTCACGTGCTACCTCTGTATCATAGGCTGTGGGGAGATGGTGCTCATGGGAAGCCAGCTTTTAAGCCAGCTCCCTGCGGATACCGACTCTAGCAGAGCTGCCTGCCCCCTGCACTGCTGCCTCTTTATCAGAGGCAGTGGGGGTGTGAGTGTGTGGAAGCAGGAGCTAATGCTCCCTGGAAGCACCTGCTCCTGCCTGCCCCCCTGCATCTAAAAGTGCAACCGCTAAAAATTTCAAGGATTACACACACAAATACACAATTTTTAATATTCCCAGTGTTAAGTGGAATGAAGTTATCTTTACCTTAGGACAGTGGTCACCAACCAGTAGATCTGGATCTACCAGTAGATCTTGGAGCCTCTGACAGGTGATCTTGACTGGTTTGGCCAGGAAGCTATCAACCGCTGGTACTTCAGTTGCCTCTCAACCCACTGTCCTGCTGCTCCTGTCCTCCGCCTAGGAGCTTCCCCACAGGAGCCTCCTGCTTGCTGTGCAGGGTGTGAGAGGGAGAAGGGGTATATGTACTAATGTCAGGGTATCCCTCCTCCCTGCCACTCCTGTACCCTGTCTCCACACCGAGAGAAGGGCATGGAGGGAGCTTGACAATGAAAATCTCTGTCACACTGACACTGTACGTGTTCATGTCTGTCAGTATCTCAAACACACACTGTCCTTCCCTCGCATCTCTCGACCCAACACACACGTGGGTCTTGTTACTTCTGTTACTACTTGCAAAGTGTGGTATTTTTGCTTTTTGACTGGTCTGTGCATTTCATAATTTTCATTTCTCTTACTACTCAAAGAATGAAATTTAAATGTGAGTTCTAAAATGCCTAACCCATCGTGGCTGGAATCTGTCTGGGTTAAACAGTGCCCAGCCAGATGCTGCTTCCTGAACCCCTGTCCCAGCCCTGAGCTGCCTCCTACACCCAACCTCCTGCCCCAGACATGAGTCCCCCTGCAGCCAAACTTTCCAAGACTTTGCATCCTGAAACCCCTCATGGACCCCAATCCCCCAACCTAGGCTAAGCCCAGAGCCCCTCCCACATTCCAATCCCATTGGCTCAAGACCAGAGTCTGCACCCCTACCCCAGCCTGGTTAAAGTGAATGAGGGGTAGGGGATGAAAGAGGAGTGAGGGAGCTGGGTGAAGTTTTGGAGAAGGGCTGGAGGAGGGGTGGGGCCTCAAAGAAGGGGTGGGAAGGAAGCCAGGAAAGGGTATTTGGGTTTGAGGTAGATCTTACATTGCACTTAAATTGAAAAAGTGATGTTGTGGTTTAAAAAGGTTGGAGACCACTGCCTTAGGGATATAATCAGAGTGGCAGTCTTTTGCAGCTGTATCTACATCCAAAAAAGGCACTTGTAAAAAAATGATTTTCATAATGGCAAACTTTAATTGTAAACTACTGACACGTTGTGACTTAACTTTGATAGAATTCTAAGTGTCCAAAAAAACCTAAGCAATTAAAATAATAATTTCTTTCCATATTGTGTAGTACATGCTTCAGAGGACCCAGGACCAAGATGAAAATGTGGCTTTGGAGGCGTGCGAGTTTTGGCTGACTTTGGCTGAGCAGCCAATTTGTAAAGATGTGTTATGTCGGCATCTTACTAAGTAAGTTTCAAACAGAGTGAAGCATATTCTGTTGAGAGACTATGGGTTGTAAATTAGTCCCCTTGGTCTTGAATTCTTTCTTAAATCTGTCCTGTAAAAAAGTTTAGGAAGTACTTAGGAGAAATTCCAGATATCTGATGGTTCCAGTTGTTTGTGTTTTTTGTGTAGTCTACAAATGGTGAATGATGGTATTGACAGCTTTTTTTTGTGCATGGAGATGGGAATTGTTGAGCTAATAAGTGTCCACACACTTGGACCTTTCTTTCTGTATATAAAGAACAGGGTGGGATGATTTTAAATCACTGGAATTTAAAAATAAAATTAGATTGAGGCTCTGTAAAAACTACTTACAATTTATTTCAAATATAGCTTTTTTGGAAAAGCATTTATAACTAGGGATGTTAAAATGAGATTATTTCCCTAATTGAATAGTCACTAGATTTTGTCAACTGTTCGATTAGTTGATAGTGGTAAACAGTTGCGTCGCTCAGTTTGGCTCATGCTGATTCATAGCAAAACCTCCCCATCCGCGTCTCTGCATTGTAAAGCCTAGGGAGGCCGATGTGCAAAGTTGCTAGCTTGGCCCCTGCTCCGCATGTGTCATTCATGACAACGCTCTCACTCTCATACTCATAAAGCCCAGGGAAGCTGGCACGTGAAGTCTTTGAATGCTGGCTTCCCTGGGCTTTACATGGCAGAGCTGCGGCAGGGGGAAAGTGATTAGTTGATGGTGCTAATTGATAAGCTTCTGCTTATCGATTAGTCGACTGTTTGATTAGACATTAACATCCCTATTTATAACATGCTTTACACATTCTAAAATGCTACAGTTAGTAAGGTATCTTATTAGAATCTAAAACACAGGCAAAAAATCAAAATATTTGAAACGTAAGGTTCTGATCTGGCAAATGCTCTTCAGTGTATAATATTCACATGAAAAGTCCCACTGATTTTATTGGGACTGCTTGTGCTTAGAGTTAAGCAGATGCACAAGTGTTGTATGTTTAGGGGCTAAAATTATAACTTCATTAAAAAAAAAAGAGCCCTGCTAAGTTTTATCCAATCTGCTAAATAATGTAGGTTTAACTTATTACATTTTGAAGTACTTTTGCTTTTCTATCTTCACATTGCATCTGTGTTTTTGAATGTTCCTTGAAGTGTTGATGGTTAATACTGACTTAAAAGTTGCAGTCCAAATGTAGATTTGAAGCAGATAATTTAATTCAGTAGCTGTAAAGGTGAATATCAAATTTTTAACTACATGTTTCCTTTTAACATTGGGGTGTTCCTTGCAATGTTGTACACTTGCATTTTTGTTCAGCAGTTAGTCCTCTTTAAAGGGGAAACTTTGAGAACGTAATTCTCTTGGTGCTTGAAAATCCTAGGGCTATAATAAAAACTTAAAGGTTTTTATTATACAAGATTGGCATATTACTCCATTAGACAATCCAAAAAATTTTATGAAACACTGCACCTTCTGTGTAGGTGTACTGAACCAGTTGCTATGGAGCCTATCACCTTTTCCTACCTTGTTTCCTCAAAGGTTTTTGTTTTTCTGTCAGGTTACTTACTGTATAGTTTTAGGTATTCATCAGCTTTATACCATGGTAATGATTCTCAAGAAATTCTAATGTATACCAAACACCAATTTATGTACTTTTCTCAGTTAAACTGATTTGGATTTATTTGGGTAGGGGAAAATTCTTACCTGAATGATTTAATTTGTGATGGTGGAGTGCTACTTTGAAGCTCTTATATTAAAACTGCATTCATTTTCAGTTACAAAGCATGTATACGGACTGATTCTCCTACTGATGCACATTCAGTCCTCATTGACTTCAATAATAGTCAGATCTAGCTTATATTTTTATGGATTGGGTTGCTGTTTGTAATTGACTTGATTTTACAATCCACTCGAAGAAATTAAAGACATTATAGCTTTACACATAAAGGGAAATTTTGGCAAGGCTGTGATCAGTAGGCATTCATGAGGATCTTAGAGTAGTCTCCCTTTTGATGAAACATCTTCCTGAGACCTGCAGGCTCCAAGTCACATCCTGGACATCAGATTTGATTGCGCGGAGAGCCCTAGCAACTGTCATTGCTGCTGTGGTTAGCAGGGTCAGAACTGTCCAGGGCATCAAAAAAGAGATTCCATTTCCTATGATTGTATAAAAGAAGGCAAAGTCACTCTTTTGGTTTGAATTGAGGCCCTGTGTACCAGCAGTATTGGTGAGCTCCTCTCTCATCTGGTATCAACACCCTGGCAACAGCTAGAAAAATCACCCTACGTACCTAAAAGCTATCTGTTAAACTACAGCAGCATCTAAGTCAATACTGAACACAATGCTTTCCAAGCACCATGACTTTTAAGGTTAAGCAAATATAGTCATCAGCCACATCTTCTGCAAGCAGCAGTAAAGGCGCACAGATTGTGCTTTAGTACCACTTCCAGGATCACCCAGTGTTTTAACTTCTGAAGATTATGTTGAGTCCTTGGTACGATCCAAACTCCTTTTCCCCAAGGATGTTTGGATCCTGGAAGGATCTGCATCTATTTTGCTCAGGAGTACCAGCAGGAAATTTATCTGGTATCAGTTTTCTTCCTGTTAATGTCTCTGTTCCTCTTGGACCTCCCAAGGAAGAAGACTGTTGGAAGATAAGGATGTAAGCGACTGTCTCATGTAAATGTATGCTTATCAACTAGTCTCTCCCTCCAAGAGCTGGTGCTGGAGGGAGCCGTCTTAAAAGCCAGTTTCTCCCCATCATCATCTCTGTGGCGGAGCAGGGGCTCAGCAGGGAACTAGTGGCACTTCCACCTTTGAAGTGTAGCATGAGCAGGGCTGAGCCATTTCAAAGGCAGAGGTGCCCTTATCGACTAATAAAATAGTTGATGCAAATTGAAACAACTATTTGATTAGTTGATTAATCTAAATTTAACATCATTATTGGAAGACATAACACTTTGCAATCCTTGCTAGGAGAGCCTTCTGGTCCAACCTCAGTGGACTAATGGAGGCAGGAGATATAACCCCTCGTAATATCAGGGATGATCAAACTTGTTCCATTAGACTTTGTTGAGAGAGGATTCTATTTCTGATATTTCTTTCATCCCTGAAAAAGAGAGAGGATGGAGACCAGTGATGTTCAAGGGGGTTTATTGCTGCAACTTGATGAGGAGATGCCCTGGTCATCTCTTGGTCTCATGTATTACAGTATCCTTTATCTCGTGAAGCCTTTATTGCTCAACGTTCCAAACAAATAGAAACAGGAGAAATGAATAAATACCCACATGGATGAAACAGGCATGGTTCCCTGAGCTGATGTGCATGTCTTGACAGCCTCCTGCAGTGGGTCTCTTCATGCAGGAGTCCGGATCCATCATCCAACTTAACCTCTCTCTGAGCTCCTCAAGATTTGGCTGTTAAATGGCGCTCTGGTGTAGAATAAGACTGCTTCCTGGAGATACAAAGAATACTGCATAATGTTAGAAAACCCATGGCAAGGAAAACTGCCTGCAGAAGTGGAAATGATTACAAGCTTGGTGCAGCCACCAATCTATACTACTTTTCAAGTCCTAATAATACACTTACTAAATTTTAAAAACCTCAGAATTATTGCTGAGCTCAATTAAGATTCTCCTAGTTTATCAGTCTTCTCCACCCACCCCTACACCCAATCACAATGAGGTTTATTGAATGTATTTTCAGTCTTTTTCCTCCTGTCAAATTGAGACATGTTTATATGGATGTCCAACAATTTCCACAATGCTTAGGAAAACCACATTGGAATCTATGGGAAACTTTTCTTTCCTTTGCCCATCAGAATCTTGTTCTTGGGAGCCAGCATCTCAGCCAGGAGTGTAGGTGAGCTAGGAACCTGTTGGTTTGTCCCACCATGCACAGTATTCTATCTCAGTAATGTGACACTGTCTGCTCGCTTGCTTCATAAGGAAATCGGAAAATTCATCTGCTGGCATTTTATTCAAACTTCCCTCTTTAAAAGGAGTAGTGCTATATCCTGAACATATGAACAGCTCTCCGTTTTTACCCTGACATGACAAAGTTCTATATGACTCCTAGGCTTTCCATCTTGATCACAAAATAAATGAAAGGGTATTTGATTTCTCACAAGACTTAACCTGTTTTAAAGCTTCAGGTATTTGCCCCTGAAATAGGATGATTGCCTGTTTCTCCAGGACTCAGTCTGCCTCAGTTAGGCATTATAAATAAGGCAACAATCTCAAGCTAAGCCTACTCTAGAGGGGAAGGTTGAACTAAGGAACACAACTTCAGCTACATAAATAGCATATCTGGAGTCAGTGTACCACAGTGTACCTTAGTCAGTGTACCTTACTTACCATGGCATCACCACTGTAGGGGGGGAGTGTTTCAATCCATTGGAGTACCAGTGTTAATGGAAGTGTGATCAGTGGTTGATTTAGCAGGTCTGAACCTGGGGATATTGATCTCCCAATAAGTGTTGACAAGGCCTTGGGTAACTGCAAAAGAGCCTGCTAGTCTTCAGGAGGCATATTTTTCCATCACTGCTGCTTCTGAAACAGATCAGGTTTCTGTTGGTGCTGATCTACTGTCCATTTTGAATCTGTCTCTTCTGCACCATCCTCTGTAATTGTGACAGTTTTCTGGAAGTAGAAAGGAACACTATTTGAATAAGATGGAGGCTATCTGAAATATGTGTCCCTCGTATGCTCTGCTACTTGTCGTTCTGCTTCAGTCTCCTCTGGATTTCTGTGGTTAAGAAACTGGAGTTGTGCAGGGCTGCCTAAAGTGCAGGTACAGATTTGTGGACAGTGCCAAGAGTGCACAGGGGGATGCCAACATTACAGGGACACCTTTCTTGAGCTATGTAAGCTGTCTATTCATGGTGACAATAGTTCTGAAAAGGTTACACATTTGTTTGAAATTGCAGTAAAGCTACACTAACAAAGAGGAATGGAAGGAATTAGTATAGATAAGTGGTTTTGTAAGTAGGGCTAATGCAGGTGACATTATGCACACCTCAGGCCAATTACAGATCTTCATATTCTTAACTGTAATGAGGCAGGGCCCAAAGCTTGAGATGGGATACAGTGTTAGTGATCATTCCATGCAGACCATGTTCTCATTGTGAAGGTCATATTGTGGGTTGGGTTATCAAGGTGATGGTTTTGGTTTCTTTTGGAAAGATACATGTAGGAGATTCCTTGACTAAGGAGGAGTGGAGTGACTAATCTGTTGAGTGGTTGTATGAATAGGGGGAGCTGGACAAGTGGGTACCACCTTAATACTTTTCCATCTGTTCTAAAGATTAGGTAAAACTGTGTGTGCAACACTTGATGGGAGCTTTCCACAAGCACTTAAGACCATTAATTTTATAATACTGAAAATACTCAACTTTCAATTAACATGATTTTGACAAATGCATAACGTGATTAAAACTAAATTGTTAAACTTTTCTCATCCATACGCTATATTAACTTCACTTAAATTAAAATTTGAAACTTTCCTTTGTAGGTTGATACCTGTGTTAGTAAATGGTATGAAGTATTCAGAAATAGATATTATTCTGCTGAAGGTAAGCAACAATTTCACTTAACTTCTTAAGGAATGTGTTCATTTGACTATTCACTTCTAAATTATTGTGCAGGGGCATTACCTAGAAGAAATGGCTTATGCAATATGGAATTTAGCTAAGAAACTGTTCTTATTAATTCATTCTGCCATGCAACTAGAATTACTGTATAATAAAAAGGAATTCTCTATCTCTTTTCCTCCTTCCCTCTCCTGTCATGTTTCTGTAAGAATGATAGATAAGCCTGCAGAAATAATGAGTGGCTTTTTTTGGTCAGTGGGCTAGCCCTGAGGTGGCTGTGAATCTGAAGAAGTTATCAGTGTTTGCTCAAACATATTACCCTCTATATTTGTTGCCTTTAAAATATCTTGGCTGCACTGTCTCATAACCTGATAACATAACTTGGAAACACATTTATTGTTTCATTTTTTAACAGGGGGATGTTGAAGAAGATGAAGCTATTCCAGATAGTGAACAGGATATAAGGCCTCGTTTTCATCGTTCACGGACAGTGGCTCAGCAGCATGAAGAAGATGGTATTGAGCAAGATGATGACGATGATGATGAGCTTGATGACGACGACACTATTTCTGACTGGAATTTAAGTAAGTCAAACTGCAGGTTGAATCTTTGTGGTCCAGGGCTCTCTGGTCCAGTAACATCTGTGGTCCAGTAGGACTATGGTTGTTGCTTGATCAGAGAGCCCCAGTTACAGAGATTGCCAGTGGCTGGAGCAAGGCCAGCAGCTGGGGCAAGGAGCCCTGCAAGGTGGCCGCAGGGAGCCCTGCTGGACAGAGTGAAGCTGGTAGTTCGTAGATAAGCCCTGCCGGTGGCGCAGGGGCAGCTCATTGCGGAACTACAGGCAGGAGGGGAACCCTGGGTGAGTCCAATGCCTGATCTTTCCTGGTCTGGGAAAATCCCTTGTTCGGGACCATTCAGGTCCCGAGGGTGCAGTAGGCACCATGGCCAACTATTAATGCTTCTTGAGGAAAATTATTGGTTTTTCACTATTACATAAATATAAACTAGAACACTGTACATCATTTACATGTTTCCTTTCCATTTTAATGTAAACAGATGGTGAACCAGTTAAAGTGTTGTGGCCCAACTTCAAGATACAGCCCAGGATTTGAGTACCGTTGGGCTAGGCCATAGCTGAACTCAGATTGAGCCAGGTTGGGCAGGGTTGGCTGGTGTCATCTGCTGCTTCTTGCTGAGCTGGCTCTGGTTGCTCATCCAGGTGGCATTTGTCACCCACGCCATAAGTGATATGCCTTCCCCTGTCCTACCATTCACTGGGATAGGAATTATCCACTGCCTCTGGGATAGGCCTGGCCTGCAAACCCACCATGGGGAGCCACAAGCAAGAGTGCCCACTTCAAGTGCCTGCTCATGTCCATTTCTTTATAGGTGTGTGTGCTTGCCACGTGCACTGGTGTCAGAAGTTTTTTACCCTAGAAGAACACGTAGAGGAGCGCTTGTAGTGATTCCTGTAGTGGGGACTCTAGCATGGTATAAGAGGCGCTGCCCTCTCTACCCACTGTGCTCTTTGCTGCCTTAACAGTTCATCACAACAGCTCTGCTGCAGCGTTGACTGTTGCTTCTCCCTGTTGTTAGTCTTCATAGTTCACCCTTAATATTGCTTTGAGTAGTTGGTACCCTTAGGGGCATGCCTCAATCTTTGAGGTTTAAACCTTGTATTTATGCAAAATCATCTGCGCCTGTGTCTGTGACCTGCATAGAAGCTGCCTGCACTGTCTCATTGAGGCTCAGATCAGCAACAGGTACTAAAATCTGCAAGTCCTTTAAACCTAGGACTAAAAAGGAGCAGGACATTTGACTTCCAAGCGCTCCTTATGGAGTCAGCCCTTAGCCAGGTACTGAGGGATCAGTGTAGGGTGCACAAATGGCACTGCCTGCTAGTCGGCACCACTTCCACTCCCCAGCACTGGCAAAAGAGCCAAAAAGGAAGACAGGATTATACTTGCCCAATAAAAAAGGGGACACTGACAGAGGAGCACAGACCTGGATCAGGCAGCTCACAGTGTCTGTTGAGCTTGTGGCCCCTGACTCCGACAGAGCAGAGCAGCTTATTCGGTTCCATTCTCTGAACAGTGGAACTTTGTCACATTTGGGTCCCTTCCAGGCTGGGGCCCTGCAGGCCATACAGGAGATACTGTCATTGCCGGTACCAGCATCCCAGGCCTCTACATACCGTGGAAACCCGTGCTCAATATGGCAGGACCCCTCCGTGTTGGCACTGGATGCTGGACAGGCAAGGGTTCAGGCACTACTCTCTGGCCCGAGATTGCCAGAACGCTGCCAGAGACAGGCCAATCAATCCCAATCAGGCTATTGGATTGAATCCTATGGCACACAGGTTCACCAGCAGAGGAGTTCAGACTTTCGGAGGTACACGTTTGCTGCTCCAAATGAGAACATCAGTGCTAAGGGTCCGTAACCTTGGCAGCATCAAGCAGCCTCTCTGTATGAGTGGAGCAGCCTTATTCAAGGGTGCCCCTTTCCTCAGCTGTTGCCCAGATATGGGCACTGCTCACGGTCTGTGTCCAGGTTCCAATTTGTGCTCAGGGCACTGTTCCAGAAGTGGTGGGCATAGATTACTCGCCATAGGCCAATGCAGATCTGCCACCCAAAGTCCAAGTAGGGGAAGCCAGCTTCAACGGTGTTCAGGTCTTTGCTGCTGGTTTGGCACCTCTCCCAATGCACATCCATAGCCTTATGTTAGCAGAGCAGCAGGTACATGGTTTCCAGCCTTTGTTTGGTGCTGGACTCCTTGCTGGTAGCAGAACAACCCCTACTGGTGGGACCTCCAGCATTGCTGGCACCTCAATTGGTGCATTAGCAACAAGGCCCATGAAAAGCCCCATGGTACCACTATCTCTACCTTAGCCTATCCCGCATGACCAGTCAGTAGCTGGAGTCTTAGACAAACATGCAGTGTTCACATTGTGACCTAGCATGGACCAGTCTGGAGCGGACTCTCCACCAGCCCCTCAAACTCAGCACTGGTACCCACAGAGCCAAGCATGGCATTGGAAGCATCTTCCTCCTCATCTCGTGAGGCAATCGTGGGACCTCCCTCTTCTGTGCCTCAGGCTTAAAAGGGTGGCCTGCAACCTCAACTTGAGGACAGAGGAGCTCTAGGAGCCCTCTGATACGCTGTTTAACATGTGCTAGGCTGCACCACTAGCCAGAGGAGCACTGCTCCTCCACGATAGGGTGACCTGCCTATCACAAGCCCTGTACCAAACTTCATCCTCACAATTCCTATCTCTAAGCAAGCAGAATGTAAATATTTTGTCCTGTCCAAGGATCACGAATACCTCTACTCCTACCCAGCACCCAAATCCTTGGTATTGGAGGCTGTGAATCACAGGTAGGGCCACAGGGAGGCTGCAGTGATCCCTAAAAGTAGACCCCCAGATACTGGACTTACTAGGTAGGAAAATGTATTTGTCTTACAGTTTTCAGCTGAGTGTCGCAAACAATCAGGCTCTCTTGGAGAGGTATAACTAATGTCAAAACACAACTGAATTCGAGACTTCCCTCCCAGAGGTGGTCCTGTCAGAATTCAGAGACAAGAGTTTCTACTCCTAGTACTTCCTGATCCACAAGGCAAAAGTGGGGCTCAGAACCATACTTGACCTATGAGACCTCTGTCTATTATGGCTGAAGGTTCCACATGGTTTTCCTTTCCTCTATCATTCCTTCCTTGGATTTCAGAGACTTCTATGCCACCCTCAGATTTCAGAGACTTCTATGCCACCCTCTTCTTTCAGGACATGTGCTTTCACACAACCATTTTCGTGGGCCACAGACCTTTTCTCCTCTTCATGGTTGGTCAGGACCACTACCAATTTGGCCTCTCAGCAGCATCAGGGCAGAGGTGTCCAGATTTATCCATACTTCAACTACCGGCTGGTCACGGGCACCTCCAGGTCTCAGGTACAGGGTCATGTTACCCTCTTCCTGTCCATGTGAAGAGTCTTGGGACTTCTGATGAACCAAAAAAAAGTCCATGATAGTACCAATATAGAAAATAGAATTCAGAGGAGCAGTACAGGATTCTGAGAGCACCAGGGCCTCCCTCCCCACGGAATGGATTCCAGGCTCTGGCGGACCTCATTGGGGACTCTTCTGACTATCAAAATGTGCCTACACCTCTTGGAGCACATGGAGGCATGTACTTATGATACCAGACTCCACATGCATCCCCTGCAGATGTCTGGCATGTCACCTTATAGGCCAAAAACTGTCTGGACAAGGTCCTCTCTGATCCAGATCCCTCCCAGATCAGTAGTAAATGATTCCCAGGAATGTACTCATTGGTGTCCTGTTCCAGAGCTCACCTTCTGGGCTCATATCAGGGTGGGCTCCATATCAGGGTCATTGGACCTTGGCTAATGGGCTGCAGGACAATGGGCTGTGTTTTGCCTGCCCCTGCCAGTTGAGGATAAGCAGGAGCTCCCAATTTACTTGCTCTGTACTATTCAACATTGTGAATCTCTCTACCATTACCTTTTATCAAAACTAATTCATCCCAGTCATTTCAATCTCTCTTTTATATGGAAATTTTTCCATACCTTCATTTTTGTTTTTGAACTTCTACTGAAAGGACTGACTGAAGGATTACTCATTGTGATACACCAAAAGTACTATGATTTGGTGTATATATTAGGGCTGTTAAAATGTGATAACTAAATCTATGACTATTTGATTAGGGAAGTAAACTATTCAATTAGTCAACAATGGTAGGCAGTTGTGGTGCTCAGTTTGGCTCATGCCAATTCACAGCAAAACTTCTCCAGCTGCAGCTCTGCATTGTTAGGCCCAGGGAAGCTGGTGTGCGAAGTCGCTAGCATGGGTCCCTACTCCACAGGTCTCTTTTCATTCATTGGACCTCACACAATGTCACACACGTGGAGCAGGGACCATGCTAGCAACTTCGCATGCCGGCTTCCCTGGGCGTTACCATGCAGAGCTGCAGGGAATATTGCCAGGCCCAAGTATTAAAACCATGAAGCAGACTCCAAAAAGATTATTTTAGAAAATGACTCTTTTGGTTTATTTTCAGTCTGGTGTTTGAATTTTAAAACTCATATTGTAAGGTTTTTGTGTGTCTCCCTCTCCCCCACCACCCCTGAGAGCTAGGTATTTTTAAATTCAAGATGAGTTCATCAGGTAACAAGCTGATTCTAAACTTAGTGTTGCTCTGTTTTGGGATTGCGTAATGCAAGCTATTTTGTGAAATGGAATTTTGCTTTCTCCCTGCAACTTATCCAAAAGTGTATCTCTTGTTCTGTGTTTTATTTATTTGATCTTGAGTAGAAAGATCTCTCCATCCATGGCTATGTAGCCTATAAATGCAGTGTGTCTGTTTTCCCCTGGATTTTGATTTGTGGTTCCATTTATGCACTACAGGTTAAACTTCTAAGTACGGGCCTCTCTGGTCTGGTGCCAGACAACAGATATTGCTGGTCCAAAGAGCCCCAGCAGCTGGGAGTGGAGTCCAGGCAGGTGCAGGAGTGCAGCCCTTGCCGAGTAGGCGGTATCGGGCCAGGCAGGGTCAGGAGTGCAGCCCTGACTGAGCAGGCGGCAGCAAGGAGTTCCGCACGTTCTCCCCTCTCTCCTCCACACACTCTCTCCTCTCCCCCCCCCTCCCCCCCCTCCACCTGCAGGTGGCCAGGGTGAAGTGGGGCTTTCAGCCAGGAGCAGGGCTGAAATGGGGCTCTCAGCCAGGAGAAGAGCCTTTATCTCCCCATGTCCAGCAAGCTCCCTGATTCCAGGCTGCTCAGGTCCCGAGGTGCGGGATCAAGGAGGTCCAAACTGTACAATGAAACAATTCCTTTTACACTGCGCCCCCACACACATGTTGCCCTAAAATGTTTGTGAAGCTAAGATAGTTTGAAATGGAGACATAATGTAGTAACTAGTATTGTAATATATTCAGATTTATTTTAATTCTCAGGAAAGTGTTCTGCTGCTGCACTGGATGTCCTTGCAAATGTATTTCGTGATGAACTTCTGCCACACATTTTGCCCCTTTTGAAAGAGTTGTTGTTTCATCCAGAATGGGTGGTCAAAGAATCAGGTATCCTGGTTCTAGGAGCAATTGCGGAAGGTAAGATAAATTTGCACTCATGCGAGTGTAATTAACTTAAACTTAATACTTCTCCATTAAATCTCTTTAAATATGTGGTATGTCACTCTCATATGGTCATTTTAAATAAAGAAAAAGCCACATTGGATATTTTTGTTTAAATTAGACATTTAAAGATAAACCTGTTTTAAATTCAAATTATAGCATCTTATATTAACACCTAAGAGTATTATTTATTTGACTTGTTTAAATTAAAAAAAAAAAAAAAACTATGTTTGCTGCCAAGTTCTAAAGAAAGTCCAGACCACTAAACTGGTGAATATCATAGGCTAAGCACCTGAAGGCAAAGCTATTAGAAGTGCTAAACCAACTTTTGATGGCAGTAGCCTTTTCTGCAGAGAATATTGTCATTGCTTCAGTTTATCAGCTAGTTCGTTAAAATAAGTTAATGAACCACCAGGAATAGAAAAAGTAGGAAAAATTTTCTGATTTTCTGTTTTTGTTTTTTAAATCTGACTAAAACTTAAGTGTTAGAGGGTGATGCATGCTAGTTCTAAAATCTTGAAATTCTGACAAATCAGTTTAGTATAGATAATTGCCTTGTTTAATCAGTTTTAGACAGATTATTTACCAAAACACAATTTTATCTGAAAAGAAAGTTTTAACTAAGAATTTGAAAATGCTGTTCTACACATTTTTTTTTTTCCATCCAAATAAAGCTTGATGCAAATCACAAGTAATTGTCATTTAATAAATGCATAATTTATCATTTTCTAACAATGAAAATACTAAGTCTATAATAATACAGCTTATGTTTCTTCAGTATGTGCTTCTGTTAGCAAAAAGAAAAACTATAGTTAATGTGAAATGATATATAAATTGCTAATCAACACATGGTTAATTATTACAGAATAATGAAAGTTAGGAAGTACATTGGATATTGTTTCCTGGTTGCTGACTTGATCATAAATAAAATAGCAGGGTACACTGATTTAAATTCAAGTTATGTGGATTCTGTTGCTCCATTAATTTTTGTCTTTTAGGTAACATTATTTATAAAGAGGCCTAATGATAATGTTTAGAAAAAACTTATAACCTGATAGCAATCTACTACAATACTGTAGACTTGATGGTTCATATAAAAATTAGAAAAGCTGGGAGGTTTGATAGAGGCTTAAATAATGATGGATGATATGGAAGAAGTGAATAAGGGAGTGTTTACTCCTTCACATAACATATGAGCCACGGGTTACTCAATAAAATTAAAAGGCAGCAGAATTAAAAGAAAAGGGAGTCCTTCATACAACACATAGTCAACCTATGGAACTCATTGCCAGGAGATGTAGTGAAGACCAAAAGTATAACTGGGTTCCAAAAAGATAAAGGTCATGGGCGATAAGTCCATCAATAACTATTATCCCTGGACCATCTTGGCTCCCACTCCATGTTGTGAGTGTCCCTAGCCCAGAAGCTGGTACAGGACAGGTGGACAGGGTGGAACACTTGAGGTTTGGGTTTTTTTTGGGGGGGGGGGGGAGGCAGGGAGAAAGGCTGTTCCATTTATGCCTTCTGAAGCACCTGGCATTGACTACTGTCAGAAGATGGGGTACTGAGTTAGATGGACCATAGGTCTGACCCAGTATAACTATATTTTGTTCTTAATTTTTGTTTTGAAAACTGTATTTGTAACAAATCTTTTTCTTTTTGAATACTAGGTCTGCAAGTTAGGAATCCTGACAAACTCTTAACTTAATTTCTGTAGAACCGGAGGACAATTGTAGAAGCATGTGTTTGCCCTTAATATTGCGGGGGAGGAGGGTTGAAAAAATTGAACCAAAAACGCTAAACAAAATAAGCTACTATGAGAGTTAGCTTCTCATTGTCTGAAAAGTTTGAGTTGATTATGCCTTGCTTTGTATATTTCAGTTGACAGTTCAATTTGGCCAGCTCTTTGTGAAGATTGGAATCTTTCCCCCTCTGATTTGAGCTGTTTTAGTCTATAACTTTGAAAACGAAAGGTCCTGTAGCACCTTAGAAATTAATTTAATCTGATTAAATGGGTTTTACCCACAAAAGTGCATGATTGTAAATATTTTGTTAGTCTCTAAGGTGCCTATCTGATTTGATTACTTTTTCAGGTTTAAGCCTTAGGAAAGCTTCTTAGTATTCCCAAGTGTTTAGTAGTCCAGTATCTTTGGGCTATAAAGTACTAGTGTATCTGTGTTGTCAAAACTTTGTTCTTCGAGTGCTTCCTCATGTTGATTCCATTCTAGTTGTATGCACCATCAGAGATTTTTGCCTTAGCGGTATCTGTAGTGTTGACTGTGGCACCTACTTGAGTGCCATGCTCAGGCCTTGGTATATTAGGCGCTGCCAGTCCTCTGCCCTCTCAGTTCCTTCTTAACAATGGTAGTTAGTTGGAGTACCTTTCCCTTACCCAGCAAGTTAGTCTATTTCAGTCTTTGAGCCTTAAGGGCTTGTAAATAGCATGGGTGGGTACAATTTTTTTTAACAGTAGTTAGTAAATAATAAGAGTCCTAGTGGGGACTTTGCCCTAGGTAGAGCATTCCAGTCTCTGCTCTGATTGCAACATGCCTATACCTATTCGTGAACCTGATAGCAGGTACTTCCCATTCTGGGGGCAATTGCATATGAAGGACAAGTATCACATCTGCAAGAACTTTTATCCCAGAACTCAGAGTGAGAGAGACATCTGTTTGAAAGTGCCTCTCATGGAGGCTGCTCTTCACTTGGTGTCTGAGCTTTACTGGCTGGACTCTTCCACTAGCACTTCTGCCTTAGTGTGCAGTGCACCCTGGAACAAGGCTTCCCCTTGCATCACTCCCCATCTCTGGTGCCCAAGAAGAGCAACTCCTTAACATCAAGCAAGAAAGACAAAGGACTCAGATTAGGTCACTAGCCCACAACAGATGGAGCCCACAGTCAGATAGGGACTTCACTCTGAAGGATCTGCCACTGACTCCAGAAAGCAGTAGGAGACTCCACTGGTAGCAGTGCTGACACCTTCCAAGACTCGGCCAGCTCCTAGAGAGCACAGGCCTCTACCAGTGCCACTACCGGTCTCCATCTTCTGTGGGACATCTTAGGTCACCAGCACCCTCTTGATGTTAGTTGCCTAGAAGAAGGTGTTGGTCATTTTATCTCCATCACTGATCATCATCCTGTCTGGGATCTGTGCTGAGGAGACAGCTGTGTCCCAGAAGGAGTGGTCTCTATGGTACTGAGCCGTGTACTTGAGGCACAGATCTTGTGCAAAGTTGGTTAGCTGTCAAACACAACCTTTGTTGGCCCCTCCTTGGACACTGGGCGCTGATTCTTCTGGTATAGAAAAGGAATTACACCAGTGCTGTTGTGAGGAAGGACTGAGTTGACTTTCTGCTGTGCTTTTGGGGCAGCAAGACTAGTGACTGGTGCAATAGCCCTATTGGAGCGTGCGGGCCATACCGTGATGTGATGCCTCCACCAGTTCATTCTGTTGTCTCCTCATTGCATTAATCTTCCGCACTGAGCTCAGTGCATGAGGCTCAGTCGATGGCCAAGTCGGTGTACCCCATTCTGAAATCCCCCCCCCCACCCCGCGCCTCTGAGGGACAATGTCACTGGATGAGGTGGTTGTGGGGCTCTCATGCTAGCCCACCAAATTAAAGAACATCAGGCCCTGCTTTGAAGTGGAGTAGGTTGCCAAACAGATGGATGCCATGTTTAATGTGCTCTTGGCCTATACCCCAACATGTGTTGTGCTACTACCAGCATATGCTGGGGTCTTAAAAATAGCAAAAACCCTTTGGACAACTCCTTCTAACCCTCCCACCTCCAAGGGCACAAGAGAGTATTTTGTCCTGGCTAATGGTTTTGAATATTTATATACTCCCTCTTTTCTGAGCTTGCTGGTCATCTCAGCAGCCAACAGAAGGACAGATGGTGCAAACAGAAGCTGGACTTCTTTGGAAGAGAGGTTTATTAAACAGCCAGTCTTCTGTTCTGGATGGCAAAGCCCACCAGGCTCTCTTGTGGAGGTGCAGCTTCAGCTTACAGGATACCTACCCTCCGTAGGTTCAAAGACTATCCCAGGACTTGGCACAAGAATTTGAGGCCCTGGTGAATGAGAGCATGACAGCTGCAAGATGCCCCTTCCAAATGGTGTGGCAGGTGGCTAATTTAGCGGCTGTCCTTAGGACAGCTCTCGGCTGTCCTGTCCTGTCCTGTTAAATGCAGGCCTCAATCCAGGACTTTCTCTTTGATGGGAATGGTCTCTTTGCAGAGCAGACTGACACACAGTTGTCACTTTGCAGAGCAGACTGACACACTCTTGAGCCACCCTTTGCTTCCTGGGTCTGCGAACGCTGCAGCGAATGGGGAAGCAGTTCCATCCACCAATGCTGCCAAGGCTTGGAAAGCCTCAACAGAGGCTTTCAAGGAGGTGGGATAGACACACAAGTTTTAGTTGTTGCCACCTTTATCTTCCTGTTCCCCTGTGTGTGGTTTAAAGTAAAAGGTTCGGAAATGTGGCTAGCCCCAGGGAGGCGCAGAAACAGGCAAACTATTACCAAATATCTTTTAAACTTTTATTAAAGGGCTTCTACGTATAAATTATGATTTTATCAATTTCTTACATACGTAGGCACCAAATAATTATTAGAATGTCCAATAAGCAAAATGCAATACAGTAAAGCAACTTCTTTGAGGTTTCTCTAAATCCCAGTAGTTGTTAACAAGGGACTAGGGATTATTAACAGTTACATTTACATCAGTGTTACTTATAAGACTAACCATTTATCTAAAACTTTTAACACTACTACTTAACAATACCTCTAAACAATTTCAGATGACAATACTTACATTTAACAGATACACACACTACAACAACAACATATTTGGTATTCGTTATGTTTGGTATACGTTACGCTCTACAGGAACTCGTTTGGTTCGGTGAGCGGGAGGTGGCCCTCGGGTGATCAGTCCTCGGACCTGGCTCGTATTCTGCCAACCAATGTTTATTCGGGATTCCTCAATTTGATACAGGAGGGGAAGCTGTGCATAATTGGCTGGATAACCGTAGTCAGAGAGTTGTTGTTAACGGTTCTAAATCCTGCTGGAAAGGGATAACAAGTGGAGTTCCTCAAGGGTCTGTTTTGGGACCCGTACTATTCAATATCTTCATCAATGATGTAGATATTGGGATAGAGAGTACTCTTATTAAGTTTGCAGATGATACCAAACTGGGTGGGGTTGCGACTTCTTTGGAGGATAGGGACATAATTCAAAATGACCTTAGCAAGTTAGAGAAATGGTCAGAGGTAAACAGGATGAGGTTTAATAAAGAGAAATGCAAAGTGCTCCACTTAGGAAGGAACAATCAGTTCCATACATACAAGATGGGAAGCGACTGTCTAGGAAGGAGCATGGCGGAAAGGGATCTAGGGGTCATAGTGGACCACAAGTTGAATATGAGTCAACAGTGTGATGCTGTTGCAAAAAAAGCAAATATGATTCTAGGTTGTATCAACAGGTGTGTTGTAAGCAAAACTCGTGAAGTCATTCTGCCGCTCTACTCTGCACTAGTTAGGCCTCAGCTGGAGTACTGTGTCCAGTTCTGGGCGCCACATTTCAAGAAAGATGTGGAGAAATTGGAAAGGGTACAGAGAAGAGCGACAAGAATGATTAAAGGTCTAGAGAACATGACCTGTGAAGCCAGGCTTCATGAACTGGGCTTGTTTAGTTTAGAAAAAAGAAGATTAAGGGGGGACATGATAGCGGTTTTCAAATATCTAAAAGGGTGTCACAAGGAGGAAGGCGAAAATTTGTTCCTCTTGGTTTCTGAGGACAGGACAAGGAGTAATGGGCTTAAAGTGCAGCAGGGGAGGTTTAGATTGGACATTAGGAAAAAATTCCTAACTGTCAGGGTGGTCAAATATTGGAATAAATTGCCAAGGGAGGTGGTGGAATCTCCCTCTCTGGAGATATTTAAGAACAGGTTAGATAGACATCTGTCAGGGATGGTGTAGACGGAGCTTGATCCTGCCTTGAGGGCGGGGGGCTGGACTCGATGACCTCTCGAGGTCCCTTCCAGTCCTATGATTCTATGATTCTATCTACTCCAGATTGTTGAACCAGAAAGATGTGCATGAGTCTTTTTTAAAACTAAAAAAATTATCCAAAATAACAGGACTTGGCAGTGATGGGGGACTGCAAATATCTAGGCATCTACTGGGAAAATAATACAGCCAGGCACAGATTATCCAACAAGTTCTTGGAATGTATTGGAGATAACATTGAGTTATCTATGAGTCAACAGTGTGATGCTGTTGCAAAAAAAGCAAATATGATTCTAGGTTGTATCAACAGGTGTGTTGTAAGCAAAACTCGTGAAGTCATTCTGCCGCTCTATTCTGCACTAGTTAGGCCTCAGCTGGAGTACTGTGTCCAGTTCTGGGCGCCACATTTCAAGAAAGATGTGGAGAAATTGGAAAGGGTACAGAGAAGAGCGACAAGAATGATTAAAGGTTTAGAGAACATGACCTATGAAGCCAGGCTTCATGAACTGGGCTTGTTTAGTTTGGAAAAAAGAAGATTAAGGGGGGACATGATAGCGGTTTTCAAATATCTAAAAGGGTGTCACAAGGAGGAAGGCGAAAATTTGTTCCTCTTGGTTTCTGAGGACAGGACAAGGAGTAATGGGCTTAAAGTGCAGCAGGGGAGGTTTAGATTGGACATTAGGAAAAAATTCCTAACTGTCAGGGTGGTCAAATATTGGAATAAATTGCCAAGGGAGGTGGTGGAATCTCCCTCTCTGGAGATATTTAAGAACAGGTTAGATAGACATCTGTCAGGGATGGTGTAGACGGAGCTTGGTCCTGCCTTGAGGGCGGGGGGCTGGACTCGATGACCTCTCGAGGTCCCTTCCAGTCCTATTATTCTATGATTCTATGATTCTATAACTTTATATTTCAGAAGGTGGAGAAAGCTATTACGGGAAAAGCTGTTCTAGATTTGATTTTAAGAAATAGGGAAGAATTGGTTGAGAATTTGAAAGTGGAAGGCAGCTTTGGTGAAAGTGATCATAAAATGAGAGTTCAAGATTCTAAGGAATGGTAGGAGGGAAAGCAACAAAATAAAGATAGTAGATTTCAAGAAGGCCCATTGATAAACTCAGGCAGTTGGTAGGCAACGTCCCACGTGATGCAAGACTAAGGGTACGTCTAGACTACATGCCTCTGTCGCCAGAGGCATGCAGATTAGGCTACCAGACATAGTAAAATGAAGCGGCGATTTAAATAATCGCCGCTTCATTTACATTTACATGGCTGCCGCGCTGAGCCGACAAACGGCTGATCGGCTGTTTCTCGGCTCAGCGCGATAGTCTGGACTTGCGGGTGTCGACATCAAAGGTATTTGTCGACCACCCAGGTATGTCAACCACCACCTGGGAGGCATACCTGGGTGGTCGACAAATACCTTTGATGTCGACACCCACACGTCCAGACTATCGCGCTGAGCCGACAAACAGCCGATCAGCCGTTTGTCGGCTCAGCGCGGCAGCCATGTAAATGTAAATGAAGCGGCGATTATTTAAATCGCCGCTTCATTTTACTATGTCTGGTAGCCTAATCTGCATGCCTCTGGCGACAGAGGCATGTAGTCTAGACGTACCCTAATAGAAGAAGAAGAAAAAACCCTGAAGACAGATGGCAATCTTCCAAACAGACACTATTAAGGGTGCTAGAGCAAACGAGTACTCTGCATAGGAAAGATCAGAAGGATGACAAGAGACCACATTGGCTTAACCAGGAGATCTTCAATGATATAAAAATAAAAATCCTACAAAGAAGAAACTAAGCCAAATTACAAAGGATGAATAGAAACAAATAACGTGAGTATGTAGGGGCAAAATTAGTAAGGCCAAGGCACAAAAGCTCAGACTAGCTAGAGACTAAAGGGCAACAAGAAAATGTTCTACAAATACAGTAGAAGAAAGATGACCACAAAGGACAAATTGGAACAAATTGATAAACTTAACAGTAACAAGTCACCAGGACCATATGGCATTCATCTAAGAGTTCTGAAAAGTCAAATATGAAAATGCAGAACTATTAACTGTGGTTTGTAACCTATCCTTAAAATCAGCTTCTGTACCTAATGACTGGAAGATAGCTAATTCAACTCCAATATTTTAAAAGGGCTCTATAGGTGATCCAGGCAATTAGACTGGTAAGTCTAATGTCAGTACTGGGCAAATTAGTTGAAACTATAGTAAAGAATAAAATTCAGACACACAGATTAACATAATTTGTTGGAGGAAGTCAACATGGTTTCTGTAAAGGGAAATCATGCCTTACTAATCTGCTAGAGTTCTTTGAGGGGGTCAACAAACATGTGGAGAAGGGGGATCCAGTGGATTTAGTATACTTAGATTTCTAGAAAGCCTTCTACAAGGTCCCTCACCAAAGGCCCTTGAATAAAGTAACCTATCTTGGGATAAGAGGGAAGGTCCTTTAATGGATTGATAACTGGTTAAAAGACAGGAAATACAGGGTAGGAATAAATGGTAAGTTTTCAAAATGGAGAGGTAACTAGTGGGGTCCCCCAACGGTCTATCCTGAGACCCATCCTATTCAACTTATTTATAAAAGATCTAGAGAGAGGGGTAAACAGTGAGGTGGCAAAATTTGCAGTTGATACCAAACGGCTCAAGATAGTTAAGACCAAAGCAGACTGTGAAGAGTTTCAAAAATATCTCACCAAACTAAGTGATTGTGAACAAAATGGCAAAATATAGGATTGTAATTCAAAATGGTCTGGAGAAGCTGAAGCAATGGTCTTAGGTGAATAGAATGAAATTCAATACCAAAAAAAGGGTGGCAAACATTCTGGGATGTATTAAGGAAGTAACACAAGAAGTAATTCTTCTGTTCTACTGCTGCTGATTAGGCCTCAACTGGAGTATTATGCCCAGTTCTAGGCACTACATTACAGGAAATGTTGGGGCATTTGGGAAGAGTCCAGAGAGAAGCAACAAAACTCTTTGAAGCTCTAGAAAACATGACATATGAGGGGAAGATTGAAAGAATTGGGTTTGTTTAGTTTCGAAAAGGGAGGACAGAGGGGACACAATAGCTTTTAAGTACCTCAAAGATTGTTAGGAGGAGGCGGAAAACTTATTCTCCTTAACCACCCTGCTACAGCTTCCTCTCTGGTCAGACTTGCGGTCCCAGAACCATGGTATTAGAATGGGATTGACATGAATAAGCACTTGAAGAAAAACTGGCTACATGTTGTTGGTAACTGTTCAAAATGTGCTGCTCATGTCCATTCCATTACTCAGCCTGCATGCCGTCCGTCTCCTGGGGGTTGATGGCAAGAAGGAAGTGAGAGGGCATACGTCTGGTGGCACCTAATATACTGAGGCATGAGCGTGACAGTCAAGAGGGCACCACAGGCAACCCTGTGGATATTAATAAGGGTTAGAATGGAATGGACATGATCAACACATCTCGAAGAACAACAATTAGAAAAGGTAGGTAACAGTGTTTTCCACATTAAACATTTAGCTTAGCCTGAAATTAATAGCTTTTTTGGACCATTTGTGACCATTCTTTCTTTTTCAATTAAACTCAAAGAAAATTTGAAAACTCGACTGACAAAAATCACTGGAGGAGATATGACTGGTTCCAAGCAGGTTGTCCCTGACTGAGCTCCTTGATTCACTATCCTGGCTCCCACCCACTTTGTAATACTGTGGCAAGCTGCAGACATGCTCTTTCTTTTACTCATATACAGCTGGGGACATACCCCTCTGTAGTGACATGTAAGCAGGCTTTCTGACTGGTCTCTGCATGGGAAGGCTCTACAGCTAGGGTAGTTTACCCTTAGGAGGGTAAAATCAAATTTATCCATCTTGTGTAGCACAAAGATCTACAGTTCAAGCTTATTAAAATTTGCCCCCTCCCTCAATGTGGAGAGGAATATACACAGTTTTCTGACCCTACGTTAGGACTTCCATACACTGGTTTTAGACAAATAAAAAATAAATGTATTAACTACAAGAGAGATTTTAAGCGCTTTAGAGGGATAGTAAATAAATCAAAACAGATTAACGATTGATCACAGTCTAAATATTCTAAAGAGATTGGGTGTGAGGTAGCAAATTCTCATCCTAATTGTTTAGGCATTTTTCAGAGATTCTTGGGCCAGCGGCACTTGACTGCAGCTTAAAAACTCAGTATTCCTTTTGCAGGCTAGAAATACCTCTAGCCTGGGTTCAGCCCGTCTCCCATGTTCAGATCTTACTCCTCAATAGGGCTATCTCCACCCCCTTTAGCCCTCATTATATTTCCCTGGGTCTATGTCCTATTGAAGCTATTCTCTTCCATTTAAATACTTAAATATAAATTGGGCCAGAGTCAGAGAGAGTGACCATCATCTAGTGGTCTCCTATTTATTTATTTTAGATTAAACTATTTGAGGAATTCATGTCAATTTCACAAACAGGTTTTAGTCAATGCTGAAATGCAGTTTTGGTAAATAAACTATTTGTCCAGAATTTTCACCCAATTCTGAGTTGTATTGTCTAACAACAACTTTTTTTAATATGTGTATCTCTTTTTGTCAAGAGTGTCTTGGATAAATGCCTACTCCATTCATTCATCATTCCTTTTTTGTACAGCATGTTGTGGCATTGATCTTGTCTACTCCCTATGGAGGGAGTAGTACACCCTAGCTCCCCCTAACACAGGAAACTGGCAGTATTATTGATAAAGAGCCTCAGGGAAACCACAGCCCATATTCTAAAAACTGATTAGCGTCTGTGTTTTATCAAACAGAAGTGAGCTAATGCAAACTAATTTTATTAAGCAGATGTGTTGGTATGCTAAGAGTAGTTTTACAAAGGCTTTTGAATACCATGGGAACTGTGGAAGATACTGCTAACTTTGGGTAAAAATGGATTAATTAGTTGCAAAAAGTAATAAATTGTTGTGGTATAGATAGCAAGACCTTTCAGGGATCAAAATGAAGTCAGTAAACTTATTTGCTTGATAAGCTTGACTGCATATTGATAAAACGTAGTCTCTTTGGCATCTTTCACAATGTCTCGGTAAGAGGAAGTATTAAGCCAGTTACTTTAAGCCTTTCTAACAGCAGTATTTTATATTACATATTTTTGTGTTTGTAGGTTGCATGCAGGGTATGATTCCATATCTTCCTGAACTAATCCCTCACCTTGTTCAGTGCCTCTCTGATAAAAAGGCTCTTGTGCGCTCCATTACATGCTGGACTCTTAGTCGCTATGCACACTGGGTAGTTAGTCAACCCCCAGACACGTACTTGAAGCCATTAATGACAGAGTTGCTAAAACGTATCCTTGATAGCAACAAGAGAGTACAAGAAGCTGCCTGCAGGTAAGTCCAAGCCAAAACAGAAAATTGTCTGCTGTATTTGGTTTATATAGAATAAATACTATACATTTTTAATATAATCTAAATTATTTTAAACATATTTTCTCTGTATAATGAACTTTACCTCAGATGTGTTAGGGCTTGAAAGTCTTTCTTGGTGATTTTAGTTCATTAAGTGATGTCCAGTTTGATTTCTAAATGTGTTTGATTACTTCACTAAAGAACTTTATTACAAGGGAAAGTCTGTCTGCAGTACCTGATTTTCAATGTTACATAGTAATTTCAATGTTGCCTTAAAAGTGAAGACTAACTTTGTTACAGATTTGAATTCTTGCATGTGCAAGATCTGTGACAATAAAAATGGAAGACTACTGATGCTATAATAGAATTATGTAAATAGGTTTAACTTAGGAAATTGTGGGTCACAACTCTTGCAGGAAGGAGCCAGGATGGGAGGTCTTGAGAGGGTGTGTAATAATGTAACTTGATTTTTAAAAACTAAAAATTATGCCTCAAAATGGGCAACTTTGTATAAGTTTTTGCACTCAGGCCTATACTGAAACTGGTTTCCCTAGCAAGGATCCAGAGCCCCATTGTGCTAGGCTCTATTCTTGTGCAAAAGTGCTTACTGTTGCAACATAGACAATGGTAAACAGACACAACATATTATAGCAAAATATTTACAAGTACAAAACTTGTTAAATATTTTTTTCTTTTTATCTCCCAAAACCTAGCCATTTATTCAGCCAACTTGATCTGGTGCTTATTTAAAATACTCTCTCCCTGCCCTCCTTCAGGGATAGCTTTCCATTCTTTATAGGAGAAGGAACTTCCTGACCTCAGAATGTCCACTTCATAAGCCCTTAACACACAAACACACCATAAAGTACAAGTAACCCCAAATTGGCAATGACAAAATGTACAGTTAATTAGAGCTCAGATGCCTGTAATCCGTGAGGACCATGGGCAGTAATAAAGGCTTAACTGGGAAAGCTGGATGATTTCATGGAATCAGACAGTGGAAAGTTGTCCTAATGATGGTTTGCAAGTAAAAATATAAACCAGCATGGTCTTACATAGATTGAGCCTATGGTGGAAAAATCTGTTCCCTCTGCTCTCCACATCTGTGTTTTTTTTTTTTTTTTTTTTTTTTTTTTTTTTTAAATATCCATTTTGTTTTTTATCATGAGCTCTTGGGGACAGGGACTGCCTCATCATTAGATTTAGAAACAGTGGGGCACAATGGACTAGGGGCGTCTAGATACTGGTACATGACAAATAAATACACCATTATGTATCTGCATTAATGAACAGTTTTCACATAATTTCTGTTGCTTCAGTTAACCTATTGTAGCTAAATTTGTAATAGTACTTCTAGTTTTCCTCATATGTATGGTAGGCTTTAAGAGAATGTGTCTGATGTTTATGTTCTCCAGAGTTGTTAAAATTGGGTCAGCTGAAACTTTTGGTTGAAAGATTTGTTTTTGTAGATATCAATTTTAGAAACACATTTCAAAATAATTTTTAAGGGGCAGACAGACTGTTTATCTAAGGATAAGTCTGCACTTAGGAATGGTAGTATGTTTCCCAGTTTGAGGTATACACTAGTTATCGTTGAGCTAGTCTGCTAAAAACAGTGTATCTGGGATAATGGAAGGACCTAGCTGCCCCAATGTGCACCCATCAGAGATGCTAGGTATATGGGTTGATTAGCCTCTCCAGATGCTTTCACTGTTGTGGCAACATTAATCTTTTTTTTTTTTCCACACTAGCCCTTATTTAATTAATTAGGGGGGAGTATATAATTTTAAGCGGGAAATCATATCTACACCCTAAATGGAAATAGTACCTTGTTAATTATATTGACTTAACAATTGATCTTTTTGTTTTGCTTCTTAGTGCCTTTGCTACTCTGGAAGAGGAGGCTTGTACAGAGCTTGTTCCTTACCTAGCATATATACTTGACACTCTAGTCTTTGCATTTAGTAAATACCAGCATAAAAATCTTCTCATCCTTTATGATGCCATAGGAACTTTAGCAGATTCTGTAGGACATCATCTAAACAAACCAGTAAGTATCATTTATATTATGTATAGACTACTGTCATAGTGGAATAGTACATTGTGAATAGCCTACACTACAGTGCATAAGATCTTAAAGCAAATTTTTATTGAAATCTGTATAATCAAAAAAATCCAGACCTTTCTTTGACACCGCTTAAAGGAGTCACTTGGATTACTGAGTTGGCTATATTGAATTTTTTTAACTTTGGAACAGGACCTTTGGAACAAGATCTTTGGAATGACTTTTGTGTCATTCAACCCCTCTCCCCTATTTGAATCCTTTGTTTTTGTTTAAAAAAAAATCAGATCAGATCCCTATACAACTGCAACTCCTATTGTACTACTTTTGAGTAGGTGGGGACCTTAATGAGAATCTTGACATATTAAACCATACTCTGCATTGTGCTTAGCCTGCATTCTTTTAAAACATCAATCAGTAACATAGACCATAGAACACTAGAACTGGAAGAGATCTTAAGAGGTCATCAAATCCAGTCCCCTGCCCTCACAGCAGGATGAAGCATCGGTCTAGATCATCGGTTCCCAAACTCAGGGGTAGGAAGAAATTCCAAGGGGGCCACAAGGCAACACAGCCCCCCACCCCTCCCCACCCCAAGAAAGAGCCCACGCTGTCACTACATCCTGCAAAAATGCAGATAGCGCCAACTTCCTGCGGCATGGAGGTTGGGGGAGGAGAGTCCAGAGCCGGTGTCTCAGGAAGCACATCCGCTACTTCCCCTCCTCCAAACAGCTGGTGTGTTTCCTGGAACACTGGGTCTGTCATGTTGCCGGGGTCTTCCTTCCCCCTGCTTCCTGCTTGCGCGTGGGATAGGGGAGGGGAGTAGGAGTCCCGGGACCGTGCCAGCTCCAACTGCTCAAGCAGCATGTGGCTACCATGGGGAGCGGAGGAGCAGGGTGTGTTGCCTGAGCAGTTGGAGCTGGCGCGGTCCCAGGACTCATACCCTCCTCCCCCACATGCAGGAAGGAAGCAGGGTGAGGGAAGTCCCCAGTGGCGCAACAGACCCGTCTTTTCAAGAAACGCGCCAGCTGTTTGGGGAGGGAGAAAGCAGAGCCGTGGGACCCCCCACAGGGGAAACCTGGACCTGGCTCAGAGCCGTGGGATCCGCAGGTACCAGCTGAGCTGTCTATCGTTGTCGGCCCCTCCTTCCCACCGGTCCAGGGTCCCACAAGTGCCCTGCCGCCATCCCCTGTTTTCCACACAGATTTTACACCCCATCCATATCCCACTCACTGGCACACTGGATCACTCGTGTTTGGCCTCACCTCAGAGTGTAGAGGGGCCCACAAATTCCACTACCCCTAGAGCCCCAGAAGATGTTTCATTTGGACAACTGGGTCTCTTGCGTTTCTTTGTTGCACTATTTGCATTTTGCATGCATGCCTGTCTTACTCAAGATAGAGGAACTTCATTAAAATATTCCCAAACTGGGTCTCTTACAGCCTGCTGCCATTATAGGTTTTTCCTTCTAGTGAGAGAATGATATGGTAGATCTCAAAATCAATGAAGGCTACGCTCAGAAAGACCTCAAGACTTTTCTGCCTGTCCCTCTCGTCTCACATTGATATCCAGACTTCTTCTCCTTCTCCAGATCTACTTTGTCCCAACAATTCATTGAACTTTTTGAAACTTTGTACTTTTTAGAGAGATAAGGGTTTGTCTCTGTCTACACAAATTTGCGGAGGGGAAAATAGGGTTGAGGTCTGTTATTTCTTACCTCTATATATTTATTTAAAATATTTTTGCTATTAACAAGCATGTTATCTCTGGAGACACACATCCACAGTTTGATAACTGAAAAACTAAGCATATCCACTAGACTGAGTACTGAGTCCCAGAAATATTAATTTAAATAATCTGTATAGAAGTCTCTGGAACCCCAGAGTGGGCAAGATAGAGTCGGGGGGGGGGGGGGGGGCAGCAGACCAGGGAGACGCGAAGCAGCTTTTCTCGCCCCGGAGGACGCGGGCAGCGGGACCGCGGCGCGTCTGGGTGGTCCCGCCATCCGCGTCCTCCGGGGCGAGAAAAGCCCCGTTCGTAAGTACAGATCCGACGTAAATCGGATCCGCGTAACTCAGGGACTGCCTGTATATAGTGGTTAAAAAACAAGCTTTATTAATACATTGATTCAAAATATCTGATCTAAGAAATCTCAAACTGTGAACTCATTATGAAATGTTATTAATAGTCATGCAGGAGAGAGAGTTGTTTACATTTGCTACCACCATTGATGGACCTTTTTTGTAAAAGAGAAAATGTGAAATGTTAATGATCAGGGCTGAGGTAGAAAGCTTTGGGTATTTTGGAATTAACAAACAATATTTTTCCTCACTATAAATAGGAATATATTCAGATGCTAATGCCTCCACTAATCCAAAAATGGAACATGTTAAAGGATGAGGATAAAGATCTCTTCCCTTTGTTAGAGGTAAATGTTACAAAGTTTTTTTTTCTTCTTTTTCTAACTTGATTTTGTATTATAGGAATGTTAAATTTAGATTAATCAGCTAATCGAATAGTCAGTGCAATTTGCATCCACTATTCGATTAGTTGGTAAGGGCACCTCTGCCTTTGAAGTGTAGCAACAGTCCTGTTGCTACACTTTAAAGGTGAAAGTGCTGTGGGGAACTCCCCAGCTGGCTCCAGTCTGCATGTGGCATTTCAAAGCAGCAGCGCCCCATGGAGCCCAGGGTCTGGTCCTGGGCTCCATGCAGTGCTGCTGCTTGGAGGCACCCCCTCTTCTCTGCCCCCTCTGCCTCTTTCTGATAAAGGCAGCAAGGGGGGGAAACGGATAGTCGACTAGTCATTCACATCTCTATTGTATTATACATGTGTCTTTAATATAAAGCAGTCTTGATTTTACTGTGAAAATCTTTTAAGGATCTGAATTATGATTTTGCATAAACTCCTACAAGAATGATTCCCTCTATTGAAAATACTTCATATTGGGGGTGACTGTAAAGATTAAGCATAGTATTGAAATGTTAATTATGTAAAAAGCCATTTCTGCATAACTTCTTAATTTCGGCTGGAAAGAGCTAATCTTCCCCTTTCTGTGATTAAAAAGAGAACCATTTAGGAATCTCTCCTCCCAGGGCAAAGATTTTAGGTAAGTTTTGTTGAGGTCCTTATGTGCTTCTCATCACATTTTATTGCCCATCTTTTATTCCCATAATTTTGCTCTCATAGCACAGCCTTGGAGGTGTTCCCAGTGGGACACTGTCAGCCATTCCCTGTGTACTGAATATTCCCTTTCAAAACCTGGCACACTCCTATTCCCAGGTTTTCCATAGTGGCAGCATGTTATAATATTGTCTGAAATAGCATCTACCCAAAATGTTGGGAGGGGAGGGGGGTTCTTTTCTCTTTACATTGAAGTAAGACCTAGTGAAAGAAAAAGTGTGTTTTCTTCATCATGCATATATTGCTTTTTTATTCTAGTGCCTGTCTTCGGTTGCCACTGCCTTGCAATCTGGCTTCCTTCCATACTGTGAACCTGTGTATCAGCGTTGTGTAAACCTGGTACAGAAGACTCTTGCACAAGCCATGGTATTTTTCTGTTGTTATTCCTGGGATTTGTAGATGTGTTTAGTATGTGACTGCGTTTGTATTACAGTGGGATTTATAGCATACCCATCAACAACATCTGGCTGACGTTACAAAACATAAACCAATTCTTGATTTGCATGCATAGCATAGAGATAATTAATGTGTTACATTGAAGGGGGGTTTTAACCAGTGTTTTATTACAGTTGCATAATGCTCAGCCAGACCAATATGAGGCACCAGATAAAGACTTCATGATTGTGGCTCTTGATTTACTCAGTGGCTTAGCTGAAGGACTTGGAGGAAACATTGAACAGCTAGTGGCTCGTAGTAATATCTTGACACTAATGTACCAATGTATGCAGGTGAGAAGATTTTTTTTTTTTTAAATCCTGGGATATTTTTAAAATAAGTGTTGTGGTAATTGACTTTTTCTTCTACTTTTGGCTTTTTTATTTTCTTTTGGTTTGTAGGATAAAATGCCAGAAGTACGACAGAGCTCTTTTGCCTTGCTAGGTGACCTGACAAAGGCATGTTTTCAGCATGTTAAGCCTTGCATAGGTATGTTTCTTTTTTATATAATAGTTCTCATGAAATAAAGAAAAATAAGGTGGTATCTTCATCATGAAACAGATTGATTCTCCTGGTGGTTAAAAAGTCTGCCTGTTGTGAGAAATGGGCAGTTATCAGTTACTAGACCAGGAGTAGGGAACCTTTTTTCAGTTGAGGGCTGCTGGCCCACACAAAATCAAGTGGTGGCCACACACAAGTGAGAAGCTACAAAACCCTCACTAACATGGTCCCTGACTGAGAAGCAGAAAGACATTCCTCTCACACACCAGAACCTAGGTGGGCCCAAGCTGGTAGATATTATGTGCTCCAGCCCTACAGGGTTATGGTGGGAGGCAGGAGGAGCTGGCATGCCAGCATGGGCTCCCCAATGCTAGGGGGGAGCCAACAAGCCTCGGACTGTATTCAGGCAAACCAAGGGCTGCATCTGGCCCCCAGGTCTTAGGTTCTCCACCCCGTACTAGACAATTGCTCTATTATTCAGTGCCCCTCAATAGGGAGTGAGAGCTGTTAGGGTAGGAGGAGATGTCTGGGTTCACAGAAGCCATCCTGTGAGTCAGGAGTGGGCAAGATAGGGTCTGTGGGCCCAATCCAGCCCACGGCTGCCCAGCCGCTCTCCCACCCCTAGGCCAATCGAGACTTGGGAACAGGAGAGCCCACAAAGTCTCCTCCCCCTGCCATGGGCACACGGCACCAGAGGGAACTGCCAGCTGTTAAAAATGGCTGGCAGTTCCCTCTAGGTGCCACACACCCCTGGAAGGGTGGGGAGGGCAAGAGACTTTGTGTACTCCCCGCCCCAAGGCCCTGATTGGCCTAGGGACAGGGGAGGGTGCAAAGTCTCTTCCACTTCCTCCTTCTCTGCCTCCTCTTTTCCCCCTCTCTCCGCCCCAGTACTGGCTGCCCTGTAGGAAATGACCCACTTCTGCCTGAGGCCCCATCCCTTCAAAGGTAGCCCACAACCACTGCCAAAACTTGTGAAGTGGCCCCCCTGCAAAAATTATTACCCAGCCCTGCTCTGACTGAATTAAGCATACCTGGACAGGCTGGTGCAAAATTGTTTTCACTACCTTGTACCAACAATAACATGGCTATATTTGTTTAGATTACTCTTTATAAAGACACTGCATTTTCCTTTTTTCTTAAATTTAAATTGTGGTAGTGAGTTTCTCCAGACAGATTTCATATCATGTTCAGGTACCTTTATAGCTTTGATTAAGGATGTTAAGAGGCAGGTAATTGGCTAATCATGTAGTCGATACAATTTCGATTGACTACACGATTAGTCAATAAGTGAACGCATTCCGTCCCAAGCTTGCACCAGATCCAGGAGCTACCTTCGCTGCAGCTCTGCTGTTTAAATGTAGTAGGATATGGGCACGCAGGACCACTGTGGCTCTGCATTTTAAATGTAGTAAGATCCAGTCTGGCTCTTACTACATTTAAAATGCAGAGCCTCAGCAGTGGGTAGCTACCGAACCAGGCACGAGCTGGGACTTAGCCAGACTTGCTCTGCCATGGCTTGCGCCAGGTTCAGCAGGCCCAGTCCAGAGGGACACACCCCTCTCCCCACTGTGAACAGGGGTTGCCACCTTGAAGCAACTCCTGTTGGCGACAGCTCAGGCTGACCCACAAACACAGGCTGTTCTGGCAGCAGCTCCCGTCCAGATACAGGAGCAGCAAGGGGGTGGGCGGGAAGTGTGAGTAGTTACCTACTCGCTTACATCCCTATCTTTGATCTGGCATATTCAGACTGTTTTTATAACAAGCTACTTTCTGTTGCAAATGGAAAAGCTAATAAATTTTTTCCCCCTTATTTACTGCCTATCTGCACATAATAATTGAAAATGTGAAAAGCGTAGCCAAGAGCTTACTTTCTTTCTCAGCAAAAAGGCTATAGCATCCATTATAGAGAGGCCTATAGCTTTCCTCCTAATGATTACTGGACTGATTTGGGAATTCTTTAAAATTTGCATTTGTTTTTGTCAAATCAAACTGATATTGTGTGGCTTCATGACCTACTTATTTAAGGCACTAGTTGCAAAATGATTGTTCCTAACTCTTGTCTGTTCTGCGTGAGGCATTTACATATTTTTAGATTGAGAACTCATTTACTGATAACTTCTTGTAGTGGGGGTGGGGAAGCTTTTCTGCACACTGTCAGTTTACAATGTTTTCTTTCTAGCTGATTTCATGCCAATTTTGGGAACCAACCTAAACCCTGAGTTCATTTCTGTGTGCAACAATGCTACATGGGCAATTGGAGAAATCTCCATTCAAATGGGTAAGAACTGACTTTTTAGAGCGTGCATGTTTACAGTGTAAAATATTTAAAGGTGTATTCTTTGTTAAATAATGACAAATGGAAGTTTTGATTCTGAGTTAGTGCTATACATAAAGATCTATTTAGATAAATAATTTTAAGTTGTTTTCATCTGAATTTTTGTTTTTGGCTATTTTAGGTATAGAGATGCAGCCATATATTCCTATGGTGTTGCACCAGCTTGTAGAAATCATTAACAGACCCAACACACCAAAGACGTTGTTAGAGAACACAGGTACCCTATAAATGAAATGTTTGTGGTGAAGGGAATTATGCCATTGTCTTGCTTAGAGAACAAAAACACCCCACAGTCTTTAAAAATTGCTTAGGCAAATGAAATCAGAGCTGATATATTTACAGCATGAAAGCAGCTCTGTTCTGCAGAGGTGTGTACAAGTCTCAGTTCTGCATGAACCACCTGTCATATTTAGCTTGTTAAGATTGTTGCTTTTTATATCCATTTTATAAATAGCTTTGTTAGACTCTGAAAGAATTGGAGGCTTTCTTTTACACTACTTTAGATACATATTATATGTAAATTCACATGCACATATGTCTGACTTTCAAAAGCTTGAAAACATAATTGGGATATGTGAAAATCAGCCAGGAAATTTAAGATCTGGAATAAGAAAAACAAAAGGCAACAATGGATGCACCAAATAATAGAATTCTGTTTTAGTGTAGTGATTGCATTAAAATTTTTTGATCTGTAGTAGTAACATTACTGCAATAAAATTAAAGTGTGTAATGTTGTTTATAGTGCCTGACATTTTTTTATTAGAAATTATGAAAACTACTCCAGTCATGATATGTACTATTTATAGTCTGGCCAATGACAGTGGCCTTCATATTGGGAGGTGCTAGCAAGTGCCTTATTAAACATGCACTTCTGAGGCTTGTTCCTTTTGTATTTTTAAAGAGCATGTTCTGATATGAAGAGCACCTTCCATACTCTAGAAAATTTTAAGTGTGACTTGAATTAGTTTAATTTTAGTATGTCAATTTTTTCTTGACATTTTCTTAGAGTCCTCTCTAATTTTTGCTGTTACTCATTTTCTTTTTAATTAGCAAAACCATAGTTCCTCAAGTATTGTCCCTATATGTGCTTCATTTCTTATGTACATGTGCCCCACATGCCTTTGAGCTGAGATTTTTCATTAGTAGTGTCTGTTTGGTCTGCACATAAATTCTGGTGATATTCTCATGACCACCAAAGCTACATCAGGTTGATGAGAGAAACTGCCTTCAGCTTCTTATCAACTGTTTGTTTCAGCCTGAGATGGAGTTTGTCTGCATTTTGTGTGCTTCAGCTGATTGCTGAGTTTGTACATAGTTATATCTTAGTTTGTTAGTAGTAGTGGTTATTGAAAGATTGTTTATTTTCTCTGAGGGAATGGCCTGGTGAAGAGCATGCATGTCTTAAGTTATTTCAGTGTTGTCTTGTGTAGAGAGGCTGTCTGAGTCAGCAATGGACAGTCTAAATCAGGGGAGGGCAAGAGGCGGCTAGCCCTGCTGGGACCTTTAAGCACCATGCACCTGCAGCTGCTTCAAATGTGGATGCTTTATGCTCTGTCGTTCCCCCCCTTCCCCCCCCCGGAAAAATCTCTCAGCTCCCATTGGCCAGTTTCCAGCCAGTAGGAGCTGAGAAATTTTGCTGAGGCAGGGGCAGCCAAAGAAGCCTCCTCCCATCTCTCCCTCCTCGCTCAGACTTCCATCTCTCCCCCCGCCTAGAGCAGAGCCACGTAGAGCAGTTTGCGACTGCAGCTCAGGTTTCTGCAGAGCTGCTGGCTGGGAGCTGCCTAGATAAGTGCCTCCTAGCCAGAGCCTGCCTCTAGCTCCCACCCTCTCACCACCACCACCCCCAACTGCTTGCCCCAGGCCACCAGCCAAACCCTCTATATCCCTTTCTCCCAGATCACAACCTCCTTCACTTCCCTCGTACACGCCTTCCCTAGTCCAGAAGCTCCTCCTGCACTCATACTCCCTTCCTGACCCTACATCCCACTCCTCTGCCCCAGGTCACCATCCAAATCCTCTGCACCTCCTTCTCCGAGGTCACAGTTCCCTCCCAGACTCTACACCGCCTCCAAGAGGCCCTTCCCCCAGACCCGTCCTGCACCTATACCCTTTCTGAATTCTGTACCCCAAACCTCTGTCTCAGATCACAACCCCCTTCTTCACCTAAACTCCCTCTTAGACGCCACACCCCTTCCTGCATATTTGTCAGCATATTTCAGATTTGGGGATTTCCATATATAAACCTCATTGCCACAGCGACAAACAAAAATGTCATCTGTTGTGTTCAAGGTGTGTTGGAAGAGGGGAAAGTTTAGGTTACAATTCCTTGAGGAGAGCCTTTCTTTTTATGTGGATGAAGAAGCTGTTTTATGTTTCCCCCACCACCTATTATTGTCAAAGCGGTGAACAAAAGCAGACAGGACAATACCAGAATTATGCTAATAGCTCTGTTGTGGTTGAAGCAGGTATGATTTCCTTACCTGTTTTGCCTAGCTCTCCAGTGATAAATCTTCTAATCAGTCCTCAGATCCTATTCCAGGGCTCCAGTTGACGGCTGCATCTCCAACTAAATATTCCCTGACTCAAAGGCATGGCTCCTCAATAGTTGCCAGGTGTAGGTTTAGTGAGCAGAGGTATAATAGCTATATTAAATAGTAGGAAAGCTTACAACTGAAATATTCACCTTTAACAGTGGAGAAGATTTAGTTGCTTGTGTGAATTCCTGAATGTTGTCATTGGATCTGTTTTGATTCTGCTTGTTCGGGATGATTTGCTGCAACTAAAGAAAACAGGATCATTGCTTAGTTCTGTTTTTTTATACTGCTTTTTCATACCATTGTTTAGGAATTCTTGCTCTTTGCTTACCTTACAATCATTAAGCTCATGAAAGTTCTGGGTAATCTCTTCTGATCGGTGAATGTCCCACCCCAGTTTGGGACCTTAATGTGGTATTTTAAGATTCATGAAATCATCTTAGTGGCCATTCCATCAGCTTGCAGAAATTGATGCCTTAATGGCCGACCCTCTGTTCACAATATCCTGCAAACTTCCTTAGAACCACACTCTAAGCTTTTCCTAAAGCATCTTCTGAATCATTTATCTACCAGTTTTCTTTCCAAAATCACATTATTCCAATGTGGAGGCCACCTTCCATATTCTAGATGTAAGGGAGGGCATTAGCTTTCTAGCTTGATAGGATTAATAATTTTGTATATCTTCTAGCTGTTTCTTTTTGTTGAGGGAGAGCTCCAAAGCTGCTGCAATTTCTACCCAAGGATTGTCAAAATAGTCTTCAGGGTGTATTATATTTTGTTCGTGCTGGCAGCATTATACTTCCTCTTAGGATTTTTGCTCATTTGACAAGGTCATAATGTACGTCTGTTATGGCTCTACTTCATATTACGCATGTAAGCGACTAGTCAACTATCTGATAAGCAAAAGCTTATCGGAGAGTCGACTAATCCCTCAACTGATCACTTCCCCCACCTTGCTGCCTCTTAAAAGCCGGTTCTCTCCCCCCTCCCTCCCCATACTGTCTCCATGAGGGGTAGCGGGGACCAGGCTCGCACTGGGTCCTCCACTCGTGTGCTTTAGCCTTTTAAATATATTAAGAGCCTGTTGGCTCTTAATATGTTTAAAAGGCAAAGCCATATGCCACCAAATCTCCAGGTAGTGCAGACCAGGAAGCTCAGAAGGGCTAGCTGGAGGGAGGCTAGCCCCCCAGCCTTTTCCATGGTCCTAGAGTGGAGCCCCCGCCACTTTGCTTAGGAGGACACCTGACTTCACCTCCTTTGTTAATGCCCATCAGACACTTTCTTCTTCACACTGAGTTTCATTCTTTTACACTTAAATAAAGTAAGTTGTAAGTAAAAAATTAGTGTTACAAATTTTGTAAGTGTTCACAGCTGTTTGCAGTATTAATTGCCTTTTAAGATAACTGGATACATGATTATCCAAACCTTAAGTGAAATTACCTTGTCTAAAGAACATATATGAATCTTTTTACAATAGATGAGGTAATTCCATTAATATGGTAGAAATGTGGCCCATGACCACTTAACAAAACTCATGAAGTGGCCCCCTGAAAAAATTGCCTTAGTCCCTGTAGATCTGATGCAATAGTTGACAGTGAAGTTCCTTTGTGTTGGACTCTATTCCAAAGCTCATTCCTCCTTATAGGGATACTGCTTAGGAATTCCCCAAGTGGTGTACCTATAGGGGCACTATTCAAGATGAGAACAATTAATCTGTGTGGTAAGTGCAGTTCTTTGAGATTTGTCATCCTGTAGGTGCTCCACTATTTTGCCTTCCTTACCATTTGCTTGAGTTTCCTTCTGAGACTCATTTGTGGAGAAGGAATTGTTGGTAGTTTGACTGCTCAGTTTGATGGAGCTTTGGTGTGGGGCATGTGGATGGCAGGTCAAATGGACATAGTTAATGAAAATTTATCAAAAGCACGTGAGGTGCATGCACACTTGAATTGGAGTACCCATAGAGACATGTACTTTGAACTAGATACCGCACAGGGTGAGTAACCTCTTTCTTGGACAAACATCACAAGCTGATGTCCTTGATATCACAAGTACAGGACTGCACTGTACAATGAGAAGAGAAATGGAAGATGTTTTATTGTGTGTGCCATCTTCAGTATTTTGTGAAACTAAATGTTAAAAATGTTTTCAAAATTAGTGTGGAAGGTGAACTTTAAGAAGGACTAGCTGGTGGTTTGGCATGTTACAGATACTACTTTTATTAGACACCATTTTTGAGCAGCTATGTAGATTGCCAAATGGGAATATTAACGAGTGAATCTGTTTTTCTTTCAGTAATTAATATAGTAATTGACATGTGTCCAGTGCTCAAATGTTTGCTTCTATTACTGTTGCAGATACTATAGAAGTATCCCATACTGAATTTTTGTTGTTTACTCCTGAATAGTTAACTTAAATGTAGATACATAACTGCAAATAAATGTTGAATGTAGCGTACTTACAATAAGTTTGTTGTAGGATATAGCCCTACAAACTATAGGCTCTAGAATATTTTTTCTATTTAGCCTAATATTTAGCATAATAAGCTGCTACCAAAATATTTACATTTCACTGGTGTACATTGTATCACTGTGATTCTGTTTCACTTTGCTTCTCCTTGAAAAATATAACAGGCACATTAAGTAAGAAATTATTGCATAGGATAACTGGTATAGTTTTCAGCCTCCACAAAAATATTTCTCCTTGTATGGGTTTCCGCAATGTGGAAGATGAGTGGACTTTTATCAAATAGGTCTTTTTAAAAAAACTTGCAATATAAACATTTAACTGCCTGTATTTGTGATATAAAAATGTTATGTATATTATAATTGGCACTGTTGTGAGACTGCACTTACAGTTTATTCAGCAGAAAATTGTGCATGCGATGGATATTGCAGATTGTATAAAAAGTATTGTGACCACTATGCGTTAATAATAATTGGTCACATAACCAAAGTGAATTTCAAAAAGCTAGCATATCCTACACCAAACTTGACTGGAGAGAGCGTCATCTGCTTTATTGCATGTTCCATGGGAGTGCTCACAAATGCCTGTTTAACTAGAGTGTTGCATAGTATGTGTCTTGAACATAGGTTTCCTTTCTCTGCTTCATATGAATCTGCTGGATTTCAGTATTATTCATGTAGTTTGCTTCAAATAATCTTTAAACATTATTTCCCACCCTCTCCTTTTTCTGAAAGATTAATCTTCTGTGACTTGAGTGAACACCAATAAAATATTCTTGTGTGATCACTTTGCCTTTTGTTCTGCCCCTTCAATGAAGGCACTAAGCAATTTGTTCAGTCAGAAATACTAATGGAATAAACATCTTTTTGTGCTAATACCTTTGTGCCAGAAGTCAGATTTTCCCAGGAGAAATTCTCTTGCATTCGGTAGATGTGATTTAGAGCCCATTTCACTGATAATCTCTAAATATTAATGAGCTATTTACCTGGTGTGAGTTAATTTAGAGAAAATTGTTGCTTAAAATCATGAAGAAATTGGATATATGAAGTCTTTAGCAAGACAAGGGCTTATATATTAATATTTTAGTAGTAGATGAAAAAACATTCACTGGAACCACATTCTCTGGGTTTAATTTCAATGTAATGAGAACTTTAATTTTGGAATTCAAGTAGTGCAAGCTTAAATCAAAGCAACTCAAATTATAGTATATTCAGCTTATATTATAAATTGAAAATACTTAGTACCTTTTTATCAAGAGCATTAAAAATACATGTGAGTAGCTAGTTTATTACTAGCTCTGTAATCTTGTTACGTAGAAGTTAGATCTAAAGAGGGCAAAGTCAAAATCTCTGTTCAAATAGCCTTTGGATTTTAAATTGTGTTTTTGGTGTTCTCTCATTTACTTAATTATTTTTTAATCCCCAAGAATATGCCATATATGTTGCTGCCCCTTATTTTTAGGGGTGGTAATAAACAGCACTAGTGAAATCTTATGTTTATTATCATACACAGATTCTGTTGGTTTCTGTTTCTGAGTTATTTGTTGTTTTTTCTTTATTTTTTCTCCTTCCCCCTCATTTGCTCATGTCTTGGTTGGCGTTTGGTGGTGTATAACCGTGATTGCGTTACCTTAGCAATAACAATTGGTCGTCTTGGTTACGTTTGTCCTCAAGAGGTGGCCCCCATGCTACAGCAGTTTATAAGACCCTGGTGTGTATTATTCAATCTTTTTTTTTAATTCATTTTTCTTCACTTTCTTTCTTCCTTCTCTCTATCTCACTTTTAGATATATTTTCAGTTGGTTACAAAATCACAATCCTTAATCATTGCCAACCATGTGACTAATCTTGTCCTATCAGGTTTGTGAGTTTTTTAGTAGCACCGTCATGTACATTTTATGTTGTGGCTAACGACTAATTGATGCATGGGATAAGATTGTCACATGCTTGCTGTGTTAATAAGCTTGATTATGAAAGAGCATTTTAAAATCCATCAGAATGATAATATGCATGCAAGTACTGTAAAAGTTAAATTGTGCATTACACTACTTTAAAAAAGTCAGATTTGAATTCCTGTAAGGCATACATGTTTATAGATTTGTTATGAATAAAATAGTTTGCTTGCTTCTGTAAAAGTTAAATAACTGTTCTGTAAGTGGTATCTGATAGACTATACGGCCACAGTTTGAAGTATGTGTTCTGCTTCTAATAATAGCTCTTACCAGTACTGTGGATAAACATTTTAGTGGTATTTAATGGAATACAGATCACACATTTTAGAAGTTATTACTGTACATGGTGCAGCATTTACAATTCAGAATTCTAAAAAATGTAAAAGTTAGATATCAAACTTTTGAAGTTAAATTCAAATGAAACTAACCATAAAAAGAGACTCCGAAATCTTTATTTCAAGTGTTCTGAAAACTATTCTAGGAAGATCTCCTCAGTGTGACTCTTACTCCATCAAATACTGTCACCTGGTTAATTAAATTAATTAAATTAAAATGGATTCTGTTGCCTGACTGCCTGGTTCTCCCATTTACTAGGTGTACCTCTCTGCGGAACATAAGGGACAATGAGGAAAAGGATTCAGCTTTCCGTGGGATTTGTACCATGATCACAGTCAACCCTAGTGGAGTAGTCCAAGTAAGATATTTGCATAGGCATTTGATTTTTGTTCTGACACTCATTCTAAAATTGAGTAGAAATAACGGTACAAAAGAAAGAGCTTCCTTTAAAAGAAGTGAAGCATGTTGGTTTCTCTCTACAATTGGTAGTAACATTAAAAGAACAATTTGCTGGTGTAAAGTAGTGTATGTCCATTGATAGGAAGACTATTAAAACATTGCATCAGTGGAGGATTGACTTGTTTTCCCTCCTGTGTGGGGGTTGGGGGGGTCTGGGTGGGGGTGTGTGTGTGTGTGTGTGTGTGTGTGTGTGTGTGTGAGAGAGAGACAGAGAGAGAGAGAAAAATTGTTTAGGTATTTTATTTCACTCCTTACAAAAAAGTAGCACGTTTACAAAGGGATTGTATATTATCGGCTGTTTTCATATCCAATTAAAAATATATTCTATTCCTAAATCTCAACATTTCACTTCAAAGTGTACAAAGTATGTCTTACATTTGAAAAGATGTAAACTGACTCCTTAACCTAAAACGTTGTTTGTACAATTGGAAAAATAAACAGCTATGTAACTCTTCAAAAACATGTGTGTTGCTGTTAGCCTGGCCATACTGAAGCTATAATCATTCAATTCATTCATTTCAGTCTGTCATTAATTTCTTTTGAAAACAGCTTCAAAATCTGAAAAGATGACAGTTGATTAATATAAATGTATAACTGTGTGAGTGTGTGTATGTGTATTAGGGGTGTTAAATATCACGTGAGCCACTTGCTGCTCCTCAACTGCTGCCTCTGATACAGAGGCAGCAGTGTGGAGCAGCCACATGGGAGCTGGTCCATGAGAGGAGCCAGCAGCACTGGGTAGCAGAATCCCCTGTCTAGGGGGAGATCTGAGCTCCTGGACCCAGAGTGAGCCAGAACTGGGCCTGCCTTCCTGGCTCCTAATATGCTTTAAATGCAGAGCCGCAGCCAGGGTAGATCCTGGACCCAATGCAAACAGGTACTGAGCCATGCTGCTGTCCAGCCTACTAAATATATTTGAAATTAATGTGCAAAAGTGACTACAGACACCGATGAAATGTCAGAATAAATTGCATGTCGTTACATCTTTGCAGAATTAATTCCCTTTAAGAATGATTTAGTATGCTCAATTTTATAATAGTGTGAGTGTGCAGTATTCACTTCAGATTTTCTCTATTTTTCTTATGGGCATAGGGAACATAGAAACATGTATCTAACCTAGATATTGCAATAAATGACTGCCACTGTCCACTTTATCTTAAAGGTATACCACAATGAATAAAGTTGATTCTTTTAACTTTTTTTTATTTTTACCAAGTTTTGTCAGGGTTTCGGTATCTCAGCAACGGACATGGTTATGCTATAATTACTGCTTCAGATTAAAAATCCATTTTGTTAATGGTTCATATTTTTTAAATTTGTATTGCTAGAATATCTTTTGATTACTTGGCAGTTTTTCTTTAATCACACTTCAGCCTAATGTTCCTTTTATTTAGAAACCACTTAATGTTTGGATTAGAGTAAAATACTGAGTGTCAGATCTGGAGTATAGTCTGGTTCTGACAGATCAGTTGTGTGCTCCTGTTCAAATTGCTTTATCTCTGTGCTTTAGATCCACCCTTTGTCAAACGGGAATAAAACCTGCCCTTCCTGCCTCAGGGATATGTGCTATGAGGTTAAATTTGTGTGACGTGCTTCCATATCTTCTTAGTTTGTGTATTGTTTTGTAACCATTATAGTGTAGCATACAGGTTTTATTGGCTTAAGTTTGCTATGTTTGTAACTTTCAAGTAGTGAAGTCCATGAATGAGTAATGCAGATCATCACAAACCAGTACCAGCAGACTCTATAATGCATTTGGTTTGTCTTACACTTTGCAAAACAAACCAAGAACCCTTGTAAAAATATCTGAATTGAAAAATAATGTTATGGATGCATTTTAATCTCTCTGTCTCTAAAGCCAGGTTAGCTAAGTACTGGGTCAAAATGTACAGATTTCATGATGGGAGATGCATTAAATTGCAGAAACCTCTTTAAGTAGCACTTCATTGCATAGTGACATGACTTTTAAATCTCAAGTTGTCATCTTTCAGAACTAGAAACAAAGGCTGTGGTTCTAAAACGTTAATGTAATTAGCTATATTTTCAATGTGGTGGGTACCCAGCATTTTCCTGTGACTTAAATGGAATCTGCTGGGTGCTCAGATACCATGGTGATAAAGTAATTTATGAAAAAGTACATGGAAGAACATAAGTGCTGAATCTCTCAGATGGACTTTATCAGCAGGTTGATGCACTATTATTAGCCAAAATAATTTGCAAGAACACAGCTCTTTAAAGCCAACCTGTCAGTAGTCTGTTGTGCTGTTACTCATTCTGTTGTAACCATTTTCATGGAGAATGAGGGGTTACAGCTTTCTCTTAAGGTAAATATTTGAAAGCTGTGCACAGTTGATATATTGGACAGATGGAAGGGAGTCAGCCAAGATGCATGATGAATTGTATTTGCTACCTGAATATCATAGTTACTTTTTTGGTAGACTAGATGGGAAAATTGTAGTCAAAGCAGTTTTCTGTTGGAAAATGCAATTTTGACTAAATTCAAATTGTTGGGTAAATTATGTTTATTATTAAAAAATTTTGGAAAGGCTCAAAAATAAAAACACCCTTCAAATACAACTTTTTAGAGTTTGTTTGGAAATTATTTTTTGTTACCAAAATAATCAAGTATAGAGAATTAGTAAAAGAAACAAAATTTCCAAATTTAAAGAAAGAAAATGTTTGTTAACTTGAAACAGAAAAATTCAGAATTTCATTTGAGGCTTTTTTCTTCAGAATATCGAAAACTTTTGTGGGATACAACTATCTACTTTTTGGTTGCACGTAACTGTTTGAAATACATTTTTTAAGGAATTAGTTTTAATCATAGCCAATAAGGGTCAGTAAAATCCTTTCTTAAGGTTCCAGAATAATGAAATTTTGTTTTCTTACTCCTTTTTGATGAATACAGGGGTAAAGACTGCACATCAGTTGATACTCTGGAGAAAATTTGTAATGGTTTTTACATATGTCATAAACCATTTCTAAAAGACAATCTACTTAACTTTTACATTTTTGCTGCAGAAGATTTATAAAGAGGTCTGTTTTAGTTACTGTAATCTGATAGAAGGTTGGCTATGCAGTGAATTAAATATAAAAATTTGAAAACTTGGGATGATGTAATTGTAGCCTGTTAACATCCATCTAGCTCACATGATTATCTAAAATCCAATTAAATAAAATTTTTGGGATTGAAGCTGAAGGGCACTTGGGAGAAAATTATTACAGTAAACTTCCGATAATCCGGCACCTTTAGGACCCAGGGGGTGCTGGATTATCAGATATGCCGGACTATCAGAAGTGGGGGCTATGAGGGGTCTGGAGTGGGGTGGGAGGGGAAGCCACCCCAGACCCCTCATAGCCCCCCCTTACGATAGTCAGGCTCTGCCCGAGGAGTCCCTGATTCAGCCGCTGCTGGTCAGTTTCAGCAGCAGCTGATTCCGGGATGCCTGCAATAGAGCAGCTGGGGTGCTGCCGGGTTGGTCCCGCAGCGCCGAGGGGCAGCGCTATGGCACCAACCCAGCAGCACCCCAGCTGCTCTTGGGGATGCCTGGGGCAGAGCAGCTGGGGTCCTGCCGGGTTGGTCTCGCAGCGCCGTCCTTTGGCGCTGTGGGACCAACCCGGCAGCACTCCAGCTGCTCTGCCCCAGGCGTCCCCAAGAGCAGCTGGGGTGCTGCCCGGTTGGTCCCGCAGCCCCGAGGGGCAGCGCTACCAGACCAACCCGGCAGCACCCCAGCTGCTCTGCTCCCGGCTTCCCCGATTCAGCTGCTGGTCAGTTTCAGCAGCAGCTGAATGGGGGAAGCCTGTCCGGCTGCCCCAGCACTTCCGGGTTCCTAATGGTGCCGGACCATCAGGAGTCCCGGAGCATTGGATGCCGGACTAATGGAGTTTTACTGTACAAGAAGCTAGAAGGTAGCAAACATCCAGCTAAGAAAAAGTATTTTTGTTGGTAATATTCTAAAATGCTGAGTTTTTACTTTTAGTTGTCCGTCTATACTGGCATAGCGTACATCAATGGATTATAAAATGGAGCCAGTCGTTATCTCACCGTATAGCTATAGTAACTAATACAGCATTTGAAATCTGACTTGGAAATGTACTAAGTTGCCCCACTTTCATGTTGGCTCCTTCACTTCATTTCATTTCATTTCTTCCTTAGTGCCTGTGCTTCCACCTCCCCCCCCCCCCCCCCCCGTTATGCTTTCATTGATTGTGATATTTGAAGATTTGTTATCACATAGCTTCAAAAGAGGTGAAAGGGAAAAAATTGGAAGGAAAGGAAAGTTTTCTTTATTTAACCTGTATGTAGTTGTCTTGTCTTGTCTTGTCTTGTCTTCCTTTGTTCCTGAAATGTCATATATATTAATTTAATATGAAAAGGAATGTTGTTTATGGCTGGGCAGAGGAATAAGCCACCAGAACAGATGAACTCAGGATGCAGGACTTTTGGGGAGTAGTTTGGATTATGATACTCGTGGGTTAGAAGAACTTAATATGGGCTGTATTGACTTTACCCTGGCTCTCCTGAAAGAAGTACTTAGTCTCTTAATGGAGGTGTTCAATCTTAAGGGCTTTCAGATTGCACTTTATACAAATAATAAATTCATTTGAGAGTAAATCTGCAATAAAATAGAAGTATGTGTGGATTGAAGGTCAGGTTCCTACAACATTTACAAATTAAGGAAGCAGTTTGTCATATTGATTTCCTTAACTTATGGATTGGAATAATTCAAATAGAATTTCTAACCTTATGTAATGTTTAATATTATAGGACTTTATATTTTTTTGTGATGCTGTTGCGTCGTGGATTAGCCCAAAAGATGATCTCCGAGACATGTTCTGTAAGGTAATATTTCTAATTTAATAGAAAAGTTAAAGTTTACCCTTGACTACTTCACCATTACTACTACTTGTGACACAACTACTTTACCTGTGACCCATAACCTTTTTACTTTGGTTTATTGTATTTGAGGACAAAAGAATACAGTGTCCTGATATGAGTTTGGATTTTAGATAAAATCTCACCAGAGCAAATATTGATGACTTGAAAATATTCCAAATTTGCCGAAAGGGAGATGTTTAAATGGGTAGTGAGTAAGGCCCACTACAAATCCTAGATACCTCTTGTGGGATTCAACTATGGAAATGTGGAACCACGCATCCTTCAAGTCGTAGACATCATGACAATTCCCTGGATCCAGGGATAGAGGATGGCAGCCAAAGAGACCATATGAAACTCTAGTTTCTTTATGAACCTGTTGAAGTTGTTCATGTCTAGGATGGGTGGAACCAACAACTGAGAGCTATGCCTGGTCTCCACAAACAGGAAAGTCTTTGGTGCCACGAAATGATGGAGGGAAGGAGCCTCACCGATAGTGGTGATGTTAGCTCGGCCCCTCTAGTACTGGTATAACATGCTTTTAGAGCTGTCAGTGAGCACCCCAATTACTCTATCATAGAATCATAGAATAATAGGACTGGAAGGGACCTCAAGAGGTCATCGAGTCCAGCCCCCGCCCTCAAGGCAGGACCAAGCTCAGTCTACACCATCCCTGACAGATGTCTATCTAACCTGTTCTTAAATATCTCCAGAGAGGGAGATTCCACCACCTCCCTTGGCAATTTATTCCAATATTTGACCACCCTGACAGTTAGGAATTTTTTCCTAATGTCCAATCTAAACCTCCCCTGCTGCACTTTAAGCCCATTACTCCTTGTCCTGTCCTCAGAAACCAAGAGGAACAAATTTTCTCCTTCCTCCTTGTGACACCCTTTTAGATATTTGAAAACCGCTATCATGTCCCCCCTTAATCTTCTTTTTTCCAAACTAAACAAGCCCAGTTCATGAAGCCTGGCTTCATAGGTCATGTTCTCTAGACCTTTAATCATTCTTGTCGCTCTTCTCTGTACCCTTTCCAATTTCTCCACATCTTTCTTGAAATGTGGCACCCAGAACTGGACACAGTACTCCAGCTGAGGCCTAACTAGTGCAGAGTAGAGTGGCAGAATGACTTCACGAGTTTTGCTTACAACACACCTGTTGATACAACCTAGAATCATATTTGCTTTTTTTGCAACAGCATCACACTGTTGACTCATATTCAACTTGTGGTCCACTATGACCCCTAGATCCCTTTCCGCCATGCTCCTTCGTAGACAGTCGCTTCCCATCTTGTATGTATGGAACTGATTGTTCCTTCCTAAGTGGAGCACTTTGCATTTCTCTTTATTAAACTTCATCCTGTTTACCTCTGACCATTTCTCTAACTTGCTAAGGTCATTTTGAATTATGTCCTTATCCTCCAAAGAAGTCGCAACCCCACCCAGTTTGGTATCATCTGCAAACTTAATAAGCGTACTCTCTATCCCAATATCTACATCATTGATGAAGATATTGAACAGTACGGGTCCCAAAACAGACCCTTGAGGAACTCCACTTGTTATCCCTTTCCAGCAGGATTTAGCACCGTTAACAACAACTCTCTGACTACGGTTATCCAGCCAATTATGCACCCACCTTATAGTGGCCCTATCTAAGTTATATTTGCCTACTTTATCAATAAGAATATCATGCGAGACCGTATCAAATGCCTTACTAAAGTCTAGGTATATGACATCCACCGCTTCTCCCTTATCCACAAGGCTTGTTATCTTATCAAAGAAAGCTATCAGATTAGTTTGGCATGACTTGTTCTTCACAAACCCATGCTGGCTATTCCCTATCACTTTATTACCTTCCAAGTGTTTGCATATGATTTCTATCTTTAGTTCTGGATCTGATCAGCCAGCTCCAGCATCCCAATCTTGACTCTCTACGCTTTATGGCTTGCAAGTTGCATGGTTAAACCTTGTTTAGCCCACATGTTCAGGTACTGTTAGAAAGGTTCTCCTTGACATAAGAAATTATTCACCCAGGCAACTCTCTTGGCCAAGTGGAAGAGATTCTCAGTCTGGGTTTTGCAGCGTGATACTTCTCCAGAGCAATCAATACCTTTTATATTGGGCTATCTGCTACATGTAAAACAGAAGGCTTGTCAGTCTCAACAGGTTCATCTAGCTGCCATTTCAGCATTCTACTCAGGCGTGGCCGTTGGCTCAGTCTTCAGTAACCTGGTGATAGGTTTTCTTAAAGGACTGGTCAGGTTATACCAGGGGTGGGCAAGATACGGTCTTCAGCCTGGGTCTAACCATCTTCTCCTGCCATGACCCTTAGGTACAAGTAGCTCCACACCTGCTTAAAACAAATGTCTGCTTCATATGGCTTTCTGCACTGTGTTTGGGGGAAAGGCTTGTGCAGTGCTCCTGCCCCAGCACAATCTATGAGCTTCTATTGACCAGAAATCAGCCAGTGGGAGCTGAGAGATTGTGCTGGGGTCAGGGGCAGCATTCAAGGCCTCTACTTCCTCTCCCACACATGGTGCAAAGATCCACATGGAACAGCCAGCCACTTTGAGCCTGGGGCTGCGACAGGCAGGGAGACTGCTTAAGGCACCTGCTGGACTTGGCAGCTCCCTGCTAATAGATAAGCAGCTCCTGGTCAGAGCCTGCGTCTGGCACCCCAGCCCCTCCTGCATCCCAACTGCCTGCCCCATGTCATCACCCAAACCTTCTGCATCCCTGCCCCAGGTCACAGTTCCCTCCCAGATCCTGCACTCCCTTCTACACCCTCTCAGGCTAATATCCTTTCCTACAGCCATACCCCCTCCCAGATGCTGCACTGCAATACCCTGCCCCAGGTCATAACTCCCTCCTTCACCCAAACTCCCTCTCAGATGCTACACCGTCTCCTACACTCCAGTCCCCTACCCCAAGCTCCCTTCTGCACCCAACCTCCATCCTACCTCCCCTACTCCCTCCATAGAAAAGTACAACCCTTGACCGCTTACCATAATCTTGAGGTGGCTCTCCCCATCACAGATTATTGCCCACCTCTGTGTTACACTCAAATTCGGCAGCCAGTCTTGGCTTCTAACCTTAATCTGGTGCTTTTGAGGCTAATGGGCTCTCCATTTGAGCCCTTAGTGACATGCTCATTACTCTGTTAAGGAAGGTGGCTTTCCTTGTCACAATAACTTCAGCTAGAAGGTGTCCAAGTTCAAAACTTCACATTGGGGCCTCTTTATACCATCTTTTATAGAGACAAAAGTCCAGCTTCAGTTGCACCCAGCTTTTCTCACTAAAGTCACCTCTCAATTTCATACCAATTAAGACATTTTTCTTAGTCTTTTTCCCTAGGGGTATGTCTAGGCTACAGGCTTCGTTTGAAATAAGATTTTTCAGAAGAGATCTTCTGAAAAAATGTCTTCCAAAAGAGCGCGTCCACACTGCTAAAGCGCATCGGAAAAGTGATCTGCTTTTTCGAAAGATAGCGTCCATTCAGTTTGACGCTATTTCACATTTAAGCTGTGATTAATATGGATGGAGTGGCAACCAGGGTATTTGCACTTTTTTCCTAGAGGCCTCTTCCATGTCCATGCATGCCTTTTTCCGAAAAAGCTCTTTTGGAAAGGCATTCTTCCTCGTAGAATGAGGTTTACCAGTGTCGGAAAAACTCCTCCATTCTTTCAATTTTCTTTCAAATGAACGCAACAGCAGTGTGGGTGTAAGAAGTTTTTTTGGAAAAACTACTGTTTTTCCGAAAACCTTCCTGCAGTCTGGACACATCTCAAGAAGATTTATTTCAAAAGCTGGGAGCAAAGGCTCCACTCCCTGGACATTTGCCATGAATTGGCCATTTCTTTTCTCTCAGGAGTGGTAAAGAAAAGTTGTTTGCCGGATATAGAAGTCTTAAATAAGCAAGGCTTGGCTTACCCTGAGCAAACTGATGTTTCCCAAAGCTATTAAAAGCCTTTGCATTCCCTAAAGAGTCCTGCATGTTAGGAGCCTCAGCTAAGACCTTGAAGTGTTCTATTGCATTCATTGTTGACTAGAGATGAAAGTATCTCCCACCAAATAAGAAAAAAATCCTGTAAAATTGGACTCTCTAAAAGTAGATAAAGCTCATATTTCAACCATTGTATTTGTGGATGTGCTGCACCAAGACTTTAAGTTCCTAAATGTCATATCTGGAAAAATGGATCCAGGAGTTCCACGAGAGAGTACTTGGGATTAATTGGATTTTCTGTGCACTTCAGTTATTGCTATGTCTCCTGCTTTCTTTTTAGTATCAGTTTCTGGTTTTAGTTAAAGCCACTGTCTGTCCCGTGCGTCTCAGCCTTTACCTAGTTTGAGGCACACTCTTGAGTTCCAGCTTCTGAACTAGCTGCTCTCCCTGAGGAAACGGTTTCAAGTTAGGCTTCCTTTATGTTCTCTAGTTTGTCCCTGTGGGTTTGTCTGCACGTAAGGCAGTGGAGCTGAACCAATGGTCCTTAATGAAGATGATGCCTATCGTGTGAGAAACACCTGTTGATATAGTACTGTCTATTGAATCATTCACAGGCAGGTGGCTATACCAACATAAATTGGTGTTGCAAACCAAACCTGAATTTTCTAAATCTTTAAAATCTTTTGTTTTAATTTATGCAAGGAGAGTCCAGTGAGTCTGTTGTTTAGACACTTGACAGCTACTAAATCTTTCATGATAGGAGGAGAATCCTTAACATTTCTTTTCCTTTCCAATAGCTGAGTAAGTACCTCTGGAATGCTTTAGGCCAGGGTTTCCCAACCTATGAGTCGCAACCCAAAGATGGGTCACCATTACATTTCAAAAGGGTCACCAAGTGTCTCCCCAGGTGGCTCTGCCTCCCTTCCTCCCCCCGTTTTTGAATTGCCTTGGGTCACCAAGTCTTCCTGAATTGTCAGAATGGGTCCTCATCTGGAAAAGGTTGGGAACCGCTGTTCTAGGCCATCAGTAAGAATCCTTTTTTCTAACATGGGTGATTGACCCAAGGAAAACATCAATTGGAGGCTACAAACAAGTAAAAAGTGATTTAATTTAGGGGGTTTTGTGTTCAAAAAACCACCCATGCCCTAGGCAATAAAGTGCTAAAATTTGACTTTGAAAGAACTTATTTCTTCTTCAAGTGTTTGCTCATGTCCATTCAACTTAGGAGTGTGTGCTCACCAGAAGATTTTCACTTAGCAGTATCCATAAGGTATCCGGCTCAGGCACCACTGGAGTGGCGCACATATACCATGCTGTAGAAGGCACATCTGGCCCACTCCACCCTCAGTTCCTTCCTTCTAGTTGACTGTGCTTGGAACCTTCTCACCTCAGCATTAGCTGTTGTACGTTACCCAGTTGCTGGATTCTGTTTCTTTTCTGTCCTGGAAGGTGACCTTCCTGGTAGTGCTTGTTTGGTAGGAAGATCCCCAATTTGCATGCCTTGACTTTGGAGCCCCCTGCACACTGTTTTCTTTAAAGAAAAGTTCCACCAGTGACCAAACCCCACCTTCTTACCTACCGTGGTCTCAGCCTTCCACATGGGTTAGGATTTCTACTCACCGAAAACTCATGCTACCAACTAAGTGAGATGCCGGCACATCCTGGACATTCACAGGGCCCTCGCTTTATACATAGACAGAACAAGACATTCCAAAAGTCATTCCATCTCTGTCGCATATGCTGAGAGAATGGAAGGGCTCCTGGTATACACAAGATCTCCAATTGGATTACCTCACGCATTCAGACATGCTGTCAGAGGGTGTGCAGCTGTCCCCTCTCATCAGGACCCACTCAAGCAGACAACAAGCCTCCTCTGCATCCTTCCTCACCAGTGTTCCTATCCAGGAAATTTGCAAGGCTGTGACTTAGTCCTCGGTGCACACTTTGATGCATCAAGCCCCAGAGGATGTGGCCTTCAGAAGAGCTATGTTGCAGTCAGCATGCCAGTGAACTCCTCCCACATCCAGAGACACTGCTTGCAGTCACCTACCTTAAGTGGACATGAGCAAGCAATTGAAAAAAAGTTACTTCTTCTTCAGTAAATGGTGGTGTTCAAGATATGATGCTCATGTCCATTCAACATCCACCCTCATTCCCCACTATTGGAGTTCTTCAGCAAGAGGGAACTGAGTGTGGAGGGGGCTGGAGATACCCTATATACTGTGGGATGTGTCCACCAGTCAAGGGGAGGGGGGGTGTCTTTCCTATGGATACTGCTAAGGGAAAGTCTTCCAACACCGGTGCATGTGGTGAGCACACGCATCTACATTGAATGGACATGAGCAATACCTCTCAAAGAACACCAGTTACAGAATAGAAAACTCTTTATCTTCTGTTCCCTATTTATATATGGTGTTAGAAGAATACCAGTAGACCCTAACTCTTTTATTATAAAACCTTTATTCAGGTGTTGTATTTGGAGGAGAGGACCATGTATCCTTTGAATGTTAGGGACCTTTCTGTTCATAATATAACCATCTCCAGGAGATAGAAATGAGAAGTCTCAATAAGATGCAGATCTACTCCTGGAACTGCCAGATAGAATTTGAGAAGACTTAAATGCCTACTTCAGGTTGTAATTGCAGGTTGCTTCCTTAATCAATTTAAAGGAAATGTAGGTACATTAATATGAAGTATTACTTGGCAGAATTTAAAATTTGTGTTTATAAATCAGTGGTTTAGAATGACCCTCACCAATATATTTTTAGATTAATCCCTTTTAGGTATAGTAAATATTTCACTAACTACACTTCATAAAAGTTCAGTTATTTTATTTTCACTTAGAAGTTTATTTTCGTTTAGAAGTAAGAGTGATCACTAAAATTCCTTTATTTCTTAGTGCTATGGAAATTTCATCTGGAGATTTTAGTGATTCAGGCTGAGATCAACACTTCCTAGTTCAAAACTCTTAACAAAATTTGGTTCCGTTTTCTGCATGATATGTAGCTGATGAGCATCTGACTGCAAGTGTTTGACTGTTATACTGAAAACTCAGAATAACCTGAGATTTAAAAAAAAAAAAATTTCTGCCTACAGATCCTTCATGGATTTAAAAATCAAGTTGGGGATGAAAATTGGAGGCGTTTCTCTGACCAGTTTCCTCTTCCCTTAAAAGAGCGTCTTGCAGCTTACTATGGAGTTTAACCTCATGCGTTTGAGCTGCAGTCTCATAATTAGGGGTAAGTACAAAAATACATTGAAGTTTGTTAACTTTATAAAACAAGTGTTCTCCAAGTCCATTTTGGATTATAAATGGTCTTTATAGTATATACAGCGACAGTTTATATTTGTGACTTTTTCTATGGGTCTATCTGTCCATCTGTGCAAGAACTCCTTCAATGGTAAGAATTAAGATCACCAAATTTGGTATGCAGCTTCCTCTTATCATAATTTAAAGCAAGGTAAGTATTTGGTTGTACCAGGGCAGTGGCATGTGTCCAGAATGGGATTGCTTCTCATAATATACAGATGAGACAGAATCACTAGCCTCCTGCACCCCAGATCTCCTTCATGGGCAAGGGGAATCAAGCTCCTCCTCTCCCTCAGTTTGTATGGGAACATTGCTGGCTATTCCCCTTCATTAGGGAGCAAGGGGAAAGTGCAGTAGTTTGCTGCATTCCTCACTCTGGCTGGGAAACACGGAGCAAATGAACCTGGCCCTGGCAAGGGACATGCACACCTCCCTTGGCTTTGTTTGCTGGACCTGCAGCGGCCATGGAGAGGCGCTTCTCACCTGGCTGCAAGCTGCTGTGGTGAAAGGGGGTTGGGGTAGTCCCTTTGCCTCAGGGGCAGTCTGCATACTGAACCCCTCATCCCCAGCCCCACCCCAGCATCATAATGTAAACGAAGCATGTACATTTTCAGTCTTTTCCAAACAACAAATGTTAATTAAGGACCTGAGTGATGCCAAGTAAATACTCTAGTGTTCCTACTCATTTTCTTTTTGCACCATTATTTTTTAATGTATGTTTTGACTCTACCTGAATATTATTTGTGGTATGTGTTGAAATAGTTGTTGCTGGACTCCTTTTGTAGTGTAAGGTCAGACTCAGTTGCTTTGATATTTTTCTACCACTTCCTGTATTTATTTAGGGGTCACTGTTGAGCTTCTACAACAGTGGTTCCTGACTGATGCTGGGCCATGAACTACTGGCTGCTGGACCATGTCCGGGCTTTTATAATTCACTCGGTGGCCCAGTCTGCTCCCCCTTTTCCTGTTCCTAGGATTCTCTTCTCCCTGTGCCCAGTGTTGGGTTGGCTTCTCTGCATGACACTGACTTGAAACAGGGGAGACACTGCCCAAGCCAAGGGGCTGTAGGGCCCCCAGGGGTAGGGCCTGCTGGGTGGCAGGTTGCTTGCTAGGATCCAGAAACAGCAGGCAGGGGCCCTGGGCTTGACCTCTGAAGCAGGAAGTGACTCACAGCTACTGCTCGCAGTAACTCTGGGTCTAGGATCCATGCTGGGTCCCCAAGTCCCAGCAGAGGCTGCTGCTGGGCCCACAGAGCCCAGGCTGTAGCAGGAAGGAAGAATCTCTAGCAGGACTAGTCCTGCCATTCCCCAGGAGCCTCTCTGAGGGCACTACCCCCAGCCTGGCCAGCCCCTGCCCTGCTCAGCGCTTGGGGGGCAAGTAAGAGAGACCCTCCCTCTGTTCCCCCTTGGAGCAGTGCCCCAGGCCTGCAGGGGGAGAGTTTGGTCCCGGGCTGCTCCCAGCATGTGTGGGGCAGGGAGAGCCAGCCCTGGGGGGGGTCGCCAGGGGTAACAGGGATATGTGAGGCAGGGGGAAGGAGAGGTATGTAGGAGGTGCTGATGGGATGTTGTGGAGATTCAGGGGAGACTTATAGGGCAGATAGGAGCAGGGGTGCAATGGACCGGAAACTCTGAGGGAAGGGGTCACTGGGAGGGAAAGGGGGATGCAGGGAGGTAGTCCAAATGGGAAACTGTGGGAGCAAGAGCATCCTGCCTTGGGAAGAGGGAGACACAGGGTAGGGGTTGTACAGAAGGAGATGGGAGAAGATACAGTGGCAGCTCTCCCACTCCATAGGGCAGCAAGGGAGGGCAGAGGTGACTGGAAGTAGCACTTGGAGGCATCAGCTCCTATGCTCCTGACAAAATTTCCGTTGTTAAATAGGGTTCCCCACATGCCCCCTGCCCCTGTGGATGCCTCCTGTTCCTTCCCTCCCTCTGGAGGTACCAGTTGCCCCTGTGGGAGTGGCTGCCCCACCCAGCAGCCAGAAGGGAATTCTTTCTGTGAATTTCTTTTAGTGTTGTAGATCTCTGCAAACTCTGATCTGTTACAACATGTATTGTGTGCATGCAGATGCAGTGTAAAATAACATGTAACCTCTTTTGAAATTAATTCTTATAATAAATGTTCAAAAAATGTTACTGGTCCGCCAAAAGATTATGAATGGGTTTGATGAATTGCAGCATAAAAAAGTTTGGAAACCACTGTTCTACAAGACCTTATTTGCACCTGTACCAGTAGAGTCACTACAAAATCTCATGTTTGTAATCCAAACAAGCTTCCCAGAACAGAACTGTGTACATGCCAAGGGAATAAGGACTGAGATAACCCACATGCTCTTGACAGAAATCATGATGAACAAGATCATGTTGTTGACTAGAAATATTACCAGTGCTACTACATTTCCATGATACCTATACAAAATTTCTCAATTTTATGTCTTGAAATAATACATGTCATTGCACTAACAAATGCATATGATGGGAATCTCCATCACTGAAGATATTTAAGAGCAGGCTAGATAGTCATCTGTCGGGGATGATGTAGATGGTGCTTGGTCCTGCCATGAGGGCAGAAGACTGGAATTGATGACACCTCAAGGTGCCTTCCAAGTTCTTGTTTTTTATGATTCTTCTTTGAGTGCTCCACTGTAGATGTCAGGTTATCCCAATGCCACAGGTCAGAGATTTTTTTGAGCAGTAGTTGGCCGGGTAATGTATGCACTGTAGGCACCTCAGACGTTTGCGCCTTAATGGATTACATGTGTGTCTGTGCCCTCCTCAGTTCCTTTTCTACCGCCCCTAGCTGCAGATGGATCTTCATAGCGCTGCATCCTTGCCATGTTAGAGAAGAGAAAAAATAGTTAATTCCTCTAGTTATTAGTTTTCTTCAGTAGTTGGTTAGTTTCTCATTCTTCAAAAATAAAGTGTGTATCATGTGCGTGTGTGTACACACACACGCACGCGCGCTAAACATACACACAATTAGAGAGAGTGAGAGAACAGAGCTAAAAGATGCAAGAACAATGGTTGGCATGAGGCTGTGTTGCCATCAAGACTTCCCACCATTATGCCAAGTTTAAGAAGTGTGACACGTTGTGACCCTGGCCCAGTGTCCGATGGCCACTCTTCTTGCGTGAGGTGTCTGGGAGATACCCACATTCTCATCAAATGCTCAGACTGTTCAGCTTTATTGCTAGGGCCAGGTATGATTGCATTCTTCCTGAAGATGATGATACTTGGCTCTGAAGAGACCTGTCAAGACCCTCAGGCTCCCCCTAAAGACAAGCCTAAGCCTTCTAAGGCCCCAAGGAAATAGTCCAGCACTCATCCTGCACTGGATTCTCAAAAGGGGAGAGTTTCCCTGGTCAAGTCTCTCCCAGCAATGCTGACATCCTGCCATTATTAAAGGAGAAGCCTCTGACACAGTGCCAGCACAGGCTGTGTCCATTACCAATCAGGACCACAAGCGTGCTGCCTCTGGACTGGCACCACCCTCTTTGGCACAGGATTTGGCGCTGAAAATATCTCCTGCCTAGATACTTCCTCAATCAGTGCTGCGTCACCACCCAACACACAGTCCTAAACATGATACCTATTCAACCACAGGACTGCAGTACCTCCCCACAACAGATGAAGATGGCACCACTACAACCATCCTACTATCGAAATACTGCCCAGTCTTGGACACAGCTCTTGCTGCTCTTCAACACCAACTGATTTCCCATGCTGTCTCTGGCTGAGCCTCCTATGTTACCAGCCCTTTCTAACTATAATGACTACGAAATGAACAAGCAGATTCTCATCACAACATTCCTCTCCTCTCCAACTCATGTATGGCTTCCATGGCAGTCACAGACCATTAAACCACAACTGTACCCTCAGTAGTATGGTCAGCCTTGTCCATATCTTCTCCCCCTATCCCATGCAGTGGCCTCTATGGGATCCTTGTGCTCACTGCAGAGATCAATATTCAGGCCCCTCATTCCAGCCATGTGCCCCCTGACAGCTTTGCCATCAGCGCGTAGCATCCCTTCTTCCCAAGCCCAGGAAAATGAAGCCCCTAACAAGGAGGGTAACCACAAGCCAGGAGATAACTCTTCCAGATTCTCCAGTCTGCTTGAGCCACCCAAATTAGCATTGCCCATAGATGAGGCTATTATGGAGTTATCAGATGACATGTGACAATACCAGCTTCTGTCACTCTTACTAGTAAGCAGGCCCATGGAAAATACTTGAGCTGGAACAAAGACATGGACTTCTTGCTTTCTCACCCCCAGCCTAATTATCTAGTAGTTGATACTGTCTGCCATTGCAACAAGCAACCTCAATTTAAGTCTGACCCACATAAGGAGAATAAAGTAAATGTGGAGGCATTATAGGGAGTGGACTTGTTGGTATACTTTTTTAAAAGCAGGCAGATTTTGTTGTTTTCCTGACTTAGAACAAAATTTATAATATAGTCTTGCAGCACTTTAGAGACCAACAAAAAATATAGATGGTATCATGGGCTTTTGTGTGAAGTGGTTGTGCCCAGGAAAGCTGATACCATCTACATTTTTTGTTAGTCTCCAAGGGTACATCTAAACCAAACCCCTGTCAGCAGGGGGATGTAAATTAGACACATCGAAAGCACAAATGAAGCAGGGATTTAAATATCCTGCGCTTAATTTGCATAACAGCGGCCACTGCTTCTTTTCACAGCGAAGCTTTTTAAAAAAAAAAACCACAGCAGTTTAGATGGGGCATTTTCAACAGAAATGCCCCATTTCGAAAGGTCCTGTACTCCTCAAAAAAATGAGTACAGGATTTTTCGAAACGGCATTTCTGTCGAAAATGCACCATCTAAACAGCCATTTTTTCTGAAAAGCCCCCTTTCAAAAAGAAGCAGCGGCTGCCATTATGAAAATGAAGCTCAGGATATTTAACTCCCCGCTTCATTTGCACTTTCGATTTGTCTAATTTATATCCTCTGCTGACGGGTGTAGTTTAGACACACCCTAAGGTGCTGCAAGACTGTTGGTCTGTAACTGAAAAAACTTAGAAAATAACACCTATCCTCTGAAACTATGAAAATGTATTGTGTGTGTTTATATATTAAGGTTGTTGAAATCTGAATGCTGTATCTATTTAAAAAATAGTGGAAGTTTACCATAAAATGTGTGTTTATTTTTGACCTTGCATACCTTAGTAAATTTAATTCTGTTTCTAAACACTTAATTGTGCTATTTTTCTTTTACAGGTCCTTCAGTCTAGGCGACTATGAGGGAGCCTCTGCACCCAGGGAAAATGTTACCCTTTACTGGGGGGAAGGGTAAACCAGTAGGGAATACAGTACAATCCCAAGCCTACTGGGAGGGGCGGGAGGGAGGTGTTGCCGTCACTGTATTAAGTCGATGTTGGGAAACGTTTTAACATCTGGAGCCTTTGTGGGTGGAAATCTGTCTCCTGTTACAACTCTGCACTGGATGTGAAGAAGCAAAAAAGAGAACCTATTCACAAAACAGCACATTCTGGAATATTGTGGGGAAAACAAGAACCATATAATTGAACCATAGTGATACGTAAAAAGGAAAACTATTTTGCGCACAATAAAGTAAACCTAAGAATGGGGGCGGGGGTTTATAAACAGCAAAGGCTTTTTGTTAAGTAAGGGTTTTCTCATTATTTCATCCTACTTGATGGGATTCCTAGGTATTTGCATGTTAATGAAGAACTACACAAATGAAGTTAGTACAGTTAAAATGCAGCTTGCTACCTGTATTAGGAACTGGCACCTGCAGTGTACAATATAGAAACCCCATAATAAAGGTTAACTTTAACAAAATGAAGCAACTTGCAAGATGCCAAATGAGTCACTCCTTTCATTTTTGGGGGTGGGGGAGGGGCATTTCCAAGGAAAGATTGACATCTTAATTTTACATTAAAAACTTTAAAGTAGTAGATATGATTTGATGGTTGTACTTCATTAGATTTAATTTCTAGAGTAAGGCATTATTCTTAACGTGCAGTTTAAGGTTCAGGCATGCATTCTGGCTCATAGTAATCAGAAGTAATTTAAATTAGTGGGAAAGTAGCATGCTTGCATCAATCACATAGAGTGAGATTGGTATACTTTTACTTATGTTGCGCCAGTTTTGTGTTGCAGTTTACCAATTTAATATGGCCCTGCATTTAAAATTCCTTTTTTTAAATTGTGGATTTTATTTTTATTAAGAATATAGATAATAAAGTAATGTAGTTTACAATTAGGCCTTGAAATACCTTTTAGGATCTGTTAAGAATAAGATTGATATTGTATTGTGTGTAACCAGCACAATGTGGAAAGCTGATATAGCTGTGCAAAATATTTGCCTCTGTGCTGTCAGTGTGATGTGCTTTCTGCATGGTTATATACTACTAGTGATTTTATCAGAACTTCTTCTAAAAATGAGTTATGTGGTAAGAAGACCTGTTAAAGGGTGCATAAATGTTAGTTGGCAAGTAAAGACAATTGTAGAAGTTGATGACATGATTGCTATATTTCATTGTTTATTTCCACTCAACATATTACCTTTTTTGTTCAAAGCATGATCTTTAAGAGATGTTTAAGTTAATGGATGTAATGCAGGGTATCTACACTGTATCGGCGCATGTTGGTGGCCCTTTGTGTCGTAGTTAAGTGCACAAGGGTGCAGGTTAAAAGCTACAGAGTGAAAGTTTGTTTGGATCCTCTTCATTTCATTTGTTTGGCTTTTCTGTTGTTTTTCTCTACTTACGTGTATTCCTGTGAATAAATCCTTGTTAAGTTAACCCTTTACTTTTCCTTCCATGTGTATTTTCTTATGTACTGTGAATGTGAAAACCTAACTGGTACACTTGATCTTGTGTCCATCTGAAAGTGCAAGTCTTTATTAATTTAGAATGCCTAAAGAGTATCCCATGATGATAATGGAAAATGGAGAGATTTTAACTCTGCTGGTCAGAGGTGAAGCCGCACCTTTCCATTTTTCAAGTGCTGCATAATTAATCTATAAAACAAAATTAAGCCATAACAGCCTTTTTATAGTTTTAGTTTCTTACTGTTGCATTGCAGAATGAATACTGGATAACAGTTTTTGTAAGAACTTAATCTTCTTTGCATGGTTCTATTCTTTAAGAATGTTTGAATAATTTAGCCATTGCACAGAAGTTTGAGCTGTGTGAGATATGTAATAAATGCTGTTTAAAGAGGTTTTTTAATGCATGGTAGCATGCACAAGTTTTACACATTCCTTTTTTTTGTGGGGGGTGCTTTTCAAAATTATAGTAGATTATAGTTGCTTGAAGATAGTTTTGGCATGTACTGACTAAAGTCAGTAATGCCTAGTACTTATTCCTTTTTATTTAATCAGAATTGCATGTGATAATTTGCTTTCAAATTTAATTACTTTTTTAGAATCTACAACTCTTCCTTAGCTATTAATTCTAAAGTCAGGGGGTAATAGGTTTCTTTGACTAAAAATATGTCCGACTATTAAAATATGAGGTAGGATGCTTCAACTCAAGTTTGTTTTAATTTCTTTTATCAGTTAAATATTTGGCAACAGTTTCTGGAAAAAAAATTACAGCCTTTTCAAATTAAAAAAATGTATATAATAGAAAAACCTACTTTATAGTGTAGTGTTTGGATTTTATTTAAATTTAGCTGTAAAAGTTGCAGCAACCCCACTAACTGGAGAAAAAAATCAGTCAAATTAGCCCTTAATATCCACTTATGTGTATATATTAAATGAGCATCTGTAAATGTGACTGTTTACAGATGTGAACTGGTATAGCAGTAAGGAATATAATCAAAACCAATACAAATTAAACAATATTGCCATAATTATATTACTTTATAAATCCTCTGATATATTTTAAGGCAAATTAAACGATATTCTTGATGCATAATAGTATAGGCATTTGCAGAAGACGTAAGTTATAACTTGAGGTAAGAAAAGTTCTGATTCAGCATTAATCATTGTAATTCAAATTGTTGCATCATGGGATATATAAAAAGCATCTTAATTCTTGTGGTGTAGTTTTGACAGTTTTTGAATGTCGACTGAATGTTTATACCAATAGAATTGTGCGTTTGTCTTTGTTACATTCCAGTGTTTCTGCATCTTGGCATGCTAAAAGCACGGCTTAATTCATCTGCTCCTTACACACTGAATAAAGTGCTGTTAGTGTGCGAAACTACAGAAATAGCCGCTGCTAAGTGATATGTAGATTTTCTACTTGAATATTTTTGTTGTAGGAACCTCAGGAGGGTCAGTGTTTACTGTTTTTTATATGCCTTGTTTTTCCTGTTTGAGTTTCCCTTTTTGAAGGATTCTAACAGTGAACAAAAGCTGCTGATCAACCTAAGTTGGTAACAGAAAGTGTTTTTAAAATTTTAAATGCATCATCTTGGCGGTTCTAAATTACAGTTAAGTTAGTCTTCAAGTTCAGAACCACGGTTCTTCATTTTTATGAATTCAGAAAACAAGTATTTTCATTAAAAAAAAAAAATTTGTAGGCTATTTCATGACTTTAGGCAATGTAAGTAAAAATGATCAATTTTGTAAATTTTTTGAACCTTGATTATTTTCTAAATCAGTATGTAGATAATTAAAATCATAATAAACTAATTACTATGTTTTCAGTTTATTGCTACTTATTAGAGGTTATACCCACAAGATCACTTTTAAAAGAATGGGTTTAAAATGTATAGCCATTATGATTTTTTAAAGTAGCAAACAATCTTGACACACACTGTGATTTTTAACTTTCTTTAGCATTGTTCTGAATTACTTAAGCTGCATATATGTATAATCATATGTATATTTTTTTAAATTTTAAATGGCTTTCTTCAATTGAAACTCATTGCTACTCAGAGATGAAATATTCAGATGCTAGTTTTATCTCAGGTGAATGCACTTGTACCCTTTTTGTTCGCAACATATGTATAAAATACATCTTAATTATATCAGTTTATGTATTTCATAAATGTCTAAACTCTTACAATCTAAATTAACCTGCTATAGAATAACAATGACTTTTTTCACATAAGCCACCTATTTTATTCATATTGAATGTATTAACAGATAAAGGTGCAAAACAATCTTCCTTGAAGATTGCATCCACGCATAACAGCAACTAAAATACTTAAATAGTGCTTTAAATACAGCATTGCATAGGAATTTTTTTCAAATGTTTTAAAAAATTATAACTTGGCATTAACGGCTTCTCAATATTCTTTTTATGCAAGTTGATGGACCTTTAAAATATTGTATAGAATCTACAGACTAACTTTTTTTACTGTAGTCTTAGGTAAAGGTTCAGCTCTATAATGAAATGGCTGCTGTAAACTACATAGCAGCAGTAAAGTTAAGTTAGACACTGATGCTGTTGGCATACAACAGTTAGCTTACATATTGCCAATAATATGTAATTAATAGCTAATCTTGGGTACTCATTTGAGACACTAGTTGTAGGTATATATGTATATTCTCCAGTATGACTGCTATCTGTCAGCTTACTAGACAGCCTCCTTCAATACAAAAACATTGTCTGTAGATGGTTCTTTTTATGCTTAATTATTGGAGATAAATCAGTTATTTTAAATGAAAACTGTAGTAAGTACATTGTGGCTTGCCTTTCCAACATGTGTTATGCTAAAATAATAAGATACTTACAAATTTGAATGTATTCATGAAAGAGGAGGTTAAAATGTGTGTATAAAAAGACAATTTAAAGGCTTAAAGTGAAGTCTCTTTTCTGCAAGCTGATATCATTGAGCTACTTTATCCTTAAATACCTTTCTATGGGTGAGCAACAAAACTGGGAAAACCTGGGTGACTTTTGTGTGGGCAATGATTGGACAACACTGTGTATTAGTTGTAGAAATTTCCTGTTGTTAATAGGACATTATTTCATAAGGAAAAAGAGGTGGATATGTTGTAACTGACCTTACTTAATACCAAAATTTCTAAAACTGTTAAGATTGGATGCAGTAAATAAAATAGATTAGAATTAGCAAAATGACTGGATCTTTCTGCTGACAACTTAGGTTGTATGAGTTTTGCTTGGAAGCTTTAAATCTGATGTTTCTTGTACCTGCCATGTTAGAATGTTTCCTTCAAACATATCCTCCTGCAATCTCTCAAGCTGTACTAAATTGAGTGATATTTCTTGAAGTCTGCCTCTGTACTAACAGAACTTCATTTTAAATAGAATATGGTTTTAATTTTTGATAAGCTGCTGAATTTTAAAGAGTTTTTGGGGCCACCAAATATTTTGGATCATGCAGAGAATATATATTGTACTGTAGTAATTTTGTATTTACATTTGTATGATGTGACATAATAGATGTGAATGTTAATCACTGCTTGACTATGTTAATAAAGTTGTTTAAATATAGATGTTGCACTCTGATTTTTAATGGAAGATAATTTCATGTCCAGACATACTCTTTGTACTTATTTAGTAGTGCGCTCTTGTGATTCAGCTCTGTTCTGTAGGCTGTTACACCTGCTAGTTTTGAAATGAACAAGCTTTCTCTTTATTTGAAAGAAAATGATCTGTGGCTTAAGACTTGTAATCCAATTAACTTAGTTCTAGGTGCTTCACATTTTATTGTTATTTTGTAAATATATTTCTTCAAGCAAAAGAATGTACCTATATTGAAATAAACCTATATTTGGTGATGCATCTAACTCTTGCCACTGGGGAATGGAACACTGACTGCATTCAGTATCCTTTAAACAGCCATAACTTCAAAATATTTAATGTTCTAGAATTTTTATTTACCCCACAACACTGATAAATTGGAATAGAAATAAGGCTTTGAAAACCACAAAACTTCTGGGTTTTTTTAAATTGTTGCATTAAAAAGAATTGCTATGGTCTCATAGTTTAATATCAGATCCTCAAGTATTGTAAATCTGCTTAGCTTCACTGACTTTGGTGAAGCTATGCCAATTTATACCACCAGAGGTCTTAGTTTTCTGCAAACCTGGGATATGAAAGTGTAAAATGGACAGTGGTAGAATTGTGGACACAATCCATGTACAATACTGTTAATTTGACTATCCAGTATTCAAAATTGACCTAACTTGGTCAAAAAATCAACATATGTGCATAGTTTTCCTCTACAATTAGTCAGACTTTTTTTGTTAAAACACTTTTCAGTATATTTTGCTGAATAAAACATTGCATGCATAGGACTGGAATCATTTTTATTGTATATACACCATTTATACTTTAGAATGACTGTCAGGTCCAATTATTAACGTTTTGTTTAAGATTTCACAAAGACCCTATTAGATGAGTCTAACTTGTTCTACATTTGAAACAAATACAATGTATAAAATGTGAGAACTGTGTTTACTGGAAGCCACATTGAAAACAATGCATAAAAAATTAGTTACATCTTGCACCTTTTACCCTACTTCAGTTCTGTTGGATAGATGCTAACTAGAGTTGCAGAGTTATACATTTAGGATTCTATACTATTTGATGGATTTGTATTCTGTTTCTGTTCCTGCACTATTACTCATAAGAACATAATAATGGCCGTACTGGGTCAGACCAAAGGTCCATCTATCCCAGTAGCCTGTCTGCTGACAGTGGCCAGCACCGGGTGCCCCAGAGGGGGTGGACCAAAGACAATGGTCTCCTACCATCCTTCTCCAGCCTCTGACAGAGGCCAGGGACAACATTTCTATCCCCTGGCTAATAGCCTTTTATGGACCTAACCTCCATGAAATTATCTAGCTTCTCTTTAAACTCTGTCATAGTCCTAGCCTTCACAGCCTCCTCTGGCAAGGAGTTCCACAGGTTGACTACGTGCTGTGTGAAGAAGAACTTTCTTTTATTAGTTTTAAACCTGCTACCCATTACCTTCATTTTGTGTCCTCTAGTTCTTCTATTATGGGAACTAATAAATAACTTTTCTTTATTCACCCTCTCCATTCCACGGCTATGTCTACGCTGGCAGCTTCTTGCGCCAGAAATATGCAAATGAGGCTAAAGCATGTAATATCACTGAGCCTCATTTGCATACCTAATGAGCCGCCATTTTTTTCAGAAGGGGCTCTTGCACCAGAAGGATGTCTACACTGCCCCTTCTTGCGCAAGAAAAACCTTGCGCAATGCTGCTACGCTGATTATTTTCAGTAATAACGGCATTGCGCAAGAAAGTTTTTCTTGCGCAAGAAGGGGCAGTGTATATGCTCCTTCTGACGCAAGAGCCTCTTCTGAAAAAAATGGCGGCTCATTAGGTATGCAAATGAGGCATGATGATATTCCATGCTTAGCATCATTTGCATATATCTTGAGTAAGAAGCTGCAAGTGTAGATATAGCCCACAAGTTATTCAGTTGTAACATAATATTAATTGCTAATGATTAATCACTTAGCAATTATTACATAGCACACTAGCATGGTTCATTTATTATTAAATTAAAGTTTTGGAGACAGTTATTTCTGAGGTGAAGCTTTTGAAATGGGTAACATTTGCAGTAAATAGATGGGATTTTTAGATACTTTCAGAGCAACCTGACACAGAATACTTGGCTAATTAGTATATGAAGCATAGTTATTCCCTTCAAATCAACCCTCCTTCTCTTAGTTGCTGAGAGTCCCAACATAAAACAATTTATTTCAAAGGTTTCATGCAGTTTGCTGAAAATATAAATAGGTGATCTAGTTCTAGGTTTTATCTCCCCATGTGCATCTATAAGATACCCATCACTTTGGTTTCTAGGAGCTAGCTACTACTTACCTGCCTCTTAATGGGCTGAATAGTGACTTGTTCCTTTGTACTAAAATGTAGGATGCTTAGAGGTCTCATGGGATCAGAAAACAGTAAGAATTTTAGTTGGACAGTAGACTTAATGAGAGAAGAGAGGATCCAGTGATTAGGACCCTAGTTTATAATTTGGGACAGGAGATTTGGATTCAGTTACCTTCTCTAACATATTTGAGTGACCACTGGCAAGTTAATTTCTCTGTGCTAGTTTCCCATCTGTAAACAAGTAGAAAATACTTTCCTACCTCACAGGATGTTGTGGGGATAAATACATTAAAGATTGTGAAGTGCTTTGAGTGCAGAAGAAAACTTCTACCTAAGAGTTAAGTACTATTTTTAGGCATCCATCTAAAATGTGGATCTCTACAATACCTGTTTTCTCTTTTTCCAAAAATATGGTAAGTAGATCCATGGCTCAGTTTGTGGCAATCAGATGTTTAGGCCCAATGGACATGATTTAACTGGTTTACACGTCTCCAAATTACTATCAATACTAATCTGTTTTATAGTCATCATTCAACATCCAGCCTTATCCAGGGTTGTTTGAGGTGATGAGGGCTCTGCAAAATCCTCTTTACATCAGCTGTAGCTAGGGGCAGAAGAGCATGTCCAGACTGTGTGTAGTTTGAATGTAGTGGAGATCAAGATAAGAACTTACTAATTTTTATGAAAACCCAGTGCATTACCTCATCTATCATTGTTTCCTGTCATGTAGCCTCTTGAGGGTAATTTGACAGTAGCTTTCCTTGTGCCCTACACTCTCATGCTCCATCCCATCCTACCACATCCTCCTTCAAGCCACTTGGAAATTCCAGTCTTTACTATATATACAACTAGAATTGTTTCCAAGCCTACAACTTCCATCTTGATTACTCTAACTTCATGCAATATATTGGTCTGCTTTGTTAGGCTTCTTTCCAATCTTCTACAACAATAAAATATTTCTTAAACTGTGCTTTTAATTTTTAAAAAGCACTGAATAAATCTTTGCTGAATGACTATGTAATCTTATTGATGTTCATCCATTCTCATTTGTTACCTTCTTATTGCATCAAAATTAAATTGGTGTCTAGGGTAGGGAGCAAGTCATCTTATTTGTACTAGGAGGTGCCTAGGCCACTATAAAATATGTCATGGTAGTGGTATGCCATGAACCAAAATACATACATTTGCAGAACTGAGGAACAATAATTTAGATGTGGGTTGGTACCAATATTAGAGGAATGTTTACAATTCTAGGCAACCATCTACCTGAATTAACCCCAGCATTCTGATTTGACTACAAGCTTCTGAACTCATTCATATGCCCTTCCTTCTTTAGAGTTTATATCTTGTAAACATTTTGGTCTCTACAATTTAATTTAGGATATTTTTCATACTCTAAACAGGAAGCAGGCTTAAATTCTCTAATTACTGTGTAATTTTCATTATTTCTATAACTCTCCACTTGAAATGTTCTCAATATACATCTTTCTTATACCTGTTACGTATAACTTCTTGGTAAGTTTAGGTATGCTTTCTATACTGATCAAAATCTATCCAGTCACTACATTCCTGTTCCACCGTGTATACTATGAGGACGATGCAAGCGTTGCAAATTGGCAGGTTTAATAATGTATCTGCATTTTGAAGAAATTGTCCAGTGGTTCTTCATGAGTGAGTAAAAATGTGCAAAGAATTTTTGGAAGTTCTCGGTAATTTACTAAATGTTAACCTACAGTACTACTTGCATTTGATTTTTAGCTTAAAGATTCTTTGGTGAAACATGGTTATGGCAACAATGCATGTACAGAACAGGAATACAAATGGAGAATCAGCAAAGTGACTCACTCCCAAACAATATATTTGGATCATAATTTCTTTCTGAACATAGTGTACACAGAGCAACTTGATCAAATTTGATGTCTAGCTCAATTTTAACATAGAAGTTAAAAGCATTTCCGGAAAATCATGCCAGTCAAGATGTAGCCGGATAGTTTGTTTGTTTGCCCTCAATAAGGCTTTTTTAAAATACAGCCAGCTCTCGGGACTCCTTTTCCCCCTTATATTAGCCTCTCGGAGGTCCTGCCCAGCAGTTCTGAGTTCCAGGCTGCTTTTCTGAACTACAGGAAAGCAGCCTGGAACTCTGTTGCTCTCCTTCCTTCGTGCAAATTATCTGGATTTTATAAAATGTTTAAAGTTAATAGTTGCTATTTTTAACACCCCTCCATAGTTGCTGATTGAAAATATTTCATTTCCAAGGTATGATATGAATAAATCATCCTTTCTGTTCAAAACAACAATCTGGATTCAAGCTGGGATGTGGACTGGAACCCACTAAGTCTTGATGCACTATGTTCTACTGTCAATGGATAGTGGCCAGATGTCCATTCTCATCCTCCTTGACCTCTCTGTAGTATTTGAAGTTGTTGATCACAAAGGACAGCTGTTCCATTTGAGTGAGGTGGCAGAGTACCAGGTAATGTGCACACCCAACAATTAGTGATGGGAAACTTCAATCTCCATTACTAAATCTTCAACATCTATATGCTGTCACTAGATGAACCAGTAAGACATGTATGTAAGAGTCAGCACCATGCAGAGGACACATACCTCCACCTAGTTTTCACCCCGTAAGACTATCCTACCATCAACTCCAACTTAGCAAAGCCCATAAGTAATTCTGAGAGATCTGCTTTGGGGTTTGATTGAAAACTCCCATTCTGGCTTTGTTTATATCTGTCTTTAGCACCTCTCCCTACATAGGGATTTCCGCAATCAGATCTTGGTAAGCTTTAACTAATACAGACTGCTGAAGCATGTCTTCCCAGCAGTGTGGGACACTACACATCCATCTGCTCTTTACACTGGCTTCTCAGAGAATGTTATCAAGTCCTTTAGTTTTTATAGTATTTGTCTGGATCTAGGGTTTCTAAATGATTGCTGAAGCCCATTGGAAGAAAAACGGAGTCAACTCCACTCCTTTTGGAACAGTGGACTTTGTTATATAAGGGTAACATCTGTCTGTAGGAGATGGATCATTTTCTGCAGTTGGTCTAAAACTGTGGAATGAACTCTTGCAGAAACTAAGGAGTATCGGGGTTTCAGGAGCCACACTGGATTTATTCAATTAGGGTGAACTGTAAAGAATGGGGGAGCCACTCCTTGAAGCTGATGGAGATTCCAATACTTAAATTTACCCAGCCAGCAGAAAATAGCCTCTGATACCTTACTGGTCACCTAGAAGCCAACCTGGATGTTAATGTGTCCAATCCTTTGGAATTGGTAAAGCTTTGATTTGGTCGGTCTAGTTGGATGCCAAAAGCTGGGTTGCAGTAAAGGGAAAAATATTGTTGACTTCTGGGTGACCAGTATGGTACCATAGGGATTATTTTCTGCTGGCTGGGTAAATTTAAGTATTGAAATATCCACTAGCTGGGAGCACAAGGGCCAGCCAGCCTCCACCCCCAAGAATAAAGACTCCACCAACACTTGGACTTGTTTGGCAGAAAGATTTAGTCTTCGGTCAGCTTTCAGTTAAGGTTGGCCTTGAAAATCCTAGGCCTCTATGTTGCAGGGTCTGAGAGGAAGAGGTTTAAGCCCCAGTCTTCCCAACCAAAGGGCCAGTATCCCTGCCAGGAGAGAGCCCAGAGCAGACACCCCAAGCAGACATATGGCCACCATCCTCCATCTGACCAATCTACCGGTCAGGCAGAACCTCAGGGCAAGTGTTGCTTTTGAGGGTGTACCTGGGAACGATATACTAGATTCCCAAGATCCTGCCTGCCTGTTGTCTTTCAGGCTCTGTTCCTTCCTCCTGGCAGAGAAGGACATTACATTGGACTGTTGAATCCTACCTATTGTTCAGTATTTCTATAACTTCCAGCTCATCCTCCACCCTTGTACCTCTTCAGTGACCCTTCTCACGAGCAGGAGCAGTTGCTCCATGTTGGAGAGTGGAGAGGGTTTGATAACACAGGTTTCTACTCCTGCTACTTTTTGATCCCCAAGGATCAAATGGGGGGCCTACAGCCTATATTGAACTTGTGGAGCCTCAACAAATATTTGGTCTGCCTCAAGTTCCATATGGTCTCCCTGGCCGCTACCATTCCTGACCTGAACTGGTATGGTGCCCTCGATCTCAAGGATGCGTACTTCCATATAACTATCTTCGAATGTCACAAGTGCTTCCTAAGATTCATACTGGGAAAAACACTTCCAATGTGCTGTCCTGCTCTTTGGACTATCTACGATTCCCAAGGTTTTCACCAAGTGCATGTTGGTGGTTGCAGCATACCTGAGGTGCCAGGATGTACAGGTGTACTCGTACCTGGATGACAGGCTCATCAAGGGCCCATTGAGACAGAAGGTCCAGCACGACGTGAGTCTCCTCCTGATCATGTGCCACCAGCTTGGCCTCAGATAAAGGGGAAAATGTCCCTCTTGGTACCAACTCAAAAGAATGGTGTTCAGAAGAGAAGTTCTGGACTCAACCACGGCCAGAGCATCACGCCCTCGAGAGATTCAAGGCTTTGTTGGCTCTCATTTGTGATCGCCCCTCATGACTAAAGCACGAGTGTGTCTGCAAATCCTGGCTGCTTTACATGTACATAGTGCTCCTGGCCAGCCTCAGAATGAGGCCCCTCCAACTGTGACTGGCCACAGTGTACGTACCAGTAAAACATTCTCTGGAAAGGGTGGTAATGGTTCTACCCCAAGTTCTGTCAGCCATGGCCTGGTGGATAAGCTCTGACTAGGTGATGTTGGGCATCCTCTACCGTCCTCAACTGCACTCGAGAGAACTAGTAGACAATGCTTCGGACTGCTGTTGGGAGGCCTTCGCATTCAGGGCATGTGGTCCGTTCAAGAGAGAGCGCTTCACATAAACATAAAAGAACAGAGTGATCAGGAAGGTGTGTGCACATCCTCAGAGTACTATATAAACAGGCAAGGAGGGGCCCGCTTCCCAGAGCTCTGCAGGGAAGCTATGAGTCTCTGGGAGTTTTGCATCCTGCACGGCATTGTATTAAAAATCCGTCACCACCCAGGGGTCCAGAACGCAATTGCAGATCATCTCAGCAGACAGTGCTCTCACCATGAGTGTGTTCTTCACCCTAATGTGACTGCCTCCCTTTTCTGCAATGGGGCTCTTCACACCGAAAGAAAGAATGCAAAACGCAGCTGTCCCTGCTCCCAGTTTGGCCTCGAGCAGAGCTCTCTTCTGGATGCATTCCTGTACCAGTGGTTGGAGGGGGTCTCCCCTTCACCTTTCCGCAGTTTCCCCTCCTCGACACAGTCCTGTGAAAGGTCGAAAGGGACAAGGTGACGGTGATCTTCATCGCACTGGCCTGGCCTCATCAGCATTTGGGGAACTGATGAGCTTGGTGTTCCATACGCCCAGGCCCCTGCCACTGAGACTGGATTTGCTCTCCCAGGACCACGGGTGCTTACTCCACCCAAACCTCAGCTTGCTCCAGTGATGGCATGGTTCATCCACGATCGAACCCCCAGGAGTTAATGTGTCCAGGAGACATTCAGAGGGTTCTTGAGAGTTCAAAGCCCTCAACGCGGTCAACCTGTGCTACTAAATGGACTCGTGTCTCCATAAGGTTGCAGCCACAGCAAGTTGTGCCAGCCGAAGCTTGCCTTCAGGAAATCCAGGACTACTTGCTCCACCTGAAGCAGCAAGGCCTTACTCTGGATACTATTAGAGTCTACTTGTAAGCCATTTCTGTTTTCATCCACCCATGCAAGGCTGTTTGATAGTCTCTCATGATGTCACTTCCTGGTTCCTGAGAGGCCTGGAATGCCTCTATCCTCAGGCCAGAGGCCCTTTCCCAGAGTGGGACCTGAACCTGGTGTGGTGTGGCGTGGCTCACGAGACCTTTGTTCGAGCCTCTGGCCTTGCTGCTCTCCTTCAAGGTAGCTTTCCTGATAGCCATCATTTTGGCTAGATGGGTGTTGAAGCTCCAAGCACTGATGTCAGAACCACCATATACCTGGTTCTTCAAGGATAAGTCCCAGCTGCGGCCTCATCCAACCTTTCTCCCCAAGGCGATCTTCACCTTCCATGTGGACCGGAACACTTTTCTGCTGGTATTCTACCCCAAGCCTTATGTGAACAGTGAGGAAAGGCACCTTCGTGCCCTGGATGTGCACTGGGCGCTGGCCTTTTACCTGAAGAGAATGTCTTTGGCAGATAGGGCCATGCGGCACATTGGGGGGGGGGGTGCCCCAATTTCCTCCGTGGATCACCTCCTGCATTTGCATGTGCTATGAGTTGGCAAGGGCCCAGCCACTAGAGTTGATTAGAGCCCTCTCCACCAGGGTTCAGGCTTCCTCATGTGCTTACCTTACACATGTCTCGATCCAGGACATTTGTCGAGTAGCAGTGTGGTTATCAGAACATACATTCACGTTTCATGCCTTCATGCAGCAAGATGCTGCATTTGGCAGGGCAGGACTGCAGTCTGCATTCCTATAACTCCTGCCCACCTCTACAGATACTGGGAGCAGGGACAGCTACATTTTGTGCTCTCTCTGGTTGTGAAGAGCCCCATTGCAGAAGAGGGAGGCAGTTACCTATGTTGAGTGGACGTAAGCAAGCACTCGAAGACATCAGCACTTCTGTTTCACCTCTTTGAACAGAGCCAGCCAAAGGTTAGACCTGGCTGGACGAAAGGTCTTTGCCTCCTCTACCCTTCAAGTCAGGGTCTCTAATTATTCCACATGCTGGGTAAGTCCAGCTAGTTGCTTGGGAAACCAGAGGAACAAAATTTAGGAAAGGAGGGGACCTTGAGCCCCAGACCCTAGGGTCTGATGGCTCCTGGCTCACACCTGACCCTCTGAGAGCAGCAGGACCCCTTCCCAGGAGGCTTGAGAGTGCTAAGTTTCTACCTCTCTCTCCTCACTCAGATGGGATTCTCCAAACCCCCCTTCCCTCTGATTCCCCTTCAGCCAATTAATTACTCCAACCCTCTCCTTCTCCCCCCCCCTCCCCAGCTACTTATCCCCTCCTTATCTTGCTTTTTACCTGCTTTGGGAGGTGCTTAATTTAGCTGCTTGTTTAGCAAGACAACACCCTGCCCCCCATCTGACCTCCCTGCCTGTTCAGGAGCTTTGAACTTTTGAGCAGAGCTCAGAAAATAGCTGTGTGATTGTGCAGCTTACAGGGAACCTTGGTCCCATTCATTATGTACTGAAGGCATAACTCTGGAACTTCTGTATCTGCCATGATAGTCATAACTCAGCTGCTCACATGCCAGGTTCCAACAACACCATGAAGGATGCAATGAGCAGATGTTTTCCCCAACATCATGAGTGGGAGTTCAGCACAATAGTCCTACTCTGCGTATTCCACATGTGGGGACAATCAACCATAGGTTAGTGACTTTGCAAGTGCGAGTGCACCTCTTCTGCTCCAGAGAAAGTACTGGAGAATGATCACAGGGGAACGTGTTCCTCATCAACTGGATGGACCAGCTCCACTACACTTTCCTGATATTTCTCGGCTCCAGGATAGTACAGGAGATCAAGATGGACAGGGCCAGAGTCATCTAAATAGTCCCTTCCTAATGCAGATGTTGGTTTGCACCCCAATCTCTATTCCCCTTCAACAGAACCTCCTAATTCAAGGACCAGGCCAACAACATTACCTGGATCTCCCAAAGTTCCAGTTCCATCCTGGCTCCTCCATTGCCCTCACATGCAAAACTAAACTGTTCAGAACAGGTACAACGTGTTCTCCATAGCAGAAAACCTTCCATCCCCTTCCCTGCTTCCATAAATGGATGTGATTTAGTCTGGTGCACATCAAAGCTTGTAGATCCACTGAAAGCACCACTCCTTCTGGGCTCTCTCCTTATATTCAAGCAGTTGGGTCTTTCCCTTAGCTCCCATTTAACAAGTATCACAGCATTCCGTCCGGGGTAGAAAACATCCCCCTCTTTGCCCATCCCCTACAACGTGCTTTCTCAAGGATCTCCAAATCCTCCATCATGATGTGAGACCTCCTGTGATACCGTGGGACCTAAACCTCATTCTTCATACATTCCTGACAAAACTTTTTGAAACGCTTGACTCTTGCTCTTTACTACACTTTTCCATGAATTTAGCATTTCTCATTGCCCTCACCCCTGCCTGTTGTACAGGAAGATAGGAGCACTTATGGCTGTCCCCTGCGCCCCCCCCCCCCACTTTTTTTTTTAAAGGACAAAGTTATTCTCCACATCCACTCAAATTCTTAACCAAGGTACTCCTCATTCCATATCAATGGACCCTACATGTCTCAGTAATTTTTCCCTAAACCACATGCTAATTTATTTGAAATTCCCTGTATGCACTCAACATGGGATGGGCATTGGCCTGTTATAGAACCAAAACCTTCAAAAAGATCACATCACTCTTCATTTCTATAGCAGATCACATCACTCTTCATATCTATAGCAGATCACAAAGACTTTCCAAAAGGATTACAGATTGCATCTACTATGTTATGAATTCAAAGTCTCTAAGCACCCTACCACAGTGAGAGCACATTCAATAACCTCTATTTCCACCTCAGTGGCATATCTGCACAACGTTCCCCTATCAGAAATTTGCAAAGCTCACTGTAAGGGCTTTGCAACACACTTTCACCAAACATTATGCTCTCGTGCATGGCCCAAGAACTGACACACAAGTGGGCTGAGCAGTATTATTCACTGGAGCCTTTCGACAGACTCCAAAGCCCATACCATTCTAAAGGATACTGTTTTCTAATCACCAAGAATGGAGCGCCCACAGGGGCATTTCTCAAAGAGGGGAAGGTTATTTACCTTGTACAATAATGAGTTTTTAGATGAGTATCCCTGTGGGTGCTCCACTACCCACCTTTCGCCCTTCTGCTTTGGTGACATCAGCCTCTGATGCAGAGAAGGAACAGGAGAGTCTGGACTGTGCATGCACTATTTCAACTGATTCCAGAACATGCAGCACTGGTGCCAGCTTCTAGGAAACTTTCTGACCAAAGGCACTTAGGACAGCACCAGGATCAAGAATGGAGCACTCATAAGGATACTCATCTCCAGTTCCTGCACAAGGTGAATCACCTTTCCATATTCAAATACAATGGTGATGAGGGTAGTATAAGAACCTAAATAGAATGTCCTCTATTTGTACACCGAAAATACAGCAGAGCACTGGCAGTAGAAACTTCCATACTAATTGTATTTTAGCTTAATTATCCTGTAGCTCCCTCTTGGGTTGTCCCCATGACAGCATTCACTGGACGGGGATTGTCATGTTCTTAGTGGAGCTTGACTGGATTCCATCACTGGAATATCTAGAGGTCAACCTATTATTGGGAAGTGCTTCAGGCACACTGCCTGGCATCATAGCTGTTGCTTTTCTACCTTTTGGCATAGTAGTTTAATTCATGTAATTTGAGACACTGCTCACCTCTTCTTGACACCTGGCTTCTGTGGAAAGTGATGATTAGTTGGAAAAAGAGAACTGAGTTTAAATAATTTCTTCAGTTTATGATGTAGCTACTGCTGTTATTCTCGCCCCTTTCTGAGAACTTGGATAGTTTCCAGGAATTTACTACCGGGTCTCAAACTTTTGACCTATAGTTATCATGACTGGGTGATAAGTCTGTTTTCACATCTTGGACCTGCACCATAAGCACAGTGGAGTTTGTCCCTGGACTGATGGTCCCCTGGAGCTAACTTCTGGCTAGCTCTTACATCCAACACACGTTTCTATAACAACAAATGGTCTGGTAGCACTTTATAGACTAACGAAACATGTAGATAGTATCAGGAGCTTTTGTAAGCACAGCCCACTTCTTCCTTCAGATGACTTCTGAAGAACTGGGCTGTGCCCACGAAAGCTCATGATACCATCTACCTGTTTTGTTAGGCTATAAAGTGCTACCGGACCACTTGTTGTTTTTTTTCCTGTAACAGACTAACTGGGCTACCCCCGAAGCTCCTGTTTCTATGATGTATGTTGAGTGGATGCTACTAGCATGTGCATACTTTTTAAAACTGGTCAGGATTTATGTGGGGTTTTTTTAAGGTGGTGTCACTGCTATGGTTGGATGGAGCAGCACTGTTCATCTAGCCTTACCTTTAAGCACTCCAGGAATGTGGGTTGGCAGTGGATCTCATTGATCAGACAACCTCAACCGTGGATTGGCAATTAGTAGGCACTATGGAGAAGACAGGACCCATCACCCCTGAAATTACAGCCTTACCCTCGTAAGAATGGCCATTCTGAGTCAGACCAAAGGTTCATCTAGCCTAGTATCCTGTCTTCCAACAGTGGCCAATGCCAGATGCCTTGGAGTGAACAAAATAGGTAATCATCATGTGATCTCTCTCCTGTCCTCCATTTTCAGCATCTGACAAACAGACGCTAGGGACACCATTACTACCTATCCTGCCTAACAGCCATTGATAGACATAACCTCTGTGAATTTATCTAGTTCTTTTTTGAACCCTGATTATAGCCTGGTCTTCACAGCCTCATCAGCCAATGAGTACCACTGTACCAAGGAGTTACACTGTGCTGCATGAAGAAAAACTTTCTTTTGTTTGTTGTAAACCTGCTACCTCTTAATTTCATTTGGTGACCCTTATTTCTTATATTCTGGAAACAAGTAACTAATTTTTCCTTCTTTAAGTTTTCAACATCAGTTATGATTTTATAGACCTCTGTCATATCCGCACCCCTTTGTCTGCTCTTGTCTAAGATGAAAAGTCTGTCTCTTTAATTTTTCTTCATATGGGACCCTTTCCAAACCCCTTATCATTTTTGTTGCCCTTTTCTGAACCTTTTCCAATGTCAATACATCTTTTTCGAGATGAGGTGACTGCATATGTACACAGGGACGGCTCGAGGTGGCCCCGCCTGCATGGCCCTCAACGGAGTGACGTCAGCGTAACGTTATCATTGGGTGGCCCGGGCACCTCGTTGAAGGCGGCGCCCTAGGCGATGGCTGAGTCAGCCTATGCTCACGGGCCGCCCTGTCTGTACACAGTATTCAAGATGTAAGCGCTGGTTTTATATAGAGGTAAAAAAGATATTTTCTGTCTTATTCTCTCTCCCTTTTTTTTAAATGATTCCTGCCATCCTGTTTGCTTTTTTAACTGCTGCTGCTCCCTGAGTGGATGTTTTCAGAGAACTGTCCAAGACTCCAAAATCTCTCTTGAGTAGCTGTAGCTAAACTAGTCCCTATCCTATTGGATGTATAGTTGGGAGCTTTTTCCAATGCGCATTACTTTGCAGTCTATTACATTTCTCCATTGTTTTAGTGGGGGGAGATCTTGCTGCTTGACGGGCAGAACTTCTCACTGAACTCTTCTTTTCTGAAAAACGAATCCGAGCAGCTCTGCGCCTGCGCACATCCTGGACGGCGGCGTAGGGCCGAGGCGTGAGGACACGCCTGCGTACTGAGGGGCGGGCAGCTGGCTGGCTGGCGCGTGCGCGCCAAAGCCGTTGGTGAGCGAGGCCAGGCGGCTGGGTGGCTGCGGCGCAGCAGCGGGAAGGGCGGCGCTCTGTGGCGGGCGGCGACGGGTTCTTCCGTCGGGGCCAGGTTCACCCAGCGCTGAGGCGGCGGCGCCGCGGTCATGGCGTCCTTCGTGGAGAGTTTCTGGGTAGGAGCTGTTGATTGCGTCCGCTGGGGCCGCAGCGCCCGGGCTGCCCGCTGTAGGGGAGGGACGGGACGGTTCTCTCCATGGCAAGCGGCTCTGGCTCCTACGCCGCCCCGGGGACTGGGCCTGGGCCTTGCTGCGGGAGGGAGGTGGGGGCTGGCGTCCCCTCGCTCGCAGCCAGCCTGGGACCTCCCCGACTCGCCTCCCTGGGGAGGGCGGGACGGACAGGAGTGGCGGGGCCGCCCCTTTGAGGGGACTCGGACGTGTCTGTTGCAGCTCTGGGGCGCCGGCTCCCTTTGGTGGTGCCCAGGCGCGAGGGGCTGGCTACTGGGGTAGAAGCGGGCACAGCGCGCTGTGCGCTGCCCTTGGGTATGGTCCTGGAAAGCACGAGCCGGGCAGATTCCGGAAATGGTGAGCTCTGTGGCAGACCGACCACTTCTCTCCAGGGATCCGCTGGAGGGGAACCCGAACCAGGTCTCGTCCGTTTCTGGGGTGTCTGATGTTTATTAAAAGTCGCTCCTAGAAAGAAGTTATTCAGGTTATAACTCTGTACCGTGCAGCTGAAGAGCACGGAGTGCAGCATACTGCACTTGTATTTGCGAACGCAAACTGCTTCCGAATTCACTCCCAACTCGTGAAAATTGTTTTTCTGTCAGCATAGTGGGACTGATGCAAAATAACAGCAGAAACCTATGGCCTGCGTGAATCATCTTTTTAGACCTCCTAGAATTTAGTTTAAATTGGTATGTAATGTAAACTAATTTACTGTATTATCTCGGTACTGTTACCATGACCTCTTTTTAAAATGCTTTATCAATACCTAGAGATGGAGAGAAATTAAATACATGTTTTGAGTAACAGGTAGTCTTAATTTCTTGAGTTACTTACTGAACTGTGAATAACGGATACATGTGCATTGTGGAGAATTTTTATTTGTCTTAAATGGATTAATGTTTTCCTCAGGAAAAAAATACAAAACATTGACAACTAAACTAGCCAATATGTAGAATTTTTAAGCTCGTCTTTTTAAATGTAAAATGCATAGGTGTGTCCATAATCTTCAGGGCTCTGAAAATCTGGTGTCTATTTTAATGTTTTCATAATGCAAAGTAGGTGTTTGCTAAAAATAGAACAGTGTAACATCAGAAGGGAAAGTTTAACTTTCAGATTTCTGCTTTGGAAATATGAATAATAGTTCTTATCACAAACTAATTTTATAAATATAGTGATAATTTTAAGAAATAGCTGCATACATTTTTGTTTTCAGTCTTCAATTCCATAAATTTAGTAAAACTGCATATTAATTAAAAACATCCAATGTAAGAATTCTGAACTATACAGCATACTTCAGAGGGTAGCCGAGTTAGTCTGTACAGGATAAACTTAAAAAACAACAAATGCCGTGGTAGCACTTTATACACTAACAAAACATATAGATGGTATCATGAGCTTTCATGGGCACAGCCCATTTCTTCAGATTACCAGAGTTTGAGTTTATGATGTGCAGACCCAAAATATATAGAGGAGACAGGAGAGGAGGAAAGGAAAAAAGGGGGGGGGGGGAACAAGGAGCAGACTGTATGAAAATTATTAAAGGGAGAAACAAGTAGGCAGAACTGGCAAATCTATAAGCACTTGAAGATTGGATAGTTAAAAAGGAGCAGATAAGGATCAAAGGATAGCAATAGATAGGAAAGGTACTAATGCAAGAATCTACACCAGTGTTTCCCAATTTTATTTGGCCATGGAACTCCTAGAGTTGCCTTTAAAAAAAAAAAAAAAAAAAAAAAAGGCCCCTGCTGCGTTTCGTTGAGCAAAGAAGAGAGAGAGAGAGAAAAAAAAAAGCGCCCTCACCATGGCTCTGTCTCTTTAACGGGGGGGGGGCGGGGGAGTGCCTGCTCTTCGCGGAACCCTTACTTTCACTTCGCGGATCCTTAGGGTTCTCTGGAGCACCAATTGGGAAACACTGATCTACACAGACAAAGAGCTGTTTGCACCTTCATTGAATGTTAGGTTGATAATGTCCCAGCTATCCCTCATCTCGATTGAGGTCATTTCGTGTGAGAATTGAACTTGTGTATGAATTGTAACTCCAACACTTCTCTGTGTATTTGACTTGTAGAATTGGTTTGTGACAAGACAGCCATACTGTTTGCCACATTGCCATGTTTAACTACCAGATGAAAATGTTCTTCATCTTTGTAAATAGCATTTAAAAGGATGCTTTATTGTGTTTGGTGTTAGTTGGTTAAAAGTAGGAACAAACTGGTGCTTGTTAACAGGTATCAAAATAAAATCACATCTCTGTCCAAAAATTGTTCCTACAGTTAACCAAGAAGCACAAAATTACTGTAACTGAGAACAGATTTTTTTTTTAAATTTATTCTGTACACTTCTTTCTATTTATGTATAGTCCCTTTAACTCAGGGGTGGGGAACTTAAGGCCCAGCCCCTTGGCTTGCCTGGATCTGGCCCCCAAGGCTCAGGGTTCTCCCCCAGCATTGAGGAGCCCAGGCTGATGCTCCAGCTCCCTACTGTCCTCCCCCTTCCTCCACGGTAGTGGAGCACACAAAATTTACTAGCCAGGGCACCCTCAGGCTGTGGTGTATGAGGGGAATATAAGGAGTGTCTTTCTCCTTCTCAGTTGAGGGCGATGTCAGTGAGGATTTGTAGGTATATATTTTTTTCTTCTCACTGGTGTGTGTGTGGCCCCTGATTTTTCTGTGGGTCAGTGGCACCCTACCCAATAAAGGTTCTCACCCCTGCCTTAACGATTCCAATGTCCAATTGTTCTTTGGCAAGTCAGTATCAGTAATGCATTGCTCTGGGGGAGTTGATGTGCACATTCTTTCCTAGGTTGCACAGGTGTTAATTAGTAGCAATAGTAGCAAGCAAGATACACAGCAGGTAGTTATGCATATTGAGAAAGGAGAGAATTAACTGAATAATTGAGCATGTTACTAAGCAAATGGGGGTTGACTTGAGAGCAACACCATTTTTCATTTATCCTTGAAAGACTCTTAAATACATTAGAAGGGTATTGCTGCTACTCCCTTGTTATATTTTTGTTTAAGGGATCTAAAAATTTAAACAAACTGTTCCTGGTATTTAAAGTAGGTATGTCAATGTGTAGTCTACTACACAATTAACCAATAAGCGTTGGTTTATTGGTTAATCCTATCGACTACATGCACTCCCCCTCCCCCACTGGCTACCTCTGTATCAGGGGTGGGGGAAGCAAGAGCTGGTGCCCATGAGGAGCTGGCTTTAAGCAGGCTCCCCACAAGCACCAGATCTGCCTGCTGGCCCCACCCCTGCACTGCTGTCTCTGATACAGAGGCATCAGCATGGAACGTGAGAGGGGCAGGCTGGAGCAGATACATGGCTTTTGGCTCTCCGCACGTGCCAGCTCCCCAGACCTGCCTACTCCCCACTTGCTGCTTCCTATAGAGGCAGTGAGGGGGTCAGGCAGGAGCCGGTGCTGGAGGGAGCCGACTAAAAAGCCAGTTCCCTCCAGCATGGCTCTGTGGTGGGAAGGAGCAAAGGAGGCTGGTCCACCAGCAGCCTCTGTCTGCGGGGATGGGGGTGCTCCCGGTGGACAGAGGCTGCTGCCTGACCAGACTCTGTCTGCAGTGAGCCTGCACCTGCAGTGGACAGAGGCTGGTTCCTGGGAGCAGTCTCTGTCCATGGTGGGCCCAGCCCAAGCAGCTGTGGGCAGAACTTGCTTCACGGCAGCCTCCCCCATGGGGAGCTCAGACCCCAACAGACAAGGGCTGCTGCCATCCTGTGCTGCTGCCTCTGTATCAGAGGTAGCAGTGTGGGTGGCAGGGGGTTGGGAGTTCACTGGCTGCTGGGCCTGCCCGTGGGGACTATCGAATAATCATGTAACTGATATTTCATGCTGTTACACAACTGTTCAATTACACTGAATCTAACATCCCTAATTTACAGGGCTCGACAAATGAAATCGCTCGCTTGCCCGTGGCGAGTAGATTTTACCAGCTGGTGAGTGCAGGGGCGGACTGGCCTGGTGGGCTGTTGTGACGGGCTGGCTGAAGCCCATGCTACGGGTGGTGCGGCCCTCTCCAATCTGCCGGCCAGTGGAGGAGCAGAGCGCCGCCGGGGAGGGGGAAGTGCGGCAATTCTCAGTGCTGGGCTGCCTGCTTGCAGCTCCGGCACGAGGAGGGGTTGCGCGAGCCAGAGGGCAAGACGCCAGCATGACGTGGCTCCGCTGATTTTAAAGGGCTGCGGCAGCTCGGCTCTGGCTGTGTGTTTTTGGGAGCTGGCTGCGGCGTGCGCCCCACTGGCTCCAGTACAGCCACGGCCCCAGCCCCCTCGCTGGCGAGAAACTGCCTCCCTGTTGACCGCCCGACATGTGCCCCTTTGTCTTCGCGCCGCCCATTCCCCACGCTGCCCCTGCACCCTGCACCCCTTATCTCTTGCTCTCCCTCTTCCTTGCAACACTCTGGCTCTGCACCGCCCTTGCACCCTGCTCCCCCGATCCCTGCCCCCCCCCCAGCTCTGTGCTGCCCGTTCCCTGCACTGCGCCTAGACCCAATCCCTCTGCTCCTCCCGTTCCCCTATACCTTGATCCCTCTGCCCCTCTCATTCCCTGCACCTCCACTGCACCCAACACCCTGCTCCCTGATCCCTGCCCCCCCAGCTCTGTGCTGCCCGTTCCCTGCACTGCTCCTAGACCCTGATATCTCTGCCTCTTCCTTTCCCCTAGACCCCGATCCCTCTGCCCCTCCCATTCCCCACGCCACCCCTGTACCCACCCACTGTTCCCTGCACCCCTCTGGCTCTGTACTGTCCCTGCACCCTGCTCCCCCTGTGGGTTGGGAGTGAGGGGTGCTTGTCCATAAGGAGGGGCTGGACAGGGCAGGGAAAAGGCTGCTGTGACTCAGCAGCGAGTGAAAGGGGGAGTTCACTTGAAGCGCCTTTGCCTTTATGGGGAAAAAAAGGAATGAAAATGCTATTTGCTATTTATATGGCTAAAATGCCAGAACAAAAACGAAAACAAACACACAAACCCCACTGCAAAATGCAAACGTGTAAAAGATGACCAAAAAAAAGGGAGGGGGGCAGCAAAAAACCTCGAGCTGGCCCTGGGGGAGGGGAAGGGGCTGGGCTGGGCTGTGGGAAGGGGAGAGAAGGGAAAAAATATGGGGAAGGGACTTGTGTTGAGGGGAGGGGAGAGGAGGAGAGGAGGTCAGGAGGAGAAGAAAAAAGGGGAAGGCACCAAGGGACGGGTGCAGGAGAGACAAATGCCAGGGGGCCAAGTGCAGACAATGAGGAAAAGGGCAGGAGGGGATGTGTCAGTGGGAGGGGGAACAGGGTGATGTTGGGAGAGGAGAGGGTAAGGGCACTGGAGGCTAGAGGGGGGAGGAGGAGGTGCTGGGAGAAGGCTTGAAAGAAGGGGTGGGCATGAGGAAGGTGGGGATGGAGCAAGGCATGTGTGAGGGCACAGGGGCATGAGGGGAACGGGGGCAGAGGGGGTTGGAGGGGTCGGGGCAGTGAGGGAAGGGGGAGGCACCAGGAGGGTGCAAGTGCCAGAGGATTTTGGGGGTGAAGCAGAAGGGCAGACTCCTGCAGGGGAGGGACCAGCACCAGAGGGGAGAGGCAGGGCAGGTTTGTAGGGGTAGGTGTTAGGAGAGGGGATGAGGAGGGGTAGCTCACATGATCAGAGTGGGCACAGTGGAGAGAGAAGGGCTGGTGGAGGGCAGGTCTCAGGAAGTCTGAGGGCAGTGAGAAGGCCAGGAGTCAGGACAGCAGAGGAGGGTGAGAGGTTGGGGGGCAGCAGGCACCAGGGGAGCTGATGGAGTAAGGGAAGGAGACATGGCAGCAGAGGGAAAAGGTAGAGGTTTATAAGATATTTATTAATAACTTATTAGTAATTAATTACTGTTCTTATTAGTAATTAGTTTACTAACACTTTTTGGGGGGGAGGGTGGTGAATCCCTTTTTTGTCCGGCGAGTAGGGTTTTCCGTAATTTGTCGAGCCTTGCTAATTTAAAGTAATCTTTATCAAAACTTTTAAAAAGTCTTACTTAGATAGTATTGCCTTGTCTTTTAATTATTTAATTTTGAATGAGAAATTTATTTCACGTCAGAAAATATTGCATATATAGTAATTCTTCATTTAACATGGTAGATACAGTAAACTTCCAATCATCCGGCACCTTTGGGACCCAGGGGGTGCCGGATTATTAGATATGCCGGACTATCGGAAGGGGGAGCTATGAGGTGTCTGGGGGGGGAGGGTGCCACCCCAGACCCCTCATAGCCCCCCCTTCTGATAGTCCGGCTCTGCCCCAAGCATCCCTGATTCAGCCGCTGCTGAAACTGACCAGAAGCGGCTGAATCGGAGACGCCTGGGGCAAAGCAGCTGGAGTGCTGCCAGGTTGGTCGGGGTAACGCCGACCCTTGGCGCAGCGAGACCAACCAGGCAGCACCCCAGCTGCTCTTGGGGACGCCTGGGGCAGAGCAGCTGGGGTGCTGCTGGGTTGGTCCCGCAGCGCCGCTCCTTGGTGCTACTGGATCAATCTGGCAGCACCCCAGCTGCTCTGCCTCAGGTGTCCCCAAGTCAGACGTTGCTGATACTGATCAGCAGCTGACTCCAGGAAGCCCAAAGCAGAGCTGCTCTGCCCAGGGCTTCCTGGAGTCAGCTCTTGGTCAATTTCAGCAGCGGCTGACTTAGGGACGCCTGGGGCAGAGCAGCTGGGGTGCTGCCCGGTTGATCCAGTAGCGCCGAGGAGCGGCGCTGCGGGACCAACCCAGCAGCACCCCAGCTGCTCTGCCCCAGGCGTCCCCAAGTCAGCCACTGCTGAAATTGACCAAGAGCTGACTCCAGGAAGCCTGAGGCAGAGCAGCTTTCCCCCGGGCTTCCTGGAATCAGCCGCTGGTCAATTTCAGCAGCGGCTGAATCGGGGATGCCTGGGGTGCTGCCGGGTTGGTCCTGCAGCCCCCAGGGGCAGCGCTAGGGGACCTATCCTGCAGCGCCCCAGCTGCTCTGCCTCCGGCTTCCCCGATTCAGCCGCTGGTCAGTTTTAGCAGCAGCTGAATAGGGGAAGCTGGAGGCAGAGCAGCTCCAATGGTCCGGCTGCAGAGCACTTCCGGGTTCCTGATGGTGCCGGACCATCAGGAGTGCTGGACCGTCAGATGCCGGACCAATGGAGTTTTACTGTACATTTTTAAAAAATGATCGTGCTAAGTGAAAACGTGTTATGCAGGGTCAGTTTTCCCATTGAAAATAATGGAAAAGGTGGGGGTTGTGTTTCAAGCGCACGTGCGCTTGCAGCTCCAGCCTGCATTTGTTAGCACCTGGGACCGGGACACAAGGTTGGGGGAGAAAGGGGACCGGGTTTTAGCAGGGAGGGGAGGTTTTTGGCTCTGGGGAAGGGAAGGGCAGGTGAAGGGGCTTGCAGCCGGCGGCTGAGTTTCCCCAGGTGGCCGGTCACTGGCAGCTGCGCGGGGCTTACCCTGCCTCCTTACAAAGTGGCGGGGGGTTGCTGTTTGCCGAGCAGTTCCCTGGTGACCTCCTCTGGCTGGACACAAGACATCTGGCTAGAGGGGGTCACCGGGGAACTGCGCAGTGAGCGGAGAGCCTTCGCCGCTTTGTAAGGAGGCAGACGAAACCCCACGCAGCTTCCTGTGACCGGCCAGCTGGGGAAACCCAGCTGCCTGCTGCAAGCAGGGGGCAGAGGAGAGGGAGTGAAGCATCTGGCCAGAGGGCGTTGCTGGGGAACGGCACGGGGAGTGGAGAACCTCTGCCGCTTTGCAGGGAAAGCCTTGCACAGCTGCCGGCCACCAGCCAGCTCTAGGGGAAATCGTGTTATTGCGGGGACAGGTCATGTTAAAAAAAGTCTCCCCCCCCCCCCCCCCCCAAAAAAAAAAAAGATCGTGCTATCGTGAAAACGTGTTAAGTGGGCATGTGTTAAGGAAGGAATTACTGTATATGAAATTTCAAACTGAAGGTATCTTATTGATTAGTATAGTCAAAATAAATGAAACTTAGTGCGTTTTTAATTTACAAAGCTCAGTCTATCCCCATCAATATTTCAGATCCATTCATTGTTCAGTATTCTTTCCAAGTTTCAGATAGACCATGGACCATACAATTCTAAATGTATTAAAATATGTAAAAACATCTATCACTTACAGTTTGGACAATGAGGGAAAAATAAACCAGTGCACTTACATGTTTGTGGATAATACCAACCTGGGAGGCGTTGCAAGTGCTTTGGAGAATAGAATTATATTTCAAAAAGATCTGGAGAAATTGTCTGAGGTTAATGGGATGAAATTCCATAAGGACAAATGCAGAGTACTTCACTTAGGAAGAAATGCTCAGTTGTACACCCACAAAATGGGAAATCTTAAAAAACAACATATAGTTCTGCAGCACCTAAGACACTAACAAAAATGTAAATGGCATTATGAGCTTTCGTGGGCACAACTCATGAAAGTTCATGATAACATCTACGTTTTTGGTTAGTCTCTAAGGTGCTGCATAACTAGTAGTTGTTTTTAATGTTTTTCAGTTACAGATTAACATGGTTACCCCTCTGAGACTTTTAAAAATGGGAAAAGACTGCCTCAGGAGTACAGCAGAAAGCTATGGGGATCATAGTGGACAGGAAGCTAAATGAGTCAACAGCATGACACTAATCCAAAACAAACAAAAACCCCAAGCCTCCTTCTGGGATGTATATTGATATATATTAACATGAATGATGTAAGCAATTTGCACTCTATTCTGCACTGATTCAGCCTCAGTTGGAGTATTGTGTCCAGTTGTGGGCACCACATTTCAGGAAAGATGTGGGCAAACTGGAAAAAGTTCAGAGAAGAGCAACAAAAATGACTGTTGGCCTAGAAAACGTGATCTATGAGGGAAGATTGAAATAACTAGGTTTGTTTCAGTCTTCCCTTTTCCAGATTAGAGGGGACATAACTTTTTAGATACTTGAAAGTTATTACAGGGAGGAGGGAGAAAATTTTTTCTCCTTAACCTCTGATGCTAGGACAAGAAGCTATGGATTTAAATTGCAGTAAGGGAGATTAAGACTGGACATTAATAAAAAAAACTTCCTGTCAGGATTAAGTGCTGGCATAAATTGCCCAGGGAAGCCATGGAATCTTCATCGTTAGAGATATTTAAGAACAAGTTAGACAAATACCTGTCAGTTATGGTCTAGAACAGTGATTCTCAACCTTTATTTAAAAAAAAAAAGTACCCCTTTCCCAAAAAAACAAAAAATCATAAGTAACCCACAGTTTTCTCACACACACACATTTTTTCTACCATTGCAACACATTTGTTTAATCAACTTAATTGTAGCTGGGTGGGCGATGAAACGTTTGGGTGTAAAAAGTACAAAAATAATAAAACGCTGTAAAACTTAAAACAAAAATTCAGTTTTCTCCAAATTTCAGTTGTGCTGATGTACCTCTCTCCCCCGAACTTTTCAAGTACCCCAAATGGTACTTGTACCACTGCTTGAGAAACACTGGTCTAGAACAGGGGTGGACAATAATTTTTGACTGGGGGCACTTCAGAAATTTTTGAAGTAGCTCCAGGTTGCCCTGGGAAGTGCGGGGCCTCAGTTGGAAGGGGAGGGGCCAGGATACTTCCATGCTTCGCCACCCATATAACCTGATTGGTCTGGGGGTATGGGATGTGCAAAGTGTTTGCTTCCCACCCCCAGAGAGAACCATCAGCTATTTTGAACAGCTGGTGGTTTCCTCTAGAAACCTATGCCACTTAGCAAGCACCCCCTTGCTGCCCTCAGGTCCATCAGGGCCTGTGGAGGGGGAGCACGTGAAGTCTCTAGCCCCCTGCTCTACCCTGCAAGGGAGTGCCTCAATTAGAATAATTTGCCAGCTGAGTAGCAGCTGGCGGCTGCCCTTATGTGCTGCACCCCTCGCAGGGCGGGAGGAGACTTTTGCACAATTCCCCGCCACCCCCAGGCCAATCAGGGCTTGGGGACGGGAGGAGTGTGCGAAGTCTCCTCTCACCCTGCCTGGAGCAGCAGGGCCTCTGTGAGCCAGATCAACTTGCTTGGTGGGCTGGATGCAGCCCATGGAGGCCTGTTTGCTCACCCCTGATCTAGAAGAAGAATGCTTGGCTCTTCCATGAGTGCAGCGTATTGGAATTGATGATCTCTCGAGATTCCTTCCAGTTCTATGATTCTGTGTACAACATAGAGATGTAAGCGAGTAGTCGATTAACCAATAAGTCTAGGCTTATCGGTCAGTCAACTCGACTACTCACATTCTCCCCCCACCCTTGCTGCACTCAAAGTGCAGCTGGCATCCCTGTACCTGGTGATTCCTGGTAGGGTGGGGGAGAAGTGAGGCCATGATGGCTGGGAACTCCATCCCTGCGGACTCCCATTGGGCCTGAGCCCAAGTCCAAGCCCTCCAGGCAGGAGCCTAGTGGCACCAAGGCTGTCGTGGAGCCAGTCACAGGGAAGGGGAGCGTTCTGGGAGGCTGGTGACAGGAGATCTCCCCATATCTGGAAAATTCCTTTATTTCAGATGGGTCAGTTCCCGAGGGTGCTGGATAAGGGCGGTCCAAACTATACTACATTTAAATTGCAGAGCCTTATTGACTAATCATATAGTCAATACAAACTATTAACTACATGATTAGTCAATTACCCTACATAATTTGTCAATTACTTGCCACTTAACATCCTTAATACAACATACATTCAAGAAAGGCATAATTTAAACGTATAACACATTAGTTCTCTTCACCCGTGCAGACTATTCATGGTTCTATCCAGTGCTTTTTTTGTGTTTAAAAAAAAAAATGGTGCCGGGACTCCAGGGGAAAAGTTGTTGAGCTCTGACTGAAGATGCCGGTACTGCGTCTGGAGGTGCTGGTACTGAGTACCGGGTAATACTATCACAAAAAAAGCACTGGTTCTGTCTAATGGAGAGAACATTGAAGTAGAACTTGAGAGAACTGAGTTCTGTTCTCTGGTTAGCCACTGGCCTGCTGCGTGACATTGGGAATTGACTACACCTTGTCTCCTCCCCCCTGCGTGAAATGTAAAGCAAGAATAATTTTGGAAAGCACTTTGGGATTGAATGATGAAAAACTTTGTATAAGAGTTGGGTATACCAGCTTTTTAAAACAAGTGTTCCATTTATTATTCTGGAGTAAGAAGGCTGACAGTGAAGAGGAAGTGTATTTAGATGACATGCTTCAATAATTCAGTGATTGCAATTTTTGAAGCTCACTTGTTGTGAGCCTTTCCTGGACCTAAGTAGTTCTTAGATTTTAGAATAAATGTTTATGTACCAGAGGTATTCAAATTCAACCCACAAAGTTGTGAATTAAATGTTCATAATCTGCGATTACAAATGATGATGTGGTTTGATGTGAACCTGAAGTGGAGTTGAAATCTGGAAAAAACTCTGTATGGCTCAGGAGTCTTTTAGAAGGAAAAGATGAAACTTTCAGAGGAATGCTTGGGGTAGAAAATGAAAACAAGGTTTTGTAAAGAGTCTGTGTCTTTGATGTACACCATTCTCCAGTTGAAATTGTGCATATGCCACTGTGACGTAGTGGGGGGTAACCTGCTAACTCTCTGGCTGCTGTCTGTAACACCACCGAGCAGACAAGGGATGAGTCACTATGCAAAGAGGATATCCCAACTGGTTTGGCCAGCTGACCCCCATGGAGAGGAACAAAGGAAGGTGGAATGCTGCCCTGGCTGGGGGGCAGGGCTGGGGGAGAGTGAGTTAGTTCCTGGCTGGAAAGCAGAGGAGAAGGAACTGGGGAGGGGGCTGGGATTCCCCTGTCTCAAGGGGGACACTGAGGCCTCTTAGCCCCCAGTTCCTGTAACTAGATTACATCTGTGCTGTGCTGTATCGTGGAGAAGCAATAAACCACCTGTATTCTACTGGCTGGCGAAGTCTGTTCGTGCCATTCCGGGGCTGCAGGAGACTGGGGAACCCCAACGCGCCGTCACAGCCACATGTGAAACTAACCCTGGATCTTGTGCCTTAAATTGGTCTCCACTTACTTGAATGCTTTTCCTCTTGGTAGTCATTAGGGAAGACATCAGAAACCTGGTGGTCTGGTCTGGTTCCATTTGGAAGAGGGCATTAACACACACAAACACCCTGGTTATTTAATTGTCTCTAGAACATTCAGCTGTTACTTTTAAGGCCTTTTATGAGAAGTATTCAGTAATGGTCTGATGTAAGCAAAACAAATGTATTTAAATGTATTGTTTTCTTTTCAGTTGTGAAGATTAAGATGCTTTTTAAATACGTTTTTAAATGTTTCTACTTTTGAAGGAATGTGTACAGTGACCAGTTTTTTTGTTGTTGTTTTTGAGGGGGAGGAAAAAAGTAGATATCTTTTTCTTTAGTGTGTATTTTGTGGAACTATTTTTAAAAAGCAGTAGAGTGAAAGAAAAAAGGATCTATTGTTTTAAAACAAGTTTCATTCCATTTTGTTGTTTGAGTGAAAATAGAAGTACTTCAAATTATAAATGATTTTTTAATTAATTGTAATGAGGTAGCATTACAAGCATTCAAATCACTTTACTGAACATTCTCATCACTCCTATTTAGGGTGTTGTAACAGAATGATGGGTACCTACTGTCGTAAATAATGTATGCTGACTTAAAACAGATATCAGTGAGAGAAAATGTTTATGAAAAGTATTCCTATTGTAAAAGTTCTAAGGTTACATGCAGATAACATGGCAATCAACTCAATCTGTATTTGGGAATAGACTTCCATATTTCTCTTATGCAGATAGTAGCAATCACAAATATATTAGCGAAAGGGAGTCTATGCTCACAGTCTCCACATCGCTTACACAATGTTTTGGACTAGAGGTTTGTACTGGATGCACTCAGAACTTTCAGATTACTGCAGTGGTCCCCAATGCGGTGCCCTTGGGCGTTGCGGTACCTGTGGGCACCATAGCGCCCACTGGGGCATTTATGTGCGCCCGCGGAGTAATCAGGGATGGCCCCGCCCCTGGGCGTGTGGCCCATGGGCGGCCCCACCACCAGGTGCCCAGCAGCCCAAAAAGGTTGGGGACCATTGTATTGCTGGTGTGATTAAAAACTCATGTTATACCACTGCTTATATAAACAGTAAGGACATTCACAATCTCAGCTTTGGCATATCCTGGATTGGGCTCTGTTCTATAAGACATTCCTACTCACTTTGAGTGCTGTCGTAGGTTGGGTCAAAATGCTTATGGAACTTTGAGTAGTTGCAGGATTTGGAGTTTTTTCAGTCAGTGGTTCCAGCGAGTATTCCAGAATAGAAAGTTACTCATCTTCTTACAGCACCGAGAAAAGGTTTCATGAAGAAGATGTGCATACTAGGGATGTTTAAAAAGTAGTAATTGGGGAACCAGGTAACTGCTGAAAATTTCAGCACCTGCAGTATGGGGCAGTAGCTGGGTCCCGGGGAGCTGGTATACTGGGAGTCAGCTTTTAAGCAGAGTCCTGGTGCTCACTGGCTGTCTCCCCATGCTGCTGCCTCTGATACAGACTAGCAAGCTTGTTCAGTCTTGCCTGCTAGCCCCGTTCGATGGGATGCTGGCGCAGCCTTTGTCAGGGAAGTGTGGGGCCCCCACAGACAGGGGCTGCTGCCACCCCTGCTGCTGTTTCTGATACAGTTTTTAAATCAGCTCCCTGCTTGTACTGGCTCCCACTTACCGCCCTGTGCTGCTGCTTCTATATCAGAGGCAGCGGCGCAGGGTGACAGACGGCTCTTCTGCATGCTTTTTGTTTAAATCTTTAGCCGGTGGGCTGGGACTGAATGAGCTTGCTAGTCAAAGTTTGAAATGCAGAGCATGGAGGGAAGGGGGTTATTGCAGTTAACCAGGACCATTAACCGATAAGCAATGTAGTATGTGACCTCCAAATGATTGCTTCTATTTCAGTTGTAACTTTAAGTATCTTAAAGTATTTCTGCAATGGTTATTTGTTCACAAAGGATACAAAGGCACATCAATTAAAATTAGTGATGATTTGAAAACAGGAAATTATCCAATTTTAATTTCATAAGAATTCAAAGTTAGAGACCTAACCTTTTTATGAATTAATTACAGGATGTATTTTTTAAATTGGAAGACTATTTCCATATGTAGTTTTTGAATAAATATATACTTGCTTGATTAATAGAGAATACATTGATTTTAGGTATAAAAAAATCATATTTAAATTGAATATAACAAAGTGTTTTTCTAATTCCGTAGCGCACTACTGCGAGGGAGTGGAGCAATTTGCTATTTGAATTTTGGATAAATGATTCTAGGCAAAGTATGCTCATGCCTAAACAGAGAAGATACCAGTTAGCTAATAAATCTTAGGTAAAATTATGTAAATGACTTTTGTCAAATGTTTACTACTTTATTCATCCTTGAGGAAGAAAATAAATCTGTTCAAAATTTCTATAATCATACAAATAAAGTTTGATCATGGTCAGAAAGGACTGCTTTGGCATAGTATGTATACACTGTTTGTTAGTAGCTCTTCTGCTTAGTTTTGCTGATAAAATAGTGTTGGTAGCTGTTCTTTTTCTGTTTTTTCCATTGATTGTAAGACAGTAGTATCTGTCTTGTATAGTGTGGGAAAATTCACAATCAACTTAAGAGGTGACACATTTACACAAACTAAATTTGGAGGTAGTTAGCATAAACTAAATAGACAGTGTTAAGATTTTCATTCGAAGTACACAGTTCCTTGTACTTTTCCCTCTTCGTTAAAATATAGGAAATCAGTACTGCTGCAGATGTGCCTTATTGATTCCGGCAACTATACCAAGCATAATCATTTAAATTCAAATTTGCTACGTATAAAACAAGGAATTCTTGGAAATTTCAAGATGTATTATGGTAGTGCAGCAAAACAGGGAGTTCCTGTAATCTGTTTCCTGTTATGTACAGGTTGTGGAAATACTGAATTGCTGACAGGGCTACTTCATTTCTATGAGAACATTGCACATTTGTTTAGTTGCTGATGAAGGGAAATTGAAATGAAACCTCATCTAAAAGTTAGCTACTTTCACTTTGTGCACACACACAACCTGCAAGAATGAAACATCATAAGGAAAACTGTTTGAGAGAAAATGATTTGGGTGAAGATGTGACTTTCTGAAGAACAGTGTGGATCAACTCATTTGTAATTTAAATAATTCACTTTGCAATGTATTTATTCTTCAGGACACTATATTCCTTTTAGTATAAATGTGATTTAACAAGTAAATCTCCAAGCTGTCTGTTATGTGGGAAAGTTTGGTTTAGCTAATCTGTTTGGGTTCTTTAGTTAACTAAGTTTAGAATCTATCACTCAAATATTCAGTACAGAGAGCTGCAGTAAGAGAAATCTAGACTTGGCAATTGTCGCTAAAGATGTGAAAGTGTAATAATCTACATGGTTACATACAGGTCCCCTCTCCCTCACACTGCTGCCTCTGCTGCCTCTGATGCAGAGGCAGCAGCATGAGGGTGGGGTGGGGGGGCGAATGCAAGCAGGAACCAGTGCGCATGAGGAGCCAGCTTGAAGTCAGCTTCCAGTGTGCACACTGGCTCCCAGGGAGCTGCCCCCCTATTCCCCCAGATGTGTAAATGTGTTTACTGTAATAAACATATTTTAACATCCCTTGTCACTAAGTGTCATTTTCTTTATAAAAATAAATAAAATCAGGGCTCAGACCCTTCCTCTCCTGGACCCACCCCACACTGTTGTCTTTGCAGCAGAGTGGAGCAACAAGCAGCTGGTTTGCAAGGGGAGCTGGTTTTTAAACTGGTTTTCTTTGTGGACCAGCTCCTCTCTGTCACCCCACACTGCTGCCTCTAATACAGAGGCAGCAGCACAAAGTAGCGGGGGGATTCTCAGGAGTGGGGCTGGAGTGCACTGGCTGCCCAAAGACTATAGAATATTCAAGTAATCAATAAAAATTCATGAGGTTAATTGACTATTCAATTACCCGCTATTTAACATCCCTGTTGTATGGTATTGTACTAACAATTTTTTTGCATTGGGTTTGGTATTGTTGGCTTTAATTGCTGATTGAGCCAAGACTACTTATTTCACTATGGAGTTAGACTAATTGAAACAAAAAGACTGCACAAATGAAGTGTCTCAGAGGGGAAAGTCTTCAATCTGTTAGCCAAACAAGTTACGCTTTTCAAGGTTTTTTTTTTTTTTTTAAAGTAGATTTTTCTGTCCCTCTTTTCTGAGCTTTGATTTCCAGGAAATACTGCGATAGCACAACTTCTCCAACATTAAATTTAAAAAAGTAATGCGCTGTAGTTAAATACAGTAAGCTATAAATGGATTAACTGTGCATGCAAGGTAGTCCATTTATACACCCGTAAAAAGACTAAAATGTTACAGATTTGTATGTATAACTACAGCTAAATCAATCTGCAATTTGCTGAACTTTGTTCACCTTATTTTGAACATTGTGAGGAGTGGTAACCTGAACATTAAAATTATAAGATTAATACTATTAATATTTGGAATCAGTAAAGCAAAATGAATTAATTACTATGAGGTAGATCAGTTATACTCAGACTGAGATCCAAGAACCATAAGTGGCTCATGAATGTGTCTTCTGCAGTTCTTTGCAGCACATGATAGTAACACTTTGATTTTAATTAACAACTGATCTAAGTTAATAACCAGTCAGGATGCTTTTACAGTGTTATTAACCAGTTGTAGTTGACAGCAAAATGACTGACGAAGCATTATTTTATGAGAATAATATTCAATAAATATTCCCTGTGTTATAATGTTTTGATATACAAATATATAGTCCTATAGTAAACTCTTAAATACAATACCAATTTGAACTGGAACACCATCATTCATCTCTCTGTGATTTAGGTGTCAAATTAGTGGTCAGCACTACTCAAAAATCACAGTAGCGTGAACTCATTTAATTTGGTTTGAGAAAGTAGTGGAGACATATCCAGGAGGAAATATCAGAAAGACAAGAAAATAGATGAGTTTGGAAAGAATGGGAGAGATTGGATTAGAGAGAGATTTAGAGACAGATTTTGGATTAGAGGGAGTTCTCCAAACAGAGATAGTAAATATATTGGGTCATTCTGGGAGAGTATGTAGAAGAAACAGAAAAAGGAATGAAGGACAGACTCTTCAGGAGCAACACCACTGATGGAAGGACAAGGAAAAAGAGACTAGAGCACTGAAGGAGCATCCTGCAAGGTAGAGGAGAATGGGAATGGTAGGGACATAGTAATAATGAAGCCCAAAGAAGAGCAGTTCTTCAGGGTAGCACAGCAGATGTCTGAAAAAAGGGACCATGACTTGGCAAGAAGTTCATTTGTGACTACGGGGTTAATGTATTTGTAGCTGTGCCCCATTATACTAGAGACACAAGGCAGGTGAGGTAGATTTTTTTTTTTTATTAGACATACTTAAGAGACAAGCTTTTGAGCTACACAAAGCTCTTCTGAAGGATAGCTGAAGGATACCTAACTTGTCTCAGCAGTATGGGGGAAGGGGGCTCTGTGAAGCTGGCATGTGTGGGGATCTGGCTTGAAAGTAGTACAAAGGCAGCAAGCAGGGCAGGGGAGTATGTGTAGTTGTTAAGATTAACCAGTTAGCCCAGGCTTACTGATTAATCGTTTAAACGGCTATATGCTAGCGTTCCTATGTGAAACCGGTATTTAAAAAGGGCTCTAGCGGTGATCCTGGCAATTACAGACCGGTAAGTCTAACATCAATACCGGGCAAATTAGTTGAAACTATAGTAAATAATATAATAGTGAGACACATAGATGAACATAATTTGTTGGGGAGAAGTGAACGTGATATCTGTAAAGGGAAATCATGCCTTACTAATCTAGAGTTCTTTGAGGGGGTCATCAAGCATGTGGAAAAGGGGGATCCAGTGGATATAGATTTCCAGGAAGTTTTGACAAGGTACTTCATCAAAGGCTCTTAAGTAAAGTAAGGGATAAGAAGGAAGGTCTTCTCATGGATTGATAACTGGTTAAAAGACAGGAAACAAAGGGTAGGAATAAATGGTCAGCTCTCAGAATGGAGAGAGGTAACTAGTTGTGTCCTCCAAGGTTCTGTCCTGGGACCAATCCTATTCAACCTATTTATAAATGATCTGGAAAAGGGGGTAAACAGTGAGGTGGCAAAATTTGCAGATAACTATCTTAAGCAGTTTAGTAAGACCAAAACAGACTGAAGAGCTTCAAAAGGATTTCAAACTAGGTGTTTGGGCAACAAAATGAGCAATTGAATTTTAATGCTGATAAATGCAAAGTAATGCACATTGGAAAAATAATCTCAATTAGTCTCCAACAATTTCTATGTATAAGTTAACTATTACACTCGAGAGAGATCCTGGAGTCATTGTGGATAGTTCTCTGAAAACCTCAACTCAAAGTGAAGCAGCAGTCAAAAAAAAGCAAACAATATTAGGAATCATTGAAGAAGGGATAGAGAATAAAACAGAGAATATCTTATTACCATTGTATAACACCATGGTACTCCCACATCTTGAATACTGTTGTCAAAGCTGATTCCTCACTCTGGCATCATGAATGCAGAAGTGGGGGGCCGCAAAAGTACCCCAAAACCTTATCTTTCCAGGTTTTGGTATAAAGCTTCTCCCCCAAATCTTAAAAACCTAGATATTGGGGATAAAAATCCACTGCGACCACCCAAGTAATGGTAAGAAAAACCAGGGAAGAGATCACTTGGGAAATCTCATCCTTAAAGTAAAACCAGGACACACAAATTAACCAATACCATGTTAATAAAAAAGAAAGAACTTTTTTATCACCACAATACTCCTGTTACAAACATAATGACTAGATGGAAAAGTCACCAATTAATATACTCACGGGGGACTCCCGTGGGCCAAAAACTTAGTTACAAAGGAGAAGAAAACCTGTTTTTAAATGCACAGACATCAGATTCCCATTCCCAAACCATAAAACAATAAAACCTAATGGATTTATCTAAACTTTACCCTATTTACAGATAGTGAAGAGTCTTTTCTTGGAGAGAGACATGTTGTCTGTCCCCCTCAGTATCTGGAGAACAACTGGCCAGGGACAAAGGAGGGAAAACCCCAAAATTCCTTTGTCTCAGTTTGAAAATTCCTATCAGCATTTTTATTGGCTAACTGCTACCTAGCTAGATACAGTTAACCCTTTAGTCCCCAGGCTGCTGGGCATCCCTCATGGTCATGACAGTTGTGTACAGATGTGGTTGCCTCATTTCAAAAAAGATATATTGGCATTGGAAAAGGTTCCGAAAAGGGTGACAAAAATGAATAGGGGTTTGGAATGGGTACTATATGAAGAAAAATTAAAAGGACTGGGACTTTTCAGCTTAGAAAAGAAGAGACTAAGGAGGCATATGATAGAGGTCTATAAAATCATGACAGGTATGGAGAAAGTGAATAAGGAAAAGTTATTTACTTGTTCCTATAACATAAGAACTAGGAGTCACCAAATGAAATTAATAGGTAGCAGGTTTTAAACAAACAAAAGGAAGTTTTTCTTCTTCGAGTGCTTACTCATGTTCATTCCAATTAGGTGTATTCGCACTACGTACATGGATCTCGGAGCTCTTTCCCTCAGCAGTACCCATAGGGCCAGCCAGGGAGCCCCCTGGAGTGGCGCCAGTATAAGGCGCATATATACCCCTGCTGGCCCTCTACCCCCTCAGTTCCTTCTTACCGCCTGTGTGGCAGCTGGAGCTTTAGACTCTTTTTCTTCCCTTAATGTCTTTGTTGAATTAGCAATTAGCACCTAGTTAGTTTGTAAATAGTTTCAGATGTAGTACTTTAGTGTGTAAATAGTTAGTGATAAGAGGGCTTTGCCCTCCTTTCATGCCTCTCCCTAGCTGGGGAGGGGATGCCAGCACTGCATGGCTTCAAACCTTGCATGTCCTGCCTGAAGCCTATACCCTGCAGGGACCCGCACGACTCCTGTTTAAAGTGCTTGGGCGAGGCACACTGCACAGGCCTGTAAGATCTGCAGAAGAGAAGAGAGAGGGACTCTTGCTTGAAGAGACTTCCAATGGAGTCCTCTCTCCAGCCCGCAGCACTGGACAATGGTCAGTTGGTGCACAGTGCTCTGCAATCGGTGCAGGAGGCCTCCTCGGCACCGTCAAAGGCTAAAGCCAAGCCTTCTTGACATGGGTTACAATCTCCCACTTAGAGGAGACCGAAGGACGGAAGGGGCCGATCACTTCAGAAGTCAGGCTGCAAAGTGTGCCCTAAGGAGGGGCACTGGGCCCCGAAGTCCCAGAGCCAGACACATACTGAAATGGGTCACAGATATGCTCCTGCTTCATCTGAGGCAGAGGGAACCCTGCAGGATTTAAGGCCATCGACCCCGAAGATGTTCACATGGTGCGAGACCTTATAGTACTAACCACCCCAGAGACGTCGGTTTTCTCCGTACCAGCACCAAGCAGGGCAACAGTGCACTGGTCCGCTGAACCGTAGGTGCCGTCATCGCTGGTACATCTATGGGCTATGGGACCCCACTTGGCATGGGGACACCCACCCATGGCACCGGGGTCACCCGCACCAACCGCATCCACGATACCCGCCACTGCACCGACATCGTCCTTCACACCGGCTCCGGCAACGTCTCCAGCACACTCTTAACTCCAGTCCCGGCACCATCCCTGGCACCGACAGTGACACCGGCTCAGCCCACGCTCCTGGCCCCAGTACTGACCCTGGCACCGGGCCCGGTACCGTCACCGGTTCCTCTATGGCCAGTGGCACCGACACCGATGGTTTTTCCTGTGTACATGATTTCGATGGCACCACGCTTGGTACCAACGCAGGCATTGATCCCAGCCCCAGTGCTAACGCTGGTACTGACGCCAATCCCGGCACCCACACTAGTGGCACCGTTGGTGTTCCCGCACTGACCAGCGCCCACGCCATTTTGGGCACCGGCCCCTCCGCTGTGGGCTGCTACGGGAATTCAGAGCACTCCCCCCCCCCCCCCCCCACTCGGCACCGCATGGCCTAATATCTTCAGTGGCTCACGGGCAGGCGATATCGACGCAGCCTTTTCTGCCCCGTGCGCTGGGGGAAGCCACGAGCTATGGCCCAACATCGAAGGGAGCAGGAGTCCACTGCCATGGTCAGCGTTGGACTATTCCTCGGACTCGCAGGTGGAGTCCTTGAGGTCGAGAAGGTCCTCGTTCTGATCCAGATAGAGGCACTGGTCTCGTTCCGGGCACAGAACGGCTAGTGTCAACCCGCAGCAGTACTCTTGGCCTCCTCAGCAATGGCCCTTTTAGACCCTGTGGGCCTATCATCAGGCCCAAGGGCCGCCCCCTACAGCACCCGTCTCGGGGTTGTCAAGACAGTGTAGTCCCCCATCGGCGACGCCTCTCCATAGAGCCCCTGCATCTAAAACGGATAAGTCGGTCTCAGCGGTGACCTCTAGACCCCAGGGTGCCCCAGTGAGTTGGTGTCCAGACTCCTCCCTGTTGAACCTCTCCAGGCAGCCCCATCAACAGAGTCAGGGCCACCAGTGGATGACCAGATGGAGGATCTGAGTGGACCAGATGGAGGACCTGATTGTACCTCTCCCGATGAGGCCCTAGCTGACCCAACCCCATCGTTGCCATCAGTGGACTCAAGGGCCCATCAGGACCTCCTGAGGAGGCTGGCAACAAATTTGGTGGTGAATGCAGAGGAGGTTCTGGAGGATACCGATCTGATGGTGGACATCCTCTCGACTGCAACCCTGTGCAGGGTGGCATTACCCCTGATAAAGATGGTGGACAAGTTAGCCAAAACCCTCAGGTTGACACTGGCCTCCATCCCTCCCACCCAAAAGGGTGTGGAGAAGTGATACTTTGTCCCCCAGGAGGACCATGACTTTTTGTTCTCTCCCCCATCCCTGAGCTCCTTGGCAGGGTCTCCCTGGGCCTACTCCTAAAGCCAAGGATCCGAAACAATTGGACTTCCTGGGACGGAAGGCGTATTCCATGGGGGGCCTACAATTGCGCATAGCCAACCAGCAGGCTATGTTGGGAAGATATGCATACAACACGTGGTCCGCTATGGACAAGTTTAGGGATCATTTGCTGCAGGAGGACCGTCAAGAGTTTAGGGCCGTGGTCCCCAACCCGGTGCCCGCGGGCGCCATGGCGCCCGCCGGGCTCTTTACATGCGCCCACGGAGCCGTGGTCCCCAACCCGGGTGTGCCCCGGCCCCGGCCCTGGCCCCAGCCCCGGCCCCATGGCGCTTACGGGGGGAGCGCCGGTCCCGAGCGCGTGGCTATGGGGGGGGCCCCGTCCCCGGGCATGCGGCTGGGGGGGGGCTGCCCCCGGGCGGGCGGGCAAGTGTCCCCGCCCCCTGGTGCCTGGCGGGCAAACGGCCACGTCCCCTGGCGCCCGACAACCTGTAAAGGTTGGGGACCACTGGTTTAGGGCCTTGACAGACAAGGGTAGGATGGTGGCCCATACGGTCTTGCAAGCGGCCCTTGACGCAGCTGATTCAGCAGCCTGGACAATGGCAACAGCTGTTGTCATGAGACGGAGTATGTGGCTGAACATTTCGGGTATCCCCCCTGACGTACAGGCCTCCCTCCAGGACCTGCCGTTTGAGGGAGCGGTCTCTTTTCGGAGCAAATGAACTCCAGACTACATAGCCTGAAGGATTCCCGGGCCTTGACAGGCCCTTAGGTCTTTGGGGATCCACATGCCCTTAAGTCTTTGGAGATCCACACGCCCAGTCCACTGAGGCAACCCCTCAACCCTAGGCCTGCGACAAGGCCTTTCCAGTGATGTTTTCCCTCTGACCGCAGCAGAAGATGGGGCTGTATTTTCTCTAGAAATGACCCACCTAGAAATAGGCGCAGAGCTCTGAGACCGGCTCAAGATAAAGGGCCCACCATGTCGGCAGGCCAGCACTCTAAACCACCATTTTGAGGGTACGATCAAGGACAGTGCACCACTCACACTTTGTTCACCCCCCTTTGGTTTCTGTTTATTCCGTTTCTACCAAGCCTGGGCATCCATAACGTTGGACCAGTGGGTCCTTGGCCTGGTGGCATGGGGCTACTCGATCCCCTTTACTTCTTCCCCTCCCCTGTCCCCATCTCAATTACCTTCCTCCCTTTTCAGGGACCCCTCTCACGAAGCGCTGCTGAGGGAAGAGATTGTGAAGCTTATGCACCTCGGGGCGATGGAACCCGTTCTCAACGAGTTCAAGGGAAGGGGGTTTTAGTCCCATTATTTTCTCATTCCTAAGGCGAAAGGGGGACTTCATCCCTTTCTAGATCTCCAGGGATTGAACTTGTTCATAAAGAAGACAAAGTTCAAAATGGTCACCCTAGCCTCCATCATTCTCTCCCTTCAGAAGGGAGACTGGTTTGCTTCCCTCAGTTTAAAAAATGCTTATTTCCACGTCACGATAATGCCCACCTACAGAAGGTTCCTGCGGTTCGTGGTAGCTGACGACCACTTTCAGTTCACAGTCCTGCCATTCGGTCTTACCACAGTGCTGACGGTTTTTACCAATTGTATGGCCCCAGTGGCGGCTTCGTTGAGACGACAGGGGATACACATCTTTCCATATCTGGATGATTGCTTGATTTGGGGCTCGTCCCAGGATCAGGTGGTGTCACGTCTTAATTGCCAGGCGCCTATTTCTGCAGCTCGGCCTCATACTAAATGAAGAGAAGTCCACTGTAGTCCAGTCCCAGACGATAGAGTTCCTGGATTCCACTGCAGGGAAGGCATCCCTGCCCACGCACAGGTTCCGTACTATGCATGCAATGATCATGGACCTCCACAGTTCCCCCATGACCACTGCCCGCAGCTGTTTGTGCCTGTTGGGCCACGTGGCGGCTTGTACGTATATCGTGGCGCATGCCAGGCTGAGGCTACATCCACTACAGGCGTGTCTGAGAACCGCTCACAATCCTATACGATACCCCCTGGACATGGTGGCTACCGTCCTAGGTCCCGTACTTCGCTCCCTGGGCTGGTGGTCTCAGGAGGATGTAGTGTGCGCAGGAGTCCCCTTGGAGAAATGGGCCCCCTCGGTGCAACTAGTGACAGATGCATCAGATCTGGGGTGAGGAGCACAATTGGGGACTGTGAGGACTCAAGGTCTGTGATCTGTGAGGGAAAGTTCCTTGCTCATCAATGTCAAGGAGCTCTGGGCAATCAAATTGGCATGCCAGGCCTTCCTACCCCTGATAGAGAACAAAGTGGTGGAGGTGCTAACTGACAATACCTCAGCCATGTACTGTGTCAGCAGGCGGGAGGGCGGGGGGCTCGTTCTTCCCCACTGTGCAGGGAAGCCACCGAACTCTGGGAATTTTGCATACTGAAAAACATCTTCCTACAAGTTACCTACCTTCCAGGGTCCTGGAACAACGTAGCGGACACGCTCAGACGTTCTTTCCAAGTCCATGAATGGATGATGAGGGATATCCTGGAGGGAGTTTTCCACATATGGGGCTATCCCTTTCTGGACCTGTTTGCCTCCAGGGACAATGCCCAGTGCAGGAGCTACTGCTCCCTCAGGGGGCAGGGGACCAACTCACTAGGGAATGCTCTCCATACGCAATGGCCCAATCTCTTGTTGTACACGTTCCCTCCCCTTCCCCTAATATACGACACACTGATCAGGGTCCAGAGGTTCAGAGCTACGGTCATAATGATAGCGCCAATGTGGCCATGGCAACACTGGTTCTCCACCCTCAGGGAATTGTCGACGGTAGACCCAGTGCCACTGCCTTTAGTCCTGGAGCTGCTCACTCAAGATCTGGGTCAGGGGACGTTATGCCACCTGAACCTAGGGTCTCTCCACCTTATGGTGTGGAACATGAATGGCTCTCTAGCATAGCACAGGACTGCTCTCGAGAGGTACAAAGGGTCCTATTGGAGAACAGAAAACAGTCTCCCAGGGCTCTCTATGAAGCAAATGGAAGAGGTTCGCACTTTGGGCGCAACAAAGGGGCTCACACCCAGTTAGAGCTAGTGTTCCTCTGATATTTGACTACCTGTTACACCTTAGACAACAGGGCCTTGCTACGTCCTCTCTAAGGGTCCATTTAGTGGCAATTTCGGCCTTCCCCCTGGAGAGGGGAGAAGGTCGGTGTTTGCCCATAAAATGATAAAGAAGTTCATGAGGGGAATCGATAGACTGATGCTGCAGGTGCGTCTTCCCGTCTCTTCTTGGGACCTGAACATAGTACTTAAGGGGCTGATGAAACCACCCTTTGAGCCACTGGCCACCTGCTCGTTGAAGCTTTTATCATGGAAGCTGGCATTTTTAGTGGCGATCACATCCTCCAGGAGGGTGTCAGAGTTATGGGCCCTTACTTCAGAAGCTCCATACACCATTGTTGGTTTTTTTTTTTTTTCAAGGACAAGGTCAGACTCTGTCCTCACCCAGTCTTCCTCTCTAAGGTTGTCTCCTGTTTCCATATGACTCAGGACATTTATTTACTGGTGTTTTTTCCTAAACAACACACCTAGAGAGCAGGCTTTGCATTGCCTGGATGTATGGAGGGCTGTCGCCTTTTATATTAACAGAACGAGAGACTTTTGAAAGTCGCCACAGCTCTTTATTTCTTTCGCAGAGCATATGAGGGGAGCACCTGTGTCAGCGCAGTGTTTATCTTCATGGATCTCGGCATATATTAACGAGTATTATCATGGCTTGGGGAAAACCCCTCCATGGCTGAGAGTGCATGCCACATGGGCACAGGCCATGTCTGTAGCATTCTTGGCTCAAGTGCCTATATTGGACATCTATAGGGCGGCCACACGGTCTTCTGTACATAACTTCTCCGAGCACTACACCATCATGCGGCAGGCCAGGGCAGATGCATCTGTGGGTAGAGCAGTGCTGCAATCTGTGGAGAATAGGTAAGGTTACTTTCTGACCCCACCCCCAGAGGAAACGGCTTGGGAATCACCTAATTGGAATGGACATGAGCAAGCACTTGAAGAAGAAGAGGAGGAGGTTACTTACCTCGGAACTGTAGTTCTTCGAGATGTTGCTCATGTCCATTCCAAATCCCACCCGCCTCCCCTTCTTCAGAGAACTTCGGCAAGAAGGAACCGAGGGGGTAGAGGGCCAGCAGGGCTTTATATGTGCCGTTATACCGGCGCCACTTCAGGGGGCTCCCTGGCTGGCCCAACAGGTACTGCTGAGGGAAAAAGCTACGAGATCTGTGCACGCAGCGCACACACGCCTAATTGAAATGGACAGGAGCAACACATCCTGAAGAACTGCAGTTAAGAGGTAAGTAACCTCTTCTTCTTTATGCAGGATTCTCAACACGTGGAACTTCTTGCAAGAGAAGGTTGTGAAGACCAGGACTTTAACAGGTTTCAAAAAAGAACTAGATACATTAACAGAGGTTAGGTCTATCAATACTTATTAGTAGGGTTTGCCAAGCGGTGGCGAGCCCTGCTCGCCAGCCGCGTGGAAGCGCACACTGCACATTCGCAGACCGGGCTACGCATGCACTGACCGCGCTGCACGGCCCTGACGGCTTAAAATCATTTGTTGAGCCCTGCTTATTAGCCAGAATGGGTAGGAATGGTGTCCCTAGACTCTGTTTGTCAGGAACTGGAAATGTTTGACAGGAAAGGGATCACTTGATGATTACCTGTTCTGTTCACTCTCCCTCTGGGACATCTGGTATTGGCCACTGTCAGAAGACATGGTACTGGGATTATTGGGTCTTTGGTCTGATCCAGTACAACCTTTCTTATGTTCTTAAAATAGTGAACAGACATTGAGGCATAAGGAATAGTTATTCTCTTCGAGGAGGATGGAAGTTGATCCACATTACAATGTATAGATATAGTACTTTGTTCTATAATTGTTTAATAAGTTGAATTGTATAGTTTTAATTAACCTATTAAGTATTTTTTATTGATCTTTAGGGGGAAAGAAACAATGGCTTTGATGTCCTCTATCATAACATGAAACACGGACATCTATCAACAAAAGATTTAGCGGATTTTATAAGAGAAAGGTAAGTGTTTACCTTTACTAGTCCTGAATCTTACATCTGAATCTGAACATGTGTATATTTTCTTTTCAAAGGTTGATTGTGTAATGTGATTCTATGCATAGTTTTGTGACTTTCATAGGTTCTATGTTTTTTTCACCCTTTTATAAAGTCCTCTAGGTGTGCTCTGCTTACCAATGCACATTGTCTCTTGCACTTGAGTTATTACACTTGAACTTCTTTTACTCCAGCAACCTTGAGAAATATGATATACCAGATTATGGAATTTTCTGGACCATGAGTGTTGGCCATAATGAAGGATGCAGTGGGGTTGGGTGAGTGGGTTCAGGAGTGTGCTGGGAGTTAGGTGCGTGGGGTCTGGGAGGGACAAAAGATACAAGAACATGTTGAAGGTACTGAGTCTGAGAGGTTGCGTGAGGGGAATAAAGATGGGGCTCTTGCCTGGCACTCTGCTCCTCAGGGCGCATGTGGTTCTGCTTCCCTTGCCACTCCCAGCCAATGCCCACCGCCATTATGGGAGCAGTGAGGGAAAAGTCTCTAGACCATCTCTTTGCTGTGCTGTTGTTCCCACAGCTGTGTGCAAGGCCCTCCTGGAGCAGCTGCAGAGTGGACGGAGGGCAGCGGCAGCAGACTGGGGGCAGCTCCATTCGCAACAGGCTGCAGGTTGGAGCGGGCACCTGGAGGCTGGGGCCGACCTGCAGAGCTCCAACCCCCACTCGACCAGTGCATAGACCGGGATCTCTGGGTGGGGGTGGGGAACGTCATCTGGGGAGTGCATCCTGGGCCCCTTAGGAGGAGCTGCTGCCGGAGCTGTGCAACCCTTGTCACCACTCTCAGCCCGGTAAATCCCCCCATACTTCCCAGCCTCCTGTCCTGATCTGACTAACCTGAGGCCTGCACCTCTAATCTGCCTTGACTTCTGAACCCCCCACCTCCTTTCCCTGCCCTGAGCCACCTAGCCCCTGTCTCTCCTTACTCACAAACCCTCACTCCAGCCTTCATTTTCCTTCATTTTTTAAAAATATAATAATTGAACTAAAGTGTATACATTTTTCACTTATTTAAAAAAAAAATCCTGTTCATTAAAGTCATGAGCAATGTTGGGTACATCTGCTAATTTTTTACATAAGGTAAATACTCATCACAAACACAATACAGACTAGCTTTTTAATCACTTCTTCCACGATTAATGGAAATTTTGGCAGATTTTTTTGTTTTTGTTTATACACATAATGTAGAGACAAACTAGAATTTTATAATTAAAACTTGAGAAGATCTCTTAATATAGATTTAATAAAGTGTAACTTACATAAGGATACATATTTATTTCCACAAGTATAGATTTGTAGAACGTAAATCTTTCTTTTTTTTATGGCACTTTAAACTTTAAGGGACTTAACATTTTAAGAACCCTTTTTTTGTTTTTGTTTTTAAATGTTTACAGCAGTTCTCTTCAAGGAATATTAGATTTCATTGTGAGTGTTGTGTAAGTAAATATTGCAGGTTTAAGACCTTCAATAAATATTGACAAATATAATTTCAAAATATGACTAAAGGAAGTTTACTAGTTTAACTGATGAAAGTTAGTACAGCAGGAAACATAACAGAAATATACTCTAATTGAATTAATTTAATTTCTAAAGCAGTGGTCCCCAACCTTTTCAGGTTGCCGGGTGCCAGGGGCCATGGCCATTCGCCCGCCGGGCGCCAGGGGGCGGGGACACTTGCCTGCCCGGGGGCAGCCCCCCCCAGCCGCATGCCCGGGGCCGGGGCGCGCCCCCCCCCCCCATAGCCATGGGGCCGGCGCCCCCCCCGTAAGCGCCGCGCGCCCGGGGGTGGGGCCAAGGCCGGGGCTGGCGCCGGGGCCTGGGCACGCATGGCGCCCCCGGGGGCGGGGCCAAGGCCGGTGCCGGAGCCGGCAAGGACACGCGCAGTGCCCCCGGGGGCGGGGCCAGGGCTGGGGCCAGGGCACGCACGGCACCCCCGGGGGCGGGGCCAAGGCCGGCGCCGGAGCAGGAAAGGGCACGCGCAGTGCCCCCGAGGGCGGGGCCGAGGGCGGGGCCAAGGCCGGGGCCGGGGCCAGGGCACGTGCGGCGCACCCGGGTTGGGGACTACGGCTCCGCGGGCGCATATAAAGAGCCCGGTGGGCGCCATGGCGCCCGCGGGCACCGGGTTGGGGACCACGGTTCTAAAGCTTATCTAGTATAACAAGAAACATAACTCATAATTGTAGTAAAATAATTAAAAAGGTTATGAAATGGGCATTGGAATTTTTTTCCGTTTTTCTTCATATATTAACAGAAAATAGAATTACAGAGCTTTCTAACTTCCAGCTTCTGGAAGAGCTGAGAGCTCTATAATTGTCACAAAAGCAACTTATCCCTGCTTTTGTGTTTTGAATTGTAAATGTTCAAGGGGGATTGTTTAAAGGGTTTTTAAAAAAACCTATTGCATAGCAGTTAATAATGAACTAAACTGTATCTTTTAATTTGAGATCAAAATAGGGAAATACGTTTGAAGAAAAGTTAAATCAATGCTCTGAGTAATCCAAAGCTGCTGTTGTGCTTCCTTACTGCAGAACTATGCTGTAAGATCTTGGCCTCTGTTTAAATAAATAAATTAAGCCATTATGGTTTACAAAAAACCAAAACCAAAAAACCAGAAACAAAGCAAGAAACCCTTTTAAATGTGATTAGAGAATAAATTGATATATTCTTATCTTTTTGAATTTATAGTCAATAGCTCTGACATTCAAATTGTCCTTATTCAGTGGAGTATTGGTACTGAAACCCGTTGCTTATTAAATGTCAATATATTGTTGAATGTTTTCGTAGCCCCTTTCAGTTAATGTGCTTATCCACAAACTCAAACTAGGTCCCACATCTTCCTAAGTGGCAAAAGCTCTGAAAGTTCCGTACTAAGCTGTCAAACTTCCAAATTCCCATGACATCTTGTACAATATAACTTCTTTTGTTGTCACTGCAGAGATATGAGGTGCATAGAAAACTGCAAGTTAAAATATTTAATAATTGGTTACGTGAATGATGTTGTGTTGATACTCATTTCAATTTAAAATAGGAAAAAAGTCCAATTTTGAACTTACTTGTAGGTGACACAGACATTTTATTCTGCCTCACTGCAATATTGTAGAAACTGGAGGTCCCTGTTGCAGAATTTAGGTCTATGTTGCTATGGATTATGCAGTGCTTTTGCTATGTTAAGATCCGTACAACACTCTCAGCAGCAAGAGTTGGATTTTTTTAAATCAAACTGAGTTAGTGCAATAAAAGTAAGTGCCTAAATTTCAATAGCTCCTATCCAAATATATATGAAAATAAAGTCCTCAAAGATATTATAATATAAGAAAACAATAAACATACCAAGAAAAGTGGAAGAGGTATAAAATTACACACTTTTTGAGGGTAACTAATGTTTATTGTTTAAAACCAGTGACTCCCAACCTTTCCAGACTATTGTTCCTCTTTTAGGAGTCTGGTTTGTCTTGTATACTCTTAGTTACACCTCACTTAAAAACTACTTGCTTATAAAATCAGACATAAAAATACAAAAGATGTCATAGCACAGTATTACTGAAAAATTATTTATTTTCTCATTTTTACCATATAATTATTAAATAAATCATCTGGAATATAAATGCTGTGCTTACATTTCAGTGTATACATGCAGCAGTATAAACAAATCGTATGAAATTTTAGTTTTTGTACTAACTTCACTAGTACTTTTTATGTAGCTTATTGTAAAACTAGACATCTGTCTGAATGAGATTATGTGTCTCCCGGAAGACCTCTGCATATCTTGAGGAGTACACATACCCCTGATAGAGAACCACTCATTTAAAATGAATGCCTCACTACTTAACACACAATTTCTTGTAGGTATCGTGATATAAATGAGGAGAGCTTCATATAGGATGATGTTGTGCAGGACTACTCAACACGTGGCCAACCCATTTGTTTGTTGCTCACAGTGCAGTTTGGGTTTACGTGGGGCTCAACACGTGGCCCATGGGTGGGAGCCAAAACAAAAAAGTTGTCAATATAATGGTCTTCTGTTAACGTGCGTTTTAGTAGTTAAATTCCTGGACTGTCGTTGCTCATTAAAAGTTCTGTCATATGGGTGGGAATCTGGTGTATATATCATTTATTAATATCAGCAGAACTGACTTAAATGGATCCTGCGTGTTGTGTAGTCTTGCCTTAATCTTTGTATTCTTGCCTCAGTATGAAAGAAGCTATTTGCATATATATTTGGATGTATATGCAACCACATTTAAGTTGTGGCCCTTGGCATGTGCAGTGAGTATCATTGTGGCCCCCAGACCTTCAAAAATTGAGTAGCCCTGATGTAGTGGTTAGGGCCGTGCAAATGTAACTATTCACTTGGTTAATTGGGCTCATTGGTTAACGTGCATGGTGAGATGCAACTCTTACCCCTGCACTGCTGCCTCTGTGTGTGGGGGAGAGGGTAAGCAGTCAGGAGCCAGCTTTTAAACTGGTTCCCCACATTTACCAGCTTACATGGAGCCGCAGCTTCCCCACCCCCATGCTGCTTTTTACATATTTATTTCAATTAACTAGGGCTGTCAAGCGATTAAAAAACGTAATCAGAGTTAATCACACACGCCTCCCCTTTGAAATGCTGCCGCGGCGTTTCAACAGGGCAGCACTGCATGAAGGCTGGGATTAGCTAAAGTCCCCAGCTGACCCCAGGCTCCATGCAGCGCTGACCCATTGAAGTGCCGGAGCAGTGTTTCCAAGGAGCAGCGCAAGGTGGAGCCCGGGGTCAGCTGGAGTCCCCAGCTGACCCTGGGCTATGTGGAGCGCTGCCCCCTTTCAAGCGCTGCGGTGGCACATCAGTGTGGCAATGCAACTCAAAACCCAGAATCAGCTGGAGTGCCCAACTGATCCCAGGCTCCACATTGCGTGCTGCCCCTTGGAAACAGTGTACCAGTGCCTCAAAGGGGCAGCACATTAGGAGCCCCGGATCAGCTGGAGTGCCCAGCTGATCCCCGGTAGGAAAGTTAAAGACTAGTGGACTAGTTGATTCTCTCCTTCCCCCCACCCTTCCCTTTGCTTCGTCTATCAGATAGAGGCAGCAAAGGTGGTGGGAGGGTGGGGGAGAAGTGATATTTCAAAGTGGCAGCACCGCACAGCTTTGTGCCGCTGCTGCTTTGAAACCCGTAGGTGTACACTTACCCCAAGGTGTACACCAAAGTGGTGTTTCAAAGGGGCAGCCGTGCAGCGTTTCACTGGGCTCCACGGTTGCCCCTTTAAAACACTGCCTCTGGCATTTTGAAAGGGCAGCTGCCGTGGAGCCCAGGGTCAGTTGGGGAGTCGCCAGCTGACTCCAGGCTCCAGGGCTGCCCCTTTGGAATGCGTGTGGAGGCAGCATTTTTAAAGGGACAGCCCTGGAGCCTGGGGTCAGCTGGGGAGTTCCCAGCTGACCCCAGGATCCACTACTCCTTTGAAACCTGCAGAGGCAGCGGTTCTAAGAGGTAGCCGCCTCACAGCTGATCTCTGGTTCAGCTGTGAGGTGGCTGCCCCTTTGAAATGCTGCCTCTGCACATTTCAAAGAGGCAGTGGAGCCCGGGGTCAGCTGGGGATAGTCCATGTATAAAGTTATTTTAGAAGAAAGTGCAAAATCAATTTTGGGAAAAGATGACAAATTGGGCAAATTGCATTAGGTTAAAGCTGGTGTCACTGGCAGCAAGGTGGGACTATAATAAAAGATGAATAGCTAGAAGAAGGAGTTAGACATGCTTGGGCCCTTGCGATGAGGGCGTAATGTCTCAAGTGATGGGGAAGGATGATCATAGTATTTGAGTTTTGAGTGAATTATAGAAGAGGAAGAAATGTAGGTGTCCAGATAGAGAGGAGGAGATTACAACAATCAAGTTAGGATACACATGCCAGAACATTGTATCATCCTTAACTTAACATTATTGTGCTTTAGATATTTTAACATTAAAATGTGGAATGGACATTTAAGATTTTCTATGTTAAAATGCTACAAAAACTAATGTATGGTCTTATTTAGATTGTGTACATTTTCATTTAGTGTATATTTGCGGTTATTGACCCCCCTATTGAGTTCATATTTACTCAGATCTTGAGATTACCTAGTCTGTCCTCTATGATGATGCCTTTCATTTCTGAAAAAAGTTAATATTCAGGAAGATGAGGATGGTTTGCAAAGTCATCAGTATTCTTTGGGAAGACCAGTTATCTCTAAATTTTGTTTCAGGATAGTTTCTGCTAATGAAATACAGTAATCTCTGTGATGGGTTGGACTCCTTGTCTGGAGTGCCTCCTGTTATGCTGGGGTCCTACTGAGCCCACCCGTTGAACCAACATAGGTCTCCTCACCCTGTTCTTGCTGTGCTGGGCCCTCATGTCTTCTCTGGCACACATGTAGGTAAGCCACAGTCATCTACAGGCACAGTCTGAGGTCAGATGATGTTGCGGTATCCTCTAGCACTGAGGATACCTCTGAGGGGGAGGGAATGCCAGTTAGGAAGAGGCAGGTGTTAATAGTGGGTGATTCGATTGTTAGAAACATAGATAGTTGGGTTTGTGATGACCAGGAGAACCGTATGGTCACTTGCCTGCCTGGTGCGAAGGTTGCGGATCTCTCGAGGCATCTAGATAGACTTATGTGTAGTGCTGGGGAGGAGCCGGTGGTCGTGGTACATGTCGGTACCAAGGACATAGGGAAGGATAGGAGAGATGTCCTGGAGGCGAAATTTAGGCTGCTAGGAAAGAGACTGAAATCCAGGACCTCTATGGTGGCATTCTCGGAAATGCTTCCAGTTCCATGTGCAGGGCCAGGTAGGCAGGCAGAGCTTCAGAGTCTCAATGTGTGGATGAGACGATGGTGTAGGGAAGAGGGGTTTAGATTTATTAGGAACTGGGGACACTTCTGGGAGAGGGAGAGCCTATACAGGAAGGATGGGCTCCACCTAAACCAGGGTGGAACCAGACTGCTGGCACTAAACATTAAAAAGGCAGTAGAGCAGTTTTTAAACTAAGAGATGGGGGAAAGCCGATTGGTGTGGAGATGCACGTAAATCGGAGGGAGACTTCTCTTAGAGGAGAATCCATTGATAGAGACTCTCTAAGCTGTAGTCAGAAAGAGAGGAGGGGAGAGGACAAACCATGGGCCAGAGCAGACAAACAACCACATTCAAAGGAATCCAATGCATCAGGGAAGGGCAGACAAATAAGCAGTGGCAAATTTTTAAAGTGCTTCTACACAAATGCTAGGAGTCTGACTAATAAGATGGGTGAACTGGAGTATCTTGTATTAAATGAGGAGATTGACATAATAGGCATCACCGAAACCTGGTGGAATGAGGAAAATCTGTGGGACACAATCATACCGGGATATAAAATATATCGAAAGGATAGAGCAGGCCGGGTGGATGGCGGAGTGGCACTGTATGTGAAAGATAATGTAGAATCAAATGAAATAAAAATATTAAATGAATCCACATGTTCCATAGAATCGCTATGGATCCATGCTCCAATAATAAGAAATTAGCAGTAGGGATATATTACCGACCACCTGACCAGGACAGTGATACTGGCATTGAAATGCTGAGGAAGATTAGAGAGGCTACCAAAATAGAGAACTCTATAATAATGGGGGATTTTAATTACCCCCATATTGACTGGATACATGTCCCCTCAGGAAGAGAAGCGGAGATAAAATTTCTCAATGGCTTAAATGACTGCTTCTTGGAGCAGCTGGTGCAGGAACCCACAAGGGGAGAGGCAATTCTCGATTTAGTCCTGAGTGGAGTGCAGGATCAGGTCCAGGAAATAACCGTTACAGGACCGCTTGGGAATAGTGACCATAATATAATAACATTCAACATTCCTGTGGTGGGAAGAACACCTTTAGCAGTCCAGCACCCTGGCATTTAATTTCAAAAAGGGGAATTACACAAAACTGAGGAGGTTAGTTAAACAGAAATTAAAAGGCACAGTGACTAGAGCCAAATCCCTGAAAGCTGCATGGAAACTTTTTAAAGACACCATAATAGAGGCCCAACTTAAATGTATAGCCCAAATTAAAAAACATAGCAAGAGACCTAACACAGTGTCACCGTGGCTTAACCACCATGTAAAAGAAGCAGTGAGAGACAAAAAGGTATCTTTTAAGAAGTGGAAGTCCAATCCTAGTGAGATAAATAGAAAGGAATATAAACACTGTCAAATCAAGTGTAAAAATGTAATAAGAAAAGCAAAAAAAGATTTTGAGGAACAGCTAGCCAAAAACTCAAAAAGAAATAACAAAATGTTTTTTAAGTACATTAGAAGCAGGAAGCCTGCTAAAAAACCTGTGGGTCCCCTAGATGATCAAGCTATAAAAGGAGCAATCAAAGACGATAAAGCCATTGCAGAGAAACTAAATGATTTCTTTGCTTCAGTCTTCATGGCTGAGGACGTTGGGGAGATTCCTGAATCTGCACCGTCCTTTGTGGGGGGTGAATTTGAGGAACTGTCCCGGATTGAAGTGTCGTTAGAGGAGGTTTTGGAACAAATAGAAAAACTTACTGTTAACAAATCTCCGGGACCGGATGGCATTCATCCAAGGTTCTAAAAGAACTCAAATGGGAAATTGCTGAGCTGTTATTTGTGGTTTGTAACCTATCCTTTAAATCATCTTCCGTACCTAATGACTGGAAGGTAGCCAACGTGACACCAATATTTAAAAAGGGCTCTAGAGGCGATCCTGGCAATTACAGACCGGTAAGTCTAACTTCAGTACCGGGCAAATTAGTCGAAACAATAGTAATGAATAAAATAGTGAAGCATGTAGAAGAACATAATTTGTTGGACAAAAGTCAACATGGTTTCTGTAAAGGGAAATCCTGTCTTACTAATCTATTAGAGTTCTTTGAAGGGGTTAACAAGCATGCGGACAAGGGGGATCCAGTAGATATAGTATACTTGGATTTTCAGAAAGCCTTTGACAAGGTCCCTCACCAAAGGCTCTTGTATAAATTACATGGCCATGGGATAAGAGGAAAGGTCCTTTCTTGGATTGAGAACTGGTTAAAAGACAGGAAACAAAGGGTAGGAATAAATGGTAAATTTTCAGATTGGAGAGGGGTAACTAGTGGTGTACCCTAAGGGTCAGTCCTGGGACCAATCCTTTTCAACTTATTCATAAATGATCTGGAGAAAGGGGTAAGCAGTGAGGTAGTAAAGTTTGCAGATGATACCAAACTGTTTAGGATAGTCAAGACAGAAGCAGACTGTGAGGGACTCCAAGAAGATGTCTCCAAACTGAGTGATTGGGCAACAAAATGGCAAATTAAATTTAATGTGGATAAGTGTAAAGTAATGCACATCGGGAAAAATAACCCCAACTATACGTACAGTATGATGGGGGCTAATTTGGCTACGACAAATCAGGAAAGGGGTCTTGGAGTTAGTGTGGACAGTTCTCTGAAAACTTCCACGCAGTGTGCAGCGGCGGTCAAAAAGGCAAATAAGATGCTAGGAATTATTAGGAAAGGGATAGAAAATAAGACCCAGAATATCTTACTGCCCCTGTATAAAACTATGGTACACCCACATCTGGAATACTGTGTACAGATGTGGTCTCCTCACCTCAAAAAATATTTTTTGGCCTTGGAAAGGGTTCAGAAAAGGGCAACTAAAATGATTAGGGGTTTGGAACGGGTCCCATATGAGGAGAGGTTAAAGGGACTGGGACGTTTCAGTTTAGAAAAGAGGAGACTGAGGGGGGATATGATAGAGGTCTATAAAATCATGAGTGGTGTGGAGAGGGCTGATAAAGAAAAGTTATTTATTAGTTCCCTAAATAGAAGAACTAGAGGACACCTAATGAAATTAATGGGGAGCAGGTTTAAAATGAATAAAAGAAAGTTCTTCTTCACACAGCGTGTAGTCAACCTGTGGAACTCCTTGCCAGAGGAGGCTGTGAAGGCTAGGACTATAATAGAGTTTAAAGAGAAGCTAGATAATTTCATGGAGGTTAGGTCCATAAAAGGCTATTAGCCAGGGGATAAAATGGTGTCCTTGGCATCTGTTTGTTAGAGGCTGGAGAGAGATTTCAGGAGACAAATCGCTTGATCGTTGTCTTCGGTCCACCCTCTCTGGGGCACCTGGTGCTGGCCACTGTCGGGAGACAGGATACTGGGCTAGAAGGACCTTTGGTCTGACCCAGTACGGCTGTTCTTATGTCATCTCTGTCTCTGAGATTTCAGCTCAATGATTCACCCATGGGATTCACCCAGTATTCATGTGTATAATCCTTTTGGGGAGTAGAACCAAAATAATATTACCATTTGATTTTTTTGAGAGATCTGTATAACATCAAGCTCATAAAAATTGCCCCCACCCTCCATGGGGAGGGAGATGTCCACATTTTTTGCCTCTCTCTGATATGAAATGCATAAACTGGATTTGTAATAGACAAGAAATAAGTTTAACTATAAAGTAGACTTTGATAAGAAATCCCTCTTTATTGAAAAGAATGCCTTCAAAGACATTTTATTCAGTCTCTTGCTGTGGCAATGACACATGTTACAGGCAAAGCATGATAAGTTCATCTGGACCAGTTAATTGTAACTGGATCAACACTGCACAGTGTCTGAAATTCTGTAGAGTTTAGGTAGTACAACAATACTTTGGGTCTGAGGGCAGTTCTTCTGGCTTCCCTTCAATACTTCAGGAGACTTAGGGTACGTCTACACTGCAACGCTATTGCGAAATAATTAGCTGTATACCAAAATAACTTAGTCTGCATCTATACAGGAGGCAGTTATTTCAAAATAGTGTCAAAATAATGTCAAGCTGGAGGATGGCTTATTCCGACTCCTGTAACCCTCATTGTATGAGGAGTAAGGGAAGTCAGAGGAAGAGTGCTCTATTTCGAAATCAGTGCTGTGTAGATGCTCCCTATTTCAAAATAAGCTGTTTTGAAATAAGATAAGCAATTGATGTAGCTCAATTTGATAGCTTATTTTGAGTTAAGCCCTGCTGTGTAGACCCCCTCCCCCCCCTGACAATATTAACTGAATGTTCTTATTCTTGTTGGGCTAAAAGGAATTAACCAGGGAACTGATTGTCTTATTTTATATTTTAATTAAAACATATACAATTAGTATAGAGATTTACAAAAATAAGAAGGAAAACTGAAATAGAGATGAGTGTCTTTTAGGCAAAGGGGCAAAGTTAGAATCAAATCAGTTAGAAATAGCCAGAAGTGCATTTTTGAAGTCGGGAGCACTTGGGCAAAAAGCTTTAAATGTGAGAACCACACCCCTGAGGCCTGGCCCCTTCCCAAAACCCTTTATTGCTCGCTCCATCCCCCACACTCACTTTCACTGGGATGGAGGAGGAGATTGGGGATGCAGTCCAGAAGGGGAAAACCAACTCTTAGATGGGGTTGATAGGTTCACAGTGTAGGAAGGGGCTGCAGGCTGAGCCCGGGACAGGGGGTTGTGGTGCAGGAGGGAAGGTGAGGGATATAAGCTTTGGGAAGGAGTTTGGGGGCTGGCGGGGCTCTGAGCTTAGGCGGAATGTTAGGGTGGAAAGGAAGGAGTATGGGGTGCTGGCTCTGGGAGGGAAGGCTGGAGTGGATGCAGGAGAGGTTGGGGTGCAGGGTGCAGGAGTTGGTAAGGAGTGCCTGCTCAGAGCTGGGATGGACGCTTGGGGGTGCAGGTGGGGACATGAGAGGCTGGCTTCAGGAGAGGGTATGGGTTACTTCAGATGGCCCTGGCCCCACACTGCTCTTGGGAGGAGCCAGCTCATCCCTGCGATCTTTGGGAGGGCACATGGCTCTTCTGCAGCCATTGCCCCCCACAATTCCCATTGGTCAGTTTCTCATTCTAGGCCGATGGAAGCTACAGGGGAGGAAGGCTGCAGGCAGGTATTAGCACATAGAGAGCCCTGCTTCCCATCCTTCCCCAGAGCTGCAGAGGTGTGCTGTCTGCTTCTGACAGTGGTGAGGGTCCAGGGCCATGGTGCAGGCAGGACTGCCAAAGATGGTGATGACAGGGAGCCGCAGTTTGGGACCATGGGAGCTGCTACTGGTCCACAGTGCCTTGCTCTGGCCAGAACTTGCATCTCTACTGCTCTCCAAGTGAACAGGAAAACCCTTGGGAAAATATTATTTCTTGTGTGGCCAGCATTGCAGTTACATCTCAGAGTGAGCAGCACATCATGGCACGCGTGGCCATGAATTCTAAAGGCTCTCAAACTTCCATGATTTCAAATATTTCTAGTCCCATCAGCGCCAGTTCCTAGTAGCACAGAAGAGCTCCACTGTGGTGTGTCTGAGAGATCTTGGACCTCATCGAGGTGTGGGGAGAGGAATCCATTCTCTCTGAACAAGCGAATGAAATGCGGACATTTATGCAAAGATCGCAAGTTGTCTGGTGGCCAAAGGATATTCCAGGGATGCCCAGCAGTTCAGAGTGAAAATCAAGGCGCTAATAGGTGGTTTGGTGCATCTCCACACGGATGCTGGTTCTGTGAACAGCTGGATGCGATTCTGGAGGGAGGGGACCTGACCAGCTTCCCAAGCCTGACCATGGAGTCCAGCCAAGACACTCCTGGTGTCAGCATGGAGGACAGCGTGCTGGTGGAGGAGAATGGCCAGCTACAGTCCCTGAAAGCCAAGATTTGTTTGTGAGACTGGAGCCAGTTCCCTGTTCCCCAGGCTGTCTCCCGGTTGAGCACTGCTGCCGGGGAGGGCACTTCTGGTGAGTTCACAATTTTTTTTTCTTACTACAAGCAGGTTAAGGCAGTTGGCTGTTTTGTGCAGCTTGCTCTAGGTCTACATAGAGCAGGGGGCCTTGGAACAGCTTGTTAATGTCTGCAGATGGAGAGGGAGTCTTCCCTGCACATCTCCATGAAGTTCTCAGAGAGGAACTCTTTGATCCTTCTCACAAGGTTTTTGGGCAGGCCAGCTTTATTCCATCCTCCACGGTAGGACACCTTCCCAGGCCAAGCCACCAATAAGCAGTCTGGTATCATTGATCACACTGTGATTCGAAGGAGACTGATATCTTTCATGGCAACCTGGATGAAGGAGGAGGGGAAGCTTATTAGCACTTTTCCCAGGACACAAATCCCTCTTCCTGCCTTCCTGCAGGCTCCTGTGGGTTGGGAAAGTAGCAGTGTCCTAGGAATCCATATGTGCTGAACCCTTGCTCTGCTACTTCCCCTTTCCCCACCTACAAGCTCCTGCGGGCTGGGAAAGTATCATTGTCTCCGGAAGCCACTTGTGCCAGACCTGGTGTGTTCCAGACAGAGGAAAGCCACCTTGCCCACTCTCCCCACTCCTTCCTATAGGCTTCTGCGCTGGCAGGCCCCTTATCATACCTGCCTGCTTCCAAATTATGAGAGTCCAGTTGCTCCCCTGAGAACTAGGTACCTGCTATACAGTGGCTGCTTTAAAGCAAAAATTTGGACCTTCATAGAACACATCTCTATTGTCTTTACAAAGACGTTTGCTGTACATTAACAAATTAGGTTTAGACGTAACACATGTGTCTCCTGTAATGTGTGCACTTGTCTACTTTTTATTACAGTAAGAACAGCAGCCAACTTGCTGTGTACTCACGTGGCTCCAGCATCTGCCTGTCTGGCGCAGATCCACAGGCAAAAATGGACAAGGCAGGATATGTTGAAGGAGAAGATGAAGTGCATGAACACCTCATGGAGGAGATGTGGATGAAGTGCAAGGAGAGGAGAGACTGCAGGCGAGGCATCAGGAGGCCATCTTTGTTTCCCTGACCCTTGTGATGGAGCACCTGGCTGCATGCCTAGAGAAGGCCTCCTCCCAAAATACCATCTGTCCCAGTCAAAATACCTGACCCTCCTCCCACAGCTCCATTGCTCCCATCCCCAGGGTCCCAGGACACGGGGTGGAGGGAGGGGGGAGCTCAGGAGGCAAAAGGCTATCCTTTGCATGTTTCTGATCCCCTGTCTCTCCTTTCCCATTTTTTATTTCCCTGCTGTGTTCCATAAATAAAAACTCATGTTCTCTAAACAACGGTCTATTTATTGCTTGTATTGTGAGGGTGGGGGATTAAAGGGAAACATAGTGAATGTAGGGGAAACTTGTTGAGATCAACGTACATGAGTCTCAAAACTGGCCATTCCTAAAACTGTCCTTCAAAACCTCTCTGATTTGTGCTGCCCTGTGCTGTACTCCTTATCACCCTGGTATCCGGCTGCTGAAAGTCTCTGGCTATGCACTCTGCCTCAGCATCTTGCCCTGACTGATAAGTTCCTCCTTGCTCTCACAAAGATTATGGAGCACACAACAGGCTCACACCATAAAGGGAATGTTGCTTTCACTGAGATCTATTCAGGAGACTCCTACACCTATCCTTTAAACATCGAAAAGCACATTTAACCATCATTCTGCACTTGCTTAGCCTGTAGTTGAACTGCATTTTACTGGGGTCCAGGCTGCCGGTGTGTGACTTCATGAGCCATGGGAGCAAAGGTAGGACAGGTGGCCAAGGATCATAATAGGCATTTCTACCTCTTTGATTCTGATTTTCGTGTCTGCGAAAAAAATTGCAGTGTGCATCTTTCTGAAGAGGCAGGAGTTGCTTAAGATGTGCACATCATGCACCTTTCCCGACCGTCCCACATATATGTCTGATCCACCAGTGCCTGCAGCACCACCAAGAAGTACCCCCTCCCCTTTTTTGTACTAATAGCAAGGAGGCCAGGGGCCAAGATGGGGATGTATGTTCTGCCTATTGCTCCACCACATTTAGGTAATCCCGTTGTGGCAAAGCTATCCATTACGGTATCCACATTTCCCAGAGTCACAATCCTCCATAGTAGGATGGTATTGATTGCCTTGGCTACTTGTACAACAGCAGCCCCCACTGTAGATTTCCCGTCTCTGAATTAATTCCCAGCTGAACAGTAGCTGTCTGGCTTTGCAAGCTTCCGGAGGGCTATTGTCATGCACTTATCCACTGTCATGGCAGGTCTCATTCATGTATTCTGGCACTTCAGGGCAGGGAAAAGCCATTGACAAAGTTCAAGGAAAGTGGCCTTGTACATTCTGAAGTTTTGAAGCCACTGCTCATCATCCCATATCTGCATCACAATGCAGTCCCACCAATCTGAGCTTGTCTCACCATGCTAGAGTTCCACTGTGTCCACAGGGTTGACTGACAGCTGAGCTTGCATCAGCGTTAAGGTTTGCATAAACATCAACAACCTGAGGGAAGGGAAGGGATGAGACAGAAGAAAACTTGTATATAAAATCTTCTGCTCCCCAGTCATTTTACTTGGAGTTGAGTAATTAGACCTTTGTGCTCTCTGGTAAAATTTCTCAAGTGACTACTTTTTCCTTGGTCTCGTATTTACAAAGGAAATGCATTTGCCTAGAAAGTTTCACTAGAAGGGAAAATCAGAAACCACCACTTCAGCAGTGAACATCTACAATCAAGACAAGTGGGTTGTAGAATTCAATAATCTCCCTCACAAAACTTCAACAATTTAATAATTGATACATTAAATAGGAAAATAAAACACATCACTGCTTATAAAGCTTACTTGATTTCAAAAGAGATTAACTCACTAAAATGAGAAAAATGAGGGTGGATGAGAATTCAATATGTACAGTTGAGGTTCTCTAAAAATATTTTGCAGGTCATTCAAACAAAAACACACTAAATACCATGGATGACATTCCTACCATGGTTATTCTAACTCCAAATAACATGTAAAATCTCAGTGAACCATTATAATAGTTCAGAAGGATCTTAAAAGATGAGCTAGCTCTTAAATTTCTTTTAAATACTTTAGTGAAAGTTACTTCACCAAATAATGTGTGTGATTGCTTTGTTTATTTTTAGTATTTGTGTATTTGAGTTAGGGTGTGAGAGGGATGGATAAAAAAGAAGCCAACTACACTGTATTCCTTAGTAACAGGGGTTACAAGATTCCTGTTGAAGTTGCTTGAATGTGAGTAATTTTAACAGGGGCCCCTATTCAGCATAGGGAAATGTGGTCACCCTAAATTTAGTGTTAATACCTTTAAAAGCATGTTACAATTTCACTACACCAGAAATCAGAAATATAGTACTAAAACTGCCTTTAGCAAATCATATAGCAGTGCATGGAAGCAGAATGGCTCCCCCTTCTTACCTTATTGTGCAGCTCTTGAGACAGTGTGATAGAAAAACGTGAAGAGCTGTGTATCTCTGATGTTTGTAAGCACGCTATTATGCCACCATCTCTGCCGTTAGTATACAGAATGTAAGCTGGTGGTGGATTTTATGAGCCTGCCCCCCTGCCATTCCACGCTTCTGCCTCTCTTATCAGAGGCAGCAGCAGCCCCTGTCTGTGGGATCTCGGACCTTCCACAGAGGCTATTCCGTGGGATGCCTCTGTCCCTTGCTTTGCAGCAGCCTCCCCTATCTCCTCTCCTCCCTGTTTCTGCCTCTGATGCATAGGAAGCGCAGGTGGCACTGGCTCCTACCCACTCTTCCTGCTGCCTCTGTAAGAGGTGGCGGTGGGGGGGAGCGGGTCTGTGGAGCTGGCACATGTGTATTGGCTCTTGCCTACCCCCCTCATACGCCGCACTGCTGCCCCTCTAGCAGCAGTTGGGGAAGGTGGGGCAGGTGGGAGACGATATGTGCAGGGAGCTGGCATAGAGCCAGCTCTCCCTAGCCCCACTGCCTCTGATACAGGGGGAAGGAAGTGCGTGTAGTTGACAGGATTAGCCGATAAGCCCAGTTTTATCGGTTAATCTTGTAGTCATCTACACACAGAATCATAGAACACTAGAACTGGAAGGGACCTTGAGAGGTCATCGAGTCCAGTTCCCTACCCTCATGGCAGGACCCAGTACCATCTAGACCATCCCTAATAGATGTCTATCCAACCTGCTTTTAAGGGTGATCCCCATCTCCAGAGATGGTGATTCCGTAGCTTTCCTAGGCAACTTATTCCAGTGTTTAACCACCCTGATAGTTAGGAAGTTTTTCCTAATGTCTAACCTAAACCTCCCTTGCTGCAATTTAAGCCCATTTCTTCTTGTCCTATCCTCAGACGCCAAGGAGAACATTTTTTCTCCCTTCTTGTGACACCCTTTTAGATACCCGAAAACTGCGATCATGTCCCCTCTTAGTCTTCTCCTTTCCAAACTAAACAAGCCCAGTTTTTTCAGTCTTCCTTTATAGGTCATGTTCTCTAGACCTTTAATCACTCTTTTTGCTCTTCTCTGGACCTTCTCCAATTTCTCCATGTCTTTCTTGAAATGTGGAGCCCAGAAATGTGGTATCTACAGTCCTCCAATTGAGGCCTAATCTGCTCAGAATAGAGCAGAAGAATGACTTCTTGTGTTTTGCTCAGAACACTCCTGTTTATGCATCCCAGAATCATGTTTGCTTTTTTTGAAACAGTGTCACACTGTTGATTCATATTTAGCTTGTGGTCCACTATGACCCCTACTTTCTTTTCTGCAGTACTCATAGACTCATAGACTTTAAGGTCAGAAGGGACCATTATGATCATCTAGTCTGACCCCCTGCACAGTGCAGGCCACAAAATCTCACCCACCCCTCCTAGAATAATCCTCTCACCTATATCTCAGATAATGAAGCCTTCAAATACTTTGAAGACCCCAAGATGCAGAGAATCCTCTAGCTGTGATCTATACCCCATGCGACAGAGGAAGGCGAAAAACCTCCAGGGCCTCTGCCAATCTACCCTGGAGGAAAATTCCTTCCCGACCCCAAATATGGTGATCAGCTAAACCCTGAGCATGTGGGCAAGACTCATCAGCCAGACACCCAGAAAGTTCTCTATAGTAACTCCTATCATCCCTCCATTGACCTATTTCCCACTGATAATGAATGGTCAATTAGTTACCAAGATCATAATTCCCATGCTGGGAATAGCCAGCATGGGTTTGTGAAGAACAAGTCATGCCAAACTAATCTGATAGCTTTCTTTGATAAGATAACGAGCCTTGTGGATAAGGGAGAAGCGGTGGATGTCATATACCTAGACTTTAGTAAGGCATTTGATACGGTCTCGCATGATATTCTTATTGATAAACTAGGCAAATATAACTTAGATAGGGCCACGATAAGGTGGGTGCATAATTGGCTGGATAACCGTAGTCAGAGAGTTGTTGTTAACGGTTCTAAATCCTGCTGGAAAGGGATAACAAGTGGAGTTCCTCAAGGGTCTGTTTTGGGACCCGTACTGTTCAATATCTTCATCAATGATGTAGATATTGGGATAGAGAGTACGCTTATTAAGTTTGCAGATGATACCAAACTGGGTGGGGTTGCAACTTCTTTGGAGGATAGGGACATAATTCAAAATGACCTTAGCAAGTTAGAGAAATGGTCAGAGGTAAACAGGATGAGGTTTAATAAAGAGAAATGCAAAGTGCTCCACTTAGGAAGGAACAATCAGTTCCATACATACAAGATGGGAAGCGACTGTCTAGGAAGGAGCATGGCGGAAAGGGATCTAGGGGTCATAGTGGACCACAAGTTGAATATGAGTCAACAGTGTGATGCTGTTGCAAAAAAAGCAAATATGATTCTAGGTTGTATCAACAGGTGTGTTGTAAGCAAAACTCGTGAAGTCATTCTGCTGCTCTACTCTGCACTAGTTAGGCCTCAGCTGGAGTACTGTGTCCAGTTCTGGGCGCCACATTTCAAGAAAGATGTGGAGAAATTGGAAAGGGTACAGAGAAGAGCGACAAGAATGATTAAAGGTCTAGAGAACATGACCTATGAAGCCAGGCTTCATGAACTGGGCTTGTTTAGTTTGGAAAAAAGAAGATTAAGGGGGGACATGATAGGGGTTTTCAAATATCTAAAAGGGTGTCACAAGGAGGAAGGCGAAAATTTGTTCCTCTTGGTTTCTGAGGACAGGACAAGGAGTAATGGGCTTAAAGTGCAGCAGGGGAGGTTTAGATTGGACATTAGGAAAAAATTCCTAACTGTCAGGGTGGTCAAATATTGGAATAAATTGCCAAGGGAGGTGGTGGAATCTCCCTCTCTGGAGATATTTAAGAACAGGTTAGATAGACATCTGTCAGGGATGGTGTAGACGGAGCTTGGTCCTGCCTTGAGGGCGGGGGGCTGGACTCGATGACCTCTCGAGGTCCCTTCCAGTCCTATTATTCTATGATTCTATGATTCTATGATCATGTTATCTCATCAAACCATCCCCTTCATAAACCCATCTAGTTTAATCTTGAAACCAGATAGATCTTTTGCCCCCACTACTTCCCTTGGAAGGCCATTCCAGAACTTCACTCCTCTAATGGTTAGAAACCTTCGTCTAATCTCAAGTCTAAACTTCCTACTAGCCAGCTTATATCCATTTGTTCTTGTGTCCACATTGGTATTAAACTTAAATAATTCCTCTCCCTCCCTCGTATTTATCCCTCTCATATATTTAAAAAGTGCAATCATGTCCCCCCTCAGCCTTCTTTTGGTTAAAGTAAACAAGCCAAGCTCCTTGAGTCTCCTTTCATAAGACAGGTTTTCTGTTCCTTGGATCATCCTAGTGGCCCTTCTTTGTACCTGTTCCAGTTTGAATTCATCCTTCTTAAACACGGGAGACCAGAAGTGCACACAGTATTCCAAATGGGGTCTCACCAATGCCTTGTATAATGGCACTAACACCTCCTTATCCCTACTGGAAATACCTCGCCTAATACATCCCAAGATCATATTAGCCGTTTTCACAGCCATGTCACAATGGCGGCTCATAGTCATTCTATAATCAACCAGGACTCCGAGGTCCTTCTCCTCCTCCGTTACTTCCAACTGATGTGTCCCCAGCTTATAACTAAAATTCTTATTATTAATCCCTAAATGCATAACCTTACACTTCTCACTATGAAATTTCATCCTATTGCTATCATTCCAATTTACAAGATCATCCAGATCTTCCTGTATGATATCCCGATCCTTTTCTGAATTGGCAATAGCTCCCAACTTTGTGTCATCTGCAAATTTTATTAGGACACTTCCACTTTTCGTGCCAAGATCAGCAATAAAAAGATTAAATAAAATTGGCCCCAAAACTGATCCCTGAGGAACTCCGCTAGTAACCTTCCTCCAACCTGACAGTTCACCTTTCAGTATGACCCGCAGTAGTCTCCCCTTTAACCAGTTGCTTATCCACCTCTCAACTTTCATATTAATCCCTATCTTTTCCAATTTAACCAGTAATTCCCCATGTGGTACTTTATCAAATGCCTTACTAAAGTCGAGGTAGATTAGATCCACTGCATTTCCTTTATCTAAAAAATCTGTTACTTTCTCAAAAAAGGAGATCAGGTTGGTTTGGCACGATCTACCTTTTGTAAAACCATGTTGTAATTTGTCCCAATTGCCATTAGCCTCAATGTCTCTAGCTGCTTTCTCCTTCAAAATTTTTTCCAGAATCTTACATACTACAGATGTCAAACTAACAGGCCTATAGTTACCCGGGTCGCTTTTTTTCCCTTTCTTAAAAATCGGAACTATATTAGCAATTCTCCAGTCAAATGGTACAACCCCTGAGTTTAGAGATTTATTAAAAAATTTTGCTAATGGACTTGCAAGTTCATGTGCCAGTTCCTTTAATATTCTTGGATGAAGATTATCTGGGCCCCCCAATTTACTCCCATTAAGCTGCTCAAGTTTGGCTTTCACCTCGGATATGGTAATATCTACCTCCTTATCCTCAGTCTCATTTGTTAACTTACCATTATCCCTAAGATCTTCATTAGCCTCATTAAAAACTGAAGCAAAGTATTTGTTCAAATATTGGGCCATTCCTAGATTATCATTAACCTCCACTCTATCCTTAGTAATTAGTGGTCCTACTTCTTTTTTTGTTTTGTTTTTTTCCTATTTATATGGCTATAAAACCTTTTACTATTATTTTTAATTCCCTTTGCAAGGTCCAACTCTACCTGGCTTTTAGCCTTTCTCGCTTTATCCCTTCATGCTCTAACCTCAATAAGGTAGCTTTCTTTACTGATCCCTCCCATTTTCCACTCCTTATATGCTTTCTGCTTTTTCTTAATCACCTCTCTGAGATGCTTGCTCATCCAGCTTGGTCTAATACACCTGCCTATAAATTTTTTCTAGGGATACAGGCTTCTGACAGCTTCTGCAACTTTAACTTAAAATAATTCCAGGCCTCCTCCACTTTAAGATCCATAATTTCTTTAGTCCAATCAACTTCCCTAACGAATTTCCTTAATTTACTAAAGTTAGCCCTTTTGAAATCAAAAACCCTAGTCTCAGATTTATTTTTGTTTATCCTTCCATTTAATTTAAACTGAATTAGCTCATGATCACTCGAGCCAAGGTTGTCTCCTACAACCATTTCATCTACGAGGTCCTCGCTACTCACCAAAACCAAATCTAAAATAGCATCCCCCCTTGTTGGTTCAGCAACTATTTGATGAAGGAATTCATCAGCTATCACATCTAGGAAAATCTGAGCCCTATTATTATTACTAGCACTTGTTCTCCAGTCTATATCTGGAAAGTTGAAATCTCCCATGATTACACAGTTTCCATGAATATTTACTTCATTAAAAACATTAAAGAGGTCTCTATCCATATCCAAATTGGATCCTGGTGGTCTATAACACACCCCAAGCACTATCCCAGGTGAGGATCTGATAGTTTTCTTCCCCAATGTGATTTTTGCCCAAACGGACTCTGTCTTCTCCATTCCATCACTTGTTATTTCTTTACAATCTACCTCATCTTTGATATACAATGCGACTCCACCACCTTTACCCTTATTTCTGTCTTTCCTAAACAGCACATACCCTTCAATACCTGTACTCCAGTCATGCTTACTATTCCACCATGTTTCTGTTATTCCTATAATATCTGGTTTCACTTCCTGGACCAATAGCTCTAGTTCCTCCTTTTTGTTACCTAGGCTCCTCGCATTGGTGTACAAACATCTTAATTTTTGCTGTTTGGCCTCATTCACATTCTTTACCCAATTTGGCACAGATGTTATACCTCCAATATGACCTATTAGACTAGTATCCACCCCACCCTTCCTCATGTTCATTCTCCTACCCCTAGCTATATCCTTTCTTACTTCGTTTTCCTCCCTCTCAGTGTTAAAATCTGGCGTAGAGATTACCTTGGCATCTCCCAACCATCTCCCCCAAATTGCTAGTTTAAAGCTCTCTTAATAAGTTGAGCCAGCCTCCATCCTAGAAGTCTATTTCCCTCCCTACTTAGGTGAAGTCCATCTCTAGAGAACAGTCCTCTGTCCATAAATGTCTCCCAGTGACCATACATCCCAAAGCCCTCCTTATAGCACCACTGCCTAAGCCATCTATTGATCATCATAATCCTGTCACATCTTTGTTGCCCTTCTCTAGGAACAGGCAGAATTCCACTAAAGATCACCTGAGCCTCAATTTCCTTGAGCATCCTCCCCAGCCTAGCATAGTCTCCCTTAATTCGTTGCAGTGAGAATCTAGCCGTATTATTTGTTCCTACATGAAGGATGATCAATGGATTCCTTCCTGCTCCCTTAATAATTCTCTTCAACCTCAGTTCCACATCTCGTATCTTAGCACCTGGCAGACAGCACACCCTTCTATTCTCTGGATCAGCTCTGGTTACAGGCCTATCTATTCTTCTCAATAAGGAGTCCCCAATCACATAGACCTGCCTTTTCCTAGTGACAGTGAAATTCTCTGGTCTATCTCTCGCTTCCTCTGGCTGCAAGTCCTTACCATTCCTATTTTCCCTTGTAATCCTAATGCTCATTATTGGTGTTGTCTCCATTAAGTCTTCCCCTTTATCTATGGGACTAGCCACTCTTCTTTTCTTCCTTACCCTTCCATCTTCATTATCTACCTGCTGTACCCCTTCCTAGACAGTCGCTTCCCATTCTGTTTGCGTGAGACTGATTGTTCCTTCCTAAGTGGAGTACTTTGCATTTGTCCTTATTAAACTTCATCCTATTTACCTCAGACCATTTCTCCAGTTTGTCCAGATCATTTTGAATTATGACCCTATCCTCCAAAGCAGTTACAACTCCTCCCAGCTTCGTATCATCTGCAGACTTAATAAGCGTACTCTCTATGCCAGTATCTAAATCGTTGATGAAGATATTGAACAGAACTGGTCACAAAACAGACCCCTGCGGAACCCCACTTTTTATGCCCTTACAGCAGGATTGTGAACTGTTAATAACTACTTCCGGAGAATGGTTAACCAGCCAGTTCATGCACCCACCTTATAGTAGCCCCAGCTAGGCTGTATTTTCCTAGTTTATTGATAAGAAGGTCATGCAAGACCATATCAAATGCCTTACTAAAGTCTAGGTCCGCGGTTCTCAAACGTTTTGGGCTCTGGAGCCCTTTACATGTGTAAAAATTTATGCGGAGCCCCAGTGGTCCACTGATTGTATGTGTTGTACCTGTCGATGTTTCCAGTTTGTCGGTCTCGCAGAGCCTTGGGTCTCTGTGGAGCACAGTTTGAGAAACACTGGTTTAGGCATACCATGTCCACCGCTTCTCCCTTATCCACAAGACTCGTTATCCTTTTGGCGAAAGCTATCAGCTTGGTTTGACATGATTTATTCTTTACAAATCCATGCTGGTTGTTACCTATCACCTTATTATCTTTCAGGTGTTTGCAGTTGAATTCCTTAATTACTTGCTCCATTATCTTTCCTCGCACAGAAGTTAAACTGACTGGTCTGTAGTTTCCTGGGTTGTTCTTATTTCCCTTTTTATAGATAGGCACTATATTTGCCCTTTTCCAGTCTTCAGTACATCCCTACATGGTAAACTGATACTCCTTTGCTGTACCTTTAAAGCATACATATTCACGGATCCTAATAACTTGATTGATTGTGATTTGGATTGCTTAACATTAAGGATTTTTATGTTTGTTTTTAACAGGGCTACAATAGAGGAGGTATATTCAAGGTCAATGACAAAGCTAGCCAAATCAGCAAGCAATTACACACAGCTTGGGTAAGTTAATGTGTGTAAAAGTCAAACTATGAATCCCTGAATGTTTATGCAACTAAGATTTCAATCTAAATATTGCACTAATAGAATTAAAGTTCTGGAAACAGCCTTAACTCTGGCATCTTTAAAATACATTGTATTACAATAAGGCTTTTAATTATATGATTATGCTGTTATAAAAAACAAATAAATACATGGAAAAATAAAGAAAAAGATGGATTTTAAATATAAAATGGTACACAAGCTCATTTCCTTATACAGTCTTACTGGAGGAACAATTACGGAGCTACAAAAGTTTCAGAGGGATAGCCGAGTTAGTCTGTAACAGGAAAAACTTAAACAATGAATAGTCTAGTAGCATCTTAAAGACTAACAAAATATGTAGATGGTGTCATCATGAGCTTTCGTGGGCACAATCCACTTCTTCACATGACTGGAATTTTAGAAGTCCAGATCCAAGAATAAATAAGGGAAGGGGGAGGGGGGGAAGTAGAGAGAGAAAAGGAAAAAATAAAGACAGTGAGTATAGATTGTTCAAGTAGATACAAGAGGCTGATAAGGACAATTAGCAATTCCACATGATAATGACTTAGCCAACTAACCAAACAATGGAAGGTAGTGTATGAGTTAGGGGAATGTCTCTCTTAATTCTATTTGCATAAGAATTAAACTTGTAAATGAAATTAAATTCCAACCCTTTGCTGTGTGTTTGGCTTGTGGAATTGACCTGAAACAACACAGTGACTTGGAGATCCATTGATGAGTGCCTGGGCAGGTTAAAGTGTTCTCCAACAGGTTTCTGTGCATTGCCTTTACGGATGTCTGATTTGTTCCATTTAGTCTCTTCTGAAGAGACTGTCCAGTTTGTCCAATATACACAGCAGTGGAGGATTGCTGGCATTTGATGGCATAAATCACATTAGTGATGTGCAGTTAAATGAGCCCCGATGTAGTGGCTGATGATGTTGGGTCCAGTGATGAAATCACTTGTGTAGATGTGTCCCACACACTGAACCTCTCATTTTTGTCTCTACCCCAAAGCAATATGGGTCCATAAAATCCACTAACTCTAGAACCTCAGAAAAATAAGACCCCCTCACCCCGTGGGGATGGAGTGCCAGAGGAGAGAGTTGTCTTAGAGGCCACATCAGTGACGGTTGGGGTCGGGGGGAGGGGTTGGAGTTTTTCTGCTTCTCACTTGTGTGTGTGGTCCCCCAACTGATTTTTCTGTGCATCAGTTCCCTCTCTACAGATGGACCTCAGCAGTGCTCACTAGCATCTTCATGTCTAGATACTTATCCCCTTTCGAAGCCAAGTTTTCTCTCCCCAGTTAATTAGTTTTGTTAGCTTTGAAAAAAAATAGATTCGGATAAGTTTTCTCCCAGTTAACCACTTCCTGCAGTTACTATCTTGTTTCAGTTTCATGCCTGGCTCACCAGGTTTGTACGCTGTTCCTCATGCTAAGAGCCTATCCCCATCTCAGATGGGTACTCACAATGCATCCGCCACCTTGGAGAGCAGCATCTCTCTCAAACATGCTCTCATTGTGCAAAGTTGAAATCACGGATGAAAGGACAGAGACCTCCGTCTCAAGCTATTTTTACTTGAGAATTCTCATACTAGCTTCTGACTCAGACCAGGAGCCCGAGGAACACAAACAGTGCGGAACCAAAAAGCCTGCCAAAAAGTGAGCCTCCTATTTACCTCAGGGGCATATGGCACCAAAATGGCCATCTCACTCGTAGCCAGTGCTGAGAACAGCAACGGCACCATGTCTCAGCACATATGTTGCTCCAGGCATCTCAGGAGCTGCCAGCACAGCTAACAAAAATACATGCACTAAACCACACTCTGAAGCATCAGGCTTCAAGTTGCCTGCCTCATCAGCTGCAGTAGCACCCAGCCCTAATATAATTTTTCTGGCCCAGCATAAGAGCATGGTGCCTACCATATTACCTGGTGCTTCTGCCTCCCCCACAGAGAGGCCTAACATGGTGCTAGTCAGTTTGACACCGAGGCATGATTCAACACCTAGAATAGCGTCTGTGCTTCCCTCTATGGCACCATCAACATCAGCTGAGCACTAACCTCAGCACAGAGACTTGTTAGTCTCATCTACCTTCAACTCACCATTTTTAGACCCTGATTGCTCTGCTGTGTTAACATCAGAGATCACTTTTTCAAGAAAGATTTTCATCCAACTCTGAAGATGAATTTTCTAGGGGTTTTTCTCCAGAAAAGTCTCCTTACACAGATCAGACTACTTACTCTTCTAGATCTTACCATAAATTTGGGAATTTGCCTCCATATTATGGCAGTCCGTGGATACCCCCACCCATGCTATACCGTCATTGGCAATATTGGGACAAATGGCAATCATATGAAAAATACCAGCATGGCTGGAAATGACACAGATTGCAATTTTCCCCTTCTAAATAAATACATGAAGGGGACCCATCCTACAAGAGGAGGGTGCTTCTTGTAACCACACAATGGAGGGAGCATCTGTGCCTTCAGCTTCTACTACCTCAGATGGTGTTGCATATTTACAAGATCTTTTTAAACATGCAGTTACTGAATTTAACATTCCTCTCCAGGAGGTTGTTGAGAATCAGCATGAACTAACTGACATATTGCACTTGGTAACACCATCTAAAATAGCACTGCCGATTAATCCAGCAATAATGAAACTGGCAAAGACAGTAGGGCAAACTCCAGCACCAATCTCTTCTATCACTAAGAGAACAGAGAAGTATTACGTTCCACCCAAGGGATCTGAATTTCTCTTTACTCATCCGGTACCTAGCTCCTTCGTGCTGGAGGCTGTACAACAGAATACCAAGCAGCAACAATTTTGGTCCACTCCATCAGAGTGTGATAGCAAAAGACTTGACTCATTTGGACGCAAAACATACACATCTTCCAGTTTACAATTTTACATTTCTAACTATGCGGCTTTATTAAGCAAATATGATGACAGAAATTACACTAAACTTAACTTTATCACAGCTATTCCTGAGGCTAAAAGATAACAGTACAAAGGGTCACATGATTGCCAGAACAGCATTGCAAGCTGCATTAGAGCCTGCTGACAGCTGCATCATCCACAGCAACAGTAGTAGTCATGAGAGGGGCTTCATGGCTTAACTCAACTCCATTCCCCAGAGAAATCCAATCTGCAGTAGAAGATTTACTTTTTGATGGTCAGAAGTTATTTGTAGCTAACACCAACAAAATTCTCCATTCCATGAAGGATTGCAGAGTAACAGTTCATTCCTTAGGAATCCACAACCAGGCACCTAGAAGAAGACTATATAGGTATCAGCCCTACCCGAGACCTTGACACCCTCCATATACTCAACATTACAGCAGACAAGACCAACACCAACAGAACAGAGGCAGAATTCAATGACAACGCCCTTCCTCTACCATCCCTCAACAGTCACAGCAGTCCAATAAGCAAATCTGAACATCAGGTCTAGGGTCGAGAGAGCCTCTCACCTATTCCAACGCTGGAGGGCTATAGAGAGTCCAAATGGAAGTATCTTGTATTGGTAGTGTTAGTCTATAAGGTGCCGCAGGACTTCTTGTTACTTCAACAATAGGGAGAACACCTCTTGCACATAGGTGCAATTGAACCAGTCCTGACACAATTTAGGGGCAAATGGGTTTACTCCCATTACTTCCTGACAGAAAAAAGATTGGGAGGTTGGAGACTCATCTTAGACCTCCTAATGCTCAAATTCATACAGGGAACAAAAATCAAGATAATGCTTGCCACTACATTACTGGTGTTGGAACAGGTAGATTGGTTCTCGTTCCTCGACTTGCAAGATGCATACTTCCACATTTCCATCCACCCTGTTCATACATATTTTCTTAGTTTCACTGAAGATTCTCAACACTACCAGTACAAGGTACTTCCATTTGGACTCTCTATGACCCTGAGGGTCTTTTCAAAGGTTTTGGTCATTGTCACAGCATATCTGAGAAAGCAAAGCATCATCATATTTGCTTACCTGAATGACGGCATCTTCAAGGTGCGCTCACACAATTCCTGCTATTCACTGTCAATCACAGAGCACTTATTCTGACAGCTCGGCCTGCAAGAGAATGAAGCCAAATCAACGCTGTCTCCTACACAAAAGACACAATTATAGGAACGTGCCTCGACTCACCAAGGGCCAGCGCATCCCTCACTACGGACCATTTGTACTTCTTGTGAGTTCTTGTACATTTCAAAAGCAGAAGCCCTGCAGGGAACTTGAGGCTGGTGGGGGAGTCCCGTTAGGGCTCTTGTACATTTCGAAGGCTGAAGCACCTCACAGAGCTCAGGGACAAGAGGGATCCCCCGCTGGTCCCATGCTCCCTCAGGGATTTCTTTTTGAACTGTACAAGATCCCACTGGAGCTCTTGTACATCCCAAAGGCTGAGGCACTGCACAGACCGTGGGGTCAGAGGGGTCTCCCGCTGGTCTCTCACTCCTTGCTGGGCTTCCACTTTTGTACTGTAGCAAAACCCCAATAGGGCTCTTGCTACAGTTCAAAGGCAGAGGTGCCCTTATAGACTAATCGAATAGCCGATGGAAATCCCTAACTAGTAAAACAGAACAAGATCCTTGTAATTAAATTCACTTTAACTGGGCAATGCTCTCTGCCTTATTTGTGATGCTCTTGTGTGTCAGCAAATCTGCTCTTAAATTTAAAAAAGGAAGCTTTATATTTAAGATTTAAGCTTGATATTACATCATTTTTAGAAATATCATGTGGCAAGATTCACTGATGCTATCATGTTCAGTATTCAAGTATATTTTTAATACCACAGTACTTTTACAAAAATGTAAAGTGACAAAATGAAGACATTTTGAGGGTATTTATTAAGGATGTTAAATATCCGTTAATTTACTAGTCATATAGTTGATGGAATTTCCATCAATTACTCAGCTAGTCAGTAGGCGCTTCTGCATTCCTGCTTTGAAATGTACAAGAGCCCCAGAGGCCTCTTGTACATTTCAAAGGAGGAATGCGGAACTCCACGTGCAGTCTGGGGCCAACGAGAAGTCCTGCTGACTCTGGGCTGCACGCAGGTGTGCCAGCTTTGAAATGTACAAGAGTCCCCAGAGGGGGCTCTTGTGCATTTTAATATGGAAGCACCCTCATGGATTCAGAGTCCCTCGCTGACCCTGGGTTCCATGTTGCACTGCCGATTTGAAATGCTACGCAGAGCCCGGGGCCAGCTGAGGACTTCCCAGCTGATGCCGGGCTCTGCGTGGCATTTCATTTGGGAGCCAGGTTGTGCTAGTACACACTGGTGCTCTTGGAGAACCGACAGTCCCAATCCTGTGATTTTGCATCCATCTTTTTATTTGTTTTAATTCATTGATCCTATCCTGTCCCACTGTCCCAGAGCATTGTTTGACAATGAGTCATCAGTTAACTTCAGATGTGAGTTTGTTCTTTTTCTTGATCAGGCTTTTGTCTCTCTGGCTATGTCTAGACTGCAGGCTTCTTTTGGAAGAAGCTTTTCAAGAAGAGATCTTTTGAAAAAACTTCTTCCGAAAGAGAGCGTTCACACTGCCAAAGCACATCAAAAATGTGATCTTGCATATAAGATCACCCGGAAGCACTTCTGGCAGGGCTTTAGGTCACCAGTTGCTTCCGAGTGCTGGTGCTGAAGCCTAGCTGAGACACGTGCTTAAAGTGACCCCCCCCTCCCCCCCATATTAACTGCTTCTTCTGTGTGCTTGCGTACTTCTTCGAGGGACAGCAAAGCTCTTCAAGTGCCTACTTTGGTTGCCCAGCTTTTTTGGATGCCACAGCTTTTTTGTTAGTGCCATGGAGCTGGAGCCGCCCCAGGCATGTTATGGCCGCACACGGCCTTACTGCAGTTTCTGCAGCAGTTTGTGCAGGCTGTCTTCCTGGCTCTGCACGAGCTCAACTGAGAGCTCATTCTGAAGACCCTCTCCCTACGTGTGGGAGCAAGACCCGTGCAACAACACACCATTGTTGAGAGGCGTTTTTGGGGGCTAGAAACCAGTTCCGACTAGTAAGACTTCCTGGTCATGGAGCAGTGGGACAACCAGGAATGGTTCCAAAACTTTCACATATGGAAGACAACCTTTTTGAAGCTGTGTGTCTGGCTCACACCTGCCCTCCGGAGACATGACACCCATCTGCGATCTGCCATCCCCCTCGAGAAGTGGGTTGCAATCTCTGTCTGGAAGCTCGCCACCTCAGACAGCTACCTGTTGGTGGGCAACCAGTTCGGCATAGGGAAGTCCACCGTCGGGGTCTTCCTCATGGAGGTAAGGCATTCTTGAGCTGCAATCCCTGCACGGGGGAAGGCGGGGGAGAATCCTGGAAAAGGGGGGTCCCTAGGGAAAGCAGGGTGGAGGGAAAGCCCCATCCCTGGGGGTTGTATCATCATGCCCTCGCACAGCCTGCTGCTGGGGGGCAGCCTCATAGGGGGTGGCTCCAGGGATTTTGGGGGAGGAATGGAAAGGAGGGAGTGGGCACTCCCTCAGGGCTCAGGCACTCCCTCATTTTCTGTTTTGTATGGTTTTTGGTCTCCCCTTGCAGGTGGTGAGGGCCATCAACTCCGTCCTGCTGTGCAGGGTCATCTGCCTGGGAGACCTGGACCTGATCGTCGCAGGAGTTGCCGCCTTGGGGTTCCTGAACTGCAGTGAAGCCGTAGATGGGAAGCCATAGATGGGATCCCAATCTGCGCACCTGAACATCGAGTGGCCCAGTATATCAACCGCAAGGACTATTTTTTAATGGTGCTGCCATCCGCCACGCTCATCCGGACGAGGTGCACATCCTGGAGGGCCTGAGGGGGAATTTCTCTTATGGACCCCAGTAACTCTCCCCAGAGCCTCCCCACTAGAGGCCTCTGGATTGCTCCAATATCCCTTCCCCACCATAACCGCTCCCTTCACCCCTTCCCTGAACTCAGAATAAAGAGACCTGTTTTAATTTGAACAGAATGAAATTTGTATTAAACTTTCATTTAAAAAAAATGGGAAGGGAGAGGAGGTTCATAACCTGGAGGGTGGCTCAGATCTGGGAGTGGCATGGGGGGCGGCTGGATGCCCCACCTCGGGTGCAGGGACCTCATTGAACTTGGGGTTGGGTGGTTCCGGGGACTGCAGGAGGGGGGGCTGGAGTGGGGGAGGGGCATGGGCATTGCTTGGGAGACAGGGGGAGGGGGAATGGGCATAGCAGGGAGGGCAAGAGGGAGGTAGGTGGGAGCAGTGACAGCAGTCACGTGTGCCATCATGTCACTGCCATCCGCACGAGCTAGTCCCACATGCAGGTCCACCAGTCTGTGTACTCCCAAACCTGTGCCAGGGTCTGCTGCATGTTGTTCAGGACGGCCACATGCTGTCGCCTCTGCTCCTCCTGGACCATGAGGTGCTTTTGGGTCTCCCAGGGTTGAGTGGCTGTCATGGCTGGTGTGGCTTGCCTCTTGGTTCCGGCTGGGGAAAATAACAAGAGGGAGAGGTAGTCAGTCATCCATGGAGACACTGTCTCTGAGGCCGTACCCTCCTTTGTGAGCAGCGACCAACAGTCCTCGGGCCAGAGGACGGGGAGTGTCCCGAGAACAAGGCCATGACCCTCACAGGGTCCCGGAGGTGCCCAGGGAACCATACTAGCCGCTGTTCCCCTTCCTCCCTCTCCCCAAGGACAAACAGGCAAGGAAAGTGTCTGGCCATAGTGGGATCCCATGGGTGGCAGAGGAGCCGGGAGCAGCCTGACCCTGCCTGGGCCCCACACACACACCTGCCCTTTGCAGCACTGTCCACGGGAGCAGGTGGTGCCTCGCATGTGCAGGCATGCCCATGTGCTGTGTGGGGCACTCTTCGGTGTGTCTGGATTATGCCTGCGCCCCCTTTTGGCTAGCCTGCTTCTTGCCGTGGTAGGTGGTGGGAGGGTATCCCCCACCCAGGGCCAGACATGTTTGTGGCCTCCACTGAACCTGGAAACAGGAGCCTGGGTGGACTTGGGCTGCCTGCAGAGTATGCGTGGCACACAGAAATGCTGCATGTGGTTCCACGTGCACAGACTGCAGCATGATGAGCAGGCCAATTGACAATCTCATCCCTTCCCCCTGCGCCTGCCTCCCGTGCCCTGTGTGTGACACAAACTGAGAGCACTCACCTGAAGATCTTTTCCCAGTGTCAGACAATGCCTGGGACACGTCCTGGCTCATGGCAACTGGCTCCAGGGACAGTGTCACTGTGGCCGTGTTGTCCTCCTCTTCCTGCTGTTCTTCCTCCTCCTCTGTGACCTCCAGTCGGGTGATGACGGGTATCTCTAGTCCGGAGTCCACCATAATGTGTGGGGAAATGGCTTCCCCACCCCCCAGGATCTCCCGCTAGTAGGGTCAGGTGTGGGGTCCTGCCCCGGAACGCAAGCCGCGCTCTCCGGTCCTCACATATCCCTGGCGGCGCTCCTTTACCTTACTCTGGACCTGTTCCAAGGTCCAGGCAGGGGGAATGTCCCCTCTCAGCCAGGGACTTGGCCATAAATCTCTGAATTGTGGTGTTTGGAACGGAGATCCTGTAGTGTCGTCTTCTCCCCCCACAGATCAAGTAAGGACAGGATCTCCGCTCCAGACCACAAGGTTGCCTGATGATTGGTACCCCTTGGTGGGTCCTTGGAGCCCTGGTGTTGCTTCCTGTGAGGGCCAGGATGGTTTCGGGGGGCTTGAGGCTGTGCCATGGGTGAACAGGCCTGTGGCAGGGAGAGCCGTGCAGTCAGGGTTCTGCTCCAGGGCTGGTTTCCTGCCACAAGGCTTGTCGAGGGTGCCTGCACCTTTAAGAGGGGCCAGGACACAGGAACTATAGAGTTGTGATTACTTTGGACGGAGTGGCCACCAGGGCACCTGTGTTATTTCCTGGATGCCTCATCTTTCGAAAAAAAACCCTCTTCCCCATCCACATATGCCTTTTTCTGAAAGAGCTCTTTCAGAAAAGGTGCTCTTCCTTGTAGAAAGAGGTTTACCGCTGTTGGAAAACATAAGAACATAAGAACGGCCGTACTGGGTCAGACCAAAGGTCCATCTAGCCCAGTATCCTGTCTACCGACAGTGGCCAGCTCCAGGTGCCCCAGAGAGGGTGGACCGAAGACAATGATCAAGCGATTTGTCTCCTGCCATCCCTCTCCAGCCTCTGACAGACAGAGGCCAAGGACACCATTTTACCCCCTGGCTAATAGCCTTTTATGGACCTAACTTCCATGAACTTATCTAGCTTCTCTTTAAACTCTATTATAGTCCTAGCCTTCACAGCCTCCTCTGGCAAGGAGTTCCACAGGTTGACTCCATGCTGTGTGAAGAAGAACTTTCTTTTATTAGTTTTAAACCTGCTCCCCATTAATTTCATTTGGTGTCCTCTAGTTCTTCTATTTAGGGAACTAATAAATAACTTTTCTTTATCGGCCCTCTCCACACCACTCATGATTTTATAGACCTCTATCATATCCCCCCCTCAGTCTCCTCTTTTCTAAACTGAAACGTCCCAGTCGCTTTAACCTCTCCTCATATGGGACCCGTTCCAAACCCCTAATCATTTTAGTTGCCCTTTTCTGAACCCTTTCCAAGGCCAAAATATCTTTTTTGAGGTGAGGAGATCACATCTGTACACAGTATTCCAGATGTAGGCGTACCATAGTTTTATACAGGGGCAGTAAGATATTCTGGGTCTTATTTTCTATCCCTTTCCTAATAATTCCTAGCATCCTATTTGCCTTTTTGACCACCGCTGCACACTGCGTGGAAGTTTTCAGAGAACTGTCCACACTAACTCCAAGACCCCTTTCCTGATTTGTCGTAGCCAAATTAGCCCCCATCATACTGTACGTATAGTTGGGGTTATTTTTCCCGATGTGCATTACTTTACACTTATCCACATTAAATTTCATTTGCCATTTTGTTGCCCAATCACTCAGTTTGGAGACATCTTCTTGGAGTCCCTCACAGTCTGCTTCTGTCTTGACTATCCTAAACAGTTTGGTATCATCTGCAAACTTTACTACCTCACTGCTTACCCCTTTCTCCAGATCATTTATGAATAAGTTGAAAAGGATTGGTCCCAGGACTGACCCTTAGGGTAACCACTAGTTACCCCTCTCCAATCTGAAAATTTACCATTTATTCCTACCCTTTGTTTCCTGTCTTTTAACCAGTTCTCAATCCAAAAAAGGACCTTCCCTCTTATCCCATGGCCATGTAATTTACACAAGGGCCTTTGGTGAGGGACCTTGTCAAAGGCTTTCTGAAAATCCAAGTATACTATATCTACTGGATCCCTCTTGTCCGCATGTTTGTTAACCCCCTTCAAAGAACTCTTACAGATTAGTAAGACTGGATTTCCCTTTACAGAAACCATGTTGACTTTTGTCCAACAAATTATGTTCTTTTACATGCTTCACTATTTTATTCTTTACTATTGTTTCAACTAATTTGCCCGGTACTGAAGTTAGACTTACCGGTCTGTAATTGCCAGGATCGCCTCTAGAGCCCTTTTTAAGTATTGGTGTCACGTTGGCTACCTTCCCGTCATTAGGTACGAAAGCCGATTTAAAGGATGGGTTACAAACCACAGATAATAGCTCAGCAATTTCCCATTTGAGTTCTTTTAGAACCCTTGGATGAATGCCATCCGGTCCCGGAGATTTGTTAACATTAAGTTTTTCTATTTGTTTTAATACTTCCTCTAATGACACTTTAATCTGGGACAGTTCCTCAGATTCATCACCCACAAAGGACGGTACAGATTCGGGAATCTCCCCAACGTCCTCAGCCGTGAAGACTGAAGCAAAGAAATCATTTAGTTTCTCCGCAATGGCTTTATTGTCCTTTATTGCTCCTTTTATAGCTCAATCATCTAGGGGACCCACAGGTTTTTTAGCAGGCTTCCTGCTTCTAATGTACTTAAAAAACATTTTGTTATTTCTTTTTGAGTTTTTGGCTAGCTGTTCCTCAAAATCTTTTTTTGCTTTTCTTATTACATTTTTACACTTGATTTGACAGTGTTTATGTTCCTTTCTATTTATCTCACTAGGATTGGACTTCCACTTCTTAAAAGATACCTTTTTGTCCCTCGCTGCTTCTTTTACATGGTGATTAAGCCACGGTGACTCTTTTTTAGGTCTCTTGCTATGTTTTTTAATTTGAGGTATACATTTAATTTAGGCCTCTATTATGGTGTCTTTAAAAAGTTTCCATGCAGCTTTCAGGGATTTGGCTCTAGTCTCTGTGCCTTTTAATTTCTGTTTAACTTAACCTCCTCATTTTTGTGTAATTCCCCTTTTTGAAATTAAATGCCAGGGTGCTGGACTGCTGAGGTGTTCTTCCCACCACAGGAAAACCCCCTTCTGTTCTTTCAATTTTTTTTTTGCAAGAACGCAATTGCAGTGTGGACATAATGGAAGTTTTTTTTGGAAAAACAGCCATTTTTCAAAAAAAACTCTTTAGTGAAGACATCCTCTCTTTCTTGGGTGGGTTCTTTTGCAGAACTCACCCTCCTACATTGTGTTTCCACCATTAAGGTGATGCTGGCAGCTGGTCACCAACATGGGCTGGCATCAGGGACTGATCCCATTGCATGTACATACCTAACCTTAAACAGAGTTAAGGCAATACAAAGTTGAAAATGGGGTTTCTGTTACAATTTAGAGTTAATGTATTTGCAATGTATTAAAAAGGAGTTACAATAACAGATTCTTCAAAAGCAATTAACAAGCTACTAACAAGTTTATCCGAAAATGGTTAATGCTGTTCCATTTCTGAAACCTCATTCATATAAATCAGTTTGCAATTCATGAGATTGTTTACCAATGTGATGTTATGTAATTTCATAAATACCAAAAGGTGATTTCATTACAGCAATTTCATTGCAGGTGTACAGATTTACATTGGTAGATATTAGGGATGTGAAAGCATAACTGTGTACACAGTTAACCAGTGAGCCTGAGCTCAACGGTTAACCTTCACAATTATATGCATGCTTCTGGTACATGTGGGGAGCTGGCTTAAAAGCTGGCCTTTCGTGTACACTGGCTTCTGGGGAGCTGCCTGCTGCCCCTCTGATACCCCGCACTGCTGCCATCAAATAAGAATGTGCCATTTTATATCATTAGTCTTTTAGAGGAGAGTGTACTTGATAAGAATTTCATCAATAGAACCTCAGGGTTCTATTATAAAATTATAGCTGGTTTAAAAAGAAATCCTATTCAATATTAAGTAATGTTTCTCTTCCTTGTAACCTTTATTTTAAGGACTTTCGCACCAGTTTGGGATGTTTTCAAAATATCAACAGAAAAAGTAGCAAGCTGTCACTTGGAGCTTGTCCGGAAATTACAAGAGCTAATAAAAGAAGTGCAGAAGTACGGAGATGAACAAATCAAAGCTCATAAAAAGGTTACTCACTCACCATTGTGTGTATCGTTAATTACTTTTACAATTAAAATATTAAGCTGGTTATTTTTGACAAGTATGTAATATTTGACAGACTAAAGAAGAAGTTTCAGGAACTTTGGAAGCCGTGCAAAACATTCAGAGTATCATTCAGGCCCTACAGAAATCAAAAGAGAACTATAATGCTAAGTGTGTGGAACAAGAACGTTTGAAAAAGGAAGGCGCAACGCAGAGAGAAGTTGACAAGGTAGTTTTGCAAAGTCTTTTATAAATGCAGTGCTTTAGTAATTTATGATTATGCATTTTGTGAATTGGCTCTTTATTATTGCCTTAAGACAGTGGTCTCCAACTTTTTTAAGCACAAGATCACTTTTTCAATATAAGTGCAATGTAAGATCTACATCAAACCCAAATACTCTTGTCCCACTTCCTTCATGCCCCTTTTTTGAGGCTCCACCCCTGCTCCACTCTTTCTCTGAATCTTCAACCTGCTCACTCCATCCTCCTTCCTTTCCCCTCCTCACTCACTTTAACCAGGATTGGGTAGGGGGTTGGGATGAAGGCTCTGGTCTTGGGCCAAGGGGTTTGGCATGTGAGAGGGGCTTTGGGCTTAGCCAGGGTGGGGACTTGGGGTCCAGGAGGAGTTTCAGGGTGCAAGCTCTAGGAAGGAGTTTGGGTGCAGGGGGACTCGTGTCTGGGGCAGCAGCTTGGATGCTGGAGGAGGTTCAGGGCTGAGAGAGGTTCAGGATGCAGGCTCCGGCTGAGCACCATTTGACTGAGATGGCTTCTGGGTGGTGGAATTTAAGTGGGCTTAAGACAGGCTTATTCCTGCCCTGGCCCTGCACCGCTCCTGAAATCAGCTGGCATGTACAGGAATGGCTCCATGGCACCATGCCTCTCATCTACAGGCACTGAGCCCACAGCTTCTACTGATCAATGGGAACTGCAGGAGTGGTCGCTGCAAGCAAGAACAGCATGTGGAGAACCCCTGCTCTGCCTTTTTCAGGGGTTGCAGGGACATGCCAGCCACTTCGAGGAGTAGCAGTTACCACAGGGATAATTGCTCCAGCCACGACAGCTTAGGCATTTTAGAACTTGCTACTCAAAGAATTAAATTTAAGCGTAAGAGAGAAATGAAAATGATGAAATGCACAGACCAGTCAAAAACCCAAAATACCACACTTTCCAAGCAGTAAAAGTAGTAACAACCACCCACGTATGTGTTGTATCAAGAGATGAGTGAAGGACAGAATGTGTTTGTAAAAATGACAGACACACATAGTGTGTGAGACACACAGAGATTTGCATTGCCATGCTCCCTCCATCCCTTTCTCTCTGTGTGGAACACCCTGACATCAGCGCCCTCCCCCTCTTTTCTCCCTCCCGTACTCTGAACAGCAAGCAGGAGGCTTACAGGGGGCAGCTTCTAGGCAGAGGGCAGGAGTAGCATGACAGTGTGTGGAGGGGCAACTGAAATGCCAGCACTTGATAGCTTCCTGGTCAAACCAGTCAGGATCACCTGTCAGAGGCTTTAAGATCTACTGGTAGATCCTGATCTACTAGCTTTGTGACCATTGCCTAAAGAGAAATATTCAACATCAAAAAATGCAGTATATAAGTTTAATCTTTCTTGTTTCATTTGAAACATTGAGTGCCTGTTTGTATCCACTATTTTTTCAATGCCTTTTCTCTTAATTGACTGTCTTACTGTTAAATATTGTGAAAACTGCATTTGTAGTTTAAACACATCATGCAGGTTTTTTTGCTTGCATTTCCTGAAATTGGGTATAATCTTTTTAGCATCTGCTAATCGTTTTGTTAAATCAAGTGCAGTCAAATATGAAAATACCATATTCCCTTATCTTAAAATACATGTTTTGAGGTTATATTTCTGCTTTGCTTACGTGAATAAGCTTTTTGCTTCAGTCTGATATAAATAGTTAGTTACTGTTATTCTAGCTCTTTGATAATACAGTTAAAAAAATACTGCTAAACTTAACACTGACTCATTTTTCTTTTAGTTTCATTGCCTAAGATACCAATGATCTCCTAAGAGATTTTCCCATTTCTGTGAGAATGAAATGAGGATGAATGGAGATAGATTTTTAATTCTATTCAAGATTGGGAAACAATGGCTTTGCCAAAGATACCATTTATGCTAAAATGGCTTGAAGTGGTAGTAAAATGTTTGTGCTGTTAAGTAGGTATTAGTCTATCATGACTCCTAGATATTTGGAACAAAGAAAGGTACTGGTTAACCTTTCCAGACAGCAAGAAACTGAAGAGCAGTTGCTTTTTGTTTGGACAGGACGAGAGGAATCTGCAAAACACCTAGATTGTTCGTATCCACCACAGAGAGATCCCTGCACATGCCAGTTTTCACCTGGAGGCTGTGCAGATGGGTAGTAGACTGTATTCAGTTAGCCTACTCCATCTTCCACTTGAGACCCTCCATTGCAACTATGTGCCTGCTCTACGAGGGCCATGGCAGATCCTACAGCCTCTCTCAATAACATACTTCTTATAGATCTTTGTAGATCTGCTCCGTAGTCTTCTTCCCATACATTCGTCAGACATGCCCTTGATACTTACCTTTCCCAGAGTACTAGATTTGGGCACACCATTCTGGCTGCTGTCCAGGATATTGACTGGCCGAAGCACTTGCCTCCGATCACAGGTACTGCTGTATAGTTACCTAAGGTAGAGCACCCATAGGGATGCCCTTTGAAGAGGAGTTTACTCACCTTATGCAGTAACAGAGGTTCTTTGAGATGGTTGTCCCTGTGGGTGCTCCACCACCACTTCCTCTCCTCTGCTTCAGACATAGTTGTTTTTTGGGGGGGGGCAGAGAAGGGATGGTTGGCTGTGCATGCAGAGTAACAGCACCACACGTGCTGTTTGCTTCGCTTGTACAACCTATTGGAGGGCACTACTACCAAAAATCTGCAACTAAGCACACAGAGGTACCCAAACATGTAAGGTTTAGTAAACCTCTCATCTTCTTTGAGGAGTATCCCTGTAGGTGCACAGTTGTGCATTTGTGGGTGTCCACTGAAAGTTTATCATACAATCATACATTGAACAGATATTGTACTGGGGCATCTGAAAAGAAAATATTTGAAAAATCTTATTACCAAATTGGGTAACCTTAAGCAACTAGCTAATTGACACTAAAAACTTAGTACTAGCTTATGTTATGGTTTAATCTTGCTCCCTGTCATGTTAGCACAAAATCTTGAACTTCTCCATTTGTAATGACTTTACAATATTTTTTGACTAACAGCCAAGTTTTCAGTTATGGTAACTATCAAATGGAGTCCCAACAATTGCTGAGTGTGTATGTACTGTGGCAAAACTCCACCTGTGGTCCTGTGTTTCTGACAGTGTTTGCCTCAGAGACTCATGATGACCCTCCATACAGCCTCTTCTTTTTTTCTAGAGGAAAGGATCACAGTCTATTGAACCATACTCATCATAAGATAGTCCACAGTTTGGGGTGAAAATCCCTCCATAATCTTGGTTTCCCCTTTTGGGGGCAGACTCTGTAATGCTGTGGGGAGTTTTTGGGGGAACCTGGGCCAGCCCACTACTCCAGGTTCCAGCCCAGAGACTTTAAGGCAGAGGCAACAGACAGGGTTACTTTTACTCCCAGTCTGGCAGCTTTTTCCCTGGGCTGCTTTCCCAAACGACTCCTCCCACATGTAGACAGTTCTTCAGCAATGCACTTCCTCTTCCCAGTCCTTCCCCCTTTTCCTTCCCCCTTCCTTACTTAGGAGAAACCCTTTAAAGCAGTCCCTCAGCCTTAGTTGGTAGCAGGTGTCTGATTAGCATGTTGCTTCAGGCAAGCTCTTAACTGGTGTCAGGTGTGTGCCTGCCTTGATTACATGCTAGTAATCGCTGGGATTCTATTCAGAGAAGAGAAAGCTATTTATCTAGAGCCCTTCATACATGACCTTCATGAAAGTGCAGTAGCCAGCTGGTCTGAGTCTGTCACGGTACACATGCAAACATTCTTCTAGTAGAACTCTAAAGATGTTTGACTATTTGACATTCACTTGTTCGATAATTTTCCTCAGAGTTTCACAGAGTAGTCAAGTTTTCCCTCTTCAAAGTACAAATTGTTCTTCCTTTGTTTAAGCTCATACATAGTTATGAGGTAAAGAACTTTGATTTTTTTAGTATAGACCATAGATGCATCATTTAGACTGTTAACATGTTATCTTCATTTTCAAGTTTAATCAGTTTTTTAAATTTAATAAAATAAGTCTTAGTTTAAAAGTCTCATGACTTGAGATTTCCTTTTTAAGGATTTGCATTTGTGAGATTTCACCCTTAAACAACTTTTTTTCTTTTAAATAAATGTTTATGGACTGTTGAGGTTTTTAATACTGCAAGTACAGAAGGATATGGGGGAAGTGGAGATCAGGAATTTCCCCTTCCTTTGTGTTTACCTATTGTTCATGGAGATGCAAAGGCACGGATATAATGAAACATGAGTCAAGGTACTAACTGGCAAGGCTATGGTTGCAAGTCCATCCAGGTTTGTCCTGGAGTTTCAGAAATTAAAGATAGATTAAGTATGCAGGCTGCCCCAGGGAGAGATGGCTACTCCAGCTCTCTTTCACCACAGCAGCTTGGAGCCAGGTGATAAGTGCCTCTGCATGGCCACTTCAGCTCCTTTGGGCATAGCCACGGGAGGGGTGCGTGTCCGCTGGCTGGCCAGGTCCAGGTTTGTCTACCCACTGCGCTTCCCAGACAGTGTGCAGCAAACTGGGTACTTCCCCCTTGCTCCCTGATGAAGAGGAACAGCCAGTTGTATCCCCATACAAACCAGAGCAGGGGGAGAGCTTCAGGCCCTCCACACATTCCCTTAAGGGTCTCTGGCTGTGGGAGGCTCGGGGCTAGGGCAGTCCTGGACTTGCGGGGGGGGGGAAGGCATGCCTCTGTCCAGCTGCTTTCACCTTCCTGCTCATTCTGTCTTTTTTGTATGGCTTTGTGAGAAGCAATCCTATTCTGGGCACATCCTATTTTACTGGTACAACCAAGCCCTTATCTTACTTTAGGTTATGATAAGAAGAAGCTGTATACCACATTTGGTGGCCCTAATTCTTACTGTTTAGGAGACGTTCTTGAACAAATGGACAGACAAAATCAAATATATAAATTTTTAAAATGAGCTAATCAGTTACTCCTTAGCAATGTAAAAATGCTTAAAATACTTCAGTGAACAACGTAAGGATTAGTTAGTGCCAGTGGGGAGTCTAAGAAGGCCTATACTATAATCTTTCCTCTTTCTTATTCAATCTCTACAATAGTAGGTATCCAGAAGTATGCATTCTGCTGCTGCTTCTCCCTCCTAGCTCTGCTACTCATAATTTTAGTGTTACCTTCTTGTCGTCATCTGGCTTGCAGTAAATTTTTAACTTTTTAGGACATTCCTCTAAGTTAAGTTGCACATGGAAATGTGTCACTTCTAATTATGTGTTTCATGTATAGTATGAAATTTGACTAAAAATACTATTGTTTATGGTAAGTGCTTAAATTACCATTCAGTAGAATTTTAATGAAATTGATTTTACTGTCTTCTGCCACATGCCCTGTTGGACATTTTGGTATGAATAATTCCAATTTTTTCAATAATAATACTAACTATAAATTGCTTTAAATTTGAATATATTTATTGGAAAAAATTTGTTGTAAATTATTCTAATCATTTTTGTGTAATCTGTTCTTTACAGGCAGCAGTTAAAGCAAAGAAAGCTACAGATACCTATAAACTCTATGTAGAGAAGTATGCTGCAGCTAAATCTGACTTTGAAAAGAAAATGACAGAAACTGCACAGGTAAGTGTTGGATTATTTGCATATAGTCCAGTTTGATTTAGATGGCCCCAAAAGAACAAAGAATGTGAATTACAGTACTTTTGGTGAAGTAAGTGTATTTGAAGTTTAACGAGAGTTGCATATTTAAAAAGTAATTTGGGTGCACAAGATAAATGTAGGATGACTTCTGTTTCCAACCATGAGTTTCTTGAATTAGTAAGTGCAGGGTATAAGTTGGTCTAGGATTTTTGAGAATGAATATTGGGGAAAAGAAAGTGATCATTTGAGGGACAAGGTAGATGTGTTTGCAGTTACTTGTGGCAAATCAGGTGATTGCTGTAGCTGGGAATTTGATCCAGAAGGGAGTTCTGGTATTGGAGTTCAAATGGCAAAATATAGTAGGCAGGAGTTAAAGGCCACAAGGGGATGCCTTGTGGAGAATAGTCTAGACTCTAGACTCTCTTTTTGCTAGATGTAATCAGAGCATTGTAGTGAGTTAAAGATTTGTTGGGGGTTAGGTCGAACATAAGCCATAAATTGGGATTCTGCAGCGATGTAGCAGCGATGTAGCAGTTAGGTAAAAGGGAGAAGAGACTGAACAGCAATCTTAGGTTTGACTCCCCAAAACAGACTTCCTCTTTTTTCTGTTTTAAATTTATGTGAACAGTTGTTCTTCTTTGAGAAATGTCTTTGCTGGTGCTTCACATTAGGTCACTGTGCCGCCTCAGAGTGGAGATTTCATAGCAGTGTCCCTGTGGCTGCGTAGGCGCACACCAGCAACTGCACGGTATTAGGCTTCAGGCATCACACATGTGCAAGCTCCTCTCTCTCCCCCCACCACTCAATTCCTTCTCTACCACCTCCAGCTACAGACAGACTCAGCAGTGCTCTCTAGCTTCTTTGCGTCTACATGATTATACTTTTTAAAACCAGTTATATTCATTATAATAGTTAGTGAGTTTTAAATAGCTAGTTAGTTAATTACTTCATTAGTTTTAAAAAAAGAGAAGAAAGGAAAGAAAGAAATCTTAATTAGCATAAGGGGCTTTTTTCTTTTCTCCCAATTAATCCCTCCGTGCAGTCTCTGACAGCTTACACGGGCATGTCTCAATCATCTGGCTTTAAACGCTGCACCTCATGTAAAGAGCATATTCTGCTTTCAGATGGTCACTCACAATGCATCCGCTGTCTTGGAGAGCAGTATATCTCTCAGAAATGCCCTCACTGCGCAAAGCTAAAATCGCGGGCGTGGAAAGACAGACCTCCGATTTAAATTATTTTTATTAGAAAACTCACTTAGTCCAGCCTCAGATCCGGGCCAACAGCCCGAGGATCTCAAGCAGCGGGGATCCAAAAAGCGAGCCTCCTCAGCAACTTAAGGGGCTACGGTACCGCAATGGCCATCCCCCGCTAGTCCGGTGCTGAGAGCAGCGGTGGTACCGCACCTCAGTACCTATGATACCGCTAGTGTCTCTGGAGCCCCCAGCAGAGACAAACAGCATGCATGCGCTAAATCACATTCTGAAGCGACAGGTTTTAAGTTGCCTGCCTCATCGATGGCAGCACCATCTGGCAATGATACAATCTTGTTGATGCAGCATGAGAGCGCGGTGTCTATTATGTTGACAGACTCAGCTTCCACCACAGAGGCACCCAATGTACCACAGCTGGTCTTGGCAGCAAGGCATGATTCAGCACCTCAGTCTCCATGCCCCCCACTACAGCACCAGCAACACCGATTTGGCACTACACTCAACACAAACTTATTAGTCTAATCCACTTTTAACTCACCATTTTTATAAGCTGAGTGCTCTCCCCCTATGTTAACATCATAGGGTATGTCTAGTTCGATCTAGGGAGGCTAATGAGGACACTGAAATTGCAAATGAAGTGTGGGATTTAAATATCCCGCGCTTCATTAGCATGTTCCCGGCCGATCGCCATTTTAGAAATTGGAATGAGGTTTAACAGCTAATTCAATTTAGGGCTTTAATTCGGAATCCTGTTTCACTGTCGTGTGTAGACGTGGACAGTTACTTCAGGCTAGTCAATTTCTAAAATGGCGACCGGCCGGGAACATGCTAATGAAGTGTGGGATATTTAAATCCCATGCTTCATTTGCAATTTCGGTCGTCCTCATTAGCCTTCCTAGATCGAACTAGGGGGCTAGTGTAGACATACCCGCAGAGATCATACACTCAGCAAACATTTTCATCCGAATCTAACGTTCATTTTTCTAGGAGTTTTTCCCCAGAGGATTCTCCTTACACAGAGTATTTACTTTTCCAGATTTGGAAATACGCCAGCTTTACCCATATTGGCAATATTGGGACAAATGGCAATATTATCAGAAACACCAGCAGGGCTGGAAGTGACACAGAGTGCAATCTCCTCCTCTCATCCCCCCCAACAAATACGGGATGGAGAACCATTCTCACAGGAGGCTGTGACTCTTCCTGACCCAAAGGACTCCACTCCAGTGGAGGGAGGGTCTCTTGCCCCAGCTTCAATGACTTTAGATGACGCTGCACATTTCCAAGACCTTTTTAAATGTGTAGCTGCAGAATTAAACATTCCTCTCCAGGAGGTTCTGGAAAATCAACACAACCTAACAGACATACTACATTCAGTAACACCATCAAAGATAGCATTGCCAATTAATCCAGCAATAATGTAACTGGCAAGGATGCTGTGCCAAACTCTGGCATCAGTCTCTTTTATGGCTAAAAGAACTGATAAGAAATATTATGTCTCACCCAAGGGTTCAGAATTCCTTTTTTCTCACCCAGCACCCACCTCTCACAGTGGAGGCTGTACAACAAAAATTCAAGCAGCAACAATATCGGTCTACTCCATCAAACTGTGAAAGCAAAAGGCTCAGCGCATTCGGTTGCAAAATATATACATCTTCTACTTTACAATTTCACATTTCGAATTATGCACCTTTATTGAGCAAATATGATTACAGAAATTACACCAAACTGAATGACTTTGTTTGAAACATTCCTGAGACTAAGAGGCAACAATACATAGCACTGATATCTGAAGGTCACACAATTTCAAGAACAGCATTACAGACCTCCTTAGACGTTGTGGACACGGCTGCATGTTCTACCGCAACATTGGTGGTAATGAGAAGGGCATAGTCGTTTAGCACCACTCCATTCCCAGGGGGATTCAATCTACAGTAGATGATGTGCCCTTCGACAGCCAGAAGCTGTTTGCAGCTATCACTAATGAAATTCTCCACTCCATGAAGGACTCCAGAGTAATGCTGCGATCTCTGGAGATCCACAGCCAAGCACCTAGAAAAAGGCAACATAGGTATCAGACCTATCTGAGACCTCGATACCCTCCATATACACAACACTACAAAAGATGAGACCACCAGCAACAGAACAGAGGCAGAAACTAACGACGTCACCCTTCCTCTGACAATTCTCAACAGTCACAGCAGTCCAACAAGCAAATCTGATCATCAGGTCAAGGGTGTGGAGAGCCTCTCACCTATTCCAATGCCATCGATGCAAGCAAATCTCTTCCATCACTGTTTGTTGCCTTTCTTCAACAACTGGCAACGTATAACCTCTGATAGATGGGTCCTGCAGATAAGTGAAAGAGGCTACCTTATTCCCTTTGTGTCCATACCCCCCCTCCACCTTCCTTCCCTGTCCCTCTTCAGGGACCACTCTCATGAGATGCTTCTTCATCTAGAAGTAAAGAACCTATTACACACCGGAGCAATTCAACCAGTCCCCACACAGTTTAGAGGCAAGGGATTCTACTCCCATTGCTTCTTGACAGAAAAAAGATCAGGTGGTTGGAGGCCCATCCTGGACCTTTGAGCACTGAATAAAGTCATAATGAAACAAAAATTCAAGATGGTAATGCTTACTACAATATTACCAGGTTTGGAAAAGGATGACTGGTTCTTCTTCAAATGATGTCCCTGTGGGTGCTGCACTGTAGGTGCTGGGCTTGCCCCGGCCCCGCAGATCGGAGATTTTTTGCAGCAGTAGCCGTCGGGATCGCGCATGCACAGAGGCGTCGTGCAGCATTCGCGAGCTATCCAGCTCCTCACAGTTCCTATCAACCACCTCAGGCTGCAGATGGAGTGAACCGCTTCTCCTCGAGTTACGTTGTGAGAGTCCCAGTTACTTACCCTTTCCTCTTATTCTTCCCTTATATTTCCTCTTAATTAGTTTTTCAACTTGTTCTTAAAAATATATATATATTGTAGTTATACATTACTATCCTACAGTTACTAGTTTTTCCCCTCGTACCATTGTACATACTCTCAAGTTTATCCCTTTGTATATAGTTCATATTCCATATTTAAAAAAAAAAAAAAAAAAAAAAGCCCGGCTCTCCAAGTTTTACAAAGTGTGAGGTATGTTGGGAGGCCATGTTGGCCTCAGACGGACATTCTGCCTGTATACACTGCTTGGGGGGAGCTCATGTGCCACAAAAGTGCCCCTACTGCAGCAAGTTAGCGGCCCAAGCCTGCTGCCACAGAGAGATGAGGCTTCTTATGATTTTATTTGATAAAGCCCTTTGGCTTCTCCTGCACCCCAACAGGCTAAAAAACGACGAGCCTCTTCTCCAACCCCGGCTCCAGCACACAAAAAGAAGCCCTCCCCGGCGAGGTATCTCCCCACTGTATCCCAGGGTAGAATTAGCCTGGGCAGTAAGCCGGACACATCTGGGACGCCCGCTTCCCATTCAGTCTCAGCGTCGGCTTCCATTTCAAAGAAGTCAATGACATTGACACTGACCTCACCAAAGCCATTGGCACCAGTGGCAGCAGTCCTGGCACTGAAGCTGCTGGCACCGACATCCTCACCAGTGCCGCATACGCAGTCGGCACCGATATGTGCGAGCCACAACTACTGGCACCAACTTTGGCACCAGACTCCGTGGTGCCGAGGAAGGCAGTGGCAAAGACTCATCGGTGCTGAAGCCCTTCTCCATACTCTCCATCACTGACTTTCTCACTGGCACCATTATCCTCACTACTGCCAGCAGCACTGACATCCCCCTTGCCTCCACCCATTTGAGATGATCTGCACCGCTGTTCACGCAGGCTACCATTGCCGTTTCTCACTCCACCTAAAGAGCCCCTTCGTTACTCCCAGTGACAATTCTCAGCCTCTCTGTCGCCTTCTCCAACTAGATCTTATACTCCCTCCCCTTCTCCACGATCCAGTTACTGGAAGGAATGCAGAAGACCTCCCACATACAGGCGTTCTCCCTCATATAGTAATTATTACCACCACCATTATTACAACTGACACAGACCTCATTCGCTATGGAGACTCTCCTCTCATTATAGTTCCAGATCTCGCCCACAGTCAACATATGGGAGTGCATCCCTTGAATATTCCCCTGCTCTACCTTCATTGGTTCTAGAACAGAACCCAGTGTCTCCTCAACATCCTACCTCCGACACTGACCAAAAGCAGCCCACTACAGTGGAAGCACAACCATGTGCTATATCTCCTACTGATAAGTCCTCTACGTCACCTGACGAAGCAGTTATCTCAGGAGATGCATCTCCCCCTGATGATTTAAAACAATTTCAGGAGTTGTTCATGAAGGTGGTGGTTAGATACAGTTGTCAGAGATTAAAGAAAAACATAGCCTCCTTAAGAATCTCCAAACTTCCCAATCTTCTATGTTGGCTATCCTGCTTCACGAAGCCATATTGGAAGTTGCAGATGAGATCTGGCAAACTCCAGCAGCTGCCTTACCTACCAACAAGAGGGCAAATAAAATGTATTTTGTGCCACCCAAGGGGTCTGAGTTTTTATTTGATCACCCTCAACCCTACTCCTTGTTAGTAGATGCAACACAACAAAGGGCAAAAACACTGCAGTATAGGAACTACGCATTAGACAAAGATTCCAAAAGACTTGATTTATTTGGCAGGAAGGTTTACATGTTATCCATACTCCTCCTTTGCATAGCAAATTATTTAGCGCATCTGTCAGATCACATTTTTGACAATTATACCAAGTGACACCACTGATGGAATCACTCCTGGAGTCCAAGAGATCTAGGTTGAGGGCGGTCGTATAAGAAGGGTACGTCTCCACTATGGCTGGTCTGCAGATAGCAATGGACGTCAGAGATGGCAGTGAGAACAACAGCTCCAGCCATGCTCATGAGACAGTCATCTTACCTCCAATCCGCAGGAGTTCCTAAAGATTTACAAAATACAGTAGAGGATTTACTCTTCGATAAAGATAAACTATATGCAGAGAAGACAGACACCATCCTCCACTCCAGCAAGGACTCCAGAACAACACTGCGTTCCTTGGGGATGTATACCCCACCATATAAAAGGAGACAATATACTCCCTTCCAAAGGACATATGATTATACCCACACTAGACAACAGTGGCATCAACCTCAACACACATTTGACCAATTCTGCTCACGTGAGAGACTTCAGAGGTGTCGAAATCAAACTAACCGTACCCAGGGCCAGCCTAATAACAAGCAGCAGGTTTGACTTCTCTGTCTAGGGCATGCAAACAGTCGCACACATTTGTCCATCCCAGTCTCCTACCCACTTATTCTATCATCTTCTGTGCCCATTCTATCACCACCGACAAGTGGGTGTTGGAAATAATATGGATACACAATCCCTTTTCTTTCCATCCCCCCCCCCCAACTCCTCCAATCCCATCCCTCTTCAGGGACCTCTCTCACGAGAACCTGCTATGTACTGAGGTCAACCATCTCCTATCCATAGGTGCAGTAGAAAGAGTACCACAGGAGTTCAGAGGGAGAGGAATTTACTCTCATTTCCTAGAACAAAAGAAGACGGGAGGATGGAGACCCATATTGGATCTCAGGAGACTAAACAAATACGTCCGAAAACAAAGATTCAAGATGGTAACTCTAGCGTCCATAATACTTTCCTTGGATCCACCTTCCTAGGTGACTGGTTTGCTGCCCTCGACCTCCAGGATGCATACTTTCGTGTCACCATTCATCTTGTGCACAGGAGGTTTCTCCATTTTACGATCGACACAGATCATTTCCAGTACTGAGTCCTGCTGTTCAGACTATCTACCGCCCCCAGGGTGTTTACCAAAACGCTGGCAGTAGTTGCCGCTCTTTTGCGAAGGAAAGGGGTAATAATTTTCTCTTATCTCGACAACTGTCTCATAAAGGGCAGATCGTCAGCAGAGGTTTCCCAGTTGTTGACTGTCACCATAGAAACACTGCAAATGCTTCGGCACCTCATCAGTGAGCAAAAGTCAACATTCCAACCCACTCAAGAATTGGAATTTATCGGAGCCCGTCTCGATGCTGTTACTGCAAGGGCTTATTTGCCTCTCCACAGGTTTTGAACAATGCAGGAGTTAATAGACATTCTTCTTTACGAACCCACAGCTCAGGTTATTATATGCCTGAAGTCAGTGGGCCACGTAGCAGCCACGATGTACGTGGTTCCTCACACCAGACTGCATTTCTGTACTCTCAAACATTGGTTAAAAACAGTTTACAATTTCCAGAAACACGATGTGCACAGAAACCTCTCTCAAGTGGTGGACCAACGAAAAGACATCTTTTCAGGAGTCCCTTTTTACCAGCCGCAACCAGCTCATCATATTACTACTGACGCCTCCCTTATCGGCGGGGGGGCACATATGGGTACCTGATCCATCCAAGGACGAAGGTCACCCTAGGAAACATTACTCCATATAAATCTTCTAGAACTGAGGGCAGTTGCCAATGCTTGTAAACATTTTCACGATCCCATTCACAACACCACAGTCAAGATCCTTACAGACAATGTAGCGACAATGTACTACATAAACCGCCAGGGGGGTGCTCATTCCCTATTTCTGTGTGCAGAAGCAGTCCGACTGTGGAATTGGTGCATAACCAACGCCATCACACTTGTGGCATCCTACTTACTTGGCACCACCAACACCATGGCGAATTCCCTCAGCAGGAATTTCGCACCAGACCACGAGTGGAAACTTCATCACGTAGTCGTCCAATCACTTTTTCACCAGTGGAGGACACCACTCCTAGACCTCTTCGCCACCTACAACAGCAAGTGCCACTATTACTGCTCCAGAACACGACTAGGTCGACGCTCTCTGAGAGATGCATTTCTCCACAGTTGGGAAGATCGCCCTTCTATATGCTTTCCCACCCATACCCCTTATCCCTAGGATTCTTCAGAAAATTATGGCAGACAGGGCAATGGTAATCCTGGTGGCACCGACATAGGCATGTCAGCACTGGTTTTCCCTTCTTCCCCGCCTGTTGCCTTACCAACTGTACCCACTTCTGTTACTTCCGGACCTACTCACACAGAGCCATGGCTGCCTCCTTCACCTGCAAATCTATATGTTGCAGCTGACAGCATGGTACCTAGTTGGCTCAATGCATCCAAAAATCTCTGCTCACCACAGGTCAGGGACGTATTGATTCATAGCAGAAACTATATTACGCATACTACTTACCAAGCAAAATGGTGTAGACTCGTCTCATGGTGTTCGGACCACTGTATGGACCCGCACACAGCTCCCCTTCACAGCATTCTTGATTATGCGATGCACCTGAAACAAGCAACACTAGCGTTAACCTCCATCACAATATACCTTGTGGCAATTGCCACCTTTCAAAGGCCCATTGGCGGTACCTCAGTCTTTGCTCACCCCTTACAAAAAGATTCCTGAAGGGCCTCATAAAGCTCAGTCCCCCTATCCGACCCCCTCCCCCACCATGAAGTTTGGACCTAGTACTCACTACTTTGACTGTACCTGCTTTTGAACCATTAGCTACAATCTCTTTAAAGATGCTACCTATGAAATTTCTTTTTCTCATTGCTTTTATATCAGCACGCAGAACCAGCGAGATGTCGGCGCTAATGGCCGTACCGCCTTACACCATTTTCAACAAAGATAGTGTCGTCCTCAGACACCACCAGCCTTTATTCCAAAGGTGTGTTCGGATTTTCATATTAATGAACCGATAATTTTACTGTCCTTCTACCCTAAACAGCACACCTCGCCACACGAAGCACTCCTCCATACCCTGGATGTACGGAGAGCCCTTGCGTTCTACATAGAACAAACGAAACCATTCAGGAAGACCAACCGGCTTATAATTGCCCTCACTGAGAGGTCTAAAGGTCACCCATTATCTCAGAGAATAGCAAACATTATCATTGCCTGCATAACCCAGCGTTACTTCATACGCAAAGTTCCACTCTTAGAATGACCTACAGCTCACTCTACCAGAGCAATGGCAGCCTCAACAGCATCTCTAAGGCTTCCCCTTCAGTGACATCTGTAGAGCAGCCACCTGGGCCTTGCATCACACATATGTAAAGCACTATGCAATCCAGCACAGATGGCTGCCCAACACTTTGGTGGCGACTGCAGTACTTTCAACTGTAGACAAGTAGTGGCTCCGAATCCCACCTTCCTTTGTACTTGAGGGTACTGCTATTCAGTCACCTACAGTGGAGCACCCACGGGGACATCACTCGAAGAAGAAAGCAAAGTTATTCACCTTGGTGCAGTAACTGTCATTCTTCGAGATGTCTGTCCCCGTGGGTGCTCCACTACCCGCCCTTCTCCCCACTTCGGAGTCTTTGCTTATGTTTTTCAGATTCCGAGGCAGATTCGAGGAACTGGCGGGAGCTGGATTGCGCACATGTATAAAAGGGCGCGAATGCCGCGGGGTGCTTCCGTGCATGCGCAATCTGGCCGGCTACTGCTGCAAAAAGTCTCCGATCTGTGACGCTGGGGCAAGCCCATCACCTATAGTGGAGCACCCATGGAGACACATATCTCGAAGAACAACAGTTACTGCACCAAGGTGAGTAACTTCACTTTCTCATCCCTCAATTTGCAAGATGCATACTTTCACATTGCCATCCACCCTGCTCACAGATGTTTTTTTCGTTTTGTTGTAGATTCTCAATACTACCAATACAAAGTGCTTCCTTTCGGACTCTCTACGGCCCCAAGGGTCTTCTCAAAAGTGCTGGGGATTGTCACAGAGTGCCTGAGGAAACAAAGTATTATCATCATATTTCCTTACCTAGGCGACTACCTCCTCAAGTCGCGCTCACACAATTATTTCTGCTGCTCTCTGTCGGTCACAAGACACCTATTCAAACACCTGGGCCTTCAGGTGAACGAAGCCAAATCGACACACTATTCTACACAAAAGATAGGAGCATCCCTACCTACAAACCATTTTCAAAAAATTGTGACCTCGGTAAATACCTTATGATCCAGCCCCCACACAATAGCACTCGAGTGGCTTCGGCTGTTGGTACACATGGCAGCGTGCAACTTCGTAGTCGGCAACGCCTGTCTGCACATGAGATGCTTACAGAGCTGAGTGGGTCAGGTGTACAAACCCAATGTCCATCTGCTATCCAAATCCCTTGCTCTTCCAGGGGTAATAAAGGAATCCCTACGCTGGCAGCTGAGCTGAAGTAACCTGCGTTCTGGAGTCTCGTTCCACCTATCAGAACCATCCATCTCCATGATGACAGATGCATTTTGTACAGGACAGGGCAGCCACCTGCATTGTCATTCCTGCCAGGGCATGTGGTCCACCACCACCAAGAATTTGCACATAAACATCCTAGAACTGCGAGCAGTCAGGAATGCATGTGTTAAGTTTCTCCCATTTATCGCCAACAGACATGTTAGACTATAAATAGACAACGTTGCAGCAATGTTTTACATAAATCGTCTGGGTGGAGCCTGATCTCGAGCACTTTGCATGGAGTCCATAGCGCTTTGAAACTGGTGCCTGAAACACAACACAATTATCACCTCAGTGAATCTTCCAGACACCCTGAATACAACAGCAGATGCACTCAGCAGAGCCCTCCCAGTTCAGCACAAGTGGCAAATGAACCCACACATATTGGTGGACATCTTCCGCCTGTGGGTTCACCCTACCATAGATTTGTTTGCAACGCAGTCCCAATATTCTGTTCCAGGGCAGGAAGAGGCAAGGGATCAATGAGGGATGCATTTCTCATCGCATGGATGTCCCACCTATTCTACGCATTTCCTCTGATTCCCCTATTGAACAGCGTAGTTCAGAAGATAAGTAGGGACAGGGCCCATCTTATACTTATTGCACCAGCATGGCCACGCCAACCATGGTTTCCCTTCCTAATGGTGATGTTCCGCTCCCCACCGATCCAGTTACCTTGCATCAGGGATCTCCTCCTTCACCCGAGCTCCCACGATGCCCATCCGAGTTGATCTGCTCACAGCAAGTACAAATGGTCCTTTCTACACAGTAGGACACAGAGCACCCGCAAGACTTATCTTCAGAAATGGAAGAGATCCTTTACGTGGTATGCTCATCACCAGTTGGTTCTTTCAACATCCCCTTTACCTACCATCCTCAGCTATCTTCTGCACCTTAAACAAGAGGGCCTCACAATAAGCTCCATTAAAGTTCACCATGAGGCCATTACTACGTTCCACTCCAAGTTAGAGACTCGTCCATATTTGCTCATTCACTCACCAAGAGGTTCTTGAAGAGCCTGCAGGCACTTTATCCAGATATCAATCCTGCAATGCAACTGTGGAACCTGCATTTAGTATTGAATACTGTAACTAGGCCTCCGTTCGAACCAATGGCAACTGCCTCATTATTACACTTGTCCAGAAAAATGGTTTTCCTGGTAGCTGTTACCTCGGCCAGATGCGTAGGAGAGATTGCGGCCCTACTGGCAGTTCCTTCATAATACCACCTCTTTTTAAAGACAAGGTCACCTTACGTACCTATCTCAAATTCTTCCCCAAAATACACTCATTCTTCCATATCAACCAGACAATACATCTTCCCATCTTCTTCCCCAAATCACATGCCAGCTTTTTTGAGATGAATATGCATACTCTTGACCTGCACAGAGCGCTCTCTTTACCTGGAGTGAACGAGACCGTTTCAAGCATCTCCCAGACTGTTTGTTTCAATAGCAAACCACAATAGGGGCCAGGCTGTCTCATCACAGAAACTCTCCCACTGGATCTCGGATTGCATCAATCTTTGCTATGCACAGCCAGATGTGCTCCCTCCAGAGAACATAAGGTCATGTTCAACCAGAGCCATGGCTACCTCAATAGCATTCTTCCGTAAAGTACCCATTAAAGACATCTGCACAGCTGCTACATGGTCCTCTGACTACACATTTGCAAAGCACTATGCACTTACACAGGGACCTCTTTACAAGTTGAAACTAACTAAGACAGTTCTCTCCACCGCTTTTCTGCCAGATCTGAAGTCTCTACCTCCCTAAAGGGGAATTGTAGTATTTCAATTGTCAAACACTTTACTTCCTGAACAACATTGATCCTATAGCACCTTAGAGACTAACGAAAATATAAAAGACAGAACTATGCAGCACTTTAAAGACTAACAAGATGGTTTATTAAGTGATGACCTTTCGTGGGCCAGACCCAAATCCTCAGATCAAATTGTGGAAGAAAATTGGCACGACCATATATACCAAAGGGATACAAACAAAAAAGTGAACACGTATAAAATAGACAAATCAGATTTTAGAACGGAGGGGGGATGAGGGGCGGAGGTTAATAATGGAGATTGCCTATCTCCTAGAACTGGAAGGGACCTTGAAAGGTCATCGAGTCCAGACCCCTGCCTTCACAGCAGGACCAAGTACCATCCCTGACAAATGAATGTCTATAAGGTTAATGTCTATAAGGTAATGATATTAGAGGTGATAATTGGGGAAGCTATCTTTGTATCTGGCCCATGAAAGCTCATCACCTAATAAACCATCTTGTTAGTCTTTAAAGTGCTACATAGTTGTTTTTTTTTAAGTTACAGACTAACATGGCTACCCCTCTGAGAACTTTGCTTCCTAAGTTCTCCTACAACAGTCTAGTCCCTTTCTGTCAAATTTTACAAAGTGTTAAATTTGAGTTGGAGAAAATTCACTTTCAAAAGGATGTCATGGTTGGGTCATTGTGGTTGTAACTAGGGATTCTGGAATGGACGGTAGAGGATACTATGAAATAATTGCACATACTTTGTTTTGCTCTGACAGAAAATTACTATAATCATGTATCTAGCCTAGTGTTGAAGGACTCAGAGAAAGTTGTTACATTTTTTCCTCTTGAGTATGAAGATTTATTTGCTAATATAATTGAATCAGAAGTCCTTCAAATAGTGGTGTATATTATAGTCCACTGAGGTTTTGTACCGTGTGCCATGCAACCTGCAGCTCATGAGGGTTCCGTGTGTGGTCCACAAGAACCTTTGTTTACCATTGTCCATGCACAAGGCTGCCAGATTCTGCAGGTTTCCATCCATGTATTTTTTCCTACCCTTATTACTAAAGTGACATGCATGTAAAGCAAAGGCATGTGAAGAGAGATGCGTTCTGATTGCATGTAACATCAGTGGTGAGAGCAGCGCATTCCCTCTTCCTCCAATCAAAGCATTGTTATGGTTCTTTCAGCACACTCTGCAAATTCTAGGTACACAAGCGCAATTGGCAAAACAATTCTGTCCTGGGAGACTATCTTGGTTACGACACTCTTGTGGGCCACTCCTGGGGCCTACTTACAAGACTAGGTTGCCCACCACTGGCATATAGTCAGATCTTTTCAAAATAGTCCGTACATGTGCCCTTGTATAGCTTCGTGGTTTTGCCAGAGGCAATAAAAGGGCAGGGTGGACTGATTATGATGAATCACACCCCTTCAACTAGGAGATAGAAGATTCCTTGCACTTACTGATTCCTTGCACTTATTGAAAGACTCTAGAGCAGGGGTGGGGAACCCCAGGCCTGGAGGCTGGATGTAGCCTCTGGCTTGCCTGGATCTGGCCCCTGAGTCTCGGGTTTCCCTTCTAGCATTGGAAAACCCATGCTGGTGCTGCAGTCCCCCATCCGTCTCCCCACAGAGCTGGAGCACACAGTCTACTAGCCTGGGCCCCAAAGGCTCTGGTGCAAGAAGAATGAGAGGAATGTCTTTCTCCTTCTCAGGGGCCACATCAGAGAGAGGTTTGGAGTTTTTTATTTTGGTTCTCACTTGTATGTAGCCCCCAACTGATTTTTCTGTGGATCAGCCCTTGGCCCAAAAAAGGTTCCCCACCCCTGCTCTAGAGCCACCTTGCAGTCCCTAGTTAAATATATGCTAGCACCAAAATGAAAATGTTATCACCTATCAGCTCCACAACACTATAGAACTTTCTAGTTCTACCACTGGTGAGTCTGCAGACCTCCAGAGAAATGCCTCAGGGTCTGCCTGGTCCAGTGGTGCAGTCATTTGTGCAACATCCCCTGTCTTTGCATAATTAATATTTCTAAAAGCATCTAGAGGACTTGCCAACCATTTTAAACCCCAGTATTCTTGCCAAGCACCACTTCTGGGGCTGTTTCAAATTTTTTACCAGCATGGAGCATGATAACAGTGGAAAACTGGATCCTGGATATCATTCAGCACATCTATAAGAGTTTGTTGCCATCTCCTCCACATTCCCCACCTTGTCCTATTTCTGAGATCACTCTCAGAAACAGTATTCTTACACTAGAGATGGGTTCCCTCCTGCAGAGAGGAAAAGTGGAACCAGTCCCTACAGCCTTTCAGGTCACAAGGTTCTATTCCAAATATTTCCCAAGAACATTTGCTCAAAAAGAAAGGGGAATGGAGAACAATCTTGGATCTTTGACATCCTAACCTTTCTATTTGCAAACCAGAGTTGCGTACAGTCAAGCTTGTGGCCATCATTCCCTCATTAGAAAAGGCATGTGGTTCACAGCATTTAATAGGCAAGGATGCCTACTTCCCTGTTAACATCCATTCAACCCACAGATGGTTCCTGAGGTGCGCTGTGGGGTCAGCATTTCCAACAGGACCTCTTGTTAGCACTTATTACTGTTTTATGAGTCTTCACAAAACATTTCTTCATGACAGTGGCTCATGTCCGACAGCAAGGAGTCCTTGTCTCCCCTTACCTAGATGACTGGCTGCTGGTGGCGCAATCCAGAAAGAAGCTTCCAGATCAACTTCCCATGTTCTTCTACTTCTCTTCTCCCTAGGGGTGAGTGTCAATATTGAAAAATTGACTTTGCGCCCTAGAGTTCATAGGTGTATGCATTGACATGACTGATACACCTGCTTGTGAAATACAGGTTCCAGAGCCTACTAGAACTGATTGCTTCAGTGATATCCAGCTCTTTGGTTTCAGTCTTGCCTTTCCTTCCTCATCCACATGGCACTGTGCACATACATTACAGCCTTTGGTCACTTGTCCTTCCACAGTCTACAGTTTTGACTGGAAGGAACCTAATTGCCCCATGCACCAACCCATGGATGTTATTTTCACTGTTCCACTAGAGGTCATCTCCTTCTGATAGTGGACAGATCCAATCCAAGTCTTCTCTGAAATGCCCTTCCTCCCATCCTCACTGAGCATGACAGTCATACAGATATGTTGCGAGACAGCTGAGGAGCTTACATTGTAGACACATGACAGAAGGAACATGGACTGCTTGAGAAGCCAGCTGAACATCAATATCCTGGAACTTCTGACAGTATGCAAGAAATGCTGCATGTTTTTACCATCTGTCTGTTCTTGTCATGTCTGACAACACCACAATGGTTTACTACATCAACAAGCAAGGAGGCACAAGGCCTCCAAGACTACATATAGAAGTGGTATGCCTCTGGAAATGGTGCATTGCACATTGTATCATCTTTTCAGTGGCCTGCCTACAAGGGACCCAACATGCGATTGCCCATGCTCTCTGAAAGAAGTTTGCATCTTACCATGAATGGGAATTCCATGACAAAGTAATTGTGGATGTTTTAGCCAATCAGGGATTTATTTTCATCTTACACCATCAAGTGCCTTTGGTACTGGTCAAAGGGAGGACATAGTGCCCACTGACAGGTAAACACCCTGGTTGTCAACTGGTTGGACCAGATCAACTATGTGTTCCCTCCCCTACCAGACTTGTCATGTGTCCTTTGTAAATTCTGATGGAAGAGAGAGATGATCATCTTGATTGCTCCCTTCTGGCCTTATCAGTTCTGGTTTCCTCTATTTTTCTGCATACTGAAGCATTCTCCACTCAATCGCTGACATTTTGAAACTGCTCACACAACAAAACAGTGGACTTAAACACTCTAATCCATGGACACTTCACCTGACAGCTTAATTTTTGGATGGATAACTGCTAACATGAGACTGTTCATCAAATTGTCAGCCATATGAGATGCCTTCACCAGTAAGTAGAAAGGATGCCACAAAATGATCTTATCAAGTTAAATGGATTTGTTTCATTTCCAGTGCAAAAAGGTCTTGTCCCAGAGGCTCTGGGCGTCCCAATACTCTTCAACTGTATCCTCTATCTCAAGACCGAAGACTTGCACCCTTATGGAGTTGAGAGTATGCAATGGCTATTAGCGCCCTCCACCCTTTGGTGGACAGACATTTGTTTTTTCCTACCCTTTACTCTGCCTGGATGTGAAAGGGCTTTATATGTAAATACCTGCCCATTCAGTCTGTTGCTCCTCTGTGGGACTTCAGCTTAGTCCTTACATGATTAATTAATTCTCTCTTTGAATCCAGTCCTCTTGCTCTCTTTCTCTTATTTTCATGAAGGTCACTTTCCTGGTTGTGATCATCTCTGCAAGAAGGATTGGAGTCCATGATGGCAACCACCGCCTCCTTCCCCCCCCCCCCCAACTTGTTTCATAAGAATAGTTTTGCTGTGCTTGCATCCCAAATTTCTACCAAAAGAGGTTTCCTGCTTCCACCTCAACTAATGCATATATTTGCCAACTTGCTTTCCCAGACTACACACTTCAAATGAGATACAGTATTTCACTTCCTCGATGTCTGTAGGGTCTTGCTTGGACTTTTACCTAGAAAGGATGAAGCCTTTCAGGAAGTTTTCCAGACTATTTGTTGCTATACCACAGAGAATTAAAGAGCAGGTCATCTCTGCCCAGAGAATCTCAATGTCAGTCTCTTAATACAGGCTCTTAATATATTTAAAAGTTAGAGCTGCAGCGTGGATAGCTCCTGGGCCGGGAACTAATAACCCCACTGCAGCTCTGCAGTTCTCCCTCTTACAGGAATTTTCATTGACTATTCAATTAGCTGATTACACACAATTCAACATCCCTACTGCCATGCTCCATTATATGCCCCTTATGAACATAGTGATATGGCTACATGGAGTATGGTACACACCTTTTCCTCTCATTTATACTTTAATTCAGGGGTTTGCAACCTATGGCTCTTAAGCCAAGTATGGCTCAGTATAGAACCAAATATAGCTCTTTTGTCATTCCCAAAATACATACAACTTTTTAAATTAAAACAAAAAATTCAAATTTTAAAAAAGCGTAATTACTCATGTAACTTGAATGCATGCATGAACCTAAATTTGACCAGTTATGATGTAAACTTCAAAGAGAGGTGCTATAAGATGCAGCAGTAGAAGTCCCATTAAACAAAGTCTGTGAGTACAAAGTTTCATTTATGCTATTATTAATCATCTTGTCAATTATCAATAGTATTAGGTTGTATATTTTCAGTCATGCAAACACTGGCTCTTTGTTGATCACTTGTTTTGAACTTTGATGTAGATTGACTCTTTGGTTTGAAAAGGTTGCCAACCCCTGCTTTAATGCATGATTCTGAAACAGATGCCTTGCTCCATGTGGCAATCCTTTGTTCCAGGGTTCCATCAGCTTTCTTGCCCCTCCTACCTGATTCATCCTCAGTGGAATACAATAGGGACCATCAGTAGAAAAAGGGGAAGATATTTACCTGTGTCTGGAGGTTCTTTGTGGTGTGTGGTCCCTATCTGTATTCCAGTCTAATCCTCCTCCTTCCCTCCTGTTGTGGATTTAGTAGGTATGTGGTGGTGAAGAAACTGAAGATGCAGTCGATCCACTCTGTGCTGTATTGCCTTAAGTAAAATTGAGGCGCACAAGGATGCACACTCTGACACTACTGTTTTGAAAAGCTCTGGGCACATGCTATGTGCATATAGCCCTCCATGAAATACAGATAGGAACCACACATTTTGAAGAACCTCCAGTTACAGGAAAGAAATCCCCCCCTTACCAGTTCTACATAAGAAACAGCCATAGTTAGAGAAGCACTTGACATATGCTTTTCCTTCACTCTGTATGGAACCACAAGCTCTGATCAAGTACAAGAAAACTAAGTTCCAAAGTCTTGATAATTTGATGCTAGCCATTTCCCAAATGTATTGGAGACTGTATCTTAGCTGATCTCATCAGGCTTGGTGTTTTGTGTCACAATTGGTAACTCAAAACCAGAGTGTATCTTTGATTTCTTTCTTGAAATGTTTGTTAGCATGGCTTCAGAGAAGTTAAAGACATCTGTCTGAAATGTCAGATAATATATTTCTAGCAGAAGATAATATAAATTTAGATGAAGACGTTTTGAAGAATAGTGTTAAGTCTAATACTTCACTTGAGTATTCTATTAACTTATATTCATGCAAGTTAAACATCTTATTATTTTGGCTACAGTTCTGGCTTTCCAAGAAGGTAGCAGAGTAAACTGGTTTCTGTTCTTCACAGTCATTGGTTTCATGAGGGATATGTTGCATTAAAATAACTACTTTTTTGGGTGGTCAGTGTACATGTGCCTTGTGTGCACAAGCTTGGTATCTTTTGCATAGCCAGGTCTATCAGGGCCACTTTTATGCCTTTTCTTCTTTGTGATCTCTCAGGAGAACATAAAGCAGAGGTGGGCAAAATACAGCTGGCTTCTGGGGCCAGTGTGTGTGTGTCTTTGTATGCTAACTGTGGGAGTCCCCATGTCCTGCCCATACTCCCAGCACCATTCTTACAGCTTCCCATTGGCAGGAAACCAGCAATTTGGAGCTGTGTGGGCATTGCTTGCAGGCATATGCAGCATGAGGAGACCTGCTGCCTCCTCTCCAAGGGCCATGCTTCATAGAAACACACAAACTGGCCCTAGCAGCTCCCATATTGAATGGCATGTGTGGCAGTAGCAGATAGGGAGACTTCAGCCTGAAGTTCCTGCTGGCTACTGGCCAGAAACTACCAACAGCAAGCATCTCCTGGCCAGACTCTGCACCTAGCACTCCAGCTCCCTACCCCAGATCACAACCCCCTCATGCATCCAAACTCCGTCTAGACCCACACTCCTCCATTAATATAGTAGAAAAGTACGTTCCTTGACCACTTATCAAATTCTTGAAGTGGCCCCTCATTGAGAATTATTGCCCACCCCGACATAAAAGATGGAGAAACCATGACCTTCTGTTTCCTCTTAGAACCAATGGCTGTGAAACAGATCCTGGACTGCATCCTATTAGCTATGCTTTTGTCTAAGCTTCAAATTTTATCTGTGAAGAAGTACTCTTGTTGGTTTAATCCAGGGGTGTCCAAACTTTTTTCAAAGAGGGCCAGATTTGATGAAGTGAACATGCGTGAGGGCCGACCATTTTGCCTGACATTCTTTGAACCATTAAAATTAAATGCAAATTAACTATTTTATGCAAAGTTTATTGCAAACGGCATACTTTTCATTTCGTCACACGGATGACAAATCTCAACAGGTGTTAAATCACTCTTGCCTTTCATATCTGAAGGCCAGATGAAAAAAAAATCCAGGAACATTGTAAAGTACAGGCAGTCCCCGACTTACGTCGGATCCGCACTTACAAACGGGGCTTTCTCGCCCCAGAGGTCGAGGTGGCGGATTGCTACCTGCGAGCTCCGGGGCGAGAAAGCCCCGTTCGTAAGCTGCTCCGGTGCCCCTGGTCTGCTGGAGACGGTCTCCAGCAGACCAGGGGCACCGGGCGGGTTCCCGCGCTTCTGAGGCTTTGCCAGAGCACACTAGCTGCGCCCCCCCGCCCCCCCCCCCCCCAGCAGACCAGGGACACGGGAGCAGAGCAGCAGCGGCAGCGGGGTGCCGCGCCTCTGAGGCTTTGCTCTAGCAAAGTCTCAGAGGCGCGGGACCCCGCCGCTGCTGCGGCTTCAGTCCCGCTGCTGCTCTGCTCCTGTGTCCCTGGTCTGCTGGGGGGAGGGCGGGGGGGGGGCGCAGCTAGTGTGTGGTCAGTTTCAGCAGTGGCTGAATCAGGACGCCTGGGGCAGAGCAGCTGGGGTGCTGCTGGGTTGGTCCAGTAGCGCCGAGGAGCGGTGCTACTGGAGCAACCCAGCAGCACCCCAGCTGCTCTGCCCCAGGCGTCCCCAAGTCAGCTGCTGCTGAAACTGACCAGCGCTGACTACAGGAAGCCCGAGGCAGAGTTGCTCTGCCCCAGGCTTCCTGGAATCAGCCGCTGATCAGTTTCAGCAGCAGCTGACTTGGGGAAGCTTGGGTTTCTTAAGTTGAATCTGTATGTAAGTCAGAACTGGCGGTCAGTTTCAGCAGCGGCTGAATCTGGACGCCAGTTCCGACTTACATACAGATTCAACTTAAGAACAAACCTACAGTCCCTATCTTGTACGTAACCCGGGGACTGCCTGTACATTACATATTATTGGTAATAAAGGTTGTCTGTCAACTTTTAAGTTCAAAAAATATGAACAGGAACATAACACCAAGTATATATGTTGTGTCCAAATATATATTTATAACTGATTTAGACCAACTGACATTAACTGAGATTTTACAATGTATTCATCTCAATACATATGGATTCGTTGGGGGCCATAAAAGATAGATATTGCCAAATTACCTGTGGGGCCGTATTAAACCGGAACACGGGCCGCAATTGGCCCGCGGGCCAGACTTTGGACATGCCTGGTTTAATCTGTACAATTTTCATTGTATTTGAATGTTCTGAGGGGAAAATAGCAGAATTGACAGGAGAGAGCCTTTGTACACCCTTCTCTCACCCCTTACAGAGAGAACACAGTTATACAGCCATGAAAAATACCAGATAATAAGTTCTGAGGTTTTAGCTCTGTTCGTTGTGTGATGAGTATAGCAGATGTCTTTTCTGCATTAGGGAAGCTCATGTCCCTCATAGATGTTCCAACTGTTTCTCTTGTATTTAGAAGTCAAGGGATATGAGGCTTAAACTGCACCTCTTGAAGCAATTCATGAAAGTGGCTTCAGACACATTTAGAAGCAACATGGTCCCATATGGAACCTCAGAGATTTTCATTATGAGTGCCCTAGTAGATGGACATGCTTCCAGTTCCAGCAAGAAATAGAAAGAAGCTAAATTAATATGACTACTGGGATCCTCAGATACATTATTGCTGTTGAAGACATCACCTCTGACCACTGTTCCGTGTAAGCTGAATGCTTGTGTAGTGCCCAGGAGAAATTCAAATGCCATCCAGTTGATTGGGGACTGTGGGCACTCTACTAAAGCCAGAAACATGTGTTTCCACTGGTGGTGCACATCTGCATATGCTTTGGTGCACACAACAGAATGTATTCTACACATGGATGGAAAAGTTTAGAGGGCACATTGCCTCTGACTTCTCTGCACCAATTGGTGGATAAAGAGAAAATAAGTTGTAGATTTTCTAGTAGCAAACTTAAAAAAAAGAGCCAGGTCCCCTTCAGAGACCATGCACCCCAGAAACCCAGGGATGTTCCGTGCAGGCTTCAAGCTGTTCTAGTAATAGAAGCTCTTTGAAGATTTCCAGATCCCCACAACACTATGGTACTATCAGTCAGACCTCAGTACTGAAACACCCCAGATATTGCTGAAGCATAATAAGCCAGCGGACTCCAAATATTCTTTTTCACAGAAGCATGCTACATCTTCACACTCCTTATGGTTTGCTTAGATAATGGCAGTACTGATGACAGGCAATCTCTATTGTACAGGTACAGACATCTGGGATACTCTTTCATAGACTCATAGACTTTAAGGTCAGAAGGAACCATTATGATCATCTAGTCTGACCCCCTGCACAGTGCAGGCCACAAAATCTCACCCATCCCTCCTAGAATAATCCTCTCACCTATATCTCAGATATTGAAGCCTTCAAATACTTTGAAGACCCCAAGATCTAGAGGATTCTCTGCATCTTGGGGTCTTCAAAGTATTTGAAGGCTTCAGTATCTGAGATATAGGTGAGAGGATTATTCTAGGAGGGGTGGGTGAGATTTTGTGGCCTGCACTGTGCAGGGGGTCAGACTAGATGATCATAATGGTCTTTTCTGACCTTAAAGTCTATGAGTCTATGAAAGAGTATCCCAGATGTCTGTACCTGTACAATAGAGATTGCCTGTCATCAGTACTGCCATTATCTAAGCAGCCTGCATGTCAACAATCAGTGCCTTCACTACTTGCCCCATCTTCCTGGATGGGACCATCAAAATAAGCAGTTCTCCTAGTAGTGTCAATGATTGCTACAGACCCTTAATTATTTTGAGACTTCCCCCAAAGTGCTCATGTTCCAGCCCATGGCAAGTCTCTGAGCCTCAGTGCTTTCTCACCGCAGGGCTGGAGCGAAAGTGCTGGCCTGTGCATTGTTGCAGGGAGTCCTGAACCTTGCCTGCTCAGTTCCTGTGGGACTGGAGTGTGACCATAGCCTCGGCAATGCAAGTTGAGTGTGAGTGTCTTTTTGCTTCTCAGTTGGGGCCTGGTCAGTCAGGTTTTGTTTTTTGCTTTTCACTTGTGTGTGGCCCCCAACTGATTTTTCTTTCCCGTGGGTCCATTTGAAAAACAGTTCTCCACCTGTTCTAGAGATTTAGTTATATCAGAGGAGCTGGAATTCCGCTTAATAGGTACCATATACTTGTTGATACTGTGATCTATTGGGTCACTGGGACCATATCTTTCATTAGTACATCCTACCTGTTTGGTACCAACTGCATCAGAAAAGCAGTTCTAGTCACCTTCAGCATATGTTTCACCATTGGATTGCCCAGAATATTTTCTCAGATTCTTAGATTGCTGTGGGAAGCCCCTGACTATTCTACAAGGGCATTCTCCCATCTTTCTACCATGAGGTGGTAATCTCAAGGACAGTCTCATATTCCACTTTACTGGAATGACCAGGGTTGGATGCCATTGCTATGGTTTTGTGGTCCACCTTAGTGCCCATATTTGGATCTGTGGGCTGTTTGCTTCCAGAAGTTCTCAAAGCCTCCTGGTTCTTCCCAAGTCCTCGCACAGGGACTCCTCTGTCTCATTACTTGCTCCTCAGTAGCCTCTGGAGGAGTCTTTTGAAGGCCAGGAAGCTGGAGTGGACAGGGAATTCACCCTGCAAACTAATATTCCATCACTATATTCTCACTATGTCATAATGCTGCCTACACCGTCTCTCGCTCTTGATGGTGAATTAATGTTAGTAGATCCCACAAAACCATATGGCGCACACTGACCACTACAATGCCTGCTGGCAAATGGGTTGACAGAAATATTATATACTGGTAAATGTTCAGATCCATGCGTCTAGATCAAATACTCCTGTTTCCAGTAGAGACTTTTTTCAATGTTAGATCCAGTTTAGAAGCGCCCACGTCCATCAGATGTTATTGCTAAAGAGTCACCTACAATGGAACATCATTAGGGACACTTCTGAAGTGGGAGGAGATTACTCTCCTTGGGCAGTAATTGGAAATGTGCACCCCTGTGGGTTTCTGTTACCTGATCTCCTTCTCCTCTGCTTTTGGAGTCTTGTCTGTCAAGACATCGAGAGGGAAGGAACTGAGTTCTTTATATATCTTTTGTACAGTCTACAGGCAGGCCTAGAGCCCATATTCAGGCCAAATAGACAGTGCCACCAAAAACTTTATATCAAAGCTACATAGGTGGAACATCCAGACACCCATATTTTGAAAAACTCCAGTTACTGTATAAGGGGAGTAACTTCATTTTTTGCTGGGAAGATGGCGGAACCAATAGTAGAGACAACAAATATGTGGTGGAAGAAGTCAGAGTGGTCACAAGACTTAAAAGAAATACCTTGCAGCATGAAAGCAGGGGCAAAAGAAGCAGAAAAGGGGGGTGAGGTGGGAGAACCAGGGCTGAGGGTTTGTAGAACAGATATTGCAGTGGGAAGGATGGGCAAAAGAATCCATTTTGGAGGATAATGAATCATGGAGGGAGTCAACAGCCATATCAGTGGAAGAAAGGAAAGAGGGCAGCCCTTTTTGTTGAGTGGGACTGTTGTATCAGTCCAACACTCCCAGCTTTCTGATTGTCTACCCTGATATTCACAAGTACAGTTGCAGTAACTGTGTTTGCAAAATTGCACATTGTTGTATGAAAGTGTTTCAGAATTGTACTCAGAGCTACTAGAAGTTAGTTGTGTGAATACTACATTACTTTTGTATTTTTTATCTTCAAATATTATAGAATGTGAAATTTTTTTAAATGCTCAAATGGTTGAATCATGTATTGTGATATAAAATATCTTTCTAGGTATTCTAACTTACCTAGCTTTAGGTTGTCCAAAAATGCCCACCTTTTGCTTGCACACATTATCAATAAATGTGGTTCAGATTTGGAAAGCAAATTTTTTGTTGGTGGTGATTTTTCTTGCCCAGTGTATCTAATACTGTAATCATAACATCTTAATTCACTAATTATTTTAAGTGTATTAACTGTTTTCGTCATGATTCTAATTGCTTCTATTTACTACATAGAAATTTCAAGACATCGAAGAAACGCATCTTCTTCACATGAAGGAAATTGTAGAATCTTTGTCAAATACTGTAAAAGAAGTTCATTTACAAATAGGCCTGGTGAGTTAATTTAAATTGGTTTTTGTATTAATCTGACTATAAAATTTGTTAGATTTGTTTCTTAGATTATTAAGTTATATTAGTTACTGTTTCTGAAGTGATGGCCAGTTTTTGGTATTTGACCTAAACTTTTACTTATCTTCCAGTAGAAAAAGGAGAGCTGTGCCAGCAAAAATGGTTTAATGTATCCTTATGGTTCATTTTATAACAATACATGTTATGAAATTCAAATGTATAGATGCAACTGCTATTATAATACATCACTCTTTTGCCTTTGTGGTGCTTTTTTATTGATGCCAATTCTGTAGATATGTGTTAATATCTGGAAGCAACATAACAAGGGAACGTTTTATGATTTTTAAGCACATAAAAATCCCAGTCTTTGTTGTATTGTGGTTTGCATATGTTTGTAACTTTATTTTTGTGTGATTGTACATTACAATAAACACACTGCACCAAATTAACAGGTAATATAATAGTAGTATAAGATACATACCACTAAGTAGATGTAAATTATACTCTGAGATGTGTAGGGTTTAACCAGGAAAACAACAAATAAGAAGGTGTATAAAAATGTAAGATGAGATGTATAGGTGACACATCCTTTATTAGTCTTATCCTTCTGAATATGCCTTTTCTCTTACAGCCTTGTGGAGGCTTCTCATGTCTTGCTCACAACACTCCTGTTAATGCATCCCGGAACCATGTTTGCTTTTCTTGCAACGTCACACTGTTGACTCATGTTTAGCCTGTGATCCACTATGACCCTTAAATCCCTTTCTTTAGAACTCCTTTTTAGCTTCCCATTTTGTATGTGTGAAACTGATTGTTCCTTCCTAAGTGGAGTACTTTGCATTTGTTCTTATTTAACTTCATCCTATTTACCTCAGACCATTTCTCTGGTTTGTCCAGATCATTGTGAATTCTGACACTATCTCCAAAGCACTCTCAACCTCTCCCAGCTTGGTATCATCTGCAAACATAATAAACATGTTCTCTGTGCTAATACCTAAATCGTTGATAAAGTTATTGAACAGAACAGGTCCCAAAACTGACCACTGTGGAATACCACTTGTAATGCCCTTCCAGCATGACTGAACCATTAATAACTCCTCTCTGAGAATGGTTATCCAGCCATTTATGCACCCACCTTATAGTAGCCCCATCCATGTTGTATTTCCCTGGTTTATTGATAAGAAGGTCATGAGAGAGACTGTATCAAATGCTTTACTAAAGTCTAAGTAAACCATGTCCACCGCTTCCCCCTTATCCACAAGACTTGTTATCCTATCAGAGAAACTATCAGATTGATTTCACATGATTTGTTCTTTATAAATCCATGTTGACTGTTACCTATCACCTTATTATCTTCCAGATGTTTGCAGACGAATCCCTTAATTATATGCACCGTTATCTTTTCTAGCACAGAAGTTAAACTGACTGGTCTGTAGCTTTCGGGGTTGTTCTTATTTCCCTTTTTGTAAATGGGCACTATATTTGCCCTTTTCCAGTCCTCTTCTAAACCTACCCCATTTCCACTAGCATTCACTATGTTAGGCACCCATCACCATCAGTCTTCTTGGTGAAAACTGAAACAAAGACGTCATTAAGCACCTCTGCCATTCCCACATTTTCTGTTGTTGTTTCTCCCTATTCATGGAGCAATAGGTCTACCCTGTCCTTGGTCTTCCTCTTGCATCTCATGTATTTGTGGAATGTTTTCTTGTTACCCTTTATATCTCTAGCTAGATTATTTGTTTTGTACTGTAATCTCGTCACCACATACTTGCATTATTTGCTTATATTCATCCTTTGTAGTTTGACTTTGTTTCTATTTTTTATACAACTACTTTTTTATTTTTATATCGTGTAAGATCTCTTGATTAAGCCAAGGTGGTCTCATAAGAGCTGTGATTGACTCCCGATTTAAAAAAAAAATAACAACAACATACATGCCTGAGGACATGTTCCTGTTTCAGGCACTTATACTTCATCTAACATGAAAACCAGCTGTAATGTTATAGATTTGCCTCACTGTATTCAACCACAAGCTTGCATGCATGTATATGATGCTGCTTGCCAGACTTTTTGACCCCTCCAACTTGAGCCAAAGCTAGCCTGTTCCCTGTGAGTCAATAATTACACAGAAAAATGTCAATGTCACATTGTGTCATTTCATATTTGTGTGTTCTGCAAAGATTTGCACTATTTAGTTTCAGGGGATAGGCAAGTATTTGTATCCCACAAATGTAAATACCCTTTTAATTCTCCATTCCAATAAAGAGAATCATTATGGACATATTCTGGATGAAATGAAGTTACATGCCATCAGTTTGATCTTTATAATGTTTGTTGTGTGTGTAGTCTTAAACTTTATAGTGAAAGCTTTGCGGTGTCTTTTAAAGATGTGCATTATGTAAACAAACAAGGGAGTGTCTGGCCTCCTCTCTGTGCTTAGAGGTGATCAACTTCTCCAATTGTGTAATTAGAATGACATGACTCTGGTGGCCTTTCACCTCTCAGTAATTAGAACCAGCCTGCTGGATTTCCTGAGCAGGAAATCTAACTAGTCACCAGCAGTCCTTGCACCAGTCCAGTAAGACTGTTGTTTTGTCATTGGGAGTCCTTCATGATAGACTTGCTTGCCACCAAGGATAACTCCAAGTACCAGAACTGCTCCTCCAGATGAAACTTGAATTCAGGATCATTAACAGATACCTCAGTCTTACAGTGAAACAGAAGCCTACTCTATGCTTTTACTTTGATTTCCCTGATTCCAGGGCAGTTTCCAAAACAGACAAAGCTGTCGTCATTCTCATAGTTTCATACTGGCCATGTCAGTTTTGGCTGACAAACCCAATGCAGACATCAATTTAACCTCTGATCCAGCTTCCTGTTCACCTAGGCCTGATCTCACAGCATTGTGGCTCCATACTCCATCCAGACATGTAATCGCCACACTAGACAGCCTGAATTTTGGCAGATTAAATATTATGGATAGATTGCTTCCTATAGGTCCGGGAAAGCCTAATTCAGAGTAGGAAAACATCTACAAGAAGGACATAACCCTCGCAATGGAATTGGGTTCTCAGTATCCATGGCCTAACATTCTGGATCCCAGTACAGAACCCTGACTGTTTGCTACATTTGAAACAGGCTGGCCTGTTGTTCCCCTTTATTAAGGACTGCCTCATGTTTATGCTTGTCTCATCTGATCATCTCAAAGTTTCTCAAATGTTTTTGCATACTTTCTCATCAGTTGAAGAACCTGCTCCAGTCTGTAATCTGTTTGATGCTCGTGCAGCTCATGGTGGCTGTTTGAAACTCTCATTGAATATTCATTATATCACCTCACTCTAAAGTTGGTGGCCATCACTTCAGGCTGGAGGATGTGAGCTTCAGGTGCTCATGGCTGAACCTTTCATATAACATTCTATAAAGACAAGATAACTTTGAGTGAGGAGTCACACTTGGCAACAGGAAAAACAACATTGCTCACCCTAGATGTTCCAAGGATACTCCTTTGTTATACTGACAGGATCAAACCATTCAGGCTGTCATTTCAGTTGTAGATATTTTAAAGGTCAATCCATCTCTTCACATAGAATATCAAAGTGGATAACATAACACAGAGTACCTCTCCCACCGAACATCAAGGTTCACTGCAAAAGAGCAAAAGTAATATTTCATGGCTGCTTCAGAAATGTGCTGATAGCTGTAATTTGGAAGATCATGTAAAATAATCCACTGTTTGTGTCAAACACTGTGGCTTGGACATAATGGCTAGATTAAATGCCATGTTTGGGAGAGCAGTACTTGAAACACTGCTCAATTGATGAAGCTAAAACTCCCCGTCCCTGCAGTTCTGAGGAGATACTGCTTGCCATTCACTTACATTCACCTTCTCAAAGAAGAGAGAGAATGCTCATCTATCCTACAGAACCTATGGCTCTTCATGGCGTCAGTATGAATCCCATGATGTGCCCTCCAACCTTACTTTCCATAGTCCTCAGCTACACCGCGGCTTTGAATTTCAAGGAACCATAGGCAATGATGGTTGAGTGCTTTTTTGCCCTCTCACGGGAGCCCATAGAGGGACATTGCTCATGTGTGGCCCTATTTAAATAATTAAATCTGTTCCCATGTGCATGAGGCACATCTGTGCCTACAATGGGACCCCACTTTCTCATCACTTAATTGATCTTTATCATGATGGCTCTTTCTCCTTGCCACCATATGTTACCAGTTGACCAGGCATATGTTTGAGTACATTAGAATGATTTGATATTTCTATTTTAAGAAAAATATTTTATTTTTGTGCCAATATAAATAGTTTGCATGCTGTTTTCGTTTTACACATCCTTTATTCAGTCTGGAGGGCAAGTGATTGTGATATTGTCAATATGCTGCATGTGGGGGATTCATTCAAGAAAGAAGCAACTTTTGTTTTTTCCACCAGATGCCCCCATTGCCTTTGCAGTATGCTGAGCTTGAGTGTATCAGAGATTTGAGAGACTTATCAGACATTGCTACATTTCTGTTAAAATAATTTTAATTTTTGTTTTGTTAAATAGTACTTTGGTAGTGATATTTAATCTATATTTTCTTAATATATAGTTCAGTCATTGTTATCTAAAGCTCATTATCTTGAAACAGGGTCTCTGATTCCTATTCATTATATAGAAGAAAATTTCCCTCGGTAAACTGAAGTTTTCTCTAAACTCACAGTAAATTGCAGTTATCCATTGTCCCCCATTACATTTGGATAATTGAGGTTGAATTCCATAATGCTGAAGTATGTATTCTCAGGAAACAAAATATCTGTCTTTTAAAAAATTAAAGGAACTGTCAGTGTTTATTGCAAAGCTTTCTTTCCCAGACTTCAGAGCTACATTTTTCACATGCGTTTGGGATATATACACTCACTCATTTTAGGCAAAACTGTAAAATGCATGCCTGGACACTAAAGAGCTTCAGAACATTATACTATATTATGCTTTCTTATGAGTTGCGGGGATGTGTTAAAACTATTGAAGCAAGCTTTGGAATCAATGGTTTTTCCTACAGATACTAGTCTGAGGTCAGCATAATTATGTGTAAACAAACTTTATTCTTTCCTATAATTTGTTAATCTGCAGACATTGAACTGTATTTGTAGATCAGAATGGTAATGTCTAAATCTCGAGTAATTTTTAAAAAAAGTTCAAGTCCAGTGGAATGTGCAGATGCTGTTTTTCATTTTAACACTTTTATTTAACACCATTTGTTTATTTATTTAACACTTTATACATATCAGTGTTGCAGGGTTGGAGGTATTTTTTCTGAGTATCACTTTTAGTCAGGTAGGTAGAAGTTACGATTGTACAATGTTACATGTAGACAAATCCATATATAATAATTGTTATTATGCATAATCTATTGACATTTATTTAAAATAAAATCCATTTTAAAAAAAGAAATGGAGCAAGATCTATTTTCACTAACAATCATTGTCTGCTTTGTCCCTCCTTTAAATTCTCCTTGACATGTACCAAACATTAAGGGAACAAAGTTGTTTCATTACAAAGCTGTCTGGCCATGTTGTTCAGCCTTTTAAGAACTTTAAAAGATAATGTTTTAAACACTAACTATAGGAGAATCAATTGTTTAAGCTAATCAGCTTCTCCTAATATTGCTTTTTACCTTTATTTCATTTATTTTCTTAAAGGTTCATGAAGAATTTATTAATAACATGGCAAATACTACAGTTGAAAGTTTGATACAAAAATTTGCAGAGTCAAAAGGCACTGGCAAGGAGAGACCCGGTAAGAGATTTAAAATTCAAGAAGAATTGGAAATACAAATTTTAGAATTCTTGTGGAAGTTTGCACATGTAATACAGGTCAATGCTTTTATATAATGTACAGCATATATTCATATGTTTATAGTCCTCAATTATCATATAGTAATGTCATTTTTATTAAGGTATCTTTCCAATTACAACAGAGAGTTTCTGGGCACATTAATTATGACAGTTGACTTAACTATGTATGTAGGATATTTTATTGATGTAAGTGTTGTCAGAGGAAGTTTGACTATGGCTATGTTTACCCAGAAAAAGAGAGAACTATATATTAATTAAATTTTAGGAATCAATGATTAATCACTGAAAATTTTGACAGTTAATCTGTTCAGGATTCTCTGTATTTTCTTACTTCTGCCCCTTGTGCTTTTGCATTACAGTTTAATTATACAATCATATATTTATCAAATTCAGTATGACTGAAATCTTGCCCTAAAATTTTAGATATGATTTATGCTTACACTCATTTATCTGTAATAATTTTTCAGTATAACTTTATTTCCTAAACTTTCATATTCATGCCTATCTTTGTGAAAGAAGCTATTTGCATATGTTTGCACATACAGTAATTCCTCATTTAACACTATAGATATGTTTCAGAAAATGATCGTGTTAAGTGAAAACGTGTTACGTGGGGTCAATTTTCCCATTGAAAGTAATGGAAAAAGTGGGGGTTGCGTTTCAAGCGGTGGTGTCTGTTGGGACCGGGATATAAGGTTGGAGGAGAAAGGGGACTGGGTTATAGCAGGGAGGGGAGGTGTTTGGCTCTGGGGAAGGGAAGAGGAGGAGAGGAGAGGAGGATTGGATTGGGAGTATGTTCCTGTGACGGGTCTGCCAGGACCCGCACTGTGTCCGGCTAGGGGGTGTCACCAGGGAAAGGCACAGTGAGCAGCAAACCCTCCGCCGCTTTGCAGGGGAAGCCCTGTGCAACCGCCGGCTGGGGAAATTATGTTATTCTGGGGATGGTCATGTAATTCAAAAAAAGTTCCCCTCAAAAAATTGTGCTATCGCAAAAATGTGTTAAGCGGGCACGTGTTAAATGAGGAATTACTGTTTATGCAACCACACTTAAATTGTGGCCCTTGGTATGTGCTAAGAGTATCATTATGGCTCGGGGCTTCCAAAGTTTAGTAGCCCTGCTCTAAACTGCTGCGGTACCATTCATTGTTTACGTTTTTTCAGTTACAGATTAACAGGGCTTATCCTATGAAACATTTATTCACATGTCTCAGTCATTGAAAGCACTTGGTCTTAGTTGACTTATCTACATTAGATTTTAAGAGGGGTGGAGGTGTACTTACTCTTTAACTGCTCATTTTTAGTGGTGATAACTGCACTTGGTAGCTGTTGTGGAATACAATCTCAAGGTTTAAATAGGTTAGTGTTTCAGGTCATTGGGGGGCTTTTAATCATGCATGCATTGTTAGTTTAATTATTTCATTTTCTGCATGTGAACCAGGCCATAAAGATGTTTGTTTACAACTGTGTAGTGATTTCTACTTCTTTTAGAGCTAGTGGTGTTTTCTATGAATATTTAACAATGCACTTTCCTTATTTCTCCCATGAATTCTTGGGACTTTGGCTATTTCTTAACCTAGGCAGGGGGGATTTGGATGTGGGGCAGACAGAATTGTTTGCAGTGTGACAGCAGCAGTCTCTTATGCTATTCCATTTTATGTGCGGTGCATCTGTGTATCATCGGGTTGAATCCCAAATCAGAAAATAACTTACATTCATCATACCTAGGAATGAGGGACCACACACTGGTCCAAGAAACTATTACATACATTAAAAGATACTATTGAACGTATAATAGCAATATTTTAAAAGGAAATGTAAACTTAACAAAACCTAATCGTACTGAATTAGACAATAGTGGTCAAATACAAATATTTCTTCATATGTCTTTAGCCATCCTTTATCCTAATAAAAAGGTAAAATAACTGTGGAAAATTATTTTTAGGGATGAGGCTGTCTTCAGTGTGATGTTTAAGGGATAGGTGCTTTTGGTGAGCTTAAGGGACTCCTTGTTTCCTTCTTAGTTGATCATGGGTGTCTCCAGGTAAGGGGTTTGGGGTACTAGTAAATTTTGGGTGTGGAAATTAAGTGCTTCCTTGTCCCTCGGGGTGGAGGTTGGGTCCTCCACCTTGGGAGTTTTCTGGGTGGCAGCCAGAGGCAATGATGACTGTATACAATGTGGTTCAGTGGCCATGGCAACAGGCAGACTTCAAAGTCATTTCATGACCAATTCTATCAGTTTGTACATTATGGTATGTTTCTGTTAGCTAAGTCCTGCCTTCTGTTGCATGAACTGGTTCATCAGCGTCTCTTACTATTGAAGAGAGTGATTTTTCCCATGTCCTGAGGGAAATTAGACTGCTCCTGGTTCCTCTTGTCTGTGCCAATGGGCATATCCTCCAGGGTCCTTCTCAGTTTGCTTCTGCTTACTCTGTGGTCATGCTCCTGTCCCCCAAGTAGAACGAGTTCCCATGCAGGAGCTGATGGCAGCATTTTTTTTCTATTTGAAAGAACCTGAGAAATCCTCTCACATAACATAACTTTGCATTGCAAAGCCACAGTTTTAAAACTGATCAGCATTCCACAAATGCAACTGTTAAACTATCCTTGGTTCTTGGACAACTTTTCCAGCCAGTAATGAAGGAGCACACTCTAATGATAGTAAGATGCATATGCTGATGTTTTTAAAAAATTTAAATGTTCAGCCCTCTGCAACAAGGACTGCAAAAAGATTAGACATTTTGGCAGGAAGTCATACTCATCTGCTTACCTGCAGTTTCATATGATGAACTGTTCCACTCTACTGGAAAAATAAACTTACACCCTATTTGAGAAAATGACTCTCTGTTGATCAGTTGCCAGAAGATAGCAGGGAGCTATCTAGAGCAAATAAAGCAGAGGGATCACTGATGGCAAAAACAGCTTTACAGTCTTCTTTTGACTTCACTGACTCCACTGCCAGATCATTAGCAACTGTAGTTGTTAATGCATCTAACATCCTGGCTCCACCTCTCGGGTTTCCTAAGGAAGTACAATGGTGGAGGATCTACCTTTTCAAGGGCAGAAGCTTTTTGCATAAAATACCGAAGCCTCCCTACATATATTGAAAGATTCCAGGGTGAAGCTCAAAACGCTAGGCATGTATGTCCCCCAGCCGAGAAAGAAACAAACCTATTAGTATACCCAGTGACTCCACCTCCACCATATGCTCAACAACGACGAGTCTATGACCAGAGACATAGGCAGAAACAGCCTCGCAGAAGACAAAATCAGGATCAGCCTATAACATCTCAACCTTCTACATCTCATCATTCATTTTGAGTATTTGGTTGAGGGTTTGACACCACCTATTCAACCGGACTGCCCACATTACTACAGGGTTACTCCTTTCCCTTCCTATCTACCTCACCTACATAACTCCCTCCCTGTACCTCTTCACTATCCCTGTTCTCTCTCGCGCAGCAGCTTGGCTGGATGAGAAGAGCCTTTCCATGGCAGCGGCAGCTCCAGTGGGCACAGTTGGGAGAGGGGTGCATGTTCCCCAGCTGCGACAGGTATAGGTTTGTCTGTCCCCTGCACAACCAGCCAAAGTGAGGAATGTAGCAAACTGCATGCTTTCCCCTTGCTCTGTGACAAAGGGGAGCAGCCAGCAATGTTCCCATATGAATTGGGGAAGGGGGGGAAGGGAGCTGCAGCCCCTGTCCTCCCTAAAGAGCACTTTGGAGCTGTCTTGGATGGACGGGGGGGGGGGGGGAGCACCTATCCAGCCCCCTTCACCTATCTAGTGATTCTGTGTCTTTTCTGTATGATTTTGAGAAGCAGTCCAGTTCTAGGCACATCCCATGTCTCTGGCGCAACCAAACCCTTACCTTGATTTAAGTAATGATAAGAGGAAGCTGTATACTGAATTTGGTGGTCTTAGCTCTTACCACCACAAATGGAGCTGGTTTTTTAACTGGCTCTCCTCACTGACCAGCTCCCACCTAGCACCCCAGGCGGAGTGGCAGGGGACTCTTCGGGAGTGGGGCTGAAGTGCACTGACTAACCGATAAGAATTCACGAGGTTCTTTGTCTATTCAGTTAACCAATATTTAACTTCCTACAGTACAGCCTAGTATTTAGCCTTAGGTAGGCCCATAATGCACTGGCTGGGTTAGCTGTAAGATCAGCCTTAGGATATCCAGTACCACCTCCACTTTTTCCAGGTGAGTCTCCCAATTGGGGGTATGGATAATCTCTGTTCCCAGGGTAAAACTAACAAGGGCTAAACCAGAACCAGCAGGAACTTGCCAGAATCACAGGGCGGGCAATTAAATCACCCGGAGCCAATTAGGTAGTTTCCAGAGTCAAGTGAGTTGGACTAATCAGACCCCCTGGGGCTGATGAAGAACCAGTTGAGTGATTAAAAAGGGCTCCCTTTCTGGTAGCTCAGAGTGTGCAAGGGAGTTGGTGTGTAGGGAGTGAATGGTGTGACAGAGGAGTTACGTAGGCGGCTCCTGGTTAGCAGTCCTGTAAGACCTCATGACTGGCTTCTTGCCTGCCATTAGCCCCAAACCTCTCTAAGTAGTTGTCTGCTTCCTGTTGCTCCTGCTGCTCTTTGCTCCAGGCAGAGGAGAGTTTTGTGTGCTGCCCCCATCCTTGGTACAATTTCTTAGCTCCTATTGGCTGGTTTTCAGCAAATAGGAGCTGAGAAATTGTGCTGAGGGTGTGGGCCGCATACGAAACCTCTCTCTCCCCCCCGGTACCTGGAGCAGAGAGCCACAGGGAGGAGCCAGTTTTCAGTTTCTATTTTCCTTTTCTTTTGTGCAAAATCAGTAAGCTAAAAGCCAAATTGTGGTAATAGATATCAGTGCTAAGCACTAGGTTACTGAAATATGCAGCTACTGAAATATGCAATTAGATACACCCTTTTTGTTGCAGGTCCAACAGGATAGATTATAAAATGGGTCAACAATCTTTTCAAACCACTGCACCAAACTACCGTCTTTTAACATATATAATCCACGGGTTATATTCGTTTTTACAAACCCCGCAACCCCCCCCCCCCCCCCCCCCCCCGCGGGTTATACTTGTGCGCGGGGTATGTAGGGGTTTTACTCTATGGAAGAGGATCCCCTCCCCAAACCTTTTCATTACCTTTGCCGGGCTGGGGTTAGGCTCCCAGCCCGCGACTGAACAACGTAGGGAATCTTACAAGGGGTGCAGCAGCCGGGAATGCTCCCGAGCCGGGGCAGAGGCATCCCCAGCAGAGGCACAAGGCGGGAGGCTCCCAGCCCGGGCTGACAAAGGGAAGGAGCCCAGAACAAGTTGCTCGGCGGCCAGCAGCAGCGGTGGGAGTCTGCAGGTGGACATGGCACGCAGGGGCAGGGCCAGGGCATGGTGCTTGTTGCTTGTTGTTCCTGTGAGATCCAGCCAGGCTCCCTTCCCTGCCTGCAGCTGCCGCATGCAGGACCCACTGCACGCTCGCTTGTTGTTCCTGGGCTGGCGCCTGCCCCACCACCCCGAACCATGCCCCACTTGTTGCCCTTGGGCTGGGGGATGATTTGGGGTGGCAGGGCAGGCACCGGCCCAGGAGCAACAAGCGAGTGCATAGCAGGTCCGGCATGCGGCGGCAGCAGCTGCAGGCAGGCAAGAGCACCCGGCTGGATCGCGCAGGAGCAATGAACAACAAGCACCGTGCCCCGGCCCCGCTCCTGTGAGCCGTGGCCGCCTGCAGACTCCCGCCACTGCTGCTGACCACCAAGCCCCGTGCTTGCAACTTGCTCCAGGCTCCTTCCCTTTGTCAGCCTGAGCTGGGAGCCTTGCATCTCTGCTGGGGATGCCTTTGCCCTGGCTCTGGAGCATTCCCGGCTGCTGCGCCCCTTGTAAGTTTCCCCATGTTGTTCGGTCATGGGCTGGGAGCCTAACCCACCCCGCACCCTAAATATACCCCCGCACCCTAAATATACCCCTGGCACAGTCTTGTATACTCCATGGGTTATACTCGTGCGTGGGGTATACAAGATTTTTTTTTTTACTGAAATAGCAAAAACCGCGGGGCATATTCAGGTGCAGGTTATATTTGGGTGCGGGGTATATTCGCTAAAATACGGTACATCAAAATTCAGAACAAATTGTCAACAAAGAGCCAATATAAGAATGTCCATTTGCGTGACTGAAAATATACAACTTAATATTATTGATAATTGACATAATGATTAATAATAGCATACATGAAATATTGTATTCACAGACTTTATTTAATGGGACTTCTGCTGCTGCATCTTTTCACATGTTTCTTTGAAGTTTACATTATAACTGGTCAAATCCAGCTTCATGCATGCATTCAGGCTGTTTTCTGTAAGTCTTATGGAAGGGGGCTGGAGATGTGGGGATGCAGGAGTCTGGGTTGGGGCATATGAGGGGCTCAGGACAGGGGGGTCAGGTGTATGATGGGGTCAGAGTTAGGGGGCCTGCTAGAGTGTTATGATGCTGTGGCCAGATGAGGGCTGGGCCCCAATCGGGGGCTTGTTGGCCAGGCTTCCTTTTTAAATAACATAAAATATTATGTCCAACACAAAAAGTTTCAACATTTTCTTTATAGCAGGGGTGGGGAACTTTTTTTGGGGTCAGGGGCCACTGTCCCACAAAAAAATCAGCTGGAGACCACACAAATGAGGAAAAAAAATCATCCAAAAACCTCCAACCCTCACTGATGTGGCCCCCAACTGAAACACCTCACTCCCCTAGTGCTTCAGCCCCATGATGGGGGGAGGGACAGAAAGGACTGAGGTTCAAGGCCTCAGGCCAGATTTGCTATTTCACTAGGAGGGTAGTGAAGCACTGGAATGGGTTACCTAGGGAAGTAGTGGAGTCTCCATCCCTAGAGGTGTTTAAGTCTCGGCTTGACAAAGCCCTGGCCGGGTTGATTTAGTTGGGATTGGTCCTGCCTAGAGCAGGGGGCTGGACTTGATGACCTTCTGAGGTCTCTTCCAGCTCTATGGTTCTGTGATTCTACTCTACTGGGGTTCCAGGGTTAGTGGATTTTGTGGGCCACCCTAGGCTCTGGGGTGGGGCCAAAATGAGAGGTTAAGTGTGCAGGCCAAGGCTGCTAGTGAATGGGATACAGTGCTGGTTATAATAGATCGGGCCTCGCAATTCCCTTTACTTCCCTTCCCCCACCAACTCAGTCCCTCTTCAGGGACCCATCTCACGACGAACTTTTGAGTGAGGAGGCTCTCTGTCTTCTCATCATCAGAGTGATAGAGAAGGTCCCAAACCAATTCAAAGGAAAGGGATTCTCCTCATGCTACTTCCTGATGCAGAAGAAAATGGAGGGTTGGAGACCCATTCTCGACCTTCGGCATTTGAACCAATACCTGCGACACCAGCTGTTCAAGATGGTGACACTTACCACCATAATCCCATCTCTCGACAACAACGATTGGTTTGCAGCCCTCGACCTGCAAGACGCTTGGTTTCACGTCACCATACATCCTGCGCACAGGCGCTTCCTTCATTTCATAGTAAACAACGATCACTTCCAGTACCAGATACTACCCTTCGGACTCTCATCAGCCCCCCGAGTTTTTTCAAAAACCCTTGCTGTAGTTGCGGCGTATCTCTGCTGTCTAAATCTCGTCATCTTCCCCATCTCGACGATTGCTTAATCAGGGGCACAACACAGCAGGAGACCTCTCACATGGTGACACTTGTCAAGCAGATGTTCGAGTCGCTGGGTCTCATAGTAAAAGAGCAAAAGTCCACCCTCAACTGACTCAGAACATAAAATTTATAGGAGCCATGCTCTATTTCCTTGCGGCAAGGGCATGCTTACCACTGGAAAGGTTTCAGGCAATTCAAGATCTCATCCACATAGTCATCCAGGCTCCAATGATTTCAATACACACTTGCCCGAGATTACTCGGTTACATGGCTGCGACCACCTTTGTCGTCCCTCACGCACGTCTTCACTTGCGGTGTCTACAACATTGGGTGACAACCATATATACACCCACAAAACACAGTATCCACAAAATAGTGGATCCTCCAAATCATGTACACATGTCCCTCCACTGGTGGACAAAAACATGCAACTTTATGACGGGAGTTCCATTCCAGCATCCACAACCGTCCGCTCAGATAACTACAGATGCCTCCCTCATAGGGTGGGATGCACACATGGACGAAAAACATGTACAAGGCAAATGGTCTCTCACCAAAAGGTGTCTACACATAAACCTCTTGGAGTTGAGGGCCATCTTCCATGCATGCAAGCATTTCCACTCTCCAATAAAGGGCACTGCCGTCAGAATGCTTTCTGACAATGTCGCTGCAATGTATTATATAAACAGGCCAGGGGGAGCAAGGTCACGCTCTCTATGCATAGAGGCGGTCCGCTTTTGGAATTGGTGCATACGGAACGACATCACCGTTGCAGCATCTTACTTACCTGGCACCAGCAATGTCATTGCAGACTCTCTCAGCAGATTTCCCGAGGCCCACGAATGGGAAATAAGGACGGACGTCCTTCAGCGTATCTTTCACAGATGGGGAACCCTGGTACTAGACCTATTCACCACTCCTAGCAATGCAAAATGTCGCCTCTTCTGTTCCGGAGCGGGTATTGGCAAGGGCCCGCTCAGGGATGCTCTTCTAATCAATTGGAGGAAAGATCATCTTTATGCATTTCCCCCAATGGTTCTCATTCCCAGAACATTGGAGAAAATCAAAGCAGAAACAGCATCAGTAATTCGCCTGGCCCCAGCCTGGCCAAGACAACCCTGGTACCCACTTCTCCATATCATGTTAGTGGCGCCGCCTTACCAGCTTCCTCTCCTCCCAGATCTCCTCTCTCAGGACCACGGTTCTCTCCTTCACCCCAGACCAGACTCCCTACACCTGACGGCATGGCTTCTAGCTGGCTCAGGCTGGGAGAGGACCTCTGTTCAGACCAAGTCAAAGCAATACTAGTTCACAGTTGTAAGTCATCCACTCAGAGTACTTACCTTGCAAAATGGCTTAGATACTCGCAATGGTGCTCTCACAGTGGCATCAACCCTCATTTCATTCCTTTGCACCATATTTTGGACTACGTTGTCCACCTGCAAACCTCTGGGCTTTCGGTTTTGTCTCTAAAAGTGCATTTGGCAGCTATTAGTGCTTTTCAGCGTCCCATTCAGGGGGTGTCAGTGTTAGCACACCATAATACCAAAAGGTTTCTAAAAGGCTTGGCGAATTTGCATCCTCCTCATAGTTCCCCCCCCGGAATCTGGACCTGGTACTGGACACGATTATGTACCCTCCCTTCGAACCACTAGCTACCATACCATTACAAATGCTGACCATGAAAGTAATCTGTCTTTCTTGCAATCACATCAGCAAGCAGAGTCAGCAAGTTAGCGGCATTAATGGCAACTCCACCCTTCACTTTTTTCTCGAAAGATGCAGTCACATCACGTTTTCACCCAGCTTTTACCCTCAAGGTCTCTTCATCCTTCCACATTAATTGAACCTGTTGTCCTCCCATCCTTCTATCCTAAGTCTCACTAGTCTCAGAGAGATGCTTTGCTGCACACCCTCGATGTCCATTGAGCCCTTTCCTTTTATATAGACAGGACTCGGCAATGGTGTCACACAGACAAACTGATAGTATCAATTGAACAGCTGTCCAAGGGCAACGCATTCTCCAGCCAATGGATAGCTAGACTTATCGGTGTCTGCATCACTACCTGTCACTCTCTGAGGGATAAACCGCTTTCTTCGCGGCCGAAAGCGCACTCTACAAGAGCAGTGGCAACTTCTACGGCTTTTGCCCAAGGAGTTCCATTGAGTGATATTTGCCGAGCAGCTACCTGGGCGTCCAGCACCTCCTTTATGCATCATTCCGCTATAGTACAACATCTAGCTTCAGACTCCATGGTTGCATCGGCAGTTTTGTCTGTTGTGGAGAAGCAGTGACCTGGAGCGCACACTAACTACTGCTTTACAGTCACCTGGAGTGGAGCACCCATGGGGACCATTCGAAGAAGAAGAAGAAGAAGTTCTTCTTCGAGTGGTCCCCGTGGGTGCTCCACTCCAGGTGTCGGGTCCCGACCCGGCGCCGCTGGTCGGAAAGTTTTCCATAGCCGTAGCCGGGCCGGACCGCGCATGCGCGAGCGCAGCGCGCGGCCTTCGCGCCTTTGCAACGGTCCGGCCCCCCCCTGTCAGTTCCTCTCAGCCGCCCGTGGTCACTGGCGGAACGTCGCTTCTCTCCTCAGACAGGAACGTCCTACGAAAAAAAAAAAAAAGAAAACAGAGAGAAATAGTTAGTCGAATTGGATAATAATACTTAGTAAAAAAAAAAAAAAAGACAAAAGAAGAAGAAGGGAAATTATGCCTGGGTCACCAGGTTTTAAGCGGTGTCTACACTGCAAAGAAGCCATGCCCGCATCTGACGGGCATGAAGCCTGTGTAAGATGTCTGGGAGAAGCGCATGTACCACAAAAATGCGCTCACTGCGCAAAATTAACTCCCAGGGCGCGCAGAGAAAGGGATATGCGCTTAAAACTCCTGCTCTGCGATAAGGCACTACAGCCTTCTGAACAGCAGCTCTCAGAAGCTCCCGGAGGGCAAGGTAAAAGATCAAGGTCCCCACCGGCAATGGGAACGAAAAAGAAAAGGGCTTACCCTACGCGCTCCCTCCCGCCTCCTTCAATGTCCCGTGTTCCTCAGGGACATAAACAGGGTGCCTTCGGGGCCGCAAGACAGCCGGAGAGGTCGCATAAGCCGCAGGCGGCAACATCAAGCCACACGTCATCGGCACCGGCTCTGCGCCCCGCTGAGAGTGCGAGTGACTCGCAGCGCTCGGCACCGCTGCAAGGGCTGGAGCCGCGGCAGTCTGCCCAGCCGCAAACCCGAGCGGCACCGCAAATGGCTGCGCTAAGCCAGGGCAAGCCAGCACAGGGTCCGGCACCGGACGCAGCCCTGACAGACGGCACCGGGGAGCTTAGTGAATGGGGCCGGCAGAGCGCCCCCCACTGTGCTGAGTCGGCACCGACGAATCAGCTTATTGTTACAGCCGCACCGGAGGAGCAGCTGACTACGGTGCCGGGCAGGGCAGCAGGATAACATGACAGTGCAGTCTCAATTATTCCTCCCCCTGCCAATTCTTCTTTATCAACACAAGGGAGGGAGGCTCCTCCTACCTCTGCAGTCCCCACTAAGGCTGCTAGGAAGTCAGCAACGAGGCATTCAATTTCACCCTCACTTGAGCCTTCAATCTCTCCCTCTCATTCACCAAGGATTAGTCATCTCGCGTCTTCTCATAACCAACCAATGTCCCCGCGATGGAGATCAAGGTCTCGTTATTCTGATCATCGCGAACGGTATCATCATTATCATCGGGAATCGTCATACAGATCCCGCTCACCAAGTTTTTCCCCCCCGAGATCCTATCATAGGGGGTATGCCAGTAGATACTCCTCGCGGAGGTCATCTCCTGATCACCCTGAACATAGGGGCAATCGATCATCTTGCGAATATGAAAGACCTCACTATCGTTCTCGGCACTGCTGTTGCCATACTCCTCATGAAGCGCGACAATTGTCACCAATTCAAGACTGGAAGGGGGCGTCATGTCGACAGCAGAACCGCTCGCCTTCAGTTCAACTATCTGAGCCTGAGGAAGGACAGATATCGGATACGGACGATCAACTGCGGACTGCGTCCCAAAAAGATATGTCGTCATCTTATCCTGACGATGCAGTGTTTGAAGGGGACCCATCTCCCCCAGATGACACAAAGGACTTTCAAGAGCTTTTTAAGAGAGTGGCCCAGTCTCAAGATGTTCAGATATTAGACACTCCAACGAAACAATTTAAACTCTGGAGAAACTTAAACCCTAAGCAACAATCTAAAGTTGCCCTTCCTATGGACGAGGCTATCCTCCAATCAGCAACAGAAATTTGGCATACCCCGGCTTCGACTACACCAACTTTGAAACCGGCGGAGAAGCGCTACTTTATAGCATCTAAAGATTCAGAATTTCTGTTTACTCATCCACAGCCAAACTCCTTGGTTGTTGACGCAGCTCTCCAAAGGGCTAAGAACCCGCAGCTAAAAAATGCGGGGGTTGATAAGGAGGCAAAGAAACTGGACGCCTTTGGCCGAAAGGTTTATACATCGGCCACGTTACTCCTTCGCATAGCGAATTATACAGCTCTCCTGGCGAATCACAGCTTCGATAGTATAGCGAAGCTTACTGAGCTATCCCAAAGATCATCAGAGGCGGACAGGGAACTGCTCCGATCTATCCTCAAGGAGGGCTATGCATGTTCAAAGGCTAACCTTCAGATAGCTATGGACATAGCTGATACGGCAGCTCGGGGAGTAGCAACAGCGGTGTCAATGAGGCGCTCTTCCTGGCTCGCCACGGCGGCGGTGCCTAAGGAGCTGCACTCCAAGGTAGAAGACCTCCCCTTTGATAAGGTAAAATTGTTTGCAGAAAAAACAGACGAGGTCCTTCATACTGGGAAAGACTCAAGAACAACACTTCGTACGCTCGGCATGTACGCACCACCATTCCGTCGCCAGCGTTATTTCCCATACCAAAGACGGTATGATTATCAGTCTCGGAGGCAGCAAAATCGCCCTTTCGACCAATCGCGATCAAGACAGCGCCCTCAACGAAGGCGTCCACCACCACCACCTAGAGTGACGGGCACGCCTGCCTCAAAACAGCAAGTTTGACTCCCTGGTCGAGGGCAAGCGCACACTACCAATCACCCTGGCAAAACCCATTTTCCACCACCGCTTACGACCTTACTATCACCAATGGGTCGAAATAACACTTGAGGGGTCTCCAACATTGGCTGTCCACGGTTTATGTCCCCGTGAGACACGACATTCAAAAGCTAGTGTGGCTACCCCCGCATGTTCAGAGATCGCTGCAGTGGTGGACAAAAGAGCAAAACCTCCTGCCGGGGGTTCCATTCCATCGGCAACAACCAACGGTGCAGATAACATCGGATGCCTCGCTCATAGGCTGGGGGGCCCACATGGACAGTGAACGAATCCAGGGCAAATGGTCGCTCAGCGAGAGGCGTCTGCACATAAATTTGTTGGAACTTCGAGCAATCTTCTACGCATGCAAACATTTTCTTCCTCAGATCAAAGGTCTCACAGTAAGGATACTGACGGACAATGTAGCTGCGATGTATTATGTCAGCAGGCAAGGAGGAGCATGATCACGCTCCCTATGCGCCGAAGCAGTACGGTGTTGGAACTGGTGCATACAGAACAGCGTAACCATAACAGCATCATACTTACCTGGCACCGCCAATGTAATTGCAGACTCCCTCAGCAGACAGTTCCCCACGGATCACGAGTGGGAAATAAGGACAGACATACTATCTGCGATATTTCGAAGATGGGGTATCCCACTGGTAGACCTATTCGCAACATACAGCAACAGGAAGTGTCGCCTATATTGCTCGAGAGCAGGACTCGGCAAAGGCTCTCTCGGCGATGCGCTTCTGCTCAGATGGAAGAAGGCACTTCTGTACGCGTTTCCTCCCACGCCGCTTATCTCCAGGACACTGGAGAAAATCAGATTAGAGGCGGCGACGGTCATTTTGCTAGCGCCAGCATGGCCCAGACAAGCCTGGTATCCATTCTTACACAGGATGTCAATTCAGCCACCTTACCCTCTTCCTCTCCACCAAGATCTCCTTACTCAGGAACGGGGTGCGCTATTACACCCCAGGCTGCAGCCGTTGCATCTGACGGCGTGGCTTCTCAGTGGTTGAAAGGAGACGAAAATCTGTGCCCTGAAGAGGTCAAGACAGTACTTCTTCACAGTAGGAAGAAGTCTACGCGGAAATACGTACCTGGCAAAGTGGCGAAGATTTTCTGACTGGTGCATTCAGAACGACATACACCCCCTATCATCCCCTCTACAGAATGTTTTGGACTACATCCTTTATTTACGGAACTCAGGTCTTACACTATCATCTCTAAGAGTGCATCTGGCAGCCATCAGTGCTTTTCACCATCCAGTAGAAGGTTCCGCGCTCTTCTCCCACGTAATTACAAAGAGGTTCTTGAAAGGACTCCAAAACTTATATCCGCCACGAAGCGCACCCTCCCCTTCCTGGAATCTCGATTTAGTGTTGGATACCATTATGTACCCACCTTTCGAGCCCTTGATATCGGTTTCGCTACATTATTTAACGATGAAAACAGTCTTCCTACTTGCAATTACATCGGCAAGACGGGTAGGGGAACTGGGGGCGCTGATGGCAAACCCTCCCTTCACGATTTTTTCCAAAGATACAGTAACACTCCGATTACACCTGGACTTTATCCCCAAAGTTTGTTCTTCTTTCCACATTAATGAGCCTATCGTTCTCCCGACTTTTTATCCCAAACCTCATTCCTCCAGTAGAGACGCTCTGTTCCACACACTCGACGTCCGACGCGCGCTGTCTTTCTATATAGACAGAACACGCCAATGGCGACGAACTGACAGGTTATTGGTATCTCTGGCACCTAGATCGAAAGGCAAGGCACTTTCCACTCAGCGCATTGCAAAATTAATTACGCTCTGCATTACGGAATGTCACTCAATTAGAAACAAACCTCTTCCTTCTTTGCCTCGGGCTCACTCCACACGAGCTGTAGCGACTTCCACCGCCTTCGCAAGGGGAGTTCCCCTAGCGGATATCTGCCGTGCGGCTACTTGGGCTTCTAGTATAACTTTCGCACATCATTGTACCATAACGAAGAGGTGGGCCTCAGACGCTGCGGTAGCCTCTGCGGTACTGTCCACGGTAGAAAATAATTGACCCGGAGCGCGTTCTGGGTTACTGCTTTGTACTCACCTGGAGTGGAGCACCCACGGGGACCACTCGAAGAAGAAGAAGAAGTTACTCACTCTGTGTAGTAACGATGGTTCTTCGAGATGTGTCCCCGTGGGTGCTCCACGCCCCACCCTCCTCCCCGCTCCGGGTCTCTTTGTTTTGTCTTCCAGGGACCGAGCGGTGAGAGGAACTGACGGGGGGGGCCGGACCGTTGCAAAGGTGCGAACGCTGCGCGCTGCGCTCGCACATGCGCGGTCCAGCCCGGCTACGGCTATGGAAAACTTTCCGACCAGCGGCGCCGGGACGGGACCCGACACCTGGAGTGGAGCACCCACGGGGACACATCTCGAAGAACCATCGTTACTACACAGGGTGAGTAACTTCTTCTTACTTGCCTTCATGCAGTAATGATGGTTCTTCAAGAAGTGTCCCTGTGTGTGCTCCATGTCCCGCCCTCCTCCCCGCTCTGGGACTTGTTTTGCCTCGTTTCCGATACTGAGTGGTGAGAGGAACTGGCAGGAACCAGACCGTGCGACAGAAGAAAAGCACAAACGGCACAAGACCCTAACTGCATATGCGTGGTCCGGCTGACTACGGCTGTAAAAACCTCTGACTAGCAGCACTGGGACAAGCCTGACACCTAGAGTGGAGCACCCACAGGGACACATCTCAAATAACCATCGTTACTGCACGAAGGTGAGTAACTTCTTCATCCAGCTGCTCCCAGGCACCAGGCAGGATTCACAGGAGAAGCCTGCAGGAGGAAGTGTGCCCCAGGGAAATGAAAACGGCAGCACAGAGGGAGCCCTTTTTCATTCCTGGGAAATGAAACCCCGGATCCGGCAGGGAGACTAGGCGCTTTCTCCCTCCGCCCCCTTCTCCTCCCTCAGGAATCTGGTGCTGGTGTTCGAGTCGTGCGGAGGGATGTAAGGCTGTAGTGCCAGTGCTGGCTGTCTGCTGTGAGAGGTGCTGGGGTGGGGGCTGAGCTGGAGCTCCAGAAGAGCCATATCTGGCACTCTCTAGAACGCATATTTGGCTTGCGAACCATAGTTTGCCATCCCTGGTCTAAAATATCATTTTGGCATTCTTTAAATTTTCAGTTGTTCCTCTCTGTGGAAATTGATGGGATTCATGGAGGTTTTGATGCATTTGCCACATGCGCATTACTTCCCTGTCATTCCACTCTCCATTTGAGAAGATAGCTTAAAAGACTCCAAAGGGTGCAAGTTGAGTGTCAGACATTTGTCTCACATATTTTAGGGCCTTTGCTCTTTCCAGCTCTAAATGTGCATTAACTGTTAGGCATCCTGTTTCTCCTGGAGGTACAATTTGACCTGTCATTTGACACTTTTGCATGCATCAAGCTGTTGCCTGTTGATTTATGCAATGTGAATTACTGCCTCAGGGGTTTCATCATTTTTGGTACATTCTCACATTGTGAGAGGCAGTGCTGATGTAACCTTTTTTGTGTGTTTAAAGAGAATTGACTAATAAAAGGCAACACTACGCAGAAAATATCTAATGGAGGGATCAGCAACCTTTTCAGACCAAAGAGCCAAATTATATCAAAATTCACAACTAGTGGTCAACAAAGAACTGTATAAGAATGCCCTTTTGCATGATTGAAAATAGACAACTTAATATTATTAATAATTGACATAATGATTACTAATAGCAAAAATGAAACATACTTACAGACTTTATTTAATGGGACTTCTGCTGCTGCAACTTTTCGCACATTTCTTTGACGTTTACATCATAACTGGTCAATCTAGCTTCATGCATGCTTTCGGGCTGTCTTCTGTCAATCTTGTGGCAGTGGGCTGGGGATGTGGTGGTGCAGGAGTCTGGGTTAGGGAGTATGAAGAGCTCAGCACAAGGTTGGGTGTGGGGGCTTGCAGAAGTGTTATAACGGGGCTGGAGATATGGGGTGCAAGAATCTTTATTGGGGTCTGTGAGGGGCTCAAGGTGTAGAAGGTTTCGGTGTACATTGGGCACAGGGTTGGGGTATGTGTGGGGGTGCAGGAGTGTTGTGGCAGAGGGTATGGGGGCATGAGGGGCAAGCTGCATGGAAACTTTTTTAAAAAACACCATAATAGAGGCCCAACTTAAATGCATACTCCAAATTTTAAAAAACACAGTAACAACAAAGTGCCACTATGACTTAGCTTAACCAAGTAAAAGAAGCAGTGAGAATAAAAAGGCATCATTTAAAAAGTGGAATTTAAATCCTAGCGAGGAAAATAGAAAGGACCTCTGTCAAATTAAGTGTAAAAATATGGTAAGAAAATCCAAAAGGTAGTTTGAAGACCAGCTAGCCAAAAACTCAAAAAGAGATTTCCAAACCTGAACTATTATTTTTAGGTGACAAATCTGAGGAACTGTCCCAGATTGAGATGTCATTAGAGGAAGTATTGGAACAAATTGATAAACTTAACAGTAACAAGGCACTGGGACCAGATGACATGCACCCAAAAGTTCCGAAGGAACTCAAATATGAAATTGCGGAACTATTAACTGTGGTTTGTTACCTAACCTTTAAATAAGCTTCCGTACCTAATGACTGGAAGATGGCTAACATGATGCCAATATTTAAAAAGGGCTCTGAAGTTGATCCTGGCAATTACAGACTGGTAAGTCTAATGTCAGTACCGAGCAAATTAGTTGAAACTAAAGTAAAGAATAAAATTTTCAGACACATAGATGAACATAAATTGTTGGGGAAAAAATCAACATGGTTTCTGTAAAGGGAAATCATGGCTTACTAATCTACTAACGTTCTTTGAGGAGGTCAACAAACATGTGGACAAGGGGAATCCAGTGGATAGTATTCTTCGATTTCCAGAAAGCCTTTGACAAGGTTCCTCATCAAAGGCTCTTAAGTAAGTTGTCATGGGATAAAAGGGAATGTCCTCTCATGGACTGATAACTGGTTAAAAGACAGAAAAAAAAGGTTAGGAATAAATGGTAAGTTTTCTGAGTGGAGAGAGATAACTAGTGGGGTCTCCCAAGGGTCTGTCCTGGGACCAATCCTATTCAACCTATTCAGAAATGATCTTGAGAAAGAGGTAAACAGTGAAGTGGCAAAATTTGTAGATGATACTAAACTGTTCAACATGGTTAAGACCAAAAAAAGCTGCGAAGAGCTTCAAAAGGATCTCACAAAACTAGGTGTTTGGACAACAAAATGGCAAATTAATTTTAATGTTGATAAATCCAAAGTAATGCACATTTGGAAAAAATAATCCCAACTATAAATACAAAACGATGGGGACTAATTTAGCTATAACTACTCGAGAGAGATCTTGGAGTCATTGTGGATAGTTCCCTGAAAATATCCACTCACTGTGCAGTGGTAGTCAAAAAAGCAAAGAGAACATTAGGAATCGTTAAAAAAGGGATAGATAATAAGACAGAGAATATTTTATAGCCTCTGTCTGAAACCATAGTGCACCCACATCTTGAATACTACGTACAGATGTGGTCCCTTCATTTCAAAAAAGATATATTGGCATTGGAAAAGATTCAGAAAAGGGCAACAAAATGATTACGGGTTTGGAATGGGTGCCATATGAAGTTAGATTAAAAAGACTGAGAATTTTCAACTTAGAAAAGAGGAGACGGGGGGGTATGATAGAAGTTTATAAAATCATGATTGGTGTGGAAAAAGTGAAGAAGGATAAGTTATCTACATGTTCCCATAACATAAGAACTAAGGATCACCAAATCACATTAATAGGTATCAGGTTTAAAACAAACAAAAGGACATTTTTCTTCACGCAGCGCGTAGTCAACCTATGTAACTCCTTGCCAGACGATGTTGTGAAGACCAGGACTTCAACAGGATTCAAGAAAGAACTAGATACATTCATGGAGGCTAGGTCCATCAATGGCTATTAGCCAGGATGGGTAGGAATGGTGTCCCTAACCTCTGTTGATCAAAGGCGGGAAATGGATGAGAGAAAAGGGATCACTTGATGATTACCTGTTCTATTCATTCCCTCTGGGGCACCTGGCATTGGCCACTGTTAGAAGACAGGATACTGGTCTAGATGGACTTTTTGTCTGATCCAGTATGATCATTCTTATGTTCTTACTGCAGCTGGTGATTAATATACTGGTGTACTTGTATCTCTTTTTTTGACATTTTTCATAACATCCATTGGTTCAAGTGAAAGGCATCATAATAGCTCAAGTTTTCATTGCCTCAGGCTATAAGTAGCAGCTGTTTGGTCCTAAATAGGCACAGTAGAGTATGGTCTTCCTTCTCAAAGTGGTGAGATTTGGGTTTGGTGGGGGGGGGCGTGGGTTGGGAGGGGAGAGAGAGTTTGTTTTTGTTTTTGTTTTGAATGAAAGAAAAATAAACTAGGATCTCTTCCATTCCTTTAAATCTTAGGTACTCTTTTTTTTGTTGGTTGGTTGGTTTTGTTGTTTTGCTAAAATGGCCCACATGCTCTCTCTGTACTGGAGAGAATACATTTATTGGGATTTTTGTCCAATCACTTGAGGATGTTGTCATACATAGAGCTGTATTTTCCCCATCAGGACAAAACAGTAGTGGTTAAATCAGTATCTTGGTTTTTTTCCCAAAGTGAAATAATCTTTTCAGTTAATCAGACATTCAGCAACAGAGCAAGAAAATACCATCGTACACTTCACAGAAGGCTTCGCAATAGTTCACCTATTCATCCTTTTTAGGAACAGGCCCATATGCTGTTGACAGGTTTCCACTCTAGCGAGCATTTCTCTATCCCCTTCTTAAGGATGATGGCCACTCCTTCGTGATGCTGGTCATTGTCTCTTCCAGAGTAAATCACTGTTTCTCCTGTAGAAGTCTTTAATCTCCCCAATCCTGTCCATCTACTCTCACTAACACCAAGGATGTGTAGATTGTATCGTCTCATTTCGGCGACTATTTGTGCTAGCTTGCCAATATCGTACATGGTTCATATATTCCAGAATCCAATTCTGGTCTTTATCTTGGTGACCATCATCGTGGCAGTAGCTTCCTCATGGCTTTCACTACTGTCAGTCATACAGGTCCCCAGAGAGGACTTAGGAAGACCATCGCACAAAGTTGTAGGAGAATTTTTTGTTGCTATTTCTGTAACAATTTTTTTTCTAGGTCTTAGCCCTGAGCTGAACCCCCAACCTGGAGGACCAGTGAATCACACTTAGTCTGGTCTCTACCCTTCAACCTGTCTAGCATGGATGATCCTACCAGCAGCACTAGGCTCCTGCCGACATAGCTCTTGGGGTCACTGAGACACACAAGCCCCTCACCCCAACAAGATAGTGATCCACTGGGGAGGTTTATAAGCATGGGGGTATGAAAATGTTTGATTAGGCACTCTAGTATTATGTTGGGAACCACATCAAAATGTAGATGAGGCATTTATATGTTCTACACTGCTTTCTGTTCCTATCCATGAGGTCAGGCCCTGCTTATGTCTTTCTTTTCTTTGTTTGATAAAAACAGCCAGAAAAATCCTTTACTTATACTTTTTGAAAAAATTTCTTGTAGAATAAGGTAGGGATGTAATAGTATAACCATTTAAGTTAACTGATAAGCCTTTGGTTATCAGATACCATTAATGGTTGCATGTAACCTCCTGCCCAGCTCCCTGGGATTGGGGCTGGGAGCCAGGTCGGGAGCCAGTGAGTACACGATTGGAGCTAGACTAAGTCAGCTCCCGGCTTGCACTAGCTCCCGGGGAATCGGCTGAGCAGCGCAGGGTGGCAGCAGGCTCCCCGGAAGTGGGGCAGCAGGTTGGGAGCTGGTGTGCACCAGGAGCCAGCTTTTAAGCTGACTTCAGGCATGCATTAGCTCCTGGAAGCCAGTGGCTGCCCTGCACCGCAGGCTCTGCAGTATAAAACTTATACTGCAAAGCCCCCAGCTCAGCTGGCTCCCCAGGTGTGGGGCCAGCGGGCTCTTCTCCCGGTGACCCCGCAGTGTGAAATTTTCAGTGGTTACACCGTTACCTGCTTTTAGCATCCCTAGAATGAGCATTTAATTTTCAAAGGTTTTCTTTAGTTTGACCACACTACCCTGTTTTCAATATTAATGTTTCTTAATTATATATCTTTTACTTCATGTCTATTCATTTTCAAAGATTAATTGCATCAGCTATAGAATAAAATATATATTTAAATTTTATTTAATATATTTAGCAAAAAAATAGTTGCTTAAGGCCATTGACCCAGACATGGTAAATACTGTATTTTAAATGCATTTTCTTGTAGATAAGGAACTCTCATTCTCCTTTGCACCTCAGTTGATCAGTTTATTTTTAAAACTTTTAGTACTAAAACCAGATGTTCTAGAGCAGAAAATAATTTCCTTCATGTTCTCTTTATTTTAAAATGTGGAAAAGCAGTTAAAATGGAATCTTTCTGATAAAAATGGTACTGTAGGTTGACAAATTTAGTTTACATTTCTAGTGTCTGTTTGAAAACTCTTAATTTTTTGTTGATGATAAACATGAAAGCATCAGATGATAGCAAGTAAAATATTGCTTATGTATTTGTGTATACACAAAATTGACCTTTGTGATCTAGCTTAACATCTAAGCACTAAGAGTGGTCATTTGTTTTGACAGCAGAATTAATTGAGGCTAAAACAGTCGAAATTCCACTTGTATCAAGCTGTTCATTAAGAATTGCTCTCTGGCTTTAGTGCTGTCAGAAAAATAACTTGCCCTGCTATGATTAAATTGCAGGATGATGGTCGGTCCACTGCATTCAAGAGAGAGGTTGAATAAACTTTCTACTGTGAAAACAATTCAGAAGTGACACACTGCAAGGGGGGGTCAGAATGTGCATTGATATCAAGCTGAGCTGTCAACTGGCACTGAGCCAGGCACGCAAAGCTTTGCCATTTGAAGCAGCATGAGAGGCATATGCACTTTTAAAAAAATTGTCGTCCTTTCATGCATGGTTTCTTGTCAAATTTAAAAAAACCTTTTGTTTTAATCAAAAACAGGGATGTTGTCTTATTGCATTGATAAGTACAAGTTAGCTTTACAGAGGTTTTTTTCAAATTTATAAGTTTTAGGTTGATGAAAATTTTAAAATTCTTGTGCATATTAATGCGTATATGTAGCTGTGAAGGAAAGCTAAATTGTTTTGAAATGAAGTGAAGTTCATTTAATAAAAGAATAGGTAGTTTTAACAAGGAAAAGTAATTAGACTATTGGATTTTGATTAATTTTATAGCTTGTCAGAATTTCTAAGTTGATTTTATACTTGAGAGATCACAGCGGCTATTTGAATATGCAGTGTAATTGTTTTCTTTACCAGCAATATGGGATTAATTTTTGTATTATTTGCCTCCTTTATTTGTTACAAAAATAACTTTGTGTGTGTGTTGATTTTTTGGAGGGGAGCGAGGGGTTTAAGTGTAAGTGATTCTATCCCGCTAACTTGTAGTTGTTGTCTAAACCAAAACTGTTTACATAGACTAGGGGTCCGCAACCTGTGGCTCTAGAGCCAAATATGTCTCAGTATGCAACCAAATATGGCTCTTCTGTCATTCCCAAAATACACACAATTTTTTAAATTAAAATGAAAAGTTAATTCCAATTTTTAAAACTCATGTTGATTTTTTTTGTCTATTTGACCTTTAACTATTCATTTTAACAATTATCTATCCTCTCCATTCATTGGGGATCATTCATATTCTCTTTTTATTTGATTGGTCAAGAAATCCTTCCATCATCATACGTGATGGTGAATTCTGTAACCCCCTGACAATAAAAATGGCAGAGAGAAAGAGATGATGAGTACCGAAATTTTTAAAAGGAGTGGACAAGACTTCTATGCATTTGTAGTGAGAGACTCTTCTCAAACAAAAACAAAATTAATTTAATGACAAAACACGCAACATTTGCTACAAAATATCCCACGGTGACACATGAAAAAAAACCTGCGAGGAGCTGCAGCAAAAAATGAACATTTGACAAAATAGCCTGCTGTCATGGTCAAAAGGGGTGGGAGTTTATACGCCGCAAGTTCTGTGGACTCATACAGCATTATTTTAGAGGGAAATCCTATCATGGTGGGGATTATGTAAATAGACATGTGCTAAAAATTGGCCAGAACTATTTGATGAGTTTCACAAGGACAAAAATCTTTCAGAAAATTCAAGACATGCCATTATCAGCAAAAACAGTTCATGACAGAGCTGTGAAAATGGCCCATCAAATCAATCAGGAACAAATGTAAAATCTGAGGATAGCTACTTATTTTTCATTTGCTTTGAACAAGACAACTGACATGTGACATGAATCACTTGTGTATTCTGGGAGGATGTATTTGTGGAAATGATGGGCACAAAGAAATGATTGAGCTATTACCGTTAAAAAATCAAACAAGGCAAAGACATCCTTAAAACTGTGATGAACATTGTAAGTGAGAGAGAAACACAGCTGGATAATTTTATGTCTGTGTATGGACGGTGCATGGTCGGCAAATATAGGGGATTCCTTACTCCTGTCAGAAGAGCTGAACTGCCTGCTTTTGAAATTTCATTGCATTGTTCATCAGAAGGCACGTTGTGTGCAATGTTATGGAACTGAACTCAGAAATGTAATGGGACTGCTTGTTCACATTGTCAATTGGATTCTTGCCCAAGCCCTTAAATCACAGTCAATTTCAGTCACTGCTTGAGGAATTACTCCAATCTACTAATGCACCGTAAGAACATAAGAATGGTCTGACCCAGTACAGCCAAAGGTCCATCTAGCCCAGTAGCCTGTCTGCCGACAGTGGCCAGCGCCAGGTGCCCCGGAGGGGGTGGACCGAAGACAACGATCGAGTGATTTGTCTCGTGCCATCTGTCTCCAGCCTCTGACAAACAGAGGCCAGGGACACCATTTCTACCCCCTGGCTAATAGCCTTTTATGGACCTAACCTCCATGAATTTATCTAGCTTCTCTTTAAACTCTGTTATAATTCTAGCCTTCACAGCCTCCTCCAGCAAGGAGTTCCACAGGTTGACTATGCGCTGTGTGAAGAAGAACTTTCACTTATTAATTTTAAACCTGCTACCCATTAATTTCATTTGGTGTTCTCTAGTCCTTATATTGTGGGGAACTAATAAATAACTTCTCTTTATTCACCCTCTCCACACCACTCCACACCATACCACCATGTTTGCTGGTTATCTGGTGGCAAAGTTTTGTCTTGTTTTGCCACTTGAATTAATGAGATTGTAATTTTTGGATATGTAGGGTGTCAAACACACTGAGCTTTCAGATTGTGACTGATTGCTCAAATTTTACTATCTTATCAACATTACCGGTCATTTGAATGGGTTGAACCTTGAGCTACAAGGGCAAGGAAATATAGTCCTGATTCTGCAGCAGGCAGTGTTTGGATGTGAGTCAAAATAGACTGTCTTCATTAAAGATGTCGACATGGGCAAGCTGGCACATTTTGAAATATTATGAATGTTTTGTGATTCGTTATCAGAGAGAATCCAAACAGCCTTGATTTGCAGCAACTTGCAGGGTTTATTTCTGAGCTCCTGATGGTATTCAAGTCTCTTTTGTTGATTTTTGCAAACAAATAGTGCTTTGTTTAAGTTTGATTCATCCACATAAAGCATCCGTTGAACTGGATTTGACAGTAACTCCAGGTATCTCAGTGATTTGGAAATGGAAATAGAAGATTTCAAGGAGTAGGATATCTGTGTGGAAAAATTTGTCAAGCTGTATTCTGATTTAAAATGCCTTGCTCAACAATGTGCAAAATTGGCAAAACTGCACATATGGGCTGACATGAAGAAATTGGAGCTCGATGATAATCTGATTCTGCAAACTTGGAAAGAACTTCACCATGCAGAATGTCATCTTGGTCTTATTTTCATTGTTTGGCTCCACCTATATGTGTGAGTAAGTAATTTTCACTCAGGGTTTACAGAAGACAGCCTTAAGGCAATGCTTGAAGCTGAATTTGACCAGTCAAAGAAATGTGCAAAAAGATACAACAGTAGAAGTCCCATTAAATGAAGTCCTTGAATACAATGTTTCATTTATGCTATTATTAATCATTGTCAATTATTAGTAATATTAAGTTGTATATTTTCCGTCATGCAAATGAGCATTCTTATACTGGCTCTTTGTTGACCACTTGTTCTGAATTTTGATGTAGTTTGGGCTCTTTGGTTTGAAAAGGCCAACTCCTGTTCTAACCTCTCTCCTATAGCATATGCTAGTGACTTGTAGCACCCTGTTCAGCCTGATTGATAAGAGACATACATGTCTTCAAGGCCATTAGTGTCACTTCATAGATTAAGTAGCAAGTGTAAAATTTTTGTCATTTCTAAACCTTTGTATCTGGTCATCTTAGATTAAGTGCATCCTCTTGAAGATATTCCTAGTATCTGTTAGATAAGAGAGACAAAATTTTGAAAATACTCCCCAAACAAGATTGTCTGTATTACAGTATTTAGCAATGCCATTTTACTAACATGGTTTATTTTCTTTTCTATTCAGAAATCAAAAAATAAATTGTAATATACATTGCAGCAGTTGCAGATTTGTATTCTGCATTGAGTCTTATTGTAGCACAGAACAGAGCTGCTTTGGCAGTTTTGGAGTCAGATATTTCAATATTATCTTCATGGAGTTTTGTGACATTTCAGTAGAAGGATTTATTTGCACATCTTTTCTAACTAGAGCACAAGCAGTAGATGCTCTGGTACATTGGGAGCAATGTCATGAGTTGAAAAAACTTACTGTGGCTTATTAATGTATTTATTGCAGTTAGCATTGATTTATTCGGTTAATTTTGATAGAACTTGTCCATTGTTCTGATCACATAATATCTTACCCCTTTGAGTTACCCTACTGACTTTTCCTTTTCCATTGTATTAAGTTCAAGCTTCTTGTCCGCACCTTCAAGACCCTTTACACGGCAGCCTCTCCCTGCTTATTTGCTCTAGCCTAACTATGGTATTGTTCTTGTCTTTTGCATGCTATTAGTGCCTCTTGTCCAGGGATGTCAGTGTGTAGTTGACTATATGATTAAGTGATAAGCCTAGACTTATCAGTTAATTTTGTCGATTACAGCATTTCCCCCCCTTGCTGCCTCTATATCAGAGATAGTAAGAGGGAGGAGCAGGAGCCAATGCTGGGGGGAGGGGGGAGCCAGCTTAAAAGACAGTGCTGCCTCTCCCCTCCCTCCCCATCAGAGGCAATGAGGATGGGCCAGGGGAGGCTGTCATGAAGCAGCCTCTATATATGGCAGGCCTGAACACCCTGCTGACAGAAGCTGGTCTGCATCCCAAAGAACAGCCTCTGTCTGTGGCAAGCCTGGACCTGCTGCAGGTAGAGGCTGCTTTGCAGCAGCAACATCCTGTAGAGCAGCCTCTGGCCTTGGGGAGCTCAGACCCACCCCACACGGGCTGCTACCAGCCCACACTGCGGCCTCTATATCAGAGGCACCAGCACGGGGCGGCAGGCAGCCAATCTGCATGGGGAGCTGGTTTTTAAACTGGCTCCCCTCCTGGACCGGCTCTAGGAGTGGGGTTGGGTGTACATTGGCTGCCAGCCCTGCCTCTGGGGACTGTTGAATTGTTGTGTAACTGCAAAGATTTCATGTGATTACATGACTGTTCAATTACCAGATATCTAACATCCCTACTCTAGTCTAGCCTTATCTGCCCATTAGCTTGTTTCATCCCACACGTGTCTCGGCCTCCCATGACATCCCCTATCCAGAATGTGTCTGGAAATATATGCATAGCTTTCCCCTTAGCCAATCTTGAAACTGTTTTCCTATAAAGGGTGGGTGGAATAATTTATACTCAATTCCAAGTGCATACATATTTTGAGGGCCTGACATAGTTACAGGATATGCATCCAAACACCCACTAATGTCAAAGTAATTAGGATGCATATTCTGTGACTGGGTTGGCCACTGAAACTTTATATTTCTCATCCTTCTGCTTCAAAGGTTTAAGGAAAAGCATTTGTAATTTTTTAACTAAAAAAGCCATTTATTCTTGTTTTTTAATGTAGGGTGTTTTTTTAAAAGGTCTGGCTGAAATTCTGTTACTCTGTTTTCCTCGTTATCTCTGTATTCTGTAATGTCAATCATAATACTATCTAAGACTCTAAGTGGTTCTCAGTTACAATAGACCTATGTGGTAACATCTTCAGTAGACTGTTTTTAAGTTGAAATGATCTTCAGTAGACTTCCGATAATCTGGAACCTATGGGACCTACGTGGTGCCGGATTATCATATATGCCGGACTATCAGGAGGTACTATAAAATGGTTATATATATATATATACACACACACACACACTGTATACATTATATACTGTATCTAAAGTGTTCTTAACCCTTTTTATTGTACATACTGTATACAGTATTCTGTAATGTTTTAGTTTTTTAAACCTTTTGCTCAATTCAGCTGCTGCCGCTGTTACCTTGTGACTCGTTTTTTGCCGAAGCTCATTCACTAGGCTCTTCCCATTTTGATGCCGGACTATCAGGAGTGCCGGACTATTGGAAGCAAGACTATTGGAGTTTTACTGTATATTGGTGTTACTCATTCAGTAATAGATTCCTGTTTTGTGTTTAGATGGAAAAACAATCAGTTTCCAATGTGGTTTAGCCCATGTGTGGTACATCATTTTTGTACGTGATTAATTACTTTTCCATTTCAGAATTGTACCAATATATACTTTTTTACTTTGAGCAATTGTAGAAAATTAGAACACTGATTGGTAGAAACTAATATTTGTATTTTTAATTAAACATTATAATTAATACAATATATTTTTTTTAAATTGAAGACTATACCATCAACAAAAGGAAAAAGGCAGTGTTAACTTAGCTACTTTGGATGTAACATACATTAAATTTTGCTTGCAATGTTCATATTAGGAGTCAAATATATTCTGTATGGATTCTGACCATATAATATTGTTACCTTGATACCTAAATATTCAAATTTGAAACCTTAATATCATGTTAATTATTTAATTATGTGTTCATCATATATTTGTATGGTTGTGTAACTTGCCTGATCACTGTGCTGTTTGGGGTCTCTGAAATGTAAACTGCATCTTTACCAGGTTATCCAGAATTAGTTAGGTAGTATCATTACCTTATCTACTTTGTGTCTCTGCAAACTAATCTAGCCAGTCTGTTTGGAAGAAAAAGATGCAACTTATCAAAACACATTAAAAAATGCAGTTTAAAATTAAAACAAATAGCTAAGTTAAATGAATATTAATTTTCAGTGTTCTTTTTAAGGCCTTATCGAATTTGAAGAATGCAACACAGCTAGTGCAGTTGAAGGTGAGTTGCAGTTGATATGCTAAAATTGTCACATAATTTTGTAAATGCGTGCATGGAGATGTTAATATAGCTATTTCATGAGTGAATGTGTGTGAAAAGTGTGTATATGAAAAATGGAAACCAGGGTATGAAAGGTACTCAAAACATAACTGTTACTCTACTTTTCAATAATTTAAAAGGCTAATAAGGAATTGGTATTTTTAAGTAATTCATTATTCGTTTTAAATTGACATTCAAGAAAACTTCCTGTGCCGCTGTTTTATAGCCTTAATATACAATTGTCAAAGGATGAAAATGTTTCTCATAAACAGCTGTACTTTTATCCATAATCATTTGTTTGTGGGTTCCTGATCTGGCCCTCTAGAATATTGGACTTCATTCACAAATGACTGGATGACTTACGAGTGTTAAAGTAATTTGTCAGTGTTACAGTGGAAGTACTTTCTTAATGTTCTGACAGTTGATCAGGGATGCATGATATTGAGAACTATAGTTTCATACTACAGTAGTAATGGCTTTAGTTTGGTAAGGAACAGGGGGGAGAGTGCTTCCTGAAATAGACTAAATTTAAAATGAGTATCAGATTATACACTAAGCCTAGGAATTATTATTGCTGCAGAGGGGAAGGTATTCCATCAGTCTGCTCCTTTTTATTTTATAAATGGCTGAATGTAACTTTCTGATCAAAAAGACTCCAGTTTTTCTGCCAGAAAATGTCCAAGAGTATGGGGAACCCTCTGCTGTATCCATGCACCTAATGTGCTGCTAGTAAGGGGAACACTTTAAAGTTGTTTTCAAAGTGACAGGACAGTCATTGTCTTATTGTCCGTATATTCAGATTATATAACCGCCTTATTAAAAACACAGCTTGCTTCAATTAAGGGGATTTTTGGGACGCCTGAAATGAAAGGCATAGTTTTGTATTTTACCCAGCTGTTTGCGGAGCCTTATGGTCAAGCCCATATTTTCAGATCTGTGAAAGAAATCAGATTCGCTTCAGCATAAATCTAGAAGAGGGGTAGACATGGCAATGAGTCTGATATGGTGTTTGAGTGAAACTAATTTTGACACACACAAAGTTATTATAAAATAATACTTGTAGTAATTATACTTGTATCATGTACAGTTGTATACAAAATTCAGAATCAGTTTTACTGTGCAGAATATATTTGGACGTTAAACTTTTGAATAGTTTTTATTCAGTTCCCTCTTTTTGTTGTAAGAATGCTGCAGATCTTTTGACTCTACTAATTTATTTCCTGGTTTACAATGCAAGTTAGACTGGCTTTCCTCCTTCATTAGATATTTCAGTATTTCAAAGATTTTGGCAGTTGAATAGACTAGTCAATCTGTGGTATTTCCCATTACATGCTTGTGATCAATTATTAATGCAATATAGAAGGCTATAAGATATGGATTCATTGAGCATCATCCATAAGATAAATTGTAAATCATACATACATTCTTCTCACTAATTTGGGGGAAAGGTATCAAAAACAAATAAGCCATTTAAAAAAACTACAATGAAAATGAAGCATTGAAGATGGACATGAATGTTATACAGAGAATTGTGTTCATAAGCATATTATCTACATTATTAAATATTAAATCAACCTGGTAATCTTCTGATGAGAAACATTTGTTCTGTAGGGGTCAAACCAAGGAAAAGAAAGCCATTTGTTTTATCAGGAATTATTAAGAAAGAAAAAGATGCAGAATCTGTGTAAGTATATTTCAAATCCAAAGCATGCAGTCTGGAACAGTATAATTGTGGCGATAGTTAGCTAAGTTTTGGGACCATAAATAATTTTATGGGTGATGTTTAAAGGCAAACCATTAACTTAAAGAATTTTTTTCCCTGAAAGATTTGTTCCTTTCTTAGGTGCAAGTAATACATCTGCGATTATTATATCTGAAAGTAGTTAGTGGAAGGGGGGGGGGGGAGATTTGGTTTTATTTATTCTATGCATGTCACAGTACTTTGTGTTTCATTGTTTAATCTACGTAGACATTTAAACCTTTGTCCTACAAATCATTAAGTCTGAGAGTAACTTACTCACTTGAGTAGCTGATTCCTAGCTGTATGATCTTTTATATTAACTTTATTAAAACGTGTTCTTGTGAACCCATTGTACCTTGCAATCCTAGATATTTTTCTTGAACTGACTTGTACTTAGCATCAATTACCACTTTATCCATACAAACTTTAACAAGAATGATTTTGTTTTCTTTTAGCTCATTGATTAAAGTTTTGAATATTATTGGGCCTCACAGAGCTGCTCTCATTGTATGATAATTCCTCATTTACACTTTCTTTTTGAGATCTATCAGTTACTTAATTTTAAACCATTTTATATGTGTAGCATTTTTATGCTTTCTGTGGATCTTCATTCTAATTTGATTCTAGTAGTCTCTTTCTAATCTTTCTTGTTTATGCATCACTCTTATTAGTCTTTTGTTTGTATACTTTTAAGTGATTTTTTTTTTTTTAGTACCAAAAGTTGTAAAACCAAGTTCTCATGTCTTATGACATAGGGGAGAAATCAGGTGAGCCTGCTCTTTGAGTCATCACTTGCAGTTTGTTTTTAGTTTTGTGGGTTTTTTGTTTTTTGTTTTAAATAGCCTTGCCCTGTTGCTTCTATTCTAGCTAGTGTAGCAGAGGGGTGAAATGTACATAAGAACGGCCGTACTGGGTCAGACCAAAGGTCCATCTAGCCCAGTATCCTGTCTACCGACAGTGGCCAGCACCAGGTGCCCCAGAGGGGGTGGACCGAAGACAATGATCAAGCGATTTGTCTCCTGCCATCTCTCTCCAGCCTCTGACAAACAGAGGCCAAGGACACCATTTTATCCCCTGGCTAATAGCCTTTTATGGACCTAACCTCCATGAAATTATCTAGCTTCTCTTTAAACTCTGTTATATTCCTAGCCTTCACAGCCTCCTCTGGCAAGGAGATCCACAGGTTGACTACACGCTGTGTGAAGAAGAACTTTCTTTTATTCGTTTTAAACCTGCTACCCATTAATTTCATTTGGTGACCTCTATCTCTTCTATTTAGGGAACTAATAAATAACTTTTCTTTATCGGCCCTCTCCACACCACTCATGATTTTATATACCTCTATCATATCCCCCCTCAGTCTCCTCTTTTCTAAACTGAAAAGTTCCAGTCGCTTTAACCTCTCCTCATATCGGACCCGTTCCAAACACCTAATCATTTTAGTTGCCCTTTTCTGAACCCTTTCCAAGGACAAAATATCTTTTTTGAGGTGAGGAGACCACATCTGTACACAGTATTCCAAATGTGGGCATACCATAGTTTTATACAGGGGCAGTAAGATATTCTGTGTCTTATTTTCTATCCCTTTCCTAATAATTCCTGAAACAAAATACAGGACTATGTAGCACTTTAAAGACTAACAAGATGGTTTATTAGATGATGAGCTTTCGTGGGCCAGACCCACTTCCTCAGATCAAATAGTGGAAGAAAATAGTCACAGCCATATATACCAAAGGATACAATTAAAAAAAATGAACACATATGAAAACGACAAATCACATTTCAGAACAGAAGGAGGATGCGGGGGGGAGGGGAGGAGGGGAAGGAAGGTGAATGCCTGTGAGTTAGTGATATTGGAGGTGGGGAAGGGTAGATGTCTGTGAGTTAATAGTATTAGAGGTAATAATTGGGGAAGCTATCTTTGTAATGGGTAAGATAGCTGGAGTCTTTGTTCAGCCCCCCCGCGGAGAGTGTCGAATATTAGCATGAATGAAGCTTCCTGCTTCTAATGTTCTTAAAAAACATTTTGTTATTTCTTTTTGAGTTTTTGGCTAGCTGTTCCTCAAAATCTTTTTTTGCTTTTCTTATTACATTTTTACACTTGATTTGACAGTGTTTATGTTCCTTTCTATTTATCTCACTAGGATTGGACTTCCACTTCTTAAAAGATACCTTTTTGTCCCTCACTTCTTCTTTTACATGGTGGTTAAGCCACGGTGACACTGTTTTAGGTCTCTTGCTATGTTTTTTAATTTGGGGTATACATTTAAGTTGGGCCTCTATTATGGTGTCTTTAAAAAGTTTCCATGCAGCTTTCGGGAATTGGCTCTAGTCACTGTGCCTTTTAATTTCTGTTTAACTAACCTCCTAATTTTTGTGTAATTCCCCTTTTTGAAATTAAATGCCAGGGTGCTGGACTGCTAAGGTGTTCTTCCCACCACAGGAATGTTGAATGTTATTATATTATGGTCACTATTCCCAAGCGATCCTGTAACGGTTATTTCCTGGACCTGATCCTGCACTCCACTCAGGACTAAATCGAGAATTGCCTCTCCCCTTGTGGGTTCCTGCACCAGCTGCTCCAAGATGCAGTCATTTAAGCCATTGAGAAATTTTATCTCCGCTTCTCTTCCTGAGGGGACATGTATCCAGTCAATAGGGGGGTAATTAAAATCCCCCATTATTATAGAGTTCTCTATTTTGGTAGCCTCTCTAATCTCCCTCAGCATTTCAATGTCAGTATCGTTGTCCTGGTCAGGTGGTCGATAATATATCTCTACTGCTAATTTCTTATTATTGGAGCATGGAATTTCTATCCATAGCGATTCTATGGAACATGTTGATTCATTTAATATTTTTATTTCATTTGATTCTATATTATCTTTCACATACAGTGCCACTCCGCCACCCACTCGGCCTGCTCTATCCTTTCGATATATTTTATATCCCGGTATGATTGTGTCCCACAGATTTTTCTCATTCCATCAGGTTTCAGTGATGCCTATTATGTCAATCTCCTCATTTAATACGAGGTACTCTAGTTCACCCGTCTTATTAGTCAGACTCCTAGCATTTGTGTAGAAGCACTTTAAAAATTTTCCACTGCTTATTTGTCTGCCCTTCCCTGATGCATTGGATTCCTTTGAATGCGGTTGTTTGTCTGCTCTGGCCCATGGTTTGCCCTCTCCCCTCCTCTCTTTCTGACTACAGCTTAGAGAGTCTCTATCAATGGATTCTCCTCTAAGAGAAGTCTCCCTCCGATTTACGTGCATCTCTACACCAATCGGCTTTTCCCCATCTCTTAGTTTAAAAACTGCTCTACGGCCTTTTTAATGTTTAGTTCCAGCAGTCTGGTTCCACCCTGGTTTAGGTGGAGCCCATCCTTCCTGTATAGGCTCCCCCTCTCCCAGAAGTGTCCCCAGTTCCTAATAAATCTAAACCCCTCTTCCCTACACCATCTTCTCATCCACGCATTGAGACTCTGAAGCTCTGTCTGCCTACCTGGCCCTGCGCGTGGAACTGGAAGCATTTCCGAGAATGCCACCATAGAGGTCCTGGATTTCAGTCTCTTTCCTAGCAGCCTAAATTTGGCCTCCAGGACATCTCTCCTACCCTTCCCTATGTCATTGGTACCGACATGTACCACGACCACCGGCTCCTCCCCAGCACTACACATAAGTCTATCTAGATGCCTCGAGAGATCCGCAACCTTCGCACCAGGCAGGCAAGTGACCATACGGTTCTCCCGGTCATCACAAACCCAACTATCTATGTTTCTAACAATCGAATCACCCACTACTAACACCTGCCTTTTCCTAACTGGTATGTCCTCCCCCTCAGAGGTATCCTCAGTGCGAGAGGATACCGCAACATTCTCTGGGAGGAGGGTCCCAACTACGGGATGGTTTCCCTCTGCTCCCATTAAATGCCCTGTTCCCTTGAGGCTTTCATCCTCCTTAAGAGCACTGGGACTCTCAGACTGGAGGTGGGACAGTACTACAGTGTCCCGGAAAGACTCATCAACATAGCTCTCTACCTCCCTTAGCTCCTCCAGTTCAGCCACCCTGAACTCCAAATCCCGAACTCGGTCTCTGAGGGTTAGGAGCTCCTTGCAACGAGTGCACACATATGCCACCTGCCCACAGGGCAGGTAATCATACATGTTACACTCGACGCAATAAACAGGATAGTCCCCACTCTGCTGCTAGGCTTCTGTCTGCATTTTTCTAATGAATAAGTTTAGGTGTAAATGGGATTACTTTTAAACCTCTGGAATATAGATTTAAACCTCTGGAATATAGATTATTCTAAGAGTTATGTTTTAAAGAAGGTCTGAAGTCACTAGTGCCCTCTAACCTCCCCCTCTAGTGCCCTCTAACCTCCCCCTCTAAACTCCCTCTCCAAACTCTCCTGTTAGCTATTCTTGGTCGCAAGCTCCCTGGTCGCTGAGTCACCGGCTTATATAGCTCTGGTAGCCCCTCCCCCTGACTGAGGCTCAGCCAATTAACAGAGGCTTCTAGGTTTCAAACCTTTTAGAAGCTCCACAAGGGTCCCGTTTTTACTCCCTCTTTTACCTGGAGAACTCCCTCTCCAAACTCTTCTGTTAGCTGTTCCTGTTCGCAAGCTGGAAGTGAATTAAAAGCACGGTCTCATACATAGGCCTTGTATTCCTGTGGTTTTTCGTTAAAAAAGAAAAAACCTTTCTAAATCTCTTCTTAAGGTTATGTTGAAATTCCATATTAATGGTTCAGTTTCTTTGCAAGTGTTTTTCATCATTCATGAAAAGATTACATATAGGTTGAATGTCTGAATCAATAGTTTGACCTGTTAAAGATTTCAGTTGCCAATTTTATTACTCTTTCTATTTGTCGTAAATACAGCTGCCTTTAAGAAATAATTAACAAATATTGTTATTTATAAATATTTATATTTATGATAATGCAGGTTACGGAATACCTATATGCTAATTTCATATTCAGGTGTTAACAGTAGCTGCTTCTACACATGCATTTATCAGTTGTCTCAGAGAATTTCATGTCTGGTCACTTGGACTAACTTTCATTTTTTAAACTATTAGGCTGTGTCTAGACTGCATCCCTTTTCTGTAAAAGGGATGCAAATTAGACACATCACAATTGCAAATGAAGCAGGGATTTATATCCCCCCGCTTCATTTGCATAAACATGGCTGCCGCTTTTGCTTTCTCTTAAAATAAGGAATAAGGGATCTTTCGGAAAAGGCTTTATTTTCCAAAAGATCCGCGTCTAGACTGGCACTTTTTTCTAGCAAAGCTCCGAGCCAGAAAAAAGCGGCAGCCATGTTTATGCAAATGAAGCGGGGGGGCATTTAAATCCCCGCTTCATTTGCAATTGCGATGTGTCTGATTTGCATCCCTTTTACGGAAAAGGGATGCAGTCTAGACACAGCCTTTCTGTTTGAATCCAGAAACTTTAATAGGATCTGTTTATGGTCCTATATAAAGTATTTACAGATACTACAAACCCATCAATTGCTTTTTTGGAAGCTTTCTATTCTAGAAGAGGTGATTTATTTTATTTTTACCAAACCTTTGTCATAGTGATCTGTCTTGTTGTTTGTTGGTATGTACACCAGTTCTTGTAATCTATAAAATTATGGCTCAAAGGCACACACCGTTCTTGGACATGATCTATGTATGAGGATGATACTATGGAACAGAGAAATTCTGAATTCCTTTAGCTTAGTCTGAATTGTTTCTAGAACAGGTTATTGTCGAAATGAGAATTTTTTTATGTGGACAATTTCATTAGTATTGACAGGCCATTTGTTTTTTCATTTGCATGTTATGTGTACACACCTAACTTTCTCCAACTATAGAAATATTCACAAAATTATTAAACATCTGGCTTAAACCAAGAACAATATGGAATTCACAGATATAATTTAAAATGCAGGCTGGCACTCCTGCCTTAACTCATTCCATCATGTCATGTTTTTTTTTCTTTTGCACCATGACGTGAGTTAAGGCTGAAGTGTCAGCTTTAATTTTCAGCATTTATGTGACTTTTCCTGCTTTGGTGGACTCAGCTTAAACCTCCAGTTACTTTAATTTTATTTTCTTGCAAATGAATAAGAATTCACTTCATTAATATTAATGTCAGTTAAATAAGAAAATGTTAATGTTGCTTTTTAGGCGTTGTATATAAAAGGCTGTGTTGTAAGCAAATTAAAAATTACTAAAGGAGATTCCAAAATTATATACATGAAATACTTATCTATCTATGCTTTTTTGATAGTTACATTTTTCTTTATTTTTATGCAGGGAATGTCCAGATGCAGATTCAGTTGTAAGTAGATTTATTTCCTGCACAAGTGTGTAATCTGACCAGATTTTATCACCTGACAAAGTTAAAGCTGACTTTTGGTATGACAGAGCAAAATACTAGTCTGTTTTAACTGGAGTATCTCTGCAGTAGTTATTTTTACTCAAGCTTAAGAGTTTGCCGACAATATTTTTAAAATCTGTAATACATATATATTTCTTAAAAGCTTTAATTTTTAAACAAGACACTTCAATCGTTTAGAATTTATTTTGGAAATCTAATAGAGTAGAATAAAGTAAAGTCTAATAGGGTAGAGTAAATAGAGTTTACTTAATAGAGTAAACACAATACTTTTGTCCAGGGGCAGATGACCGTTTTGCGGGGCCCCGGGCAGCATAATTCCGCGGGGTTCCCCCTTTTCCACGGCACATGCGCAGCGACGCCACGGTGCATGCACGGGGCTTTCTGAAGCGCGAGGCCCGGGGCGGCTGCCCCGTTCGCCTTGCCCTTTATCCGCCCCTGCTTTTGTCATCTGCCTGTACCAACTGCTATACCATTGCAGAGCCCTGTTGACTTCAGAGGGATCCATTTACCTTCAACAGTTCATAAGGATAACAATATAGGTTCAGGAACCAATTTGTAAATGTCTGAAATTTATATTAAATTTGTTCACACGTTGGCATGCTATGCTCATTTTTATGTAACTGCTTCAACTGCTCTCAAGTCCCTTTATAATATAATAGTGTACTAGCAGTTTTACCTGGCATTGCTCAGGTCTATAATTTGGGAATTCCATCAAGCATATTTTATTGCTTCATCCCTATAAACTCTTCTTTGAGTGGTGTTCCTGTGGGTGCTCCACTATAAGTGTTGGTGCATCTTTACACCCAACAATCAGAGGTTTTTCCTCCAGCGGTGCTTGGCAGTGCCACATGTGCAGTGGCCGCCTTATGCCATTATGTCCATTGACTGCGTGCATAATGCCCTCAGTTTTTTCTTTATTGTCTCTGGCAGAAGGCGCTCTGCAGCAGTGTGATCTCTTTCTTTCTCTCTTCAAACCATAGATATTTACCTGCTTTTCCTCACTTCAGTTTACTCACCTATTACCTACCCGATCCTTTTTCTGCAGGGTGAACAAAAACCAAAAAACCCCTACTTTTTTGTTTCATTTTCCCTTGACAGGGCCTTTGCTTCATCCACCATGCCAGGCTCCCCCAGCTTTAAGAATTGTGATTCATATTGGGAACCCATTCCTGTGTCAGCTTCTATTCCTTTATACAATGCCTCAGAGGGCCATGTTTCCCAGAAATACCAGCATTGCCTCATCATGACCATCAGGGCCAGGCAGAACAGAGAGCTGAAGCTCAAAATAATTTCAGTAGAAAAGTTATTCCAACCAGGGCTGAAATCCACCTCAGAACCCCAAAAAACCTGTGCTGGTGAAACGTTTGACTCTGAGAAAGAGAGCCCTTTGCTCTCTGACCCAGAATTTGTGTAAATCAAGGGCTTTTCCAGGATGATCGCTGCCCACAGTGCTGATGTTTTCCAAAACTGGCTCTCTGCAAATACCAAGTATTTCCAGCACCGCCAGCAAAAGAAAGGAAGCACCGATGAAACACTCTGACTCAGTATTGAAACACAAGTCTGCCCTAATGGCACCGACCACTCAGTAGGCACCGAAGGCAAAGTGTCAGGCCATGTCACTCTCCCCCTCACTCCCTGCAGCTTTGACTAATAGTACTGCACTGGAGCAACTCTCCACACTGGATCTTTCAAATAAGATGGCATAGAGACAGGGTGACCCACAACATTGTCCAGTACTGAGATACCTTTCTACTGCTTCAGATGTTCAAGCTGACTCTGCACCACGCTCACCCACCCTTGGCACGGACAGTCCACACCAACAGACTTTGGATTGTTGCTCCCTTCCATCCACACCGGATAGGCAAAGGGTGAGAGAGTTGATTCTCAACATAGCATTCCTTCCTAACAAATGCACCTTCTCCATGGAAAACAACAAAGCCTAAATCTACTCATCAGGCCCCTCAGTATCCGTGGTTCAATTATCCCTGGCCTTACCTGCCTCCTCCCTATCTGACACAATGGTCCCCATAGGACCCTTGGGCCCAGTATGGTCAGAAATATACTGCGTCCTCCACTCCAACTCATCTTGCTTTTCGATCTCCACCAGTTGATGCTCCTAACACAATATTAGTCACAGCTGAAGAGGAACTGATGGAAGAGGAGAATGACTTACCTCAATAGGACACGGAGCTCTCCATTTGTTTTCTTCATTTGATGAGGTAGTCATTGCATTTCCTCACCTCTAGTAGATGACCTGAAACAGTTCCAAGAACTTTTAAAAGGGTTGCTACCGCACAAAACATTGCCTAACAAGAGTTGTATGAGAAGCAGCATAAATTGCTGCAGATATTTACATCCATCTGTGACTATGAAAATTGCTCTCCCTATCAATGAGGCCATTATGGAGCCGTCTGAGACCATATGGCAAACTCCAGCTTCTCTGCCTGCCACAAACGAGTGGCAGAAAATATTATGTTCTGGCAAAGGTGGTGGATTCCCTTTTTTACCATTCCCAGTCCAATTCTTCAATGGTCAAGGCAATCCATCACCCTTGAAGCTGCTTCAATTCAAATGTACACCCAAGATAAAGACCACAAGCATCTAGACCTCTTTGGACGAAGTGTCTGTTCATCCTCTACACTCCAATTCCAGGTTGCCAGTTACACCGCTTTGCTGGCTAATTATGATCACTCCAATTACTCTAAATTACAAGAGCTACTGAATGATCTTCCTGAGCAAAAGTGGCCACAGCTACATGCCATAATAAAAGAAGGGCAAACCATCGGTTGCACAGCGTTACAAGCCATCGTGGATGTAGCTGACATAGCAGCATGAACTACAGCCACCACTATTGTGGTACATTATGCCTCTTGGCTGCAGGCATTGGGGATTCCAAAAATGCTAAATTAGAATAGTGGATCTTCCCTTTGACCATGCATACCTTTTTGCTGCTAAAACTGATGAGGTACTTCATTCTGTGATAGACTTCTGTGCAATGCTATATAGCCGGGTATGTACACACCCCCTAAGGAGGGGAGTAAACGCTACACCCCTTACAAGCGAACTCGGATTGTACCTTTCCAACGGCATGACCAGTGCCCATTGGATCAAAAGGCCAAACACTGCCACAACAGGAAACAAACTCCATAGGAACAATCCTCTGCCACCCTGCCATTTTCCACCAAGCTGCAATTTTAAAGGTGTGGTTGAGGGTCTGAGCAACTTCTTCTCCCAGACAGTTTTGTCCAGCTGCCCTTTTGGCCATTGTTTATGCCCTTTTTACCACCATTGTGCTCAGTTAATTTCAGACCGGTGGGTCCTTCAAATAATACATTCTGCATACATCCCCAACCCTCCTCCTCTCCCAGTTCTCTCTTTAGGGACCCTTCCTACAATCACCTATTACAATAAGGTCAAACACTTCCTTCACCTTGGTGCAATAGAGCCAGTTCCCTGTGTTACCAAAGAAAAGGATTCTATTCAAACTATTTCCTCCCAAAAAAGGAAACCAGGATGGTGGAGGCCTGTCTTACTCAGAAAACTCAACACATATTTATCCTGTACCATAGATTTAAGATAGTCACACTCACAACTATCATACCAATGCTGAATGAGGGAGACTGGTTCTCAGCCCTCAACATTGAAGATGCCTATGTTCATATCACAATTCTTCTTCTTCGAGTGATGTCCCCGTGGGTGCTCCACTATAGGTGTCGGGCTTGTCCCGGCGCCACAATCTGGAAAGTTTTCACCAGCAGTAGCCCCCTCTGGAGGACTGCGCATGCGCAGAGGTGTCCCGCGCCATTTGCGCCTTTTCTGTGTCGCGCGGTCCGACACACCAGTTCCTCCTAACCGTCCACGGCCGCAGATGGACTGGGAACATGCTCCTCTCTTGAGGAGAAATTGTATCGTAAATTCTTCTGTTCCTTCCCAGTTAGCCCCTTCCTACACAGTGTTAGTTATTATCATAGTTAGTTAGTTGTTTAAAAAAAAAATTCTCTTTTGCAGTTATAATTACTGAGGGCCGCTCCGACCAGCACCTCAAGTTGTTTCTTCCCCCGAAGACCGCCGCACTAAACATGCCCGGCTCTCCCGGATTCAAGAAATGTGCCTCGTGCGGCGACACCATGCCAGCCTCCGATGGCCATTCCCGTTGTATTTGCTGCCTGGGAGAGGGCCACATCCCCCAGAAATGTGGTTGCTGTTCGAAGTTGACCAGTCGGGCGAGACGGGATAGAGAAATGCACCTGAAGATGTTACTCTTCAATAAGGCGCTTCAGCCCCCGTCAATAGAAGAACAGAAAGCTTCAGTCCCACGTAAGTCCAGGGACAGAAAAAGCTCTGCTCCACCCAGGAGTGTAAGTGCAGGAGAGGCACAGAGCTAATCGGGCTTCCTTCCCAGACAGGGAGCGGACAAGTCAACCAAAGCCCACGTTTTCAGTATTCTCAGTACCACCAGGTCGTCCGGAATCGGTACCATCATCTGCGACACTGAGTCTCCACGCAGCACCGCAGCCAGATACGGTGCAGTCCTTGGCACCCGGCACCATTGCCACATACGGGACCTGACCAGACGTCCGGGGCGGAGTCGGCACTGATGACTCATCCTGCACCGAGCCCCAATCCGGCATCGTCGACTAAGCCGGCACCGAGAGCCAAATCAGTGCAGACAGTGGAGCCGGCACCAAGAAAGCACTGAGCACCCAGATCAACCCGTCCCCATTCAAGACCTGGGGACGCGGCTCCGCATCGCATGCAGAGCATGCCCGCACCGACCACCCAATGTGTGTGGCCCAACCAGCACCGCCAGAATGGCAGCAGTTATACTCACCACGACCAATAACCCAGGACTCGATTCCACTGGCTCAGCGCCCACCAACGCCTACCGGTGATGCGTCAACAACTTCTGCTCCCCACGGCGATGTCACTCAGTCATCTGTCGCAGAGCAACAACCCACAGCTTCCCCAATGGACATCTCTTCCTCCTCCCCAGACGACGCTGTGTTTAATGATGAACCCTCTCTCGTGGATGATTACAAACAATTCCACGAGCTTTTTAAATGGGTAGCTTATTCACAAAATGTACATACCTCCGAAGCGAAAGCGAAGTCCGCACAATCAAGAAACTCTGCCACGGACAAGGAAGCTAAGCGTCTGGACTTGCTCAGGAGAAAGGTATATTCGTCAGCAATGGCCACGCTGAGGATGGCCAACTACTTCGCCCAATTTGCTAACTACGACTTCGATAATTACTCGAAGTTGGTGCCTTTAATGCAGCATTTGCCGGACTCCAAACGGGACATACTGAAATCCATTGTGCAGGAGGGTTATACAGCAGCCAGTAATGCACTCTGGATATTGCCGACTCGGCTTCCCGCACTACGGCGACATTGGTTGTCATGAGACATGCCTCTTGGCTCCACCTTGCTTCTGTACCGAAAGATCTACATCCCAAGGTGGAGGACCTCCCATTTGATCGGGCCTCCTTGTTTGCCGAGAACACAGATCAGGTGTTCCATTCCGGAAAAGACTCCCGAACTACATTAAGGACCCTCGGGGTGTACACTGCGCCTTTCAGGTGCAGGAGAGCATGGCTGTATAACAGACAGAGGCCTTCTTCTTATACCACCCAAGGCTTCAGGCCTTATGACCAGCATAAACAAAGGCAGTGCCCCCAACGTCGCCACCAGCAGCCTAATAAGCCGTAAAACCAACAACAGCCTCGGCAGCAGGTTTGATGCCCTTGTCAAGGGTCTGTGCTCCATCCTCCTATTGGAGCCTCTCACGAGTAACCAAACTTTTCCACCACCACCTGAGCCCTTATTGCCACCGCTGGTTCGCCATCACCACAGACCATTGGGTCAGGGAGATCGTAACCTCTGGACTCATCATTCCCTTCTCCACTCTACCTCCCTCCAACTCCCCATCTCCGTCCCTTTTCAGGGACCCCTCTCATGATGTTCTGCTGCATCAGGAGGTCATGCGCCTACGTACCATGTTCCGAGTTCCGAGGCAGAGGCTTCTATTCCCGGTGCTTCCTCACCGAGAAGAAGTCTGGCACATGGAGACCGATCCTGGATCTTTGTGGCCTCAACCACCACCTGCAGAAACAGAAATTCAAAATGGTTACTTTGGGCTCCGTCATCCCAGCACTACACAAAGGGGATTGGTTCGTGGCCTTCGATCTCCAGGACACATACTTCCATATTTCCGTCCATCCAGCTCACAGGAGATTTCTGTGCTTTACCCTGGGCAACGATCACTACCAATATGCGGTGCTTCCCTTTGGTCTCTCCACAGCCCCAAGAGTGTTTTCAAAGACCCTAGCAGTCATAGCTGCATACCTTCAATGGGCTGGCATCACTATCTTTCCCTATCTCGACGACTGTCTCCTCACGGCCCCCTCTATGCAAGAGACCGAGACCGCAGTTACCGCTACAAGAGGTATTTTTGAGACTCTTGGACTGATCATCAATCTCCCAAAATCTTCTCTGGTCCTGGCCCAGTCGATCGAATTCATAGGCGCCAGACTGGACTCTACAACCGCTATGGCGTACCTACCCATAGACAGAGCCCACGCCATCCGAGACCTATCGAGCATCCAGCTTACTGCCCCAGCAGTCTCGTACTGTACCTGCCTGAAGCTGTTAGGCCACATGGCCTCTACTATGTTTGTTATAGCACACGCTCGTCTTCATATGCGGTGCCTGCAATATTGGCTTCTGGCAGGCTACAAACCCAGTATTACCAATATCCACAAACTCATCCCTATTCCTGCCCATGTCAAGAACTCGCTCGCATAGTGGCTTGACCCTGCCAATACTCTTGCGGGTGTCCCCTTCCGCGCTCAAGCCCCGTCATTCCAGCTTACCACGGACTCGTCCCTTGTAGGCTGGGGAGCACAAATGCGAGAACATCAGGTCCAAGGCTTGTGGTCCCACCAGGAATCCCTACCCCATATAAACTTCCTGGAGCTCAGAGCAGTTTTCAATGCTTGCTGCCACTTCATCCACCAGATCCAGGGAACCACACTATATGTTCTCACGGACAACATATGCACTGTATACTACATCAATCGCCAGGGCAGAGCCAGATCCAGAACTTTATGTGCGGAATCAGTACGCCTTTGGAACTGGGCGATTCGCCACAGCGTCACACTCACAGCCTCCTACCTCCCCAGCAGGATCAATACCATTGCAGATGCACTCAGCAGATCCTTCCACTCCCAACACGAATGGGAACTCCTCGACTACGTAGCCCGCGATCTTTTTCAACTATGAGGCTACCCAGAAATCGACCTCTTTACCACCCACGACAACAAGAAATGCTGCTGTTACTGCTCAAGAGCGGGCATAAGCAGCCAATCTTCCTGCTCAATTGAGGGACATATCATCTCCTATACGCCTTTCCCCCGATTCCGCTGATACCCCGAGTGATAGGGAAAACACTATCCGATACAGCGACAGTAATCCTGGTGGCTCCCTTCTGGCCTTGTCAGACCTGGCTAACGCAGCTCATGCAGATGTCGCTATCCTGACCTCAACGACTTCCACAACTGCACAACTTGCTCTCGCAGCAACGCGGCAATCTTCTCCATCCAAACATCGACTGCTTGCATCTGTCAGCGTGGCTCCTAACTGGCTCCAAGGCCTAGAACTAACCTGCTCCCAAGCAGTCAGAGACGTGTTGGTACAAAGCAGGCGTCAGAGCACTCAGAGGTCTTACCTCTACAAGTGGCATCGCTTCTGTGCCTGGTGCCAATCACAGGCCATTGATCCTCTCAAGGCACATATCCAATGCATCCTAGACTATATACTCCACTTGCATTCGCAAGGCTTGGCAGTCGCTTCCCTGAGAGTACATATGGCAGTGATTTCGGCTTTTCACACTCCGATAGAGGGTTTTTCCGTCCTCTCACATCCACTCATGAAGAGGTTCTTTAAGGGTATTTCCGATCTCTACCCACCACACAGGCCTACCTCAGAACCATGGGACCTTACCTTTTGGTCACTCTTACTCGCCCACCGTTTGAACCGCTCGCAACTTGTGACTTACAGACTCTCACTATTAAAGTTGCCTTTCTCCTTGCGATCACTTCGGCCCGCCGAGTTTCCAAACTCGCTGCATTCTCCGCCGATCTTCCCCACACGGTATTCACTCAACAGGGCGTCACGCTGAGATGTCACCCAGCTTTCGTGCCAAAAGTTAATTCGTCATTCCACGTCAATAAGCTTATGGTTTTTCCTATCTTTTACCCCAAGCCACATGCTACGCCCGAGGAAGCGCGCTTACATACATTAGACGTCAGAAGGGTCTACTTGGACAGAAGTCCCCGGAAGTCCCCACGATTACTATTATCAGTGGCGAACCGTTCTAAAGGTCATCAACTGTCACCACAACGTATATCGTCGCATATCGTTAACTGCATCACTCGCTGCTACACCCTTAGGGGCAAGCCTCTGCCCTGTGCACCAACAGCGTACTCGATCAGGAGCATGGCTACTTCCGCAGCATTCCTGAAGAACGTCTCGCTACGTGACATATGCTGCGTGGCACCCTGGTCGTTGTCATCCATGTTTGCTAGGCATTATGCCCTTGAGCGTCTCAGAGTTACGGACGTAGCAGTCGCTCAATCAGTTCTTTCTTCTGTGCACAGATAATTCCGAAGCACGATCAGCTGTTCAGATTACTGCTTCATACTCACCTATAGTGGAGCACCCACGGGGACATCACTTGAAGAAGAAGAAATTGTTTACTCACCTTGTGCAGTAACATCTGTTCTTCGAGATGTGTGTCCCCGTGGGTGCTCCACAACCCGCCCTCTCCCTGCTTCGGAGCTCTTTTCTTACTCTGTTTCAGATGTTCCGGCTAGGAGGAACTGTCGCGTCGGACCGCGCAACGCAGAAAAGGTGTGAACGGCACGGGACACCTCTGCGCATGCGCCGTCCTCCGGAGGGGGCTATTGCTGGCGAAAACTTTCCAGATTGCGGCGCCGGGACAAGCCCAACACCTATAGTGGAGCACCCACGGGGGGACACATCTCGAAGAACAGATGTTACTGCACAAGGTGAGTAACAATTTCATCCCTTCCACAGATGCTTTCTCAGATTTGTAGTGGAACCCCATCATTTCTAATGTTGGGTACTGCCTTTCAGCCTCTCCACCCCACCTGGGGTCTTTTCCAAGACACTCAGAGTCATCAATGCCTACATCAGACGTCATGGCATCATAATCTTTCCATACCTGGATAATTGCCTAATCAAGGGCGCTTCATGACAACAGGTACTCAGTATGCTCACCATTACCTGAGACAGCTTACTCATAAACATGCAAAAATGTATGCTGGGGCCCAGTCAGGTTATAGAGTTCATAGTGGCCCTCCTGGACTCCACCCAGGCTAGAGCCATACTACCGCAACACCATTTCACCACCCTTACCAATCTTATTATGGTGGTTTTACATACCCTCGTCATAACCATACGGATATGCCTTCATATTCTAGGCCGCATGGCAGCTATCAGCTATGTGGTACAGTTTGCAAGACTCCATATGCTCTGCCTACAGAGCTGGCTGGCCACAGTCTATGTACCCAACTAACACAGCCTTGCCAAACAGGTCACACTCTGTCTGCTCAGCCTCACCTCTCTTTGCTAGTGGACTTAACCCCACAACCTATTACAGGGCATTCCCTATCAACAGGACAGCTTGTTATACATCATCACAACTGGCGTCTCCCTCATAGGATGAAGCACCCACCTACAATAACACATGGTCCAGGACACATGGTCTCTGCGAGAAACTTGATTGCATACCAACATCCTCGAACTATGAGTAGTATGCAGTGCATACCCGTAGTCAAGAACAGAACTGTCCACATCCTTACGGACAACATTACATGCATGTTTTATATCAACTGCCAAGGAGAGTGCCCAATCACATTCCTGCATGGAAGAGATCAGACTGTGGAACTAGTGCATTGCCAATCACATCATTCCCACGGCAGCATACATACCTGGCAATCAGTACATTATAGCAGACACCTTGCGCCGCTACTTTTCTGAACAACACGAGTTGGAGCTCAAACCCACCATCCTCCACCAAATATTCACCATATGGGGACACTTTCACATAAGCCTATTTGCAACCAGAGCTGTCTGCAACTGCCCACAATACTGCTCCAGAACTGGATTAGAGAAGGGATCGTTTGGGGATGCCTTTTTCCTTACATAGAATGCACCACTCTTTTTTTTATGCATTCCCTCTTTATTCTCCTGATCTCCAAGGTAATCCACAAAATACAAGGAGACTGAGCAGTGGTAATCTTGATTGTCCCGACATGGCCTAGACCACTCTAGTACCTCTATCTCCAGTATCTAGCAGTCTGCCAACCCCTCCCGTTAACCAACATTTCCTGATCTTCTCACGCAGCATCGGGGCCACTAACTCCACCTATCCCCATGCTCGCCAACTCAAAGTGTAGCTCCTTTGAGGTTCCAGCACACTGTACTCGCTACTCTGACAGTGTAAAGCACGTCTTGCTTAACAGCCACCGCTCTTCCATAAGATATGCATACCAGATTAAGTGGTGATGATTCCAGGCTTGGTGTCAACAATGACACCTCCAACCTAGAACCACCACCCTTATCTACTATCCTCGACTACCTACTAGACTTGAAAGACTCTGGACTTGCCCTCAGCCCCCTGAAAGTGCGTCTTTCCACTATCATTGTCTTTCTTGACCTTATTGATGGCATTTCAGTTTTTGCTCATCCTACCACCAAGTGCTTCCTTACCAGTCTTCAAAAACTATACCCCAACACACATGAAGTTACACTATCCTGGGACTTGTAATGATGCTAAACAGTTTGTTCCAATTTTCATTTTGCGGTGACACTCATGGGCAGTGGATATCACAGGCAGAGGAAGGCATTGCCTTTCTGGACTGCCTGACCTAGCCCCATCCATGCACCACTGCAGTCCTCTAGGGCCCTCTGGCAGCATGCTTTTGCAGTGCCAGAGACTGGGATAGGCAGGTTGGGGGCCACGCTGCACTGCCTGAGCTGCCAGCACTGGAGGCACTCTGGCCTCCCAGCGGTGGCGCCGGCAGCTTAGTTGTTATGCGCAGGAGCTTTTTGGTTTAAGGTCCAGCCATGAGGCACAACCCAGGTAAACTTATACTGGTCTTTTGAAACAAATATTTATTAAAAAGTAAAATTAGAAAACCTTAAAAAAAAAACACTTGTTCAAAAAAGCCTCTGACTTCATGGTAACCCAGGATCAATGAACTGAAATTAAACATTAGAGAGATGCTGTTGAATGTTTGTTTACTTTTGCATTTTATTCCACATTAGTAACCTCGTGGAAACTTTGACAAGGCTTTTTCCATTAATTTCATTAGTGTTTACCTGAAAACTATTTTGTCTAGTATTCCATTTTCAGATAAATAATACAATACAAGAACTTCCTTCTTAAATTAACTACTGAAAACAGAACTGTCCATAGCGTTAGAAAGATTCATATTTTCAAGTGCAGTATGGAGGGTGTTTTATACATGCACAGTCTGTGTGTCAAGTTTTGATACTACTTATTTAAATTTGGTAAATTGGGCAATTCTGACTGTATGGGTATTCCTTGGTAAGTCTCTAGCTCATTATAATCCAAATAGTCACATCACAAATAAAATGATGCATCCTGCATGAATATTTCATAGTGATGTTTTTATTCCTTTTTGTTAGAAATCCAGATGACAGACAACTTAAAATAAACTGTTTTATGATATCTAACCAGAGATGCTGCAGCAGTCTCAAATTAAATGTACGTGGTTCTGTATAAAAAGTTGAACAGATGAAAGAAAATTCTCTTAAAGACCCCAGAAAGATGACCAAGACATCATCTACACTAGACACATTTGTACCATAGGGTCCCTAAAGCCCCTTTCTGAACTAGGGATGTCAATATGTGGGTATTTTACTAATCCAGTAGTCAGTAGAATTTTATCGACTACTCGATTCGTCGATAGGCAGCCAGCTCAGTTCTGTCTCGCACAGGGTGTGGTGCCAAACCCCATTGCGGCTCTACAGTTTAAAAGGCAATAGGAGCCAGGCAGCCTGACTCCTGGCTCCTACTGCATTTTAAATTGCAGAGGCACAAGCAGGGGTTTTGTCCTGCACACAGTGCGAGCTGGAACTGAACTGGGCTGCCTGCCCTGCCAGCAGCAGCCCCTGTGCGCGAGAGTCCCAGAGAGGATCTGGGACCAGTTTGAAAATGGTTTAGATAGTTGTACTACTGCTGACCCCAAAGGCAACAGCTGCCTTTTGAAATTTCTCAAAACTCATTGCTTCTAGGAATGCTTCTAGGTATTGCTGTGAACTGTGGGAAAGGTATAAAAAAAAATGCTGCAACTGCAGTTGTTTCCAACAGCTATCATGTGGACAATGGGGCAAATTTGCAATTGTGCAGAGAACAAACAAGTATTGCTGCTATGGTTAAACAGATCATCTCACTAGTTCAGTTAGGAGTGATTCAATTCTCTGATGTAAACATGGCAGAGATAGCTACTGGATAATGACAGCCCAAAAGAAAACCAAGGAAATGCCATGAGTGACCGGGGAGGGGCAGATCTAGTAGTAATACAATGAAAACATTGGTACGTAAAAAAGTAAATATTAACAGCCCCCAGACTGTTTAAATTGAAGAAATCCTATGAATAATATTGAAAACCACTGAAACAGTGGTAAATATAAACACTGTACCAATATTAAACCATACAAAGAAATACTGTCTTGCTTTCCCAACCCTCCCTTTGACACGTCACCAGATAGAAATTTTTATAAAGATTATTTTACAACAGCAAGTTTGCAACTGCTCTGCATTATCCTCTCTCATGCTTTTTACCAAGAAAGTAGCAAGTATTCTTAGAGGCCTTATGTGAGATTTTTCTGGCCTGACTTCTTGTTGCTTTGCTCTTTTCACTGACAAGATATTTTATTGTCAGCCTTTAAATGGGTTTTGAAAGAATTCTGTAGTCTGTTTTTCTTTTTCCTAGATTTTCTTAAAATACATTTTATGGGAAGATTCTGGTCTACTAATTTTCCATCCTTCTGTCCACCTCTGCCCTTTTAAATAGAAAGGGCAGGAGGTGGGAAAATAGAAAAATTACTTTAGAAAGTAACTCTTTTCCCTAATGGTTGTCTGTAACAGAATATTAAGTTCAGTTCTTTTTGTGCCATCACAATGTTTCCTGTATATCTCGTGGATCAATAGTTTAAAACATATTCAGGATGAGGAAAAAATGTCTGATTCAAAACTTTTGGAGCAAGCGTCCAATGTCCATTTAATCAGTCATATATAATCTGCTTTCTTGTTTTATGCTCTCTTCCATGTGAATGTCCGTATTTGAGCCAAGTTTGGAACCAGTCACCTTGTTAAAAGAAACAATTTAGCATCCTAATCCTAGGCTGTTGGTTTTTTTTTTTTTTAAATCAGATTTTTATAAACTCCGACTTCTACATTTTGGAGATCTCCCTGTCCTGTAGTTTTCTATAATGCCCATCAATATAGTGACTAAGCCAGTGAGGGCAATGTAGGCTTGTCCCTCCTTCATTTCAGTGGGCCTCAAGATTGTCGCAATCAAGATGGTCTCCTGGGATAGGATAGTTTTGGTAATTGTGCTTGCATATCTAGAATTTGTGGGTTATGCCAATTGAACTGTAGCAGCACGTTAGATGCAGAGGGAACACATCTCTCACAATGTTGTGTGGAATCAGCATGCCACCTTCACACACCTTTGCTTTAAGTGCATGTAACTTTTGTAATAATGGCAGGTGGTGGGAGGAACTACACAGATAAAATCTAGCAGAATCTGGCAACCCAATGCCTGCGCAATAGTAAACAAAATGTCTCGAGCCACATATAGAACCTCAGTGGGCCACATGTGGCCCTTAGGCTGCAGGTTGTCCACCACTGGTCTGAGCACTTCACACACAAATCTTTTCCCCTCCTTGCATTAGGAGGCTCTCTGTGTATAATTTTAGAATGTTAAAACTATGGCTAAAATTTAAAAAAATAGATGTTTAAAGTGATCTTTTCAGTCAGCATTTAAGCACCTACACAAGTACCTTTATTTTCAAAAGTGTTGAAAGCTCAGTAATTTCATCTTAAATCATTGAGAAGTGCTAGGTGCTCGGTATTTTTGAAAATCAACAGTTTATGTAGATGCTTAAGTAGGATGCAGGGGGCCTGATTTGAGCTTCCCATTTTTTTTTTTAAATCTTATATATTTTAAAACTGAGGAGAAATTCTTGTTAAAGTAATGATACATGAGTGCCACCAATGGAAAAACAAATTACAACCTGCATCATCTGGATTTTTCTCGGTCTTCTATTTAATTATTGGCTGACCAGTCTCTATGCTAATTAGAGTGTGAGATCTTGCAAAATCAAAGCCTGCAATAATGTAACTGAAAGAATAGAAGTAGAAACTGGAAAGAGATTTGAAAACTGAGGCCTGGAGAATGTTAAGTGTTTTACACTTGCTACTGAAGGCAAATAAAATCAATCTGTATATAGTGCATTTTGTTAAAGTTACCCACATTCCAAACCCATTACCACATGGTTAATTTGTGAAATCTGAACTGTCAGAGAATTTGAGCCACTGAGAAGAACTTGAAATAATTGCTAAATAATAACAGGTAACTATAGCTTTCACAAACTGTCATATTGTAATTTTAATCTAGCAACAGTGTCAAAGAAGTCTAAATTCTAAGTACAACAGTTTCAAGTAAAAATACATTATGATTGTACACTTCAGAGGAATAGAAGGGTTTGTCAATGTCATAAATTGTCTTTTTTCTGTTTAGAACATTCCTGACGTAGACGATGAAGGATTCAGTATTAAGCCAGAAGCAAGCCAGAATATCCTTTTTTAATGTTTATACAAAGCAATAATTAAAATGTTAAGTACTCTAAGATGAAGTTCAAACTATTGTTATAACTACTTATATTTTACATGTTCGTAACTTCCTGAAAAATTAACTGTTTGATATTGAAACTTGCCACTTTTCGTGTCAGCCCAGAAGTAAATTTTGCCAGAAACTTTGAAGGAAATCTATTCTGCAACTTTTGACTCATGGAAGCTTAGAAAACATCTTGTCAGTTTTAAGAAATGATTACGATCACTAGCAATTCAAAAATGCCTGAACAAAACATGACCTAGAATTATCACAATAATTACAGTCTCTTTTTAAATTTATAAACTTTATTCCTGAAGGCAAAAAAGAGTAATACAAAGCACACATTGCAGAGGGACATTTTATTACCAGAACAGTGCTACAAGCTGCCCCTCAGGCTGCTGATTCCACAATGAGCATTTGTTATGAGGAGAGCCTCCTGATTTTATCTCTCCAGTTTTCCAAAGCCAGTACACTGCTCTGGAGAAGACTTACTGTTCAAAGGACCCAGACTCTTCACAGATAAAATGGACTGCACATTCTGAAAAACTCAAGGGCCATGTTGTGATCTCTGGGTATCCACACACCCAAGAACAAGAGATGGCAGTGCAATTATCAAATTCCTCAAAGATTCCATTATGACCAACTGATCAGAAACAGAAAACTTTGAGAAGACAGCAATCCAATTCTTTGACTACTACATATCAGCCATCAGCTTCTAGACAACGGATTTGAAACCTTTGTTGAGAATCACATCTCTCCCATCATCTACAACTGAGAAAACTTTCAGTAGAATGGAAGTTGGCAATATCCAAATTTGACAGTCCATTACCATAGATTGGTGTTAGAAATCATCAAAATTGGTTACTCTATGCCTCTTACTTCCAAACCCTCTACCCACCCTTCTTCCGTGTCTCTCTTGAATATCTACTGAAAGAAGAGGTAAACCATCTCCTATTTCTGAGAGCAGTAGAATTAGTATACCAAGTGAGTATACAAGGAAGGGGCTCTATTTCCACTACTTTCTCTCACAGAAAATCAGGAGGCTAGAGATCTAGTCTCGATCTATGCCAACTGAACAAGTTTGTGAAAACGCAAAAATTCAAAATAGTTACACGAAGCACCATAATCCCAGCACTAGGCTGGGGGACTGATTCTAAGCTTTCGATCTCCAGTATACATACATACAAAATTCCTGTGGTTTACAATACCATTTCCAGTACAAAGTTTTACCCTTCCATCTTTCTACTGTGCCTTGAAATATTTTCAAGCAGCTGCCCACCTATGCAGAGAGGGAATCATGATATTCCCCTACTTGGATTGCTGAAAAGCACCAACACTACAGACAGCTATAGACTCTCTCCATGTTCACTAGCTTAGGACTTCCAATTAACATATGAAGGTCTGCTTTAATACCTGTACAATGCCTGGAGTCTATTGTAGTGGACCTCACCTCCCTCAAAGCAATTGCCTTACTATCAGTAAAATGCTTTCTGACTTTACCCTCCTTGATCTCAACAGAGTGGAACACCCAGCCAGATGTCTGCCAGAACCTGCCTACAAATCTTTGACCGCATGGCCATCACAAACTTTGTAATCTACCACGCAACACTACACATTCAGTGTCTACAAGCTTGGCTCCAGACAAATTATGTCCAACACAGGCAGAGCATTAACAAACTCATCACCATGCCCAATACAGTCAAGGTTTCCCTTTTGTGTCGAACAGTCTAGACAGCATCAGTTGGGGGGGGGGGGGGGGCAGACGTTCCTATAGAGTCTACCATCATTCACCATCATCATGGACATATCCCTCCTTGGCTGGAGAGCACATCTGCAAACACATTCTATACAGAGCCAATGCTCTACAGCAGGGGTGGACAATAATTTTTTTTAAAGGGGGCCACCCAGAAGGGGCAGGGCCAGGAGACTTCTTATGCTTTCCCCCCACCCTGATTGGCTTAGGGTGAGGGAGCGTGAGAAGTCTTCCCCCTCCCTCTGTTGCCCCCTAGAGAGAAACACCAGCTGTTTTTAAACAGATGGCTGTTCCCACTAGGCACCCTGTGGAAGGAGACCTTGCATGTTCCTTCTGCCCCCAGGCCAATTAGGGTCTGGGGGCAGGGGAGCATGCAAAGTCTCCTTACCTCTGTAAGACTGTGAGGAGGCTAGAGAGACAGGCCAGCTGTTTTAAAACAGCCTGCATGTGTCTTGCTGCTGTGTGCTCCTGGCAGGGCTGGGACAGGATGCGAGAAACTTTGTGCGCTCCCTATCCCAAGGTCTTGATTGGCCTGGGGGCAGGCAGCACACAAAGCTCCCCCCTCCCAAAGGCTCGCAACAGCTAGAAATAAATGCCAGGTATCTTAAAACAGCTGGTGTGCCTCTCTAGCCGCCACATGCTCTTGTGGGGGTAAAGAGACTTTGTGCGCTCCCCTATCCCCAGGCCCTGATTGGAGGGTAGGGAAGTGGTGGGCTGGATCCAGCCTGTGGAAGGCCCTTCGCCCACCCCTTGCTTTATAGCAAAGTTCCATCTTCGTAGCAGCCTACTGAACTAAGAGCAGTTTGAAGCGCCTGTTCTTATTTCCTACCACTAATCAAAAGCAAAATGGTACAGATTCTCATGGACAATTTAGCGTATATGTTTTACATAAATAGAAAAGGGTGAATATGATCACATTCCCTATGCGTAGAAGTCTTGCGTCTCTGGAAATAGTGCATCAAACACAACGTCCGTGTTGTATAATCATGCCTATCTTGGTGCCAGAATATCATGGCAGATACCCTGAGCAGGAAGTTCTATCAAGACCACAAATTGGATTTTAGTACTCACATTTTCAGATGGGGTTTCTTCCTATAGTAGACCTCTTTGCAACCACACAATTCCAAATACACTCAGTTCTGCCTCAGAGTATGGATGTCAGTGTGTAAAAGGCCTAGGCTCGGTTTATCAGTTGACTACACTCATTCCCCTTATCAGAGGGAGGCGGGGGAGGCTGCCACGAAGCAAGTCATACATATACCTTCTTTTCTGGGGGAAAAGGGACATCCTAATTATGGTGAAACTAAGGTCACAAAGCATTCATGAGCACAGGATCCTAGCATTTGAACTTCAGTGAGTGAAACCTTTTATGCCCGGTGCTTGGCTGTTCTTGTTCTTTGCCGAGAGGTCATCCTGTCTTCACCCAAAGAGTCTCTAAATGAGTTTCAGAGTGAATTAGGCTCAGATATGACCTACACAAATTAGATCCCCGTCACAGTATTATAGCCCATTCCATTAGGTTGCAATCAGTCTCAGCTGCTTTTATTAACAATAATACTCTGACTAAGAACGGGCATGGCATTGTATGTTTTCAAGCTGGGAGAAGCGACAGACGTCATGATACCTATACAATAAGTGGAGTCCTTTGTGTTGTCCATATATCCTTCAGTCCAGTCTTCTACAGTTGAATTCTGCAGTGGAGGAAGAACTGAGGGGCAGTTGGTTCTGTATCACCCTTTATGCATTCTGTATAAGAGCATGAGCATTCTCAGAGCACATATACTGACTTTGTGGATGCATCTAGGTAAAAGACTCCTATCTCAAGCACAATGTACATTCACACCAAATGGAATAGATATGTCTTTAGGAATTCCAGTTACTGTACATGTAAATAACTTCTTTACAGAGAAGCAGAAATTAGTCAAGTTTGGTAACTTGGCCTGTAGTCACAGAGTGAGTTGATAGCAGGGCTGGGAATAGAACTCAGAAGTCTTAACTCTATGTTTTGTGCTCTAGCCTGCACTTCAGACTAATTAATGCTGCTGTAAAGCCTAAGTTTTTCCATTCTGTTCATTTGTACCTTTTAAGTTTGTAAATAGTTGTGTTTATGTACCTTCTGCATTTGTTATATTAGATGCTTAGGGTGAAAGCATCAAAGTTTAACTTTAAAGTCTGTGTCTTGGTAATCTGTGGATGATGATTTTAAGTATCTATTGTCAGACATTTTGACTGTTAGTTTCATGAATGAATAATGTATACTTGCTGCAGATATATATGTTGAGGAGTGTGTGAGAAACTGATTTATTCTCTGTAGAATTGATACTAACACATCAGTTACCTTAACAGAGAAAAACATACCAAAGAGAACCATTTCTACTCCTCCAGTGATTCTGACTCTGAAGATGATGAACCAAGGAGATTCCATGTAGAAATCAAACCTGTGCAGCCAAATAATAGCTCTCACTACACTATAGGGAGCATCACTCTTTCTCCACCAATATCTGTGAGTAATTTGTTCCATATATTACATTTAACAGATGGTTCCTTACATTTTGTTTCACATAAATTGTTAACTTAATTTTTTGTGTGGAAGGTCAGATTTCACTGAGAAAGATAGGTCTAACTCAGGGGTGCGGAACCACTGACCCACAGAAAAATCAGTTAGGGGCTGTACACAAGTGAGAAGTATATTGAGAAGCAGAAAAATACTCCCAGCATTCCCTCCCAGCCTAGAAGATTTTGTGTACTTCTGCCAGCCCCATGGTATGGCGGGGGGAGGAGCGGACCTGGAGTGGTAAGCCAGTGCAGGCTCCCCAATGCTGGGGAGGGGCCAGAGCCATAAGGGTGAGATCCAGGCAAGTTGAGGGCCACATCCAGCCCCGGGGCCTGAAGTTCCCCACCCCTGGTCTAACTCTGAGGCACCAAGCATACATTTTAATTCCATCTGTAGAGTGCAGCATGTATCTTTCCCATATATCTTCATCACCACTTTGTTTTTGGACTTGATTATGTTTGTTCCAGATGTGGGATGTACTCCAGGAAGCCACCTAAATAAATGAAAGGAAAATAATGACTATTATCTTTTCTTCAAGGTCCCCCACAAATATTATACCTCTATTCTGAGAGCCATGTGTAGGTCTTAAATTGTTATGCACTAGTGATCCTTTTTAACAGAAGGATTATATTTATATTATATTGTAAGTGCTTCAAGATAGAGATGAGTACTATAGAAAACCCTAAGATAGATCATGGGAATACATGACTTTACATTGCAGCTTGCTGGGTGTCTTTCTTTAAGTTGATAAAATGATCCTTTTGTATTTGGGGTTAAAACTACAATCAAACTTTATAACTCATGTCAGTGCAAAATGAAGGTTAGAATAAAATTACATGTACATTAAAGAAAATGTTTGAAATGCAATCTTATTTTGTAAAACTAGATTAAAGTCTGGGCTTGCATACTGATGTAATTCATAAAAGCTAAAAATGGCTAAGAACTTAAGACCACTGATAATTGAACCTGGTGATATTCTAACCAAAAAGAGAAGTCAGCCATGTATCTAGCTGTGTTCATCACTTCATGCTGACTCAACAGACATTCTAGGCTTCAGAGCAACACACAGGCTGTATGTCAGTCCTGAGGTCTTATTATGTAGCTATATTAATCATGATTTCCCTTTTTCTCCTGCATGCTGATACCAGAGACACAGTCCTGTAAGTATAAGTATATTTTTTATCATTTTAAAACTAAAAACTAAATGTTGTCTAAGGGAGGAAGAAAGTTCTAATGGATAAAGTAAAATTGACTCCAATGCTTTGAGTTCACTTGCTGTGTGATCTTGTGAATATTAAACCCATTTACCGTATATACTCGAACATAAGCCTGTTTGTTTATAAGCTGGAAAGCTGCGCAGGCTGAAAGACATGCTGGCTGCAGGCACAGAGCCTCTCAGCTCCCATTGGCTGGGAACAGCAAACAGCAGCCAGTGGGAGCTGAGAGGTTCCTTTTACCATTTTTTTCTCTAAGTTTGGGAGGGGTCGGCTGCGGAACATCTCTGTTTATAGTGTCATAATTCACAACCCCCTTGTCTACTTCAATTCAGATTTGGTAGAAAAATTTCTTCTTTGTTTCAAATGTAAGTTATCAGTGAAGGGAGCATCATTCCCCTCTTTTGATTTTTAAAGTTGAAGGCAAAATACAGAAACTGAGTTGCAAACTTAGCTAGTGCTAAGTTTGCAACCCAAGCCATGGGAAGCAGTGTGGGCTGAGGGACTTGCTGGCTGCTGGCACTGCTTCCAGAACCATGGGAAGAATCTATTTCTTCTTCCAGTGATGTCCCCCTGGGTGCTCCACTGTTGGTGTCAGTTCATCCCCATGCCACAGATCGGAGACTTTCAAACAGTCATCAGGTAAGCTGTGAGCAGAGAGCCGCATTCCTGCCTTTGAAGTAGCTCAGGCAGCCTGCTTTTCCCTCAGTTCTTTCTTTGCTGCTACAGAGGGAGCTCAACCCTGTCCTCCTCAGCATGCTTTGCATATCAAAGAGCAGCAATTGACAACCAATTGAGTACTTTAGAGAGTCAGAGAGAAATAATTGAGTACTTTGTATAGATTCCTCTATTTATTCAAACAAAAACAAACAAAAAAGCTGCTAGCAGCTCTTTACTGCAGTACAAGGACAAGATACAAGGACAAGCCATGGCAGCCCAGTCAAACTGAAACAAACAAACAAACAAAACCCTAACAAATAAACCAACTAATACAGCAAGCAGGCAACTTGGTTTATACAAGTTTACACAATTCCTGCCTAAGGACAAGAAATGTGGAAGTTGCCAGGAGCCTATGCCAGCCTGTGATGCCCACAGCGAATGAATATGCTGTTTGGGGGACACACATGGACGACAAAAATGTGTCCCCTACTGCAGCCTGACAGTGAGGGCTTGCAAGGAAAGAGAACTCACAGCCTGCATGCTGTCTATTGACAAAGCCCTTGCCCCTCATAGCTATAAGGGGGGCAATAAGGGCTTGAGTGCAAAATCCCCTCAGGGCAATCTCTCCAGCCCTTTACCTCAGAAGGCACGGTCAGAATCAGACACTCACCAGCCCACTCTCTCCCCACCAAGAATCAGTAAAGGGGATGACCCGGGCACCTTGGGTATGGGGAAATCTGAAACCTCCTCTATGACCGGCTCAAGAGCACACTGTAAACAGGTGGTCAAACCAGGCATCAAAAAGGGCACCTACTAAGGGCCCTGATGGAACAAAGGCACCAATGGCATCAGACACCCCGGGTGCCTCGAGCACACTCAGTATCCCCGGCACAACATGAACCTCCTATGCAGTCTTCACCACAGGCACCAGAAGGTGACAGGACAAGTCCCAGCTGTCCTCCAGTATCTCATGCTAACCCCACATCTCCCAGGGTCGCAACCATTTCCGTGCCACCTCCTCATGTACCGGGGGACTCAGCAACGGCTCACAGGACATCATCCCACAGCCATTCCCCCAATGCGCAAAACATAGGCACTACCAAGACAGGACAGAAAGCCTAGAACTGGGACCCCTACTTGGTCTTTGACACGGAACTGGTCTCGCTTTCCATTAACGATAAGGGGCTCACCATGTTCACCCACCATGTCTCAAATCAGTGCTTACCAAGGGGATTCAAGTAATAGGGTCTCCTTTCAACACTCCTCTCCAGAGACAGCATATGCACTTTATGGGGCATACGGCTTACCTCATTATCAATAGCCTTCTTGGTATCCGGAATGGCACTATTATGACAGACATCATAGCTGATGGTCCCCCTATCACTACAGGGCACCACATCATACCTCCACTGCCCCTCCTACACCTGCACAGAGGTCTGTGACTTCTATACATTCAGACCTATTGCATTCCCCATCAGATGGCACTGACCTAGAGGAAGGGTAAATTGAGGATGAACCAATGGTCCAGCAATCAGACAATAGCATCTAATGATAACTCCTTCTCCACTCCTGATGAAGTAGTTATCCCAAATGATCTAGACCCCAGTGATAACCTTAAACAGTTCCAGGAGCTATTTGGGAGTAGCTATCAGTCAGGAAGTAGTCTTATCAGAGGTGCAGGAAAAACACCACAAGCTCCTATAGAATCTGCAGCCCTCTGCAAGATCCAAAATTGCCCTGCCTCTAGACAAAGCTATTCTTGAGGCAGCCAATGAAGTATGGAAAACCCCAGCCCCTTTCCCTCCTCCCCCAACAAACAAAAGGGCCGATAGAAAGTATTTTGTCCCATCAAAGTGCATGGAATTCCTATACTTACACCCTCAACCTAACTCCTTGGTGGCTGATGCTGCGAAGCAAAGGACCAAAAACCTACAGCACAAGGCTCAGACACAGGACAAAGACCACAAACGCCTCGATGTCTTTGGGAGTAAGATGTACTCCTCCTCAACTCTGTAGCTTCGCATAGCCACACTATATGGTGTTGTTTGGAAATCATGATTTCGACAATTACATGAAACTAACAGAGTTTATGCACAATATTGCAGAGGACAAAAGACCTATCCTTAAGGCAATCATTAAAGAGGGATATACTATATCCCGGAAAGTTCTACCAGTGGCCCTAAATGCCATAGATACTGTGACTAGATCTATGGAGACGTCTGTGGTAATGAGACATGCACCGTGGCTGCAAGCAGCAGGAGTCCCTAAGAACCTCCAGGACAAAGTAGAGGACCTGCCATTTGATAAGACCAAATTATTTACTACAGGTACTGATGAGGCCTTACACTCTGGCAAAGATTCGCACACTACTTTGCGCACATTGGGGATGTACACTGCACTCTACCAGAGGAAGCACTGCACACCTTATCAGAGACACAGGAACATGGCCTTTACTAGAAAACAGCAGTACTGGCCTCTTGAACAGAATTGCTTCCGACCTCGAAAACACCATAGAAGAGCCCCTAACAACTGCTCTTCCATGACTTATGTCTCTAGGGAGCAAGTTTGAGAATTTGGTCGAAGGTCTGCCCGACCTCCCTTCCATTCCAGTACCTGGTGAGTTCAACATATTTCACTACCACTTGCACTTTTATTACAATCAGTGCATAGCCTTTCCACCGCAGATCGGTGGGTACTAGAAATCATCAGCCATGGATATTCTATCCCCTTCACAGCAATCCCCCCAGCCTCCCAACCTTCTCCTTCCCTCTTCAGGGATCCCTCTTACGATACACTGCTCCGCAAAGAGGTGCAACATCTCCTTAATTTAGGAGCCATAGAACAAGTCCCAAAAAGTTTTGAAGGGAAAGGTTTTTATTCGAACTACTTTCTGACTGAGAAGAGGTCAGGGGGTTGGAGGCCCATCTTGGACCTGTGGCAATTAAACAAGTAACTCCGCAAGCAGCGATTTAAAATGATATCACTCACCACTATAATTCCGGCACTGGACAGAGAGGATTGGTTCGCAGCCCTCGACCTTCAAGATGCATATTTTCACATCACAATACATCCCGCACACAGGTGTTTCTTGTGATTCATAGTAGCTTCACATCACCTTCAGTGCAGAGTCTCCCCCCCCCCCATTTGGACTCTCCTCTGACCCCACAGTCTTTTTCAAGAAGACCCTTGCGGTGGCTGCAGCACATCTCAGTTGCAATGGCATTACAATATTCTCCTATCTGGACGACTGCCTTATCAACACGCCATGAGAGGCATGATCAGGTTTACCAGCACTGGATTTTTTTCAGTGTACATACCAGCCAGTCACCACATCCACAGCCACATCTCGCCTCCTCCAGGGGTCCTTACCTCCCTCCGATGGTGGACTCAGGTGCAGAACCTATGCAAAGGGGAGCCTTTCCACCATGAGCAGCAATCCAAACAGATTACTATGGACACCTCACTGATGGGCTGGGGTGCACACTTGCAACAACAGGTTGTGCAAGGGGAAGTGATCCAAAGACAAGTCCAAACTCCACATAATTCTGCTTGAGGTTCAAGCAGTTCACAACACGTGCAAGCACTTCCTTCCACACATCCAGGGCTCTTCGGTGTGTATCCTCACTGACAACATGACTACTATCTTCTGCATCAATGGTTCCCAACACGGTGCCTGCGGGTGCCATGGCGCCCGTGGGGTCATTTGTGTGTGCCCGCCAAGTGCTCAGGGCTGGCCCTGCCCCGGATGCATGGTGCATGCATGGTGTTGGAGCCAGCCCCGGGCGCATGGCGCACGGGGAGCGCTGGCCCCGGGTGCACAGCGAATTGGCCGCCCCGGGCGCGCGGCTATGGGGAGCACCGGCCCCGGGAGCACGGTGAATTGGCCACCTGCTCCCCGGGCACGTGGCTGTGGGGAGCACCGGCCCCGGGAGCGTGGCAAATTGGCATCCCCACCCCCGGGCATGCAGCTACGGGGGGAGTGGGGAGGAGGTGCCGGCTTTGGGCGCGCGGCTATGGGGGGGGTGCTGGCCCTGGGCGTGCGGCTCTGCTGGACGCTGGCCCCAGGCTTGCTGCAAATGGGCAGCCCCGCCCGTGACCACACGGCGCACAGGGTTGCTCGCCCCAAGCACGTGGCTCATGGGAGTGTGGCGTATGCGCGGCCCCACCCCCGGGTGCACGAGTGTCCCCGCCCTCTGGCGCCTGGCAGGCGAATGGCCATGCCTCCTGGCGCCCGGCAGCTTCAAATGGTTGGTGACCACTGTTCTACATCAATCACCAAGGGGGTGCAAGATCCCAGCTATTATGTGCAAAGGCAGTCAAGCTATGGAATTGGTGCATCTGCCACAACATAACTATCACGGCAACATTCTTACCTGGGGACAAGAATATTATGGCAGACACCCTCTGCCGCAGCTTCCGAACCACCCAGACCTTCTCTCAGAACAAGGGCTCAATATTTCATCGAGGTGTGTGTCCTCGTGGGTGCTCTATGACCCACCCTCCTCCCCACTTCTTCAGGCAATAATAGCAGCCCATGAGGGCATCAAAGAAGAAACAGAGGGAAAAGCGAGCTGCACGCACTACTTCAAAGGCAGGAATGCTGCTTTCAACTCATTCATGCACAGCCCACCTGATGACTGCTTGAAAGTCTCCGATCCTTGAGCCAGGACAAGCCCAACACCAAGAGTGGAGCACCCACGGGGGGACACATCTCGAAGAACAATCATTACTGCACGAAGTGAGTAACTTCTCCCGCTCTTCACAGTGGGATTTTTTTCCCAAAAAAGTAGGCTTATGAACGAGAATATACAGTAATTTTATCTATTCTGTAAAAGAAGCGTGGGCAGCTGGCATCAAAGGTAGGTAGATTGAGTCTTCCCCAAACAGCCTTGCATGGCCTCACTCTTGGCTCTGTCCCCAGGTCCTTTCCTTCTTCCTAGCAATGTGCAGCAGGGGGCTCTTCCTGTTGTACCAATAAAAACAAGCAGGATCTTATGAGGGGGATAAGGCAAAAAGCCACATTTTTTGTAAAGATAATAATAAAGAATAAATAAGAGATAGAAGCAAACAACGTTGTTTAACTACTTATTCCTATCACTACTTAACCCTTATACACTTATATACACACACACAAACATTCATTCAAGTTCTGTGTATTTGTTATAGTTACCAGCCTGGAAGTGGCTTGTGACAGAATACTGGCCAGGTATTCTGTACACAAGTGATGGTAGTGGGGAGCGAAGCCCTGATCAGATGCGCATCTGAAGCTCCTGGTGGGCTGGCAGCAGAACCTTGGACTCTGACTCCATAGTCTTTTAGTCCAGTTCTTATAGGAATTTCTTCCTATGCCAGTCTATGGGAATTGCTGCATCATGCTGATGTCCAGGGTGGCTGTCAGGTGCTCGTCAGTGATCTCATAGGGTGGACCTCCAGTACTTGGTTTTCTCCACGTGATACCTTTTGGTTGCACTGGAACCTGACGCTTTCTTCAGCCCTTTCTTGCTGCATTCTCAGGCTGGCACCTCTCAAAACCATTCATTCATCGTCCAAGCCCTCTCTCTTACATACATTCCCTAATTAATGTTTCACATACAGTATTTTGTATAATAATAACTTTACATATACAAGAGTTGTAGTTACAAAAAGTCACAAAAGTTTCTGGGTGGCATTTCTTAAAACATTCTCTCTCTGAGTGCTGAGTTAGTTACTGTTATAGTTACAATGTTTCACTTTGCGATTACGGTTAATTGCTTCACAATGCTTTGAAGAGAATGGGCATCAATTGTGTAACAATAAGTTTGAGAGTGCCCTGGGACACAGAGAGGGGAGCTGTTTCTGGCTACATAGTATTATATTTTAACAGTTTTAAGTTACATGACCTAATATTACATTCCTAACAAATTATATTCTAGAGGGGCAATAATTATAAATCTAAACATTTAACAATCTTAACTAATAATAATAATACTGTTTAGATTTATTATTATTATTATTATTATTATTATTATTATTATTATCAAGCTTGATAACGCTAAATCTAAACACATATACTTCTTCTACTTAACAAACTTATACTACTTAGACTTTTAGTTGTGGGGAACAAATTATGGGGAGTCACTTCCACTTGGGGGAATCATTTTTAATACTTTAATATGTTATCCCTACATACTCCCTGTGGCTGGGACCCCAGTCTGGTCTCTGGGACTGGAGGAGAAGTGCTACCTTCCCACCCAGCACTCCAGGTCTGAGGGAGTGGGATTACAGGCAGTGCAAACTGCCCAGTGCTCAGGGGCTGGGGGAACAGGGGCACATACTGCTTTTCTAGTGCACTGGGGCTGGATAGAGGACCCCTCAGGCGAAAGGGGGAGGGACAGACCAGGAACTGGCTTCCCTGAGTGCAGGGTTCACAATGATAGTGGCACTGTAGAAATGCGAAGTATTTTGACTCGTATATCAGTAGACTTGCTGCAAATACAATGAAATTGCACTTAAGGAACTACCTAAAGCCACCTCAAAACTGTTGTTTATCTTTGAGAACCCAAGCAAGTTGATTGGGGTCCCGAGAAGGGCAAGCATAGTTCTTTGAGAGTTGTCCCCATGGGTGCTCCATATCAGGTCGGTGCCCCGCTGAAGTCTTCAGAGCAGTGTCCCTGGGGCCATGCATACATGTGTCTGCAGGCATATGCTCTTTGTATGCAAGCATTGCGCATGCGTGAGTCCCCCCTCAGTTCCTTCTCTACTGCCTCCAGCCAGAGATGAAGCTCGGCAGAGTTCCCCACCTCAATTCCACATTTTAGATAAGTAAACCCTGTTTATCTAGTTCTTACCAATAGTTTGTTTTCCCTTGTTAGCTGTTTTTTTAATCCCAAGTTTTATTCCCTGGAGTTAGATAGTTGCAGTTAGCACTGTGCCCAGGTCCCCGGGTTTTAAGTGCTGTTCTTCATGCAAGGATTCTATTCCTCTGAGAGACATGTTTCTGCTGCCTCAGCAAGGCATATGCTTCACAGAAATGCCATCTCTGTGCTAAGCTGAAAGTAAGAGCTTGGAGTGATAGAGATCTACGCTTCAAGCTGATTTTTCTCAAAAAATCACTAAGACCGGTCTCAAATCCCAGTAAGCAGGCCAGTAAGTCCCACGCACAACAGAACAATAAACCCTCAAAAAAATGTGCCGCCTCATTACCTCAGGAAGCCCTAGCATCTAAGTGCTTGTATCTGGTGAATATGGTGCCGAGAGTGACTCCGGTGACACATCTTGATTATTTACAACACACTAGGAGCGTCTGGCGCTGCCATGAAAGTGAATCATTCTAAATCCCAATCTGAGGCCTCAGGCTTCAAGTTGCCAACATCACACCAGCACCAACACCACTTTGCCAGCACTGCAAATGACTCCAGTGCTGAGCACAACTTATAGCACCACCATGGCACCGACTCTTGCCTGCGCACTCAGTGCCAAGACATCGTACCGCATCACAAATAGCATTGGTGCAGCCAACCAGGGCACCGACGTTTCTCCTGGTACCCTAGCACCAAGATATATCGCCAGAGAGGTTTTCTGATGACTCTGATGAGGAAGTGGATGTTATGTTTTCTACTAACAACTCCCCTCCCACTGATTATTCTGTCTATTCAGCCGGGACTCATCCTCCACACACCAGACACTGAAACATGCCACCTTGATACAGCATCCCATGTATGCCACCATCCATGCTTTACCTGCAGTGGCAGTTTTGGAGCCCATGACAGTCTTGCCATAAATGCTATCAGTCCCATAAATGTCACACTGTACCACCACAATCTCCATCCTCTCAGTGGCAACACACTCTACAAGGGGAGCAATCTGACCCATCACCAGACACATCGCCTGATACTAATGAATCGTCCTCCCTGGAAGAAGCAGTGATGCCACCTCCTCCTTCAACTACAGCAGATTTCTTTTCACTTTTTCAGGACCTTTTTAAACCTGTATCCGCTGAACTGAATATTCCCACCCAGGAAGTTTCTGAAAGCCAACATGAATTGACCAGCATTATATTATCTCCCACGGCTTCCAAGATAGCTCTACTGATAACCTAGCCATCATGGGACCAGCAAAGATGATTTGGCAAACCCCAGCAACGGCCAATACAAAATGCAAGCGGGCTGACAAAAAGTATTATGTCCCTCCAAAAAGGTCAGAGGTTTTTTTTACCCACCCAGCACCAAACTCCCTGGTAGAGGAGGCAGCGCACCAAAAGCGTAAGCAGCAGCACTTTAGATTGACTCCATTTGATCATGACAGCAAAAGACTTGATCTCTTTGGTCGAAAAGTTTACATTTTGTCCACTCTACAATTCCAGGTCACAAATTGTGCAGTGCTACTTAGCAAATACAACCACAGGAATTACACAAAATGAAATTTTATTTTACATATTCCTGAGGCCAAGAAGCAGCAATTTAAAGCCATGATTGCAGAAGGGCATACAATCTCAAGGATGGTCCTTCAAGTGCAGCCGACACAACAGCTCACTCTACTGCAACAGTTGTAATCATGAGAAGAGCCTCATGGTACGATTCTGCAGCTTTCCCCAGAGAAATCCAGTCTACTTTTTCAGGTATCTAAAAGGGTGTCATAAGGAGGAAGGAGAAAACTTGTTCATCTTGGCCTCTGAGGTCCCTTCCAGTCCTAGTATTCTATGATTCTGTGATTCTACTGTAGAAGACCTTCCATTCGACAGGCAAAAGCTATTCACAGCCGACACCAATGAAGTGCTGCATTCCAGAAAAGGTTCTAGAGCAACCCTCCAGTCTTGCAGCATTCATAATCCTGCAAATACAAGAAAACAATACAGGTATCAGCCATACCCTAGACCGAGATACCCTCACTTTACTTAACAATACAACAGACAGGAACAACATCAAGAGAGTTGCTCTAGAGGCAGGGGCCAATGATGATATCAATCTTTTAATAAATCCCAACAGTCACAACAATCCCCTAAGCACATCTGAGACATATGTTGAGGGTCATGAAAACCTTTTGCCCATTCTAATGCCATCTTTGCCATCTAAACTCTTCCAATACTGTCTACTACAATTTTCTAACAACTGGAGAATGATAACATCTGAAAACTGTGTTCTTCAGATAATCGAGCTCTGATTTACAATTCCTTTCATGTCAACACTCCCTTTCCATCTTCCTACCCACTCCCTCTTCAGGAACATTCTCACAAGGATCTTCTCCAGCAAGAGGCTGACCATCTTTTACAATTGGGGCAATTCAGGTAGTCCCTACTCAATACAGGAGGAAAGGTTTTTATGTCCATTACTTCCTCATAGAGAAGAAGTTGGGAGGATGGCAACCCATTCTTGATTTATGAGACAAGCACTGAACAAATTCATTAAAAAGCAAAAGTTTTAAGATGGTAACACTTGCCACCATCATAGCAGTGTTGGAAAGAGGTGACTGTTTTTCATTCCTCAAGTTGCAAGAGGCATATTTTCATATTTCAATCCTTCCTGCTGATAGACAATTTCTTCTCTTTGTTTTAGGTACTCAACATTACCAATACAAGGTCCTGACATTTGGCCTTTCTATAGTACCAAGAGTTTTTTTCAAAGGTGCTTTCAGTTGTTACAGCATACCTGCGAAACAAACTGTTCTTTGAGTGATGTCCCCATGAGTGCTCTATTGTTGGTATTGGGCTCATCCTGGTGCTGCAGATCTGAGACTTTTCTAGCAATGTCTAGTTGGCCCACTCATGCGTGAGAACTGCATGTGCTGTTTGCACATGTGCAGCCTCACTTTCCTCAGTTCCTTTTTGATCACCTCAGTCACAGATGGAGCTCAATCCCTCTTCTCCTCCTGCAGTTCTCTGTAGCCAGAAATTCAAGTATACTAGCTAAAAATGTTCATACTTCATGTTTTATAGTTAACTTACTGAAGAAAAAAGACTTTTTTCCTCAGAATTGTTGTAAATAGTAAATGAACAGCCCCTGAGGGGCAGTATATCTCTAACTGGAGGGCTGCAGCCCTCAGGCTTCCAAAAAAAAGAAAAGAAAAGAACTGCAAACAAGAAAAGAGCAGTGATAAACTGCCGACTGCAGAAAAAATAAAAGAGAAAAGAACTTGCACCATCAATAATAAGAGCAGGAGAATAGCAAAATGCCAGTCTCCCCTGATTTTAAAAAATGTGAGAAGTGTCACGACTGTAAGCCCACATCAGACGGCCACGGGTCTTGTACTCAATGCCTCAGAGAAGCAATTCTGCCCCATTTCTGAGCTACCCGTATCTTCTCCTCATAGAACATAGGAACCCTCCGCCACCTGCAACCTCAGACACCGCGTTTGACGGCATGGCTCCTTGTTGGTTCTCGGAGGTGGAATGGAAATGTTTATAACAAGCAAGGGACATTTTACTCCACAGTAAGCGGTCAGTCCACTTGCAATACTTACCTCCCTAAGTGGAAACAATTTATAGCTTGGTGTGAAACAAAAGGCGTTCAGCCCTTATCCACGCCTCTTCATATGATCTGTCATTTTCGTCTTGTAGAGTGCATGTAGCTTCCATTGTGACATTTCACCCACCCATAGAGGGCTTCTCTGTATTTGCTCACCCTATCTCAATAAGATTCCTCAGAGGACTGCATAATCTTAATCCACCCAATAGACCGATTCCAGACCATCGTTCGAGTCTATGGCTAAGTGTTCACTCCAGTTATTAAGCTTAAAGACTGTCTGTCTACTGGCCATCACATCAGCAAGACATGTTAGCGAGATTGCTGCTCTAACAGCATTCCCCCCCACACACCATATTCCACAAAGATAGAGTGATCTTACGCCCTCCATCCGTCCTTTCTTCTCAAAGTATGCTCCAACTCCCACATCAATGAGCCTATAGTGCTTCCAGCATCCTACCCAAAGCCTCACATTTCTAGAGAGGAGGCTATCCTGCACACACTAGATCTTCGCAAAGCATAGACCATACATGAACCTTCCAAAAGTCGCACAACTTGTTTCACTGGCAGAACAATCCAAGGAAATACCACTCTTGTCACAGAGGATTTTGAAATTGATTACAACCTGTATCTTTCACTGTTATTCCCTTCAGGATATGCCACTATCCATGCCTCCTAAGGCGCACTCCATGCAAGCCATCGCAGCATCAACAGCCTTCCTGAAAGGGGTCTCGCTTATGGACATATTCTGGGCAGCTACCTGGTCCTCCAATCACACTTTCATGAAACATTATGCAATTTACACTCAAGCAAACATGACCTCTGCAGTAGCCTATGCAGTCTTATCTGCACGTGAAACCTAGCTGAAGCCCATTTGCCATCTTTGGGGTACTGATAGGTAGTCACCAACAGTGGAGCACCCACGGGGACATCACTCGAAGAAGAAAAGGAAGTTACTCACCTTGGGTAGTAACGACAGTTATTCGAGATGTGAGTTCCCCGTGGGTGCTTACTACCCACTCTCCTCCCATCTTCTTTGGCTCAACAACTCTCACAACAGAGCATTCGTGAAGAAACTGAGCGGAGTCGGGTCATGCACGTGAACTCCAAAGGTGCGAATGGCACGCGACATTTGTGCATGCACAGCTCAATTAGACACTGCTAGAAAAGTTTCTAATCTGTGGCGCTTGGACGAACCCGACACCAAAAGTGGAGCACCCACGGGGACACACATCTTGAAAAACCATCATTACAGCACAAGGTAACTTCATTTTACAGCACAAGGTAACTTCAATTTCCTTACCTCGATGACTGTCTCCTCAAAGCACACTCTGAAATTGATACTCAACACTCCCTCTCAATCACAAGACACATCTTCCAACATTTTGGGCTGCAGATAAAAACAAATCAAATTTGATCCTGTCTTAGAAGATACAAATTATAGGTGCTTATCTTGACTCCATATGCACACTTACTTCCCTTCCTATGGAGCGTTTTCACAAAATTATGAACTGGTCAAGATATTGCAGTCCTCTCCCAAAAATCATGGCCCACGACCTCTTCAACTCTTGGGCCATATGGAAGCTTGCAGCTTAATGGTAAAAAATGCTCACTTGCACAAGGTGCTTGCTCAGGTGGTGCAGGACAGTCTGTAAGCCCAACATCCACTCATTATCAAAGTCCCTCTTCATCCCACCCTCAGTAAAGAAGTCTATTCTCTGGTGGTTGATACAAAAAAATCTGTGTTCTGGCTTTCCATTCCTTACCACAGAACCATCGGTTTCCATGATGACTGATGCATCCCTTGGGGGCTGTGATCCAATAAAGATAGAGGTCTCCACATCAATGCGCTAGAACTGTGGGCAGTAAGATATGCATGAGAGAGATTCCTCCCTTTAATCAACGACAGTTATGTGAGGCTATACATAGATAATGTTGCCGTAATGTTTTATATAAATGGTTAGAGTGTAGCTTGATCACATGGCCTATGTACAGAGGCAACTGTACTTTGGAATTGGTGCCTGCCATACACCTTCCTGGCAACCTCAATACCACATCCGAAGCTCTAAGCAGGGCACTGCCCACTGAACTAGAGTGGCAGTTGAACCCATATATCCTCTTGTGGGTCTTCCAACAGTGGAGTCATCCCACCATAGACCTTTTCGCCACTCAGAACAACAAAAAGTCTATTAATTTTTGTTCCAGAGCCGGCATAGGGAAGGGTTTCCCTGGGAGATGCCTTCCTGATCAATTGATCATATCACCTCCTATGCACCTTCCCCCCACCTCTCATCAGTAGGGTCATTATCAAGGCACAGACAAAGCACACTGACTTCTAATAGCACTTTTTAGGTCACAACAACCTCAGTTTTTCTTTCTCTTCAAAATGTCGCATATACCACCAATTCCCCTGCCCTGCAGCCTTCTCAATCGGGCCAGAAGTCAGATCAGTCATCCCAATCTCCACATGCTGAACCTGAATGCGTGGTTCCCCAGTGATTTTCCACACAAGAGCTAGAGTGCTCTTAACAGATTCAATTCATCCTGCTGCGCAGTAGAGCGCAGAGCACTCATAAAACATACTGTCAGAAGTGGAAAAGGTTTTTGGTATGGTGCTCACGTCGACAGGGTAACTCATCCACATCTTCATTACCTTTAATTTTAGTCTACTTTTACACCTTAAACAAGCTGGGTCTTGTACTGACTTCCATCAAGGTACACTTTGCTACTTTAACAATTTTCATCTTGTTGGGACTGGTTCTGCTTTAGATAGGGGCCGGACTTGATGACCTCCTGAGGTCTCTTCCAGCCCTAGGATTCTATGATTCTGTGATCTTAAAATAGACAATACCTCAATATTTGCACATCCTCTTACTGAGAGGTTCATCAAAGACCTGCAACACTTTACCCAGATGTGGTACCACTAGTGCAACCTTGGAACCTCTACCTGGTTTTAAATGCTCTCACCAAAATCCCATTTGAGCCCCATTTGGCTACCTGATCCCTTTTGCATCTTACTATGAAAATGGCCTTTCTTGTAGCCATTACATCATCAAGATGTGTAGGAGAAATTGCAGCACTCATAGCAGATCCTCTTTACACTACCTTTTTCAAAGACAGGATGATCTAACGCACCCACCCCAAATTTTTACTCAAGGTATGATCATCCTTTCACCTTAATCAGACCATATACCTCCCTACCTTCTTCTCCAAACCCCGCACTAACTCATTTGAATCAAACATGCACATGCTTGACTTGCACAGGGCACTTTCTATTTGCAATGCACAAGACCATTCAGGCCCTCACCTAGATTGTTTGTTTGTCTCCAGAGTAAGTCACAATAAAGGTCAAGCCATCTCAGCTCAGCGACTCTTGCACTCAATTTCAGACTGTATAAAACTTTGTTACTCATCAGGTGTTAACCCTCCTGACTGCATAAGAGCACAGTCAACTAGAGCCATGTCTATCTCAGTAGCATTTCTATGAAAAGTCCCTATAGCAGACATTTGTGCAGATGCTACCTGGTCATCAGAACGCATATTTGCAAAGCACTATGCACTTACTCAAGGACATTTTTCTAGCCTCAGATTATCTAAGGCTGTTCTGTCTACTGCTTCCATGCCAGATCTTAAGTCCCTATCTCCTTAAAGAAATACAGGTTGAAGTCACTTAATGTGGAGCACCCACAGGGGACATCCCTCTCGAAGAAGAGGAGGTTACTCACCTGTGCAGTAACTGACTTTCTTCAAGATGTGTCCTCGTTGATGCTCCACTACCCTCCCTTTCTCCCCTCTACTTCGGAATTCTGATCTTCTTTAGGTTATATGATTATGGGGTAGAGAAGGAACTGGGGCGGGGGGAGAGACTCGCACATGCGCAGTGCCTGCATTCTAGGAGTGCACAGCCCCAGAGACACTGCTCTGGATTGAAAGCGCCGCGGTGGCACACCAACCTGATCTGGAGCACCCATGGGGACACTCATCTCGAAGAATGTCTGTTATTACACAGATGAGTGACCTCCTCTTACCTGGCTTTAAACACAGGAATAAAGAAGACCCAGGGAATCATAGGCCAGACAACGTAACTTTGATACCTAGAAAGATACTGGACAAAATTATTAAACAATCAGTTTACACAAGCATAAAGGATGGCAAGATTATAAAGAATAGCCAGAATAGATTTATGAAGAACAAAGCATGCCAATCTCACCTAATTTTTATTTTTTAACAGGTTTAATGGCCTAGTAGGTGGGGGAGGGGTGGAAACAATAGATGGAATATATCTTGAGTTGTATAAGACTTTTGACACAATCTCACAAGATATTCTCAGAAGAAAACCTAAGGAAATGTAGTCAGGATGAAATTACAATAAGGTTAGGTCATAAACAGTTGAAACACTGTCAGACTAGGAGGGCATATATAATGGAGTCTTGCAGGGGTCAGTCCTGGGTCCTATACTATTGGACATTGTCATTAATGACTTGTATAATGGAATAATGTGCACTTATGAAATGTGAATAACACCAAGCTGGAGGAGGGATGCACTTTGGAAGACAGGATTATAATTCAAACTGACCAAATTGGAGAATTGTGATCTTAATTCAGAAAGATGAAATTCAATAAAGATAAGTACCCAACACCGACCAGCAGACCAGGCTTTTCTCGCGGACGCCTGAGGTAGAGCAGCTGGGGCGCTGCCGGTTGGTCCCTCAGCGCCGCTCCTCGGTGCTACTGGACCAACCCGGCAGCACCCCAGCTGCTCTGCCCCAGGCGTCCTGATTCAGCCGCTGCTGGTCAGTTTCAGTAGCGGCTGACTTGCGGACGCCTGGGGCAGAGCAGCTGGGGTGCTGCTGGGTTGGTCCAGTAGCGCTGAGGATCGGCGCTACTGGACCAACCCAGCAGCACCCCAGCTGCTGTGCCCCAGGCGTCCGCAAGTCAGCCGCTGCTGAAACTGACCAGCGGCTGACTACAGGAAGCCCGAGGCAGAGTTGCTCTGCCCCGGGCTTCCTGGAATCAGCTGCTGATCAGTTTCAGCAGCAGCTGACTTGGGGACGCCTGGGGTAGAGCAGCTGGGGTGCTGCTGGGTTGGTCCCCACAGCACCGAGGTGCAGCGCTGCGGGGACCAACCCGGCAGCGCCCCAGCTGCTCTGTCCCAGGAATCCAGATTCAGCTGCTGTTGAAACTGATCAGCGGCTGATTCCAGGAACCCCGGGGCAGAGAAACTCTGCCTCAGGCTTCCTGTAGTCAGCCGCTGGTCAGTTTCAGCAGCGGCTGAATCTGGACGCCAGTTCCGACTTACGTACAAATTCAACTTAAGAACAAACCTACAGTCCCTATCTTGTACGTAACCCGGGGACTGCCTGTATTTCATTCTAGGGTGCAGTAGCAGGCATATTGTATGCAAGACAAAGGAGGTAATTGTCCTGTTTTACTTGGAATTGGTATGGCCTCATTTAGAATATTGTCCATTTCTGGATGTCATACTTTAGGTTTCTGGATGTCATAGTTTAGGAAGAATGTGGACAAACTGGACAGTGTCAAGAGGAGAGCAAGAAAAATGATAAAAGGTTTAGAAAACCTGTCCTATGAGGAAAGGTTAAAAAAAGCTGGGCATATTTAGTCTTGGAAAAAGATGACTGAAAAGACCTGATAAGTCTTCACATATATTCAGATAAAGAGGATGGTGATCAACTGTTGTCCATATTCACTGACGATAGGACAAGAAGTAATGGGCTCAATCTGCAGGAAGAGAGATTTAGGTTAGATATTAGAAAAAACATTCTAACTGTAAAGGTAACTAAGCTCTAGAATAAGTGTCCAAGAAAGGTTATAGAATCCCTTTTTGGAACAGGTTGGACAAACATCTATCAGGGATGATCTAGGTTTACTTGGTCCTGCTCAAGTGCAAGGGGCTGAATTTGATGACTTCTCAAGCTCTGTTTCTATCATTCTATATATTTAAAAAAAACTTTTCCTGTGGGGCGACAGGAGGAATGTCATCACGTCACTCTACATTGTCCCATCCCCCAGCCTCAACAGAGTTCTCTTCCCCCGCACCCCCAGGGGGTGCCTTGGGCTCCTCACTGGCTCCTGGCTCCTCTGCAGTAGGCCCAGGGAGCGGCAGTAGCAGCGCCTTGCTTCGCTGGGGGCTCAACACTCCAGGACTAAGCAGGGAACTGTTGCCTGCCTGGAGCTCCAGCCTCTAATACCCCCCTTCCCCCCCCGATTAGTGTGCCCACTCTGTCTTCTTGTGGGGGAAGGATGAGATGAAAAAATGCCGAGCTATGTGCCGGATTTGGCTAGCAGAGAAATACGCGTACTGCTATGGGGAGGGATACGCGTACTGCTATGCACGTGCTTCTTCACAAGCCAAATCCAGCACAGAGTCTTGGAGTTTTCTCCTCTTTCTCCTCCCCTGCATTAAGCCAGTGCTGGTGTGCTAATCTTGCGGGGCAGGGGGGAGAGGGTTTGAGGCTGGAGCTCCAGGCAAGTAGCAGCCCAAGCAGCCCGAGACAGCTGTTCCCTGCTGGATCCTGGCATGTATGGGCCCAAAACGTGGCGAGGAGCCTCTGCTGCCACTACCCCTGTCTCAGCCCTGGCCCTCCTCCAGCGGCCAGAGACAATGGGGGGGGGGGCTGGAGAATGGGGGTTACTGAGAAGGATGGGGGGGCAAGGGAGGAGGCCAGGCCTGGCTGCAGCTGGTGGGGGGGCAAGAGCCCTGGGAGAGAGCCAGCGAGGGCTGAGAGGCCAGGGCTGTGACCAGGGAAGGGGGGGAGCCAAGAGGCTTGGGCTGGCTATGGCTAGGAAGGGGAGGGGAAGAGAGGCCAGCAGGGACTGGCTGTGGCCAGAGAGGAGGTGGGGGCAAAAGGTCTGGGCTAGCACAGCCCTAGCACCCAGGGGGGCTGAGAGATTGGGGCTGGTGCTGCCCCCAGTCCTCTCCTCCCCGGCAGCCAGGAGGAGAGCCATGCTTGCCTACTCCAACAAACGGGGTTGGTAAGTGTAGTGAGCAGGGTGCACCAGCCCTTGGTATTTTTTAAGAAGTATTTCAATACTATTTCTTTTTAGCTTTCTATACCTAAGAACATGTTTATATGTGTTCCATATCCCTTCTGTTCCATTACACAGTATGTCTGTATCCACATTTATGGTGGAATGTAAAGTACAGGCACTACATATGTAGATATATGTCGCAGTGCAAGATTCTGGTAGCAGGATACTACACTGCAAAAAATAGAGGGAGGCAGTTCTTTAGTGAATGCAGAGCCATGTAGGATATATACCAAAGGGGTTCAGGAGTGTAGGGTATTTTCTCAACTCTACTCACCCAAGCCAGACCTCACCCTCTGTCACTGCTGTTTATATCCATGCTATTTGGGTGTGCAGTGCGTGTGATCTACATGTAATTACATGTAGACTTCATTTTTTAATGGTACTTCAGGACTTCTGTAGTCACAGGCATGGGAATTAGGGATGTGGAGGTGGTGCAGCACACCCGGGCTACTGGCCCCATGCATCCATGGGCTCTGCTGCTGGCCTCAGGTGGTGCAAAAGGTGGACAGAGGTAAAGAGCTGAATTTCAGCACTCCCACTGTTTAAAATGTCCCCCACTCCACTGGCTATAGTTTCAGCTAGCTAGGGTTTGTAGCACTCCCAACCGTCAAACTCCAAATAGCCTTTCCTGTTTCCTGCCTCCCTGCCTTCTGCCAGTGCTCCCTGTTCCTCTGCTCTTCCCTTCCTGCCTTACCCTCACCTGGATCCTGCACATGTTCTGTGCCCTCCTTGAGCTTTAAGCTGTGTCTGCAGCATTAAAAACAAAGCTATGATTGGCAAAGATACATGTTAAATAATGTCTGCATCCTTTGGTTCGTTAATAGATGGTTAATAAAAAATTATATTTATTTGTATTTTTCATTTTTGTTTTAGGCACAAATGAACAGGAATTCACCTAGTAAGTACAAACTTTAACTACTAGGATATACTTTCTACTTTTCTTATCAAAATCATTATTTGGCATGAGCATTTAATTTCCAGGTTATGAAGGAATTTATCAGAAATGTTTTGGTATTTTAAATACAAAAAGATACCTATGAGCTCTTGGAGCAATAACAATTTAATAATAAAAAATGAATTTACTAAAAGTAACCACCTAACATATGTAGTAAAACTTGAAGAAAAGAATGTTAAATGAATTTAACAACAAATGTTTCAAAGCAGTGAATGCAGTCCACCCAAAGACTTTATTACACCTATCTTCTCAGTCCTCCCTAAAAATCCTAGCAAATAGATACTTTAGAGCATTTTGCTAACTTTAATATATTCATGCTGTTTTGTAATCAGTGACGGGGAATAAGTTTCAGAACTAAGGAGCCCTCGTGGAAAACATCTATTGTTAGTCCTGTGTACATAAGCTGACAACTCCTAAAATCACATTCTTCCTCTTTCACCAACCCCAGAATCATTTGTGTTCCAAATTGAAAACTCCTATTACTCTGATGTGAAACTTTCTCTTTCATCTCTTGTTTTGTCCTCCCATTCCATAAAAAACAGAGCAGTTTGCCCAAGCCCTGTGATCAAAAAGCACACTCCCAGCCATACTGTTCTGAGTCTCAGCAGGAACAGGGACTTAGAGGATGGAGTCGTGATGAGGTCAACTGAGTGAGCAGCATGGAAGTGTGGCAACTGCAGTCCCTTGCTGGATTCTCGCTGGAACAGTAGGAGTTCCCTCTTAAAATGGAGAATTCTAGTCCATGAAGGAAAGGGTGGGTGGACTAATCCTAGTGGCAATTCCAGCCCCTCGGAAAGGAGTTGTTCTTTAGAGTGCTTGTTTGTTAAAGATGTGAAAGCAGACTCCCATGCATTTTGAGAAGTTTTAATTCCTCCACTGACATGTACACAGTGTAAATTACTTCAAAGAAGGCCATGATATGAAGTAGTCAGAAAATAAATTTGAAATGCTGCATGATAATGCACTTCAATCCTAGTTCATGAGTATAGCTTTTGTGAAGTATCTAGTGCTCACACCTTAATGTGCTTTTCCTGGAAAACATAAATGACCAGTAACATCTGCTAAAAATAAAGTTTTTTCTGTGGTAGTAGAGACATAAAAATGCAAAAGAGTGAAATTGACTTACATTACATCCTATAAAGAGATACTTCAAAGGACCAAGATTTCTCCTAACAAAAATAGCCTTCATTTTTATGTTAACTCCTTTTTAGAAGGTATTTCAGAAGATGCTGACTATAACATCACATAACATATCATCCTTTCTATTTCAACAATTCTGAATTATTTTGATTGCAGCTATAATCATCCCAGATTGTTTTTATCACGAAGCTGACTGATTTTGTTCATCAAATTTCACAGCTTTCATTTGTCATAATAGGCGTGTTTTTTTTAATTAGGTGAAGAGTTAACAAAATCAAAGCATTCTGCTCCATCTAATGAGTAAGTTCCACATTTAAAATGTAGGCATTATATTGAATTACATTTTTGTGGGGGCTTTAGTTTTATTTTAATGCAGGGTTAAGAAAGCTATTGCTGTACTTAGCTATCCGGTTTTTGTGATGAGTTTAGTGATTCCTAAGAATTGAATTTTTGCCTCTCTTCTCTTCATACACATGCCCTTTTTTAGCTATTCATTTTTTTCACTTTGATTGTCTCAAATAATTTTTTTAGTCATAAAATAATGATATTAAAATCTAAAAGTAAAAGAAATCTGCTAACATTCTGAATTCATCTAGAAGCTACCATAAATTGTAAGGAACACAAATTTGGTAAGGTCAAGATTTGGGCTAGTTCATATACAAGTTTTACTGAAATAACTAAATCAGTTTTAATTAACATATTTTGTTGTATATGGAAATAGCACACTTTTATCCTTAAAGAGTTCTCTTTCAAGTGGTGTCTCTGTGGATGCTCCACTCAAGTGTCAGTGGTTCTTGTGCCAGCGATCAGAGATTTTTTTAACCTAGCAGTGTCTTCCCACACCACAGCCATCTTGAGCTGTTTTCATCCGTTAGCTGCACATGCGGCGTGCGTCTCCCTCAGTTCCTTTTCTACCATCCTCACCAGAAGACAGAGCTTCCAGCAGTGCTCTCCTCAGCTGAAAAAAAATAGAAATATATAGTTAGTTGTGGTTTATTCAGTTTAGTGTTAATAGTTACTGTTTTCGGGGGGGAGGTACTTCCTGGTTTTTCTCCCCTTGATTGGTTTCCCGTAGGTGCCAAAGCCTAAATAGAGTGAATCTCAGTCTCGGCGTCTGGTGTCCTACTTACTGGTGCTGATTGATAAGATTCCTCCCCATTTCCCTAGGATTGTAGAACCTAGTTTGCACCAGTGTTCTTCCAACAGTATTTCATTCTCTCCTATGCCATCATCTCCGGGTACTGGACCTGGACCAGGACATTTGTCTTTCCTCACCAACAGCTTCAGTGAGCTTGTGGTACTCAGGCAGGCACAGATCCTCTTGCCATGCGCCCCAGTTCCCTCAGCTCCACCCCCCATGTCCATATCCAGCCCAACAATACCAACCCCAGTGGCCACCCTGAGAACCATTGGGCCAATACCATTCTCCACCACCTCATCAACACTGATCTTGTCACTCAACTGCACCTACCCTGACGCACATTCTAGCAAAATCTCCACCAAAGAGGGTTCAATCCTCCCCATCTCACACACCCTCCCCCAACCTTCACTGTCAGCCACAACTCAAACCAGTCCAATAGAGGAGGACAATGACATACCTCAGTCAGACTCAGACAGCCAGTCTTCTTTCCAGCAATCCTTGTCTTCCCCAGATAAAGTGGTGTTCTCGTCCTCCTGTTCTCCTCCGATTGATGACCTGAAACAATTTCAGGAGTTATTCAAATGGATAATTAAGTCACAAATATACCTTTACAAGAGGTGCAAGAAAACCAGCACAAGCTATTGAAAATTTTACAACCTTCCACATCCTCTAAGATTGCACTACTGATAAATGAGACCATCATGGAACTCTTGGAAGCCATATGACAAATGCCAGCCTCTATTCCACCCACCAACTGTAGAGCCGAAAGAAAATATTTTGTCCTGGCTATGGACATGGACTTTCTGTTTTCTTATCCCCAGCCAAATTCTTTGGTTGTGAATTCTGTCCACCACCAGTCCAGACAACCACAATATGTCAGCTCCCCAGGACAAGGAGCACTAAAGACTAGACCTCTTCAGGAGTAAAATCTATTCCTCGGCTAGACTCCAGTTTAGAATTTCCCAACTGACACCGCAAGCAATCACTGCACACGCCACCAAAGTGATGGCTGCATCCACTGCCTTTCTACATAAATTTCCTGCTAGCCAACATCTGCAGGGCGGCTACATGGTCTTCCACGCACACTTTTGCACAATATTATGCAGGTCTGCAAGGACCAGTACTTACCACCTCCATGGTCAACGCCGTCCTTGTCTCTGCCAGTAGATGACTCCAAAGTCCCACCTCCACAAAGGTAGGCGCACTGCTTTTTACTCACCTGAGTGGAGCACACACAAGTGACACCACTCGAAGGAGAAGTTACTCACCTTGTGCGATAACAATGGTTCTTGGAGATGTGTGTTCCTATGGGTACTCCACTGCCCTCCCTCCCCTCTGCTTTGGAGTCCATTACCGGATTTCCGATAGAAAAGGAACAGAGGGAGATTTGCACTGTGTGCACAGCTAGCAGATGAAAACTGCACAAGATGGCTGCTGCACATGCCCAGCACAGGAAAGCACTGGTAGGCAAAAAAAAAAAAAATTCTGATGGCTGGCACGAAGACGCATCAACACCTGAGTAGAGCATCCACAGGGACACACATCTCAAAGAACCATCGTTACTGCACGTGCTGCGTAACTTCTTCCCTCACACAAGTTGCACCAAAATAACAAGTGTAAATGTAAAAATTTAGTTCTTTTGGTGCAAGCCTGTGTATAAACCAGCCCTTTGACCTACATTTGTCCAACAGAATGTTTTTGTGGCAGGAAGGTTCTTATTAGACTGATTAGAACATACAAGTCACTTCAGTGATTTGGTTGTTATAAATATGTACACTTTGTATTTATTTTCCAATTTTGGCTGTTACAATAGGAAGGGGAACAATGACCTCCTGGCATGGGATCCAATCTTTGCCACTTCTCTTGATTCATCTTCTTCAGCTTCATTGACATCATCGGGTAAAATATTTGATGCTAGTATATTATAAATTTCATAAGTGTTTATTATAAATACCTCCTTTGGGTTTTTTGGTATTATTTTACTATTGGAAGGGATTCACATTAGAGAGTGCTTTGAAACATGTTTCTCATTCATATGATATAACTTGTACATACAGCAGGATACCGGGTGAGTGTATGGAGTACTATAAGTAGGTATGTTCAATCTTTGAGCATCTGAATAAACTGAAAGCAGAATTCATTTTTGTTAGCACTGTGCTTAGCTCTTCCTGTTTCCTCTGTAATCCACTTAATGTTACTGATTTCTGTAAGTACTATTTCCCCTGGTTATAGCCCACATAATCTGTGGGGCTCTTCCTGCTCCCTCACTCGTCTCTGTTCATCAGATGTTCCCCCTTATTTTTTTAGAATAGTGTAACTGGATCATTGACTACAGAGCACCCTGTTGTGGTCTGGGGTGACCTTGTAGGTACCCTGTCCTCAGTTTCCTGAGTTCTCTGCAATAATTGACTCCCAGATCTGAGTTTTAACAAGATCCCCTTTTCTGTGGAGTCTGACTCATTACCTCTTTTACAGAGTACAAAATTCTTCTTTAGTTCCACAAGGCCAACTTCTCCCTGGTTCAGAAGTCCCAGAGCCACCCTCCTAGGGGCCCATGCTACAATTCAAGCAAACTTCTCTTCCCAGGCTCAGGAGTCCCACAGCCCTCATTGCTGGGACTTTGTTGATCCAGGTAGGCTTCCTCTCCAGGGTTCAGGAGACCCATAGTCCTCCTGTTGGGGTTGTGTTAATTCAGGCCAACTATAGCCTTCAAGATTCCCTGAACTGGGAGAGGTCAGCAGGCAGCTATCCTTCCCCGATGATGTATGTCCTGTTTATTAGAGAGAAAGTAGCATATATCCTGCCCTTTTTCCCAACCAACCAGGAGGAGGTCTGGGAAGTAGGGGAGCCTTAACCTTTCCTACACTACAAGGCTTTTGGTTCTGGGTCCTTAAAAAAACAGTAGTCTGTTTTCATCAATGGTTTCCACCAGGACCAACTTCCTTTCTCCCTACACCTGCTTTGTCCTTTGCCAGATGTTTGTCCACTCAAAAAATCACAGGAACTTTAGAGTGACATGGTATGGAACAGATTAACTAGCCTCTAGTCCCATGGTCACCAACCCATCAATCATGATCGACTGGTCGATCGTGAGGCCTCGACCAGTTGATCACGAGGCGTTTGGACACCCCTACCCTCCATTTTCGCCCCACCCCCGAGAAGCTCCACTACCTACCTCTAGTGTAGTGCTGGCTTCCTGCGGGGTGGACAGAAGTCCTGGGTGAAGCCCGTGTCACTTCCGGGAGCTCCAGAAGTGCGCTGGCTGCTCCCCTCCCACAGCTCTGTCATGTGTTGGGGGAGGGGGTGTCGACCCCGGAGGAGGAGTGCGGTGGCTTCCCTGGGAGCAGTGAGTTGAGCGCAGAGGTCGGCCCTGGGGTTTGGCCCGGGGAGGCTCCCGCAGGGGTTTGTCCGTGTGGCGGGAGGGGGGTTTGGCCCCAGGGCAGGCTTCCGTGGGGGTTTGGCCTCGCCACGGGAGACGCGGCTTGGCCCCAGGGCAGCCTTCCACAGTGGTTTGGTCCCGCTGCGGGAGAGGCAGCTTGGCCCCAGGACAGGTTCCCACCGTGGTTTAGCCCCGCTGCGGGAGGAGGGTTTGGCCCCACCATGGGAGAGGTGGCTTGGCGGAGGGGCAGGCTCCCGTGGCAGTTTGGCCCTGCCATGGGAGGGAGGTTTGGCCCTGGGGCAGGCGCCTGCGGAGGTTTGGCTGCGCTACGGGAGGCACGCTCCGGCTTCCATCGGGAGGGGGGGGGGGAGAAAAACCTGGGAGGAGACGATAGCAGGAGACTCTCTGCCCCCACTCTCTGCTGTTCCCTCTCCCGTCCCCAGCCACAGAAACCTGTTCCCACTGGCACACTGTCCCCTTTCCCGTCCCCAGCCACAGAAACCTGTCCCCCACTCGCACCCTGTCCAAACAGGTTCCCTGCCCTTCTCAGAAATAAAGACAATGCAGAAACTTTTTGTGTTTGACATAGTATTTTATTTGAAAATGAAGCCTGGCCAACAAACCCCCAATTGGGGCCAAGCCCCCATCTGGCCATAGCATCATGTCACTCCTGCACTCCTCTTTCTCCCAGACCCTATATCTCAGCCTATCATACACTGGAACCCCCTGCCCTGAGCCCCTCGCAAACCCCAACCCAAATTCCTGAACCCTCACATCCAGAAGTCTGTGGCTTACTTAGTACCCTAACCCTACATCTGATCCCAACACTGCCCTGCCTGGAACTCCCTCCTCAAGCCAGCGTTCCCTTATCCATTTTCTCCTGCGTCCAGATTTCCTCCCAGAGTTTGCACCTCTCACTTGTTTCTGCACCCAAATCCCTCATTTCCATCCCGGAGCCTACACATCCTGTCTCATCCCAGCGAGTGTACGTCTAGACTGCAGGAGTTTTTCAGGATTCTGGAGATAACCCAGAAAATCTCTTCTGCATCCAGGGATGTGTTTGTTCTTCCACTTCTTTTAGTGGAAGAGCAAACATGATCTTTTGATCACCCCTATATTCCTCTTTCCATGAGGAATAAGGGGGCTTCCAAAAGAAGGGGGTTTTCTAACATTTGGTCTAGTCTAGACAGGCCAAATGTTGGAAAAACTTCTTTCTACAGAAGAATGGGGGGGGGGAAGCAGTAGAGTAAGGGTAGGGATAGCAAGTGATGGAGAGGAGGCGAACAGAGAGGGCGGGGCTTCAAGGAAGGGGCAGGGCGATAGAACTCGGCTTGTTCTGTCATTTAAAAAGTGATCTTGGGTGTAAAAAGGTTGCCCTATGTAACCTTAAAGGGAACAGTCAGTAATCTGTTACAAGATGAATGAAGAACTCAGACCTTCCTTTTTAATGCTAGTGCCATTCCAACTTTTCTTCTCCATTAGATCTTGTGCATAGAAGGATAAAATGAAGCATGCATATATAGGTAGGAGTAATCCATGTAAGGCGTAATTAACATTTCTATCATAATAATTGTAGCACTTAAAAGACTAACAAGATGGTTTATTAGGTGATGAGCTTTTGTGGGCCAGACCCACTTCCTATATGGTCATGCCAATTCTCTTCCAGAATTTGATCTGAGGAAGTGGGTCTGGCCCACGAAAGCTCATCACCTAATAAACCATCTTGTTAGTCTTTTAAGTGCTGCATAGTTCTTTCTTTTGTTTCAGCAAGATCAGACTAACACAGCTACATCTCTATTACTATAATAATTATAGGCATTCTTAAAATGAAGCCTATTCTTACCTTGCCTACGCACTTCTTATAAATTGCCTTGACTTTAAAATAATGAATGGATTTTATTTTTCTCTATTTTCAGGTTCCTTGTAGAAGGACCTTATGAAAAACAATGGAAACTAATTGCAGGAAGTAGCTTGATGGGTTGCCCATCTTCTTACATATGTCTGTTGGGCTTTTAACTTTATAATATAATGTAAAGATTTAATAGGTGTGGTAATTAGACACTGTCCACTACATCTGTTAATTTTTTAAAATACATTAAGTTAAAAGCTGAACTTACCTTAAATTAAGTCTCTTGCAAGGAAATTAGGCAACCCAGGAGGAAAATTTCCTGCAGTGACATCCAAGTACGCATCACTGGATGTTTCCCAAAATGATCTGATGTTAATGGGGAAAAAATGGGCCACTGTTTTCACAATTTTGAAATTATGATTTTACTCTCCTGTCTATAAGGACATCTTTTAAATCAGGAGCTAAAATAGTCTGTTTCCAAACATAAATTGGGTTGTTAGAAATGTAAACATTTCCTTTATCAAAAAGGTGCTGTTATTTTTCTTCACATATTACAAAAACGTATTTTTACATTGAACTGGTATTTTGAACCTTGGCAAATATCTGAAAATAATTACTTTAATGAGACATGACATTAAAAACAGAGGGATAATGGAAACAATCTTTGCATATCCTTACATTTCCCTGTAAATGGCTTACTGCATTGCAATTATCTAGACAAATTACTTCTGTTGCAATAGGTTATTGTGGGAAGTATTCCATGTTTCAATTATTAAAATTGATGCTTTGAAAATTTTCCCACAATCAGGAATAAACAGAAAAATTCAGTGTTTTCTACTTTTATTCAGTTAAGATCACACTAGATATGAATTTTGAAAAGCATAGTATTTTACATGTATCAGAGGGGTAGTCTGAATCTGCATAAACAACAAGAAGTCCTGTGGCACCTTATAGACTAACAGATTTATTGGAGCATAAGCTTTCGTGGGCAAAGACCCACTTCGTTAGATGCATCTGACGAAGTGGGTCTTTGCCCATGAAAGCTTATGCTCCAATAAATCTGTTAGTCTATAAGGTGCCACAGGACTTCTCGTTGTTTATGCAGTATTTTACATGGTTTCCAGAAATTTGGGCTGGCTTTCTGTTGTTGTTAATAGTTTGTCCAGGATTCTGTTGTGTGCAATTTTCTTCATAATCACTATGCTTTTTTTCTTGCTATTTTCTGTAGCACGATCTGTTCCTTTTCAAAAAAGTTCTCTCTCTCCTTCTTGCATCCTGTCTAAAGATTGTACAGCAAATATCACAAGTACCTCAGGTAAAAATGGCATCTTTTAGTCCAGTAATAATTAGTATTTTATAATAACTAAGAGAAAAGGAGTATCCAAGGACCTGATCCAAAGCCCTGTGAAGTCAGTGGGAAAGATTCCAACTGACTTCAATGGGCTTTGGATCAAGCCTCACAGTATTTGTGTATATATTTTCATTTTTTGGTACAAACAGAAGCTTATTAACACAAAGTAATAATAATACAGTCTGTAGCTGACCCTAATTTACTAATAAACTGAAATGCGAGAGCATGTGTGTTACATATTAGCTTTCTAAAAATAGCCTGGGCTTTTCTAAATAATCTGTTTTTTTGTTAGCTGAAATGCAGATTTTGTCTATTGTTAACAACCAATCAAGGTCTGGTGGTTTAAGACACTGGGTAAAATTTCAGAGGAGCCTGACAGCCCATATTTTTAAAGTGTTATTGTGCTCAGCCTTACAGCGATTTAGCCTTGTTACGGTTTAGAAACCAAAACCTCATTTTCAAATGGGATTTAGGCACTCACAAGCGTAAATCTCATTTAAAGGCTACCTGAGGGCCTAAGTCACTTTGGAAAATGGGATGTCAGTGCTTTTGAACACTGACATTAGTCATAGTGCATAATGATCACTTCAGTTGGTTCTTGTCCAAAGCACAGTGAATCCATCTATATGTGTTATCTTATTAATATAGTATTAAATAGAAAAAGAGTACAGGCAGTCCCCGGGTTACATGGATCCGACTTACATCGGATCCCTACTTACAAACGGGGTGAGGCAACCCCGCACTAGCTGCTTCCCCCCAGCAGACCAGGGAGACACGAAGCTAGCGCCCCCGCCAGCAGACCAGGGAGATGCGGAGCGGCTTTTCTCAGCAGACACCTCAGCTTGAGAATAAAGGACTGAGGGAAGTGAGATGTGTGAGAATAAAACTGAGCTCTGGAGAAATGTTTGGCTAGAGTTTCCCCTACAATATGTACCAGTTCTGACTTACATACAAATTCAACTTAAGAACAAACCTACAGTCCCTATCTTGTATGTAACCCGGGGACTGCCTGTATTCTAAAATGTCACAGAATAAGTATAATGTACTTTGAAAAAATATGTGCCAAGGCAAAAGCAACAGTAGGCATTTATCCTATGAAAATATCTAAGTTCTAATCGTATTATTTAAGTCAAGCTGACCTTTATTACTCTTTGAACTTTAGTTAGATACCAAGGGGTGGAATTTCCAAAACCACTGGGATTGAACCTAATTTTGCACTCCTTGAAATCAATTAGGAGTCTCATCATTAACTTCAGTAGGACAAAAGTTAAGCTAATGCTTAGCTCTTTTGACAATCCCATCGCAGTAATTAAGTTGATGACTTAAATGTACCTGCCAAGCATATGTAACACATATGCAACATATTGTGGTTTAAAAAGTCACCACATAGGCATTCTTTTCTTTTTTATCACTGGTTTAAAACCTTCCATTTGGACAGTGTTTTTAGCTCAATATGAATTTCATTGAACACCTGAATTACTATAGTATTTATAGTATTGGGAGTCTTTGTAACATAGAAGTAAACTTAGATTATTCAGTGAATAACAGTCCTTTCCTAGAACTTGAAGCAAACTTTATCTTAGGAAACATGACAGAAATTATTTTGGCTAGTTAGGTTTTCCATGTTTGTTGTTCATGTTATAAAAATGCTTTTTTCATGTAATCTTTCTTTCTTCCCTATTTCTGCCAGTGTATTCACATATAATTTTTAGAATGCTGCATTTTGTTTCTCTGTGCACTGTTTTAACTGAGGACCTTAGTAATGCAAACCTTAGAAAAAATGTTTAAAAGCGGGGCTGGGGAACCTTTTTTGGGTTGGGGGACATTGACCCACAAAAAATCTGTTAGGGACGGCACACAAGTGAGAAGGGGAAAAAACTTCATTAACATGGCTCCTGACTGAGGAGAAAGACACTCCCCACATTCCCCTGGCACACCAGACCCTGGGGGTCCCAAGCTAGTAGATTTTGTGTGTTTCAGCTCCATGGTACGGTTGGGGGAAGGTAGTGATTGAGCTCCTGTCCCTGAGCTTTGGAGGCGAGATCCAGGAAAGCCTGGGGCTGTACCTGGCCCCCAGGGCTTATGTTCCCCATCCCTGGTTTAAAACATTTAGCAGGAACAACAAACTCTGTTAAATCTGCAGATCTCAGGGCTTGAAAAATCCACTAGAGCAAGTAGCACTTGCTTAAGAAAACTTCCTATCAACTCTCCATAATTTAAGTTTTCTTTTGTTTTTGTTTTTTTTGTTAAGTCTATCTATCTCTCTCCCTGCCCCCCGGTGTGCATGCACTCAGCGTGCTAAAACCAGGGAACTTTGCCTAGTAGAGCCCATTAGGGTGATGCTTGCACACTTTGGCCCTTGTAGACTCTCATGTAGCTATTTAAGGGTAGCACCGCCCTGACCTCCCCACACAGTTCCTTCTCACCTGCCATAGCTTGAATCAGTGTATCCATGTGGTATTTTATCTCATGTTTCTCTGTCACCATGCTTTTCTTGTGTATATAGTTCTAGTAGTACCCTTAAGTTTGGTCTGGTGTGATACCTTCAAGTTTTGAACTCTGCTTGTTATGTGAGATGGCTGTTCTTCATAGTGAACCCAACACTATGTTTATTGTGCCTTGAGAAATATCACATTAAAGACATCTTCATTCTTCTTTGGAATGAGTTGCTGATTAAGTACTTTTCTTTAGAGATTTGAATCTGAAACATTATCTTGTGGACCAGGCTATGTTGTTTTGGCACCAGGGACCTCTCCAGATGAGCTAGCCCCTCAGAGAGCTTTGGAACTAGCATTCTGATTGCTCCCCCAGGATGAAGAAAGATTGTTCTTCCTCTGGTCCGCCAAGGAAAAGGCTTCTCATTAGGGGCCGCTTCAGAAATCAGATAGATTTCTCCTCTTCTTCCAAGAGTGCAGACCAGCATTATGTTTGCTCAGATGCCCAGGATAGGGTTGGGTCCCAACCCACTATCTGAAACTGAGACAAGATCAGTTTGGACACAGTACCATCAATTCCAGAATTATTTATAAGGCATTTGTTGAGTCCAGTACCAACAACATTAGCATCCACACTGACACTTTCCATACCATTGGCACACCAGGCAGCATAGGACTTGCTCTGCTTTTCTGTTCCTGACTCTCCATTAATTCAGAAGCATGCAACTGTAATGGCCTCCTCTGTCCTCAATGTTAACTGGACAGGCTGCAGAACTGTAATCAACTGCACCATCTTCCTCACTGCTTAATCCTCAGGATACAGTTAGGAGGTTAGACTCCTTCTCAGTACCAAGGGGCTCATGAATTCATGTTGTCTTTGGTACCAATAGCTGTTTCAATGCAGACCACAGCTACAATATTAATACCAGTCTCAAGTTCATTACCTATGTCTGTTTTGATGCTGATTGTGAATGCAATGCCCTCACCAGGGCCCAAGGTTCCAGCTACTTTATCGTTATTGGCACCAATGTGATCTCTGTATTGGGCTTCAAATGAGGCTGAATGTTTATTTGCCTCTTCCTGGAGGGATTCCTTCATTACCACTAGCCTGCTTGGAGCCTTTACAAGATTGACCTCAGGAGCATAGTTCTCTCTAAGGTGTATAACTCGGCAGCTGCATACAAGGGGGCGAAGGGCTGTGCACCTAATTAATGGAGGTACATAGGGATGGCTCCACTAATTAGGTGTTTCCTGGATCCTGGAGAGGACATGTCATGATAGAAGGTAAGATGATGAGGGAAATAAGGGATCAGAAGGGAAATATGGAGTCGGTGGAGTGGGAAGTTTGAGGCGTCCCAACTCCCAGCTGGGCTGCAGTGAGTGGTGAACTCTCTGAGTACAGCAGTCCCAGTTGGGCTACTTTGCTTTCATTGAGGGTTTATTTGTAAAAAGATATCTTGGAGATCATCAATAGCAGAAGCAGTAGCATTCTGATTGATACTTCCAGCAGTGTCCTAGCATGCTAAGCAGTAAGACTTCTCCAGGTAGAAGCATAAGTCACAGAATAGGAGATCTTTTGAGTCAAATTTTAACTAGCCATCCTGTCTTCGATGAGCTTGAAGCAAGCAGCCATTTTGACTTGCATATTGAGAGCTGCCTTCTGGTCTTTATCTACCAAGTTATAGCTCCTCCATTTGGGAGCAGGCTGTCTTGCTTCTACAATGCTTGAGAAACAGTAACCAAGAACAAATGGGTTCTAAGCACTTTGGGAGTCAGTTAAATCATCCAATTTGTGTTCATTCCCACATTCCACCCCACTACATCCTTTTTCAGGAAATCCTTTCATAAGTCGCTGCTCCTTTAACAAGTCCAGACTTCAAGTTTCAGGAGATAGTGAGGTGTTTCCCTTGCAACATCACAGAAAGAGATTCTATTCACAATATTTCCTGATCCCTAAATCCAGTGGAGGGGTGAAACCTAGTCTTGATCTCCATGTTCTCAACAAGTACATCAAATGCATGAGATGCCAAATGGTTACCTTACTGTTCTCCCCATTTTGAAGCACAGCTGATCTGCTGCCATTGATTTTCAGGATGCTTTCTGCCATGTGGCAGCTTTTCCAAGCCAGAGGAAGTTTCTGAGGTTTGTAGTAGCAGGTCACTATTAGCAGTACACAGTGCTTCCCATTGGCCTGTCCTCAGCTCCATGCATATTTACCAAATATATATTTGCATGATGTCTGAGCTATGTGACTTTGTCCTCACCCACAACTGTTTCCAATTTGGGAACAATTTATACCTTCAAGTCAGTGCACTGCTATGGGCACCCGCATGGTCCTGCAGTATGCCAATATTTTTATGGCAAACCTTGAACAGCATTTCCTCAGTTCTCATCCCCTAGCACACTTCCTTTGCTTACGCTACATTGATGACATCTTCATCATATGGACCCACAGGAAGAAGATACTTGAATTCCACAGGGATTTCAACAAATTCCACCCCACCATCAACCTCAGCCTAGACCACTCTACATGAGATCCACTTCCTTGAAGCTACAGTACAAATAAATGATGGTAACATAAACATCACCCTATACCTAAAACCTACTGACCATTATTCTTACATATGTGCTTCTAGCTTCCATCCAGGACATATCACATGATCTGCTGTCTACAGCCAAGCCCTAAGTTACAACCGGATTTGCTCCACTCCCACAGACCGAGACCAACACCTGCAAGAGCTTTATCAGGCATTCTTAAAATTTAAATACCCACCCAGGGAAGTGAAAAAACAGATTTACAGATCCAGACAAGTACCCAGAAGTCACCTACTTCAAGACAGACACAACAAGAAAAACATCAGAACACCACTGTCACCTACAGGCCAATCCTCACATACATACACATACCCTCTCCTCTGCCCCCCAACTTGAAGCAAATCCTTTCCCAACAGCCATACATCACCCAGGAACCTACGCCTGCAACAAAATCCATTGACAATACCGTCCATATATCTATTCAAGCGACACCATCGTAGGACCTAACCACATAAGCCACAATATCAGGGGTTCATACAATTGCACATCCTCTAATGTGATAGATGCCATCAAGTACCAGCAGTGCACTTCCACCATGTATATTGGCCAGACCAGAAAGTCTCTATGTCAAAGGATAAATGGATACAAATCAGACATCAGAAATGGAAAACACACATGAACCTGTAGGGAAACATTTTAACCTACCTGGTTGCAGTCATGGATTTAAAAGTAGCCATTCTTCTTGTAGGGGGGTGGAGTGGCTGCCCACTGAGCCGGAGGCAGAGGAACCCCTCCGGGAGCCATTTTGGGCACAGGAAGCCAAGGGGCGTATCTAAGACTATAAGAACTCTGCCAGGGAGCTCAGTCAGGGCCCAGCCTCTGAAGGAGACAGAGGCCTGCCCAGAGCTCCTGGCCGACAAGGCTGAGACCTGGCCTGGGCCTCCAATAGCCTCTTTCCGTAAGGCCGGTGAAGACTTTCCTGCCTGGGCCACCAAGGCCTGACCAGCAGAGCTACCCTCTGACCCAGAGGAACCAGAGGCCCTGCTGGTGCCTGGGGATTCTGAGGACTTGCCTGAGCCGGATGTGCTTGAGCCCCGATGCCTGCGGACATCCAGGGACCCTGAGGGCCCAAGCCGGTGAACCTGTTCGAACCCCGATGCCTGCCTGAACCCTGGAACCTTGGAAACCACGTTGCGAGCTGGAGCCCCTGCTGAGCCAGTAGCAGCTGTTCTGTTGCATCCTGGGCCAGTGCACAGTGGAGTGGGTGGGCCTGCACCCCCCTGCCACCCGCCAATTGGGTGGCAGTCTCCTCCTCACCACTGCTGCAGGTGACCTGCCTGCCTACATCCTGAACAAGGGGACCCCCAAACCTATGTGTGTTACCATGCCCTGAATCAGGGCCTGACTTGCCCCTTTGCTGAACTACTCTGTGTGTTTGCAGCCGCCTGTACTCCGGCGTGGGCTCCCCTGTGAACAGCTGCTGTGGTTGTTGCTGCCCAGCCGGGAACCAGGTCTGGGCTTCTAAACTGTTAAGAGTTACTGCCCTGCCTGAAGCAAGGCTGGGGCTTACAAACTGCTGCTTACTGCCTTGTCCTGAATTAGGGCCCGGGCCTTTCTAATTAAGGGTATTGCCCCGCCTGAAGCAAGGCCGGGGCTTCCAAACTGTTAAACTGTAGGGGTTTATTTGCCGGCCTTCCTGAACTAGGCTTGGGCCTTCTGAATGTAGAACTGTTACAAGTGTGAGTGTTTGCTGCCCAGCCTGGGACCAGCCTGGGCCTCTTAAAGCTGCGGGACTATTACTGATGTCCTGCCCTGCCCTGTACCAGGCCTAGGGCCCTACTAACTGAGGCCTTTGTTGCCCGATCTAAAGTAAAGCCGGGCGCTTGGACTGTTGCCCCCAACCAGACCGGCGTAGGGCCGGGTACTTGAACTATAGCCTCTCACCCCACCCTGAAGCAAGGCCAGCTGTAGACTTACTGACTTGGACTATTTTAAGTAGCAGGTGGGAGTGGGGTGGAGTGGCTGTCCACTGAGGCGGAGGAACCCCTCCGGAAAGCCTAACCGGCTTACACTTCTACAAAGGAATTTCACCACCCAATTACAAAGCGAGACTGCAGAACTGGAATTCACCTACAAATTTGACACTGTTACCCTGGGCTTGAGTAAAGACAGTAAGTGGTTAACACACTACAAAGCCAATTTCCCCTGACTTTGACATCCACATTTTCATATCAAAAGTTATGAATGGGACACACCAAGCCCACTTAATTAGCTTAACACAGTATATCTTAGAAAGAAAGGATTTCCTTTATCTGGATGTTTGATTAGGAAGTGGAAAGTCTAGAGACCAAGTCTAGTCCAATTTCTGCTACATCTCTTCAATTGTCTGGCTCTGTGAACAAAGCATAGACAGCCATCACAATAGCAACATACAAAAATAATTCACTGGAGCCCTCCTAGACTCTTGAGTTTTGAGGGAGTTTCTGTTGAGAGAATGATTTCATGCAGTTCATCGCCTGTGGCTGTCCCTTGCTCTCACCATTCAATTGTGATCCATATATGCTTGAAGTTGTTAGGTCATATGGCTGCATGTACATATGGTCCAACATGCAAGATTACATCTTCATCCTCTTGAGGGATGTTTGACGTTGGCATATGTCCTGAACTGTCCACTGCCCATTCTGGAGTCTCCATAGAGTAGTGGTTAAATCTGATCAGTATTTGCAAAGATGTTCAACAACCAAGGAGGAGCTTGCTTCAACCACTTTTGTCAGGAAGCAATAACTTCAGTTTTGCAGAAGGGAAAACTTCTCCACATCTGCTCACTTAACAGATGTTCAGAATAACTTCGTTGATCATTTAAGCAGAAATTTCTCCCAGAATCACAAGTCTATGAAGTGCAGCAGATTGAAGGCCATGTTCAGAAAATGGGGCACACTGCAACCAAAAACAAGTTTTGCTCTCACATGGAATCCTTAATAAATGCTTTCCATCTGAATTGGATCGGCACTGACATATGCTTTTCCCCTAATCCCACTCACTCTTGGCTTTCAAACGGAAGGTGGCTCTTGCCATACTGATATGCAGTGCACCAGATTGCTTTGCTACAAATCGGTGTTCTGCAAGCTTCTCGGTCTGTGTTTTACCTCCCATAGTTCTTTCCATTTATCCTGACCAAGTGACTTAACACCATGATCAAAGTTGACGTCCAGTGCTAAGCAGTCTGCACCTCAGTGTGTGCTTCATGGTCAGACAAAGAAAAAGGAGTGATGAAGTGGTTCTATGATTTCTGCTTAATAGCAGAAAACCTTCCACTAAGTTTGTTTATTTGGCCAAATGAAAACATGTTTTTGTTTTGTTTGAATGCTAGCCAGAATTCAGGACACTTTGGATTATTTGTTGCAACTTAAAAGCCAGCTCCCTGCGACCACCAGCTCTTGCCTGCTCCCTCTCCCTCCCCCCCCCCCCCCCACGCTGTTGTCTTTGTATCAGAGAGAGCAGCGCTGGGGGTGAGCCTTACATGTACCATGGCTCATCAGTTAACCGATTAACCAAGTATCTCAACAAATCCCTAACTTGAAGTAGGCATAAAAGGATGCATTTAAGGGAAGATTGGTCATTTTAGTCTTCAATTGGTTTACTTTTAGCATCGGTAGTACAAATTTAGGATGAGTGGGATTTTCAAGTGCTGAGCATTGGCCTAACTCTGAATTCATTGATAAAACAACTATTTACTTTAATAGGAACCTAGTTATGCCATCTCCGAGTGCTTTGGAAATCCCACACTAAATGCAATTTTTATTAATATTCTTTTTGGTCACAAACATCTTTAACATTATTTTTGGACAGATAGTAGAATATTCCATAATTCTTGTTAATAATGTTGTTATTTATTGGCCTTTTTTTAAAACACACATTTTTGATTCAGGATACTCATTGGATGACATCTGTTTGACGTATAGTTGATCTCAGAAAAGTAGCTTTTTTAAAACAGCACCTGGTTTTACTAAAATGTTATGGTATCTATTGAGAGTAATCTATGCTAATTTTGGAGGTCGTTTTTAAACTTTTTTTTTAGTTTCCAGTAGCCCTGCTGAAAAGAAATGAGATGTTTACATGGTTTCTCACACATCAATACAGTTATTTAATTGTAATAATTTATTACATCTTTCAGAACTCATTGAAGGCAGTGTGGTTTCACATATGTCAACAGCCTGATCTGAAGATAAAAGCTGCACAGCCTAAATAGCCTATTTTATTATTGTTCTTCATGATAGATAAAAGACCAAATTTCACCCTGAGCCCATGCTGAAGGCACAGGGTGAAAACCATTTTTACCTACAAACTGAGTATATTTTATTTAGAATCATTAAGGAACTATAAAGATGGAACCCAGAATGCAATTTGTAGTCATTTTTCAGAGTACCACAGAATTGCATTTTAATACCACAGCCATTTGTATTTGTTATGAAGTGTTTGTAATTAAGTAGAATATTTAACAGAAATGCAATTTATGATTGCACTCAAATAACATATTTATTTTCAGTGTGAGTTTTATAATACTAATAATTTTCTTCACATTTTTTTTCAGCCAGGCCCACAACTCCTCTTTCTATAGGCACCATTGTACCTCCTCCAAGGCCTGCTTCTAGACCAAAGATATCAACAGGAAAACTAAGTGGAATTAATGAAATAGTATGTATTTAATTTTAGTTTTTGTTTAATTATATGTTATTTCTCCTGGTTTGACTCAACTTGAAATATAGCTCTCATTTACCACATTATAGTTAAGTCATTTTCTTTTTACATTAAACCTAACTTCAAGAGTTTATAAATCACCCATTTTAATTGTCATTAACTTAAAATGTGCATGGAAATTGTTTACTGTAAGGCTACATCTACACTGGCCCCTTCTTCGGAAGGGGCATGCTAATTTCCAACTTCAGAATAGGGAAATCCGCGGGGGATTTAAATATCCCCCGCAGGATTTAAATAAACATGGCCGCCGCTTTTTTTCCGGCTTGGGGAAAAGCCGGAAAAAAGTGTCTAGACTGGCACGATCCTCCGGAATAAAGCCCTTTTCCGGAGGATCTCTTATTCCTACTTCAAAGTAGCATGCCCCTTCCGGAGAAGGGGCCAGTGTAGATGTAGCCAAGGTGTAATTATTGGTAACAAAGTTGTTAGTAGTATTTTTGATACAAAGCTTTGGAGGGATTAGGTGTGTTTGTTTTTACTAGCTCAAATAATCAATTTTAAAAAAAATAAAGATTGCATATACATACTGCCATATTTTCAGAAAAAAGCTTGACTGAAATCAATAGCAAAACTCCCAGGATTTCACCCCCAATTTCTAGGAGAGAGAATCACACAAAGGAAGAACAACTTATTCATACTGTCAGGCTGATGCTGATTATCTGCCTTATGATAAACATTTTAAATTCTTCTGACCTAACATGGATCACTAGAAATTGCCAAAAAGGGCCTTAGTTCTTCTGCAACATTTACTCTGGCTAGGTAAAATTTTATTACTCCTACATGCATTTCTGTATTACCCATCACCTGACATTTTTTTACAGGTTCTGGGTACTGTAAGAAAGGAGATGTAGGCTGCAGAGCCAAAAAGCTTGTCTCCACGTTTCAGATTTGCTCTTCCTTATTAATCTTGGGATTGAAGTCACTTTCATGGCCATAAAGTAGTCACCCACAGATAATGCTCATGTATTCAGAGCTGCCAGTTCAAGCACCAGCATAAAAATTTAGGCTCTCTCTTTCTTTGGCACTTAGTTCAGCCTTAAGGGGGGTTACTTTAGACTGTTAAATACGCAAAGCATCATGTTAACTCATTAAAAACTGACTGAGGAAAAACTTCCTAATAATAATCTAAACAACAATAACTGCTCAGGAGAAATGGTAGTAGTTCATAAGCTTTTTACTTTGAAAATTAGGGTGGAAAAAACACTAGCACAAATATAGTAGGGAGCAGTTTTGCATTAGGCAAGGAATGAAGTAGGTCTTTTCTGGTTCTGTTTGTCGTAAGATTTCCTTTCTGTTTCATCCATTTAAAATCATTTATATTTATGTAATTATATTGGTATATTTTCTTTTAAGCCGAGGCCATTCAGCCCACCCTTGACCTCTAACTCCAGTCCACCGCCGATAGCTCCTTTGGCACGTGCAGAGAGTATCTCATCAATATCCTCTTCTGCTTCTCTAAGTGCAGCAAATACACCCACAGTAGGTAAGTAATTCAGACTGTTGATGAACAACTATTTTATGTGTCTGTAGCCTGTAACTTTTATTACTTATATATGCCCTGAAGAATGACAGTATATAGCTCTGAGTCACTGACATCTGAATGTTAGGAGACAGTAGTCAAATTTGTCCAAATTTACATTTTCTGCAGCTTCCTTTGGAGTATCTGGTATTGAATATTGCAAGAGACAGAATATTGGGCTAGATAGACCACTGGTCTGATCCAATATGGCAGATCTTTCCGTGAATTTTTTTTACTTGGTATGCAGGAAATTTATTCATTAAGTTCAAGCTGTCATTATTCTACTTGATATTGAAATTATCTTTAGATGTAGATAAATTATCAGGATTGAATTTAATTGATTTTAAAGAAAATATTGTATTTAGGCCTGCAATCAGGTTTTTTCTTTTATAAAACATAGTATTAATAGAATTAGTTCCATTAAAATTGTTTTTAAATTATTTTTAGTGATTTAAACGTTCCCTTGCCTTGCTTACAACCCCATATTGTAGAGTTATACAGATACATAGGAACCAAAATCAGGAACTGATGGTCTTTTCCTTTCTCCAAGTTGAGTGAAGTAAATGAACTAAGTAAAGGGCATAAATAGTGAAAAGTAAATTAGTGTCCCATCCTGAAATATACATGAATAGTACCATTGACCTTCGAGGGTCTAGTCAGATGTATAAAGTTACATGTTAATGTTCGCAGGATCAGGACCTTTACTTCTTTTTAAAAAAAATTCAGTTTTGACAACGTAAGGTGTAACTAAGCAAGGACATTTTGGGTTTTTATAAAAATGTATTTTTTAACCTAATGTTCCCATTTGCAGGACTAATTATTAATATATTTAACTACTGGACACGATTGCAACTTTAGTCTTCTAAATTAAATGTAACTCCAGCTACTGTATATTGTTTCAGAGGATTCGTGGAAATGTCTATTTCTTAACTAATTCATTTTATATGTTAACCTAATCTTTAATTAAAATTCTTATTTTTCAAATATCTTTCCATTTAAATATAATTTTGCTTTGTATAATTGCTTGAAATATATTGTTTTCTTGCAATGTTTTGTTTCATTCAAATGTAATAGATGATGATATTAGTCATTGGAAAACTCCCTACGATTGAAAAACTTTGACACACCTGCAGGTATTGTTCTAGAAGATGATTTTATATGTTAACTAATTATCCTAAAATTGTACTTAATACAATTTTAGTTCTTTGTGACTTAAGTTCCTCTAGCAATCTCTAGATCTTCCAGATATAAAATAGCTCTGAAGCTAAACTGTTTAATCAGTTGTGTTGTGTTTATAATTTAGAAATTGACATGATCAGTCATTTAAAGATTAAAAAAAAACCTGAGGACAATTCCAATAAGAAAAACTCTGAAATATTTGAAAACTTCAAGTATAAATAATTGTTGCTTTTTTCCAGACAGATACTGTTAATTACTCTTCAGCAGATTAATTTAGCAAAATTAAAAATGCTACAAGCTGTTTGATAGTAGGACCCAGGCACCTCTTTATAATTCTACTGGAACCACTCTTCATGTAATGAAACTGTGGAGCTACTTTACTTTTTGCATACTCAAACCTCAAAATCATTTAAATCTCAAGAGAGCTAAAATTTGTAAAATGTATGTTGAAGTGTGGGGTGCCCTTATCAGTGAAGTCTCAAAGTCCTACTAACTTTTCAGATTGTTGCTGTTTGGCTCAAGAGAGAGGCTACATAACCCTATCAATAGACTTCTGATATTCAAAGGTGAAAAGAAGAGAGGCCATTCCAACTAAAATTGTCTTTTGCGTACCCTGTTCCCCAAGGCCTTGCCACCAGAGGAAAAAAGAAGGCTGCTTTTCCCTGTTTCTCTCCCCTTTTTTTCAGGGGCTGGAGGGAGAGATGGCAGCAGAAAAGGGGGATGGGTCCCATCTGAAGTTTCTAATGGCATCAAAGATAGAACAGTCAGACTTCGTTACAACTTTTTTATGATGCATGACAGAGACTACTCAACTCCTGAAATCAAAATGAAGTGCCTTGTTCACAACCAATTTCCTCTGCAATGCAAATCAATTCAGATACTTCCTCATCTACATTAAAAATCAGTTCTAACACTACTGAACAGTAATTTGAAAACCCGACGCATGTTCAGAATTGTTTCCTTCCTATACACACTAAAACTGGGCTTGTCCACTGCTCTTCAAGCTTTCTGCAGCCTCTCAAGGCACCATTCCTTCATGCCTGCCTCTTTAAAGCCCTTCATCCCCCCATAAAGTTACTGCCTCCCACTCCTCATTATTCCGGCAGCTCAGCCTGCTTCTTCCCTTCTCTGCCTCCGCCACCACTGAGGTTCTCCCTCTGTTTTATTATTCCTCTATGTCTGCATCTCTAGCTCCAGCTTCCCTTCTCACTCCGGACAAGGGTTCTCAGCATTTTGTGCCTGGCTGTACAGCAAATGGGCCAACAGATCACTGATTTACAATGTTAAATCTGTCTTTATAATAAGGAGGACTAAGTAGTTTTGTTTGGGATGTTTTATTTTTTGCATAGCACAGTAAAAGCTGAAAAAAGAAACCTGATTTTTAGTGCCCTACATGTGGCCAAAACAAAGAGAAACATGTATGTGTGCACTTGCATATATTCATATATCTGTGACTCCATAAATATGTGCAAATTGTAGTGCATTAAGGAAGATAGTTATTTTCAGCAAACAAGAAATTTCCATATTTCTTTTACAGAATGGAAAAAATATATGTATACATTAATTTTAACATACTTTGCATAATTCTCTGTAATGGATCAGTTTGGATTTATCTATAAATACAAAAAGAAAAATATTACTATCAATCAACTATTGATACCTCTGTAAAAGACACCATGTATTTAATAGGAAATTATCACCTTATAATCTGGCTCTGGGTTTCAGCTGTTTAATCATTATTCCTATTGCTCTGATGAAAAGAGGATACATTCCTGTACAATGGTAGAGCAATACACATAGCCTAAATATATTTTAACTGTTTGTTATAGATGACTTTGTATTATGTGCTGTCTCTATAGTTGAGCGTTTTTACTACATAGATGGAAATTAATGGTCCAGTTTTGCCGATTCATGATAAAAACATGGATCCATTAGTTTCCGTTAATTTCAGTCATGATTTGTGAATGCTTGGGATGACAATACTGCTTAGGGCCTAAGGAGGATTATATATTCTATTAATTAGGGCTTTTTTATTACTAGTAAAGTAGTGCATATTTCCTTGTAACTCTAAGGGCATACCCTTATTCTTTTCAGGTGGACATAACAATCTCAGTAAGATTTTTTTTTTATGTGATCATCTCATGTGAAAAGTGTTTGCCTTCTTAGGACTTAAATTAAATATTGGTATTTTTAACTATGTGGAATAAGACTAAAGTGCTTGGGATTTTTATGTGCATAATTGGATTCAGGGGCTTGTCCATGATGATCCTTTCCTTTTACTATATTTGTCTTCATATTATAAGCCTATAGTAGAGAGTTTGTTTTAGGAATACAGATATTCCTTTTAACTTCTCTGCTCATGAGAAAGTGGGTTTTGCCCATGAAAGCTCTCTAAGTCTCTAAGGTACTACAGAACTACTTGTTTTGTTAAAGTTACAGACTAACATGGATACCCTCTGTAACTTCTTTTGGGTACCGTTGGCTTTAATTAATACTGTGTTACAATTGATGTCATATGCAATCCTTGTTTAAAGTGTCATTCTGATAGTCCTGTTTCCTCATGTTACTTATCATTGCTTAGTGCTTTAACTGTGTTATATTCTGATTTTAAATGTTTTTCGAATGCATTTTTCTACACACTTTTAAAAAAATATGCTTTTGGACTTGCTGTGAATCTGATGGTAGCAGCTTCTTGTGATAACAGGTAGTCGATTTTTTTGAAATCTAGCTGGTAAGCTTTTTGAAAATTAAACCTATAAACCATATGTATTCTAGGTGTTTCACGTGGTCCCAGCCCTGTCACTCTTGGAAACCAGGACACCCTGCCTGTTGCAGTAGCCTTTACTGAATCTGTTAACGCCTACTTTAAAGGAGCAGATCCTACAAAGTTAGTTAAATAGTGAATTGCTTTGACTGTACTGAGTTTGAGTTACATTTAGGAAACAAATTGGTCTTTCTTCTTTTCTTTTAATTATGGGGGAAAATGGTGAAACTTTAGAAGAATGTGGTAAAATCGTTGAAATGAATGATGAAAAATGAGAGGGTGATTTTATCACTGGCCACTACTAGGCATAGTTCAGGTAGGTGCTATATGCAAATTGTCCCATACAGCTTAAAGCACCTCATCCCTACCTGCAACACCCTTGTTATGCCAGTTGTAGCAATCTCCTACTCATAGTTGTGCCTTGTGTTTGTGGTATGGAAAATGAAGTTCACCAAAAGACAACTTTATCCACCAAATTCATTTCACTTGCAACTTCATCTATTTTTTAATCCTATCCCAAGGGGTGAAAGAGGTAATGCAATAAGTCATAGTGCCACCTTCTCTTCATATAGAATCAGTTTGTTTTAAATTTATGAATAAGTTGCAAATATTCTAAAAACAGTAGATCTTCAGAATTAATACTAAAATTTGACATGCACTAAACACTGGATATTTTAATTCAATTGTAATAGAATTGCTCTTCTCTCATCTCTCTCCCAGATGTATTGTGAAAATCACTGGTGATATGACAGTGTCATTCCCAAGTGGAATTATTAAAGTCTTCACCAGCAACCCATCTCCAGCTGTACTCTGCTTCAGGGTAAAAAACACAAACAAACTAGAGCAGATTCTTCCAAATGCACAACTTGTATACAGGTTTTGTATTTTTTTTTATCTACTAGCTAACATGATTTTAAAATGTGGATTGTTGCGTTATTATTTTAAACAACTTATCTCTTACCTTATTGATTGATGAAACTTTGCTGTGAATTTGGTTTAAGCTCCAGTAAATTGCCCTCTATTTTTTTTGATGCTTAGTTTCTTTTCAGCATTCTCACTTTAATTCCAGTGTGAGAATTACTCCGATTACTAGACTTGAATTTTCCATTGTGTATAATTGGAATCACATGACTAAAACTCTAAAAGTGGCTTAAAAATCTAGTTATATGAATCTATAGATGTCTCTTTACATAGGTATTTGTAAATTATTTTTAAACAAGCTCTGTTTAAAAATTAAACCAGTTTTTACTTATGTAAACACATAAATGGATGATTTAAGTATATGAACAATAAACCTAGCAATTGAAAGAAATAAATGAGAAATTTCAAAGTTTAGACGACTGACACTCCCACTTCAAGCTGCATGACATTTTTTGTACAAGGATCACAGTGGAATGATCGATTGAAGTGTCAGCCTTCACTTGGAAGTCTCTTAGCTTGCGATTAATAGAAAAGTGCTTCTGCCCTGTCAGCATTGGGGGTGGGGATAAATCTTCTATACCGTAGACCAGAACCTTTGGAATACTATATAGATGAGGCATATGCTATCCACAGCTAAAGGACTTTTGAAAATTCTTAAAGGGGGGAGGAAGCAGTGCCCAAGTAGAGTAACTAGTTTGTAAACTGCAGTTAGCACTGCCTGAAAGAATTTCTGGTTTACGAGAAATTTCAGTGTTTTGAAATTTCTTGCAAACTAGAAATCTCTTCAGAAAATAATTTTGGAAACCCACCACATGGAGTTGCAGACTCATATAATCCACATAACAGGGCTTCCATGGTCATGGTAAGCCAGAGGTTTCTGGCGTCAGGACAGTCCCCATACCAAAGCTGCCTCAGACCCATGAGCCCCATAGAACATAAAAGCTAAGGGAACTATGTAGGTTTCCAATAGATCCCTCCCTGTGATTCAATGCAAGTTTGTCAAACCCAAATTCATACTGATTCCTTGATGTTTTGCATTTGTTGAACTGGCATTTTCTAATTTTCTGTTTTGTCAGAAAACTTCTTATCTGTATTAATTGCAACATCTTAACTCATTTTTTTAATCTACCAAAATATACTTACTCACTTAGCAAAAGTGAATTTGAATCAAGTAGTTTGAAGTTATTTGAGGGGAAACATCGTTTGGAATATATTAATTGCTTTTGCCTCTCCAAACTTGCAAACAAACGACAATTTGAACCAAAGCTTCTTGATTTTTGTTGTAATAAAAATATAGCATCTTATTGTCAGACTTTATATACAATAGTAGTATGGAGTAATTTTTCATAGTGACAGGTCAGCCTATCAAAATAAAGTTTACATTGGCAATAGTGGCACAGTCTTAACCAGTAGTGTAAAATACACTGGATGTATATAACCTTTTTTCCCCAAGGGGGTGGGAAATAGGAGATAACTAATTTCTTGTCTGATTTTCATAATATTTGTCCTATATTCAGAATGAACTTACAAAATGAATGTAACACATAATTAAGTCCACTTGTTCAGAGAGTAATTGTTTGATTATCAGGACATGTTGTAAGAACTGTTTGTTCGGCACTTGTGGGGAGGAAGGGCCTTAACAGGAACTGACATTTGAGTAGGTGGGGAGTTTTATTGGGAGAGACCAGTGGGTAGTGGCTATTTTAGTTTGCATTTTTTTAAATTAAGACAAAGTCCCCAGTAGTAATAAATAGGTGACTTTTTTATTTTATTAAAATATAAATAATGGCATCAGAATCAAAGATTACAAACACGAGAAACTCAGGTTTAATAAATCCAAGTATGATAGCCTATGGAAAAACATGGCCTAAACTCGTTTTGGTAGTGACACTGGGCCCTAACATATGTTCTTTGTGTGATGATAAAGGTATTCCACAGGTGGCACATGTGTAAGAAGCAGTGTTGCTTCTCCGGTTCCTTCTTACCACCTTGAAGGAATACTATGTGTCTGAAGCTGTCTTTGCATCTTGTTTCATAACCAGAAAAACAACTGTGTATACTTTACTGTAGTTTAGTTTTTCCCTGCCTTGAAGACCATCTCCTTGGGGAGAAGAATATGCCAAGTGTTCAAGGTCTGTGAGACACTTCTCCCCTCCTCCTTCCTCAATACACTTAACTCAGTCTGTAAGCGGCACCTCTTCCAAGCATGAGCTCTGGAGCAGTGGCTACAGCTGTTATGCCTCAGGAATCACCACCTCAGCTCTAACAAGAGTAAGGGGACTCTCAGAGATACAAGGACACATCTTCTCAATCTGATCCTAAAAGAAAGGATCCCTCCCTGATTCTGTCCAAATCAGGTGAGTCCTAGTTCTTGGGTTCTAAGGACATACCTGCCTAATCCTCCTGACCATGACAATAAGGCACAAAGGAGAAAGGATCCCTTTGTTCTGGCTCCAGCTCTGAAGCTGAGGTATCACCGGAGAAAGGATCCCTTTGTTCTGGCTCCAGCTCTGAAGCTGAGGTATCACCTGCTGGCACAGACTGGGAGCTCCAGGTTGAACTCCTCTTTGTTTACACCTACTCACTTCTGGAAGGATATGCTGATCACCATGCCCATAGATACATAGGATTCATTGCTTCCAGCCACTAGGACACCTCATGCTCTGGGATGAACTAAGACTTGTTTCCCTCTGAGAGCATGTTTTCGCCCTTCCTTATCCTCTGTCTTCTTTCCTTTTGAGTCTGCTTCGCCTGAGGGACATCTCAACACCAGCAAAAGAAACCAACTCAAGGAAAAGGGAATATTCATTGGGTCAGAGCATTTATCCACCTGTACCAACAATATTGCTAGTAGAAACCAAAACCTCTTATCAGCCATGTCTTATGTTCCAGACAAGCCATCGCTATCACACTGGGAGGTAGGCCAGATAGACCCTCTAAGGCTGTGTCTACAGAGCAGAACAAAAATCAAACAATATGTATAAACAAGGAGTAAAATCTTCATCTCTGCACAGAGGCAGTGTGCTTACAGAATTACTGTATCCAGAACCACATCTCTCTCACTGCAACATATCTCCTAGGTGTGCAAAACTCTCTGGCAGATAATCTCAGTAGGCACCACTCCACAGACCATAACTGAGAAATACACAGTTCTGCTTTGAATAAAATCTTCACTTCACTGTGGAATGCTTTCCTGGGACGAATTTGTCTCCCAGACTAACAAAAATTTCAATTTATAATGCTCTAGGAGCAAGGAGCTCCAGAGCATCCAAAGGAGTCCAAGTGTGATGCCCTTGTCCTATCCTGGACAGACCATCTGAGGTATGTCTTTCCTCCCATCCTATTGCTACCACATATTCTGTGAAAGATGTGTCACAGCAAAACAAAGTCATTCTATCATACCCAATTGGCCCATACTTCCTTTGAACATCAGCCAGTCTCCCATCAGCATCCAACCCTTCCCAGATCTGCCAAGTCAGGAGAATGGCAAGAGCAGACTTTGCAACCTGGACTCTTTTACCTCACAGGCTGGTATTTGGATGGGTGTCAGACCAAAAATATATGTGTTCAGAGGTTGTTCAAACTGTTCTCAATTACAGCAGAAAAGACTTTCAGAAAATGCTATATAGCTAAATGGAGGCAGTTCTCTACCTGACTAACACAAGCAGCTTGTCATGAATGGGAGCTGCAAAGGAAAGCCTAACTTACCTGGAGAGCAAGGCAAAGTTAAGATAACTTTAAGCTATTCTGCACCTGTAGGAGGGGGCTTTGGGCATTGAGCCAATGAAATGCAGCTGAAGAATTTCAAACTGGAGGAAGGAGTCTCCTTTGTTAAAACAAAAACCAGGACAATGTAGCACTTTAAAGACTAACAAGATGGTTTATTAGGTGATGAGCTTTCGTGGGCCAGACCCACTTCCTCAGATCAAATAGTGGAAGAAAATTGTCACAACCATATATACCAAAGGATACAATCATATGGTTGTGACAATTTTCTTCCACTATTTGATCTGAGGAAGTGGGCCTGGCCCACGAAAGCTCATCACCTAATAAACCATCTTGTTAGTCTTTAAAGTGCTACATAGTCCTGGTTTTTGTTTCAGCTACACCAGACTAACACGGATACATTTCTATCACTCTCCTTTGTTAGAGAGAGACAGGAATCTTCTCCAGGCACGGAGGGAAGAAATGACACACACCCCAAACAGATCCCCTGGGTTCATCAGAATGCATGAGTAGGAAAAGGTTTAGGGAGTCCATCAGGTTTATTATTTTCCTTGTTTGGGGTTTGGAAATTGTCTGAGCTGGTTAATTGTCCTTCCCCATGCACCCGTCCTCCCTTGTAATCAAGAATCCCAGGGAGAATCCCTGAGTTTTCTTTCAATTCATGGGGTTTTTTTTAAACACCAAGACTATATTTGCAACATTACTCTTGTTTTAATAATAAGTGTTTCCTTTTTTGGCTCTGTTAACCAGTATTGGTTGATCTTTTGTGTCCTTCAACTTAAGTGCCTGGCTGCAGACACATTACCAGAGATAGAGTACAGGTTCATTATTGTCTGCGAGAGTGTCCTTGTTTGTTTTCCAACTCTATGGTAGGGTTGTCAGGTGTCTGGTATTGACCCAAACAGTCCAGTATTTTCGCCTCCTGTCCGGTAAAAAAAATTCAGAAAATACCAGACACCTAAAATGTCTGGTATTTTCTGATCCCCCCCCCCCCCCCCCCCCCCGGCCAGGAGACAAAGATACCAGACACCTGGCAAACCCTATGACACACTCAGCAACCCGGCCCAGCTCCCTCCCCCGCCCTTCCCCCCCCCCCCCCCCCCCCCCGGTACCTGGTTCCATAGGGGCTTGTCTTGTGGCTAGAACAGAAAAACAAAATGGCCACTGGCAAAAAAAGCCTCTTTTTAAAGGGGCCATGCTGACTCTTTTTTTTTTTTTGCTTAACTGCTGTCGAGGTCTTATTTTGCTTTCCTCAACAACTTTGGTCTCCCCCTTTTTGTTTTCTCAACAGAATTTTTTTCCCCATTTTTTTTGGTGGGGGGGGGGAGCATTCGGTATTTTTTGTTAAAGCATTTGGCAACCCTACTCCTAGAGGAAAGGAAGTTGGGGAATAGAGGGTTGCTCTCAGTGAAGACATTCCAAGCGATTTTCTCCTGAAAAAAAGGGATACACTTGGTGGCAATACTACTGAATTTCAGGAGAAACTGAAATCAGGAAAACTTTTTTTTTGTCTCTGAAAACCATGGAGATGGGATCTGATAGTTTTCAGTTTCCTAGCCAACCCACATTACCTATATTCGAAGTGCCAAGTTGAGGATTTAAGCCATGACACAGCTATTCCCCAAAACAGGTATTCCTGCCATTTAGACTACCTCCTCAACCTCAGACCATCAGGACTTTTCATTAGCTTGCTGCAGGTCCACTTATAGCAGCAGCCAGAGCCTTCCATCTTGTGGCTATTCTATTTTTACTAACCCACTAACAGTCAGAGTCCCAAAGTGTTTGCCATGGGATCTTAGTTGTATACTATTAGTGCATACCAGGACACCCATTGAATCATGGGCACATGCTTGATGTCCCACCTGCCCATAAAGGTCACCTTTATTGACATCATGTCAGCCAGAAGTCATGAGTGAACTTGGAGCAATGCTGACCAACTTGGCATATAACACATTTCACAAGGAGATGGTTTCTCTTCACCACCCAAAATTTATTGCAAAAGTTACTTCTGAGGTTTGTATGAATAAACCTGTTCACTTACTGGTTTTCTTCACAGACCTCATGCTTCCAATTAAAAGACTTAATTCTCTTGACATCAGACAGGCTCTAGTGTTTGATCTGTAAAGAAACAGGGAAGCACCTTACAGCAAAAATAGTTATGAGAGAACTCACAGCGACAGATGCGATCTGCTCAGAGATTTTTCTAAGTGGAGCCCCAGTTATATCACTGTTACCAGTTGTAGCATCTTCCATTGCTGTGTGGGACGGCTTACTCTTCTAGAGCACATGCAAATCAATAATATGTCTTTGAAAAGTACCAGTACTAGTACTTTGTTAGGTGACAACCTAGAATTCCATCGATGCCTTCACAAAGGATTATGCCTTAGTCTCGGACTCTTCTTGAGATTCAGCTATTCAGACAGCAGTGTTAGACATCTATATTTCCTGCATCCTCTCACTCCCACCTTGAATACTACTTACCAGTCATACACGTGGAGACTGCCACACAAAAAAGAAAGGCATGTTATTTACATGTATCTGAAGATTCTTCAAGATATGTCCCTATCTCTATGCAACTGTCTGCTGCTGTTCTCTTCTATTTTGGATCATGACTGGATTTGCAGTAAAGAGAAGGAACTGAAGAAGTTTTGTTCCGCACTGTCCTTTCTAATCTCAGTACAGAGCATGAGTGGAGTACAGGCGTGGACCAATGGACACTATCTGCTGGAAATATCTGATCTCAGATGCTTAGAGTATATGCATGCCATTTGTGGAATAGACATAGGGACCACAGATCTTTCAGAACCTCTAGTTACAGGTAAGAAACCTCCACATTGCGATCAAGGCATTTTAGTGTTTTTATAATATTAGATTAGATTACATTTATTTTTAAAGACACTTTTGTAGATTTTTCCCTGCAAGGTATCACCTGTATGGCAGTTTAACATTATGTCTGCTTGAAGGTACAATCCAGACACAGCCTTAATTATTGGTACCGCTGGCATTCAGCTGTAATCCAGGACTGTGAATGTGTGTTGAATGCCAGTATTGAATAGGTAACTGATGTTCCTTAATATTCTGAAAGATGCAGTTATGTTGCAACCTCTTACTGTGATTGAAAAAAGTGTAAAAAAAATAAAGGGAAAGATCTACTACTTAATGTTAAGTCATCCAGAATAAGAAAACTGATATTTGTATTCTGATTCCTATCTTCATTTCACATGTAGTGACCAGTCACAAAGTGATTCCAGTACAAAAGATTTTTGGATGAACATGCAAGCTGTTACAGTCTACCTCAAGAAATTATCAGAGCAGAATCCATCTGCTTCTTATTATAATGTTGATGTTTTAAAATATCAGGTAAAATTATATTTTTATTTGGAGATTTTTAAGGAACTTTTGCATATCTCACATGTAAAAAGACTATGAGAATTATTGTTTGTATGGGCATAGAGGAAGATTGTCACCATTTAGTTGGATGGGTTTTAAGCTGCACCGGCATTAGACTGTTCCAAACATTAGAACCTCACCTAGATGCTGGATCAAATTTTGTCCTTGGTGCTTTCTTGCTCCTGCTTCTGGCTTGATGATATTTGTGTTTGTTCATATTTGCTCTGAGCACGTGACATTTATGCAAGGTTCCAACCTTTGACTTTTGTCAGAAATGAGAGCTTATACTCAATTTGATTGTTTATAATGTAACTTTTGAATGCTGCATCTATCCAATTCCAAAAATTCAGGAAATGTTCTACACATATTCCTGTTGATTTTGGTGAAACTGGAAAAATCAAAAAGGACAAATGAGGACACAAGGGCTATATCTAGACTACGGGGAAGAGTCAAAAGAGGATATGCAATTTTCATATCTTCTTCCAATCTCACTTTTGAAAGCTGAGCTTTCAAAAGTGAAAGTAGTCTAGACACTTTTTGTTGGCAACCTCCCCCTTTTTCAAAAAGCCGCTCTTCCTCAAAAAATGAGGTTTACTCATCTTCTCGAAAGGAGGGAGGGGTTGCCCCCAAAAAAGCATCTAAACTACTTTAACTTGAGATTGGAAGAAGATGTTCAAATTCCTACGGAATTTGCATATTTTCTTTTGAATCTTCCCCATAGTCTCTGTGAGCCCAAGGAGACCCAGCAACTGCTATTCAGCAGCTCTGTTATTGTTTATAGATCAAAGGACCAGTTGATGGCATCCATAAACCTCTACTTGGATAGCAGTTCTCCTTATCTTCCAATACAGTTTTTAAAAAGCTGATGCCCTGAAAAGGAGAGTGCATGGGAGGGAAAGAAATGGGTCATGGGAGGCATATAGAGTCTCTGGCATGGAGGTGGGGGGGCGGCATACAACACCTGGTGATATGGCAATAGGAGTGCACATGAGCCCCTGACATGGTAGGGAGTGTGGGAGACCTGAAGCCCCTAACATGGGGTGAGGAAGGAAAGGGCCACTCAGAATCCTTGCTGGGGGGATGTGAAAGACACTAGTATGTGGGGGAAGTATGGAAGGGCACCAAGAGCCCTTGGGATGCAGGGAGAGCATAAAGAACTCCTAAAGGATATAGGGGAGCCCTAGTATTAGACAATGAGGGGTCACACAGAGCCAGTAGCATAAGGGGGCAGATAATGGGGTAACTTGGTGTGCAGGAAGCAGTAATGGGGTAGCACAGAGTCCCAGACATGAGGGAGCCATTAGGGGCACACAGATCCACAGGTATGAGGGAGACCATAGCAGCATGTCCCTCAAATAGAAAAGGAGAGGACAACTGCACACAGGGAGCTTGTAAGATGACTGTGGGGATACAAAGAGCCTCTGGTGTATGTGACATGGTCAGCCTATAGGAGCAGCCATGTCTATGCTTTACTTGTTTGGCAAATTTTGTTTTCTAATGCTCCAGTACATCTGGTAGCCTGTAAGGTGCTAAAGGACTCCTTGTCGTTTTTGCAGATTCAGACTAACACGGCTACCCTTCTGATATTTGTTTCCAATAGTATTTTTGTGCTAATTGTTGCATGACTTTAAGTTACCCTCTGTCAAGTAAATTATTACGGTTCACAACTGGAGGGGAGAAATAGGACCTTTCCAGTCAGATTTCTTCAGTGTGATGTAGAATGCAAAAAACAACATGAAAACTAGCCTGACCCCAATGTTTTGTATTGGAAGATCCAGAAAGGGAAGAGAATTTGGAGGCTGGAGGTGTGATGGTTAAACCCCACTCCATCCCTTCCATAAAAAAAAATGTATCTAACAAAGACAGTCTCTGGTATTAAGAAGTAAAAGCTTCCAAGCCCCAGTCTGCCTTGAATCTTGTTCTTAATTAACCCAAGAATATCCCCTTCAGTTACAAGGCATGATTAGAGAGAGAATCTCAATTGTGTGCATCCTTATGTGAAGTAAATAGCTATTTTAAAAAAAAATATTTTTTTAAAGGTATCCTCAAATGGCATCCAATCCACTCCTTTGAATCTTGCAACTTACTGGAAATGTAATGATAGCACTACTGATGTAAGAGTGGATTACAAATACAACCCAGAGTCTATGACTGCACCTAGTATGCTGTCTAACATACAGGTTGTTGTACCAGTAAATGGAGGAGTAACAAACATGCAGTCACTACCTCCTGCAAAATGGTAAGTTCAGTGCATTTCTGTTATATTATCCAATTATTTATTTTCAGTGCACTTGTTAATGTCATGTGAATCTCAAAAAGAAATCTAACTGAAAAATTGATTTGCAATCACTTTTGTAACCTACTTTTAAAAGCCTTGATGGTATGTAATCTTTTTAGAAATACTACTTTTCATTCCAGACCGCAGACAATGCCCAGTCGATTTATATTAATTCAAACTGAAAACATGCATTCATTCCAACTATAGTATAGTAACTCAGGTCATTGCAACTATCTTTGTTTTTTTGGACAAATTTTTCCCTAGCTGTATTTTGCACTAAACTGAGTGTAACATTTTCTAGCAGCCATTTCATTTGAAATTACAGGCAGTCCCCGACTTAACGCGGATCCGACTTACGTTGGGTCCGCAGTTACGAACGGAGCTTTTCTCGCCCCGGAGGACATGGACTGCGGGACCTTGCGGTCCCGCTGCCCGTGTACTCCGGGGCAAGAAAAGCTGCTCCGCGTCTCCCTGGTCTGCAGACCAGGAAGACGCGGAGCAAAGCCGCGTCGGGGCTCGGGCAGCGGGGCAGCCCAGACACGCCTGGTAGCTGCTCTTTCTCTCTCCTGGCTTTTTAACCAGCCTTTGCTACTCAGGAAGGAGAGGACCCAGAACCGACCCTACCACATTTCCTCCTTGCCCTTCCTGGTCCTTCCATTTTCTAATCCTGAAGTGACTGCAATTCCTTGCCCTTTCTCCCTGTAGTCCCTCCTTCTGTTCCAGACATCCTCCTTTTATACTATCCACCCAGTTTTTCTCCCAGATGAGACTCATTTTTAATTTGGCCTGGCCCACCCCCAAGTGCAGCTAGGTAGCTAGGTAATATAATTGCCCCTCAGATCCAGATTAATCCTTTGTTGCCTTTCTGGGGTATACATCTCCATTATGGGGTGATCTGGAATGAAAAACTCTCTCTGAATCAGACAGAGCAGGGACCTGAACCTGTCAATTACACACTGGGCTAGTACCCTAACCACAATTTCAAAACCACAGAAGTTGTCACAAAATGGAGTTGTCAGCCTCTGGTCAACTCTCATATCTACATATAGGTCGATATGTGTTTTGGATACTTAAGCTAGTTCTCATGTCTGCTTTGGGAGAACTGTTTTACGGTCTCTCCTCCACCTTCTTCAGCTACTGCTGCTTAACCTCTCTTCAGAGATTATTTATGGGAAGGTAATTTTATGCATGAGTAAATGAGATAACTTTCCAGTATTTAAATATACTACCTCCACAAAGCCTCGATTATCCACTTCTACCAGTGCCTCTTTGTAGACTTATTTTTCAGACAGCTGAATTGGGGGGCAAAGTGGAAAGAAGAAAGGAATGCCTTTTTATAATTTCTGTAGCTTGAGGAAAAGGATCCTTTCTTATGGCCAATATTCCCGCTAATTGTTTCCGTCCATGCTTGGAATAAATTTTGTTATGTGCACAGAGGCATGTGCAAAAGCACACCACCAGCAGAAACAAAAAGCTAGCTGTGAGCGCTCTGCTAATCCGCTGGAGGCATTGAAATCTCTCCCAAGCGGCTGCACAAGCACCCAATTTACCATGAACACTGCTAACATAACTATTTTCAGCAGTTCCGGGGTCACAAGGTGAATGGGTGTGAGGCAGGGATCTATTTTATAAGTTTCTGTTACTGGTCAGTAACTAGGTTTTGCTTTTAGGAATGCAGAACAGATGAAAGCTTTTTGGAAAATATCCAGTATTTCAGAAAAATCAGAGAATGGAGGTAAGTTTGAGCATTTTGTTAGTAATTGTATTATATAGATATTAGGGTTATGAAAGCCAGCCCCCCGTGAGCACTGGCTCTTGAGGAGCTGTCTTCCCCCCATGCTGCTGCTCAAACACAACCCCTCCTGAACTCAAACTCCCTCCCAGAACCCAAACCCCCTTCTGTACCCCAATTCCCTGCCCAGAACTCCTTCCTGTACCCAAACTGTGTCCCAGATCCTACACTCCCTCCATTAATATTATAGAAAATTGCAGCCCCTGACCACTTAACCAAATTCTTGGAGTGCCCCCTCATCAAAAAATATTATCCACCCCAGGGTATACTATAGCACCAGTGGCAGTGCAACTCCAGGCCCACATTCAGAAGGAGCTGATACAACTACATGTGGGGACTCTCAGATATGTTTGGTGCCAGGTCGACAAAATGTTAATCCAGCCCTGGTTAACGTGACTGAAACTTCCTGCTATTGAGATTTAAACAAGGTTCAGAGTTTTGGCATACAGCTTCAGTTTACTTAGGACCTTTTTATTAAGGATACAGAAAAAAAGGAAAATCAGTTAAAGCATTTGAAATATAGAGTGTTAGATAAGGTTTTCACTTTCAAAACATCACTTGTTCTCTTTTCCCTGTAGCTGTAGAGAGTGTTTAGATTAAGAAGGAAAACAAAACCTTTTGTTTCACAGTCCCTTAAATTGCAATAACTGTCCCTTTGCAGAGGAAAGGCAACAGATTAATTCAGCTGAGTTAGAGCTGTTATTGCTGCTGGTGGTAGAGTCCAATCCTGTTTCCTGGAAGACACAACAAAATCAACACACAAAGGAGGCGGGGGGGGGGGGAACAGCACAGGTAGAAAATTTGGCTTCTCTCTGTGGTGTTACTTTTTCTCCAGCAACAAGGCTGCAAGTTACATAGGCATACCACAAGATGTTATCAACTAAACATTAGTTGATTAATGCTGGCACTAAACATTAAAAAGGCCGTAGAGCAGTTTTTAAACTAAGATATGGGGGAAAGCCGATTGGTGTGGAGATGCACATAAATCGGAGGGAGACTTCTCTTAGAGGAGAATCTATTGATAGAGATTCTCTGAGCTGTAGTCAGAAAGAAAGGAGGGGAGAGGGCAAACCATGGGCCAGAGCAGACAAACAACCACAAATAAAGGAATCCAGTGCATCAAGGAAGGGCAGACAAATAACCAGTGGCAAATTTTTAAAGTGCTTCTACACAAATGCTAGGAGTGTGACTAATAAGATGGGTGAACTAGAGTACCTCGTATTAAATGAGGAGATTGACATAATAGGTATCACTGAAACCTGGTGGAATGAGGAAAATGTGGGACACAGTCATACCAGGATATAAAATATATCGAAAGAATAGAGCAGGCCGAGTGGGTGGCGGAGTGGCACTGTATGTGAAAGATAATATTTTTATTTCATTTGATTCTACATTAAGTGAATCAACAGATTCAATAGAATCGCTATGGATAGTAATTCCATGCTCCAATAATAAGAAATTAACAGTAGGGATATATTACTGACCACCTGACCAGGACAGCGATACTGACATTGAAATGCTGAGGGAGATTACAGAGGCTACCAAAATAAAGAACTCTAGAATAATGGGGGATTTTAATTACCCCCATATTGACTGGATACATGTCACCTCAGGAAGAGAAGTGGAGATAAAATTTCTCAATGGCTTAAATGACTGCATCTTGGAGCAGCTGGTGCAGGAACCCACAAGGGGAGAGGCAATTCTCGATTTAGTCCTGAGTGGAGCGCAGGATCAGATCCAGGAAATAACCGTTACAGGACCGCTTGGAAATAGTGACCATAATATAATAACATTCCTGTGGTGGGAAGAACACCTCAGCAGTCCAGCACCCTGGCATTAAATTTCAAAACGGGAAATTACACAAAACTGAGGAGGTTAGTTAAACAGAAATTAAAAGGCACAGTGACGAGAGCCAAATCCCTGAAAGCTGCATGGAAACTTTTTAAAGACACCATAATAGAGGCCCAACTTAAATGTATAGCCCAAATTAAAAAACATAGCAAGAGACCTAAAAAAGAGTAACCGTGGCTTAACCACAATGTAAAAGAAGCAGTGAGGGACAAAAAGATATCTTTTAAGAAGTGGAAGTCCAATCCTAGTTGAGATAAATAGAAAGGAACATAAACACTGTCAAATCAAGTGTAAAAATGTAATAAGAAAAACAAAAAAATATTTTGAAGAACAGCTAGCCAAAAACTCAAAAAGAAATAACAAAATGTTTTTACGTACATTAGAAGCAGGAAGCCTGCTAAAAAACCTGTGGGTCCCGTAGATGATCGAGCTATAAAAGGCGCAACCAAGGACAATAAAGCCATTGTGGAGAAACTAAATGATATCTTTGCTTCAGTATTCATGGCCGAGGATGTTGGGGAGATTCCCAAATCTGTACCGTCCTTTGTGGGTGATGAATCTGAGGAACTGTCCCAGATTGAAGTGTCATTAGAGGAAGTATTAAAACAAATAGAAAAACTTAATGTTAACAGATCTCCGGGACCGGATGGCATTCATCCAAGGGTTCTCAAAGAACTCAAATGGGAAATTGCTGAGCTATTATCTGTGGTTTGTAACCTATCCCTTAAATCGGCTTCCGTACCTAATGACTGGAAGTTAGCCAATGTGACACCAATATTTAAAAAGGGCTCTAGAGGCGATCCGGGCAATTACAGACCAGTAAGTCTAACTTCAGTACCGGGCAAATTAGTCGAAACAATAGTAAAGAATAAAATTGTGAAGCATGTAGAAGAACATAAATTGTTGGATAAAAGTCAACATGGTTTCTGTAAAGTGAAGTCCTGTCTTACTAATCTATTAGAGTTCTTTGAAGGGGTTAACAAACATGCAGACAAGGGGGATCCAATAGATATAGTATACTTAGATTTTCAGAAAGCCTTTGACAAGGTCCCTCACCAAAGGCTTTTGTGTAAATTACATGGCCATGGGATAAGAGGGAAGGTCCTTTTTTGGATTGAGAACTGATTAAAAGACAGGAAATAAAAGGTAGGAATAAATGGTAAAGTTTCAGAATGGAGAGGGGTAACTAGTGGTGTCCCCCAAGGGTCAGTCCTGGGACCAGTCTTTTTCAACTTCTTCATAAATGATCTGGAGAAAGGGATAAGCAGTGAGGTGGTAAAGTTTGCAGATGATACCAAACTGTTTAGGATAGTCAAGACAGAAGCAGACTGTGAGGGACTCCAAGAAGATGTCTCCAAACTGAGTGATTGGGCAACAAAATGGCAAATGAAATTTAATGTGGATAAGTGTAAAGTAATGCACATCGGGAAAAATAACCCCAACTATACGTACAGTATGATGGGGGCTAATTTGACTACGACAAATCAGGAAAGAGATCTTGGAGTTATCGTGGACAGTTCTCTGAAAACTTCCACACACTATACCAGCAGCAGTCAAAAAGGCAAATAGGATGCTAGGAATTATTAAGAAAGGGACAGAAAATAAGACCCAGAATATCTTACTGCCCCTGTATAAAACTATGGTACGCCCATATCTTGAATACTGTGTACAGATGTGATCTCCTCACCACAAAAAAGATATTTTGGCCTTGGAAAGGGTTCAGAAAAGGGCAACTAAAATGATTAGGGGATTGGAACGGGTCCCATATGAGGAGAGGTTAAAGCGACTGGGACTTTTCAGTTTAGAAAAGAGGAGACGGGGGGATATGATAGAGGTATATAAAATCATGAGTGGTGTGGAGAGGGCCGATAAAGAAAAGTTATTTATTAGTTCCCTAAATAGAAGAGCTAGAGGACACCAAATGAAATTAATGGGTAGCAGGTTTTAAACTAATACAAGAAAGTTCTTCTTCACATAGCGTGTAGTCAACCTGTGGAACTCCTTGCCGGAGGAGACTGTGAAGGCTAGGACTATAATAGAGTTTAAAGAGAAGCTAGATAATTTCATGGAGGTTAGGTCCATAAAAGGCTATTAGCCAGGGGATAAAATTGGTGTCCTTGGCCTCTGTTTGTCAGAGGCTGGAGAGGGATGGCAGGAGACAAATCGCTTGATCATTGTCTTCGGTCCATCCTCTCTGGGGCACCTGGTGCTGGCCACTGTCGGCAGACAGGATACTGGGCTAGATGGACCTTTGGTCTGACCCAGTACGGTCGTTCTTATGTTCTTAACCACTCCAAAACTAGACAAACTAGTATCAGAATGGGTTTTTTTAGACTAGAGCACATGGGTGTTGTCTGTGGGGTGTGTGGTGGTGTTTTGTATTGTTTTTATTTGGCATGTGTGCTTTCTGGTTACAGGCTCACAGCAATGTTGCAAAATATACAGTCTTGGGATGGCTAAGTCATACCAGAAGGAAAGAGAGATAGGAGAGAGAGAGATAGGAAAAAGAAGCAATAAGGTAGGGAAGAAAAAAGATGGAGGCAGGAGGATGAGTCAGAGTCTCTCAGTCACAGACTTGAGCTTTGTCTGCTACACTGCCAATTGGCACAAAGCTTTTGTAGTTCACAGGTGCTTAAACCCCATCCACCAAATGGCAAAAGCTTTGTTGTGGCAAGTACTAGTGTAAACAGTGCTTTGTCCACAGGAGTGGTCTCCTGCCAACAAAGCAAATGCTGCTACTAGGTGTGGAATTTTGTGTAGGCAAAAGTGCCAACAAGAAATGTTTACACTTTCTGACTGTTAGCAACATTGCAGTTTCACTAAAAGCTGTGTAACGTAGATGTACCCCAAGTCTCACAATCTAGGTAGTATTTAGGATTGAGCCAGAGCTCTTGGAGAAGGTGATATAATCTGGGTCCCTTTTGTGGCCCGGTCTGATCAGGACATATTACAGCTTATTTATACATATAGTGCTGCAGCAGCACCAGTGCAACACTTTGTGAAGATGCTACCTACACTTACAGGAAAGCTGCTTCCTTCAGTGTAGGTACTCCATCTCCCTAAGAGGCAGTTGCTCTGTCAATAGGAGAAAGCCTCCTGTAAACATAGCTATCTGCACCAAGAGTTCATTTGGTTTAACTGAGTTACTCAGGCACTTGGATTGTCCATACCCAAGTGATATAGTTATGCCAACATAAATCTGTAGCATAGACCAAGCCTTAGGATTAGGGTGATGAAGGTACAGTTGTATCACACTGGTGGTTCTTCAGATGATGTCCCCGTGGGTGCACCACTGATGGTGATAGGTGATCGCTGGCACCACAGTTTGGAGCTTTTTCCTAGCAGTTTACAGTTGGGCTACATGCGCACTGTAGGTACCTCGTGCAGCTGACAGTTTAGTGCCTCGCACAGCAGCCCAACCTCCCCCCACAGTTCCTCTCTAACCGCCCTTGGCCGCAGATCTGATATCTCTTGCCTCAGGTGTTCTCTTTACTTCACACTTTCTTGTTGCAGATTGGCTGTTTCCTTTTTTGTTACTATTTCAAACAAGTCACCATCCCAACACACATAAAAGACTCTTTCAGATGGTGGACTTCTCCTTACAACCTCCTTGCGGGGGTCTCCTTCCTTCAACCCGAACCATCGGTCCAGATTACCACGGATGCCTCACTAATAGGATGGGGAGCACACGTGCAACACCATACGGTGCAGGGAAAGTGTCTACTGCATGAGGCTCTATTGCATATCATTCTCGAGCTAAGAGCGGTCAGGAATGCGTGCAGGCACTTTGCCCCCTTTATCACCAACTGCACAGTGTGGGTCCTAATGGACAATACAAGGACCACGTTTTATATAAACAGGCAGGGTGGCACTCACTCTCCATCCCTCTGTGCAGAGGTGATTCTCCTCTGGAATTGGTGTATCCAACATAGAGTTACCTTCAAAGCATCATACCTACTGGGGCTCAACTATGTCAGGGCGGACACTCTGAGTCGTAGCTTCCCCACAGACCACAAGTGGGAGCTGCATCCAATGGTTACAAAATCTATTTTCCACAAATGGGGCTACCCACCAATAGATCCCTTCGCAACCAGGGACAACTCCCAAGTGCACCCATTTTTGCTCTCAAACAGCATTCAGCCAGGAATCCAAGGGTTATGCATTTCTAATCGCCTGGAACAAACCGCTGCACTACGCATTTCCTCCAGTCCCACTGATCCCCAGGATCTTACAGAAAATCTGATCAGACACAGCACGAGACATCCTAGTAGCCCTGTCATGGTCCAAACAGACTTGGTTCAGCGCATGTTAATCAAGCCACCTATACCACTACCACCTTGGTGCAACCTTCTTTCTCAAAATGGGGGCAAATTACTTCATCCCCAGCCACACACGCTACACCTTCACACTTGGCTTCTCTATGGTTCCAAGGGTCGGAAGCCCAATGTTCAGAAGAAGAAACATCCTCCTTCACAGTAGGAGGCCAGAAAGACTTACCTGTACAAATGGGAACGGTTCACATCCTGGTGCTGATGGGCACTGATTGAGCCCCATTAGGCTCCTCTCCGTTTCATCCTGGAATAGCTACACTATCTAAAGAACAAGGGCCTATCCATCTCCTCAATCAAAGTGCATTAAGCAGTGATCATGGCATTCCATGAGCAGGTCGATGGCTCATCTATGTTTGCCCACCCGATCACTAGGAGATTTCTAAAGGGTCTCCACAACCTCTTTCTCCCTCACAGGACCGCCCAGCACCTTCATGGGATCTAAATCTAGTCCTATACTGTCTCATGAGGCCTCGCTTTGATCCTATGGCCACATGCTCATTCCCACTCCTAACTATGAAGGTGCTGTTCTTGGTGGCAGTCACCTCTGTGAGGAGAGTTAATGAAATAGGAGCCCTCATGGCAGGACCACCGTACATTATATTTACTAAGGACAAAGTAACTCTAAGACCACACTCCTCATTTGTGCCCAAAGTCAGCACCTTTTTCCACATTAATGAACCTATAGTCCTACCTACATTCCATCCAAAGCTTCACACATCCCACAGAGAGGCTATGCTCCACAACTTAGATGTTTGACGTGCTCTAGCCTTTTACATTCACAGAACATGACACTTCCGCAAATCCCCACACCTCTTCCTATCCACTGCGGAACAATCCAAGAGTATCCCAAAGTCAATGCAACAGATTTACAAACTGAGTGTAGCATGTATACGACACAGCTGTGCTCTTCGCAATAAATACTTACCAGCCCCACCTAGAGCACATTCCACTTGTGCTACTGCAACATCTACCATCTTCCTGAACAGTGTGCCCCTCAAGGACATATGCAGCACTGCGACATGGTCATCCAACCATTCCTTTGCCTGGCATTATGCCTCAACTAACAAATGATACAGCAGTGGCTACAGTGGTGCTGTCCTCCGCCACAAAGCAGTAACTCTGAATCCCACCATCCTTACGGAATACTGCTCTGTAGTCACCATCAGTGGAGCACCCACGGGGACATCACCTGAAGAAGAAAAAAGAAGTTACTCACCTTGTGCAGTAATGACTGTTCTTTGAGGTGTGTCCCCCCGTGGGTGCTCCACAACCATTCCTTCTTCCCCTCTACTCAGAGTTCTTGTTAACTCAGGCATAGACGAGGAACTGGACGGGAGGGGTTGGGCTGCTGCACGAGGCACTAAACTGTCAGCAGCGCAAGGCACCTACAGCGCGCATACAGCCCAACTGTAAACTGTTAGGAAAAAGCTCCAAACTGCAGCTCCAGGGATCACCTGTCACCATCAGTGGAGCACCCATGGGGACCCACACCTTGAAGAACAGTCGTTACTGCACAAGGTGAGTAACTTCCTTATCTGGGGTCGGAGGGGATTGCAGGCAAGCAGAGCCATCTTGTCCACAGGACTAATGGAGTGGCCACCCCACAGCACCCACCCCAACTGTCCTAAGGATGGGACGTACCCAGGGCAGCTTATTGTTGCTCATGCACAAGATTGCCAGATTCTGCTGCTTTCCATCCATGTAGGTTTTTTTCATACTGTATTACTAAAGTGATTGCACATAAAGCAAGGACATGTGAAGCAAAATACATGCTGGTTACACACAACATTCTCTAAGAGCCGTCCACACACACTGCATCTAATCAAAATGCTGCTACTGTTCATTTGGCATACCTCGCAAATTCTAGGTACGCAAGTGCAATTAGCAAAACTACCCTATCCCAGGAGACTATCTTGGTTAGGACTGTCTTGCAGCCCACTGGGATGAAGGAAGGCCACTCATGCAGTCCATTGCTGATATAATCTATTATTATTGTGTAATCCTCATTGGAGGACAAGATTTTAAGAACTTTTAAGAAGTTAAACACCTGTGAGGGATGGTGTTGGTTTACTTGGTTCTGCCTCTGCCCAAGAGGCTGAACTTGATAACCTATCAACGGCCATACCAGCCTGTGTTTCCTGGGTTCTAAATGATGAGTAACATTTGCAGTTTTAAACAGTTTAGAGGAGATTCAAATATATTTCATGTATATCATCTGAACCTCAGGAAGAAAATTTTCATCCACATTGCTTCTCTGAAGCATCCTTATAAATTGGTCACTGCCTTAGGCAAAGTACTGGACAAAACAGACAAATGATGTGAGGGAAGTAAGTCTCTCTCTCTCTCTCTCTCTCTCTCTCTCTCTCTCTCTCTCTCTCTCTCTCTATATATATATATATATATATATATACACACACACACATATAGTCCCAGAAATTAGAGATCTTTATGTAAGTGCACTGTCTAATACTTGCATTTTGTGAGATGGATTTTTTTTTTTTTAATTTACAATTTCAAGGCATTTTGTCGTCATTGTTATAGGTTCTGGATCCCTGAGGGCAAAATTTGATCTTTTAGAAGGCCCCAGTAAACCAGCTACACTTGCAGTGCAGTTCATTAGTGAAGGAAGCACCCTTTCAGGAGTAGATGTAGAGCTGGTAGGCGCTGGCTATCGGCTTTCCCTAGTTAAGAAGAGATTTGCTACTGGTAAGAAATTGAGATTTTTATATATTTAAACTAACATGATTTACTAATGTTACTTGACTATGACTTTTATCTGAATGTATTAGTTTTATACTTCACCTACTAATTATCTAGTATATTAAGTATGGAGTACTGACACACGTAATAAAAGCAGCTATTGGTGCTTATTATACATGAAATCAAAACACTGTTTCCAGGAAAATACTGAAACTTTAATTTATCTTTTATGGTCTTATTTATTGTAAAACATAATTACTGTAAGTATTATAATTGCAAGAGGTTATTTGTATTTTAATAGGACGATATATGGCAGATTGCTGATGAATTTGTGGAAATCGCTGAATCAAAGGAGCACAACAAGAAGCTTATTCTATTTTTTCTGCCTCTCTCACACTATTTTAACATGCATTAATTTTTTTAAACTTGGAACTGTTTGGGAACTCACTACAAAACAAAAAAAATGCACTTTTCTAAAGTCATTTTTAGAAAAATATTACTTTATAATAGCACTGAAGTGAACTTCAACACTGTAAATGATCAACTGAAATCTTTGGGAAACTTGTTTCTTCAGATTTTAGTAAATTTATATAAACTTAAGTCAGAATACTAATCATTAGCTGTACTGAAAATGTATGAAACTACATTATAATGTAAGCATTAAACTTAAAGGAAAGCAAGCACGAAATATTTTTAGCTTTCATAAGTAATATTCAAATACAAATTTTCAGTTTCCTTAATTGCCATTGTGCAAAGCAGAAAGAAAGATAATCCCTCCTCCCACTTATGTTGCCTTTGTGTCATAAAATTTGTTAGAAAGAGATGTATACAAAAAGTATGTGATTCTCTTGTACCATATATTAGTGTAAATTGTTTTATATATATGATTTAATTTTTTCTAAAGTGCAATGTGTTAAAAAATTGCAAAAGATACTTCTGCTGTTAGTAAATTTTATGACAGTTATGATTATTTGAATTAATGCTGTAGACTTAATTTATTTTTATATGGATTATACATAACATTTGTGCCTTTTTAAAAACTTTTTAAACTGTGCCTGTCCAATTTATCATTGATGTGCCTCACTTCCTTTTTTAGTCTGGCTCTTGCATACAGTGGTATTTATGTGTAATGCATAGAACTTCAGAAAATTCCTTTGACTGGAATTTAGAAGGTAAATTTACAGTGACTGGAGGTTGCTTTGTAAAATGTCTAAAATACTGGATTTACTTCCTCATGAGGTAATTACAATAAATGCAGCCATTGTAGAGGAAAATGCATAGTTCAAGGCTTTGATATAATCACATAACTCAGTGTCAGTTTCAACTTTAATATCACCAAAGATGTTTGAATTTTGAAGATGCATAAAAATTATTAAAAACGGGATATTTTTTTAAAACGTAGCATTTCCCTTCACTCTGACTACTAAGTTTTTGAAAAATGATTTAAGTGCTTTATGGACATGTGACATGAATGTAAATGTGTGCTTTGTGAGAAATATTTTGGCCAGCAGCAAAATGCTGCCATTTTTTTATTAACTTCAATGGCGTTTAAAAACTACCAGTTTATATGTTTGTATTGTTGCATAGAGAAGTGATCTGAAGTGACACACTGGTAGCATTGCATAAAACCAGTTACTAACTTCAAAGGCCCATTATGTATTAATATTGTTAAACAAGTCCTTATTAAATGCAGAAATTAAAAAATGTTTTGTATTCAGAATTATTATACTGGAAGCAATAAAATTTAGTGTAATCATTTATGTAAAGTCACTAACAAATTGGACTGCTATGCTTTACACTGATCAATTTTCAGGACCTGTAGACACGTAAATTCTGATTCATGTTACACACTACTTACAAAAGCATTCATTGTGAAGCAGTATACCACATGGTATGTGGTTTTTATATATATTCCTTATTATAACAAATCTGAATTAAATTTGACTGAAGCAGTACGTATCGCTCTTAATTTGCTAAAATATTACTCTTTACTGAATGGTGTACATAACTTAGAATATCTAACTTTTATTGTAATTGTCATTTAAAATGGTACAGTCTTTTACTGGAATCTTAATTGTAATCTGCTTTGCAATCAAACAGTGTGTTTAATCTGAATAGTTATTATTGAAATTGAAGAATTATTTTGCTCTCCATTTTTAATCAAGTATTACTTAAATTTTAAACTAGCTTCATACCGAGGGATCAAACATACATTTGAAGTGGGTGCAGGTTACAATTTTGAGGCCATGCAAACTTATATAGACTTTTTTGTAAACAAATCCATAGACATTGTGAAAAGATTAGATATTTGATGAGAAATCTATGGAGCAAGCTGGTTCTTGCTTATGTAGACAGTAATAACCTCATTAGCTGTCTGAGAAAATGAATTTTTAAACAGTTCTAAAGGATCTGAGGTTTGCGACTATTATTATTTTGGAGTGTAAATTAGAACAATACAAATTTATCTTGCAAAAATTGTAAATACTTCTGATTTTTCATAAAATGTAAATTTTCCAAAAAAGTGCACCCATAATAAACATGTAATATATAAAGTACAAGCTGATTTCTGCTGGTTTTTTTGCAATAACTAACAATACTCAAATTTCCAAATGGTCAGTACACGGCTAGTTTTGTGCCACAGTACCGCACTGGTTGAAACCTATTACTTGATTTGCTCATTATTTAAAAAAAAAAAAAAATCCTTTGTGTGGAACAGTTCTTCCAACCTTGTTTATACCATGGTCTGGCAAACTGGCAACATTTTATTTGAATAATGAATATGCAAATAAAATGTTACCCATCTGCTAAAAGCCCTGACCCCAAGAGTCACCACGAACAGCTGGCTTCAGCTCTCATAGTCACCACATGGCGGGCTGCTGCTCCAGCTGAAGCCAGATGTTCACAGCAGCTCTGGGGGCCAGGGTTCCCTAAGCCCCCCAGTACCCTCTCCTATCCCCCAGCACCAGCCACTGACCCCAGAGTCCTCTGCACCCAATGCCCCTCCCCAGTGCCAGCCACCTGACTCTTAGAGCCCCAACCTCAGAGTTCCCCAGTGCCTCCCAGTTGCTAGCTGAGTGCTGCTGCCCAGGTTGCAGCTGTTCTAAGGCTGCCCTCCTGCTGCACAGCCAACCACTCTTCCGCGTCTGGGAGGAGACCCCGCCCCTGCCTGATACTGGTTGGCTGAGAGGCAGGGCATGACACGCTCCCAACAGCCATGGCAGGAGGGGAGGTACTGGGCAGTGTACCCTAACCCCCAGAACTGCTGCAGCCTGGCAGACAGCGGTTCACGAACTGGTGACTGAGAACCGCTGCTCTAGACATGTATAAAAGTCTCAGAGGGGTAGCCGTGTTCGTCTGTAACTTAAATCTTTTTTTAAGAGTGGTCCTGTAGCACCTTAGGGTACATCTACACTTGCTCCCTAGTTCGAACTAAGGATGCAAATGTAGGCGACCGAAATTGCTAATGAAGTAGGGATTTAAATATCCCACGCTTCATTAGCATGATCTCGCTGGTGTGTTACTTTGCTCAACAGCTGTTTTGAAAGTGAAAGTGCATGCCGGGACGCGTTAGTTCGAACCAAACCCCTCAACGTTACTCCTCAAGTTCAAACTAGGGAGCAAGTGTAGATGTACCCATAGAGACTAACAAAACAATATATAGTATCATGAAGAAAGCTCATGATCTATATGGATGGGGGTATGTGTGTCTCTCTAAGGTGCTACAGGACCACTCCTTTTCTTATACTTTTTTTAAGTTCTCCAGAAAAACAAGAAGAAAGGTATTTTGGTAGAAAACGGAGATTTAGAGGATGGTGCCATCAATATGTAGATGACACCCAACTCTATTTCTCTGTGACATTGGATCCAGGTATAGCGGCAATCAATCTGAACCAGTGTTTGGAGGCAGTGATAAACTGGATGAGGTCGAATAGGCTGAAGTTGAATCCAGGTAAGACTGAGGTCCTGTGGATTAGGAAGTGGTGTGTTACCTGTTCTGGACGGTGCCATGCTTCCCCTGAAAGAACAGGGATGCAGCTTGGAGGGAGTCCTGGACCTTTTTTTAACATCTGAAAATCAGATTTCCATGGTGGCCAGGAGTGCTTTTGGGCAGCTTCAGCTGATCTGCCAGCTGCAACTCTTCCTGAGTAAGAACCACTTGGCTATAGTGATTCATACTCCTGTCACGTCCCTGTTGGATTATTGTAACGTGCCCTATGTGGGACTGCCTTTAAGAGTCTTCAGAGGCTACAACTGGTACAGAATGCAGCTGCTTAAGTTTTAACTGATAGATGTTATAGGGAGCACATTATGCCAGTGCTCCAGCAGCTGCTCTGGTTTCTGGTATGTTTCCAGGCACAATTCAAGGTCTTGGTTATGACCTATAAAGCCCTAAGTGGGTTGGGACCGGGGTATTTGAAAGAGGCTGGAGAGGCTCCGCTCCATGTTCCTTCACTTATGGAAGTACGGTTGACATCTATGCAGAGCAGCCCTTACCCCTAGACTATGGAATCCTCTCCCCAGGACATATGCCTAGCACCAATGTTGGTGCTGTTTCGGCGCCAGGCCAAGGCTACCCTTTTTACCCATGCTTTTATTGTGGGGGGTGTGTCCCTCCTCTTGAGGTGTTTTGGAAGGTTTTCTGTCTCCCTCCCCCTTTGAGTTCTTATATTTTACTTTATATACACTTATGTTTTTTAAAAAAAATTTAAGCTGCCTCAGATATTATAAATAAAGAGGCAGGGTAAAGATATTTTAAGTTAAATAAATCTTAGAGTGATATGGTTCTAAGTTTTGCAAATACTAGCAATATTGGCTAATCTATTCCTAGCAATGACTGTTAAAAGAATAATTTGACACCCAGTTGATTTTAAAAATATATTTGAGTGGAATTCTAATTTCTTTTCTAAAACTGTCCTGCAGAAAATTGCTTAAATGCAGTGAGCCAGCTGAGCCTTCAAAATTCCTAATGAATTTTGAAAGTAGGATGAGAGTAGGATATAAGGGTAGGAAAATAGAGCCAAAGAAAAGCACAGAAGGCTTATGAAGTCATAATAATATAAAGCATTTGCTAAGCAATTAAAATATTTTTCCCCAAACACTTTCCAAATTAGTGCATGTAAAAGCCGGCAAAGAAGACAAAATATTTAATGTTTTCCTTAAAGCAAACAGTTCCATAAATATTATTCTTAAGCTTCTGAAGAAAAATGTTATAAGCTTAATTTTTCATAATCAAAGGATTTAATTTTTTCTTCTTTTCTATAAAAAATATACTAATGGTTAACAGTGCTCCTTCCTGTACCTTAGTCTTCATAAGCCCTAACTGACTAAAATAATCTATATACCAACACATTCCAGATTTGTAGCGCATATGCTGTAGATGGGAGAGAAATAACATTAAGTTCAAAGAACATTCCTTTTTTTATATATATATATATATATATATATATATATATATATATATATATATATATATATATATATGTATAATGGAGATATACCATCTCATAGAACTGGAAGGGACCTTGAGAGGTCATCGAGTCCAAGTACCATCCCTGACAGATTTGCTCCAGATCCCTAAATAGCCCCCTCAAGGATTGGGGCCAGAGACTGTGGCCAATGAACCAAATAATTGTCCCGAAACAGGTGAAAATGAAGACAAATTGTTGAACCTCTCAATGACAAGCAAGAAACTAAATTCTAGGTGAAACAAACACTTCCCTCCAAACTCACCCTCCTGCAAAATGTTATATTTCTAAAGGCATATCAATGGGTTGTACCTGAAATAATCACATTGTACATGAAACTCTTAGGAGATTTTTTTTCCCAGAGACAGATTTTTAGAATGCTGGCTTCTGTCTTTCTTGCCTTCTTTCAAGAATCCAAGAGTTGGGTATGTTAAATAAAAAGATTTCCTGCATTTTTCATTGAATGCTGGTGATTTCCAGCCCTGCTAGGTTCCCCTATCACATCCATTATCTTCCACCAAGACCAGCTACACTGAATTTCCTTCCAGAACAGTAAAGTAAGTGATCAGTAAATAAGAACATTCTTTTCTTTCCCACCCTTACCTCAGAGCCAAGTTCATCACTTTAGTAATCAGCATTTCTGTCATGCATAAAAGCAGAAGATTGAAGACATGATTCAATCTATATATGAGAGCTCAGAATCCCTGGGAATCCAAACTATTTGACCTTTCTCATTTTAAGCAGATATACCCATAAATTGCTCCAACTACTCTAAAGTGGATTTGTACTGTTTCAACATGCTTATTACTGAAAAGCAAGCTATAATGTATTCAGAGACAATGACATGATTGCTCACAATAGTGCTAAATAATATTTAGATTTTGGCAAACAGTAGTACCAAAAGCAGATAAGAAATTTTACTTCAACTGGAACACAGTGGTAATAAACTTGGTGTTTTGCTCTACTAATTAACCCAGAAAAATACTGAGTCAAATACTATAAAGAAAACCAGATTTTTTTTAACACTCATAAAATCCTAGGGCTGGAAGAGACCTCAGGAGTTCGAGTGCAGCCCCTGACCAAGGCAGGACCAACTACCTAAATCATCCCAGCCAGAACTCAAAAAACCTCTAGGGATGGAGATTCCACCACCTCACTAGGTAGCCCATTCCAGTGCTTCACCACCCTTGTAGTGAAATAGTTTTTCCAGATATCCAACCTAGACCTCCCCCACTGTAACGTGAGACCATTGCTCCTTGTTCTGCCATCCCTCACTACTGAGAACAGCCACTCTCCATCCTCTTTGGAACCTTCCTTCAGGAAGTTGAAGGTTGCTGTCAAATCCCTCCTCACTCTTCTCTTCTGCAGACTAAATAAGCCCAAATCCCTCAACCGCTCCTTGTAGATCATGTGCTCCAGCCCCCTAATCATTTCAGTTGCCCTTCACTAGGCCCCCTCCAATGCATCCATATCCTTTATATACTGGGGCAACCCAGAATTGGATGCAATACTCCAGATGTGGCCTCACCAGTGCCAAATAAAGGGGAATAATAAATTCTCTGGTGGAAATGGTCCTCCTAATGCACCCCAATATGACATTAGCCTTCTTGACTTCGGGCACACTGTTGACTCATATCCAGCTTCTCATCCCCTGTCTGTGGAGGGTCCAATCTCTCCACACTACCAGCTCCTGGAATTAACAGGTAGCATGTTTAAAAGTAAATTTCACACCGTGCACAGTCAACCTGTGGAACTCCTTGCCAGAGGAGGTTGTAAAGACCAGGACTGTATCAGGGTTCAAGAAAGAACTAGATAAATTCATGGAGGTTAGGTCCCTCAATGGCTAGGATTGGGTGACTGGAGAGGGACTGCTTGAAGTTTCACTGTTCTGTTCACTTCCTCCGGAGCATCTGGCATTGGCCACTGCCTGCAGACAGGATACTGGGCCTTTAGTCTGACCCAGTATGGCCATTATGTTAATGGGTTTATTTTTCCTGTATGCCCAAAGTAGTTGATCTTAGAAAGAATGATATAGGATATCATATCATTCTAATTTCTGGTATTTTTTCATGTGGATGAGGGGATAAAAGAAAGGATTCTTGCTCTAGGGAAACTATTTAAGGAATGGAAGGGTATGTCTAGACTACATATCTCTGTCACCAGAGGGATGTAAATTAGACATACCGACATTGCAAATGGAGCGGGGATTTAAATCTCCTGCACTTCATTTAAATAAAAATGGCTTCCATGTTTTGCTGCGTCAGCAGTTTGTCAGCAAAAAGCGGCTGTCAAGACGGGGATCAGGCGACAAAGAAAGCCTTTGTCGGCAGATCCTGTAAACCTCGTTTTACAAGGCATAAGGGATCAGCCGACAAAGGCTTTCTTTGTTGCCCGATCCCCGTCTTGACAGCCGCTTTTTGCTGACAAACTGCTGACGCAGCAAAACATGGAAGCCATTTTTATTTAAACGAAGTGCAGGAGATTTAAATCCCGGCTCCATTTGCAATGTCGGTATGTCTAATTTACATCCCTCTGTCTACAGAGGGATGTAGTCTAGACATACCCGAAGTGTACTTGACAAAGTTAAGATGGCAGGCACAGAAGCATGATCAGAGAAAGCAATTATGTTGATAATACTCTTAGCGACCAGAAGAAACAATTTTTGTTTCAGCTAAACCATGTTCTTTGAGTGTTTTTTAAGACAGGAAGGAATAGTTATCTTCAGATGCTTTTTTCTCTAGGTGTTTTCCACATTACTTTTGCTAATCTAATCCTGTATGTTTTACGGAGACATCCTGTTAGAATTGTTTAATGTTGTTATTAGAGCTGCTAATAAATCTTTTTCTATGTATTGCACTAGTGTGGAGAAAATGATTCAATTAATTTATCATTTCCAATATTAGCTAAACTAATCCTGTTTTAGGAAGTGGCAGGGCCATTCTTGAGGGATCTTTGGGGCCCACTGTCTCCACCATGGGATCTAATTTTCTACAACCTAGTCCCAGGGCATATTAAGGCTTTGTACCTCACATTGCAGGAGATTCTGGAATGATTTAATCTGTGCATGGAGGGGATAAGTTTGTATCAGCTACTGCCTCAGCTGATGAAGAGGAGAAAGGCCATGGGGGGAATTGTGTCCTCCTGTCTAAGGATGTAATTGTGTAAATGGTTACATAAGCCTGGTCTCATCAATTAATCTTCAGTTACATGCAACCCAGCGCCACTGCACACTGAAAATTTCAGTGGTTACACATTTGCCAAAATAAATGCATTTTAACATCCCTACTCCTGACCTTCAGGCTCCTAGTACTGCCCTCCTTAAGAACTGCCCTGAAGGCAGCGAAGCTAATGGGAATGGCTTGTCAGGGCTTCATGATGCACAGATGTGGTTTCTGGGGCCTCGGGAGGGCTCAAGGGCCACCGAGGTCGCTAATGAAGGTGTATGGATAGACTAGACACTGATGCCACCTGGAAAACCTGTCCCTGGTGGTAGACCCATGGAGTCCCATTGCATAAGAGCTTGCCATTGGCAGGGAAGAAGAGAACATCACTGGTACCAGGGGCACTTCAGTCTGGCAGTGCCTGGATCTTGACTAGTGCCAGGAGCTTCAGGGCACAGATGACTCAGCCTCAGAGTCAGAAGAGTACTCTGAGCCCAACCAAGGAGGAACTGATCCTGGCAGCACAGATGATCTCAGGATATGTCTACACAGCAAGCCATTATTTCAAAATAATGTTGAGATGGAGGGCTTTTTACTCCGACCCCTGTAACCCTCATTTTGTGAGGAGTAAAGGAAGCTAAAGGAAGAGTATTCTTCCTTTGACTTCCTGCTGTGTAGCCGAATTAAGCTACTTCAACTTAAGCTGCACAACTGAAGATGTGCCCTCAGAGAACAAGTGTGATGACCTATCACGGCAGGCTTTCCACAGTGCTGGGAGGGATATGGTGCTGCTGTCGGTGCCAGAACTGGTCCTGGTGCTGAAACAGTTGGTGTAGGCATGAATGGTGCCAGGAGCAGTGCCGAATATGGTGGTGCCTATGAAGAGAAGTGGTGCCACAGATGTAGCCAACGATGCTACTGTGGGGAGAGGTGCTGTGGGCAGTGTTGTCAACAGTGCCTGGCTTGGTGCTGGTGCCATCACCACAATGAGGTCCTGAGTTGCCTCAAATGTAACAGGTGTGGAGGAAAGATTCAAGTTCTCCTCCAACACCTTGCACATTGAGGAGCCCACCTAGACCAGACTCAACCAGCCTTCTGTGTTGGGGAATGGTGCCAGTGCTCCTTGCAGTCCTCCTTTCACAATGGCAAAAGCCAGTGCGCTGTGTACTGCAGGAACTGGAACCATCTCCCAGGACTGGGGTCGGAGTGTGGACTCTGTAAGAGCAGTTTATGCCGCTAGTCTCGCTTTCTTCCCCTCTCCCTCCCCCCCCCCCCCCCCGCAGATGTTGCATTTATCTTGCAAATGGCCCTTTCCTCAGTATTTAAGACACGCAGCATATGGGTATTCTCTAAGCATATGCTTTCCATGAGAGTTACATTGCTTAAAGTTCTGGAGCCATTGTGTACCCAGTCAAAGAGGAAATTTTTGTAAAGGGGTGGGAGGGGAAGGGAACCCCAAGGAAAACTTATTAGCTAAACTACAGCAGCTACTACTACTACTCTATAAGGGAAAAATATATACAATGCTAAAAATGACTTATAAAGCAAGAGGTCAGTAGCGCCAACAACTGAACTATAGCACTTTGACCTTGGGTTGTGGTTCCAAGAAGGACTGCTAAAGACTTCCACTTATCAAGAAAGGGGAAGAGTGCATTTGGCTTCAGACTGACTAACCTAGTGAGGAAGATCTTTAAACTAAGTTTGACAGGGGCAGGAGACAAAACCCTACCGGTAAGTCAAAAAGATGAAAACCTGGGTGAAGAGTCAGAATTGGGGGGAGCATGGGCATTTATAGCACAGACATAGTAAAGACAAGAAGGAACACAGAGAGGGAAATCAAATCAGCATCTTTTATGTCTGTATACTAATGCAAGAAATATGGGGAATAAATATTTAGAATTAGAAATACTAGTGAATCACAATTACGACATCACAAATTGGTAGAATAATACATATGACTGGAATAAAGGCATAAAAAAGGTTCAACTTTCTCAGAAAAGACAGGCTAGAAAAAGGAGAAGAGGCGTTATCAGGTTTATCAAAGATGTATACAATTGCACTGAGATTAAGATGGAAATAGGAGACACCTGTTGAAAGTCTGTGTGTAGGATAAAGGGGCTAAAAACAAAAATATCATTGAAGGGGTCTACAGTAGACCCCACTTACCCAGGAAGAAAAGATGGATGAGGCTTTTTTTAAAAAACGGAATCAGCTAAAGCACAGGACTTGGTGGTAATGGGGGTCTTCAGCTACCCATATATCTGTTGGGAAAATAATACAGCTGGGCATAGATATCCAACAAGCTCTTGGAATGCCCTGGAGACTTTTTTTCTTTCTATTTCAGAAGGTGAAGAAAGCAAATAGAGGAAAGGCTGTTCTAGATTTGATTGAGGAGAAGCTGGTTGAGAATTTCAAAGTGGAAGGCAGCTTGAGTGAAAGTGATTATGAAATAAGAGTTCATGACTCTAAAATGGTAGGAGGAAAACAGCAGAATAAAGATAATGGATTTCAAGAAGGCAGACCTTAGTAAACTCAAGCAATTGGCAGGTTAAATCCCAGGGGAAGCAAATCCTAAGAAGGAGAAAAACAGTGCAAAGAAAGTTTGAAAAACTGCCAAGAGAGACATTAGAAGTAGGACCTCTCTGGTCCAGATACATCTGTGGTCCTGCCAGACCATGGATGCTGTTGGAACAGAACAAGGGTCCAGTGGCAGAGTGGTTGGTAGCCAGGAGTAGAGGGGAAATGTAGCCTGGATGGAGCTGTTATAAGGGGGTGCATAACTGGTTGAAAGCCATTCCCACAGAGTTGTTATCCATGATTCATTCAAATGGGAAGGACGTATCGAGCGGGCCTGCATAGTTTGATCCTGGAGCTGTTCAATATTTTCATCAATTACTTAAATAATTGCAAAGAGCAGGTTCTACTCAACATGCGGCCCGCAGCCCATTTGTTTGCGGCCCATGGTGTAGTTTGGGTTGATGCGTGTTTTAGTAGTTAAATTCCTGGACTGTCATTACTCATTAAAAGTGCTGTCAGATGTGTGTAAATCAGGTAATTATTGCATTTTATTAATATCAGAAGAACTGATTTAAGGTACCTGCATGTTGTATAATCGTGCCTTATTTTTTGTATTCATGTCAGTCAATGTCAAAGAAGCTATTTGCATATATATTTGCATGTATATGCAACCTCAGTTAAGTTGCAGCCCTCGGCATATACTGTATCATTGCGGCCCTCAGGGCTTCCAAAGTTGAGTGGCCCTGGCATAGAAAGTATGCTTATAAAATTAGCAGATGATACCAATTTAGGAAGGGTTGCAAGTGCTTTGGAGAATAAGATCATTCAAAATTATCTGGACAAACTGGAGAAATGGTCTGACATAAGATGACATTTAATAAGGATAAATGCAAAGTACTACACTTAGAAAGGAACAATGAGTTGCACATAAATAAAATGGGAAATGACTGTGTAGTAAGGAACACAGTAGAAAGGGATCTGGGGATTATAATGGCTCACAGTAGAAAGGGATCTGGGGATTATAATGGCTCACACTGTTTTACCATTCTACTCCTTGCTGATTTAAACCTGAACTGGAGTATAGTGTCCAATTCTGAACACCACATTTTAGGGAAGAGCTGGACAAACTAAAGAAAATCCAGTTGAGGGCAACAAAAATTATTAAAGGTGTAGAAAATATAACTTATGAGGAGAGATTGAAAATGATTTTGTTTAGTCTGGAGAAGAAAAGATTGAGGGAGAACATAAGCTTTCAGTTACATAAAAAGTTGTTACAAAGAGGAAAGTGAAAATTTATTCCCCTTAACCTTTGAGAACGGGACAAGAAGCAATGAGTTTAAATTCTAGCAATGGTGGTTTAGACTGAACATTAGAAAAAACTTCGTGTCAGGGTAGTTAAATTCTGGAACAATGTCTAAAGAGGATGTAGAAGCTCTGTCATTGGAGGTTTTTAAGAATGAGTTAGATCAGTGTTTCTTAAACTTTTTGAGACCATGAAACACCAAACAATAATATTTTTTTATGCGGAACACCTATGAAAATTTTCTTCAAAAAAATTGTCAGACAAAAAAAAAGATAAACACAAAGTGGTAACAAAAATAAAGAAGAGATCACGGCACACCTGTGAGTTGTTCACAGAACACCAGTGTTCTGCGGAACATAGTTTAAGAAACACTGGGTTAGATAAACATCTGTCAGGGATGGTCTTAAGTATTACTTCAGTCCTGTCTTAGGATTGAACTAAATGACGTACTGAGGTCCCTTCTAGTCCTACATTTCTATGATTCTGTGATTCCCTGACTTCATTCTAAAGTTCTTATACAGGGTGCTCTGAACTTTCATTTGAATCAGTCGACATGCCTTCTGGTGTTCTTCCCCATACCTCATGAGACTCTTGGAAAATACACACTTCATATGCCTCATATTTTGAGAGCACTTTTCTACTACCTCCATAGTACAAAAGTCATTTAGGCTATTTGTAATGTTGGGAAACAAATCTAAAAGGCAGGCAGTTTGAATCCAAAAATCCTTGAAATGGGTATCAGTTTTCATTAAGATTATATATAAGCTAAATAAATTAGATCTATTGAGAGGCTGGCCAGAGACAGACAGAAGTGGAGGACCTTTGTTGCTGCCCTATACACCAGTGGGCATGAAGGATGATGGTGAAATAAATTAGATGCACCTTCTCATATTAGTAAATGCTCTACTAGGGCCCAAGCATGTTCCTTGGCAGACTTGAGGAACAATCGGAAAATTTGCAAGGAAGCAGTTAAGAACTCAGTGCATACTTTTATTCAGCACTACTCACTGGTTGTAGCTACAAGATCTGAAACCCAGCTTGGGAGGCAGACCTCTCCTCTTTATTTAAAAGCTTCAAGGGGTAGCCGAGTTAGTCTGTACAGGATAAACTTATAACAACAACAAATGTCTGGTAGCACTTAATATACATGTTTTGTTAGTCTTTAAAGTGCTACCAGACTATTTGTGGTCTCTTTATTTAAAACAGGGCTCCTAACATCTACTTCCTTGGGAGAGAACAGCTGCTAAGCAATCAAGGGCTTGTCTATACTACAAAATTAAGTCAACTTAAGTCGAGGTACCTTAGTAATTAGAGCAGTGGTTCACGCCCACACTTGCTCCTTCTCTCAGTGGTGCACATCTTCACCATGAGCACTTCCAAATTATGTGGGGCATTATGGGATACTGACCGCTAGACCCCAGTAGCCCTCCTGGGGCTCACAGATGCCCATCACTGCCCCACCACTGATAGCTGTCCCAGTGGTGACAACTGCTGATGTCAGCTAGGCATGGGCTTGCAATTAGGCCCTCTCCACCTTTTCAGCAAAAGCAGCATTCTAATGTAGACACTGACATAATTGAACCGACTTAAGATGTCTTGCATCAGTCTAACTCTCAATTCCTCCCATGTGCCCAAAACAACAGACATGTTCTTCCACAATCCCGGGGGAGGGGGGATCATAATTTGGATGAGCTTCCTGTAACTCCAGAACTCCTACTGACACATGCAAGTGATTGCAGCACCGATGAGAACACAGTTACTCAAGTAGCGCATTATAATGTATCTCACATCCAGGTTAAGCTAACCTGAATACCAATCATCTGGCTACCTCTGCTAAGAAGACATACTCTTACTATGAGATCCATATGGACAAATGCTTAAAGAAGAAAGAAAGGTTAATATTGCTACAGTAACTATGGTTCTTCGAGATATCTGATCCACATGTACACATCACCCTCCTTCCTTGCTACAGCAGGGTCCTTTAGCATTGGGATTCTGTATCAGCAAAGAAACTGAAGGACAGCTGAGCTCACTTCACCCTTTATCCTTTCAAGTAAGGTTGTGCAGGTGCATCCCCAGGGTAGTACAGTAAAACTCCGATGGTCCGGCACTCCTGATGGTCCGGCACCATCAGGAACCCGGAAGTGCTCCGGGCAGCCAGACCATTGCAGCTGCTCTGCCCCCAGCTTCCCCGATTCAGCCGCTGCTAAAACTGACCTGCGGCTGAATGGGGAAAGCCGGGGGCAGAGCATCTGGGGTGCTGCCGGGTAGGTCCCTAGCGCTGCCCCTCGGCACTGCAGGACCAACCCGGCAGCACCCCAGCTGTCCCCGAGTCAGCCGCTGCTAAAACTGACCAGCAGCTGAATGGGGAAAGCCGGGGGCAGAGCAGCTGGGGTACTGCCGGGTAGGTCCCTAGCGCTGCCCCTCGGCACTGCGGGACCAACCCGGCAGCACCCCAGCTGTCCCTGAGTCAGCCACTGCTGAAACTGACCAGCGGCTGACTCCAGGAAGCCCGAGGTAGAGCTGCTCTGCCCCGGCTTCCTGGAATCAGCCCCTGATCGGTTTCAGCAGCAGCTGACTTGGGTAAACCTGGGACAGAGCAGCTGGGGTGCTGCTGGGTTGGTCCAGTAGCGCCGAGGAGTGGCGCTGCGGGACCAACCCGGCAGCACCCCAACTGCTCTGCCCCAGGCATCCCCAAGAGCAGCTGGGGTGCTGCCGGGTTGGTCTCGCAGCGCCAAGGGTCAATGGATACCGAAGTGCGGCGCTGTGGGGACCTACCCGGTAGCACCCCAGCTGCTCTGTCCCAGGCGTCCAGATTCAGCCGCTGTTCAGAGCAGCTCTGCCTCGGGCTTCCTGTAGTCAGCCGCTGGTCAGTTTCAACAGCGTATGAATCTGGACGCCAGTTCCGACTTACATACAAATTCAACTTACGAACAAACCTACAGTCCCTATCTTGTACATAACCCGGGGACTGCCTGTATTGAGATCCCCTATTGTAACTATTGGCTAACAATGGGGCAGCAATATTGTCAACTATTGTTATAATTTGGTGCTTTTATTATGTTGTGTGTGGGGGGGGGGAGTTAAGTCCTGCCTCCCAAAATCATATGGTGAGCCCAGCTTGGCTGGAGCAGTCTGTGGCACAGCAGGCACGGCCAGTTTGGAGGTCAGGGAGCACTCTGGTTAGGGTTGCCAGGTGTCCAGTTTTGAACTGGACAGTCCAGTATTTGAGCTTTCTGTTTGGGAAACAAATTGAGAAAATATAAATGAGAAAATATAAATGTCCAGTATTTTCTAAATAATATGTAATGTAGATTGTGATGTAATGTCAGGTGTGACCGGTATTTTTGTTGAAACCATCTGGTAACCCTAACTCTGGCCCAGCCAGAACAGCTGCTCCAGCCCCACTGGCCCACTGCACCAACTCTTCCCTGTCCTCATTTAAACAGTTAACCAGTTAAACATAACATTTAACCAGTTAACTGATTAAATGGGATTTTACATTCTTAAAATAGGGGCTGTTGTAATAATTGGCCCTTCACGTTTACCCTAATTGTGAGTCGGGCCATTGTCATCCAGAGAGATCCAAACCTGATCAGGCCAGAGTGGGGGACCCAGATGACATTGCCACTTCTACCAATTCCAGCTGAGTCCAAACATGACCTGGGAGGAAACAGGATTGGCTATAACAACAAGCTCAGCCCATCTTGACTAACTTCTATTTTCCCCAAGATGATAATTACTATTATATTTTATTAGAACACAAGAATATAAGAACGGCCAAACTGAGTCAGACCAATGGTCCATCTAGCCCAGTATTCTGTCAGCCAACAATGGCCAATACCAGAGGCCCAAGAGGGAAGGAACACAACAGGTAATCCTCCCATGATCCCTCTTCTGTCATCCATTTCCAGATAAACAGAGGCTAGGGACACCATTCCTACCCATCCTGGCTAATAGCTATTGATGGATCTAACCTCCATGATTCTATCTAGCTCTTTTTTGAACCCTGTTAAAGTCCTAGTTTTTAACCATATTCTCTGGCAAGGAGTTCCACAGGTTGACTGCACTGAATGAAGAAAAACTTCCTTTTGTTTTAAACCTGGTGCCTATTGATTTCATTTGGTGACCCCTAGTTCTTATATTGTCGAAATAATGGAATAACTTTCCCTTATTCACTTTTTCCACACCAGTCATGATTTTATAGATCTCTATCACATCCCCACTTAGTCTCTTCTTTTCTAAGCTGAAAAGTCCAAGTCTTTTTTAATATCTCTTCATATGGGACCCGTTCCAAACCCCTAATGATTGCTGTTTCTCTTTTCTGAACCTTTTTCAATGTCAATATATCTTTTTTGAGATGAGGTGACCACATCTGTATACAGTATTCAAGATGTGGGCGTACCATGGTTTTATATAGAGGCAATAAGATATTTTCTGTCTTATTCTCTATCCCTTTTTTAATGACTCCTAACATTCTATTTGCTTTTTTGACTTCCACTGCAAGTTAATTGCACCTGCCCTTGCCTGCAATCCTCTGCCATTCCCCACCTCTCATATGACCCCATATCTTTTTTTTTTTTTTCATTTAAAAATTCTTTTCAGGTTAAGAACAAGAGATGTTGCTAAAATGAAAGGCTTTATTTAATATTTTATATATCAAATGCTTTAACTGTTTAGCCATTTTTGGCTAAACAGTTAAAGCCATAGTACTAAGCAGGCTGAGGTTTCTGTATGTCATACTTGAATTTTGTCCAGCAGTTTAATTTTGGACAGTGACTGGATTATGTTAACACGTTCAGCCCACTTATTCCATCTAAACTAATATAACAAGGCACACAAAGTCCTTGCCATGGTGAAACGAGGAAGTGGGAGACCTGGAATGGGATTGGAGAGAGTATAGAATCCTAGAATACTAGGACTGGAAGGGACCTTGAGAGGTCATCGAGTCCAGACCTCTGCCCTCATGGCAGGACCACATACTGTCTAGACAATCCCTGATACGACATTTATTTAACCTACTCTTAAATATCTCCAGAGATGGAGATTCCACAACCTACCTGGGCAATTTATTCCAGTGTTTGACTACCCTGACAGTTAGGAACTTTTTCCTAATGTCCAACCTAAACCTCCCTTGCTGCAGTTTAAGCCCATTGCTTTTTGTTCTATCCTCAGAGGCCAAGATGAACAAGTTTTCTCCCTCCTCCTTATGACACCCTTTTAAATACCTGAAAACTGTTATCATGTCCCCCCTCAGTCTTCTCTTTTCTAAACTAAACAAACCCAATTCTTTCAGCCTTCCTTCACAGGTCATGTTCTCTAGACCTTTAATCATTCTTGTTGCTCTTCTCTGGATCCTCTCCAATTTCTCCATATCTTTCTTGAAATGCGGTGCCCGGAACTAGACACAATACTCCAACTGAGGTCTAACTAGCGCAGAGAAGAACAGAAGAATGACTTCTCATGTCTTGCTCACAACACACCTGTTAATGCATCCCGGAATCATGTTTGCTTTTTTTGCAACAGCATCACACTGCTGACTCATATTCAGCTTGTGGTCCACTGTAACCCCTAGATCCCTTTCTGCCGTACTCCTTTCTAGACAGTCACTTCCCATTCTGTATGTGTGAAACTGAAGTGGAGCACTTTGCATTTGTCTTTAGTAAACTTCATCCTGTTTACCTCAGACCATTTCTCCAATTTGTCCAGATTGTTTTGAATTATGACCCTATCCTCCAGATTAGTCGCAACACCTCCCAGCTTGGTATCATCTGCAAACTTAATGCAATCACCTGGCCATGCGCTGAGGTGGAAATGGGAGCAATGCAGAGCCCCTATTGTGAGGGAGTAGTAGGGAATTCCTGAAATAGAAGGGAATGGGAGGGTGACACACAGAGAACTTAGAGGGAAAAGCAGAGAAATGCAAGCAGTGGTGTGTACAATGAACTTGGCTTAGGGAAGCAACAAAATGTGAATCTACTGGCCCCTCTACCCCCAGCCATGCCTGTGTGTTAAAAAACATATGGAAAAGACTTTTAATGGTGTGTTGTACTTGGAGTTCTTTTGGATAACTTTAGAACATTTCAGTTATTTTAGATCTAGCCCAGATCTTTGGCTCTGTTAGAGCCGCTTTGCATTTCTCTATTGATATACAGTCGTATATTGCTTATGATGAGACAATTGCCCCAGAATAGGGCTATCTGCAGTGGGTATAAAGCCAACATAATGGTTTTCTAGGTCACATCTCTCTGCAACAGACTCAGAAAGCATAGTTAAGAAAAGGGATTGGGTTGGGCTGCTGGCAAGCAGCAGAATTTGGAGCAGTTACACTGTGGGTCCTGTGTGATTTCCTAGCCCATATAAGTGCAAAAGTGACTTAAAACCAGTTGTTGCAACTCTCTTGGTCTTGCACTGAGGGCTCCTCAGTCACTGCTGAAGGTTCAGGCATGAGTCTTATACAATTATTTCATTAGTTTAGATTTTGAATGTTTGAGAGAGGAGAGAGAGTTGGCTATCTGGTTAGTTTGAGTGGGATTTAATGGAGGAATGTCACTGTATATTGAAATTGTATCTGATACTACTTCATATGAGTCCATGGTTTGGTTTGCTTTTAACTAAAGTTACCTGTTGATATTTTAAGGTTGGAGCTTTCAAAAGTGTATCAGAAAATGTATTCCAGGAAATGATGTCTTTGTTGAAACTACTGGGGGATGTGATTAGTTTACTTGGACTTTTGCAGTGATTTTGATCCCTGTGAGTCTTCAGCGCCATTCACTAGAATCAGTTTCTGGCTTTTTACTTTGCCTGGTAATATCTTTGTATAGCTCAACTAGTTCTCATTACTTGTTCCAGTGAGAATATCATGCTCTTTAGAGTGTTTCCAAAGTGAATGGAAAAAAACTGCACCATACACAATTTTTTACAAATGTTTGGACCTTTTTACCTGTGTTAGTTTCTGCAAATACTGTATTTTAAATTATTGAACGTAGAAAGTCCTTCCTAAGACCTAGCAAATCTGCCCTGAACTTCTCCAGTATAAGCTCTGGTGTTCTTTGGCTAATGAATGCTAAGAAAATGTTGGCATTTAATCTTTCCTTTATAATCTTTCCACTTTATAATTAACTATTCTTCATAAAATTGCATTTTAAAGGGTTTCTGACTCTTGATGTGTAGGACACAAACCTTATTATGACCTATAAGAATTTTTATTTTAAACACCACCATTGTAACAGTTTTGTTAGGGAAGGACAGACTAGTAGACTCAAGGAAGATTATTAACAAAAATGAATCCAGTTTAAGTGTCAGTTTCATCAGTACTTGTGTTATATTACAGTTACTCCTAACTAAGGGATAAAGTTCTTTAGTTTACAGTTCTGTCAAAACTTCTAATTTGTCTTACTGTAAAGCTTTACACAAGCCCACTGCTATCCATAGGGAAGTCTTAAGCAATCCACATTGTCAATAGGTTCCTTAGCTAGCAGTTGCAAAGGATGTTCTCAACAAAGAGGTAAATTTAGAGCAATACCCACAATCATGAAGAAACACTTAACAGACTTCATAATGAGAGTTTCTACATTAGCCAGCCAGTGTAATTAACAGTGGCTAGCTGAATTTTTCTACTTCATTTGGTATCTCAAGACAAGCGGTCAGCTGCTGGACTTTGTTCCTCCCTGCAATAAGCTACAGACACAGCCCTTCCTCCTTGAAGTCTGCAGTAGTCCTTTTGTTTTTCTTTGGTCTTAAGCTTATCACATTTTGTCTTGCCTCTGTCCTATATTACTGTAATTTTTATTATTTGGCAGCTCTCAATAAATAATAAATCTGGTTATTTTGTACATTTTAATTATGTAAAAAATGCGATGTTACTCTTAAAAGTGGCTATGTAAAAATGGCAGTTAGTCAATAGACTTGCACCCTTTTGTTGCCAGTCATGTTTGCATATTCTACTGATGAATATTAATTTACCAGGGTTTTATTTATTTTGTTTTAGCCGTGTAGAGATAATACAGCTAAATGGAAAGTGAGATGGATTTTGTTTGGGCTCACTTATTTCAACAGTCATCCTTCATCTGCAAAAAAATATAATTTATTTATGAACAAGAAAGATCGTAATTGACTTTCAGCTTGCAAATTGTCTGAAGGGCAAGCACTTGGAGAAGACATTTCTAATTTACAAAAAGAGCAAATTTGTTTCTTGCTGACTTTTGAATCCATAATAATACAACCTCAGCATGCTACCTTTACACACTCACCTTTCAGATCAGAACCATAATTTGTCTCTAGTGTCCTAGCTCTTTCAGTTACACTGCTACAGGAAATTCTTTTATGGAAAGGAGCTGACATGTCCGTCAGCTGGCTGAATGAGGAACAACAAACCCACATGCTTTCAACAGGCAATCTCTTTCAAGCTTTACTGGTAAATGTCGTCTATCCAACAAAACCCCTCCAGTCAAGGTTCTCTTCTAGCATGTGGAGAAGGACCAGCCCTGCATTCCCTTCCAATTTTTTCTCTTGAACAATAGCGTCAATCCTTAATGAGATGTTCACCTCTCTAGTTGCCCACAAAAGCAGGACTTTCTCCCAATCTTCCTCTTTCATTATGGTTCCCTTTCATATACCTATGACTTTCTAGGCATGTGTCATCAGCCCCTATATCCAGGGCTTCTGAAAGTTGGAGGTAAACTTGGTAATTTTTCCTTTTAAGGATATACCCCTCATAGGGTGACATCCTCTTAAGTAGAATTGGGTAATTATAGTCATTATTCCCTTAATTATATTACAATAATGTGGTATAAATATGAAGTTCATGATCTCCCTTTATCTGCCTTATAACCCATGTCTATTTCCATGAAGCTTTTGTTCTAAAATGAGATGTTTGGGAATATACTAGCTTTAGACCATTGGACAGGATGAGAAGTAAGTGCGGACAAAAAGTATACAATGTAGTTACCCACATACGCTCTAATTTCAATTATATTTGCATTCACAGATCTTCAGAAATTTTCTACCTCTTTGAACACTAACAGGAGATGATATCTTTCTGCCTTGCTTGAAGAGACATTTTTTTAATGTGTGCAGTTGTTGCTGTTCCCAGACTTGGTAGGGAAGGAAATAATAAACATCATAGGAATTTTTTTGTCCTTTTTGTTTTTGGAGTTGCATTACTATGCATTGGATTTCTGCTTTCAATCTTTATTTTACAGACATGCCCATCTGGAACCTTCAGTGACTGTAACAGGGCCCTTAAGATTGCTGGGCCTGTGCTTGTTGCTGTTGGATTAGTTTGTGCCTTGCTGGCACAATCAAGAGCTAGGTTGTACCAAGACAGAGACAGATGCAAGGTGAGCAGGTGTACAGTCTCATTTTTTGTCAAGGGAACTGTCAGTTTGCCCATTTTCTTATCTTTGGAGTTTTGTTTTTAGGTAGTGGAATGCTAATTAGTTTTCTGGGAATTTGGGTTCCTGGATGTAGCCAAGAAAGGCAGAGTCTACAGTATAATCAAACCAGCATTTCTGATATTGAACTCCCAAGCTGTGGATTTCTGCCTCTTCAAATCATAGGTCCTTTGATTGTGGTTATTGGATTAAGTTTCTTCGTAATAGCTCATATTAAAAAGAAAACTAATTTAAATCTCAGCCAAGAATCCTTTGAAAATGGAGAACAGCCTCAGAGTCCAGAATCACTTGAAGTTACCACAGGTAGGTAAATGCATGTACTTGAAATTTGAAAGCTAGTTTTACTAACCTGCATGCTAGTTTCTATTGTGTGTAGTTTAACATACGAAATGAGAAACAAGTCATATTATGGAAACATGTAAAGTGTAGTTAATTCAGTTGTCTTTCTTCAGGGCAAAATGCCTTTTGAATTACAAAAAGCCACCAATGGCAAATGTGGAAGAAACCGTGCTATCTAGCATAAGTAGTCGCAATCCTATTTCCTTTCCCAGACAATGAAATAGGCATTTATAAAATTTAGGTGTCATGGCTTTTTTAATTACTATATTGAAAATACAGGTTAGCTTGGAATTCTGTTCTATCATCCCCTGAAATAGAGGATTCCAATGAGTCAGAGACAATGTGCAGCAGAAGGTAGCGCTTATTTGTGCCACTATTTTAATTCTGGGTGAATATAGTTCATAGGTTTTAAACTATATGTTTAGTGATCTGTTCCAATCAAGCAGGTGGTATTGAGCAGCAAGGTGGTTGATTTGTCACCCATTCCTCCTGAAATCTATTGCACAAACAATTCTGCCTTCATTCTGCCTGACATAAGGACTATTTAACTTGCTGCTTAAAAGGAAACAGTGAAGGTTTGGGAGGCTGATATCAGAGTATATGAGGGGCAATTTTAAGAAATAGTCTTTGAGGGAGAAAACAAAACTAATACACACACTATGGCGAGTTCTAATAGAAGTAAAATATACAAACAGGCTACGTCTAGACTGGCATGATTTTATGGAAATACTTTTAATGGAAAAGTTTTTCTGTTAAAAGTATTTCCGCAAAAGTACGTCTAGATTGGCACAGATAGTTTTGCGCAAAAGTGCTTTTGCGCAAAAGCATCCGTGGCCAGTCTAGATGCGATTTTGCGCAAGAAAGCCCCGATCGCCATTTTAGCCATCGGGGCTTTTTTGCTCAAAACAATTCTTCCCTGTCTACACTGGCCCTCTTGAGCAAGTATTCTTGCACAAGAGGGCTTTTTTCCCCGAGTGGGAGTGTGAAAGTATTTGCGCAAGAAGCACTGATTTTGTACATCACTAAGTCAGTGCAGTGCTCTTGCGCAAATTCAAGCGGCCAGTGTAGACAGCTGGCAAATTTTTGCGCAAAATCTTGCCAGTCTAGACGCACCCACACACTAAGATCAGGCCTGAACTTAAAATGTGGATTGGCATAAGTTGTTGGTTCCATCGCCTTATCACAGTGGTGGGCAACCTGCAGCCCGTGCACCCTCTCTATACTCCCTTCCTCATGCACCTGCATTTCCTACTCCTTCCCATCTCTCCCAGCACATTCAGAACTCCATGAATCCACTGATTCATGCTTCTTTCCTGCTTCCCTTCCTTCCCAGAGCTTGAATGATTCAAATCAGCTGTTTATGACTGTTCAAGTTGTGGGAGGAGTGGGTATGGGGTGCAAATCAGTGGATTCATGATGCTCCAGAAGTGCTGGAAGGGAAGGGGAGGAGTAGAAAGTATGGGGCTCCAGTGCCCGCATGTGTGAGTCGTGGAGAAGGAGGGCTAAGGAGGCGGTGCACATGCTGCTGATGGAACCTCAGTGAGCTGCAGGTTGCCCACCACTGCAGCCCTCTGAGACAAAGGAGGGCCACTTATGCGCCCCACTCACTAGTCTTGAGTGTCCATCTCTACCTTATCAGAATCACTTTATTTAGGCAACAGGTGCTCTGCTCAACTTTAGTATTAATGTTGTTGTATGAATGGTCCCTGCAAAATGCTATTTGTGTGTGTTTAGTAAGCCAGCAATCACTTCCTCTCCTACAGCATATTGGAAAAGATCTAAATTCTGTTGTCTTCCTTGAGGGGCCTATGTTCAGAATAGGGTGACTAAGCAAACATATAAGGAGCATCCTTTATGCAGAGCAAGTTCATGTGATAACATGAAGTATTAATGTTGGGTAGATAGGTGTTGCCTAATTACTGTCATTCTGGGAAGATGATTGAAACACTTTCCAAGAACAGAGGTTCAGTTTTACATAAACTTGAGAGACAAAGACACAAAAAGTTGAATAGGAAAAGGAGAAGTGGTTCTTGTACCTGTTTAATTAGGAGAACTAGCTGACTGTTGGCTAGTGGACTAGTTGGCTGTCCACTTTAAAAACTAAAACCCCTTCAAAATTCAAAGTTCTGAATAAGATAAATGATACTTCATTGTCCAACTTCATAGCATGTTATGTCTAATTAGTGTTCAGATTAAGCAGTGCATAATTATAGGCTACGTCTAGACTGGCATGATTTTCCGCAAAAGCATCTGCTTTTGCGGAAAAACTTGCCAGCTATCTACACTGGCCGCTTGAATTTCTGCAAGAACACTGACTTCCTACTGTCTGACATCAGTGCTTCTTGCGTAAATACTATTCTTCTCCCATTCTGGCAAAAGTACTTTTGCGCAAAGCTTTCATGCAATAGGGCCAGTGTAGACAGCTCAGATTTGTTTTGTGCAAAAAAGCTCCGATCGCAAAAATGGCGATCGGGGCTTTTTTGCACAAAAGCGCGTCTAGATTGGCACAGTAGAGAGAGGGGCAGCAAAGGAGTTAAATTTTCATATATTACTAGTGATATTTTTTCTCTTTAGGTGATGCTGTAATGACATTTCCACCACTTCGTTTTATTGACTCTTTATCACCACCTATAACTCATAAGCCACTTGCCACCAACCTTCCTATGAGTGAAAATCCTCTACCATACCACAGTATTGTAAATAATGGATAAGAGAGTCTTCATGTTTGTTTGCCAGAATCTGCAATGTTTAAGTTTAGGTTGAAACGTAGCTAGGACAACACTCTTAACCATCATGTATTTTATGCTTAACAACTATAAATTTTTCCAGTAAATCACCAAATTTCTTCCTTTTAATATTTTATCTTAATTTTAAACTATTCTTACCTGAATTGCACAAGGATACCTGTCTCCTGGTTTCTGAACCCTAACTGATGAAATTCTTCCTGTTCATACTGGATAGAAAATTCTTCATGAAGTAAAAAGAATGCCTTGGAGGACAATCAGGATCAAACTCTCAGGCTGTTGGAAGGCTTCATTAAAATAATGAGCACCTTCATCTGAGGAGTCAGAGAATGGAGTATTGTAATTTCAATAATTAGGGTTTTAGAACGTCTAACTATTATAAGGAAGGAAAAAGTAAGGCTATAGTGGATTATGGCAAGAAAGATGGAACAAAGTTAAGGAGAAGAGATACGAAAATCTCTTCTGTTTCTAAGTGACTATTCTGCTTTTTCAAATGTTGTCAGTGAAATATAAAAAGCCCTCTTTTGTAGGAAACTAGATTTACCTGGCGTTGCTCGGGTCCTTAATTCAAATAAGTTTTTAAAACAGCAAATACGCCTGTAGCACTTTACCCCTAATCTAAACTAGGGGATAAATTCAAATTAAGAAATGCAACTTCAGCTATGTTAATTGCGTACCTTAAGTTTTGCCCAGGCCAGTTAAGTATCTTATGTCGAATTTTGGTGCCGTCCACATTGTGGGAAGTTCAAGGGAGTGTACGCTTCCTTTGACTTCCCTTACTTCTTGTAGAAGCAGGACTACCAGTATCGATGGGAGCACCCCTCTCAGTTTGAATTAGCGTGTCCTTACTAGATTTGCTAATTCAAACCTCGGAAGATTGACTGTGACTGCTTCCATCTTACCTGTAGTGTAGACTTGGTCTTAGAGACTAACAAAAATATACATGTAGTATAATGAACTTTTGTGGGTAAAGCCCACATGTTTTTCTTCATTTAAATCATTGCTCTGGGGTGGAGCTGGGGTTGAGGGATTCAGGATGCAGGCTGTTCTGGGGAAAGAGGGAAACCCCAGACCTCTCAACATAGCAGCTTTGACCCAGGTGAGAAATGCAGTGGGCAGAGGCTGGGATACAGACACACAAACTCTCAAACATATAGTATATATCTGGCCCCTTGCTCTCCCCTTTAGTCATTCTACAATATAACTGTCCCACCTACCAGACCCCTTCCTTTCCATTTTATGAGAAACAATGAAATTTCAGGCACATCCCGTTGTCCTGGCACAACGTAGCCCTTGCCTTGCTTTAAGTTAAGCTAAGAGGAATCTGCACACCAAGTTTGGAGGTCTTATCTCATGCCATTTAGAAAGAGTTCTTGAACAAATGGACACACAGACAGACAGACGCACAAAGTGTCTAAAACAGGCCTGGGCAAAATATGGCCCACGGGCCGGATTTGGCTCACCAAGCCAATGGATCCAGGCCGTAAAGGCAGCAGAGATCCCCAGGAAGGCTCCCCTGCTTGCCCTGCATGCCATGCAAAAACACAGCTGCAGGGCTCCATTTCTGTTTTAAAACTGGAGAGGAGGGGGAATTTTCAGGACCTGCCCTACCCCCAGCACAATCCCATTGGCCAGTTTCTGCCCAGAAACCAGCCAATGGGAGCTGCTTGTTGGAATAACAGGCAGCCAAAAAGAACCACACACCCTCTCCTCAGCTCAGGTATTCAATGAAGCATGTGGCCAGGCAAGCAGGCTGGCTGGCTAGGAAACGTATTAAGCAGGAAAGTCTCTTGGCCACAGCCTGCTTCTGGCACCCCACTCCTCTGCCCCCCTCAACATACCCAAACCCTCTGTCTCGTTATCCCCTTCCAGATCTGGCACCCCAATCTCCTGGTCCCAGATCACAATACCCTCTTACCCATGGTCACATCCCAAATCCCTGCACTCCAGTTCCCTGCCCTATATCACAACCGCCTCCTTCACCCAAACTCCCTCCCAGACTCCAGTCTCTCTACTGTACCCAGTTCCTTACCCCAAGCTCCCTTCTGCATCCAACCTCCATCCCAGAACCTGCATCTCCTCCATTACTATCATAGAAGAGTATGGTCCTCAACCACTTTCCAAAATCTTGGAGTGGTCCCCTCCCCATCAAATTATTCCCCTCCCCTGGTCTAAAATATATAGTAGATGTGGAAAATATGTTGCTGCAGTGAGACAATCTTTTTAGGAAAAAAAGGCAGCTTGAACACACTGGCTTCATGTACACTGCATGTGCATGTATAAAATGGAAGGATGATTTGGCTCAGTATAAATGAGATAAGAATGTACTAATGTGTAACGTTTTGCAGGACCCAACTTGCACATGTTCAAGGAATGGTTTCTGTTAGAGAGTATGAACCACTATATACTATTCCTGGGAGCAGTTCATCTTCAGAGTTCTTACCTACTCTGCATCTTCCATTGGAATTGCTGCCAAAATACGAAGAGAGAAAATCAACAGTAAATGCTCCACCCCCTCCTCTTGGTCTGGTTCCTGCATGGCTTTAGCCTCTTCTGAGCCTTTCTCACAAAGAACTGTGAACTAAGTTCATTTTTCTGTGGAATCGTACACTTCAATTTTCATTTTTTAAACTTATTTTTATGATGCAAACATTAATGTTGGTTGTATCTATAACTGCCAAACAGCATCACATAAATTACCTGTTTGGGTTTAAAGAAATACTATGTAACTTTAAAATATTTAGAACAACAGCATTAATAGTTTGAACTGCAACCATGTTAGATGTTCATATTTTGTTATGGATCTACTGTCTATTTTTAGCTTCTTTTATAATAGAAATTAAGTTGAACACCAGCTTTTTAATTTTGATCAACTCGAATTAAATAGTTTCAGAGCTATGGCAAATAAATAATGGCTTTATAAATATATGTTATTGTTCTCTGGAAAGTACTTGCAGGCCAAGTTTGCAAAATATCCATTTATTTACTTAGTTTAGATGCAGTCAGTGCATGCTAGTAATATTTCATTTTAGTCTGTCTCGTAACAAATGCCATATAGTTTAATTTAGAACATGTATGTTTACAGTAGTAATCCCCATAAAAGTCAGGTTTAGCCACCAATTAAGAGCCTCAAGACAAAGTTGAAAATAGTTAATGCTTTAATACTTTAACTATGGATGACTGTTCTAATAGGAATTACTGCTATTATAAATCACTTTGATTTCTCCCAGCAGTTTCAACTGATTTTTAAGTTGGACGCTCTTGTGTGGCTATACTGTATTTAAAAATCAGTGTTTTCCAGAAGGAGAGATTTTTCATCTGCAATTAAAAGAAAGGACATTGTATCTAAGACATGAGATGTACATTTAACTGGCAACTTGAGAGAGAGCAAGCTTAGCATATCTATTAAGACTCCTTTCAGATACATAGCATCTGCTTCTCTTACTAACTTCAAAGTACCTTCCAAAAAGGATCAGCACCTTATATCCAGGAACTTAAGGGCTCAGTCCTTCAGGATTTTTTAAATTCTTGGACAAAAAATTAAAAGAAATTTAGAGCCAAGGGTCACATATAAAAAAAGCACAAAGCTCCAACCCTTTCCAACATGAGATACATGTGTCAGTCTAAGTACCGAACCTTCACTTGGAACCCCTTTCCTGGTGTTAGCAGAAATGGCTGAAGATTAATTGGGGCCCTGGACAAAAAGAATTTAGACCTCTCACGCCTCCCTCTCCATGGGCCTCATCCCAGCTCCTCTTCTCCCCCAAGGCCACGCCACTTGAGCAGGCCACAAACTGAAGCTGGACTGTGGTAAGAGCCACTGTCTCCCCCTGTTGTCCTGCACTCTCTTCCATGGCCTTGCACCGCAGGCCCATCATACTCCTTGCCTCTTGGCCACGAGACCTACCCTGACCATAGCACCCCCATGCAAGGGCAGGCCAAGTTTCACCTTCTTTCCAAAAACTACTGCCTCTATGGATTGGCATCAGGATATACCTGCCAAAATTAAAAGTACCAGGCTCAGAATGGCATAAGTGCTAAATTGCAGTAGGTACGTAGCATTAAGATTTACACACCTCCTCTAGTGGCCAAGATGCATGCTCTCAGTATGTTAGAATACACTCAACAAGGCCATAATGACAAGATTTTCATTAGAGACACAAGGCGGATGATGTAATATCTATTATTATACCAGCATTTGTTGGTGGGTGAGACAAGCCTTCAAGCTTATAGGCCTGGCAAAGAGCTCTATGTAAGCTTGAACATCTGTCTCTTACCAACAGAAGTTTGGTCAATAAAAGCTATTACCTGACCCCACTTTGTCTCACTAATAGCCTGGGCCCAATAAGGAAACAACACCACTCTATACCAAAATAAAGGGTTCACATTAACAGCCCAGAGAGACCATCATTACAGGGCACTATATTCAGGATTGACATTTCTAGCATAATGTTGTCATTGCACCAAGGCACTAGCATAATGAGGTACATATAGCAGGGCCTGAGTGCCAGAAATTCCAGGACAAGCATACTGGGATCTACACAGCAAGCTAGCACTGTAAGGCTACGTCTAGACTGGCATGATTTTCCGGAAATGCTTTTAATGGAAAAGTTTTCCATTAAAAGCATTTTCGGAACAGAGCGTCTAGATTGGCATGGACGCTTTTCTGCAAAAGCACTTTTTGCGGAAAAGTGTCCGTGCCAATCTAGACGCGCTTTTCCGCAAAAAAGCCCCGATCGCCATTTTCGCGATCGGGGCTTTTTTGCAGAAAACAAAGCTGAGCTGTCTACACTGGCCCTTTTGCGCAAAAGTTTTGCGCAAAAGGACTTTTGCCCGAACGGGAGCAGCATAGTATTTCCACAAGAAGCACTGATTTCTTACATGAGATCGTAAGTGCTTTTGCGGAAATTCAAGCGGCCAATGTAGACAGCTGACAAGTTTTTCCGGGAAAATCAACTGATTTTCCAGAAAAACTGGCCAGTCTAGACACAGCCTAAGAGTGCAAGGGTTCAACTAATCATAAGGGCACCTGCAAACAGCTGTACTAACAGCAGGTTTTACACTATTGGTCCAATAGAAGTTGCATGGTAGGGCACTAATTTGCTCTTGCCAATTGATTACCAGTTTTCAAGAGTAGCAGGACAAATGCCCAGTTGCAAAATGAGGTGTAGAGAGGTGAGTGGTGGGGGTCGGGCCAGCCCTGCATAGGAGGAGGGAGGCTGGGCCAGCTCCCTGTGGGGCACGATAGAAACTCAGGCCAACTTTGTGCAAGTGGCTGGGACTGGGGGATGGGAGAGGGAGCTTGTGGCAGTGCCACAGTTGGCTTGGGAAAGCAACTCGCCTATCTCTGTATGGGGAGTCCCCCTCCCATAGCTCCATCTTCCACCCAAGGCAGGACCTCAGAGGGAAGAGGGGGAACACAGTGGAGAAGCAGAGCCAAGATGCAGGGGGAGAGGAAGAATGGGGCAGGGCAGATTCTGAGCTGTGATCCAGAATAAATTAAATAGAGCTTACGTGGATCTTGAATACTCCATAGGCCTTGTGTGAGTCATCTGCCAGGGGTTAAATTTCACCCTGGAAGCAGAAAAAAATGCTTAATTTAGGGAAGAAAATTAGGGTTTTAATTTAAATACTTCAAATTCTATCATCCACCCCAAACAGCAAAACACTGCTCTAGCCCATTTTAAGCAATTCAAGGTACCAAGGACCTAGGACAGAGCCAGGCAAAATATAGTCTATGGGCCAGATACAGTCCACCAAGCTGCTGGGTATGCCCCATAGGCATAGTCAAGCCCCTTGCCTGCCCCATCTCTGCATGCTACTCAGAAAAGCTGGGTGTGAGGCTTGGTTTGTCTGTGAATAGCTGCGAGCCCAGGGTGGAACGGCTTTGCACAGTGCCCCTGCCCCCAGCACAATCTTGCAGTTCCCATTGGCTGGTTTCCAGCTAATGGGAGATGCCTGTTTGAAGAACAAGCAGCGCATGAAGTACTCTTGCTGCCGCCCCTTGGGCTCACAGCTATTCACGGACATACATGCCCTGAAGTTGACCTCTCTGAGAAGCCTGCCTGGGCATGGAAGCAGGGAACCTGATGGGCTGTTGGCTGGGATTTGCATCTCCTGGCCAGAGCCTGCCTCTGGTACCCCAGCTTTTCCCTCCTCCCATCCCTCTGTTCACCCACTCCTGCCCCCTACCCCAGATAACCTAAACCCTCTGCCCCTCTCCTACACCAATACACCCTCTCAGACCCTGCACTCCAATCACTTGCTGCAGATTACAACCCCTTTATTCACCCAAACTCCCACCCAGATCCCACACCCCAATCATTTAGCTCAAGCTTCCTTCTTTACCCAACTTCCATCCCAGACCCCATGCCTCCTCCATTAATATCATGGAAGAGTGCACCCCTTGACCACTTGACAATTCTTGGAGTGGGCCCCTGGAAAAATTATTGCCCAACCCTGGCCTAGGAAGAAGTCAATTGTACTTTTCATTTACTCCTGGGTGGTGTCTACACTGTGCGATCTTGCGTAAAAGCGGACACTCTTGCGCAAAAACTTGCTGCCTGTCTACACTGGCCACGTGTTCTTGCGCAAGTAAATTGACGTGCTAATGTATGAAATCAGGGGTTCTTGCGCCAGAACTCTGACGCTCCCACTCAGGAATAAGCCCTTTTGCACAACTGTTCTTGCGCAAGAGGCCAGTGTAGATAGGCAACATGAATTTCTTGCGCAAGAAAGCCCTATGGTTAAAATGGCCATCAGAGCTTTCTTGTGCAAGAGAGTGTCTATACTGACATGGATGCTCTTGTGTAAAAGCACGTCTCTTGCGCAAAAGCACATGCCAGTGTAGACGCTCTCTTCTGGAAGAGTTTTTGCACAAGAAGCTGCCAGTGTAGCCATAGCCCCTGTTGTGTATCTATCAGTAAAACGTATCACAGAGTATAGGTGATGCTTACAGCTTAGTAGTGGATCGTGTATCCTGGAAAGCAGTAACTAAACTACATGTAAGGGCCATTGTAAATAACTTTAACTGAAGACGTGCTTCCAATAAAAAGTGTTTACTTGACTTTTGAGTTTCTAAATGGAAATATCAACTAGGAATAGAGATGACATTATACCTCTCTACACCAACGGTAATAATGTATCTAATTCTAGTATCTACATTTTTAAATTGTAACCCTTCTGCCAGGGTGAGCCAGCAGTAGCTAGTGCAGGATTCAATATCTAGGGAGTCCTTTAATAGAATCATAGAACACTAGAACTGGAAGGGACCTCAAGAGGTCATCAAGTCCAGTCTCCTGCCCTCACAGCAGGACCGTTGATACAACACAGAACTGAGTGGAGACCTCACCCAGTAATCTGGGACAATTATATACCACGCCTGGTCATCTCCCCACTCACAAGCCCAGAGTGTGTTTGCAATGTTTTCCCAAATTAAATCTGAGTTGTTTCCCTCCTTTTATTATAAGTTTCTTTTTTACAAGCAGAACTTATAAACATAAACCATGAGTAAGAGACCCATCCTCCAAGTAGGGTGGGCAGTGCCCTTTACCCTTCAGGTTCTTAAATCCAGCAACCAAAAAGCCCCTTTCACATGCCTCACCCTTCTCTGCACTCCCCTCAGTCCCCCCTCCACAGTTGTTAATGGCCGCTCACCATGGCTCTCCACTGTCGCAACTTTCTGCCACCACCCTGCTGCCTGCTTATTTACTAGTTGATTTTCTATCATCTTCTTCTGCCGCCTGCCTCTCTGTTGTGATCTCTGCACATCAGTCTCTTAGTAATTTTCAGCTCTTTTGCAGGCTGGGCAGAAACACTGGCCCCATCTCAAGTGATTTCAGCTCTCAGTGATTTAGCTCTTAGCAGGCAGGGCAGAAACTCAGTCCTACCATGACTGGTTTCAGCTCTGATTGAGACGTTTAAACAACAAAAGAGGCTCCTAATGAAAGAAGTCAGTTTAGATCAGAGCTACTCAACTTTGGAAGCCCCAGGGGCCACAATGATACAGTGCATGCTGAGGGCCATGACTTAAGTGTGAAGACCTTTATATTGACTACTTTTTTGGTTTGGCTCCCACCCATGAGCCATGTGTTGAGCTCCACGTAAACCCAAACCGCATCGCAGGCCGCAAAGGAATGGGCTGTGGGCCTCATGCAGCCCATGGGCCACGTGTTGAGTAGCCCTGGTTTAGATGATCACAACCTCTTTTGACCTTAAAAAAAAATCAAGGATCTTTAACAGTTTTGTTTTCAGATCATGAAAGTTCTGGACTCCAAAGTTGTGACATAAGTCCAGCCTTAACTATAAGTATCACAGTACCAAGTGTTGCAAAGCATTCAGCCTAATTATGTTCTACTTGTGGTGCATTTTCTTGATATACAACCCTACCGATTTTGGTTATGGGAGTGATTGCCCCCAGAGGATTAACAGAGTCATCTCAGTGCTAGTGCCCAAATATATGTATGTTGTCAATATGTTGGAAATTGAGATATGGCAGCTATATGTCTCTCTAAGTAAGCATTGGTGCCATAAGAAACAGCCAAAGTTAAATAATAGGACAAATAGAAGGACAAACAGTCATGAAATATTAAAGCAGTTTCCAGAAGTAAGCACCCTAGCAATAGATAATTCAAGGCATTTTAAGAGAACCACTTCAGGCTTCACTTCCCAGACCTTTATTCTTCCAAGCAAAGTTTATTCCTTCGCATGATGCACTTAGTTAACCATACACATGCAAAGTTCTTATATAACTAATCTGACCCATTGCTTTTAAATGCAACCTAAGATCTCTTATAAATTCCATCTCACTTGAGACCAAAGAAAACTGATGTATATCAATGGAGCAGAACAACAGCAGTATTGAAGATTTCTCTTTCAGTGTATTTTCTGTCAGTCCATATCAGGCCAACAGATCTGATGTCCTGGTGTCAGAGGATGACAAAGCTGGTACCACTTTACTCTTTTCAGGTGCATTTTAGGGGTGGTGGAAATCACTTTCACAGTAATGCAATGGATTTAATATGCTGGCATTATTCACCTTGAGCGGACTCAGCTATTCGGGCCTATTCTGCTCTCTGTTGGTGTGACTTTTGTTTTTATTGCCATGTGCAAATTTAAAATACTGCTACGTGAATCTTGCAAAGAACATTATGAAAGTGCATCAACTACAGACTTGCCTCCAACTGGGTTATCCCTTATTTTCACTAGAATTAACCAATTTATAACTTCACATGGTGCTACAGTGGTACAGTACATCCCTCCTCCTTATCCCGCCCACAAAGACATTGCTGTGAATCCTGCCTGTCTGCATCCAGTGCTCAATCATTGTGATGCTGCTTTCCCCAGTGATTCAACAATTCTTTCCCCAATCTCTCTTCTGTACCATACTGTCCACTCTCTGGATAACCCAACTTTTACTGAAGATGAAAACTACTCAGCTTATATGGTAGCAGACACACAAGATGAGAGGTGACTCAACTGAAACATTTATTAGTTAATATGGATCCAGTTATCTGAAATTATAAACCATTTCATGGCTACATCTACACTGCAGGGTTCTCACCTAAGAGAGCGTCCACACTTGTGCAATAAAGCTCTGATGGCCATTAACAGAATGGCCATCAGAGCACCTGTGCTTTTTCTGATAGGCTGTTTTTGCACAAGAAACCTGTTTGCCATCCAGACACACCTTTTTGCACAAGAGCTCTTGCATAAAAAGGCTTATTCCTCATAGAAAGAGGAATAACGCTTGTGCAAAAAGCCCTCTCATCTTACTATGTACTGTAAATTTTCTTGCACAAAATCGCACAAAAACTCTGCAGTGTAGATGTAGCCCATATGTGCTAAGTAGTATTGTTACTAAGGCTGTGTCCAGACTCAGGGGTTTTTTCGAAAAAAGTAGCCTTTTTTCGAAAAAACTTCCCCTGCGTCCAGACTCAAGCCGCGTTCTTTCGAAATTAATTCGAAAGAACGCAGCTTTTCTTTCGATGGCGGTAAACCTCATTTCACGAGGAAGAACGCCTTCTTTCGAAAGTTCCTCTTTCGAAAGAAGGCGTTCTTCAATGTAAATAGGACTTCTTCAAAAGAGAGCATCCAGACTCACTGGATGCTTTCTTTCGAAAAAGCAAGCCGCTTTTTCGAAATTTCTCCGTGCAGTCTAGACGCTCTCTTTCGAAAGAGGCTCTTTCGAAAGATGCTTTCAAAAGAGCCTCTTTCAAAAGAGGCTTGCAGTCTAGACATAGCCTAAGAGTGCTAAGCAGTAGTATCATCCAGGCAGACGCGTCTTTGCTCTGCTTTGCCCGCGTGTCCCGCCGCTTTGCTCCCCATCCCTCTGGTCTGCAGACCAGGGAGACGGGGAGCAAAGCAGAGCAAAGCCGGGGAGCACGCGGGCAGCGGACAGCCCAGACGCGTCTGCAGACCAGGGAGACGGGGAGCAAAGCAGAGCAAAGCCGCGGAGCACGCAGACAGCCCAGACGCGTCTGCAGACCAGGGAGATGGGGAGCAAAGCAGAGCAAAGCCGTGGAGCGCTCGGGCAGCGGACAGCCCAGACGCGTCTGCAGACCAGGGAGACGGGGAGCAAAGCAGAGCAAAGCCGCGAAGCACGCGGACAGCCCAGACGCGTCTGCAGACCAGGGAGACAGGGAGCAAAGCAGAGCAAAGCCGCGGGGCATGCGGGCAGCGGACAGCCCAGACGCGTCTGGGCTGTCCGCTGCCCGCGTGTCCCGCCACTTTGCTCCGCGTCCCCCTGGTCTGTAGACCAGGGGGACGGGGAGCAAAGCAGAGCAAAGCCGCCGCTCTGCTCCCCGTCCCCCTGGTCTGCGGCTGAACTGGACCAACCCAGCAGCGGGGGGGACCAACCCAGCTGAACTGGACCAACCCAGCAGCACCCCAGCTGCTCTGCCCCAGGTGTCCCCAAGTCAGCAGCTGCTGAAAATGACCAGTGGCTGACTACAGGAAGCCCCTGCCCCGGGCTTCCTGGAATCAGCCGCTGATCAGTTTCAGCAGCAGCTGACTTGGGGATGCCTGGGGTTCTTAAGTTGAATCTGTATGTAAGTCAGAATATCTATGGAACAGCGGATCAGCTTCTGCAAAACTCCACCTCTTTTCTAGAAGATAGACTTTCAGGAGCTGGTGTAATATGAATGCAGAGATGATTGTGAAAAAGGAAAGTTTTAAGGGAATATTCTGAAGGATCATTTCCTCCAGTATCTTAAAATTTCTGCCATGATACTTAGATTGAAAACTGTTTGGGGCATGGACTGTCTTTGTGTTCTGTGTCTGGACAGCACATCGCACCAAGTCCTTAACTGGTGCTCTTGATCACTGTGATAATACAACTAATAGCAATAATCTATACTATTTATAAAAGGAGAGGTGTCCGTCATGCCGTCTGTTACAGAGAACATTTGAGAAGACTTGAGAAGTTTCTAGGAGGAGGCAGGCCCCCAACCCCACCTACAGCCCCGTCCTCTCTGCTGAGGCCCTGCCCCCACCACGGGGAGGAGTGGAGGAGGAGCAGCACACTGAGCATGCACGCACCCCCGCCATGTGTGGTGCCCCAGCATCCCCAGAGCAGCAGAGAGGAAAGAGGACATATGGCCCCAACACTCTCCTTGCCCCCAGGAGCAGAGAGGAGGGAAGAGACCTCACGGCCCGAGTCTCCCTGCCCCTGGGAACAGCAGGGAGGAAGGAGGCCACATGCGCACGCCCCACCAACACCACAGGGCGGGGAAGAGCATGTATGTGCCCCAGTATCCCTAGAGCAGTGAGGCGGGAGGAGGCCCCGTGGCCCAAGCCTTCCTGGCCCTAGGAGCAGCAGAAAGTGAGGGGGCTACATGGCTCCAGCCTCCCCGGCCCCAGGAGGCCGCGCGGCCCAAGCCAGCCCAAGCCTCCCTGCCCTGGGTAACAACAGGGAGGGAGGAGAGCACATGCATGTCTACCATCACAATGGGACAGGTAATACTAGCAGTAATAAAATGCCATCATTCTGAAACTATAAGGTGGGTGCGTAACTGGCTGGATAACCATTCTCAAAGATCAGAGGGGTAGCTGTGTTTAGTCTGAATCTGCAAAAGCGGCAAGGAGTCCAGTGGCACCTTATAGACTAACTGAAGTGTTGGAGCATAAGCTTTTGTGGGAAAGACCCACTTCGTCAGATGCATGTCATTCTCAGAGAGTAGTTATTAATGGTTCACAGTCATTCTGGAAGGGCATAAGTGGGGTTCCACAGGGGTCAATTTTGGGATTGGTTCTGTTCAATATCTTCATCAACGATTTAGATATTGGCATAGAGCAGGGGTGGGAAACCTCAGGCCCAGGGGCTGTAAGCAGCCCCTGACTTGCCTGGATCTGGGCCCAAGACTCAGGGATGCCCCCCGCATTGGGGGGCCTAAGGGTACCATTCTATGCATGCCTCTCACATCTGGTTGGTGAAGAGAGCTCACGAGCCAGGTGCAAGGCATGCATGGAATGCAAGCACATTCCCCTCACATCTTCATCGTCCAGGGAACAGGATAAAAAGCAAGCTGTGTCCCAGAGTGCACAGCTGCTACCCCTTCTACTCTCCCAAAATGGTGCCCTTGAACTCACACACAGGCTGGAGCACACAAAATCTACTAGCCTGGGTCCCCCTCGGGTCTGGTGTGTGAGGGGAATGTGACGAGTTTCTTTGTCCTTCTAAGTCAGGGGCTTCTCACTTTGCTTCTCACTTCTGTGCAGCCCACGAATGATTTTCCTGTGGGTCAGTGGCCCCTGACACAAAAAAGGTTCCCCCGCCTCTGGCACACAGAGTACACTTATTAAGTTTGCAGATGATGCCAAGCTCAGAGGGGGTTGCAAGTGCTTTGGATGACAGGATCAGAATTCAAAATCTAGACAAACTGGAGAAATGGTCTGAGGTAAACAGAATGAAGTTTCATAAGCACAAATGCAAAGTACTCCTCTTAGGAAGGAACAATCAATTTCACACATACAGACAGAATGGGAAGCAACTGTCTAGGAAGGAGTACTGCAGAAAGAGATCTAGAGTTCATAGTGGACTACAAGCTAAATATGAGTCAACAGTGTGACGCTGTTGCAAAAAAAGCAAACATTCTGAGATGCATTAACAGGTGTGTTGTGAGCAAGACATGAGAAGTCCTTCTTCCGCTCTATTCTGCATTGATTAGGTCTCAGTTGGAGTATTGTGTCCAGTTCTGGGCACCATATTTCAAGAAAGATGAGGAGAAACTGGAGAAGGTCCAGAAAAGAGTTACAAAAATGATGAAAGTTCTAGAAAACTTGACCTATGAGGGAAGACTGAAAGAAATGGCTTTGTTAAGTTTAGAAAAGAGAAGACTGAGAGGAGACATGATAGCAGTTTTCAAGTATCTGAAAGGGTGTTACAAGGAGTAGAGGGGAAAAAAATTCTCCTTGATCAGGCCTGGCCAAAGAGTTTGTGGGGACCAAGGCAGCACACTGTGGTTAGCTGAGCCACATGGCCGGGGCGACTCCCAGTCATGGCAGCAAGTGAGCAGCCAGGTGGGCGGGAGCTGGGCAGCACAGGACCCTGAATGTGTGGAGCCCAAGGCAACCTCCTCACTCACTTTGCCTGTCCTTGACCTCTGAGGATAGAACAAGCAGCAATGGGCTTAAATTACAGCAAGGGAGGTTTAGGTTGGACATTAGGAAAAGCTTCCTAACTGTCAGGGTAGTTAAACACTGGAATAAATTGCCTAGGGAAACTGTGGAATCTCCATTATTGGAGATATTTAAGAGCAGGTTAGATAGGCATATATCAGGGATGATCTAGATGGTCCTGCCGTGAGGGCAGGGGACTGGACTTGATGACCTCTCTAGGTCACTTCCAGTTCTAGTATTTCATCATTACTTTGTCTTCATCTAGTGTTGTGTCATAATTGTATATAAAATAGTAGAGTTTGGCACATTTTTAAACAATAAATGTTTATGCTGAAAAATGAACTTTCAAAACAGATTATTTTCATAAACAATGGAAAAATGCAATGAAATCAGGAAAGTTAGTTGTTTCTTCCCTTCCCTATGCCATTTTGACTAGCTTTATTAAATAGGAACAAATAAATAAAATTGTGTTCCGCACTTTGAAAAATAACATTTTGAATATACACAGAATCAGATAAACATATCTTCATAATTATATCTAATTTGATTATATCTCATGTCTAATCTCTTCAACTCAGAATAAATACCTGTCTTCATGATTGTTGATATAGGTATAAATTAATTCGGACTAGATTTAGCTGGCATTTAGTTGCTCAAATTGGTCTCAGGAGCATAATATCCCCCAATTTTTCATACCAGGCAATACCAGTAAAACTGCCACTGAGCAATGTAAATCAGAAGTTTATCTTACAGTCCATAGAACACTTGATGTATTTTTTTATAAAGTCTGTCCTACATAAATGGCTGCCATAATCTATAGTGTTATATATAGTGTTCCCTTAAAAATCTAACAAATGGATGGTGGTATAACTGAGGAGACTATATCACATGCCAGTTTTTGACTGGCTGTTAATATGTAATATTATCTTAGCAGCATATAAAAGTGTGCTAGGTAAATATAAAAGAAATACTTTGTGCCCTGAAGAGCTTGGCTAGGTCTAGACGAGGGGCTTTATTGGAAAAAGCTACGCAAATTGCGCTCCACAATTTGTGTACCGTTATTTTCTATCATTTTTGCAGAAGAGGCTTTTCTGCCATGTGGCCCAGTCTAGATGGGGCCATGGCAAAAAAAAGCCTCCTCTTTCGGCAAAGCCCTTATGCTTCGTGAAACAAGATATACAGGACTCCCCAAAGGAGCGTGTTTGCTCTTTGGCAAAAAAAGCAGAAGATCAAACGAGTTCCTTGGATGCAGCGGGGTTTTTGCGGCATACCTTCGGTATCCCTTAAGGTCTAAGAAGCCAGCATCCTGAAAAAGGATTTATTAAATGACCAGGTTCTTTGCAGGACTGAGGCCTACATTTTAAATAAAATATACTGCAATGGGTGTGAACAACAGAGACGTGGAAAGGAGAAATGGAGTTTCAATCTAAGAATGAGGTTTTGAATGTACTCTGTGCCTCATTTTGAATCTTGCGATGTGTGTGAGTGCATATACGTATACACTGACACACAGAGGTACATAATATACATAAAATTCACACACATGATCATAACCTTTGTTAATTTCTGTATTAAATGGCAGTAGACTGGAAGACATAACATGCTACATCTATCTACTATGTAATTTCACTCAAGTCAATATTACATATGATTTTTTAATACCCCAAAATGTTCTAGAAGCTAAATTATGCCAGAGGTCAATATGATCCGTTGTATGATAATATTTAAAAATCTGTTCATGAGTAAAAGTCTATATTAGAATATAAATTATAGATCCTCCACTTACTAAAGTGTCTTGGCTCCAACTTAAAAATATACAACATAATAATCTTATAAACAATAATAATTTTGCTTCACTTGGCACACTGGATTAGGAGAAATATGGGCATAGTGGCAGGATTCCAATTAACTTTTGCTTTTGAAGTCACAACATGAACACATTATTCTGAACCTCTATTAAAACTCCTTAAATATTTGTTACATGAAATGCTAGAAAAAAATCAGCCCTAATGTCAGTCATTGAGCTCAACTATTTACACTAATGGGTGTTGCAACCAATTATGTCAGGGCTGAATCGGGCCAATGTGCCTGAATTACCTTTATGTCAGGCGTTTCCTGACACATAATGACTGCTTGGAGGAGCAAAGGGCCTGAGGTTCTTTTAGGCCATATAGTCAATAGCTTCCAGAAAATGCCCAACCCAGACCCTCACTCTTGCTTTTACAAACCACTTTAAATTAGCTGGAGAAAATTATACATTTGATTCCCCCCCACCTGAAAGTCAGGCTTAGAAGTTGAACTGAATGTTGCTGTGGACTATGCACTTTGTTTACAGCACTAGTCTTTCCTAGCAGGCAAGGATTTGGCAAATCTTCAAGTTAAGCATTAAATTAAATTTGTAATTGTAGCTTTATGATCTTTGATATACAAGGTTAAAGCATACAACTAACCCAAGCAACTATGTGGGGCTCTGCTTTTATGCAGACCTGAAACCATACCATGCAAGATTTGTGATTTCTACACTTCTCCTGCATTATTAATAGCTATTAAGTGTTGACACCATGCTTTGCACTGTATAATGCAGAAAAAAAATACATAGTCCTGGTTAAAAGCTGCCTTCAGGAAGCCATTTGCAACCTGTAACAACAACTTTATTGAACCTAGTAATGTATAAACAATGGTACAAATTCTTGTGCCAGTAGGTGGCGGTGTTTGTATGCAATATCTTTATATACTCTTATATAAGCATATCTGCAACTATACTCTTTTATATCACATCTACATCACAGTCTCTGTATGGAGGAGGCTGTAGACTAAATGGGCAGAAGAATGTTCTAGCTTTGAGACTCTTATTTCCTAATAATGAGTGGGTGATCATAGGTTAGCTGAAGTGAATCATCTTCTGAGAATTTCATAGAAGAAGTGTGTTTTCAGGAAAGGATGAGTGTTTGAGACACTAAGATGTACAGGGACCATGGAGGAAGGTATAGAAGAAGAGGGGAGGTGGAATTTACTAGTGAAGTGAAAGGGGTGGGCACAATAGGAATGGCAAGAAATGATATTAACAATGTAGAAGGGAGCAGAGTAGGATTGCCAATTTTCTAATTGCACAAAACTGACCTCTCTTGCCCAATCCTCTGCCAAATCTCTTTTCTGAAGGCCAGTCCATGCCCTACCCCTTTTCCAGGGGCCCACGTTCACTCACTCCATCTCTGAGCTGGGAAAGGAGTGCTGGAGAGGGGTGGGATGCAAGTTCTGGGAGGGAATTTAGGTGCAGGAAGGGGCTCAGGGCAAGAGAAGGCATTTGGAATGTGGGAGAGAGTGCAGGCTTTGAGAGGGAGGTGGCAGAGGGTTCTGAGCTGGGGTATGAGATTGGTGTGCAAAGGGTGCTGGATCTGGCAGGGAGTTTGGCTGTGGGAAGGAGCTCAAGGCTGGAGCAGGGGGCTGGGATGCTGGAGGAGGTGCAAAGAGTGGAATCCAAGGGGTAGTTGCTTCAAGGGACTCCCTGTACATGGAGATGTGTCCTGCAGCTCCTAGGTGGAGGCACTGCCAGGCAGCTATGCACACTGCCTCCACCTTGAGGTGCAAATCCTGCAGCTCCCATTGGTTACAATTCCAAGACAATGGGAGCTGTGGAGCTCGAACACATGGCAGAGCCAGCATGCAGAGAGCCCCCTGACTATCCCTCCACATAGGAGCCAGAGGACACATTATCACATCCGGGAGCTGCTCAGGGCTAGGTAGGGAGCCTGCCAGTTTTAATGGTCTGATCAGCAGTGCTGAGTGGAGCCACCAGGGTCCCTTTTCAACCCGGCATTCCAGTCAAAACCAAATGCCTCACAGCCCCAGAGCAGACCTATGTTGAGCCTTGTTTATCTGGATCACTTGGACTTGATACAGGAGCAGGGCCGGACCGTGCTATTCCAGCACCCCGGGTTGGGGGAGGGCGCATGCGCAGCTCTGCCCCCACCCGGTGCGTAGGAGAGGGCACGTGGAGCTGGCGGTGGCAGGATGCATGTGCCCAGCCCAGCGCAACCCAGCTACCGCCACTGGCGTGCAGCCCAGGGCCGCCCGGGGCAGGCTGAGCCTGGCCGTGCAGGGTCCCGTGGCCATGGGGAGAAGGGTGCTGCTGGCCGGCACTGCGGGGGTTAATGCAGCCCCTGCCCCAGGCGGCTGCTGCAGGGTGATCGCTGGGAGCTGCTGCAGCCCACGATCCGGGAGTGGTTGGCAGCTGCCTGGCTCGCCCCACCCCCCCCCTTAATCCAGCCCTGTACAGGAGGCAGTGGAGGCACTCAGAGAGATAACTAACATGATGTGAGCAGCAGCTGAGGAAAATGATTTTAGCTTCTACATAACTGAATTGTGAAGGCCTGTGCATTTTAACAGTAAACAGGCAGGAAAAATCAGATTTCTGAGAGGAGGTTGAAAAAGAACTAGCAAGATCCAGTGACTGCCTGGATGTCTGCTGAAAAGACAGGAGAGGAACTGGGAAAAAAATCCCAAGGAGGCTGGAGTAGTGATGAGTGAGTAGTGATGAGTGATCAAGTGCTATAAAAGAGCTCAATATTGTAATCATTTCTTTCTTGGCAGCAGGGCTAGATGGGATGAGTCTATATTCCCCAGCAACCCATCCCTATACCCATGAGAGACACTTATAACTAGTGTTGGATGACATTTTTCATCGCCAAAAATGCCATGTTGGGGGGAGACAGTAAGAGCATGGGGGGGGAGGGGTGGCCTGAAGACAGAGGTTTCAGCAGTGTCACTGAGCAGGCTCAATATAAGCCAAGCACCAAATGAGGGAAACCAACCCCATTCAGCCTCCCACACACAAACACATCATCTCTATTTAAGGGCTACCACAGCACTAGAGAACTCTACGGCTACGTCTACACTGGCCCCTTTTCCGGAAGGGGCATGTAAATTTCACCAGTCGTCGTAGGGAAATCCGCGGGGGATTTAAATATCCCCCGCGGCATTTAAATAAAAATGTCCGCCGCTTTTTTCCGGCTTTTAAAAAAGCCGGAAAAGAGCGTCTACACTGGCCCCGATCCTCCGGAAAAAGTGCCCTTTTCCGGAGGGTCTTATTCCTACTAAAGAAATCATCATGATCCATCCCTTTGCCTATTTTGTTTGTTTTAAATTTGCTGCGTATAAAGTGAAGGAATGAATAACATTTCCTTATTCTATTTTTCCACATCATTCATGATTTTTTAGACCTCCAACATATCCATGCAACATTTAGTCATTCCTTTTCCAAGCGGAAAAGTCTCAAGCTTGTTAATCTCCCCTCAAATGAAAGCTGTTCCTTACTTCCAATCATTTCTGTTGCCCTTTCTGTACCTTTTGTAAATACAATATAACTTTTTTAGATGTGGTACCAGATCTGCATACAGTATTCAAGATGTGGGCATACAATGACTTTATGTAGAGGCAATTTGTCTTATCTATTTTGTCTTAGTATCTGGTATTATTTGTATTTAGTCTTATTATCTATTCCTTTCCTAATGATTCCCAATATTCTGTTAGCTTTTTAGTTTTCAAGGTTGCCATTGCACACTGAGCAGATGTTTTCAAGGAATTATCCACAAGGATTCCAAGATATCTTTCTTGAGTGGAAACAGCTATTTTAGTACCCATCATTTTTGTGTCTATAGTTTGGATTATGTTTTCCTTATCAACACTGAATTCCATGTGCCCTTCTGTTGTCCAGTCACCCAGTTTTGTGAGATCACTTTGTAACTTCGCAGTCAGCCTGGGATTAGTCCCCGTTCACCTCTTTTTCAAGAACATTTATGAGACGTTTATCAACAGTGGTCCAAATGCAGATCCCTGCAACACAACACTCATTCCTACTCTTCCCTCCCCCCTTATTTTTAAGTGGAGTATCTGGCAATGTTTTCATGATGATCTAACATCCTTCAATTACTTGAATGCCCAGCCTTTATTCTTAATCATCCTGCTGCCCTTTTCTATAACAAACTCTCGCTTCCAAAGGCAAAACTGCAAGCAGCTCAACCTCTGATGCATTTAAGAACGGCCTCTGGAGTGAAGACATGGGCTTTTAAGCAGACCTCAAATATGAATCCTATAAATGGCGCCCCTAGTTACTCACTTCCGCTTTATTTATAAGCGGTTGAAAACTACTCTCACTACAAAGTAATTGAGCCACAACCAAACATTTTGCTCATGCACAAACGACTCGTCTCCCCTTTGTCATTTGCACCTTCTAAGCTGCAGAAATCTTCGTAGGCAGCAGGTCCGCCTGAACCAACCTTGCTGGGGAATGAAGGACCAAGTTCTTCGTCCCGCTCGCCTTGGAACACGGATCCCGCCCCAGTCCTGGCAAAGTCTCAGGTCTCCACTCGGCTACTGCCCAAGCTGTAAATGCACCTCGTGCTTCGGGGAGAGCCTACGCCCCTAGACAGGCGCGTGGGGCTCAGTTTCGGATCCCGCAGGGCCGGGCACGAAGCCCTGCTCTGCCACAGCCCTGCCTTACAGCGGTTTGCTCTCCTCCCACCAGGTGGCTGCGCCCAGGCGCTAGAGCGGCAGCGGGTCTGCAGCTCAAGACGCAGTCGCGGCTGCCCTGGCAAGTATTCAGCCCTGCTGGCCGTGGACGTTGCTGACGCTGCTTCTCCAGGACGCCGCCCCCCGGGGGCTGGCGACAGCTTTGGAGCCCTTCCAGAAAGTGCAGGTCCGGGCCGAGCTCGGCAGAGAACCTCCGCAGGGCTTTCATCCCAGTCCCCGCCCCGGCTGCGGCTCTGCCCGGTGCTGGGGGCAGCGGGACCACACGTCCCAGCGGCTTACACCTGACCCGCTGTTGTGCCCAATGGCGCTGCAGCCTCGGGGCTGCCGCTCTCCTTCCTTGCCCTTCCCGCCCTGCAGCCCCTTAGCCACTCCAGGGCCCCCGCACCACTGCTCCCCGCTGCCTCGGGCGCGCCCCGGGGACACCAGCGCTCCAAGCCAGGCAGAATTGGCTGAGACCACGATAGAAAAGGCGGGCCCCTAGCGGAGCTCTGCGCGTGCTGCTGGGCTCCTAGCTCACCTGTGAGGCGGAGCGGGGGTGCCAGAGGCTGCTGCAGCGGGACTGAGTGAGGAGGCAGAGACTGCGGGAGGATCCTGGAAATCTCCTAGTCAGGCTACCGCCCTAGGGCCACATTTCTCAAACTGTGGGTCCCAATCCCTGGGGTCCGAGCAACTTAGAGGGGGGTCAGGGTATCACAAAGTTTGAGAACTCCTGATATAGGGCATCAGGGCAAGTGCCATGCTGTATGGACATGGCTATGGTGTGAGACCCCTGTTTGACTGATCACACTGCAAAAACAGACCTGGCAGCACCCCACCCCCAACTATAATAATAACACTTCTCATCTGAAAGTGCTTTACCTCATCAACCAGCCCTAGTAACTACCTTCAAATATGACACCACAAGTATGTAGGCCAGTGTTATTAACCCCATTTCACAAGTGAAATGCAGGCTTTGTCTAAACTGGGAATTACACCTGCTTGGTGCTCAGCTATTTATGTGGCTGCAATGATTCAATCCCCATGGGTAAGCAAGGAAAATTGCTATAGTCTATATTTTACATGAATGCTGTTTTTCCATAAACTGCACCTATACAATGCTATGGCTTACTGTGGCTCTGTGTCTACATGAACATTTGCATTGGTGCAGCTTCCTCATTGTCTGGGCACCAGTGGATATAACTGGGACTAATCTCCAGTGTACACAAGGGGGAAAATACCAAATTTTAAAAAGTGTCCACTAATTCTGGGAGCCTCTGTTTTTTGGAGTCAAATGTAAGACACCAGTGACCTGATTTTTAAAGATATACAGTACTACTAGCTTCCATAGACAGACTTCAGATAAAATTGCATATGCCACCATCTCTGAAGATCAGGCTTAGGTGTCTGGAGTTGGGCATTCAAAAATAGAGACAGTGAAAATCAGTGGCTACTTTGGAAAACAGACATCAGTGATTCCCTGGAGGCTATACAGAAGCTCACCAGCAGCGTCAGGTTTAAAGTCCAGGAATTCCTGTCAGAAAAGTACAGGAGTGGTGGCACAGGACACTGAAGTCCTCTGTTTAGCTACAAAAGTAGATACCGCTCCTTAGCAAAAGCAGTATGCGCTACAGTAACCCCACATCTGGGAAGATCACAAGTGACAGGCTAGTTCACTCTCCATCCGCATTTACTCTCTAGACTCTGCTCAGACGGTAATCAGTGTGTAAATTACAGCCAGTTAGGAAGATGGATTTTAGCATTTGGCCACCTCTACCCTGAGAACTACACTGGGAACAATTTACTAGGTAAAATAAGAACAACAGACCTACATCTACAACTTCAAAGGTCATTCAGTGATTTTAGGAACCTTGGCTTTTGGAGCTTTATCTTGAGACACCTTAAAGAGGCCTGATTTTCAGAAAGTCCTGAGCAGCTACCTTCTGAAAATTGAGATGTCCAAAATTAAGTCACCTTTGGAAAGAAATTATCTGATCTCTGAGAAGTTCATCTATGTTACACTGTATGTGGGAGTGGGTATCTGACATTTAATCTCCGCTTTTTTATAAATCCATCTCATTCTGCCTGCAGCATTAAGACTTTTAGAGAGTGCATTTGAAGGGCTGTTCTGTTAACAGATACAACCTAAAAGCATTATTCCCTATAAACCATGCTCTCTTGTGCTTCTACTTTAGGAGGGAATATCACATATATTCCCATTTGCTGGAACTGCAACTTGACTCTACATACTGAGCTAGGTTTTTCCCTGATGGCACTCTTTAAAATTTGTTGCTTTCATTTATATAGTAGTAGCTAAAGTGTGCTGGACTCAGCAAACAAGACACAGAGTGGAATTTCAAAGGCACCTAAGAATGGAATCCATGAATGTATTGCATCTTTTTTAGGCACCACAGCCATCTACAAAACTCCTGCTTGGCTGCTGCATAACCCTCTAGGCATCTAAACTCACTTGTTTTTTCCTCTAGGTATGCACACTGAAGCCTCATGTTAGGCACCTAGCCAAGTACACTATTGTCTCATAAGAGAAATCCAGACACCTATCTCCCACTTAAGCCACAGTGATTGAGGCTACATTTACACTGGCATGATTTTGCACAAGAACTCTTTTGCGGAAGAGTTCTTGTGCAAAAACTCTTCCAGAAGAGAGTGTCTACACTGGCATGTGCCTTTGCGCAAGAGATGTGCTTTTATGCAAGAGCGTCCTTGCCAATGTAGACACTCTCTTGCGCAAGAAAGCTCTGATGGCCATTTTAATCACAGGGCTTTCTTGCGCAAGAAATTCATGTTGCCTGTCTACACTGGCCTCTTGTGCAAGAACAGTTGCGCAAGAGGTCTTATTCCTGAGCGGGAGCATCATAGTTCTTGTGCAAGAAGCACTGATTTCATACATTAGAATGTCAATGTTCTTGCGCAAGAACTCACAGCCAGTGTAGACAGACAGCAAGTTTTTGCGCAAAAGTGTCTGCTTTTGCGCAAAATCATTCTAGTGTAGATGTAGCCTGACTGTTTAGAAAGATGCCCAGGTCATGTATGGAGAGGAGGGCCCACAGCCTCGCTAGGCCCCTGGGCAAGTGGCGGGGGGGAGAGGGGGGCTACTCCATGCTCTCAGAAAGGGTGGGACCTCACATGGAAGGGGCAGGCCTGGCCCTAGGCAGCCCTGGTGCAGCTCAGAAAGCAATCCCCTGTCCCTCAGCAGCCCTCCATGCTGGCCATGCAGTGTTCTGGCAGAAATGTAAAGGGCCTGGGGATCCAGGCCCTTTTGTATCACTGGGCCCCCAGACAGTTACCCCCTTTTTTCCTCCCCTTGTTGGCAGGCCTGTGTACAGGAGCCTGATCTGGTAACCCCCTTCCCCTGCACTCCTTTGAGCCTGTTTTGTTTTGGGTCCTGCATGTAACTTAGACAGATGAGCACCTGTCTTCCCCCCAGTTCATGGATGACTAGCAGAGCCCTAGGTGCTGCCATGCAGCCTAGACTTAGGTGCACAACTCTGAGAGAGGGCAGGACTTAGCATACCCACCTCTGGTCAATGTCTTTTACTGGCTAGCTTAGGTCGTTTCCTTCATCGAACAAGCAGGCTTTGTGGATCATAGACTAAGGTGCTATTGCTCTTTATTCATTGCATATGGATCTACACACCTAACAGACTTTAAAAGCGACGAGGAGTCCTGTGGCACCTTATAGACTAACTGAAGTGTAGGAGCATAAGCTTTCGTGGGCAAAGACCCACTTCGTCAGATGCATGTCGACGAAGTGGGTCTTTGCCCACGAAAGCTTATGCTCCTACACTTCAGTTAGTCTATAAGGTGCCACAGGACTCCTCGTCGCTTTTGCAGATTCAGACTAACACGGCTACCCCTCTGATACCTAACAGACTTTGTGGCTCACACGGGTATTCATATGATTTTCTAGACACCTGAAAGACAGGTGCCATGATGCTCATCATTGCTACACTTAACACCCTTAATAGATCTCGCCCTACATGATTTAAGACCACAAGCTCCTCATCCAATGGTATCTTGCAGTCTGAGTAGAGATAAAAAAGCAACATGGAATGTGAACATAGATCACCCCTTTCTCACATCAGCTAATTTGCATTTTAAAGCACTGGGGTTTTAATGTCAGAAATAATATGTATATGTCACAATAAATAGCATAAAGAAATTCCGGAATAAATGTTGTGATATGTGCCTAGAATGAAATGAGGGCTCTTATTTCCTTGATGTTGTTTTTGTTCTTTTGGAACAAACTGCAAATGAAAAGAGGTGAGCAATCAGGAACAGAGAAAATGTCTCAAACTCTTGTTTCCTGCTACTTGCTGTTTTTGCATCCTTGAAACCCAAGGAACTCAGCCACTGAGATGTTTCTTTTCACTGCTTTTTTTTCTATTTGTATTGTAACATTGAGTATGCTTGATTAATTTCACTCACAATCAGCTATTTTTTAACCCAGATACTATTTTTACATGTCTGTTCCTGTCTCTACAATGTAAAGAGCAAACCCATGGACCTGATAGGGACGTCTTTTTACTTCACATGTGTGTCTATTCAATAAACTGGACTTTCAAGGTCATGTTCTGACTTCTCTTGTGTCACTGCAAACAAGATGGTCCTAAAGCCCTTTCCAAGGTAGATCTTTAAACAGAAATTAAATATGTTCTTGCAAAACACCCTAATTAAAACACACAAGAGTCTTGGCAATCATCATGAAAGTTAATACGTCATCTTCCTATTGCTTAAACTCAATAATCTGCAAACCACCACTGCTGTTTTAAAGATTTATATCCACTATAATTTATGTCAACTTAGATCACAAACCTTTTTTCTTTTTCACAATATTTGGCAGCCTACTAACTATGGAAACTAGGCTGTTTTACATTAGTCAGCAGTACGTTTAAATCATTCTTACAAAATGATTTACTATGGTTTACAAATTCTTATATGGCATTTCCAGTTAATGATTAGGCAAAGTAATATATCACCAACATGATTGGCCACATATGTATTCTACTTACATGGTGCTAACACTATATTTTGAAGGTTTTATTAAAATTATTGTCATTATTCTTTTTCCAGTTGAAAAAACAGATTTCAGAGGAAAGAGCAGAAGACCGAATCCCTCCACTTTATCTTTTCAGAGTATTGCCCGACACACCAGGGTTAGGTTTTTTTTCGGTGTTTGTTTGTTTGTTTGTTTTTTATGATGTGTACTGCACCAGTAAACTCTGTAAGTTGTGTAGGTCTGTATAGACAAGCATTGCTAGGAGTCAGGGATGCACAGTATTTCTCCACTTTACTAATTTCAAGTTTTTTAAAATGCCAGTTGGCAAAGAGCAATACATGCCCATTTTTCAACTAATGAGGAATGAACTGCTGGTAAAGGAAAAACATTCAATGTTGGATGCAAAGCTGATGATGTTGAGTATCCCTCCAGGAGATCCCTTCTTCTTAAAGACATTTATGTATTTTCCTAAGTTATTTGATATGCCACATGTCAGGGGAAATAGGAAATGTCCCAACTCTATCCAGTTAATGGGATCTGGAAGTTTCCCAATCTGTGCACCAACGAATGAGAACTAGTTAATAGATAATACAAGACTAGACTTGACTAGATACAGTGACATAAAATAAATTGTTTATTTTAAGGTACTCACTGTGGGAAAGTTTTGCAAATATTTAAGCATGTAAGTAACTTTATGCTTGTGAATGGCCTCCTAAAAATCATTGGAATATTCCCATGTATAAAGTTACTCAGTTGCAAAATTATTTGCAGGATTTGGAGCTGTGGCCATCATGCTATAGCTTGTTGGATGCCAACAGATACCTGCATCTATGCAGAGCCATAATGATTTCAATGTGGTTTTGTATTCATCCATCATGTTGTTCTTTTTGCAGGGGCTGGGCCAATATTTGTAAAAGCAGAAGTGCTGCCAGATGTAATGGGATTGCTCTTGTGTGTTCATTTCAGTGAGGAAATACAACAGTAGTAGCATTTTTCATTAGTAGTAATATTTTTTCCTGGGGGTAGCAGGTATAAAAGTCAGGGGAAGGTATTGCCTTTACAAGCTAGCAAGCGTGGCCCCTGCCACACTCCATCCCCTGTTTCAGTGTGTCTCCTGGGCTGCCCCCAGACTTCAGCCAAACTGAGGCTGGGTACACGTGCCACCCACCCTCTCTGTAATCCGGGGCTGTGCTCTGGGGCTGGTGCTGAAGATCTGCCCCTTGGGGGGGGGGGGGTTGGCTTGTGGAGGCAGGGCAGCTAGATCCCTGCCCCGTGGGGGAGCTTGGCTTTTGAGAAGGCCAGAGCCTCATGTGGAAGAGGAGGGGTTGGGGGCGGGGGAAGGTTGCAGAACCCAGGCCTAGGTTCACCCAACGCCCATGTTTTTCTCCTGCCTTTCCATTTCCAATCTCAAATGACTTATGAATAACAGGCATCTCAGCACACTGTAAGGCAGGGAAATAAAGTACACATTGTGGTATTTTTAAAATGCACTTTTCTCTTTCTCCAGACACATAGACAATATAAAAAATGTTGAAAAAATGAGAGAAGATGCCAATATTAATCATGGGTGGCTGGTGAACCCCAAGCAGGGGAAGGCAAGCCCCTAGCCCCGCCCCTTCTACCCTATGCTCCACACCTCCCACAACACCCATGGAGCCAAGCCTCCACCACTAGACTAGTGTCCCCATCCACAGAGAGCCCCTAGGCCTCCCAGCCTTCTGCTTTCCTCCTCCCAGCAGGTGATGCGGCCCTAGTCTTCCAGCCACCCGTGGAACCCCAGCCATTCCAGCCTTGCAGCACCAGGGGGCTGGGAAGTGTTGGCCATGCTGCCAGACCTGAACCCCAGAAGCCTCTACCTTGTTCTCTCCCTCCAGCCACCAGCCCCAACTCTGGGCCATGAGCAGTCTACTTCATGCAGCTAGGAGAAGGCCTGAGTCAGAATGTGGGTAAGGCCATCCAACTTTTTGGGAAGGCGATGCCTTCTCTTGTCTTCATTACTCATCAGCCAGGATATTAATTATTATTTCTCTCTCACTCAGCCAGACTATTATGCCCTTTAATGTGCCTACTTCCTCTTACCACATAGAAGACTAGATAGGCCTTGTAGGTTCCTCTAAAGGTTAACAGATTTGGAATCTGTCAGATGACAGGAGAAGTGAGTTCCAGCATTAAATTCCTCTAATTGAAAATGCCTTGATGCTATCTCTCTTCTCTTAAAAACAGGGGGCTCTTAGCATGTGTCTTGACTGAGCTTAACTGCCAAGATATCACATAAGGTAAGATGTAGTTATTAAGCTAAGCAGATCTCAAATCATTTATAGCTTTATAGGTCAAGACAAATACTTTGAATTGCTCCTGGAAATGAAGGTAGTGCTGATCACAGGGTGCAGGCGTGATGGTTTTCCAATGAGAAGCACAGCTATGAGAAGCTAGTGATATTTAGGTGTAGCCCAATAAAGAGAGCACTGCAGTCATTCACTGATGAAGCGAACAAGGCATGGATAACTCTAGAGTTATCTGCATCTGTAAGAAAAGTTCACAGCAACTGAAGCAAGTTCTTTGCCTTCCAATACAAAAAACCCTGAAAACTTGATGGGAGAAAATTGCTACATAGTTCCTTATCTAACAGCCTGAACCACAGCCTAATAAAGGCAAACCTTCCACTGAAGTTAATGCAGAAAGACAGCAGGACCGGATTTTAAACTAGGGCTGGCTCGAAAATAGGAATTCTTCAAAAACATTAAAGGTTCTGAAATCTGTTTTAATAACAGATCAGAACAAAAAAAGAGACCCTTTGAAATTGTTAATAAAAAAATCACAGACAGAAGAGTGCCTATAGATTGGCAGTAGTTTGGTGGTTGGGGCAGAGAGGTGAGGTATAATGATTCTAGGTTCAAATCCCTGCTCTGAAAGTCCCTTGTGTCCCTAGGATGAGCTCTAAACTTTGGGGCTGTGTCTACACTGGGCCACTTATTCCGGAAAAGCAGCCGCTTTTCCGGAATAAGCTGCGAGCTGTCTACACTGGCCCTTTGAATTTCCGGAAAAGCAGTGACGATTTACTGTAAGAAATCAGCTGCTTTTCCGGAAAAACTATGCTGCTCCCGCTCGGGCAAAAGTCCTTTTTCTGGAAAACTGTTCCGGAAAAGGGCCAGTGTAGACAGCACAGTAATCTTTTCCGCAAAAAAGCCCCAACTGCGAAAATGACGATCGGGGCTTTTTTCCGGAAAAGCGTCCGTGGCCAATGTAGACGCTCTTTTTCCGGAAATACTTATAACGGAAAACTGTTCCGTTTTAAGCATTTCCGGAAAAAGGTGCCAGTGTAGACACAGCCTGGCTGTTCTGGTCTGGGTCTGTCTATTAAAATTCCATTCTGAACCTGAGAAACCTTACCTCTGAAGTTTATCAAACCTCCCAATGAGTTTACATGAAAAAGTTTTATTTGGATTAATCAACATTTTCAGACAAAAAAGTTTAGTCAAATATTCCAAATCAGCTCTCTCCTGGCCGATATTTGATAAATAGTGCTTAATGGCGAATTGTCTGAGCAAACACATTTCAATAACTGTGAGACACTGATCTCTTTTCGCTCTTTCCCCCCCCTTCAGAGTTACTTCCTTGACTCAACTATTTATGATTCATTTCATGAAAGAGTAGGCTTTCTCTGAGGGCACTAAAAAGGGCTTTAGCTATTAAGTGGTTTTAGTAACTAGTACCAACAAGGAATTGTTTTCTTCTATGCTGTAAAACAGACACTGTCAATAGACTACAACCTGCAATAAACTATTAAAAAAGGAATTTATGATGGCTAGTTATTATCCTCCTGAAATAATGTTGTTACAAGACTGCCCTTTTCAGTCATCTGCATGAATCACATGACAGATCACTAGCAAAGACAAAGGTCTATACCCACAGAGACATTGATGGCAAATAACCCAGGAATTGCCCTACTGGTAAAAACTTCATCAAGTTTTCTAAGCTACAGAACAATAGTAACATATCAGCTTGTAATTATTACGCAACAGGCACTTGTTTTTCAGATTGAGTCATAATTAGATATATAGAACATGTTTATTCATTTTAATGTCTGTAACATTGAATTATATGGAAACATATTTTATTGCTTATGATGAGGAATGGATGGACTCCAAATATACAATAAGAATTGGCACAAAACTCTTTAATATCTCAGATCTATGACCATGTTTTTCTTACCTTAAAAAAAATTCACTCAATATACATCCTCCCTTTCCCCTACCCTTAAGAGTCCCCTGTGCTTTGCTAGATTCCAACCTTTAGCAATCTCTGCTAGAGTGACTATTAACTAGAATGTAGATCCTCAGTTGGTGTAGTACCAACTGAAGTTAAGTAGCTGTAGGTGAGTGTGGGCTGGCCCTGTGTCTTCAACACCCACAAATGCTATGCAGAAAAAGGGAGCACTCTAGCCCTGATCCTCAAAGATCCTGAAAACAATGGGAGTAAGATGCCTAAATATTTTTGAGGATTTGGGCCTATGTTCTGTGGTACTGCTCACTAAAGAAACCTTATAATAGGTGAAACTTGAGCAGAGCAGACTGCTAGAGCCAATCTGATGGGCAATGGAGGCATTGTTTGGGAAGTCAGGGAGAGGTAATTGGTACAGATCAGGAGCCCTGAAGATGATTAGAGAAAGTGGCTGATCCCTGGGAGCTTATTAGAAGTCAAGGACAGGAAATTTTGGGTCATGAAAAAAGAGAAAGATGTATTGGGGTTGGGTGGGAAAAGATTAAGAGAAAAGGATGTGGAAAAGTGGAAAGGGAGTGAGAGAACGGGGTGATCATCATAATTCAGATAAACTCTTAAAAGTATCAACACTTTGAGATCCAGGCCTCACTCAGTAAAATAGTACAGGGGCTGATTTTCCTCTCGTTTTCCCCATTGCAAATCAGGAGTAATTCAGTGAAATTCAATGGAGTTACACACTTGTCAGTGAGAGGGAAATTATGCCAATAGCTTTTTAATTTGAAAAAAAAATCAGAATTTCAGTTCACAAAGTTTACTTTAAAAATGTCCCATTGGTGTTTTTTAAAATCCAATTTGCTTGATTCTATGAAATCTGTGTTCTAAACTAAAAACACCAAAGCTGCGCAGATGGAGAGCTCTCTGCGGCCATTTGAAGTAAATATGGTCAGCTTTGTTACTTAGGAATTTTTAAACAAAATCTCTACCTAATCTTTTCCTTCTGTATGCTTCTCCTGTTTCTAAACCTTCTCTAGTCTATTTAGGACACTAGAGAAAATGAATTAAAACTGTCATTGAGGTGACAAATTTTGATTTACAGTGTGCTCAGTTGTTATTTCTCATCAAAGGAGCCATTCTCCATGATACCATCACTTCCTGCCTGCTGGCTCCTTGGTTTTACTTATTCAGTTTTCTTAAGGGTGCTTCTATTTACATGCAATGAAACATTACATTTCATTTACATGCAATGAAATATTAGAACAATTATATAAATCCCACAGATGTGGCAGAAACATCTATATAACACTAGACATGCTCTCTTAGCTTTTCTTAGAATTGATGCTAATTTGTATTATAATTTTAATGTATTTATAATAATAGTAATACTTTGCACTTCTGTAGCAACTTCCTTCCTAGGATCTCAGAGCACCTCACAAACATTCCTGTACTAACCTTCCCAACAATCCTGAGAGGCAGGTAAGTAATCTAAAGTCATGACAGGGGTCTGAATAACATTATAGTCTATTGACCTGATTCTGTACCTGAAGTTGTTAGGGAGGCAAAACTCCTTCTGTTTTGGAGCCCCACATCCTTATGCTGGAATCTGTGGAGTAAAACACCTCTCAAATTGTTTGCACATCTGCCAGTATTTGAATACTACAAAGCGATAGCATCAACTTTTATTTAGTCCCAATAGCAGCGATGGTAAAAACTGAAATCTTTTTTAAAATTGAACCAAAGCATCCACTCTGTGAGCTCACAGGTCACTTTGTATAAGCAACATTGTTTCTTAAAGAAAGCTCCACTGGAGGCAGATTGAAAAAGATGGTGTGCATGAACAGAGAGAACAGCTTGATAAAATGCAAAGAGGGGAAAAAAGGTCAAAATAGTACATTAGTTCTCGCTTTTTGGTAACATATCCCTATTCCATAATTGTCTCTGAATAACCATGCCCACAAGCAACTCAGATCAGTGGTTTTCTGGGTGAGCGATGAAAACGTCTGACGAGTTTAGGTGTTGAAAGCTTACTCGGACCTGTCACTGTAGCAGAATAAAAATCCTACAGAAAACGGGATTTGCTGAACCATTTTTCCAGTTATCGCCTAAGCACAACACGGTTCTGCACATATAAGTTGTCCCTCTCCGGAGCTGACGATGCGGGAGCCCTACTCCCCGCAAAATTGCAAAACTAAAAAATCCCCCCAAATGCAGCTTTCTGACGTTCTGAGCTGGGAGGGTTGGGAAGAGCCCGGAGCAGAGCGCAGTGCCGGGGGAGCCGTCAGAACCTCAGAAATGGTCTCGCCATCACACACTGCCCTGCGCCGTTGTGTTGCGTAGAAAGCGGCTACCCGACGGAGAGAGACCTGCCGAGCGAAATGAGGGGGGCCTGCTGCCTCCGGCGGTGCCGATTTCCTCCTCCTTTGCTAATCACCTCAGCTGGAACCATTGCTTGTTTAGGACAACAGTTCTCACTACTGCACGGTGGGATAACAAGCGTTCACTCAACACACTCACCTGCCTCGAGAGTTACCGGGCCAGGTGAGTTTCAGGAGTGGCTCAGAGAAGCTCGGATGGAAATACAGACACTAAGGTGGGGAAAATCAAGAGCCAAAGGAGGCAGAGTGCCGTGTGAGATGCGCGTGCATGGTACCAACAAGGCAGGTGGCCGAAGACACAAATCCACCTCAGCCAGGGCGCGAAGGTGCGGCTGCCTGTCCAGCGAGTCCCGAAACAGGCGAGAAGAGCCCAGACACGGCAAGGGAGCGCTACAGTCTCGCCAAGAATGTTTTAAGCGAGCGCCCCGAGGTGTTTCTATCCGGCAAGGTCTAAGCTCGGGGATCTGGTTCTCACCAGCAATTTCTCAACTATCCCTAACTACCTTTGGGCACAGAGCCCGTCCGCTGCTTCCTCAGAGGCGGCGGGAAGACAAGCCATTGACGACTGCAGGTCTTGTCAGGTAAACGAAAGCCGGCATGTGCTTTCATATGATTTTTAGACTCTATTTTTAATTCTACACACGTAGAATTTGAGACTGATTTTGAATTTTTAACTGCTGTAATTACTTTTCTTTAAATCACATTTTGGTCCCCATTTATAATAAATAGTAAAATCCTATAATTGTGCTGTTAAATACTTAATAAAGTGAGTGACTTGACGTTGGTCCATAATGCTTACTCGACGCATTAAAATCCAATAGACTAGGAGAACATTTTGACAGTTTATTTTATGCATCAAAGTTAAAACACCAAAATTAGGGCCAAATTCTTCCCTGCGTTACAACAGTACAAATCCAATTAACTCAACTTCACAGCAGTATAACTCAGAACAGTATTTGTTCCTGAAAATCCATCGACCAAATGTTGCCTGAGCCGAGTTAACACATTACTCTGGTTTCACATTTTAACGAATCGTTTGCATTGCTTTTGACTGTAACCATTGTATCCAAAAGAGCTTATTGGACAACTTCTGGATTGAAAGCAAAATTTGCCTTTGTCCGATTTTTGGTCGAAGCCAGAGCCTTTGTCGCTGTTATATGTCAGCTCTTAAAGGGCAGTTCCGAAATTCTAATGTAGAATGCAACTCGTGGAAACATGGAGACCATTCCTTCGTTTGTAGCATCTGATTGGGCAGCTGCCAGGAAATTGATTATAAACGTGTGTGTTTTGCATTGTCTTAGACTGAGAATAACAGGAAATTTTCGATACCTTGGTACTGCTGATTTCACTCGCTGTAAATCCCACGTGTTGCAATCAAATTCTTGGCAGCTGGGAGGGCCAGAGCAGTCAAATACAGCAATTTGTTTCACCATAAATCAAGCACTGCAAGGTATACAAGTGTGAAAGCTGTTCTTTTTAACGATAAATAGCTGTTGAAATGTACCAATTTAGCAGTGTCAAACTCGGTTTTCCTCTAAAAACCTAACGGTTAAATTGACACAGGCTGAATTATTACAATGTCTGGTGTCGCTTACTTAAATTGAAAGAATTACTTATTCAAACAAAGTTGCAAATTTCAGAGTGTAACATTCAGAATGAAATATTTTTAACTCTGACATTAGCGCCCACATAAATGCCCTATTTGCATATTTATACCAGTTATACAAACTGAAACCCAGTTTGACGCATCACGCAATTTTAATGTTCCTAGGTGCCAAAGAAGGAGCAATGTAATATACATTACTAATGCAAACCTCCAAATACTATCTTAAACTAGTTTTGAAAGTATTTTCTTTCGTTTTCCTCTATATTTAAATTGAAATTTATTAAGTATATGAGATTAGCCGAAACGGAGAGAATTATTCTGTGCAGATCTGACTACAATAATACAAGATCCTCGATAGAGATTTCATTTGTCAGTGCCTAATTCTCTCTAGTCTGATATTAAACAGACCATAGTGACATTTACCCAGAAGAGTAGTCCTTCTCCGTGTTTGTTTTGATCTCAGTAGTGCATTTGATTAAGGAAAACTTAGTCCAAGGTCAGTAGTGCCTGAGAATAGGTAGATTAGCACGTTATTCCCGTTTTTATGTGTTTTGTCAACCTCCCCCCTCCACGCCCTTTTCCAGAAGTAGAATATTTGTTGTTTTGGGAACTTTTCAAAAGACTTATGGACTTTAACAATTTTAAAAATTAAAAATGTAATATAATAACAATAATAATCTACCAACATTAACAAATGTATATTTAGTTTAAAAAATACCGCGATGCGAAATAGTCCAGATACATAGATATTTTTTAAAAAAGAAGCTAAAATAGCTTCCTGAGCTCTGTGATGCAGGATAAGCTCTTTAATAGGGTTTTTCAGTTTGTAAAAACTCGTTTAGTCACAGGAGGAAAAATTGAAACAATATCATTTTGCGCAAGTATTATGTTAAATAGAAAATGGGGTAGGGACAATGCTAAGTCGTGTTTCCTGTTTTGTAGTATTGCAGTTCACACATGAAATGCTAAAGTTCGTCAAGAAACGATTACTTTAGCTTTTGTTTCTATAAACTTACACAAACTTTTCTAATGTGAGAGTTATTAATATTTCACTTATTACCCCCCCTCCGAACAAATATTTATAAAACACGTTTTAAACTCTGCTGCTGCTCTGCAAGGAGCCTCTCGAACACTTTTATGGCTTAGTTATGTAGAATTGATTACTACTCAGCTAAGGTATATTTCAAACAGAACATCCTGTTTGTTTTGTGGTTCATTAAACAAAATTTACATCATAGCATAGAAACAAACTAGTGTCGGAAGAGTGCCACAATTATATCCAAATACGTTGCGAATGTACAAGACACACTCAATTTTAACGGGGTGGGCTTTATTGCTACGTTTTCTCCACTGAAACAAATTACCTGATAATTAGAATGTTTGTGGTACTTTTATTCAATTTCGATTATCTTGGGAATTTGAGGAGAGTCTTGAGGTCACTGTACCGTAATTTCTCAATCTCGGCTTCATTTATTTATTATCTTCCTATCTGCTTTATAGCTCCTGTATACTTGAGAGAGAACGTGTAGACAAAAATAAAAGGCGTCGCAAATTTTGCTTAATTCCGTGTTTTGCATGTCAATTGGTCTGCGCAATTGAGTAACTATATTCCGGAGACTCGAAAACAAATTGCAACCGTTTTATTCTGACAAAAATGCAATTCTATCTTTCGAAACTGTTTAAAGCCTTAGAACAAGCAGGGGGAAAAAACTTTTCGAGTTTAGTATTCAGATCCATATGCCTCTGTTAGAGTAAGACTGAACGATAAAATGCTACCTCTTTACCCTTCAATATGCAGTCTTAAAGTAAAATCAGCTGCTGTTATGCTGTATGTAAAGTCTTTTAGCAGGCAACTCAAAGGTGCAAGTTTCAAAGAAAATATACATAACCGTTGTCAGTTCCATGGTCCGATTTATTATGCTTTCCAAATAATTTTATAATTATCTTTGATATTAGCTTGCACTAATATCACCCCAACTAAATTAGCACAGTTCCAAAAACATAGTCTCAAACACATTGGCAAGCATCAGGTACTGTTAGTAAATGTGATACTGAAACTCACGTTTATAAAATGAACACATGTCACAGGGACACTTTGGGAGAAAAAGTTAAATATCAATTTTCAGCTGAGACTTGACATTGCTTTAACTACTAGATGCATAAACTTAACTAATCCATCTGATTATTTGGATCTCCCAATGCCCAGCTCTTTACAGTAACATATTGGCCATTTAGGAAAAGAAGTTTACAAATATATTCCTTTGCTAACATTTTAGGACAACGGTTATGTCTGGTTTTGCGATAATGTGAGGCAGAAAGGAGGAAGGGGAGATGAGAGACAGAGAGATTTATTTGATCACTATATTAATCTGGATTCCAGCTGCATTTGTAGCGCTTTCCAAGATTCCTTTCAAAACTTTTTTTTTGTCGGATGTGGGCTTTTCTAATTAATCACTCATGCCTGCCATTGTATACATTGCAGTTCCCGAGTATAATTTTACTCTTGTTGTTTTGATGAATTTCACTGTTGCCATCTGATTTGCATTTGTAGATGAAGTATACAAGAAACGTAACACTTGCAAATAAAGTCCTTGTATTTAATTATCTTTGCTTGGGCACATTCAATCTGACAAAGCGGGAGGACTCAGAATAGGGTATTGCTTTCTGCACCTTGCTTATGTCCCTCCTTGCGAGAAGGGTCTTGCCCTTCTCTGCCCGCAATACTTCCAGTAACTGCCAGGGTCCCCTTTACAAGGACCAGGGCGAGGAGCAGAAGAAAATAACTGACGAAAGGGGAAAATCACTGGGCACAGAGGGCTCTTTGAAAATCAGATTTGCTTACGGTTCTACCTTTCCCAGCTCTCTTTCTTTCTTCTCCCTTTCCCCGCGGGATGTCCCCGATTTAGACGTCAGAGCCGGGGGAGAGATTACGGCATCTGTCTGACGTCTCCCCTTGCAGAAGGCTTTGACTGCAGTTCAGACTGAGCCTTGACCATCTCACCTCCACCTCACGCTGCAGCTGTGCAAAGCCTGATGTTCCGGAAGCAGCGTCTGCGCCAAGGGATCAGTTCTGGTGGGGACAGCAGCTGGCTCGGACACCAAGCGTAATTCACCGTCCTCGTCACCAAAAGTGACGGGCAGTCAGGAACCAGTGCCCACGCTGCGGATCTGCCTGCTGGCCAGCCACTTCCCAGGGACCCCCACAAAGTAACTCCCTGCTTCCCCCTTTCTTGTTGTAGGCAATGCTTTCCCCCTACCTGTAAAGTGCGGCATTTGCTTAAACGCCACCCAGTATCTAACCCCCCCTTCTGTTTTAATCATCTGAAGTGAATCCTTCCATCCTCCCTTCTTTCCAAGGACACAAACTTAAAAAAACAACAAATAGACTTACAGCACTTTAAAGACTAACAAAACATGGAGATGGTATCATGAGATTTCGTGAGCGCAACCCACTTCTCTTAGATGAATGGAGTTATCAAAGGTCCAGTTTCGAACTCAATAGGGGATGGGAGGGGGGAGAGAAATAGTCAACGTCTCCATGCTACATGAAGCTGATAGAGAAGTTGCAAAGTGTTAAGTACCCATGGCTTCCCTGGGATTTGGCTTGTGGAATTGACCTGAAACCCACCCCAAACTACCGAAAAAACTTAAACAACAAATAGGCTGATAGCACTTTAAAGACTAACATAACATGAGCTTTCGTGGGCACAGCCCACTTCATCAGATGACCGTCTGAACTACCGAGTTAGCTGGCTCATGGATTTACCCCTCTTTGAATGGAGATTATCTTCGTTTTACTGCCTCATGATGTGCTCCTAGCCTGTTATTTTCCATTTACTCACTCTAGGAAGTGTCCATAATGAAAACAAACTTTGGTAACTCCTTTCTCACACCACACAGACATGTAACGCTGGAGTGTTTATCTTGGAAACGTTTTTCTCCTCCTTGTGGTTCAGGATTGAGTTTTCTCCTTAGATTGCTCTCTGAAGCTATCAAGACCTCCTCGCCTTTCAATGGCTGGAAGATGGTCTGAGTCACTCTCGATTTACACTGGTGCCAGTGAGATCTCAGGCTCACAGTCCATCGCTCGCTTTTTCTTCATCCTTGTTTTAAAAACAATTTTTTAGCTTCTTTGGGTATAGGTGCAGCCTGAAAAACAGGGTGACAGGAAAATCAAGCCAAACTGTATGGCAAAAAAACACACGGAAAAGAAACCCTTCATCTCTTGAGGTGGAAGCAAGCCGGCTCGGGGTGTGGTTGTTTCTTGGATAGGTCACTGACATGGCTACCTGGAGGGGGGAATCTCTGCAGGGTGGCAGTGCCAAGCAGGTGATCAGACCAGGACCGCCTGCTCTGTTAGCTGGAGGGGGAGGATACGGGCTGATTGCTTGATGCGTCCTACTCCCTCTTTTCTCCTCCGGTTTCTCTCCGCGCTGCTGATGTCTGAAGACGTCTCACTTCATCTGTCACCAATTCTGTTCGCCTGCCCAGCTGTCAAAACAGGGGGTGTCTCTTTCATTCCAGCTCACAAAGTACCAAAGGGGAAAGGGGCTTTAATGATTGTGTTTGGACACAAGCAATTATCCCTAATTATTGTTTTTCTTTTGAGTCTGCCCGTCCTGCTGGAGAGCCAGCAGATGAACATGCCCTAATCCTCCCCAGTCGGTTGATCTCAGTGGGTTTTGCGGGCCAGGCCGGGCGAGGGGCTTCGCAGCTTTCATCTCAATGTGAGTTCAGAGCTGATTCAAACTCATTGCGATGGGAGAATTAACCTCGGAGCCCAGCCTTTCAATGGCCTCTGATAAGAGATTATACGTGTTGATGGCAAGCTTTTCTTGGCAAAATGTTTTCAAAGGACTTGGAGCTGTTAAATCAAAGAGCTATTGAATTGGTGCAAGACCTCCTTTCTGTTTTCCCTGTTTTCTCTGGCTCTATGTGTTGGTAATTACTAGCGGGGGAAGGAATAAAGAAACCCTCTTTATACATACATACACACACACACACACACACCCCTACCTTTTTATACCCCCTCCCACACTGGCCATAAAACTATTGAAAGTCCAGAGGACACTGTTGGTAATCATTCAGATAATTACACACACACACAATTAGAAGGCTTCACAGTAAAACTTGTTTGTTTACAATTCCCCCTGTCCAAAGTCTCTGCTTTTTGTCAGTGTAGGGTTACATTAGTGAAGGGCCACTGTTCTTTCACTCTTTAAAATACAGAAGAGAGAAACAATCTCTCTATCAAGCCTGATCATATTTTGAGACTAAAGCAATCTTGGTGTTTCTTTAAACAATGTTCATTTCTCCTTTGATGGCAAAGTTTTTGTTTGCTTCCCTCCATCTAGAGTTCTTATTCCAGTCTATGGAACTATAAATTGTTTTCTTGTGTGGGTAGAGTCATCATAGTTGTTTGGTAACCGTAATTTTGGATTAAAAGAAGATGACCCAATCACCATCAATTAGGACAACCCTCACCCAACTATTTTCGGCTAATCAGCCTATCTGGGATTTGAGCTTTAAATTGAAGTTGTCTGCCCTCCCTGGCTATGTCTACACTACGAGTTTTCTTGGCAAAAAATATGCTGAGGGACTCATTTGCATGAGTCACGATCTCATTTGCATATTTTCTGCCGATCTGTTTTTGCGCTGGGGTTTTTGTGCAAAAACAAGCAGTCTGGATATTTTCTTTTTGCGCAAAAACCCCTTTTCCCACAAGATCCTTATGCCCCAAAAAAGGAGGTTTCCTGATCTTGTGGGAAAAGGGGTTTTTGCGCAAAAAGGAAACATCATGGCTACGTCTACACTGGCCCCTTTTCCGGAAGGGGCATGTAAATTTCAGCAGTCGTCGTAGGGAAATCCGCGGGGGATTTAAATATCCCCCGCGGCATTTAAATAAAAATGTCCACCGCTTTTTTCCGGCTTTTAAAAAAGCCGGAAAAGAGCGTCTAGACTGGCCCCGATCCTCCGGAAAAAGCGCCCTTTTCCGGAGGCTCTTATTCCTACTTTGAAGTAAGAATAAGAGCCTCCGGAAAAGGGCACTTTTTCCGGAGGATCGGGGCCAGTCTAGACGCTCTTTTCCGGCTTTTTTAAAAGCCGGAAAAAAGCGGTGGACATTTTTATTTAAATGCCGCGGGGGATATTTAAATCCCCCGCGGATTTCCCTACGACGACTAGTGAAATTTACATGCCCCTTCCGGAAAAGGGGCCAGTGTAGACGTAGCCCATGGCTATGTCTAGACTGTAGGCTTTTTGTGCAAGAACAACTGTTTTTGCGAAAAAACTTGCGGAACGTCTACACTGCACGCATGTTCTTGCGCAAGTAAATTTACAGTAAAGCACCAGAAGAGAGGGCTTCTTGCGCAAGAGTCATTCCTCTCCCCACAAGGAATAAGGCCTCTTGAGCAATAGCTCTTGCACAAGAAGGCAGTGTGGAAGGACAACAGGGGTTTCTTGCACAAGAAACCCCTATTGCCAAAATGACCATCAGCACTTTCTTGTGAAAGAGAGCATCCACACTGCCATGGACAGGGTTCAACGACCTTGGTGAAAACTCACTTACCAGCCCTGCACCACGCATGCGCCAGACCCACATTACACATGCATGCACCGCCGGTGAACGGGGTGACTAGCTGAAATCTACTCGCCACAGGCGAGTAGATAAGAAGATTTGTTGAGCCCTGGCCATGGACACTCTTGTGCAAAAGCACATAGCAGTGTGGATGGGCTCTTGCATAAAACCTTTTGCGCAAGAACTTTTACGCAAAACAGTTCTTGTTCAAGAAGCCTGCTGTGTAGATGTAGCCCCACACTGTTTGTTTTTGCACAAAAACCCTAGTGAAAAAATGGATTGGCAGAAAATATGCAAATGAGATCATGACTCATGCAAATGAGTCCCTCATTAGCATATTTATTGCAGAGAAAACTCATAGTGTAGATTTAGCCCCTTTGCAGACTTGGGAATTTTCTGGTCTACCTGGACCACTTCAGGTATGTATATACTTAGGCTACGTCTACACTGCCAGTTTTGCTGGCAATGAGTATGCAAATGAGGTGCAGATTAGCATATCGGCATGCCTCATTTGCATAATTGATGCAAGCCGTTTTTGCACAAAGGGTTCTTGCAGGGGGAAAAAAGAAGCGTGGACGTTTTCTTTTTGTGCAAAACCCCCTTTTTCCACCAGATCAGTAAGCTTCCTTTTTGGGGCATAAGAATCTTGCAGATCTGGTGGGAAAAGGGGTTTTTGCACAAAAAGAAAACATCCACACCCACACTACTTCTTTTCCCCCACAGAAACGGCTTGCATAAGTTATGCAAATGAGGCACAGTGATATACTAATCTGGGTCTCATTTGCCTACTCACTGCCAGCAAAACTGGCAGTGTAGACATAGCCTAGGGGACAACGTTGAATTAAGATACGCAACTTCAGCTACGTTAATTGCATAGCTGAAGTCAAAGTAGCTTAACTTGGCTTTTGGCACTGTCTGCACTGCAGGAAGTAGAAGGAAGAACACTTTCTTTGACTTCCCTTACTCCTCGTGGAAGCAGGGTAACTGTCATTGACTGTAATGTCCCTCTCACTTCAAATTAGTTGTCTTAACTAGACTGCTAATTCAAACTCTGGGAGATTGACAGTGGCAGCTTCGATCTTCCTCTGTAGTGTATAGACATACCCTTCATGTCCTGATCCATCTTGGAATCTACATAGGAGCATGAATTAATTAGAAGACAGTTTCAGAACAAAAGCTCTAAACTTTGAACAAGGTAAGGTTTGGAAAATGGTGGAAAAAAAACCCACTCTCCCCTGGAAACTAACCCTCAGAAAAATTACATTACAAAGTAATAAAAAGGAAGTAAGCATTGTGTGTCTTTCTGATAAAAAAGCATTTTGGGAGGATTGTGGGTAATTGGAAAGATTGTTAGATTGAGGATTTGAAAATAAGAGATACTGTGCTTTACTTCTGTGACAATTCTCTTTTAAAAACCACGTTAGAGCCCTCTAGCTACGCAAACTCTACATTTGAAGTATTCATTTTTCACAGCACTGGAGGTTTTGAATATTATAGGGAAGCTGAGAAAAGGAATTTTGCAGTTACTTGTTCTGATTGGCTTGTGGGTGAAGTTCTGAATCTAAACAGAGGAGTTTATCAACTAAGCAGGGTCTGAGTGGAGTTTACAAATTCTACAGTGTCTGACCCTTTCAATAAATTCTGACTCTCCAGGATCCCTAGCAAAGTTATCAACTCTATTAAGAGCAGCAATCTCATGAGCTGGATTCTTGCAGAGCCTGTCAGTGATAACTGCCTTGTTGCCCGTCCAGTTTATAATTGCCATAAAGGCAAAGAGAAGTATTGAGACTAGGAACTTGTGTATTTTGTAATCTGTCCAGGGCCAATAAGAACTGCAGCACGTATAAATTCAGCAAGATGAGGCCAGGTTCACACTACAGGGAAAGATCAGTTAAGATATGCAACTCCAGATACGTTAAAAAATGTAGCTGGAGTTGACATACCTTAAGGCAAGGTTCAGTACCATCCTCACAGTGGGAGGTCAATGGGAGAAACGCTCCCATTAATGTCCCTTATTCCTCCTGACAGTGACAAGCACCAGCGCTCACAGGGGTGTCCTCAGCGTTCAATTCAGTGCAGTGTCAATATTCCTACAGGTGGAGATGTGGCCTCAGGCAGAAATGTTTAGAGGCCCAATATAAGTAACATCGTCTTCACTTGTATTTTCCATATATTACGAAAAGTTGGGCCCTGCCAAAATTCCCTCTAATTTTTTCAATCTGTGTGCAGAATAAATTTTGTTAGGTGCACCAAGGCATGTGCAGATGTGCACCATCAGTATAAACACATGATGCTGGCTGTGTGGGTACAGTGGGCACTCTGCTAATCAGCTGGGCAGCATTTGACTCTCTCCTTGATGACTGCCCAAGTGCTTACATTAGAGGGAACACTTCCCAAAAGGCTTTACAGTGTAAATGGTACAATGAGAGGTATCAAGTGGACACAACAAACAGATGGCAGGAGCACAATGAGATAGTTATGATTAGTATAAGCAGCAGCAATCAAGGCACATCAGCTGCCTAGCCATGATCAAATGGCATCTACTACAGAGATTATGTATTCCACAGGAGTGGAGAACCGTGGCCTTTAAAGTTTCCACAAGAGCCTACAAGTTTCTTATGACCAGAAAGATCCTTTGGGACTAAGAGCTTTGTGGATTTTATAAAATATACAGGAGTCCTGGATGCAGCAGCAGCCTTTGGCCCATTAGAAATTTATAAAATAAACATAGTAACAACTTCCTTAGCTGTAGATCTTCCTTCACTTCCAGAGACTGCTGAACCAGTATCATTCCTGTTACCCTCCATATACAGATAAAAGTGTTTTCCTTCCACAAATGCATACTTTCATGTGACAACAGCGGAGAGATCACATTTTTATTTTTTGCCCACGCAATCCTCAAAAAAACCACCACAACGCACAATTTCACCATAAGCCACAAAGAGATAACCAAACAGGAATGAAGTCTAATATAGCCACCTTGCAAAAGAAACCAACAACACTATAGCTATTTTATTCTCTCTTCTGATATAGGCCTGACATTGTATTATGTACAACCAGCTATTAAGCCTCACCCCATCTGTTTTATCCTTATTAACCATAGAGCAAAGAATGCTTCAGGCTACAAAAAAGTAAATATAGACTACGTCAGTGGTTCTGAACATGAGGTCTGGAGCCCCCTGAGCATACGTACACTACAGAGGAAGATCGAAGCTACCATTGTTGATCTTCCAGGTTTGAATTAGCAGGTCTAGTTAAGACAGCTAATTTGAAGTGAGAAGGGCACTCCAGAAGATGCTGCTAGTCCCGATTCCACAAAGCGTAAGGGAAGTCGAAGGAGGAGTGTTCTTCCTTCGACTTTCTGCAGCGTAGACCGTGCCAAAAGTTGAGTTCAGCAACGTGAATTGCATAGCTGATGTTGAAGTAGCTTAAGTTACATACCTTAATTCAATCTTGTTCTGTAGTGTAGACATACCCTGAGAGATCATGAATAGGTTTCAAGGGCTCTGTCAAAGAGGGCATTATACTCACTGGGGTCCTAGGTGAAAGCTGAAGCCCCTCTGCATGAGGGCTGAAGGCTTGGGCGGCCCTGAGCTCTGCCACTCAAGGCTGAACCAAAAACCTAAGCAAGTTAGTCTCACAGGGGCTCCAACAATTGTGCTGTTCCTAATACTATCTTTTAAATGCAGAACATTAGTTGTTGTGACATAGTTGAACCATGGAAGTTTTATAGAATGCTCAGAATGTGGAGAGGCTCAGAAAGAAAGGTTGAGAACCGCTGTGCTGGATAGATGCTGACTTTAGCTATGGCACAGAGGGGGCAAATGGGCGCTCACAAGCAAATGCACTACATAGATCCTGCAACCCTTACACATGTGATCATTTCCATTATTTATTATTTTTAACACTGAAAAGAGTGGTAATACTTATTACACAATGCAAAGCTATTTCATATGCTTAATGGATAACGTAGCAAGGACAGAGTTAAGCTTGTATGTGGAATCTCAACTCTAAATGATCAAATGTTTCTTTTCCTAACTTTAATTGAATAACCTGGCTTTCAAATGTTTGGGTTTTATAACATACTAGAACAGTGGTTCCCAGACTTTTTGGCATCACGCCCCCCTTTATGATTTTTGAAAAACCCTCACACACACCCCTTCCAAATAGCAGCAAAACTTGTTGAGCAAAAAAAAGGAAAAAAAGGAACTGATCAGGGCAGCAAAACTTGATGACGTTGGGGGGGGGGGGGAGGGCTGGGTCACCTCGTGCCACCCCTGGAATTTCTTCATGCCCCCCCAAGGGGGCATGACCCCAGTTTGGGAAGTACTAGAAGACTTACCCAGAATTGTCTGGGTCCTTTGGGGCAGTGGGCTGGCAGTGTGGGGAATGCAGAAGTCAGGGCAAGGTCTTTGGGATGTGGGGAGCAGGACAGGAGACTGTGGGGGAGTATATGAGTGAGGGCTCAGGGTGGGAGGTCCCATCTGGAGAGGCTCTCTCTCCCTCTTCTCAGTCAGTAGGGCCTTTTCTCCCTCCCTCACAGATTTCTGTGGCTGGCATGGGCCTTCTGTTTCCTCCCCGTCACCTTGGCTGGCAGGGTCCTTCTGAGTCCCACTCAACACTGTGGCCAAAGGGGGAGGAGCACTTGGGGTAGGGAGCTACTTACCTGGTCTGGTAGCAGGCAGGATGGTAGAGCGCCAGCCCTGCTGGCCACTCTCTTAGTGGTGTGGATCCCTTCAGTGGCCACTTTGCATATAGCTTTCCCCTGCACTTAACTATTCCCAGTAGCCACTCTAGCTACGTCTACACTGGCCCCTTTTCCGGAAGGGGCATGTAAATTTCACGAGTCGTCGTAGGGAAATCCGCGGGGGATTTAAATATCCCCCGCGGCATTTAAATAAAAATGTCCGCCGCTTTTTTCCGGCTTTTAAAAAAGCCGGAAAAGAGCGTCTAGACTGGCCCCGATCCTCCGGAAAAAGTGCCCTTTTCCGGAGGCTCTTATTCCTACTTATTCAAATAATTTGAATAAGTAGGAATAAGAGCCTCCGGAAAAGGGCACTTTTTCCGGAGGATCGGGGCCAGTCTAGACGCTCTTTTCCGGCTTTTTTAAAAGCCGGAAAAAAGCGGCGGACATTTTTATTTAAATGCCGCGGGGGATATTTAAATCCCCCGCGGATTTCCCTACGACGACTCGTGAAATTTACATGCCCCTTCCGGAAAAGGGGCCAGTGTAGACGTAGCCTCTCAGTATTGTGTCCCTTCTATCTGTGCCCCTCCCTTTTGTGTCCCTACTCTCTGTGCCCCCTCTATTTCTATTATGGAAAACAGTCCCATTCCTGGCACTTCCCATTTTTTGGCCCAACCAAACCCTGCTTTAAGCTAGGATAGTAGGAAGCTGCATATCAAATTTAGTGGTCCTAGCTCGTACCATTTAGGACAAGTTCTTGAACAAACAGACTCACAGCCACAGACAGACAGATGCACATTTCTAAAATGCATAGATAGGCTCTCACAAGGTTATTTTCTGAAGTAAATTCTGTAGAACTCTAACACTACTGGAACAAAGACTTTGAGAATAAATGTTTAGGTGTTATACTATTAGAGTCAGGGCTGGCTGTAGGAGGTGCAGGGCCTGATTTGAACCACATTTAGGTTGAGCAAAAAAACCCAAAACAACCCAGCACACAAACAAACAACTCACAGCCCCTTTAAATCCCCAGCTACCTACAGGGCAGAGTCCCACCTTCCAGCCAAACCCACGGGCCAACGCCCCCTCCTGCAGCGCGCTCAGCACACTTCTGGGTTTAGGGCGCAGGGCCCTTTTAGGTGCGGGGCCCAATTCGGGGGAATCGGGTGAATCGGCCTAAAGCTGGCCCTGATTAGAGTAGGCTGTGGACTATGAGTCCAGGACAGTTTAATGATATTAACCTGTTTAATCTTCCCTCCTCCAAACAGACAAAAGGCTAACAGGGATGCTGTGTGCTGGGAATACCACACAGCTGGCAACAGTCTCTAGCACGATCAGTTATGGTGGACACAAGATCTTCTGCTGAAATGAGGTTGGTATTCTCAGTTCAGCCAGATGGGGGGTTGGCCCCAATTAGGGGTTTGTTGGCCAGGCTTCAAACATGCTGCCCAAGGGATGAGTGTGCTATAACAGGTGTAATGTGTGAAATGTGCTTCTTTCAGCTTTGTGGAGGATTGTCCCATAGCCCTGGTTCTATCGCTTTTTATCAGCTCATCTGGGAGTTTTCGTTCAAAAGCTTTGATTTTAAAAAACCCCTCATGTTAGTCTGTATCTGCAAAAACAATGAGGAGTTCTGTGGCACCGTAGGGTATGTCTACACAGCAGTGTTATTTTAGAATATGACATTATTTTGAAATAACAAAATGCGTGTCTACACTGTAGGCCAGTGGTCTCCAACCTTTTTACACCCAAGATCACTTTTTAAATGACAGAACAAGCCAAGATCTACCGCCCCATCCTTCCCCCAAGACCCCACCCCTTCCTTGAAGCCCCGCCCTCTCTATTCTCCTTCTTTCCATCACTTGCTATCCTCAACCCTAATACTGCTGCTTTTTTCCCCAATTTCTTCTGTAGGAAGAGGTTTTTCCAACATTTGGCCTGACTAGACTGGACCAAATGTCAGAAAGCCCCCTTATTCCTCATGAAAAGAGGAATATAGGGATTACCAAAAGAGCATGTTTGCTCTTCCACTAAAAAAAGTGGAAGAACAAACACATCCCTGGTTGCAGAAGAGTTTTTCTGGAATCCTGAAAAACTCCTGCAGTCTAGCTGTACCCTCACTGGGTTGAGTCAGGATGTGTAGGTTCTGGGATGGGAATGAGGGATTTGGGTGTGGGAAGGGGTGAGAGGTGCAAGCTCTGGGAGGAAATCTGGATGCAGGAAGAGATGGAGAAGGGAACACTGGCTCAGGGAGAGGGCTCCAGGCCAGGCAGTGTTGGGGTCAGATGGAGGGTTGGGGTACTAAGCAAGCCATAGGCTTGTGGATGTGAGGGTGCAGGAATGTGGGTTGGGGTATATAAGGGGCTCAGGGCAGAGGGTTCCAGTGTTTGACAGGCTCAGATGTAGGGTCTGGGGGAAAGGAGAGTGCAGGAGTGTTATGATGCTGTGTCCAGATGGGAGCTTGGCCGCAATTAGGCGTTTGTTGGCCAGGTTTCATTTTTAAATAAAATACTACGTCAAACTCAAAAAGTTTCTGTATTGTCTTTATTTATGAGAAGGGTGGGGAACCTGTTTTGAGTCAGGGGTCACTGACCCACAGAAAAGTCAGTTGGGGTCCACACAAGTGAGCTGCAAAAGGAAAAAACCCTCCTCTAATCCCCCCCCAGGCCTCACTAATGTGGCCCCAACTGTGCTGGTGGGAGCAGGGGACATGGTACTGGGGAAGGGTGCTAGTGGGTGCTGGGACAAGGGGACAGGGTGCCAGTGGGGGCAGAGTTCTGCGGCTGGGGGCAGGGGAGAGGGAACAGGGTGCTGGGATGGCAGGGGACAGGGTTCTGCGGCAGGGGACAGGGTTCTGTGGCAGGGGACAGGGGAGCTGGAACAAGGTGCCAGGAGAGCAGGGGACAGAGTTCTGTGGCAGGGGACAGGGCACCAATGGGAGCAGACAGTCCCCTGCACCCACCTACTCACAGGACTCCCCCCACCCCACCCTCTGCAGAGGAGGAAAGCCCTGTCGCACACCTCCCACAGAGCAGGGAAGCCCGCATCATGCACCCCCTCCAGGCCTGACTCCCCCTTCCCACAGAGCAAGGAAGCCCACGCACATACCCCCTCCGGGGCTGACCTCCCTCCTGTGGAGGAAGAAGTCCTGTCATGCGCCTCCTCCGGCGCCGGTGTGAGCCTCCCGTGAAGCAGGGAAGTCCTCATCGCACGCCCTCTCCGGGCCCGACTCCCCCGTCCCGCAGAGAAGGGAAGTCCCAGCGCGCACCTCTGGGGACTCCCTCAGTAAGTTCCTGGCACACCACAGACCTGGGGCAAGGAAGCAGCCAGCGCATTTCCAGAGCCCCCAGAAGTGACGCGCAGCTGCAGGTCTTCCGTCCACCCCGCAGGAAGCTGCCACTACCTCCATTGTTGATGGAGGTAGGTAGTGGGGCTTCTTGGGGGTGGGAGGAAATGGGGGGGTCCGGAACACCTCATGATCAAAGGGTCGTGGCTGTGCGATTGACCAGTTGATCGCAATCGACGGGTTGGTGACCACGGCTGCGAGCGATTATTTTGAAATAATGTTGAGATGAAGGGCTTCTTATTCCAACTCCTGTAACCCTCATTTCATGAGGAGTAGACAACGTCAAAAGCCGAATTAAGCTATTTCAGCTACGCAATTGACATAACTGAAGTTGTGTATCTTAATTCAACTTTTTGCCCTGATGAGTAGATGTGCCCTTATAAACTAACAGATTCATTTGGGCATAAGCTTTCATGGGTAAAACCACTTTATCAGATGCAAGGATCATCACAAGATCTCCATGCATCTGACAAAGTGGTTTTTACCCACGAAAGCTTATGCCCAAATAAATCAGGGTATGTCTACACTACCCCGCTAGTTCGAACTAGCGGGGTAATGTATGCATACCGAACGTGCAAATGAAGCCCGGGATTTGAATTTCCCGGGCTTCATTTGCATAAGCTGGCTGGCGCCATTTTTAAATGCCGGCTTGTTCGAACCCCGTGCCGCGCGGCTACACGCGGCACGGGCTAGATAGTTCGAACTAGCAAGCCATTCCGAACTATCTGTACACCTTGTTCCACGAGGCGTACAGATAGTTCGGAATGGCTTGCTAGTTCGAACTATCTAGCCCGTGCCGCGTGTAGCCGCGCGGCACGGGGTTCGAACAAGCCGGCATTTAAAAATGGCGCCGGCCGGCTTATGCAAATGAAGCCCGGGAAATTCAAATCCCGGGCTTCATTTGCACGTTCGGTATGCATACATTACCCCGCTAGTTCGAACTAGTGGGGTAGTGTAGACATACCCTCAGTTAGTCTATGGTGCCACATGACTCCTTTGTCTTTTTTTAATTATAAAAAAAAAAAGTGCCATATTTACCCCAACTGTAACTCTATTAAACTCATTTTATTTTAAATTCTTTTGGTGATAATTTTATGGCAACTATTTTTCTTGCTGAGGTGTAGTAAACACACTGCTAACACCTATAGCCCCAAAATAAACAGTCCATCATAGCCAAATATGTTTTCCCAAAATACATACAAACGCCCAAAATATATACATTTACGTTCCATAGACAAAATGCATCTTTTTTCTCTTATCAAATCAGTCGGAGTCAGGTCATTGTGCCATCTTCATCTGGCTCTTATGTCCACTTTTTTACTGTCTTCTTTCAAGTACTCCATCTATTCCTTCCTTGGCATACCCCAGGGCCTCTTTCCTATCACACTCTACAGCCATGAACCATGCTGTCTTCATCAGGTTCTCTTAATTATTCTTCTGTATGTGTCTGAATCAGCAAAGTCACACTTCCTGGATTTTGACTTCCATATCACAAATTCTGACTTTCATCCTAATGACTTCATTTAAAAATCGGTTCCCCTCTGTTACTCTAAAGAAAAAGGTATATCTCCATATTTTCATCTCATAGAGCTGAAAGGGACCTTGTGAGGTCAGTGAGTCTAGTATCCTGCTCTCATGTCAGGACCAAGTACCATCCCTGACAGATTTTGCCCCAGATCCCTAAATGGCTCCCTCAAGGATTGAGCTCACACTAGGTTTAGCAGGCCAATGCTCAAACCACTGAGCTATCCATCTTTTTCATATATGAAAACATTCCTGGGTCAAATGAAGGTGGGTGTTGAGCAGTGGCAACATGAGTATCATCTAGGGGAGGTTCACAAGATGAGACGAGCATGAACTCTGCTCAGCTGGTAATAGGCCTTCTCACTGTGGTGTGTCAGAGATGCTTACCGAGGCATTATAGTTTTTGGTGCAGGGTGACTACACGTGTATTTAATCCCTAACCCTCAAATAATCCTTTACACCACATAGAACCATAGGGTTTGAAGAGACCTCAGGAAGTCACGGAGTCCGAGCTTCTGCCCAAAGAAGGACCAACCCCAACTAAATCATCCCAGCCAGGGCTTTGTAAAGCTAGGACTTAAAAACCTCTAGGGATGGAGATTCCACAATCTCCTTAGGTAACCCATTGCAGTGCTTCACCACCTTCACAGTGAAATAGTTTTTTCTAATATCCAACCTAGACCTCCCCCACTGTAACTTGAGACCATTGCTCCTTGTTTTGCCAGCTGTCACTACTGAGAACAGCCACTCTCCATCCTCTTTGGAGCCTCCCTTCGGGAAGTTGAAGGCTGCTATCAAATCCCCCCTCACTCTTCTCTTCTGCAGACTAAACAAACCCAAATCCCTCAGCCTCTCTTGTAAGTCATGTACTCCAGTCCCCTAATCATGTTTGTTGCCCTCTGCTGGACCTTCTCCAATGCACGGCTTCCCTGCACGGCGGAAGGAGAGGGTTGGCCCCGGGGCAGGCACGTGCTGGTTTCCCTGGGGGGGGGGGAGAATCCTGGGAGGAGGGAGATGCAGGGGACTCTGCCTCCACTGGCAACCCACTCCCCTGGCCCCAGCCACAGAACTCTGTCCCCATTCCCGTCCCCACTCCCCAAACTCTGTCCCCACTGGCACCCTGTCCCCAGCTGCAGAAACCTGTCCCCACTGGCACTCTGTCCCTGTCCTCAGAGAACCCTGTCCTCTGCCCTCCCAGCACCCTGTTCCCTCTCCCCTGCCCCCAGCCGCAGAACTCTGTCCCCACAAAATGTATAATTATAAATGCTTCATTTTAGATTTAAATAGCATGAATAAAAAACAGACCATTTATTTCATAACTATAAACACGTGATTTTAATTGTATGTATCGCATAATTTAAAAATAAACTGTTTATCAGAGTGTGTAAGTAAGGGCTGGGGATAGCAAGTGATGGACAGGAGGAGAATAGGGAGGGTGGGGCTTCAGGGAAGGGGCAGGGCTTCAAGGAAGGGGTGGGGCAGTAGATCTTCGCCTGTTCTGAGATTTAAAAAGTGATCTTGGGTGTAAAAAGATTGGAGACCACTGTCCTAATGCAACCTAATATGTCATTAGCCTTCTTGGCTACAAGGGCACAGAGTTGACTCATATGCAGTTTCTCATCCACTGTAATCCCCACGTCCTTTTCTGCAGAACTGCTGCTTAGCCAGTGGATCCCCAGCCTCTAACAGTGCTTGGGATTCTTCCGTTCCAAGCGCAGGATCAGCACTTGTCCTTGTTGAACCTCATTGGATTTCTTTTGGCCCAATCCTCCAATTTGTCTAGGTCACTCTGGACCCTATCCCTACCTTCCAACATATTTACCTCTTCCCCTAGTTTAGTGTCATCTGCGAACTCGCTGAGGATACAATACATCACCTCACCAAATCATTAATAAAGAAGTTGAACAAAACAGGCCTTAGAACCGACCCTTGGAGCATTCACTATACACTTACTATACATGCATAATCCCTAATTCCCAAAATAAATAAGTCACCAATTCCTATAACTCCTATTGCTTCAAAATACAGGCAGTCCCCGGGTTACATACAAGATAGGGACTGTAGGTTTGTTCTTAAGTTGAATTTGTATGTAAGTCGGAACTGGTACATATTGTAGGGGAAACTCTAGCCAAACATTTCTCCAGAGCTCAGTTTTATTCTCCCACACCTCACTTCCCTCAGTCCTTTATTCTCAAGCTGAGGTGTCTGCTGAGAAAAGCCGCTCCGCATCTCCCTGGTCTGCTGGGGGGGGAGGGGGGGCGCTATCTCCCTGGTCTGCTGGGGGGAAGCAGCTAGTGCGGGGTTGCCTCACCCCATTTGTAAGTAGGGATCCGATGTAAGTCGGATCCATGTAACCCGGGGACTGCCTGTACTATACACTTATGCAACCATCACAGGTAAAAATACTTGCACACCATCCCTAATGTATAGACACAGTCACACATCCTTTGACACATTTAATTTTTTGCTGAAATTTTAAAGGTTTTGTCAGTCAACAGGGCATTTGCTTTTTTAAAAGGGACCCAATCTAACCAGTTCTCTGACTGTCAGCAATAAACAGTGATTTACTTTCTTTTTAAAATAATCAAAAAATGTTTTCTCCTGCTTTTGCAATTTTACTTTTGTTTTTTTAACAGGTCTAATATTTATAGAACTCTTTGTTTGAATGCTGGCATTTATTTCCAATTATTCTTTTTTCTGACAATATGTCTTGGTCCCCTCAGCGCGCTCTCAAAATATATAACTGCAGAAGGAAAAAAGTTAAACTTGCAAGTATATCCAGAGAAAATCAGAGTTTCATTTGCATGTGTAATTACACATGCAAAACTGTAGAAGAACAGCAATCCCAGTTTGAAAACACAGTTGCTACAATTGGCAGTTAAATGCATAACTCGATATGCATATGTAAATAGATGGTTAAATGATAGCAAAGTCTATGGCAGGGGTACTCAATTTTGGAAGACCCACAGGCCACAATGATACTCATAGCACATGCCGAGGGCCGCAACTTAAGTGTGGTTGCATATACCATGCAAATATATGCAAATAGCTTCTTTCACACTGACAGGCATGAATACAAAGCACTTCCCACAATACCCTAGCGCTCCCAGCACCTCTTCCCTTGGGGCTAGAAACGCCGATATCCTGTACGCGTTTCTTCCAGCCAGCCTATCTGCTTGCGTCTTTCAATGCTCACCCTGCCTGGGAGACGCCTCCCTGTGTTCAAAGGATCCCACCCGTGGGCTATGTGTTGAGTAAACCCAAACCACACTACAGGCCGCAAACAAATGAGCTGTGGGTCAAATGCAGCCCATGGGCCATGTGTTGAGTAGCCCTGGTCTATGGTATAGTCAGTTTATGCATGCAATCGTCACAGGCATGCAACTGCACCTACATTTTTATATGCACTTTTGAAAATCGGGACAATAATAACTGAACCCGTTCTTCCATACCCAAAGAAAGCAGAAATTAAATTGTTTTTTGCTTCTCAGTTGTGTGCAGCCCCCAACTAATTTTTCTGTTTGTCAGTGACTCTGGACCCAAAAAGGTTCCTCGTCCCTGCTTAAGTCATTTCTTTACCAAGTCGAAAAGTCCCAGTCTTCTTAATCTCTCCTCATATGGAAGCTGTTCCTTTTCCAACTACAATATATCTTTTTTTAGATGGGGTGACCAGATCTGCATACAGTATTCAAGATGTGGGCATAGAATGAGTTTCTATAGAGGCAATATGGTATTTTGTCTTATTATCTATTCCTTTCCTAATGATTCCCACCATTCTGTTAGCTTTTTAGTTTTTAAAGCTGCCACTGCACATTGAACGGATGTTTTCAATTAACTATCCACAAGCATTTCAAGATCTCTTTCTTGAGTGATAACAGCTATTTTAGACCCCATCATATTCGTATTGACAGTTCAGATTATATTTTTCCATATTCATTACTTTGCATTTATCAACACTAAATCCATCTGCCCTTGTTTTGCCTAATCACCCGGTTTTGAGACCCTTTTGTAACGCTTTGCAGTCAGCTTTGAATTAGTCTCCATTCACCCCTTTTCAAGAACATTTAAGAGAAGTTTAGCAGCAGTGGTCCAAATGCAGATCCTTGCAGCACAACATTCATTCCTACTCTTTCCCCCCCTATCTTTTAAGTGGAGTACCCAGCAATGTTTTCATGATGCTCTAACAATCCTTCAATTGCTTGAATGTCCAGCCTAATCTTAATCACTCTGTCTCTCTCTTTTTATAACAAACTCTCTGTCCCAAAGACAAATCTGCAAGCAGCTCAAACTCTCTTGCTTGAAAGAACGGCCTCTGGAGTCAGAACATGGGTTTAAGCAGACCTCAAGTATGAAATCCAGGAGTTCATACTCAAGAGTGGAGGGCTAAAGCCCTCCTAGTACTCCATAAATGGCATCCTTGAGTTGCAACTCTGGACTTCTGTGAGCCAAAATGAGCCAGTCCAGAAACTTGAATTGGACAGACCTGAGAATATGGAGACTAGTGTCGCTTGTGCTCTCAATGCCTTTTAATCCCCCACCTTCCAATGGTGCCAGTGGTGCTCTGGCAGAGGCAAGAAGGAAGATGTCTGATGACAATTTTTATGGGGGTGGTACTTTGGGAGAAGGAGCTAGGACTGAAGGCTGGAAGTGAGAGAGAAAAACTGGGATTGGGAGGTAGGAGAAGTGGTGAGGCTGGGACTGGAGGGTAAGGGCAATGTGACTGGGAGCTAGGAGACAGCAATAGGAAGCCGGTGGATAGTGGGGAGGCTAAATTTATATGAAGAGGCAGAGTAAGACTGAGAACCATTGTGGGGCAGGGAAGACAAATCTGATGAGGAGCCAGAGTGCCAGGGAAGAACTGGTCTAGCTGAACAATAATAGTGGGAGAAGGAGCTGGGGAGGGAACACTGAGGATAAGGAGCTCAATAGAGGTTGAAGCTAAGAGACCATGGGGATTGGGATTGTGGGCAGAAATGGAGGAGATAGAGGGGCAACTGGTGGCTCGGATGGAAGAGACAGATCACATGAGAAGTTGGGAGGGGGAAGTGGGAATGGCTAGATAAGAGGACAGAGACTGGGAGAGTAGACTAGGGGTAGGGGGAGAGACTGAGGAGGAATCCAGAGGGGTGAAACTAGTACTTACTGGACAAGCAGCCTGGGACTGCTATAAGAAGCCTGAGTAGTGAAAACTGGGATTAGGAAAATAAGAATGGGACTGAGAGCTTCCAGTGCTGGGGATTAGTCACTAATAATAACTTCATTTAGCCAGATACAAGCCAAGTTCCATCTCTTAACCCTTCCCTATAGGAGGGGTTAGAGGACATATATTCACAGAGGGGCTCTGCCGTAACCCCTCTCATATCATCTAGAAACATACAGGTCAATTATCTGCTGCCCCAATTGGGGCCCTTACATTGTAATTCTGGTATGATGGACATGAGACTTCTATGTAAAAATTTATGAATACTGTCTGTGAACTGGTTATTAGGATATTTATTATCATAGCTTGATTGTCAGTTCAGAGCTATACCTTTGTCCCTCTCTTTTTTTAGCACTACACTGCTATACAGGTTGAACCTCACCCACTTATCATTGGTGTGACCAAGTTTCCTGTGATTTCATAAAAGTTTATTTACAGTCACCAGCCATGGCTCTCAGTGTTTTGTGCTGTTATGTATCTCTAATTTATCTCTAATTGTCTTCTAAGAGCCCAGTAAGCAGTGGAAGTTCTGGTATTGCTGATAGACAATATTGACCTCCTGTGGTTCGGCAAATTTCAAAATAACTTGCTATTCCAAAATTCCCCTTAACTCTCGTGGAATGAGGGTTACTGGGATGTCAGAATAAGCCACCCATTATTTCAAAATCTGTTTTTCGAAATAATGTACTGCTTCAATAGACACAGAATAGCTATTTTGGGATACTTCTGGTATCCTAAAATAGCTCCACAGTGTAGACGTAGCCTAAGAGATTTGTTTAAAGGTTAAAGTAAGTAAACACACACACAAATTACCATAATTTAGCAAATATACCCCACACCAGAATAAACCCTGCACCTGAGTATACCCCGCGGTTTTTCCCTTTTGAGTTTAGGAATCCCTGTTTACCCCGCCCATGACTATAGGGCAGGAAAGACTCACTGGCTGCATCTACACTGGCAAGTTTTTCCGCAAAAGCGGCTGCTTTTGTGCAAAAACTTGCCAGCTGTCTACACTGTCCGCTTTGAATTTGCGCAAGAACACTGACGATCTAATGTAAGATTGTCAGTGTTCTTCCGCAAATATGACTCTCCTGTTCAGGAAAAAGCCCTCTTGCACAAATGCTTTTGCACAAGAGGGCCAGTGTAGACAACTGAGAACTGTTTTGCGCAAAAAAGCCCTGATGGTGAAAATGGCAATCGGGGCTTTCTTGTGCAAAACCGAGTCTAGATTGGCACGGACACTTTTCCACAAAAAGTGCTTTTGCACAAAAGCGTCCATGCCAATCTAGACGTTCTTTTCCACAAATGCTTTTAACGGAAAACCTTTTCCATTAAAAGCATTTGCGGAAAATCATGCCAGTCTAGACGCAGCCACTGCGTCTACATTGGCGCTATCTTGTGCAAAAGCGGCTACTTGCGCCAAAATTTGCTACCTGTCTACACTGGCCGTGAGTTCTTGCGCAAGAACACTGATGTTCTAATGTATGAAATCAGTGCTTCTTGCGCAAGAACTGTGATGCTCCCGCTCAGGAAGAAGCCCTCTTGCGCAACTGTTTTTGCGTAAGAGGTCAGTGTAGATAGGCAACATGAATTTCTTGCACAAGAAAGCCCTATGGTTTAAATGGCCATCAGAGATTTCTTGCGCAAGAGAGGGTCTACACTGGCATTGATGCTCTTGCACAAAAGCACATCTCTTGCGCAAATGCACATGCCAGTGTAGACACTCTCTTCTGGAAGAGTTTTTGCACAAGAACTCTTCCGCAAAAGAGTTCTTGCGCAAAATCATGCCAATGTAGATGTAGCCTCAGTGAATAATGGTACTACAAAGCCCCTTTAATCACCTGTCTGAGCCACAGCTGATGATGGTAACATGAAGCTCCTGTAATCAGCTGATAATGAGCCCCCGCTGATAATGCCCAGCAGTAAGGGATATATAACCCCTTTAAACAACTTCACTTATTCAGTCACTGATTTTAACATGTATTTTAGCATTTTAAACTTTTAAAACTTTACCCTTTTTAAGCTTTTCAAACTTTTTAAAGCTTTTAGATCAGAGTGAATGAGAATGCGAAGACTTGTTTTTATTCTTTTACTAGTTGCACAATAAATTAATGTTTTTAAATGTGTTGCTCCACGCCCACAACTTGCTCCGGGCTCCTTCCCTTTGTCAGCCCAGGCTGGGAGCCTTCCTCCCTGTGCCTCTGCTGGGGATGCCTCTGCCCCAGAGCATTCCTGGCTGCTGCACTCCCTATAAGTTTCCCCACGTTATTCTGTACCCAGCCCAGCAAAGGTAGTGAAGCGGGGGGAGGGTATCCTCTGCCATTTCTGTTTTTTTTTTTAAAGCCTATATAAGCCGCGCACGACTATAGACCGCGGAGCGGTGTGTGTGTGCGGGGTTTGTAAAAACGAATATAACCCGCAGGTTATATTTGTTAAATTGCGGTAGTTATTGTCTTAGGTTTTCAAAAGGTTGCTGTAATAGGCCTGGTTCATTATGTCTTCAAGGGCTAACCCAGGCTAGAGAGCTAGGGATCTCTTGTTTAAGCTTAGAAATCCAAGCAGCCTAGAGACCCAGTTTCTTTTTATTGGGGATTTTTACTTGCTCCCTTCCAGTGTTCAAACTGATGGGATGAGTTCACTTGAAGGTCTTGTTTTCAGGGATTGGGGGTAGGAACAGAGGGAGGAATGCATTTAACAAAGTCTTTATTCTTTGATGTTTCACAGTGGCTCATTTAGCTTAAATGGGTCTTCTTGGTGGGCAGGATCTAATCTCTTCCATAGCAAGCCAGAATTTTAACACTTCTTTCCTGTTTGGCAAGTTACTCAGTTATAGAGATTTACAATGCAAACAATCAATGTAACCTTATAAAATGGGGTACAGCTAATATAAGTGAGATTACCCCTATAAGCATTTTATAACCTTTGGGCTAAGTCTGCACAGTAGCGTTATTTTGGAATAATTGACGTTATTCTGAAATAACATAATCCGCGTCTACATACAAGCAATTGTTTTGACATAATGTCAAACTGGAGGACTTCTTACTCCGACTCCTGTAACCCTCATTGTACGAGAAGTCAGGGAAGTCAGAGGAAGAATGGTCTGTCTCTAAATAACTGCTGTGTAGACTGCGCCAAAAATAGAAATAAGCTATTTCGACTTAAACTATGCCATAAATTATACAACTCGAGCTATGCTAATTTCGAGTTTAGCCGTACTATGTAGACATGCTCCTAGACACTGAATATGTTCCTACAAACTTAACATTTATTTTAACAATGTTAACACACAGGTGAGCCAGATGGCTTCCAGAAAGGTACTGATCAGTGTTCACTTGAGGCCTAGGGCTCTTGGGATGAGGTGGTATCAGGTCTGCCTGCATCATTAACCAGTCTATGGGTGGAATTCACAAAGGGGCTTGGGCATTGAAATTTTGAGTGTCAAGGCATCTAACTTTTAGGTAGCTAGAATACCACAGAACAATAGTATGGTTCACTAAGCCAAGTTAGGCCCCCTGTATAATGAATGGGGTGAGATAGGTGCTTAAGAATGTGAACCTCAAAAGGCAGGACTCTTGGCAGGAAGCCACCTAAGCTAGCCAGTGGGAAATGCCAATGGGGGAGAAGATATGCTAAGCTCTGCCCATCTCTTGAAGATAGGTGCCTAAGTCTGGACTGCAAGGTGGTGTATAGTTCTGATTGCAATCTATAAACAAGAAACAGTTTCCTGGAGTGAGGTGGCTTAGGTACCTAAAACGTTTCTCGTAGAATAGCTTGGGCACCTTCTTTGCTCCACACAAAACAGCCAGAGGCGGCGATGGTGGTACAATCCACCTCATGACGTTTTAGCCCAGTGGTCAATGCACTCCCCTGGGATATAGACAACCCAGGTTCAATTCCCCCTGTGCTGGAGGGGGAGAAATGATTTCAACAGGGGTCTCTTCCCTTTCACATGTGCTAGTCAATTAAGATGATAGCTGCTGTCTCCTCTTCCCCTGGCCAGAGATTGAATGGGATGCAATCCCGTAGGAGGCCTCTGAGCACACCTACCATATTGGGCCCTGCATGCAAGACAGGCAGCCTCTCTCCCTGTGGTTAGTCACTTGCTCTGGGGCTGAGTCAGGTCATCCAAACACTTCAAGGGAGGCTGCAATGCATATGCTCAGAGGCAGATATATAGGCACTAAGGGAATTTTTACTCTAAAAACTTAGGCACATTATGAGCTTAAGCACCCACAAGATTCAGCAGGAGTGTAATGGATCACAGAGGAAACAAAACTAGAACCTAAGTGGCAAAAGCTGAGACTGCAGGGTGGTGGTTCAGCTCTTTAAGTGTGAGTAAGTAATATTCCTTTTTTTCTGCTCACTCACCTTTCGTGTTAAATAGTTTTCCTATCAGCTCCATCATTTAGATTGTAAACTCCCTGATGCAGAGACTTTTTGAATGCTTTGCTAAAAAAGAAGTAATAATAAATCTTCACTAATTAATGGTCACATTCTCTGGAAATCTCCAGCTGCTTTGATCACTATTGTGACTGCACCAGGACACGGTGCTTTTTCTATGTGTGTGTGCTTCACCTGTCTGAGATTCAGACCTTGTACGCTTCCAGCACTATTCATCGAAATCTTATTTAAGGCAATCCAGGTTGGCCAACTTTCTCCTGTGGAAAAAACAGTATGTGATTATGTAAGCAATGACTGTGTCATAATGCATACACACAAAGGGCTGAACTGAGATTTGCATGGGCAACCTTAATTCTGGCATTTCCTAACTTGAGCGCATGATTCTGCAACCTTAATGCTCTTTTAGCATAACTGTGACAGGCCGTCAATGGCTCGCACGCCGGACGGCAAGGGGTGGCTGGAGGAGCGTGGGGCTGTGGGCGGAGCGTCCCAGCACCCCACGGCCGCCGGGGAATGGTGGCAGGGCCAGAACCAATGGGGGGGCCAAACCCCGGGCCCAGGGCCCAGACACTGAGCTAGGGTATAGACGACGGGTCCACTGAATCCACCCTTGCTCGGCGGAGAGGGGGGTGATCACACCCAACCTACTGGCCCTGGGACCAGGAATCCCGCCTAGGGGCCAGATGGATGGACGAAGGGGTTCGCCGAAGGCAGGGGGCGATCGCACCCCGCGAATCGTTCACAATAATGTTTTAAGTTTAGTAAATAATATTAATTTTAAAATAGCTTTAAAAGTACCCTGAATCTGTGTTGTTTCCAATGACTCAGCCAGACTGAATTGTCTGAGTATGTGGGAGTCATGACACAATTTGTATATGTGGTGACTGCATTTCTGCTAATGTGTTTTGCATTATAGGTTGCTCTCGTGTCTGGGGAGTAGGTGGATTTCCTGTTCTTGTTTGCTGCCAGATTGAGTTTGGGTGGCCTCGAGGGAATGTGTGTGTATGTGGTCGATTATATTCAGCATAGATGGAAATTATATCATAGAACTCTATCAGCATCAGTTTGCTGATGATTATGTCTTCCCAAAAGACACTCTGAACAGTTTAACTGAAAATAAGACAAAACCACAAAAAAGTCAACAAGTTCTGTGATAATGAATGTAGAAGTGAGGAGAGGGTCAAAAAGCAAACGACACAGTGGTCTTGTTTTGCTTCAGTTCTCATTGCCTAATATTAACTCATAAGTAATATTTGTTAAAAATGTCACAAGCCCCTCAAAGGGAAGACAATTATTTCTAGTTATGTCTGCCCATATCCACTTTACTCCTCAATTTCTTTTTCATTTGGCTTTTGATTTTTCAGAATCATATAAACAAATGGCCCAGAACTTCTCACCCTTAAGCAATGGAGAAATAATAGTGTTAACAAACATTGTTATATGAAAGTTCCATATATTTGTATGTTTAGGTAGCTAGGTATTACTATGAACAGCACCATCTACTAGTGTGAGACAATATGCAGTGTTGTCCGTGAGTTAGCCGATGCAAGAAACTGGTTGTTAACACTTTGCAAATGGCTTCCTATGTGCAGCTCATCACCATGGTGCCAAAGGTGAAATATGTTTTACAGATTTCATTCTTTGTTGTGGGTAACCAGAGGCACTGAGTAACTTCAGAAATGGCTATGAGCAATGTCATATCCACTGCGGTAATACAAATGCATGGAGACATCTATGAAAATTTGAGCTTCTCCAGAGCTGCATGGACAAGCTATGTCAGTGTTTGTCTAACTGGAGGTCCTGATCCAAGAGGGAATTGCAAGAGGAGACACAAGAGCAGTGGCTGCTGGTCAAGTGCCAAATTCTGAAGGCAACACTGCTGCCAGCAATAGCAGCTTCAAAGTCAGGGTGGCAATACCATACCATGCCACACTTACTTCTGCACTGCTGCTGGCAGTGGCGCTGCCTCCAGCTGGGAATCCAGAGAGAGAATGTAGAGAATGATTTAAGGGTCCGCCTCAATTCCCTGGAGCAATGATTGAAAAATATCATGTGCTTCAAAACAGCAGGACCCCACACGTTGTGTCCAGACACTTTTTTGTTTATAGTAGAGTATAAAGCCACAATCTTTGGATAATATTATGATAACCGTAAATTGGATAACAATATTGATTATTGGCACAATCGCTGGGAAAGGCTTCCACCTCCTCAAACTATATTCTGATATTATTTTTTTCAGGAAAGCATGTAGGCTATGTCTACACTGGCATGATTTTCCGGAAATGCTTTTAATGGAAAAGTTTTCCGTTAAAAGCATTTTCAGAAAAGAGCGTCTAGATTGACAGGACGCTTTTCCGCAAAAGCACTTTTTGCGGAAAAGCATCTGTGGCCAATCTAGGCGCACTTTTCCGCAAAAAAGCCCCGGTCGCCATTTTCGCGATCGGGGCTTTTTTGTGGAAAAGAAATCTCTGCTGTCTACATTGGCCCTTTTGCGCAAAGTCTTTCGGAAAAAGACTTTTGCCTGAATGGGAGCAGCATAGTTTTTTCGCAAAAGCACTGACAATCTTACATGAGATTGTCAGTGCTTTTGCGGAAATTCAAGCGGCCAGTGTAGACAGCTGGCAAGTTTTTCCGCAAAAGCAGATGATTTTGCGGAAAAACTTGCCAGTCTGGACACAGCCGTAATGTGAAAACATTCATACACTTATTCTGAAAAACTGTTGCTTTTCACTTTTGGAAAGGCTTCAGAACATTTTATTGCAGGAATAATGGTTATGTTTCATTTAGTGCTCTTATGAGTATGTATACTAATTTGCTATCACTTTTTGGGGGGTGGGATGAAGGTCTTCTTGTAGCCTGAAATATTTTCTAAGGGAGGTCTAGCAAAATAAATGCTGGAGGCACAGGCACTGGCTTCCTCCTTTCCCTGGGCATGCTCAGTTCCTGCTCAGCCGCAGATCCTTCCCCTACTCCACGCCTTCACCCATGGCTCCACCCCCACCCTGACCCTGCTACACTCCCAACCTGCTCCCTCCCCTGAGCACACTCCCTCCTTTTTCTTCCCCTCCCCTCTCCCAAGTGCTTTCTGCATACAGCAGAACAGCAGATCATGGTGGGTGGGAGGTGGTGGGTGGGTGGGAGGGAGCTGGCTGACAGTGGGTGGTAGCACCCACTAATTTTCCCCCATGTAAATTACATGGAGCACCCACATAGTCAGCACCTGTGGTTTGAGAACTCAAACTATGTGAACTAGCTGGAAGTCACAAGCCTGGCAGTGGACACACTGAATCCAATCATGGGTAAGGACCACTTTCTTACTTGTCAGCCCTTACAATTAAGGATGAAGTAAGAAAGTACATTTTCTTCACTATTACCTCCTGAGTCAGGGCTGTGAAAAGCAAAGATAAAAATTTAAATTATCAAGGCACCTAGCTCAGACATTCAGATGTCAAATTGACAGTGGCTCTGCCTAAGGGGTAATTAGGTTTAAGGATAATTGCATAAAAATTCTGTAACAGCACATTAGTATATCTCTGGCCACAGTGCACATTGGCATGCTCACAAAAGAGTAAGCACCACAAAAGCATCTCTGTTGCATTTGGCGGAATCAGGTGAAAATCTGGGGAAAATGCAATGATATATAATACTATGTACACTTTCAGCCACAAATATTTCATCAATACGGCAGTGTTTTTAAATGCCCTGGATGCTTTTCTGGAGAATATCACTTGGAAATCAACCCTGAGGTCCAACAAGCATAACCACCACTACCACAATTCTCTTGCAGAAAACAATGAGAAAACAGAATGAGAACCTTTTGGAGATGGGGAATCTTAAATGAAGTTACACAACTACCACAGTAGAGCAGCAACAAGTAGCTATTAAAAACAGGCACACTCTGCATATGTAATGTTGAGATTCTGAATAAAACCAGGGCCTGGGGGTGGGCGGAGCATACAAAGTTTCCTCTGCCCTGTCCATACCCTGTGAGCAGCATGCAGCACTTAGAAGGACCACGTTCTCCTGGCAGGGCGGGGGAGACGTCTCGTGCTCCCCCGCCCCTAGGCCCTGATTGGGCAGGAGCATGGGCACCTAGGGGGAATCTGGAGGGGAAAAGGTGCTCCCCCACCCCCAGACCAATCATGGTCTGGGGGTGGGGAACCCAGAAGTATCCTGGCCCCACCCCTTTTGCTTCAGGCCCTGCCCCTTCTGATGCGGCCCAGAGTCACTTCAAAAATTTCTCAAGTGGCCTCTGGCAAAAAATTATTGCCCACTCCTGTTGTGACACCTCAGCCCCTCCCATCCCCAATCCTCTGCCCCACAGTCCTGCCCCGCTACTCTACATGCACCCGTACTTCCTTCCAGATTTGGCACCCCAATCTCCTGCCTGAGATCACAAGCCCTTCCTACCCTAGGTCACAACCCAAAACCCTGCACCTCAGTTCCTTGCCCTAGGTCACATCTACCCCCTTTGCCCAAACACTCTCCCAGACTCCATTCTCCTTCCTGAACTCCAATCCTTTACCCCAAGCTCCCTTTTGCACCCAACCTCCATCCCAGACTCTGCACCCTCTCCATTAATGGAAGAGTGCAGCCCTCAACCATTTTCCAATATCTTGGGAGTGGCCCCCCATCAAAAATTATTGCCCTCCCAGCCCCGCAATAAATTGAACACTAGATTGACCTCCGGAGGGCTGATCTTCTCCATAGTGCAGAAATGCCCTATGGGTATGTCTACACTACCACCCTAGTTCGAACTAGGGTGGTAATGTAGGCAACCGGAGTTGCAAATGAAGCCCGGGATTTGAATTTCCCGGGCTTCATTTGCATCTTGCTGGGCGCCGCCATTTTTAAATGTCCTCTAGTGCGGACTCCGTGCCGCGCGGCTACACGCGGCACGGACTAGGTAGTTCGGACTAGGCTTCACGAGGAGTAAAAGTAGTTCGGAATAGGAAGCCTAGTCCGAACTACCTAGTCCGTGCCGCGTGTAGCCGCGCGGCACGGAGTCTGCAATAGCGGATATTTAAAAATGGCGGCGCCTGGCAAGATGCAAATGAAGCCCGAGAAATTCAAATCCCGGGCTTCATTTGCAACTCCGGTTGCCTACATTACCACCCTAGTTCGAACTAGGGTGGTAGTGTAGACATACCCTATGTGACTAAACCTGAGACAGAGATTTAATTATTTTACTTATCTGTACACTTAAACCACTACAGCACTGCATAGCTGGCCCATGTAGTGCTTCAGCATAGACATTATAGTAATGAAAGGGGTTCTCTTGTCACTGCACTTAATCCACCTCCCCAAGAGCTGTAGTTGTCTTGCCAGAAGGTTGAATTACTCTTGTCTACACTGGACGTTAGACTGGCATAGCTACATCTCTCAGGGGTGTGGATTTTTCATACCTTGACAGATACAGCTATGTCAATGTAAGTTTTCAGTATAGACCAGACTTGGGTTTCCCTTCTGTGAACAGGGATTATAATATCTACCTCATGCGTATGTTAAGGGGCTGAATTAATTCATGGACAGTCTTTTGGAGAACTGCTACTAGTTTCATAAAGTAAAAAGTCTTTCATTTTATACTGTGATCTTTGGTTTCCTGTTGTGAACTAAAACTGACAAAAATGCTAGCTGACAATATTCACATAAAAGTGTGCACAGCAGACTAGGGATGTAAAAGTGTAGTCTATTAACCGATAAGCAAAAGCTTATAGGTTAATGCTATAGACTACACACATTTCCTCCCCAGCTACTTGCCAGTAATTTTTTTAGCAGGCTGGCCAGAAGCCCAGCTCAGTCCTGGCTTGTGACAGGTCCGAGACCTTTCTCCCACTGTGGCTCTATATTTAAAGCATATTAGGAGCTGGCCAGGCAGGCAGGCTCAGTTCCAGCTCACGCTGAATCCCCTAGACAGAGGCTGTTGCCACCCATTGCCGCTGCCTCTTTATCAGAGGCAGCAGCACAGGGCGACAGGTAGCCAGTCCACAAGAGGAGCTGGTTTTTAAACTGGATCGCCTCGCAGACCAACTCCCATTTGACCAGGTGTAGCCAGACAGAGACCCTCCCCTGTCGCATCCATCTTGCTTTCCTCTCTGAGGTGCCTGGAGCACACAGGACACAGAGAGCAATAAAATCAGCATAGTCTTTGATGCCTTGACAGAGGCCCGGATATGCTGGCTCATCTGACCCTAGATAACTGTAAACACAGATATGAGAGGGTGCTCAAGCCAATAAGATGACCTAGAGGCTGCGAGAACTGCCCTTGGCTGGCACCTATATTGATACGATCAGACAGCCGTCCCTGGGAGAGGAATCTCCCACTGAGAAAAGAAAGCCCAGTACTCCCAATTTAGTTATCTCTCTTACAAGTGTAAATTAAGTTCACAACTCCCTTGTAAGAACTGGCGTCACAAAGGCGAACCAGCACCATTTGGCACCATAGATAAGAAAGAGAATACGTGACCCCACAGGTATAAAGATGGGTCCACCAGCACGCTCACTCTGAGCATCAATCTACCATCAACCTGCTGGTCGGGTTAGGTGATTGCCTCCCGAGGTCTACGGGGATGCCCACCTCATATTCGTCTTTCCGAGGAATTGAGGGACCGATCCTGGCCTGACATGCTGGAATCGAGAGACACGGAAGGGGGTAAAAATTGTACCTGTATGTGTCCTTTTGTTTTAGTGCATGCATAGAATAGAGCTCTTTAAAGATTAAGCTGTCACTTGGGACCATTATTTTCTATCTTCCTTTTCCTTTGTATCCATTTTAAGATCTGTATTTGCTAGCAGTTAAGAAGTAGAACAATAGCCATTGTAACCACATGCTTTATAAGCCTTTTAATAAACCTGTAACTGTTTAAGCTTTAAACTGACTCCTCCTGTTGCTGTAACAGAACCAGATACAATCGAAAGAACTCCAGCCGGTCATAGGGGCAGACACAGGCAGAGCTGGGCATTTGGGCCCTGTCGCTTCTATGGGACAGACCCTTGGGGCATCTGTCAGCCTTCCCTAGGCTGCCCGCTGTGAAGGGACCCCGTTCTAGCAGCTAAAGACTCAGGTATAATAAGCTCTCCCTGCAGACTCTTGGGGCACCCGTCGGCCTTCCCTAGCCCGCCCTCTGTGAAGGGACCTTGTGTCCTAGCAGCCAAAGACTCGGGTGTAAAACTTTGGGGCGCCTGTCAGCCTTCTCCAGGCTGCACACTGCGAAGTGACCCTGTCCTAGCAGTTGAAGACTCGGGTGTATAACACACACTCACACACCACGCATTGCTCTGACCATCAGCTGACACCAGGGTCTTCTCAGGAGTGAGGACAGAGTGCACTGGCTTCTGGCCTCGCCCTCAGGGGCTATAGAATAGTTGACTAACCAATAAGAATTCATAAGGTTACTCAACTATTCAATTAACCAATATTTAACATCCGTAGAGCAGACATTTCTCACTGAATAAATTTCTGCTACCTATTACTCTTTCTCTATATGAATTCATGCCATGGGCCTTGCACAGAGACAATATACCTTTGCAAGAGTTTCTGTAATGTCAACAAGCAGAATCAAACTTGGGACCTCTGGAGCTTAGTGTACGAGCCTCTACCACAGGGGTGAGGGAACCTTTTTTGGGTTGGGGGCCACTGACCCACAGAAAAATCAGTTGGGGGCTGCATACAAATGAGAAGCAAACAAACAACAAACCCTCACTGATTGAGAAGGAGAAAGATACTCCTCGCATTCCCCTCGCACACCAGAGCTTGGGGGGGGGGGAGGGGCAGGCTAATAGATTTGTGTACTCCGTGGAAGGATGGCAGGGGAGCTGGAGTGCTAGCACAGGCTCCCCAATGCTAGGGGGAGCCCTGAGCTTAGGGGGAAAGATCCAGACAAGCTGGGGACTGCATCCAGTCCCCAGGCCTGAGGTTCCCCAACCCTGTTCTACTGCATGAAGGAAAAGCCAGCTGGCTATTAGCTAAAGTTGTTGAGCAGACTCATTATGCTCCCTGAAAGTGGTCTCAATACCAGTGGACGGGACAGTACACCACAGATAGAAGGTGTGTAGGTTACATTTCCCTACCAAATATTCTCCCCAATGTGATGCTCTAAGAAACTCTGTGCCTCATTTGCTTTAAAATGGCAATAATACTGTGACATAGTGGGGGGTACCTTGCTGGCTGCTATGCTGGGGCTGTGGGTGACCTCCATTGGCTGCTGTCTGTAGCACAGCCCAGCAGGACAGGGGATGAGTCACTAGGCAAGGGTCTCTCAACCTGTCCAACCAGCTACCCCCCAGAGAGAGAAACAAAGGAAGGTGGAATGCCGCCCCTGGCTGGGGGGCAGGGCTGGAAGAGAGTTAGTTTCTGTTGGGGATCATGGAGGAGACAGCCTAGGGAAAGGGGCTGGAATTTAGGGGCCCAGTCTCCCCCATCTCAAGGGGAGCTGAGGCATCCTAGGCCCGGTTCCTGTAACCAGATGACTGTAACCAGATGTGCTGTATCCTGGAGAAGCAATAAACTCCCTCTATTCTGCTGGCTGGTGGAGTCTGTCCATGCCATTCCGGGGGGTGCAGGAGACAGGAAAACCCCAACGCACCGTCACAAATACTAAGGGCAGGTCTTCATTTAAAATGTTACATGGGTGCACGATGAAAGTGTACAGTTTAGATCTAGCCTAACAATGAATTTTGAGTTTTGACTAATACCCGTTATAGGGAGCACATTATGCCAGGGCTCCGGCAGCTGCACTGGCTTCTGGTATGTTTCCAGGAACAGTTTAAGGTTTCGGTTCTGACCTATAAAGCCCTAAACGGGTTGGGTTCAGGGTATCTGAAGAACCGTCTTTTCCTTTCTGAACCTGCCCAGGGATTGAGGTCAGCTGGGAAGGCTCTGCTCAGTGTTCCCCCACTTGTGGAGATAAGGCCCTGTTCTGCCTTGATATTAATCTTATCAGCTTTTGCTCCCAGGCTGTGGAATTTTCTTCCTTGGGATATTCGCATGGTGCCAACGCTAGCACTGTTTCGGCATCAGGCTAAAGCCACTCTTTCTACTCATGGTTTTATGGGTGTTTGAGTCTATGTGTGTATGTTCTTCTTCTCAATATTTTTAGCAGATTGTATGTACCTCTGGGGTCTTGTATTTAAAATTTTTATATATATTTGTATTTCATTTAAAAAAATTTGTAAGCCGCCTCAAATATTTTAAATAGAGAGGCAGTGTAAAATTATTTAAATTAAAAAAAAAAAAGGAGATAGGGCAGTGACTATAGTCATGCAACATTTTACTTATTTAATCTAAAAACAATTTGGAAAGAAACCTCCATCCCACTCACTTTGTGGTTTCTCCATCTGGAAGGTATTGAGCTTCACCCATGTAGACAAATACTGCAAACATACTGGGTGAAATCTAGCTCTGTTTCTGTCAGGGGGACTGACTGCAGTGGGACCAGAATTCCACCCATCATCTTCTCTTTCTTTGTGTGCCTACAGTATTTCTCATTGAAATACTAGTGGAGTTGTTGCATGAGCACCAAGGAGAAAATATATTTCCAGAAGAATTATAACGTCAGATGATAATACAGTTAGAGTTTAGGGTCTTCCAGTGTTTCTGTTTTAGAAATAGTTTTTTTCCAGTGATTTACTAGTTGGTCCTACAATTTCCTTCTAGACTAACCGTATTCACTATTTTGGGGTGGAGCTCCTGAATTACATAGCAATTTGCACAGTACACAGTACATAACACTTAGCAGATTATAAATACCATAAACTGGACCAAAAACTAGAGGCTCGAAGTACAACAGCAAAATGGAGGTATAATTGCAGTCTCATATTTTGCACACATTTTCCATGATGTAATGCATACATCAGCAGTTTATGCCAGGAAATGACTAGTTATGCATTAAATGCCTGATTAGATACACAGTCACTTCATCTGAACACACAACTTTAAGTGCAACTAAGCCTCTCATGCTTAAAAAATATCCCCCAAGGTCTAAATCCAAGAATGATTATTTAGTATACATGAAAAACAGCTTCTGCTCACTATCCAGATTTGTCTTCAGTCAGGTCCCAGACCTGCAACCCTCACACAGGGGAGCTGTCTACTGAATTCAATAGGAGTTAGGATCCTGTGTTTACCCCACACAAGCTGTAAAAGGTCTAATAAGGCCTTGTAAGACCAGTTCACCAGTCTAGATGCCCTTGGATGGCAAGCCAGGTCTAATTAGAGATAAAGCCCAGCAAGGGTAGGAGTTATGTCCCACTCCTCCTCCCACTGTTCTTCCTCCAGGTGCTGGATGTGCACTGCTGGAGGGAGATCAGTGGAGGTGCCCACTCTCTGGGAAGCAGCCTATAAGAAAACTGAGAAGGAGAACAGGGAGAAGAGCAGACAGGCTACTCCCAGAGTGAGATGGAAGTCTGACAAGAGGCAGGAACCCTGATAAACAGCAGCCTGTCTGAACCTTAAGGGAAGGAGTATGCCCACCTCTGGACTATGGGGTTGTTGGAAGAACAGAGCCTAGTGCGAGGTGTAGGGACAAATTATAGCAAGCAGGGAGTTCCTGGAAGGAAGAGATTGTGATGCTGCAAACCCATATTGTTATGGAAATGTGTTCTGAATATGAATACGCATAGCTCAAATATGCTTTATGCAAAATGGGGCATGTAACCCATCATTAAAGATCTTGTAATCCCCTGAATGTGTATATTCTGTTTGATTGTATGTATCTTTCTTGTATATGAAGTAATGGAGTGTAAACCTGTTTATTAATTTACATATTATAGTGAAAGCCATTAGTGGTACTTAAGGAACTTAATGGCTTAGTGCTCAAAACAATGATCTGTAAATAGTCTTGTATTTCCTGTAAGCCTAACCTATGGTTGGGCCTACAAAGACCTATTATGTATTTTTCCATAGGGGTCAGGAGAATAGAACAAAGACTTCCCAGCCTGGGGAAATTCTGTTTAAAGAATGGGAAACAAATAATGCTTGTCTTCCATTGGCTTCACAGACTGTTTCCCACCACAAGAGGACAGATGAAAAGACCTGGAAACAAAGAACTCTAATGAGGTGTGTGAGAAGCTGATATCCACTGGGGCTGTGCACTTGGGTGCTGTGTCAAGGACCCATGACTGAGCCTTCCCAGAAGTGAGCTGTTTTCAGTGTCTGTGTTACTTACTGTGGGCTGTTATCCCAACTCTGTGCCTTGCTGGAGGAGACCAGCGCTTCTGGCTCAGCAGGACAGTGTATTGGTGATAGGTAGGTGGAGTTCAGTGCTATGATCAGCTCATCAGGTGACAGTCTCAAGGGGATTTCTGTGACCCCAGCCATCACAGAGGAGACCCACTGAACTCAGCTGCATCCTAGAATAATCAAAGAGCTGAGAGAGGGGGTAATTATAGCCTTTAGCTATAATCATTGAAAAATCATAGAAGTCAGGAAAGATTCCAGAAGACCAGAAAAGGGCAAATATAGTGCCCAGCTATAAAAAGGGAAATAAGAACAACCCATGAAACTACAGACAATTAAGTTTAACTTCTATGCCAGGGAAGATAATGGAGCAAGTAATTAAGGAATCCATCTGCAAACATCTGGAAGATAATAAGGTAACAGCAAGCATGGATTTGTAAAGAACAAATCATGTCAAATCAATCTGATAGCTTTCTTTGATAGGGTATCAAGCCTAGTGGATAAAGGAAAAATGGGGGATGTGGTATACCTAGATTTTAGTAAGTCATTTGACATGGTCCTGCATGACCTTCTTATCCATAAACAAAGGAAATACAACCTAGATGGGGCTACTATAAGGTGGGTGCATAACTGGCTAAATAACCATTCTTAGAGAGTAATTATTAATGGTTCACAATCCTGCTGGAAGGGTATAACAAGTGGGATTCTGCAGGGGTCTGTTTTGAGACTGGTTCTGTTCAATATCTTCATCAGGGATGAGGAACTGGCTCTTACATGTTTGATACCACAACATATTTTCTGACTGACCCAGAAATGTTGCTTTTCAAAATCTGACCTTAGAGTACAATAAGCAGACTAGTAGTTTGTTTAGTACATGCGGCTTCATCTGATACATAATCACAGGAAACTCATCATTCTGTGTTGAGCTGGTGGTAACAGCATCTGAGAGGTAAATCCATTGGCAATACACCTCTCTACCCACAAGAGTCTACTTAAGTGAACAGCATCCTTGGCCAGTGTTGAGAATGTTAAACAAAAACAGCAATGACATGGTGATATAATAGAAATAATTTGAAATGGATTTAGGTATTTTAGAGATTCTGTAGTCTGAATCCTTTAGTTTAGCAGCCTGTATTTATTTTGTTTTACAGGCTGTGGTCCTATAATAAACTGGTTTTGGGGGTTTTATTTTTTAGCAACTGTCAAGTTTAATTTAGCAAGTTTGAATAGTTGAGCCTGTAATCTCCAGATTATGTAGCTGCAGTGTGTTCCACTTACGGTTACTCAAGGAACAAAAATTTGGGAACTTCAGCTAGTGGGCACATCACTTGAATGGGGCAGTCTGCTGTAAATGGATGACAGGAGAGGGATCATGTGAGTATTACATGTTGTGTTCCCTCCCTCTGGGGCATTTGGTATTGGCCATTGTTGGCAGACAGGATACTGGGCTAGATGGACCTTTGGTCTGACCCAGTATGGCCGTTCTTATGTTGTAAGCACATAGCACTGCACTTGGCTACCTTTCCATTTCAAGGGGAAGTTAAAGGAATTGGTTACAACATACAGAATCTTGAACAGCACCCATGTAGATGAGAGACAGCCTTTTTCCCTGTGTCCTGTTATAGGACTTACCGTCTCCTGTGGGTTCTGGGTACCACATTTGCCTTGGCTAAGTTGTGGCCCTGGTAACTGATTCCTCTTGTTGTCTGAAGTTGATGGCATAGTATTGGAATGATTTATTTTGCCACGTTTTTATCTGATCTTTTTAAATAAGTGGGGGTTGAGAGGTGAGTTTATTAAACTTGGGAACAAAGGGGTGGTGTGACAGCCCCCCATGTTTTATGGAATTAGCTTATGAATATAAATATGCATAACTTGATGATGCTTTATACAAAATACCTTATGGAACCTATCAATTTTAATGTTACAACTTGCTGGATCTGTATGTCTGACTTTGGTGCATGTATCATTCTTCCATGTAAAGTTAGAAATATAAAGTATGAGATGGTTTATAGTTTTAAATGTGCTAATGACAACCATCGATAATGCTTCAGGAAGCCTTAATGATCAACTTAATGACTTACAAACAGCCTTGTTTGTCCTTTTAAGTCTCAGCAGCAATTGGTTCTAGGAAGACATGTGACCATACCACCTGGTACTGGAATATCAGTTTGACAGGTAATTTTCCGTGGAAGGGGCATGTAAAGCAAAAGTTTCCAGCCCAAAGAAAAGTCTAATTAAACAGTGGGAAGCTAGGAGTCCCTTTGTCTTCTGCTTGCTAGGGACCAAAGACAACTGGAGACCCAAGTCAGAGTAAAAGATCATCTTTGACTTGAAGGCTTGCCTGAAATAAGAACAGCTTTTAGGGTAAGAGACTATGTGTAGTAAGTTTTAATGTACTGGAACTAGCTATGCCTTTTCTTTTCATTTTAATTCTGTACCTTATTTTGATATATCTGTTTTCAATTAAAACTACTTAAATCCTACTGTTTGTCCCCCCACCTCCAGCCCTCAAAGCTGAGCAGAGCAGCAATTCAAAGAGCTCCAGGAGCTCTGAGCCTCTTTGAAACATCAGGCCCCAGGAAAATTGCCCTGTTTGCTCCCTTGTCTGTGGGCCTGAGAGCTGAACACAGCTGGAATATGACTTCCATAGCTCCATTTTTTGAGAGGGACAAAGCGAGAGACCAGACAGCAGAAGGCTGCTGTAGTTGAAGCAATCGAGGGATTTAGAGATTTATCTTTGGGAATGGAAAGGAAAAGGTGGATCCTGGAGATGATGTAGAGGAAAACCTGGCTAGACTAAACAAATTTAACAAAAGCATTGTCAGGAGATATGGAGAACTGGAAAATATTTTTTACAAACAACATATGGCCCTCAGAGTATCTGTGTGAGGTTACCCAGCCTGAATGTCTAAAGTTAAATCAAAGGAGGCTGCAAAGGGGGGTTGTTACAGAATCCAGGAAAGGTAAAACAATGACACAGAAGATAGCTTCTTGGGTGGGTATTCAGCTTCAAGACAACTAAGAACAATGGGAGCATTAACTGCAAGATGGTACTTTCAGATGGTAACAGGATTTGATTTGTCCCAAAAGACCCGGATGGGTTGTGATCCTGGCACAAAGCGAATGGGGAAACCATGGAAGACACTATTCCAAAAATCTGTAAATCTTCCCACCTTTTAAAGAAAAAAAAATGTGACAGCATCAAGATATGCACTGCTACCAAAACAACCCGGTAGTCATCTTGTTTGCTATCATTTCACAACTAAATGTGTCTTAGAGCCCAAACCTGCAAACAAAATTTGTTGAGCAAAAAAAATAAACAAAAAAAACAAAAAAATCCCACAACTACCCACACCGAACACACATCCTGTGTGGCTACTACCAAGAGAGAGGCAGACCCCGGGGCAACACAATGGCAGGGGGGAGGACCATGGATAGGAAGGTGGCTCCCCCATAATCAGATCCCAGTGGGAAGAAGCAGAAATTCCACCCCAGTCAGTTTTGGCTGAGAGCCCATGGAAGGTGCCTAAACACAACTACAAAGCACCTGCGGGCTTCTTTCCTGGACTACGGCACCACAACGCGCTTGAACAGTGCTCAGGAGCAGGGACAGGCTTCTCCTCCTTCCCAAGGTGTCACTCCTCCTCAGACGCAATCAGCTGAGTGCTCCCAGCACCAATTGTGCCCCACCTCCCAGCCACTCCCTCCACCCCCACCCAGCTTCTGCACGCAACCACAGGCTCCCAGCGCTGATCGCGGCCCCGCCTCCCAGCCATTCCCCTCGCCCCCGCCAGGCTTTTGCATGCTACCACAGGCTCCCATTGCTGATCACAGCCCTGCCTCCCAGCCACTCCCTCTGCCCCCACCAGGTTTCTGTCCGGTGCCCAGCCAGAAAAACAGAAAATACTGGACACTGCACATCTCCAGTATTTTCTGAAATTTTTTACCGGACAGAGGGCGCAAAAACCAGACTGTCCAGTTGAATACCAGACACGTAGCAACCCTACTTACATTGTCAGCTCCTTGAGGCAGGGACATTGCTGTAAAGCACCAACCACCATTATGATGCTATATAATTAAAACATAATAAATAATTACAAAGCTAGCTCAGTGAATTGGCCTTTGTTTAGCAATCTGAAGTTATAATATATATACATTTTACAGTGAGTGCTGTTTGGAAGGCCTCTGATGCTGCTTGCGGTAGAGTTAACACATTCCACTAGTAATTTCATAGATCCACCACTCCTGCATTGGTCCAATCCCAGCATCTTTGATTGCATTTCCAATTTGCTGCTGGTAAGTAATTGCATGGCTCCAGATCATGGCAATGTTTGCCTTTGAACACTGGATAGGGAAGGATCAATAAACTTTTCATTAGGGTACAGTGAAGTCATGAGAAAAGCATTTTGGATCAATTCAGAGGCAGGGATCTTGCACTTGCTCAGTCCTGCTCTTTCTAATAGGTTTGACCACAGTCACTTTGAATTATTAGAGAAAGCTATTTCAGTTAACTAGAATTATCAATTTAACTAGAATGATCAATTTGACCAAATAAAAATAAATAGTATTTAAAGCTTTTTAGGTCTTTAAATGCTTTCCATCCAGTTGAAACTGACAACAATGATAACTGGAAATATTGGCTCTTGAGATGTTTAAAAATTATGCATTATGTTCTTAAGAGAGTAAATAGTGTACTGACAATTCACCATATTTAAAAAGTATAGGAAACCACACTGAATATCCAAGCACTCTTACCTTTAAAGCCATTATAGTCTATCAAGAAAATAGTATGATTTTCAAGAGTTACCTTGTGAGAAATAATGGGTTTGGTAGTGTGGATGCTCCATTTGTTATTTTAAAATAAGGGAAGCTATTTTGAAATAACTCCCTAGTGTAGACCAGGGCAGAGTGATCTGCTACAGTGCTAAATAGCCAAGACCTTCTAGTCAGCAGCTGTAACAACACACGTTGTCTGAGGATCAGCACAGATGGGGACCTGTAACACTCACCAGTGTACCTCCCCCCCCAAACACACACATTTCTAGTCTCATATATACATCTCTAATATAGTGAAATCCTTATATAGTGTAGTCAGTGTTTTCAATGACCTCATGGCTGACCTCATTATACCTCCCTTGCGCAAAAAAAAAAAAAAAAAAAAACACTTCCTGGTTACAGAACCAGCACCTTCAAGTCAGAAAGACCACACTGAAGGCCACCCCTAATTTGTTGTCTGATTTAGCCTGAAGGAAAAGTTCTCCTAACTATACAGCAGAAGTAAGGCTGTTTGTCTTCAGAGGAACAACTCAATAATGCTGTGGCATATACTGTACGCTTAATCTAAGCCACATTTTGTGAAAACCTCAAGTTATAGCCAACATATGGTAGAAGATGGTTATTTAACTTTAATTCAAATCAGACATATAGTTGGAGGTGGATCTATCATGATCTGGCAACATTTTCTTTTACTGGTTGACTTTAACAAGTGTAGAAAGGAATTAAAACTCAGAGCACAAATTGTAGTGATATGCTGGAGGGGGCCCATTGACAGCTTCCAGGTGCCCTTTATTAAAATTCGACCACCGAGCTCACAGGGCGGTTGGGATAATTTCTCTGCCTCTGATAATGCTTACTCCCCCTATGGATCCTGGAGATATGTACAGGACTCTTCTCCTCCTCTGAAGAAGTACCTCTGAAGAGCAATTTTTCTTGTTTTTACTTTTAGAATGAACCATTGCACCAAGTATTGGGTATTTAAACAAAGATTTCTCATGCAGGAGATGTAGATGGTCTTCATATCCTTTCCCATATTTCATTTTACACTGCCTGAACAATGTACTATCAATATACTTTGGACTTTAGTCTCATTTTCTTTAAAACCTCTTTGCATCACTGTTATAAGGGATTTTTTACCTCTAGAATGCCTCTTATTGTCTGGATGCAGTACTGCAGGAATTCTCAGCCTACCACCTCCGTCAGTTATTCTAATGCCACAACAGTCTGCCCATATACTTGGCTTAACCCAGCTCACTGCTCAGTCCATTCCCCTCCAAGGGGGAACTGAAAAATTCAGGAAATAGGAAAGACAAAACCAAATGTCCTTCAATTCCATTCTCTATCTGGCACTTGCTGTTCTTACCTTCTTTTATTCTGGACACCCATGTTTCTCCCCCAGGCCAAGAGGAAAGGTCGGGGAATCCAGGTTTGCCCTCTCCTCTCGGCTCCCATACAGCAAGCCTGTTTAGGAAGCTAAGGACCATATATTCAGTCCTGCCACAATTTCCGTGGGCTGCTGCAATTGTTACCTCAATGGCATCTTCACAAGATCTGCAGATTCTGCTGCCTTCATCCTGACTTTGGGATTCCTTACAGCTTCCCTTAGGGTCAGATACAGAAGTGTTTCCTAACAGCCAGACTCAACTCTTCCCCTTGGTAGCTGGAGTGTACTGCCCCTTACCTTAAAGCAGTCAGTATCTCTCTCCTTTAAACAGGCGCTCCCCTCCGCTCTCTCCCTGGGCCTACGATTGGACTGAAGGGCTCCTTACCTTAGAGCAAGGGTTCTTAGACTGTGGGTCCCCCAGACTCCAAAATGGGTCACAGCCCTGTTTAGGTTTGCCAGATGGATTCAACAAAAATATTGGACATACTTGACATTACATCACAATCTACATTTACATCTTATTTAGAAAATACCAGACATTTATATTTTCTCAATTTGTTTCCTGAACAGAAAGCTCAAATACTGGACTGCCTGGTTCAAAACCGGACACCTGGCAACCCTAGCCCTGTTTTAATCAGGTTGCCATGGCTGGGTTAGATTTGCTGGGGCGCAGGGCCAAAGCCCAAGCCCATTCCCAGGATCCAAAGCCTGAGGGCTTCAGCCCTGGATGGCGAACTCAGATTACAGGCCCCCTTCTTGGTGCTAAAGCCTTTGGGCTTCAGCTTTGACCCTCTGCCCGGGGAGGGGAGTGAGGCTTAAGCCTTGGCTCCCTGCCCCCTTCCCAAAGTGGCGGGGCTCAGGCAGGCTCCTCAGGCTTCCGCCCCTCTCCTGGGGTTGTGCCAGAAGAGGGTCACAGGGCAATGCAGTTTGAGAACTGCTACCTTAGAGGCATATCTAGCTCACCCTCCTTCAAGCGGGAGTTCCCTCAGCCCTTCCTTGAGCTGGCGTTTGTGGCTCAGGTTGCTAGCCTGGGCAGTTGCAAAGCCTTATAGCCAGCCCCTTTGTCTGAACACCCCTTCCCCATCAGCCTACCAATCCAGAAGGTTCCGCAGATCAGCCTTGTCCTGTCAGTGTCTGTCTGCTGTGAGAGAGGAGGCAGCCATCATGCTGCTCCCCTTCTACTAACTCTTTTCCGGTTGTTTGGAAACAACGAATAGTCTGGTGGCACCTTACAGACTAATACAAATATATTTATCTGATGAAGTGGGTTTTATCCATGAAAGCTCATAGTGCTATTTATTTTTGTTAGTCTCTAAGGGCATGTCCACACTGGGCAGTTATTTCGAAATAACTTCCCTTATTTCCAATTAACAAGGCAAGTATCCATACTACCAAACCTGTTATTTCAAAATAACAGGCTTGTTATTTCAAAATAACTCCTCCTTGTGAAGAGGAATAAGCTTATTTTGAAATAACCTGGTAGTGTAGACATAGTCTGTAACTTTAAAAACAATGAGTAGTCCTGTGGCACCTTAGGCTATCACAGCTACCCCTCTGAGATCAGTTGTTTGGGTGAAAGAAAGCCTTGCCCTGCCTTCATTGCAAAGTTTCAGGCCCTAAAAGGTGCACTCTGGATTCCTTCTCTAACTCTCCCCACCTCTAATATCATCAATTCACAGACACTTACCTTCCTTCCTCCCCCCCCCCCCTGCATCCCCCTCCTGTTCTGAAATGTGATTTGTCCTTTTCATATGTGTTCATTTTTTTTAATTGTATCCTTTGGTATATATGGTTGTGACTATTTTCTTCCACTATTTGATCTGAGGAAGTGGGTCTGGCCCACGAAAGCTCATAATCTAATAAACCATCTTGTTAGTCTTTAAAGTGCTACATTGTCCTGCATTTTGCTTCAGCTACCCCAGACTAACACGGCTACATTTCTATCGCTATTCTCTAATCACTACATTCCCGGGACTGTTATGTCTCTATATGTCTCTTTTGGACTCTTCTGAACAGTGAAAGGGCCAAACCAGGCGCTGGTGTGTGGCTGACCATTAGATGAAACTGCCCTTAATGATGGCCTACTCTGTCACCATGGCAGAATAGAGGGCCCTTAAAAAGAATGGAAGGGGAGAGGAAGCTCAAGAAAAGAACAAAATACTTCCATTAAGTGCACTTAATACATGTATATTTGCCTGTAGTTTTCTCTCTTCACTTGTTTATGATTATGAGATGTCATTTTTCTTGAATGGAAAAACAAATTAATAGTTTTGCCAGTCCCTCTCTTGTCCTCTCTACAGCATGCATGCCCCAAGGACATGGCCACTGATCATAATATAGGGACAAAATGTTCTTGGGGAGTACCTTATTCAAATATTATCAAAACATAATTGATAAACTACTTTACATTTCAGAATTAGACTTGAAGATGAAAACAAATCCAAGAGAAAGGAAGATTTGCAATAGAGAAGTTTTGCTCCAAAGGCTGAGAGAGTTCAGAATGGTATTCAAGTTTATCCAAGCCTGAGTTGTGAAGTTCAGATCTGGAATCCATTGTGGATTCAAACTTCCTGACATGTCAAACTATTTGGATCCAACTCTTCAAATGCAGTATGTGTTCAAGTCTCCTTAAATATAAAAACTTATTTATGTGCAGAGAATCAGAAGTAACAACCTAGCAAATGCATCAGTTGGTACTGATTACTAAGAAATAACTCACAGGACATATTCTCCTTCCTAAAAAAAGACTAGCTTTCTTTCCACCCTTTGTGGTTAGTTCAGATAGTCTTCACAGTTAAAACAATAATTTTAACAAAAGTATAGCAGCATGTGTTCCCATCACTTTTATAATGAACATCCTTACTTCATTTTTTAGTAAGGATGATTTTATATTTCCAAATATTTATTCTCAGATGCCAGATTAAGTATTTGGGGCTAATGTATTTAAATACATATTTAAAGAAATAAAGGGGTTGGGGGAGTGGGAAAAAGGCCATTTGCAATGGCTGAATGATTTTATCAAGCAGACTTACAACATTCAGTGGACTGAACAATATTTGTTTGCTTCTCCAATTCCATTTCATTTCCATTACAAAGTCCATTCTTTCAACAGCTTAAGGGTGAGCAGCACACACACAGTTCTTTTGTCTACTGGGAAAGTATTCTGTTGTCTGATTTAAGTGCTTTTGCAATGTTTGACTAGTTTCTCATCTGCACATTTTAAGAAGATTTCTGACACTGCATTGAAAATGGTTTTGCTATGGTCAGGAAAGTGAGTTTGTAAAAATTGACATGTTGGTATTATATATAGTATAATCCTTCAGGAAGACATTCACCCAGAATATAATGTGTTATATTTTCCACACACAAAAGCCTACCTATCGGCCATATCGCCTCTGGGCTACAGAAAACACTTTACGTTCTGTATGGATATAGGGATTAATCTGGACTAACATTACTTACCTTCTTTACTGGAGTCTGTCTAGCTTATTTGTAATGTAATGGTGACAGTTCAAATAGATTATCGTTCCATATTCCCTCTAGTGCTCTGTAGAATGACAGCCATATCTTTGTAGCTAGGTGATACTGTGTATATATTATAGGAAAATTAATTGCAACCAAAAGTATCGTGTCAATGACTACTTTGAAGAAATGCCCATTTTTTCTTTTTTTCCCAGCCTCTTGTGACTTGCCACTCCAAAGTACCCCAGGCAAATAACCCTAATACCCGCATATTACTAAGGAAGATATTTCAGTTAGGGGACAAATGCTACTCACAGTTACAGCAGTGTAATTCCACTGATTTCAATGGAGTTATTGGAGACTTATTCAAGTATAACTGAGAGCAGGTTTTGTCCCTATGACTCTGTGTATCAAAACAAGGGAGGTATGTTTTTTTGATTGGCACAGCCGGACTAGTGCTACAATCTAGTATAAACTGTAGTGCAGACAGGACTACCAATGGGGATAGAGAGAAAAGGGGGTCACTGCCCTGGAGCTGGCAATTAAAAGGGCTTAGGGCTCCCACCTGCCCCTGATGTAGCGGCCAGAGCCCCAGACTCTAAATCATTTCCAGAGTTCCTGGTGGCATGTGCCCTGTGGCCCCGATGATGGAAAAAGGCTGCTTGGGAGAGGCTAGCCTCTAGCCTCTCCCCTTCTGCCTGAGGCCTCACTCCATCCATGGGGCCTGGAGTTTGCTGGGCCCTGGGAGAAGCCAAGTCCCTCATCAGCTCTTAGTGTAGAGAGGCACAGATATTTTTTACTGTATGGTGTTGTCTAACCCTGGTCCAGTCTATAGTACAATATACTTAGTTGGGAGCAATGATTCAATTGCACCAGTGCAGAAGAATGTTCACAATTTTCCCTAGGGTAGGCAAAGTCTAGTAGACTGTAGGGAGTAGCTAAAATGAATGGTTCTCAACTCGTTTCAGTCCACGGACCACCAGGCCAATCAAAAAAATTTTGTGGACTTTGGACAATGTTCCTGTGGACCACCAAAACAGTCACTATGGACCACCAGTGGTCCATGGACCATCAGTTGAGAACCACGGAGTCTGATTCTCCCAGTGGAAATTCCTTGCATCCTCTTTTTAAGTCTTGGTTGAAACAGTGTTCAGGAGACAAGTACAGAGAATGAGTTCAGGCAGGACAGGATAGTCAGTTAATTGGTTAAAACTATTTGTTGTGTCTAATAACCAGCTGTCAGATGACACCCTTAAAATAATTTTTTTGTTTTCATATACACTGATTTAATTGTAGACTCACTCTAATAGGTGACCCTGTCCTTTTCCTTCTCATTTTTAATAACATTAGCTGGAAAGCATTTTCTATTTGTGTAAACTACTTCAAATAGATTTGTATTTAAACAATGAAGGTATTTTCCTAGAAAACTTCTGTTTGCCAAAGCTGAAATCCTCACTGATCTCCATTTTGTTGCATACTCTGGAGATGAACCAGGTTTCAGTGATATCATCATGAAACAGGACTCGCTCAGACCAACGGGAGGAGGGTAAACCCACATCTACCAAGACACTACTAGTCCCAAATGAACATAACTGGGATATTTTTAACTATTAAATATATTATTTAAATGTCATCTGGGAAGGATTTCTTAAAAAGGAAGCTTGTGCCCTGTTTTGTTTCTTCATGATGTATAAACAAGTCCCAAATGCATTTTTAAAAATTACTTCTACTTGTTTTTTACTTTGAAAATATTAAGTCTGATCTTTCCTGGTTTTGTTAGAGGACATGTACTTTAAACTCTCAGATCTTAAATATTCAACACAACTTCACCTTTAATAATCAAAGACAAACTTTCTCCAAAATATTTATTAAGTGGTGAAGTTAATGGGTGGTTTTGTATTTGTTTAACCAAAAAAGTCTTTCACTACAAAAGCCTTTTATACACTACAAAAAAGAAAAAAGAGCACAAGTTCAATTTATTTTTTCTTTGTAGGTTACAAAATCCTAATTTTTATAGATAATGTAAGTAAGATTGGATAGGTGAGGATATTAGTGTGCAGATTATCAAGAATCTGTAGGTGTATTTCTTTTCATTTTCTTTTTCCTCTGGCCTGGCCTACACTAAACCAGGCAGGTCGGCTTAAGGTACGCCATCCAGCTACACAGCTGCAGTGATTACACTACGGGAGGCCAATGGGAGCACATGCTCCTGTAGGCTTCCCTTACTCCTCACAGAATGAGGAATACAGGATGCCAGTGGGGGCTGCCCTCAGCATTTGATTTGGGGAGGGGAGGAGGTCTACATTACACCTGCTTAATCGAACATTAGAAGATTGACCTCCAGAGGACTGATCTTCTCCACAATGTAGACATGCCCTTTTAGAGTAGATTCTTTAGATGTTGAGTGACCTTTCACTAGCATTAGTGTAAATCTATGGTAACTCCAGCAAAATCATTTGTATTACATCTTTGTAAAACGGAGTATATAACAAGAAAACTGAAACCCTTGGCTACGTCTAGACTGGCATGATTTTCCAGAAATGCTTTTAACGGAAAAGTTTTCCGTTAAAAGCATTTTCGGAAAAGCACGTCTAGATTGGCACGGACGCTTTTCCACAAAAGCACTTTTTGCGGAAAAGCGTCAGTGGCCAATCTAGACGTGCTTTTGTGCAAAAAAGTCCCGATTGCCATTTTCGCGATTGGCGTTTTTTTGCGGAAAACAAATCTCAGCTGTCTACACTGGCCCTTTTGCGCAAAACTCTTGCCCGAACGGGAGCAGCATAGTATTTCTGCAAAAAGCACTGATTTCTTACAGTTGGATGTCAGTGCTTTTGCAGAAATTCAAGCGGCCAGTGTAGACAGCTGGCAAGTTTTTCCGGAAAAGCGGCTGATTTTCCGGAAAAACTGGCCAGTCTAGACACAGCCCTTGTGTCTTTGGCCTACACATAAGTGTTAGAAGAAGCCACAAAGTGCTCTAAATACTACCAGTGTTAAGCTAAGACCTTGAAGAATTTTTACTAACTAGGAATCTAACTTTCTTTGAAAACTGTTAACAACATGAATAGAAATCAGATAATTTTTCAAAGCCTATTCTTTGTTTGGCACAGGCATGTCTGACCCTTTTTGTTTCCCTAATTTTGATAGTGTGAAAGCCCACCTTTACTTTCAATTATAGATGTCCTGATCAGCTCAATGTCCCACTGTGCAAAAGACTGTAGAAATAAATAATAAAAGCCAGTTCCGAACTGAAGAGTTTGTATTATAAATTTTAAAATCTAACACAGCAAGTGAATTGTGCAATAAACTTTAGACAAGACCAGAGTAGAATGGTTAATTATATCTGAGATTTTTACCTTAGTTTTTAACCAGAATATTTAAGTTCCTGGAGAAATGCATGAAGATTCTTGCCATTTCCTCCAACCCTGTGATTTTTATTCTAGTGTTAATTCTAAGTTTACAGATCTGATATTTTTCACTATTTGTTTCTTTCATTTTTCTAATAATGAAAACTCTGAATGGAGATTCTATTCTATTGTGTTCTATGTAGGTTCTTCTACCACAGTTATCACCATAGAATGAGTGCCAGCAATGCATCAAGAAATGTGGCTTAACATCTGTCACAGTCACAGGCTGTTTGTTCTCTCATCCTTTCCCTAGGGAAGGGCATATGCAATGAAGTGTTTTGTTTTGCTAGGTTTTTTTGTATAAGATACTTGTCTGTATGTATTTATATTACAGAAGGCAGGGTCAAAGAAATGCACCTTGCATTTGGAGTAGGGTGACCAGACAGCAAGTGTGAAAAATCATGACACGTTTTATTTTTGGTGAGGGAGGGCACAGTTGCCTATATTAGACAAAGCCCCTAATATTGGATCAGTCCTAATAATATCAGGACATCTAATCACCCTCACATGGATGGAAGGATGGAAGCTTCATCATGGTCCTGGGGGAGTTCACCCCACAGTCTCAGACTGCCCTTGGAGAAACATTCTGTCTGCTGCACAGATGAGATTTGCTTTTATGTCAGAGTCCTACTGTGCCAGAGGAGTGGAATTGTCAATCATTGTCTTCATCCCCTAGCCATAGGCATTCCTTGAGCTATCCTGGCCCCATGCCATTCAGTGCCATGAAGATACGGACCAAGACCTTAAACTTGATTCACAGTTTTGTGGGAAGCCAGTGTAGATACTAGAGAATAGGTTTGATGTGGTTGTGGTAGCTGGGGAGATGAACTGCCATAGTCTACAGTAGTTGGAGTTTCTTAAATGCTGAAGACTTCACACTCAAGTATATCACAGTGCTAAGAGTTCAGCCAAGAAGTGACAAAGGCATAAATAGCTGAGGCCAAGTAATTGTGTGCCAGGATAGGATGGAGTCTCTTCACCAACCAGAGATGAGAGAAGGTATTACTTCGGGGTGCTGCTATGTGAAAGCTCAGTATCAGAAGGAATCCAAAGTTACTCCTAGACTAGGGACTGAATTGACCAGCCAAAGAATGTGGCACCATGGCTGCAAACACTTCAAACACCTCTGCCCACTTTAGTTAGGTTCAGCTTTAGATAGAGGCTTGCAGGTGCCTTACAGAACAATATCTTTACACTTTTGAAAGGCTTTCTACATGAAAAAACAACTCCTTGCTCCACCAGGTTTTGACTTCCATCTACTTTTGACAATGTTACACTTTTCTAAAGGTAATATACATCTTAAGTAGGCTGAGACATGTTAATCAACTTTGAAGTTAGTATGACATTTAGCAGATCTCTACAGGTCAGAGCTGTACTACACAAAACCCATTAAAATACAAAAAATAAAGGCAATGATGCACACACTTTGCAGTGTGCATTTGAAATGTTTGTCTTAAGCATATGTCTGCACATGCCATGGGTATTTCTTGAAGGCTAGTGGCCTTTCAAAATCCTTAATATCTGTTTGTGTTTCAAGCCAATCCTAGCATCCCATCTCCAAGCAGTTGCTAAGAAAAAGTAAATATTTCAAGAGCTCTGGGAATTTGATGGAAACTGAACTGGATCAAGGGGGAATAATCTGAAATGAAGGTATTAGGTTGTTGCCTATGAATGATGTATTTTTCATGCAAAGACTCAGAAAGGAGGGCAAGCAAGAGGCATTTGCTACAGGTTTAAAATTAAAAGCCAATCTAGCTCATTTGTAATGATAAAAGAAGAAATCTTTCATTCATTACAAAACAAACACTTTTGGTGTGCAGCAATAAAAATATACCTGAAAAGCTGTTCAGGGACCCAACGCTGGAAAAGGCAGTGTTCATATACCAAGGTGTAGAATAAAGAGAAACATAAATACAGGCCCTAGAAGGAGAGGCACAGAGCACATGTCTTTAAATACCAGTTACACAAAGGAGGACGCAGCTTACAGAAAATAAAAAGGAGGAAAAAAGACAAACACATGCCAAATAAGCAACAATGTCAGTGATGTGGCAACTGGCATGAGAATAGGAAATGTCCAGGGTTTTTCTTTGCAAAAAAGGAAAATATACGGATTACAGTTAAAATGCAAGGATTCCTCAAGTGAAGAAGAAAAGATGCTTTTTTAAAAACCACTTAAAAAGAAAAAAGCTGAAAACTCAAAATAAAGGCTAATAAAAATATGTGCAAAATGTCCACATATGACAAAGTTAAGAAAGAAACACAACTGAGTGTGGTAACAAAAACTAAAATGGAGAGGTTCAAGAATGTACAAAGCTGGAAAAGGTGAGAGTTTGGAAACCTATAAAAAGGAACAAATTGCAATCCTGAGTAAGCACCAACTGACACTCAGGTGCAAAGACAAAGTAGAACAAGAGTTTGGGGTAGTATGTTTAGGATAGCTACTAATCATGGACTTACACACAGGTGAACTGCTTGGCCTTGCTTTTAGGAGGTTGATATGTCTGAGACTCTATGATTATGTGTGCACAGGAAGGGATTTATCTGGTAATATACAAGACACAGTTGTGGGAGGATGCAAAGTCTATTATACATGCCACCCAACATGTTCCATAATCTTTTAAAGAACACTAGATGAAAAGCTACAAAACATGACAGCAGATGGCATTATTTGTAGAACCAAAGAACTTACAGCCTGGACTCACTCCTTAGTAACTGTAGAGAGGGAAAGGGGCAGACTCAGACTTTGCATTGATCCCAAGGAGCTGAAAAAGAAAATTAAAGGGAAACACTTCCACATGCTTACAAGGAACAACATATGTGCAGAGATGGAAGGAGCCAAGTTCTCCAGCATATTAGTTGCATTTTGGCAGGGTTTTGGCAGATTCCCCTGGACACAGAAAGCTGCAAGATTTGCATTTTCAGTGTACTGTTTGGCAGATGCTGCTGCTTGAGATTGCCTTTTGGAATATGTCTGGCACCAGAAGTGTTCCAGTACATGATATTCCAGATGCCAAAAGTTCATCACTGTCATATCACTTTGAAAACAATGGACTGAGTGTGCCAGAAACGATTGCGAACAGGCTGCCTATCTAAGCCTGCTTGTGCAGTGAGGCCCAGTATTAAAGGTGCTGCTAGCCAGGGTCTCAAGGGTTCAAATCTCTGCTCTTCTTGAGTGACATCTAGTCTTCCTGTGCCTCAGTTTTATAATAAAGTGAAGTTACTCACCTCGGTGCAGTAACTGTCATTCTTCGAGATGGTGTCCCCGTGGGTGCTCCACTGTAGGTGCTGGGCTTGCCCCCGGTGCCGCAGAATGGAGACTTTTCTGGAAGCAGTACCCGGCCAGACTGTGCATGCGCCGCGGCATCTCGTGGGGTTCACGCTCTTTTGCCTGAGTGCACAGTCCGGCCCCCGCCAGTTCCTTGAGGCATTTATTGAATAATATCATTCGCACCCGCATCTCCCTGTCCCTTCTGGCCTTTGTAGTGAGATTAGTGCAATGTGGGCACTTCTGGGAGACACGGGTCTCTCCTAGGCATCTGATACAGGAGGAATGGCTGTCCGAAGCAGTCATTGCCTTGTGGCAAGTGTCGCACTTTTTAAACCCAGGCAACGATGGCCCAATGATTATTTTATAGTCTTTTAGAGGCTTCTTATTTTACTTTTTTTTTTTTTTTTTTTAAGAGAACGGGTTGTATATTATTAATATAATTATGTACAAATGTTGGAGGGGGGAACGTAGGGCGAAAACAGAGAACAGTCGAACTCTGAGGTATCTAACTATATTATTCTAATAAATTTTTTTTTGAAGGAGGAACAAATGGAAGGGATAATAATGATACTACAACAAAGAAAGTAAGAACTATGCACAGCATAATCTCACAACAAGGCAAGTTGAAGAAGAGCGCAGTTCATGCCATCTGCAGCCTGAAGTGGTCAAGAGGAACTGGAGGGGGTCGGACCACGCACTCTGGCAAAAGAGCATGAACGCCACGAGATGCCGCAGCACATGTGCGGTCTGGCTGGGTAATGCTTCCAGAAAAGGCTCCGTTCTGAAGCACCGGGGCAGGCCCAGCACCTACAGTGGAGCACCCATGGGGACATCCTCGAAGAAGAAGGATATAATACTTCCCTACTTCACAGAGTGTTGTGACGATAGTGCCACAAGCTGCTCAGTTACTGTGTGCGAGTGTGGGTGGGTGGATACATAAATATCACGGATATATAGAAGAGAAAACACAGTCCTCTTGCTTTATCTTCCTAGCCCCAAACAGTACCCTGAGCAGCCATTCAGCTGTTGAATACAGACTTTGACTCAACTATTTTTTTTTTTATAAATAAAAGCATGATCAGAAGTTTCCCCTGGTTAATGTACTAGTCACAAATGATAAGGGTCAGATCTTCAGCTGGTATGAATCAGCTTAGCTTCATTGATTTCTGTGGGGCTTTGTCAGTTTATAACACTTGAAGACTTAGCCCTAAGAATACTTTGAGGCATTAACTAGACAATGCATATTGGCTCTTCTTCTGCTCCCTACTCAGGGATCCCAAACTAGGAGGCTGTGTCTACACTGGCAAGTTATTCTGGAAAATCAGCCGCTTTTCCAGAAAAACTTGCCAGCTGTCTACACTGCCCACTTGAATTTCCGGAAAAGCACTGACGATCTAATGTAAAATCATCAGTGCTTTTCTGGAAAAACTATGCTGCTCCCGTTCAGGCAAAAGTCTTTTTCCGGAAAACTGTTCCGGAAAAGGGCCAGTGTAGACAGCACAGTAGTGTTTTCCGCAAAAAAGCCCAGATCGCGAAAATGACGATTAAAAGCATTTCTGGAAAATCATGCCAGTGTAGACGTAGCTGATGAGTTTGGAATGGGTGGCTTTCACTAGGGCTGGACTGAGAGAGAGAGAGCAGAAATCCAGTGTCCTTCTCTTCCCAGCGGTGAGGGAATCTGTAAATGTCAATAAGCGAGGCTACGTCCACACTGTACAGTTATTTCAGAATAGGCTATTCTGGAATAGTTATTCCAAAATAGCACATCTACACTGCAGGGAAGCCTCAAAATTAATCCGACGCAGGCTTCCCTAATGTAGATGTAACCCAAACACCTAGTGTGGTTACTGAGCAATGCAAGTGGTACCTAGACCATAGCAACAGTTAAGATCAAGAGACCTCTATAGTATAGGCTGAGAGCCAGCTGGCTTTTAGCTCAGAGGGTAGAGGCTCCTATAGTCCACTCCAGAGGTTCCTGGTTCAAATCCACCTGGTGGTGGTTATAAGTGGGGGCTCGTCCAGGATCTCAACTGGGTCTCAGAAACTCAAGATGTGCTTCCTCACCTAGGGGAAGTATGTAACCTACACACCTAGGCTATGTCTATACCCGCAGCTTCTTGCACAAGAAAAACCTTGCGCAATGCCGTTCTTCCTGAAAAGTAATAGATATAACGGCATTGCGCAAGAGGGTTTTTCTTGAGCAAGAAGGGGCAGTCTAGACGCTCCTTCTTGTGCAAGAGCCTCTTCTGAAAAAAAATGGTGGCTTATTAGGTATGCAAATGAGGCTCAGCAATATTCCACACAGCCTCATTTGCATATTACTCGCGCAAGAAGCCGCGAGTGTAGACATAGCCCTAGTGTGGTTACTGAGCAATGCAAGTGATAACTAGACCACAGCAACAGTTAAGATCAAAAGACCTCTACAGCATGGGCTGGGAGCCAGCTGGCTTTGGCTCAGAGGGTAGAGGCTCCTATACTCCGCTCTCTGCTTGGTAGTGGTTACATAGACATGCTATCTCAATTTAGAGCCCCAGAAGGAATAACTTAGAATGGCCCTGGGGAGGGGCTATTTTGAAATAGAAGAAGTGGAGCATCTACACAGTCCTTGTTTTGAAATAACTATTTCAGAATAGGTGTTATTCTTCGTAGAATAAGGTTTACAGAAGTTGCCCATTATTTAGAAATAATGGAATTGCTGTGTAGATGCTCACATAGTTATTTCGGAATAGTTATTTTGGAATAACAGCTGTTATTCCGAAGTAACTTTGCTGTGTAGACACACCCCTGTTGATCTAAGCACCAACCTATGTGCATCCATATCAAAGATCAGCTTGCCAAATGCCATTCTCTTGCCCCAGCACATGCTTCACAACTCGGAGACTAACTGATTGACTCACTGCTGCCTATTTATTAGGACTTTGACAGCTGATTCTGATTCAGTTTCAATTTAACAGCCTTGTACATGTATCCAGGCAACCTGTTTCTGAGGCTATGTCTACACTACAGTGATTTATCAGAAAAAGGTATGCAAATTGTGCGCCACAATTTGTGTACCTTTTTCCAATAGTTTTTTCGAAATTGGCCCATCTACACTGGGCCAAATTTTGGAAAAGCCTCCTCTTTCGGAAAATCCCTTCTTCCTCATGGAATGAAGAAGATAGGGCTTCTGAAAGAGCGTGGCTGCTCTTCTGAAAAAAAAGTGGAAGAGCAGACTTGTTCCCTGGATGCAGTGGATTTTTTCCGGGATACCTCTGGAAAAACCCCATAGCATAGACATAGCCTGAGCGACCTCAGCCCTGTTGTATTCTTCTACCTTGTCTGTCTGACACATCCTTTATTTTTCTCTTTTGTAAGAAAGTAACCATACTGTCAGACTAACACCAAACATTCACACAAGGCATATGGTTCAGATGTCCCTTTTGCTCAATTTACATTCATTTCAGTTCTGGCAAGAAGTATTTCAGTAGCAGCTCTGGCTACAGGAGTTCCTATTCACAGCACTAGACAACAGCAGTGCAAGCTCCCACACACAGCCACTCTAAGAGACCACCAAAGTGAGGAGGTAATGCCCATTGGGTCTCTGCCCTCTTAGCTGAGGCTGCCAATTAGTGCCAGTTGCACTAGTGGCTTTTGTGAGGTGAACACTTCTCTGCTAGGAACTGGACTGAAATCACCAACTCTTTTCACATAGGTCACTGAACAGCCATTAAATAACAATAGCTTTTGGTCACTGCCAACTTGGGCCACAATCTAACCCATGACCTTTAGGTGAAAGGCTGTATATATCCCATTACCAATTGGCTAAACCGTCCACTCCCCCATTACTGCAATTTTAATTAACTGAGCCAATGGCATGAAAGGTGAAGGGAGGGGGAGTGAAAAAGAATTGTCTTTTCATGAGATTTGTTTCATTTGAGTGGATTTTGCATTGTCTAGCATAACATCATATCAGACAGCAGCTTGGGCTGCTTGGTGGACACTCATTGCATTATTATTCAGTGCCAAACCTAACCAAACAACATTGATTAATAACTAAGAGACTGAAATTCTTCTTTCCCCCTCCTTCCATGAGCTGAATGGCAATAGTCTGATTGATTTCAGTAGGGTTACAATTTCACCGTAGACTTCTGAGTTTTGTATGTTCATTAAAGCAGAACTCATGACAATTAGGCTACGTCTACACTGGCAAGATTTTGTGCAAATACTTTTAACGGAAGAGTTTTTCCGTTAAGTATTTGCGCAAGAGAGTGTCTGCATTGGCATGTGCTCTTACGCAAGAGATGTGCTTTTGCGCAAAAGCATCCATGCCAGTATAGACGCTCTCTTGCGCAAGAAGTTCTGATGGCCATTTTAGCCATCGGGCTTTCTTGCGCAAGAAATTAACGTTGCCTGTCTATACTGGCCTCTTGCGCAAGAATATTTGCGCAAGAGGGCTTATCCCTGAGCGGGAGCGTCAGAGTATTTGTGCAAGAAGCACTGATTTTGTACATTACAACGTCAGTGTTCTTGCGCAAATACTTGCAGCCAGTGTAGGCAGGTGGCAAGATTTTGCGCAAAAGCGACTGATTTTACGCAAAATCTTGCCAATGTAGACACAGCCGTGGAGTTTGTCTACACTGCATTCCTCTTTCAAGAGAGGAATGCAAATGCAGCGGAGCGAAATTGCAAATGAAGTGTAGATTTAAATTTCCCATGCTTCATTTGCATAATCACTTCCGGTCGCTATTTTGCAATACCCTATTTTGAGATAAAAAATGCTGTGTAGGCATGGTTATTTTGAGGAAAAAACCCTTCTTTCGAAATAACCCTTACTCCTTATAAAATTAGGTTTAACGGTTATTTCAAAAGAAGGGGTTTCTTTCGAAATAACAGCATCTACACAGCATTTTTTTATCTCAAACTAGAGTATTTCGAAATAGTGGCCAGACACAATTATGCAAATGAAGCGTGGGAAATTCAAATCCACGCTTCATTTGCAATTTCGCTCGGCTGCATTTGCATTCCTCTCTCAAAAGAGGAATGCAGTGTAGACATACTCTTAGAGATGGCCTCAAGATACAAAATCCTGATCTGGGTTCAGGTTCTAACTATCATCTTGAAGTTCCAGGGTATTTGGGTCAAGAGTTTTGGTCAAAGCCAACTCTAAAAAAGGAAGGACATTTTTGATTGTACATAGCAAGGATGTCTGTATTGTCCCAGTGAATGGCAGAAGAGGGATGTCATTGTTAGCTGGGAAGTGGTATGATCAAGCTTAGCTAATTAAGTCTGTGGAAACAGCTTTACATTTGTTATGTTTTGAAAGATGAGCAAAACAGCTGCTCTAGTGGAAAATAAGGGTGAAAGAAAAGTAGAAAATTGTGACCTCTTTCTTAAGACTTTAGCAACAGTGCTTTTTACTTCCACATGTTCCTTCTCTGCTCCTTTCAATAGCTTTGGCCTGAATCTTCCCCTGTAGTTTAGAATATTGGAGAAAGGATGAGAGAGGGTAAACAGTTACTGTTTCTCAGCTACACTCATGCTATTGTTGCCAATAGTTTCTTGGGCACTGAGAAACATTAAACCTTTCCACTTGTCTTTTTGATAGAGTGAATTATTTGAAGTGGATTCACAAACAGATGATTCTGAGTCAATCTGGACCCCCAAAACTCCACACTTTCTCTCAGCTCACATGCACACTCTGCTATAGTAAGGGCATTGCTGCTGCTGGATCTTCATAAGGCAGTTATTAGCGTTACGCCTTAGGCTCTATCTTGTTTCAGTGTAAAGAGCCAATTTGCCATTACTTAGTCTCCCCTGAAACAAAAAACAGGACTATGTAGCACTTTAAAGACTAACAAGATGGTTTATTAGGTGATGAGCTTTCGTGGGCCAGACCCACTTCCTCAGATCAAATAGTCTCCCCTGTTTGTAGTTCCATCTCTGGGCATTGGATTGCAACATTCCCTTTACTGTGTCTCCCTGCATCTGAAGAGTCATTACTCTGGCTCCTTTTTTGTGAATGTTTCTTGGATACTTATCCATTACTGCCTAACCTCCCAATACAACATATGGCCAGGGTCACCCTAAAACACAGCAACCAGCAGCTGCTTGAGGGCCAGCATCATCCCAGGAAAGCTCTGCTAGTGACAGGCCATGCCTTTTTCCACCAATGTGACCTGAAGAGGAAAAGAAGATTGTTTCTCTTCTCCATCTGTCTGCAAAACCATCTCTTTGCTTTGGGCCTCACACAGTCAAGCCAGCCCTTCCTACAGTACTGTTTAGCAGCAGCAAAGAACTAAGCTGAAAGCCCATCATGAAGATGAGACTGCCTTTGATCCTCTCAAGCAGAGCTTGCCATGTCATTTCAAATGTTTTACATGTGTAGTTTGTGTAACAGGTCTGGGAAACAATGAGGAAAAGAAATTCCTGGATAAAACTGTGCCTTTAATTATATTTGTGGTTACGATGGAAAAGTATTAAGCCAAAATTATACATTCCCCTTCTGACTAATCTCCTTTCCGCCAATTTATCTTTCTGAGCCTCCTCAAGTACCAGTGAGGATACCCATCCCTCTCTCTCTCTTTTTCTCTCTTTAAAATGCTCATATCACTAGGGCTTTGTCTACACTGCAGGGTTTTTGTGCAAGAAGTCTTTTGTGGAACAGTTCTTGCGCAAAAACGTCTTGCGCAAAAGCACATCCAGATCTCAAAGCACATTGCAAAAGTCGTGTGCTTTTGCACACGAGAAAATCCACACTGTACGGACACTCTTGCGCAAGAAAGCTCTGATGGCCATTCACAGAATGGCCATCAGAGCACCTGTGTTTTTTCCCATAGGGGTTTCTTGCGCAAAAACCCCTCCAGAGCATCCATACCAGGCTTTTTGCGCAAGAGCTGTAACACAAAAAGGAGTTATTCCTCGTAGGGAGAGGAATAACTCTACTGGCAAAAGCCCTCTGTTCTGTTGATCTCACTTATATGCTACATCTACACTGGCATGATTTTCCAAAAATGCTTTTAATGGAAAAGTTTTCCGTTAAAAGCATTTTCGGAAAAGCACGTCTAGCTTGGCAGGATGCTTTTCCGCAAAAGCACTTTTTGCAGAAAAGCGTCCATGGCCAATCTAGACGCGGTGTTCTGCAAAAAAGCGCCGATTGCCATTTTCATGATCGGAGCTTTTTTGTGGAAAACACTACTGTGCTGTTTACACTGGCCCTTTTGCGCAAAAGTCTTTTGGAAAAAGACTTGCCCAAACGGGAGCAGCCTAGTATTTCCGGAAAATCACTGACGATCTTACATGAGATCGTCAGTGCTTTTCCGGAAATTCAAGCAGCCAGTGTAGACAGCTGGCAAATTTTTCCGCAAAATCATTTGATTTTGCGGAAAAATTTGCCAGTCTAGACACAGCCATAATGTGCATATCTCGTGTTATAAAGTAAGATTTACATGTTTGTTCTGTAACAAATTTCTGATAAAAAACTCCAGGGAGAAGCATTATCAAGTGTGAAAACTTTACCACAAGAGGTATTATCTCCTCCACAACAAAAGAAGGCCTATACATATCAGACAAGCCTCTGTGAAGCATCGATGGACTTTGCTGATTGCTTCCCATACACCAGTAGTTATCAAACTTTTTGGCCCATGGACCACCTGGCTCAATGTAAACCTCTCTGCGGACCACCGGTTGCTAATGGACTCTGTTAATTAATTACATAATTACATCTGAGCCATTTTGCTAGTGCTGAAGTTAGGGAGACTGGTTTAACTCAAATATTATTAAACAGATTAAGTGCTTTAACTTTCTCATGTTAGTTTATCAAACTTCATTTTAAATAAAATAAAATATTAATTTTTGTCCAACACAAAAGGTTTCAATGTTTCCTTATGGCAGACGTAAGGAACATTGTGTCAGGGGCCACTGACCCACAGTAAAATCAGTTGGGGACCACACAAGTAAGAAGCAAAAACCAAACTCCTCCAAAAACCCCAGCCTTCACGGATGTGGCCCCTAACTGAGACACCTCACTCCTCTGGCGCTCCAGCCTCATGGGGTGAGGGGAAAGGACAGGGAGGACTGAGGTTCAGGACTTCCCGTAGGCCAGGTTTACTTTTCTGGGGTTCTAGAGTTAGTGGATTTTATGGACCCCCTTAGGCTCTGGGGTGGGGACAAAATTAAGGGGTTCAGTGTGTGGGACAGGGTTGCCAGTGAGTGGGATAGAGATAGGATGTAGGATCTGGGAGGGAGGTGGGGTACAGAAGGGGGTGAAGGTGCAAAGTCTGGGTGGGAGGTAGGGTGTAGAAGCAGGCTGGGGGTAGGGTGTCTGGCCGGGGGTAGGGAGATGGGGGCAGGGAGTGCCTGGATCTAAAGCTGGGGTACAGAGTTGCTGAAGGGATTCAAGGAGATGGGGGGTAGGGTGCACTTGGGAATAGGGCTGGGATCAAGGTGGCCAGACAGATTTCAGGGAAATGGAGGAGCAGGAAGGCTGGGTGCAGCGCAGCAAGGCTGGAGTGAGCAGGTAGGTGACCCCGAAGTGTCCAGTGACCTTGAAGTGTCTCTGCAGGGGATGGGGTCCTGCAGGGGTCCAGTCCATTGCACCCTAGGGGCTGAGCCACTGCTCAGCCCCTCCCCCAAGACTGAGTCCCTGTGGGTGCAAAGTCCCAAAGGTCCCAGGCCCCCACCTTCCTGCTGTGTGTGAGGGGTCCTCAGCCCCAACGTCGACTCCTCTCACTGCTGCCGGCTGCAGCGCAGCCCAACCTGCTGCTGGGAAAGGAGGGTGCCAGCTGCTTGTGCACCACGAGAGCCCGCTCTGCCTGGCCGAGCTCCACGCAGCCCAATCTGCTGCCTGCCCCATGGAACCAACAGAGGGACACGCCAGTCTTACCATGGCAATGGCGCTCTTCCATGTGTAGCTCTGTGGCCCGCGTGGGCAGGGAGGGATGAGTTTACTTTCTTCACCTCCCCACCTGCCAGCTGGAGCTAGTGCTGCAGACTTGTAGCCATACGCCGACCAAAAGGCTGCAGTGGCAGTGCAGGCTCCCCGCTGCATAAGGGAGGGGGAAGTGAACTCCTGCTGTGGACCACCTAGGAGGCAGCCATGGATCACTAGTGGTCCACAGACTGCACTTTGAGAACCACTGCCATACACCTATGAAGTGGATACACTCGTAAGCCCTTATCTCATCACAACTTGAACACTGGGTGGAGGGAATAAAAATTCCTATTAAGAGAGAAATTATTATCCCTGTGCTTTTTGAATTCTAAGGGGTGAACATTTCTAAGCCTAAACAATGGATTGCCAAGCTGGTTAGCTTGGGCTGACCCTAATGTAGACATAGAGATTGCACATTACAGCAGTTTCTGTTACTTCTGGGAACCTAAGAGAGTGACTCATTTGTTTGTGTCTGTTTACCTGCTTTAACCTTGTAAATAATCCTTGATTCTTTTTCTTAGTTAATAATCTTTAGTTAGTTTATTACAGGACTGACTAAAAGCTTTGTCTCTGGTGTGGTCTCAGATTACTCTGGGAGGAAATCTCCACCAAAAAAATTTAAAAATCTGTGCCTAATATTTAAAAAATTGACATTTTATTTGTCAAACACAATATTATCAGGCCTTTTTCAATTATTTTGGTAACTTATTTCAAAATACCTGTCAGCAGGTATGTCTGTAATATTACAGACAAAAAAAAAAGATTCAGAAAATGTTTTGACAGATTCTTTACTAGGTAATTTAATACTGTATAGAACTCTGAATAATTCATTTAAAACTAAAACACAGAACTGTATTTCCTGCACCCCTCAGAAGCAGTGCAAATGCTTGGGAGAGTCAAAGGTAATTGAGCAGCTAAAGGAGAGAGTGGGAACCTGAAAGTGAACTTGGAAAACTGCTGGGTGTGAGTAGGAGAAGTATGGAACAGGGTTTTGGGGGGGGGGGGGGTTGTTAGGGTATTGGGGAGCCTCCCCCAATGCAGACCCTAACTGAGACCTCAGTCAGTGGCATCTGCCCTCATCCCTTTGTGTCCCTGCACCCCCAGTATTCCTGTAGCCCCTCCTATTCATATCTGCATATGGCCCTGCAGCCTCCTTCCCATTCAGCCCTGGCTCAATGCTGTTACCCCAATAGCATCTGTAACCTCCAACAAGCAGAATGATCAGAACGCCCGGTCAAAAAGGGACCCTTGCAGCTCTGGTTGGCATTACCGACTGCGCCATTAAAAGACCAGTTAGTGGTGAAATGGGAACCTAGGGGTAGGTAAGACAAAAATCCTTCCTGCCCTAGATCTGTGTAGCTCCTGGAAGCAGTCGCCAGGTCCCCATGGCCTCTAGGTGCAGGGAGGCTCTGTGAATTGCCCCTGCCCCAAGTGCTGGCTCTGCTGCTCTCATTGACCAGGAGCTGCATTCAATGGGAACTACAATGGTAGCACCTGCAGGCACCAGGGCAGTGCTTGGAGCCTTCCTGGCTTGACATTTGCTAAGGGGCTGCAGGGACCTGGTGACCAATTCTTGGGAGCTGTGGTAAGTGCCACCAGGACCCCGCATCTCCTCCTGCACCACAGCCCCTGTCCCAGGTCCCCACCTACACCCAAACTCCTTCCCAGAACCTGTGTCTCACATCCCAATCCCCTTCTCCCTCCTGCACCCCAGACCTCTCAGACCTGGTCTCACTGCCAGCTGGAGTCCTTACCTCCCCTGTATCTCAATCCCCTTCCCTAACCCAGAGCCCTCTCCTACACCCTGAACCCCACCTTTCTGGCCCCACACCTCCATCCAGAGCCCTCATCCCAAACCCACCCCAGAATCTGCACCCCAAACCAGAGTCTTCACTCCCCTTCCACACCCCAGCTTCCTGTCCCACCCTGGTGAAAATGAATGAGGGTGCAGGAGAGCAAGTGACAGAGGGAAGGGGCTGGGGTGAGTAGGAGGTGGGGCCTCAGAAAAGGGGTGGGTCAAAGGTGAGACCTCAGGGCAGGAGTGTTCAGTTTTGTACAGTTAGAAAGATGGCAACCCTATATCCCATGCCTTCTAACCTGGCTTCACAGGCAGGGTGGGGTGATGAACACTGACTGGGAGTTACTGCCAATCAGCCGCTGCTGTCAGTTCTGGTGCCACAATGGCCTCTGACAGACAAAATGTAAAACTGCAGCACTGCTCAGGCAGAATATTTTTTTCTGCAAATTGAAAAAAAATCCTGCACCAAACATGAATTCTGCTTGTTCACAGTGGCACAGAATTTCCCCAGGAGTGTAGGATGTACTTGCCCTGATGTAAGAGACTGGTCATTTGTGACTGGGAATAATCTGAATATTGAAGTGAGTTTTGGTAGAAGGTACAATCTATCACAAGAGAAGGCTTGTCTGCATAGCAAATCTAATTATAAAACATGCAACCAATTTGGGGGATGTGCTCTACTTCTTGATAGTCTGCCCTGAGGTTGGCACCTATATTCATGAGCCACTCAAGAAAGCTTGACACGTTTTAGGAACTTGGGGGCTGGACCTGATGACCTCCTGAGGTCTCTTCCAGCCGAAGGATTCTATGAACTTTTTTGTACTCATCACAGCTAGAAATTTATTATAACTTACATTCTGGAGCACATTTCTTGTATGAAGGGTTGATTGCATAGCAAATGCCATAGCTGCTGAAGCACAGAATACATAGGGACCTGTTTATAACACACCCTCATCCTTCTTACTCCAGCACACATCAAGTGGCTGGGTGTAACGAGCGAGCCCGTCCGGCTCCCCGCTGTCTCTGTTTTCCCCCCCCCTTCTACGTAGTCCCCCTCACCCCTGGTGCTACCCCACTTCCCTCCTTCCTGTGCTGCGTGCCTCCCCTTCTGTGTTCCGTGCCTCCTTCCTCCGTTGTTCTCTCCTCCTCCTTTATTCTTTCCTCCTCCTCCCTCTCCGCTCCTTCCTCCTTCTCTGCTCCTTCCTCCTCCGCTAGCTCTATGTCTCCTTCCTTCGTCCTCCTTGCTCCTCCGTCCTCCTTGCTCCTCCGTCCTCCCCCTTTCTCTCTGCTCCCTCCCCCTTTTGAATTTCCCGCCGGCGTCCAGCCGGGGTGACGCAACGCGCCACGTCGTCAGGCTCCGCCCCCGCCGTGCGTCTGTGCCCGGTGACGTCAGCCGTCACGCCGCCGAGGCCCCGCCCCCGCCCCCGCCTTACGTCACTGCCCGGGCGTAGCTCCGCCTCCGTCGCGCCGCCCGTTATCCGGGCCGCGGCAAGGGAGCAGGCCCCGCAGTGCCGCCGTGCTCCCTGGGTGGCGCCCAGGAGGGACAGCGCGACCGCGGGCTGAGTGCGGGGCGAGCCGCCGGATAGGGTGCGGGGGTGGCGCGCCCCGTCACACACCTCCCCCTCCAGGTTCGCCCGTTCCTCCCCTCGCGTCTCTGGGGTCTTCTCGGGTATTCTGGAAAAAAAGTCTGCGTTCCCGTGGTCCTTCCCTGCCCGGTGGCTCACTTTAAACCGGTAGGGCTGCAGCGCCAGGTACCACCTCTGGATGCGGGGGTTGGCGTCCTTCATAGCCTAGAGCCACCGGAGGGGTGCGTGGTCGGTCACCACCGTGAACGTACTGCCTAGGAGATAATATCGTAACATGTCAACGGCCCACTTGACCGCCAAGGCCTCCTTTTCTATTGTTGAATACTGCCGCTCCCGCGGGAGCAGCTTGCGGCTCACGTATACTATAGGGTGTTCTTCCTCTCCCTCACCCTGGGACAATACCGCACCGAGCCCGCGCTCGGAGGCGTCCGTTTGCAGAATAAATGGGCGAGAAAAGTCGGGCTGTGCCAGCACGGGGGCTTGGGTCAGCCGTTGTTTCAGGGTCTCAAAGGCCTGGGCACACTCGGGGTCCCACCGCACCCTCTTAGGGGCCGCGTTCCTGGTTAGATCCGTCAGCGGGGCCGCAATGGTCGCAAAATCGGGCACGAAACGCCTATAATAACTAGCGAGTCCCAAAAACTGTCGGACCTGGCGCTTCGTGCTCGGGGGGGGATAGTTTCGTAGCGCCTCCATTTTCCCGATTTGGGGCCGTATCTGCCCTCCCCCCACCGTGTACCCCAAGTACGACACCTCCCGTTGGCCAAACTGACACTTCACCGGGTTAGCGGTGAGCCCAGCTTCCTGAAGGGAGGATAATACCGCCTCTATTTGCTGTAGGTGTTCGGCCCATGTAGCGCTAAAGATGATTATATCGTCGATATAAGCCGCCGCGTACGCCCCATGGGGCCGGAGCACTAGGTCCATTAGCCTCTGAAATGTGGCGGCGGCGCCATGGAGGCCGAAGGGCATCCGTTTGAATTGATACAGGCCGAACGGCGTAGAGAATGCGGTCTTTTCGCGTGCCTCCTCCGTCAGCGGGATTTGCCAATACCCTTTCGACAAGTCGATAGTGGATAAGTATTGGGCATTCCCCAGTCGTTCCAGCAATTCGTCTATCCTCGGCATTGGGTAGGCATCGAACACAGACACGGCGTTGACCTTCCTGAAATCGATGCAGAACCGGGTGGTGCCATCCTTCTTAGGGACCAGTACGATGGGACTTCTCCACGCGCTGCGGGATTCTTCGATCACCTCCCACCGCAGCATTTTGCCCACCTCGTCGCGTACCGTCCCCCACAGTTTCCTGGGCAGCGGCCTGACCGGCTCTCTCACGGGGCGGCCGGGCGCGGTCACGATCGGGTGATGAATCAAGTCAGTCCGTCCTGGTGTCTCCGTCAGGACCTGTGAGAATCTCCCCAAGGTTTCCCGTAGCCCCCTGCTCTCCCCTGGTGTGAGGTCCGGGTTAAGGCGAGGCCGGGCGGCTACTTCTTCTCCCCTTGATTCTGAGACCCACCCCGCCAGGGCTTCCCGGGACCGCCATGCCTTAAGCAGGTTGACATGATAAATATTGGTTGCCTTCCGCTTCCCGGGCATCCTAATCTCATAATTCACGTCCCCGACCCTCCGGACCACCTCAAAGGGGCCCTGCCAACTAGCTAGCAGTTTGGAGGACTGTTCGGGCAACAGGAGGAGGACCCTATCCCCGGGCTGGAAGGTGCGCAGCCGGGCGCCCTGGTTATAGTGGCGGGCCTGCTTCCCCTGTGCCTCCTCCAGATTACGCTTGGCGAACTCACCCACCCGACGTAGCCTTTCCCTGAGCCTCAGGATATACTGTACTGTTCCTTGCACTCGGGACTCCTGCGCCTCCCAAGCCTCTCTCACTATATCCAGGATCCCTCTGGGCTGCCTACCGTACAGGAGTTCGAACGGGGAGAACCCCGTGGAGGCTTGGGGCACCTCCCTTACTGCAAACAGAAGGGCCGGCAGGGCCCGGTCCCATTCTTTGGGCTCCTCTTCCACGAATTTCCGGAGCATTCCCTTGAGCGTCCGATTAAATCGCTCCACGAGCCCGTCGGTTTGTGGATGGTAGACCGATGTCCTCAGGGTTTTCACCTTCAGCAGGCGGCACAGTTCCTTCATAAGCGCCGAGGTGAAATTCGTCCCTTGGTCAGTGAGGATTTCCCCGGGTATGCCTACTCGTGAAAAGATTTTAATCAGTTCGTTCGCGAGCGTGGGGGCGGTGGCGTTCCGGAGTGGTACGGCCTCGGGGTATCGGGTCGCGTAGTCTACTACCACGAGGATATACTGGTACCGGTTCTTCGTTCGCTCCAATGGTCCCACCAGGTCCATAGCGATCCTCTGGAATGGGACATCTATTACCGGCATCGCCACTAGCGGGGCCTTGGCCACCCTCCCTGATCCCATCTTCTGGCATTCCGGGCAAGATTCACAAAAGTCTTTAGCCGCCCGGTATATGCCAGGCCAGTAGAATCGCTGCAAGAGACGCTGCACTGTTTTCTCATACCCCAGGTGCCCGCCCCAGGGGTTACTGTGCGCCAGGTCCAACAGCCGCCTGTGGTGTAGCTTTGGTACGACCAGCTGCGTGACCACCTCCCCGTCCTCCCATCCCTCAGTGATCCTATATAGTCGGTCGTCCTGGATCTCAAAGCGTGGGTAGGTCCTTTCTCCTTCTACCCCTGTGGTCGCACTCCCCCACGCTTGCCGCAGGAGGGGGTCCTCCCTCTGTTCCCGGACGAAGTCAGGGGACCACTCCCCCTCCGGGCCAGTCGGGCCCTCCCCGGCCCTGGATCCCGTCCCCATCATTGGGGCATCTGCGTCCTCTGTGGCCAAGGCGGCTTGGTCCCCCTGCCACTCCCGGAGGGCCTGCCCGAACCCGCTCCAGTCTCTTCCGAGGAGCACGGGGTATATTAGTCCCGGTACGAGGGCGACGTGGGCCCTCCCTTCCGAACCCCCATCCTTTAAGTGTACCCAGGCGGTGGGGTATGGCTCGACTCGCCCATGTACGCATTGGACGAACACGGGTGGTCCCCGGGGCTCCCTGGGGGAAACTAGGTCAGCTCGGACCAGAGTCTGGCCGCAACCTGAGTCCACGAGGGCGGTGACTACCTGGCCCTCAACCTCCACCTGACGCAATATTTTTCCCGCAGCCTGGGGCCCCGGCCTGTTCTGCCCCGCCATTACCTGCGTAAAGGAGCAGTCCATCAGCGGGCAGTCCCGTTTGAAATGTCCTTCTTGGCCACATTGGTAGCATGCTCCCCCGGGGCCCCGTGCCGGGGGGGGATTGGTCTTTCGATCTTCCAGGGCGGCGGGGCGGGGGGGTTGGCTCTTCCCTCGCGGGTCGGCTCCACACCGCTGCTAGGCGCCTGCCCCCACCGCGGCCGGGGCTGAGGGGGGCAGCCGGGCCCCTTACCTCCCCTTGCCGGAGTGGGGGTCTGGTCTCTCTCGATGCCCCGCTGGAGTGTTCCCCCCGCGATCCGACTCCTTCCCTGCCTCCCTCGGCTGACATATAATCCTCCATAAGGGTCACCGCGTCGGCTAAAGACGTAGGGTGGTGCCTTTTCACCCACCGCTGGCCTTCCCCCGGAAGGATGTGTAGGAACTGCTCCAAAACCACCTGCTCCGCTACCTGGGGTCCTGACCGCTGCTCGGGCTCCAGCCAACGCCAACCTGCCTCTCTTAGCCGCTGCGCCACGGCTCGTGGGCGGGCCCCCGGGGCGTATTTTTCCTGCTGGAACCGCTGTCTATAAGTCTCTGGGGTGACCCCTAGCTGGTCCAGGATTGCCTCTTTTACTTTATAATAATGTAGGGCGTCTCGCGGGTCTAGACTCCGATAGGCCAGCTGAGCTGGGCCCGTTAGGTACGGAGCTAGCAGCGTAGCCCAATGTTGCTCTGGCCACCGGGCGGCTGTGGCTACCCTCTCAAAAGTGACCAAAAAGGCCTCGGGGTCGTTGGCAGGGCCCATTTTAGTCAGCCTTACTGGGAGCTGAGCTAGGGCCCCACCTTCCGCCGCTTCCCCCCCGACCACTGGGGCTGGCCCCCGGCCCGCATTTTCCCACTGTCTCACCCAGTGGTCCTGTTGCGCCCGGAACTGCTCAGTCACATCACGCAGTAGTTGGGCCTGCTGCTCCCGATGCTGTGTGGCCAGCTGCTGAAGGAGGGCCGTCTGCTGCTGTTGCTGTTGATGTTGGTTGTCCGTCAGCCATTTGAACACGTCGGCTGCGTCCATGGTTCCGCGTTGCACTCAGTCGCAGCTTTGCTGGGCTGCTTGTCCTGGTGCACCGTCACCTCTTCCACCCGTGGTTTTTTTTTTTTTTTTTTTTTTTTTTAAAGTTGCTGTTGGGGTTGCTGTTGGGGTTCTGTGATTTTAGCTAGAGTTCTGCCCACATTCTCCACCACGTGTAACGAGCGAGCCCGTCCGGCTCCCCGCTGTTTCTGTTTCCCCCCCCCCTTCTACGTAGTCCCCCTCACCCCTGGTGCTACCCCACTTCCCTCCTTCCTGTGCTGCGTGCCTCCCCTTCTGTGTTCCGTGCCTCCTTCCTCCGTTGTTCTCTTCTCCTCCTTTATTCTTTCCTCCTCCTCCCTCTCCGCTCCTTCCTCCTTCTCTGCTCCTTCCTCCTCCGCTAGCTCTATGTCTCCTTCCTTCGTCCTCCTTGCTCCTCCGTCCTCCTTGCTCCTCCGTCCTCCCCCTTTCTCTCTGCTCCCTCCCCCTTTTGAATTTCCCGCCGGCGTCCAGCCGGGGTGACGCAACGCGCCACGTCGTCAGGCTCCGCCCCCGCCGTGCGTCTGTGCCCGGTGACGTCAGCCGTCACGCCGCCGAGGCCCCGCCCCCGCCTTACGTCACTGCCCGGGCGTAGCTCCGCCTCCGTCGCGCCGCCCGTTATCCGGGCCGCGGCAAGGGAGCAGGCCCCGCAGTGCCGCCGCGCTCCCTGGGTGGCGCCCAGGAGGGACAGCGCGACCGCGGGCTGAGTGCGGGGCGAGCCGCCGGATAGGGTGCGGGGGTGGCGCGCCCCGTCACACTGGGTTAGATATCAGGATCCTATTCTGCAAATTCCAGCAACACAGGCGTATCGCCTGCCTAGTGAATACAGACAGCCCCAGCACAGCATATGCACAAGTATGAAAAATAATTTTTCAGAACTATCTGAAGCAGTGGTAGGCAACCTGTGGCTCATGGCCCACATGTGGCCAACTGGGGTTCTATATGTGGCTCATGAGACATTTTGTTTATTGCTGTCCATGCTCAGGGTTGCCAGATTTCACCTGTTTCTATATGCATAGCTTTTTTCCTACCAATATTACTAAAGTGACAGACATGTAAAGCAAGGGCATGTGAAGTGAGGTGTTTGCTGGCTCTCACAGTCAGGGTATGTTTACACTACAAAGTTAGTTCGAACTAACAGACGTTAGTTCGAACTAACTTTCATAGGCGCTACACTTTCCTGTCCCATATGAAGAGAGGCTAAAGAGACTGGGACTTCTCAGCTTAGAAAAGAGGAGATGGAGGTGGGATATGATAGAGGTTTCTAAAAGCATGAGTGGGGTGGAGAGGGTGCATCAAGAAAAGTTCTTCATTAGTTCCCATAATAGAAGGACTAGAGGACACCAAAGGAAAGGAATGGGTAGCAGGCTTCAAACTAGTAACAGAAAGTTGTTCTTCACAAAGCAAAGAGTCAACCTGTGGAACTCCTTGCTGCAGGAGGCTGTGAAGGCTACAACTAGAACAGAGTTTAAAGGGAAGTGAGATCAAATGATGGAGGTTGGGTCCATGGAGTGCTATTAGCCAGGGGGTAGGAGTGGTGTCCCTGCCCAAGGTTTGTGGAAGGCTGGAGAGGGATGGCATGAGACAAATGGCTTGGTCACTGTCTTCGGTCCATCCCCTCCAGGGTCCCTAGGGTTGGCCGCTGTCGGCAGGCAGGCTACTGGGCTAGATGGACCTTTGGTCTGACCCAATATGGCCATTGTAAGCTCAGGGCTCAGGGTCGGGGGTCTCAGTGGACCACCTTGATTTTCATGCACATCTGCTCCTGGGTGGCCAGGCTGGCAGCTCTCCTGCCCTAGACGGCCGCTTTCCTGTGCCTAGTGTGGAGGTCATGGACGAGGTCCACGATGTCCGCACTAGACCAGGCGGGTGCCCGCCTCTTGCGGTCCCGGGCAAGCTCCTGGGAGCCGCCAGCCTGGTCCTGGGAAGAGGGGGAGGGCTGGAGGGCATCGGGTGGCTGGCTCGAGCCGTGCCAGGTGCAGGGTCTTCTGGCTGGGTGCTGGCAGGCTTGCACCTGGCACGGGCAGCGTAGCCAGCCCGTGCCCCTTTAAGGAGTCCGGGGCCGGGAGGGGGGCATACGAGTTTCCCTGGTCTTGGCCAGAGTGGCCACCAGGGAAAGCTGGAGAGGGCTAGCCTCCCACTAGTTCGAATTAAGGGTCTACGCACCCCTTAATTCGAAATAGTAAGTTCGAACTAGGCTTAGTCCTCGTAGAATGAGGTTTACCTAGTTCGAACTAAGCACTCCGCTGGTTCGAATTAAGTTCGAACTAGCGGAGCGCTAGTGTAGCGCCTATCAAAGTTAATTCGAACTAACGTCCGTTAGTTCAAATTAACTTTGTAGTGTAGACATACCCCAAAACTGTCCTAACCCAGGAGATGGTCTTGATTACAATAATCTTGTGGCCCACTGAGATGAAAGAGGGCTACTCGTATGGCTCGTTCACTAGCCTGAGTTGCTGATCTAAAGTGACTTAGAAGCACAAATCCCACTGACTTTTAGGCACTTTTCAAGATTCCATGCCTAGAACAGAGAGGTATCTCCCTTAAGGGCTGTCCTAAGTACTGATGTACCATCCTGATTGGTGAGACTAGTGTAAGTGGATTGCACTGGAGTCACTGGCTAGAGCAGCTAGGACACAGAGTTTAACACCATATATTTCTGTTAACTGGTGGAAAACGTCTGGTATTAAAAAGGGGTTTGCGTGGTCTGTCACAGGTTTTTTGTTTTTCTAATCTGATGAAGCATTAAATGACCCTGAAACCTAGGCATCATTGTTATCCAAGTTACTACATTATTTTTTCCAGTATTTTTGTGATCAATTAATGTGAATTAGATAAAATGACAATGATGTCACAAAATAAAGAGCTGTTACTATATAACCCGTCTCCTGGTCTTCTTCCCCAGCAAATTCTGAGAGGCCCTTTTAGTTACCTGATGCTGTTAGGGTTCTTGTGAGTTCTTTTTCTGTGCCTGAGGAAAGTCACAGTGGCCAAGTCCAATACCTTCCGTTCATCTCATACTCTGAGGCCATTTTCTACACTTGACATCACAGAGCAGCCAAAGTTCCACTCAGAGCTGGAAATAGGACCTGCTTGTGACAGGGGATTATACACAGTGATACATCTGAGTTCTGAATAATTTATAATTTTTAAAAAATTCATAAAATATTCAGGTAGTAGGTCTCATTTAAACCATCTTCTTCACTTGGAGTGAACTTCACTTCCACAAGGTCCTTCATGAAAATTAAGCCCCATATTGCCCTTCCACAGGGATGGCGGCAGGAGCACTGTGCGAGGCCCAAGAAGGCTGGGGACTATGCGATCTTCGGTGGGAGGCTACGTGGGGTTATTGGATTCTTGTGACCTATCCAGAGACTGGGGCAGAATTCCACTCCCCTTCCTAAATCCCTATGGAGCTCCTCACACAAAACCCAATTATTTGAGCAGAAAGGGGTAAATTTCACCCTTGAGGAGAATTAAATTATATATCCTTAAGAAGACCACTGATGCTGCCTGGTGAACTACAAGCTTCATTGGTGTTCCTAGGACCTCTGCCAAACATAGGCTCTGAAGGGGGAAAAAAGTTTTGCAGTAAAATCCCTGTTTATCTTCAATAATCTCCCATCGCTTTATAGGCTGATTTTTAAAATATTAAATACATATAAGGCTATTGCTAGACTTTATTGATTTAAGGATTTAACATGTTACAGTTTCACACATGACTGCCCTCCCAGCCTTTTTGTAGATAATGCTTTCCCTAGGGAAAATGACTTCATCTTTACTGTTACAGATAATAACCATAAAGACCTGCTAGCATTTGGTCACACCTCTAAAAATGAAGCTATAACCCGACATTGCACTCACTTTTACAACAATATCCCATAAAAATCCACAAAAAGGCAGTTCGAAGCTTTTCTCAGATGGTCATTTTTGATGCCTCTGACTTCTATGATCACATCTAGAATAATGAGCTCAAGCCATAGAAAGTTTACATTTGAAAATATCTTGTTCAACAGGATGGTTGCAGAGGGAGGGAGGAGTTATGTTTTATTAACTGCACCAATTTTCACGAGATTGTTTTCCATTCCATTTTCATAGTAGTTCCCCACACAACATGTTGCATTTCATAAATAGAGGAGAGTTTAAATTCTGTATCTTTAAATATGTAATTTTATAACAAAGCAGCAGGTGGGGAAACAGAATGTTTAGATACATGGATGCTAAGGGCAGAAGGGTCCACTGTGATCATCTGCTCTGATCTACCATATAACATAGAGCTCAGACCAGTAAGACTTGCACCTCAGTGATTCAGCAGCCAAATAAATTACCAACATTATCTGAAAGACCCACAGAAGTTGAATTCCTTAGACAGGTTGTGCTTCCCTTAACTGGGACTCCCTGGTCTGGCAACATCCGTGGTCTGGCATGGACCACGGATGTTCCTGGACCACAGGGCCCAAGAAGAGGGAGGTTTGGCGGCAGGGCAGGAGCACCAGTGACTCAAATGGGAACCCAGAATGTGTGTACGTGGGGGAAGGACAGACGGCATGATGGGGAGTTCTGGCCCAGCGGAGCTCTCTGGCCCAGCAGTGCTCTAGCTTGGCCACAGCCATGGACCTCCGGCCCTGGCCAGAGAGCTAACCTCAGTGGTAGCCAGGGAGCTCTGGCTCCAGCCCTGTTCTGGCTCCAGTGGCCAGGGAACTCCAGCCCCAGCCCTAGTGGCAGCCAGGAAGCTCTGGCCCAGGCTATGGAGCTCTGTCCCCATCCCTCCACCCTGGCCACAACGCTACAGCCCCAGCTGCTGAGCCAGGAGGCTGTGGAGCTCTGCCCCAGCTGCGGTGCTCCAGCCTCAGCAGTAGTGGGGCTGGGAAGGGCCCCGGGGGGCTGAGGTAGCAGCTGGAGCAGGCTGGAGCCCTAGCCCGGTGGCAGCATGGCCATGACAGAAGGGATCTTTCCTGGTCCAGGAAATCCCTTTGTTCAGGACCAGTCAGGTGCCGAGGGTGCTGGACCAGTGAGGTCCAACCTGTATATATAATTATTCTCACAGCAAAATGACTGACCAGATAGTCTTACAACTGATCAATAACATAATAAAAGCATCCTAAGTCACTAATAGGTTAGATTGGCTAATAATTAAATGACGCGTTTTAATATCATGTGCGGCAAAAAACCACAGGAGACACATTAAAGAGCCACTTGGAGCACGTAAGCCTCAATCTGCATATCACTGCCATATACCTGCTCCAAAAAGAATTCCTGCAGCCTCTCACTTAAGTCAGCAGTTCTCAAACTGTAGTTTGTGTCTCTGAAATCAAAGCCCAAGCCACACTGTCAGGGACGCTGAAGTCTGACACCTGCCAGCCACCCAGGATGCCAAACCCAAAGCCCAAGGGCTTCACCCTGGGTGATGGGGCTTAAACTTGGGTTTTATCCCTGGAAAGTGGGGCTCTAGTTACATGCCCCCTTGCCTGGGGTTGAAGACCTTTGGCTTTGCCCCCACCCTCGGGCAATGGGGCTCAGGCTTCGGTCTCCACTCCTGGGATCATGTAGTAATTTTTTTATTGTCAGAAGGGGTTCATGGTACAATGAAGCTTGAGAACCTGTCTTAGATAATGTAAATAATTCTGAGCTCTCCATTTTACAACTGCTTAAAGAGCTGAGTCCTTCTAGTTGACTATTACAACATGCTGCCTTTTGTAGCTATTGAAACTTTAAAGCCATGATGATCATATTTTATCATTTGTTTGTGTTCAGCTTTGAGAATAAACAAATGAGAAAAAGTAAATGATTTTAAAGACAAAACTATCTGGGTATGTCTAAATCTTGTGCAAAATCTTGCCGCCTGTCTACACTGGCCATGAGTATTTGCGCAAGAACACTGACTTTGTAATGTAGAAAATCAGTGGTTCTTACGCAAATACTCTGACGCTCCTGCTCAGGGATAAGCCCTCTTGGACAAGTATTCTTGCGCAAGATGCCAGTGTAGACAGCCACGTTAATTTCTTGCATTAAAACTTTTCCGTTAAAAGTATTTGCGCAAAATCATGCCAGTCTAGACGCAGCCTCTGTGTATATGTAGGGACCCTGCTGTCTATGCCCATGCTCTTGGAGTATATGTTGCTTTAAGAATTTGTAAGTGAACTTCATGTCTACTGGGGCCCAACTCTACACTCATGAAAAACTTGCACAGTCTTCAAGAGAATTTTTGCCTGAAAAAAGGAGTCCAGGTCTGAAGTGTACGCTGCATCCTTGATCTTGATGCTGTGAGTGGGAGAAAAAATAATTCTGTCTTTCGTTGATACATATAACGGCCTCACTGCTAAGACTGGCAATTTATAATGTCAGTCATGATGGCTGTTGTGGGTACCAGGAACTGGAATGAGACCCACCAATCTGTTTCACACAGACCATGAAAGGGGTAATTGTTTTTGACAGGGTTCAGACTGGAAAAAAGTTGTGGCAACTTACTCTAGCTTTGCTCACATTCACTAGTTTCGCTCAGGATCCAGCTGCACTGCAACTGAAAACCCCTCAGGCTTATGAGGCTCAAGTGAAGGGGCAGTTTCACTGCTGTGTAGACAATTGGGCTTGGGGTTTGGAGTAAGGATGTTAAAGACTAGTCGACTATCCGATAAGCATTAATGTCGACTAATTGACTAGTCTACCCTCCCCCCTCCCCCCGCAATGAATTGAAGATTTCCCCTTGGTGTTTGCAGCATGTTCAAAACATTCCAATAGAATCTACTGTCAAATGCAAACGATTACAGGGGAAAAGGTCCCTGAGAATCTGACTAGTGCCCTATCAATCAATTTCACAGCCATGAAAAATGTCTAACAGACTATGAAATCTGCCCTGAACTGATCTGATCCCCCCATGCCTCCAGGAGCCTGGGGCACCCAGCTGCTACTCAGGCCAGGCTGGAGACAAACAGGAGTTGTCCTTCCACTACAGTCACTCCTGGTGGGGAGATCAGAGCCACCTTGAGAGACAGTGCAGAAATGAGGTTGGAACCTACTTTTGCCCTTCCCTGAAGGATGCACAGCAATGAAGGGTGACATTTTTGGGATCCCCTTCCCACAGCAACTTTGCAAACTCCCCTCCCACCACACACAATCTTATTTTGGGTCAGGACCCACATGGTTAGAATGCTATTAAGTTTCAGATATAAGCATCTGAAATCATAACATTGACCAATTTGGAAAACCTTTGGCTGTGAAATTGATGAGAATACATGGTGAATTTGGTAGGGCACTATCTATGACCTAATCAATAGAAGTTGTGGGAAATGGTCTGCCAGAAACCTTTGGCCCTGTTAGACCGCATGGTCATTGGGGAATCCCCAACTGCAACTGTAACCTTGAGTGGGCTAGACTTCACTGCCCTTCTCTAGTGCCCTAAAAAACTCAACTCCCATAGAAAAGTAGCTAGAGACCCAGAATCCAGTCTCTCAGGATTTTCAGCAAGGATTGCAGTCTCAGTCTGTGCACATTCATGTCCCAAAAGGAACTAAATAAATAAATGTAATTAAATAACTTTATAAAGTTTTATGATGAAGAAACAAACCTATTTTTACAACATAACATAGCTATTTTATTACCCCATAGACATTATCTGCACAGTTACAAGCATAAAGAAAGAGAAAACTAAAGTAAAATTTGAACAGTTCAATCCATACAAAACACAGAAAGAAGAAACTGAGAGATCCCAAAAGCTTAGGTTTAATTCATCTAAGTCTCAGAGAGTGTCTTTGACCAAATCTGCACAATATGCTGAGTTTGAACCATCTTTCCACTTGCTTATAGTAATCCTCAGTTGAAATCCATCCACTCTTTCCCTGCTGTGGATCACTGCTAAACAGCCAGCTAACTGATTAACCACTCAGATAAGTCAAAAGTATAAAGACTTAAAGAAACCCATGTTACAAAACAAAAAAACAACAACTACAAAAAAACCCTGAGAATAACAAAATAGCAATGACTCTTTCCCGGTTACTATATTTAAAGAGAAGCTGAAGAATCACACTAGCTGAGAAAGTTAACTAGAAGGGATTGACTAAAATGACAACAACATTAAAAGCATGCAACTGAAACAGAAGTTATTTTTCCCTCCCAGTTTCCACTTGCTATAATTAACATTGCCCACAATCCCTGTTGGAGGATTAACATCATGACTACCTGCTGCAAAGGCTTCAGAGTGTGGGACACCAGCCTGCTTTCTGCTCCTGCCTCAGCTTCTCCCAGCTCATAGGGGGCACAAGGCCCTTAGAAAAGCAGCTGCCCCACCTGCTTGCTCATGGAGTCTGACCCCAGCAGCAGAGACAGAACCTATTGGAGCTGATCCCAAACTACCACACCCAGTTCCAGAAGCTTCTGTGTGGAGTGTTACATCTGTATAGCAACAATGACCCAGGCACAACTCACTCCTACCTCCGGCAGGCGTCTCTTAAAGAGATACTTTCCTAGGTACAACCGCTCTCCAAGTTACGACCACCTCCACTTACGACCAAAGTGGTCGTAAATGCAGATCCGAGTTACAAATGGCGATCCGCGCTTATGAACAGCGTGGTCACCATGTAACGCTATGAGATCCAAGTTACAAACATTTTGAGTTACAGACCAAGTGTTGGTCCGTAACTTGTTCATAACTCGGGGAGTGGCTGTACATGGCTTACACAGCCTTTCTCCAACTGGGGCTCTCAACCCAAAAGGGGGTTGCAAGGTTAGTGTCAAGAAGGCTCATGAGCAGGGTCACTAGCCACCCAGGTTTTCCCCGCCATGACTTCTTTTTTGGTCCTCAAATCTTCCTCTATCCAGATTTTGAAATATTAAAAAATGTTTGTGATTTTTCCTGGCCTCCCAAGCTGGGTGGTTGGAGCGCAGTGGCCACTGTCTGGGTGCCCAGTTTGGATGGCAGTGCCAAGGCCAGCAGCAACACAGAAGGAAGGATGACATGATATAGTATGGTCACTCTTCCTTCTGTACTGCTTTGGATCTGGGCAGCAGCAGAGCAGTGACCGCTGGCAGGCCACTGAGCTCAGAAGTCAACACCACCACTAGCAATGGCACAGAAGGAAGGTTGGAATGATATGGTGTTGTCTCCCTTTCTTCTGCACTGCTGGTGGGGGGTAGGCTGTCTTCTGAGCTGGGTGGCCAGAGAGCAATGGCTGCTGGCCAGGTGCCCAACTCAGATGGTAGCACTGCTGCCCGAGGTGAAATAAGAGGGTGCACCCTGGTGCATAGCTCCAGCAAAAACAGGCAGTGCTGTGACAAAAGCCAGCAGGGAGCAATTTAAAGAGCTGGCAGGGACCTGGTTGTGATAGGACAGTATCTGTAAGAAATTTAAGTTACTTTCACCCCTGATCACTACTAACAGCAGCACAGAAGGAAGGGTGGCATGGTATGGCATTGTCACTTTTACTTCTGTGTCACTGCTGGCAGTGGCACTGACTTCTGAGCTAGGTATCCTGTGAGTGGCCACTGTTATTTGGCCACCTGTTCAGAAGTCAGTGCTGCTGCCAACAGTAGTACAGAAGGAAGTGCAGCATGGTATGGAATTGCAATGCTTCCTTCTGCACCATGGCTGGTGGCAGCACTGACTTTCAAACTGGGTAGCCAAAGAGCACATGCCACTGGCTACATGCCTACCTGGGAAGGCAGTGCCATTGCCAGCAGCAGCACAAAAGGAAAGGTGCTAGTGTATGGCATTGACACTCTTCCTTCTACACCATTGCTAGTGCTACTCTTCAAGCTGGGCAGATGGAAAGTCACTGCTGTTGCCGGTAGCAGCAAAGAGGGAAGGGTGGCATGGTGTGGTGTTGCCTCCCTTCCTTCTGTGCCACAATTGATGGCAGTGCTAAATTCCAAACTGGGAGGTTGCAGAGCAGTTGCCTCTGGCCAGGCACCTAGCTCTGAAGGCAGCACTGCCACTTGCAGCAACACATAACAAAGGGTGGCATTTCATGTAGGGTTGCCAGTTGTCTGGCTTAACAACAGTCCAGTATTTGAGCTCTCTGTTCGGGAAACAAGTTGAGAAAATATAAATGCTGTGTGATGTTGAGCAAGTCTTTTAACCTCTCTGATCATCAGTTTCCCTGTAAGCAGAGTTAATAATATTTATCTTAGAAGATTTTGTGTAATTTTATTCTGTAATGTGTGTAGCATCCAGTGAGGCCCGTGGATAGAAAATACAAATGCAATAAAATGTTAAAGTATTATAATATACAATATGTCTTCCAGATTTACTTTTGGTATAAGAATAAATATATTATATATTAACTTACTATTAATAATGTAGGTATTATATTTTCATTTTATTTTCAAGACAATTGTGAAGCAGCTGAGTGTTTGGTTTCAAGATGAGGTGAGTAGCCCATCCTCATATTGCTATTTCATGTTCATAGTGTGTAATTTTGTTAACAAAAATGACATATTTTTGTATCTAGTTATTTTTGGTTGTTGATGTTCTGATTGATAGTTGAAGAGGGATTATAGGAGTGACATATTTTAAAGTTGGAGGATATTTTAAGGAATTGTCAATAAATGTCTAGAGCTACCTGTTATGTTTCTTTGCAAGCACCCAGAGAAATTAGATAAAAACAGGAGTGCTTTTTCTGGAAGGTCACAGTATACTACTATTTTTTCTTACAATTCAAAACTATAATTCATAAGAATCCCAAACCAGAGCCAGACAAATCAGGCTGCTCCCTAAAACAGTTATATTTGTTTTACATTTCTAAAAAACAGCCTCTTTTATAGTGGTGTATGTGAGCTCACTTTAGTGAAATATAGTCCCCTCATGATCTCCTAGCCATAAAATACACCTTGTCCTTTGCAGATAGTGGTCATTTTAAGCTCTCTCTTGACTTTTACATGCAGAATAGTCAGAATCTGCTGAGCATCACAGCTGGGAAGGGGAACCTTTGGTACTGATGGTGATGAACAAAAAAAAAATCATAGTCATGAAAAACTCAGCTTCTGAGGTACATAGGGATGAAGTGCACCCCTGCAAATGGGTCCAATACTGCACCCGTGAACTCAGGCCTATTTCTAACACTCTAAAGAGGGATGAATAGGAGTCATTATGAGAAGATTCATGTTATTTTAGCGTAACAGCAGCACTTTGGAATGGCCTCTCCTGGCTTCGAGGGTGAGATGCTGTATTTTGGCAGTTATGCATTTCCTAACAGGTCATTTCTCATGGAAGCATTGCTGAGTGGTGAGGAGGTAGATTATACTGAGAGGCTGCATCTAGACTGGCAAGTTTTTCCGCAAAAGTGGCAGCCTTTGCGCAAAAACTTGCCAGCTGTCTACACTGGCCGCTTGATTTTGCGCAAAAGCACTGACGTTCTACTGTGCTTCTTGGGCAAAAGCCCTTTTCCAGAAATGTTTTTGCTCAAGAGGGCCAGTGTAGACAGCTAAAAACTGTTTTGCGCAAAAAAGCCCCGATGGTGAAAATGGCGATTGGGGCTTTCTTGTGCAAAACCGCGTCTAGATTGGCACGGACGCTTTTCCGCAAAAAGTGCTTTTGCAGAAAAGCGTCCGTGCCAATCTAGACACTCTTTTCCACAAATGCTTTTAACAGAAAAACTTTTCCATTAAAAGCATTTGCAGAAAATCATGCCAGTCTAGACGTAGCCAGAGAGTATGGGCACTGGCCCTCTTGGGACCAAGCTCCCAAGAGAGGAAATCTCTACTGCTCCCTTGTGCCCTGATTCTACCCTTCGGTTCTCACTACCACATTTTGCCCTCTGAGCCTGCTCACTTGTTCTTGCCTTTGGCTCTGTTTTATTATCCAAGACTCAATGGGGCAGTTGTCTGGACCTGTCCTGTCTGCCCTCATTTGCCCACCTCTCCTCAATGGCTCCTGACTTTGCCTTGCTGCCCCACTGGTCCTTTGGAATCTGCCCCATTGCTCCTGAATGTGCCCCTCACCTCTCTCTCTCCTCCCAGACTCACCTCCTGATGAGCTTCTTCCCCCCTCCCCTTGAGCCTTTTGTGAGTTCCCAGATGGGATTGTCAGTGTGAAACTTGCCCTGCTCGTCACAAGATGAAGAGACGACCACCCAGGTTTCAGGCTCAGGCCTGGAGCTGATCTGAGCTAAGCCCAGCTGCTTGGTTGATAACTATGCAGCAGAGCTCTACACAGCCACAAGCCAAACATGTGTGTGTATGCGTAACTGACAGGCTCTTTGGGGAGATGGGTTCTACTGGGTGACTTATTATACAATAATATTACAGCTGTGCAATACTCATCCATTCACAAAAATAGTTAAAACAAGAATGCTTTCAAAGGGCGGCCTGAGATGAGCATGTATGTGTAATAAGAACCCTGTGCTTGCACCTCACCTTCATCTGAGCTGACACACACCAAGCAGACATAACTTACTCTAACCCTATGTGCACCACCACAAATTCCTTTATATTGTTTTAAGGGAAGTGCATATTTTTTTAAGGCCTGGGAAAACGGTTCCTCCAGTACATGAATGGGACACTGCCTACTTAATAACAGTAAAGACAAAGGTAGGGGTGTTACAAGTTTGACATTTCTATTAAAATGTTATTGAAAATTAACTTAGCCTTGATGTTATCTAAAATACCAAATAAGAGAGGCTTTCAGTCCCATTCCTCATTAGAGGGGATACATGAGTATGTTTCTTATTTTTAAATTTTCCCCATAGTCTGTTAAATTGACTAATAAAGTCAACACAGAGTTCTCTGTGTGGCTTCAAAAAACTCTGTAATTTTGTTAGAAAACGTTGAAATCCAACCCCAAAGTATTCAGCCCAAATATTTAGTTAAAGTAACCCTGTGGGTTAATAAACTAAACAAAGGCAAACCATGCAAAACTGCAGCAATGAAAACCAGGCTAAATAAACGAAGAAAAGTTTATAAGAACCTTTTAGTAGGGAAAAACAGGGAAGGAAAACTGCATGAAAGTTTAATATGAAGCATGTGATAGGCAGGGGCTCATTTTACAGGTACTCAGCCTTACCTCCAACATCCACCATCAACAAGGAATTTCATATTAGTTTGCACATATTTCGAAGCCATATCGAGAGGACTTCTGTTCGAGATTCCAAGGCAGATTGCATGTGTCTTAACAAAAAGTGTTACTCCCCTCTTTTGTTTTGCCTCTAAAATTCATTACACTGCTAATTTCAGCGTTTGACTTGTGTAGCTATTTCAGATTTAGTAACGTGGTGGCAAATATTTATCTTTTGCTCAAGAATCTGGCTTATGTTGATGAGAGACCGATGCCCTCCTGCAACGTTTGGTTCATTTGTAAGAATCCTTGGAAATGGAAAAGCAATTTAAACAGCTACTTTTACAACTAGCTAATAGGAGTAAATCATACTTTTAGCAAGCATGATCAAGTCAGCCTGTTGAAGTGACGCGATTGCAACAGAGCAAAGTCTGCTATTCAAACTTTACACGAAACGAGGTTCAATACATTATTCCGCAGTTCCCATCAGAATTCCACTTGCAATCATTTCTCCGCTCATACAGAGAGCATGGGATTGGTGAAATGTTTTCCTGCGGAATAATGGGTTCCCAAAATTATTTTGTTTAGCATTATAACCCCGAGAAGTCGGCGCGGGAAGGGGAGGAAGATCACTGGAAAAACAAGCCCAAAAATAACAGGAGATTGTTTAAACTTCTTTTAGTTGCTGTGAGTTTTCAAGAAAAGCTGAATAAACAGCTTCGGCCCCGCCTTACGCTGCAGAAAGAAGCGCAAGTGGAAAGTTTCCTCTTTTCCAAGCTCTTAACGTTCCCCTTTTCAGAAAGTAGCTACATGCATCCCTAGGAGCGTATTTACCGCGTAGAGGAAACAAGTCACATTTAAAATTAGCCTTTTGTCATGCTGGGAATATACCGACCAAATGTGGGGGCAGTTCCTCCCCCTGCCCCCGCTTCATATTGTTTATTTTAATTCTACTGCTTAACCATCGCCCCGTTGAGCTGCAAAGAAAGGGAACGGTCCATTTTGGTGACAAGCCCTGATGAAATTATTTTCTTTTAAAAGATGATCTAAGCCAGTGGGGCAACAAAGCATTACAAGAAAAAGAGAGAGGGAGGTGGGTAAAATACAACACATTTATCTATCAATTGCTAGACAAGACAAAGAGGGCTTAACAACAGTTTGAAAAGAGTGGCCTGTGAATGGTTACTATTCAATTTGTATTTTATTCCCCGCTGGTCATGGAATTGAGATCAGAAGAAAAAGTGAAAACACATGGCTGAGGTCAGTAGGATCAGAGAACCACCACATACAGCAAAGGGAAGGAAAAGCAATGGGAACTTGTGTGAAGAAATGGATTATATAAACAGAGCTTACCATCGCCTGTACCCCATTATCCTATAATTTACACTGCATGGGAGCATAGAAATATATTAAACTAGTGATAGGTTTCACCGTTGCTTTACAACCTCCCCTTATGCCAATCAATTCCACTATATACTTTCAGACATGTTTAGAATTCTTGAACTAATGTGTTTATTTTAAATATCACAGGGAAATTATTACATCACCAGCAAACAATGCTGGGGAACGTTGCCTTCTTTTTGAAGTATGCAGCAGTGAAACATGATTTTAATTACATAATCACTTTGAAACTGTAATTATACAATAAACTCGAAGGATTAACCGGGAAGGATAGAAGTATATTAAAAATTGCTTAGGTCTTGAGAAAACAAACTGAACATACCCGGACACAAAGAAAAAAAAAGCTGGTCATGGGACTGGTTGATAAAGTTGAAGTCACGTTTATTTTGTATTTTTGTCCACAGTCCAAGGGCTAAAAACACGCCAACAAGTAGGGAAGTGTACGTTGTTTTCCGAAGCAAGGAGACCCAAGAGGTTATTTCATCAGGGTTCAAAACAAATCTGTTGACATTTTGCAAAGTCGAACTCCAGAAATGTGAGTGGAGGGTCGAATCAGAGGGGGGCAGCAACTGGTTTATAACACCTTTAGCAATGTCTGTTTGCTCTTATGTTACCTAAAAACATAAGAAAGATTCCGTGTCAGGGAAAACTGGGCATTCAGTAAATGAAGGCAAATGAAATCGAAATACTCAGCCATTCAAAACAGTCCCCCCCCCCTTTTGCAGAAAAAAGCAGGTCCCAAACCATCCATCCTAATCATCTCAAATCAACCGCAAAAGCCTATCAGCTCAGTACAACATGCAGGCTTGTTTTATATGTGTATTTTTGCTCGAATATTTGTGGATTCGAGATCACTTTTAACAGGCGGGGAGGGAAACTCTTTGGTACACCCAAACTTATTTTTTTCAAGTTTAGTACAACATTACTCGTGTATCATGTATCACTTTATAGCGGCCTCTCATTAATCACATTTACTAGTAGTTTCCAAGAGGACTCCAGCTAAAACAGATATAGGTTAAATCAATATGAACAGTGAAGAAGTAGCTTAGTCATCATAACCCGGGAACTAGCATCCGTAGCCATAACTCATCTTCATCTCAAAAGATTGAGGCAGACAGAAATCGATTTCCGAAAGGTGAATTAGTGGCTCTTCCCTCACTTTGGAGATGAATTACATGAAGCCTAATCTCTGGGGACTTGCCCTTTAGCTGACGCCTATATTTTCCATTTTAGTCTTTCCAATCAAACTGTCGCAGAATCTGACATCTTGGGTCTCTTACATTAAACATAATAGAAGTAGCAGTCAGTGGAAGGATCGCGCGTCGCTCAACCCAGAACCCCGCCAGAAAGCGTGCCTTGGATCTGGGCTGTTACGGGATTTCTCCCCACCCCCACCCTTCAAATGCGTTAAAAATAAATTCCTTAAGATAAAGTTAACAAATGTAAAATTCAACAGGCCAATATTAATCTAAGTGAAATCTAGTGGAACTGCCTTTTCATACATGTAAAGGCTCATTTGCATTCAGCAAAAGCCTATTTGGATATGCATCCTGATCACAAAACCACTAGGGAGTTAAAAGCAAGCAACACCAAAACAGAGCACACGGGAGAGGTTTGGAAAGGTTGTGAACTCTCCCCTTCAGAGCATGAGCAAAATCTCTGACTCCGGAGGGCGAGGAAGAAACTAGATTCATGCACAAATGTTCCCATGGCTGCCTCCTGAGGCTTGTGGTTCTGTCCTAGGGGGCATTTGATAGTGGCCATGCCAGAGCCAGGCTAGTAACCGCTGGTCGGATGCAGTGGAGCAGTTCCCACGTTAGAGCTATCCTAGAGAGGGAAAATCATCAGTTCTGTTTTCACTCGTGGTGTCAAAACGCAGGCATATCGCGCGGGTCATAGTGGGGGTGTCCCGATTTATAGCGAGGACATCAGGTGGCGCGCAGGGCGCACGTGGCTGCTGCAGCGCCTTGGCGGAGACAAGCCTGGCTTTCCAAACCCGCACACAGACCCGGAGCCAGCCCTCCTCGCTTGCCAACAGCTCTTTGGAATCGCACCGAGCCGGGCTGGCACCGCCCGCACTAAGCGGGCCCGAAAGAGACTGGAAAGCTCTGGACACCTCTAGGGCGCCTCCCGCCTCGCCACCAGCGCTGCCCGGGGAAAGGCAGCTTGTGCTGCTGGGAGCGACCCCTGTGCTGCAGGAGACCGGCTGCAGACAGCCCCGAACAGCCTGCAAGGGACTCGGCTCCGGTTCTCCCCGGAGGAGCAGCTTCCCGCTAATCAATAGTGCTAATCAATGGCAGGACAGTGTGTGAGAGGTCCGGAGGGAGGGGGGAAGAGGAGAGGGCTCCCCCAGGGCGCGCTTCATTCCTTCAGGAGAGATTTAAAGCCAATCCCCAGGCCTCGGCAATGAAAGGTGAGGGGCGACCCTGGGCTCCCCAAACGTAGCTACCGAGCCCAGCGCCGTCCCGCCAGCTGACCCCCAGGGCCCAGGCGGAGGCGTGTGCGCTCCCGAGGGCAGTTGACACCAGCCGAGCTCTGCAGCTGAGCCCCGAGAACGCAAATGCCGGGCTGCGCCAGAGCCCTGCTCCGTAGGCGGGTCAGCCCACCAGCTGCCCCGAGCCGCAGTTGTCTGGTTCCCTTTCCTGCACTCCGCTCTCTTGATGCCGCAGCTGGGCACCCCCAACACAGCACAAATACAAACAACTGCCAAGCCCATTTCTCTTCATTGGTGAAGGGCGGCACGAAAGACACGGGCAACATTCGTTCCCACCAGAGCATCTGTCCTACCTGTGTGCTCGATAGCTGGGATTTCTCCACGGCTTTGCTGTAAGCGCCGTAAAAGGGACCGGTCCCCTAGAAGTGCCTTAGAAGCGACCCCACACCAAACTCCCACGCTACAAATTTTACTCGTCTGCTGGATAGAGTAATCCCAACGTGCGCTGTCAAATGAGCTAATCTTAATACGTGGCTAACAAATGAATGCCTAAGGGAAGTGAGAAAGAAAGTCATAAATGAGTTCCTAAGGGAAGTATGTAAATATAAGCAATGCCGCAGTCACACAAGTTAATTCCGTATTGAAAGACTGTTTCTATTATAATGGCCAAGTCTCTGTTTATATAGAAACGCATCTGAATTGCATCAAGAGACGGCGTTTACATGAGATTTTCAATTACAGGCGTTTGCCAGCCTGTATCAGGGATTAACGTGGCTAAGTGGTATAACGCGTTATTTTCTCTATACTTACCGAACATGAAAGAGTGTTATTATTTCAGGGTAACTTTATTACATTAAAGTGGATTTGCACTTGACTGGCTTTCCTGATTATGTCGGAACACAATGTTGATTGGGTGCTTTCACATCTTGAGGCTATATGGATCAGCAGCTGGTAGCTACCCAGCTGTATAAAACAGAGTCTAATTTGTTGACGTGGTGCCTCGCATATTCATATCGGGGACGACACACCGTGTTTTGCATTTCTGATCGATAAATAATGGCTCGAACCGTCTGGGAAAGTTTGCATGATGGTTTAAACAGCATAGAAGTTGTGGCGCCCCACCCTCACTGCAAAGAACCTTCTGGGACCCTTGTGCCTGAAATTACTCCAGTGGTCACTGTATTTCCTCTTGTGTGTTGTGGCTGTGGCTAAGTCCTCCCGCCCAAGACTGTAAAATGCCCTTCACGGAGCGCACTTTTGGTAAACACGAAGTTCAAACCGTGCGTTCTACCCTCCAAGCCCAAACTGAGAAGGGTTTCGCCCAGCCGAGAGAGAGTTTGTACCGCGCTTAAAAGAGCAGGTGCTCTCGAGTCACTTGCCCTGCGTCTGACAGTTGAGGCGGCCAACATATTATTTCCCAATTCGCCTTTATAGACAGCCTTGGTGGGAAAGGGCTAGGGAGAGCGGATGAACAACACTTGTAACCTGGTCATAATGTCTCCCCGCCACATAGACACAAACAGGAAGGTCTTCACCTCTGTGTTTTGTAAGTCCCACTGCCCGAGACCTTTCCGTACCTAAGCACAGATCAGACAAGAAGCACATGCCCGGACAGCTGACAGTGCTCTGGCATATCGCCAGTGTACCTGCGCTGCACGACATCCAAATGCAGCACATCTAGTCTGTGCTTGTTCAGGGATTTTGTTTTGTTTGTTTCTTTTTCATGATATAATCGAATCTAAGGAGCTGCGGGATTTGTTTGAATCTTGCAAGCGCTAAACGCCGCTCATGTTAAGGCAAAAACTTTGAATGGACAACCATGACAACTTATCAGTGCTTCCATCTCAGCGAAACCAAGTCATGACAAACACGTCCTTTCCCATAAGTTAGTCTGAAGCGATTTAGATCAACCGTGCCCCTTTTTTTCTGGGTTGTTTTTCCAATACCACAGAACCGAGTAATAACTCTGCGTTTGGCAAGGTCACGATGGGATTTAGTGATACAAAATTACTAGTCTCTAAAACCGCGTTAAAGTAAAGTGGATTGTGAACCAAATCGCCATTCCCGTGAGGGGTTATGGTCTTGCGAACCCGTTTCTAGTCCAATTCACCCACCGTTATACAAAATATTTCCCGAAAATAAAAGAACCTGAACGCCCGCACACCGTGACAGTGTCCACAGCCATCACATCCTCAGCCTGGAATCCTGAGGATGGATTCTGATCACTCACCTCGGATTTATTGCTACCCTACAAGATGTGTTGCCCCTGCTCTTTCCATTTGAATGGAAGTGACGAGTGGAGCTTTTGTTGAACGTGCGAAGGAGCCAGCTGTGTAACCCAGAAGCCCATGGACTGCTACTATAAGGAAACTACTAGCGTCTTTTATCTGAGTATCTCAAAGCACTGCACAGACATTCATTAGCGTGTACAACGCCCCTATAGAGAGTATTGTTTCTGTGTATGTGGGAGGGGGGAGTAATAAAAAGTGACCCATTGAAACAGTCCAAAAGCACAATATTAGCAACATGGACTCGCCCCCCACAAAGTTCTTACTCACAAGTATGCGTAGAGAAGTGAATGTCAGAGCTGAAGACCCGCTACTGAAAGCCTTGTCTCTACCTTCCAGATATTTAAACCTACATACAGATTGCTAGCAAAAGCCCCTCATCTGATCGCAACCACCCTGGCAGAGGGCATGGAGAAAGATGGTCTCTCAGATCGCCAGGATCCAAACCATAGCGCCTGGCGCTGGCTCCACCAGAGACGTGGGAATTGACGCAGGCAAGACGAAAGAGGCGCGTTAGATGCGTTCTGTGTCTAACATCACCCTGAGCAGGCAGCCCCCTTCCGTGCCGGATGTACCAAGGGTTCTCCCACTGCAATACAACGCAGGGCAATAATTTAACGGATACGAGCGGCGAGGATGACTGTGGTGAAATCTATATACGAGGGCTCATCAAAGACGTGATTTTAAAACCAATTTCAGTGCGAAAGGCTGGGTGGACTCTCTTCCTGTGGTTTAATTCAAATTCACTTAAAAACTAGCAAGATCACAACAAAGACGACAGGCTGTCCATGTTGAAAGATCGTTTCTTGCACCCAGAGTGATTGAATCTGTCCCGGGGGTATAAATTACATTCTCCTGTAGCATCCTGATTTGTTGGAGTGGGGATTTACATTGAAAGAAGACAGGTGGTGTTGCTGCTCCCTATTTCCCTCTCGGGATTCTGCCCGGGGAAGAGGAACTTGAAATCATATTTCCAGCTGCGCAGGTACTTGCTGATGGAAGCAGATGCACTGATTCAATGCATTCCCCATTCCCTTCGTCATGCCTTTTCCCTAGATGGCTAACCCACTTTTGTCTGCACTGGCTTCTTACCGCCAGTGAAAGACCTAGCGATCTGACTGCAACTCTAGACCTTGCCTGGTAACAAGACAGGTGCTTGTCTGCTTTCAAGCATTAGAAGGGAGTAATGAGAGAATCTTGGGACGTGCACAGTGTTGGACCGAGTCTAATTATTAATAGGAGTGGAATAGGATAAAACCCTCCCCACATTTAATCAAAAGAAGAGATCATTGGAGTAACATTTTATGGTGCCCAGCAGGAAAGAAAAGAAAAAGTATAGATATACCCAGCCCTCAGCTACCTTCCCTCAGAGATCTCTGCAGATCTAGTACTATGCATGGGTCAAGGTCTGCTCAGGTCAGTGCTGCCAGCCCATTATTACCAATAGTTTAAAGTTAAAAATCCACTCATGCTAGCGGCACACCTTCTATACAAGAAATCTGGATCACCAGCTTTGGCACCCTAACTACCAGAACATGTTTGGAAGAGAAGGAATGAGCTCCAGGTCTAGAAGCTGTACAATGTTATTTCATGCTTGGGATCAGAATTCAAGTTATTAGTAAGTTCACCTGCTGACAGGAGGGGAGCACGAAGTGTGTTTAACCACCCCATATGAGGAAGAGAGAAGAAATTCAACAATCAGCAACACCATCTGTTGCATGTTCTTTAACTCTTAATAGCTTTGCAACAGCTCCTTGTGTTGTTCTAGTAGTAACATATCATCCATCTTCATTGATCTCGTGAGTGTTCTTTGGTTTAACATCATCCTTGTTTTCCCCACAGACACAGAAAATGGCCTTGGACATATGCAGTATACCCTATAAGCTGGACACTTGGCTTGGCAACCACTCAGGAGAAATTCAAATGGTGCCCAGCTGATTAGCAGAGTGCCCTCAGCTCGTAGCATGTGTTTCTACTGGTGGTGCACATCTGCACATGCCTCGATGTGCATAACAAAATGTATTCTGCACATGGATGGAAAATAGAGAAGATGGGGAAAAGTGCTAATCCAAGTATAGATTTCTAGAACTTCGAGGCTTCTAACACCAACAGCTGTAAATGGGATCCATTTTTTTGTTTTCTAACAGTGCTAACCTTAGACATTTAGCCTGTACCAATATAGCCAGTAGCTTTGGTTTTGGCTGAAGATGAGGTCTTTTTGGACTCCATGGTTCAGGGCCATGATTCTCTGTCTGTTCAGCTTCAGGGTGACAAGCAGGGTTCTGTCACCTCTCTCTCTCTCTCTCTCAGGGTATGTCTACACTACAAAGTTAGTTCGAACTAACGGACGTTAGTTCGAACTAACTTTCATAGGCGCTACACTAGCGCTCCGTTAGTTCGAATTTAATTCGAACTAACGGAGCGCTTAGTTCAAACTAGGTAATCCTCATTCCACGAGGATTAAGCCTAGTTCGAATTTACTAGTTCGAATTAAGGGCTGTGTAGACCCTTAATTCGAACTAGTGGGAGGCTAGCCCTCCCCAGCTTTCCCTGGTGGCCACTCTGGCCAACACCAGGGAAACTCCTCTGCCCCCCTCCCGGCCCCGGACCCCTTAAAGGGGCACGGGCTGGCTACGCTGCCCGTGCCAGGTGCAAGCCTGCCAGCACCCAGCCAGCAGACCCTGCACCTGGCACGGCTCGAGCCAGACACCCGATGCCCCCCAGCCCTCCCCCTCTTCCCGGGACCAGGCTGGCGGCTCCCGGGAGCTTGCCCGGGATCGCAAGAGGCAGGCACCCACCTGGGCTAGTGCGGACATCGTGGATCTCGTCCACGATCTCCGCACTAGGCACAGGAAGTGGCCGGCTTGGGCAGGAGAGCTGCCAGCCTGGCCACCTAGGAGCAGGTGTGCATGAAAATCAAGGGGGTCCACTGAGACCCCCGACCCTGAGCCCTGAGCTTACAATGGCTGTACTGGGTCAGACCAAAGGTCCATCTAGCCCAGTAGCCTGTCTGCTGACAGCGGCCGACCCTAGGGACCCTGGAGGGGATGGACCGAAGACAGTGACCAAGCCATTTGTCTCATGCCATCCCTCTCCAGCCTTCCACAAACCTTGGACAGGGACACCACTCCTACCCCCTGGCTAATAGCACTCCATGGACCCAACCTCCATGACTTGATCTCACTTCCCTTTAAACTCTGTTCTAGTTGTAGCCTTCACAGCCTCCTGCAGCAAGGAGTTCCACAGGTTGACTCTTTGCTTTGTGAAGAACAACTTTCTGTTACTAGTTTGAAGCCTGCTACCCATTCCTTTCCTTTGGTGTCCTCTAGTGCTTCTATTATGGGAAGTAATGAAGAACTTTTCTTGATGCACCCTCTCCACCCCACTCATGCTTTTATAGACCTCTATCCTATCCCCCCTCAGTCTCCTCTTTTCTAAACTGAAAAGTCCCAGTCTCTTTAGCCTCTCTTCATATGGGACCTGTTCCAAACCCCTGATCATTTTAGTTGCCCTCCCCTCTCCCACCCTCTCTCTTCCCCTCTCCCACCTCCTTTTCCCAGTCTCCCTGAATTTTGTTCAATAAAGAGAGATTCTATTTTTGACCACATTTTCTTTATTTTGTACATCAGGAAGGGGGGCTAGGGAAGGGTAAGTGGAAGGAGGTGAGGGAGGAATGGGGTACGAGCCCCCGATGGGAAGGACTGGGCTGGCTCTGAGGGCTTTTGGGGTGGAACCTCTCCTGCAGCCCCCCGATTGCCCCTTCTCCCCAGATGGCAGCCTGTGGCAAGTGCAGCCGGGCTGATGGCCGAGTGGTGTGATGTGCCCAGTGTGGGCACTCCGGGCACTCCAAGCCAGGACTGGTTTTCAAGCAGGGCACCCCTGAGAACTGTCTGTCCGGGGTGGGGGTCGGGTCCCTTTAAGCGCAGCCCTCGGCTAGCCTGAGACAGCATCTCCATGTTCTAAGTCCTCCTCTGATGCCCTGCTGGCACTGCTTCCGGCCATCCTTAAGCCTGGTTCAGGGTCCACTTAATGTGGACATGCTAGTTCGAATTAGCAAAACACTAATTCGAACTAGTTTTTTAGTCTAGATCCGTTAGTTCGAATTAGCTTAGTTCGAATTAACTAATTCGAACTAAGTTAGTTCAAATTAATGTTGTAGTGTAGACGTACCCCCAGAAAGTGACCTATGAAACTAGACCTGTCACTGGTATTGCTTAGAGATAATAGCATTTATTTCACATACATCTGTCGTTCAGCAGGACTAAGCCATAATTCTGAGCAAACATTGAAAACAAACATGTTTAAACATAACCACATTTCATTAGGTCACAGGGCTACATCTTTACAATATTAATAATGATAATATTTATAGACCACCTCCCCTGGCAAGGCAGTCTGAGCAATGCACCAGAAATGTAATAAAAAGACCCTTTAGAATATTCAGCTGCCAGAGTTTCAGATGAAAAGAATCCAGGGAGCTGAAGCATGAACTAGGAGATGGAGCAAAGCTCCACATCTGGGGTCAACAGGAGTCAAGCTGGAAAACACCAAATGTTTTCAGTTGTTAAAAAGTGCAGTGGGCTAGGCTGAGAAGGAGAAGTGAGTCCCATGCCCACAGCAAAGAGGCAACTAGTATATGCGATTGGGGAATCCATAAAAAGGTGGGGAACTGTTATGACCAAATTATATTAGATACAAGGTCCCTTCCTGAAGGTCAAGAGTTTTTCTGCTCCCATGAAAGCATTGGAGGCTTTATGGCTGGGTATTCTCAGTGGAGTGTCCTGTACTCTAGGATTCAATTCCTTGCTCCACCTTCTAATTCTTTCTCAGGGCCATCACAGAGCCCATGAAAAAAGAGTCAGTGTAGAGATGGAGAGACCAGTGAAGAAAAGCACTACTTATTTATACAATTACAAAAAATAATAAAAGAAAATGCATTTACATATAGCTTGTGTTTGATGGGCTCTCTTCCCCACCTTACATATGATGCTCATTTACTTAGAATGGAAGCTCCAGAGGGACCACATTTGTATGTATGGACAATGCTTAGCACAGAATGGTCCATTGCCTACAGGACACTTGTTTGAGGTCTGCGGAGAGCTGACTAGAAGCATGGTGCTAGCGGTCCTCCTTTTCGAAGCTAAAATAAGTTAACTGGTTTCCTAATACTACCTTCCAAGTTAAAGATTGCTGTAGTTCCTAGAGGGCTGCTTTGAAAACAAACCACCACCATAGTAGCCTACATTAAAAGAATATTAAGGTTGCAAAATCAAGCAGTCAAAAGTTGGTCAAAGCCACATCCTGTGCCACCCTCATTTGGCCCCTGATGCACTGGGATAATTCTCTTTAATGACATGATCACACTTTTTCCCTATGGGATCTCTGCCAAACAGATAGGACTGAATAAGGGTTGTGTAGTGAATGAGCATGTTGTCTGTAAAGCCCCTGCCTCATGTGTTGCAGAAGTTGGAAAGCATGTAGTGAAATGAGGCAGGGGACAGCAAGAAGCAAATCAATCATCTTAAGGTTAAGGCAGTTGATACTTTTGTCTTTAATTACTCTGTTTCAGGTCCCCTACCTGTACAAGGGGATACAGCCCCCTATTCTGACTGGCGTGTTGTGAAGATAATTCAGTGCTTATGAAACATTTGGATATTTTAATGAGTGCACCATAGAAACACTCAGGAGGCAATTCATACTCAATCTATGCATTGTTTGGATGCTATGCATTAAATAAGGCCTGAGGCTACACTTTGAACGAGGAGGATAAAAAGCAGTATTGAAAAACTACCTGTTCACTAAACAAGACAGTTCTGTGGAAGAAAAATAGGACATAATTAAAGACTATCATAATGCATAAGCACAAGCTGATTGAATACAGGTTTCACAGGCAGCATTAATTCTGGCATTTTCTAACCACTGGTTCTCTTTGAAACCTTCACATTCCTTTTAATAGAGTTTTCTTGATGTTCTACAGGTGCAGACAGAGAAGGAGAACTCAGTTGTGTCATGTAGGCACATCTTAGAGCAGGGATGTTTGAGAAGGATATGGGACCCCTGATGCTAATAGTGCCTTACAAATTCCATAGTGGACCTGGTCCTCTGTGTAGCTGCGGGAAGAAGGTGGAAGGAAAATGCACTGGATCCTATTCCTCTAGGGTGATGTGTGCCCTGCAGGAAATGATTCCTGTGCTCATACAAATGCAGGGATGGTGACTGTAACTGGCCCTCATACAGGATATAGTTTAGAGGCTTCTGGGGTTCTCTTCCCACCAATCACATACTGGCCCAGACTGCATGTAAGTGTCAGATTTGCACCCCAACAGCAAACAAACCAAGGTACCATCATATCCAAAGTGGTTTCCACTCTATTCAATGTGGAGTGTGATGTGGTCTATATTGAGGAAACAGAAAAGCAGCCACATGAAAGGATGGCACAACACGTGTCTGCAGAGGTGGCAAAGTGGCTAGGCAGACAAACCTTTGTAACAGGTGGCAAAAAATCAATGCAGAAGCTGACAAACCAGAGCCCTCAACATAGTTATGTAGCAAAAAACCCCAAACAAACAAAACTTAGGCTCCTCCCACAAACTTATTTATCAACAACCACCAACCAGAAAGCCCTCTAAGAATACCAGCGAAGAAACAGGAATGTGAAGCGGCCAGAAGGGAGACGAGATTGGATTTGACAGAGCTATGCATAATACAGTACCTCATCACAGCCCAGTTTTGTGACTAAGGCTGCCATCTTTAGCCAAAACAAAATAGCAAACAAAAACAGATTTTTAAGGAGGAAGAATGATCTCTTATTGTTCCTTCTCCCTCCCCTGTTAGTTTCTTCTAGGTTCTTTCCTTCTTTTTGTTCAACCACATGCTTCACTTTTGTTTTGGTTATAGATCTGTCACAGGGCACTTGCCTCACTGCTGGATCATCTCCTTCTAGGCATGTCTGGAGATTAGCTTTGTGAGCCTGATGCCTTCATTCCTTGGCCTTCTGTCTTGCTCTCTTGTGCTGTTGCCTCTTATTTTAAGTTTCGGCCTCTGTCCAACAAGTGATGATAGTCCTCTTCTTCCATGGTACTGGCAAAGTCTTCCACCCAGTCCCAAACAATTCATAAGCCTGCTAACTTGGCTGAGCCTCTCCCTCAGTGAGTGGACTAAATGATCCCTGACAGTTTAAGGTCACTGCCAAGATTGTGACTCATTCAGTGGCTAGTAGAGGGCAGGCCACAGTTCTGCCACACACAATTCTAGCTCAGAGGTTCTGTCTCCAGCAGGGGTCTGTACAACCACAAACTGTCCTGTCAGTCCTCTGGTATGCCTCTTACTTTGCCTATTCCAGGTTTATCTTCTCCACCCTTCTACATAAGCTCCTCTCTCCTTCATCTGCTAGATCATGGGTTCCCAAACTGGGGGGTGTGCCGAAATTCCTAGGGGGCATGAGGCAACCCGGCTCCCCCCAATCAACCTCCCCCCAAGTTTTACTGCTATTTTTGTTTCTCATCCCCCATCAGTTCCTTCTCCCCCTCCCCCTCAGAAAGTTTTGCTGCTATTTTTGGGGGGTGGATGGGTGTGAGGGTTTCTCAAAAATCAAAAAGGGGGTATGATGCCAAAAAGTTTGGGAACCACTGTGCTAGATAAAACCTTTCTCTTGGGTCCCAATACCTTTTCCTCCATTATCCCAGACAGAGTGACTGCCACTCTCCTCCCTGCAGCCTTCCTTTCTTTCTATTAGCTTTGGTTTTATAGAATCCATACCAATCCTGATGAAGTGACCTTCCCTTAATTAGGTCTTTCCTCACATATAAAAGTCCCCCAGCTTCTTATCTAACAGGTAACTGGCCCATCTGGCCTAAATTAACCCCTTTAGGGTGAGTGTGGGGAACACCCCCCCATCATGAAGTCTGGTTTATTATATTACAACACAAAACCATTATCTCACACAACACACAGGATACTTGTTTTGAGAAGATTTTCAGTTGTATGATTCCAAATGTGAGGAATGATTCCAAATTATTATGCTTAAGAGTATGACAGATCTGAAATGTACAAGTCAAGAAGATGGAACAGATGTAATGGTCTATATTATGTGGAACAGCATATTTCCAACCCTTAAGGATTACTTTCATGATTGAGGTTAATATTATGTCTACATTTTCTGATGGTATGTCCTCATTTTTGCCAGGGGAGATACAAGTGATAAAACAAAATGGTTTATTGCCTAATTTGTTTATTTTCCTTAAAAAAATCCTGCCCATCTGAAGATTAAAACACTGAAACATGAGTCTCCCTCTAACAGGCGAGCGCTTTGTTAGTCTACTGGAAAGTCCAAGCAGCAGGGGTGGCCCTAGACTAGCTGCCAGCAACTGGCACCCTAGGTGAACTATGAAATCGGCGCCCCCACCTCCAAACCCCTCAATGATATTGTGCCACCATTTGGTGCCCCATTTAGCTTGGCGCCCTAGGCGACCGCCTACTTCGCCTATATGGACGGGCCACCCCTGCCAAGGAGCTCTATTCTCTGGGATTGGGACAGATATACAATGGAACAGACAGATTTAGCTGAATATGTCACAAAAATAAGATTTTATGATACAGACATACCACGTAGTTCTGTTTTACTATAGCTGCAGTATACACTGAGGCTACGTCTACACTGGCCCCTTTTCCGAAAGGGGCATGTTAATTTCACAGGTTGTAATAGGGAAATCCGTGGGGGATTTAAATATCCCCTGTGGCATTTAAATAAAAATGTCCGCCACTTTTTTCCGGCTTTTAGAAAAGCCGGAAAAGAGCATCTACACTGGTCCCGATCCTCCGGAAAAAAGCCCTTTTCCGGAGGATCTCTTATTCCTACTTTGAAGTACTTTGAAGTAGGAATAAGAGATCCTCCGGAAAAGGGCTTTTTTCCGGAGGATCGGGGCCAGTGTAGACGCTCTTTTCTGGCTTTTCTAAAAGCCGGAAAAAAGAGGCGGACATTTTTATTTAAATGCCGTGGGGGATATTTAAATCCCCCACGGATTTCCCTATTACGACCTGTGAAATTAACATGCCCCTTTCGGAAAAGGGGCCAGTGTAGACGAGCCCTGACATTTTAATTTCTAGTTGCGTGGGTTCTCATTTGTCATCTTACCCAAGCCTTTTTCATTTACACACAACTTCCTCAGACAAATTCCTTTTGCCAAGTTAAGGCTGACAAATCCTGTGCTTGGTCTTAGCTTTAAATTATAAAAATAATAATTTGTAAGAAAATTGAGACAATTTGGTTTAGCAGTTTGAGTTACATGAGCAAGAAAAAAAATCACTATTATTTAAGAGATGAGACAACATGATTATAATGGCCCCTTCTGGCCATATCACTTTGGAATTTTAAGACTGAAATTTGTAAGTGACTCATCCAACATGTCTAACACTAGAACTTTAAGATGGGTTTATTTTTGACTGCACTGAGGAAAGAAATAATTTTATGCAAATTCTGTTTAAGTGCTAGATGAACAGTTTTTATTCTATTTATGTACATAAAAGGTTGTTATAAGGAGGAGGGAGAATTATTCATAATCTGAGGATTGAACAAAAAGCAATGGACTTAAGCTGCTGCAAGGATTATGCAAAACAGTGTCAAAAGTTTTACTAAAGGCAAGATATACCATATCTACCACTTCCCCAGAATTGTGTCTGAATATTAGTGCAGAAAATTCTCCAATTCTCCAAAATGTTCCAATTCATGCCAGAATTCAGTGCTCTGTGTGTTCCATAAAAGACAGAGATGGGGAGAAAGATGAGAATGATCATGTCTAATTAAATGTCCCGTGCCACTCTGTCTAGATTCTTGACCACACTCACTTATCTTTCTTTTCTTGGAAAAATGAAACTTTGGTTTGAATATACTGCTTTGTAATTGACATTTTATGTTCTCTGATTCTGTCAGGGAAACATTTGCAATACTGCCCATATAAACCTGGCACATTTAATGATTTTCTGGGCATTATGTTAATTTATATAAAGAATATGCTACAAGTTAAATGGCCAAAAAGAGCTCAGCATCTAACTACCAATTATTTTGGTGTCTCAATGAGAGCTGCATTATCCAGAAAATCTAAACTGTGGTGGTTGTTACAGTTCATAAGCTATGACCTCCCCTGGTCTCTTTGGTGGCTTGAAGCCCCCTCTGGTGTTAGGCCTCAAGCCATCACCTCACTCTTGGGGTGGAGACATGTGGTTCTTCCACACTCAGATCAGGCCTTTAGTGACAGACTGCAGGTGCTAACAGTTGTTACCTCAGCTGGCCTGATTTATCTTCAGCATCCTCAAGAAGCAATAATAATGGCAACTAGTGACCAAACAGCCTTCTTGAAGCAAAATATAAATTTATTTTGAACAAAACATTTAAGAAAAAACAGATCCTACTAGCAATCAAAGAATCTGTCTGTGTATCTGCCTCCCCCTAAGGCTTACTGTTCCCTGGGCCTGGGGAAAGACTCCGCTCTTTCAGATGTCTGTACAGAGCCTCTCTCAGTGTCAGCCTATCTTCCTGACAGCTGCTGACAATTGACCCCTCTTGTTCTCCTGGGAGAGAAGAGCTTTTTAACTTTTCTTTAGATCTCCAGGCTCCCAATTTTGGTAAAACAAGGCATGCAACTTGGAGACATGATCCTCAAAGTTAACAGCCTGCTCCATTGTCTTTCAAGTGTGTGCTGGGTCATTTTTATCTGGGGAGCCATTGTATTGCCTTTCTGCACAGATCTCACTGAAATGGAGCAATATAAACATATAATAAACATTCCACTACTCTCTGTATAAACTATACAATCTATCACTAACTCCAGGCATGTCTGCACTACAAAATGAAGTTGACCTATGTTTGGCTGGCTGTAAGCCAACCTATGTGATAATTATTGACTATCCTCCTTTGTGCTGTGCATCCTCACTAGGAGCACTTCCATTGGTAGAGGGGTAGTGTTAAGGGCTGAAAGCCAAGGTCCTCAGTTTTCCATAGCTCATCACTAGGAACCCAGCTGCTCCTAGGCTTCTTGCCTTTGGTGGGGAAGATCTATGTCCAGAGTCCAACCAGCTGCCATCTTCCCAACAGGAGTCAGGGATCTGGGACTCCAAGGGGCAGTAGGGTCCCCAACAGGGAGCCAGGGCAGCAGGCTAGCTTGGACTGGAGACCCTGCAGCAGTGCAGTTTGGGAGCCAGCTTTCTTGACAATTTCATGTCTCCACCAACAGCCAAAGTAAGATAGCCAACAGTCAATGTAAGAAGCACAGTGCCTACAGACACTGCATTGCCCTAGCTACTCCAACGTAAACCCTATGCCTTTCATGGAGATGGAGTAATTATGTTGGTGTAATAGGGCACCTACATCGGTGGGAGCAAAGCTGTAGTGTAGACACTAACATAGTTAGGGCAACTTATAGCAGCCTGTGTCAATCTAACTGTAGTGTAAAGCCAAGCCTAATTGAATATCAATATTCTGAAGTTTCTTAGATAGCAATCCCACATCTGTCACACTAGCTGCTGGGGAAAGGACCAATTCTCTTTTCTTTTTCACTTGTGAGAAGATCAATGTTTGTTAGAGGGGTGAAAAAACAGGGTTGTATTTAAAAAAAAAATAGAATGAAGAAACCTGTGTCTCTTTCAAAATGATTATGTAGTTCATCAACTACATTTTACGTTATATTTATATGGTACCTTCCACCTCCAGATTCCAAGGCGCCTAAACAAGAATTAAATGCCTATAAACTATAAATGAATAGATTAAGCCCAGAAGGAACACTTTTGCACAGCACGGGTCATAGAATTTCACCAAGCAATTCCTACTCCACATCCATAAATTCTGGTTAAGCTAGAACAGCAGTTCCCAACCATATTACACAGGAGGGTCACATTAACCTAAGCACAACCTTGTTTGAATCAAGCTGATTCCACATATTTTACTAAATTTTAAAGCCACCTATCTTCATTTACATGTTAAGATCAGTGTGTTTCATGGATGTTTAGATAGATTTACTGTACATAGAAACAACCTATTTATACACTTGTCAGAACTAAAATGTCATCACCATGAGACTAGAACACTAACAAATCAGCTGTTGTGTTGAAGCACACCATGTGCCTTATGAAGAGCTCAGAGGAGGGGTATAGCACCCAATTTTGACAAAGACTTTACATGACAGAGCCTCTTCTACATCCTAAGTTTCCTTTAAACCAGGGCTACTCATCTGTGGAAGCCCCAGAGACCACAATAATACAGCACATGACGAGGGTCACAACTTAAGTGTGGTTGCATATAGCAAAATGCAGGACAATGTAGCACTTTAAAGACTAACAAGATGGTTTATTAGATGATGAGCTTTCGTGGGCCAGACCCACTTCCTCAGATCAAATAGTGGAAGAAAGTAGTCACACTTCCACTATTTGATCTGAGGAAGTGGGTCTGGCCCACGAAAGCTCATCATCTAATAAACCATCTTGTTAGTCTTTAAAGTGCTACATTGTCCTGCATTTTGCTTCAGCTACCCCAGACTAACACGGCTACATTTCTATCACTGGTTGCATATACACGCAAATATATATGCAGATAGCTTCTTTCATATTGATGGGCATGAATACAAAGATTAAGGCAAGACTACACAACACGCAGGTCCCATTTAAGTCAGTTCTGTTGATATTAATAAAATGCAATACTTATCTGATTTCCAGCCATATGACAGTACTTTTAATGAGCAATAACAGCCAGGAATTTAACTACTAAAATGCATATCAACAGAAGACCATTATATTGATTTGCTGTTGTGGAGGCCCTGTTCAAAGGATCTCACCCGCGGGCCACATGTTGAGCCCTGTGTATCCCCAAACTGCAGTATGGGCTGCAAACAAGTGGGCATGTTGAATACCCCTGCTTTAAACTGTGAGGCCACATGGCAGCGTAGCAGCCTATGGAAGCCCATTCAGTTGCTTAGGGCCACAAAGGGGAGAGACACCTCTCCCCCAACCCCAGACCTGCTGCAGCAGGGAGAAATGCCTCTTCTAGCCCCAGCCCAGGTGCCTGCAGACCCCTGCGGCACACTTGTTTGCAGCCCAGACTGCAGTTTGGGGATACACAGAGCTCAACATGTGGCCCGCGGGTGAGATCCTTTGAACGGGGCCTCCACAACAGCAAGTGAATATAATGGTCTTTGATGATATGCATTTTAGTAGTTAAATTCCTGGCTGTCATTGCTGATACTGTAGGGAGAGATGGCTGGGATAAGTCCGCTCTCCCTGCTGCAGCCTCAGGGCAGCTTGCACCCCAAGTCCCTCATCCCAGCTCCACCCCAGAACCAATCCCAAAGGACCACTCACTTATCCCAGGTCAATTGCTTGAATTCAACCCCACAATAAACTAGCTAAAAATTTAGCTGATGGGAGAAATTCACTTGAAAGACTCATCTTCAAGGGGAGCAGGAGTAAAGACGACATTTTTTCCCCTTTTTAATGTTCTACTCTAGTTTGTCTAGTGTCATTGGGCCTTTTTTGTTGGGCAGAGTCACAGGATGGGAAGCTGGGCAGGAGGGGCTCTCTTGAGCCCCATCTGTGTGGCCTCACCCATAATCAGGCCCCCTAGCCATAGTCTCTAGCAGAGGGGCAGCAAGCCGTACCGACCTAGTCCATAGTAATGTCCAGTCCATAGTAGGGTTGCCACATGGTTGAAACAAAAATACCTCCCCCCCGCCTCCCTCCCAAAAAAGGAAAAATTCTGTTGAAGGGGAAAAAAATGGGAGGGAGACCAAAGTTGAGGGGGAAAAAAAAGACTCCTTAAGCCATAAAAAACAGGCCTGGTTAACCCCTTCAGAGCCAGTTTAGGGTTGGTACACCCCATCACAGGCAGGATATAACCCCTTTTGTCAGAGACCAATATTTCACACTAGTTAATATCTCTTTCCTGCCTGTTGATTTACACAAGTTACCAAGGTTATAATATAAAGACTCAATTATTATCTTACAATATGAAATAGAGATGTTGTGAGATTGATGCATATAATAACTCACAAGCTTTCCATAATATCTAAAGATGTAACAAATTCTTAGAATTCTAATTCCTATTTTAACAATACTAACACACAGAGGAGCCAGACTGATTTCAGTTGTGTGCTAGTCACTATGAAGTTCAGTCATGGGGACCTTGGCATGTACTGGAGTGGCACCTAGTCTAGCAGCATCACACAAATCACCTCTTAACATCCTTTGGATAAATTATATAAATTGAGCATTTTAAGTCTCTTAGGGTATGTCTACACTGCAAAGTTATTTCAAAATAACAGCCCTTATTTCGAAATAGCTTTCCTAACGTCTACACAGCCAAACCGCTATTTCAAAATAAATTCAAAATAACGGAGTGCTTATTTCAAATTTGGTAAACCTCATTCTACGTGGAATAATGCCAAATTCGAAATAGCTATTTTGAAATAAGTGCTGTGTAGACACTTATTTCGAAATAGGGGGCCCTCCAGCCTTCCCAGGGTGCGCTGGTGGCCACTCCAGCCTCAACCAAGAACATTCCTCCCCCTCCCCTCCTCCTCAGAGCCCTTAAAGGGGTAGACTCTGGACACAGTGCCTGTGCCAGCTCCAAGCCTGCCAGCCCAGAGCCAGCAGTCACTGCCATTGACCCAGTGGCTCCAAAACATGAGCCAGCAAGCCACTGATAGCCAGCCCTCCACTGCTCCCCAGGAGCAGTCTGCCAGCTCCCAGGAGCCTGACAGGGCCCAGAGAAGGCGGGCGCCTTCCTGGTCCAGGGTGGAGATCATGGACTTTATTCAGATTTGGGGGGGATGCCCCCAACCAAGGCCGGACGGAGGCATGGGCGAGCTGGGCAGCTGCCCAGGGCGACAACCGATGGGGGGCACCTGATGGCAGATATAAGGGGCATGTGGCGTCCCTTATAATCATTGCTATACAGCTCCCTCTTTTTCACTTTATTATACATTGGATTTTATTTCAGACTTTTGTGGATTCATAGAGTTTGGGGCTACAAGGGTCCATTAGATCTATATTTCACAGGCAATTACATTTTACACCATTACCCTTCTACTTAGCCCAATAACTTGTGTTAAACTAAAACATAATTTCTAGGAAAATATACAGTCTTGATATGAAGACATCAACAGATGGAGAATCAATCACTTCCATTAGCAATTTATTCCAGTGTTTATTTACCTCTTGTGTTCAAAATTTGTGCTTTTTTTTCCTTTGAATTTGTCTGGCTTCAGCCTCCAGTCATCAGTTCCTGTTATGACTTCTTCTACTAGATTATAGAGTCCTTTAATACCTGGTATTTTCTTCCTGTGAAGATCCTTTATACACCATAATCAAGTTAGTGCTCAATCTTTGTGATAAGATAAACAGATTGAGCTCTTTAAATCTCACTGTGAGGCATTTTCTCAATTTCTTGAATAATTTGTGTGTCTCTTTTCTGCACCCTCTCCAATATTTCAACACCCATTTAAATATATGGACACCAGATGTAGTATTTCAGTATCTGTCTCATGAATGCTGTAGATAAACATAAAATTGCCCCTCTGCTCATACTTGCTGCCCCCCTGTTTATACAACCAGTAATCATATTAGACCTTTTTGCTACAGTATCACACTGGGAGCTTACATTCAGTTGATTGGCCACTATGACCCTTAAATTCTTTTCAGAGTCACTGCTTTCCAGGATACAATCCTGCATTCTGTAGGGATGGATTGCATTTCTTATTCCTAGTTACATAATTTTTCATTTGGTTGTATTAAGTTGCATTTTGTGTGAATGCAGCCAGGATGCCATGTGATCCAAATTGCTCTTTATGACTGCCTTACCTTAATCATTTTTTACCCCCCCACCAATCTTTTTGTCATCTGAAAATTTTATCATCAGTGATTTTGTATGTGCTTCCAGATCACTGATGAAAACGTTGAATAGCATCGGGCCTAGTGCCAATCAGTGATGATTCCCCACTGGCAACTGCTTTTTTGAGAGCTGTCAGTTAGTCAGTTCTTAATCTATTCAACATGTGCTCTATTGACATTGTGTAGTGCCAGTTTTAAATATCAGATTGTTGTATAGTATTAGGTCAAACACCTCATAAAAGTCTAAGTATGGAACATCTGCAGTTACCTTAATTAACCAGTCTTGCAGTCTCATTAAAGAATGAAATCAAGTTTGTTTGACAAGTCTTATTTTCTATAAAATCATGTTCACTGGCTTTAATTACATTCCTGTCATTTTTTATCAACAGAATCCTATATCGGCTTTTCCATTATTTTTTGCAAACCGATGAAATGGGTTTTCTGCCTTCCATTGTTGACATTTCATGGCCACATTTCTAGCTGTCCCATCACTGGCTGGAGGAGGGATAGCTCAGTGGTTTCAGCATTAACCTACTAAACCCAGCGTTGTCAGTTCAATCCTTGAAGGGACCATTTAGGGATCTGGGGCAAATCTGTCAGGGATCTGTACTTGGTCCTACTGTGAGGGCAGGGTACTGGACTTGATGACTTCTCAAGGTCCCTTCCAGCTCTATGAGATAGGTATATTTCCATATAACTTAGTATAATGTGAGCAAGCATCTCACAGTGCAGAGTTGTGGGAAGGCAGAGCTGATCCCTGTGCTTCTTGGGAATCTCTCTGAATTCTCCCACAGCATTTTCAGCTGTTGGGGGCAAGTATTCTGAATAGCTCTGTGAGCTCTTCATGCTGAGGAATGTCAAAGCAGCACTGCAGTCTCTCCAGTCTTCCCCTGGCAGCAACAGCCTGCCTGCTGCTGTGTTTCTAGCAGGGCAGAATAGGAGCATTCCAATGATTTGCTCTTTTTGTTTGTTCCCCAAACAGAACAACTTATTCAGCTATCAGATACTTCCCAGAGCTTTGAAAGGGGAGATGTGTGCCTGCAGGGCAGCAGAGATCACAAAACACTGAACACAGCCATCAGGGCAGGCATTGTGGGATACTGGCGGAAGCCAGTTCTCCTGACAAAACAAACAGCAGAATCCACACTGGCTCTTTGTCAACAATAAAGGGAGGGAAAAAGACAAAAGTTTCTTGCAGGGGCAGAAGTTTTTTGTCACTAAAACTGGGGGTTTTCCCAACAAAAGTTGCATTGTAGTATGTACCTATGCTCTCACTATTTTGTCAACAAAAGGCAGTTTTGTACTTAAAGGAGCCTTAGTTTTGTTTACCATATCATTATTTTTTTAAACAAGAGTGATATGATGCAGTGGTTTAAGAGCACAGCACAGGAAGCCTGGAATCTATAGGTTTGAATCCTGACTCAAGCACTAACTTTTTTTGTAACCTTAGGCAAGATCTTTAGCTCTGGATTTTTAAAGGTGTTTAAAAGGTGTCTTCTCTCATCATTGCAACACCCTGTATTAAGAGCCCAAAATCTCATTTTTGAAAGGGAGTTAGGCACTTTTCAGTCTAAACCCCATTAATTGTCAATGGGATTTAGATTTAAGTGACTAAATCCATTTTGAAAATGAGACTTTTTATACTCTTAAGTCAGATGTTACAAAGTTTAGCACAGCAACACCCAAGTACCAGTAAAAAGTTGGCCATTGGCCAAAACTCTCAAACTTGGATGTCAAAAGTTAGGGTACGTCTACACAGCAGGGCTAAAGTTAAATTAAGCTATGCAACTTCAGCTATGTCAATTGCTATCTTAAGTCAAAATAGCTTACCTCAGCTTTTGGTGCTGTCTACAGAGCAGGAAGTCGAAGGAAGAATACTCTTCCTTCGACTTCCCTTACTTCTCGTGAAATAAGAGTTACCATGAGTCAGAGTAAGAAGTCCTCCAGCTTGACATTATTTCAAAATAAAGGCTTATAGTGTAGGCTCTTTGTTATTTTGGAATAACATCAGTTATTCCGAAATAATGTTGCTGTGTACCTGTACCCTTAGACATCTACAATGTAATCCTGATTTAAGCTACAATGCAAAAATGGCCTGGATTGCTTTTTCTTCTGTTTATCCACTAACTGTGGGTCTTACAAAGATGACCATTCCTACACTAACTTAGCATTTCACTTCAAAGTTGCTGAGCACATGCAGCTCCTGCTGAATTCACAAGCTTTAAATTGTGCATTCTGGGACATGCAAATATCAAATGTCTATGTGCAAAGACCTTTTGAATGCACAGAGATGTGTACTTTGTGGGGGACATGTTGGCCTCAAGATTTTAAATGTATTTAAAAACAAAATCCCTGTAGGCCTGATCTTTAAGGGTGTGTCTAGACTACATGCCTCCGTCGATGGAGGCATGTAGATTAGACAGATAGGCAAAGGGAAATGAAGCCGCGATTTAAATAATTGCGGCTTCATTTAAATTTACATGGCTGCCGCGCTGAGCCGACAAACAGCTGATCAGCTGTTTGTCGGCTCAGCGCGGCAGCCATGTAAATTTAAATGAAGCCGCGATTATTTAAATCGCGGCTTCATTTCCCTTTTTCGAATACACAAATCTACATGCCTCCGTCGACGGAGGCATGTAGTTTAGACGTACCCTAAGTGTGGTGAGCCTATACAACTCTCACTTCAGTCAGTGGGAGGAAAGGGGGTGTGCTACATTTTACGTTACCAATAGATTATTCAGAAAGAGACCTAATGGCGTTCAATTCCTGCTGGCTTTATATTGTTCTCTCTTCTAGCACTGAGTTTTTACTGAAAATCAAAGATTAACATCACTACAGGGATTTTATTGAGGAAACTCAGATGATTCCCTAGTGGACTATAAATATTATTATCATCCTTGAATTAATTACCCTTGCTGTTTTTTGTGTGTACTTTTAACACAACACATTCGACATTCCTCTGACCCACATGTTAGTCATGTCAAAGACTTCAGGGCTGCTCTAGATAATTTTTAGGTCAAGATTGTGCCTAGGCCTGTCAGGTGCACAAGAGAGAGAATAGGGCTTTACAGATGGTGGCTTCTCAGTGGTCAAATGAGGTGTAAAGTGCCTTTCTAGGAGAGGACGGCTGTCTGGGAAGCAATTCAGTAGGCTTGCTCTGGGATCATTTAGCCGTGAGTTTACCATACAACACAAAATGTGTTCATAATTTGAGTCAGACACGTTCCATTCTGTCTCATGTATATCTTTGGGACCCAATGAACTCAGCCTAATGGCTGCAGAGCTTCATGTAATCCTCATATAGTCTGTTTAGCTGAAGTTCTGTTTCCTTTGCCTGACACAAATGAGATGGCATGGGCAGCCTTGGACCAAGTCATTGGACTCTTGCCCCAACCTTCTATGAAGCCAGGAATAGGAGGAGAAGAATAGATGATTTCAGCTGGAGTCACAGTGCCACCCATCCTGGTATTGCATTGCTACTGTCGCCTCATAGCATGTGTTCTGATAAGTTATGCTGAGGCAACATGTGGGGAAGCCTGGACGGCCCTGCCTCAACAATAATATCTGCCTCGACCACAGTGCAGATCCCTAAAAAGCAAAACCCAGGCCTGTCTCAAGTCTGGTGTATATAAGGAAGGTTTGGGAAGGAAAAGCTTTGAGAGGCAGGAATTGTTTTGCATAACAATGCAGATTAAGCAGTACAGTGAGATGTCGAAAACACACGACAAGCAACCTTATACTGGTACTTTTGTTTCTGATAAGCAAAAATTACAGATGCAGCCATACAACTGTTAACTATACATATAGTTTTTGTAACATCTTGAGTAGCAGGATGTACCCCAAATAGGGCATTGGGCATTTTACATATCATACACAATACGTAATCAATTGGTAAATATTATTAGAATGACCAAGTCTTGCTTTGCTATAAAATGGGCTTAGAGAGAAATCGATGGGAGGGAATGAGCAGGACTGACCCACAGGTCCTGCTCGATGTAACTAGAAGTAAATAGGCCCTTCACACCGGAGATCCCAGTGTTCCAACAAGTGGGAATCAAAGGGACCACGATCTCCTGCCTGGTACTGTAGGCGGCATATGGGTGAAGTGTAAGTGAACGAGGCTTTATTATTATATTATAGTAGATCTTCTATTAATTGCTTTTGCATTGCTTTGCACTGTATTAATTGTTTAAAATTTATAGTATTTAAGGTTTAAATTGTATAGTAATTGTTTTTAAGGCTTGTGAAATTTAAACAATTATATTAACTGCTTAAAGCTTGCAATAAATAAGAAAGTGGTTAAGTATCTTTGAAGTGTCTTGGTTTCCCTTGGGTCTAAAATAAATCAAACCATACGACACAACATCACAAAGCAAAAACAGGACACCACTGCAGGACTCTATGTATTACCAGTCAATGAAAAATATTGTTTCCTGTTCTTCAGTAGGGATAGCTAGATCTACAGGACTGGCCCTGTGGGGCCTGGTGGAACTCAGTGGGGATGGGGACCCTTGTGACTCATTGTGACTCTCAGATCCTGAGGACACCAGGCACGAGCCTGGTTTTGATGTGGTATTGTAACAGAGTATGACTCACTGCCACGGTGCCTCTTGCTGGTCACTTGGTCACTCCTGCTAGCTCAATTAAATCCTGGAGAGCCCCTTTCCAGCTGGTGTCTCATCTGCTGTTCTCTGTTTCTGTGTTAATGGTTCTGCCACTTAACATTAGGACTCACACCTTCCCAGACCACAGCATCCTGCCCTCTGGGTACTGCCCTCCAGGAGCTCTTATTTATATAGCCCTCAGCTGGGCCTGAAGTGGCTGCTATCCACTGCAATGGCTTGCTCCACAGCCCCAGCCCTCTCCCAAGGCTGGATTTAACCCTTTTAGACCAGTGCAGGACAGGTGCCCCATCACAGGTACAAAGCAGCTTTAACAAAGCAGTGAATCTGTTCCATTATTGCTACTAATAATGCCACAGTTTCCTCTAGGTATCCCCAATCAAAGCAATATTAATCAACAGAAATGCTGTTATTTCATTATCAATTGTGCACAGTATCTTTGGGATGCATCAAGTAACTCTTTCAAGTGACTCAATTTTATGACACACATGGATTTTTGATAGAATACATGTCATCTCAAAGATGACTTTATTATGAACTTCATTCCAAGGTTTTCAGTTTTGAGGCTTCTGACTGCAATGAGAATGCACTGAACCACTCCTGCTTTCTATTTTCTTTTCCTTACACATAGATTAAACAAGCAAAGGATTAAAAGAAAGGAGAGAGAAGTGATGCAAAAGGCTGATTATACTTTACTCTAAATGTGTAAATTTAGTGACTGATAGAATACGATTTAAATTGTCAACATGTTAAATTAAATGCAGGAATGAAAAACAATAATTAATTGTATAATAGTGTTACATAATGTTTTTTGTTTTAAACATCGTCCTTCTAGTGTCTTACAACTATTGAATTCAATACTGTACTGGAGTGACTAACTAGAACAAAGTACAAACATTGTTATAGAAAACTTAAATTCCACAACTTTGCATTTTGGAGAGGTAAGATATACTTACATATTAACTGATTTGACAATGTGGCAAATGGTTATGCAGGCACAAAATAACATGTTGGCCAAGATTAGGAAAATGTCCATGCGTTTTCACTCACAAGAATGCAAATCTTTAATTATATTTCCACAAGAAGTTCTTTTGCTAAATACAGTTCACATTACTTTTAGAACTACTTCCTGGTCTCTAATTATTTTCAGTCTTTAACAGCTTGCAGATTCTTTCAGCATTTGCTTTGGTGTGGCACTCTGTAAATAATTAAAAGGGTTAATGATTGTAAACAGAATTATTGGATTATGCTGTAAGTATTTATTGTTCTGTGGTTTCACTGTCAAAGTTAGGCAAGTCTATGCTGCAACATTCATTCGAAGAACTGCAAATGTCTGGCAGATACTTGACCAATTATAGTTTTTCAACTATTCCTATTGGTTGGTTCATTTTTAATGTACAGTATTGGGCCTGCTTATTAATTTTGTATTGTTAAAAAGTTAAATATACAGAGTGAAATCCTGACATTCTTATTCAGCCAAATCCCAAAGTCATAGAACATTTTGCTTGACAGTAATGAACTATTGCAGCTGTTTGATAGAAGTGATTTAATCTTTATTAATAAAATCCTGCATGTCACTTGGACTCTTGATTGGCTTGGATTCTATTTAAAGGAATGCTCAACACAGAAATTACTTCCTTCCCAAATCTTTCCTTTGCAGCTGGAAATAATGGGAGTTTCTCCTCCACCCAGTGCAGATCTGGGAGTGGGATGGGTTTTGGTGAACCCTTTTGATCTTTCCTCCTTTCAACACTTCTAAGAGCTCAATATGCTTTTGAGGACACCACACATGAATGAAAACAAGAATGGTTTCTAGTCCAATGGTGTTAAAATTGTTTGGAATTTTGCCTAAGTAAGGGATGCAGGAAAGATCCCAGATGCAGAGAAAAACTCAGACTTAAATTTGAAAAAATCATCATGATTTAGAGAAAACTTCTGCTCTCCTGTTTGTAAGGACTGCCTCTAACCTGGGAAACATGGTACCTATAATTTATTACCAGTACAATGCCACTGGTAACAGCCGTGATAGAAGCTGACACACAGAATAGTTCTCAGGAAGGGTAAATAAAACCCAACTGGACCATGTTACATTACATCTTTTCGTATTGCCATCACCAGTGGAGCAAAACAAGTTCCATTTTTGTCAGTGTTCGATGTAATCTCAGTGTTTCGGATAAGTGTCAAAAGTTGAAATATGCACTGAAATAATTTTAGTTTTGGAAGATTATGCAATGAGCCCTTTAAAGATGTGGTAAATTGTTGTAGGTCATGATGAGCTCCTCTTACTGTCAAAATATCTGTGAATTACCACATTTTTGTATACTATACTCAATATTTGCTCTAATTCTCATGAAAACTGTTCCCCAATGTGTGAAATAATTACATTTATTTTTCAAAACACTTAGGCTATGTCTTGACTGGCATGATTTTCCGCAAATGCTTTTAACGGAAAAGTTTTTCCGCTAAAAGCATTTGCGGAAAAGAGCGTCTAGATTGGCACGGACGCTTTTCCGCAAAAGCACTTTTTGTGGAAAAGCATCTGTGCCAATCTACACGCGGTTTTCCGCAAGAAAGCCCCAATCGCCATTTTTGCAATCGGGGCTTTTTTGCACAAAACAATACCGCGTTGTCTACACTGGCTCTCTTGCGCAAAAGCATGTGTGCAAGAGGGCTTTTGCCCGAACGGGAGCAGCATAGTATTTCTGCAAGAACGCTGACAATCTTACATGAGATCATCAGTGTTCTTGCGGAAATTCAAGTGGCCAGTGTAGACAGCTGGCAGGTTTTTCCTCAAAAGCAGCTGCTTTTGCAGAAAAACTTGCCAGTCTAGACGCAGCCTTAGAGAAATTTAAGCACATATGAAAATGAAAAAGAATGTTTTAATAAAATAAATCAATCTATTTTTTATACTTCTATTTATATGTACAATAATTAGAGCTGTGTGAAATGTTTATTCCAAACCACCAACTACTCAAAACCAACTTTGGTTTGAGTTGGACTCTCATCCATGAACTAGCAGTGGTTTGTTAGAACTTTTATTGTGTACCTCTTAACAGCTCATCAAAGATCTTTGCAATTTTTTTTTCTTTATGAGGATATCCACATATTTCCCCAGGCTGCTATTGCTGGTAAATTTGAACTGCATTTGCTTGGAAGTATTTTGGGATAAGTAGCATGGTATTTTAATATGGCCACTAATCAGAGTTGGCTTCTGATGAATCTGAGTGAACATGAAAGAACTAGTTGAACACAATCCTGGCCTGTGAGTTTGCAGTGATATTTTGCTATGGAGAAATAGGTTCATTCAAACCCAACCTTTTTCAAATGTTAGGACTTGAGTGCCCATGAATATACATACTACGGCAACATCTGTACTACCACCTATTTCAGCATAACTTATGTTGCTCTGGGTTGGAATAAACTACCCCCCCCCCGAGCAACATAAGTTACACCCCCATAAGTGTTCCTGTGCGCATCACTATATCTGCAAAAGCATTCCTGTTGACATAGCTTCTGCTGCTCTTCAGGGGGTGGGGGTTTTATGCCAACAGAAGAACTCTCGCAGCTGCCTGAGTGGGGCTGCTACAGCGCTGTGCGTGTAGACATGGCCTAATTATTACAAATGCCTTTAAAACAAAGCACCCAATCCTGCAAAGTGCTCTGTAGCCTCCACTGCCATGTCAGTTAATGGGAATTGGGAGTGCTCAGCAACTCTCAGGATCAAACAACTTTTTATACAGCTTTAGTGAAGTTCAGTTTTGGATATATGGAATAACAGACCAGTAAAGGCTCTAGATGTAGTTCATACTCCCAGCCAATCAGGCTTCTCTTTCATGCAGTTTCAACCTCCCCCATCACACAGCCTCTTCGTGGGTTCTGATTTGCCAGCATTGCTAAGTAGAAAGACTGATTTGAACATTAGAAATAACATGTACTGTGTCTTAAATGATTGAGGACTCCAGAACTATTCCCACCTGGGGTTTTTGTTGTTGTTATCATTTTTGCACAAGTGGTTGATTTAATATGAATCACGTTATTTTTCAAACTAATACCAAGCCTGTATTTTGTAAAGCGGTTTTATGTGGAATATTAGTATAAAGTGTGAATTATAGATCCTGGATCACCATCTCATTCTTAGAAAAACAGCAAGCTGTGGTCAAACTATTTTTAAAAAATGTACGTAGAGCTGTTATTAGAAATAGCCGAAGACCCCAGGGGCAGTGTTGGGGAAGGGAGGAGAATGTGAATATTCTGCAGATTTGATTCTAGTACAATTTTGACCATGTTCTGTCCCATTGGTTGTCACAATCCAGAGCAGTGAAGGGTTGTGTCACTGCTTGTCTTGTAACCTCAGGCACAATAAATGCTCTGTTGTTGTGGTTCACAACCTGGATACCAACCACCTGCAGCCAAGCATGCACTGAGTGTTGGTATGTTCAACCGCTCTGACACAGCAACTCTGATTCCAGCAGCCTATTTACAACACAGCAGCCCCATTCTTGTCTCTACCACCTAGCTACCATGTGCAGAGGTGATGCCAATCCTCTCGGTCCCAAATTTCCCCAAAACCATCTGCCTTGATGTGTCCAGCCCTCTCTTGGAACATTCAGAGAAATAATAAGATTTATTTGTTCTTCAATTCTTCAAATTGCATAGTTCATCCCATTGACCAGAGTTAACAAACACTAATTCAAACACAGCACTGTGGTGGTTTAGATTAAGAACAACACAAGTTTATTAATGAAATGAGATAGGATGTTAAATGAGTTCAAGTACAAGGGAAACGTTAGAAATAGTTGCAAGCAAATACGAATTAAAAAAAAACTTTCTTGTGGCTAAGACATAATGCAGCAAGCTATACCCTTTGTTCAAAATTTTTTCCTCACCAATATTTCTTCCAGGAGGATGCCTGAGTGATCAAACTCTCTGGTTAGGATCTCCCACAAAGTCCCAAGTGCTCTTTTCCTTTGTCATCTTAGGTGAATGCTGTGCACACTCCCTAGACTGCCTGAGATAATTAACCCCCAAAGCATTGTGTCCAGATCTGGGTTTGGTTTAACTTAGCTCAACTAAATCACATGATTCAAAGCTCAACTTTCCAGTTGACCACTCATGACACTGATTGAATATATCTGAACACCAAATAGATGCTCAGCTAATAAATTTGGTTTCGAAATCCCTCAGCAAGTTAACTCCTCTCCCCATATTTATTGAGTTTAGTATTCAATTATCACCATTCAAGTTAATATTGAATGGTAAAAACTTCCTAACTGTCAGGATGGTTAAACACTGGAATAAATTGCCTAGGAAGTTTGTGGAATCTCCATCTCTGGAGATATTTAAGAGCAGATTAGATAGACATCTGTCATGGATGGTCTGGACGGTACTTGGTCCTGCCATGAGGGCAGGGGACCGGACTCAATGACCTCTCGATGTCCCTTCCAGTTCTAGTGTTCTATGATTCTATGAATATTTCTACAGTAGAAAGATGTCTATATCACTTTACAAACACTGCAAATACAATGGATCTGATTCTGATCACAGTTATGCTGGTATGAGTAAAATGAAAACCAGTCCATAATCTCCACCTAAAGAATTTATGCTTCCTTTGCACATTCACATAAAAAACAATGCCATGTAATTTAACTTGTCTCCTACCTTGTATTCCCATTTTGTGTGTGCATAGTATGCATTCTCCCCAGATTTTTAAAGTTTAGGACATCCACATTATCTGGATCTCTTTTTTTTTAATTATTTGGCTGTTTGTAATTATTGTACAATTCATAGCCAAATAATATATGTTTTGCCAAACATTTCATAAATAGATGGTATTGAATTTTGCATGGTAAATGGTAGAATCTTCTGCTGCCATCCACCCCCACTCTAAATTGCACAATGTGAACATATTATGTAAGATAAATGACACCCTGCAACTATTTTTCACATCAAAGTGCTTCAGTGATCCTTGACTAAAAGCTTGAAACTGTTGAAGTCCTTTAGTTAACTTTGTGTTTCAAATTTCAATAAGTTAGTGTAAGTAATATCATTAGCAGAAAGAGAAAGGCAATTAAAACACTCAGGGTATGTCTACACTACCCCGCTAGTTCGAACTAGCAGGGGTAATGTAGTCATCCGCAGTTGCAAATGAAGCCCGGGATTTGAATTTCCCGGGCTTCATTTGCATGAAGCTGGCCGGCGCCATTTTTAAATGCCAGCTAGTTCAGACCCCGTGCCGCGTGGCTACATGCGGCACGGACTACCTAGTTCGGATTAGGCTTCTAATCCGAACTAGCTGTACACCTCGTTCCACGATTAGAAGCCTAATCCGAACTAGCTAGTCCGTGCCGCGTGTAGCCGCGCGGCACGGGGTCCGAACTAGCCGGCATTTAAAAATGGCGCCGGCCGGCTTCATGCAAATGAAGCCCGGGAAATTCAAATCCCGGGCTTCATTTGCAACTGCAGATGACTACATTACCCCCACTAGTTCGAACTAGCGGGGTAGTGTAGACATACCCTCACAGATGACTTTGTGACTAAATGCTTTTCCCTCATATATGACAAAAATATTTGGCTTTAAGATAATAATGTTACTTTAGGAGGGCAAAGCTTAGGAGCCAAACTCTATTCTCAGTTATACCAAACAACTTGGACTAACTCCTCAGAGATTTGTCCAACTTCAGTAGAGTTACTCCAAGCTTATACCTGGCTTAAAAGACTGGAATTTGTCTGGTACATTACTTATAGCTATGAGTCACTGTTATTACATTGTTATTACATAAACTTTGGCTGGTGTTGGGCTACAAATCACTTTAGTATTGAATGCAGGGGTTGTGAAATGCTGTTTTAATATTGTTTCATTATTATATGAACACAAGGAAGCAGGACTGTACTTAACCTGTCCCAAATGAGGGGCTCACCCTCAGCTGAAAGGATATCATTAAGCCAGGGACTTGAATGCCAGAGTCTGTGAAAGTAAGATGAGGCAGGTATACCATCCACAAGGTGTAGGTCCTCCCCAAGGATCCTTCCTAAACAGGTGGTTTAACCTGTTCCCCCCACTGTTCAAAGAGTGATATAGGCCTAATTAGGTGCCTCTGTTATGTTAAATGCTTAATTAGAGTTGAAATAAGTCATGGTAGGATTGAGTTTTTGCCCTGCCTTCTATGACTTAAAATCACTTGAGATCGGGCAGTGTTTCTGCCCAGCCAACTGAAAATTGCTAAGAGACTGATGTCAAGAGGTCACAGCACAGAAACAGGTGGTAGCAGAAGGTTGGTTGGCAAACTAGTGGTTGGTGAAGCAGAGAGGTGCATGAGCAGCCAGCAGGGTGGCTGGTGGAGAGGAAGGATGAGCATCCAGCAGGACAGCTGGTGAAGAGGCATTATGAGAAGGGGCTGGTGAGAGTAGTGAGCAAGTGGGCAGCCCGAACAGCCAGTGGGAGTGACAAGCAAGTGGATGGCAGGAGTGGCTGCAAATGGCCAGAAGGGTGACTGACAGAGAAGGATATTGAGTGAGTGCCTGAGCAGCAGAGCGATTAAGGTGCCTCTTTACCCTCCTCCCATCACTCAGGGTCGGAGGCAAATTCTGCAGGTGCACTTCGGAACTCTGGGTTTGCATTGACCCACGACAGCAACTGTTCATGGGGTACAAAAGAGGGTGGGGCATTTGAAAAGGCCTTTAAGTTGCTGGACTTAAGAATCTGAAGGGAAAAGGACACTGCCCAACCTTCTTCAGGTGGGACTTTTGCTCATGATTTATGTTTATGAAACTTGTTTGTGGTGTTATCCCAAATTAATGTCAAGTTATTTCCCTCCTTGTATTAAGTTTCTTTTCTGCATTTAGATTCTGTGCTTGTGAGTGGAGAAGCATTGCCTCTCAGATGTGCCCAAGGTAGTGTGTACATTTTCCAGGTTACTGGATAGGGGCTTGAGATGGTTTTGTTTTGGATGGAAGAGAGGATCCCTAGATATCGAACCTGACCCTGGCTGCTGCTGGCTCCACCTGCAGAAGGGTTACACACCTTTATTTTTAAAAGGACATGAGAAGTGGATCAGTACTAAATCCTAATTCCAAAAAACAATGAACTTTGGATCAGGACCCAAGTCCAGCTCCAAACTCCCCCAATTGCTGGTTCTGGCACATGTGTATTTAAAGACAGATGCGAGGTCAAAAATCAGATGAATATTTGCAATCATACGTGGAAACCAAAGAATACTGCACAGCCAGTTAAAAATAGTCTAAAAGAAATATCTCCAAGATTTTGTTTCTTTCTGCTTTTAGAGCCAAATTTTGCCATTCTGCATGCATTAATAGCGTCTGCAAAATATATGTGTGCACCCACTGTGTCTGCAAACAGGCATTTGTGTGTGTGCAAATAGGATAATTTGAAGTCCTAGTTGTGTTTGTATTCATCCAATTTGCTAATGACATTTGTGCAGGCCTCAGATTAGTGTTTATACAGGCCCAGCAGGTGCACATGGGCATTTGGTAGTTACAAATCTTGTACTCACCTTTGGAAAACCTGCCCCATCATGAGTTAGCCCCATAATATCTGAGGAATTATTCTAGCAGCCTCAGCACATATTTCTCCCTCCCAATTACTGCACTTGTGCCACAGTCCAATACCAAGTGTGTTTATCATCATTTTATTATTTTTATAATCTAATGGCAATGTATAAAGAATGGGTCCTTTGTCTTTGTAAAAGTATTTGCTTTGGGGTGGAGAGGGAGTATCAGTCATTTGTTAATAATAAGGTCAGACTCCTTCCATCCCTATAGTGAGATGTGGCAGCTCAGTATGAGGAAACAGAGCCCCAGGAGTTACTGTTCTCCCCTAGCAGACAGAGAGGAGTTCAGGGTCCTCCCTGTACCCCCCTAATCACAACAGTCATTTCTATCTCTCCTCCTGAGTGCTGCATACTTCGCATTTTCCCTATACAAATAACTGCTCAGGTCCTTCTTTCAAAGGGCCTTTATTAAACCACCAACTATTTGCTGTCGAGACATTTAGGATGAAATCATCGTGTTAAACAAATAAACGCAGCTTCATACAGATCTCTGCTCTGGGAGCAGAGTAAGAAAATAATTTCTGTCTGCTCGCCCCAAAAGCGGCTGGAAAGGCCAAAAGGAAAATATTATTTTTACTTCATTGTGTGAAATATCGTTTTGGAGGATCTGACGCGTTGAGCGTTTGAAGAGTTTTTGCTGGCAGGTTTCAAGGGTTCCCTGGGTTGACCCCCTGGGATTGTTTTCTTCATTAATAAACTTAGCATGATGTGTGTTAAAAGGAACATTCTGTTTGCTTTGTAAATAAGGGACGTCAAACAAGAAGCAGAAGCCTGGCAGACACTGGGTGATGTGTTCTTCAAACAGAAAAAAAAAGCCTTGGAAAACTTGGGAATATCGGGGCTTCCTGAACCAAGCTGAGGCTTTGTTGGAAAAACAATTCAGCCTCTGAGCCCAAACAAGGCATTTTCCTTACTGATCCTGGTGGGAAAGCTGAACACTTTGCCCCAAACAGCAGGGGATGGGCTTGGGAAGGAAAGTTCCCAAGCATCCATCCCTGGTGTAGCGGAAGGTACATAATGTATAGCCCTGTGTTTATTTGGAAGGCACATTTTGTCAGCTGTGAATGTTGCCACAGCCTTGGGGCAGAGGGAGGGAAGAGGTATTTTTGAATATGACTGTTAATCTCCTGCCTTGTTTCACTGTTGCTAGAGTAGTTACTCTGGTAAGGCTCCTGAGGCAAGGGGGTCATTTGCAAGTGGGTAATTCTTGCCCCCCCCCCCCAGGATTGGAGTTCCCACCCTAATGCAAAACATGATGGAGCAAAAGAAAAAAAAGCCTCTTGTTCACCTGTATTTATTTTCCATTGTCTGCCTCTCTACTTCCTCATATTTCTCAGAGCTCCTGGACCCATTCACTTTCCATCTGTTGCCTGCCCACCTCAACAATCCTAACAGGCCCCAGAAGGCAGCTTTGCTCCCATCACTTACAGATAGATCCTGGGGAAGGGAAGGGGGGGGTCAGGACTACTGCAACTGCAGAAGGAAAATAAGCAGTCTTGAGAGCTTGGAGCGGGGAGGGTACTTAAGTGGGAGGGCAGCGGTAATATTAAGGGAGAGGTGGGGGGGGGGGGGCATTTGAGAACTGTGCAAGTGGCCCTGATGACATTCTTCTTAGCCCTTGTCTGCTCTGAAAGATAATGTTGAATTTATTAAGGTTGATTTTTTAGCATCTGATTTTGTAAAGTCGAAGGTGCATGTCCTCACTGTGTGCAAGAATCCAATGCAGTCTGAAGTAGCATGTCCACATTAGGGGGCTACTGTTGACTTTAAGAGTGAAGCATTGTGGGTAGCTATCTCACAGTGCCTGTACCCTTTTGCATTCTGGGTTATGCTCCCAGTGTGTACTGGGACCAAAACTGTGCAGCAGGTGGTTCTGGGTACATGTTATCAACATCCCATAATGCACTCATCTCCTCCTCCTCCACTCCCCACTTGAAAGCAATGGCAAATGGTCTTTCCGTGCCTTCCCCCCCCCCCCCTCCGGTTTTCCATGCAGTTACCATAGCAGCGTAAGCATGGAACCCATCATGGATCCTGTTGAGCATCAAGGCAACCATATTAACTATGGTGAGCTTTATGCAGGAGCCTTATGCTGGAGTATATTCAAGGTTTGCTGGAATGAGGAAGACTCTCAGGAGGCCATGAACATACTCTTTAGCAAAGCACTTGAGTTGAGTGACTGGCAAATGCCACCAGCTTTTGATCTCCTGGACACTGTGGAATGCCAGTTCTGGTGCTGTCCGACAAGCATGGACTGGTGGGACCGCAGCTATGGGACGATCAGCAATGGCTGCAAAATTTTTGCATGCATAAGACCATTTTCATGGAACTTTGGAGATCGCTTTCCCCCGCCCTGAAGCACAAAAATACCTGAATGAGACCTGCTCTGAATGTGGAGAAGTGCAATGCCAGACAGCTACAGGTCAGTTGGGAATCAATTTGCAATGGGGAAATCTATACTGAGGGCAGTTGTGATCCAAGTAGCTAAGGGTATGTCTACACTAGCCCCCTAGTTCGAACAAGGGAGGCTAATGTAGGCATTCAAAGTTGCAAATCAAGCCCGGGATTTAAATATCCCATGCTTGATTTGCATCTTCCCGGCCGGTCACCATTTTTTAAATTTACAAGTCCGGACTAACTGCCCACGTCTACACGCGGCTGGGACCCGGTAGTTCAAATTAAAGCCCTAGTTCAAACTACCGTTATTCCTCCTGCAAGGAGGTTTAGACGCAGGCAGTTAGTCCAGACTTGTAAATTTCAAAAATGGCGACTGGCCGGGAAGATGCAAATCAAGTGTGGGATATTTAAATCCTGGGCTTGATTTGAACTTTGAATGCCTACATTAGCCTCCCTAGTTCGAACTAGGGGGCTAGTGTAGACATACTCTGAGGCAATCAATGCCCTTATGCTATGGAGGGTAGTGACTCTGGGAAATGTAGAGGACATAGAGGAGGGCTTTGCTGCAATTGGTGGGGCAATTGATGGAACACACATCCCTACCTTACCAAAGAGTACATAAACCATAAGGGGTTCTTCTCGATGGTGCTGCAGATGCTGGTGGTTCACAAGGGCCATTTCATTGACATCATGTGGGATAGTTGGGAAAGGTGCATGACATTTGCATCTTTAGGAACTCCTGCCTCTTCAGAAAGCTGCAAAGAACTTTCTTTCCAGATCAGAAAATTACCATTGGAGGCATTGAAATGCCAATAGTGATCCTTAGTGACCCAGCCTACCCCTTGTTCTTGTGGTTCATGAAGCTGTGTACAAGCCACCTGGACCACAGTAAGAAACAGTTCAACTACAGGCTGAGCAAGTGCAGAATGGTGGTAGAATGTGCTTTTGGGCATTTAAAGGGATGGTTCCACAGTCTACTGCCAAGGTTAGACCTCAGCAAAAAAAGCATTCCCATTGGAGAGGCAGGTTGCTGTGTGTTCCATAATATTTGTGAGCGTAAGGGGGAAAGTTAAAGGGCTGGGTTGGGGGGGAAGGGAGGTTGAAGCAAAGCGCATAGCCGGTTATTACGAGCAGCCAGACACCAGGGCAGTAAGGAGAGCACAGAGAGGGTATGTCTACACTACAAAGTTAGTTCGAACTAACGGACGTTAGTTCGAACTAACTTTAATAGGTGCTACACTAGCGCTCCGCTAGTTCGAATTTGAATCGAACTAGCGGAGCGCTTAGTTCGAACTAGGTAAACCTCATTTTACGAGGACTAACGCCTAGTTCGAACTAGCTAGTTCGAACTAAGGGCTGTGTAGCCCTTTAGTTTGAACTAGTGGGAGGCTAGCCCTCCCCAGGTTTCCCTGGTGGCCACTCTGGCCAACACCAGGGAAACTCTATGCCCCCCTCCCGGCCCCGGACCCCTTAAAGGGGCACGGGCTGGCTACGGTGCCCGTGCCAGGTGCAAGCCTGCCAGCACCCAGCTAGCAGACCCTGCACCTGGCACGGCACAGAGCCACCCACCCGATGCCCCCCAGCCCACCCCCTCTTCCCGGGACCAGGCTGGCGGCTCCCGGGAGCTTGCCCTGGACCGCAAGAGGCGGGCACCTTCCTGGGCTAGTGCGGACATCGTGGACCTCGTCCACGATCTCCGCACTAGGCACAGGAAAGTGGCTGTCTAGGGCAGGAGAGCTGCCAGCCTGACCACCCAGGACCAGGTGTGCATGAAAATCAAGGGGGTCCACTGAGACCCCCGACCCTGAGCCTTGAGCTTACAATGGCCGTCCTGGGTCAGACCAAAGGTCCATCTAGCCCAGTAGCCTGTCTGCCGACAGCGGCCAACCCTAGGGACCCTGGAGGGGATGGACCGAAGACAGTGACCAAGCCATTTGTCTCGTGCCATCCCTCTCCAGCCTTCCACAAACTTTGGGCAGGGACACCACTCCTACCCTCTGGCTAATAGGACTCCATGGACCCAACCTCCATGACTTGATCTCACTTCCCTTTCAACTCTGTTCTAGTTGTAGCCTTCACAGCCTCCTGCAGCAAGGAGTTCCACAGGTTAACTATTTGCTTTGTCAAGAAGAACAACTTTCTCTTACTAGTTTCAAGCCTGCTACCCATTCCTTTCCTTTGGTGTCCTCTAGTCCTTCTTTATGGGAACTCAGGAAGAACTTTTCTGAATGCACCCTCTCCACCCAACCCCTGCTTTTAGAGACCTCTATCCTGTCCCCCCTCCGTCTCCTCTTTTCTAAGCTGAACAGTCCCAGTCTCTGTAGCCTTTCTTCATCTGGGACCTGTTCCCAACCCCTGATCATGTTAGTTGCCCTCCCCTCTCCCAGCCTTAATCTTCCCCTCTCCCACCTCCTTTTCCCAGTCTCCCCCAGTTTTGTTCAATAAAGACAGAGTCAATGTTGGAAGAAACGTTATCTTTATTTTGTACATCAATAAGAAGGGGGGCTAGGGAAGGGTAAGTGGAAGGAGGTGAGGGAGGAATGGGGTACGAGCCCCCGATGGGGAGGACTGGGCTGGCTCTGCGGGCTTCTGGGGGTGGAAGCTCTCCTGCAGCCCCCCAATTACTCCCTCTCCCCAGATGGCAGCCTGTGGCAAGTGCAGCCGGGCTGATGGCCGAGTGGTGTGATGTGCCCAGTGTGAGCACTCAGGGCACTCCAAGCCAGAACTTCTTTGCAAGCGGGGCACCCCTTAGAACTGTGTGTCCGGGGTGGGGGTCGGGACCCTTTAAGCGCAGCCCTCGGCTAGCCTGAGACAGCATCTCCACGCTCTAAGTCCTCCTCTGATGCCCTGCCGGCACTGCTTCCGGCCATCCTTAAGCCCTGTTCAGAGTCCACTCAATGTGGACTTGCTAGTTCGAACTAGCAAAACGCTAGTTCGAACTAGTTTTTAGTTCTAGATGCGTTAGTTCGAACTAGCTTAGTTCGAATTTACTAATTCGAACTAAGTTAGTTCGAACTAGCGCTGTAGTGTAGACGTACCCTGAGAGAACTGCAAATCAGAGAGACTTTGAAAGATATTTTAATGAAAGGCCAGTTTTGAGAGTCATGCATGTTGCCCCTGCATTCAATATCCTTGCCTGTAAACCTCCCTCCCCCTTCAACACAATCAATAAAGAAATTGTTGTTTAGAAATCATGTGTTTTATTTAGGGAACACAGCAGGGACAGAAAAGGAGTTCCTAGCAGGAGCTTAAGCCACTTGCAACATGATAAAAAATGTGAACTCACCAGAAGTGCCCTCCCTGGGCATCAGTGTCCAGCTGCAAGATGTCCTGGGAGGAGGGGATTATCTTCAACGTTAACAAAGTCCTGGTTGTTGGGGACATAAGTTGCCTTTGATATCTCCAGCACCTCCATAGAGAGAACAACAGAGCTATGTATGTAATAGCCACCCCTCTGGTGTTCAGTGTGGAAACTATGAGGGCCTGTTATGGTGCCAAATCTTAATGAGCAACAGTCCTTTCCTTATAGGAGATGTTCAACATGTGCTGTCTACATAGCTTAACATGGCTGGCTCAGTCCAATGCATGCCATCACCCCTGACATGACAGGCAGGGTCTCTGTATTCTTATCTGGTTAATATTGAGATGCCATTCAAATCAAAGGGTTGCAGTGCTCCCACTGTCACTCTTTGCACAGAACAGGCTCTGCAACTTTAAATCCAGTCCCAGGTGCAGCCAATCTTCTGCTGTGCACACCTTATAACAGCTGTCTCCTCTTTGGTAGACTCTTAGATGGCAATTATTAAATTATCCTTGTGCCTATCCAGTTCCCCTCACTGCTCTTTCCCCCAATGCTGAACTGTCATACTTCATGCTGAACTTCTCTGGCTCCCTCTCCATACTATCCGTGCTGCTGCTCTCTCCTTTCAACAAGCTCCTGCCAATACTCAGTTGTCTCCACCTCTGATTTTTTTTTAAATAGGAAGAAAAGGGTTAACATACCTTTGCTGAAGTCATCAAAAACTGGTAGCCCTCAGGTCACTGCACCTTTCAGCTGGGTATCATGGTGGTCCAGTTGGGAAGCAGCATATTGTGTTTCATGGGTGGATGAGTAGTGTGCTGGGATGAGCTGTCTGGGTAGCTTGGCAGCCTGTGCTTTGTCTGTACTGTGTGGGTAGGTAAGAGAACACATGCTGTTCCGAGCTGGATGGGCAGCCTGGTCTGTCAGATGAATGGAAACCATGCACTGTGCGGCAAGGCCTGAGTCACTAACAGTGGACTGTGTCTGTTTTGCTTGCTGATTATGCTGGCACTTGTGCTTACAACATTTTCTGTCCAAGAGCCCCACTGTGCATTGGAACAAGTGAGACGTTTTCTCCCATTCGCAGAGAGTGTAGCACCGGGGCTGTGTCCAGACTCCATGCCTCCGTCGACGGAGGCATGTAGATTAGCCAGATCGGAAGAGGGAAATGAAGCCGCGATTAAAATAATCGCGGCTTCATTTAAATTTAAATGGCTGCCCCGATCTGCCGATCAGCTGTTTGTCGGCAGATCGGGAGAGTCTGGACGCGATGCCCCGACAAAGAAGCCTTTCTTCATCGACACAGGTAAGCCTCGTGAAACCAGGTTTACCTGTGTCGATGAAGAAAGGCTTCTTTGTCGGGGCATCGCGTCCAGACTCTCCCGATCTGCCGACAAACAGCTGATCGGCAGATCGGGGCAGCCATTTAAATTTAAATGAAGCCGCGATTATTTTAATCGCGGCTTCATTTCCCTCTTCCGATCTGGCTAATCTACATGCCTCCGTCGACGGAGGCATGGAGTCTGGACACAGCCCAAGAGGCAAAATGATTTGCCCAAGATGATGGAGTAGGTAGGAAGTGAAACACAGGGGGTTTGTTTGTCCTTTCCCTGTCTTAGTCACCAGTTCAAACTGCCTTCCCACAATTGAGATTTAATTTTTCTAAAGTATTCTAACCCTTCCCAACAGGCCTGGGAGATCATAGAATCATAGAACCATAAAGCTGGAAGAGACCTCAGGAGGTCATTGAGTCCAACCCTCTGCCCAAAGCAGGACTAATCCCAACTAAATCATCCCAGTCAGGACTATGTAGCACTTTAAAGACTAACAAGATGGTTTATTAGGTGATGAGCTTTCGTGGGCCAGACCCACTTCCTCAGATCAAATAGTGGAAGAAAATAGTCACAGCCATATATACCAAAGGATACAATTTAAAAAAATGAACACATATGAAAAGGACAAATCACATTTCAGAACAGAAGGGGGATGCGGGGGGGGGGGGGGAGAAGGAAGGTGAATGCCAGTGAGTTAATGATATTAGAGGTGGGGAAGGGTAGATGTCTGTGAGTTAATAGTATTAGAGGTGATAATTGGGGAAGCTATCTTTGTAATGGGTAAGATAGCCGGGGTCTTTGTTAAGTCCCCTGCGGAGAGTGTCGAATTTTAGCATGAATGCCAGTTCAGAGGATTCCCTTTCAAGTGCAGATTTGAATGTCTTCTGAAGTAGGATGCAGGTTAGCAGGTCATTGAGACGGTGTCCTTTCTGGTTGAAATGACAAGCAACTGTTTTTTCTTTGTGATCCTACCTACAGCTCCCAACTTAAACCTGTCCAACACATTATCAATAGATTACAACCTATACTAGAACAGGACACTAAACTCCAAGAAGCTCTGGGAGACAGACCCATAGTCTCCTATAGACAACCACCCAACCTCAAGATGATTCTCACCAACAACCACAGGACATACCACACTAATAACAAACCTGGTACTTTCCCTTGCAACAAACCCTGCTGCCAGCTTTGTCCACATATTCACTCTGCTGACACCATTATTGGGCCTAACCAAGTGAGTTATAAGATCAAGAATACATATTCCTGCGCCTCCAGAAATATCATCTATGCTATCATGTGCTGAAAGTGTCCGTCTGCTATGTACATTGGACAAACGTCTCAGACACTTCGCCAAAGAATCAATGCCCACAAAACAGACATTAGACAGGATCACATTCCTCGTGGAATGAGGAGTAATGGTAGTTCAGACTAAGAAGCCTAGTCCGAACTACCTAGTTCGTGCCGCGTGTAGCCACGCGGCACGGGGTTCGAACGAGCAGGGATTTAAAAATGGCGGCACCCAGTTTATGCAAATGAAGCCCGGGAAATTCAAATCCCTGGCTTCATTTGCAAGTGCGGTATGCCTACATTATCCTCCTAGTTCGAACAAGGAGGGTAGTGTAGACATACCCCAGGTCCTTTTCTGCCAAACTGCTACTTAACCAGTCAGCCCCCATACTGTAACAATGCTTGGGATTCTTCCATCCCAAGTGCAGGACTCTGTAATTGTCCTTATTGAACCTCATCAGATTTCTTTTGGCCCAATCCTCTAATCTGTCTAGGTCACTCTGGACCCTCTGCCTGCCCTCCAGCGTATCTACCTCTCCCCCTAGCTTAGTGTCATCTGCAAACTTGCTGAGAGTACAATCAATTGCCTCATCCAGGTCATTAATAAAGAGGTTGAACAAAACCGGCCCTAGAACTGATCCTTGGGGCACTCCACTTAAAATCGACTGCCAACCTGACATCGAGCCATTGATCACTAACAGCTCAATGTCAGGCTGGCAGTCAGTTTTAAGAGGAGTGCCCCAAGGATCGATTCTAGGGCCGGTTTTGTTGGGCCCTACAATCTAGCCAGCTTTCTATCACTTTACAGTCCACTTATCCAATTCATACTTCCTTAACTTGCTAGCAAGAATATTGTGGGAGACCATATCAAAAGCTTTGCTAAAGTCAAGGTATATCACATCCACTGACTTCCCTATGTTAACAGAGCCAATTACCTCATCATAAAAGCTAATCATATTGATCAGGCATGACTTTCCCTTGGTGAATCCATGTTGACTATTCCTGATTACTTTCCCCTCTTCCAAGTGCCTGAAAATGGATTCCTTGAGAATCCCCTCCATGATTTTTCCAGGGACTGAGGTAAGGCTGACTAGTCTGTAGTTCCCTGGATTGTCCTTCTTCCCTTTGGAAAAAGGCAGATGTAGTGCCCATCTTTAAAAATCATCTGGGATCTCTCCCGAGCTCCATGAGTTTTCAACGATAATGGCCAAAGGCTCTGCAATGACATTTGCCAACTCCCTCAGTACCCTTGGATGCATTAAATCTGGACCCATAGGTTTGTGTATGTCTAGCTTTTCTAAATAGTTCTTAACTTGTTCTTTCTCCACCAAGGGCTGCCCACCACCTTCCCATACTACTGCATTGCTGACCTTGGAGCTGACCTTGTCCGTGAATACAGAGGCAAAGAAAGCATTGAGTACTTCAGCTTTCCCCACATCATCTGTGACTAGGTTACCTCCCTCATCCAGTAAGGGCCCCATACCTTCTCTGATCACCCTCTTATTGCTAGCATGCCTGTAGAAAACTTTCTTGTTACCCTTCACATCCCTTGCTAGCTACAATTCCAATTACGCTTTCGCCTTGCTGATTACTCCTCTGCATTTCGAGCAATATATTTATACTCCTTCCTAGAAATCTGTCCAAGTTTCCACTTATTATAAGCTTCCTTTTTGTGTTTAAGCTCACAAAGGATTTCCCCAGTAAACCAATCTGGTTGCCTACCATATTTGCTTTTCTTACTGCGCATCGGGATGGTTTCTTCCTGTGCCTTATTAAGGCTTCTTTAAAATACTGCCAGCTCTCCAGGACTCCTTTCCCCTTCATGTTAGCATCCCAGGGAATCCTGCCCATCAGTTCTCTGAGGGAGTCAAAGTATTTTGCTACTCTCCTTTCTTCCTTTTGTCAGGATCCTGAAATCTACCATCTCATGATCACTGCTTCCCAGATTGCCACCCACAGCTACTTCCCCTACTCGTTCCTCCCTGTTTGTGAGCAGCAGGTAAGCGGTCAGTTCCCTGGATCAGTTCCTGATCAGTTCCTGATTGGTTCGAGATGGGAATGTGTTGCTATCCACATGGAAATTGTGGCACCAATAGTTCAGATGAGTGGCCTGTGGTGAGAATGGTTCAGCGGCAGAGCTCAGGAGACAGTCTCTGACTCACTCCTGAGCTTGAAGTACTTTTTAAATCAAAGCTGTTCAATTCTCTGTTTATACATTTAAAATTGATGGGTGAGGTATTTTAAAATGTGCTTATTGTGAAATTGAGATAGCATAGATTACAATCACCAACTCTGCCTTTAAGCCAGTTTGATGACCTTGAAGGAAGCTTTTCTTTTCCTTTAGCCATTTAAAGATGTATGTGCTGTAGACAGAAATTTGAGTTTCAGAAGCTCTTGCTCCAAAGTCCTCTTCAAAAATGTTTTGCTGCATTTTTTTATTTTAATAATGAACTCTTTCCATTGACAAATTTTTCACAGGGCCTGTTTTGAAACCTTGGTATTTGGAAAAGCTTGCCGCTGTTTTCTTAAATTACATCCTCTTGCAGGTCCATAAAACCCTAAAGTTATTACAAATAAATAAACGGAGTTTTTCTTCATGATGTAAACCAGCTTTGAATGAAGTCATTGAGTGGAAGTTTGACTTGGATTGCTTCTGAAAAGCTGCTTAGACCCAGGGCAAAGTTCTGCTTTTCCTCCCAGAGGTGCAGAAATTGGTGAGCAGCTGTTCTAAGTCAACTGAGTGGAGCAAACCCCTGTTGTTTAATGTTTTGTTGTAATTTCCAGTGGGAAACCAAAAGTCCATCCTTCTGCCCCCACTTTTTTCTCACTTCCTCAGTTTAGACTGGATCCCTTGTGAAAGTGTTGTATGGTTGAGACCTAATGGAGAGACGATTTGAGCATCTCAGAAATCTTCTTTTCCCCTCATCCATGTACTCGGAATCTCATCCCACCCAACAACACAGGGGGCCTATTTCATCCCTGATGTCAGCAGAGTTTGCACTAGTGTTTAATGACCGGTGCTTTTCTGAACTGGGCTACAAACTCTTGGAGCCAGCATGACCGATACAGTGTAAATTGCAAGCTCAAGCTCCCAGAGTTTGGCCTCTTGGAACAAATGTACAGTGGATCCTGCTAAGTTCTATAAATTGCACCTAATTCTCCTCTCCCTTTCACTAGCTTTAGACCAGCATGCTTCCGCTTAGCCTTCATCAAGACAAAAATCCAGCTCTCTGTGTCCACCATCAGATAATACCTTCTGCACTGGATAGGCCCCAAACACATTCTGCCTTAACCTAAATTTATTCCAGCATTCAGTTACGATAAACTTCTGGGTTCTGTTAATGTGTTCATGAAATTTTCTGGATCCATGAGCTTTAGTACAAATTATTATTTGTTCACTGATAATGTACTGGACATGTGTTATTCATTATTTACTATATGAGCTGTATGATTGGTCACCTAAATAACATGGTGTTGATTTTTCTTCCTGAGTGGCTGACAAACATATTAAAGAAAATATCTAAAAACAGAGAGCAACTAGAAATTAACGAATAACATACTTCTGGTATTGATTTTTGAAATCTCAGAACTGAAATATTTCCATTTCCAGGCATTGTTTTTCGATGAAAAATTGAGTTTCCCTGGAAAGCAGAGATATTTTGCCATGAGAGATTTCATTTAGACTAATGCTGGGTTTTTTTAAATGGAAAATTATTGACCTCCCCTCATAGGCACTGCAACCTGTCCTGAAACTTTTATTACCTTGAGAAACTCTGATCCAGTTAACTTCTCTTCCTCCACATAATGTAGAGATTTGTTTATCTCCTGGGATGTTCAGTTACCCCCTCAATCCCCACACTGACCACCAAACCCACATGATAGCTCCTATTACACAAGACACTAAGAATGAGAGAGAGAAAAAAGCTAAAAACACAGAAAAATGCAGATATTGAACTTATAGTAGCTCCAGAAGGGCAATAAACTTTGGGCCCCAATATGCTCAGTGCCATGCAGAATAAAAAAAATATCCCTTGCCCTGAATCACTTACAAATTTAATTAAGATCAGGCGCAACAAGAGGATATAGCAGCCAGTCAGTAGAAATCTGGGAAGGAGCATCAGGGGACCAGTAACACTGCACCAAGTAGAACTTACAGGTTAGTAGCAGTAATTATGATTATATTGAAATAAAATATACATGTTAGAAATTGTACTAGTTTCTACTTTCCATTATTAATCCTTGGAAATGGTAGCATGTCTCCTTTATTGGGCTCACAATAGAATATCGGTATGTTTATTTTCCCTACCACTGTCTTTGGGTCAGTATTTGGCTGTCATTGTAGAAAAGGCTTTTCAATAGCTCAGAGGTACAGACTGGATTCATTCATCTCAATGAAATGTTAACTTTTAAATGTAGAGTGATAGTTTAGATTCAACCTTGTAAACTATGTCACTGTAACTCTTCTGTCAGGTGTTGCTTACAGCAATAAGGGCTGGGATCAATTATCTAGGAGTTCCTTCTGATAACAAATCGGTCAAGTCCCCATCCAGAAACCCAGAAAAACTAATTATTCTCCCAAACTGCCCAGTAGACTTTCTTAAGGCCAAAATTGACACTGTCATCACCTAACCAACTTCCAAAACCTCCAGCTTCTTTGGCACACTGAAAATTGAAAATGTAAGACCAGCATAAAATAAATTGAACATCCAAAGAAACAACGCGGGGACTACTGTACTGATTGCATTTTTCATTTCCATGTTTAAATAAAAAAAAAATCATAAGTTGCCACAGTATTTAAGCAAGTTTGTCATAGAGTATAGGGGGTCTTTGAACATAGTGTATATGAATATGAATATACAGAAAGTCGTAGATCAAGCTGATTTATAGTTAGCTCTTACAGTAAGATAAAGACTTATAGCAAAGAAGATGACACATTGCCTTAGGAATTATTTATGTTCTCCTCGTATAGTAGTAAAGATACAAATAGAGCTGGTCAATTTTTTTTTTCAAAAACTTATTTTCAACAGAAAAAATGGCTTTTTCACTTTTGAAAACTTTCAGAGTAGCAAAAGGAAAGATAGCAAAATAAAGGAAAATGAAAAGTGAAACAAAAAGCTGGACATAATTTGTTATATGCTAGTCAGTGGGGAAAAGGAAAATATTAAGGCAGGGTGAAGAAAAGGGGGAACAAAAAAATTTCAAACATTTTTAACAAAATATTAATGATTTCTTTAAAAACAACATAATTACAATAAAAGCCACCAACAAATTCCATTTGGGAAAAAACTCTGAAATTTCCAATTTTTTGACCGAAAAACTTTCCCTTTTTATGACCATTTCTCATCACAGCTTTGAGGAGTTATGTTAATTAGCATAATCTTTACCACAACTCTTCACTTAATGCAGATAGGAACCAACGTATTTAACCACTTATACTAATTAATCATGGGGAATCCCATAGCTTTATCTACAATCATTTGATATTGTATCACATGTGATCTTCCCTAGCAATTCTGACTGCAGACAGATGTTTAGTATAGCTTTGGTTAACATGACCCTTCAAGGTTGTGCTCCAACATGCCTCAATTGTGAAGGCAAAGCCTGGGAGACAAACTGAGCCAATACCACAGCAAAAGGCATGGGGACACTGCTAAGGATGTTAAAATTAGATTAGTCAACTAATTGAATAGTTGATGGAATTTCCATTGACTATTTGATTAGTCAATAAGGGCACTTGCACTTTGAAATGTAGCACTTGGTACAGTTCAAAGGTGTAAGTGCCGCACAGCATTCCACCTTTGAAATGTACAGGATCCCCAGCAGGGGCTCTTGTGCATTTCAAAGATTGGAATCCCGCATGGAGCCTGAGGCCAGTGGGGGAACCTGAGTCCCTTGTGGCCCAAGGCTCCATGCGGAGCTTCTGCTTTGAAACGTACAAGAGTCCTAGCGGGGACTCTTGTACATTTAAAAGATGGAACACTGCTGCTGTGCTCCTGACCCCTCCCATGGAGCTGGAGCTGGGAGGGACCAGCTTTTAAGCTGGCTTTTGTTTATCAGATAGTTGACTTGTCGATTAGTCACTTACATCCCTAGACACTGCACTAATTCCGTGATTTTGTTACTCAAAAGAACTATTAAAGTGAAATGCTAACTGTGATCATTAAAAGTCTTTGGCACAGTTAGTCAAAAGATTAGAGTGTTAACTCAAGTTAGCTCATGATACTCCTGTAAAAGTAATTATATCCTGCCTAAATAAATTTCTTCATACCATTTAAAATTTTGTATCTACAAAATAAATAAATTGTATGTTTGCTTATTTCCTGTCCTACACTGTTGTTTAGCCTTTGTGTTTTGTTTTTAAAAACACATTCTACCTCATTCTACCTCCCAGCTGGCTGATTTTCAATAATAATTTGAGCGATTCTTGTATACATAGGACTGGAGCTGCAAAACTGACTTGTGCAAGTAACTAAAGATTTGTTCCTATTGTAGTCAAAAGTGACACTTGTATAAAGATTGTTCCCAACAATAAAGGTTTTCAGAACTGGGGTCCATGTAATATGAAACAATTTTGAGATGAAGTTTGTATATAAATGTAAAATATTTATTATTTGTTTCTGTGGAATTATTTAGTGCTGTACCCTGAATTCATACAAGCAAGAAGGTTTCCCTTTTGAGCACCTCTGCCCTTCCATCGATAAAGAGAAGTGTAAACTGCAAACTGAGAAAGTCCACTTTGCAAAAGAATCCTGGAGGAAGTACTGATAATTTCTAAACAGTAACCATCAGCTCTGCACACATCTCTTTGTAGGGCTTAGTTTAAATCTTTTTTCTTAGTAGCTTAGATCTTTAGCATAATGGTATCATTCTACTTCAGCAGGAATACAAGATGATAAAATATGATTACAGTAATTGCCTTCCACAGGGTTGGGAATCAGCAGGTCTCCATGTCTTTTTAATTTTTTGCTTTGTATTCAAATTCCCATGACATGTTTCTCAAGTGGCTCAGTAAGATGAACTAGGGATGTTTAATATCACTTAATTGAATTGTCAAGTAGCCTCACTAATTCTTATCAGTCAGTCAACTATTCAGTAGTCCCCAGGGGCGGGGCTGGCCTTGGGATGTTAAATAGCAGTTAATTGAATAATCTGTTAACCTCATGAATTCTTATCAGTTCGTCGACTATTCTATAGTCCCCCAGCAGCCCCTGTCCAGGGGGGAGGGGTCTGAACACCCAGACCCAGCACAAGCCAGAACTGAGATGGGCTGCCTGCCCACCTGGCTCCTAATACACTTTAAATGCAGAGCCACAGCGGGGGTAGGTTCCGGACCCGTTGCAAGCCAGGACTGAGCTGGGCTGCTGGTCAGCTGACTAAAAAATGTACTGGGGTGAGGGAATGTGTGTAGTCTATAGCATTAACCTATAAGCTTTTGGTTATTGGTTAATCGACTACACTATTACATCCTTACTCTGACCTCACTCCTGAGGAGCCCCCTGCCACTCTGCACTGCTGCTTCTGTACCAGCTCCCCTCATGAGACAGATGCCTGTTGTCCTGTACTGCTGTCTCTAATAAAGAGGCAGTTGTGCAGAGTGGCAGTAGCCCCTCTGTAGGGGGGCTCTGAGCTCCTGGACCCGATGTGAGCTGGAACTGAGCTGGATTGCTTACCTGCCCGGCTCCTAATATACTTTAAATGCGGAGCCTCGGTAGGTATAGGTCCCGGACCCGTTGCAAGCCAGGACTGAACTGGGCTGCTGGCCAGCCTGCTAAAAAATGTAGTGGCAAGAGGGGTGGGAGGGAATGTGTGTAGCCTATAGCATTAACCTATAAACTTTTGCTTATCTGTTAATTGGTTAATTGACCACACTATTACATCCCTAGGATGAACACAGTCTTACAAAGCTAGAATTCATGAACTGCTGCGCAATTCCTGATTTGTTCATTCAGACAGCGGATAGAATCTATACTCAGAAAATGAGTTAGCGCTTTGAACTCTGTTGCATACTTATAATCAAGTAAAGCCTATGTTACATTCACAATCAAATGTACTCTTGCATGGCAGAGGATCTGAACATTAAAATATAGCAATCACATTTTCAGTGATCTCATTACCCAATGGGAAATTTATTCAAAGAGATGTATTTTATTTTGTTTTTTCAAGGGCATTCAGTTTTCCCTCCCGCACTGTCAGCAACTTCAGACAGTTCCCTTAATCAGTGAAGGGAGTTTCAAGGCCTTCATGCAAATGGGATTTCTTCAGGGGCCCCTTTGAAAACTGATTTCTTAGAGTGGGGGATTGAAGAGATTCAGCTCCTTTTCTATTGATAATGGTTTCCCTTCTCTCTGCAAGGAGTCCTCAGACTGAAGCCTCATCTTGAGTTTAGAACATACATAAAGCTAATCAAAGGCTAAAGTAGAGAACTGATGAGAAAACACACAGGGAACACGAGGAAGTGTCCTTGTTGTGTTATGAAAGGTCTGTGTGCTTTGCAAATATGCGGAATATAGTCCTTTCACTGGGGAACTATGTCACAAAGCAAGGAAACCAGAGTTCCCCAGAAAGGTGCTTTTTAATGGTGCAAGCAGCAGATGCTCCTGTCATACAGACACAATGGAGAGGCTGCTACACCACTTGTCTTTTTAACTACCTAGGTATGTCCTTTAGTTGGAGGAATGTGCATCAAAGGGCAACCATGCATTCTGATTCCTGCCTGGTGTTTCAGCCCTTCCAAACCTTACCATCTGGTACAGGGTGTCCTAGATATGTTCCAAAAAATGTGGATGTATAGTGAAACGACGTAAAGTGAGGAATTTTTTTCCCATGGCTGACTTCCATTTGTGCAAAAAAAATTTTGTGTGATGTAAGAGTGGAGAACGGGAGGACTTCTAACACATCAGTTCCTACAAGCGTCAACAAGATTAGTGTGGCGCTGATGTATACAGGTGCGACTTATAGTGGGGAAGCCCTGTATGTATTAGAGGCTTCCTCAGGTTGCTCTAGCTACACCTGGAGACTGGCCTTGTAGAAAGCAGTCCCAAAACCATGGAAATACAAGTGAGCATTATGCCACCTTCTCACCTTCTAGCCACATCACTATGAGATGTATTTGCTCTCAAGTCATCTGCATTGTTAACTAACTTTGGAGACGTGGGTTCTATCCATTTCTATCTTATATCAAATGGTTGTAATCTACTGCTGGCACTGAACAGAACAGAGACTGCACAGGTAACAGATTTATCTGCAGACTACTTGATTAGCTATTCATTTAAAAATATATTAATTTTACCCCTCCCTGTTTGAACAATTGCTTTCCCAAATAAAACTCCTCTTTTATGGTAGCCGATGATGGGTTCTTCCTCCCCCCCCCCCAGGCTAAAGATAGTTATACCAACCAAAATAACTTCTGACAAAGTGACCCAGGATGTCCTGCCTGTCAAGGCTCCATAGGGTTCCATAGATATAAGGACACAAATGCAGCCATCCAAAAGAATGAAGATACATTCAGTTCTTAACTGTAATGCTGTCTACAGTTGTTTACACTTTATGTCTGCTTCTAGCAGAAGCTACACATGCATCTACTGATGCTTAGGACTGAAGGGTGATAACCTGCTGAGCCTAATTTTTTGGAAGAAAAGTAATGCTTTCATCAACTTGTTATAAAGAGGGTGAAGCTAACACAGCTTTATCGGAATACAGATAATAAAGCTTTTGCTTGGTTCGGAGCAGAAAGAAGAAATCAACTGAAAGTACTGCTAATTTGTGCAGTGATTCTGTTGATACATTGTGGTTGATTTTATAGCATCATTATCCTCTAGGAATTTTGCAGGTGTGATGAATGTGGCACTTGTATTTGATTTCATTGGATGCAGTCTATCTCATTATACAATTTCTCTATAGAATATAACAAAGAAATTAAAATTGGAAAATTACTCACACGAGCACACATTGGAGAGGATTCAGAGAAGAGCCAGGAGAATGATAAAGGGTTTAGAAAATATGCCTTGCAGTGGGAGATTCAAGAAGTTCAATGTACTTAGCTTAACAAAGAGAAGGCTAAAGGGTGATTTGATTATAGTCTATAAGTATCTACAGTATCTGGAGAACAAATAATGGCCTCTTCAATCTAACAAAGAAATTATTATGGCTGGAAGTTCAGACTGGAAATAAGGTATACATTTTTGACAATGAGAGTCACTGGAACAACATACTAAGGGCCATGGTGGATTTACCATCAATTACACAAAAGAGATACTCAGGAGTTATTTTGGAGGGGTTCTTTGGCCTATGTTATCAGAATATATTAGCATAATGCACCCTTCTGGCTTTGGAATCTATCATCTTTATTCCCTGAGTAGGGCCACTGAACTTGCTAGGGTTGGTCAGATGAGTTTACAGAAGTGAGCTTATGAGCCTTTAACTAGAGAGGGACTGACTGGGCATTCCGCTGTGCCCTGATTCAACACAGCACTTCAGCATATGCTCAAACGTCATTGACTTCAGTAGATTTAAATCTTTATTTAAACTAAGGAATGTGCTTCAGTGCCCGGACTGAATTGGGATGCTTTCCTGACGCGGGTTCATAGGCAGAATTCCCACCAGGATATCCAGCTGCAGGGTCAGGGCCCGAATTATTTATTTTCTTTTTACAAATATAAAAGCAGGAACAGAATTATGATATAACCACAGCACTGAAACCGTTAAAAAGCAAAATGTGTTTCTGGTTAGTTTAAAAAAGGATAAACAAGATTTAATAGCTGGCAATGAACATGAATATTTTCCTCCCATAAATAATATTTGGATTCATTCAGATTCATGTAGCTTCTACTTAAGTGAGGCTCCATTCAATTTTCTAATTTTTCCATCTTCTTTATTTCCTAAAACGTGATTTGTTGAGTTAGTGAATTAAAATGCTCTGAGGTTTGGTTTTGGCTCTGTGTGCAACTGTGCTATTTTACCCCATTATTCAGTGTGACAAGTTTATTGCCCTAAAATACACTAGCACACACCTAGTACACAATGTAATTGAAAAAGAGAGAGCAACTCTATTAAGTTCTGCATATAGGTCCAAATTCTACCCTTCCAAATTCTTTATATTTTCCTCAAATCTTCACCTCTTTTCTCTTCAGCATGTTCATCCCATGTGTAAACCTGCTGGCTGTGAGTAGTTTAGAGTATAAAGGCCAACTCCAGCAATAGATTGGAACTGAAACTGTTTGTTATTAATTAGTAGTATTCTGGTAGCACCTACAAGCCCCATTCCAGGGTCAGGCCCCATTGTGCTAAGCACAGAACCTCATAGAATCTTATAGAACACTGGTCCTGCACCACCAAGCATACAGTCTAAAAGACAAGACAGACAGCTGTAGACAAACAAAGTTCATTATCATGTAGAAAGTACTATAAGTTTCCTCTTTGTGACAGTACTATTAGTATTCACTCTCACAAAAATCCCTTTGGGGTTGTCCCTCGGGGTGCTGATCAAACTACTGATACCCGCCGTCCTGCTCTTTGGCACTGTCTTCCAGCTGGGCCAGAAGCTCTGGTCTCCCCGAGGCGCAGCAAAGAGTTTGCAATACTGCCACGCTGAAGAGCAACACAGACACAAAACCAGTTCAGCTCTGGAAGGGCTCAGCACCTTGGAAACCAACTCTCAAAAGGGACCAAAACCCCAAATAAATCTGTCAGAGAGAGATGCAGTGTTTGCTCTTCAGGTAACAATTATTTACACTGGGCTTTACAATAAACAGAAGTGTTTTTATTAAGTAACAAAGTAGATTTTAAGTGGTTGTAAATGAAAACAATCAGGTCAACCTAAGTTATTAAATTAAAATAAAAAACCCAGCTAATTCTAATATACTAAGAAATTTGTTATATACGCATTCTTACCCTAACTAGTTGAACGAAACATCTCTTTAACAAGCTAAGCAGCCTCCTAGCTTGGACCCAATCTTTCCCCCTGTTCAGTCTTAGATGTTTCCAGCAGACATCTTAAGTGGTAAGAGGAGGGGTTATCTGGTAACTGCACCTATTGTTTGTTTTCCTCCCTCTTATAATCCTTTTGCTCTAGGTTGGAATTCTTTATGCTCAGTTCAAACTTTTCTCTCATTGACTGGAAAAGTACCAGATCAAAAGTGGGTTTTAGCATCAGATGGCCTGGCCACATATCTTTCTAGGACTAACCATAGTTTGGGTTTACAGGACAAACAAGACTATTCACAGGTCATTAATTTGACCACTAAGCCATTAAGTTGCCAAAGCATCAGTAATGGTCCTCATTAGCACATTTAGAACCATAAACAGATCCACACTTCATATTTCTCACTTCACATACAATAATGACACATGTATAAAAATAGGATATACACATTCAACAAATTAAAATTGGTATGTTACATTAATTATTTTATGTAAAGTGTATTCATGTTCATAAGCCAATTTTCATAAAGCATGGGGGGCATGACAGAGGGATTGAGGGGAGTGAACAATCAGCAAAGCCTTTTGTTCTCTTTAAGGTTCCACAGTAGTTCATCTGGTGTTGGTCGGCCTTCCTTGCTGGCCAGGATGTAATATGTTTTGTTGGAGATCTGCCTTTATATATTATTTCATCTCTCTCTCCTGTCTGGTGATTTACTCAGTCACGGAGGCTTATAAAATATGAGATACTGATGTTATAAGCGAGATTAATGCATGAAGGAACTTATAAACATTCAATAAAGTCTAAACACCAAGCACATATTTATAATACCTACTTTAACAATACCAACCCACAGATGAGCCAGAATGGTTCCAGCTCTGTATTTGTCAGTGTTCCACTGAGGGACGGGGACACGGGCAGTGCATGAACCACTGTCTCATGGAGTCTAGTCCCCAACCCCACTGAAGCCTAGAGCTCATCTATGGCCACCAGTCCCTTTCCCACCTCAGGCTAGCGCCCTAAGCCCTGGAGTACTGGGCGGGCAGGCGGCATGGCCCCAACCCTGGAGCACAAGGAGGCAAACCCCAGAGTAGGAGGGAGGATAGTGTGGCCCTAGCCCTGGAGTACCAGGCATATGGCATGGTCCCAGCAACAGTGTCAGTCCAAGCCCAAGCCCTAGTTGGAACCAAGGCACACGAATAGGGGAACTGGAAAGTGGGAGTTTGGGGGCAGCACATGGGTGGACCCGGACCCACACCTAGCTGTTTGGGGAGGCACAGCCTACTCCAGCCTATGATAACCACTGCCCATAGATGAGGATCTTGGTGTGAGCTGGCACCCAGTCTGTGAGTGTCATAAATGTCTGTTCAAGAAATTATACTAACTGAGTAAACTACAAGTACAGCTCAAAATAAAAAAGTGGTAATTTCAAAGTGCACAAAGTTAGACTTTGATGGGGACCATGATTCTACTAACCAATAATCTTTCTATGATCCTAGAAAATTACCTATAGCGGGAACAAAGGTATTAATGGAATAGATTTTATTATACCAGACCAAAGGCACAACACTGCCCTCTGAGGTGCACCACCACCAGTGTTCCTTCTAATTTTTCCATCCATGTGCAGAATACATTTTGTTATGTGCACCAAGGCATGGGCAGATGTGCACCATTATTACAAACACATGCTGCCAGCTGCTGCCCGCTGTGGGTGTTCTGCTAATCAGCTGGGTGGCGTTTGAATCTCTCCCAGGCGGCCATCTAAGCGCTCAGCTTAGAGGGATAACTGACCATCACTACCCTGTTCCACTGAGCCAGGCCCTCTGGTCTCTAGCCCTAACACAGAGTTGGAGTCACAGCCCACAGCAGAATAACAGACTCTGAAATCAACTCAGCTCTGGGTACAACACTTCCCATCCCTATTGTCCATGAAACAATTAGTTGCAGCTCTCAGTAGATGTTACCAGCATAATACAAGAAAAGTGGCTATGCACCAGGATATGAACTAACTAATCAACTTCTTAGGTGAAAAGGTTAATATCTAACCTTCCACGAGGAGTAACGGTAGTTCGGATTAGAGAGCCTAATCTGAACTACCTACTCCATGTCGCTTGTAGCCGCGGGCACGGAGTCCGAACTACTGGGGCTTTAAAAATGGCGGCGCCCGTCAAGATGCAAATGAAGCCCAGGATATTTAAATCCTGGGCTTCACTTGCAACTTCGGTTGCCTACATTAACCACCCTAGTTCAAACTAGGGTGATAGTGTAGACATACCCTAGGTTACTAAACAAAATAAAACAAAACAAGCTAGCTAAGCCCTATACACTAAGAAACTTGTTACATGCAATATCTTACCCTAACTGTAGTTCTAATAATCTTTTCTTATATGCTTGAAAGTCTTGCAGCCTTATCTGGAATCTTCCCCCTGTTCAGTCTTAGATGTTTCCAGCAGTCATCTTGGGTGGTAAGGGGTGTCCTGATGTCTGACAGTTGTCCCTATTGTTTAGTTTCCCAGCTTTACATAGATTTTGCCCAAGGTGGGAAAGCTTTGTGTTCAGTTTAATTTTTTTCTCAACTTCAGAGGAAAAATACAAGAACAAACATGGATTCCAGCATCAGGTGGCATGGTCAGCTCTTTGTAGCACCCTAGAGTCCATGAGTCAGTAAGACTACGTCTACACTGCAATGCCATTTCGGTTACTGGAGTATCCTGAAATAGCTATCTTGTGTCTTAATAGCAAGCCCGTTATTTCGGGTTTACTATTCCGACGTCCCTGTAAACCTCATTCCATGAGGATTAAGGAAAGTTTCAGAATAGCGGATTATTTCAAAATGTGGTGGTATATATACAGTGCCAAATTACAAAATAAGCTATTTTGAAATAAGATATGCAATTTACATAGCTCAAATTGCGTATCTTATTTTGAACTACAGCGTAGTGTAGACATAACCTAACCGTTTAGCAGGTCTACAGGAAGACAGTTCTTCCTGACTCAGTTTTCTCTTGCTAGTGGGCTGTTAGCTTTGTGTCTCCTTTCTTCATTGTTGTTCCTGATGGGCTGGTAATAGGCTTTTCCCAATATGAACACAATGATAATCAATTTACAGTCAATATTCCTAATTTCAGATTCAGAAATATTACTTGGATACCAATAGAATATACACATTCAGTGGATTACAAGGTTTCCAATGATACCTTACAAGAATTATTTTGCATTATGCATACCTAGTTACACATATTCATATTCATAAACATGTTTTCATTAAGCGTAGGAAAGGCCCATTGACAACATGGAACCAAGTTGTCAAGTAACTAACAAATATATCTATCCTGAATTAGATAATTTACGCCAAGTAATGACTGCTCCTAGTTCTTGCTGGCCATGGACGCAGTCCTGCAAAAGACTGTGAAGCATCTTCATGTGTTATTAAAGTCAAGGGGAGCTGAGGATGTTCAACTCTTTGTAGCAGCATGCACTATATTTTTTATTAGGACTGTGTTGGTCTTGTGCCATTTTGCAGTAATAAAAATCCAAGCAACTAACATTAGGCACTGTAGGAGTGAGCCTGATTTTAATTTAGGCCTTTATGATATTTTATTGAAGTGATTATATATATGCAGCAGGCATCTGGTCCTAGCATATTTGGCACATTTAAGAGAAATTTTATTTTACCCAGATTTCATTCCTGATTTTATTTAATTATTACTAGTGGCAAGAGATGTCAGATTCTGTTCTCAGTTACATCAGTGCAATCTAGTTGACTTTTGTGGTGGAACAGAGAAGAATTTAGTTTGCTGCATTTTCCAGAAAATAGGATCAAAGCAGCAAAATAAGTCAGCTTTTTCACACTCTGTTTTGTCTGATAGAATGTTTTTTTCACAATATTGTGTCTAATACTGGAAAACATTCACATCTGAAATGTATGTGTTCATTATAATCATTGATCACTATTGTAAAGAAATATCAGTAGGATATGCCCTCTAAACTTGGTACCTTTAGGGTACGTGTAAACTACATGCCTCTGTCGGCAGAGGCATGTAGCTTTGTTTGTTCAGCAAAGGTAAATGAAGCCGCGATTTAAATGATCGCGGCTTCATTTACATTTACATGGCTGCCGCGCTGAGCCGACAAACAGCTGATCAGCTGTTTGTCGGCTCGCTGCTAGTCTGGACGTTCCCCCTGTCGACATCAAAGCCCTTTGTTGGCAGCCCCGGTAAACCTCATTCCACAAGGAATAATGGGGCTGCCGACAAAGGGCTTTGATGTCGACAGGGGGAACGTCCAGACTAGCAGCGAGCCGACAAACAGCTGATCAGCTGTTTGTCGGCTCAGCGCGGCAGCCATGTAAATGTAAATGAAGCCGCGATCATTTAAATCGTGGCTTCATTTGCCTTTGCTGATCTGTCTAATCTACATGCCTCTGCCGACAGAGGCATGAAGTCTAGACACAGCCATAGAGATGTATTTTTACAGATTCATAAAGACATCAACATTTGCTTTCACAGAAGGACAGTATACAGAGGAGATTTCATCAGTGTTGCTGTAACAGTGTGGCACTCACCTCCAGCGAGTCTACGTGCATTTGCCTTTACTGCCTCTTTAAAAGCCTTTTTGGCTACTCATCTCTCTGGCCGAGTCACACAGCCTTGTATGAAATCACAAACCCCTTCCAGAGTACACACCTAACAGGGGCCCATCCTGATGCCCTCTGCTGGCATCTCCAAGTCTGTCAGTTTTCCCTTAGTTTCTTTCCCCACTTGGAGTGAATGGCACTTCCAGGGCTTCCCCTCCTGAAGAAAACTTCCTCAGACAGACTTACAGTCTCCTCACCTTGAGCTCTCCTCCACACTGACTTCTACTGAGCTTTGCAGTTCCTTTTATAGGCCTCCCTGGCCTCTGATTAGTCAGTTCCTCCAGAGCCTCTCTAGCCTCCTGGAGGACTTATCTATGGATCATTCTGGGCTCAGGGTATTGACCACCCTGTCACCGTTGTATATGCAACAATGTCACTAAGCAATTTTACTACCTGGAATTACAGTTCACATATTGCAATGCACTGAAACAATTTGAGAATTTCATTCCTCTTCACTGTAAGCAGAGTTTGGGTATGTCTACACTACAAAGTTAGTTCGAACTAACATCTGTTAGTTCGAACTAACTTTCCTAGGCGCTACACTAGCGCTCCGCTAGTTCGAATTTGAATCGAACTAGCGGAGCACTTAGTTCGAACTAGGTAAACCTCATTTTACGAGGACTAACGCCTAGTTCGAACTAGCTAGTTCGAACTAAAGGGCTGTGTAGCCCTTTAGTTCGAACTAGTGGGAGGCTAGCCCTCCCCAGGTTTCCCTGGTGGCCACTCTGGCCAACACCAGGGAAACTCTATGCCCCGCTCCCGGCCCCGGACCCCTTAAAGGGGCACGGGCTGGCTACGGTGCCCGTGCCAGGTGCAAGCCTGCCAGCACCCAGATAGCAGACCCTGCACCTGGCACGGCACAGAGCCACCCACCCGATGCCCCCCAGCCCACCCCCTCTTGCCGGGACCAGGCTGGCGGCTCCCGGGAGCTTGCCCTGGACCGCAAGAGGCGGGCACCTTCCTGGGCTAGTGCGGACATCGTGGACCTCGTCCACGATCTCCGCACTAGGCACAGGAAAGTGGCCGGCTAGGGCAGGAGAGCTGCCAGCCTGGCCACCCAGGAGCAGGTGTGCATGAAAATCAAGGGGGTCCACTGAGACCCCCGACCCTGAGCCCTGAGCTTACAATGGCCGTCCTGGGTCAGACCAAAGGTCCATCTAGCCCAGTAGCCTGTCTGCCGACAGCGGCCAACCCTAGGGACCCTGGAGGGGATGGACCGAAGACAGTGCCCAAGCCATTTGTCTCGTGCCATCCCTCTCCAGCCTTCCACAAACTTTGGGCAGGGACACCACTCCTACCCCCTGGCTAATAGCACTCCATGGACCCAACCTCCATGACTTGATCTCACTTCCCTTTAAACTCTGTTCTAGTTGTAGCCTTCACAGCCTCCTGCAGCAAGGAGTTCCGCAGGTTAACTATTTGCTTTGTGAACAAGAACTTTCTCTTACTAGTTTGAAGCCTGCTACCCATTCCTTTCCTTTGGTGTCCTCTAGTCCTTCTTTATGGGAACTCAGGAAGAACTTTTCTGAATGCACCCTCTCCACCCAACCCCTGCTTTTAGAGACCTCTATCCTGTCCCCCCTCCGTCTCCTCTTTTCTAAGCTGAACAGTCCCAGTCTCTGTAGCCTTTCTTCATCTGGGACCTGTTCCCAACCCCTGATCATGTTAGTTGCCCTCCCTTCTCCCAGCCTTTCTCTTCCCCTCTCCCACCTCCTTTTCCCAGTCTCCCCCAGTTTTTTTCAATAAAGACAGAGTCAATGTTGGAAGAAACGTTATCTTTATTTTGTACATCAATAAGAAGGGGGGCTAGGGAAGGGTAAGTGGAAGGAGGTGAGGGAGGAATGGGGTACGAGCCCCCGATGGGGACGACTGGGCTGGCTCTGCGGGCTTCTGGGGGTGGAAGCTCTCCTGCAGCCCCCCGATTGCCCCCTCTCCCCAGATGGCAGCCTGCGGCAAGTGCAGCTGGGCTGATGTCCGAGTGGTGTGATGTGCCCAGTGTGGGTACTCCGGGCACTCCAAGCCAGAACTTCTTTGCAAGCGGGGCACCCCTTAGAACTGTGTGTCCAGGGTGGGGGTCGGGACCCTTTAAGCGCAGCCCTCGGCTAGCCTGAGACAGCATCTCCACGCTCTAAGTCCTCCTCTGATGCCCTGCCGGCACTGCTTCCGGCCATCCTTAAGCCCTGTTCAGAGTCCACTCAATGTGGACTTGCTAGTTCGAATTAGCAAAACGCTAATTCGAACTAGTTTTTAGTTCTAGACGCGTTAGTTCGAATTAGCTTAGTTCGAATTAACTAATTCGAACTAAGTTAGTTCGAACTAGCGCTGTAGTGTAGACGTACCCTTTTTGAGAAACAGTATAGTCTGGGGGAAAGATGCTAGGCCGAGGGGTCTGAGAGTATGTCTCCATTATGGGTTGGATTGATGCTGTGGTGATTGATCCATGGGATAGATCAATTTAGTAGATCTAGTGAAGACTAATGTTCCCTCTAATCTTTTCCATCCATACGTGGATTTTGCCATCCGTGTGTTGAATACATTTTTATGTGCACTGAGGCATGTGCAAATGTGCACCAGCAACAGAAACACAAAACCTAGCTATGGGCACTCTACTAATCAGGGGGGCACTGTTTGAATTGTTCTTCAGCAACCGCAGATGCACACAGTTTACAGGGAACATCAAAGGCCTGGTAATTTGACCATCGAGCACTCTCCCGTTGACTGCAGTACTCCACCAGAAAGAGATGAGTAAGGGAAGTTGATGGGAAGTTTTGTCTGTAAACCCAGCATGGTGTGGACCCTGCAGTAAGTAGATCTAAGCTACATCAATTTGAGTTATAGTAACTCAAATTGCGTTGCTCAGATTGACTTACTCCCATAGTGTAAACTTGCCCTTAGAGTCAAATGACCTGGATTTTATTCCCAGCTCCTCCACAGGCCTGGAGTAACAAGGCCTGGCCTAACTCTCCCAGCCACATCAGCGAGAAGAGTTGAACTGGTGTGGGAGGATGTCAGGAAACACATGCTGCAATTGGAAGAGGGAAGATGCTGCTGCTGCTATTTGTGCACTTCTCTGAACTCTCCCAGAGGCACTAAGCCTGCTGCAAGCATGCTGCCTCTGGGAGCTTCTGCCAGCACACAGCCACTCCCTATCCACAAGAGTTGTATTTATTGTATACATATGGGCTAAATAGGATGAAGGCATAGAAATACTTTTTTCTTCTAATTGAACTCAATTATTGGATTATTTGTATGGGAAGCAACCCTGGAACAATGAGCTATAAATCCTAATCTGAAATAAAACTCTGCTTCATCTATAATGTTAGAGTACCACACAGAAAAAGTTGATCCCCAATTTTCAGATCTTTGATCCCTCTTAAAAGAGGACCACAGCATGCTCTGGTAATGTTCCCCAAACAATATGCCTTACTGTTCCCACAGTGTATTGAATCATTAATGTAGAATACTGTTATTGGATTTGTATAATGGATGCCTCTTTGGGTATATATTTGGGCTGTTCCAACTACACCATTGGCGCACAACAAATAACATATTTTTATGTGTTATGGAAACTTTATGTAGGAATTATATAGTGGAAAAAGTGGTCTGGAACTAGTTACATTACTTGTAAAGTTACAAGCCAAGGACCTGATCCAACAAATCACTCAGGCACATGCTTGACTTTGAGTGTGTGAGTAGTCCCATTGAAGTCAATGCCCATGCTTAAAGTTAAGCATCTGCTGAAGTGCCTTGTTGATTCATTCCAATAGTCCTCATGCAAATGGTTCCACTGAAGGACTAAGCAAGCAAGGACTTGCAGGATTGGGCCCCAAATTTTGTTGCTGTATGTAATTCCTCACATACACAACATTCAAAATTTGATTTCAAGTCCTTTCCAGTGATGTGAATAAAAAAGCAGAAACACCTTCACAGGGATCATGCCAACCAGTCATTCTGAACAAGTCTAGGGCAATATTCAATGAACTGTAACTAATATTTTCATCTTATCACCTACAGAGTCATAGCATCAGAACAATGCTTGGCTAATTTTCCAAAAGATGCATTTACTATAAATAGCTCTACAATGTTGTCAAAGTGAGTCAGGCACAACAGCAAGCCAAAACATACTCTGTCAAGGGAAGTGTTTGGTTGATGAAATTGTACATAAATCATCAAGCAAAAGCTTGTTAAAATAAATTGCCATTAGATGTTTCTCTGAATGTGATGTTTAAATTCAAACTTCAAAATAGCAACCTTAAGAAGTTCCTTCCCTACTTCATTCACAGATCAGCTCTTTGAACACTTCATTATGACATTAATTTAGTTAAACGAATGTGCACATGCTGACAAGTTAGGCCTGTGATGTGTTTTATATACAGAAGTCTATTGGACACTGATTAGAATGTGTAAAGAAAAAATTAGTTTTTACTGCAATCTATTCCAAATCTGAATAGTCAGCAATATACTCTACTACAGTAAAATAACATTAAGGAGCTGGACTCTCAGAAAGCCAGGATCTGGAAATTCTGAGTTAGGGCTGAAACTTGTGGCCTGATTCGGCTTCACACTAGTTTGCTGTTACTGTGTGTAATTCCTGTGACTTCAATTCTGATTTGTACCAATGTAAGCAAAATTCGAACCTTTTACTCACCTATAAAGTCACAGATATGGCAGGAGTGTTAGAATAGTGGGAGGTACTACAATAATTAGGCACTAAAGATATGTTTACATGGCAAAAAAACAAAAAAGACTTGTGGCAGTGAGTCTCAGAGGCATTGACTTGAGCTTGCAGGGTTCATAATATAGAGCTAAAGTCAGCAGTGTAGACTTTCAGGCTCAGGCTAGTGCCTGGATTCTGAAATCCCATGAAGGGGGAGAGTCTTAAGTGATCTAAAACTGGTGTAGCAGATCTAACTCTATAGTTTCCTCTTTTTAAGAGTTTCAATCAGATTATGATGTTTGAGTTGGCCTTGATTAGTGACATTTGCGTTGAGCTAATTAGATCAGTCTACACCCCCTGGCCCTCCTGTGATATGGGCCAGCAAAGCAGTTACAACAGTACAAATTTCCCTAATCTTGACAAGTGCTCACTTTAGTAAATATTTTTATCTTCCAATCTGTGGCATCACTGACATATTGAATCTGTGGGGTTCCGAAAGGTGTTTGGATTATTCTGAGCTATCTACCTTACATACTTCTGTTGAACTTCTCATGAGAGTATCTGAGCTCTTTACAGTCTTTAATTCATGTAGCCTAGCAATACATCAGTGTCGTTAGGAAATGTGTCACCATATTACAAAGGAGGAACTGACACCCAGAGCTGCTAAGTGAATTGCCATCCTCACACAGGAAGGCTGTGGCAGAGCAATGACAAATCCAGTCTTTGGACAAGTCCCAAGCTAGTGCCCTGACCATTGATCTATTAACTGTAGTTGTTTTATAGAGAAAATATGCCTTTTATTCTTTACATGAAGAGACAGCTCCTGAAAAACAAGCATGTTCTCACCAAGTCATCCCCACCTTGTTGTATGCCTAGCACATCAAACAACCCAGCCTGCATGAGAGAAGCTTTACTCTGTGAAAGATCCTTCTCCATTTCCTACATCTTTAAGAACACATTGTCTAGCCATCCCAACAGTTTAGTAGGAGCACCATGCACTGCCATGTATGGATGAGATGTCATAACCAGCTTGGTACCAAGCTTCCTGCACTGTCATAGATAGCTGTGCTGCAACAGCCATGTGCTAAATACTGAGAGAAAGGAGCATTTTGCACGGTCCCCAAGCCACCTCTTCTAAACGATCCAGACAGCAGAACTAATGGACTTCAGAAAAAGTGCTATCCAGCCCTCAATGTGCAGATAATGGGAGTGATGGGGAAAGTCAAGAGGTGAAAAAATGGTGGTATCTCAGATAAGTTCCAAAATACAGTGAGAGAGTAGACTCTACCTAGAGCAACTGTTCCAAGAATTATATGTCAGGTATTACTGAACATCCGGTCTGATGTATATTAGCTATAAAGGACTTATGTAAGGGAGGAGCATGTTGAATCATATGCTTCCAGTTAATCAAAGATGATGTTTTTTTCTGATGTCTCATTTTTCTGTATTGTCCAAGGGATATTTAAAGAAACATTTTAAGCCACAAGGTTACTGATCATCTTCCTGTAGATAGCATTATTACACTATATTGGCTGACGAATCCTTTTGCTCCAACAGCCAGTCCGAAAGAGCATTACTCTAGAAACTCTGTTCCTCTGAGTACATGCCATTTGCTAATTGGATCCAGGATACTTAGTCCCGTAAAGTCTTTCAAATTAGCTGTTTATTTTTCTGAAACTCCAGAGCCCTTCAGATATGATTTATAGTTAGAGAGATGATCAAATACTAAAGAAGTTATCTGCAAGGCATCATCACATAGAACATATAATTAACTTTACAGGCAAACACACGACAGGGGTACTATTCTTATTTCATGTACACTAGTGTAAATCAGTGGTAACTGAAGCAGCATTAGAATGGCCCAAATTTGAAGTCAGAGAGATCACAATCAGGCCCATTGTTCCTGGCTAAAGAACAGCAAAGAAACTGCCAGGAAACTTGTTCTATATTAGAGAGTTATAATGAGAGACACTGCACAAGCAAACATGCCAGATAAGTGCAAAAAGATGAGTTAAAACATTACTTTAAGAATAGCCAAATGCAGAGACAGAAACCCTGCCCTCAGCCAAATCTAACACAGATCTTCAAAAAAGGCAAAGGCATCATCAAAAGTAAATTATGCTGCCCTGCATCATGCAGAAAACAACAAATGCTGATATGCAGATATAACTGCTACTGGGCAGATTTGAACCTGAGACCTCTGGAGCTTAGTGTAGGAACCTCTATAGCTTGAACTATAAACCAGCTGGCTCTCAGCTTAGGCTGTAAAGCTCCCTTGTTCTTATCTCTCAGGCTACGTCTACACTGGCCCCTTTTCCGGAAGGGGCATGTAAATTTCATGAGTCGTAGTAGGGAAATGCGCGGGGGATTTAAATATCCCCCGCGGCATTTAAATAAAAATGTCCGCCGCTTTTTTCCGGCTTTTAAAAAAGCCGGAAAAGAGCGTCTACACTGGCCCCGATCCTCTGGAAAAAGCACCCTTTTCCAGAGGATCTTATTCCTACTTCAAAGTAGGAATAAGATCCTCCGGAAAAGGGCGCTTTTTCCGGAGGATCGGGGCCAGTATAGACGCTCTTTTCCGGCTTTTTTAAAAGCCGGAAAAAAGCGGCGGACATTTTTATTTAAATGCCGCGGGGGATATTTAAATCCCCCGCGCATTTCCCTACTACGACTCATGAAATTTACATGCCCCTTCCGGAAAAGGGGCCAGTGTAGACGTAGCCTCACTGTACATAGTCTAAGTACCACTACATGGAACAGTGAACAACACTAGGTGTGTGGGTTACACATATACATGCAGCGACTCAAAAGGGCAGAATTTAACCCAAAATGATAAAATTCTTATCTCCATGAATGGAGAATTTACACATGTACTATAACTCTCATTAATATGTAATTCATGACAATTACATGAATGCTTTCTCCTAGATATACATTAGAAATGAAAAGATTTGGAACCAGGCTAAAACCATTTTTGATCCTAGATCTGAAAGCAAGTAAACCAGTTTAAATCATCTTTCCATGTATAACAGACACACCAATAAGAGAATTCAGTGAAAATGAAAACAGATATGTTTTCAAACTCTTACAATTCTGTGTTCATACTGGATACACCAAATGCCGTTACAACAGGGATGGGCAAAAGGGCCTCCGTGGGCCAGATCCGACCCACCAAGCAGGTTGATCCTGCCCCGCCACTCCCCCGCCCGTAGGCCAATTGGAGCCTGAGGGCTGGGAAGCATGCAAAGCTTCATCCTGCTCTGTGAGCAGCATGTAGCTCTTTGAAGCGCCACGCACTGCTCGCAGGCAGGAGGAAACATCACGCGCTCCTCTGCCCCAAAGCCCTGATTGGCCTGGGGGCAGGAGAAATGTGTGAAATTTCCTCTCCTCTCCCCCTTTTCTCCCCCGCCCCCAAGCCTGTGAGGAGCACACAGCACTTCAAATTTTTGAAGTGGCCGCTGGCCAAAAATGATTGCCCACCCCTGCTTTACAATCATCTAGTCTTACTCCCTGCAAAGAGAACATGTTCATTTCATCTGTATGGCTCCCCTACCCGGTGAGACAAGGAACTTACAACCCACTTTTAAGGGAAGACATTAGTAACTGCACCACCATCATAGTGCTTACATTTTTAATTCAAACCAGATTCTGATTTCCATCATACTTGTGTCAATCTGGAATAACTCCATTAGAGGATGATAAAATACTGGAATTACTCTGGATTGACACTTATATAATGGAGATCAGACAGCAGTCTAATAAGTGCTGAATTCGTCACATTACTAGATAAAATGAAGACATGAGGGATGGGATGTCTGTATTCAGTCTTCCAATCATTGGCTTTCCATTTCTGATCAAACTCCGAACACAGTAGCTATAATGTTGTATACATGATGCTCTCAGGTTAATTATGACTTAAGAAGAATCAAATGGCTTAACATTAACCATAATATTTAAACACTGTTAGATGTGCTCAAAAACCAAACTCAAATGCATCTCCAAAAACAGATATTATTCTATCAAAAAGATAAGAGTTCTTATTAATAAACCAGGCATAGGACAGATTCAGTAGTCCACGTATTTTTCTTCCTAATAATCACATTTTTTTCAAGCATTTCCTACAAATTACTCTCAGCCAATTAAATTCTTTAGATTAATCCTTTGATGGTAGAACTGCTTTGCACTTTCTGCACTAGAACATCTGTTGAATTTCAAGAGAGGAAGCCAGGGCTTTTTCATTAATTGATAATCCAGTTAACATTATTTTCTGAAGATTGAACATGACAATATGGGGCACAACAAAAGGATGTGGATTTGTCAGTGTAGGAAAACCTTTACCGTATTAAGTGAATTTAGGGTTAGTGAAATATGCCTTATGGTCACTCCTGAGAAACACGGTATTTGTTTATTCATCCAATTGGCACAGTTCCCACCCACCCAGATTCAGACAGCAGACCCAGTGTTGCCCTCCAAGTGTTGACCCTGGAACCCAAGTCTATTCTCTAATTTATTTATATTTTTTTAACTGGAGCTTGACCTGTGCCAGGTCAAGGGCAGACAGGAGTGATCACTCCTCCACAAAAGGTCTGGGACTGAATACTGATCAGGGCTGTCTTCTCTCAGCCGGGCCTAGGATGGAGTGAGCTGAGTGCCAATCGAATGATCTAGCAGAGTGGAGATCCTGGAATCCAAAACACTCAAAGGTGCTGAAGATAGCAGGGCACAGGAAGAGTCATGCAGAGCTCTCACTCCCTTGCCCAAGAGAGGGAGAGGAGAGGCGAGACACAATTCCAGAAGCTAGGAGGGATATAGTGCAGCATCCACCTCAGTGAAGTTGCTCTCCATTTTAGCAAGAGATGGAGGGTGAAGCAGCAGATCTGAGATTCACAAAGGCTTCTCCTTCCAACCAGGTAAGGAGAGGGAGGAGGAGAATAAGCAAGTTTGCCCTTCTCCCATCTTGCAGCTAAGAGAACAGTTCCCTTGTGAGTCTATGGGAAGGGAAAGGGCATGCCCCTTTGGATGAGTAGGGGAAAAGGGCATGCTTTAGCCCTAGTTCAGTCACGGGTTGACTGTGCAGGCTTCTTTCCCACTATCATGCCTATGTGTTTCAGCTCTGAGAGATTTATTCAGCCTCCAGCCCCTTCTAATACACTGCCAAGAAAGGAGTCAGAGGGAGACTTTTGTAACATAATTACCATTCCACTGGGAAATGGACTGCAACCACCAAATCATTTAACAAAGTACCACCAACATGTATGCAGTGTTGTGGTAGCCACATCAATACCAGGATATTACCTCATCCATCTTATTTCTCGTATCTTTTCTCCATCCCACATCTGTTGGTGAGAGAGACAAGCTCTGAAGAAGAGCTCTGTGGAGCTCAAAACTAGTGTCTTTCATCAACAAATGTTGGTCCAATAAAAGATATTACCTCAACCCCCACGTCTCTGCCATTACCCAATACAATAGATTTGGGTCCCTTCCAAACTGGGATTGAACATGGCCTGGTTACTGAATAGTGAGACACAAATTCTCAGCATGACTCAAGGTAAAAATCTATGTCCAATTGCCAGTGTCCTGCACTCCCAGTCCAGTTTGTAGGAATTGTAGATATAGGACATGCTGTCAAGGCCAAACGCAACATGTGTTATGCCTCATGATCTGTTTTCGTACTAAATGTGTGCAAAATAAGCGATATCTTACTCATCACATCACTCTGGGTATTTTTTACAAGTGCGTGTGGGTCTTTGTTTTTCCTTTCAAAGAAAGGCTGAGATGCAGACCAGGGACATCCCATTATTTTATTTGGAAGCACACCATAGTTTGTGAAAGAATGTCCCTATCTTCAAGTGGCATGGGAATGTCTTATTCCTATCTTCCATTGTGATCTCCCTCCTCTCTCCCTCTCCACCTGGTCTCTGGCACCTTGAAATGGGCTAAGCCAGAGCTCTTCTCTTCTTACAACGTGGGTGCCCAGTGTCATCAGCCAAATACCCTTGTCAGTCTTGCTGACACCCAAAACTGAGAGCTGGATACCTGGAAGGGGGCTGAAGGGTATTTCAAATTACGCCAACCCACATAGCCCTACTGAACCCTGCAGCAGAGCACTTAGCCAGATACCTTTACCAGCAGAGTCAAATAACAGCTAAAAAAATCAGGATTTACACACGTTGTAGTCTGATTACAGCGTTTCAGGCCCGCCAGGCTAAGTGGTTTTAGAACAATTTCTCCAATTACCAGTCTTTTTGTTTGGGTGGACCACCATGAGCAGACACCCAAAGATCACTGTTTCTCACCGCTCCAACAAGGACTTGGCATGCTACATACATGCACGCACACACACACACAGAGAAAAGAAAGAAAAAAATACAATAATGCTTGTAATTTCATACTTCACTGACTGGATTACTTTTGTGAGACTGGTTATGCAGATGCTTTGTTGGGTGGCTAGCGATTATCATTTTTCTGCAGTGTTAGAGTACTTGACATTTCCATTTCTCAGTGACTCCAGTTAAAAACAAATGGGTCTACCTGCAGCCCACATCTGATCACCAGATGGTCTCTGCCTATGAAGCCCCCATCTCTAAGTGCATTCAAATGACCTCACACATACATCTTCAAACATTGCTATCTGACCACAAAAACGTATGGAAAACACAACATCTGTATATGTCTGCATCTTAAATCCCTGTTGTTTTATAAAATATATTGCTTGTCACCCTAAAATCTGTAATTGCTTAGTGATCTGCAGGGGAAAATACAGATAGTAGCATATAGGACTAGGAGACTGTGTGTTGAAAGAAACAAAAATTTCAACCAAAGGTCTAAAAATAGAAAACTATAGCTAAAGCTAACAAATAGTTCCCATTAAGTACTCCAAATGCTCTTCACTCTCAGTTGTGTGTGTGTTTATCAACATATAACTTGATTTCCAAATAGTTATGATAAACTTAAGATCTAATTTCCTTTATGAATTTATCATTAAGTCTACATACATTTCTTTTGACATATATAACAGAGGGTTATTAACAATAAAAAGCCTATATGATCCAGAGCATTAGTTCAAGGGACTACTTTGTCATATCAAGAATCACTGTACATGTAAACCAATTTTCTCGACAAGAAGATAAACACAGACTCGCTTGACTAGCTAGATGAAAAAACAGATGGGATATCACAAACATTTTTTCAAACTACAACAGACTTCTAGGCCAATTAAACATGGTTAGCTTTGAATGGGAGAGGAAATAGTTTTCTTTGCTGCTAAATGTCACAAAATTTCACCTTAAGGCATAAAAGGGCTGTGTCAGTTTCTAGGAATCTTACTAAAATTAATCAATCCTATGGGCAATTATTTAAAAAAAAGCATAAATATAAAGTAAAAAAAAATTGAAACCAAAGGGGAAAAAAACCAGAATGATCCAGAACTGAAAAGAGGAATGAGCTTGTCCTCGATATGAAAGGAGTTTCATTTTAATGGCTAACCAGGATAACAAGATATTTATATGTTAGAACAGTTTGAGAAGAATAGGAGTTTGTCAAAAACAGAATGTGTTTTGGGTTGGGGTTTTTAAATTTATTTTTGTCTTTGAAGTTTAAAATACCAATGATGACAAATAGGAGTGACGGTTTTTCACTGCCATGTAAACCTGCAATATTTACATTTCTCAATGCCTTTCTATAGTGCTCATAAAATAATCTTAAATTTTGACACCCAAGAAATGTGATCTGCCTTCTGTGAAATTCATTAGGCTTACTGCTTTACAAGGGAGGAAATGCCAGTCTAGTTATTTGTGCTTTTTGCTATTGTGTAACTTCATCTAAAAAGGAAGAAATCACATTTGAAAGCTCTCAGAATAGCAAACTACCTCAAAGTTCAAGCATGGCAAGTTTCCTGCACTGATACATGTTTAGCTCCTTCGAAAGCCTTCATCACACAGCAATGTCAATAGCCGCCATTGGGGAGAAAAGAAAACATTGGAGAAATTTGGTTAATCTATCCTAGTAGACGAGGTCATGACAGCACCACGTGCATAAATAGTAGGGGTATTATTTTCAGATGTAGATGTCCTAGTCCGGAATGGACAAGCCAGGGAAAGAACTTTCTTCCAAGTCCCCTGCCTGAGTGAGTGGCAGCTTTGAGCCAGACAGAGGTTTGAGCTGGGTTCTCATCCTTTATATCAAGGTTAATACAAGGGAAAGTGGGAGGAAATATCATACAAAAGACACAAAGTAAATCTCCTCTGCCAGATGTGAAAGAGGGAGAAGAGAGGAAGGGGGAGGGAGGGAAACCCCTCACTTTTGTAGGACTCCATTTATTACTCATCTCTTTTTTATGTCCGAAAGAGGTATGTACATTTGTATTTTACTCAGGCTGCATTTATTATGAGAATATATGAAAATTAAGCTCAGCAATAACTTCTTCAGCCTGTCATGAGATCTATTTGAGTGTCATCATGCAATGCTTTTTTTTTTTAAACAACACAGAGACTAACAATCCATTGGGTCAAAACCAACCCAATGCAACAACTCACTGTACTAAAGCAGTGGTACTCAATCTTTTCAGATTACTGTCCCCCTTTTAGGATTCTGATTTGTCTTGTGTATCCCCAAATTTCACTTCACTTAAAAACTTATTGCTTACAAAATCAGACATCAAAATACAAAAAGTGTCACAGCATGCTGCTATTGAAACATTGTGACTTTCTCATATTTACCGTGTGATTATAAAATAAATAAAATGAAATATAAATACTGTACTTACATTTTAGTTTATAATATAGAGAACAGTATAAACAAGTCATTATCTGTATGAAATTTTAGTTTGTACTGACTTCACTAGTACTTTTTATGTCACCAGATGCAAATATCTAGATAAGCTGATGTACCATGGATGACCTTTGTGTTCCTCCAGTATATGTGAGAACCACTGTACTAATGTATATTTCATTGACTCTGTAGCACTTGACAGGTTAAGCATTTGCACTGGGATTCATCCCACACTAGCAACTGTTCCTCAAGATATTCCCTACACTCCTATGATTTCTCCTTTGAAGCACCCTTTGTGAACACTTTTGCACTGTATCAGATGTGAAGGGAGGATATTTAAAAAAAAATCAAATGGACGTAATATTGCTAGTAACTTGACCGCTTTACGCAAAGTGTTCCCCAGCAATCCCAAGCTGGTCACACTGCTGAAGACAATCAGAGGTTAGAGTGGAGGTTTAGGCTCTAGGACTCCTAGACTCAGTCTTTCAGAGATTCAGCCATATTTAGCTTGACCTTTGACATGACCCAGCCTTAAACAATAGTTTCCTGGGTATGCTAAATGACCAAATCTTACCAGTCGCTGCCAAATTAATGAGCCCATGTCGTTTTAAGTTTACAATTCAGTCATAAAGCAGCCAAGTGGAAAATGAGTCAGGGACCGTTAAGAAGCCTCACACAAATTTTCAAAGAGTATAATTCCTAATTCCTCACTCCCCCCTGCAGAAGCCTCTAATCATCATTCTCTCTCCTCTCTTTGCCTCCTCAGATCCTTTAAAGATCCCTCTTCAGGATGCAAAGGAGGGTGACTAGAAAAAGTAGGTGTCAGTGGCTCTAGCTGGTCAATATGAGAGAATCCAAGCTGGGCAAAATGCAGCACACACTTACAATTTGTACCCAAACTGATGCTAGTAGCCTGCTGAAAGACCCCCCAGAGGTTCAGAACAATGCAGAATGCATATATTTCGTAAATGGAGAAAGAAAGCACAGGCCCAATGGGTCTAATATAAAAAGAGGGTTGGTTTAAAAAGGATCAAGGGAGACCTGTCCAGGAAAGCACTTGGAGCCAAGAGAACTCAATTCTGCACTCTCCACCCCAAACACAGCCAGGAGAAACTTTTGCTCTGAAACCCAACCTCCCCAAAAATAATGTTTGCTTAGTTTGTGGTTTGCTCACAAACCCAAAACTCAAGCCTGGTTTGCAAAACTTTCTCCAACTGCAGGACAATATATGTTTTCAGGCCAGGCTCAGTGGTTTTCCATGCTTCCAGCCTGACACCAAGCCAATCTTGCCACTTTTACAGAATTTTACTTTGAATTTTGAGCTGCTTCACTCTCCACCTCTTCTCTCCTGTGATTTCCCTCCATTGAATGTTAACTTGGCGTAGTATTTCCTTTGGACTCCTCCTTCCACTTCCACATCTTCCCAGTTGGCAGGTCTGCCTGCTGCTACCTCTGCACTTTGTGCTTATACTCCACAGCCTCAGCTGCACCGCTCCTGAAATCCTTCACTCCTCTAACCTGGACTAGTGTAGCTTGCTTTTATGTGGCCTCTTCTGCATGTGCAGGATTCTGTTTCTGTTTCTTCTGCAAGTGTGAAAAAAAACCAAGAACATTCTCTTCAGCTTCAAATAACTCTATTGGCTCCCTATTAAGTTCAAAACTGTACTTTCTGTTATTAAAACTCTCCAAAGAGACCTCTCTCCGGGAATCTCTCTTTCTCTGTTCCTTTCTTTGCTTATAATCATCCACCAGTCTGCTCCTTTTGTCCCCCCCCCCCCCCCAGGAGCTAAATGTATCCCTTGAATTTGTTTCTAGTGCAATTTACTTGAATATAAAAATTAATTTATTTCAACTGTGTTCTCAAGCCTTGGGCATGGGGCTTTTGTGAATGAATTGACTAGCAGGAACAGTCCTAGAAGCTGCACAATCAAGTATAAATGTCAGAGCATTCACAGAAGTGAATTTTGAATGTATCAGTATGAATATTCATGCCAGAGAACTCCAATTCTAAGAGCTCTGCAATCAGGTCACAGAAGTGATACCATGTGATACCTATGTCTAACCAAAACTTTGTTTAACTGTTGATTTACTTGCGCAAAAACACATTTGAGGTGTGGATGCTCCAAGACTATGTCTACACTCGCGGCTTCTTGCGCGAGTAATATTCACATGAGGCTAAGCGTACAATATCGCTGAGCCTCATTTGCATATCTAATGAGCCACCATTTTTTTCAGAAGCATGAGCAAGAAGCATGTAGTGTAGACATAAAGATTTACCTCCGCTATTAGGCTGGCACAGAACGCTCCCCACCACTGTGCTGGCCCCATTCTGCAGAGGGCATGTAGAAAGTGCAGAATTATGGCCTTGCTGCCTCCTTCCAAGGCTCTCCTACCGCTGTTCAGTACCCAGCTTCTGGAGACTGGGAGGGAAGAAAAGGAAAAAGGAAGAAAATAGGGACTGCTGCCTTCTTTGAAGCACTAGAAGAGGGTAGGTCTTCTAATTTAATCCTCAAAGGCTGTGCAGACACTCAGGCTATGTCTAGACTGCAGGTTTCTTTCAGAAGAAGCTTTTCCAAAAGAAATCTTCTGAAAAAACTTCTTCTGAAAGACAGCGTCCACACTGTCAAAGTTCATCAAAAAATGATCTGCTTTTTCAAAAGTGTCTACACTGAATGGACGTTATCTCACATTTAAGCTGTGATTATTATGGATGGAGTGGCCACCAGGGCACCTGTGCTTTTTCCTCTTTCCTCTTCTTTCAAAAGAACTCCCTCTTCCCTGTCCACACATGCCTTTTTCCAAAAGAGCTCTTTTGGAAAAAGGCTTCTTCCTCATAGCAAGAGGTTTACCAGTGTTGGAAAAACCCCTCTGTTCTTTCCATTTTTTTCGAAAGAACACGATTGCAGTGTGGATGCAAGTGAAGTTTTTCAGAAAAACGAATGTTTTTCTGAAAAATCTCTGTAGTGTAGACATAGCCTCAGTCCTGATCCAAGAATTGTTTCTCAAAAATATTCTGCAACTACCTGGGAGCATGTGGCAGACTCATGAACAAGTCACTACGAGAAAAGAGGAGACCTATACATTTGAATAAATCATTAGTTACAAACAATTCCATGAGCTCTAGTCTCTCCAGCCAAGAGCCTTTTTCTCTGCAGCCTGGGACACTTGGGTTTTCCTTCTGCACTGACTCACCACCTGAGTTTGAAACACAGCTACAGTCTTTTTTTCCTTACCTTTAGTTCTTATTATCTCTCTCACATTGCTTGTGTTTATTATATCTCTCTGCCATGGTTTTAAAACAGCTCAGGAAAGGCCTCTAGCCAGTGGCATACAAAATGCTATAGAAAATAACATTAGATACTATTGCATTGGATGTTTTACAGTAGAAGGCTAGTTTTTTTCTTCATTTAGAGTAAAAAAGATCCCACTCCCATGGAAGTTGCTTCTACTAACTTACTTTTGTTACTACCTTGTGATGGAGTAAAACTCCGCCATGGGCTAGAAAAGGTTAAAGAGCCACAACCACTGCAAGTGACATCATAATTATGAGGTTGAAGTGTCTGTTGAGAGTTTAGTGAGGAGCGGAATCACAGGGACTGTGGAAACTTCAAGAGGACAGAGGGACCATCACAAAGAGCTCAAGAGAATACTTCAGACTAGCTGAGAAAAAAGACTGAAGATAGAGCTCAGAGGCGGGCCTGATTTGCTGAGAGACTTTGGATATTAGTTTCTGGTTTTGCAACCTTAAAAGGGATCTGAACTAGATGCTTCACAGCAGGAGGGCTGAACTGCAGAGAGGTAGATGGCCTAGAAGGGATGTTGTAAGTAAAGATGCCTGTAATTCTGGTGGTGAGATGTAAGTGTGCACCATAACATTCCCTGAACAAACTTCTCCTGTATGCAAGTGAGTTTTAGCCTGGCCATTTACACAACAGTATGCAAGCCCCACAACACGTTAAGAACAAATCTGTTTGGAGACATGTCAACATGCTCATTAGAATTACATGAGCTGTTAGTCAAGTAGCTAAACCTAGATCTAGTTAATGGCATCCATTACACTTGAAACCTCATATAGTACAGAGATGAATTATCAGTGGACCAGTTCCTCAGCAGATGTAAACTAGCAAAGCCTATGCCAATTTGCATCAGGGCTTGCCAGAGCTCAGCCCTGGCACCCCTGGGGTTGACTGTTCATAGCAGGAGTGCTGCAATGGAGGGATGCAGCCACATCACATAGCCCTCCCACCTTTTACTATCCATAGGGGTGAGCGAAGGGGGTGAGGCAGCACAGAAGACTAAACCAGGGAAGGGCTTCAGATCAGGCACTGGTGCTCTCCCCCCCGCACTCTTTTAGCTGGTAGTTCATAGCCCCAGGCTGGGCGTTGGCACATCAAGTACAAAAGGGAAAAACACTTGAGCCCCAGCACTTCTTTCATTCTAAATTAAGCCCTGGGTAGAGCCCATTCAAGTCAATGAAGCTATGCTGACTCACAGCAGCTGAGGGGCTGATACAACAATATTTTAAAAAGCAATGCTCAGAAAACAGCCAGTTCAAAATACTTTTGTCATTATAGGTCTGGAAAGAGGCCAGTTTACAGAAAAGCTCAAATTATTTAGTGAAATATGTAAGCAGCAGTTCTTAAAATGATGGAGGAGTTTAAGGCCAAATAAACTATTCCAAGTTGGATTTGCTAACCACGGGGTTTTTACTCTAAAGCACATTAGAGCTGCAAGTACAATTATTAGCTTTTGTGCTGGTTCCCCCCCCCCCCCCCCCGATATTGGCTCATTAGATGTTATGGAAGCTCTGCAGAACAAACCATTGTACAACTGAGTATGACCCTTCTGGAGGCCTTTTCCTGGTTCTTTGCTCATTGCATTAGGATGCCATAAGAAATCAATCTGATTTTTAAAGCGTGGCACGGGAAGGCTATTCAGAAAACTAACAAGTCGGTGCCTCCTTTAACTCTTGTACATCTTTGCACTGAAGTCAATAAGTCCTGTAGTGTTCCACTTGCAAAGAGAACTGAGTAGCAATGAATAACACACCCAAACACAGCCCGCATTAAAAGAAGATTACTGGAGTTGGAAAGTTAGAAGGTAGACATAATTCTGCTCCCTTGTGAATATGGCTTATCAGTGCCCTGAGTTACATTATTGTACGTTATTTTTGCAACTGGACCTTTGATTTATTCAGGACACAGCGTGGACAATGAAAGAGGTAGGGCTGCATAATAAATGAGGCTGTAGTAATGTAGTTCATAAGAAGCTCAAAAGGTGGCATGCAGAATTGTTAATCAGGGCTCACAGAAATGCAGAGAATCAGAGGGTGGCATAGAGTTCCCTGAGCATCGGGGTGGCTCCAAAATAGCATCACTGACAGATCTCCAAGAACTGGGATCCCATTTTCCAGACCCATGTTCTAGGGGTGGCAACCCATACAGTTGGATGCTCCCATAAGTTGATCTGTCTGAGACTCTGTCCTCCATCCCAGATTTGCCAAACATAGGCCAGTGCCCTTGCCCACTTACAGTAAACACCTGTTACAGGACCCTGATGGGGAGGACGCAGTATTAGTCCAACTCAGAACTGTCCACCAAAAAGCTGTGAACCAAAATAATAAGCACATACACCCTACCCTCACCACAGCACTTCAAACCTTAACATTTTCCTTTAATGCTCACACCACTCCAAATCAAATTTGCACATGCCTCTGACTCACTTATCCAGGGTTCTTTTAGCCTTTCTCTGTGTGAGCAAAAAGCCTCAGAGCCTCTCTAGCACTGACCTGACACCAGAGGCATGCAGTCTAACACCTTTCACCTACGGCACCACCCAAACATCTCTAGCTTTCAATCACCTAAGTCTCCCCAAGGGTTGCCATCTTTGGCCAGACCCATAGCATCCAAGCATTAAGCACAAACACCCTGTACCCAGACAATACTTCCATGGGCTTATGAACTGCTCTGAAAATTGTTTATATCCCATTTTCTTGTTAGGTATTCAATTAGCTGCCTCTTTGGCAATTTAGACTCAGTTTTTTGAAAATATTCTCTCCAGTGTTGAATTTATTTGATGTTATGTGGCTGTAGAGAAAGGGTCCATGCTTCCAACAACCCTTTGGCATGATATTTACGAATTGCTTCTTGAATGTCAAAACATTGAAGCCCAAAGAAGCTATTGCAAGTTGGATTTGGTACCCACTGAATGTACTTACTAATTACTTCCTAGGCACTTCCAAAGCTATATTTGAAGTCCAAATTAAGGTGAGCACATATATAGACCATCCTTTCTCCCTCCCTTCCTGAAAACTCAAAGATTAAATCTGTGGAGGAGCTCAGCAATTTGAACGCTACACACAGAGATCTGTATTCAGGACTCTAGCTTGGTCATTTCATCTCAGATTAGCAAGATTGGGAGTGCAACAGACACTAAACATGTTTTGCATGCCCCAGCTGAGAAGGGACAATTTGCATTGCTTTCTAGCAGGGAATCTTGGAACTCTGAAAAGACCCCCTCCCATTCTTTTTAAGGATGGTTTGGTTGTGGGTTTTGTGGGGGAGGTTGTTTGTTTGTTGATATTCATAGCTGAAAAATGAGTCATTGGAAGGTCCATATTTCATAAGTGATAAAAACATCTCTCCTTCTCCCCTCCTCAACTTCCCCATACTCACAATTTTATAGGCCTGAAATTACAGATCAGCATCTTGTATTTCCATTTATGAGCACATTTGTGTATTCTGAACAGTGAAACCTGTTAATGGTTACAGTGTTTATGACCTGGGTTAAAACAGGAAAGCTATAAAGACAAATCTCTGATAAGATGATGCAAACATCAGTGAACTTAGAGATTTCTATGGGGCACCCAGCTCTCCGACCTCATTACTGAGTCAGATGGTCAAACTGTTCCCCAGGAACGGATGTATTTTGAGGTAGTAAAAGCTAAATTGGATCAGTGGGTTTAGTACAGCTAGTATTCAAGGGGAAGTGTTTGTTTTGGACGATTCAATTACTTGCTGAATTGGCTTTTTTGTGAAGTGTAATTCAAATATAGTGTTACTTTTTTTCCTGTTTACTTTGAAAGAACCATGGGCAACTATATGACAAATATTGCTTGTCTGTAAACTATAGTTCACACCCTTTACCTTCATTGGAATAAACTATGCCTCCTATTTCTTCCAACAAGTCATATAATAATTGTGGTCTTGCAGAAACAATACAGGACAATGGGTAATTTGGCATAATCAGAAAGGAGACTTTGTGATCAAATTCCACATCCTTAGAAAACACACATGCCCTCATCTCTAATATCTTAGTACCCATCTGTACTGAAACAAGTTGCCACAGGTGTAGTTTCTTGTTGTTTCTAACATTTTACATCTGTTTCTCTAAACAATCAGACAAGTGTCTTTTATATGCTGTTGGTTATATTCCCTGCAGCTAAGGCTTTGTACAGTGAGAACTGCATGCAAAGAACCACCGAACTACAAAGGGCTAGAAAACTTAGCTTTCTCAGTGTTGCAGTCACTCAAATTGAGTTCAGAATTGGAGTCCTTACAGAGCAGCCTGGAGTGTGAGTGCATTGTAGCTTTGACCTGTTTACTGTCAGTGAAGAGAAGGCAATAGCAGTTGGGTGATTCCGTCACTCTCGGAGGAGGCTGTTTGCCCCTCTGCAGAACTAAATGATCAGAATGAGTGGCTACAGATAATGAGGGGGGAAGGTTAAAACTGAAGGATAAAGAGCATACAATGGAGATAAAAATCCTAAGAGTATTTTGCAAACACCAGCCTGAATCCAACCAAAGACTCAGAGCCCTCCACTTCTGGTGAAGCCAATGGGAGCTGTGCATATTCCAGACACTGCAGGATTAGGCCAATGGATACTGATGAACTATTCAGTTGTTCTCCCTTGCAAGTACTGAGTAGAAAAAAAATCCAGCCAAAAAGAGAAACTATTATAGCTTTTTACTCAACACTAAGGAAGCACCAAATACCATGATGGGTGCCTTGTAAGAGCATAGACAGAGTTTTCATTACTGCTACATAAAACCACTGGTATTCTGTGCCACAACACTGAGGGCTCGTCTACACTGGCCCCTTTTCCGGAAGGGGCATGTACATTTCACGAGTCGTCGTAGGGAAATCCGCGGGGGATTTAAATATCCCCCGCGGCATTTAAATAAAAATGTCCGCCGCTTTTTTCCGGCTTTTAAAAAAGCCGGAAAAGAGCGTCTAGACTGGCCCCGATCTTCCGGAAAAAGCGCCCTTTTCCGGAGGCTCTTATTCCTACCTCGAAGTAGGAATAAGAGCCTCCGGTAAAGGGCGCTTTTTCCGGAGGATCGGGGCCAGTCTAGACGCTCTTTTCCGGCTTTTTTAAAAGCCGGAAAAAAGCGGCGGACATTTTTATTTAAATGCCGCGGGGGATATTTAAATCCCCCGCGGATTTCCCTACGACGACTCGTGAAATGTACATGCCCCTTCCGGAAAAGGGGCCAGTGTAGACGTAGCCATGCTGGATGAAAGGAAAAAGAAAGCAGAAATTTACCTTTAACTAAAGGGTACCCAGTAGAGATGTTAAAATTCAATTAACCAACTAATCGGATAGTCAATGGAATTTCTACTGACTACTTGATTAGTCAACAAGGGGAGTCCTTGCTCTATCCCTGTGCTCGCTATCCGATCTGACTGCTGCACCTCTTCCTTTGAAATGTACAAGAGCCGCAGGCAGCTCCTATATATTTCAAAGGAAAAGGCACAGCAGTCGGGATCAGCACGAGTTGGGACTGATTCAGTCCCTGCTCGTGCTGATTTCCCACTTAGAATTCAGATAAACCCAGCACCGGCTCCTGCTCCCCCCTTGCTGCCTCTCTCTGTTAGAGGCAGCGGGGGCAGGGAAGCAATTAGTCAAGTCACTTCTTACCTACCCGATAAGCATATGCTTATCCACGTGGAGCCTGTGGAGCTGTTTTGTCCCCAGCTGACCCCAGGCTCCACATGGCACTGCTGCTTTGAAACTCTCCGAGGAACCTGATGCCAGGTACCCCCTCCTCTTCCCTCTCCTCCCACATTGCTGCCTCTTTCTGATAGAGGCATCAAGCGGCATGGGAGGGAGGGGAGTGGCTAGTCGACTAGCCTATCATCTCGTCCATCACATCCCTAGATGGAAGAGAGGAAGGCCCAGCAGACCACACTTACTTGCAAAGTGGCCACAGGCCACCCCTTCCAAAGGCTTGATGGGAATCAAATTCCTATAAGCTGGCAAACCAGCACTAGGAACAGTTAGGAGGAACTAAGTAGTCACCAAAGAAGATGCTTTCATTGGAAGAGGCAGCTGTCATGTGATATGTACCACCCTCCACACACAGTCTGCTTGAGCCTGTATGAAGGCCTGTATACTGTGTGCAAAATAAGTGCTGTCTTCAAGCTACTTTATGGTCTGAAATATTCATTGTTCCCCAGTAAATAAACTGTTTTTGCTTGCAAAATTCCCTTAGTCCATAGTCGTACTCTCAGCCACAAGGCTGCAGCCTTATGTTTGTATGTTGGCTTCAGCAGAGCAAAGCGTTTAGCACAGGGGTCCACCCATGTGGATTTCATTGCAGACCTGGTGCCCTAAGAGGCACAGAGACAAAGCTCTCTTAGTGCAGGCTGCCATCGCTTACTGTGTCATTTACAAACCCAAGCCACAATAAAATCGTATAAACTTCACTGTTATACAGCTACTACACTGGGATAAAATTGTATAGGAGTTCCCCGACTTGCAACGCAATTGGTTCCAGGGGAAGTATCACAATTCGGAGGCATCATAACTCGAACCGTCATTTATGATAGGCACCATGCACCATTGTAAATGCAGGCCGAGGATATAAGTCAAGGGTTTTCGGCCCCTTCTGCTCTTACAAAAATGGTTGTAAGTGCAGGGGTCGGAACTCGGGCGGTCGCAAGATGGAGGCCTCCTGTATATCCTCTCTTAAAAGAATGCAGTTAAAATAAGAATAATCCAAACTTTGTGTTTCAGGGTACATGATTGTCCGGGAAGGTGTCAGGAAGGACTCCTCCACCCACACGCACACACAGAATTAGTCAGTCAACTACCTTGATTATGAATGTGAAAGAGGTTTTTATCTTCCTCTGTAAAATCAAGTGTCATCTATGGCCAGGAGCAAGATCTGGGTCTGGTTCAGCTTGGCAAAGCCTATGTTTTATGCAGAGCCCTCATGTTTTTGGTGTCTTACACAGCCCTAGGACCTGGACCCTCCATCTCTCATGTGGGGAGCAGCCACATCATTGCGCATGCTGGGGGCGGGGCAGGAGGAAAGCAGGGAGGCTGGTGAGGGAGCAGTCAGACTGAGTGGCTCTGATGGCTGGAGCTGTGGGTCAGTGGCAGGTGGAAGGGGGAGCAGTGCAGCCAATGGGGCTGGGAGGTGGAGCAGGAGACTAGGGGATTGGGACTCATAGGGCTGAGAGGCAGAGCAGGGGCTGGGAGGCTGGGTGATTGGAACCATGAAATGGAGCAGAGGGTAGGGGACCGGGAGATTAGGTTCGACAGGGCTGGGAGGTGAAGCAGGAGGTGGAGGGCTGGGAGACTGAGGCAGAGGGCCAGGGCATTGGGGCCTCTGGAGCCAGTGCTGCCCAAAGCATACTCAGCAAGAGTACTATTACATTTGTAATGTTACCCCAAATTTAGCAGTGTTCTCCTCTATGCAGCTGTGCAAGCCTAAAGAGGGCCCTGATTTTATGACAGCAGTTCTCAGTCTTCAGCAACCCACAAGAACCCTATTTTAATTTACAATTTTTCAGGGACCCTCCTGGAACCCATTCTCTGAGACCCTGCCCCATCTCTCCCCTTCTCTGAGGCCTGCCCTCTGTTTGCTCCATCCCTGCTCCCTCTGTCGCTTGCTCTGCCTCACCCTCATTCACTTTCACTGGGCTGAGGCAGAGGGTTGGAGTGTAGGAGGAGTGTGGGGCACAGGCTCCAGTAGGGAGTTTGGGTGTGGGAGGGGATTATGGGCTGGGACAGGGAGCTGTGGCTGGAGATGTGGAGGTTGGGGTGGAGCCCTGGATGAGGGGTTAGGGGTGCCAGCAGCATTTATCACAGGTCTCAAGAAGCAGCCACCAGGGCCCTGCAGTCCCTAGGTGCATGGATGGCCAGTGAGGCCATGGCTGCTCTGACCCCCACAAGTGCAGAACTGGTAGTTGAGCAGGGGCAGCACATGGAACCTCTTTGGTTGCCCATGTGCCTAAGGTCAGCTTCCAGGAGCTGCGTAAAACCAGGGCAGGTAAGCCAGCCTTAGCCCTGGCTGCAGACTCCAGAAGGCACTGGGAGGCAGGAGGACTTGATCAGTGGGGCCCATGGACCCTTTGGAGTTTCTGCACTGACCCCCAATTTGAAAAATGTTGTTTCATGATTATAAGTAAAATGTAGATTTCTAAAGCTTGACTTGAATGTTTGAAGATAGGCATTTATAAGCCAAAACAAACAATGTGGGATTCTGAGTAACAAGAGAGGCAGGAGGTGCTCTACAGTGTTATACTGTACTGCTACAGTATAACTAACATAAATTGTAGCATGCTTTTTTCATTACAGTGGTTTTGGGTGTGGTTATTTCATATTTGGGGACATTAGTCAAATATAACAGCGATATTAGCATTTTCAGAAAATATTATTCATGCATTAGAAAAACTGAAGATATTGTGAAAGCAGACTTACTGAAGGCTGAATATGGCTTAACATGCAACAGATGTAATTTATATCATTTGGATGTGGAAACCATATAAATCATGTACTAGATCAGGTAAAGCGGGTACTACACTCAGTGAGTTCACATAGTAAAACATTTTAATGTTTCTGTCAGTAAAGTTAACTTTCGTGCCTGGCCTGCAGAAACTATATGGAATCTTCAAGGAGAAAAGGAAACATGAGGAAATTAACCTATCATAAATGACAATAAAAGAATATTAATGGTTTGGCATGAAGTTTAAACAGCAAAATAAATGTACCGTTGAAGATAAAACCTCCACTATTTTGCCACAATGGGGTACCATTTGTAATGTAGCCAACTACTCCCTTTTGTACCTAGAATACCTGACTGTTTCTGAACCCATTTAACCTCCCTTAATGCATATGAATTATAGTTTTGTATTGGTGATGGTTAATTGAAGGTTAAGGAGTTCCAATAAAACCCCCTTTTTTCATTTGCTCATAATTTTAAACAAATATTTTGTCAGCCTGTAACTTGGCATATTTGAGGAGGGTGGGGATGGAGAGGTGGGGGGATGATGAAAAAGCCAAAATGTGCTTCATGTTTAACAAAGCCTGTATTAAAATACTTCAGAAATGTATTGTTATATTAGTGAGCTCATCCAAGTCAGCTTTCTCCTAAATTGGTCTGGTCCCTGCTGGTATCTTGTGTATGCTGCTATGTTCCCTGTCCCTGGCATGTAATTGCATGCACATTTTTGTGTGTGTCCCTTCTGCACCCCAAGAATACATGAAAGGAGAAAAGAGATAGCTGAGCATAGAGGAAAAAGTAATTCATTCAGTTACCAAAAAAAAAAATAAAAAAAAAAAAATCTGAGATCAAGGTTTTAAAATGTGGCCCAGCTAGGCAGGGGTGGGCAACCTCAGCCTGGGGACAGGATGTGGCCCTTGGCTTGCCTGGATCTGGCCTCTGAGGCTCAGGGCCACCCCCAGCACTGGGGAACCTATGCTGGCACTCCAGTCCCCCAATATACCTCATGGCACTGGAGCACACAATCAACTAGACTGAGCCCTTCTAGGTTCTGGTGTGGGAGGGTAATGTGAGGAGTGTCTTTCTTCTTCTCATTCGGGGGCCACAGTGAGGGATTTTATTTCCGCTCTCACTTCTCACTTTTATTTCCACTTGTGTGAGGCCCCCAACTGATTTTTCTGTGGGTCAATGCCCCCTGACTCAAAAAAGGTTTCCCACCCCTGCACTTAGGCATCCAAATCCTATTGAAGTCAATGAGAGCTGTAAGCCAGGTCATTCATTTAGGTGCCTAATTCTGGATTTATGTGATCATGTTGAAAATTTTTGCTCAAGGTATCCTGATTCTATCTTGTCTTTTGTGCTGTCTTTTAAACCTCACTCCTTCATACACTTATGAATATCTGGGCAATTCTATTCACTACAACAGGGGTAATCACGAATAACGTTAAGCACATGAGTCTTTAGCAGTGTTCAGGCAGCCCTTAGCAGACGAATTCCCTGAACAGGGATTTTCTGTATATTTTCTGCACAGTGCTAACAAATATAATAATGCCTCAGTCCTCTGACATTAATAATGTGGCTTTTAAAGGATTTTGTTCAATATTCAAAAAGCATAAAGTAATGATAAGATTAACAGCTGGGCAGCCCCACTGTAATTCCAGTTTGAAGAATACTGATACATACAGAAATGTTAGTAAACATACATAACATTCTTAATCCCCCTCACCAAAGAAAGCATAAAAGAATAATAATTAAAGAATCAGAATGACTCAGAAAACAAAGTATATTCAGTAACAGCCAGTCATAGCTATACAGAGAAAAAGACACTGCATTTGTAGAATATATCTCAAGGAGTTATTTAACGTTCTGCAAGTTAAAGACGATTACTAAAGCAATCTGCCTAAACAAAACTGTTTAATTGATGGCAAGCTGTTTCACACTGTGTACATTTTGTTTTACCAACCAAATGAATTCACTGAGAATCGCATGGATTAAACAGGCTAGAATGCACTCGTCCTCTCTTTAAGCTAAAGGAGGAGATTTGGTTCAAATGGTGATTCAGCATGTCAAGAAATGTTTTCTTCAGTTAAGTAATCTCTTTTTAAAGTTAACTCTGTGCCAGAAAAATAAACAGAACATCTTTCATACTCACATACAGCAGTAGATGCTATATACAGTTTTACAATTACTAAGAGGCTGCTCTTAGAAGCCACAGAATTTTTATTTATGAGATCTGAGATGCAGAGATATTGAACCAAATTCTACCTTCCATTACATCTATATGACTCAATTGTCCTCAGTGTTATCAGAGGATGGAAAAAGATTTGTATCTACTAATAGAGAAATCTTACAGAAGAAGTATCTCATAATAGATACTATAGAGTTCAGTATGCATCAGTATGCAGAATTTCCTTTGTATAACATTCACTATTTAAAAGTCATTAGATTAAGATTCATTTTAATTCCTCACTCAAGTTTTTTTAGTCTAGAGTTGAAAGAATGTTAAATAGCGTGAAGATAAATTTTGCTGTTTCACAGAGATTGAAAGAAATTCTGTTTCCTGGATTTAACTAAGAAAATCAGAGAGATAATATAATCATGATGTGAGGACTTCAGTAACTCAGCCAGAGGTTATGGGCCTATTACAGGAGTAGGTGAGTAAAATCCTTAGCCCTGCAATGTGCTGGATGTCAGACTAGATTATCATTATAATTCCTTCTGGTCTTAAAGTCTGAAAATTTTTTATATATTTCCACTCCTCAAAAAAACATACTACAGGACAAGTCAAGTCTGGAAAGAACTTAAATATGCCACCTGGCTTTGTGCTCTGTGACTGAGATTGGGCCTAATCCACCCTGAGTAGAAACTTGCTGAAATCAATTGCATTAGACCAAGAATGAATTTGACCCAATATTAAATATTTTAGCATGACTTCATGATGTCATAGCTGCCTAAGAATTAGGTTACAAGTTGTTGTTTAAAGGGAGTGCTCACAAGAAGCTAGGTGAGAGTGACCATGATCCTGTCAAAGGGACAGAACCATGCTCAGCAGAGTGGGTGATGAGCAGATCATGGACAGAAATGAGACAGTTTTCTGCTTCCTCCAGTTCAGCTGCAATGTCTAGCATGATGGGAGAAGGCTAGAGGCAAGACTCCACCCACTCCTTACCCTGCCTGGGAATGGAAGTGGAGGCACAGCAGGGAAGGTTCTCCTCCCTGCACTGTGACCCAGGCTGTACGTTGCTTAGCATGGACTCATGCCACAGATCAGTTTGGCTCCCAAAGTGTTATGTATCACAAGTATCCTTTTCAGGTGTGTATATAGTAGTGATCAGCTGGTTGTGTGGCTCATACACATTTTAGGTACAAATATGTGTAACTGTGAGTCACTATACTTCTGAGTACATAACAAAGCTAGGAAAATTAAACTTGGGCATGCAAATTACCCATCAGTCATGTGCTGGTCTTTCCCAGTACCAAAGTAGAGAGCAAGAGGGACAGGCTGATGATGCTGTCCTGTATGCTGAGGTTTCCCTGATACTTATACCTCTGAGTCTACCAGGCTGCAAGCACCCCACAACCCAATCTGGCAAGCTTTGTGATTTCAGAAGTTGAGGCCAGCTCCAGCTCCCATTGACTTCAATAGGAACTAAATCATTTGCAGAATGCACTGTGTGGTATCAATGCTGATGAAGGCCAGTAGTGCACAGAGTTTTTTCCAATGCTCGTTCTCCACCAGCAGAGAATCCCCTGCACTGATTTTCCTGAGGCCACTTACATCAGCAGTGCAGCCAGAACCTGCCTATTGGAGGCATAAAGTGCCAAGGAACCCAATAGATTTTAAAATGCTCAGCACAGGGACTACAGGGACTTTCTCTCTGAAGATCACCATACCCTTCATCACAACACTGTGTACAAATGTTTAATTACAAAATAATAATAAATAACATGGGGCAATGGTCTATTCTTTAAAACTCATCAGATGCTATAGAGTCTTCCAACTGTAAAGAGATGTGTACACAGTTTCTTTACCAGATGAACTTTTGGATAAGGATTAAGCTTGATGATAGCTCCAAAATTACCAGCAATCTGATTTTAACAGCTTCTGGGCTGCTTATAATTAATAAACTATTCACCTATTCCCCACTTACACCTGTAATTTTTGTTACCACGCTTTCAATTTTATTTGCTTATCTACATCCCCAACTCTTCTTAGGCATTACTGCAATATTCCCATTGTAATTGATGTGAGTAATAATTTGGTTTTATGAACAAGAAGTTGTTACCCACTAGTCAGTATGTTGTGTCCTTCTCTGTGCCTAATCCACACAGGATGTGAGTCTATTATAGACCCAAGTTACAGAGGCTGGCTCTTTAGGTCAAGCTGTAGCAATTCATCCTTTTAAGTTCTGGGGTTCCCTTCTCATGCCCCAGTGTATGGGCCAAGATGGCAGCATCACACTGACATTTTAGAATTGCTTTAGATTGGTCCTGGTTAGTTACAACAGGAAATATTGACATGGGTTACTGGGGTTTTCAGGCAATTGGATTGAAACAACACACTCCCCTGCTTCTCATTTGTTTCTGGGTGGCACTGTGACCTGGAGGATGGAGTAAGATGGATGCTATGTCTACACTGCATGGCTATTTCGGGATACCATAGGTATCCCAAAATAGCTAACCCATGTCTTCACAATATTTCAAAATATTTGTTGAAATAACAGGCATGCTATTTTGGTAACTTTTGTTCCATGAGTGTTAAGGGATGTCTCAAAATAGTGTGTTATTTCGAAAAATTGCACTGTGTACACATGCCGAATTTGATAATTGCCTCTCTCAAAATGCAATCAGAATAAGATACACAATTTGTATAGTGCAAATTCCATATCTTATTTTGAGTTTAGGGTGCTGTGTAGACATACCCTCAGCTCTTGTCCTACCACCTGCTAGTGAGGGGGACTTGAACTAATTTTTCATTACCTCTCAGCCTGTTTTACCATCTGTAAAATGGGGATATTTTTACTTCTCTTTCTTCCAAGGATTACGTAATTGTTCTCTGCATCTCCACACAATGCTAAATATTCTCCATGCAAAGGATTAAAAGTTACTGTGGTAATTAATAAGAGGTGTACAGCCAGATCTTCAACTGCTGTGAAACAGATTCCATTGTCTCCAGTGTACCGATTCTGAATTCTCAGCTCTCTGGGATTTTATACACTTATTTTCTGACAAACACTGAGGCATGTGTGGGTGACTTTGCCCTCTACTGTTTTACCACCTTATCTAATTCCTTGAAAGCCCTAATGCAACCCATTTGTGCCTTTGTGTGCAAATGGAACTCCACATTGGTGTTTTGAACTAATGGACTGCTTGTTGTCATCTTGGGGTTAGTTGCCTGTTCCTGTTTTATTCTCCAAGATGGATTTCCCCCCTTTCTGTGCTGGACCGAAACATCCAGATGACCTTTCTCTTTGGACTTTTTCTGACTCACCACATGTGAGGTAATTGTGCCCCCAGGAATTCCTTCCAGAGTGCCTAAACACAAAAGAAAAACAAGCGGCCAACTTTTCCTCCAGGGCAGTGCAAACATTTCCTTAAACCTAAGTGTCTCAGGAGAGGGATTGACAGAGGAGTCCTTTCACCCAGAAAGTCCACTCTGTACTGAGCTGAGGTTGAACTTTAAACCTCTCCTTGCATTTTCACATTACTGAGGTAGCTACAGTTTTGCCAGTAAAAGCAGCCACATCCTCTGATTCCAGCAGAAAGGAGGCTGGAGTCAATGACTCAACTGGTGGGGGTATGAATGGAAAAGAGTTATGGGAGCCAGCACTGCGCAGTAATAAGGGACTTTCCTACTAGGAAGTGTCAACAGATGTTCTTGAGGAAGGTACAGAGATGTCTTTACACAGGTTTTAAGCCCCTCGATTAGACTGGACTAGACCAGTGTTTCTCAACCAGTAGTACGAGTACTCTTAGGGGTACTCAAGAGAAGTCTGGGGGGTATGTCAACACAACTGCAATTTGGAGAAAACTGAATTTTTATTTTTAAGTTTTACAGCCCTTTATTATTTTTGTACTTTTTACACCCAAGAATTTCATCACCTGCCCAGCTACAATTAAATTGTTTAAACAAATGTGTTACAATGGTAGAAAAAAAATTTGTGTCTAAAACCTGTAGGTACTGGGAGTACTTACAATTTTTTTCAAGGGGTACTTTATAGAAAAAGGTTGAGAAACACTGGACTAGACTAACATTGGGGAAGGCAATGACAGAGCCTGGGGAAGGCAAAGGAGACCTTAAAACTGTTTGTGTGGTCTGAGCATCATAAGGAAACCCACAAAGGAAAAAACCCTGTTCTCTGAATACGTTTATGAATCTTATTTCTTCTCAGAGCCTTTCCCTCGGGTTTGCATTGCTGGCCCTGCTTCTAATAAATGAACTCACTGTGCTAAGCCTGCAGTCAGTGGGAAAAAACAGATTTTATTCTTCTCTTCAGGAATTTCTAAGGAATGATTTCAGAACCATCTTACAAGCATATCAGGCAAATCCCCCTCCGGTCAAGGAGTTTGTATGACAGGGTGCTCACGAAGTAGTTGTGCCTTTTCCTCAGGTTGAATGTTTTTTTGGAAAGAGCTGTCAATTCTGAATTTCACTGTATGGAAGAAACACCTTGATTGGGGGCGTTCCTCTCCTCCCCTGCTATCTCTGTCAGCAGGAAACATAACATTGTATCTAAACAGTGATATCCCAGACTATCCCAATTCCCGCAAACATCATTGGAATAAGATTGTTGTCATACAGGGGCCTAACCAAGTTGTTCTATTGAAATTGATGGCACAATCCCCTTTGATATGAACAGGAATAGAATCAAGCCCTGGATTTCTTGTCAAGAGGGTGTAGCAGCATTTTTAGTGGGTATATTTGCTCATGTATTGCTGTTTTTTCTCATAACTCTTGGCATGTTTGAAAAGCAGAAACATCAGGTTCAGGAAAAAAGAGAGTGCCAGGGCCTAGGCTGGGATATGTAAAGGAGAAGGGAGCTGTCTGTTCACATCATCTGAGAGAATGGGGCTGAATGGGTAGGGGAAGAGGGGAATAGCAAGGATAGGCCAGATGACTATTATCACTCAAATGAAATGATACCAAATTCAACCTTATGTTGCCCCTTTAACACTAGTTATCCAACAACATGGAGTTTATTTCTTTTCAGGCTTTGATTGGAGGGCTGAATGTTATGGATTTTAAGCACTCTATAATGATGCTGGTTTTTAAATAAGGAGAATAGGTGAAATTTACAACCCCATCCAGTGCTCAGTTTCTCACTGACCTGCAATGGACCCAGATTAACATACCAACTTGAGCAGGAATTTTAAAGGTCACCAAAATATATTGCCCCTTAACAAATCTATGGTCAATGGAGCCTCCAACCTCAGAGACAAAGCATAAGGCAACACCAACGTATGCTATTGTCACACGGGGATTCAGCACTGTATAATGAAACAAATGCGGGGTCATGTTTTCTCCCCCAAACCCAGATCCTGCTCCTTTTACTCACGCAAAACTACCAGTGAAGCCAAGTTTAATTTTGCCTCATTAAGGATTGCAAGATCGGGCCCCATAAGTGGATTCTTGTTCCTTTTGTTTACTTGATTGAGCAATGAGGAGAACCAAGATCGTGACCAATCAGTCCCTCACGAGTAGTCTACTGGAAGGGTGGCAAGGAAATTGGATTTCTTTTTAATACAGAAAATTGTATGGCACATAAAATCCATGAATCAGTGTGGATTCCATGCAGTCAGTGTAACTGATAGTCAGAGAAAGAAGAATGGGATATTATCATTGAGTCAGCATAAAAGGTTTGGATAAATCGTGTGCCAAAGGGCTATGTCTACTCTACAGGGTTTTTGAGCAAAACCAGCAATTTTTGTACAAAAACCCACGGAGCATCCACACCTCAAGCACGTTTTTGCACAAGAAAATCTACAGTCAGTCGACAGAACAGAGGGCTTTTTGAGGTGTAAGTATTCCTCCTTCTACGAGGCATAAATCCTTTTTGTGCAAGAGTTCTTGCAGAAAAAGGTATGTGTAGATGCTCCACAGAGGTTTCTTGTGCAAAAAGAGCCTATCCCAAAAAGCACAGGTGCTCTGATGGCCATTCTGTGAATGGCCATCAGAACTTTCTTGCGCAAGAGCATCCATGCAGTGTGGGCGCTGTCTTGCGCAAAAGCACATCACTTTTGCGATGTGCTTTTGAGGTGCGGACACACTTTTGCACAAGAAGTTTTTGCAGAAGATCTCTTCCGCAAAAAGCTACCTGCTCAAAAACCCTGCAGTGTAGACAAAGCCCCATGGTAAATTGATCCAAGAGCTACAGTGTCCTGACCTATTGAAAGTGCAGCCAGGATAAGGTAGGTTTCTGCTGTCCTCCCTTTCCAACACAATAGTTAAGTGATCACAGGGTTAGCAACAAACATGCTTAATATAGCAAAGTCTTTGCCAATCTTTAGAATCAGACTTGGTTACAGAATTGGTGGTGTAACTTTTGGGGGTTTTTTTTCCTCACTCTCTGCAAACTCCGTGTCCTGTGAGAGGCCGCCCTGCCCAAGATGTATCAGAACGGTTCTAACTTCTATATCCATTTTCAGGCAGTAGGTGCGTTGTACCACATTATTTTATATGTGTCAAAGTTACTGATGGGAGTGGAAAATCCAAACTATTTAGCTACTCGCGCTTTTGCTTGTAGTTATGGGAGAGAGAGAGAGAGAGAGAGAGAGAGAGAGAAATTAAAGTATGTGGAAGTGGAAATCTTTAATCCGTGTTTGTACAAATATCAAAGGGCTTAAAGGGAGCTAAATAGCCATAAATATTCTCAGCTGCAAAAATTACATTTCAACCCAGTCCTGGAGGAGGTAATCTTGCATTTGATGTATAAATTTTCCTAGAAAAAAAATGTACACCCATCCCTGAAAGATAAGTTTTTGGTGCTTTAAAATAATCTTTCCCAAACACATAGAACATCAGCGGTGCATAATTTGATGCGGAGTTTGGTGCTTGCTATAATATTTTTTGCCGTTGCAGCCCGACTCAAACAGATACATTTGATTGCTGAACTTTTTGTTGCAGGGAAGTCCGAAAGTCAGTTATGTTATGCATTGGGGCAGGACACCAGAATGAACAGGTAGGTTGTTATTAAAATCTCTGGTGAAGGTGAGTCTTGATTGCAGCTGGACTCGTCTGTGTGTCCGTCTGTCACCAGATGTAGAAAGAACGTGGCTGTTTCGAGACACGCGTGTGCTTTCCTCAACCCCGCTGCCGCGGCGACCCCAGGAAATCTCAGGACACCGTTCGACTCGTGGTTGGTAGAAGTACGTTAACCTCTCGGCCATGCCCTTGGATTTCATCCGCTAACTTTGTACTAAAAGCGTCTTCGCTGAGCCTGGGTTCATAAACGTATTCCTGGCCCTTGATGTTCCCAGCAGAGGACAGTAAGGAAAACACAGCTCTGAATAGCTCACATTGATTGCAGCAAACACAGAGCTGGAGGGAGGGGGGCAGCCCTGTTTCCCAGCTCAGAGCCAGCGCTATAGAACTGAACAGCTATTCATAGCTCCTGGCCTGCTTCCAAGTTCTGAGTGTAAATTTACTTGTAGCATCTTTGCAGCGAGGAATTGTAGTCCCCAGTGCCTCCTGCTTGATTCGGAGAGACTGTTTATTTGTTTAGCCCTGTAATGATATTATCCACAGGGCTAGAGCCACGCAGGGAGGATTAGAAATTCCTGGAGGAGAAACTGTGTGTTTATTACCATGACAGCCCGTCCTGACACAAGCCAACAGTGACTCTGGTTTGTCGTTACTTTCTTCTAAAAAAGCAGAGTTTAAATTGGGAGGCGGAGGGGCTCGAACTCGTGCAGCGTTGGAAGCGGCCGGTGAGGTGACTATCCCAAACACTGGTTTTTGTCTCGGTCTGTAAGGATGTGCACCGGACACCTCCCTGTGCTTTTACTTTTAAGGGAAGGGGGAGAAAGGGAGCACAACAATAAAGCAAAGCGGTCCAAAGCTTTCGTGCCACACAACCAGTCCCAGCCGTGCCGTTTTCATCTGAACTGGCCTTCAAGAGTATTTAACAAGCCTTTCAGCTGCGGCTTTATTCCTTCTGCAAAGCGCTTTGAGTTGCCCCCAAAGCCCTTCCAAATAAAGCTCTTCCAGACACAGGCCCAAGCCCAGCAAAAGAGGGGAAATCGCTTCTTCTTTAATAAACATTTAGTCATGAGGAGGGGAGGGAAAGGCCAAGAGTAACAAAGCACATTGGGTTGTTTAGATTGCCTGGTCTGAGCTGGAACTCCCTCTTTGCAGCTGACCATTGCTACATATAGGTTAATTTCCACATGGAGCTGCAGAAACTCTATCCCTGGTTTGTGAAGTGTGGGTCAGCCAAAGCATGTTAATCTGTTTAGCATGTGTGCTTCGTGGAGGAGCCAGACCACCACCGTGCAAGAGCAGAAGCGCAGGCCTGGTCCTTAGGGGTAGTTAATAAAGAGTTGAAGGGAAATCAGTTTCTAAAGGTTTCAGTTTGTGAACTGGGGCGACTTTGGGCATTTAAGGTTTCCAGGCTCCTGCCCCGCAGACCAGAAAGCTGAGATTGGTTATAGCACCCGCACCTCAATGCCCGTCTGTTGATGCAACCCGCGGGGTCGGGAAGATGTAGTTCAGTGCTAGAAAATATTGTTGCACGAGGTGCGGTTGTTAAACTTCTCCCCAAACACGCCAAGGAGAAAGCCAGTACAAAAGTCAATTCCCTAATAGACGCACGTGGAAAGGGCTCTTAGCAGTAAAACAATGAGATCTCTATCTCCTCCGGCAGAGTGAGATGTTGGGGAGGAGGGAGAACTGGTTTTAATCCGCGCCCTTTCATACCCTTTAACTAAATGGGTGGATTGCAACATCACGCGAGCCGCTAAATGACATAATAGCAAATAAAACTTTATGAGTCTATTCCCGTAGTCTCACACAAGGGAGGACTAATCACTAGAGGCTCCTTTCTCTCTCGCTCCCAGATGGCCTGCGAGCCAGCGTGTAGGACCCTCCGCTCCTTTCTCATCAGGACTATTTTCTTTTTCAAAGTCAGGTCCTTAAACCATTTTTACCTAATCAAAATATTTGCTGATGAGTATTTATTTTCACGAGGTTTCGGTTTGGCTTTCGCCTTCCCCTTAAACAACACGGGCTGCAGTATTATTAATTGTGTTATAAAACCAAATGTGGTTGGGATTATTCTGCCATCACTCTGGAGATCAATCACTCGGGAGATGTTTCTCTGCGACTCGAAATGAACATTCACAAGCACATCTCGACTGGCGTTTTCCAGCACGTTCCTCTACCCCATAACCATATGTTCCCAAATGCCAGGGAGAGTGAGCCTGAGTTGTTTGAGAGGCAAAGCATACCTTTCGTCTCTCCGTCCCTCCACCGTCTAGAAAACAAATAAATACAAGGGAATTCATATGGCTTTGGTTTTAGGTGTTTAAAGGGATGTTGAAATAAACTCATGCTCTTCTACAAACATGAACATTTTATTGGAAAAAGAAATACCGTAAACCAGATTTTTCAAAAAATGACGGGTGATTTTAGGTGCCCCGCTTTTGTTGTCTACCTTAAGAGAAGCCTGATTTGGAAAATATAGCGAACACTTATCCTCTTAAACCTCCTTCCTTATACGAGGGATCACACACGCACACAAAATCAAATCCTACCCAAAGAATATCAAAGCGTCACCTTACAGCTACTGCCAAAACCTCTTGAAACCATAAGATTCTGTCAGATTGTTGGTTACTTGAACGTATTGACTCTGGCTGGTTTTGTGCTGTATCTATTTGCAACAACATAGACCTTGTCCAATTTAAATCATTTTTTAAAAGCGCAGCTCCATCCCGCAAGCGACTGTAAGAAAGGCATGCCTCGTGCACTGCGGCTAGGTGACTCCACAACTGGTTTACACCAGTGCACAGGTTTTTGACTGGCAGCCCTACAAACTCTGGCAGAGCTCTGGCAGCTCTTTCTGCCTTCTCGGTCACCGTCAGTTATGAAGATTCTGAAAGCGGAATTAGAAATTCCGTTGATGAACTCGGAAAGCGGGCCAGCCATCTTTCAGGTGGCTTGGATCTTCTTATGCTCACACTGGCCTATGCCAACTTCCTAAGGGCACTGTTTGAAGAGGAGATCTTAACCTTTTTCTGCCTCCCATTAGGTCACAAGACATAGAAAGCAAACAGGCTTGTGTGCCAAAGACAAGTGTTTCTCTCACTTTCTTTTTATCTTTTGTTTCCTTTCATGTGAAACGTTTGTCAGATTACTATTTTGCACTTAATAAAAGCTATTTCTCACTTTCCTCAACAAGACTATCTCTATAGAGGGTTCTAGGCAGTTTACATAATTTGTATTACCTAGTCGGTTTTATTGATACCTCCTGGAAGAGCTACAAAATTAAAACAGCCCATGTGTCAACTTCGTTGTTCAAATAACGTTACCAAACCCATATTCTAATTTATTGAATGTTAAATATTCACCACACACTAGAAGATGGTGAACTTCCAATGCCTACGCTAGGAAATAATCTTCCTGGTTTTGTTTCTGCAATACAAACAGGAGATATAAAATCAACCTATTTTTGTTTTTAAAAACAACCCTAAAGGTATTTTACTCTAAATGTAGACGGGAAGTAGATTTGCTGAGGTACCATTTTCCCCCCAATCTCTTTTCTCACCATAACCACACTTTCAGCATAGACCATTAAAGCTCTCTTCTCGGCTTTTCTGGCCTACAGCATATTTTCTTTACCTGCCTGTTTCAGTCAGAGCGTTTCATTTGAAATGATCACTGCATAACCTGACCACTTGCCAGATGCGATTCATACAAGTTGAAAATGTAGCTCTGTGGAAATGTACGGTCTTTTCTTTAAACGTGTTCGAAATCAGAAAGCTGTGTAATTAGGACAGTTATTTTACTTACTCAATAGTTTTGCTTCCTGATAGAGACATACCGGAGCACTCTAAAGATAATATGTTATACTACCTTTACTTCTGTTAATATCAGAGGTTCCGTATCTCCACAGCAGAGCATGGCTCAGACAGCATCAAAACACTTTAAATTCTAACTGAAGAATCTTCATTTTTTATTATATTTTTCTACTGAGCTAGAACTTCACAGCTTGACTTTCAGAACTCAGGCTGAATGAGCTGGCAATTAGCAGAAACTTCTCGCTTTTGAACACAGCCAGTTTGATAAGGACACATAGAGACCCAGTAAACATGGGACCCGGTGATGTCAGGTACAGTGACTTCAAAATATAATTGCACTTTAAGAGACACAGGGCCTGATTCTGCTCCCATTTACTTCAGTTGAAAAAGTAATTCCATTGAAGTAGAAAACTGATGCTAGCCTGACCAAAATCCGGCCCACTGCGGGATAGTAACAGCAATATCTGCATGGGCCAATCCCAGAAGTATGCACCCATACACAAAGACCTGCATTCCTGGGCTCTAGTAGAAAGCAGATACTCTGAGTGGCCTAGTGACACTTCAGCAATGCATTACTCAGTAATCTAAAATGCCTTTTCCGAAATAAAAATAAAACAAATGTGCCCCAGAATGTGATCGGCAGGCACAGATATCCTACCTGGGCATTGCAAGAGGGCGATTTTGGTCCTCATATGGCATACCCTTTGAGGCCAGATTCTGATTGCAGCTCTAGTGGTGGGAATCTGGAGTCACTGTGTCAATTTCAATGGCATTACTGCGGATTCCATCGGTGTAGCTAAGACCGGCAAGAGACGCGACAAAGCCTGTGGACCTGCAGGGCAAATCGCTCATACAAATGCTGAAGGCAGGCTAGAGGAAGCGTCAAACCAGAACCAGGTTCCTATCCCCAGCGTTGTCATTTACACAGGGACATAGCAAAACATAGGGACATAGTTCACTCAAAAGCAGTGCCCAAATCGAAAATGAGACAATAATGAAACCCAACAGACTCTTGCTGGAAGACAAAACCATCCTCTTGTTATGGCTAAAGAATAGACTGTCTCTGAGCTAACCACACTTTGTGGGAAGGAGGGCTCCGATCACTGCATAGGAAATGTGATGGAAATAAATTACTATAAATCCTATTATTCTAAAAAACAAACACAGAGCCTGCCCTCCCTTACTGGGGGATCCAACTGCTCTGGTTCACGAAATGGAGTCCGTAGTTAAAACTTGATCAGTCACTCTTCGTTTGTTTATGTCTGTTCTCTCGTCTGCTTTTTAGTCGTGTAAAAAGAGAGAAAGGAGGAAAGAACAAAACACTTAATCATGGGGAAAAAGAATCTTGACGTGAGAGATTTTTGACAAAGGTGGTAGAGTATGGGATACGCCTTTGTATTTCACCTCCTTCCTCAAAAGAAAGCTCCCTCTCCCCTCACCCCACCCCAAGATCCCATCATAAGACTTGATCAGCCTGGGCAAAAGGCAGAAAGAGATCCTGAAACACAGGACAGGAGGAAGGAGTTGACTCTTCTAGCCCGCTGCAGGTCTTGCTAGATTCTGAATTACACTTAGCAACACAAAATGGGCTCTTTATAAACCGTGTTCTCTTCAGCTGTTTTCTGGGATACTGTGTTTCGAAAAGGGCAGCCAAAATTTTAGAGAGGCGTTGGTGACAAGGATCTATTTAAGAAATTAAGTTTGTTCTGTATTTGTACAGCGCCTGGCACAGTGGAGTTCTGGTCCTGAAACATGGCTCCTAGGAACTAAGGTAATACAAAGATATAATAACTATAACGCTATTTGGGCATAAACTGATACGAATTAATAGAATGACCCACTTCTTTAAAAGGCTGAGCTCTTCTCCCTTGAGGAAGGATATTACACTTGTCCGTCACAGACTAGGATGCTTTGAAAACTGGCGTGAAAAAAACCCCAAAATTTTAATCATATCTTATGAACAGAGCGAATGGACATTAGACATGTAATTCATGAATTATCGGTCACACAGAAAATAAATCCTTCCCACTTCAGAGATTGCAAATGTAGCCTCAAAGTGTGAGCGAGGTGTAGAGTCGGTGGCAACATGCAAGTATCCCTGAGGTCTACGGAGGAAAGGATGCCAAGAGTGTGGGAGGTTTACTCAAGTACGGACCCACTTTTTAATTTCTGCTATGCGCAGGCCATTCAAGAATGTTGTTTTAGTCCAGAATAAACCCAGAGAGCTCATTAAGTTTAGTTCACTGGGTTTCTAGGCAATGTGCAATATGCGATGCCCAGGAACAAATTTCACCGCAATTTCCCATAGAAAATTCACTATAGGGAAGAAGAATATTGAGACATAGCTGAAGTGTTGTGACCATTAGAGCATAAATGATACCTATAAATGCATTCAAAAACAACTCTAACATCATAATCAAAGAGGCTGACAAAGGGGGCGCTTTAGTCATCAGGGACAGAACAGATTATGAATGGGAAGCAACCAGACAACTCGCCAACACCAGATTCTACAAGCTTCTCTCCTGTGATCCCACTACAGAATACAAAAAAACAAACAAAAAAACCCTGAAACAACTACTCATGAAGTTCCTTGACGCTACTCAGGACCAGATTTACACCAATCCTCTCCCCCCCCAATCCCTGACCAGGAGTTTTCTATCTGCCATCCAAAATACACAAACCTGGAAATCTTGGATGATCCATCATCTCAAGCATTGACACACTTACAACAGGATTATCTGGCATATTGACTCTCTCCTGAGATCCTACGCTACCAGCACTCCTAGCTATCTTCGAGACAGCACCAACTTCCTAAGGAAACTACAGAACATCAGTAATTTTCCTGAAAACACCATCCTGGCCAACATGGATGTCGAAGCTCTTTACACCAACATTCTACATGAAAATGGATTACAGGTTATCAGGAATACCATCCCTGATAATAGCACTGCACACCTGGTTACAGAGCTCTGTGACTTTGTCCCTACCCACAACTACTTCTGATTAGGAGACAATTAGTATCTTCAAGTCAGAGGCACAGCCATGGGCACCCACATGGCACCACAATATGCCAAGTCTTTATGGCTGACCTTGAACAACATTTCCTCAGCTCTCACCCCCTAGCACCTTTACTTTACTTATGCTACATCAATGACATCATCATACGGACCCATGTGAAAAAGACCCTTGAAGAATTTCACAGGGATTTCAACAACTTCCACCCCATCATCATCCTCAGCCTGGACCAGTCCACCTCAGAGATCCACTTCCTTGACACTACAGTACAATTAAATAATGGACAAATTTCCACCACCCTATACCAGAAACCTACCAATTCCTACACTTACTTTCATGCCTCTAGCTTCCATTGCAGACACATTTCTCAATCTAGTGTATACAGCCAAGCACTAAAATACAACCATATTTGCTCCAATCCCACAGACAGAGACAAAAACACCTACTACAGGATCTATATAGAGCATTCGTAAAACTGAAATACCCACCGGGAGATCAATAGAGCCAAAAAAGTACCCAGCTGTCATCTGAAGAAGTAGGCTGTGCCCACGAAAGCTCATGATACCATCTAAATGTTTTGTTCGTCTTCAATCTATTTGTTGTTTTTAAAGTTTTTCCTATTACTGCATTGCCACTTTCCTTCTATGTGCCTTGCCTCTGGCGTGGGAAACTTGGGAGAAGAGATGTTGGAGGTGGATGAAGCATAAAATATGTCCTCTGCCACCTGCACAAGCCGAGGAGAGAATAAAAAGACCAGAGACAGCGTATCCCTGAATACCACTAATTCTTTCCTATTTTCCACCCAGAATCTACAGGCATCCTCTGCTCTGCTAAGCAATACCATAGTTGGGCTGAAAATTCACTGACAGCTTTTTGTACCAGAACTTTCGGTCGAATCCAGCACATCACAAGCTCGTCCGTCGCTTTTCAAGTGTTCAGAGACAACCCTCTTCTGAGGAAGGCAGCACACTTCTTAAGCCACGCTGAGGCCTGCGTCCATACACTATTTGTTTCTCTTGCTGCATGCCCTAGAAGAGGGGGAGGCCCGGGGCTATTACTACGGTGTAAAAGTTGGAATCCCTCCTAGGAAGTCAGGTGTGATAAGTGCACAGATGAGCCCACTATATTATCGGTTTGACTAGGCATTACACCCGAGACTTGAAGGTAGGAAGAAGTTTTAAGTCAAACTTTCCCCCACAAGCTCCTGTCAGGATTCCGAACCACTTCCTCTAGTTTTCGTAAGAATCGGAAAACAAGACATCATTAGAACAGAACATGCTACAGGCCAATCGACTCCCCCCCCCAAAAAAAAATCTGATAGATTTCACATTTAGAAATTCTCTCTCTACCAAAAGGTGTTTCTGTTGTCTCCGAATCATAAACTCCAAAAGCGGTCAGTAAAAGTTACAATCACTTGAGTACCAGAAGCCTAAACTATTCTGAACATGTTCTTTGAGCAAATAACATAATCCCTGGCACACTGGAACACATGGTTTGCTTCAAACATGTTTCATTTTGTCATCGCACTGAGTGTACAGTATTTCTCTTTGGGTGCAAGAGTGATTGATATCGTTGGAAGAATTGTTTGTAAGAACATGAAAGTTGCCAAAGCAAACACGTTTGAGGGAAGTGTGCAGAAGGGGGAAGCAGCGGTATTTGGAGTAGATCTCGGTTTGGGGAGTTCATAGAGAGGTGAGACAGCGAGATGTAGAACAAATAAAAACATTCTGCACACTTCATCTAAATAAATTATATACAAATATTGGCCTTTTTGTAGATGTTAACAGCCCAGTTACTGCTCTTCCCTCGTGCCCCTATAGAATGTGGGCTGGAAGCCAACTTTCTTCAGCTAACGATTTGTAACTTTTGTTCCACTTGAACGAATCTATTAATATTCAGATCTCTCCAGTATTATTCCACGAAAGCTTTCAGCGCGGTAAAACAAAATAATCTATTTACCTTCTGTTATTATAGGGATGCAATGTTGACTTACATGGCTTGATGATGTACATTAATAGGTTTTTCTTATGCTGGGCTGAGTTGGCTAAAGAAAAACAAAGTATTTTGGTCTATTTTTTTTTACAAATAATGTTGGACAGCACTTATTAGAAGCTGCAACCTTTGGCGTGTTAATTCAATCATTATATTTTTCCTTCAGCAATGGAAATCTTTAATCTAATTGATCTTTTTTTATCATCGAAATATAGAAAATATCATTCCAGTATGGAGCCATATCATAAGACTTGAAGACCGGGTTTTCTAGTAGGGACAAGGAGGAAGAGAGTCACCAATAGCAAAAACACAAGAATCCGATGCTGTTAATTAATGATTTCAAATACTCTGCTTTCTGCTCCCACATCCATTTTCCTATAAGGTCATTTCTTGGTTGTTGTTGTTGTTGTTTTTAATTCCTGTCCAAAATGAACATAATCAAGGGAAATGAAATATACCAGCAAATATTTGAAAGGAAGTATGACAGTCCAATGACTAGAAATCTACATTATTGTCTTGATTCTGTAGTCCTTCTTCAGACAAAATCTTATTGGTATCAATGTGCAGAATCCGGCCCTTTAGTTCAACACTGGATTTATTACATTAAATCCACCTAGCCACGTAAGACAGACAATTGCGGAATCCCAGGGTGGAGTAGGCGGGCCTGGGGTGTGTGTGTTGGAGAAAGCAAGTTCGTAGATTGGGTGGTTGGCTGCGGGCTGCTGAGGTTCTTCTAAACTGTGTGTTGTGTGCCCTAGTGTTACTAATTACAAGCAGCTCCTCAATAATTACTGTTCTTAATCTGCTATGAAAACGCCCGCAAGGTGGAGGTTTTTCCTTTGTTCAATCAAGCGGATGTTTTGATCATATTTACAAGATCCAGCGATCCGGTCAAACTACGCTTATGGCAAGCGTGGCCGGGGTAGAGATGGCTCCTAACTACCAGGTCCTTGGAGTGGGTCAGTACAGAAGAGGGATCGTTCTGTGTGTGCACAGATTTGACCTAAATTATACCCTTTTCATTGTAATTTCATGTTAATTACTAGAGTTCCCCCAACTTTCTGGCTAGCGTTTTGTTAAAAACAAATTCCAGTGCTAACAAGGAAATCTGCCCAGTAACACCCACGAGGAAAACAATCTAGAACCACATAAAACTTGGACAAACACTTCAACCACCTGCTGATTGAGACTGGCTACCACGCCCTCAGCTGGAAAGGCTCTGGATCTGGGGAGGAGGGATCCTAAGCCATCAAGTTACTTGTTTCTAGAATTGTAAAGGACGTCAAGATCATGGCTTTGCCGGTAGCGGCTCTAGGAAAATCCCTGAAAACGCCAGTAACCTCAGAGCTGTAAGAAGACACCTCCTTCACCACCTGCTGCCCCCTGAATCTGCAGGCTCAGCAGCTTGTTCCAAATGGCCCGGCAATGGGGCCCCATTGCGATGATTCAGAAGAAAGGAGCACAAGATGTGCCGGAGTTGGAGATGTAATTTCTTGCAGGTATACATGCCCTTTTCAGAAGTGGCTGTCTAGGGGCACTGATTCTTGGCAGGAAAGCCAGGGAAAGGGATGAAAGAAATACGAAGCTCTAAAGGGACAATTCAACAAATCCTTCAGGGGTAGCCGAGTTAGTCTGTACAGGATAAACTTAAAAAACAACAAACGGTCTGGTAGCACTTTAAAGACTAACAAAACACGTAGATGGCATCATGAGCTTTCGTGGGCACAGCCCACTTCTTCAGATCCTGCTTATCTGCCTCACTCAAGTAATCCCTCTAGAATCAACAGGACAGACTGCACAAGGAAAGGGAACAAAATTTGGTCCCCAGTGACAGTAAAAACCACTAGTTCAGCTCCCAGAATATATTAACCCAGGACAGCCTTATTTATCTACCATGTATATATTTTGGGTTATTTTACTCCTTGGCTTGCAATTTTTAAAACAGCAGCCTAAATGAACAAGAAGAGCATTGCTCACCAGGGTTAAAAATGTCAGGCTCTGTGGAGAGTGTACAAATATGTTACATATAATACTTGGGGCCTCAGGCCAAGAGATCGCCCATTGATATATAAGGGGTCTGTGCACACAGACCTTGGGCACGAAACACGGGGCCCTTAGAGTTCACTCGAGGTCTTCAGCGCCTTTCCCCTCCTCTTCTATGTACAGAATCACAACAGAGTAAGAAACATGTTTCCTGCCTTTAACATAAACCGAAAATATTGTGAATAGCCAGTGTCCTCCCCAGCTGCTTACTGTGAGCAAATGCACAGCAGCCACTTACAGATTAAAAGTTATTTGTCACCACATATTTGATGATTTAAAGGTTACGAGCGTGATGAACTGTACGTGCTCATGTTCATGCCTCGCACGTCTGCCCGAAGGAGGTGTAAATAGGACGAGCAGACGAATTAATCTGAACTTTGCTGGAGAGCAGAAACAGGGGTGCTCTGCAGGGGCGCTGGGACAATATTTATAGCGGGGATGCTGAGTGCCACTGAACCAAACTGTAAACCCTGTGTAGAATGGAAACCACTCCCAGAAAACAATTCTCCGGTTTTAACATCCACATGTAAAAATATAACATGTAAGCCACAAAAGTGCTCTTTTACAGTAGAAACGGTGGACGGATTTATCTTATTCTGTGTCACTCTTTGGCTTAGAGCAGCAAAAGTCTCCGAAAGACAAAAACTAATTGGAAGACGCTTGCATCTCCTAAATGTTTGTCTGCGGAAAAAGACTGGCGGGGGCTTCCATGATGGGTGGTCATAAGGTGTCACCGGTGGGTGGTCACTAGTACCGGAAAGGTACGAACTGTACTGTGTTCCCCCCCCCCTTACTAGTGCCTCCTTTAAGCTCCTAGCCCACTCAGAATTAGCAACATGAAACCTCCCCCCCCCCGCGGTCCCTTCTTTAGAAAGATCGGGAGGAAACGGGAAATTCGCTCCTTCTCAGCTTAGGTACTGTATCTATTTCAAATTCGAACAAAACATGTCACTGTGGTACTGACCCTCCTCTGCCTGAGACCAGTGTGAACCCTCGGGAACTGCAGTCAATACAACAGAACTGGCACGAGAGAAAATTAAGGCCTAACTCATTGCACGAGCTATTAACATTTTAAATGGATAACACCTGGGCCTTCACGCCTCAGTCGGCTTTTTTTTTTCCACTCCAGGATTCCCCACAGATTCATTATTGAGCATAAAAGTATTTCATGGTGCCTACCCCTCCTCCTCTTGCACAGCCAAACTGGCTCAGGAGAGCTGACCTTCCTTGAGCTCTTGCAGAAGTCCAGATCGCGTCACAGGTTCAAACTTGGTATCTAGGGCCTGTCTTCCCTTAGCACATAAATACTTTTTAAAAATAACTGTTACATTTTACTTTTTTAAGGAAAAGCTTTTGTCGTGGCTTCCGGCTGAAAAAGAGACGCGTAATGGCCGCTTACTTTCTCCCCTGCAGCCATCAGCGCAGCAAAGAGTTAATGGAATGAGTGTAATACAATCAGCGTGCCAGGTCCGGCACCTCCTTCCAGCCAGAAGTCTTCAGGCACTAGAGCAGCCCCATGTGCAGTTTCGGTCCTGACATTATTAACTCCTGCAGTGGCTGGGGGGGGGAGGGAGCCCACACAGGAGGCGGATAGTTATCCTGGAAACCACAGAGTTCCAGATACTACAACCTCACTGCTGGGAGATGCTGGAGAAAACAAGGAATTCACACCTGAAAGGCTGAGATCTGAAGGCAAGCCCAATGTTTTCCTTAGATAGCCGTATCTTTCATAAAACTCCCCTTGCCTTCTCTGCCAGCCAGGAGCGAAGGGGCAGATTCCCTCCATCGCTGTAGTAGGATTTCCACTACTTTTCTCTGCTGTGTTATCAAAATCCAGATTCTGCCTGGCTTTCCTCTAGCAAAACCCACTTTGATTATACTGGGAGTAGGTTTGGTTCCGCATGCTCTTTCCTTCTGCCAGTGTGTATTCTGGGAATTGGGAATTAACAGGTTTAAGTAATGATCGGTATGAATCCACCAAATAATGCACATTTGAATAACTTCCCCCAAGTCTAGTAACCTAAGGGCCATTGTAAACAATCTATCTGGAGCTGCATTCATGGTAGACCTGCGGGATTCAGTTCTCACCCTTGGTGCAGTCTCTTGCTAGGAGGGTTCTGGTGTTGCAACCAGCACATAAAGGAGTGTCCACATATTAATTTTGGAGGCAAACATGATGCCCTATTATGTTAACTTTTTTTGGATGTACTAGGACAAAGCAGGATGGATAGAAATCCTAGTTCTGCGATTGGCTACAACGGAGCCACTGTTTCAATGCAACTCGCTGACAAATTTAACAGCTTAGAGAAAATACCAGCTATTTGCCCTCATTTGGGAAATGGAACCGATCTTTAAAACCAGTGGTACATTCCCACTACCTTGCTGCGCAAATACACTAGAGTCTCAGCTGCCTGTCAGACGCAGGGGAAGGGAACTCTTCAAATGAATTTTAATTTGTTGATTGACTTTTGGTGGATCGTCTCTTGCCAAGTATTAAGTGGGAGCTTTTTTTTCACGCACGTTAGTCATATCAAGTCTCTAAGTTAAAGCATCTGTGCGCAGCAGACAGCAGGCTACAGTTAATGAAGAGAAGGTGGAGGGTTTTGTAACGTTTATTATATCACATCAATGTCTCTATCCCATACTTAGAAGGAGGGTGGCAGCAGAAGTTTTAAGACAGAACGATCTGTCTCCGTTAGCATTCAAAAACAGTAAGAAAAGACCAGGAATAAAATTCCTCGGTTGAAATACACGACCTGGTTGCGAGTGGAATTTCTTGGGCTATTGTGGCTTTGTAAACGTCCCTTTACTTTACGTGAGAAGACCCACATCTAGAATTATGGTGAAAATAGTTGGGGGACGGATTATGGAAATCCTGCCTAGGCTAAAAGTTATTGCAATAACACATAGCTTCCAGTAGAGAGGCTAACGGGGGTGGGGAGACTCTCATAACTCTGAAAATGATGCATAACACACTCCAGGGAAAAAAAGCTTATGAAGACATATTTATGTCATACCGGCTGTGAATGTGCACTAACTCTAATAAATCAGTTCTCTTATACTTACATTAGGAGACTTTTTTAAAGCTCCCAGATTTTTTTTAAAAATGAGGTAATTGAACATATCCCAGTAAGTACTACCTCAGCTATTAAAACTAAAGGCAAAATGTGCCTATCTTTTTACTCCAGAACATCCAGCCATGCAGGAGAGGGAAGCTGAATTTTAAATTGAAGACTTAATTACCAAACCATTTCTCAGAAAGTGTTAGATTGTCCCCTTTGGCTCAATACTACTTTAGCCATCGGAGGAAGAACTTCACTGTTTAATACTTGGACTGGATGTTTTAAAAAAGTAGATACAATGCCGCTCATCAACAGGGCAGCATGGCGATGCATGCATATGTGAGGGCACTTGTACACAGCAAGGGAACCACAAGAGTCTAATTTTCTTCGGAAAGCTCTGGCCTGCCTTGCAAAGCCTGCATGCGAGGACTGTGTCGGGTTTTGCTGTAATGCTTTGATAGAAAAAAAGAGGGGCATCCGAGGACAGCGTTCGCCTTTTAACTTTTCATTCCATGCTAATTTAGTCACAACGTTAATTTGACTTAAGTGCAGGGTGTGTTTCACGTCTCTGAGAAATATTAGCAGTTTTAAAGGCGGCGCCAAAATAACCCTGCCTCGCTTCCCTTCTGCTTTCCCGAGGTTTCAAAAACGTCACCTTTACGTATAGAAAAAATGTGGCGTTTTCCCGTGCAATTGAAATCCTCAGCCATTTAGCCCCGCCACTTTGTTGTTAGTAAACCGGTGACTTTTACATTCAAAACTCGCTACATAGGATTCCCTCATCCTGTAGAGGAAAGCATGACAATTCAGAAAAGCAAAGCCGTTTGGAGTCAGTGAGGCTGGTTTCAGAGGCGAGGCGGTGAGATCACATTTCACCTACGGTAGATCTTTGGCTCTCTTGGCAGATTAGGAGCGGGGAGTTTCGCAGGCAGCGCGGGCTGACGTGTAGTTAACATCTGTGGTGCGTTCCATGTTCTACCCGAACACGACTAAGAACAGGGCCGTGATGTTTCTTTTCCACACCTGGCTCCTTTCCACTCCGAGGGATTGGGGAGATCCAACCGCGGCGGAACTCTCTGCCCCACACCTGGGAAACTTGGCTCCCTCTGCGCCTAGGATGCCAGTGGCCACCCTCAACCCACGGTGAGAGCGCAGCGGCATCAGGTGCAGCTGAACTCTTGCTCTTCGCTTTGGAACGCTCTTGTCCCGGGACAGCCCGGCTACCTCTCACCACCCACCCAGATGCAACGAGCCAGGCCTTCAAGGCGATCAGGGCTACGGGATCGCCCGCAATCGCGGGCTGCGCTCTGGCGGGGAAAAGCCGGTCACTAGCAGGACGCGCTGTCCCTTTCTCCTCCAGTGCCCCATCCCCAAAGCACCAGGGGTTGAGGACTCGCTGCTCTGTCCCGAGCTCGCGTGTGGGCTGCTGGCATGGAAGTGGGGAGCGCAGCAACGCCACGGCCCCCGGGGCGCAAAGCCGCGCACGCCAGCAGTGGCCTAGCAGCCTGGCATCCCGTCATTCGTAGGAAGTCAGGCTCTGTCCCGGGGCCGTTTCTTGGCTTTCAGGGCCGGGCTATCTTTTGAAACTAGAAATCGCGGGCGGCGCTCGGGAAAGGCAGCAGGCCGCGCGGGAGGAGCGTCCTTTGAGTGATCTGGCTGATCTCCCAGGCCGCTAATTAGCGAGGGATCCGTAGGAAGGACGTTAGTTTCCAAACATTTTAATCGAGCCCTACGCTGAGCTCTTTTCAATGACAGGGGATAAGCAACTGTTACGGCCCCACTGAAAGGCTGCCTCCCAGGGTGGGTATTCAGGCTTCTTTTCACTACTCCCACGCAGTTTAGTCTCTGGGCCCAGCTACCCTCCACAGATCTTCTAATTAGTCTAATTAGAAAGGTGGATTGACCGATGCAAGGAAGACAGGGCTGAGTTAGGAAGATGCTCAGTACTGCCAATCTCCATTTGGGAGCTGTTTATTCGCGGTGAAAAGAAGGTCGTAGAGCCTGACATGGTGGAAAGGGATTCACGATGTGCCCAGGGCTGGATAATCAAGCTGGTGGAGAAAAAAACCTCCTTGAGCTTTTTTGGGGGCGTTGCAGAAAATTTAGGAGTAACCGCTCGTTGTTTCTTTCCCCCACATAAACCTATATTTTCCAAGTTAACCTTGCCTTCTGTGTTACCTTCATTGGAAGTGAGTAAATTCCAACAAAATTGCTTTTGTTATGGTGAGGAGCAGCCGAATCACTTACAAGATACAAACTCCCTTAAAACGCAGTCACACATCAACCCCCCCAGGAAAATCTACCCTGAAAAACAACCTATCTCCCTTTTCTCTAGAATAACTCCTGAAAGGAGATGTCATAATGGTAAACTTCCCATATGTCAAATGCCTTCAAAAACGCAGGAGAGAACTTCCTTTAACACCTCCCTGAGCCAAAGTCTTCTGTCGTGTGAAGAAGGGGGTTGTGCCCACAAAAGCTCATGATACCATCTAGGGCTGTGTCTAGACTGGCCAGTTTTTCCGGAAAATCAGCCGCTTTTCTGGAAAAACTTGCCAGCTGTCTACACTGGCAGCTTGAATTACTGCAAAAGCACTGACTTCCTACTGTAAGAAATCAGTGCTTTTTGCGGAAATACTATGCTACTCCCGTTCGGGCAAAAAACTTTTGCGCAAAAGGGCCACTGTAGACAGCTCAGATTTGCTTTCCGCAAAAAAGCTCCAATTGCAAAAATGGCCATTGGGGCTTTTTTGCAGAAAAGCGCATCTAGATTGGCCACGGACGCTTTTCTGCAAAAAGTGCTTTTGCGGAAAAGCATCGGTGCCAATCTAGACGCCCTTTTCCAAAAATGCTTTTAACGGAAAACTTTTTAAAAGCATTTCCAGAAAATCATGCCAGTCTAGACGTAGGGTTTTGTTAGTCTTTACGGTGCTACTACTCTATTCCTTGTTGTTTTTTTGGTTTTTGCTATCTCTCCCTTTACTGACAAAGTAGAGAGATTGTACTATTAACAATACTCACTAAAAGAAAAAGTTGGTGCAAGGTGGCCCTGTTGTAAAGGGTTAGATTTGTGCTGCCATTTACAAGTTATAACCACGAAAAGTCTGTGTATTTTATGAACTCATCTGAGTCCCAGAACCAAGGGCTCTGTCTACACTGGCAGCTTCCTCCAGAAGAACGGCCGCTCTTCCCCAAAAACTTGCTGGCTGTTTATACTGCAGGAGAGTTCTTCCAGAAGTAAATTTACAGTATAGGGTTGTAAAACAGGGCTTCTTCCAGAAGAGTTATTCCTTTCCAAGGAGAAATAAGCCTTCTTGCACAAGAGCTCTTCCAGAAGAAGCCAGTGTAGACAGGCAACATGAATTTTTTACAAGAAGCCCCTATGGTTAAAATGGCCATTGGAGCTTTCTTGTGGAAGAGCGTCTACACTGGCATGGATGCTCTTGTGCAAAAGCACATGCCACTGTAGACACTCTTGTGAGTTTTTGCACAAGAACTCTTCCGCAAAAGAGTTCTTCCAGAAGAAGCTGCCAGCGTAGAGTTGCCAAGGAGTTACATTTGACGGAGTCACAGGGCCCGATCCTGCTATCTCTGCTTCAACAAAGACCGGGCCCTCCGGGACTTTTCCACACTTTCGCTGGCAGTAGGTAGATTCAGATTGTATGATAAAATAGTCCCGTGTCTATTAATTAGGCCATTGCGCTTTGCAACAGAACCCTGCCTTCCAACTTAGAGGTAGAACAATGTGCAAGAAGAAAGTGTGCTGGGCTTTGCAAGAGAGAGGGGAAGCAGGATTTAGTTGCCAGTGCCCTGTTCGGTTCTGTTACGGACATGGGACAACGCTCTGTAGTAGGTAGGTTTGTCATGCCTGAGGAGACTGCCCTTGCACAAGAGCTGACCGACCCGATCTACTGCTGCATCCTACACGAGGCTGGGAGAATGGAAGAGCAGGTTCTGTCTGACGTTCTGGGCCTCACAGCACATGTTCTTGCGGCGGGTAGGAAGAAGGTACCGAAGGGAAACGGCGCGGATGGTTGTGGGAACACTGAACTTTCAATTGGGCTATAAATCAGCCCTAGGGGGGTGGGTAGCGTCTTCAGGTGTAAAAACGGAGGGAAGGCGCGCAGATTAGCAAGGCATCAGGGCAAGTCATGACGCCCTCAGCACCGTCACCCTGATAACTCATCTGACGGCGAAATAAACGCGGCAGAGCTGGGGAAAGGGACACGGAAGGCAGCAGGGCAGTACCCACAGCACACTTCCTGCGGGGCACAGGCACCAGCAAACTTGAGTCGGTCGAATGCGGGAGGCAGCTCTGCTTTTGTAACTGACATGCCAAAGCGGGTCGGGAATCCCTCCCTCCAGCGGGCTCCGTCAGGCACAGCCAGCTTCCGGTGGCATTGAAACCGCATCGTTATGGCATAGATGTGTAACTGAGCGCAGTGGCCCCAATGCCAGGCCCACAAGCAGAGGCAACCCGCCTCCGTGCCCCTGGGAGAGAGCACGCGGCGAATTTCGGTTTCCTTTCGCACGAAGCAGATCGGACAGTGCCAAATCCTGCAGCAGCTCTGGTATCACACGCCTAGTACTCGGCACCGTGTCAGCACTAGGCCGCATACGAAAGGGAAACACGATTTTTCCTTTCAGCAGCGCTGACTTTTAGAAGCGCCACTCATCCCCCGCCAGATTGAGATTACAAACAAAATTACCAGCGATTTGAAACGAAATACTCTGCTCAGGAGCAAAACCCTGTCAAGCCTCCATCAAACTGTTGGCAACAGCCGCGAAGGGCTTTGCAGACAAAGGAAAACAATAGAAGTCTAGTTAGATCATTCTGGACGTTGTTTACGGTCTGGAAGGGATCAATCGTTTCAAAATGTTACCAGTAAAAATGATCCTGTATGGAATGCAACTAATCCTTTTAGGTTCCTGTCAACTGTTTCCACACAAGGAATCCTATTTGTCAAATCAAAGATCCAGAACTCTCTGGGTGAAGAATTCATGCCTGCCTGAGCTTTTCAGTCTATGAGTCAGCCTGCAACTCCTAACCTTCTGCTTTTTCCCCTCTCCACCCTGGATGTGAGGGTGCCACTAGGGTGCTCAGCAATTTGGCACAATGCATCCTATCCCCTCTCTAAAAGGACTTTCTTTTTACTTATTCTCAGTGAGAACAAGAGAAGTAAAAAGACAGGCACGAGGTTATAAAAAAGTCCATAAAGCCAGCGCCTACAGAGTACAGTCCAGAATCCAAGGGCTAGCCAGGGACATAACTGCTGTACTCCAAAGGATGAAAGAGGAGTCCAGTACATTTGTCTCCGGTTGGGGAGAGCTCTGTTAAGGTCCCTAAACTTGGCTCTGGACTACTGGATTATTTGCAGCTGCACCCCGAAGATATCTCAGTTAAAATGTTGTGGTCATGCAAGATGTCAATAGCTTTAGTTCCTTCCTGACCTTTACTATATTATTTAACGAAAACACTTCTTCTTCTCTATAGGATGCTAATACTACTGGTGCATTTGTTGAATGATACTCATGAATTGACACTTGCAATAATTTAGTTCTGGTTCAGAATAAACAAGGTTTCTTGTTACTCGTTCTTAAAGTGTTTGAGATTTCTTACTGACATTTTAGATCTCACACACAGACATACACATCTACCTCCAAAACTACTTCTATTCTGCCTATGACTTTTACAAAGAATACCCCATTCATTTCAATTGAGTATTTGGATATCAATTAAGGTCAAACAAAAGCTATTTAAATCGCAAGACCCTTCCCGTCTTCCTTTTGTGTTCCAAAGATCATGGGGATTCAAAATCCCAAGAAAGCAAAATAATCTATTATTCTTATTACAGCAATATGTCAATTTAAAGACGTCCAAAGACGTCATTCACTCCTATGCCAGCAAACTTTGAGCTCTCTAGACAATTTTCGTCCCTTGGAGGAGTTACTTCTATGCAGGTACAAGGCAGGTGATATTCGCTTGAATTCCCCTGAGACGCAGCCGTGTACTTTGGTGTTTGTTTATAGACAAAGCAGATAAGACAAGTATCCTGAACACAATGCACAAAGGTATTTCAAATACCCCAGACCACCTACTCAATTCTGTCTAACTTCTACAGCACAATTTGTGGGACTTATTGACGGACAAAACAGCTCTGCAAACTGTATCGGACTGTCTGGAAGAATGTTGGCCTATTAATATATTTAGTTTTATTTGAAATTGAAATGTTTCCCGATTCTGACGTGGTGGTTTTAAGCACATATGCAAAATGCATCTCCGAAGGTTCATACATATTAAACATTTATTGGAATTAAGTTTGTATGCCCCTTTAAAACGAGTTGAGCACATTTTGCTCTTGAATAACGCATATTAGGCTGCTGGTGCAAGGAATTCAAACTTTATCTAGTATGTTGTCTGCCTGTCAGAACGTTCCTTGAACAATATGTCCAGATCTCCCTATAAAACACATGATCCCACGCAGGGAAATACATTTTTTTAAATCAAGAAAACAGCCTCAATATTTTGAGGCGAGTCATGTTGTGAAAGTGATCCAAAAAATTTAATTTCCAGAAAAACTCGGCCCTTTCGTCTCGCCGACAAAGCTTTGGAGCATTGTGGTGTTGCTTTATTTTACTGTAATCAGTCACTAATGAAGGGACAGTGCAGAACAGAGGGGACTTCCCAATAGACACGTATATGACATTTCAAGTGACTGTGCACGCGAAATCTTCTAACAGCCCCAAAGCCTTGCCACATGGTAAAGCTAAGAAGAAGGAATAAAGCTGGATTTAACAATGTGGATTATTTTACAAAGGCAATAGTTCTTGTTGCCAAGTAGTACTGAAGTAGTTAAATCGTCTCGTGTACCTGACTCCCTCGCTCTACTTTTCGGAGGTTTTTTTTCCCCCAATATTTTCTCTTTTATGAACGAGCTCTAGCTATTGGTCCGATTTGAAGGTCATGTTATTTTAGTGTAGTTTCGACAGGTGGAATTTCGCCATGCGGATGAGAAAACTATTATCGTCGTATTGTTCTTGCTAAATATATTAGTCAGGCGTATATATACTATTTATGTATGTATTAATTAATACACATATAATCAACCAATAGAAACACACATAAGTGGCAAAGAAATATCCGCTGTTCTTTCATAAAGTATTGTTAAGAGAGGACATTTATTTCCCGAACTTATTCAGCAGAATATCTATAACCATAAAACCAAAATTCTCTCAGAAACACATACATTTGCAAAAATACCGTCAGATATAATCGTGGACACTTTTTCCAGTTTTATCTAGAGGATTAATGCAACTGAAACACTATCTCTTCGCTTCCAGTATAAATTGTGTGATTTCTCTTTTAAATACAAGACCCCGCAGAAGTCTGCCCTTTGTTTTGCCCCATCAATGAAAGGAAACATTAGAATCGATGTAGTCTGTCTTTCCAGATCTGGACGAAGGACAAATTTAATTGTCCTGATAAAAACACTTTCCCTCGGAATTAAGTTCTGTGATATCATTTCGGACATTGGCTAGACCCTGAATCTAATACAATTATTCTATGTAATCCGGTCCATAATTAAAGCTGCTTTCTTGGCGCCCACAAACAATATTCCGTGGCCTACATTACATGCCTTTTTGCAAAGCTCAGAAGAAAAGACCATGTGAACTGCAAGAAATACTCCACCAATATCTTTGTGGAGAGCTAGAACCTTTCCATATTTGTAAACACGTGGCCTCATTTCCAGCGGTGCTGAGGACCCGCAGTGCCCCAAGGCACTGAAAACCAGGTCAAAATTTTCATCCCAGTGTCAAGCAAATATATGGCATTGTAAAGCGTCTCCGCGCCTGCCTTAGAGGGTATGCACAATGGGAAGAGAGGATTTAAGGTGCGAGGCACTCTCATGGGGTTTTATCCGGTAATTACCAGTTGGGCCATCCCTGGAGTATATTACTCCCACTTCCTCCGCCTTCAGACCTCGGCACGCAATGTTAAGAGCTGCTCGCCCTTTCAGCTAAGGAGCGCCATGCGTGTTACAATGAGCGTAACTCTCAAGGGACACTGCAGCGACTGACGACCCCGCTTTGCAGCTACAGGGCAGCTCGCGCTCTCGCCTGGTCTCCTGCAGCCAGCAGCTTCCCGCGCCCTCCCCGGGCCAGCCTTCCACAGCTCCCTGAACACAGGGCTCCAGAACCGACTTGCCTGCTGCCGCAGACCCTCTGAACGTCCAAGGGAGGCCGCCGCTTCCTGGTCAAACGTTCTAGCAGGAGAAAGACCTAAAATAATGTGCAGCCGGGATGGGCAGAGGTGGAGAGTTCCCGCAGGAAGGTAACAGCTGCTCGGGAAAACATACACATCACAAAAGATGGAGCAAGGTAATCAGTTAAATATAAACCTATGGCTGGGAAATTCTGTACTGCAGAACAATCTCCACAAACGATTTGCCAATCTGTGGCTCCCAGCGGGCATGCCTCTGTCTCACAAAATAAATCTGAACATGGTAATCATCCAGACTCCCATGAATTTGGCTCCGGTTTTATCATCGCAGCACGGATTCAAAATGAATAAGTCTCACACGTGTCAGTACAATATACATTTAGGATGATGAGGAGAACAATCCGACGGGAAATAGAAGAAGGCGGCAGCTGTTGTGGCACTGAAAAGAGTTTGTATTTGCACACAAACAGAAAAAAACTATAAAGTGGAGCAGAAAAGCAGGTAGAGACATGCAAGTTCTGGGCAGGGAAGGGACCGTCAACAATGGTTTAAACTTTAGCGTGTATTCTTAGAGAATGTAGAACAGAGATTACACCTACCTGCTGCAGATCTGGAAAGTTTCCCAGTTGGTGAAACTGCGTCTACACGAGAAATAAAAATCTACATAATTCTTATAATCTCATTCGAAATTCAAAAGGATACCAATGAGCTGTGAGAGATAGGCTCCTAAGAATATTTAAAATTGTATTTGGTTATGATAGTGTAAACCCCGAAGAGCAGGGAGCCACAAATGCCATTATTGCTGTAGAATACAATATTATTGGAGACTACTGAAGAACGTAACCAGACCTTGAAGGCTAATACCTAGTGTACACTAGCTCTCGTCCGTACCTGAGGCTATTAAAGTGCATACATTTTCCAACAGCTCCACAGGCCTCAGCCTTGAGTGAGAATAACTGCGAGCTACTTCTCGTGCTAAATAGTCGTTGGAATAACGATTAACGCCAAGCTGAAATAGATCTCGGAACAGCTGAAAACAGTTTTCCTGTCCAGACAGGGAGGGCAATTCTGATATTGAATACTTGGAATAATTTGACATAGAAATGGCCCGAATCATCATCATCATCATCAAATCTACGTCCCCAGGTAGTAACAGAAGCTGCTCCCGACTCACTCTCAGCCAAGCAGAGAATTCAAGAGAAAGGGGACTAAACAAGCAGAGACCCACAAAAGACAGATTCAGCTGTTCCTCAGGAAGACACTAAAAATGACAAGAAACAAATGCATCCTCAGAATAATAGACACCCTGCCTCTGGGAAATATTGTAAAGGAGGAAAGAGACAAAACTCTTGCTTGCTTGCTTGCTTGCTTGCTTTCTCCACTAACGCTAACAGCAAAACTACAGCAACTTTCAGTCACACTAGCAGAACTTGTGGGTGTAACAGCACCATTGGGAAGGCAGGAAATATGCAGATATGCCAACTACTCAACTTTGAAACTGGGGAGACAGTGGTGTTTTTTTAAGGAGTGGGGAAGGACCCAGCACAGTTATTATGCCTGAGATAAATGGCATATAATCTATTTCAGAATAATTTAAATACTCAATTAAATACCCAAATTACCCAATAGACACAAAGTAATACGTGGAAGGAAACATTTCTGGAAAGAAACACCGTGTGTGGTACAAAAAGCGATCGGACACATAAGGGCTGTATTAAATGTCCAATAGATAACATTTGGCTAAATCTACCCCTAAATTAAAACGCTGCATAATAGCACCATAAACCAAACAAGTTTCTTTTTGTGTGGTCCCTCTGGAGGAACTGCTTGGAACATTAGCCCCCATACGGAGCAATCCCCTCCCAGTTCAGCTCCAGTAATTTGTGTCTCAGCCCTACGGGGATATGAGAAGGAAAAGAGCCCGGTTAATGAATCCACACTTTGTAGCTGGGAGGAGGAGGAGGAGGCGACACCATCATGTTTGTCTCATCACCAGTTTGTTTATTAGGGGCCAGCCTATTTAGGAAGAATGGCTCCACTGGGCTCCATCCCTGCAAACACTACAAATGTCCTTCTGTTTGCCTTCAAAGAAAAGGGGACACTGCGCTCCATTTGCATGCGAATGGGGAGCCCTAGCTCAGAGATGTTGTTAGCCCCATCAAAGGCTTTAGGGCTGGCCGGCCGAGAGGCCTTTGTTACAGCACCTGCTCTGGCGGAGCAGCCTGGACATTAGCTGCTCAGTGCAGCGGGCACAAGGGGCGCTGGGCCCGGAGGGCTCTGCAGAGCCCAGGGCTGTTTGGAGAAGCACAGACACAACAGCTGAAGATGTTAGGTCTTGCCGGTGGAGTCAGACCAAACATCCACATTTGTCCCCAAATTAGTGATGGAAAGTAATTTCCACTCTAGCTGCCGGCGATTCATTATCGTCTCTTTCAATTTCCAAATGGAGGCCTCTGCCCAGATTGGAGGAAAAATATGCAAAGAGCATGTGGCTGGAGCTTTCATTGTAGTATACTTTTAAAAGTGAAAGGAACCCAAAGGGAAAATAACACGCAGAGACTCTCACCCCTGCAGTGTCTGGAGCCAGCCTTATGGACATGTAACATGGCATTCTTCCAAGGTTTTTAGGAAACTAAAAGAAACTGCTAATGGGAAGTGGTCAGCTTGAAGCTACTTTCCCTATTGCCCGGGTTAAGGGAAGAGATTTACATGTCCTGCCATTTAAATGCACATTCTTGCTAACAAGAAACAGAGCATAAATATTTCTATGTATTTGAGAATTCTAGTATTAATAAATATCAACGTGTTTCCCCACTACAAACTTTCACTGAATAATTTTAAATCTTAACAATGGATAATATTTTCAAAATTGGTTATTTATTGATAGGTTACTAAATCCATGCTAAGGCACCAAAATAAAAGTAGTATGATTTTCAAATGTGCCGAGAACTTGCAGTTCCCATTGGGAGCTTACTGGTCACCCAGGCTTGAAAATGTTGGCCTGTATTTTCAGAGGGTTACTACGAACCGTTTCATTCACAACTAAACTAGGATTTTAAGGACACTGGCTTGCTAATTTAAACTCTATTAGTATAGTGTTTGTCAAATTTAACACATGCTTTCTTCTAATGCAGTATGCCACTCCATCAACAAATCCTTTTGCAGTAGTTGACTTTAAATGGTTCTGAAAAAATGTAAATCCATTTCTTCTACAAGAACTTTTATGAAGACATAATAGGTCATTTGTGAAAAATAATGTCTGTAAAATATTTCCAGTCTTCTTGCATGAACAAATATATGATGCCTTTTGTATATTTTCCTTATTATAGAGATTAAATGTGACTGAACATAGTTTTGTCCTCTAAGAAACTCAAGAGACCCAAAGCGGCTCTCCATCTATATGTTGCAAATGAAGCTCAGCAGAGGTCGGACTTTCAGTGGTGCCGCTTTTAAAAAGTTATTTTAACACTACACTCTTACACACAAAATATAAAATCATTATTTAGCTATTCACGAGAGCACAGACCAATATCCTTCTGTAAACAGAAAAAAAACCCCTTTGAAATGTGAAACTATATAACTAGATAGCTTTTTTAAAAACGTGTTTTTTTTAAAGAAATCAGGATACTTCATTCCTTAATCTATCAAGATATGCTCTAAATAAATTACAGGGGATACCTTTAAAACCAAACTCTCTGATTTGGAATCCATGTGTTTGTACCGCATAATATTCTATTTGGTCATAGGCCCCTTTTTTTTAAAAAAAAAAAAGTATTCTAAATCAGCTATAATAGTAACTATTTGAACATATTTTGTATATTTATATATTCAGTTTAAAATTATTAGAATATGTAATACATGGATAGGACATACATATATTGTACATTTAAATGTACATTTATGTACTATATATGTTGAGAAGTAGCTAAAAGTGCTCATATTTTTCATATCCAGTTAAAAGTATGAGGAAAATTCTACATAAAAGCTGTTTATATAGAATTTATTTTTCCTTTCCATCATACCCTTTGAAAATTAAGACGATGTAGTTATGATTTAAAACACGTCCAAAAGTATTAAAATAGTCTGCATTTATTGACCAAAAACAAATAGTTTGGGGGCTGTAATTTGCAGGAAATGGATATCTTCCAACACCAAATAAATTATTTTTATTTCCTATTTAGTGCATACTCTATATTTTTACGGTTTATTACCTGTTATTGTTGACAATAGCTAGACTGTGAAAATCCTATTCTGTTTTTCTGTTTCTCCAAATCCGTTTATAAATAATTATTTGCTGTAATGTATTATGGCTATTGTTGTATAATCTTCTATGTTATTCTACTAATCGCAAATAAAAACGTCCACTCTATCCAGTGGGGGGAAAGTGCTAAGGAGCAGTATGTCCAAAGCCAATTGTATGGGTGGGACTTTTTTTTGAAAATTAAAAAATTTATTTTTGTAAATGTGTAAAAAATTTACATTAGAATAGTACAATAATACTTGCTAGTAATTTCAACAACATTCCTTGTAAAGAATAAGCATGAAATACAAAATAAAAACTCCATTATAATACAAAACACAGGTTAAAATAAGAAATGATAATCTTGACTTTCTTTTGTGTAAACATGTTAATTTCCTTTTATAAAAGTACATGAGACAAGTGTACTAAAATGAAAAAGTATTGCTTTATTGTCCTCCCTCACGACCTTTTATTCTTCTTGTACATTATTGTTTTTGAATCCCTGGACCTGAGAATCTCTGAACTTCAGTGGTTTAGAGATTTGTTTTAAAGGACTAAGATCTAGCTTTTCAACAACAAAAGTTTCTGCCTATGCAGCATATAGAATTGGCTTTGCATAAATATAGGTACCGAACAACGAAGTGGCAGGACAAAAATTAGTTGTAAAAAAGGTCTGCCTGAATTCGTGAAGGTGGGAAAAAAAGTATATACCCCGAATCCTACCTTCTGAAAGGCTTTACATCGTTAACAATTTGAAATCCTAGCAGTAAAGTTTTCGACATTGGACAAGGCTGTCCCTTGGTGCAGTGCCCCTAAGGCCGCGGCGGCAGAAGAAACAGAGGAAGAAGTAACCAGAGACCTGGCTAGGACTGGGACCACGGCAGACTGGGACGCACAGCTGCTGCCAGGGCCAAAGCTGCCCCCGATGATGCTCTCAATGGAGAAGGGAGAGCGGGCCAGAGGCGAGCCGCTGGACTTGGCAGCGTGCAGCGAAGAAGTCAGGGACGGGCTGAGCTGGTGGGGGTAGCTGAAGGTCCGGGCCAGCTCGGCCGCAGGCAGCAAGGAGGCTGGCGGGGCTGCGGGCGCGGCAGCAGGGGGCAGCCCGGTGCCGGCGGCGCCCGGGGGCGGCTGCCGGGCCTGCGGGGAGTGGTGGTGGAAAGCAAAGAGGGCGGCGGAGTGTGGGTGGTAAGGCTGGAGCTGAATGCCGTAGCCACAGCTGTAGCCGGGTCCGTAGCCGTAGGGCGCCGGCTGCTGCTGCGGCGGCTGCTGCGGCAGGAAGGTGCCGGGATCCACCCCGCGCAGCAGCAGCTCGGGCGCCGGCAGCGGCTGCCGCTTGAAGCGCTTCCTCCGGCGCAGGAAGCTGCCGTTGTCGAACATGTCGGCGGACTCGGGGTCCAGGGTCCAGTAGTTGCCCTTGCCCGGGTTGCCGGGCTCGCGGGGGATCTTGACGAAGCAGTCGTTGAGCGAGAGGTTGTGGCGGATGCTGTTCTGCCAGGCGGGGAACTTCTCCCGGTAGTAGGGGAAGCGGCCGCTGATGAACTCGCAGATCTCGCTGAGCGTCAGGCGCTTCTTGGGGCTCTGCAGGATGGCCATGGTGATGAGCGCGATGTACGAGTAGGGCGGCTTCACCAGGCTGTTCTTGCCGCCCGCCCCGCCGCCGCCCGCCGCCCCCGCCGCCTTGTAGGGGCGCTGCGAGGCGCAAGGGGAGCTCCCCGCGCCGCCGCACGCCGGGGAGCGGGGCAGCGAGATGTCGTCGGGGAGCTCCCCCACCTCCTCATCGTCGTCCTCCTCCTCCTCTTCCTCCTCCTGGGCATAGGGGCGCCCGCGCTGCCGGGGCTCCTCGTCTTCCTCCTCGCCCTCCCCGACCACATCGATGTCGGTCTCCTCGGCCAGTCCCGAGGCATCGCACATCTCCGAGCTCAGAGTCATGGCTTGGCGGGGCTGCTCATCGGGGGCGGCGGGGCGGGGGGGCCGCGGCTGCCGGGCAATCTGGAGTCACCCTGGTTTGCTCCCGGCGGCGAGCCCGCCCGGACCGAGCCAGGATCTGCCGCCCCGGGGCGAGCAAGCCGCGCACCCCGCAGCAGCCTCCGCCGAGCAGGCGGCGCCCGAGCGGGCAGCGGGAAGTGTCTCCCCCTCCGCTGCGCCGCGGAGTTGGTTCCTCTCTTTCCGCGCTCGCAGCCCTCGGACATTAATGGAGCCGGGACGGAGGGAGCGCGACTCGTCTCGGGGGTGGAGAGAAGGGAAGAGTCTTGGGAAAGATCTTGCAAAGGCTGGAGCTGAGTCCAAAAGGGGGCGGCCTCTCCTCTCTCCTTATAGCGAAAGGGGGGCCCATCACATGGCTCCAAACGTCAGCGCCACCACTGGGGAAACATCTCCGCGCCTTCCTCCCGGAGAAATCAAGCCGGCCCCGAGCAGGCAAAGTCCGGGGCGGGGGGAAGCAGGACAACCCCCCCCCCCCTTCCACTCCCAGCTGAACCTTCCAAGAAACTCGAATAGCCGGCACCATTGCTAAAGGTCAGGGCTGGGAAACTGAAGCGCTCGGTCCTTCCTGCCTGCCTCTCCCACTACACAGTGTGCCCGCCCCTTGCCGCTCCGCCCCCGCCCCGCGCTCTCCATGTGCCGCAGTACCAAACGGCACTTAGGCTGCTGGGGCTACTGTGAATAGTCGCTGGGAGACATATTCGAAACCCAAATCGCAAGGCAGTTCAGAAACAGACCGCCCAGGGCCTTGGTGTCCTTTGCCGCTCGAACCTTTCAGGAGAAGGGGGAAATTTTCTCAAAGAGGTAGCGACGCCATCCCAACTGCAGGAACCTTATCCTGCAAAAATCCGACCGGTGGCAGGGAAATCTGCCTTTTTCTGTGTCATTCATTAGGATTTTGAGGCCGCCAGAGGACACCGTTTCTCTCCTTTCCCCCTACGGTTTTACAACACAGAAGGAGAAAATGCAAAGGTGTCTGATTTCAGCAGCATACAGTCATTTTTGCAGACGAATTTCTTCGGAAGACAACTTGATTTTAATCCAATGACTAATTTAAGATGAGAGAAAAGGAGAACAAGTCTGATAAAAAATATTTTTATATATAACAATGAGCCATTGAAAATTAAAGCAGGTCTTCGAGTCAAGGGAAGGAGCATTTGCAGGGTCTGCATAGAATTTTTGTAGACGCAGCATTCCCTAACTATCAAGATGAGATGGTGCTCTAAACCTCCAATGAAAATGCTTCTTAGGGCAGAAACTTTAGCAAGCTCTTTTTTCTCTTCAGGGTATTTGTCATTTAACTAGCTGTCAACCGAACTAAAAACGCACCCATTCATTTCACATTTGATTTTAAGAACACTTTAAAAAGGGCAGCCCTTTTTGCTGTAGGAAACTGAGAAACAGAAAAGTCCCTTTTTGCAGGAAGAAGTAAAACAACATATTTTACCAATCTCTTCGCCTTTAAGCTGTGGAGCAAAAGTAATAAGAAAGTGACACGAAATTATGTTTCCTAATACAATCCTGATTTTTTTCAATGGCAGATGATACATTATATGATAACAAAAATAATGTATTGGAGGAAGCACACATTCAGTGGGTCACTCCTGACGTTAGAAGAGAAAGATTATGATAACCGCACTTCTAAGCACTTTGACATTAAAAAGAATCATATGGAATATACATTATTGTACAGAGTTCTGCCGAATTAACTTTAAATTATAATCTGTTTTAAAATAAGGAAAGTGTATAAAAGTTATATTTTTATTCATATTACAGTTATTTTGAAAAGAAAATATAAATACTCGCTATAATGCATATTTCAAAGACAATAAAATACAACATTTTATTCAAATGCATTTTCAATATATTTTCTAAATCAAAAGTTGCAAGCAACACGGTTTCAAACTCAGTTGCATGGATTTGTGAACATAATCCTTGTTACTATTTCCAAATAATCCTATTTACTTTGTGTTCGTTACTGAGAAGGCAGAGAAACATACCACAAAAAGTTACTAAAGCGGAAGAGTAATTCAATCTTTAGCTACGATTTGGCTAATAGGTTTTTGTCATTTTTGTACCTCTGTAGAAATAAGAAAGTAACTCGAGCTGAGTCAAACTATAGTAAAACGAGTAATTTTCGTTTATATGGGGAAATGGTTTAAATACGTTTGGGGTACTGAGGCAAGTTATAAAATTATCATAAAGTTTTCCTACTTGGGAAAGTCTTTACTATTGGTTTTTGGTTGGTCTGGGCTCTTGATAGGTTTTTTTCAGTTCTCCTGGTCTTCTAATACCTCTCATCCTGCTTTCATTACATCCCAGAATGCTTCTAATCGTCCAAAAAGAACTAAATAAGAAAATGGAGTGTCACATTCGTGGTCTATCATACCTGCCTTTGTCTTATCTGCCAAAACCCGTGCATGTTTCAACTCTGTATCTTACGTGTGTAACACTTGGACAAAACAATGTTCGAACAGTGACATTCTATTTCCACGACTTTACATAAACACGCCCATGAAAACTCAAATACTTCACATCGCCTGAGTTCTCTAGTCTCAGGTGGTAAACATTTTTCTTCTCTATACATTTTGAAAATATTGTAAGTCATCTTCTGTCTCTTGAGGAAAGGAGAGGGGGATTTACTGAGAGGCAGTGAGTCAGCCTCTGCTATACAGACAATTAAGATAAGGTTTTATTGCAGTCCCTCTGAGTGATGGTGACCTTTTTCTTTTTACTTTAAAAGGGTATTTGACTCCTTTCCTTGAAACTTGTAAGGACTGTGCTAAACATGTATGACAAACAACGCCAGACATTGCTCAACAGAGAAATAACCTTGGAAGTAGGCTCTGGCTGCAGTTTTCTGGACAGTTCTCCTGTGTTTCGCTCGTACAGGAAATCAAACGGCAGGTAAAGAAAGAGAAAGCAAAGTTCATATTTTGAATATGTCATATGAGCGGCAGAGTTCGGCGTTAGGAACCCTCGGGCCTCCCAGACAGGAGGCTCTTTACTAAACAACCGACAGCCCACCCAGAGATTTGCTGTTTTGCTCTTTTCAGACAAGACATCGAAACTCAAAGTTTAGGTTTCTCATCCGAATCCTGCTGCTTCTCTGCAGCGCTCCCTCTGCAGTGTGCTTTCTTTGGCGGAAGATCTCTGCGGACAAGGGATGCCACCTACCGGCAAAGGTGCTGGCATGCCGCAACCGGGGTATTTGTGAGCTCTCGGCTCCCATCAGCCAGATTTGCTTTCCGAGTTTGTTCAGTATAGTGTGCTAGGCTGACAGTCCTAGCTCTCCACCCCAGAAAGCTGAGCTTTGAGACGTGGTAACTAGCGCCAGCTCCAACTGTAGGAACCAGACTGCTAGTGCCTGAGCCGCTAAATAGAATTCTTTGGGCCATATTGTGCTATCGATTTTGAAATCAGTAGGGAGTTTGACTTCCAGATCCACGGCACGAGTACTGTCTTTTGTCCTTAAGTGCAATGTGCATTAAAAAGTTTAGTGAGAATGCTAACAAGCAAAATTAAAAGGAAGAATGCAGAAATGTATATGATTCTAAGTCTCCTCAAATAAAAGCAACCAATTGGAGAAAATAGGCAGAACTGTTATGGAAATAAACTACCAGACTAGATTGTTTACATCCTTGAGCTTATTTTCAGGGTTAATTCTGATTGCCTTTGAAGTGTCTATTCTTGTACACTTGTCGACTGCTTATTTCTAGGTGTAGAAGGCTCCCATCACTTCATTCTTCTCTTGACAATGCTTTTTGTACAAGTTCTTAATACTGAAGCAAGTTTTAGAAACTGAATACATTAATAATAGGCAGCATACTAATATAATTCCTAAAACAGTTATAGTGTATTGTTATTTAACATTTACAGGACATTAAAAGTTAATGGCGATGATTCTACATATTTGTGTACTTCATTCTAGACAGCAGAGTATATAAAATAAAATAATTCTGCTAAAACAATATAGGGCTATATAATGTTATCGATTTTTAACAAGAATTCCCCCAAATTCTGGCTAATTGCTGTCACTTTAAAAATAAATTTATTCATTGCATTCTTATTTTCTAGTCTATATTCATGTAAAATGTGTCCCCGTGTATTTATGTGTGCATTTATTTAAATGGAAACATTCCTCTCGAAAATGCACAAAAAGAAAAAGGAAAGGAAAGGATGTAGGTACTGACGGAAAAAGACACAGTCTTCAGCATTCACGGCAAACAACTTTAGGCATTTTTATTCAACATGGCTATTTCAACTGATACAGGAAAGTGAATAGGAGAGAGCCTTGCAAAACATTACACAGAGTAGGAAGCTCGTTTTCTAAGCAGGTTGCACAATCGGGAAGAGTTGGTGTTAGCAAAGGTTTAACTGACAATGCAAAAGGGGACAATTATTTGCCCTGACTAAGGAATTTTGATGACCACTGATAACACTGAACATCCTTTGCAATGAACAGACCATTTCTGAGGAGGAAGTCTGTCCATTATTTGCTAACCCTGATATTGTCTACCAAACCGAAGCCGCTGCATTGTGGATAGGTTAGTCATTTTATACACATCTTCTAAACAACAGGAAACTACTAGGATTTCCACTCATATCCCATCTCCAACCCCAAACTGGGCCAGATTCTGTCCTATGTTCTTTGATCCCCACTGACTTCAATGATCGTGGTCTCAAATTTGTCCCGGTGCATTTTCAGATTTCTTGCATACATTACAAATAATCTATGAGCTCTTACAATAACATAAATACTTTGCTTGGAGGTATCTGTTGCTGGTCTACATTGAGTGTGAGGAATTGACCTTTTAATTTCAACACCAATTATGTTTGGAGAGAAACTATAGCTACCGGCCTGCAAACCTTTCCAACGGAAATAGTCCCTCGATTGCTGTTCCAACTGAGACTTGTTCTCTTGTTTCTATCAGTCAATTTTATGCAGTTCCCAATTAGTTTCCTTAGGTCTCCAGGATTTTGCCACTGATAGTGCCTATCAAGTAGGTAGGATGCAATGCATAAATGAAGGGGGCCACTACAGACAAAGTGTGAGAGCTCAGAATGGGACATGTGCAAAATCTCTATTTAACCTGGATAGCAGCAGCAAAACAACACGCAAAGTGTGTGAAGCACTAGGGAAGCAGCAAAGTAGTAAATGCGGTGTATGGTATTTTAATTCCTTTTAGGTCACCTCTCCCAAGTCCTGGACACGGCCAAGATAGTTTCAAAACACAGCACAAAAGAATAGAAATGACAAAATCCACCCAACAATGTCCCACACAGTTATACTTGCAAAATACTCATCGTAATGATCCGCAATAACTAGGACTCTGTTCATCCTTTGTCCCTCTATTTATGCAAACTAGAGTAAAATTGCCAGAATCAATAGCAGGAATATCCATGGGAATTCATGATCACCACAGCAAGTATTCTAGTCTGGGTTCACTGGCAAGCACTTACCAGAAGACCCTGCCTAAAAAGAAACAGAGCCCTTTTTAAAACTATCAGACATGGAATGTTTGAAATACCAGAACTGGAGTGGAAAGGAAGTTTGGATTAAAAGTGTGCAGCTCTGTTGCCCCCCGGAGGACAATGTGATTAGAACAATGTGTGAATTTACTCCGTTTTTTTAAGTCTCAACAAACATGCATCTACTTATTTTCACTTGATAAAATACTTATCATACACTCCATCACTCATACCTTGACTATATACACAGGGTCAAATCCTTCTAAATTGACTTATGCAAGTAGTTCCGTTGATTATGATTCATCCTAACTCATCCTTTTTTCCCAGTCCCGTGCTGTTCAAAGCCTCCAGCAAGCTGCGGATAAGCAAGTTCCAAAGCCAAGGAAGTCCCCTGTATCTATTCCCCGGGATTAAAATCTGGTGATGAAAAAATAATTCTTTAGCTGTTCTCCACTTGTGGGAAGGAAGATTGAAGACTTGGCATCTGAGACATTCTAAGTTAATACCAATACTTTGAATTGGAGCACCTGTAAAATCAGATATGCTTCCTGTAAGAATTGAGCAGATTCCCATCTGGCCTGGTATCTCATCCACCTAGGTTTTTCTATGTGACTTCAGTGTTATAATGATGGGGAGCCTTATAAAATAGCTCACAACTAAAGATCTACAGGATAACTTCCCTTATGTGATTTCTAGTTCAACACATAGGTAGGCACCCTTTCAACCTTACTTTTGTATTGGCACTGAAGTCAGGGAATGTGAGCACATGCTAGCCAGACATTTAGGATGAAGCCAGAGTTTGCTCTTGCTCGGCAGTACCAATGAATATATTATTTCAGAGGAAAATTGGAAAACAATCTGTAGGAATTATTTATTTCTGATTTGGAAGAATTAGGATGCCTCTTCCCCATTTTCTCAAGAAGCAAGGAACATGCATACTTTTATTCATTAATGACGATTTTCTCAAAATAAAGCATATTATCTGAATCAGTAAAAGTTGGGAATCACATCTGTAAATTCATTCAAAGGCTGCTCAGCATAGAATTGGGTTTGCATTCTCAAATACAGTTCACATATGTGTCTACATGTTTGCAGAACTTCCTATTCACTGCTCAGAAAGTGGCAGAGGTGAGCTGTAGGTCTTGACTCTGAAGGAAGAAGACAGCAGATTGAGAAGAAATAAAAGGTTAGGAGTGGAAAGGAAGCTTTAGATGCAGTAAATGATGGTGAAGAAAGACACAGAACATATCCTAAGTTTTTAGAATACTTTTCTTGGGTAAGGCAAGTGAATGGAATACACCAAATGAAAGAAATATTGGAAGGAACAGAATCATGCTTTATTCAATGTGTATTTTAAACAATACAGTGAATGAGATAGTGCTCTGTGCACCTTAAGAGATGTGCATGATCACTTCACAACTAAGTTAGTCACATGAACTTGCAGCTTTCCTGAACTGTGAGGCAAAATACAGGTTGTGACTCTCAGGGAGGCTTCATAAGGGGGTCATAGGAAATAACTACAGACACAAAACGGGGATGATAAATCAAATTTGCATTAAAGGAGTGGTTCTCAATCACACTGTTAAAAACTAACCACATTCAGCTGGAATTCTCAGAATAGACTGGAATAGTAGCAGACTGCAACTTGAGTGTGTGCAGGCACCCGTTTGAGCCACTACTAATTAAACAGACTCTTCCATGTGTGCCTGGATTTACCTCACTCAAAACAAGACAAAGCCCATTAAAACTCATTATTAATGATGGTACAAAGTGCAAGTGTCCCTTCACACTGACCACTCAGGGCACGTTCATGAATTGGAACACTAGCATACTGAATGTAATTGCTGTGAAACAGGAACATGGCTGAGCTTCACACAATCAGAGTACCTATCATATGTTTAGTCTTTGTTGGAGTTCAGACCACTGGGTGATTTGGAAAGATGATTTCATTGTAACCCCCTATCCCCAACTAGTGGTGGCGAGGCCAGTTAGTGCTCCATGAGCCTGCTACAGCAATAGCTAATACCATTAGCTCAGACAGCAGAGACTGGTGCATTTAGCCCCCCTGGTTCAAAGTTTAACCCCTTGTTAATACCCCTGTGGGGGCCAGCAATCATCACATTAACTTAGTTGCAACCATGATGGGGGAGGGGAGAGAGAAGAAAAACAATGTAAGGAAAATATGACCCAGATGTGGTTTTACATCACTGGTGAAATTTAGAAACCAAACATCCCATGCTGAACGATAATATTTTCTCAGAGGAATCTGGTCTCAGAATATCAACTTAGTTCATATCATGGGGATTCTTTTGCATTCTTCAATTCTTCTGGCTTCTCAAACATCTGCAGTTACAAAATATGCCTCCCTGGCAACAAATTTTGGCTACAAAACTGTGCCCCATGTTATCAGATGATGACTTGGCCGTAGTCATTTACACCTCCATGTCCCACCCATATCCTGAACCCCTTCTTTTTAGGCTCACACTGAACCACCAGGATGGGTATGGGCTGCAACTGATTTTTTTTCTAAGGGTCAGTGGCCCCTATAAGAAAAAGGTTTCCCACGCCTGTCCTACAGGCTAAACCATTGGAACTTGGTATAGCTGCACACGAGTACTCTGCAGTTTAAAAGCTTCAGCTAGGTCAGAAGACAGCATCCAATCTCCTCAGCAATACCAGTCACTGAGAGCACATGACTCTGATGCTTAATTCATTACACTGGCTCCACATAGACTACCTAGTCAAGGGTAAAGCCATGGTCCAAGTGGGAGCTTGAGACTTTGTTCTGCTAAATGAAAACAACTACATCTACATTTGATGGGGGCACAAATGAAGACTGGCAATGGAAGGGTAGTAACAAAAAAGGAACTAACAAAAAAGATGACAAACTTCTGATGGAAAAGAAAAAGATCAGAGACTAGGGAGAACAGTAAAAAAAAGAAACGATAGAGACAAAGACAGAGAATATGCATCCCCCAAGAAACAATCTCTTGTCAGTCACAGACAAGAAACAGTATGACTGAGATTTTCAAATCTGTCTGAGGAATTTGGATGTACAAATTCCCGGGAACTTTAGGAATATCAGTCTGCATCTTTAAAAGATTGTTCAGGTTTTGGAAAGTAGCAGGATAGGGAATCCCAAATCACCTGACCAGAGGCAGGAAAACAAAACCAAAACTGGCAAAGCAGGTCAGTAGGGGTGGGAAAGATATTGCAGTGCATAGATGTTGTGCACAATTCCTTGATAAGGAAAGGTGCTTTGAAGGCAATGTTTCCTCCTTGTGAGGAGGGAGGACTCTAGACACAGCAACCTCAGCCACTGGAAAGAAGAGATTGCTACAATGTAGCATTGGAGATCCTGGATCAGAGCAGGCAATGCATAGGAATCACAGAGCGTTAAGAGTACTGAGACAGCAAGTTCTGGGTAGGAAGGTGTATACAAAGGCTACGGGGAACAGCAATCCACATGAAGACAACATACTCAGACCCTGGAAAGAGTCACACTTCTGTATCATTCAAGTAACCAATTCTAGGTCACTCAGGCTATGTCTAGATTGCAGAGTTTTTCTGGGATACCGGAGGTATCTTGGAAAAGCTCTACTGCGTCCAGGGAACGCGTCTGGTTTTTCAGAACAGTTTCCGAAAAAGTGGGCATGTTCTTTCAGCATCCCTGTAGTCCTCTTGGTGAGAGAAATAAGGGATGTGTCAAAAGAGGTTTTTCCGAAATTTGGCCCCGTGTAGATGGGCCAAATTTCAGAAAAGCCTCTTCTGAAAATAAAAGGGGGAAAAAAGATACACAAATTGCAGTTCACAATTTACATATCCTTTTCTGATAAAACTCTGCAGTCTAGACATAGCCTCATTTTTGGTGGGCTCCTGGAGACTGCAACTGTCCTGATGGAACGGTTGATCTGATGGAGAAAATAAAAGAGAAGAAATGGCAGAGTTCTTGATGAATCTCAAACAATAAGGCTACATCTACACTGGCATGATTTTGCGCAAGAACTCTTTTGCGGAAGAGTTCTTGTGAAAAAAACTCTTCCAGAAGAGAGCGTCTACACTGGCATGTGTCTTTGCACAAGAGCATCCGTGCCAGTGTATATGCTCTCTTGAGCAAGAAAGCTCTGATGGCCATTTTAACCATAGGGCTTTCTTGCACAAGAAATTCATGTTGCCTGTCTACACTGGCCTCTTGCGCAAGAACAGTTGCACAAGAAGGCTTATTCCTGAGCAGGAGCATCATAGTTCTTGCACAAGATGCACTGATTTCATACATTAGAACGTTAGTTTACTTGTGCAAGAACTCGCAGCCAGTGTAGACAGGCAGCAAGTTTTGGTGCAAAAGCGGCTGCTTTTGCGCAAGATCACACCAATGTAGACACAGCCTAAGATGGGAAGAAAGAAAAAGGAGGTAATTATAATTTATAAGAATTAAAATGCTTCCAGATTGCAGCTATTTTTTCTTCTTCCAGAAGATAAAAATCGTCACATTCACATTTGGCTTCACACTTAAAAATCTAAAGCAAACATTACTGATTCTTTTTACATCTCTTCCTTCCTTTCCTCCAATTAAAATTAAAAGAAAAATTTCAGTCTGACTTCAATGCCAGCTATATAAAAATATGCTCACTTTTATGCTTAGCTAAAGACAAAAATCTTGCATCCAAAATGTGTAAAGTGGGCATATGCTGTGCTAAATCTATCTTCCCTAGAAAACAGTCCTAGCAACTTTATTACAACACTGCATTCAAGTCAAGGAAAAGGAGGCTTGGATCTTTGCCAGTGTGTGCTTAAGGAGGCACTTACGCAATGTCACTGCATATGCCTCTTGAGGGGTAAATGAGCCTAAAGCATACCTGTATTCATTAGTTTTCTTCCACTCAAATCCTTGACAGAAATGGCCAGTTGTATTCAGACTCCCACAAGGTCAGGTCTCAGTGCTTCTAAGTAGGTCTTGCTTCATACAAAACTGTATGAAGTGGGGATGGGGTTTCATACCAGAAAAGACAAACTTAAGAATAGAAATAAGGCTCACCCTAAACAAAAATTTCTCTATCTACCAGTGTAGGAAAAGTCTCTTTAATATACTCCATGGTTAGTGTAATGCTGCTAAAGGGAAAGAGATCTCTCCCACCAAGCCTATGTCTACACTACGGGGCTTTATCGGAAAAAGGTATGCAAATTGCACTCTGCAATTTGCGTACCTTTTTCCAATAGTTTTTTCAGAAGAGGCTTTTCTGAAATTTGGCCCGTCTACACTGGGCCAAATTTTGGAAAAAAACTCTCTTTTGGAAGAGCCCTTCTTCCTCGTGGAAGGAGGAAGACAGGGCTTCCAAAAGACTATGTCTGCTCTTCCACAAAAAACAAAAAACAAAAAAGTGGAAAAGCAGACGTATTCTCTGGATTTGGCAGTGTTTTTCCAGGATACCTCTGGTATCCCGGAAAACCCCATAGTCTAGACATAGCTCCAGAGCTGTATTTAGCACTTCCACCATCAAAAGAAAAAAAGATGTAAAAAGACAACATTGTTAGAGTAAAGCACAGTGCCATATGTAGAAAAACTAAGTTTTGTTGTCAGGATTTGTTATATGGCCTGATCTTGCTCCAGCTGTGGACAATGAATAAACTCCTACTAATTCAATTAGGTACAGGATTGGGTCCTTAATTCACAAAGTTGAGTCAATACCTAGATATCATGGTGATGGATGCATTAGATAAACTGAGCTAGATAGGTAACATATCCCATACATTCAGGAGGACTAGTAATAAATATTGCTATGTTTTCTCTACAGGTTTTGTAACAAGTATGTCCAACTTGTCCAATTTAAATTATTTTTAAAAAGTCATTTTATTTTTCATCTGAAAAATGTCACATGAAATCATGTTGCAAAAGAACCCTTGAAACAGTATGAAGGGGTGTCACAAAGCAGGACTCAATGCTGTGGCGCCTCCTGCTAGTAGGGAATAGTTTGATCATCAGCAGGATGCCTCCTTCTGGCTGGTGTCTCTCCCATCCACACTCCAAGCTCACATTACATACAGACCCCTCTGGTAGTGCTCACTACAGTGGTCTTTCGTGCCCCCTTCCAGAAGTTGTATCAGCAGTCCTTAGATTCCTCTGCCATTGTGACCAGCTGTGACCCTCAAGCCTTGTTCCAGGGGTAAGCCACAGTCTGTATGGGCCATGCCTTGGTGGAAAGGTAAGGTGTAAAAAGGTAGGAGGGATCCAGGCCTGGTTCCTGACCTAGGAACCCTCTGGCAGCAGACTTGTCCAGCCCTCCTCTACTCCCCTTTACTGCCTCCTCTTCCCTGGGCCACTTCCCCTGTGATCCCCACATCTAGCTGGGCCTTGTCACAAGCCTGCAGCCTGGTAGGTATCAGGATAGAGCCTTTGTCTCCAGCTTCCCTTAGCCTACCCAGTACTGCTTTACAGTGCTTCTCAGGGAACTGTTCCTGCACTTTCTCTGGTCAGGACCCAACTGCCTCTCTCAGCTGGTCAGCTCCTTATATACAAGACTGTCCGGGCAAGCTGCTCTCTGCTTGGCTTCATAAAAGCCTCTCCCTGATCAGCCAGAGCTCCCTCCAACCTGCTTTAACCCCTTGCTGGCCAGAGTGGGGCTGTGGCCCCACTACACATCCTCCCCCTGAAGTACCTCCCACATGGGGGTTACCCCAATACCCCAGCATCTCCCTCAACTGGGCACTTTGGGTGTCTCTTTCCTTTTGCAGGCTCTCTACCCTCTGGAGTAGCCTGCTCCTCTCCTCAAGGGTCTGGGTCCCCACAGTGATAGCAGATGACAATAAACTGGTCAAGAGAGCTCAGACCAAAGTAGACTGAAGAGCTTTAAAAGGATCTCACAAAACTGTTTGGTCAACAAAATGGCAAATTAATTTTAATATTGATAAATAGTAAGTAATGCATATTGGAAAACATAATCCCAACTATATGTACAAAATGATGGGGACTAAATTAGCTATTACCACTGAAGAGAGAGATCTTAGAGTCATTGTGTATAGTTCTCTGAAAACATATATTCAATATGCAGCAGCAGTCAAAAAAGCAAACAGAAGGATAGGAATAATTTAAAAAAGGGCTAGAGAATAAGACAGAGAATATCTTGCTGCCTCTGTATAAATCCATGGTATGCCCACATCTTGAATATTATGTACAGATTTGGTTGCCTTATCTCAAAAAAGATATCTTGGGATTGGAAAAAGTTCAGAAAAGGGCAACAAAAATGAATAAGGGTCTGGAATGGATGCCATATAAAGATAGATTAAAAAGGCTAGGACTTTTCACCTTAGAAAAGGGGAGACTAAGGGGGGCTACAATAGAGGACTATGAAATCATGAATTGTGTGGATAAAGTGAACTAAGGAAAAGTTATTTACTTGTTCCCATAACATAAGAACTAGAGGTCACCAAATGAAATTAATAGGTAGCAGATTAAAAACCATCCAAAGGAAATATTTCTTCAGACAACGCACAGTAAACCTGTGGAAATCTTTGCCAGAGGATGCTGTGAAGACCAGGACTTTAAAAGGGTTCAAGAAAGAACTAGATAAATTCATGGAGCATAGATCCATCAATGGCTATCAGCCCGGATGGGCAGGAATGGTGTCCCTAGCTTCTGCTTGTCAGAGCCTGGGAATGGGTGACAGGAGAGGAATCACTTGATGATTATCTGTTCTATTCACTCCCTCTGGGGCACTTGGTACTGGCCACTGTTGAAAGACAGGATATTGGCTGTTCTTATGTCACACTCAAAGGCTTGCTGTGTGAAAGAGGTGACCAATACAAAATTTGAAAACCACATCTGTAAAATACACATTTGTGTACATACTATACACAGGCTCTGACTTTAATTTTTCCCTGAAGGTGCTCCAGCCCCACTCCAGACTTTCCAAGAGCCCACCCTTGCTCTGCCTCTTCTTGCCCCCATTCTGCTCCCCACCCAAGGCCCCAATTGTCTCTCTGTTCTTTGCCCTTGCTCAGCTACCAAACAGCTAATCTGTGACCCAGCTGTGGTAGTAGGATTTGCACGTAAGTTCATATATGTGGCCACCCCGATCAAATAAATATCTGTAACACAGTAAGCCCATAGAATTCATTTTCATATGGATCATAGTCAATATACTGGAATTTATTAATGCTCTTTTTGCATTATGTGTATGGGCCCTACTTGATGCGGAAGGAAGGGAATTTATGGGTGTTTTCAGTTGTCAGGTTGATATGTCTTTAGAGCTTTGAATAGAGTAAGTTTTTGTTAAGTATAATTTACAATTAAATTGTACCACCAGTAGGTGGAGTTCCTTCAGGATTTAATGTAAAATCACATTTGGTATAAAAATCTCATTAATGACAGCATTCTTGGTTTTGATCCCAGGTGCCCTGATTTCAAAATAATATCCAGTAAAGGGACATTGTCAAAATAAATAGTATTACATACTTGGAAAAATCCTTATCTATATTATTAATACCATTAATTATTACTAACATTTAAAAAAAAATCTAAGACCTCTGTCCTGTTAATGCTATTTATAAAGTGTAGTGCTTGTACCCTGAATAGCTTCATTTATTTCAATGGGACTATTCATATGATTAAAATTACTCTCAGGTTTATGTGCATTATATATGCCAGTTCAGGCTACTAGTTAGTTGTACTTTTCAGAGTTCTCATTCATTAGCTCAATGTTCACTAAGGCCAGGCCTACCTAAACTATACAGCAGTATTACTATGTTGCTTGAAGGTATGAAAAATCCCCACACATGAATGATGTAGTTACATTGACCTAACCCCCAGTGTAGACCACACTATAAAGATAGGAGGGCTTCTCCTGTGATGTAGCTACTTCCTCTCATGGAGGTGTCAGTGTAGTGACAGTCGCATCTTCATTAAACGCTACAGTGGCTGAACTGCTGCAGCTTTTTAAGTATAGACTTGCCCTGAGCAACAATTTTGTTGTTGAAATACTAGAGGAAAATGCTTAAATGTAAAACAAAAACAAATTCTCATTTTAAAAAATGGATTATATAATTTTATATTCATATTATTTTTTCAAACAAAAATCTACATTTGGGGCTAAATTTTTATAGTGTCCTTTTAAAACATGGTTTATTTTAACAACAAATATAAAAACTGATTTATTCATGAAATTCCTGGTAAACAATCATTAAAAAGGTATCAAAGTTACAGGTCAAGTTAATGTTGTAATATAACTAATGTATATAGTGCAAAAAATCCAGCGAATTTTATAAAACATCAGCCTGGATTCTGCAAAATGCTTATTTTTATGCATGATGAATAGTCCTATAGAATCAACTCATATGAGTCCCAGTTAATCATGTAAGTTGTCCCACTCGCTCCCTCACAGTGAGTAAAGTAAAGGACATTGCTAAGCACAGCTCCACAAAAAACAGAAACAGCATCAGTGCTGCTGTGCTGCTTTAGTGAAGACACTTCTAGGCTGACCAGAGAGCTACTCCCATCAACCTAACTAATCCACCTCCATGAGAGGCAGTAGCTATATTAAGGGAAGACGCCCTCTTGTGGACATCGTGCTGTCTACACCAGGAGTTAGGCTGGTATAACTGCATTGCTCAGGGGAGTAGATCTTTCACACCATTGAGTGACATTATACTGATGTAGGTTTATAGTGTAAAACTGGTCTAAATCTTTGCAGAATCAGAACCTCACATGGTTTTATCTGCATCATCAAAAAAGATATCAAAGTTACAGGACAAGTTAATGTTGTAACATTACTAATGTATATAGTGCAAAATTTGCAGTGATTTTTACAAAACATCAGCCCAGATTCTAGTGACACATTTGTGTTATAGTCCCTGAATACAAGGTAGGGAAGATTGTTAACCATATGGAATACATGTTGTAGGACAATGACGTGGCCAATTAATATCTTTGAAGGCATAAGACAATGGAGGATTGTAGGCATAAAGCCAGTGTCTCTGCCAACTCCATTGTGTATAGCAGAGGTAGGCAAAAGCCTCTCAGCAGGCCAGATTTGGCTCACCTAAGACTTTGCCATGGCGAAAGGAACTCAGCCCTGCCCTTCCTCCCCTGCGCAGCTGCTGGAGAGAGCTCCCTCCTCCTGCAGCAGGTTAGGCTATAGTGGGTGGAGGCAGCGCTGGGGCTGAGGCTCATCAGCGGGCCATGCGGTCCAGGGCCAGCCCTGGAGGCCGGAGGCGCTGCTGCTGCTGGCGCTGCCTCCTGGGTGAGCTGTGTGGCTGCAGCAGCGGCACCTCTGGTCTCTGGGGCTGGCATAGGGCTGCATGGCTGTGGCAGCGGCACCTCCAGAGCCAGCTCCAGACTGCATGGCTGCGGCAGTAGCACCTCCGGCCTCCAGGGCTAGCCCAGGGCTGCATACCTGTGGCAGCACTGCCTCTGGCCTCCGGGGCCGGCCCCAAGCTGCGTGGTCCTGGCAGCCACACCTCCAGCCTCTAGGATGGCCTGGGGCCGTGTGGCTGTGGCAGTGGCACCTCTGGGGCCGGCTCCAGACCGCATGGCTGCGGTGCCTCCAGGACTGGCCTAGGGATGCGTGGCTGCAGCAGTGGCGCCTTCAGCCTCCAGGGCCAGCCCTGTGGACGATATGGCTACCACAGCAGCGGGGTCTCCTTCTGGGGCGGCTGGGACAGCATGGCTGCAGCTGTTGCTGCAAGGGGGCACAAAGCCAGGTAAGGTTCCACTTCATGTCCAGACCCCCCTGCAAGCTCCTCACTTTCCTCCTCCCTCCCCCAAGACCCGGCATCCCCAGCTTGCTCCGACACCCTCCCTTGTTCTTGCACCCTTTCTCCAGGCCACACAGTGCACCTTCCCTTGTTCCTGCTCTCTTCACCTGGCCAGACATCCTACTCCCAACCTGCTTCTGCACTCCAGCTCCCTCCCAGATTCTGCATGCCATTCCTATCTTACTTGCTGGCAGCCCTGTCTCATGCACTGTACCCCACATTTTTGTTTCTACCCCAGAGCTAAGGAGGTCCATAAAATCCACTAACTCTAGAACCCCAGAAATGTAAATCTGGTCTATGGGAAATGCAGGACAATGTAGCACTTTAAAGACTAACAAGATGGTTTATTAGATGATGAGCTTTTGTGGGCCAGACCCACTTCCTCAGATCAAATAGTGGAAGAAAGTAGTCACAACCATATATACCAAAGGATACAATTAAAAAAATGAACAAATATGAAAAGGACAAATCACATTGCAGAACAGGATGTGATTTGTCCTTTTCATATTTGTTCATTTTTTTAATTGTATCCTTTGGTATATATGGTTGTGACTACTTTCTTCCACTATTTGATCTGAGGAAGTGGGTCTGGCCCACGAAAGCTCATCATCTAATGAACCATCTTGTTAGTCTTTAAAGTGCTACATTGTCCTGCATTTTGCTTCAGCTACCCCAGACTAACACGGCTACATTTCTATCACTGGTCTATGGGAAGCCCTGAACCTCAGTTCCCCCTCTCCCCTTCCTGTCAGCCTGTGAGGCTGGGGCACCAGAGGCATGAGGAGTCTGTTGGGGCCACATCAGTGAGCGTGGGGGGGGTTGGAATATTTTTGCTTCTCACTTGTGTGGTCCCCAACTGATTTTTTTGTGGGTCAGTAATCCTGTCCCAAAAAGGGTTCCCCAAGCCTGCCATAAATAAAGAAAACATTGAAACCTCTTGTGTTGGACATAATATTTTACCTTATTTAAAATGAAGTTTGATAAATAATATGAGAAACTGAAAACGCTTAATATGTTCCATAATTTAAATTAAATCAGTCTCGCTATCTCCAGCTGGTTCAGAAAATAAGGCTACTGTATCCAGCAGGGTAGTTCTCAACCCCATCCCTTTCATAACCCCCACCCAAGGCCCCGCACATTCTGGGTCTGCCCACAGCCACTTCTGAAATTTGTGAAAAGGCCCACCTTCCAAAATTATTGCCCACCCTTGGGCTACATCTAGACTGGCATGATTTTCCGCAAATGCTTTTAACGGAAAAGTGTTCCATTAAAAGCATTTGTGGAAAAGAGCGTCTAGATTGGCATGGACGCTTTTCCACAAAACCACTTTTTGTGGAAAAGTGTCTGTGCCAATCTAGATGCGCTTCTGCGCAAAAAAGCCCTGATCGCCATTTTCGTGATTGGGGCTTTTTTGTGCAAAACAAATCTGAGCTGTCTACACTGGCCCTTTTGTGCAAAAGGAACTTTTTCCCGAACGGGAGCAGCATATTATTTCCGCAAGAAGCACTGATTTCTTACACGAGATCGTCAGTGTTCTTGCAGAAATTCAAGCGGCCAGTGTAGACAGCTGGCAAGCTTTTCCGCAAAACCACCTGCTTTTGTGGAAAAACTTGCCAGTCTAGACACAGTCTTGATGTATAGCTTTCTGCAGTTTCCAAGCTCACTTTTCAAAGGTGTTGTGCAAGTTTCCTTTGAGGATGAGGAATGAGAGGTCAGATAGTGATTATTTTGTGAAAAGCATTTACTCACAGGTGATAGGTCATTTTGATCTTTTATCATTTTTTCTTTTGAGAGTTAATTAAAGAACAGTGGTAAGCAAAGCCAGTCGGGCTACATTTAGCCCATCAGGCTCTATGTGTGGCCTACAAGGCATTTTGTTTACCATTGCCCACGCAGGGTTTCCAGATTCTGCAGGTTCCTATGCATGTAGATTTTTTCCTAATGGTATTACTAAAGTGACACACATGTAAAGCCAGATCCTGGCCTGGGGCAGGTGGGACCCAGCAGCCTTGGAACACCAGTTGTGCCAGCCACACGTCCAACAACAAAAAACAAGGAATAGTCTGGTGGCACCTTAGAGACTAACAAAACATGTCGATGGTATCAAGAGCTTTCGTGGGCACAGCCCACTTCTTCAGACGCTTCCAACAGGCACCCAGGCCAGAGTGCGCTTTGCGGGGTTGAGTCACCAACAGGAAGGGGGAACGCTGAAGACAGGCACAAGGCTTTAGCCCAGTGGTCTCCAACCTTTTTACACCCAAGATCACTTTTTAAGTCTCAGAACAGGCGAAGATCTACCGCCCCGCCCCTTCCTTGAAGCCCCGCCTACATTACATGAGGAACTCTAATGTACATGTACTGTGCAGGTGCGCAGTTCAGAGAGGGCTCCAGAGCTACTCTTAGAGCCCCTGAGATCTACTGGTTGGTGACCAGGCAAGCCCATCACACCAGCCAACGGGCAGCGCGCAGCTGCGTCTAGCGACAGGAGAACGGGATTCAGGAACCCTCCACGCGCACCAAAAGGAAACCGCTGTTCAGCGCCAAGGCAGCACCGCGGCGCCTCTCCCACACCAGGGCGCGGGCCAGCGCAGAAAGCTCCACAGCGGCTCGGTTCTGCCCGGCGGCCTCACGCACCGCCGCCCTCCCTAGCGCGGGGAGCGCGCGCCGCGTTCCTTGCCTGGGGCACGAAGGGAGCGCGCGCGTCGGACGTTGGGTGTCGGCCTCGTCGCCCCCGCCCCCTACTCTTTCTTCCTTCCTTCCGGCCGCCATCTTGCGCCCCTCCGCGTGTGTGCGCTCGGTTCCGCGCTCCCCGCCGCGGCTCCTCGCCCTGTCCCCTGCTAGGACAGCGCCGCTTCCGTCCGGGAAGGTACAAAGGGGCCTGGGGGCGGTTAGGGGTTGTCTCGGCCCGCGCCGCTGGACTCGGGCCTGTGAGTTGTTGAGGGGGGAGAAGACGCCGACGGGTTAGGCCGCTCAGGGCTCTGTAGTTGAGGAGCGATACGCGGGGGGGAGGCGAGGCCTGGCCCTGTTGCCGGGGAAGGGCTGGGAGCGGCGGTGGTGGGAGTTACTGGGCGCCGAGTAAATAGTCCCGTCCCCAAGGAGAGATCTCGAGCCCCTGTCTCCGTTCCCTGGTTCGGCCTCTGTCCCAAGCCCCCTCGCCGGGGTGCGGCCGGAATGGTAGGTGGGGGCAAGGGAGACCTCTCCTAGCTCTTGAGAGAGCGGGGGCCTGGCCGCATTGCAGACTCTGCCGCGCGGAGCCCCCCCCCCGCCCCCCCAGCGAGCGGAGCGGTGTGCGAGGTGGCCTTACTGTCCTTTCTTTTTAGATGAAAGAAACGATCATGAATCAAGAAAAACTAGCCAAACTCCAGGCTCAAGTGCGCATTGGTGGAAAGGTAAAGCACAGCTACTCCATGCGAATGGGCACAAAGCAGCACGCTTGGCTCTTCAGATCTGTCTAACTGTACTGTTTTATCTTGGCAAAGTATGGATGTTCTCTAACTAATGCAGTAATCTGTTAGTTATATATTTTCCTGCAATCTCTTGCCTTGGAAATCTAGCCTGTTTTACTTGTGTATGTATATTGTGTGTGAGTATCTGCTTCTAGGTCAGCAGTAAAAATAGAATGGAAATTCATCTAATTGATTTTTGGAGACCTCTGGCAAAAGTAAGCCTGATCAACTCTCACTAAAAGTTTGTGTAGCTCATAATTTAGACAACCTTGGGATTTTAAAAAGTGAAATATACATTCAGTTTAGGTGCTTTCATAAAAGATACCACAGATACTGGAACAAGTGCCTTGTTTTGATGTTAGTGATGCACAGGAAAACATTTCTGGATTCATGCTGGCTGAATTAAAAACAAACTTGCAATTAGTTTTTGAAATAGGTCTGTTTGTAACCTAAATCTACAACTATTAACTATGTAAGCTTTTAAAAAAATCATTTCAATACATTTTAAGGGCGGTTTTCAGGAAAACTGCATATTACCTTGACTGTGATATTGTACATGTGCAGTATAAATCCTAGAAGTGATGGAGGGAAGCTGTTGAAGGCTATGTAATACACTCACCTTTGAGGGAACACATCTGTAGAGCTTTCTTTAAAGACAAATTTTGTCTTCCTTTTGAAGGAAGGGTATTATAACATTTGGTGCAGGATCATGAAATAAAACATTCAGATAGTGGACTGTGTAGATATACAGATTATAATGAAATAAATGGGATTTTTCTGCATGAATCATTTAAGTAACATAACAATTACATCTGGTTTATAAAGCACACAAATGGTTGTGTCATGTTAATGAGACTTGTGTTTCTGGTTACATGCTTGGTCCGGATAAACCTGATGTGGCAGAGCTGGCTGTAGACGTTATTCTAGTCACGTACACGTGCACACCTAGTTTTCTCCAGATTACAGTTTGTGCACTGTAGTGTTAAGAAAACTGACTGCATTTGTAAGACTTGTAGCTGCTTTGTGAATATAATTGAAAACAATGAAAGATTAATTAATGTTAGAAATGCTACAGTTCACAGTCTCAAATTGGCATGGGAGAATTGGGGCAGGAGGTAGTGCTTGAATTTGCTGTTTTTTAAAATAGATTGGGATTTGATGGTGTCTAATACTGTCTAAAGTACTTTATTGCAAATTTCTACTTCACTCACTTGGTAAAAGTACTATTTTAGTCCTAGGGAAAAATTAGTTTAGCTAATCATGAATAGAATGTACCTTGACTAGAACATTTTCAAGGCTGTTTTGTAAGACCGCTTTCAGTGAATTGTTCCATTTCTAGCTTTAGTAAAATTTCTTTCAATTTATTTGGTTGAAGTTTCAGGTTTATTGTGCCACTGGATGACCCTATTATAACTTACATTTTTTGCCTAGGATGTAGTTTGCCATTTAGCAAAGACACTTAATTTTTTACATTTTATGTTATGGCAGGGTTGCTCAGATGCATTTCTCAGTGTTCCAGACAGTCTGTAGCAGCCACTCATCTTTAATACATAGGTGGAGCCCTATGTATTGTGCATGTCTCAGCATGTTCAAGTTGGATTTAGTGTCAGATTTGTAATCTTCAAATTTGTAAAGATGAAAGCAGCTGCTATCCACTTAATGGAAATAAAGTATGAGACTCAGATGGCAGACAACTCAATCAAATATGTACAGTTTTTTCTTTTTGATAGGGATGTGAATGATTAGTCAGCTAGTCACTTGTCACTCCTTCCCTCCCTCCTCCCACCGCTGCCTCTATCAAAAAGAGGCAACAAGTGAGGGAGAAGGGGGGAAGAAGGTGCTTCAAAGTGGCAGCGCCATGTGGAGCCTGGGGTCAGCTGGGAACTCCCAAGCTCCATGCAGAACTGCCACTTTGAAAGGCTACAGGAAGCACAGGGCCAACGGGACTGCTTGAGTCTCCAGCTGGCCCAATGTTCCCTGCAGTGCTTTCACCTTTAAAATGTAGCAACAGCTCTTATCGACTAATCAAATAGTTGATACAAATTGCATTGACTATTCGATTAGCCAGTTTATCTAAATTTAACATCCCTACTTTGTTATGGACTAAGTCACTCCAAATGAATTTGACACGTTGTAACCTGTTGTGAATTGGTAAGTTGGTAGATGTCTCTGCAGACCCTTTTTTGGTCCAGTTCATGCAAGGCATGACTTTCTAAAGCTATTAAAAAGCTCTGTTTTGAAAATAATAATGTAGTCCTGCCAGGCTGATAAAAGCTTTTTTTTTTAGTTACTCCTTACATGAAAGGTCACTCTTCTGGTGTGACTTTCAAATTGCTGAAGTGAGCTGGGTTCAGACTCTAGGCAGGAAAAGAGTTTCAGGATGAGATTCCTTCCTAGAGTTCCATCTTAATGGGGATACTACTGTTCTTTCTATACCAGCTTTTCCATCCTGGGGAGACCTTTCTCCATAAACAATTTAAAAAGAAGCTGGAGTTTTTGCTAGACATGTAAAAACCCAGTTAATCAGTTACCTAACATTTAACCAGTTAACTGACCAAGCAGGATCCAGGCAGGAGACTGCTTCAGCCCAGCTGGAGCAGTTCCCAGTCTGCAAGGCTCCCAGCCCCACACTGGGGCTAGCTGCTGGCTCGCAACCCCTGTCTGTGGCAGAATCCTTGCGAAGTTGGAGTAGCCCCCTGCCAATGGCAGGTGGGGAGTAGCTCCAGTCCCCACCAGTGCACCTTTCACATCCCTGTTTTTTATTTGGATAGAGGCAGCGTCTACACTGCAGGCTTCTTGTGCAAGAAGCCTTTTGCACAAGAAGTTTTTGCACAAAAATTCTTTCGCAAGAGCACGTCCATGCCTCAAAGCTCATCGCTTTTGCGCAAGAGAGCGTCCACACTGCATGGATACTCTTGCGCGAGAAAGTTCTGATAGCAATTCACAGAATGGCCATCAGAGCACCAGTCCTTTTTTGGACAAGGAGGTTTACCTACACCGGAAAAAGGCCTCTGTTCTGCTGTTTACTGCCGATGTATTTGCGCAAAAGGGCATTGAGGTGTGGACGCTCTGCAGGTTTTTGCACAGAAACCTTGCAGTGTAGATGTAGCCTAGGAGGACAAGGAACAAGGTGAATAAAGCCAGCAGCTGTTGCACTCTTCTTCAAGGGCAGCTGATGCTTTGTGATTGTATTAGAAGCCAAAAAGTGGCACTGCTGCTGATGTAGAGAACTGCTGTCTTGCCCCTGTCAAAGAACAAAGCACAAAGCTAGAGTCCTTGTTTGGGAAAAGTTGGCCCCTCAACAAAAGAACTCCTCTGCTGGTGACTTCTTAGTAAATGGGTGCAACCTAGAATTCAGTTCCATAGTACTGTTGTTGACATGTAAAATATATTATTTACCGAAACAGAAGACAGATCTTAATCTCTGTTAGACATAGGCATCATCTGCTCGGGGCAAGTTTCTCTGTGTCTGAGTGACATATTCCTGTGTAGTGCTGTATCATCTCTTACTGTTCTTGGGATTTCTGCATTTCTTTCTGATGAATACTTTTTGATTTCTGATAACTGGAGGAAATCTTTCTTATACTCTCCTTTATTTAAAATATATCTTCTTCGAGTGTCTATCCCTTAATTTTAAATTATAAAAATGTCAGAATTTTGATATAATTTGGTAAACTTTCTAGGTTTCTTAATCTCCTTTCTAGAAATGGTCCTCTTGGAAAGAGGATTTGATAGACTTTCCATAGAGTACACATGGCAGATCTTTAAAGTGTGCAAAGATGGGATTTTTGTTTTGTTTTGAAATCTTCAGCCCCTGATGTTGACTTAACTGTCAAGATAGATATCAAATTTACAAATTCCTATTTTTTGACACTGTCATCCCTCCTGTGAGTGATGTGTGAAATTAATTTGAAAACTGATCTAGTACAAGTATGTGTGTAACATGCATTTTTTTTCTAAAAAGGGTACTGCCCGCAGAAAGAAGAAGGTTGTCCACAGAACAGCTACAGCAGATGACAAGAAACTTCAGTTTTCTTTGAAGAAATTGGGAGTCAACAACATCTCTGGTATTGAAGAGGTAACTGTTTTATGGAAAAAAACCTAAAACTAGTCTTTGAGATTTTTTTTTTTATATCTACTTCTAAAAATACTCTGCAACTGTTAGAATGTTGCAAGTAAGACTTGCACTTGAACAAGAGGTTTACTTATTTAAGTTTTCTATTGAAATGAAATTGTTGTTTAAAACTTAACTGTTTCAATATGATTTAACTTTTTCTTGCAGGTAAATATGTTTACCAACCAGGGAACAGTCATCCATTTCAACAATCCTAAAGTTCAGGCATCTCTGGCTGCTAATACTTTCACTATCACAGGCCATGCTGAGACAAAGCAGCTGACAGAAATGCTTCCCAGCATCTTAAACCAGCTTGGAGCTGACAGTCTGACTAGCTTGAGGAGATTGGCAGAGGCTCTACCCAAGCAACGTAAGTAGTAACCTCACTATGTTTTTAATAGATTTACACTGTTTATTTGAATCACAGCATTAAACTTCAAGAGTAAATGTTTTACTGTTCCTCCCATATGCTAATAAATGTAATCAAGAGTTACTTAATTTGCTGATCCTATTTGTACATCTGTTTCCTATGATCTCTCTAGATTTAAAAAAGTTTCCTGCGGGATGACAGGCAGGATGCAGGACATCACTCTATCTCTTCCCCTTTGCCCAGTGCTTGGAAGCCAGGGCTTCCACCATGGCCTCCCCAGTGCTCCAGGGGGAGATGGGGCTGCTGCACCACAGCCTCATCCCTGTCCTCCTTCCCTCCCCCCAGGCTGGAGGGGGTGTGGGAGAGCTCGGGCTGGCTCCGTATTTGGAGTGACTTGGCCTAAGATTATCAAGTCTGCTCCAACTGGGCTCTCTTCTCCCTTTTTTGGTTGGCGAGTTACGGTTGTCTGATCTATGGTTGGAGGAGGGTAGTGATTCCCTGCTGTTTTCTGCTGTAAATTCTGATGTGGATGAGGAGGTTACTGGATCCCCTCTGATGGCATATAGCAGTGTTTCCCAATTGGTGCTCTGTGGAACCTTGGGGTTCTGCGGAGCAAAACTAGGGGTTCCCCGAGGAGCTGGCACTTCCCCCGCCCCCTCTGAAAAAGAGCTAGCCAGCAGAGCAGAGGCATGGGCGGTGAGATGTGTGGGCTCCTGGTGCCCATGCTCCAGCAATATTTGGAGCTGGAGCGGGTCCACTGTTAGTGGGCGCCACCAACCACTTTCCAACTAAAGGGTTTCTTTTCTCATTATCCTCCCATTAGAGTTGAACATGTTGACACCCTAAATGACTTCTGTCCCAGACAGAATTAAAATGATGGGGGCAAAGTGGGAATGGAGGCATGCACAGAGCCCTAGCCATGGGGCAAAGAATGAGGGACCTGGTATGATGGTTAACTGATCAGCCTGGGCTTATGGGTTAACGTACATGGTCCTACTGCTGCCTCTGTTTCAAGCCGCCTCCCTGCACAAACCGGATTTTTCCCTCCCCTTCCCTGTTGTTGCTTCTGTGTTTGCAGTGAGCCAGCTTAAAAGCCTCCCCAGGAACCATCTCCCCACACCTGTAAAGGGGGCAGAATGGGGAGGCTGGAATATGTGCAGGTGGAGAAGGGAAGAAGAGAAGTATACACAGGGCCTCTGCATGGAGAAGGAGAATAGGGGATCCTGGAATGGAGGCTACAAAGAACCCCTGCCATAGGGGGAGAGGTGTACAAGGGGGCACAGAGCTGCCAGAATTCAGGATTTTGGTGTGGGATGAGGGCACAGCAATTCTTGGCAGGGGGAAGATTAGGGTGAATTGCAGGGACTCCTTGGAAAAATAGGTGATGGGGGAAGGTGGCACAGAGCTTGTGACTGGGAATTAAAAGATGCAAGGAGCCCCTGGTGTATGTATTAGGGATGTTAAATAATGGTTAATTGAATAATCGATTATGCTCATTAATTCTTATCAGTTACTCATTTGTTCTATAGTCCCCAGTGGTGGATGAATGAGGCCGGAGAGCACTGGCTGCTGGCCCAAGGAGCCCCGTGCCACTCAGTGCTGCTGGCTCTGTATCAGAGGCAGCAGCGTGGGGTGCCAGGAGAGAGCTGGTCTGGGAGGGGAGCCAGTCTGAGAGAGGAGCCCTCGCAAACTGGCTGCCTGTTGCCCCATGCTGCTGTCTCTGATACAGAGGCAGCATTGTGGGTTGGCAGCAGCCCCTGTCCAGGGAGGGAGGGCTGAGCTCCTGGACTTGGTACAAGGCAGAACTGAGCTGGGCTGCCTGTCTGCCTGTCTCTGAATACACTTTAAATGCAGAGCTGCAGTGGGGGTAGGTTCCAGACCTGGTGCGAGCCAGGACTGATTCGGGCTGTTGGCCAGCCTGCTAAAAGATTTACGGGTGGGTGGGTGGGTGGGGGGGGGGGGGAGAATGTGTGTTTGTCTATAACATTAACCGATCAGCTTTTGTTTGATTGATCAGTTAATTGACTACACTGTTACATCCCTAGTATGAATGTAAGCTGTCAAGTTTTGACTCCCTAGTAGCTTGTTCTCAATACTGATTTAAGATTTTGATTTTGAACGATCAAACCCAGAATGTGTTGTCCCCGTCTCTCTTCCCCTCCCCCCTCTTGAGGTGGGATATTTGAATGAACAGTTTCCTTTCTGGTTTAAATAGCAGAAGGCTTCTGATGCAGGATGTTCTTGATATTTGCTTGGGGCTTGAATTCACTTCCTACCTTGGTTTCCCAAAGGGAGGATTTAGTGATTTTTATTTTATTTTATTTTATTTTTTTTGAGACCTGCTGTGAAGTCATCCCACTCTTCCAGACTTTCCAGGTGAAGAGTGGGCTCATTAAAGTGTTCAGAAATTTGAGTTAAGAAAACTATTAAAAAATTCTCTTTTTATGGTCTCCATATATAAGCACAATTGGCATTCTGTAATTTAGAGTCTGGGATAGAACAAATGCATTATCAATAGCTCAAGATAGTATTTTATTCTGGGTAAAAGCCCAGTTTTTGCATTTGTAGATCAAAATTATTATTCACACAAGCTGCTTAATTTGTAATGTTGATTAAAATTAAGGGGAATCCTGTGCGTCTGGCTGCATATCCTTAACTGAAAGAAGCTTATATTGTTGTAATAAGTTGACCAGTAAAATTGTTGTAGCATGTGTCCTCTTGTGAAGAGATATGAAGTAGCCAAAAGAATATATACTTGCTGGGGTGTTATTTCACAATTACGTGATAAACTTGCATCAGACACACTTCCCCTTGCTTACTATGTATTTCAAGTGAACGTTAAAACCGCAGTTTGGGCTTTATTCCAAAAATAATCGCTTAATTTTGAGATTTTTACAAATAATAGGTCTATTTTAAATTACAAGTTTATGTAATTACAGCTGTGGATGGAAAAGCACCACTTGCTACTGGAGAGGAGGATGATGATGAAGTTCCAGGTAAGAACAAAGAAAGTAGAAACTGATGAAAAGGTCTACTGCCCCATAAAATACATACATAATGTAGAATTGAAGCCAAGAATTTAGTATGATTTTAAAAAAAGGATTTAAGTGTGTGACAATGAGAATTTGGGAAAGAAAAACTGGTAAGGGGATTAGTCAACCACTAACTATTAAATTTCCCTTTGGGGAAGCTATTCTGTGGTAGAGAACTATGAAATTTCTTACACCTTCTTCTGAAGTATTTGGAATTAGCAGTTGTCAGTGTATGAGACTAATAAGGCTTTTGGCTTAGTCCAGTACATTTTTGCTTTTGTAGAAATAATTGTATCTGCAAGTTTTTAACTTTACATACTGTCAGTATATGTGATCAAAGAATTGGCCTAAAACATACCACAAGTGTACAGAAGAAACTTCTCCTTCCTTTCCTTCTTCATGTCATACCATACTTGTATGGTATAACACACTTAACTGCTAAGTCCAGCATTGGCTGTTGAAGACAGCATTCATATGATGGTAGTAGTTCATCTACCCCAGAGTTTTGTGAGACATATTTTCATGCAGAAATTGTTTCTTTGTAAATGCTAACGGTATAACCTCTCACAATTAAAATAATTGACTTTAAAGTAAAATCTTGTCTGACTTGATATATTTGACAATGTGAAAAAGATGCTTTATTGATGCTTTGGTTTCAGTGTGTACTTTTCTTTCTTTCTAGATCTTGTTGAGAATTTTGATGAAGCTTCGAAGAATGAGGCAAACTGAACTAAATGTCACTTTCTGAATAAAATTTAAAACTTGAAAAAGCTACATGGAGCTGCTATTTTATATTGTAACTGCTTTTATTTGTAATTTTTTGTATTATGTTTACTGATCTCATGAGGTCTAAAATCTGTAATATTTGAAACTCCTTGAACTTTGCAGCTCTTTTCAGTTATTGCTTGTACACAACATTATCTTTGCAACCTGGTTGAACTGAACAAACCTAAAAATTAAGTGAAAATCAAATTGCTAACACCGTCTCTGCCTACACAGTTAATTTTTTGAGTGACTTGTATACAAGCAAATACCTGGCTTTAGTGGATTTTGGCATATAATAAAAGATGTAAAATAGACTTCAGTGTGGCTTTTATTAAAAAAAAACAACCAGATATTTTAATTATTGAATAGTTTGGCTAAATCTTGAATAATCTTATTTCTAGAAGATCTTGCTTCTTTGCAAATCCTCTTCCAGTTGCTGTGTGTCAGGCTACTTCTTCACTGGCAACTTCTTGCACAAGAACTCTTTTGCGGAAGAGTTCTTGTGCAAAAACTCTTCCAGAAGAGAGCATCTACACTGGCATATGCTTTTGCGCAAGAGCATCCATGCCAGTGTAGATGCTCTCTTGCACAAGAAAGCTCTGATGGCCATTTTAATCAGAGGGCTTTCTTGCGCAAGACATTCATGTTGCCTGTCTACATTGGCCTCTTGTGCAAGAATAGTTGCGCAAGAGTGCTTATTCCTGAGCCAGGAGCATCATAGTTCTTGCGTAAGAAGCCCTGATTTTATACAGTAGAATGTCAGTTTATTGCACAAGAACACATGGCCAGTATAGAGAGGCAGCAAGTTTTTGCGCAAGAGCAGCTGCTCTGGCGCAAGATCGCGTCAGTGTAGACACAGCCACAGAGTAATGCTACTTAAAATTTTAGTTCTAGAATTGATGGCCTTAGGTCTGAAATGCTCACGATTAAGCAGTGAAGCCTCCTGACTGCTGAAGCCCAGTACAATACCTGTTGGGTGTCAGGAGTGTTTATTTTGCCCCAACTGAATTTAATTTTTTTCTAAAATCTGGTATTGCTTTAGTGCTCAAATTGACAGAACCTTATTATTGTTCTGTAATAAAAATATAAGATAGAATAAAGAATGGCAGTTGAGAGGAAACTGGATATTAATGTTAAGTCTTATGTTCAGAATTAAACGGATACATAGAGCAGTCCCATCAGGTGGATTATAGCAATTTTATTCTCATTTAATTTCTGCAATTGTCCAAATATAGCAATTTTCACTTAACCAAGCACTATACTTACTATCAGGAACCTAGGCTGTGCTGTGGAGTTTGGAAAGGGGAAAGCTAATAGCTTTCTCTTAAAGTGAGTTTGTAGTAATATTGTCTTTTTTTTTTTTTTTTTAAACAGTTAACAGATTGCTTGTTTTAATGGCAAGTTTGTGTTCATTTGAGCAGCATTTGTTGTAATGGACTGAGACTAAAATAGATTACTTATCTACTATATATAACAGTTAGTGCATCTGTCTTTCCAAGAACTTGTCCTATGTGATAAGAGCTAGGACACTGAATTTGGTATGCAGCTTCTTCTTATAACTTAAACTCAGGTTTTGATTGTGCCAGGGCGATAGGCTGTTCATGGAATGAGATGTGTTTCTCATTAAATGGAACGGGAGAGATGTGATAGCAGGGACAGTTTTTTGTTTTTGTTTTTTTATATTCACCAGTGACCACGGGGTGGGGAGGCAGCAAGCCCCCCAGCTTTGGGGAGCAGCTGCCTGCCAGCATGGCCCCCACCATCCTGAGCCAGTCCCAGGAAGAAGCCAGCCCTAACCTCCTGTCCTGAACCCCTTCTTACCCTCAAGTCTGACTCCTGCACCCCCGACATCCTCAGTCTTTTGTCCTATGTCCCTATAAACCCAAGCCCCTCCATAAGGACCTGAGCAATACTGGGTCACTTTACTAGTACTATATATCAAAAGGGCTCTTTAAGTTCCAAGCTTACTTGTGCTTGCTTGCTTCTGTGCTTACTTGTGCTAACCTTCTAAAGTGAGTGGAGTTGAAAACTGAAGTTTGGATTGGTGAGCCCGTGCTATTTGTGGTAATGGAGGAAAAAGAGCTTTAGCTTGTATTTGAGGTTGAGAAAATGTACATCTGGAAGCTAAAAAGACTCTTTTCTCTGTATTTCTACAGTTGCAGTTATTTCTTCTAAAATAAGCTATATTTATAATAGTTTCAGAGGGGTATGTTTAGAGTAACTGAGTAAAACTATACTTCAGCATAAACTTAAACAAATAGTCTGATAGCACTTTAAAGACTAACAAAATATGTAGATGGTATCATGAGCTTTTGTGAGTACAGCCCAATTCTTCAGTTGACCTGAGTGTTGGATGTCCAGAACCAAAATATAAGGAGAGAGGGTAGGGGGGGAGAAGAGGCAGAGGGAATCAGCAGTGATCTCAAATATGACTTTGAAACTGCTGTAGGAAACCAGTCTTTTCTTCCATTAAAAAATGATTTTGTGTAGCTTGTTAAGCATGTAAGTCATGCCATGACTTAGTGGAGAAACTTGCTATAAGTTGCACAATTATTTCCTAACTGTCACAGTTCATCAGGATGGAAGTTTTGTATGTCTAGTTTAAGAATTCAAACACTAATCATTGCAGTTTATTTTGGAGGAATTCTGTTTCACAGTGCACATGTACTATAAAGCATTAGATTGGAATATCAGCAGTGTCACATTTCCATGCTTCAGTTTTTGTCAATAGTGTGACAGGATCAGAGTAGAAGGCTATAAAAAAGTAGTGGAGGGGAGATCTTTGTTCCCAGAGTAACAGGGAGGGGCTGGTTTAGAACCAGCAGAGGCAATTGGGGCAGTGGAACACCTGGGGCTAATTGACCAGGCCTGCAGAGTCAGGCCATCTTAGGCTAATTAGGACACCTGGAGGTAATTAAGAAAACCAGTTCAGAATGGCTATAAAAGAAGCTTTGCCTGCAGTTAGGGTGTGCATGTGTGACGTAGAAAACAGAGGAAAGGAGATGACAAATGAACGCTAGGAAGACGAACTGGAGAGAAGGAAGGGTCTTGGAGCAGTCTTATAGCAGGTGTTGGGGACTCACACAGCCAGCTACTATTACAGGGCCCTGGGCTGGAACCTGGAATAGAGGGTGAGCCTGGTTCTTCTCCCCCACCCTCCCAACACCCACCTTCTCATTTTCACTTGGGGGGCGGGGAGGAAGGACTGGTTTATTTTACGTTTTACCATATGCTGGTTGATGATGAAAAGAGCTCAGCAAATAGCAAACTAAAGTTGTAGTTGTGCCTGAAATTGTGGATGCTTTGGAGGCAAGCAAATTCTCCAGGAAGCATAGGATCCACCAAGTTTTCATAGGAGCTTTGTCACAATTGTAAAATATGGGGTATTTCAGTAAAAATGGTCTGTTGTAGTGTCTTTTAAAGCATGTCAGAAAAGAGGTGGAATGAAGATGGATAATGGAATGTGCTATTCAAAATCAAGACTTGGTATAGGATGCTGGAAAGAATGTCCCTAAGCAGAGATTTCCAAGGTGGTAAAAAGTGGAAAAACCATAATTTACTGGTCAGATCTAATATTCTTAATGGGATCTACTGGAGTTCAGAGCACCCTGCACTTATCAGGAAATATGTACATTTCATAAGTCTTCTAAATTAGTCAACTGATTGAGGTGAAAGGTTCATGCTTGTTGAGGTTCATGGTATTTGAGTCTAGCAAATTCTAACTTTTTTTCTGTAGGTACTCAGTCTGTGAGTTCTCTGCCTTTTGAAGTTAACAAATGGATGTTTTGCCCTAAACCCGTGGTGTCCCGTACAATAGCCACATGTGACCTTTTGGCCAGTTGAGTGCGGGTAGTTCAGAACTGGTTGGACACCACGGCCCTAAACATTTAAGAGTTTGTCCCAAGTATTTCCAGTTTCTGGAAGTCATGAACTGATCTTCTTTAATGTATATGTTCATCACTTCAGTCAGTACCATCTTGAATGCACCAAAAACAAGATCAAAATGGTCCGGATTAGTTTAAAACTATGTAAGATGATTACATTGGCCTGTGGTATCCAGTCATAATCTGTATTATGCTTATGCTACACCTGAGTTATTCCTACTCAAACCAGAGGTTTGATGTGCTGCACAAGGTGTCAGATGACACTGAGGCTGTCTCTAAACTACATCCCTTTCTTGAAAAAGGGATGTAAATTAGACACTTTGAAATTGCAAATGAAGCTGGGATTTAAATTTTCCATGTTTCAGTTGTATAATGGTGGTTGTGTGGTGTGTGGCTTTTTTTTAAGGGGCTTTTCAAAAGAAAACGGCTGTTTAGATGGGGATTGTTCAAAAATAAAACCCTTTTTGAAAGATCCTGTACTCGTTTTTTTCAGGAGTACAGGATCTTTTGCAAAAAGGGCTTTATTTTCGGGGGGGGGGGGGGGGGAGAGGGGGAACCCTGTGGCTGCCATTATGCAAATGAAGTGTGGGGAATTTAAATCCCGGCTTCATTTGCAATTTCAAAGTGTCTAATTTACATCCCTTTTTGGAGAGAGAGGATGTAATCTAGATGTACTCACAACGGCAACCTCTGCCTTACATTGACTCCTTTCCAAACACACTAGAAAATGCATTTCTTCTGCTGCTATGCACCCGTCATGTGACTGCAATGTCTGCTGGTTCCATGCTTAATATTAAATTAAGTTGGGAAAATAAAATTGGATACAGCAGTTCTGCATTTTAAATGAATAGCAATGTTAAAATATTAATAAAGTTTGTGAGTTTGGTCTTGCTGCATGTGACAGGGTGTATTACCCCTGCAGTGGTTCAACAGAGGTTGATCATATTCTAGAGAGGCTGAGGAGGCCATGAGGATTCCTAGGCTCTGCTGAGCATGCTCCAGTTAGAACCAGGATACAAAAGAGATCAATCAGGGGTGACTGCCAGAGGGAGTGGAGGTGCACCGCAGGCTTCTGTGGAAGGACCACTGACCATTCAGGATTTGGGGGTCCACCTGGGGGATGGTAAGCTGCAAAACTCGGGTGCTTAAAGCCACAGGGGATGAAGATGGCATGGGGATCAATTTTTGTCTGACTTCCATAGCAACTGTGCTCTACAGTAATTTCTCATTTAACATGTGCCTGCTTAACACGTTTTTGTGATAGCACAATTTTTTTTTAGGTAACGTTTTTGGATTACACAACTGTCCCCGGAATAACACGATTTCCCCAGCCGACCTGTTGCCGGCAGCTGTGAGGGGCTTCCCCCACCTCCCTGCAAAACAGTGGAGGATACGCCACTCGTGCCATTCCCCAGCTATTCCCCCCCCCCCTTGCTGGATGCAGTGTGGGTCCCAGCAGACCTGTCACAGGGGCATACTCCCAACCCAATCCCCTTCCTCTCTCCTCCCCTTCCCCAGAACCAAACACCTCCCCCTCCCTGCTGTAACCCAGTCCCCTTTTTCCCCTAACCTTATGGCCCAGTCCAAACAGACACCGCTGCTTGAAACGCAACCCCCACCTTTTCCATTATTTTTAATGGGAAAGTTGACCCTGCATAACACGTTTTCACTTAACACAATCATTTTCTGAAACATCTATATTGTTAAATGAGGAATTACTGTATTTACAAGTATAAAGATATTTTGACTTTCTGTCCTGAAGATTCAATTGAGATCTAAGAGTTAAGCTGTGGTCTTTGTTTCTCATGCATTATGACCAGTAATAAAAGTTCTGCAGGCAAAATCAGACTCAGCTACATCTAAGAAGCAATATGATCACATTACTGCTGCAGTTGTCGTAACCCCTGGAGGAAACTGCAACATAATACAAAATTAGTTTGATAACATGTAAACTAGAATAGAATCCAGCTTCTCTCTCACTGGTGGTATCTTTGCAGAGTGAACAGGAGTAAAAACAGGGAGAACTCATTTTAGCCACTAAAATGGGCAGATATGGCTCTGAATACCAAAAGGAAGTTGGTATAATTTTTACAGAACGTTTTTGAGAGTAGAACCACACTAAGTTCTGTGGCAGTCAAACTGGCTTCTAAAGTTGCTTGGCTTCAGCCAGCCAAGTCACTCAGCCAAAATCAGGATTCTACATTACTGAATTGTGGCTGTTCCTAATAAAGCCAGACCAAACACAGCCTGGTGAGGAAGAGTCACGGCTCCCCATAACTACAATCGAGGGTCCCAACCCAGTAAAGTTATATAGGAGTATAAGTGCAGGATTGGGACAAAACCAAAAAACAGGTTAGGTAAGAGAGAGCTGGACAAAACCTAATACCAGAGTGATAGAGCACCTAGTATGTTAGTTCCAGCTTTTGATTGGGTGTTTTGTTCCTAGGACGAGGGGCAAACAAAGTGTAGGAGATATTATTAAAATGACCGTCAGTAACTCTGAGGGCTAATTTGCACACTGCTCAAACAGCATTCAGGAGCTGGAAAGCTGCCTATATACTGGAGCATGTTCTGCTTCAGTAATCCCTAGCCAGAGGAATAGTCTTCAACAGATTTCCTGCCAGTGTAGTTTAGAGCATCCTAGAGGCCCCAGGATCAGTGTAACTGCCAGCACATTAAACATGCTAAAGGGACTATAAGACATACAGGCAGTCCCCGGGTTACGTACAAGATAGGGACTGTAGATTTGTTCTTAAGTTGAATCTGTATGCAAGTCGGAACTGGCGTCCAGATTCAGTCGCTGCTGAAACTGACCAGCGGCTGACTACAGGAAGCCCGAGGCAGAGTTGCTTTGCCACGGGCTTCCTGGAATCAGCCGCTGATCAGTTTCAACAGGCTGAATCTGGACACCAGTTCCGACTTACATACAGATTCAACTTAAGAACCCCAGGAGTCCCCAAGTCAGCTGCTGCTGAAACTGATCAGCGGCTGATTCCAGGAAGCCAGGGGCAGAGCAACTCTGCCTCCAGCTTCCTGTAGTCAGCGCTGGTCAGTTTCAGCAGCGGCTGACTTGGGGACGCCTGGGGCAGAGTAGCTGGGGTGCTACCGGCGTCCTCTGAGGCTTTGTTCCCCGTCTCCCTGGTCTGCTGGGGGGGTCTTCCCCCCTCTCCCCAGCAGACCAGGGAGATGCGGAGCAGCTTTTCTCGCCCCAGAGGACGCGGGCGGCGGGACCGTGGTGCATCTGGGCATCCTGCCGCTCCCATCCTCCGGGGCGAGAAAAACCCCGTTCGTAACTGCGGATCCGACATAAGTCGGATCCGTGTAACTCGGGGACTGCCTGTAGATGATTCTCTGGAAAGGTTGATTCTTTATATTATTGTAATATATTATTCCAGGATGTGTGGAAAAAAATAACTGGATTTCAAAGGAGGGGTAGCTGAGTTAGTCTGGAACAGGAAAATCTTAAAAAACAACAAATAGTCTAGTAACACCTTAAAATCTCACAAAATATATAGATGGTATCATGAGCTTTTATAGGCACAGCCCACTTCTTAAGATGATGGGAGTGTTGGAAGAGAATTCCAGCCTAAGGCCACATTTAGTATCAGTGAAATAAAAATGCTAACAGCATAAAATCATGCTGGCTATAGAAAGATCTGTCATCCAGCTATATTTGCTATGCTTTAATGCAGCTGTTCCACATAACAATTGAGTCCAAGGAACCTACTACCAATACAAACGGTGCGGTGCTGCTTTTTTTTTTAACAGTCCAGAATTCCTTTGAGGTACCTGGGATTACTTAGCCTCCTTCACCAGGAAATTCACAAAACATACATATCTGTGTGTGGATTAATGCTGCAATTCACCTTCCTGGCCCTCTTGCTACTGTGGCTATTTTGTGTTTCAGACTAGTGCCGCCTTTCCATCTAGTTTTGCTACTCTCCCCAGATAGTTTAATTCTCTAGTGTGCATGGTTGACTTCATCAGTGCTTGCTTGCTAAAAACAGATGTGCCCTACAGTCCAGTATGCCTAAAGAACTGCTAGCTTAATTTGGTGACAAATCAACCTCAATTGAGAGATCTATTCAGACGTTCCCTGGGAATAACCCCTAACAATATCTTTGATCTTTAGTGTTCCAAGTGACTGGATTCTTAATTCACCCGGTTGATACATTCATTGCCAGACATTGCAGTGTACTTCCTGAAAGCATATGTGTTGCACAGCAGGAGGTGCATGCAAGCGGAACTGCTATAACAATACTAATGAATATCTGCCCATTGCCACGCTATGTCTACACGCCATGGTTTTATACCATTGTTTGGAAGAAAAAATCCTGTCTACAATGGTCAGGGTAACTGTGCTGGAATGCTAACAACCATCTTTCTGATGTAGGAGTGAAGGATTGGAGCAGTCCTCACACAATGAGCCTTTTCTTGTTTCCATTCCCCCTGTCATAAGAATAATGAAAAACATTTTCTTTAGTGAGTCATAAGACTATGAAGTCACATATGGTTCATTTTGCAGTTTATATATAGCATTAAATGTGAACTGTAGAGGAGGAGTAGCTTATCTAGAATGGTGGATAAACTCTATTTGACTGCATCTTTCACTGGTGATATACTACTTCCAACATGCTTGTCCAAAAATTAAAGCAATCTTAAAGTAAAATTAAGAGCAATAAAATATTTTTCTCTCTAGTTTATTGCTTTCTGTAAAGGTTATCAGTCAGTTTAGGACTCAAAGCTTGCCTCAAAATCATATAAAGGTTATTAAATGATGAGGCAGAAGAAAAGAGGGGCACGTTCTCTATGGGAATCTAAAATTAGTATGCGTTTGTCAGGGCTATAAAAAGGGCACCTCATTAATGATGGACAATGAGATTGTTGCTCAAGGCATGTTTACTGTGTGGAGTGTGCTTGAGATGGGCCACTTTATTTGCAGACAGAAACATAAGAAATATAATGAAAACGGGTCAAGAATAAAGGATAAATGGACAGTTTTTGAAGCTGGCTCTTAGGATTCCTTGCGTGGATACCAAACTACTCTTGTATTACTATTTAATGGCTGGTTTTAGTCCCCTCTAGAAATTAGTAATCAGAGTGTTTCTTCATACCTAGATAACATTTGTAGACAAATGGTTTGAATTAGCTATGGGCAGAACACTAGATCAGCTCTACATGAGACACCACAGAATAGCCAGAGACGAGTTTTTCTTTGTATCATCCTACCTCCACTGCTATGGCCAAGGGTTGTGCTCTCCCACCATGGATCTCAGGACAATGGGGAAGTCTGATAGTGTGCTGTAATACTCCCATTGGCTCCCAGCAGCCCATACCAAATCCAGCCTTGATTTGGGGGAAAGAATAACAGTACAGAATGCTGATAGAATAAAAAACATGGAAAATCCACATAAGGTTGAAGAAGGAGGAGGCTTCAGAGCAGTGAACACTGGCTTCTGCCCCTTCCTGCTCAGCCACATCCCCATCAAAACTACCACGCAGCAAGCACGTGGGCAGGACTACCTTGAAGAAAATCTTCTTACTATATATTGTAGAAATGCGTGTCTGTCTGTTTGAGAGTCCATTTGTTGAAGAGCACCTCTTAAAGGGTAAGAGCTAGGATAATCAAACTTGGTATGCAGTTTCCTCTTATTATAACAAAGCAAAGTCTGGGTTTGGTTGCACCAGGACAATGAGATGTGCCTGGTATTTGATTGTTTCTCATAAAAGGGAAAGAGAGGGGTCTGATAGGAGGGAGTTATATTGCAGAACGACCACAGGGCCAGAGTTGGGAACTTGGACAGGTGTAACCCCACTGAGCCAGGTGGAAGCAGGAGTGGAGAAAGGGACAGCTACCTACCGTATATTTCAGATAATTGGTCTGTTTGTGTGTCTGTCTGTCCCCTAGTGGGAAATATGCCTCCCTCCCCTAACTGTGTCTGCTGCAGCTGCGGTAGCCATAGAGAGGTGCTTCTCACCGGGCCCCAAACTGCTGCAGAGAGAGAGGGCGGGAGCAGTCCTCTTCCTGGGGCAGCCTGCATACTGACCCCCTCATCCTCAGCTTCATCCCAGAACAATGATTTAAATGAACAAACACACACAACTAGGATCTGAGCAATGATGGGTATGTAAATAAGACCCTACCTGAATCATGGGATGATCTTCAAGAAATTGCAGCTGAGTTGCAGACAAGACATAGAAAAGTAATAATGGACTTTTATTAACAGCAGAAATTTGCAAACTATAGTAGAATTATTTAAGAAAAATTTGCTGGAATGATATAAACATTCAACTATTATGTCGTACCTGCAAATTGTTTTGATAAGACAATTTGGTGCCTTTATATTACATTCATTAAAAAATTGACCAGTAAAATAAAAAATTCAGAAGACTAAAAGTTTTAATTGCTGTAGAAATCAAGCCCAGGCACTTTAGCCATTTAAATTTTTCAGGCATTCAGTGTTAATGCAATACATCCTGCTACAGCACTCTCCTTCATGCCCTGTTTGTTTTGTGAAAACTTGTCCATACTAAAACACTGCATGTTTGGAACCCAAACATTAAGGCAAGATCAAAAAGAGAGAATGGCTGAGAAGAAATTTCCCATTAAAGGCCTTCTTGCATCTCCTTCTGAAGCATCTGTTACTACCTCAGATCAGAGCCAGGATGCTGGACTGGACCAAGCACAAGCATTCACATATACTAAAAGAGTGCATGGTTTCCTTAGGCCTGCTGATCACTATGAGAGAGATGCATATGGATTTTAGAAAAACAAATTCTTAAATTTTATCTTTCGTATAAAACTCTCTTCAGAGGATTGAAAGCTTTTGTGATGTAAATTGTGTATCTATTAATATGCTCTTATGGGGACTATTAAATGAACAGACCTTATTTTTAATATGTGTAAATATTTAAAGTGTTTTGCTTGCAGCTAGTCTTAGTTTTTTTATATAGAATCATAGAATAATAGGGTCACAAGAGACCTCAGAAGGTCATCGAGTCCAATCCCCCGCTAAAAAACAGTACCAATCCCAACTAAATTATTCCAGCCAGGGCTTCGTCAAGCTGGGACTTAAAAACCTCTAGGAATGGAGATGCCGTGACCTCCTGGGTAACCTATTCCAGTGCTTCACCACCCTCCTAGTGAAACAGTTTTTCCTAATATCCAACATAGACCTCCCCCACTGCAACTTGAGACCATTGTGCCTCATTTTATCAGCTGTCACCACAGAAAACAGCCTCTCTCCATCATCTTGGAACCCCCTTTCAGGTAGTTGAAGGCTGCTATCAAATCCTCCCTCACCCTTCTCTTCTGTAGACTAAATAAGCCCAAACTCAACCTCTCCTCATGTGCTCCAGTCCCCTAATAATTTTGATTGCCTTTGGCTGGACTCCAATTCATCCACATCCTTTCTGTAAGGGGTGGGAGGCAGAACTGGATGCAATACTCCATAGGTGGCCTCACCAGTGCCGAATAAAGGGAAATAGTAACTTTCCTAGATCTGCTGGCAATGCTCCTATTAATGTACCCCAATATGTCGTTAGCCTTCTTGGCTACAAGGCCACACTGTTGACTCATATCCAGCTTCTCATCCACTGTAATCCCCAGGTCCTTTTCTGCAGCACTGAGAGTAGCCAGTCAGTCCCCAGTCTGTAGCATTGCTTAGGATTCTACCATCCCAAGTGTAGGACTCTACATTTGTCCTTGTTGAACCTCATCAGATTTCTTTTGGCCCAATATTGCAATTTTTCTAGGTCACTATTGACTATATCCCTACCCTCCATGGTACTTAGTTTTCCCCATAGCTTAATGTCATCAAACTTGCTGAGGGAGCACTCCTTCCCCTCATCCAGGTAATTAATTAAGATGTTGAACAAATCTGGCCCAGAATCAACCTTTGGGGCAGTCTACTTGATACTGACCGCCAACCAGACATTGAGCCATTGATCACTACCTACTGAGTCCAATGATCTAGCCAGATTTCTATCCATCTTACAGTCTATTTATCCAATTCATGCTTCTTTAATTTGCTGGCAAGAAAGCTAGCTGTGTGAGACTGTATCGAAAGCTTTGCTAAAATCCAAGTATATCACATCCACCACCTTCCCCATGCCCACAGAGCCAGTTACCTGATCAATCAGGTTGGTCAGGCATGACTTGCCCCTGAGGGATCCAGGTTGACTGTTCCTAATCACTTTCCTCTCTTCCAAGTGCTTCAAAATTGATTCCTTGACTCCCCTCCGTGATTTTTCCAGGGACTGAGATGAGGCTGACAACATACAGAAATGGTTGCCTTATCTCAAAAGAGATAAATTGGCATTGGAAAAGGACAACAAAAAATGATTAGGGGTTTGGAACAAGTCCCATATGAAGAGAGATTAAAAATACTTGGGACTTTTCATCTTAGAAAAGAGGAGACTAAGGGGGGATATGAGGTGGTCTAAAAATCATGACTGGTGTGGAAAAAGTAAATAAGGAAAAGTTCTTGACTTGTTCCCATAATATAAGAACTAGGGGTCACCAAATGAAATTAATAGGTAGCAGGTTTAAAACAGACAAAGGAAGTTTTTCTTGACGCATCACAACCAACCTGTGGAACTCCTTGCCATAGGATGTTGTGAAGACTAGGATTTAACAGAGTTCAAAAAAGAGCTAGATAAATTCATGGAGGTTAGGTCCATCAATGGCTATTAGCCAGGATGGGTAGAAATGGTGTCCCTATCCTCTGTTTGTCTGAAAATGGATGACAGGAGAGGGATCACGTGATGATTACCTGTTGTGTTTACTCCCTCTGGGGCATCTGGCATTGGCCACTGTTGGCAGACAGAATACTGGGCTAGAGAGACCTTTGGTTTGACCCAGGATGGCCATTCTTATGTCTGTAGTTCCCTGGATTCTCCTTCTCTTTTTAAAGATGGGCACTACAATTTGCCTTTTCCAATCATCTTGGACCTCCCGTGATTGCCACGAGTTTTCAGAGATAATGGCCAATGGGTCTGTAATCTCGTCAGTTATCTTTCCATCAGGTCTGCCTTCTCTCACCATTGCTGCCCCTTTTCTAATCATGACCACAAGCCAAATAAGTTGCCAGCCCTATCTAGATAATTAGTTTTTTAAATGAAATGGAAAACAGAAGGGTTACTTTTCAATTTTTAGTTGATGAAACCAGTGCAGTCTTCACTGCTGTACATTACAAGAACAGAGCTTCCTGTTTTAATTTGGTTTTCATTAGCCTGTCTTTAAGATAGCTCAAGGCTGTCTCCCACTGTCAAGGAATCTCAGCCTGTCACTAACAAAGCAGCAGTTTCAATGTATTACAATCTGTGTTACACAGCCTGAGTCACTAATTAGAACTAAAATCGCATTTATGATGTGGCCTCCACAAGGTAGATCACAATACATTGCAACATGGAAGCATGAATGAGCAAGAGAAAAATTTCCAGAGCAGTAACCTATTAGTAACTGCACCACATAAAATTGTAAGAAGTCTTGTCCTTTGTGAGGCACATTGCAATACATCCATGATGGAAGAACTGCTTTGGTGGTAACATATGGATGGTTATGCAGAGAAGAGCGGGTCAAAAAGTTTCTGTTGAAACTGTCTCATCAGAAAACTGGATTGTTGACTAAACATGTTTTGCAAACTGTCTACTGTCCAAGGAAAGTTTTCATCTTTCAGTCAGAAAAACAAAATGTCCCAATATTTCGGTAGACTACCAAAATATTTCAATTTAGAAATGTAGAACCAGGACGTCATGGGAATTGTAGTTTGGGGATATGAGGCAACTGTTCTCCTCTATGGGTTGGACATCATGGTCAGACTATATCTACCTTGATACTCCAGAGCTATGGACTCCCAGTGTGGACCGCTTCCTTTCTCAAGAATTGAGACTGTAGTGCATGATGGGAATCATCATCTAACCAGTGCATGATGGCAATCATCAGCATATAGAAGAGACTGTAGCATAATGTTGCTGAACAACAATTTTGTATTTTCTGAAAATATGTTTTTTTTGAATTTCTGCTGAAAATGAATGTTTATGTTGAAAAATAACACATTTGACCAACCCCCTCAAATGCAGAGTGACAACACTGAATATAACACTTTGTAAAACTGTGCTGGGAAATTATTTTCTTGTCCCAGGAGAATCTGAGATATAGAATAAAACAAAACCCTTTCTCACAACAGGATGAAATGTTAAAATCTTGAAAGTGTTTGCACACCAAACTTTTTTTGCAATGAGCCAGTCAAAACATTGTTTCAGTAACTTCTGCATTTCATTAAGAATTTGACCTTTTAACATTTTACATTGTTATTAATTATAATAAACAAATTTCAAACAAAAATGGAACTTTTTCTTTAAAAAATGCCAAAATGGAACATTGACAGTTTAAAAAGAAAATCCAATATATTTTGAAATAGGAAATTCATCAGTGCCAAATCATTTCCCATGAAATGTTTCAATTTTGATGAATTGACATTTTTAAATTAAAAGATAAAGATTGTCAAAAAATTCCTAGTTAATAATTTGCAGCACTTCACAGTACATTTTGAGCTTGATTTGCTACTGTCTAACACTAGTTCTATTCCATTAACTTCACTGGATTTTTTGCAAATTTACATTGGAAAGAAGAGCTCCTTCATTTTCAGAGCACTTGGCATCCTTGTTAGTTAGGTAGGGAAGCATTATTCTCATTTCCCATATGAAGAGAGCGAAGAAGGGAGGTCACGTGACTTGGGGAGTCAGCTGAAGAGCTCTAATCAAAATTAAGGAGATTCTTCATGGCCGAATCATAAGACATTTCTATAGTCAAACCCAGGATTTGGCTCCCAGGTAAGCAGTAGCACTATTAGAACCATATAACCCAGAAGATGAAGGCTAAAGAAGTAATTTAGTTCCTCAGAGCAGTGTGATGGCCTGACTTTTGGAGTGTCAGCAATTGTATCAGGGTTTCTCAGTTTGTTATAATTTTCCTACTTTAAAGGCACAAAACAAACCTATTTATATTTGTACTACTATTTTATTTTTATACTGAATAGTGTACTTACATGTGGACTATGGCCACCCTGTTGAATACAGAATGGTAACAGATGTCTGCGCTTTTTTTTACTCAAGACAGTACAATAAATGGTGGAATCATTTTTTCCCTTCACTTACACTCTCCAGTTCCAGTTCTCCTGCTCTTAACTGAACCTCCCACGGGATGCTAGAATCATAGTTCATGAAACACAGTTATCTATTCCCTACAGTGCCACCACAATGGCTGCTGAGTGAACTTCAATTCCAATTGCAGTGCTCTAACAGCAAAAGGTCAAGGTACAGAAAGTGGTCCTGACTTCAGAAAATAGGTAACTTTCTAAAGATGAAACATTTTCGTTTTTATTTATAGGCATTTTATGACACTCATCACTGTAGAACCCACAAAATGGTTTGAAATTCTACAGCAAAAAGATGAAGACAACTCTATATTTGATTAGTTTTTCCAATTTGTTTCATTCCATTTATTCTGTATTTCATCCACCCAATCTGAAAATCCAAAATAGGTGAAATCACATTTTAAAACTAGAGGATAGCAATACATTAATATATATTGATTCAATTTATTGAATATTAACTGAAGGTTAAAACAAAATGTGAAACAGCTATTGAATGTGTATACAGGCAGTCCCCAGGTTACGTACAAGATAGGGACTGTAGGTTTGTTCTTAAGTTGAATTTGTATGCAAGTCGGAACTGGTACATATTGTAGGGGAAACTCTAGCCAAACATTTCTGCAGAGCTCAGTTTTATTCTTTCACACCTCACTTCCCTCAGTCCTTTATTCTCAAGCTGAGGTGTCTGCTGAGAAAAGCCGCTCCGCGTCTCCCTGGTCTGCTGGGGCAGAAGGGGCGCTAGCTTCACGTCTCCCTGGTCTGCTGGGGGGAAGCAGCTAGTGCGGGGTTGCCTTACCCCGTTTGTAAGTAGGGATCCGATGTAAGTCGGATCCATGTAACCCGGGGACTGCCTGTACTTTACATGACCTCCTTCCTATTATATAAAACCGCAGGAAAAAAGGATAATTTTGTTATTGATGCATATTTATAAACTCTCTCTCTCTATATATATATACACACACACATATATATAAACACACGAAAAATATTTAAAATAAAGTATGTCAGATCATAAACAATTACATTTCAATAAAAAATGGTTTGCATCATATATACATTGTATCACCAATCTGAAAACAATTAAAAACAACATTAAACACCAGTTAATTTCTCCCCAAGGCTATTAAATCTAAATATTTTCAATATTGCAACTTTACAATAATTAGCATCCCTTTCAGGCTTTTTCTTTGTTTTAAAAAATTGAGTTTACGCACATTATAAACAATAGAGATTTTAAAAAACATGTTAATATAATTCTAAAATAATAGAACAATTTACCTCCCTCCATTTCAGGTTTACTGTTCGTTTCACTTGCATATATATAACTTAACTAGAGGCATGATACGATGCAAGGGAGATATAAATGCTACATAAGTTAAAGTATGTAAAGTAATTATAGCCTAGTGTAACCTCACCCACATAAGAAAAAGGGAAGTTAAAGATGAAGTGTTTCAAATAATACTAATGCTGAATCAGCCCAAGCTAGGATTTTGCCATGCAAGATCAATGACAATCTTCAAAACTCCCCCTTTATGGTTCACTCTAAAGTTCTGACTCTCCAAAAGAGAACTCGCACACAGTTTTTTAACTGGATTTCTTAGTAACCAAAATTTAGAACGATTCTCAAATGGCACAGTGTAAACTACTTGTGGTGAAAAAACAGTACTAAGAATCTGAAACTTTCTAAGATTCTGTTTCAGAAGCTGATTTGTTGTTTGTGCAAAGATAATCACATTCTTTGCCTTTTTTTGAGATTAGACTTGGTAAAACAGTGGGGAGCCTACCAGGGAGGCAGTTTATCCCTCCCTGATTCTCTGTCTTTCTTCAGTGCATGTTAAATCAGGCTAACGACTGCTCTAACCTGTAGAACCCTGTATGGATACAAAATGTCTATTCATAGCTGCATTCATATCTGTAAAAATAAGCTGCGGATATCTGCATTCACATCTGCGGATATCGGCATCCGCATCCACATCTGTGGACGCAGATACCTGTGGATATAAAGTGGATATCCATGAATTTGCAGGGCTCTGCAAACCTGCACCAGCTGGCAAGGAGATCCTCAAGGACCATGTCAGTCGGAAAGAGCTGAGGTACAGTGCAGTCTGGGCACTCTTTCTCTCCCCTCCTCCAGATCACTGACATCCACTGTGCCATGCACTTTGAAGAGGAACCATATGTGCCAGGTCTAAAACTGCTAGGCTCTCCCCCATGTCAGGGGAATTTCAAACTAAGGGGATGAGGTCTCTGTACCACCTGACTGGCAAAAAAAGAAGAACAGCAGAGAATCAGCCCCAAAGGTTTTAAAGACTTAAATCAGACTACTGAGCAGAAATTGAGCTCCCAATGTCTAATTAATTTGTCCCGTCCCCCCCAACACCTACATTTTAACCAAATCCAGAAATTGACAAAGTATTTTAATTCATCTGCATAATAATTTGTAAACAACTACAAATTACTGTTTACAAGATATAAAAGTGCACAATGAAATTTGTTTTCTGTGGTACATGCTTAAAAATCTAAAACAAATATGGACACCGTATCATTGACATAACCTAGTGGAATACTCTGTAAAAAGTCAATTACTGCACTTAATGTTAACATTTACACAGCTATATTTTATTAAAGGTTTACATGCAACACACTGATTACATTTTTTAAAATTTACATAAAATACATTTACAAAAGGATCAATTATCACAGACTTCTATGAACATTAGTGAACAACATAAAGAAAGTATATGAAAATCAGCAAATATTTTCAATGAGGTAAAGTTAAAGTTAACAGGCCTTTATCATTGATTGTGGGGCTAAAACATAGTCCAAATCTTCAGGCATAGAACAATTTTCTATTAACAGGAGGCCCTTATTCCTTGATATTTTGAAGGAGCTGCAATAAATGAGACTCAATAACCTGTTGAACTAAAGTGGAGAAACAACCTAGTTAATTAATGTTCAATGATTTCCAAATCTCTACTGTTGTATTTTACTGCCAGATACAGACTTCTTTGATTGGATGATTGTACAGGACATGAACTAATTAATGCACTACACGTTTGTATTATAGAATCATAGAATAATAGGACTGAAAGGGACCTCGAGAGGTCATCGAGTCCAGCCCCCTGCCCTCAAGGCAGGACCAAGCTCCGTCTACACCATCCCTGACAGATGTCTATCTAACCTGTTCTTAAATATCTCCAGAGAGGGAGATTCCACCACCTCCCTTGGCAATTTATTCCAATATTTGACCACCCTGACAGTTAGGAATTTTTTCCTAATGTCCAATCCAAACCTCCCCTGCTGCACTTTAATCCCATTACTCCTTGTCCTGTCCTCAGTAACCAAGAGGAACAAATTTTCTCCTTCCTCCTTGTGACACCCTTTTAGGTATTTGAAAACCGCTATCATGTCCCCCCTTAATCTTCTTTTTTCCAAACTAAATAAGCCCAGTTCATGAAGCCTGGCTTCATAGGTCATGTTCTCTAGACCTTTAATCATTCTTGTCGCTCTTCTCTGTACCCTTTCCTTTCAATTATCTATGACAATTAAAGCATCATATAGTTCAAAACAATGAATATACTGAATGAACATTGAACAGAGGGCCAATACGTGGAGTGAGAATGGGGGGAAGCCATGGTTTGTGGCCTAGTTTGGAAATGTAGCTAAAATAGGTTAGGTAGGATATGGGTGATTCTAAACTGTATGGCTACATCTCCACAGCAGCCTTATTTTGGAATAAATAACATTATTCCAAAATAACAGTCCTCATCTACACAACAAGCAGTTATTTCGACATCATGTTGAAATAATGTTGAGTTGAAGGACTTCTTACTCTGACTCTTATAACCCTCATTTTACGAGGAAGAGTGCTTTTTCAGACTTCCTGCTGTGTAGACAGCTCCAAAAGCCAAAATAAACTATTTGGACTTAAGCTACACAATTGATGTATCTCTAGTTGTGTAGCTTATTTCGGCATTAGCCCTCCTGTGAAAACGTGCCCTAAGTGGAGAGTGTGTTAGTACTAGAGGCTTTAAAAAGAAAAAAAAACCCACACTGTTGGAAATATGTGATTTTCTTCAGTGTTCAGAATTTACACACTGAACCCCTTATTTGTTCCCTGAGTCAATTCCATCGTAAGCCCAGGGGCTTGCAGCAGTTACATGCATGGGTTGATTTATCATTTTTTATTCAGTTCATGGCTTAAAAAAAAAAGTTTTCACATGGTTCAGAAGCCAGGGTCACCCCTGAAGAGGCACCTTTTTGACTCTGTATAACCCAAAGAGGCTCTGAAAGCAGAGAGCCAAATTTGCCAACCTACCATGCAGAACCCTGGCAGAAATGCCCACTCCCCTGAAAAGGTTTATCTTTTTAGAAGAAAAAGAACTTCAAATAGTTCACAGAAGTAAGTCCAAGAATACTGTGACTATTTAATGTACATGATAGCAGAGGCCTGGCCCAAGTACCCAAAACACAAACAACTATGCCCATGAGAAAGCTGGACCCAGATTGAAAGTCTCCCTGAAGTAAGAGGGCAGCTAATTCATATCATCTACTGGACAGTCTCAGCAGAAAGGTCTTCCGTGTATTCTAAGACAGAATTTAATAATATCTTGCTATGGCCAAATCCTGCGGATGGTAGTGTCACTGCATGCCCTCTTTTAGAATAAATCCTCCTTCTGGTACAGTTGTCTCTACATCAGGAGTGAGGAACTTAAGGCTTGCCTGGATCCAGCTCCTGAGACTCAGGGCCCCCCTTTAGTATTGGGGGAGCCCATGCTAGCACCTCAACACTGTTTCCCCGTGAGGCTGGAGTGCACAAAACCTACTAGCCTGAGTCCAATGATTTTTCTGTGGGTCAGAAGCCCCTTACCCACAACAGACTTCCCATCCCTGCTCTACAGAGAATTTTATAAATTAGATACACTCCCAACTGTGCCTTAAAGACATGGCTCAAGATCAGTGACTTTCTTTCACTATTGACCTGGGCTCATGAACTAGAGGTGAAAGACTCCTTACCTATTATTGGTTCTGTGTACAATCCAGGCCTGTCTGCTAAATTACATATTGTAATTGCCCATGCTGCTAGAGCTAACTTTTTAATGGATTTTGGAAGCACAAATTAATCAAATAAAATAATGTGAATCTGTTCAATTAACACGTGCATAATTTAGAAAATATTTTAACTAGCCTATAACCAACTGAAAAGAACAACCTAACAGATTTAGCAATCTCAAACCACTTTAGAACAGGAACTTTTGTCTTCTTACATTGGTAAAGCACTGTTACTGGAGTTACATAAATAAACAATAAAAACAGCCAAACCTAAAGGTCTCTGAACACTTACCACTCCGATGGCCTAAAGCCACAGCCAAATCCATGGAATTGTAGCCAGAATCTGTCTCAATAGTTGGATCAGCCCCATTTTCTTCATAAAATAGAGGAAAAAATTTAAATTATGCTGACAACTAGTAGTTCATAATTATCAGTAATAAACTTCTTTGGGGTTTCATTTCTTAATGTTATCCTTAATGTCTTACCTAAGAGAATTTTTACACATTTCACATGGTTTCCATGTACTGCATATAGCAGAGGTGTCCCTCCATTCTGCAAAAGAAGAAAAAAGACATATAAACTTTAATAGCTGGAGTTCACGTATCTAGTTAAAAACCTGGTCAGCTGTATCTGGAATTCCCTTATAAAAGAAGAAGTACAACATATGTGAGTACTTCAGATCACAATAGTCATAAAATGCAATGAAAAGGTCACCAGCTCTTTTCCAACTGTGTCCCCCATCTTCTATGGATCTACTTTTCAGTCACAATCCTGGAAGTAGGCTGTGTCTACAGATCCCTATTCCTATGAGGAGTTCTAGTGAAAGGAGCTTTGCAAGGGCAAATCTGCCTCCGTGAGTCAGACTGCAGAACCTGAAGTTTGTAGACTCTTCAAGGCAGAAACTGGTCCAAAGTATTTGTGCTTCCCTGACGGCTGTCCTAAATTATAGCAGATGCCAACAGATCAAAAGGCAGGAATTAGCACATCTATTCTTGCACAACAGGTGATCACTCCAGAGCTGGTTATGCCACTTTTATGCCCAATGTGGCGTACATTAACCAAACCACACCTCAATTCTGGGTCACTGTTTTTAATGCTGTTGCTTGGTATTGAGTACACTGATGATTATTTATATTACATCAAGTGGTAACAGACATTTTTATTGCACTAATATAGACAATATTTAACTTGTACAAAATCTTCTGAAGCACTCGTACAAAAATTCCAGGTGCTTTAGAAAACTGTCTTATACACTCAAAATCTGAAAGCTAAAACCTTTTCAAATGTGGCTATTAACCTGAAATACATTTCAGCTCCCTTATTTATATTTTCACTGCTAACTTTGTTCAAAATAAATCCTTATGGTGGAATGTAAATAATTCAATAGTAATTTCATCAGATCATAAAAAAATTAACAACTTTGACATTCATGATAAAAAATGGAAAATTGAGCAAGTGAATACTTTAGCTTAGACCTTTTTTCTGACATTTTGTGATACAGGCTTATGTTTCTGACAGTGCAGTTTAATCAGCAATATCACCTTTGAAAGGCAAAATTCACAAGGGTCAAAGGCCAGTTTTTGTCTTCTGAAAGCAAACACATTTTAAAGGTTACTTAAGATGTTACCCTCGTCCCTGAGATATTCTCTCTTGACTACAGAGATGATGATATAATTTTCTGTATAAGAAATTGCTATAGCAGTACTTATTATAGATTAAAGTTCTTCTGGGGCTAGAAGTCCTGGGTAAGGAACACCCTATTAGTTTGAGGGAAAACGAACATTTCACTTCCCCAGAAGCCCCAAACACACTCTGATTCCCAGTCAACAGGTGAGCTCAGGAACAATCTCATCTAGCTCTCCTGTTCAGTTTAGAATATACTCCCCTATCCATCCAACCAAGACACTACAGTTGGCTATGGAGGCCTGAACAAACTTAGTCCTGTACAAGAGTCCTTGCATGGACAATACATTAGTATGCTGTGTCCTGGTTTTCAAAGTTTACATTTCTTAAGACTTAATATGATTTTCAAATCCATGTCAGTTCTAGCTTTTGGAACACATTTCTGACCAATGCTCACTACGATTATGGACATTCCAGTGACAGACTTACCCAGTCATACTCATTCACATCAACTCCGCAGTCAAGCAGCATTTTGACAATATCTGTGTATCCCTTACTACAGGCCAATGACAAAGCGCTTTCTCGCCCTTTCCCCAAAATTTGAGGGTCTGCACCCTGAAAGAAAAAAAAAGTGGTAACAGTCCTATTTAAAAAGCTTACTGTCATAGGCTGGGGGGCCCTTTAGGGCAAGCTGGGATCAGCCTTGCCCTGATCTAGCCACAAAATGGCAATTAGTGATCCCAGCTGGATGCACTGGAGCTAGTTACCATGAAAGACCCCAGATGCAAATCTAGAGAGAAACTCCAGAGGAAGCAAAACTCTCCTGTAGATAGAAACTTCTAGCGATAGGAGAGGGGATAGTCTTGAAGAGACCTATAGGCTACTTCTACCCTACAAGTTTTTTTGGTAGAAAATATGTTCATGAGAGACTTGTTAGCATAAGCCGCGAAATCATTAGCATATTTTCTGCCGTTTGTTTTTGCACAAGGGGTTTTTGCGCAAAAAGAAGCAGTGTGGACATGTGGATGTTTCCTTTTTTCACAAAACCCGTTTTGCACAAGATTCTTATGCCTCTCCGGAACAGGCATAAGGGTTTTGTGCAAAAAGGAAATGTCCACACTGCTTCTTTTTGTGCAAAAACCCCTTGCGTAAAAACAAACGGCAGAAAATAGGCTAATGATATCACGACTTATGCTAACAAGTCCCTCATTAGCATATTTTCTGCTGAAAAAACTTGTAGTGTCGACGTAACCATAGGGAGTAGAGTAGACTCGTGTGGAGATAGCCCTGAGCACAGACTTCACGTGTACTATGGGGCTGGAGCACCCACAGGGAAAAATTAGTGGATGCTGAGCATTCACCAGCAGACAAGCTTCACATGCTCCATCACCCTCCTCCCAGTACCTCTCACCTGTTGGTGGCCATGCTGACCAGTTCCTCTGCTGCCCTCCCATTACTTCCAGAATGTTGTGACCAGCTGTTTCATGGGAGTTCAGGAAGTTCTGGGAGAGCAGAGGAGGAACTTGGGGGAAGGAGTGGAGAGGGGACAAGCGAAGAAGCGGGGCAGGGATGGGGCATATGGTAAAGCAAGGGTCCAGCACTCCTCTAGATAGAGCGGAAGTTGGCACCTATGACACTGAGAGAAGATTTGTAAGTAGAAGTAGAAGACTTCTGTAGCGGAATGTAGAAAAAGCATTACTCAGGTTTGTTTGGATTTTAATTTGGACCTTTCAGTTACCTGAACAGGGATTTGAGCTGGTTGCAGGGCTGAGTCACAGAAGAGCTGGTGAGAGAAAGGCGCTTGCAGGAAATGCTGGAGCCCAGGAAACCAGTGACAATATGCATAGACATAAGGCAATGCTCCAAAAGACAGTACGCCCCATCTTGCTGGTTCTTTATTTCCCCTTTGTGGGGCAATTAATGTTATTGCTTTTAGAAATGTAGTAGCATCTGCAAACTTATAAAACAAACTAAGGACTTTGAGATTTTCTCCTTACATTCTGAAGCAAAAATTCCACCACTGCTATCTGCCCATGAGCTGCGGCCCACATCAGAGGGGTAAAACCTTCTTCATCTTTATGGTTGATTACATTTTCTGTTTAAAAGAAAAATACAGTTCAATGATCATTTTTGCTGCTGTACCGTAAGTGCTGTTAGAGTAAAGGTTGTGTCAACATTTCTGTTATGAACAGCTGTGTTTATAATTCTACCATCAAGTCCACTCTGGGCTGACATTTTATGTACAAAATCTAACCCTGACAGTGACAGAAATACATTTTTCTATGCTAAAGTGGGGGAAGGGACAAGGAATACTTAACTTCTAATGACTTTCACATTTCTACAAATAAAGCTTTGTTTTTATACTAAGGCTATTTGCCCATAATATTGGCTTGTGTCTATGTTTGGAGATAGCCCAGCAGATACCCCAAAAATAAACAAATGTTCCATATTAATATTTATTAGGCAGTCTAAAAATTTTCCAAGACAGCGAGCAACTCTAATATCTCAAATAAATAATATAGGTTTCAGAGGGTAGCCAAGTTAGTCTTTAACTGAAAAAGCTTAAAAAATAAAAAATAGTACTATAGCACCTTAGATACTAACAAAAAACGTAGATGGTAGCTTTTATGGGCACAACCCACTTCTCCAGATGAATGGAGTTAAGGGGCTTCTGAACCCTGGACCCCTTAACTCCATTCATCTGCAGAGGTAGGTTGTGCCACGAAAGTTCATGCCACCATCTATATTTTTTATTAGTCTCTAAGGTGCTACAGGACTATTTGTTGTTTTCTTAAATAATATGTGTAAATCTAGAGGACCACAATAAAGATTTGGCACATTCATGCATTTGACTGGCATTTTGTAGAGAGGGTTAATTGTGCCCCCAGGATTGAAGGAAGTGGTAAGTGTGTTTTTATAGCTGATTCATTGGCTGGATGAGTTAAGAAAACTTGTTCTTGATAGATGTTTGTTTTTTCAATGCTGCTAAGTATACTTACATTGTTGGAAGATAAATTAGGTGTCAGAGTGCCTAAAGTTCTTATATACATAACATTGTAACATTACTTAAATCTAAATAAATATATGCTCAAACTTAAAAATGAATTTGCTTTCTCTGGGTATGTCTAGACTACAAGCCTCTTCTGAAAGAGGCTTTTTCAAAAGAATCTATCGAAAAGACCTCCTTCGAAAGATAGCATCTAGACTGCAATCACTTCTTTTGGAAAAGGAAGCCGCTTTTTTGAAAGAGAGCACCTAGGCAGTCTGGATGCTCTCTTTGAAAAAGCCCTATTTACATTCAAGAATGCCTTTTTTTGAAAGTGCTCTTTCGACACTAAGAACTTACTTTCAAAAGAATGCAGCAGTTGTCTAGATGCAGGGGAAGTTTTTTTTGAAAAAGGACCACTTTAAAAAAACAAACAAACAAAAAACCCTGTAGTCCTCTGGGTTCCCAATCCTGTGCTTCCTAAAAAGTTCAGATAGTTTTACTTGCATGAAAGTAAATTTCACAGAAAGCAAATTTCAAATGTGTATATTCAAGTATAATACCAACCTAGGCCAATAAACAGATGTCAGACAGTAATGACTTGCAGTGACTGCCTTCAATGGACAGATTCATACCAGAGAAATTAATGTAAATGCTTCTATAATCGGTCGAACCAGTCAGTGAGTCTTCCATCATAACTTATTTTAAGTACAGGTTGGATCTCCCTGGTCAAGCAACATTAGGAACTGTTACCCAGGATAGAGATCCAAAATGGAGCCTGCTAGTCCTTTTCACCTCAGCAGTTTCTCCTCGCCAAAACCACACAGAGGGAAGCTTTGCACTCCAACCTCTAGCCTATGCACACGGCTCTAAACCTGTGCACCCCTCACTAATGCGATGCGTGCGCAGCCAGGTTATGCACCCGGCATCCTTTTCCCTATGGACACCACCCTATACTGTTGCTCCCCACTCGCTAACCCAGTTTCCCGCCTTAATGTCTTTAAAAACCCTCCCCTAGGAATAGCTCGGGTTGGCTCTCCTCTACCCATTGTTGCTGTGTGTTGTCATGTTGATGTCTCACCGCGTCTTCGTCCGTTACCCGTGAGGAGCGCCATCCGCACGTGGTCTGGTCAAGGCCGCTCAGGCCCAACACTAGTTGTGCCCTCCTGAGGGTGAGAGAAGTCTCCTCTCTAAGGATTTTGGGACTGGTGTCCTTGGACTCTGGGACTATACCACCATTTCTACACCTGCGGAACCTCACCTAGCCGAAGGACTGGTGCCAAGGAATCCAGAGGGTTCCACCACATGGAGAGGCGAGGATCTACCTCGAGGAACTACTCAGGAACCGGAACTGATCAGGACCCCGAGGGATATCCCTGCTGTTCTCCCTCACGGCTTTAAATTAGCCACGAGGTCAAAGGCGTCCATCGCCGCCTTCAGTGTTTTAGTGTAAAGTATAATCCTTTTGTATACGGGACCTTTTCTATCCTCCCTTTCTTCAGGATTAGGGTGGGACAGTTTACTGTTGTTCTTGCTGTTAATGCGTGTTATTATTTTCCAAAATATATGGTTTGGCCCTAAATTCGTGTCTGACCTAATTAGTGACTAATCTTTCCAGTGGTGATAGATACGTGTACCAGGTCGAATCTGGCTTCTGTGGGGGAGGCAGCATTAGGCTTTGATTAATTGCCTACAACAATTGTTTACCTCAGCCTTCCGGGTAGCAGAACTGATGAGTCCCGAACGAGGGACTTTTCTGGACCATCCCCTGCCACCGTCTACGAACTAGCCAGCCCCCTGACTCTGGCTCCCAATCTCCCCCTCACCATCTCCTCACTCCAACAAGCTGTCCACCCTACTGCTGCTGGCCCCTCCTCAGTCCCAGGTTGTCATGTGCATCCGGGGTTCTCCAGCTCCTGGACCTATGCTACTGCAGGTGGCCAGGTTTCCCCAGCTCTCCGCTGCTGCGGTTCTCTGGCCCCATGCTGCCATGGGCAGTTGGGATTCTCCAGCCCTTGGCTCGCGCTGCCATGATTCCCTGGTCCTGTGCTGGCATGGGCAGCCAGATTTCCCTGGCTCTGCTTTGCCATGAGTTGTCAGAGTTGTCCATCCACGCGCTGTCATGGGTGGCCAAGTTTCTTCCTCTGGCCCCATGCTGTTGCGGGTTGCTGGGGTTCTCTAGCCCGTGCCCAGCACTTTTTTGGGATTCTGGTCCCGCTTCCCTCAGCTGGGCTGCTGGATCTTCTACCATTAGGCTCCCACGCTCTCTAGTCCAGGAGCATTCATGGTCCTGCTGGACCACAGATGTTGCTGGACTGGAGAATACTGGTTTTCAGAGTTTCAACTTGTTATTATATTACTGTGATATACAGTACAATGGATGCTTTAGCAGCAGTTTATTTTACAGACAATAATATCTATTATAGAATGACAGCATATAGTTTCACTGCAGATACTGCATACCTCAGAATTGGAGTGATAAACAGCAAACAATTGACTGCAACTATAATATAATATAATGCTGTATAATCAACTGATAAATTATAAGTATAAATATACTCATTTTAAGGGGAATTTGTTTCCAACTATAAATGCAATAAAGAATACTAAATCATCTCAGAACTAATTTGCATAATCACATATCCCTACTTTTGTATATCTCACTTTCACAGTTTACCTTTACACAGTCTTTGTGATTCACTCCATCCCTACCACTTCAGTACAGAAAGGCTTTACAAGCAATTCCCATTAATAATGCTAGTTTCTACACCAAATTGCAGTGACAAGAGAACATACAGCTTTAAAAGTACAAATATAAAATCAATGTCCCTAAAGAATGGATATCATGAGTTCATGAGGCTGCTGATAGACCTGTGGAGGGTTTTCTAGTCAGTTGATGCATGTTGGAGCATATAATCCAATGGAACAAGGTTAAAAATCTTGCAAAGAAAAGATTAAAAGTCCCTCAGACCCTCACCTTGTTCAATACGTGTAGCCAAATAAAGCATTTCTCCTTGAGCAGCCAGCTGGTGAACTGACAGAGCTGCAAAAAGAGCACAAAGATGTACTGAGTGCACATAAGGCCTGCTCCTGCTCAAGCCAGTGATAAATGAACGTACTGATATTGGTTTCAGCTTAACTTCTGAAGCAGCTTTACAGTATTCTTAAAAGTGATTCAATATGACAATGGTCTACCAACTCTCTTATCATATTAAGACAGGCAAAATATTTTCCACAGATGCTGAACTACAAACTTTGTTATGTAGTCAATATCTCTGATAGATTTTTGCCACCTGTCTTATAATTTAATACCACTTTGTAACCAAGATTATATTGCCTTCAGAAACATTTATCAGATGATAAAAAGAGAAACTAACCCCCTCCTTCCCAAATCACTGATACATCGACGACATGTTCTTTTCCGTTTTGAAAATATTAACCAATATTTCCTCCAATGTTCCTTCCTTTCTGTTAAACTCTTAAACTTATCTTGGGTTTCTTCATCAGCACTGAATTTTTGTAGAGCCCTGCTGATTGTGGTCAGACAAAGGGAATTTGTCTTAAGACTTAAAAAAGCTGCAAGCACTTTTCAAACCTATTGTAGCATTAAAATATTCAAAACAGGCTGTGACAGAGTTACATTGTGTTCAGTACAAACCTAGGTGGCTGCCTGTTGAAGTCAATAGCATGACTCCCACGGATCAAGTCTTTAGTAAGCATATGCAATATGACCTACTTTTCTCCTGGAGAGGAAAATATGTCCATTAACCTTCCCTCCCCCACACCCACACATTTTGGGGTAGAAACATTTATTACAGCAGATTACTTTAATAATCTAATAATGACCAAACATTTAAGGTCTTGATCCTTGATACAAAGGGGTTTGTACAGGCACAGAAGTCTGCCTATGTCAAGCTTGCCATGGACATGGAGACTGAGGGGACAATCATTCTGTTTTGGGAAGGGACATAGTTATACATACAAATTGATAACACTTTATGTTGTTTGCCAATGGCTATCCATTAAATAAATGTCCACCGTTCCATTCCTATTCAGTGTTATAATTTTATTTCTCAGAAAGGATACACCTTTTATTCAGAAAAGGGCATTACCTGCTATAGCTCTCTTTCACTTGCTGAATAGGAATGGGCCATTGAACTTGCTGAGTTTCAGAGAGATATATGTTTAAGATTTCAAACTGTGGCCATTTATAAGGTGAACACTCTAGTAGGTTATGCAGTTATTCCTGAGGGGTGAGGATTTACTGCCAAGGTGTCCTCACAGGTCTCTGGCCCCACTGATGATGCTAACCAGAAGGCTATTTGCATGAGTGCTCAATCATGTGGGCCCAGTGTCCACAGAAGGCCTCAAGAGGGCCCCCAAAGACCACAAATCAGATAAGGATTGAAGGTGCCTGGACAGGTTTATTGTTAAGCAAAGTACAGTAATAGTTGTCAATAGTCTCTACCAAATCACTACACACATGTACGTACAATGGCCTCAGCACAACCAGAGGGAAACTTCCACTGCCCTCCAGCTGGACAAAGAGTATCCCACCAAGACACCACTTTATATACAGGTACAAACAAGTTACTCAGGTTACCACACTGACACTTCTTAGATGCCACCCATCGCCCTGTACCTCATGATTTGATTAGATCACCTCTATCCACCATGCTGTCATTTTAGACCCTTTCCTGAACCTGGGTCAGTATCTGTGGGATGTGGGTACAAAGGTCTTTTTTGATGAGCTGGTAGAACCATGTGCTTTCAACTTATGACCCGTACCAATTACTGTTCCAACCTGGGCCTATTATAAATTAGTGTTTTGCACTCTCAGTCCTGTTCATGCCAAGTTCTGTTAGCAGGACTCTGCCTCTTGCTCACAGCTTAGCTTTGCTTTATGTTAGACATGTTTTATCTATTGGTATATAGACCTCAGGCCTCAAACCAGGCCTGTGCTACATGGGCTTTTGTTTTAGGCCTTCATCTTACTACAGGTTATCAGTTTAAGTTTTTTTTAATTAATTTTACAACTTCCTGTCAGTATGTCTTCTTGCTGGGTCTTTGATTATCATTGCTGCAGAGCAGGGACTGTGTTAATATTTATTGTATAATGCCCAGAACATTGTTGGCACTTATCAGTTAATTAGTAAATTCTACTTGCTGTGCCTACACTATAACAGATTAATAATGTTTTTAAAATATCAAGTAATTTCATTTAAAAGACTAGAATCAGAAAGGTCTTCAGCTGAAGACTTGGATACTTTTCTAAAAGATGTGCTTGGCTTAGGCACAAGCCATTGGCTTCAATACAGAGTGAATAAATAAAACTTGGCCCCTGCCATGCAGCACTAGATGATCTAATGGTCTCTTCAGTCCTCAATTTATAAGGTCCTAATGAAAAAAAAATCTAAGCATCTGAAAGCAGTTATTAAATTACAATTCCCAACATTTACTATATCATGGAAGATTACTTACAATTTACAAGGAGAGGTGTTGTAGAGATCTCATTTCCCCTATGTTTGTTAGTTAAAGTAGTTGACTGTTTTATTGGTGAGAAATGTTTAGTTGTTGATGGAGTGTAGACATGTCTTACTTGAATTCCAGGAGAAGGGGAAGTATGGATGTTGCATTCAGCTAAATTCAACAAGGAAAAGAGAAACGGTTTTACTAACTGTAAGAATGCTGAAAGAAAAGTTACAGATTTTAAATCGAATTAAGATATGTTGATGTTATAGAAAGATTAAAAACTTCCATGAAATAAAAGTGATGGAATGTATCTTCACTATTCATTATATGTACCAAGGAATAAAGCGAAAGGACCAAATGCAGCCCTAAATCAATGATGCTCTACGGATGAATCCAAAAACTATAATGCAAATTTTCTACTATGTGTCTACACATGTACTAGGTTTCCTTTTCGATATAGTTTCACAATTGCTTTAGCAAAACTAGAATTGCATTGTGAACAATGTCTTACGATTACTAAACTAGAGAAATGGAGATCTCCCAAATTAATTGATGTCTAGCTGTGATAGAGTGGGGAAGCTAGTCTTAAAGGTCATTCTATGCTGTGTTTTATCTGCACTGTGCACAGGCTTATTTTCCTAGATTTCTTAGATGAGTACAGGTACAGTAATTTGAAATAATATATATACATTTTACTTTGGATTCTTGTTCTCAAGAGTGGAGGTATTACTTCTGAGAACTTAGATTAGAAGCCACAAAACACAAACCCTAACACTTGAAATGTAGGAAGTCATAGCTAGAATTAAGTTCCTTTACTGGCTGAATTGATTTGGCACTAGTATATAGTAGTAATTAAATGATTTGAGGTTAATTAACATGTCCAGTAACTCTGGAGTCATACTGTGAAGAACTGCACATTTACATATCTGAGTGCAAATTCAGGAAGAGAACTCACTTAAAAAAAGGTGTGAAACCCTTGAGTAAATATAATTCAAGCAAAATTACATTTTATTTGTAGATTAAATAGCTGTAGCTGTGGTTACAAAAGTAAATGTCCTAAGCTGATGGTTGAAATGCAGCTATAGACAAGAGGGAGAAAAAAAAGGAAACCTGTATGGGTCAAAGCTTGTATATATTATGGGAAATGGATTAGATTCAACTCCATGACAAGATTAATCACTGATGGTTTTCATATAGTACAGAAATGTGAAACTTTAGTTTAAAAGCATAGATACATAAAAAGTAAGAGGCATAAGCCTTAGTTCTGCAAGTAGTTCTGTGTGAGCAGCTGAATATTAGCACAGAGCTCCCCTCAATTTCAATGAAGCTGTACATAAGTGTTAGGGTCTGCCCACATGGAACAGTTCACAGAACTGGACCCAAAATCACTAACCACCTTCACAAATAAGTGAATATGACTCACTAAGGCAATTATTGCAATGATGCAGGCCTAGCAACATCATACTGATAAAACAAGATCAAAAGAAGCAACTGTCAGTCAGTGACAAACTTGTTATTTTATTAACATTAGGGAAGAGATAAAATTCTAAATTTAACCTGGAAGTGTATTAATACAAACAACCGATCCTGCAATTCTTTTAGTGGGGCTCTGTGTAGGCACAAGAATTCTTCTGTGTGCAATACGGTAGGATTGGGGACTATGCCATCAAAAAAGGATTATATTCTCATGACAACACAGACATGTATTTTAATGCAGACTCATGGTCTAAGTACATTCATTTATGAATTTTCTTTAGTCCCGTTGCTTTAAAAAAAAAAGTCTAAAAGATATATATATGTATGTACACTAAGGCAGAAAATGAGTTTTGAATTAAACCACTTTTGAACTGGATGTATAATAGAAATTTTAGGGAATAAATTATAGAAAATTATTATTGATTAAAACATCAAGAGTTTAAGCACGTTCATTTTTACATGTTAGCTTGCATGCTTTGTGCATGCTCCTGCACCCAAAAATTTCACACTTTAATGGGAGTTTTAAGTGCAGAAGAAATACAGAGACAGGCACTAATTAATCATATTAGCCTATAGATTTTTTTGCAAATAGAAGACAGTGGAATCATCCTGAACTTCGGTTTGTAGTTTTAAAACTACTCTAAGAATGTTAGGATAAGAAGAAAATATTGAAACGTGAAGGGGAAAGGGGAAGATACTCCACACACAATTTGTACCATAAAGTTCAACCTTTAAATAAGACAGACGCCACCTCAAGGTCAGAGTTAACCTGGTCTTGAATATTTTTACTATCTTCTTCATTCAACGACTTCACAAATCGAGAACAGACATTCATATCAAATCTATTAGGCAAAATAAATTTCATTCCCATGGCAACACTTTGAGCAGGGCCTTCTTCTGTGGTGGAATCAAGCTGGTGCTCTACTTTAATGTCTGGCATGTGAGACAGACTGTAACTGCTGGTGCACTCTTCCACGATTATCTGTGCCCCAACATCTAGATTTGTTGAAGATGCCATGATTTCAATCTCAACTATGTAAAATGTTGCTTCATGGTTTCCAGTTGGCAGTGGTTTGCTAGCATAATTTCCAACCAGCCAAGCAGTCTCTGAAGAGATCTGGACTTCAGAATAATCTGCAATTGAACACAAATTGTTTTAAAGTTTGAATACACTGTCACAACTTCACAATGAAATAAAAAACATATTATTACTATTACATTTAAACTAGCTGCATTTATATTACTATGAATACGAATATCAGGCCAAATCATAAAATTAGTATTAGATTTTATTTAGTTTTTGTTCAAATTGAAGCCAACAATAGTAGTACCTAAATAAGGATTTCAGGATTTGACCTTTTAATTACTATGCTTACAGCCAGCTTGGTGCAAATAAATTAGGGATGTTAGATATCGGGTAATTGAATAGTCAAGTTACCACATAAAATCTTTGGCTGTTTCTAGACTGGCATGATTTTGCGCAAAATCTTCCTGCCTGTCTACACTGGCTGTATTTGCGCAAGAACACTGACATTGTAATGTACAAAATCAGTGGTTCTTGCGCAAATACTCTGATGCTCCCGCTCAGGGATAAGCCCTCTTGCGCAAGTATTCTTGCGCAAGAGGGCCAGTGTAGACAGCAACGTTAATTTCTTGCGCAAGAAAGCCCGATGGCTAAAATGGCCGTCGGAGCTTTCTTGCGCAAGAGAACGTCTACACTGGCACGGATGCTTTTGCACAAAAGCAAATCTTTTGCGCAAAGGCACATGCCAGTATAGATGCTCTCTTGCACAAATACTTTTAATAGAAAAACTTTTCCGTTAAAAGTATTTGCGCAAAATCATGCCAGTCTAGACGCAGCCTTTGTGGGTTATACGACTATTTGAATGTCCCTGGGGGAAGGGCGGGCAGCCAATGCACTCCGGCACCACTCTCGGGAATCCCCTGCCACCCCGCTGCTAGAGAAAAGCATCTCTTCATAAGGCCATATATTGTAGAGCTCTGCCTTAGTAAGAATTGTAGGCTTTGGGCCCAAGACTACACACAGAAGGAAATAATTTGTTTCTTCGATAGAAAAAAATTGTTCTTTTCTCCCTTCCATAAGACAACTAAGGGTATCTCAGATAGAAAACTGACCCTGAGTGTAGCCTGCTGGTTTATAGTGAAACTGCAACACAATTATTGGGCCAGATTCTGATCTACTTATGACTGTTTTAACACCATTATAATTCTTAATGACTTGTAAATAAAAATATTTTTGTATGCGATATCAGGACCAGAACCAGTCTTGTTAAATATAGCTTCTGGATTTCAATAAGCATGCTGATTCATCGCCCCATGTGAATTAAGTGACTTTACCATCTAAGAGGATTGTTTCCACATCAGAGCCTAAATTACCATAGCCAGGCTCCAATTAGTAAGTTAGCAAGAAACATTTGTCTTTTTATAGTACTGTATGCCACTTTGCAGTGTCAAGGGTTATTTAGTCTGCAGAAGAGAAGAGTGAGGGGGGATTTGATAGCAGCCTTCAACTTCCTGAGGGGAGGCTCCAAAGAGGAGAGAGCCTGTTCTCAGTAGTGACTGGATGGCAGAACAGGGGGCAATGGTCTCAAGTTACAGTGGGGAAGGTCTAGGTTGGATATTAGGAAAAACTATTTCACTTGGAGGGTGGTGAAGTACTGGAATGGGTTACTTAGGGAGGTGCTAGAATCTCCATCCTTGGAGGTTTTTAAGTCTCAGTTTGACAAAATCCCTGGCTGGGATGATTTAGTTGGAGCTGGTCCTGCTTTGGGCAGGGGGCTGGACTCCATGACCTCCTGAGGTCTTCCCAGTCTAGGATTTTATGATTCTAAGATCTTAGGGTTACTATTGCTTACGTAAAACAAGCTGCCCATTACAGAATCACAGGGTTGGAAGAGATTTCAGGAAATAGAGTCCAACCCTCTGCCCAAAGCAGGACCAATCCTAACTAAATCACCACAGCCAGGACTCTGTCAAGCCAGGACTGTCATTGTAACTATGCAAACCTTTTCCAGCTAACTTGCTCCAAAAGAAATGTGTGTAAATTGCAATTCAGTCAGAGCTAATTCAGATCACTATCCTGTGTGGACAAAATCCAGACCACTATAAAACAGCACCAGAGCTCAGAACTCCAATCTTTGTCTTCCACCCTATCTAAATTATAAACCCCAAGTTTATATGGATCCTATAAGGAGGAAGAATAGTTTAAAGGAGATGGACAGGAATTGCAGTTAGGAGTCCTAAATTTTAATCCCAGTTCAGGGTAATTTTGGAGAAGTCACAGCCTTCCAGCGTTCGCATAAAATAAGGTATCCCCCTGCCCCACAGACATACATTCATGGTAACGCCCTGGGTGCAATGCGTTTAAGTAATTATGCATATGCTGAACATTTCAGCAGTTACAGGCGGTGCGGCAGCCGGAGCCACTTTGCAAGAAAGAGGGTTTTTAAAATTGGCGCCCCACACGTACTGTTCCCTATACAGAGGCGGCGGCAGCAGCAAAGGGGGTGAGGGGCCCAGGCGCACCAGGAGCCTGCGAGTAGCCGCGACGGTTATCCCAGGAGCCCAGACGCAGCAGTTAGCTGTGCGCACGGTCACACGCTCAATGTAACAGCCGCCCGCGAGCCGGGTGGTGCCGTTATTCAAGGGGCGGAGCAGGGGCGGGGCGGAAGCGCTAATTGCTCTAAGTCTCCGGCGTCGGACCCTCTCACCTGTGGCTCCCGACCTAGGGCATCGCTCTCATCGCCGACGTTCTTATACTCAATGACGTCATTTCCCCCTCTGATCACAGAAAACAATGAAGGTTTTTTTCCTCCCGACTTCTCGCCCGGAAGGGCGTTCCCAAGTACGGCGCCAATAACGCTCAATACGATTGGGCAGGTGGGAGCCCTTTTGCCTTTTCTCATTGGGTCTCTCAAAGGGTCGCGTGAGTCAGAGACGTGGGTGTGATGCGGTGACGCAGTTTTTGGGCGACAGGAACAACGCGATGCTCTATGGCAGCCGGCGAGGGACCTACGGCAACGTGACTTCTGCCTGCTGAGGCAGCACCGTGCTCCTTCCTCTGGAACGGCCCCCTGTGTTATCCCGCCGGGACAGAGGCTCGGGCTCACAGGTAGGGACCGAGACGGGAGAGAGCAGCGCCTGCCCCCAGCCGCTCGGTCTGGAGAGCAGCCGGGCCCCGTCTCTCCTGCCCGCCGCCTGAGGCCGGGAGCTGCTGGCTCGTTCCGCCCCGCACGCGGGGTAACGAGCCCCTCCGCTTAGAGCCCGCTCCGAAGAACGCGGCGCCAGCGCGCGAGTCGGGCCCGGGTGGCTGGGTGGGGCCTCCTGCCCAGCCATGGGGCTGCCGCTGTCCTAGGAGCCTCCTGTCTTCTCCGCTCAGCGCCGGCAACTCCGCAACTATTGGCCAAGCTGGGGCTCCGCTGTGCGGAGGGGAGGGGCTGTCTCGGTGTTGGGCGGGGGGCGGATCTTGGGCGCCATCGCCAGGGAGGGGCTGTCACAGTGGCTGCGTTGTGCAGGTGCCGACTGGTGAATTAGATTATGTTTTTCAGCTCAAGGCTATCTCTTGAGTAGACCTCAGTGATACTGGCGCGTGTGTTGTGATGAGCGTGGATGGAAGCTAACGTGGGGTCACGGGTGATCTGACCTAGCTTTAACTCTCAGATGTAAGGCTGCTGTATTAACCCATTAGAATAGAGATGTAGCCGTGTTAGTCTGGTGTAGCTGAAACAAAATACAGGACTATGTAGCACTTTAAAGACTAACAAGATGGTTTATTAGGTGATGAGCGTTCGTGGGCCAGACCCACTTCCTCAGATCAAATAGAGGAAGAAAATAGTCACAACCATATATACCACAGGATACAATTTAAAAAATGAACACATATGCAAAGGACAAATCATATTTCAGAACAGAAGGGAGATGTGGGGGAGGGCGGAGAAGGTAAATGTCTGTGAGCTAATGGTATTAGAGGTGGGGAAAGGACATACCACACTAATACCAACCCTGGTACCTTCCCTTGCAACAAACCCCGTTGCCAGCTTTGTCCACATTTTCACTCTGCTGATACCATTATTGGACCTAACCAAGTGAGTTATAAGATCAAGAATACATATTCCTGCACATCCAGAAATATAATTTATGCTATCATGTGCCGAAAATGTCCGTCTGCTTTGTACATTGGACAAACGTCTCAGACACTTCGCCAAAGGATCAATGCCCACAAAACAGATATTAGACAGAATCACAAAGAAAAAAACAGTTTCTTGCCATTTCAACCAGAAAGGACACTGTCTCAACGACTTAATTACCTGCATCCTGCTTCGGAAGCCTTTTAAATCTGCACTTGAAAGGGAATCCTTTGAACTGTCATTCATGCTAAAATTCGACACTCTATGCATCGGTCTCAACAAAGACACTAACTGTCTTACCCATTACAAAGATAGCTTCCCCAATTATCACCTCTAATAGCTCCCAGACATTTACCTTTCCCCACCTCTAATACCATTCGCTCACAGACATTTACCTTCCCTCCCACATCCTCCTTCTGTTCTGAAATGTGATTTGTCCTTTTCATATGTATTCATTTTTTTTAATTGTATCCTTTGGTATATATGGTTGTGACTATTTTCTTTCACTATTTGATCTGAGGAAGTGGGTCTGGCCCACGAAAGCTCATCATCTAATAAACCATCTTGTTAGTCTTTAAAGTGCTACATAGTCCTGTATTATGTATTAACCCATTGTATGCTTTGGCCTTACCTTCCCTGCATTCAGTCCTGCCCCCAAAACTAAAAATCAGGAGGCTGGATAAGATATTTTAGGGCATTAATGGAAAAATCGTTATTTGTACTTTGAATTATTTTTCAAATGCATTCATCTTTGTTGTGCTTTTATAGTTCATATTCAAAACTTACTGTAAACTCTTGTTTTTCAGTCCCACTTATCTACCCCCCCCTCCCCCCCATACCACAGTTTTGCTTTATTGAGAGCATAACGGCAGGGGCTGCAGTTGCTGCTTTTGGGAATCTAACTATATGAAATAATGGCCAGTTATAAACCTGTAGTGGTTCAGTCATTTCCCAAGCTTGGTGAGAAAATCACGCAAGATACTTTGTATTGGAAGAATTACAAGGTGAGAGTGCATAATTAACTATATAGAAAAAATAACTTATGTGTTTGTGTAGTAGTTCTTGCTGAAATGTTTTGTCTTGATTTTTACCTACCCTGCTATTAAAATACTTTTAATGCAGAGCCACTGTGGGGGTAGCTCTTGGGACTGAGCCAGGCTACTTCCAGAGCTGTAGCAGGAGTGGTTCCCAGGACCTGGCACAAGTTGGGACTCAGTACTTATGGTGCTAACTCTTATTGATTAATCATGTAGTCAGTAAAATTTTTGTTGACTACATGATTACTGAATTACATGTTTCTTAATACAGTAAACTTCCAATAATCCGGCACTTTTAGGACCCAGGGGGTGCCGGATTATCAGATATGCCAGACTGTCAGGAAGGGCGGGCTATGAGGGGTCTGGAGTGGGGGGGGATGCCACCCCAGATCCCTCATAGCTCCCCCTTCCGATAGTCCGGCTCTTCCTCAAGCGTCCCTGATTCAGCTGCTGCGGCTGAATCGGGGACGCCTGCAGCAGAGCAGCTGGAGTGCTGCCTGGTTGGTCCGGTAGTGCTGACCCTTGGCGTGGTGAGACCCACCCGGCAGCACCCCAGCTACTCTTGGGGACACCTGGGACAGAGCAGTTGGGGCGCTGTGGGGTTGGTCCAGTAGTGCCGCTCCTCGGTGCTGTGGGACCAACCCGGCAGCCCCACAGCTGCGCTGCCCCAGGTGTCCGGATTCAGCTGCTGCTGAAACTGGTCAGGGGCTGATTCCAGGAAGCCAGGGCAGAGCAGCTCTGCCTCGGGCTTCCTGGAGTCAGCCGCTGATCAGTATCAGCAACGGCTGAATTGGGGACAGCTGGGGGGCTGCTCGGTTGGTCCCGCAACCCCGAGGGGCAGCGCTACAGGACCTACCTAGCAGCACTCCAGCTGCTCTGCCCCCGGCTTCCCCGATTCAGCCGCTAGTCACTTTTAGCAGCGGCTGAATCAGGGAAGCTGGGGGCAGAGCAGCTCCAATGGTCCGGCTGCCCGAAGCACTTCCGGGTTCCTGATGGTGCCGGACCATCAGGAGTGCCGGACTATCAGATGGCGGACCATTGGAGTTTTACTGTACACCTATTTTAAACTCATGTATCCATTTTGAGTGTAAAGTCAAAACTTCAAGACTCCAGACTAACTTGAATTTATTAATTGCTTCTTCCTGTGTATGCAGTTTACTCAAATAAAATATAGTCACCTCCATTTATCTTAATGGCAATTATCACAATAAGTTTTAGTACATCATCTTCAAAATGTATACCAGTTTAGTTATGTACACATGGATATTTTAAAAGTATATAATAGTATGAACGCGTTTTGCATTTTGGCTAATTCCCTAGTAATGAAAGAACACGCATAAAACATAAAATTAGAAACAAAAAGAAAAATTTAAAAAAACTGGGAGGGGGACATTCTTTTTTTATGATCTAATTTTTTAATGTTTTTGAAATTCAGCTTAGAAAATAATTGTAGACTATCTAGGTCAAACTTTCATGTCTTTGTAAGCCTACTGTTATGGTAAAAATGACCTGTCTTTTAATTACTTCAATTCATTTAGACTCCTGTTCAGATAAAAGAATTTGGTGCAGTGAATAAGATTGACTTCTCTCCAGTTCCTCCATATAATTATGCTGTCACAGCCTCTTCAAGGGTAAGTTTTCATAATAAGCCCAGTTTCACTTTTCAGTTGGTATTGAATAAGAATTTACTAATTTGAAATTTGTAATTTTTATTAGATCCATATTTATGGTCGGTACTCTCAGGAGCCAATCAAAACTTTCTCTCGCTTCAAAGATGCTGCTTATTGTGCTACGTATCGAGATGATGGCAAGCTGCTGGTTGCTGGTAGTGAAGAAGGTGTCGTTCGGCTATTTGATATTACTGGAAGAGCAGCATTGAGACAATTTGATGGTCACACTAAGTAGGGCAACATGTTTTTATTCGTTGTGTATTATAAGCCTTCTCGTGTAAATTTTTATGATTGAAATACCATGGAATACTTTGCATAGTATATTTTGTGGACTAGTCTTGGAGTCATTGTGGATAGTTTTCTTAAAACATCAACTCAATGTAGAGTAGCAGTCAGAATGTTAGGAATCATTAGGAAATTATTAGATAAGAAAATATCACTACCTCTGTATAAATCCATGGTACACCCACATATTGAAGACAATATACAAATGTGGTCACACCATCTCAAAAAAGTGGAATTGGAAAAGATACAGAAAAGGGACAACAAAAATTATTAGGGGGTATGGAACAGCTTCCATATAAAGAGATTAGGATATCTCATCTTGGAAAAGAGATGGGTGAGGGTGGGGAGATATGTTAGAGGTCTATTAAAAACATGACTGGTGCAGAAAAAGTAAATAAGGAAGTTTTGTTACTTATTCTCTATAACATATAAAGTCAGGGGGGGCATCAAATGAAATTAACAGGTAGAAGGTTTAAAACAAAAGAGAGTCTACTTTGCATACCATACAATCAGTCTGTGTAACTCCTTGCCAGAGCATGTTGTAAAGGTCCAGACTATAACAAGATTCTAAAAGGAACTAGATGGAGGATCGGTCCATAAATAGCTATTAACTAAGACAGGCAGGGATGGTATCCCTAGCCTCTATTACGTGAGAGGGGATGGATCACTCAATAATTACCTGTTTTGGCCAATCCCAAGCACCCCAGAGGGAATGAACAATCTTGGAAGACAGGATACAGGATTAGATGGATCATTGGTCTGATCCAGTATGGCAGTTCTTATGTCTTAACATTGCACTTCCACTTTTTTTTTTTTTTGGTGCTGTTGAAAATTTAAAGCTTTCACATGTCCCTAATAAGAAATTCAGAATTATCATGGCAGTAATTCTTAATTTCAAAATTACTATATTGAGTATTGTAGAAAATAACCTCTGCAATCTAGGTAATCAGATGCCACATAAAAGGCAGGAGTGTCTATAATGCAGTGGGAGGGGAGCCTCAGGCCTGGGAGGAAGCCCCCTACTGCCCTCCTGTAGGACTGGAACACACAAAATCTACTAGGCTTGCCCCCCTCTTTCCCCCCCCTTCTCCCTCCCCCGACCCAGGCTAATATACAAAATCAGCTACTTATGTAAAGAGTAGGGATGTGAAAGTTTTACTGGTTTTCTTGTTAAGGTTAACCAGTGGGGCTGGAGCAGTTCCCTGCTTGCCATGGGCAGCATGCTGTTCCAGTCTTGCAGGGGGAGGCACTCCAGCCTGGCAGGTGTGGTCCCCCCACTAACAGTGTTTAACTGGCTAGCCAATTAAATAGTATTTTACATCCCTAGTAAAGAGACACATAGTCTTCAACAAAAGAACATTCTCAAACTTAAAAAAAAAAAAATCCTGAAGTTTGCCAAAATTGGCAAGGGGTAGGCACCAAAATGAATAAAAACACCCTCCTGGTTTAGAAATTCAAAAAGGAAAAAGTTGTTGTAAAGAAGTACAAGTAAATGTGTACAGCATGACCATCCCTTACAACCCTTGTATAGAATTATTAGATTCCTATTCTGTTTATATACAAAAGAATATGTAATTGTCCTTTTGAGGGGGTGGGATATTGAAAAAAGTCCATATTGCCCACCTTTTGGGGGCCTGTGCTTTTTAATAGTACATTTGAACCACTGAAGAAGTACCTGACTTGAAAGCTGTGGCACTATACCTTCTACTAGCAGATATTTCATAGCCTACCTTATCCTATACCAATTCAGGGTAAAGCAATGCATTTTCCTATAACAACTCTGCATTCAAAGTTTGAGGTACTTGTAGTAATCTTGAACATTGTTGATTTTGGTTTCTAGAGCAGTACATGTAGTGGACTTTCTGTCTGATAAATACCGTGTAGTCTCTGGTGCTGACGATTATACTTCGAAGGTGTGGGATATCCCAAGTGCAACAGCAGTTGTGTCGTACAGCGAGCATACAGATTATGTGAGATGTGGCTGTATAAGTAAACTGAATGCAGATCTTTTTGTAACAGGTTTGTTCTGTAAAATCTTGTCTGTCTTGAATTGTCTATTATTACAATAGGACAGTGGACTTGCCTCATGCCAGTTTCTTGATTTTTGATTTTTTTTTTTTTTTAACCTTGTTTCATAGTGAGTGGAACAGGACTCTGGTCCTTTAAGGTCAATGATTCTGCTAAAATAATTAGACTGTATCTTGCTTCTTTACTTACATATTTATAAGAACTCCTTCCATTAGGGTTGTCAGTGGTCTACTGGCTTGTGACATCCCCCCCAGCCATCCTGTGGTGTGGCATGGCAGGCCCAGCCTAGAGCACCCTGTGGTACCTCTCCCATCCACGTTTAAGCAGTTAACCAGTTAACCAGTTAACTGGTTAAACAGGATTTTACATCGCTAATACATCAAAAGAATTGAACGCTTTTGCTAATACTTTAGGAAAAAATGGTGCCAGTGAACAGGACTTGTGTAGTTGAAAAGTTGTTTCAGAAATGGAACAAATGTGTTTAACAATTATAACAATCGGTTACTACTGAATTTCCTGATATTTTCAAAACACTGAAGATTAAGTACCATGCCCACTTAGAGCACAATATAATTGATAATAACGCTTACACAGAGCACTACTAAAATAAAGTTATGGTTCTTAGATTACCGCTTGGACTATAGTAAGTGCATCATTACACTTAAAGCTGACGTTCGAGGTTTTAACATGGTATAGAAGCCAATGTTCTAGCTCTAGTGACTTTTATGACTTCAGCAGCAAGAATCTTGTGAACGCCAAGCTAGGTAGAGAAAACTAATCTGAGTGATGTGGACGACTAAAAGTGAGAACCTTATACCATTCAGACATATCCCATTTTCCTGGCAGAGCCAAACCCTTACATTGCTTTAAGTTAGAATTAGAGGAAGTTGTATACCAAATTTGGTGGTCTAAGTCCTTACCATTTCAGAGGAGTTCTTGAACCAACAGATGATGCACTCTCTGAAATGCATTATAGACACAACTACTTACACTGTGAAGAGAAGTGCTTTTCTGTTGGTCAGTATTTCCTATGGATTTTTGGCTTGGGACTGAACATTTATTTCTTCTTAGATCTGAGTGTATGGGTGATGGTGGTGGTTTTTTTGTTTTTGTTCTTGAATTGTTCTGGGTCCTTAAAACTGATCTTGGGGGTATTTTTCAGGTTCATATGATCACACTGTGAAAGTATTTGATGCACGGAGAGAAAAAAGTGTTATGACTGTAGAGCATGGCCAGCCTGTGGAGAGTGTTCTTCTCTTCCCTTCAGGGGGTCTTCTAGTATCGGCAGGTATTTGAACAAACTGAAATTTCTTTTATTTCTTCTCCCCCTTTACTGGCAGCCACAGAATGGGTTATCATGTGTCACTACTGAGAGGAAACACCTAGGCTGTACACTTCATCTGGGTTATTAATTAATCACGCAGTGAACTCTCACTTCTCCTGTCGCCATGAGTGGCTTGGCACTAGCTCTCTCAGAGATCCCACTGTAGTAATAGTACTTTGTAGTAGTACTTTGTCTGAAATGAATTTGCTGTTTGTCCCTAGAGCTGAATTCAGAGAGTAGGTAGCTGGGAGTTCTCAGAAGAGATTCTTCACCTCTAATCTATTCCCACTTGTTTTTAATCAAAACTTCAAAAAAGGAAGCCTTTAGAAACTGGAAACTGATTCCCATTGCTGTAGTGCCTTATTGAGTAAGATTGAACAAATTGGATGAATTAATCTTATGTCCCATAAAACATTCTTAAAAGATGTGACTTTTCTGCACCTTTTCGGTAACCGGGTTTGGTTCTTTAAAGGATTTGAAACCACAGACAGAGGAATACTTCTTTTTAGGGTCAAACAAAGATTTTTTTATTTTTTCTATTTACTTTATAATTAATTTTCCATTTAAATCAATTCACTATTTTTTATTCTTTTAAAACAATATAATATACAAAGAAAAAGTAGAAAAACAGTACAATTAAAAAAAACAAAACAAGAAATACCCTCCTGATTTACCTTTAAACAATTTATGGAGTTAACAAATATATAATACTCACGTTCAGAGAGACAGAAGCATTGCTTAGATTCAGAAGATATTCTTTTCTTTTTCCTTTTTTGGATTTTTCGTTGCAACTTACGACCGATGTTGTTCCCCTTTCGGAGCTTATGTGCGGCAGCGAGATTCAGCGCCAGGGAGGGAGCTCTGGTTGATCAGACCTAGCTTTTTGGATTTGTAACCCGTCCGCTCTTGGTCTGTTCCATCCAACCTTATATACCCTGTTTTGGTATTTTGGTACTCCTCCACTCGCCTGACAATTGCTGAAGTTAGATTTTTTTTGTTGTCTCATTCTGCCCTTACAAAAACTTTCGTCTGCTCCATTTGGGGTAATCAGCACTTTGTTGCATACTGCTGTCTGAGTTACTTACTTCCCTAAAAGCGGGGTTATTGTTGGTCATCCAATCAAATTTTTTTATTTTACATCTCCTGTATCTCACAATGCTGCCTTTCCTTTACACATACAATTAAACTGGTGCTCATTTGACACATTCTGGGTAGGCCTCAATACCTTCCTTTCACACACCTGACCTGAAGGGCTGACACTCTTCTTCAGGGTCTCTCCTCTTCCTTGACCCACCTTCCCACTGCTGCAACACAGAGAGGATCCCCCAACTCCAAATTGAGCCTCGATAACAGTTGTCCCTGACCTTTTAATCATAAGATCACTTTTTCAATTTAAGTGCAATGTAAGATCTACCTCAAACCCAGACTCCCTTGCCCTGCCCCGCCCCACCTCTTCTCTGAAGCCTCATCAGTCTTGCTCCATCCCCTTTCGTCCCCCATCCTCACTGCCTTTCACCAGGCTGGGGTAGGGGATGGGGTGCAGGCTCTGGTCTTGGGCCAAGGAGTTTGGAGTGTGGGAGGGGCTTGAGGCTTAGCCCAGGGTGGAGAATTGGGGTCCAGGAGGAGTTTCAGGGTACAAGCTCTGGGACGGAGTTTGGTTGCAGGAGGAGGCTCAGGGCTGAGACAAGGGTTCAGGAAGCAGGCTCTGGCTGGACACTGTTTAACTGACATCGGCTTCTGGGTGTGGATCAGTGGGGTTTAAGCAGGCTTACTCCTGCTCTGGCCCTTTACCACTCCTGAAAGCAGCTGGCATGTACAGCAATGGCTCCAGGGTGCCATGTGCTGCCCCATATCTACAGGTACTGAGCCCACAGCTTCTACTGGCTCTGGCCACGGTTCCCCATTACTGATCAATGGGACCTGCAGGTGTGGTGTCTGCATGCAAGGACAGCATGTGGAGAACCCCTGCTCTGCGTTGCTCAGGGGCTGCAGGGACTTGCCAGCCACTTCCAGGAGCAGCAGTTACCATAGGGATAATGACTCCTTCCATGACAGGTTAGGCATTTTATAACAATACCCATGCTTAAATTTAATTCTGTGAGAGAAATGAAAACTATGAAATTCACAGACCAGTCAAAAACCAAAAATAACCCACTTTGCAAGCAGTAAAAGAAGTAACAACCCCCCCTCCTCACCCATGTATGTGTTGGTTTGGGAGATGAGCATGAAGGACAGTTGGTGTTTGTGAGAATGACAGAGACACATAGTATGTGAGTGACAGATCTTTGCATTGCCAAGCTCCTTCCCTCCCCTTCTCTCTGTATGGAAATAGGGTACAAAAGTGGGGGGAGGAGGGATACCTTGACATCAGTGATCCCCCACCCCCTTCTCCCTCCCACCCCTTCATAGCAAGCAGAAGGATCCCAGGGGTGCAGCTCCAAGGCAGAGGGCAGGAGCAGCATGACAGTGAGTGGAGAGGCAATTGAAGTGCCAGTGTCCTCGATAGCTTCCTGTCAAAACCAGCCAAGATCGCTGTTAGAGGTTTTTAAGATCTACTAATAGATCCTGGTCTACTGGCTAGTGACCACTACTCCATAATATTCTTAAAGAGTAAAGCTTGTAACTTCCCTCCATAACACAGGTTGTAACAGTTGTGGGCATCAATCATCTGAGTGATGCAATATTTTCCCTTCCAGTTGGTCCAGAGGAAGTCCATGTGTCCTATAAATTATAAACTCAGTTTGTTTGATAGGAATGCAGATGCCATTATCTTAAATGGACAAGAATGGAAGCAGCAAACTTAGTGTTAAAAGGAAACCAGGACTCTGTTCTTAACTGAAAAATGTATGCAAAGAAGCTTAAATATGGTGCATCTCAAAACTATTTTGCATGTGTTTTCTGTTTATAGGAGGTCGGTATGTTAAAGTCTGGGACATTCTAAGAGGAGGGCAATTACTAGTTTCTCTGAAAAATCACCATAAAACTGTAACTTGTTTATGCCTCAGTAGCTCTGGGCAAAGGCTGCTCTCAGGATCATTAGACAGGTTAGTATCTTTCACCTATCATCTAACTTGGGGATTTTTGTTGTTTTTAAATACATTGCAGTCATGACTGTGATAGGTCAAGGCAGGAGACTTACAAGACACCAGACTAAAGTAAATAAAGGCAATATTTTTCATACGAATACTTCAATTACTGGTGTAAATAAAGTTGAAATGCATTCTGGGGTCTTGTTCTACTTTTAATAGTGCAGTTATGAATTAAGTCAGGGCTACTCAACACACAGCCCGTGGGCCACATGTGGCCCAAGACCCATTTGTTTGCAGCCCACGGTGCAGTTTGAGTTTGTGGGGCTCAACATGCGGCCTCAGAATGGGATCCTTTGAACATGGCCTCCACTGGGAACATGCTCCACAATGGTGAGGCATCTCCCAGGTGGGGTGAGCACTGAAAGATGCAAGTGGCTAGACTGGCTAGAACAGACAGGTACAGGGTGTCAGCATTTCTAGCCACCAAGGAGGAGGTACTGGGGCATTGTGTGAAAGAAGAAGTTTGCATATATATTTGCATGTATGTGTAGTTGCATATACGTTGCGGCCCTCAGCATGTGCTGTGAGTCTCATTGTGGCCCCCGGGGCTTCCAAAGTTGAGTAGTCCTGAATTAAGTGGAATTAAGGCATTCTGAGAGCTAACTTGTGACTTTTTGCCAAATTGCTATTCCATTTCCTGAAACTTCAAACTTAAACTATTCCCACACTACTACCACCCCCAACTTAGCCCAGTTTAATATGAAAACTCTTTACTGCTACACTTGTTTACTGATGCCTCTAATTTCAGTCTAGTTCAGAGTCCTAATGCAAATAATCCCTTGCACCTTACACCAAAAATGGCAACCTCCACTTCACTCTTCATTCACATTAGCACTTTGTTCTCTGCCACCAAAAGTAGCTGCTCTGGTCCTTCCTGTCTCTTCTTGATCCTTGGATTGGGAAACAATTCAGTAGAAGAACTCTAAAGGAAACTATCTCCTCTACTTTCTCTTCATTTTCTCCTCTTCTTAACTCACTAGTAAGAGGGGGCCAAACAGGTAGAATGAGATACCTAGTGCAAAAAGAGGTTAAAAAGAGGAGTTTCAAATGATTTAGCCATTGTTTTTTACTTTGCTGTGTAGGGAAGGCAGTATTACCCTGACACTCAGTTCAAGTTTGAAAAGTTATTTGAAAGTTAGACATTGAAATATTATTTTAAATAAAAGTTTAGTTTCTATAGAATCTGCATAACATAGACCACATAAATATATAATGAGGGGCCAGGACTGGGCAATGAACGAGGTTTTTGCAAACATTGATATAATTGTTCAAACTTTTTGTATTTGTGACCCCTTTCACACAAGAAGTCTGAGTGTGATTTCCCTGCCCTTATAAATGAAAAATGTGGGTTTGGGACTGAGTGTCCCAAATAGCTGACAGCTCATGATCCCTGTGTAACCATACTGCGACCCTGGAGAGGTCAACCCCCAGTTTGAGAACCCCTGCACAACCTTATGGTACAGCAAGTGAGAGAATTTGTGAATATTAAATCTTTCTGCAGGCTAGCTATCTGAAGAGACTAGCAATAGTAAAATCAATTGCGGAATGAAGAAATTACTATGTAAAACTTGTTGACATCTCTTTAGAAGGGTCTGTAACATTTGTTAGAGAGGTGAAATTCTTGTAAAATATCTGTGCTGACACATGGAAATATGAAGTCTATAAATAAATTGCTCTTCTGTGTAGGCATGTGAAGATTTACAGTACAACCTCCTACAAAGTAGTCCACAGCTTTAATTATGCGGCATCAATTCTTAGTCTTGCTCTGGCTGTAAGTATAATAATTTTTTTTTAGATTCTTTATGTAGCCACTTACCATTTTTAAATACACCATTTCCTAATTTACTTTTTAGCTTTCATTGCAATCTCTAAATTTCAGAAGGATGCTATGTGTGTGAGGATCACTGAATGAATTCTATAACACAATTATTATCCAGAAGCTTTGCGTATTACACATTAGACTGTCATAAATCCATTGGCTTAACATGGTGTCATGCAGCTGGGGTTAGCACTGGTCTTAGCTGTGTACTCTGAGCTGGGAGTGTCTTGAGCAGCATGCTCCCCCAAGGAGTGAATAAGTGGGAAGGGAATGTTGCTGTGCTTTGATTTGTAAAGATGGTCCTACTCTTCCTTGACTGGGGAGCCTTGCACAGCTCCAGCATGACATCTAGTCAGCAAGTGTTAGACTATGAGGGCACCTGAACTAGGAGCCTTTTAGAACCAGTCTGGTCTGAGGGACATGGACAAAGTCAAACATTTCACTGATATTTTCCTCACTGTTTGTACAGCCTTCTCCTGTGATAAAGGATTAAGGGCAGAGAAACTGAAAACTAGTTTCTATGTGAGGAGCTATGGACAAACAACCTCTTGGCAGGGAATGTGGCTTTGCGTTTCTCTGGCTGCCTGACAGCTCACCTCTAACTGCAGGCAAAGCTAATTGTGGCTGCTCTCCTGTCAGAGGAGGAAAGGAATGGGCTGCTTGGCAAGCCAGTCTTTTACCTTCTCTTCTTGAGAGTCAAGGGCAGATCCAGATTCTCTGTCTGGTGGGGTTGAGAAGGCTGGTCAGACACCACTCCCTTTGCCTCCCAGTGGTAGTTCAGAGGGCCACTGTGAAAATGCCAGACTTTCTACCAGCTGACTATCTCTTTCCCCCTTTCCTACCCCCACTCTGGCTCTTCAGGAGGTTTGCTTGTCTTGCCCCTTCTAGCCATCTCTTGGGAGCTATTGGAAGTTTGGGGGCAGCCCCCTAGACCCTGTGCTTTTGCAGGGCCCTGCATTGGCCACCTCAACTGTCCTATGGATGGGCCTGATGTGGAGCGGCAGCAGGGTTCACCCACACCCCTCGCTCGCTGCGGTGGCAGGAACCGGAGTGGCCCAGTAGTCTGCAGCTGCAGTGAGTGAGGGGAGTGGGTGAACCTTGCTGCCTCCTACTCTGGCTCCACTCTGCCACCCTCTCCTGGCCTGCACTTGGCTTTTAGCTTTTGAACACTACTCTGAATATGTATACACACACTAAAAATATAGGACACATAATATACTTAGATTCTTGGGACGAGTTTAAACTTAAAATATATTAAACAGTTGTAATATAAAGCAGGCATTATGAATAAGAGTTGTGAACAGTGGCCTTTCAATGAGGGATTACTAGTATAACAATATTAAAAACTGAATGTAAATTATTCAGAATACTGCTCGCTACAAATGTGTTGTTCTGAATACAACTTAATATTTAGATGAATAGGTCTAGGTATTTTAATGGCCCTGAAAGAGCTACAGGATGGTTTGTCCAAACCCTTATCCACCCTGACATTTTCACTTTGTAAAGAATTGTAACAGCCAGTTGCCCAGTATGGAACTAAAAGCTAATGCATCAAAACATTTTGGTTGTATCAGTAAACAATAGTATTTTGGGGGTTTTATCAGATGTTTCATACAAAATATATAAATAATGTTTATATAATCTGTAGACTTTAGTTACTAATTCAATTTCTTATTCATTTTAGCCAGAAGATGAAACTATAGTTGTAGGTATGACCAACGGGGTACTAAATGTTAGACACAGAAAACATGAAGAGAGCAAAGAACGTCTTCCAAAAAAGAAACGGCCAGCATACAGAACCTTTGTAAAAGGAAGAAACTACATGCCAAAGCAGGTATGGGGGAGAGGAGGGATAGTTTGATAGCTGCATCCTGTATAATTCTTCAAAATAAGTTTTAAGAAAAAAATCTTTCCATTAATATAATAAGTATGAAGGTTTTTAAAGGAATAATATAACTAGCTGTACTGACAACTGCATTTTAAATATGATTTTTCCAAATACACTTTTTTTCCTGAAAATTTGCCCAGATTTCTGATAAGAATAGAAGGCACATGGATAGCAAATTGCATCATCTGGAAAAACAATAGAAGGAAATGAAGAAGTAGTGTTAATGCTAACAAAACACTTAAAAAAAATATTAAACATGTTTGTTCTACCCTTTCAATTCTAGGAGGATTTCTTTGTTAGTAAACCAGTGAGAAGTCATTTGAAAAAGTACGACAAACTACTGAAAAGCTTCCAGGTTTCCAAGGCTCTAGATACAGTACTTCAGGTAAGGCCATTACTCCTTTTGTGCACCAATACTCAGTGCATTCATTTGAAACTTGTATTTCATGAGATGAAAATATTACTACTTTTGGTATAGCTTATGCCTAGGTAGATTTCATTTAAGATGAGCACTGGTACTAAACACTTTACATTCACTTAGGCCCGGAACAAGACACCTGAAATTACAGTTGCAGTCATGCAGGAGCTAAATCGCAGAGGAACACTGAAAAATGCACTTGCCGGAAGAGATGAAACACAATTGAGTGTTCTCATGTCTTTCTTGATAAGGTATCACCTAAAATACTGCTGATGAGTCTATTTCATAAAACAGATTTTTTTTGTTGTTGCCATCTCTTGCCATGCTTATCTGCAGACACCTCTGTCAAGACTGTTGGAGTGAAACCCTGGCCCCATTGAAGTCAACAGAAATTTTGCCACTGATCTCAGTTCAGGCACAAGTCTAGATTTTACCCCTGTTGTTCATAATTACTTAATGGATGTGTGCCTACATGGTCACTAGACAGTGATTTTCATTTATAAAATGCATGTTGATCCGGTTTGGTGTGTTCTGCCTTTATGGTAGGTCTCATACATTCTTTAAAGAGAGAAAGTTTAAAGAAACTGCATTATCTCACTAATTTGCCTTTAATCTTCCCATTCCACCTTAATATAAGTCCTGTTGTCTGGAGCTCTTGTTTTAGCTTTCTTTATTTAAAAAGAATATTGCCACATTTCCAAGCCCCAGTGCTTTCCCTACTGATGGGTTTCCACATGTAACTTTTTGTTTATCTTGTCCCTAGTAGGGATGTAAGCAACTAATCAATAAGCAAAAGATTATTGGAGAGTCGAAACACTAGTCAATTATTTGCTGTCCCCCTTCCCCTTTGCTGCCTCTATCAGAAAGAGGTAGCAGGGTGGGGATAGGGGAGAAAAAGGGATGCTGGGGGGAGCCGGCTTACAGGCTGGTTTCCCCCCAAGCTGTGTGGGAGGGGGCAGCGGCAGTGTTCCACCTTTGAAATGCACCAGCGGGGACTCTTGTACATTTCAAAGCAGAAGTGGCTGCATGGAGGCTGGGGTCAGCAGGGGACTTAAAGTCTCCTTCTACCTCCAGGCTCCATGCGTTGTTTCAATCTTTGAAATGCACAAAGAACCCCTGCTGGAGCTCCTGTACATTTCAAAGATTGAAACCCGGCATGGCAGTTCCACCTTTAAAATGTAGCAGCAGCTGGGTAGGCTCTTGCTACATTTCAAAGCAGAACCGCCCTTATCAACTAATCGAATAGTCAATGGAAATTCCATCGACTATTTGACTGATTAATCTAACTTTAACATCCCTAATCCCTAGGACTGCTTTTACCCCTTCATGTGAATGAAAAGTTGTCTAGTTAAGTACAACTTACCACACAAGTTTAAGTATAGGAAAACTGGTGATATGGGAGTAAATGGCCAATATTTTAATTGTAAGAATTGCTCTGTTTGCAGATATGTGGTTGAGCCAAGATTTGCTCCTATGTTGATAAAAGTTGCAGAAATGATTATTGGTAAGTACTGTACCAAAAGAAAACTCGTATTCCAAACTAAGCATGCTCTCCTCTAAAGAGTAAAGGTCTACATTGGGTGTATGGGCAAAATGAGGAATTTAAAACTGATATATTAAAAAGCCAGTAGTGAATGTAGAGATCAGAAAATTCCAAGCTCTATTTTTTTTTTCTAGCCAGATCAGTCATCTGGCTATGTGCTTCACTTTAATTAAACTCTCGATACAAGAGTTCCTATTTGAAGGCTTTAAATGCCCTTGGTGCTTTTATTTAATGTAGTTGTGTGCTATGATTAGCATCCCCAGCTTCTCCCAGTAAATAATACCACAAGTAGTAAACATTTAAACAAAATTGAATCTCTCTTCAGACTTACTCGCATGAAAGTTTTCATTTTGCCACAAAGCAAAACTTATCATAAATAACTGTATATTTAGAAATTAAAATATAATTTTTATAAAATAAGAACCAAGTGACATAAAACTCACTTAACTTTGCTTTCTCCAGATATTTATCTCCCTGTGGTTGGACAATCAGCAGTTATTGATAAACAGTTCTTGAAACTCCAAGAAATTATAGAAAAAGAGATTGACTACCAAACGGAACTACTTGAAGTTCTGGGAATGATGGATGCACTGTTTGCTACCATGACAATGAAGAAGGCCACTTCGCTAGAGAAGAACAAAACTAATGGTATTTTGAGGGTCCTGGAACAAGATACGAGTAACTAACTGTCTAATTCCATAATTATATTTGTGGAAGATTGTTTGGATTTGCAATCTACAAAGCTTTCCCCAGAACACTTTTTTTTCTGTAGTAGCTTTCAAAATACTGCTTTGCTTCAGGAAATGGAAATAACTCCTGCAGGGTATATTTTGAAGAGACTGGACTGCTGATGACAGAAAGAATGGACCCTTTCAAGACAAACTTCCTATGTAACTTTTCTGGTTCCAAGATTTTAAAGTTTTATTCCAGAGCTATTTAACTACTAAAATACATCTTGTGGATCAATACAAAGTGAGACTTTGTTCCTCCAGACATATCTTATGAACTTTATTTTATATTGCTCCTCTTTTCGCCCTCCCCCCCTCAAAAAAAAGATTGTTTAATATACATCAGTCCTGTAAGAACTGGTATTTCTTGAACCTCAGGTACTTGGCCACAGGAATAAAACAAAGTATGACATTAACATAGGTTGGCTACATTGTAGGCTTTTTTTCTTTCCCTTGTCATTCACCAGTTCAAATCTTTGGTATCTTAATGAAAAGCAGTTCTCACCCCCAAGAAAATAGTGGATAATAGTGAAGCATTTTTAGGGGTCCTGGAAGAGTTTGAGCTTAATATCTTTCCTGAAATCCTTTCAATGTATTAAATTCTGAAAAGTAAATGCCAGCTCATAAGAAAACTATGCGAGGCAAAAAGAGATGATTTTTGAATTGTTTTTTCCTTAAAGCAACTTAATTTAAAAAATTACGTTACTCATCAGTGAGCAAATTCTCAGTTAAGGTTGCAGCATCAATATTAAATTTAAAAAGAAGCTAAAGTTCTCCTAGTACTATTAGTTCTCCTGAAGTGCATGTACTGCTCACTGGTATTGTGCCTAACAATTTAGTAATTCATAAACTTTAGAATGCAGTGGAGCAACTTAAATTGCTATAAGAACCATAACCCTATGTGTGACTTTTTAGATTTATATTTCAAGGCGTAGGCATGGTGCTTTTCTTATTTTGAGGAGGAGGGGAGAAAAATAGACCTTGGTAGGTCACTTTGATATTACCAGGTTGATATGTCTTTGAAATGCACAATTGATACACTTTCATCAATGCTGCTGTTAAACAAAATATGCACCCATCTAATTTAGGAAGGCTTTTTGGTGGGTTGTGTCTTCTAGTTGCTGCTTTCAAATAGCTTGTTCATTTTAGATCTTTGGTTCTCCCAAGCATGGATAATGTGGAAGGATGCCCGAAGAGAGGTTGCCGAGTCCCTTTTTGTCCACCCAGAAATTGTGCTGTGTTTGTGGGGGAAGTGGTGAACGTCTAACTTACCTCTCCTTTGCCATTTGAGATGCGAAGGAGGAAGGAGATGATGGGATTGGCTTGTTTGTTTGTTCTTTTTTTTCCCCCACCGATCTTTAGTGAGACAAGCATTCCTCAAAGAGGATTCTGACATCACTTCAGTGGACACTTTTTAATCAAACAATATGATTACAGCTTTTATTACCAGTAAGTGTTCTAAAACTCTCCAGAACCAGCACCTCTGAATATCAACTGTTGTCCTTTGATTGTGTCGGATTATCTTATCCTTAATTATATTACTAAAGCTACTTAAAATGAGAGTCTACTAGTATTTTCCCATATGACAGCTATTTGGAAGGCTACAATTGAAAGACTTTAAATCTCATAACAAAAGAACCAAAACAAATATTTTTATAAGTATAGTTCAAGTTATGTTACCCTATTAGCTTCATGGTTTTTATTTTAACCTAGATCTTAATCTTAGATTTCTCATGCTGCTTGATTTAGAGCAGTTTAACCAAGGTTGATCTGTGGACTACTGCTGGTTCATGGAACGCTTGCCGATGGCCTCTAGAATAGCAGTTCCTAACCTTTTTTATACTGTGGACTGGCAAACCCATTTACAAACTTTTGGTAGACCAGCATAATTTTATCTGTATATTTGCATATTCATTATGCAAATAATGAATAGGCAAATAACACGTTGCCCGTCTGTAACAGATCAGAGTTTGCAGATATCTACAACACGGGGAAAAAAAACTCACAAAAAGAATTCCCCTCTGGCTGCTGAATAGGGTAGCTCCTCCGCCGGGGCGACTGGTGCCTGTAGAGGGAAGGGTGCAGGGAGGGGCACCCGCAGTGGATGGGGCATTTGGGGCACCCTATTTAGCAACTGAAATTTTGTCAGGAGCATAGGAACTAGTGCCCCTAAATGCTACCACCCAGTCACTTCTGCCCTCCCCCCTTTCTGCCCCATGTGGTGGGGGGGGAGCTGCCATTGTATCTCCCCCTCACCTTCTGTACAAGCCCTGCCCTGTGTCTCCCTTCCCCAGCCTGGTTGCTCTTGTTCCCAATCTCTCCCCCCCTCCCCCCAGCATCTCCTTCCAAACCCCACTTTCCTCCCTGTGACCCAGCCTCAGAATTTTCCTCTATTGCACCCCTGCTCCCATCTGCCCCAAAAATCTCCCCTGAATCTCTCAACCTCCCTTCAGTGCTTCCTGCATCCCCCTACTGCCCCAGCTTCAAAGATCCCTGTTACCCCACAGCCTCTCTTTAGCCCCTTCCCAGCCCCCCTTTCTCCCCCATGCTGAGCTGGCTGCGATTTCCCTGGGCCCAGACAGGGATCGCAACTAGCTCCACTGGGAGCAGCCTGGGGCCAAACCTTTCCCCTGCAGTGTGAGGCACCGCTTCTAGGGGGGAGAGGTGGGAGGTGTCTTAGCCCCGCCCCCCACAAGGCTCCCGGGGAGCAGTGAGAGAGAATCTCCCACAGGGTCATTCTCCTGACTGCAGTCTGAGCTCCAGGGCCTCGAAGGAAACTTCCTGCTGCCTGACTCAGTGATCATTTCTGCCACTGCATCCTAGCAAGAAACCTGCTGTGCAGCTTCCTATCCCAGGTTCGGTCACTGTCATGGCCCATCAGCCAGGGGTTCGTGGCCTGCTGCCGGTCCAGGGACTTGGGATTCACTGTTCTAGAGAGCTAGCTTGTTATGTTGAGTTTCCTCCTGTTTTTGGGAGCTAAACTTCATTAAAGTACCTAAAAATACATTACTGCTACCTCTCCGTGTGAACAATTTCTAATGTTGCCATGTGGATGTTATAGGAGTGCAATTGCAGCACTGGAGACAATTTGAGAAATCTTCACATTGAATTCTTTTTATAATTAGAAGTATTAAGCCCTTGTTTCTTTTGCCAGTGAAATGGAGTAAAATGATAATATCCCAATGGTTGGAAATCACAAACGGATTGTGGGCTCTCCAAATAAATATATGGAGATACAGGCAGTCCCCGGGTTACGTACAAGATAGGGACTGTAGGTTTGTTCTTAAGTTGAATCTGTATGTAAGTCGGAACTGGTACATATTGTAGGGGAAACTCTAGCCAAACATTTCTCCAGAGCTCAGTTTTATTCTCCCACACCTCACTTCCCTCAGTCCTTTATTCTCAAGCTGAGGTGTCTGCTGAGAAAAGCTGCTCTGCGTCTCCCTGGTCTGCTGGGGGGCTAGCTTCGCGTCTCCCTGGTCTGCTGGGGGGAAGCAGCTAGTGCGGGGTTGCCTCACCCTGTTTGTAAGTAGGGATCCGATGTAAGTCGGATCCATGTAACCCGGGGACTGCCTGTATACCTACCTCATAGAGCTGGAAGGGACCGGGAAAGGTCATCGACTCCAGTCCCCTGCCTTCACAGCAGGACCAAGTACCATCCCTGACCGGTTTTGCCATAGATCCCTAAATGTTGCCCTCAAGGCTTGAGCTCACAATCCTGGGTTTAGCAGGCCAATTCTCAAACCACTGGGCTATCCATCCTCCCCCACTCCACTGTGGGTATAGTGTACAAGCAAGTAGAAAAAAGATAGAATAGTTTGCATCCTTTGCTTTCACAAGTGTGATACAGATTCTGAGGTTCCACTCTGGCAAAAGGCTTATTCACAGGGAAAGCTTAGTGATGTGGCTGAAAGATGAGAAACTAGAGCCTCTTAGCCTCTAGGTTTGTATTTCTAGACCAGCAAATGGCACCATTGGCTGTGTGTGAATGGGAGACCCCACTTCATGAAGCTTCATTAGGTTATTCACATTCTGATGTACTCTAATCTTGTGTTATGTAGCAAGCCAGCGTGGACGGAGAGAAGTCCCAAAATCAGCCCAGAGGTAAATCAAGCAGGTCAATTGCTATCAATAGAGCAGTGGGGCGGCAGAGCAGAGCAGAGAAGTGAAGCACTGAAGCCATATTACTTCTTCACTCATTAATGGTGGAGAGCTACATATTCCAACCTTTTCACTGGCTGCCTTTCCTCTACTTCCTGCTCTTCTGGGGACATGATACTGCTATTAATGATGCCATGAAACTTATGCTGTGGATTTAAAATCTCACTCAGTTTTGTTTGCTGACTTTTGAGCTTTACCAAATGGCAGCCTGGCAAATCTGAATCTTGGCGTGTTATACCTACTTTGGGGCCATTATCATTTGGGGATCATACCTCTAGAATGCTGTCTGGGCATCAAAATGCTCTTAATGTTTCACAAACATTATCAGAACTATTAACTACACTACAACTGGAGGTTAATTTCCAGGTTGTATAGATGCACAGAGATAGCTTCGCATGAGTGAGTACCCTAAAAATAGCAATATGTAACCATAGTGTCCCAGGTAGTACTTGCCACACACATACATACCTACAATCTTCAAAGGAATTGTATGTACTTGGATGTCTAGAATTGCCATAGCCATGCTGCTAGTTTCAGTGCAGTAGCTTAATCAAAGCTAGTACATGTACATTTGGCTGCACTAGCAAACTCCAACTACAGTGTAGCCTTACGCCTTGTTGTAAGTACCGTACCTGTGTGTCATAATACCATAGCGTATCTACTCACTATTTTCTGCAGTGTTGTGTAAACTACTATTTCTGGAGTTACAACAATAACTTCTGCTATAAATGACAGGAAGTTCAGAGCCTCTGAATCCCTGGGCCTATAGTCGCATCCTGCTGATATTGGATAAGGAGAGAATTTATGTGTTCCAATCATTCAGACAGGGTATTGTGCTGTATTCTCTTTTTATGCAATATTTCAACATAATTAAATTAGCCAGACATGCACTTACTAAAAGACATCTAGACTTTAAACCCTATAGTAATACATTTTTATAATGAAAAGACTATTTAAAATATGGTGACAGTCTCTTGTGAAGATACTCTCTTATTGTGCCGTCCCTAAAAAGTGGGTACAAATCAATTTAAAATGAAACTTATTCAAAACTCTTTCCTTAAGAGCTTTTTAGAAATGCAGGTAAAAAATATTCTTCTACTTCCATTAAAAAATATTTCCTGGATTTTTGTAGAAGAGTAGGATTTTAAAAACCTATCACAAGTTGTACAAACAATTGTCTTAATGTTCAAGGATGACTAAAATGGCAGTGCTTTTTAATTAATAGGTTTCCTGTAATGAAAGTTGTTTCCAGAGCACTCTGTGTTGTCTTTTAATTCTGAAGTGAAGATTAGTGGGAAGTTGTTCTCATTTGGAGCAAATGAGGCTTGTATCTCATGCACATGGGGGGGGGGGGGAAGACCCTCCTTACTTTTGTAGCAATCCTCTATTAAGTTACTTGAAGTAATGGACCACAGTGATATTTTGTTATACAGTCTTTAAAAAATCATTTTGCATACTATCTTTACTTACTTTTGCGAATTGAATCAACACTCAGCAGATCAAAAGTTTCAATCTAAATTTCATAAGAGGCACCAATGAAAAAGCAGAGAAGCTGCATATTTCGTATGGAAAATTCTGAAAAAAAAGCATTGTCCTTTAAACTTGGCCTGTTAAATGGAGTCAAAAACCTCTTACATTGATTCACATAAATATTGCCATGTGACACCTTAATTTCTTTGGCTATTGCTCTTTAAATTAGAGACACACACTGCCTGTATTGTATTACAGAAGTAACCAATATGAATTACCTTTGCTTTCATCTTTGCTACATGCACTAAAAAGACATGCATACAGCATGAAAAAATTAAGTAACCCTTAGTTACTTCAATTGTCATGCAGTTAAATGTAACTCAGTGTTTCTTAAACTTTTTAAGACTGAGGAACACCAAACAAATTTTTTTTTTATGGGGAACACCAAGAATTTTTTTGTCGAGCAAAAAAACCAAACAAACTAGCCCCCCAGAGAAAATTTGTTGAGCAAAACAAATAAAAAAACCCCCACAGGACCAGGAAGTAGGGTGCAGGAGGGGACTTGGGGCAGGGTGTCAGAGCAAGCTGGGAGTGCAGGGTCTTGGCAGGGGGAGGGGAGTGAGGGGGGTTTGGATGTGGGGTCTGGGCATGAGGGGGGGATGCTTACCCGGCTGCAGCAAGGAAAGCCTCCAGGGAGCATGCTCTCGTTCCTCGGGGGTGGGGAGCTCAGTTTCTTCCCCCAGAAAACCTGACTGTCCCCACCAAATTAAACTCTGCCACTTCCACACCAGGCTGGAGAGGGGCACAGGGGAGAGAGCAGCAGCACATGAGGGGCAGCAGAGCCCAAGCGCACCCCGAGGCGGGGGTCAGCAGACCGAGAGCTGGGTTCCCCGCATGTGGCAGTTTTAAAACACCGAGGTCCGGGAGCGGCTCCTCAGCCATCCCTCCTCCTCCCAGCAGCAGCAGTTGCTGTAAAAGCTGTTGCCGCCTGCATACGTGGATGAGGAGGAGGCTGTGCAGCACAGAAGGCCCTTGAGACAGGGCCATCCTGTGGGCTGGAGGGGTGGCAGGAGAGAGAGGGGCAGCTGCAGTGGGAGCTGTCTACGGGCTCTGCAGGGGGTGGGGAAGCATAATTTTTTCTGTTCTCTCCGCAGCACACCTCTGACTGCCAGTGTGCCATGGAAGACAGTTTAAGAAAAGCTGAAGTAACTTAATTCCAGGAACGTTGTTAGCAGTATATTTATCAAATATCTTGAGTCTACATGTGATAAATATATATTTTAAAATGGGGAAATCACTCAGTCAATAATACTAAAAGCTCTAAGTAAATCCCCTTGAGCTGCAGTCTGTGCTAAACAGAGAAATCTGATCAGCATTTGTTTGGGAGCCTTTTCAAGATACTTGGCATGTCTACACATGTTAACTTTTTCTGATACAAGATACACTGACTGCAACAGCTTTATGCTAATGTATGCATGTGCACAAGTGATATTTGGCTTCTTGCTTTGGCACTCCATGTACTTACAAGAAGTGCTTGTGTGCTATTGACTAGGTATCCCAGTGTGCAGCTTTACATGGTTGAGCCCCCTTAATTTATGGAACAAAACTTAGAGAATGGGAAGGAACATTTGTATCTATTTTACCTATGCATGCATCAACTGTGGCCTCTTAGGTCAGTGCATGTGAAGCTGAGATTGTTCTTAATGTTCTCCCAGCATGGAGGGGTAGAAGCAGGGGTGCAGTGCTGATGCCACCTGGAAAGTTGAGGGAGGTGCTCTCCTAGAGTTCTCCATGGGCTGTAAAGGGAGATGAGTCCAGAACTGTTTAACTTGCAAGTCCACAACAGTCTTCAACATCTGTTTCTGCTGTACGAGGAATCCCCATAATGTCCTTGTACATCTTTCTCCTGCCTGCTCTTTCCTTCCACACTGAATCTGTTGTTCATCCTCCAAGCCTTCTGTTCAGTCTGATGCAGCACTGGCTTGCAGGATTGTGCTGAACATGTCCTCCTGAGTCTTCTTTCTTTTTATCTGGCTCAAGATTTCCATGAGTATGGAGGGGGAACCCTTCAAAGTTGCACTGTCAGCTGCTACAAAACACAGAGGTACCATTGTTAGTATAACCACAACCTAAACTTAAGATTGAGCTCCATTCTCTTGCTCCCCCCAAATTTAACACTTTTGTATAGAAATGTGACTGGTTAACCCGTAAGCATCAACTTTGCCAGGTGATGCTTACTGGTTACATTATACTGGTGGCCTGGCCTGGTTGGAGCTAGGGAGGATAAAAAGCAGTTAATTAGGTTACCATGTAACCGTTGTAAATGTTAGTGGTTACATGTTGCAGGCTCATCAGTATAAACCTTATACTGTGTAGCCGACTCCCCAGGAGCAGGACTGGCTGCCAGCTCTACTCCCAGGGAGGCAGCTCCACTTCAGGCTCACTATTATAAGCTTTATACTGGAGAGCCCGCAGTGCAGAGCAACAGCTGGCTCTCCGGGAGCCAGTGTGTGCTAAGAGCCTGCTTTTAAGCCTGCCTCCTGTTGCATTCCGGGGAGTGGGGCCAAGAGCTGGTGTGTAACTGTTACGATAACCGACAAGCTCATGCTTATCAGTTAACTGTTTAAACAGTTTTACTATTACATTCCTAGTTGGAACAGTGGGCAGGGGATGCTCTGGCCTGGTTGGGGCAGCTTGCCACCTGCTCCTGTTTAAGCAGTTAACTGGTTAAACAGAATGTACATCCTACTTTTGTGTGGTGTCACTCATAGTGCCAGCCATGGTGAGTATGGCCTGCCAGAGGTGAGGGAAATGAGGAGGGAATTGTTCAGTTACATAAAGCTACGCGCATAAGGAGCTAGTATTGAATAATAGCACCATTTTCCACAGGCAGAGGTGATTTTAGCTGATATTCCAGTCTTAAAACTGTAGCTTATCAGATCGTCTATTGTTTTCTTTGGCCTTTTGCTATACCTGATACAGTACTTTTGCTCTCATAGTTGTGGAGAGAGAGAGCTCAAACTGAAGGCAAAGTAAAAGATTATTTTTAAACCGTGCTATTTTTAAAATTAATCTGACTTTTTTTCTACTGTGAGTTCAATGCTTTGGCTGGCAATTTGTAGGCCTGTTGATTTCACTGCTAACAAGAATAAATTCTGCAAGTACTCAAGAGTTTGTAGGATCAGGGCTTAAGTAATGCTTTCTGTATTTCATTTATGAATCAAAGTCCCAGCCTAATACTAGAAACAACTGTGCTGTTGAGATGTAAATGAAAGTTTTTGATACTTTATTTTCAAGAAAGTTTCTGTAGCACTTTTTGCGAAGTGGGGGATGGGGGAAAAAAAGAGAACTTCATTTGTATAAGTAATTCTTCGCTTTCTTCATAAATTTTAATGAAGTGTGCAGGTGTCAGGTGGATTACTTGCAGATGAGAGGTGGCTGGCAAATGGTGGGTGAAGCGATCCCTCTGTATGCTGTCTGGTTAGGATTGGTATGGATGAAAGGTACTATATAAATAAGTTGTTTTATAATAATGACTTGCAGCAAAACCATTTAATTGTGGTGTGTCTCCCTGGCTCTGACTCTTGTGCACTTTTCGCTCTGTATCTACACCATCATTTATTGTTTTTTCCAGCTCTGACATCTAAAAGATCATATCCTACTCCCACTGGCATCAATAGGGTGTTCTTGCCATTTGCCTCCGAGAACACAGGAGGTGACAAACTTGGTGTTAAGCTACAAAGAATAGAGGAACAAATGATGACCTACACATTCTGAAGGAAGGTTTATTTTCCTTGTGGCCTTATTTTCCTGGCCTTGCATCATCTTCTGATCTCTTTTATGATCCCATTCAAACCATGTGCGACAGGGCTGCTTCCCTAAGCTGTACTTTTGTGCAGCAGGGTGATAGGTCTGCTTCTTTAAATAGGATGGCAGACTATTTATTTTTGAATAAAATAAAATGATGATCAGGTAAGTGAATTATAGGCCAAAAATTACACTGAGGACAGCGATTGAGAAGACCATAAATGAGAAGCTTGAGTCTCCCATTATCTAACGTGTCTGGTAATGACCCCGTGTTCCTCCATTGTATTGACATTCTTGGCCACAGCTTTTCTATCATTAAAGTAATGTATGGCTCAGGGTCTTGTTTCTAACACTGATAATGTTGAACCTAATTCTGTAGCTGCTTTCTTATGCAGAATGTTTTTGTTTGTTTTATGTATGCAGACAGGTGCTGCATATCCTTGCAGCAAGGGGCTGGCAGTCTGAAAGGAACTTGAAGCTCAGACACAATAGATTGGAAACCTCTTAGCCTGGTAGGACACAGACTGCTTTTCAGGCAGTGGATTAAAATTGTAAACTTGTGGAAGAAGTGGGGTTTCAGGAAAGATTTGAATGAAGATAGGGGGCACTTGGTATACAGGAATGGGGGAGCATTGCAGGCATGGGAGAAAGAAATGTTGTCTAGGTACAGGTGATTCTCCTAGGCAAGGAGCCAAAGAAGACAATAACTTTCCAGATATATATTTTTTTAATTTTCAAGGGAGGCTGCCACGGTGCACAGTAATAAAATCTCTAGTAAAGTAAACTTGTCACATTACCATCTGTGCTTACTGTTAAAAACAACATAAAAATGTAAATATTTGCCTGATAAGGAACCACTTTCCCAGTTCAAAACACCTTTTGGTCCAATCTACACTACCTATATAAATTATACCCAGACTAATGCCCTCATAGGGTATGTCTACATTACAGAGTTTTGTAGGAAAAAAGTCATTTTTCCGACAAAACGTGAGGAACGTCCAAACTGCAATTGTGTTCTTCCACAAAAAAATCAAAAGAACAGAGGTTTTTTTCCGGCATTGGTAATCCTCATTCTATGAGGAAGAAGCCTTTTTGCGAAAGACCTCTTTTGCAAAAAGGTGTGTGTGGAAGGGGAAAAGAGAGTTCTGTTGGAAGAAGAGGAAAGATGAAAAAGCACAGGTGCCCTGGTGGCCATTCTGTCCATAGCAATCACAGCTTACATGCGAGAGAGCGTCCATGCAGTCTGGATGCTCTTTTTTTCTGAAAAAGCAGATAGCTTTTTTTGATGCACTTTTGCAGTGTGGACACTCTTTCACAAGTTTTTTCGGAAGATCTCTTCCGAAAAAAGTAGAAGCCTGTAGTCTAGATGTAGCCATAGATTTAACACGTGATTTTGGTTGTGCCTATATAGCTGGGAGCAAGCCATGTTTAACTTTCTTACCAAACTATGCTACAACCCAGCAATAACTGAATTAAGTGAGCAGTGGGCACCCTAATACAGTAATTTTTTAGTGTAGAGGGGGTCTTTGATCTACTGCCAAGTCATCCTATTTGTGGTAAAGCCAATAATCAAGTCTGAAGGAGAGCTGGGAGAGCATTTCAAGGATTTTGTCCTTGTCAGATAGGTAGAGGCAATCACAAAACATAATGCAAGCAGTTTGAATGGGAAATAAGCAATATCATGGATAGACACAACAGGGTCTGTGAAAGTCTATAGGGAGGACTTCCACCCAGATGGAAGAGATTATGCAGTCATCAGGATGGGCTATTCAAGTAGGAATCTATGAAGTAAGACTAAAACTCAGGACATCTGTAGTAACCCTTTAAGCATTCTGTAAAATGTATATTTGTGCTAACTATTTGATTATTTTAATAAAACAGCTAATTTTAAAAATGTTTAGGGAGAATCTAGAACTAAAAAAATCGGCAAACCTGAGTCAAGAAGATAATGGATTATTTTATTATATATTAAAAGGGTAAAAGCAATAACTGAACTAAGAAATTCATTATTCTGCCTATTCAATGACAGTGCACCGGGCGGTTTTATTTGGGGATGAGGCTAAAATAACCCTAGAAAACTGTTATTGGTGGACATGCAAGGGATTATTTTCCTTGAAGTTCTAACAAGCAGATGCATAATGTACATTAGAGATTGAGATTTCATTGGCTATAAGGATGGAGGGCCAGGATTACTAGGTCACTGTTAACAAAAGTTTCACCGGAATTGCACCTGTTGTCATATGAGGAAAATGCCAGGTGTGTGTGTGTGTGTGTGTGTGTGTGTGTGTGTGTGTGTGTGACCTGTTGTCATATGAGGAAAATGCCAGGTGTGTGTGTGTGTGTGTGTGTGTGTGTGTGTGTGTGTGTGAGTGAGATACACGGAAGGCATTTTTTTCAGTACCACATGGAGGAATAAACTTGAGTCAAGAATTCCTGAATTCTGCTTCTGTCTTTGCTACTGCCTTGCCTGTGAGGTAGGGATAAGAATTATTTGTACACCTCACTGGAAGTAGGGGAATAAGGATTAGTGTCTGTGTAGTGCTACCTGTATTAAGAGAATAAACTATATGATTAGTAATAGTGTTGCAAATGTATGGCATTCTAAGAATGAACATTTCTCTCTGCTGTACACTATAGCTATTCAAACAATGCTGGTGGAGTATAAAATTCAGCACTTTGAGAGCGAGATCAATCATGTAGCTAGTATCCACCTCAGCTCATACAGATTACAGTTCATCAGGCTTTGTGAATTCATCCAGCAGAGGGCAATGTTACCACTTTAGAGCATGAATTACAAACATAGCGATACCTTTTTATTGGACCAATGTCTGTTGGGGGCGGGCGGAGAGAAGCTTTTGAAATGAGAGACTACCTTACCATTCTTGTCTCTCTTATATCCCGGGGCCAATACGGATACAACACTGAATATTAGGGACACTGAAGTCCATTGAGCTTTCTCTTGATGTTGATGGAATTGAAGTTGTAAGTAGTTCAGGGCTGATACTGAGTCTGTGGTCCCAGACTTCAGAAGTATTTTGAGTGGACTTCTATTGAAAGCAGTGCAATTTTAGGTGCCTAAACGTTGTTGCAGGAGCTGAGTTCATCTGACTATGTGTTTACAACGATGTCTGTAGCAATGTAGCTTTTGTATGCTAGCACAGTAGGGCTGGAACTAACCCTTCTTAACACACAATTCCTGCCTCCCAAGAAGGGAAAGTGGAATTGGGCTGTCCCCTGTAACCTTATAGCTAGCGTCATGCTTAGGGTTGCCAGGTATACAGTTTTGAATTGGACAGTCCAGTCAGGGCCGGACTAAGCGGTGGGCGAGCTGGGTAGCTGCCCAGGGCACCAACCGATGGGGGGTGCCTGATGGCAGCTGTAAGGGGTGTGTGGCAACCCTCATAGCTGCCATCAGGTGCTGTGTGCCTGGCTCCTGCAGCGCCCGCCCCCCCATCCCTGTGGCGTTGGCCAACAGCGCCCTTCTCCCCCATGGCCGTGGGGCCCTGCACGCCCAGGCCCGGGCTGCGCGCCAGCAGCAGTGGCCGGTCTGGGCAGTGCATGTGCTGTTTGCCCCGGGGGTGGCGCCGCGTGCCCAGGCCCAGGGTGCCAGAATGGTTCCAGCCGGCCCTGAGACCAGTATTTGAGCTTTCTGTTTGGGAAACAAATTGAGAAAATAGAAATGTCCGGTATTTTCTAAATAAGATGTAATGCAGATAGTGATGTAATGGCAAGTGTGTCCGGTATTTTTGTTGAAACCATCTGGCAACCCTACATGCTATTCGGTGTTCTTTGAAAGCGTCAGTTCCTGGAAACTGGTGATGCCCGAAAACCTCCAAAGTGTGTGTGTGCCACGAAACGGACTGCTGAATAACAATGCTAGACACCCGGGCCCGTTTCGAAGGGCTGGGGCCAGCCATGCTCCGCAAAGGAAAGCTGGGGAGGCGGCCTAGCCCTTTCCCGGTGCTTCCGTCCCCTGCAGCTGGGCGGCGGCAAAATCTCCCCGGAGCCTGGCAAGGGCAAGGAGCCTGGGCTGCGGCGGAGGGCCGAGCACATGTCTCCGCCGCCCCCCCCCCCCCCCCCCCCCCCCCGCTAGGAGCGCGGGGAAAAGGCGGCGGCGCTCACACGCAGCTGCAGGTCAGCGAGGCTGTGCAGCGCCGGGCTCCTCCCCTCGCAGCCGGCAGGGGGGGCGGCGCCTTCTCCACCAGCGAGTCCGACTGCAGCCTGGCTCTCGCAGGTGCAGCCAGAGCAGGCTGAGCTGCGCTCCCCAGGTAAAGGTGCAGCCTGGCGGGCGCGGGGCCGGGGCCGGGTGCGTGGCTCGGGGCTAAGCAGTGCCCGCAGCCCGGCAGAGGCAGAACTGACCGCCACTAGCAGCGCGGAGTGTGTGTGTAGTTGGGATGCGTGTCAGAAAATCGCACCCCTGGAGGCGGGCCAGCTCTGCTGAGGAGCCCGGCACCTCCCTGCCGAGGGCGGTTTCTGCCGGGGCTGCTCGTCTGCCAGGTGGCGGTGCCCTAGATAGCGCATGGCAGCCTTACGGGTCCTAGAGTATTAGAGGCACAGGCGGCGGCGGCGGCGTGGGGGAAGTGGTGAGAACTTGTACGGGGCGAACTTCTGTTTCTGAGAGAGCCGAGCTCTGGCGCGACGGGTCCCAGCCTCCAAGCTCCAGACAGGTTGTGTATGTGCAAACAGAGCTTCTGTTAAACCAGGGGCGGTCAGTTATTTATGTGCAGATCCACTGGTCAAGTCCAGGCTCCAGAGAAAATAATTAAAAATAAGTAAATAAAAATATTCAAAAGTAGCTGGTGGTCTGGATTTGGTCTGTGGGTGGTCACCCTGTTGTCTATCACGGTACTCCGTTAAAAGATGATGCATTAACAATGCTGTACGCTCAGGACAAAAAAGAGGGCTAGTGGGTTTCTAGGTTTCTGATTATTACTGCCATAAATCCAGTGTCTTTATTAAGACCATAATTTCTAGTATCTAGCAAACTTATTACTTTACGCTCCCAGGGTGGTCTAAGGAAAGTGTGCTGGTCTGATTGGTGCTGTCCTCAGTGAGGTGAACCAAGTGCTGGCTCAAAGCCAACAAGTAGAGTCTCAGAATGATCCCATCTGTACTGACCCAGGATAGGAAGGGAATAGGAGTTAGGTTCCAGCTAATTTTCCAGAAAGTTTGAGATAAGCACCAGCACTCATGCTTGTTTTGATAGTATCTCAATTAACAACAGTGTAGCAGAATGCCAAAGAAAAGAAGGGCTTTCATTGAGTCACTTACATTACAGCTGAATTCGAGATGATTATATTGGCACTTCTTGAACTTGAGCAGAGCATGGTTTCAGCTGAACAGCAGCAGCAACAAAAGCAAACCGGAAAGATGAAAGAAAATAGGAACTTATTTTATTGATTTATTGCTGATGATGTACTGAGCACTTACAATGACAAAAGTGAAGACACTCCATTCCCCAATTAATTTGCATTCTAATATGCAGAGATGTGAAAGATAAGATGTCCTAGTAAATCTAGAGTGGAGAGGAGGGATAACTGAGAGCCTTCTGTATTTTTTCATAAATATTATAAGTTCTCTTCTGGTATGCTTTGCATAAATAAGAGAAATTTCCATAAAGACTGGTACAGAGGACTGCGTGGAATAGGATCATAGATGAAAATGCATGTAGGAACAGAGCATCAAATCTGGTGTTACCAGTGGAGGGAAAGAGAGGGAAAATGTGGAAGGAGACATCTGCCATGTAGGATGGGGGAGTTGTGCCAAAGCCTTAAAGTGAGCATGAGACACTTAATTCAGCTTGGTGTAGTATACAAGGGATTGCCAGTGGAGAAATGTTAAAGTACCATGTGTCAGTTTCCCACGTAGACAAAGAGTTATTTTTGTCTCCACAAAACCGCATACATTAGCGAGCCAAAAACATTTTCCTAAATGTTTATACTAAAAATGTTTGTTTTGATTTTCTTCCAGGGCAGTTTTTGTGTACTTGATAAAAATAATGAAATTGATGAGGAGATCCTAGGGTTTGGTATGTTTTTAAAAAAAAGAGATTAGGAAATTCAGCTGGGTTTCTCAGTCTTTAACTCAAACATTTCTGCTAAGGTTTTGAAGCCTTCAATTAGTTTATATGCAACCGTGCTCTCCTACTGAGTTTAAAAATGCATTAATAATTTAGCCAAAAATCTTATATCTTCATTGGGAGCTTTTTCTGTGGAGACTTTAGCATTGGGTGCAAGTGAAATTTCAGAAAGTTATGCTGTACAGAATGGTTTAACTTTCTTTTAATCCAAGGAACAGTTTTTAAAGTATGAAGGATGGTCTATGGCTAAGGCATTGGGCTGTGATTCAGAGATCTGTCTTCCATTCCCAACTTTTCCACAGACTTTCTGTATGGTCTTGGGTCAGTCACTTACTACCTCTGTATCCCAATTTCCAACCTCTAAAATGGGATAATGATACTGTTGACTCTTTGAAGCATATTCTCTTACTGACTATATGCTTGTACATGCCTTGTACAAAGGGGCTAGTATTTTATTGGTCCAGAAAGATTTATTGTTCTTACTATAGAGATGTGAGCTTCCTAAATCACCAGATCACAGCCATCCTTTTGTTACTTTTACTCACACAAGCAAGACTGTGGAGACAATTGCTGTGTCACCTGGTGCAAGGTAAAATATAAAAGTAACATCAGACAAGCCTTCTGCAAAATGTCCAGTTTACATCTGAGCTATACGTTGCACAGATATAAGGGTTGAAGGCTCAAGGAAAGAATTCTTGTTCCCTCAGGTAGTTGAGCCACTCCAGAACAATGCATTGAATAGCCTCCAGGGGCCCATACATAGCTGTGCTTGATGGGTGGTGGGAAATCTTGCAGGCAGCAGTACAGAGCAGAGCTCCATGCAGTACACAGTGTACATACAGTGGTACATCTGAAGTCCTTAAAAATGCAGGAATTTCCCCATTGACTCTTCTGATATATCCTCAGAATCTCTCTTCTGCCTGGCACACTAAATATTAAATCTTCATAATAATAATATAATGAATAAAATTGTCATCTCTGAACTACTTGCTTCCCCACACCTCTTCACTCTCTGACACATTTCCATTTTCCAACAAGCCATACTGCTTCTGTAGTGCTATCTGTGTGATCTACTGCAACCTGTATAGATGCTTTGTAGTTGTAGTCAAATGTGATGAGGACTGTGATATTTTCATGTATAAGACTCAAAAGAGGTTGTAGAGCAGTACTTAGCTGGAGAAGTGGATCCAACACCAATAGTCAGAAGAGTAACTTGAAGGGCTTGGACTCTGCACACAGGCATTCAGAGCCTTGGCCTTTTGACATTCAGACCACCTCTATGGAGCAAGAGCAAGGTATGGCTCTAGGATTAAATTTGAATCCCTCAGACACTTGTACTCACTGTGAAAGTTATATTAACGTTTGCTGTGCCAAGGTAGTTGAGAGAACCTTTACCACATTTCTAGAACCTGAATATTTTTACACACCATAAAAGATGATTTCTTATTCCAGCTATAAACTAACGTGACTCACTTTTATATTAACAAAAAGGTCTCACAATTCTTGTTGCTTGCTTAGGTGATGCAGGTGTCTGAGACAAAATTAAGGAAAAAGGTCATATTATCAAAGTCTGTTTTGATAAGAGAGTGATAGAAATGTAGCTATGTTAGTCTGGTGTAGCTGAAGCAAAAAACAGGACTATGTAGCACTTTAAAGACTAACAAGATGGTTTATTAGGTGATGAGCTTTTGTGGGCCAGACCCACTTCCTCAGATCAAATAGTGGAAGAAAATTGGCACAACCATATATACCAAAGAATACAATCCAAAAAATGAACACATGAAAAGGACAAATCAAATTTCAGAACAGAAGGGGGATGAGGAGGGGAGGTAAATGTCTGTGAGCTAATGATATTAGAGGTGATAATTGGGGAAGCTATCTTTGTAATGGGTAAGATAATTAGAGTCTTTAGTCAAACTTAGACGTGAAAGTGTCGTATTTAAGCATGAATGACAGTTCAGAGGATTCTCTTTCAAGTGTAGTCTTAAAAGGCCTTTGAAGCAGGATGCAGGTAATCAAGTCCTTGAGACAATGCCCTTTCTGGTTGAAATGGCAAGAAACTGTTTTTTCTTTGTGATCCTGTCTAATATCTGTTTTGTAGGCATTGATTCTTTGGCGAAGTGACTGAGACGTTTGTCCAATGTACATAGCAGACAGACACTTTCGGCACATGATAGCATAAATTATATTTCTGAATGAGCAGGAATATGTGTTCTTGATCTTATAATTCAATTGGTTAGGTCCAATAACACTTCGACACTAATCACCTAGGTCTAAACAAAGACATTAATTATCTTACCCATTACAAAGATAGCTTCCCCAATTATCACCTCTAATATCATTAGCTCACAGATATTTACCTCCCCTCCTCATCCCCCTTCTGTTCTGAAATTTGATTTGTCCTTTTCATATGTGTTCATTTTTTGGATTGTATTCTTTGGTATATATGGTTGTGCCAATTTTCTTCCACTATTTGATCTGAGGAAGTGGGTCTGGCCCATGAAAGCTCATCACGTAATAAACCATCTTTGTTAGTCTTTAAAGTGCTACATAGTCCTGTTTTTGTTTTGATAAGAGTTTTTATGATGCCTTCTAGCTATGACTCTGAGCTTTATGAAAAATGATAGAGAAAGAAAGATTGGTTTTAAGTGGTACAAAACTAGTACCCCAATACAATGGGTTATAATTATTTAAAATATAATGATAAGCTGGTGCCTTCTAAACGTGTTAGAAAAAAGTAACACAGCTTCCAAAATTAGTACTAAATGAGTAAGAACAGTATAATTGGAGTCTGGCAATGCTACAGGAACAAAATTTAATTTGTGACCTTAACTATACATGTATACTTCTTTAAAATAAGTCTGGTTTAACTTTAGCTTTAAATTTTCAAACACACACACTTATTTTGGGTCTTTAAACATTTTTCTCTGCAATGCAACACAAAATAGTGGTGGCTTTAACTAATGAAAACATTATCATGTTAACTGAATAGTGTATTGGATGATATATCTTCAGGAAGATAAGTGATCTTTTATTTTAATCCAAAATAAGATGAGAAGTGTGTTGTAAAACAAGTTTTAGCTGAATTTCTCCAGCTTGCTTGTTTTCAAGAGCTGACTAGTACATAGTGAAGTGATCAAGACCTATGCAAGCTGCTTCATTTTATATGTATAGGTAATGGATTGTTTTATTTCTCAGTTTGCATAATATTAGAATGAAGTGAATTGGAGGTGGGGAACCTAATGCTGGCTTGCCTGGATCCCAGGACTCAGGGCTCCCCCCCAGCATTGGGGAGCCTGTGCTAGTATTCCAGCTCCACCATCCCACTATGGGGCGGGATGGAGCACATGAAATCTGCTAGCCTGCGCCCCACTAGGCTCTTGTGTGGGAAGGGAATATGGGGAGTGTCTTTCTTTTTCTCAGTCAGGGGTCACGTCGATGGGGTTTAGTTTTTCTTTTTTGTTTTTCACTGTGTGTGTGGCCCCTGTCCGATTTTTTTTTTCTCGCTGTGTTAGTGGCCTCTGATCCAAAAAGGTTCTCCACCCCTGAAGTAAATGAAGGAAACTGTGAGGCTGGCTGGTAGCTATGTTCCCCTCATCCCTCTCCACTTCCTAATATGCATCTTCATCAGAATTAGAATTAAGACTGATTTAAGAAACCTTGGTGTTAGAAGTACAAATCCATGCATTTTGGAATTAAATTGTCATATGCTTGCTTCAACGGGCTAATTTTTCTGTTCTTGTATTATTTTAAGTTCTTTAGTTTTGGTTCAGGGCAAGCAGCTGTGCATAAAAGAACATTCTGTACTGAATAAGATCTGATCTCTGTGCAGTGTGTCCTGCAGTCAGGAAACAACAATAGTGCCTTTTGGTATATAGTATATTTTGAGTTGCCACATATGTTGCAATAAAGCAGCTTGGGACAACTGTATTTTATTGGAAATCTCTCATTTTTATAAGCATGGCTGTAGAAATTTCATAATTTGTATAAAGATCAGTAAGTGTATCTCTCACTCTCACTCACTCACACACACACACACACACACACACACACACACACACTATGCTACAAAATAATTTTCAGTCTTTATAAAACTGTTAGCAGCATCAGTGTGTAACTTGATAACTGAGTGAGTGATAGAAAAATCATATACCATTGTGCTTTTACAACATACAAGACCTTTTAAGAGGACAAAAGCATGTTTTATTGTGACTGCAGTAGTGCAGTGGAAGTATTTTCTTGCCTGCTAATGACCTTTACGCATGGGCCACTATTGTTAAAATATAAAGACTCCTTTTGTTTCATGCTGCTCTCAATCTAACAAAAATAAAATTTGGGGTGCTGGCCTCTAAACTAATAACAGGATTTGTATTCCTCAAAGTGTTTTACAAACAGAAATTTAAAGTCTGAGGCACTACAATCATGGAAATGAAATATAAATTCCAATCCACTCATGACTTTTAACTGCAAGTTTATTTTCAGAGGTTAGAATTTTAATTTTAGTAATTTACACTACAAATTATGAGATGACAATAAGTCCATGTGGTACGGAGGTGTCAGACCAGTATGCAGAAAGGAATATACAAATGTGTTTTCACACACAACTTGCTGTATTCTATATACAGTTTAAAATATAATAGAAATATGACTTCAATTGATCTCTTTTGGCCTTTTAGAATATAGTATAAAACACTAAACGTCTGCCACAATTCTGCATTATCAATCTCATTCAGGCAGACTGCTTATTGTGCGGCACCCCAACTTTAATGGTGCAGCAGTTTGCTTCTTTTGGGTTCCAGTGCAGGATGGGCGCCTAACTCCTCTGCTTATTTTCTTCATTTATTTAACTTCTGATATATGCCCTTCTCTGTTTAGAAAGCATTTAACTCAGAGCAAGTGCTGCTGCAATCAAAGTAGTAGTCACTGAAAAGCCTCCTTGAAAAACATCATTAATAAAGTAAATTGGCCGTCTGATCACCTTGTCAAGCACAATAAAGGCTTTATTACTGGAATTTCTCTTGTGTACTTTCCATTATCTAATTTCTCTAGTATGTACAAACTGAAAAGGGGTTGATAACAGAAACCTTTTCCATTAACATGTTCCCAGCATGACACACTTCCATTTACATTTTCTAGTGATAGATTTCCTTCTCATGTACTTTTATTAAAGGTACCTCTGGTACTTGGGAAAACCACATTTAACAACTAGAAGCAGTGGTGTATGTTTTTAAAAGAAACTGGAATATAATTTAAGAGTCTTGTAAAAATAAATAGTTACACATTGTGAAAATATATCCTAACTATGATAAAAGTAATGGATAGTGCTGTGGCACCTTAGAGACGAACAAATATATTAGTTATATGTGTTTGTTCGTCTCTAAGGTGCCACAGGACTGTTTGTTGTTTTTAAAGTTACAGACTAACAAGTTACCCCTCAGAGACTTATGATAAAAAGTAATACATCTTCTTAACCATTTCAAGTAGGTTAAAGCACATAAGAAATTCAATGTCCAGTGGGAAAATTGGCAAACTAGACACTTTCAAAACTCTTATTCAGTAAATTCTATTTTAATTTTGGAGATAATCACTGATAAATGGCACCTTGTGGTAGAATTTACCTACAACAATTCTGAGATTCACAGATTTTCCATTTGTTTCAGCGGTAAGATAGTTTAAATTGATGTACTTGGTACAAATTTTCTTGGATAAAGTGTAAACATTCAACTAGACTAGACAAACGTGCTTTTGACTTCTCCCAGTTATGGTACATAATCATGTAAAAACTTTTGTCATTACTGAACTGTCTCAAATTTGCATATAATGAAGAATGATCTGATCCTGCCACTATTGAAGTTTAATGGGACTTTGACTTCAGTAGGAGAAGGCTGACACTGGAAACTGTGTCTATGGGGCAGGTTTAGGTTCAGATCCTTCCCATTTCTTTCTCCCAGATTGACCCCCTGACATAAGGGATCTGATGTAACTGCTAGGTGAAGGGATGTGTGTATTCTGAGAAACTGTGCATATGGCTTGCCCTTGTGCTCAGTGCAGCTACTCCCTAGTGTAATGTTTCCCAATTTTGTTTGGCCACAGAACCCTTTTAAACTCGAAATAATTTTGCGGAACCCCTAATAAGTCTAATATATGGAGCTGAAAAAGTAGACCACAAATAAGCAAAGATAATAATAAACAAATGCTAAATAAGGTCATAAGATCAATATTTAGTTTAATTGCACATATTGAAAAACACATTACATAATTATTTTTTTAATCATAAAATGTTGTAATTTTTTTCACGGAACCCCTATTTTCACTTCGCAGAACCCTGGGGTTGTGCGGAACACCATTTGGGAAACACTGCCCTAGTGCCTTTCAGTGCAGTTGAATGCAATTTGTGGCACTGAAGAGTTTGCTGCTTCCTGAATTATCCAGAGACCGAGGGTCCTGCTGCAACCAGAAGAGGGATGTACCATCCCCAATATATAGGGTTGCCAGGTGTCTGGTATTTACCCGGACAGTCCAGTATTCTTGCGGGCTTCGTTCGGTTTAAAAAAACCCCAGAAAATACTGGACATGTGAAATATCCGGTATTTCCTGTTTCCCTTGGATGGAAGCCTGGCGGGGACAATATTCCTCTTCTGCATCTGGTGGGAGAGTGAGGAGCACGGCAGAGTTGTAGAGAAGAGGGGCAGCAGCAGGCAGTTGCCTGGTGCCATGCTAGGGAGGGTGCTGGGCTGGGGGGGGGGGGGGAGCGGAGTGCATGCTGCTCTGGCTCACGTGACCAGCAGAGAACAGGGAGCTGGTCACTCTACACAACGTGAGCCGAGGCAGTCGGGCTGGGTGGCAAGGGCAGCGAATTTAAGATTAACTTACCTGGCTGTCCCATTCCTCCGGTGCCTGGCTCGGCGGGGGCGGGGAGAAGGGGAGGATTTGATTGGGGCGGGGTGCTGGGGATGCTTGGCTCGGGAAGGGGTGAGTGCATTGGGATGGGAGTTGCTAGGGGGGTCTGGGTCTGAGGCAGAAGTGAGTGCATTGGGATGGGGGGGGCACTAGGAGGGCCTGGCTCTGGGGGTGTTTGAGTGGAATGAATTTTGTTATGTACACCAATAGGGAGGCAATGTGAGACACATCACCTTTATATTGCTGCACATAACAAAGTTCATGTGGTGAGGGTAGGACCAAGGGGTTCTAAGTGTGGGAGGGGGCTCAAGCCTGGGACACAGGTTTTGGGGTGAAAAGATGTGAGAGATCTGGCTGGAGGTGTGGAGCCAGGTTGAGGGGTCTGGGGTAAAGGAGAGTGCTCTGGGGCTACTGTGAGGAGAGAGGACCGTCCCAGCTTGCTCTCTTCACAGCAGCGCATGGGTGGGGGGGAAGGGAAGGGAAGGGAAGGGAGAAAGGCACCTCTTCCTGCTGTGGCAGCTTTGGGAATGAGGCTGCAAGATAAGTGCTCACTGCCCACCCCAGCAGGTTCCAGCTTGGAGCTGGGAGTAGGCCACCTATACAGATCCTGACACTATGGCTGGGCCCAGGTTGGACCAGGCTGCCCAGCCTGCAGCAGCGGGGGCAGGGCCACTGCAGCCATGGTTGCATTTGAGCTAGGCTAGGGGTAGGGTTGCCAGGTGTCGGGTTTTTAACCAGACAGTCCAGTATTTGAGCTTTCTGTTCAGGAAACAAATTGAGAAAATATAAATGTTCAGCATTTTCTAAATAAGATGTAATGTAGATTGTGTTGTCAAGTGTGTCTGGTATTTTTGTTGAAACCATCTGGCGACCCTAGGGCCAACCCAGCAAGTTCAGGCTGTCTTGGCCACAGCTGGATTCAGGCTTGGGATAGACGCACCAAGGTCAGGCCATCCCTTCCCCAGCCATGGCAGGTTGGAGGCTGGGTTAGATTGGGGTTGAGGCAGTCCTCTTTCAGCTGCGGCAGGTCCCTTCCTTAGGCCGGTTCCTTGAGGACCTGCATGGTGCTAAATAGGCAGCTGCATAGCTTACAGGAAATTTAGATCATGTTCCTTCTCAGTCTTCTCTCTTCTGTATACAGGCAGTTCCCTTGTTACGTACAAGATAGGGACTGTAGGTTTGTTCTTAAGTTGAATTTGTCTGTAAGTCAGAACTGGTACATATTGTAGGGGAAACTCTAGCCAAACATTTCTCCAGAGCTCAGTTTTATTCTCCCACACCTCACTACCCTCAGTCCTTTATTCTCAAGCTGAGGTGTCTGCTGAGAAAAGCCGCTCTGCATCTCCCTGGTCTGCTGGGGGGGGGGGGGGGGGGCGCTAGCTTCGCGTCTCCCTGGTCTGCTGGGGGGAAGCAGCTAGTGCGGGGTTGCCTCACCCCGTTTGTAAGTAGGGATCTGATGTAAGTCGGATCCATGTAACCCCGGGGACTGCCTGTACTTTGCGTAATTCTTTCAACCATTCCACATAGGTTATTTTTTCCAAACTTTTATCTGTTGTTGTTGTTGCTTTCCTTTGAACCCTATTTAATATGCTCATATCTTTCTTACAATGAGGTGACCGAAACTAGAGACATAACTTCAGCTGAGACTTTGCCAGTGATGAGTGGAATGGAATAATTGCCTCCCATGTCTTACAAATGGCATTTCTGCTAGTACATCCCAGAATAACTTTTTTTTTTCAGCATCACATCATTGGCTTATAGTTAATTTGTGATCCACTATATTCCCCAGATCCTTTTTGGTATTACTGCTTGCTTTGCTAGATATTTCCAATTTTGTAGACGTTCATTTGATTTTTTTTTCCCCACCTTCCTAAATATAGTTATTTGCATTTGTCTTGAGTGAATTTCAGTGATTCCCAGCAGCTGAACGATTTAGACTGAGTACTGGAGGAAGACTTGTGTCATTTGTGTGGAACTTCTTCTAAATTATAATTGACATCAAAACAAATGTGAAAGAACCAGCAAAGCAGAACTGTTGGCTCAGAATATTATTATTATATATGATGACGTTAACAAGTTCCTAAGCAGGAAGTGAAAAGAGAATCAATTTAGTGCCCCTTTGTTTCCAAGAAACACCATTATAAATTGGTAATTATCAGAAGATTTGTTTATAGACAGTCACTACTATTTAAACTAGTACAGCTAGCATTCTCCACAATGTTTAATGTTTTCATAATGCTAGACAGTTTGTCGGTTATGGGTATTTATTTATTAGAATAATATAAAAACGTTAATAGAACTGCCTGCTTGAGAAACAGATATCTTCACTGTAAATAAATTTAAAATGTAGATGTTCTTGAGTTCCACTAATCTGTTCTTAGAACTCAATGACACACTGGAAACTCAGTAAAAAATTGTGTGTTTGTTTAATCTCCATGTGGGTGTACATCTCATGTAAACAAGATTTTAGACCAATTCAAGGCCTAATTGGAAATGTAATAGTTTTCTAGTATGTTAATTGTGATTTGCATTTTGAAATGCAATACAAAGAAACATTACCCATTTAATCCTAATAATTGAAAGGTTGGCTAAATAAACATAATTTCTTAGAGGAAATTGCTATTCGAGTTGCCTTCATATTTATTATATTGTGTGTTGTCTCTATGGCCTCAACATTATGCTCGATACTTTTCGCGTGGACATGAAAAGACTACCCTGATCCTGACATGCCTATGCTCTAAATACCATGTAAATGAAGCAGGATGGAATGTGTGTGCTAGGTCCATGGTTTTAATGAATTTTATTTATTGTGTGGGCTGTATACATGGTATGAACTTCATTTCCTAATAAATGAAGAGTTGTACAAGTTTGACCATTTGCACAATCAGATTTTAGGGACTAAATTTATGCCTCCCCTTTCATAAGGGAGAGGGGCATTGTTTGGAGTCCTGCCTTTCCCATCTATCTGTGCACTCATGCACAACAAGAGGGGGGTTGGTCTATATCTTTTGGAATTATAGCTATTGTGTGACCATAGTTCGAAGCAAGTTTTATTTTATTGAGATCTTACTACAATTTATGTGAGGGTCAGCATTCATGTTTTAAAAGAGGTTGTGTGGATTTAAGTCTAATGGTCTATGGACTCCTTTATGTGCACAGACAATTAGAGATTAATAGATTCATTAGAAAATAGAAGAGAAACACTATGAAGATTCTGCTAGCTAACATGTTGCAGCTCAAAAGCAGATGTGACATGCCTTTTATTTCACTCTCATGCATGAAACCAAATGATGCCATTCTTGCTGACTTGTTTAGAAGTACAATATGCTGATGGCAATAATTGTGGCTTGATGAAATATCCAAGATAGGAAGTAATGTCCTTCATCCTTTCTGACATTAGAAATTCTGACTTTGATAATTTCTCAAGCAACAATCTTATAGTGCTTCAGATAGTTGTTTTATTTAGGGTCAGATTGGGGGCTGGTTGCAGAATAACTTAAGAACTTTATCTATTCTTGGCAGTTAGAACAAGGCACCTTGAAACCAACTTCCTCCTTTTCCCCTCCCCCTAACAAAACAAAACAAGAGCTTATATCTGAATCTACCTATTGACTAAATACTGACTTCATTTGACTTCTGTTTAGAAGGATTTAGCAGGCAACGCCTGACCTGCTGCTCTAGACCTTGGTTGCAGAATGGTTATGATATAGGAAGGGATCTACAAAGCTTATATAGTGTGAAAGATTGGCCTTGGTTTGACATTTGTGCTTGGTGTTCTTGCCAAGGATATTGCCTTTTTGTCAAAGTTGAGAGAGAATCAAAACATAGCAGCATGTGCCTAGTTTTGCTTCTGTGTATATGAAAAGATGGGCTATATATAAATGTATATAAATAAACCATTTGCTAAAGGAGTTTTGTGTTCATGGTGGAAACTCTGCAAGTAAATTCAGCAATATGTAGAAGGGAAAACATTCCAATTATATCTGACTCATAGCAGGCTGTACTTGTGTGTGAGCAGGCTGTGCAATACATAATCATATTATTACTGGAAAGGGTTCAGTTTTAACAGCAAAGACACATCTGAGTTGAGACAGCCTGTTTTAGGCCAAGCTTTCTTTTTCAGTTTAGGTGAATTGAAGGAAAGAATTTGTATGTAGTACATTCATCCACCTTGGCTTTCTAAAGGCATCGAGTTGTTTACAGTTTGTTTTTCCTCATTTTTGTAAAAAATGTGGGTTTTTTTAGGGAATGGTCCCTGGATGCATTGGAGGAAGAAATGAACTATAATACTGTAAATTAGTGTTGACATTAAAATAGTAATAATTGAAATTTATCATCTTAACATGCATTTAATTACTCTAAACAGTTACTTGTTGCTGTAGGTACTTTTTTAGGCAGTCAGTGATAGACTGGATCATGTTGGATTCTTATATGAAGGAGTTAAACAAAGCCCCAAACCAGACACTTTATTTTTGGTGTTAAACACAAGGATAGGTTCAACTTTACCCCTGGATCAAATTCCCTGCTCTGCCTCTTTTGATATGCTCAATAAGTTTCAGTACACATCGTGGTGGCTGGACTCAGAAATGTTCACTGACCTGTTTTGTTTAGTTTACTGTACAGTGTTTGAAAAAAAAAAAAAAACTCACACAGCATATGAACAAGAAACAATCCCTCCTCCAATATTACACACATTTATTTTCACCTTGAGGTAAGAAAATGGAGAAGAATGCACATTTGATAAATTTAGTCTTGTAAAGTCCTCATTCTTGAAGATACTCAGACACCATGGTGATTGGCCTGCTATAAGAACCCAAATTGTAACAGTGCCCTGTGATTGAGTGTGTGATAATTACTCTGGTTTATTTTGTTTGTAGATGCTGTAACAATGGAGCTGAGCTGCACTCAAGTACCTCTTTATGTAAGTTCTACAACATTAGGCTTTTGCCCTAAGAGGCTCTTTCTTTTGGATAACAGCTTATTCAAGGCAGAATAAATTAAACAGAAAGCTGTTCCCTAGTTGACTGAGACTTTTAGGACATTGAATGTTGCTGTCTAATTGAGGAGTTTCTGGGGATACTGCTCTTTGAATATTATGGCTTATGTGGCTGAAGTTAGTTCAAAATGATTTTTCCTTCATGATAATTATTTTAGATTTTCTTAATTTCAGTACTTAAAAGCAGATACTACTTAAGAAGGGAAATCAGTTACTAAATAGCTTAAAGTTGGAACTGTGTTTCTGTTATAAACCTATACTTGCCATTTTCCTTCCCCTGCACATTTTCCTTCCTCATCAGATACAAACATGTACTCAGCTTCAAAATTGGTAGTCTATATATGTGGTTTTCTTCAACACAATATGGAATGATTGGATAAGAAATTTTTGTACGATGACACCTTCAAAGTAGAGGAACTGAACAGAGTTCATAAGCCATCTGACTTAGAAACAAAATAATACAGTGAATAAAATTTAGTTTACTGGACTCATCTGGAATCTGGTATTTTAGGATGAAAAGTTAGAGGATTAACCTTTTAATTTAAAAAGTTAATAATGTTGAGATTTATAATGGTGCTATAGAACTTCTGCTATCACAAGCTTGGGGTTTGCTTGTCAAAGAACTGCGGAGGTTCTGAGTTCTGTTGATCAGCAATAACATTTCTTTTTCTTTTCCTTGCAAATGTTGACCTCAAAAATTTGTAACCTGATGGAAGAAAAAGAAGATATCTGACAAAAGACTTTCTAGACAGAATAATGAGCTTTTTAACACTCTCTGGGAGTTCTCCCTCTCTGCAGACCTCAGAACATTCATATAACAGTTCCTTTTCCAAGCTCCCTGTTCAGTCTAAGGGGCTGTAGAGAGCAAGATTTGGGAAGGTAAAGGGTACTTCCTCTTTCTTGTAGAGCAGGGGTGGGCAATAAAACAAAAATGGCAGCCTACAGGCAGGCCACCACTGTTATGTTTACCTTCGCCTTTGCAGGTATCGGAGGATCACAGCTCTTGTTGGTTGCGAATCGCCATTCATGGCAATGCGAACAGCAGGCAGCGTCGGAAACCGGGATGTCACTTCCCACCACTTGCATTGGTCACGTAGGGCAATTTGCGGCCAATGAGAGCTGCGATCCTCTGATACCTGCAGAGGCGCAGGTAAACATGGAGGTGGGGGCCCTCCAGTGACTCAGGCCTGCAGGCCACATCCAGTCCGCAGGGTTAATTTTCCCACTTTTGTTGGAGAGCTACTGAGGTTTACAGGAGAGGAGAACCTGTAGTGAGTCTTGGGAGGCCTTATCATTCCCCCTGCAAGCCCTTATAGGCTTTCTGGCATGGGCATCCGGTAGCCTAGGCAGCTTTGCCTTTCCAAACCTCCTGGCATGGTTTCACCCAACTCTGCCCCGGAATGTCTGCTCTCTGCGATCTAGGGGCGGAATGTTGCTGCACCCAGTGCCCACCCTCCCTCCCCATGCTCCGGGTGGGGAGGTTAGAGCTGTGCATCGTCCTCCCTCTGTGCTGGGAAGTCTGGAGCCACGTGGCACGGCTTCCTTCCTCCTCTGGTGTTATGGGGCTGGGGCTGTGTCACATGCCCTTCTCCTTCCCCTGGTGTTCTACGGCTGGAGCCTTACCACGCTCCCTCTTCAGTGTGCTGGAGTAAGCTCGTGCCCACCCACTCCCCTCCCTCATTGTGTTTGGGGGGGAGCATGCGCAGAGGGGTGCCCTGCCTCCCTGTGGGAGGGAGCAGGGTCTCAGCAGAAGGGGCAGGACTCGAGGTGGGGCTGGGAACTTGCCTCCACCAGCCCTACCTTCATCAACTGTCCATGCTTGCTGGGTTAATCTCCCCAAGCTGTAGTCTCGGTGAAAGCCCATTGCTGAATATGAGATTTGGGAAGCTCACTGAAGCTCATCCTCAACCCCAAAAAACTTTAGTAAATTTGTTAGCCCCAGATAAGTCTATTTTGACTATTGGGCAGTGATGATGTCCCTAACCCCTGTTTCCTAGAAGCTGGGAATGGGCAGCTGGGCATGGATCACTTGATGATTCCCTGTTCCGTTCATTGCCTTTGGGTTACTGTTGGAAGACAGGATACTTGGCTAGATGGCCCTTTGATCTGACCCAGTGTGGCTGTTCTTATGTTCTTATTGGAGGTCTCATGGGCATAGTTTGGTTTGCAGTTGTACAGTTGCCAACTATTCCTCTTAGGCTTATCAGGATGGTGGTGGTGGTTTGGGAGGGCACTATTGATCCCCACAAAATCTGGGAGATGGTGGGTTTTGAACTTCCTAGGATCAGCGGAGAGAGAGTCAGAAGCAGCTAGTGTCCTGATGAGTTTTATATGTGTCTCAGAAGCTGGTGTTCAAGACTGAATAGCTGTTAAGACTGACATGGAGGATGCAAATATTCTGGGACTCGTGGGGTGCCTTACAAGCCCCCTTGGGCCCATGGGAGAAGTAGATGGTTCCTATAAACTGTGGTTCCTGGGGAGTCCCTCATAAAACTAATGATGCTTACTAGGAGGTTGATGCAGCTATCCAGGTGGAGTCTATTTGTGTGCTAACCTCCCTCTTCCTCCCCCCCCCCCCCCACCTTCATAGGCTTCTCTTCTAAGGGTCTTGCCAATCATGGTATTTTCCTTGCTTGGGTAATTCTCAATTTAACTGGGAAAACAACTGAAGAGTCTGTTCTATCCTGTGTGAAGGAGCCTTTGAGTAAGTACATTTTCTTTTTGCCAGGTCCAATTATTGTGCACATGTGTCTTGAAAAGTCCTTCTATTTGAACAACTCCTGCCTTATTTGCATGGCTTTCATGGAAAACACAACCCAGTCAGTATTTGAATTAGATGTGAAAGTGGTTCTTTTGTCCATATTCATTAAGGAGTATTGTGGCTTTTTGAGTTTGTTTGAAATAGCCTGAATTTTGGTCTCTAAAGATGATGTATCATGATGTGAGTCCAAGTTTTAGTTAATAAGAAAAATATTGGAATTAAGCATGTCTCTTTTTCAGGAAGTGTGGAATAACAGTGAAAAGGGTGATGCATATATACTGAGCTTATGCAACTTGAAAAATTCAGTATTACATTGTAAGACATTGTTTCCAGCAGAAGTAAAATGATTTAGCTCAATGTGTTCTCCACTCAGTCTGTTAGAGAATCTCACAATGAAAACTGGGGTACTCAGGATCTCCTTTTATGTTAAAACCATCAGATGTTCAGGCACACATGTGAGTGTGACCTGCTCCCAAGTAACCCAGGGAAGAAAAAGGAGTTACACAATATAATTACTACATCCATAAATGTCATGGTTTCATAAATAAATTATAATGAAAGAGAAAATTAAAGGCTTCAAAGTACATGATTTTCAGCTAATAGGATCTGAAGAGTAAAGCATTATTGTTCAATTACAAAATTTTCATCTGTAAACCACTCAAATGTTCAGGATTACTCAGTCCAGTATCACCTGATTATGTTGTTTTATTAATGTTATTCTGTGTAGTCCACTTCTCCAATAATTTTGTCTCATGTGAGTCGAGGTAGTTTTAGTTCAGATAAATTGAACTTATAACATTTTTGTTTCATTCTCTTAAAATGTATTAATTTTTAATTCAAAGAATGTAAAATGACTTGGAGAAAATGAGCATTTGATGAAACACTTGCGAGATGTTAAAAGCTTTTAAATTAAGGGAACTCTACTATTGTAATCCATAATTGAAAATAATTGCTAGCATATAAAGAAGCAAGTGGTTTTATGTAAAAGTCAAAGTTTAGAGGTCCCAGAAGTCTGTGAAGTACACTGCACTGAGAGCCTGACAGATGCTGCACTTAGGGGGATGGTATTTGGAGGACAATAGAGGAGACCGAGGCATGTCCTAAAACCTAGTAGATCTTTGAGATACATCAGGAGGAAAAGCTTCTGTCTGTTTTCCTCCCTTCTCAACTCCCACTGCACCTACTCACTAGATTCCTTGGGCCCTCAAAATATTCTTTTCTGAAATACTGTATTGTTGCTTTATATGACCCTATCTCTTATTGTGCTGGATTGAACAAGTTTGGGTCATTGGTTTCAAGTTTCTCTTGGATTCTGACCTTTCCCATCAGTCCCCTGAGCTTACTGTCTCATGCATTATGAGAGGATGTTTGTTAGAGTGTCTAAACTTTTCAAATTATTAGAAGCACTTTGTTGATATTTAACTCCCAGACTTCCGGTGTTGGCCTGCCTATTTAACATTATTCAGTGTCATCGTTATTTAAAGTACATTTAGTCAGAAAAGAAGAATCCACCACCCAGAAGCCATCTCCATTAAATGGTTCCCAGCCAGAGCTGCTTCCTGAACCCCTGTCCCATCCTGAACCTCCTCCGACACTCAACCTCCTGCCTCAGACACGGGTCCATCTGCACTCAAACTCCTTCCCCGACCTTGCACCCAGAACCCCCTCCTGAACCCTAATCCCCCACCCTAGGCTAAGCCCGGAGCCCCTCCCCCAGTCTGAACCCTTTGGCCCAAGACTGTTTAGTGCCCCTTTGGTTGCAGACTCTCCCAGACTGGGCCACTCAGATGCCATTTGCAGCAATCGCATCCAGTCTGGGAGAGTTAACAACCCTAGCCTCTCACTACCCCTAGGCTGTAATCACAGCTGGGGGCAACTGCTGAGCACTGGCAGCAGGACCCTGGGCATCAGGGGAGTCTCCAGGGCTGGTGGGTACGGGTGGGGCTGGTAGGCGATGGGACTCAAAGGGCTGGTGGAGACTGGTAGACTATGGCATAGCAGATGGGGCCAGGAGTCCCTACAGGAGGCTGCCTTGAGGCCAGGGTCCAGGACTGGCCAAACTGGAGGTGAGTCAGCAGTGGGGCTGGCCCCTAGGCCTGGGGAAGTTGGATACAACCTTGGGAGTACTGCGGCTTTCCCCACATCCCTACTTCCCATGCTTATGGCTACCCTCTACTTATGTGAGCCTGTGTCAGCACCTCAAGACTGGGTGGTGGGCTCAGCAAGCAAGAGGTGCAGCTTGATCTAATATACCTACCGTGGGAATATAATAGTTTCTCTCCACATATCTGTAGAATCAGTGAATGAAAGGACTTTGTCAAAGAAGATGATTTTAGAATACATTTTGAGAATAAATAAGGTTTGTGGTTTTCTTGTATAAGAACTAGGTGCACTACTGCTGCCAATCTGATCTTGCTTATTAAACATAAAAGTCATATAACTCCTTACATTCACTATTTGTATGATGAGTCATGTCACGCTTAAAGAGCGGATCTCCATTATCTCAGGGCACATAAATGCATGCTTCACTTGTGCAAATATATATTATTCAAAAGGCCTCTGGACATAGTGTTAAGCAACTGACAAGGCATAGAGGAAGCAACAGCTATTGCAGCATTTTTTTTAAAGTAAATAAATCAAAACCAAACTGATGAACATGGTGAGATTCCATATCAAAGGATATTTTATGAGCTTCCTGCAGCAAATGCAAGATAATTCTTATATCAAGGTAGAGAAACCCTATACGTTATGTTCTGTGAATTGCAAAGATCCTCCTCTCGCCTTTCTCTCACTGTTTTGACATGAACTGTGAGAATAGCTCTAAGCAGCCTCAACTGCCAGTTATCAAATTTTTCACTTGTTTTGTGTTTTTGCAAAAAAACAGTTTATGTGGAAATTCTTCATGTACATTTCATGCAAAGCTTCTTTGTTTTGAAAAAGCATTTATTCAATCCAGTGCTTGCTGTGTACAGCTCATGTGTTGTTTTAAATGTTTTAAGCCTTACGGTTGAAAACAACACTCTTGCTCTGGGGATTTTTTCTGCAGATCTGAAGCAGGCTTCTTAGTGTCTTGTGCACATGTTCACAACATAAACTCCCAGAATTTTATTGTTAGATAAGTGTAATTCTATTGACTTCAGTTGAGCGTTACCAGTTTAGACTAGCCTTCCAACACTCAAATGTCCATTTGTATATTATTATTTGAATTTCTATAATTGCATATGAGTAAATTTGTACTATTTTTTTTTTTTTAACCCTAGTATACCAAAGTGCATCCTCTGTTTCCAGGGTATTTGTATATGTAGACAATAATGCTTATAAATGTAATTTGGTTGTGGAGAAATTTAGTTATTAGGTCTGTCAACTGATTAAAGAAATAATCACAACTATGAGATTTAAAAATAGTAATGCTTAATTGTAGGTTTAATTGCACTCTTTATAATATAATACCAATCTGAATTTATTATAAATATTTCTGGATTTTTTTCTATATTTTCAAATGTATTGATTTCTATTACAACACAGACTACAAAATATATAGTGCTCACTTAAAAGTAATATAAAGTCAACACCATATACTTTGTATTCTCTGGTGTAATTGAAATCAATATATCTAAAAATGTAGAAACAAATAAAATATTTATAATACATTCAAATTGGTATTTTATTATAATCAGTGCAATTAAAACCGTGCTTAATCATCACTATTTTTAATCTAGTTAATTTGTTTTGCATTAATCACATGCATTAACAAATTGACAGTTGTGTTTATTTCCTCTTTAAAGCAATAGAAATGGGAAAAAAAGCCTCTTAAATTTTATTTAAGGTATTACTAGTCATACTTTGCTCCTAAATCAATGACTATACAAAGTGTTGAGCTTTTGTCTTTTACTTTCTGGCTTGCTGATCTGTGTTTAATTTAATACTCTTCCTTTTCATATGTAGTTGTTGTTTTAGTACCTGCTTAGCATTGTATCCAGTTACATTCCATTCAAAGAGGTAGTCACATGCTTTTGGAACAAATCACCAGCAGTTGTTTACTAGACTCTAGCAGAAAAGGAGATCATGCTAACCATTATAAATGATCCTGAAGATGTATGCCATGTTTCTATTTTTGTTCTTGTTTTTAATTATTAGTTATTGAGCAGACAATAAGGCTGGTTTATGTTAACCGACCTTTGTTACTTACTGCCACTCCTTGTCCAAGTTATTTGTCTCCTTCTGATGGCTTATGTTTTGTTCAGTACAGTATTGTTGATGGTAACAGCTAAGTTTCATTACAAAGGTCTTTGTGATGACTCAGAGAAAATATTTTAACATTTTAACCCATTCTCATCTGACCAAAAACAATTATTGAGGTAAATAATATTTTAAGAGATTTGCTTTAAAATATTTACCTAAATGATTCATTAAAATGCGGGGAAAGTATTGTAATGCTCAACTTAAAAGTCAGAGATTTCAGCAGGGACAGTCCCATACTATGTTTATGAAGGAATTATTTGGAGAAATCATGTGACCTGTATTAGGCAGGAAATCAGGTGGGACTGTACTAATGGTGAGTACTGGCCTTGATTTCTATGCATATGTACACAGTGGCAAGCACAGTGGGGTTCTAATCTTGGCTAGGGCCTTTGTAAGCTATTGTAACACACGCAAATTAATATTAGTAATAAAACGAGGTGTTCCTGATTAAATAATAAAGTAAGCTTAATGCAGTCAGTAAACCAGGTTTATTTTAGCAGTTGAAGCTACAAAGATGCTTTCGTTGTTGGCTTTAAATATGTAAAATACATATTCATTAATAATAAATATTTCAGTGAGTCTTCATACAAATCAGTCATGGAATGAGGTGGTTAGTGTGTGGGTGACTATGATGAATTCTAAGGCTGATTGCAGCTTACAGGAAGGGTGAAAGTTTCCCTTGAATTAAGCTTTTAGGGATTCTCCTCAGGTTGTTGTGATCTGTGTATCTGGCACAATGAGTATGTTCTACTCCCATGTATAGAGCTATATCTTCCTTACAGCCTACCACAGTGAGTTTACAGGGTGTCTTATCACCATTAGAGGTTCATGTAAGGTTGAGAGGATACTTTTCTTAAAATCTTCGAAGCTTCTATATAATGCCTCAAGCTATACCTAAAAGAACAGTCCTCCTTTATGTGGTTTAGTAAAGACTTTTTTGGGTAGTTTTAGGTCTCATACTTGGGACATATCAATAGAAGTGTAATTGTCTTCTTAGACAGTGAAGGCTAGATTTGTCCAGGCAGTGGGCAAATATTCCAGCAAATATGAATGGGAACCAAATGTTTAATTTTCAGAGTAAGGATCTGTGTATATGTGGAACCATTCCTGATTAACTCTGTTTGTGGTGACTCTTCTTCCATATGTATGGCATTAGGTTATGATAGATAGGAACAAGGTATTCTTGTTTTTGAATAGAAGTGTTCGCACGTGAAGTTGATCGGGACTAAGTCCAGCGGTAGCAACCCTTTGGCAGTCAACTTGCATTGCACACTCAAGGGTTGTTACATCTGTAGTCCACTCCCCCCTCCTCCCCAAAAAGGACATCCAGGATGATCCCATAGAGCTAGACAGTTGGCAATATATACTGAGCATTTTACAGCTTTCTTGGGACACCTATCTCAGAAAGGGGCAATTCTGGGAACACCTGGACAGATAGCAACCCTACTCAAGAACAACAAAGTGACCATCACTTTTGCATTCCATTTCTTTCAACCAAAGGAGGGTGAAGCAAAGAGAAAGGAAGGAGGAAAGGAAGATTACAGTATAACCCACTGGCTACGTCTACATTGGCCCCTTTTCCGGAAGGGGCATGCTAATTTGACAGGTCGTAATAGGGAAATCCGCGGGGGATTTAAATATCCCCGCGGCATTTAAATAAAAATGTCCGCCGCTTTTTTCCGGCTTTTAGAAAAGCCGGAAAAGAGCGTCTACACTGGCCCCGATCCGGCCCGATCCTCCAGAAAAAAGCCCTTTTCCGGAGGATCTCTTATTCCTACTTCAAAGTATGAATCATATCCCTGTGGTTCTGCAAATAACTGAGGATCACATGTCATGTTCTTGAAGTATTCATGGCAATAGTGCAGAGCTGTGCAGACTCCATGCCTCTGTCAGAGACAGTGGACAGCAACAAGACCCACTCAGGTTTGTGAGATTTTCAAAACCAGAATGAAAAACATGAGATAGGTTGACAGTACTGGATGGAGAAAGTAGCATGATTGAAACTTGAGTCTGCAATCCCAGTAACCCCTGCATGATTCATTTCTGCCCCAGAACTTTTCAAACTTACCCATGAGGCACCACACCGTGCACTAAAACAAGCTCTCCTAGTGAATACGTGAAGTGCCAATGCAAGGAGCAGACAAGCCATCTACTAACTACAGCAGCTTATACCAAAGTAACCTGTGTCAGCAAAAGTTTGTTGTGTACACATGCCTTATAAACAGACATGTCTATTTCTCATGCTAACAGATACCTCAATCTGTTCACTTATCAGGGCTCCTACTTTCCTTTGGCTTCTACTCCTTTGTTTATATTCAGCAAACTGCTGATGTTTAGTGTGAACATTCCTGTTTTAGTCATGAGCCCCAAATCTCTGACTCACTTCTCTGGATGGGGGGATAGAGACCAAACTAGTCCCTGGCATAATGCAAAGCATCCCACAGTGTGCTCTAAGTTACACCTGAATTCCTGTGTCTTCTAAGGGCTGATCTAGGGGAATCACAGGAATACAGGGAAGCTTCAGCTGTGTCCCGTTCACCTGTCCTCTTTTCCCTGGGTAAATTCTATGCACACCAGGGGATTACTCTTAGGTGCGGCCAGCAGACCAGTTCTACTCACTTTGCAGCAGCAGACTGGAACAAGGGAGACTGCATAACACCACTTCCCATCTCTCTACTCTAATTTTAAAATGCACTTTTTATTGCATCCCGTGCTCAACGTAGTTCTTTTCTTTTAAAACACTTAGGCTATATCTACACTCGCAGCTTCTTGCGCAAGAATGGCCATTCTTGCGCAAGAATCCACAGAGTGTCCACACTGCCTGCCTGCCCTTGAGCAAGGAAATTTACAGTACGGCGTGGTAAGAGGGCTTCTTGCGCAAGAACTATTCTCTTTTTTAACAGGTGTAAGCCCTCTTGTGCAAGAGCTCTTGCGCAAGAGGACAGTGTGGACGCTCGGCAGGGATTTCTTGTGCAAGAAAGCCCTATGGCTAAAATGGCCATCATAGCTTTCTTGCGCAAGAGAGCGTCCACACTGCCATGGATGCTCTTGCGCAAAGCACATCATCCACATGGCAGTGTGGACGTTTTCTTGTGCAAGAGTTCTTGCACAAGAACACTTGCGCAAGATTTTCTTGCGCAAGAAGCCACCACTGTAGACATAGCCTTAGATTCATAAAGATAAAAGGAAGATATAGGGAATATTAAGCAGCATTATTTGATTCACAGGATTGATACTCAGAATTTTAATGACAACTAAGCCAAACAAAAAAAGGAAGGGGGAAAAAGACAGAGAGAGCAGTGGACAGCTGAAGGATGTATAATAAGATACTGATCGTTCCTGGCTTATATCTTAAAGAGGAAGAATCTGCTTAACATTCTAAGAAAAGATTTCATAAGCATTCATCTTATTAGCTACATTGTTCATTTGGAAAATCCTGTAATACAGGCAGTCCCCGGGTTACGTACAAGATAGGGACTGTAGGTTTGTTCTTAAGTTGAATTTGTATGTAAGTCGGAACTGGTACATATTGTAGGGGAAACTCTAGCCAAACATTTCTCCAGGGCTCAGTTTTATTCTCCCACACCTCACTTCCCTCAGTCCTTTATTCTCAAGCTGAGGTGTCTGCTGAGAAAAGCCGCTCTGCGTCTTCCTGGTCTGCTGGGGGGGGGGGGGGGGGCGCTAGCTTCGCGTCTCCCTGGTCTGCTGGGGGGAAGCAGCTAGTGCGGGGTTGCCTCACCCCGTTTGTAAGTAGGGATCTGTTGTAAGTCGGATCCATGTAATTTGGGGATTGCCTGTATGATGACTTCACTATGTGATTCTACAGAAAATGCTTGATGGTAGGGAAAGTGAGATTTTAGAGGAGGAACTGGAGCCTCAGATTTTCTGGTGATTTTTTTGGTGTGTATTGGATCCAGATACTTCACATACAAGTCTCAAACATCTCTTTCCTCCCTTTACATCCAGATTCTATTTTCCTGCTTAAATAACACAAAAATCTATTTTTATTCTTTATTCCTTTTGGTAAAAATCAATGTCTATCTTACCAGTTTTGTCTCTTGATTACAGTAAATATTTATTTTTCCAGTCACACCATCCCTGTCCTCTTCCCACCTGAGTCTAATCAAAATAATGCTAATATAATTTGAATCTCCCACTGCTCCAGCCATGTTATCACTACTCACCACCTTGAATCCCTTCCCTTGTTTTTTCTCTTACTGCTTCATACAAGCACCTTTTACTCCTCTTCAAAGTTACATAATTATGTCCCTTCTACATTTCAGTTCATTTCCTTCTATTCACCATGTCTCTCCGTGCTGCTCTCAACCTGCTCCTCTGGTCACATCTACTCTTGCTATTGTACCTTTTGTCATGCTTCTCTTTTGCACAGCACACTTTCACACTTCTTGTCTACAAGACAACTCCTTGGTCTCATCAAGGACTGAATAAACCTTCTTTTATCTGGACTGCTGTCCTGCATTAGCCTATGTGATCTACGGGCCTTACTGTAGTCTATATTTTATAAGGTGCATTTTCTGTGCTATAGACATGCTTAATTTTTCCATCTTAGCTTTGATGATTTTGTAGTAAAGTTAAAGCTATGTTAGTTACACTTTGGGTGCATCTACACTGCACTGTTATTCTTGAATAACGGCCATTATTCTGGAAAAGCAATATTAGCATCCACACAGCAATTGAGTTATTTCAAAAGAAAATAAAAATAACGGAGGGCTTTTTCCGATGTTGGTAAACCTCATTTTGGAATGAAAGTCCAGGAATTTAACTACTAAAATGCATATCAACAGAAGGCCATTATATATTGACTCGCCATTGTGGAACAAGATCCCAGTGGAGGCCATGTTCAAAGAACCCCACCCGCAGGCTGCGTGTTGAGCCCCGCATAAAAGCAAACTGCGCCGCGGGCCACATGCAGCCCACAGGCCATGTGTTGTATAGCCCTGACCTAGACTTTAGTAAGGCATTTGACATGGTCTTGCATGACCTTATCATCAATAAACTAGGGAAATATAACCTGAAAGGGACTATTATAAGGTGGGTGCATAACTGGCTGGATAACTGTTCTCAGAGAGTACTTATTAATGGTTCACAATCCTGCTGGAAGGGCATAACAAGTGGGGTTCCGCAAGGATCTGTTTTGGGGCCAGTTCTGTTCAATATCTTCATCAATGATTTAGATCAGTGTTTCTCAAGCTATGCTCCGCAGAGCCCCAGGGCTCCAAGAGACATCCCCATGGCTCTGCGAGGTTGACAAACTGGAAGCATCGATAGGTACAACACATACAATCAGTGGACCGCTGGGGCTCCGCATAAATTTTTACGCATGTAAGGACTCCGGAGCCCAAAAAGTTTGAGAACAGCTGATTTAGATGAAGGCATAGAGAGTACGATTATTAAGTTTACAGATGATACCAAGCTGGGAGGGGTTGCAAGTGCTTTGGAGGATAGGATCAAAATTCAAAATGATCTGGATAAACTAGAGAAATTGTCTGAGGTAAACAGGATGAAGTTTAAGAAGGACAAATGCAAAGTACTCCACTTCGGAAGGAACAATCAGTTTCAAACATACAGAATAGGAAGTGATTGTCTAGGAAGGAGTACTGCTGAAAGGGATTTAGGACTCATAGTGGACAACAAGTTAAACATGAATCAACAGTGTGATGTTGCAAAAAAAAAAAAAAAAAGCAAACATGATTCTGGGATGCGTTAATAAGAGGGCTGTGAGCAAGACACGAGAAGTCATTCTTCCGCTCTACTCTGTGCTGACCACATTTCAAGAAAGATGTGGAGAAGGTCCAGAGAAGAGCAACAAGAATGATTAAAGGTCTAGTAAACATAACCTATGAGGGAAGACTGAAATAACTGGGCTTGTTTAGTTTAGAAAAGAGAAGACTGAGAGGGGACATGATAGCAGTTTTCACGTATCTAAAAGGGTGGTATAAGGAGGAGGGAGAAAAACTGTTCCCCTTGGCCTCTGAGGACAGGACAAGAAGCAATGGGCTTAAATTGCAGCAAGGGAGGTTTAGGTTGGACATGAGGAAAAACTTCCTAACTGCCTAGGGAGGTTGTTGAATTTCCATCCCTGGAGATATTTAAAAGCAGGTTAGACATCTGTCAGGGATGGTCTAATGGGTCCTGCTGTGAGGGCAGGAGACTGGACTCAATTACCTCTCGAGGTCCCTTCCAATTCTAGTGTTCTATGATTCTATGATTTGGAGTCACAGCAATGGCATAGCTGGGACCAGGCTGGGGATTACATGGAAATGCTTAAGGAAATGATGATGACTCACACCATTCAATTTATAGCCAGGTACTAAGGATGTAAAAACCCACTAAAATAGTTAAACAAATCATTTAGCTGGTTAAACATTAGTCATAATACAGCAGGAGTTCAGCCCAGCCCAGCCCCGCCCTGCCCCAGCTGGTGGTGGCTGCTCTGATCCTGCCCCATCCTAGCCAGTAGGGGCTGCTCCAGACCATCCCCACTCCAGGTGACAGGGGCTGTTTTGCCCTGCCATGGCCAGGGTCCTGCTGGCTGAGCCACCATGGGCGGACAGGCTGTTCTTGCTGGCTGGGGCCTCCAGTTCCTTGGTAAGCATGCTAATTTAAAAGGTCAGAAGGCAGATGCTGCCATCCCAAAGCAAATGAAAGAGTTTCTTGGGACTATAGGGTATAAATACCATTCCATCTGGTTGCTGGTTGGGCTGTCCCCCTCCTTAACCTGGTTCAGCTGTTTCCTTACCAGGTAACCAGTTAACAGTTTAATCTTTTACATCCCTAATATGTACTCACATTTACTTTAAGTGAATACATTTGCAGACTAATTAAACACTTCCATTGCCTACCATCTTTCTTCTGCCATGGCTGGATTATAGTTATGCTTATGAGCGCTGAAGTACTTATCTCTTGGCACCATTTCCCCACTTACCCAATCATCCAGGCAAACATGTGGCAAAACTACAAAGGTGAAAATTACACAACAAATTCACACCCCAAAATTTCCTTTCCAACTGTTTGCAGGGGATGTTTTGAATACTGCCGGTGCTTCTTATCTGTTAGAATCTGGAAAGAAAACGATTTGAGAACAGTTGCCACCACACTATTTATAAGCTGCCATTCGTAACCCCCTTCTTGAGCCTTATGAAGGCACTTCACTAGTGATTTCTGCATCTAGTCCATTACTCCTGGTTGAACTACAGCATATCATGCCTCAACCTATGAGCTTTACAGTTCAAAGTGAGTGAAGCCAGGTTTTTTAATATTTAAAGGATGCAATTCAGTCCTAACAAATCACTACACAACAGTGAAAAGAACAGAAAAGTTATATTGCACATACAGTACATGAAACTGATACTTCAAATGACTGACTTATTTTAAAATACAATCTGTAAAACAAGTTGTTATTGCTTATGGGGGGTAATGTGCATGTAGGGTTTGGAGACCTAAAGAAAAGAAGTTTAAAAAGTTAATCTTCACTTAATTAAAACTGTAATTAAAAGAGTATAAAATATTTTATCTGATATTTTCACTCTCAAGATATGTTCTATATTTGTCATTGTGCATTACAATTATTATTTTGAAAATTATTTTGCACAATTATTATAGCCTCTTTTACTTCTGTTGAACCAATACTCCTTTGAGGCTGCACCAAGTTTTCAATGGTTTCAGAACTTCCACTTCTCTCTATTCTGATAGAGAGGAAAGCTGAGAGGAAAGATCCCATGCTGTGAACCTTAAACTTGTAGGCAGATGTCTATCTTGAAAACCAAGAATATTTTAAGGTCTGTTTTAAACACTATAGCTGAACAGTTTTTCTTATGGAGATATTTATTCTTCCCCAGGGGTACATTTTTAAGATACAGAAGTGATCTAAAACTACTAATGTTCTTGCTAAGTACCAAAACCTTAAATTTAAAAAAGCCACACAGAACTCTCTTCTACTGAAAAACTAGCCAAGTAGCCTGAATACAAAGCAGCTTTGATATTGTGGACAGCACAGAACTTCTCTTGGCCAGATTCCAAAGAACTTGCATGGTGCTTAGTAAATTGATCACATACCCTCTTCACACTACTTTCACAAGTCCATTTGTCTCTTGATTCAAATTCTCTCTCTTTCCTTTTACCCTGCCAAGCACATCTACGTTGTTTCCTGATTAAATGGTACCAGTAGATCTTCACTATTCATGTGTTCATATATATAAACACATTTAATCAACATATCTAACATACCTATTCCACCCCCAGCATCCATCAAATAAACTCAGGCCTCTGCCCTCCTGTTCCTCAGTCTATTAGCCAAATGCCTCGGAAAAGGGGCTTGCATCATACCTTAATACTGCAAAGTTAGGCCTGGCAGACCTAAGAGGGAAACAAACTCCTGACGCACCCACAGAAAATATCTTGCCATCATCCTTCATATGTCTCCATCCAGGGACTTTAACCTGAGCGCTTCAGCTGCCCTGGGACCACATGGTGAGAGAGGAGGTCTCTCAGACTGGCAGGGCTCCAAGCATATGGAATTTCATACAACAAAATCAGAACTAGAAACACAGAAGTCAGGGAGCTTTCAGACGGCAGTTTTAGACAGGTTTCCTGCAAGCAAGCCCAAGCGCTGTCACATTCTGCACAAGCTATAGCAACTTCTAGACAGTCCTCAAGCTAGTCTCCATACAGAGTACAATGTTGCAGTAATCCAATATAGAAGCCACAGAGTCACTGATCACAGTGATACTGTTTGGATTTATAGAAAGCTTTGCAAATGCCTAACAAGATGCAAATAAGAAAAGGCTGTGTTGACCACCAGTGTCACCTGGAATTCAAGCAGACTCTTAGCTTACAAACCATTTGGATACACAGTAGATGGAGGCAAATTCCCACAGTAGCACAGGCAGGAATCAACAAGGCCATCTCCTTTAGAACTTTTCTAAGCCCCTTTGCATCAGCTCGAACAGATACAGATTAAGACACAGATCACCTGCTGTCATTCAAATATGCTTAATAAAAGAAGCCATAACATTTAGAGAAGATGGGTGAAATCCTGGCCTTCTTCAAAGTGAATGGGAGATTTGCCCTCGACTTAAGGTACCAAGATTTCACTCTATGATTTTAAGCATGGTCTCTCTAAAATAACAAAGAGCATCACCAAGAGTTAAACAGGACTGCATTGTTTAAATCCAATTAAAATATTACTGCAAACTATTAATATAGTTTCTCCACCTGAGAAGCAAGAGTTACAGTTTTAAATATATGTACATAATTGACAGAATTCTGATTATAATGCACTAATAGTACTAATATAAATCAGGAGCAATTCTATTGACTTCCCTTCCTTGTAATTGAAAACAGAGCTTGCCTCCAGACAAACGCATGGCAGAAAATACAGAGGCAAAGAGATTTTCACACAGCACCAAAGAAAGAGCTTCATAATTTGTGCATCCAAGTACATAAACGCCCAAAGAGTTTTAGGACACCAAAAGGAATGGACAGAGTGTGAGCGGGGTTAAAATTCTGAGCATTTATGCAGATATGTGCCAAATTCTAAACATATTAAATCCATGACTAAGCAATTGTGACACACATTTCCTGAATCTGGGGCTTAAACAGAGCACACCTCATATTAGTGAAAATGCTGCCGTGGCACTGGAGCCAAAGAAGAGATTAGAAGGGTTTATGCGTCTAACAGGATTTATAGAGCCAGGCATTTTCTTTCTTTTAATCTAATAGAAAAACAGGTTTTTCACACATATAGATTTATTTAGTCTCTGTGAGGAACTGGATGGTGATTTACCGCAGGGATGGGCAAACTGGTTCTTGCCAGCAGTGGATTAAGGCAGGTTCCCTAGAACACCAAGTTCTGAGCCTCTGGTTTGGTGAAAGCTTCTGAATTTTCAAACCAGGGAACTCCAAACATCTGCCACCAACAACGTAAGAGCAGCCGTTCATCCCTCAGGGTGCTTAATGAGCTGTTCATTCGTCAGCTCCCTCTACACAGGGGTGGGCAAAAGGGCCTACACGGGCCACATCTGGCCACATCCAAGCAGGTGAATCTGGCCCAGGGAGGCCCTGCTGTTCCTCTGCCCCCAGGCCAATTAGGACCTGGGGGCAGGGAAGCGCCCAAAGTCTTCTCCACTCTACCCCTGCCCTTTGAGGAGCGTGTGGCACTTCAAAGCACCACCCTCCTCCTGCCCTCCAGGAGCACATGGCGCTTTGAAGCACAGTGCGCTGCTCAGAGGGCGAGAGAGAGCGGAGGAGGCTTTGCGCACTCCCCTGCCCCCAGGCCAATCAGATCCCACATGTTCCTCGTAGGGCAGGAGGAGGCTTCCCACACTCACCCGCCCCAAAGCCTTGATTGGCCTGGGGATGGGGGAGTGTGCCAAGCCTCTTCCAGGGCATGGGTGCCTAGTTGGAAGGGGGGCAAAGGGGTTTCCCCACCCCCAGACCAATCATAGTCTGGGGGTGGGGTAGCCCTGTCCCTTCCCGTTTAGGCCCTGCCCTTTCCGAGGTGGCCCAGAGCTACTTCAAAAACATTTTGAAGTAGCCCCTAGGCAAAAATTATTGCCTACCCCTGCTCTACACACTGATCAAAGCAGTCAGCAGAAAGACTCAGCACTGTACGGGAACAGCTGGGCCTTCTCCTGCTCAAAAGGGCACTGCCCATGAGCAAAGGGAAGGGAGAATAAGCGAAACCTGCTAGAGCTGGAGAAGAGCAACTATGTCGGGATTGACAAGAGATCACTAGAATGTTAAAAGGTCTGAGCCTCACTTTGTCTTAAATTCCCCCAACTTCTCATAAAGTAAGGAAAACTGAATTTCAGACTCAATCCTGAATTGAACCAAAAGCTTTTTGGGTCTTCAGACTGAGTGGGCTCGTCTACATTGGCCCCTTTTCCGGAAGGGGCATGCTAATTTTTCAGATCGTAATAGGGAATATCCGGGATACGATTATTTCCTAGGGAGCAGACTGCTCTGGGATTGCAAGAACCAATTCAAAATTATTGGTAGGAATAAGAGATCCTCCGGAAAAGGGCTTTATTCCGGAGGATCGCGCCAGTCTAGACGCTTTTTTTCCGGCTTTTCCCCAAGCCGGGAAAAAAAGCGGCGGACATGTTTATTTAAATCCGCGGGGGATATTTAAATCCCCTGCGGATTTCCCTATCCTGGCTTACCTGATTTGCATCCCTTTTCCGGAATTTGGGGCCAGTGTAGACGTAGCCCTCCTGACCTCCTCCCCTCAACACAAGCTCCTTCCCCATATCTTCTTCCCTTCCCTTCCCTTCCCTTCCCTTCCCTTCCCTTCCCTTCCGCACAGCCCAAGCCTCTGCCCCTGCCCTACGTGGCTTCTGCCTTCCACTTTGCAGGGTTGCTGGAGCCTTTTTGAATCCAGTGGTCACTTGCCATGATGTCAGGATGCCACATCACGCCAGCATCCTGGTGTCTGCTGGCATCCTGCCCTCTGCCTTGTGCCCCACTTCCTTGTGCCAGAGCTGCACGCAGGCAGCCAGGCGCTGAGAATTGCCTCACTTCCCCCTTTCCAGCGGCGCTCTGCTCCTCCACTGGCTGGTGGATTGGATGGGACTGTGCTGCCCATAGTGCGGGCTTCGGCCAGCCTGTCACAATGGCCCACTGGGCCAGTCTGCCCCTGCACTCACCAGCTGGTAAAATCTATGTGGGCGAGTGTATTTATCGATCCCTGGACATGATGTGCAACCCTATTTTGCCACCAGACAACTTTGCCATAGAGTACACCAATAGAAAGGGCTGTTTTTATATGGTTATGCAGTTGCAAGCGGTCATCGGGGATGCTTCACTGATATCAGTATTGATTGCTTTATAAAAGTGCATGCCGCCTGAATTTTTAAGAACTCAAGACTGTTCAGAAAGACAGCCAGGGCCTTTCTGTCCTGATTGGTGAATTACCATTGGTGATCCTAAAATGTCAATAGTTATCCTATGGGAACCCAGCCTATCTCTAGTACTGTGGCTCACAAAGCCAGACAACATCCCTTTGACAACATCAAGGGAAGATTTGTATATAGGCTTAGCAGGTGCAGAATGGCATCTGAATTGGCTTCTAGTAGATTGAAGAGATGCTGATGTTTACTAACAACATTATATCTCCGTGAGAAAAGTAGTCCAATGATTACAGTTGCCTGCCGTGTCCTGCATAATATCTGTGATGTAAAGCGGATGAAGTTGCCATGGGGTAGAGGGCAAGGTTGAGCAGCTGTCTGCTGAGTTTAAACAGCTGTACAATGACCCATCACAGATAGGGGGCTTTGAAAGAGCACTTTAACAGTGAGCCACAGTAATGCATTGTGGTGTACTATGCTCTATCTGGCTCCTCTCATTTGGAGGCCTGCTAGAAATTATATGGTGCTTGATGCACGTCTACGAATATAACACTCTCAAAGCATCTATTAATTTTATGGTGTTTGCTGTTCATTTATGATTATATCATAGCATGCATCTCTTATCCTATGAGTTGTCAGTAGGCTTTCACTGCCAGCAGGCATTCTGCAGCATATGCTGGGAACTAATGAAGTTATTTTTTTAAAGAGAAAATTGGAGAGGGTCCAGAGAAGAGCAACAAAAATGATTAAAGGTCTAGAGAACATGACCTATGAAGGAAGGCTGAAAGAATTGTGTTTGTTTAATTTAGCAAAGAGAAGACTGAGGGGGGACTTGATAGCCGTTTTCAGGTATCTAAAAGGGTGTCATAAGGAGGAGGGAGAAAACTTGTTCATGTTGGCCTCTGAGGATAGAACAAGAAGCAATGGGCTTAAACTGCAGCAAGGAAGGTTTAGGTTGGACGTTAGGAAAAAGTTCCTAACTGTCAGGGTAGTTAAACACTGGAATAAATTGCCCAGGGAGGTTGTGGAATCCCCATCTCTGGAGATATTTAAAAGTAGGTTAGATAAATGTCTATCAGGGATGGTCTAGACAGTATTTGGTCCTGCCATGGGGGCAGGGGACTGGACTCAATGACCTCTCGAGGACCCTTCCAGTCCTAGTATTCTATGATGATTGAGTAATGACAATACTTCAAAACAAAACAAACCCACTTCTGTGAAAGTTAAAAACACAGATATTAAAATCCTAATACATTTATCACAGAGGTTAGAGAAGGGGCAGGAATCTTTAGGTCCATTTTAGCTACACATGCATCAACCATAGCTCTCACAAGTCAGTGTATGAGAAGCTGTGGTTGTCCTTAATGACCTGGAGTGTGGTAGAGGCCGGGGTGTCCTGTAGAATATTGGAGGGGGACATGTAGAGAGATGCTATACTGCAGTTCTCCATGGGCTGCAAAGGGAGTAAGTCTGAGATTGAATCCAGGGACGACTGGTGAGGAAGAACATGGGGGCCGCTCCTCCCTGTGCCACTTCTAGCCTGGGGAGAGGGCTGGAACAACACTGCAGACCCTGCCCCTACTCTGCACCTCTTCCCCACCTCTGCTCCACTCCTGCCCTGCCTCTTCTCCCAAGCTGCCTCCCCCGAGTGATGTGGCCCTGGTGGACTAGTGGTGGCCTGGTGCCGACAGCAAGGGTCCACCTGCACTCACCGGCATCAGTGGGGGGAAGTGGAGTGATGTGATCCTCTGCTCAACCTGCTCCCAGGCATGTTGCTCCGCTTCCTACCAGTGAGTGCGGAGGGAAGGAGAAGGGGATGATTCCGTCCCCTCCCCAAGCAACGTGGCAGGGAGCCAGGGGAGTGGAGCTGCTTTCCCCATCACTACTAGTGACTGGGAGGGTGGTGGTGGTGGTGGTAAATCTTGCTGTAGGTGCCAGGTCACCCTGCTAATCTCCTGGGCCACCCAGAGGCTCTGGCCCCTTGTTCCTCCCACCCACAGTGTTTCTGGGGACATGACCCCCCTCTGTTTCCCTCCATGCATTGCCTCTAATTGAATCTGTAGGTCTCAAGCAGGGCACCAACTGACAGCACCTGCCATGTTGAATAGGGCTTGCCGATATGAGAGAAATGAGGAGAACATTGCTTGGTTGCATGAAACTATAAATATAGGGCAGTGTCACTGAATACTTCCAAAGCTGTCGCTGGCTGGCACAGGAAAGTGTCCTGCTGCGGAGGCAGAAATAAGGCTGTCATCCCTTGAAACCTTTGGAAGAGGATTGCAGAGCACCTCTGTGAAAGTTTCATAATGGTCTCTCAGGAGGACTCCAGGGACATCCCTGTGTTTTGCATAATTCCCTTTGCCTAACAGTATATGGGAATGAAAAGCAGATAACACTAGTTCTCTTTGTTGTATTGCTACCTCTTTTAGGAGGAGTACATTAATGAAAAGTTGATGGCCGTGTCCTGTTGAGGACACCATCACTAAAATAAGTAAATTGGCACACTTACTCCAGATTCCTTCCCCTGTATTGGGCTCATCTGTGCATAACCAACTGGACTGAGGCAGAATCTTAAATGTTTACTGGCTTGTTTTGCAGCTGGACCCCCTCTGGCACCAATCCCTCATCCTCACCTCTTCCTCGTCTACCTCCTCCTGATCCTTGCTATTCATGCCAGGGACCTGAGACTCAGGCTACTCAGAAGTATTCAGAGCGGCATTGAAGGTGGTTGTGGGTCTCCCCCACGTGTGGCATGGAGCATTTTGTAAAAGCAGCAGGTTTGCATCTTAGCAGGGAATGGAGCTGTGGCCTCGACTGTTGGCCTCCCTGGCCTTCTGATGTGCCTGCTGCAGTTCCTTGGCTTTCACTTGGTTCTGCTGCTGACTCCTGCCATAACCTTTTTCCTGCATCCCCCATGCAATCTGCTTATGGGTGTCCATGTTTCGACAGCTGATCCTTAGCTTTGCCTGCACTGGCTCAGGCCCATGAGAGACAATCTCTCTGTCTGCTCCAGGCTCGAGCATGCATGGACTGTGCAATGGTGTGGTCAGTTAGGCCTGAGCACTTGTACACAGCAAAGGAAGAGTGTGCTCCCCTGGCTGGACAGTCAGGAAAAGGCATTTCAAAACATTAAATGTAAGTGTAGACCCGTCATAGCCAAGCTGATGCAAGGTGCCTTCACCTAATCTAGCTTTATAGTGTAGAGCAGGCCTTAGTGTGCTAGACTTCAAATTTTGCTCACATTTAGTCTGACACTATGTGCTTTAGTTTTATTTAAATTCCATACACCTGGGTTTATTTAAGACACTTGTGAACTCATAACCATCATAAGCCATTTCCAGAGAGAAAGGAAACAAAACTCAGGATTCAGGCGAGTCTGAGTGAGGAGTTGGTGACAGCCCACACCAATGACTTGGTCAGAGGTGTGGTACGGTGGGAGCCCTTATGTAAGAGGCACCACTTGGATTCTGCTTTGGAACTGAGGCACAGAAATAAATTAAAGTGAAAACCAAGAGAAGTGGTCAGCGCAGGGGGACCGATGTTTATGTAGGCACTTCTAATACTGTGCTTCAGTGATGATTACAAACCACCAGAGGAAATCTGAGTTAAGGGAAACAATAAAAATATTACATTTATATTGTATGTCAGTGTAAATGGTCATAATCGAACTCTCATGAAAGTTCTCTTCTAGTTCACTCACTCGGGAACCTGATTTCAGTAGATACAGATTGGATATCCTTTTGAAGTATGAAAGATTTTGATGTTTTAATTCAATCTGTTTTCCATAAAACATGCATTTAGCGTCATGTTAGGACATTTCTGTCAGTGGCTTATTAAAAGTAACCATAGCAACCAGCAGTCCTTGCAAAGCAAGCTGTTCTTCTCTTTTAGGAAATGCAACTTCATCTAAATTTCCTCTCAGACATTTCAGACATTTTGTTATTGTTTGCTCCTTTTAGATCCTTTTCCTGTGTTTTTTTTAAGCTATTGTATGGTGGATTTTTCTTGGCATGTTGTTTTCTATTGATTATTTAAAAAATAAAATAAAAGGGCAGCTATCTCTGGGACCTATTATTTTTTTATATTGTACTATTGTTGCGCATATATATATATATACTTTTGTCATCAATCAAGTGTCAGCAATAACGTTATTTCATTTGAAGAAATTTTTGATGTAAGTTAGCATAAAATGTATTTCAGAATGCAGAGATTTAATATTTTAATAGATGTTCTCATATGTTAAAATACACTGGTTGATTGGCCTACTTATTTTGACACACCTATTTGTGCTTGGTTAAAAGTTTGATATTCTTCTAAAGTTATGAATTGAGACTACAGGAGTTTTTTAAATAGTTGTAAAAATTAATCCTATCCATTACAGTTTAATTAATATAGTATTGCCATCTGAACAAGGATGGATAAAAGCAGATTTTTATTTGTACTACTATTGCAGAATTGAAAAATAACCAGTAAACTTTTACAATCTGAAATATATATTACTGGGTTTATTGGCTGTTAGAATACTGCTGGGTATGTATATGTACAAAGTTATATTCCTTTTTCAGGGACAGATGACTATACAAGCAAAGTTTGACAAAGATATTTACCTCCCAGAAGATGCTGAATTTTACTTTGTTTACGATGGATCAACTCAGAGACATATAACATTTGCTGAGCGAATTAATAATAATGCTCTGCAGTCCATCATTCCAGGTGAGCATGGTGGTTGTTTCAATTTTTTCTCTTTCTACTCCCACTTTCCTTTTTTGATGTGAATGGAAACCTGATTTTTCAAAATAGTTGTGTTGTCTTATTAAGTTTTTCTAATGGGACACATGGTGCAGTGGGGTGGACTTTGGGGATGAGTTTGAGTGGTTAATTTGTGCCTTTTGCCACCTCTTGTGCCTTTTGCAATGTTATACAGTATATTGTTTGCAGTGGGGGAGCAGGGCAATGCATGTGGTCTTCAGATGTGGCTTGATGATTAAGCCTTTGTGACTTCTACAAAACAAGCCAAATCTTAGCCCTGGTCTTTTGCACCTGGACATCCTGGACTTGGGAAGCCTGCAGAATCCCACTGTGTCAATCTGTGAACCATCCCAGGATGTAGTGTGGTTAAGAGCTTCCAATTATTCAGTCTTGGCTTGCTCTGGGGATTTTCCCGATTTGTCCAGGTCTGGGTTATATGTGTGCTGTTCTGTGGGATTTTGTGGACAATTCTAGCCTGCACTCTATTGTTTGACAAATGATGTGAAGATATTGTACTGCGAGAGGTAGATCCAAGGAGGCAGGGTTCAGGTTAAGGGTCTAGACCTGCCTCTGCATTTTAAATGCTTCTTTTTATGGCCTTGACCTTTCTGTGTTGTTCCTTTGGATTGTAGGGGGAAGAAATAAAAAGGAATGGGAAACACCCTTGTTAGGGAGCAAATAAATCTTTTGTTCCTGGTGTGGTGAGAAATCCCCATACTTATTTGCATGGGCAGCGGCTAGTGGAGGCAAGGGGAGGCCCACTCACATTCTGCCCCCATTCTCCTTCCTGCTTCTCCCTCTGCAGGTGGTTGGCTCTTCCATGGCTGCCAGCCTCCTGGTGCTTCACGGGAGGGCTGGGGCTCTGTTTGCTGACAGCCTAGTACTCCGGGCTGCACTAGGGATGTGAAAGTGTCACCAGAAGGCTGGGGCTGCACTAGGGATGTTAAAATACGTTTATTAAAGTAAACGTGTAACCACTGAAAAGTTCAGTGGTTACACATTTACAAGAGGAGGGGGGCAGTCGGCTGCTGCCTGTTCTCCCCCCATCCACTACTTCTGATACATGGGGCGGTGCAGACTAGGGATGTGAAAGTGTCACCGTTTACATAGTTAACCAATGTGCCTGCGCTCATTGATTAATGTGCACGCTTACATGCAGTCCCCGCCTCCGTTCCTGCTGCTGCCTCCTGTACTGGGGAGCAGGCTGGAGCCAGTATGCATGGGGAGCAGTTGGCTTAAAAACTATGCAGCAGTGTGGGGTGAGGAAGCGGCTTACCATGTACCAGCTCTTGCCTCCCACCCCAGTTCTGCTGATACAGAGGCAGTAGTGCAGGAGGGGAAGGGAGGGACTGCATATAACTGTGCACATTAACCAATGAGCCCAGGCTCATCAGTTCTCCATGTAAACGGTTACACTCACATCCCAAGGCTGCACTGCCCAGCATAATGGTAAAAACTGCAGCTGACTAATTTTCCAGCCCCGGGTGCTCCAGCCCTGGAGTTCTGGTTGTAGGAAAACTTGCTGGCTGCTGTTTTTGCCATTATACCAGTGCTCTGGGGTTACACTGTCTGGCCACCTGGTATTCTAAAGGAAAACAAGGGGGGGCACTAGCTTAGGGCAGGAACCAGTGGTCACAATGGGGGCTGGAGTCCAGTGAGCACGGAAGGGGTGAGGGTCTGGTGATTAGTTTCCCTAAAACAGCTGTTCACACTGCACCCATGTTCATTTGACTTCTGGAATTATATTATGTCACCCATGAACAGAGCTGGTCCTAAGCAATTGGTGGCCGCGGGTAACTGTTCGGCTCGCCCGTAGGGTTGCCAGAAGGTTTCTCAAAAACGCCAACCAACCAACCAACCAACCAACCACACACACACACACACACACACACACACACACACACACACACACACACACACACACACACACACACACACACAAATTTGTCAAGCAAAAAAAGAAAAAAGGGTCAGGGAGGGGTTGGGGAGTAACCAGGGAAAACCTGGGGGCTCCAGGGCTGCCCCTTTGAAATGTGTGAAGAAGTGGTATTTTAAAGGGGCAGCCTTAGCACAGTTGTTCTGCAGCTCAGCTGTAAGGCAGCTACTTCTTTGAAACGTGTATTTCAAAGGAGCAGTGGAGCCCCAGGTCAGCTGGGGAGTCTCCAGCTGATCCCAGGCTCCGTGTTGCACTGCCTCAGCAGCACTTCAAAGGGGCAATGCAGCATTAACGCCTGCGATTAATGCGTTAACAAATGTAATGCGTTAATCCTGGACTGCATTGATCTCAGACATTAATGCATGTCAACTGACAGCTCTAGTAGCAAATAAAAACATAAGGTCATAGACTACAGTCAACAATGGGAGATTAAAACAAAGATTGAAAGTAGAATAGTCTATATATTGTAACAAAATTTTACTTAGCAAATTGCCAAATAAAAGTACTTTGTATCATTTTTGTTTAAAGGCCATTGCTATCTCTGTTCCCCATGTGCTTGCCCATTTTTGTGTATTTATCTGATCTGTATGAACAACTGTGGTACTAGTATGCAGAAATTAGGTGTATACCTACATTATCTATCCTTTAAAATACTATCAGTAGGTTTCAGCATTCACTCATGTGAGATGTAGAAGAGCAGTGTGCAAGTCTTGTAGAGGTATTTCTATCAGTTTGCCAGCTCACATAAATGACTACCATGGAAACTAACCCTGGGGGTTTTCAAAGGAGCCTGAGGGAGTTATGTGCCTAGGAGAGTGGGCTCTTAACAGTGTGATTGATAACCTGTGAAAATTCCAGCCATAAATAAAAATGTGAAATTGCAATTTTGTCAAAACTGTGGTTTTATAAATAGCAATGTACATTTGTGGAAAGCTTCCAGGGAGGTCAGTGGATATAAAATTCATGTTAAAAATGTCCAGTGCTCCCACTCCATGTCCCTCAGGAATCCCTTTCTTTGCTGTCCTCATTTTTCGTGCTTTCTACTTAAGAAACTGCTTCTGTGATTGGTGGCAACAGTCACAAATGGGCTTACCTTGTTAGGGGGCAGAAGGAAAGTATGGAAAGAGTTGTGTCTGTGATCTATATTGGTCCTATGCTGAAGGTTGTAATGGTCAAGTCCAGATGATTGTTGCATCTTTAATTTACATTTGAACAGCTGCTATACTGCTGATGACATCTGATGCCCTGTCCATTCACTGCTCCTAATTCTGTCTCTCTCCAACCCCCAAACACACACATTCTGTGACCTAACAGATGTGCTCTGGATATGGGGTTGGTGGTATCTGGCTGTGCATGCCCCCAAAATCTGCATGCTGGGATCTATTCAAACTGCAACCAGGCTTAGATGCAGCTAGCCAATGACCACCTGCCCTTCTCCCCATCCTCAGTCCTGCTGTTGATTGTTGAGAACTCTGCAGAGTAGAACCAAGACAGTCCGGGGAGTTCTAGGACAAAGATCATTTAAATTAGCTGTTCACATCTCTCACTTATTTAAATTATGTAGGTGCTGAAATGTCCTATCCTGCCTCATGCTTTTGTATAGGAGCATTTAACACTTACTGCAATCTGATGTGGTTTTAAACAGACCATTTTAAAGTATTCAGTACTGGTATGTCTGGTTCTTCTTCGAGTGATTGCCCATGTGCATTCCAATAGGTGTGTGTGCACGCCTTGTGCACAGTCATTGCAGAATTTTCCCTTAGTGGTACCCTTCAGATTGGCTGTGGAGCCCACAGTAGGTCCATTGACAGGAGGAGCAAGGGGTGAGTTACCTTGGAACCCAGTGATTCAAAGGGGCCTGGGGCATGGTGACTGCCACAGTAGCAGCAGTAGCAGCCAAAGTCCCGAGCCCTTTAAATCACTGCCAGAGTGCTGCACTCTCTGGTTGGCTCTAAGGGCTGGTGACGTGATGCGCTCACAGCAGCATGGAGGGCTGGATGCCCTGGCTCTGGCCCTTTTTCTGGAGGCCCTGCCCCTTCTGGGAGAGTGGAGCTGACCTTCCCACCTCACCCTGGGGCCCATAGAGGTTGTCAGACCCCCGACTCCAGCGCGGCACTTTCATGGTGCAGTGGATAAGACATTGCTGACTTGCTGCCCTCTCAGTTCCTTCTTACTGTTGGAGCTTCCTTAAACTCTGGCTTGGTAAGCACTGTTACTGGTATCCATTGTTAGTTGCACGTCATTCAGTTAATCAATGTAGTAGTTAGTTACTTTGGGTACCCCCCCCCTATTTACAGATCCACACGGGGGCATGCTGTAGTATCAGAGATTTAAAATCCTGCAAGAGCTATGGGAAGCCTATGCCCAAGGGCAATCAGCACTTTTCATGCCTCAAGTGCCTTAGAGAGGGCCATCAAATTGAAAAGTGCCCTGTTTGTAAGAACTTCTTGCCTAGGACAAGGAAATAACATGATCATCTCCGGAAGTGCTTGCTAATGAAGGCAGACCTCCGCCCCCAAAGTTTGCACCAGCTCCAGTGGTGAGCAGTGCACTGACCTCGGTATCTGGTATGGGATCCGTTGCTGCTGAGGAGAGATACCACAAAAGAACACTGGCACCATTCCCTGCAGGACCAGGCAGGGGTGAGCATGCCACTCTATTCTCGCTTTCCTGATATCTCATTACAAAAGAAAACTGGGAGAGGCTGGTCCCCCACCTTGAGGTGCATCTCATGGTTGCAGGTCTCAGGCATTTCTCCAGAGGACCCGACTACTACAACTGCTCAGGAGTGTTTGCAGAGAGTATGAACTCCCATCTGCACAGCCTGAAGGACTTTGGGGCAACCCTAAAATCCCTAGGATCTACACCCCTGCACCTCAGAAGAAGCCCTTTTAAACTAGGGATGTAAGCGACTAATTGGCTAGTCAACAAGCAAAAGCTTATTGGATAGTCGACACATTAGGTGCCATGCTTGGGGAATGTACAGCCAACCTGATGGGTACCGCTAAAGAAAAATTCTCCAGCAGTTGTGCATGCAGTGGATACACACACCTATTGGAATGGACATGAGCAATCATGTGAAGAACAACGGTTATGAGAGGTAGATAATTTAACCCCATCTCCCCCGCCCAAATACATGAGAATAACTGGGAGGATATTTATTAACTGTATAGTCAGGTTTAAATTTAAGATCAAAAGTGATTGATAGGTTTCCCTTTAACAACTGGATTTAAATGGAGGGAAGTAAAATAAAGCAACTAGGTATTTTTTAAGTTTATAAAGAGATGAAGAAAGAGCAATATATATTCTGGAAGAAGTTAACATGTTAATGATTTATCTACTTTATATTTCAGGCCATGGATGCCAAGAAACAGTTTCAGTCTCTGTGTTCATGTACATGAAGGGATGTTCACCTGTGACCCTAGGCTGCTCTTCTGTCACTTACAGGCAGAATCTGGCTTGCAAGTTATCTCATTTTCTGATTAGCCACTTTGACTGTGTCACTTCTACTAGTCACCAGACACTGCTTAGTAAGTTTGGGCTAACTGTAGAAGATTTGCAATCACTGGATCATGATGTGATGCTGGCCATAGCTCATGAAGAACTGCCACCTACATGGAACATCCTTGGAAGTTGTTCTGAAGATGGTAGGATTTTTCATTGAAATGCTTTTAACTGTAATTTGCCTATACCTGTACAATTCAAACTAGAGAGTGGGAACTTTCATAGCAATTTCTACATCTCTGTGGCTTATTTTACTGCTGTGATGGGAAACTTGTTTCAGAGAAGGGAAATCAAGGCTTCAGTTTGTTCCTGTAGCATCACAAATCATTAATAATTGTTGTAATTCAGTCTCTCAAAGAACCTTTTGTACCTTGACTCTCACTGTGAATTTAGTCCTTTTGATGAATAATGCCTGTCTACAATTGATGACAAATTTGGCGCCTCACAAAACCTCAAAGATTATAATAACAAAGTGTCTCCATCTTGATTCCAAACTGATGAAAACTTTTTAAAAAGTTTTACACGAACAAAAGAAGATATGAAAAAAATTGTCATGAAAGGGACACAAGAATGTTGCATTACAGGAATTCTAACTAGTGACTGATTATTATTAACCCCAGTACCATCAACGGTGAGGCCTCATTTAGGATTGCGTTAACCCCTTGAAAAATATGTATTCCATAACTTTCAAGCCACCCTGTACAACACGGGTGGGGAACCTCCAGCTTGCGGGCCACACTCAGCTCATCGAGGTTAGCCAGACTGTTTGTTTAGCTGAGTGTCCACAAGTATGGAGCCCTGCAGCTCCCAGTGGCCACTGTTTGCCATTCCTGGCCAAGGAAAGCCACGAGAAGTGGTGCAGGCCTGGCCACTGCTTCCCGCATCTCCCATTGGCCAGGAACGACGAACTGCAGTCACTGGGAGCTGTAGGGCTCTGTGCCTGCGGATACTCAGATAAACAAAGTGTGTGATGGCCCATCAGCAGCTAGCCCTGCTAAATTATGTGTGGCATCCAGGCTGGAGTTTCCCCGCCTCAGCTGTACAAGACGGGCTCGTCATTAATGTATCAATATGTTCTGCTAGGGAAGCATGAGTGGGATATTTTACTAACTGGTTGTGCGCTGAGAGGATGCAGAATGAAAAATAGCCATGGTACTGTATTTGAGCAGTAGTACTAAATCTTTTGTATTGAAATCAGGTGAAATGTTGGCTTCAGGTTTCACACACAATTAGGTTTCAGTTTTCTGCAGTGTGAACTTTTTCTTCAGACTAAGGATGTTAAGAGGCAGGTAATTGGGTAATCATGTAATCAATACAATCTGTAGTCCCAACTCCCTGCTGGAATCTCCCACAGACGGGCTGCTGCTGGAGCAGCCTCCTGTTCCCCTCTCCCACCCCACACATTGCTGTCTCTGATTGAGGCAGCAGTACCCCGAGATGGGAGGTACTGTGCTGGAGGGAGCCAGCTTTCAAGCCGGCTCCCCCCAGCACTGGCTCCTGCTTCCCCAACCCCTCTTGCTGCCTCTGATACAGAGGCAGTAAGGGTGTGTGTGTGTGAGTAGTCTACTTGATTACCCAATAAGCCTAGGCTTATCAGGTAGTTGACTAATTGTCTACTCCTTTACATCTCTACTTCAGACCCAGTCAATTTATAGCTTTGCTTGTGAACTATTTGAAACTTAGCTAAGTTTTGAGTACTTGAAATTTGTTCAAAATTTGAGAACAAGCAACCCTATGTGACCTTAAGCTGAAAAAGACATTTGGGAAAAGATCATGAGAGTTTTACCTGGTTCTGTTTGTTGTACTCTTTGGGTGAGAATAGTTTCAAGATTTTTCTAATTCTACTATGTCTGTAGATACTAGTGTATTTCATACTGCTCTAGGGTGCTTGTGTTGCTTTTTTTTTAAAAAGATTTTTTTCAGAAATTGGAAGTCTGTTTCAAAAAATGAGTTTCATTCATAGGATTATTTTCCCCTAGAGAATGAGATGTTAGGTATATAACCAAAGAGTTGATTTTTTTTGTTTTTTTGTTTTTTTTAATACCCCCATAAAAGTAGTGGCTTATGTGGTGCACTGAATTAGTGCACATGTGTAGGAGGAGTTGCTGGCTTAGGCAATAAGAACTATGTTCTTTTGTTTCCTTCTCATGTGTAGTAAACATTGCTTCACATCACTAGACTACATTGTGGTTGAGTACAGTTTCTAATCAATGGCTTTATCCCAGGCTGCAGAAGTCAATGGGAGTCGTCTTCTCATTACTTCAGTGCATTCCACTTTGGAGTCCTAAGGAGGCTCTTGTCTAAAGTACTAGTAGACACTGTAATATCCTGTTGTAGAACAGGGCTGCGTTGACTGTTTTAGATATTCTTCCTGTAACTTGTGATTCTGTCTGAGGCAGGAACTAATGGTCAATAGTTAGCCCTTCTCCCTTGAAGACCACATGGAAGCTTCTGCATGTTGCAGGATACTTCTTACCTGTGCAAGGTGAACTGTTCTCTAAGCACATAACAGCCATATTTAAAAGTTCTGTACTGATTTACTGTTTGCTTCTGGGTGCATTTCAAGGCAGTGGGGACAGTGCTACTTACCTACCCATGAAACCACTACTAGGCTACGTCTACATTGGCATGATCTTGCGCAAGAACGCTTTTGCGGAAGAGTTCTTGTGCAAAAACTCTTCCAGAAGAGAGCGTCTACACTGACGTGTGCTTTTGTGCAAGAGATGTGCTTTTGCGCAAGAGCATCCTTGCCAGTGTAGATGCTCTCTTGCGCAAGAAAGCTCTGATGGCCATTTTAACCATAGGGCTTTCTTGCGCAAGAAATTCATGTTGCCTGTCTACACTGGCCTCTTGCGCAAGAACAGCTGCACAAGAGGGCTTCTTCCTGAGTGGGAGCATCATAGTTCTTGCGCAAGAAGCACTGATTTCATACATTAGAACGTCAGTGTATTTGCACAAGAACTCATGGCCAGTGTAGACAGGCAGCAAGTTTTTGCACAAAAGCGCCAATGTAGACACAGCCTTAATGTGCTACTTACCTACCCATGAAACCACCTCTCTCCTCATGCCTGTGTCATGGTAGTTAAAATCATCAGTGATTCTCTTGTTGTTGGTTCCTGAATAAAACTCCCCTCAATATGTAGCAACTCTTTCTCTGAGGTGGGCCCTCACTTCTGGAGTCAGATATGAAGCACGTATACTACTCCAAGAACTTGAATTGTATTTATTTGGAATGGTAGGGTACATTCTTCTCTCAATATGCATACAAATCTCTTGATAACATTGATAGAAATTACATATATGAACCAAAAAGAGGTTATATCTGTTTATTCAGGACACGAACACTGGTTACTCCAATTGATCCCTTTTGATTTGCGTTGTTCTGAACAGCTTTTCTCAGAGTGCCACTATTCTATACTGCTGTCTCCTCTTTCTCTCTTTTTTTTTTTTTTTTTTTTTTTTTTTAAGTCAGGGGAGTATACCAGAATAGCTATAAAGGTAAACTCCAGGTTGTATGTGCCCCTTAAGGGTAAGATGGAACTTGCAACAAGGTGATTTGCTCTGCTAACTTACTAGTATATAATGCAGTGTTTCTCAATCTTTTTTTTTAAATAAAGTACCCCCAGTATGTACAGTTTTCAGACACACAACATTTTTTTTCTACCATTGCAAAACATTTGTTTAAACAACTTAATTGTAGCCAGGCGGGCGATGACATTTTTGGGTGTAAAAAGTACAAAAAATGATGTGCTGTAAACCTTAAAACAAAAATTCAGTTTTCTCCAAATTTCAGTTGTGTTGACGTACCCACCAGACCAAGAGCAGCCTGAAGCAGGCTGCAGCAGCTAGCGCCCCAGGCAGAATGCACGATTGGTGCCCCCGCCTGCAGAGCTGTCAATAGACTGACATCATCATCGGGCACCCCGGGTGCCCCATCGAAGGCGGCGCCTTAGGCAACAACGGAGTCCACCTATAGTCACGGGCTGCCCCTGCCCCAGACTTCTCTCGAATACCCTAAAGGGGACTCATACCACTGGTTGAGAAACACTGATATGTTGCACCATTGCAGGTCCTCTTTGTACTGGTGTGCAGTGTCTCTACATCATGGGCATTTGTATTAGCTAAACTGTTGAAGTTTATAGTGGGTTGCTTTTTCATTATTGGTGTTATCTCTTACTCTTGACCCTTTTTGACACATGTTCCAATGAAAAATATCTGACCGGGTCCTTTGTTGTTTGTATTTCATTTGTGCCTTGGGTCTGCTTTCTAAACATGGATCAGGGTCCCATTGTGCTAGGCTCTGTATAAACACTCAACAGAAAGAGAGACCTTGTCCCAAAGAGCATGTAATCTAAGTTGTCAGGGAGCATCACTCTCTCACTATTTGACGAGTTTACAAATACCTGAGCAGCGCTTTTTTAATAGTCATAGTAGCAGAAGGGACCTTGTGAAGTCATCTCAGGCCTGTATGTGGGGAGGCACCCCTCATGACTCTCTAAGTAAGCATGCTCTGGCGTGCCAGGGGAAAGCAGGAGTGGTGCGCTGTCTGAGCCTCCTTCTCCCGTGCTCTGTCCAGCTGGAGGAAAGCTGGGGCTGATTTTCCTGCTTACTTGGGGGACCATAGGGGTACATTCACATCTTTGCTGTCCACATTTATAAAACACTCCGCCCAGAAATTCCTGCATACGGCCTGCATGTCCCTTGTTCTCATTGCATACATTTTGATTGACTTTGTCAGCTTCTTTGTCTACATTACATGTTTTTTTCCTCCCCTCACTATGCCCTTTCCCTCTCATTTCTATGTGTATGGTTTATTTTGTTTCTTGCATTTCTTTTTACAAAGTCTTGTATAACTAATAGCTTGCATAACTTCCTCTTATCCCTGGCAGAGAAGTACTAATATACTGTACATGATTTGTTCACTAATCAGTTGCTTATCAGTTACTGTGAGACTACTTATGCTAGGAACACACGTTTATCAGACAAAAGACCTATTTACTTGTATTGTTAGTTTTCAAAGGGCTGCTATTATCTATTCCCATTGTTTATTCAAAGAAAATGACTTTAGAATGACATTCATGGAGGAAATTATTCTGCCTTATGGTGGTTTTGGTCCTTTTTTAATGAGCATTTAGAGACCTATGGTTTGATGAAAATACAGTCAAAAGAATAATTTATTCATAAGAGTTAGGTATTTGGAACCAGTTCTTGTAATCCCTTTGTAAGTGTACAAAATGGGCTGGATAAAGGGAGGAATTGAATTGGCCACTGAGTTTTCTAAACAGTTCAGGAATTTAATACAGTCACACAGGTCAGAACTTGTTAGCTCCATTATTTAAACTTGAAAAAAGGAAAAGTTAATAAACTCATGAACCTTTCAGGAAGCATAAATTATTATAGTAATAAATGGTTGTTTGCACACACAGAGAGCAATGTCATCAGCTATCTATATATACATAATACATGAGGAATCGTGATTTCTGCTTCACAATCACAAGCAGAGCTAAGGGAGAGATTCTGTGCATTCAAATACCCCCCCCCCCCTTTTGTAATCATAAGGGCATTTATTTGTGAAAATGAAATCCTGTAGGATGTTAACCACTAATGTGTCCTAAAGCTCAGAATTTGTTAGAGTTGGCCAAAAAATAGGAAAAAATTGATTTTTTCCAAGCAGTTCTAGAACTTGTATTTTAAAGTGCTTCCTATGTCAGGTCATTTTTATTTCCTCTACAGAGAACCCCTGTAGAACAGCATAGAGATTAAGGGATCTGTAGAGAGAGTAGTTTTTTTCAGCTATCGTGCCAAATTGACCCATCCCATGGGCAGAAACCTGAGAGAGAGGTCTGGGATAGGGGAGGAAATCTCTGCAAGGATCTCTGCACAGCTTGTCCTCTGTTTCATTGTGTGTGGGGGGTAGAATTTGTGGGGAACAGTGCAGGCTGTGGAACTCACCCATAAATTTTGCAGATCTATCTGGCCAAACATCTGGAAGGGCATCCATAGACAAGTAACTTTTTAAAGTAATTTTGGCTGTATGATGGATGGATGGTCTCAGGGGTCTGTTGTAGGGTGATGTTTGCTGGTTCTAGTTATCCAGCGGGCTGCTCCAACCCAGCAAGGCCCACTGAGGACAGTGGCATTCTAACCTAGCTGGAGCAGTCCCGCCTGTCTCCCTTTTAATCAGTTAAACACTACATTTAACCAGTTAACCAACTAAATGGGATTTTACATCCCTAGCCTGCTGTAGGGTAGCGTGAAGATTGGATGAATGTAACTGTGCTGTTGATTAAATAAGAACATTAGCAACTTCGTTTGTCATAAACCACAATAACTTTCAAGGTAAATAATGATAGAAATGTAGCCGTGTTAGTCTGGTGCAGCTGAAACAAAAAACAGGACTGTGTAGCACTTTAAAGACTAACAAGATGGTTTAATAGGTGATGAGCTTTCTGAGGAAGTGGGTCTGGCCCACAAAAGCTCATCACCTATTAAACCATCTTGTTAGTCTTTAAAGTGCTACACAGTCCTGTTTTTTGTTAAGGTAAATAATGTTCTTTAGGATTTGGAACCATTAGTAGAAGCAACCAAGTTATCTGTTACTAAATTTTAATGAATGTTATTCACCTTGAAAATCAATTTTAGAGATCTAGCAAAGGAAGTAGCCTATGCACATATTTAATTTTCTAGCAAAAATAACATTAATTGCCTATTTCATAAATGCCATAATTATTTCTTAGGAATAGTTCTTGGAAGAGAAACTGGTAGAGAATTCAACCCCTCTCCATTTTTTCATCTATTTTTCTGAAGAATATGAATCATTTTGTGACATTGTAGACCAGGGCTACTCAACTTTAGAAGCCGCGGGGGCCACAATGATACTCACAGCACATGCCGAGGGCCAAAATTTAAGTTTGGTTGCGTATACATGCAAATATATATGCAAATAGCTTATTTCATACTGATGAGCATGAATGCAAAGATTAAGCCTTAAGTCTTGGCACTGGACTCAAATGTGGCCAGTATGAGCTAGTCAGCACCTCTCAGGCTTTGCCCATAAGGCTAAGCAGCCAGCACTTCCCACAATGCCCCGGTGCTCCTGGCACTTCCTCCCTGGGAACTAGAAACACTGACACCCAGTACTCATCTGTTTCAGCCAGCCCATCCACTTGCATCTGTCAGTGCTCACCCCACCTGGGAGATGTCTCGCCGTTGTGGAGTGTGTTCCCAGTAGAGGCCACGTTCAAAGGATCCCATCTGTGGGCCACATATTAAGCCCCGCATAAACCCAAATCGCACCATGGGCTGCAAACATACCAGCCGTGGGCTGCATGTTGAGTAGCCCTGTTTTAGACTTTACTTTTCTTTGGGTGCATCTACACAGTGGCACTAACTTGAAATAAGCTATGGAATTTGAGCTGTGCAAATCATGTAGCTTATTTCAAGATAGTCGATTTTGAAATTTGGTGCTGCCTATACAGCACCAAATTTTGAAATAGACCACTATTCTGACAAGTCCCTTAATTCTCGTGGAATGAGGTTTACCAGGGCCTTCAGAATAGCAAGCCCATTACCCATTATTTCAAAATACAATCAAAGTATGCTGTTAAAACACAGAAAGTACTATTTCAGGATTCCAGACGTATCCTGAAATAGCACTGCTGTCTAGACGTACTCTTTGTTTGCCGGTGTAGTTCTCTTTACTTGTACTTCTTGTGACAGTAGCCATTCTTAATAAGTCTCAGCTGCTCACACTTAGCTTATTCACACTGTATCCTTGCTCTAAACTGAACAGAAAATATGTGTATAAGACTTTCTCACTTAATTTGCATTCAAATTTGATATTTTTTTAAAAAGAAAAGGTGTGAAAATTCACAAAACGCATGTATTCTCCTTCAAAGATTAGGGGAATATTGGGAATAAGTGATACATACAGTTAGTATGGAAGAAATTTCTGATATCCCCCCACTCCATACCCCATTCCATCTTAGATTTTAAAGGGCTGCTCAAAAAGGGATTGGACATTTGCAGGGACAACAAGAATATTGAGAATTACATTTGCAAGTGCTAACAAATTTTGAAAAGACTTAATTTTTTGGTGATTAAACCAATCTCTGAATGGAGATGGGCTATTGAACTGGATGGGCCTAGGGTCTGTTCCATTATGGGAATTTCTATTATCTTCTCTGCATTTGTTTCTGAGATTGGAAACTCTCAACATTAGGCACATTTTCAGTGCTCAGTAAACAATAATAATAATAAGCTAGACAACTTGTGACTGTTTGGCTATAGTAGCAATGCAAGGGAAATATCTTTCTGCCAACAGATCTCTTGTATATTACCTCATAACTTGTTAGAATTGCCTGACAAGCAAACATAAATGTAGATGCAACAAATACGTGCTTTTTATGTGGTATAGCATATATATTTTCCCTGAGTGAAATAAACTATACAAAGTACTTGTATAATTGTAGCTACACAAGGAGCATTTGCTGGAATAGAAATGTTATAAAAAATGTGTACCTGCAGCTGACATTGCTATAGTGGGGAATAATTCCAGAGCAGATCTGGCCTGTGTGTAAAATCCCCTGATTTCTGTACACAGGAGATTCTGTACTGTGCCTCTATTATCTCTAGGGCCCTACGAAATTCACTGTCCATTTTGGTCAATTTCGTGGTCCCAGGATTTTAAAAATTGTAAATTTCATAATCTCACTATTTAAATGTGAAATTTCACAGTGTTGTAATTGTAGGGGTCCTGTCGCAAAAAGGAGTTGTGGGGAATGGATGGTTACAAGTTTATTATAAAAATAAGGAGGAGTCCTTTGATACCTTGAAGACTAAAAGCTTTATTTGGGCATAAGCTTTCGTGGGCAAATGCCCGCTTTGTCAGATGCATAGGAGGAGTAAATTACAGAGGCAGGCATAAATATGTGGGCCTTTGCCCACAAAATATTATGACCAAATAAATCTCTTAGGCTATGTCTACACTGGCGGCTTCTTGCGCAAGAACAGCAATTCTTGTGCAAAAGCTTGCCGGGTGTCTACACTGCACGCGCGTTCTTGTGCAAGTAAATTTACAGTCTAGCGTCGGAAAACAGGGCTTCTTCTGGAAGAGTTATTCCTCTCCCCACGAGGAATAAGCCCTCTTACGCAGGAGGGCATTGTAGACAGGCAACATGAATTTCTTGCACAAGAAACCCCTCTGGCTAAAATGGCCATCAGAGCTTTCTTGCGCAAGAAACTGTCCACACTGTCATGGACGCTCTTGCGCAAAAGCACATGCCAGTGTAGATGCACTCTTGTGGAAGACTTTTTGCACAAGAACTCTTCCACAAAACAGTTCTTGCGCATGAAGCTGCCAGTGTAGACGTAGCCTTAGTGTTTAAAGTGCCAGAGGACTCCTTGTTGCTTTTTCGCATTACAGACAAACATGGCTACCCCTCTGACACTTGTCAGAATGGAAGGTTATTATAGGGAGAATTGTGGTACTGCTATCCTTACTTCTGTTGTGTGCTGATGCTGGCCGTGGTGGTGCTGCCTTCAGAGCTGGACAGCTGAAGAGCAGCAGCTGCTGAGTAGGAGAGCAGCTGTGAAGACAGAGTCAATGCCAGTAGCAGCACAGAAGTAAGGATGGCATTATATGGTATTGTCACCCTTACTTCTACCCTGTTGACAGCTGAGCTTCGATCTCAGTCACCGGCCACCCAGCTCTGAAGGCAGCAGCATAGAATCAAGAGTGGCAACACCACAACCCACCTGAAATAAACTTGTTATCCCCTTGTAACTCCCTTTTGGGTCAGGACCCCCAACTTGAGAAATGCTGATTCCCCCCTCTGATGCATTTTTCATGGTAATGTTTTTGGTAAGGCCCTAATTATCGTCCCCATTCAGAAATTAGCTATGCCAGTATAAAGCACCTCTGCATTTATATAACTGTGTTTACAGTCCGGCTACGTCTACACTGGCCCCTTTTCCGGAAGGGGCATGTTAATTTCAGCTATCGTAATAGGGAAATCCGCGGGGGATTTAAATATCCCCCGCGGCATTTAAATAAAAATGTCCGACGCTTTTTTCCGGCTTTTAGAAAAGCCGGAAAAGAGCGTCCACACTGGCCCCGATCCTCCGGAAAAAGTGCCCTTTTCCGGAGGATCTTATTCCTACTTCGAAGTAGGAATAAGATCCTCCGGAAAGGGGCACTTTTTCCGGAGGATCGGGGCCAGTGTGGACACTCTTTTCCGGCTTTTCTAAAAGCCGGAAAAAAGCGGCGGACATTTTTATTTAAATGCCGCGGGGGATATTTAAATCCCCCGCGGATTTCCCTATTACGATAGCTGAAATTAACATGCCCCTTCCGGAAAAGGGGCCAGTGTAGACGTAGCCTCCGAGTTGCTTTAGGATTTGGAAACTTCTCTGGCATAATTTAGACAAATCCTGGTGAGGCTGTTCTTTGAGTCTCAGCACTACACAGACATTTATGCAATACCATATGCTGTAGCCTTGCCTCCCAATACCCACCTTGTGCATGACCCTTGAGGCAGCTGTTACTTCTGCACCAAAAAAATTTAAAATTCTGCATACACTATTTTTAAATTCTGCATATAATATTTGTCAAAATAAAACAATATAATCACACCAGTTTTAATTATTTTGGTCATTTAAATCAAATACTTGCCAGCAAGTATGCCTGCAACAATACAGACAACAAACATTCAAATATTTTTGACAAATAGATTCTTTACTAGGCATATTAATGCAGAATTCTGAGTAATAATTCATTTCCCACATCCCTCAGAAGCAGTTCAATGGCTTGGGGGAATCAGGGGTATTGGAGGAGCTAAGAGTCAGGGAAGTAAATGCTGAGAAGGAGCCAAGGTGGGAAAAGTATGGAACAGGTTTTTTGGGGGTTAAAAGGAACTTGAGGGATTTTCCCCATGCGGATGCTGGCTAACCCCAGCCTTTCCCATTCATTCAGGCACATGTGTGCCTCAGCCCCCATTCAGATACCCCCTTTCTCCATTCACTTGTGTCCTTGCACCCCCTGTCCATATGTGTCCTTCCACTTCCATTCCCTCCCATCCCCATGTGGCCCTGCACCTCCTCTTTCTGTCCCCCATATGTCTCTATGCCTCCACTCAGCTGCCCCCACACCTATGTGGACCTGGACCTGTCCCCATATGTCTCCATGCCCCCACTCAGCAACCTCCTATCCCTGTGTGGCCTTGTATTTTCTCCCATGTGGCCCTGTGTCTTTCTTCCTTTCCCACCCTGAACCTCCACTCCCATTCAGCCCCTTCCTCAGTCTGTCCTGCCCACTAGCGCTTACGACTCCTGATCTGACACCCCAGCACCCAATGCTGTCATTCTCTGCATAGCCCCTATCTTCTGACCTGGCCTGACAGATGCTGTGAAGAAGGCTGTGCAGGCTCTTTCTCTTCCCTACCTGGCTGGGAGCTGTTGCTGTGTTCTGTCACTACAGCACCCTCTGGTGGGCAGCAGGCAGAAGTGCAACAACTTTTCTGCAGAAACTTTTTTGTGAAAAAAATTAAAAATAAGCAGTGCTCATTATGTGAGTACATAGTGATGCAGAATTACCTACACCTTACAGCCAATTTCTGTAGTTTCTGTACTAGGGAAATCCCGCCACATCCCAAACTATGGATTTTTAGGGCCATTTGTGCCATTATGGTCCCTTTACATAGTGTGAAGGGGTCTATGTGTGGTGTGTATTAGGGATGTAACAGTATAGTCAATTAACCGATTAACTGATAAGCAAAAGCTTATAGGTTAATGCAGTAAACTACACGCATATCCCTCTCCCGCCCCCAACCAGTAAAATTATTTTTTAGCAGCCCAACTTGGTTCTGGCTTATGCCAAGTGTGGGACCTATCCCTGCTGTGGCTCTGCATTTAAAGTGTATTAGGAGCCAGGTTTGCACCGGGTGGTCAGGGAGCTCAGACCTTTTCCTCCCCCACTGCAGACAGGAGCTGCTGCCACCCTGCACTGCTGCCTCTTTATCAGAGGCAGCAGCACAGGGCAACAAGTAGCAGGTCTGCAAGAGGAGCTGATTTTTAAACTGGCTTCTCTCATGAACTAGCTCCTGCCTGGCACCCCGCGCTGCTGATGGCCCTGCCCACGGGGACTATAGAATAGTTGACTAACCGATAAGAATTCACGACTATTGAGTTAACCAATATTTAACATCCCTAGTGTGTATGAGAGAGAGGGCGAGTATCTCACTCCATATGACACATTTGGAAGAATTAGTGAGAATTAGTATCTGTAAAGAAATCAGTTCCCTTGCTACTTGCCAGGCTGTTTTTTTTAAAAAAGTGTTTATTGATGTAATCTTAAACATATTAGAGGGTTCTACCTTAACTACAATGATTGGAATTAGGGTTGCCAGATGGTTTCAACAGAAATACTGGACAAACTTGACATTACATCACAATCTACATTACATCTTATTTAGAAAATACCGGACATTTATATTGTCTCAATTTGTTTCCCGAACAGAAAGCTCAAATACTGGACTGTCCGGTTCAAACACCTGGCAACCCTAATTGGAATGTCAGGGACCACTTTTCACTCTTTGAATGAGAATTTGACCAAACTTATTTGCCAGAAGTATGATAAGATGAAAAATGCTCTAGCCTGTACTATTCTTAGGAATGAGGGATAAGTGACCTATTTTAAAAAATGGAAGATACAATAAGGGGGAATAGAGATCAATATTGGACAAACAGAGGTCTAGTCACATAATACTAACAAAGGCTCTGGTACTGCAAAGACCTACTCATGTACCTAGCTATGACTAGTCCCATTGAAGTCAACTCACATGACTATTCACAGTGTGTAGACTGGGATATACTGAAGAACATTTTATAAACAATCTCTTATCTAATATAAATGCCTCACAATGCACTAGGAGTTCATAGGAAGATGGAGCCAGAAAAAACTGGAATCTGTCGGCCTGTTGTGTTGTCTCCGTCTTCTCTTCAAGTTACAAGTCTGGCGTTTTCAGTCTCCTTCCAGGAAATGAGATTCATAGCCCAGAAAGAGCTTAGTCATTTCTGTCAGTGAGAAATATTTGTTTTGTTCTTTTATTGTTTGGATGGAGGAAGGGATTCAGGTGCAAGTACAAACAAAAGGATTTATTTAATGTTTAAAACAGATTGTTTGGCTCAGATTTTTATCACTTGAACTCAGTTTTTTGGCTGCAGAATCAAGATCTGATGCAAAACAAGGTCTAGCTGCAATATCCCCTTTCCAATGTCACCTGCTTTGCAGCAACTAGGCCTTTATTAAACAACTGCCATACTATGTTATGCTTAGTTAGAAATGGTTGAAATCTTTCATTCATATCTTAAAGGAGAGGGAGTGGGGAATAATTCTTTAATGATAAATGGTCTTTTCTCAAAATTGAAAACTTTTGCAATTAGCTTTTCCTTTTCAAATCTTTCCTTTTTTAAACATCTAGTCTTTCCCTAATCTTTTTTTCTTTTTGCAAATAAATTCAATAAAATGAACGATGCCCAGATTTAAGGGTTTTGTCCCACCCACATTTTCATTTTTCTTTATCTTTTTATTTTCCCTATTGCCAGTCTGTAATTTTAAAAAACTTCTTCAAGTTCTGCACATGTGACATGTCACCACTTGGTATGAGTTTCAGAGTGAGCCTTTGAGCTTTGAGGAGTCAGAAATTGCAGATTATCTTGCAGCTTCTAAGCAGCTATGAATATCCAGGGTTAGTAAACCTATTAAAGTACACTGATAAAAACAGGATAGTGCACATTTAAGCATAATTATTTTTCAAGACTAAAAAAAATTGACTAGAAGTGGCCATGGCCATTCTCAAGCCCTCTGAGATTTGCTTAGATGATATGATGTAGAAAGGCTCAGTTTCTCTTTACTCTCAGTAGTATTTGTTGTCATCCCTAACTTTTTACAAAGAATTACTTCACTTATTCGGGGTATCTAGACTTTTAGGGATTTCACTTTTAAAAGAGTTTAGTATTGTCGAAAATCAAGCACAAGGTGTTGCAGGGTGACAGAAGTTAGGGCACCCAAAAGTTAAACTCCTAAATGCAGTGGTCACTTTTGAAAACTGCAGCACAAAATAGTAGTGACTTACCTAGCTTCTCTTGAGCATTGCCTTAGGTATGATTTTTTTCAGTTTAATTTTTCCTTCTTCTAGTGCAATTTTCCTACCTCTAGTGGGGTAGGTTTTTGTTACAGAGCCAAGAACATTGTTCAAAGTGTTTTCTTAAAGTAGTATTGGGTGATTAATGTTGGTCAAATTATCATGTTACTTTTTAAGTCATAAGTGCCTTATAATATAAAACATATTTTGTATGTCTTGGTGATGCAAATAAATACGTTACTGCAATGCCTATGGTAAGTTATAAAAGATGTTACTATCACTGAACTGATGGCAGAATCTGTCTCTCACACAGTTTTGAGCCACTGTAATTATCTGTTTTCATAGTGATTGCACTGGTTGATTCAGCAGTCTTCTGGGTTAAAATAAGTATTTGATTCTTTGACCAGCTATCCTATCTCTCTCCTTTGAGCTATCCTTCTTTCTCTGTTTGTTATAACTAGTACGGTGGGGCATAAATTTTGCAAACCTTTTTTACTCTTTGTTAATGGTCTGTATGCACATACACGTGTGTACTAGGGATGTTAAATACCAGTTAATTGAATAGTTGAGTAACCTCATGAATTCTTATCGGTTAGTCAACTATTCTATAGTCCCTAGGGGCAGAGCTGGCAGCCAGTGTGCTCTGGCCTCACTACCGAGGAGCCCCCTGCCACTCCATGTTGCTGCTCTATATCAGAGGCAGCAGCGCATGGTACCAGGTAGGAGCTGGTCCATGAGGGGAGCCAATTTAAAAACCAGCTCCCCTTGCAGACCGGCTGCCTGTTACCCTGCACTGCTGCCTCTGATAAAGAGGCAGCAGTGTGGAGTGGCAATAGTCCCTGTCTAGGAGGCGTATGAGCTCCCGGACCTGGCGCAAGCCAGAACTGAGCTGGGCTGCCTTCCTGCCCAGATCCTAAAACACTTTAAATGGAGAGCTGCAGCAGGGGTAGGACCCGGACCCATCGCAAGCCAGGACTGAGCCAGACTGCTGGCCAGCCTGCTAAAAAATGTAGTGGCAAAAGGAGGGGGGAGGGAAATGTGTGTAGTCTATAGTATTAACCTAAAAGCTTTTGCTTATCAGTTAATTGGTTAATCAACTACACTATTACATCCCTAATGCATACATCCCAATCAGGGATCACACCTTTCCTTTGTCATAGGTGGAACATGTAGTTGGCAGTAATATATTCTAATTGACTGTGCAAATTGATCTGAAAAGTGGATTTATTCAATGAGATGATGTTTAAAGTGAATTCTATAATCCAGTGGATCCAAAATAAGATTTTTGTTCCTTTGGAGTTTGATTATTGTTATTAGTACTATAGAGTAACTGACCTAAAATATCAAATCATACTAACAGTTCTAGCCTTTCATGTAACTGCATGTTGCAATCAGAATGAAAGATAGTGGGGGGCAAAGGACAGTATTTTGAGGAGTTTGCAGCAGGGATGTAACAGTATAGTCGATTAACTGATTTACTGATAAGCAAAAGCTTATAGGTTAATGCAATAGACTACATGCATTTCCCCCCGCCCCCAACCAGTAACATTTTTTTAGCAGGCTTGCTCCATCAACTCCCCTGGTGCCTGCTGCCTCCCAACCCCTGACCCTCCACTGCTGTCCTGACTCCTGCCCTTCTCACTGCCTTCAGCCTTCCTAAGACCTGCCCCCCCTCCACCAGCCCTTCTCTCCCCCCTGTGCCCACTCCTCCAGTAGCCCCACTCTGATCATCTGAGCTACCTCTCCTCATCCCCTCTTCTAACACCTCCCTCTACACACCTGCCCTGCCTCTCTCCTCTGGTGCTGGTCCCTCCCCTGCAGGTGTCTGCCCTTCTGCTTCACCCCCAAAACCCCTTGCACCTGCACCTTCCCTTACCCCTGCACCTTCCTGGTGCCTCTCCCTTCCTTCACTGCCCCTGCCCCCTTTGCCCTTTTTTCCCTGATGCCCATTCTCCTCATGCCCCAACCCCACCTTCCTCATGCCTACCCCTTCTGTCAAGCCTTCTCCCAGCACCTCCCCCTCCAATCTCCAATGCTCTTACCCTCTCCTCTTCCAGCATCACCCTGTCCCCCCTCCCACTGACACCTCCCCTCCTGCTCTTTTCCTCATTGTCTCCACTTCGCCCCCTAGCATTTGTGTCTCTTTTACCCTGTCCATTTGGTGCCTTCCCCTTTCCTCCCCCTCTCCCCTCCTCCTCCGTACAAGCCCCTTCCACCCCTTCCCCTTTCTTCCTCCTCCACCCTCCCCCACCGCAAAAGCCCCTTTTTCTCCTACCCCTTCCTCTTATTCCCCCCACCCCTTTACCTTCAGCTTCTGCCTTACAGCTTGCAGGGCTGGAGTCAGAGCCAGCCCAAGCTTCAGTGCTGGGGAGGAGCACCCTCAGGACGCCACACGGTGCTGCAGGGTCGGGTGGGGATGCCCCCGGGGTGCCGCACGGTGCTGCAGGGCCGGGCGGGGACGCCTCCAGGGCTGGGCACCGTGCGGTGCTGCTGGGACAGGCTGGGGCACCCCTAGGGAGCTGCACGGTGCTGTAGGGCGGGGCCCGGACCACAAAAATGGCTTGGGCCGCTGTCTGTAGTCAGGTCCCAGCTGCTTTTGGAGCTGGGCTGCTCGTTTTAAAGTTCCCAGCTTTCCCCTTTCATCTGTTGCGCGGCGTTTGAGGACGCCACACATGCACTTTCTCTGCTCCACAGTGCCCAGTAGATGGCTGTGGGGAATTTAAAGTGAGGGGCTGTGGTGCTCCGTCACAAATCCCCCCTCTTCCTCCAGCAGCTGCTGGCTGGCCCCAGACATTAGGGTGTGCCTGAGCACACCCGGCACACCCCGTGCGCACGCCTATGCTTACATGTTAAAAAGCAGAGGACAAAGAGGCAGGTGAAGTCACCATGCTGAAAAGTGAAATGAAAAAAATGCATCCATTTTACCTGCATGTTTGCTCCACTAAGAATCTTTTGCTATACTCATGTTAAATCACATGCATTGTAAAGAAACTGCTTTCGATTCTTGACCCCAGTTTTGTCTGCTTTGTGCTGTTGTGGAAATGCAAAGCAATAAGAACCTGCCTTGTTGTTTATAATTTGTAGTACAGGCAGTCCCCGGGTTACGTACAAGATAGGGACTGTAGGTTTGTTCTTAAGTTGAATTTGTATGTAAGTCGGAACTGGTACATATTGTAGGGGAAACTCTAGCCAAACATTTCTCCAGAGCTCAGTTTTATTCTCCCACACCTCACTTCCCTCAGTCCTTTATTCTCAAGCTGAGGTGTCTGCTGAGAAAAGCCGCTCTGCGTCTCACTGGTCTGCTTGGGCGGGGGGGGGGGGGGAGCTAGCTTCACGTCTCCCTGGTCTGCTGGGGGGAAGCAGCTAGTGCGGGGTTGCCTCACCCCGTTTGTAAGTAGGGATCCGATGTAAGTCGGATCCATGTAACCCGGGGACTGCCTGTATAGTAGAGCCTAGAGAGCCTACTCAGGGATCAGGGCCCCATTGAGCTAGATGCTAGACACACGGAGAGAGATGAGATGTAGAAAATAAAGACTCTGAGAATTTTCTTTAGCCTTTGGAATAAGTGGATCTTTGGACTATATATATTTTGTATGTGCTCAGAATTTAAAAAGTTTTGTATTGTGTTTGCTAACAAATTTATTTTATTTTAGAGTCTAATTGCAGAGAAACGCTTCTTCATCTCACTGTAAGATTTGGCTTGGTTAAACTCTCGCAGTTCCTGTTATCTCAGCCTGGTGGGCTGCTAGCATTAGCTTTACCTAATGAAGCTGGAGCAACGCCATTAGATCTGGCTTCACAGAATGGGCACTCCAGACTTGTTGAAATCTTCATGAAGTGAGTATAATAGTCTGCTACCGCTGTTAAATTGTTAGCTGTTAAAACTGAAGAGCAAAATTTTTTTCAAATAGTTTAAACTGAATTTCCATTTCTGTTTGTTGTTGCCAGCCTTGCTTTTTTACATGTGCAGTCTTGCATTTCTTGTTAAAAATAAGGATTTCGTGTATATCTTCCTTGGCAAGTATGTGGCAACTGGTAGAATTTTTAACAATAATATAATGGTAAACATACAAATCTAAATTTGGTTCAAACTCTCAATTGATAGAAGGAATTCTTTTATTTTTTCCTTTTTGGAGTAAATAATTTGTTTGACATCTGACTTAAATCTGTTGTTTACACAATTAATGTTTTTAAAATGACACTGTTATTTTTGGATTTGTGGGAGCTCAATGCAAAATTGTACAATAGCATATAGTCATTTTTTCATGACTATCTGAATGTACATAGCCTTTAACTTACCTTTCTAGTCTGAAAAGTATATTAAGGAGGTTCCAAAAGGAGGTTTTGGAACAAATTGATAAACTTAACAGTAACAAGTCATTGGGACCCCAGTTGGCATTCACCTAAGAGTTCTGAAAGAACTCAACTGTGAAATTGCAGAACTATTAACTGTGGTTGGTAACCTAATCTTTAAATCAGCTTCTGTACTTAATGACTGAAAGATAGCTAATGTGACGCCAATATTTAAAAAGAGCTCTAGAGATGATTCTGGCAATTACAGACTGGTAAGTCTAACATCAATACCGGGCAAATTAGTTGAAACCATAGTAAAGAATAAAATTGTGAGACACATAGATGGACATAATTTGTTGAAGAAAAATCAACATAGTTTCTGTAAAAGGAAATCATGCCTTACTAATCTACTAGAGTTCTTTGAAGTGGTCAACAAACATATGGACAAGGGGGATCTAGTAAATATAGTGTACTTAGATTTCCAGAAAGCCTTTGACAAGGTCCTTCACTAAAGGCTCTTAAATAAAGTATGTTATCATGGGATAAGAGGGAAGGCCCACTCATGGATTGGCAACTGGTTAAAAGACGGGAAGGTAGGAATAAATGGTAAGTTTTCAAAATGGAGAAAAGTAACTAGCGCTGTCCTTCAAGGGTCTGTAGTGGGACCAATCCCATTCAACCTATTTATAAATGATCTGGAGAAAGGGGTAAACAGTGAGGTGGCAAAATTTACAAATGATACTAAACTCCTCAAGATAGTTAAAACCAAGCAGACTGTGAAGAGATCTCACCAAAGTAAGTGATTGGGCAACAAAATGGCAAATGAAATTTAATGTTAATAAATGTAAATTAATGCACATTGGAAAAATTAATCCCAACTATATGGGAAATAATCCCAATATGATGGGGACTAATTTAACTCTCAGTACTCAAGAGAGAGATCTTGGACTCATTGTGGATAGTTCTCTGAAAACATCCACTCGATGTGCAGCAGCAGTCAAAAAAAGCAAACAATGTTAGGAAACAGTTAAAAAAGGGATAGAGAATAAGACAAAATATCTTATTGCCTCTATATAAAACTGCATACAGACGTAGTCACCTCATCTCAAAGAAGGTCTATTGGCATTGGAAAAGGTTCAGAAAAGGCCAACAAAAATGATTAGGGGTTTGGAATGGGTGGCATATGAAGAGAAATTAAAAAGATAGGCACTTTTCAACTTAGAAAAGAGGAGACTAAGGGGGGATATGATAGAGGTCTATAAAATCATGACTCGTGTGGAAAATGCGAATAAGGAGAAGTTATTTACTTGTTCCCATAACATAAGAAGTAAGGGGTCACTAAACTAAATTAATAGGTAGCAGGTTTAAAACAAAAGGAAGTTTTTCTTCACTTGGCACACAGTCAACCTGAGGAACTCCTTGCTGGAAGAGGTTGTGAAGACAAGGACTTCAACAGGATTCAAGAAAGAACTAGATAAAATCATTGAGATTAGGTCCATCAATGGCTGTTAGCCAGGACGGGCAGAAATGATGTCTCTAATCTCTGTCAGAGGCTGGGAATGGGTGACAGGAGAGGGATTGCTTGATGATTCCCTGTTCTGTTCACTCCCTGTAAGGCATCTGGCATTGGCCACTGTTGGCAGACAGGATACTGGGCTAGATTGACCTTTGGTCTGATCTAGTTTGGCCATTCTTATGTTCTTATGAAAAGTGATATAGAAATGGCACCTTTTTTTCCTGTTTGGAGCTGCTCCTTCTGTACAGAGTTATATCTGCTTAATTTAATGACAAAAATAATCTTTTTCTATTGCTTTTTCTGTAATACCAATGTGGCAAAAAGGAGGGAGCTGTATTCTATTCCTTTTTTGTTTCAGCAAAATTGTTTACTAAGTTCTAATTACAAGTTTTGGTGGGGCAAAAAAATAAATAAAAATCTGTTACTTAAAGAAATACTTCATGAAATGGAAAGATAAATTGAAAACCATTTTTGGAGTAACTTTAAACATTTATCCCCTGCAGTGTTTGCAGCCCAAGCACAAGCTTTGCTATCACAGTCTGTTGCTGGTGCAACAGAACTAGAAAGTGAAACTGAACACTCTCAAAAGTGGAAGTTTATTTTCATTGTCCGTGATCTGGAGATGGAAAGAAGCAGTACAAAAGTGCACACACTATTTAAATGATGAAGATCAAAGTAACATTTTTTCCAGATGTTTGCTTTAATAAACTGAAGTGCTGTTGGGAATCAAGGCAAGGACATTTGTTTTAAAAAAAATACAGTTGATTCCCAGCTTTACAAAGATTTTGAACGGGGTGGGCAAGATATGGCCTATAGGTGAAATCTAGCCTGCCAAGCTACTGGATCTGGCTCGAGGGCTGCCTGATCCAACCGGGGGTCCATCCAATCCAACCTGGGCTTTAGGCGGCTGCCTGCTCCCTGTGGCTCTCTGCTCTGGGTGCTGGGGGAAAGGGGAGGCTTCACGTGCTGCCCCCATCCGCCACAAAAATCTCTCCGCTCCCATTGGCCAGATGGCCTCAGGTCCTGCAGGGCTGCTGGCTGGGAGCTGCCTAGGTAAACACCTCCTGGCCATAGTCTGCTTCTGGCACCCAGCCCTTCCCTCCCTTAACTCCCTGTCCTAGGTTACCACGCCCTTCTGCCCCACATCATTATCCAAACCCTCTGCGCACCCCCAGATCACAACTGCATCCCAGACACTGTACATCTTCTTATACCTTTCCCTCAGGCCAGAATCCACTCCTGTACCCATATCCCTCTCCCAGACCCTGCATCCCATTCCCGTGCCCCGGGTCATCACGCAAACCTTCTGTACCTCTTCTCCACCCCTTTCCCAGGTCACAACTTCCTCCCAGACCCTGCACCTCCTCCAACACCCCTCTCCCAGCCTAGAATCCTTTCCTGCACCCATACTCTGCACCTTATGCTCCTGCCCCAGATCACAACCCCCTCTTTCACCCAAATTCCCTTTGAGTCCACTCCCTCTCCTGCACTCCACTTCCCTACTCCAAGCTCCCTTCTGCACCTAATCTCTGTCCCAGACTCTGTACCTCCTCCATAGAAAAATGCAGCTCTTGACCACTTACCAAATTCTTGGGGTGCCCCCCAATCAAATATGATTGCCCACCCTTGGTCTTGGAGGACTGAACCATCCGTAAGACAGAAGTTTGAATAAATGTAGGTGATAAGTATCAACCCAGGCAGAGCTAAGTTTCTGGAGTTGTCAGGGAGCTTTATCCCTGATCAGTAAATTACAGGACTGAAGCTTCCAGGGACCTTAATTGTTTGAAGTTTCAGATGTATGGATTTTAGGACCTTTATTGTATTTGCATTTGTCCGGCAGTACCAAATTAATCACATTCCACCACCAGAAAGTTTTCATTAGAAATGAAAGCCGCAAGTGAATAGAAAATATTACAGGCAAAAGTTCGGTTACATTTTTCTGTTGAAATGGAGCTCTTTGGTTTATGGGTCTGCACAACATACAGTGTGTGTGTGAGTATTGTGCCTTTTTTAATTTGCATGGGAAAATGACTTACAATGCTGCTACAGTACATTTTGTTATGAATGTCTCATTTGTTTGTAACATCCAAACAGTGCAGTGTTCCCTTGAGACACTCTGTTTTTCACTGTAATCGGCTAATAAGCCTGCCAGTTCCTTCACACTACTATATATGGCAACACTGTCAGGAAAAGCTACTTTTTCTATTTTACAATAGAAGGGAAAATGAGATGATGTTTTGTGTTGCTGTTTTATTTTGCTGCCGTTATTCCTAATGTAACCATTTTTTTTTTCATTTTGGTGGCTTGCAACAGCAGAATTTTCTTACGGTGAATAGATTCACGGGTAATTATTTCTTCATCCAGATGTGTTTTTCATTCATGTTTAATATTTTCTACCTTGGAATTTTTTTACAGTAACTCAGGGTGCTGTGCACCAATGAGAACAGAAAGTTCTGTGTGTTTATATTTTCATTGAACCCATGCGCTGAGCATACATTTTGATTTAAACAGCGTGTTGTTTCAGTTTTCAGGGCAGTCATTCATTTGACATTTCTAGAGTTGTGATCAGCGAGTATACTTTCCTACAGTTTGCTCATTCATCAAGAACTCTGACACTGACATTTAATCGCACCACAGAACATTTGCTGGAGTCTGACATTAAGCTTTTCAGGAAATACTTCTTGGATCGAACCTCTCTTTATAAGGTAGGTGCCAAAGCAGGTTTATACTCAGTGTTTTTCTTGGGTATCTTTTTAACTGTGCAGGTTTTAGGAATTTTATGTGTTGGGTCTGTAGGCAAAGAATCATTGTCATTAGCTTTTAAACTGTTCTAAAGTGGTTATTTTCACATATGAAAAGAAGTGTAGGAAAAATGTTAGATGAGTACTTGATTAAATTCTCCCATTTCTAGAGACATTTTTAGAATAGTCCTATGGTAAATACCTTTCCTAGGAAACCATTTATCTCTGGGTTTTAATCTTGCCTTTTCTATTGGTGTTCTTGCTTGTAGTAGGAGGTATTATTTTAAAGTTGTTGTTACTCTTTATAGCAGCATGGAGTTCCGGTCATAGACCGGAACCCCGTGGTGTTCTAGACATTACACGATCACAGACAGGAAAGAGAATCTTGCTCCAAAGTTCTTACATTTATATTCTATTTGCTATATTATATTTTGGTCACTTTAATCTTGATTCAGTGAGACATGTAAGCACATGTGTAACTTTAGCATAGTGGGTGAGTACTGAAATGGACTTCAATGGGAATATTCAGATATTTAAAGTTAAGCATGTGTAGGGCCATCCTTACTGATATGCAGCTAAATGGGGCACACGAAAATTTTGGGCACCACTGGGTCTTAATGTTCACCCGCCCGCCTCTTCCTATCCCTGTTTAATAGCTCTGCTCCCTCCAGAGAGGATCTAGTTAACTTAAAAATGAAAAAGCTTTCCAGGACTATTAGCAGAACATTGAACTTATGAAAGAGCCATTCAAGTGGCAATGAAGCCATTTAACAGGCATTTGCTATCCCCAGGTATATGCTGTCAATATCTGAATTTACTGCATTAGTCCACTGTACAGGACCTTAGTTTAAACTTTCTTTGAAACTATTTCATTAGTGTGTTGCTGATGATTATAAAATCACATCTCTAAAAAAATCACATCATCATCCTGTGTGCTGTCATCTGGAATAGTGACACTAGTTTAATAGTTTTGTTTAATAGTATTACGAAGGGCCCTAGAAATCTTAAGGATGTCCCTCGACATGTGCTTAACTACTTTCCTAAATGTGAGCCTTTGTCTGTATCAAATTATTGAATTAAAAGGGTTATATAAAATATTATTTGTTTTTCCCTTTCTTGTTATTGATGTTCTGTTCTGTTTTTGCTTTCCTGTTCCATGTTTTTGTTTTGTTGTTGTTTAATTGTTTTTAAACATTTGATCAAAATAGCTATAATTTTAAACTAAAAATGAGCTACATGATATGCTTTGATCTTTGCATACTATTCTGTGTGTTTGTTTTAGAACACAGACATTCCTTTTTAGTTATTCCCTTGCTTTCTAGGCTTTCCAATATAAAATCTGACCCCAGATTCATAACTCTAACTTGTATACAACACCTTTCACACAAGTGTCCTGATTTTTTTAAAGCAAAAACAAAATAATGACAAAGATTGTATTATTGTTTATATACCTTGCACTCATCAAACCCTGTGGGTTTTTTTTTAAGCCCTTGGGGGAAGGAGGGAGAAAATGCTAATCGATTTACCATTTTGAAAGTATCCATGGCAAATATTCTTAGATTAAAGGTTGCCAAATTCTACAATGATTGTTATGCTCACTACAGTTTTCTGCCAGGCATCCAAGTGGGGTTTTCCCTCTTTCTGAAGAGACAGATACAGACCTGTTTTGTAGCTCAGCTCCTCCTCGTTGTGAAAAAACACTAGAGATTATCCTTTCAGTGATGCAAGATTTTTAATGGTAGACTTGGTGAAACCTAGGTAGCAGAAACAAGCTGCTATATCAAAGCATATGGTCTTTTTATTTATATATTCTACAGAGCCTAGGGAATAAAATCGTCATTAACTCTATTTGAGAAATTGATACACACCCCAGAGGTCACCCTGTCTGATCAAACTAACTTAGGCTAAGGAAAGAAGGGTAAATAACACTTTTTTCCCTTTGCTTGTTACAGTCAGGATCACCAGTCCTCATAAGGGGATTTTGACAACTTTGAAAGCTAAGTGGGAAGAGGGCAGTGAAGATTTCAACATAGCTTATTTTGAAATTAGGTGTTAAATTTACAGCGTTCAGTGCTCCTGCCATAGTCTGAAGACTGTACATCTAACAATGTCTTGAGAATGTATGGATAAATGAGCTTTTTCGAAAAATCTGCTTGTAGTCTAGACACTCAATTTCAAAAGAGGCTTGTAGTCTAGACGTAGTATACGTGTTTTGTTAGTCTTCAAGGTGCTATTAAACTATTCGTTGTTTTTTTACATTTTTTTTAATGTACCTGTTTTACTTTCTTTTGTGTGTGCGTGCATACATGTATGGTGTACTAATACATATGGGTATCCAAGAAAGCTATTGTTTGAATTTGGTGTTTATTTTTAGAGTCTTAATTCCAAACAAGCTGGGACAGTGGAAGGATCACAAATGCCCTGCAATTCAACAGATTCTACAGAAGGTACATATTTCTTTTTTTCTTTTGTTGTAATAGATTTCTGAAATCCTAAGTAAAGCAGGATGTGTACTTGTGCCATATATTTATTTAGGAGGATTACTTAGTGTACATGATATCAGAGGACTATGCAAAAGATAGGCATTTCATTATAAGGGCGGTATGAAGTCATGCATGCTACAGACTTATGAAATAATTAATTTACCAGTATGAACCTACAAATATTCACAAGAATTTCTAATGACCAAAAAATCTTTTAGAAAGGATGTTAAAAAAAATTACAGCAGTTAGAGAAACCTCACTAAAATGCCAGAAGAGGGCAGCATTCAGCTGAAATAAAAACAAGTCAACTCACAAGATGTTCCAGTGAAGTAAACAATGTCTGGTTAATAAAGATAGGAGTGGATTAAAGAAGACTGAATTGAGCATTTTATGGACAATTTTGGTGCTCAGTCCTGAATGCTTTACGGTGGCAAAATTCCCAGGCTTTTAAATGAGTCTCTCATATTTATTTCAATCACAAGTTTGCCTGTAGAAGGGTTGTAGGATATTGTTTTGTGGGCATAATTACTTTTCTGTATCAGATCATAATGAGCTTTGCAGACCTTGTAACAAGAAAGTCCTAGCACAAAAGAGTTATAAAAAATTCACTAAAAATCTGTAATACCCTGGTCTGGCATTGAGTTAATGACTATCCGAGATGCAAGATCTCATTGTTGCATGCATATTGAGGTCTATCTGGAAGAAGTGACCAGAATGCATTGATTAATTCTGCAAGATAAGGCCCTAACCCTATAAGACTTGCATGTGCTCTTAACTTTATACACTGTGAGAAGTCCCATTGAAACTGACATTAAGTCAAGCAATTGCATACATATTACAGGGTCAGGAACTGCATGATGATATAAATAAGAATTGGATTCTAAAGGCATTAGCTAATTATTCTGAGTGAGGTAATAGACTGAGGAAATGGCCTCCTTGATGGACACAAGTTTGTAGTTTACACAGTTGAGGGTTCCTTAAGCTCTTGCTGGATGTTTATGCTAGGGATGTTAATTAACAATTAATTTACTAGTCGAGTAGTTGATTGAATTTCCATCGACTACTCAACTAGTCAATAGGCACTTCTGGATTCCTCCTTTGAAATGTACAAGAGACCCCAGGGGGGCTCTTGTGCATTTCAAAGCAGAAGCGCCAGCATGGATTCTGGGGTCAGCAGGGGACTCAAAGTCCCCTGCTGATCCCGGGCTCCATCCTGTGCTGCTGCTTTGAAATGCCACATGGAGCCCAGGATGAGCTGGGAAGTCCAGCTGACCCAGGGCTCCGCACGGTGCTGCCCCTTGGAAATGCCACCTCAGCGTTTCAAAGCAGTGCTGCATGGAGCTGATCATGGGCTCCATGTGGTGCTGCCCCTTTGAAATGCCGTGGTAGTGTTTCAAAAGGGTAGCTCCACACAGAGCCCGAGCTCAGCTGTGCAGCGCTGTCACTTTGAAGTACTCCCCCCCCTCCTTTGCTGTTAGAGGCAGCAAGGAGGGGGTGGAATCGACTAGTCCGTAACATCCTTAGTTTGTGTCTGTCTTCCCCAGCAACTCACAGGCAATTAACAATAAAAGCAGACTCAAAGGCAGTGTTGCAATAATCAGTGTTAACATCGAAAGTCTAAAATCTACTTTTGTAAATATAAGTAACTGTTTATAAAGCAAGGAATTACATACTGTGCTATCAAAAACTTTATTATCTTGGGTACAAGATATTATCTTGGGTCAATGTGATCTTGTACCTTCTCCTGTGTGTCACTAACAGTAGGCAAATTCATAACAGCAGCTTGGACAATGCAAGTCATGTATGGTGGTTTTTCTAAGTTGCATGCTCAAGCAGCCTGATCTGGTGCATGCAAATAGTAAATAACAATATGTATTGATTTAGACATGACTATACCTTCTCATTTGGGGTTCAAACATGCAAGGTGCTGAGTCCCTTCAGCTCAAGTCACTCAGCCATTACAGGAATTACTCATCATCACAGGTGGAGTCCTTTGTGCTCATCACATGTCAATGGTAAAGAGACTTTTGTCACTCTTTGTTGGTTCCTATTGCCAGGTCTATACAACAGTTTTGCTGGCATAGATGTTGGTTAGGACTGTGGGGAAAAAAAATCACACCCTAACCAAAAGCACTAGATTGCCAATGCCCACCTCTCCATATAGGCACAGTTTATACTGGTAAAAAAGCCTTTAGCTGATATAGCTTATGTTGTAGCTGATATAGCTTATGTTGTTCAAGGAAATGGTTTAACTATAGCAGCAAAAGAATTCCTCTTGCCAGTGTAAGCTGCCTCTACAATTAGGAGCTTTACGATCATAGCTATATTAGTAGAGAGAGTGTAGTAGTGTAGGCTAGTCTTATGACTTGGATAAATTCATTGTTATCACTTGCCTTGCAGACCAGTGTATTTGTACTGTGCCCAGCACATTGGAGACAAAATCCTAACAATGGGACTTATGGGTACTACTACTGTAGAAATATATAATAATAATGCATGAATGTTCATATATCTTCACATTGTTTGGTACTATTATGGATGTATATATTTTTTATTAGTTGGTAAAAAAGAATCTATGCTTTAGATATACATCTAATTGTTGCTTTTCATATGGTCATTTAACCCAGATACCTGAAAATCACTAATATAATTGAAAACCTTGCTCCTCATTCTACCTTCTGCTAATAAGAGCTAAAGCAACAAAACAAGATTGGTTTGTTGGAAACAGAATTAATTTTTTTGCTGCTACAAACAGAAATCATGTAACAAATGATCCATAAAACTCTCTTTCTACAATATTCTATCTATGCTGTACTCTTAGAAGTTGTATTCATTAAATACTTTTGTTAATTTAGGTGCACAGAATTATTTGCAGTAACGTCATAAAGGGATGTACCTTCAATTTTAAATTGTCAATAGTTGCACTAAATAATAATTATTCACTTCTGGGTGGGCCTAAAGTCAAGATCAACAGATCTTTAAAGCATAATGCTCTCAGAAGCTCTGTGCTATTATCTACTGAAGGTTGCTATAGCAATACAGCAGTTTGATTGAATTTCACCACCAGCAGTGCAGTGGGTCAATGTAAGGTGATATTGCTAGCTTAACAGTAGATCTCCCATAGCAACTTAATTAAATTCAAATACACAGAATGAGTCTCTCTAGTTAGGATGCAAAACAAAGTACAGATATATTTTATTTTGATTATTTCAGCCATTCCTGTTATGAAAAAAATCTTGTGGTTTTTTAATTCTTAAAGTTTGTGTCAAGGAATAATTGTGCAGAATATTATTTAGAGCCATAGCCAATTTATGTCTATATATAAAATCACTTACTATATGAAGAACAGTGTTTCCCCAAGGATTGTAGAATGAATTACAATAACATCAACTGACTGCAAATAGTAGTAGAAAACTGTCTAGATGAACTTAGAGGAGCATTCTCCGGGATGGTCTTTCTAAAGTTCAGCACTTTTCTTCCATTTTGCTTTTCAAATTAGGGTATGTCTACACTGCAGCCAAGAACAAGCTAATAAAGCTTGAGTTAGCATTAGCAGCGTTCAAGCTTGCGCACTAAAACTAGCACTCTATATTAGGGCTGTAATACTATGATGATTAACTGGTAAGCAAAAGCTTATAGGTTAATGCTATAGACTACATACATTTTCCCCTAAACCCTTGCCAGTGAATTTTTTAGCAGACTGGCCAGAGCCCAGCTCAGCCCAGCTGGCACTGGGTCCTGGACCTACCTCTGCTGTGGCTCTGCATTTAAAGTGTGTTAGGAGCCTGGTGGGCAGGCAGCCTGGCTCAGTTCCAGCTCCTGCCGGGTCTGAGAGCTCAGACCACTCCCTCCAGACAGGGGCTGCCTGGGGGGGATTTAAGTGCAATCCAGGATCTACCTCAGACCAGAATATCCTTGCCCCACTTCCTTAGTGCCCCTTGTGACGTAGTGGGGGTACTTGCTGGGCTGTGGTGACCCCTGCTGTCTGGAGCAAGATCCAGCAGGGAAAACCTCACTATGCAAAGGTAATGCAAAACTTGTTGAACCAGACACCCCCCATGGAGAGGAACAAAGGAAGGTGGAATGCTGCCCTGGCTGGGGGGCAGGGCTGGAAGAGAGTTAGTTAGTGGCTATCTGAGAGCATGGAGGAGACAGCCTAGGGAAAGGGGCTGGAGTTTAGGGGCCCAGTCTCCCCCATCTCAAGGGGGCCTGAGGCATCCTAGCCCAGCTCTGTGACCAGATTACATCTGTGCTGTGCTGTATCCTGGAGAGGCAATAAACTTCCTCTATTCCACCGGCTGGTGCAGTCTGTTTGTGCCATTTCGGGGTGCAGGAGACGGGGGACCCCCAACGCGCCGTCACACCCCTTCTCTGAGGCCCTGCCTCTACTCACTCCATCCTCCCCTCCCTTCATGAGGCAGGGACAGAGGGTTGGGACACAGGCTCTGGTCTTGAGCTAAGGGATTTGGAGTGTGAGAGGGGCTCTGAGCTGAGGCTGGGGCAGGGAGTTGGGGTGCAGGAGGGGGTTCAGGGTACAGGCACTGTAAGGGAGTTTGGGTCCAAGGAGGGGGGTTCATGACTGGTGAGGGGTTCGGGATTCTGGCTCCAGCTGGTCACTGCTTACCTCTGGTGGCTGCTGAGTGGTAGTGCAGTGGGGCTAAGGCAGGCTCACCCCTGCCCTGGGCGTGCACCACTCTCAAAAGCAGCCAGCAAACTCCCTCCATCCCAAGCCCTGTGCCCCTCCATCCATTCTGTAGAGATAGAATACAGGGTGGAAGGGGGGGGCACCCTGACATCAGTGCGCCCCCTCTTCTCCCTTCCCTGCTCTGCATAGCAAGCAGGAGGATCCTGGGGCGGGGTGGGGAGAGGGGGGGCAGTTCCAAGGCAAAGGGCAGGAGCTGCGCAACAGTGGGGGTAGGGGCAGCTCAAGTGCTGTGCTTGATAGCCTCTTGGCCAAACCAGTCAGGATCACCCGTCAGAGGTTCCAAGATCTACTGATAGATCCCGATCTACTGGTTTGTGACTACTACATTAGGGTATGTCTACACTACCCCCCTAGTTCGAACGAGGCGTACAGATAGTTCGGATTAGGAAGCCTAATCCGAACTATCTAGTCCGTGCCGCGTGTAGCCGCGCAGCACCGGGTTCGCACTAGCCGGCTTTTAAAAATGGCGGCGCTGGCTTTATGCTAATGAAGCCTGGGAAATTCAAATCCCGGGCTTCATTAGCAAGTTCGGTATGCATACATTACCCCCCTAGTTCGAACTAGGGGGGTAGTGTAGACATACCCTTAGAGAGTTTATCTCCATGTGGCTAGCAGGAAGGTATTATTGTCCTCATTTGAGGCACAGAGTGATGAAATAACTTACTCGAGGTCACATGAAATGCCTGAGGCAGAGGTAGGAAGAAGAGCAGAAATGTATTAATGTTTAGAGCATAACTTTAGCAATGAAAAAAATAGTACTGTAGTTGCAATTGTTGCTGCTGTTGTGGTGTTTGTAATTTGTACCTGTGCGCCATCTGCAGGCTGTTTGAAGCTTGTGCACTATGTACACTAAGTGCACAAGTGGGTCCTGCTTAGCACAGAAGATAGTGATCTCTCTGCTAGACAGGGACTGTCACATCTTTTCACATTCCTGTTGCATTTCAGCAGGAACCCTCTAGATGGAGTTGGGGAGCAGGGCTGGCACATATATGCTTGCAACAGAAGGATTGATATTAAGAAATTAATCAATATGGACCCAATCCTGTACAGAATGGCAGAACTCCCATTGACTTCAGTGGAGTTTAATCTTCAGAAAGTTTAATTTAAATAAGGATTGCAGCATTAGACCTTAGTACAGTTGCTGGAGTCTGCAGCTGGGCTTAGATATCCAGCTAGTTCTTCTTATGATGGATTGGTACAGTGTTGTAGGTTTGCAGCCTGGGCTCTGCACAGAACTAAGGATGGGAAAGAGGTAAAGCAAGCCTCAAAGGTGTATGAATGATATCTCCTAAAATACAAAGATATATGTGATTTTTAAAAAGTATTAAGTTGTGGTTAAATTCGTGCGCAGTAGCTGATATTACAAAGTTAACTGAAAATGCAGCTGCATATTTGTGTCTTACTAGAGAGTCTTGCCCGCTTGCTCTGGGGCTTCCTAATCACCATATGTAGGGTCAGACTGGCAGAGAACCTTGGGGGTTTCGCTTTTCCCTTCTGCACGTGGCATGAGTCATCTACGTGTTTACACTAGTGTAAATGGAGGGTTTGCTCTAACTTGAAGACTTTAAATCATGATCTGAGTACTTCAGTGACTCAGCCAGAGGTCAGGGGGTCTTTTTGGCCTAAGAGACACATTTGAGCAGGAAAATTGTATGGCAGACCATGAATGTAGGGGTAGGTTGAGAGAGGGTATGGACCACAGCCCAGCGCCACTTACTTCAGGCAGCTCCAAGGCAGCAGTGCAGCAGGGCTAAGGCAGGCTTTCTGGCTCCACATGGCTTTCGGAAGTGGCTGTCATGTTCAACAGCAGTTCCTGAGAGAGTGTGGGTGGGCAGGTAGAGCCTTGGGCTGCTGCTGTCTGCAGGCACCACCTCTGCATCTCCCACTGCCTGTGGTTCCCTGCTCCTGGCCAATGGGAGCTGTGAGGGGTGGTGCCTCCAGGCAGGTGCAGCACACAGAAACCTCTAGGGGCCACAGGCATATGCCAGTCACTTTGGGAGCAGCATGGGCAGCCTGCCTCAGCCCCACCGCACCACCAAACTGGTAGTCCTTCGACCAGATTAAAAGCTCTGATGGGCTGGATACAGACCAGGGGAACATAGTTTGCCCACCCCTTGACTAGATGATCATGATGGTCCCTTCTGACCTTGAAGTCATGGGTGACAGGTATCGTAGGCAGGGGAAGGCAATGCTTTCTCAAACTTCCTCGCTGTGATGGCTGGGGCATACAAGTTGGGGACTGCGTCAACTGTCATCCTGGCACTAGGACCACTTTGGCCATCCAGTGCTGGGGCTGGTGGCTCGGCTGCAGAGGCGGCCTTGTTGGTCAGGGTTGCGGGAAGCTGGCCAACTTTCCAGACCTTCAGAGCTAGGGTAGGCTGCAGCCATGCCATCTGCCAGCTCTCTGAGGCTGTGGGTGTGCCATGCTCTGGCTCTCCAGGACTCTGGGGCCGGGAGGAGGTTGGGGACACTATTTGAGGGCAGGGGCCAGCAGGCCACTGTGTGTGTGTGTGGGAGGGGTGGAGGAGGCCTGGGCTTTCGTGGGCAGGGCTGGGGGAGGGGAGGCTTGACTTCCCACACCATGGGGTCACTCACCGCTCATGCTTAAAGTCTATTAAGATATAGTCTGAGTATATATCTGAGGACAGACCTGAATCTTTAGTTACAAGCCTGAATATACAAGAAATAAAAAATTAATATAAGGGAAGGTTATGAAAATGGGAGGGCTTATTTTCTTTGATTTTATTTTAACCAGTAAATGTGACAGTAGCTAATGCTTCTTGGAAGCCCTGCAGATGCCTGTGCTCATTTATATGCCCATAACCAGATTACTCCTGCTCTGTTTGACATTTCATAAATGTCTGTGATTGGGCAAATCTTGCAGAGTTGGAATATGTTTTTGTGCTTGTTATGTCTTTTTCCATTGTCTTAAGAAGAAACCCTAAAAAAGAGAGTGACAGAAATGAAGATTTTTATCACTTTTTTTAAATGCAGGGACTAATTTTTAAAATGGATGAAGTGTCTTTAGGACAGTGCACAGCAGTGGGGATCTCCCAGAGCTTAAGGCACAACTTCTGATTTGTGCTATTTTGAGGTCTGCTTGCAAATTAAGTCTAGTTTATGAATCAATATATATTTTCATTGCCTGTCCCTTTAAACTCAAGAGCGTGTTTACAATTGGTTCATAATAATGTAGCCACTTGTTGTACAATCATCTAGTATTCTGCCCACTGGTATGCTAGTTTGGGGTGATGTGTGTGCTACAAAAGTACATTGTTCTGCATTGCTGTTTGTTCATTATATTTTTCCCCCTTGGTTGAAAAAACATTAAATTTCCATTGTTTATCACTAGAAGTTAATAAGAAATCTTGCTTTTACAGATCCCGTGAACTTGGAATCTGATTCATCAGCACCTGGAAGTGAAGATGTGAAGGTACAGCTTTATTTTTATATAAATAACTAGCCTCTAAGTTCTCCTATTGCACCTTACATTGTGGTATCTCAGCATATTCCATAGTTTAAAAAAATAAATAAGGTGATTAATGCCAGCCCCTTTCCGTCCCTGTCCTAGGGGAAGTTGTATATATGTGCTTATTATTTACTTCAGTGAATCTGTTCTGTGTTGGTGATCTGGAAATCAGGTCAAAGAAAGAAAGTTTACAACTGGACTGGAAAGTCATGATGTCTGTGGACATTCCTATGGCCGTGTATTCTACAGCCTTGGGACCAGCTTGAGGTGAAGCCCCATCTCCTCCATGCACTGGCTTCCTCCTTGAGAGTTCTATTGTTCATGAGGAGTGGAGCTAAGGAGGGCAGTGGAGGTCCAAGTGGGTGACGCGATATTTTAGGTGATCTCAAGACTGGGAAATAACATAGGGTAGACTCTCATTAGCAATATATGCAGGATCAGACACAAAGTCTATTAGAGACTGTGTGGCATAAAAAATACTGATCCTGTTTGCAAATATTTTTACATGGGTCTAATATAAAATGTGATGTTTTACACTTGATAGCAGAGAAAGAAAGTATGATGCTTGCATATAATCCCATTTTGATTAGTTCTATTTGATGTCTATTTTGTATCGTGCTTTAGATGTATGTCTCTCTGTGGTTGTGTCCTGAGAGATCCTTGGTCTCAGTTTTACTTTTTCTAGTTTATAAAATTGAGATTTGGGTATGTGGAGGAGAGCAGCTAGCTGAGGCACAGAATGCACAAGATTGAAGTAATGTTTGTAGGTTGAGAAGCAACTGGAAAATATGGGTAGAATAATATCTTCCCCTTTCTTTAGGGCCGGTGCTTGTTTTTTGTCAATAGAGTTTACAAGCTGGAGATGGTCTTGAAGCTACACCTGCTTTGAGTGAAGTTGACTGGACTTGAAGACCTCTCAAGGTCCCTTCCAGTCTGATGATGATTCTGTGTAGCAACTGTGGCCTTATTGATTGTCCTTTCTCTAGGTCTGTGGATACAGACCATGCTATCATAATCCATAATTCAACTTCAGATTAGATTAATTACAGCTATATAGGGCTACACATTATATCCACCTAGAATCTTAAATTGAGGCAGAATGTAGCAATACTCATATGCTGCTGGAAGCATGTGACACAAGTGCTCCCTCATCTGCACTGGCTGCCCATTGATTTCTGGATGGAGTTAAAGGTATTTGTTCTGACCTATAAAGCTGTAAAAATGGCCTCAGATTTCCTCTCCCTGTATGATATGGCTACAGCTTTGGTCACTAAACACTAGAGATCTTTGAGCTGCAGCTTCTTATTTTAGACTTCTATCCCACTTAACTCTAAAATAGTCTGTATTTGGTGACCCTTCCAGCACTATAAAGCCTGAGCTCTTGAAGGGGGAGGGCCACTGTGAAGTCTGGTGCTTGCAGGAGAGGTGGAATATTGTCTGAGTTTGATTGTATCTCTCATTGGTTATTTTTTGTGACTAGAGGTGATGCTGCTAGCTTTATTTTTCAGGCAATTGTATTTTGAATGTATGGTTGTCTCTTTCTATCTCAGCTGGCTAGTCAAAGTTCAGGGCCTTGAGGATGTTCCAGTTGGTGGAGTCTGGTTTTCTCTTTGAAGGAATTTGTTTATTGCCAAGGGATGTACAAAGTCCTGCTTTTCTGAATGCAGGGGGAAGCAAGAACAAAAAGCAGTAATGTCTTATTTTACAGTCCCAGCTCCTTAGACCCAAAGTTCTGTCCCTTGAGTTTTCCAGAGTCACACTCTGCTCACAGGCCAACACTTGACTGCCTCGCTTTTTGCCTCTGCCTCCCTTGCTCTTCTAGCTCTTCTCTGTTTTTATGTGTTCTGACTGCACTTTCATGCACTCACTTGGTCATAATATCCAGTGGAGCTGCCTGCCCATTTCTGAGCGGATTCAATTAGTGCTTGTTTTAGGTGTTGGCCTTTAACTGTCTCTTACAGCTGTCTTTAAATGAAGGGGATTATCACACATCAGAACAAGTTTTAACTCAACCCAGAACAAGGTTTCACCCAGCTCATAATGGTATTAAGGGGTCATAGAGCCTGAGGTATTTTCTGCATTTACTGAAGTAAATGAAATGAGTAAATGGTGCTGAATAGATTTTTAAGAGACTTCTGGAAGCACCCTGTGCAGTTTGTAATTAAGGATGTAAAGGGTCATCCAGTTACCTGGTAAGCATTTGCCTTATTGGTGGCATGGCACGGGCAGGGGGCTGTTCCACCACAATGCAGGCAGGGCAGCTACAGCCTGGCTAGGCCCACTACAGCACGCTGCAGTGAGGCAGGCCCTGCCTGGCCTGGCCAGAGCAACCCCCATCCGTGGAGTGGCAGGCTTTTCCTGGCTTGGCTGGAGCATCTTATGGCACACTAGGCCCAGCCAAGTTGGAGCAGCCCCCTGCCATGGGATCCCTGTTGATCAGTTAAACATACAGTTTAACCTGTCAACTTTTTAAACAGTATTTTACATCCCTATTTGTAATGAAATTCAAACTTGACCATTCATCTTCAAAATGTAGTTTCCTTTTTTCTAGCCTTTCAAGGACACCGTGGTTCCTTCAAATGAAAATGAAGACCAGGTCTTGTCGGATATTGGTAAGAAATTGTTTCACTCTTCCAAAAGTTCTTGATCTGTGTACTAAAATGTTATCATCATTCCAAATACATAGCAGACAGACAGTTTCTCTAAAAGAAGAAGGACAACAAACTTTAATGAGCAGCGCTCTAGGGCTACAAATAAAAGGTGTATTCAGTCAAATTTGTGGTGTTCAGAAAGAAAGCTGTACCAGACTCTTCTATTGTATATTAGGACCTTGTATCCACCATCACTGTGATATTCTAGGACCTTCCAGTGATGTAAATGGAAATAAAAATCTTGAAAAGAGTTGATACCAGGGGCGGATGAGGGTTTTTCAGGGTCCAGGGCAGCACAATTTCGCGGGGCCCCCCTTTGACACGGTGCATGCGCTGTGGCGCCACGGCACATTCGCGGAGCCTCTTGAAGTGCGAGGCCTGGGGCAGCCGCCCCGCTCACCCCGCCCTATATCCGCCACTGGTTGATACAATTAACTTAAATAAGTAAGATAAATAAAACATGAAAAGAAATGTCTAGATACAGTGGGGATGGATGCATTATAGTTTCTGTACATTGATTAAGGTTATAGCCAGGTAAGTCCACCAGCCAATAACACAGTCAAATGCAAACAAAACGCTGAAGAAAATGTCCATGTTTGGGAAAAGCTCCAGTATCAAAGGGCAAACATCAGATAATACAAAGCAGAAATAGAAGGAAGTGGACAAAGTCACTTAGCTCAGTCAATGAGAGCTGGGGTTCTAGCCAGAAATAGCCAGGCTGTTTTAATTTGCACAAGTTACAGTGGTGTAAATGGAACAGATAACCCAGATTGTTGATACTCAAAGAAATTTAACAGACTTTGCTACTGAGATAAGAGCCACTTTGTTTTTCTTTGTGGGTCAGTAGAGGGAATGAGTCTGATTCTACACTGATGTAAATCCACAGATGCAAGAGATAACATACCAACTCAATATTTCTAATAATCTCTAACCATAAACCATTCTTTAATCATCAGTATTGCAAATCACCATCGTGAGAGATGCTCTCAGGTCAGTAACTTTAGCATATGTATGTTGCATCCAGGCATTGCCTCCCTGTCTCAGGAACGTAGAAGTTAAGCAAGGACATTAAGGCTACGTCTACACTGCAGCACTATTTTGGGATACTGGAGTATCCCGAAATAGCTATCCTACATCTTAACAGTAAGCCTTTTATTTCGAAATATGATGGGCTTATTGTTCCGACATCCCTGTAAACCTAATTCCACAAGGAGTAAGGGATATTTCAGAATAATGGGTTATTTTGAAATAAGATTGAAATAAGATACTCAATTTGCGTAGCTCTAATTGCATATCTTCTTTTGAGCTGTGGTGCAATGTAGACATCGTCTAAGAGAATGTTGGCAAAAATACTAGTTTGTATGCTTGTGACTTCAGTGCCTTTGTGCATAGATCAGACTCGCATTCTGAAATAAGTATACACACCCTGCATAAACAATAATGCTGTACAGGTATGTAAAGTGATTATGGCCATGTGATCACATTCTGTTTTGCTAAGCAAAACCAATTATTGGACTGGATCTTAGACACAGGATGGTGTGAGCCATCAGGGAGTGATTATGGCTGACTAATTCTGAAGATACGTCTGTTCTGATTCCTTTTCTGCTTACACCAGCTGCATATGGTCTTCCAGGGACTGTAAACAGCAGATGGGTAGATCTGCTCTAGCTTTGCCCTGCAACACTCACCTCTTCTTAACTTTGATATGCTCTGTCCCTCCAACAACACACCATCTGCAGAGTATTTCTAGGTGGTGGCCTGTAGAGCTGTTTGTCGGCTCAATGCGGCAGCCATTTAAATTTAAATGAAGCGGCGATTATTTAAATCGCCGCTTCATTTTCCTATGCCGGGTAGTCTAATCTACATGCCTCTGTCACCAGAGGCATGTAGTCTAGACGTACCCTGAGAAAGAGAGAATGCATGATGTCACTACAGAAGTCTGGCTACCCACAATGTCCCATCTCTAGTTGTGGCCATGTTTTATTAATTTCATTAGGGCCTGGACTCCACCCACAGTCTACATTGTGTGTGAGATCTGATGGGATTAATCCATGAAGTGTTATGGTTGCAGGGTAGGAGAATTGAGCAAGGGGTACGGTTTACCATAGAGATAATACAGGAAAGGAGGGAAGTGTATTTTTAAAAATATTTGTATATTAAGGCAGTTGGATGGATTTAAAAAAAAAATCTGTGCATGTTTTAACTTGATACATATAATCACTGTCCAATGTCACAATTTTATTGTGCTGTATTGTTTTAGACTGGCTTTTGTTGTTGTTTTTTCACATCTTTCACATTGTTATATTAATAGCTGTATTTCTGGCATGAGAGGCACGCAGTGGGGGATAAAGAGAGAGAAAAGGGAAGAAGAAAAATAGAGTGAGATACTGAGGAGAGGTGTGAAGGAAGAAGAATGAATAGAAAAGTGAAGCTGGAGAGGGTCTCTAGGAGGTAGGGATGAACAAAAAAAATATTTTAATGGGGTGACTATGAGGTGCTGTTTAGTCATTACATATTTCTAAATATCAACCAGCTGATGAATATTAGCGTCTCTCTTCTCTGTTCCATTCCCCCCGCCCATTGACCCTCCGTAAAAAAATTCTGTCAAAATGAATAATAATAATGGCAGCTCTTAAAAGGACTCTCAAGTCTTTTCTACCTGCCTGAATCAGCACTCTCCTCTTACACCATTGCCATCAGGCTCTAGTAATATCTTCTCCCAACAGGTATTTGCTTTTAAAGGTATTTTTGGCTGTCCACAATGCCCTCCCCAAAATCTTCAGGGGATACTAGGTCTCCATGCCCCTCCTATACATTTCTTGGGCGTGGGAGCAGTGACCACCTGGATACCTCATGGGATTTTACCTTGCACCGAGTAGTAGGCATTTTCTGTTCTGCTTCTGCCCAGCAGCAAGCAGGTTGGCTTCCTGCCTCTCATCATCTTCTGTCAGGATTAGAGAGTTAAAGACCTTTCCCCTTATTGAGGGTGTAGCAGCCACCTAATGCCCACTGAACATCTCTGGGGGTATTTGAGAAGCCATATGAACTGTGCAGACCTCTAAGGTAAAGGATTTTTGGAGGTAGTGTTTGCTGTACTTGAGAATTGGTGGGGTAAGCATAAGCTGCTGGGAGAAAAGATCTTTTAGGGCAGGCTGAAAGTTGGATTATAGGGACTTCTGAATCCAAATACCACCCATGCCTAACTGTCTTGTCATCTCTCTTTCCTGGGACTTGGTAGAGATCTGGGCTGTGTAATTAAAAACAAAAAAGTGCTACCAATACATTTTGTTTTTTTGCTCAGTAAAAGAGAGAGAGGAAGATAACTCTGCAAGGGAAAGATACCCCCCCCCCCAAAAGGCAGGAAGAGCGGGTTTTAGATTTAATGTTAAAACAGGTTTCCTTACAGTACATTGTACTTCTCCAGCTCTGAAGCTCTGTGTTTTTTGGGAAGGAGTCTGAAAACAGACAGCGAATGCAGTTACTGTTTGGCATGTAACTGATTTAACAGGGCATGTGTTTTTAAACATTTATAATTCCTTCCTGTTTTGCATAACTAGTTTGAGAAGGAGGATGTCTACAAGGCCATCTATAAAGCCTTAAAAGCTACCTTTTCAAAGAGAAAAATTCTAGTTTTTCCGGAGAAACATTAAACCTTTTCAATTTCAAAACATACACGTGGACTTTCTTCTCAAAATATCAGTTAAAAACAGGGAAGCAGGAAGAAGTTGCCACTTTTCAAAATATTTGTCTTGCTTGGGTAGTTGTTGTGCAAGTTTCCTAGCAATGGGTTTGTATGTCTTTAGTCTACCGTTTGTATTGCGGGCAGCAAGGAAATAAATAAAATAAATAAATAAAATTTAATTCTACAGGCCACATTTTGCAGTTTGAATATAAAAACATTGAAGCCAAATTTTTGGCAAATATATGCCTGACCATTGCAGTGCAAAGCTTTTAGTGAATTCTTGTTCTTTGATTTTCACATCTTTCACAGAAATCCCAGTTTAATCATGTATCATCTTAAGGAACTGAACATTATGCTCTTTTCTTCTGTATAAACCATGCAATCGGAATAAAATCTGATTGCAGTGATACTGTTTTGTTTGCTTTAATTAGCTTTCCTTACTGAGGTTGGTAAGATTTAAAATGTTTTCTGTAGAAAGAAATTGATCTGTTTTCTTGATGTTCTCCTGTGGTTACATAGTGTTTGCCTCTGGTGTATGAAGTCATTTATTACTTGTCTGAATAAAATCTCATTTTTAGATAGTACATTTGGGCTGTTAGAGCTGGGCAAACTATTTGTAACTAAAGCTTTTATAGTCAACTAGAAGATTTGTCTGGTGTTGCTCAGGTCCTTAACTCCATTTTTGTGTTTTTTTTTTTTCATTTTAAATCATTGCTGTGGGGTATGGCTGAGGATGAGGGGTTCAGTATGCAGGCTGTCCCAGGCTGTCTCTTTCACCACAGCAGCTTGGAGCCAAGTGAAAAGCACCTCTCCATGGCTACTGCAGCTGCAGCAGGCACAGCTGGCAGAGGGGTGCATGTCCCCTGGCTGGGGCAGATTAGGCTGGGTGGGGGCCACGGAAGCACCACCTGTCCCCTGGCAGTGGCAACTCTGGGGCACCTCTGGGTTGGTTGCGGCACCTGGGGGGAAGACGCTCGCTCCTCTGGCCCCAGTGTGGAGCAGATGTGGCTGGGAGTGGGAGAGAGGTACTGCCATGGCCAATGGGGTGAGACACCCCCTTCTTCAGTCCCAGCACACAGCTGCCACAGCTGGGGGGAGGCACAGGCCCCCATCAGCCCAGAACTGAGCTGTTGTAGGGGCTCTGTGCTGCAGTAGGTAGGCAGAGGTGGCACTTTGCGCACTTGCCCTGAGTCCCTGCCTGCCCTGAGGCCTCTTTCAACATTCGGTCAGTCATGTCAGTGTTGAGGACTATGCTTGACTTTGTGATTCTGTCTCTTTTCTGTTTGGTTTTATGAGAAGCAATCTGCTGTAACTCCAAGCTCCGGGCTTGGCTGGATCCAGGTTCATCTTCCCCCTGTGCTCCCCGGCCAGTGTCAGGAATGCAGCAAACTCTGAACTTTTCCCTTGCTCCCTGATGAAGGGGAACAACCAGCAGTGTTCCTGTATGAATTGGGCAGTAGGAGCCTCAGCCTCCCCCATCTTCCCTAAAGGGCGCTTGAGGGGTGGGAGGCTCAGGACCAGAGCATATCCAGATGGGGGGTTTGCCCCCAGCCAACCACTGTTAGCTGCCTGGTGATTCTGTTTCTTTTCCATTTCTGTTTCAGGCACATCCCATTTTCCTGGCTCAACTAGACCATTATTTTGTTTTAAGAAAGTTAGGATAAGATCCTAGTTCTTACCATTTAGGAGGAGTTCTTGGACTAACTGGCAGGCAGACAGACAGACGGACAAACTCTCAAATATATAGTAGATTTGCCTGTTTTTGAGTTTGTGTCCATATGAAGTAATTCTTTGAAAATGTCAAATTATTTAATGTCTGTTGAGATGACTTAGAATTTTACAACAAATGTGTTATTTTTGTTAATTGGCACATCTCATTCCTTGTTTCTCCCACTTCTGCTTCATGTAGAGTTGACATTTTAGGAAGATCCTTTCCCAGTATGAAGAGTCTCAGAAATACCTGCCTTTATCTAGTTTTATGGAAGAGAGATGGCTTGAAAATTGCAAAGCAACATAACTGAGGAAATCCATGATACTATTGCCACGTGGAGCTTGGTGGCACCCTGGCTGAGCACCATGGCCAGCTGGCCGGGCAGCCGCTTTTCTTCGCTCCAGTCCGGCTGCCCTGCGGTCAGTCCGGAGGGAGCACGGGTCGGAGGCTTCCCTCCGTAACTGGTGTAGGGAACTCTCTGCCCCCAACCTTGTTCCCTCTCCTCTGCCCCAAACTTGTCCCCCGCCCTCCTGTTCCCTCTCCCTTGCCCCCCAACCCCGCTGCAGAAACTTGCCCCCCCCTGCAGAAACTTGTCCCCCGGCACCCTGCCCCCCTGCAGAAACCAGTTCCTTCTGGCACCCTGTGTCCTACTACAGAAACCTGTCCCCCGGCACCCGGCCCCCCTGCAGAAACCAGTTTCCCCCAGCACCCTGTCCCCTGCTGCAGAAACCTGTCCTGGCACCCTGCCCCCTCTCCCCTGCCCCCACTGGCACCCTGTTCCCTGCTCCAGAACCCACTAGCACTCCTCCCCAGTACTGTGTCCCCTGCTCCCAAATGACTTTTCTATGAGTCAGTGACACCTGACTCAAGGCAGGTTCCCTGTCATTCTCATAAATAAAGACAATGCAGAAACTTTTTGTGTTTAACATAGTATTCTATTTAAAAATTAAGCCTGGCCAACAAACCCCCAATTGGGTCCAAGCCCCCATCTGGCCACAACCACTCCTGCACTCCCCCTTCCCCAGACCCTAGATCTGAGCCTATCAAACACTGGAACCTCATGCCCTCAGCCCCTCACATACCCCAACCCAAATTCCTGCACCCTCACATCCGCAAGCCTGTGGCTTGCTTAGTATCCCAACACTGCCCAGCCTGGAGCCCCCTCCCCGAGCCAGTGTCCCCTTCTCCACCTCCTCCTGCATCCAGATTTCCTCCCAGAGCTTGCACCTCTCACCCCTTCCCACACCCAAATCCCTCATTCCCACCCCAGAGCCTACACATCCTGTCTCAACACAGCAAGGGTCCAGCTAGACTGCAGGAGTTTTTCAGGATTCTGGAGATATCCCAGAAAAACTCTTCTGCATCCAGGGTTGTGTTTGTTCTTCCGCTTTTTTAGTGGAAGATCAAACAGGCTCTTTTGGTCACCTCTATATTCCTCTTTCCACAAGGAATAAGGTGGCTTCCAAAAGAAGGTTTTTTTTCCTGACATTTGGTCCAGTGTAGACAGGCCAAATGTTGGAAAAACCTCTTCCTACAGAAGAATTAAAAAAAATAAGCAGCAGTATAAGGATTGGGGATAGTAAGTGATGGAGAGGAGGAGAATAGAGAGGGTGGGGCTTCAAGGAAGGGGCAGGGCTTCAAGGAAGAGGCAAGGCGGTAGATCTTGGCTTGGTTTGTCATTTAAAAAGTGATCTGGGGTGTAAAAAGGTTAGAGACCACTGGCTTAGAGGAAACATTGGTTGCAGGTGGACCTGGTGTTAGATTTAGCAGTTTTTTGTCTTTGACCTTGAAACATGGAGTCCAGTTTTAGCTGACTACATATTTTGGAGTACTTCAAGAAACTTCTTGCAGCTCTGTACTAAAAGAACAACATCATCAGTATAGTCACAGTCTATGACCAGGAGATCACAGATCTTAATACCTGTGGACTTTATGGAATGCTGTATTATGAAATCCATTTCCTGACAAAATCTATCATCTACCCACCATCCACCATTTAATTATAATATGTCTCATGATCACATGGTGCCAGAGTGTTAAATTTTCTGGAGTGAAGGGATCAGAACACAACTGTGCCTAACACCAGTTACTGATTTAAAAATTACTGACATCTGGTTCCCCAGACAAACTCGGGCACTGTTTCCATTGTTCAAGTCTCTAATCAAGTCCAGCAGAGTGGTAGGGTCACCTACACCTTTTAAGATCTTCCATAATACCACATAGTCTACTCTGAATCAAATGCAGCCTTAAGATAAAAATATGCAATGTACAGGGGCTTCCTGAATGCAAGATATATCTCAGACAACAAGAGAGAGGTCAAAATGGTGTCTAATGTTGACCTGTTCCTCATAAAGCCTGACTGTTGGAGAGGGTGCTTTTGATGTAGCAAAACCTCCAGATGTTCTCTGGAACAGAGAACAGGGTGATTGGCCTGTAGCTCCTACATTTACTGCACAATCCCTTTCCCTGATAAAGTGACATCACAGCTCTTTTCTTCCAGGAGGTTAGCAGGGTTCCAGTTCTCCACACCAGACGAAAGACAGCCAGAAGTGATACTCCTACAGGATGAATAGCATATTATGGCAGCTCTGAGGGGATGCCGTCAGCACTGGCTGCATGTTTGTTTTTTAGTTTAGAGATGGCACACTTCCCTCCCTTTAGTGTTGGTGCATCAGTACAAATGTCTGGATCCAGAATTGCAAGTGACTGCCAGATCATCCAGGATGATCATCCAGGAGGATGGTTCAGGACACTGTGATAATGCTTTACCCAGGGGAGAAAATGTCACCATCTGATTTACTTGGATGGCCAAGGCTGTCGTTCAGGATGCTGTTTATAGTGACTGTCTTTTGACCACCGAGATTGTGAATGGTGCAGAATACTGGCTTCAAGTCAGTTTTGGCTAAGCTGATTTTCATATCATCCACCACTTGGTTATAATATGACTCATGATCGCAAGAGTACTAAAGTGTTAAATTTTCACTTCAGCTGATGGTGAGAGTGCTTATCACCATGCTGTTTGCCTGCCTCCTTCAATTTAATTATCTGGAAGGCCTCTTCCAATAGCCATGGTTGAATGCTGGATGTCTATAGCCAATCATCTGCTTAGCAGATTGTCTGAGGGTAGAAATGAACAGGGACAAGACAGCCTCCACATTGTTTCGCAGATTAGCTGGAGCTGAGAATTTGATGCAGATGTCAATACAAAACCTGTTGGCTAAACCTGGCATTGATGTCAAACTTCATCATTGCAGAGGGCTTACCTCATTGGAGCATCATACCATATGGGTGATCACTAAATGGTGATCTGTGTTTTCCCCCTGCAGTGTATATTGTGAGGCAGAATGTGAAGCCTACAAGCCTGTGGACAAACTAAGCCCTAGATAGGGAGTCAGGGGAGCTAGTAGGGAGCAGGAATGATGGAGGTGAGTGGGCAGGAGAAGTAGCAGGGGTCTGAGCCTGAAGCCCTCCAACTGGGATGTGAAGCTTGAAGAGGGAGGCCAAAGGTGTATGACCAGAGCTTGAGGCCAGTTCCTTTGTATCTGGAGCCCAAAGCCCCATGGCCAGATTCTGCCACCCCAGGGCTGAAGTCTAGAACCTAAGCTCTACTGCCCCAGGGAAGGTGGGAAACTCACCAGCTGTCTGCTCTTTCAGCATTGTCCCCCAGGTGTCTCTGGGGAGCAAGGCCCAATTGCTGCTGGTAGCACCCATAGGTTTGCCAACTTTCTAACTGCACAAAACTAAACACCTTCCCCTTTCCCCTGCTCCTTCTCTGAGACTCCACCCCCATTCACTTCATCCTCCCCTTCCCCCCTCTCCTCACTCACTCATTTCACTGGGCTGAGGCAGGGGGGTGGGTTTTTGGGACAGGTTGAGGGTGTCAGCTGGGGATGTGGGCTCTGGGGTGGGTCCAGAAATTAGGGGGTCATGGTGCAGAATGGAAGCTGAGGTTAGGGTGTGTGTTGGGGGATAAGGGCTTCAGCTGGGAACAGACTGTGGGTCTGGGAATGAAGGGCTTCGGGTGTGGGAAAGGGTTCTAAGCTGGGGGAAAGGGTTGGAGTGCAGAGAGGGGTTTGAAGTGCGGGCTCTGGGAGGGAGTTTTGGTGAGGGATGAGCATGAGGGGGGAGGTTGGGGTGCAAAAGGAGGTGTGGGTGCAGGCTCCAGGAGGGAATTTGGCTGTAGGAAGGGGCTCAGGCCTGGGGCAGGAGTTTGGGGCATGGGAGAGGCTCTGGATAACACTCACCTTGGGTGACTCCCTGCAAATGATATGTCCTTTAGATCCTAGGCAAAGGCACGGTCAACTGGCTCTGTGCACTGCCTATACCTGCACGCACTGCACCCTGCAGCTCCCATTGGCTGTGCTTCTAAGGCAATGGGAGCTGCGAAGCTGGTGCTTGGGGTGGAGCAGAATCAGCGCACGCAACCCTTGTGGCTATCCCTTCACCTAGGAGCCACAGGACACGTCACTGCTTCTGGGAAGCTGTGCAGAGCCAGCAAAGGAGCTGCCACCAGGGCCCCTTTTTGGCCAGGTGTTCTGGTTGAAAACTGTAAGCACCCATAACCAATACCAAGGTGGTACATCAAGAAACAACAGAATGGAGGAAGGATGGCTGCTTCCTTCCCCTCCAATCACAGTCTAAGCCCCTGGTGTCTGTATGCAGCCATAGCGGTTGCATCTGAGAAATGCTTCCCTAGTTTATTTCAATAGAGACAAAGCATATCCATGTTTATGGGTCTATAAAGAATCAAAACTTGAGTGCTGAGAACTGAAGAAGTTCTGAGAAGTAAGCTGTCTTTTATTAAAATATTTATTAAGTACGTGAGCCTATAAACACAGTTTAATTAAAGGCCATGGAAAAAATCTCCAAGCAGAATATTAAGTATTAAAATATGCAGGTTCTTGTGTTCTTGGCTCTCAAAGTTTCTTTTTTTTTTTTTTTTTTTAGTTATCTCAGACACTAGCATAGAAGCAAACTGCTTTCTGTTTTTATATCAGTATAGATAAAAATATAGATATCTATAATGGTAGATATAGATAGATATAAAGAGAGAGGAAGAAAAATAAACGAGTTGCAAATATGTGTCATCTGGTCTTCCAGAACATATCTTCCTTCTCTATCTAAAATCCCTGCAAACATTTGCTTTATTAAATACTTCTTCAAAAAGGAAGAGCCCTTTGTTCTGATGCTTTAATCAGATTCTTTTCCTTTGTTCTGCCAGCTTGGTCTACATTTCAAATTAATGTTAATAAACAGCTTTGGTTCCATAAAATGTGAAATAAGCCTTCAAAGTATTAAACACAATTTCTAGAATATATTTTATGAAACACAGAGTTAGAATCTTGGCATTTTCTTTTTTCTTTTTCTTTTCACACCATCCCTGCCTTTGCAATCGCCCCATCCAACATGAAAAATCCTACTTTTAATGAAATTGTTATATAGTAATCTTGTTTACAGTGCTGTGGGTTGTCATTGTAAGTATAGACTTGCTTTCTATTGCAAGCCAATCACCTAATATTCTGTAAGGACCAGATCTAATTAAAGCTCCATTTAGCTTTCATGCATTGCTGTGCAAGCTCTAAAAGTTGTTGGAGGTTTTAGACCTGAAAAAGGCCTTCACTGCAGGAGTTGGAAGGAGGCTTTTTTGCTTTGCTTTGTTTTGATTTCATTTTTATAATTGACTGTAGCCCTTAATTCTCAAGCCTTTGCAAGATTAAGGGACCTTTTCATCAGAAGCAGGGATAAACAGCTAATAGCTTTTTGTCTATAGCTTTACTATGGACTCAAACTAAGTATATCCTACTGTGGTTTTGATGTGAATTGACATTGAACATGTAAGGTACTTAGGCAAATTTTATCTGTGTACATCTTTTGTTGGATTTGTTGCCTTAGCCAGTGTCAGGTGAATTGGGCCAGAAAATAGACGCCAGAGTCAGCCCTATGCTCTTGTCACAGTTGTCTTACAAACTAAAGGCTCTGGAGTCAAGAAGAACTATGAGTTCACAAAACTTTTGCAGTAAATAGAGGGGGCATGTTATTGGAGCTAAGACAAGTCACACCAGCTGAGGATCTGCCTTGATTGTATATGATGGTCAGTTGATTGCAGCACTGCTTCTTTTTATCCTACTCACATTGATAGCCATCTGAAATTTTGGAGCATTGCCATACGCTTATGCAAAGCTATTGTTTTTATGTTCACTCCTTACTAAAGTTAAACTGCTCTTCAATTTTGTGAGAGAAACAAGACTGTTGAATGTAGTTCTTTATAAATCTTGACTTTTTGAAAAGAGGGTATGTGTGTTCAGGGCCATCCTGAGGGGGGAGTGGAGCCGGGGTAACCCCCCACCACTGTCCCAGGCACCCCTCGCCATAGGACCCACCCTGCCCCTGCTCTACCCCATTTATAAGCCTCACCCCTACTCTGCCTCCACCCTGCCCCTTGCCCCCTTCCCTGAGCATTGGAGCCCGGGGGATTACGGGGCCTGGCGCTGCATCATCAGTGGTCATCTCCCCTCTTCTCCCTCATCATGTGGACAGCAGGAGAGCAGCCCGCTCCATAGTGCTGCACACCCCTCCCATCCCACTGTACCCCATTTCTCCACAGTGGTGGGAAGTGCAGTGTCCTGGGAAGTTGAATGCAGCAGTTGATGGAGAAGGTGATGTGGTGAAGCAGATCTGGCTGCCACGCTGAGTCCTGGGGGGCGGGGTGGTGACCCCTCTTGCTGTTGTGCCAGGCCACAGCAATTCCCCTGGTCCTTCACATCTATAGAACAGTTGGGATGGCCACTGCAGGCCCCCCAAAAGCATGGGGCTTGGGGCAGCCGCCACAAACCGTCCTATGGATGGGACAGCTCTGTGTGTCAGTCATAGCGTACTCAGAAGGTTCTTTATTATTTTTCCTCTCACTGCTCTGTCTTTTATTTCTGTTAGTTTATATCTACATTGGAAAGGCTACATCTGTGGTGCTGTAGTGTAGGCACTTACTACAGCAATGGAAGGGGATCTTCTGTCACTGTAGTAAATGCCCCCTCTTTGAGAGGTGGTAGTTCAGTTGATGGAAGAATTTTTCCATTGACCTAGCAACATCTACGTTGGGCCTTATGTTGGCATGAAATTTTTCACACCCTGAGACATGCGGTTAACTTTGTAGTGTAGACTAGCCCTGAAGGGGATATTTTTGTTTTTCTGTCATGCAGTGACAGAGGTGCTGGTTCTGAATGCTGATATGATAGCACTTGGTGGAATCCCAGGCTATCAGATTCTGAGAAACATCATCAGCTGTTGAACACCTAGCTCACCTTGCTGGCACTCCACCATAGAGTTCAGCTTAGTGACTGTATACATAGGTGCCCAAGCAGATAAGCCCACCCACCTCTAGACACACCAGGACATAATCAGTGAAAAGAGAGTGTTCTTCAGACTGAAATAATTAATTATACATCATATTTTTAAATGACATTATTTAAAATAATAGCACATTAAATATTGTAGTACAGAGGGCAGCAGTTGGTTATACACAGATTTTATGGCATGTGTTATACACATGATTAGATTAGATGATCTAGGTGTCTCTCTTTTCACCTTAAAATCTCTTAATGAATCTTTAACATTTACTTACTATCAAATTCATCCACATGGAAGGCAATCTTTTGCCAGTGCAGTATGTATTGACCTCTTTGTTCTCCTGCATATTAAATAGATCTGTTCTCAGTGATAAGGAGAAAAAGAATGGAAAGCAGTGTGAAGAAAGGACTACATGTGCACCCACATGCTCAGATGATGGACTCAATTATAAATCTGCAGGCAGAAGCTGTGGGTATTTAAACACCAAAATCTAGGAGGTTTTTTTTAATCTAGTAGGTGCCAAACCCACTTTATTATAAACATCCATCAGAAGAACATGGATATTTACAGGAGCATGGCAAGTGGAAAAAACTGATGAATAATTGTGAGGGAAACTGGTAGTAATCTACTTTAGTAATTCACCTGCCCCACAGAATACAGAATAAGAAATGCCCTAGTTCTAAGAGATGGCAGTAGTTGTAGGTTTTAGGTAGCTTTAGTGGGTGTCTGTGACTGATGGCATTTTGTCAAATAACATGAGGCATTTTGAAATTATTGTTAAAATATAATGTAAGTAGCTGCAAGTCAGTTATCATTTATAGGCTTTATCCAGGCATGAGGGCTGACCAGCAGGATTTGGCCCAGTGTGCAAAAACCAAATAGAAGCAGGTTGCAAAGCTCTGTAAATATGAGTGTCTCGCCACTTGTCACCATAATTCACTATGACATACCCAGCCCTCTCACCTCTAATTCCCCATTGTGGCTGCAGTATATATGCAGGTAACTTGTAGGCACTTGTAACAAAGTGAAGATGGGGAGAATTGCAGCTGGCTCTGTTTTTGCAGAATGAAACAACATGCTCTTCTTTGGGAGGGGGGGAAAGGCGTAGGGGCAGAAAGCTATGTCTTGGGGAGCTCATGCTGTGCATGATCAAATTACGATGAGGGCCCCATCGTAAGCAGTGCTAGTGGGGGTCATTCACTGTTGAAGTGGCGACTCCTATCTTCCATGCAATGTTTACCATTTGCGGGGAGGTGATTTTTGGCTTAATGGTTTTTCTCTTCTTGGCTTATCTCTAAGTTAGGGAGATGAGCTTCAACTATGCAGTCTGTTTAAAAATCATCTTAACCAGGGAAGGGAGAATTCTCCTCCTTTTCTACTCCTCCCTAAGCATGGCATCCCCTGATGCTTAAGAATTTGCACCTCAAATGCTGCTTCTGAAAATGGTATCAGTGACTTCAATACACTGTGTAAGCTAAGAAAACTGGTTATATTCCTCAACTTCCTTCCCCTATTACTGCAAGTGAGACTGTTTGGACAATACACAATAGGCTGTAATGTCTGCAAAGAACATTTGTATTATGTTGATGTGTGTTGGTAAGCCCTGGTTGTAAGAATTTGAAACCTTCAGAAATGAGTACTTGTCTAGAGCATTGGTGTTATATATGCACTCCAGCAACATGCTGTCTTTTGGCTTCACTTGACATCTCTATACCCAGGTATGAATAATTACAAGCATTTTTAAGGGAAAGTAAGGATAATTTACATTGATAAACCCCATTTTATTATAAAAGATGCCAGCTCTAAATGCTATCACTATAATGTGGCCTGTTCTGAAATGAAGGGGGTAGCTAGCCCACCATGCAGTAGGGCAAAGAGGGGAAATTCTGACAAGGTACAAAAGCCAAATCCCTCCTCTTAGCAAAAAATGGTCCACACAGAGGAAAAGTTTAATGGTTAGGCGTCCTATATGACCTGTAAAGAATTGATGTTTAATGTATTTGTAAATGATCCTGAAAAGGAGGTGAACAATGAGGAAGCAAAATTTATAGATGACAAACAATCCTTTCTCATAGTCAAGAGTAGAGGAGATTATGAGAAACTTTGAAGAGATGTAACAAAAGTAGGCAAATGGGCATTGGTATGGTGGCGGAAAATCAGTGCTGGCAAATGCAAGGTAATTAAAGCATATCGGAAGGAATGATTTGAAATGCTCATACATAGTACTGGATTCTAAATTAACTGTAATGGTTTAGGATAAACACCAAGATTTCGCTGTAAACAGCTTGGTAGAAACATCTGCTCAATATACAGAAAAATAAACAAAATGTGAGCATGAAACATAGTAATTTAATGCCATTAAATAGCACAGTTGTATGTCCTCTCATTGACGGTTGTATTTGGTGCCAGTCACCTGTTCTTGGAAGAGACGTAGCAGAGTAGAAATAATTCAGAGGAGGCTGATAAAAACAAATAAATGCGTGGCCTTTTATACTAGTATAGACTAAAAATGTGAGGATTGTTTAATTTAGAGAGGAGATGAGATGGACAATGAGACATTACAGAAATATGCAAAGTAATGAATGACAAAAAAAGGAAATAGTCATCCCATTCTTTACACTTGAAGAAAAAACAAAGGGTACGTCTACACTAGCCCCCTAGATTGATCTAGGGAGGCTAATGAGGATGACTGGAATTGAAAATGAAGCCCGGGATTTAAATATCCCGCGTTTGATTTGCATGTTCCCGGCCAGTCGCCATTTTAGAAATTGACTAGCCCGAAGTAACTGTCTGTGTCTACACGCAGCAGTGAAACGGGCTTCCGATTTAAAACCCCCTAATTCGAATTAGGTAGTAAACCTCATTGCAGGAGGAATACCACTTAATTGGATTTAGGGCTTTAAATCAGAAGCCCGTTTCGCTGCCACGTGTAGACGTGGGCAGTTACTTCGGGCTAGTCAATTTCTAAAATGGCGACCAGCTGGGAACATGCAAATCAAGCATGGGATATTTAAATCCCCGGACTTGATTTGCAATTCCGGTCACCCTCATTAGCCTCCCTAGATAGATCTGGGGGGCTAGTGTAGACATACGCAAAGGGACATTTGGTGAAACTATAAGGAAACACATTTAAAACTGATGAAAGGAAACACTTCCCTTGATCTCCATTAATCTGCATTTCACCTATGGAATTCATTGCTATTGAAGTCAAGAATTTTGGATTCAAATTAGGATTAGATATTTGTATGGATAATGAAAATATCCACAGTTAGACGAGACTGGATAATTATGTATAAGAACTAAATCCTCCTGTTTCTGGGCAAAAGCCAACCACTATCTGCTTGTGGTTAGGAAACAAATTTCTTCTGTGGTCTAATTAGTCCATAAATGTCCATTTTGTGGAGTTTTTTGTCCCTATTTCTGAAGGACTTAGTAGTGGCCACTGTTAGAGACAGTATAGTGTTCTAGATGGACCCTTGGTGTGAAATGATATAGCAGTTTCCATGTTCCTATATATCTATGCGATTTATCAATGCAATGTGAATCTGACATTCCAGGAGGTCTAGATATTCTAAAGTGGATTCCTACACCATGCATTTAAATCAGAGTGACCTTTCTGAAGTCATCTTCAGCCTGTTTTGGGTTTGTTGATAATATAGAGTTCACATGAAATATGAGTGGTGGCATTTAATATTGAAGTAAAAATCCATCACTTGCAGCCTTTGGTGGAAACATTCTTCTCTGGCCTAATAAAGTAAGCTGAGATTTTAGTTAAGGCAAAGAAAGAACAATCACCCATTAAATTACATTTTGCATAAAATAGGCATCTCATTTATTGCTTGTATACTCTATTTTCATCCAGGAACATTTGATAGATGTTTGTATTATCCCACTTGTGAATTGCATTTCAACTGAATTATTTTCTTTCAACAATTGTATCATTATCTGCCTCAAAAATGTGGATTGAGGAATCACTTGAAACGTAATACAGAAGTAGCCCTGTAGACCTCAGCAGTCCGAAAAATAATTGAAGTGAAGTGAGGAATGTTAACAAGCTCAAATGTCATCATCTTCCAAAACTGACATTTAAGCTACCTCACATATTCACTCTTCTCCTTTCTGTGGAATACAAGAACACATACATTGTGGGGTAACTAAAAGAAATGTTTAATGGAGTTCAGCTAACAAACAGTGCACATGTCATTTTTGTGTTGGCTCTTGTATAGCCATATTTGAGCATGTTTATAAAATGTAGTTTGTGTAGTGTAAAACTGTTGGGGGAGGAGGGGATAATGAGTTCCTACTGAATACTAATTGCCTACGAGTTGTTCTGGGAGACTGTATAAGAATGGAGGATTTGTTGTAAATTAGTCACTAGCTCTATTGTGCATTGCTATGAGGTTAGACCAGTGCTGTAAAGGTGCCAGCCTTACAAAATCCTTATGATTCACTGTCTAACATGGTGACAGTACGAAAGAGAAAATGCCGTTCCGACTAAATATTATCTGAAAAAAAGGGCTCCCCTAATGCACATGTAATCTTCCTTTATAACATTTAAGCTTTTAGGCCATTTAGATTTAGAAAGATGGGAACTGCAGCCTAATGAGTGGGTTATCGTTGCTTTTTTCAGCTGCAAAATGTGAAGGTCTGCTGAGGCTGATGGGGGAACTAGTGATCAGGAGAAATATGTAGTCCAGTGGAATGATTACTTACTGTTATTAGCTTACTTCTCTAGATTTCTTAATCTTCTGCTTCTAAAGTTCAAACTTTTAGCATAGCTTTACAGGCTATCCTTTTATTAAAAACTAACACACAGAAACAAGGTTTTACTTTTTAAAAACCCCTATTGTAATAGGGTTGTTTACTTTTGAGACATTTTCTTATTCCAAACTTAGCTCCTATTGTTTTCATTTACATCAAAATGAAAAGGTGGGTTAATGATTCATTGGCACACAATGACCTTTCAAATAGCTGTGGACCATGATGTGGCAGCACCACTCTGAGCTCTCATAGTTTAACCTCCTTGGGTCTGCCTTCATATTTACAGCCTGATCTGTCTACATGCCTGGATGCCTGAAGAGAGCAAACATTTACAGCTTCTCCCTCCCCTGTGTTTAGAAGGCAATTTGATCCTGCCTTGTCCATTCCTTTATTTTACATCACTCTCAGATTTGACTTGCTTTTGAACACAACCAAGTGCAGCTTTGAGTGTCTGCTGTTTGATCCGTTTATTTAGTAAAAAGAATGGACTCAGATTCTGATTCACCTTTTAATTATTCTTGGCCTTCCTTACCTAAAATGAGGATTCGAAGAAGGGGAACCAAGCAAGGTAGAAAAAGCTGTCTTCTTTTAAACCCCTGTTCCTTAATAGTTCAACCTCTTTTTCATTGCCTTCTTGCTGATAATGTGCAAGTAGATATAAAAAGCATTCTGGAATGAACAGATTTTCTTGCTTTTTTCACCCTCAAATGTAACTTTTTTCTTTGAATTCAGAGCCAGTCAGTTTGTTTAGTAGAAGGAAAGAGATTTATTCAAATTACATGTGGTGATTCCCCCCTTGTTTAGATTTCTTTATATGAACAATGAATTTTTCTTTGGGTTTCAAGAAGTCTTTGACTCTGAGCAATTCTGACATACTAAGAAATTACAAAACAGTACTACAGCAGTTGTTATAAGCAGATTCTCTGTACAAATAAGACCTATAAAAAGTCCTATAAATCACATTTTGTTTTGATTTTAGGGTGATTTGTAATTTAACTGTAGAGTGGTTAACGGCTAGTAGAAGAATACTTAGTTCTAGGCAAAAATCAGCGGATGGAGGAAAATCTTTTTCTGTCCATAAAATAATGACAGAAGTCATCTTTACTTTGACTTGTATGGATCCTTGTTTAATTAAATATCTTTGTGGAGAAGGATTTGAGAGGTGAGTGTTATGAGTATCATTGTAGCAAGGCGGTGTTATAGAGAGCATAATTTCTTAAAAAGAAATTGTATATGAAAAGCAGGAAGTTTATAACACAGAAGGTTATCACTGAAAGTCGTAGAGGATAGCTAACTTACCTCATTCTAACAGAAGCAGTAAAATGATGACACCAAAGGGAAACATGTAGTTTGTACCCTGTTCTTTCATAAAGCTTTTTTTTTTTCCTTCTGCAATTTTTTAGAAAGAAAAATGAGTTCCACAACCTCAGCAGTTGTGAATTGGTTTAGCTTGATTAAAATCAGTGGAATTAGGCTGTGAATCTGGCCCCAACTTTCTTTAGAGCTCAAAAATGTTTATAAAATGAACATTTAAACATGGGATAAAATCCTTTTTAGCTTGCAACAACATTTATTCCTTTCTAAGACGATAGAGCTTTTTTGTCATGTGTGGGTATGTATGTATTCTGTCAAGAAGATGAAATGTTTTTGAGCTATGTATTCTATGTTCAGTAGCTCATGAAGACCAGTTTATCTATGAACTGTCAAACTGTAAGCCCACACTCTGTCTTGTTCAGTATTTTGCCTTTAGACAGTAACATTTTGGGGATGGTTGCTGTTGTAGTATTTATGCGTCATATTTTTACCTGGTTCACAGCACTGAGTACACCTGTGATATTATGTAATTATCTTCTCTCCTCCATAGGTGGTTTTAATCTCATTAAAGTTAATAGTGTACCTGTACATCTGTCTATCAAATGCAGACTAGATCATATATGTTGTGATTGCCATAGCAAGAATATACTATATTATGAAATGTATTCCACCTTCATAAATGCCAAGTATGCAGGGAGCTTGGGGGTCGGGAAATCCAACCACCTTCTCCAATCCTGGACAGGCCACTTCTACAGGAGGCTACTTGGTTGTGGCTTCTCCCTTTTCATCTCTGATCAGCTTCCAATACATCCTTCTAGGCCAGATCAAGTGGTCTCAATACAAAGATCCTGTCCATAGTACATAGGGGTGTGTGGGCATCTCTGCCAGGCTGCAATCCCAATAGTTCCCCAGCTCAATCCGTATTTATTTATAGAGCATACGTGGTACAAAGAGCCTTGTGGTTGCTCTTGCACAATGTGTTAATTCCTTTCAGATTGAATAACAGAGTAAACAAACACAAATGGTTGGAATAAAAGCTGTGGACATTTTTTTCTGGAAATGTCAGACGTCATTCTGTAATTGGAAGATACTTTCCATCTGGCTCTGTGATGATTTATAGGGGATACAAAATGTCAAAAAAGACCATGCTTTCCTACAGACCGCTTAGGGTGATCAGCTATTTTTCTTCTGGCCCATATGAGTTAAAAAGAATTACTAATTGCTGCTACCATGACCAGCAAACCATAAATCATAAGCACACAGCATATGTGGTGAGACATCAGGAGTTGGGACCTGGGGGGCTTCTCAAGTGTGCTACAGCTAATCTCCAGCTAACTTGTTTTAGTAATAGGAAACTGTCTTGAACAAGTTATGTAAAATTGTTTCTGATTATTTTCCACACTCACCCCTGCTGAACTACATGTCTTTTGCAAAATAAACATGTTGAAAATTTTGGTCAAGATTTTTGCATTTGGATGCTGAAGTTAGGCACTGAGGCCCCTATTACTCCAGCTCCTCAAGCACATGTTTAACTTTAAGCAGGCAAGTAGTTGCACTGAAATCAGCTTGACCCCTTAGACTCCTCATGTGCTTAAAGGGAGACAGACGTTTCCTCACTTTGCAGAACTGAAGGCCATATTTTCAAGAGCTGGCTACTTCATTTGGGTGCCTGTGTGGGAGCTGAACGCTTTTAAAAATCTCACTTCATTTGGGGAGCTGAGCATTATTGGAAATCTGGCTCCAAATCTGTACTGAGATGCTTACATTTAAGTATCCAGGTTTGAAAAAGTTGGCCAAGGTGTTTAATTGTCTGATTTTTTCCTTCCTTGTTCCATAGCTGTAATACTTTGAGTTATACATTAATCCATATTCAGATTGCTGGAGGTAATTCTGGTGAGCTGTCTGAAAGCTATTTTGTCCAGAGAAAGGAATTAGTCATTTTTTCCCTGGCTCCTGGTCTGGGCACATTGATGTATTTCAGTTCTTTCTCACTATGCATGCCTTTTAAAAACTTCTTAATATAAGCTTTGACTTGAGTGGAAAAAGTCTGTAGTGTCATTATGTACTTGCCATTCTTTATAGGAGGTCATCCAAGGCTATAGGTTTTCTTGTGCCAACACAAAATACATTTGCAATTAACATTATTTTGAAGCTCTGTGTTAAAACTGACCATATTTTTGTTAGCTTCCCTGCTTGCTGAATTGTGCAACTCTTACATATTATGACAATTTAAGATGCTGGAGAATAAAGTTAGATGAGGTACTGTGTTTTCAAGTAACACTTTTTTAACATTTAGGCATTATAATTCCTTTCATCCAGCAATATATTTTTGGATTTAAATAAGAATCAAATCCATTTAAATAATTTACCATGACAATGATGTTGATATATGTACTCTGTTAACAGAGAGGCCATGTGGGTGAGTTAATATTTTTATTGGAATATCTTTTGTTGGTGAGATAAGTTATTACCTCACCAACCTTGTTTTCCTAATATCCTGTGAATGACACACCTACAACAACTTTGTTAATAGAGATAGGTAGGCATGCTCTTTTATACCAACCTTGCCTATTGTCTTGGTATGAAACATGGCATAATAGTATTGAGATTTGTCAATGCTACTTGAAAATTGGGTTAAAAAGTGAGGGCCTTAATGAACTCCAGGTTTTGAATCTGAGTCAGATTTTTCTCAGTACTGTAAATAAATCACAGCCCCTTACCACAACCTATCAGACATGTAAAAGTTTTAAGTCAGATACATCATAAACACCAGCTGATGGCTTTTCACCAGTGCATGTTAGCTTAAACGTATGTGTGTAGCTCTGGGATGACAGGGACTGTACTGAGGTTCCAGCTTATGGCTTTTTATGAAGCCACAACACTATTTACAGGGCAAGAAGACTAGAACAGCATAACATAGTTTGAAAGAAGGCAGCATTTGTGTGTGTGTGTGTGTGTGTGTGTGTGTGTAAGCAGACAGCATTTGTGTGTATGTGTGGGTGTATAAGCAGGCAGCATTTGTGTGTGTGTGTGTGTGTGTGTGTGTGTGCACGTGCAGGATGACATCCCCCCCCCCCAATGATATCAATTACGTGGCTCTATTTAGAGTCCTCTGCCTTCAGAATTCATACTGGAGGCAATAAAAGTTCTGTGCTGTAGAATCCACAGTGTCAATCATAGACAGATGGCACATGCCATCCAAAGGGAGTGACTCAAATTTTGTGACCTCATGTATTATAGGATTCACCATACTCTATGCTAGGCATGTAGACAACTACACAATAAACCGATAAGACTAGCCTTATCAGTTAATTTTGTTGACTACATGCATTTCCCTCCCTTGCTGCCTCTGTATCAGAAGCAGCAGGGGGAGGGGAGGAGAAGGGGGAGGGAAGATGGGAGCGAGAGCCGATGCTGGGGGCAGCTGGCTTAAAAGCTTGCTCTCTATGAATACTGGATCTGCCTCTTCCCCCCCCCCCATACTTTGTGCTGCTGCCTTTGATAGAGAGTGAAGGGGGCAAGGTGGAGGCTGAAGGGGGCAGGCTGAAGCCAATACACATGGGGAGCTGGCTTTCAAGCCAGTTCCCTGCACCTGCTGGCTCTGCAGACCCATCTGTCCCCCACCCTCCCTAGCTGCTCCTAGAGAGGCAGTGGGGGGTGTGGGACAGGGAGGCAGGCAGGCAGGAGCTGGGGGGAGCCAGTTTAAAAGCTGGTTCCCCCCAGCACCAGCTCCCTTCCCCTGTACTGCTGCCTCTCACAGACAGGGGCTGCTATCACTATGTGCTGTTGCGGTCGCTACCACTATGTGCTCTGTAACAGCAGCTGCCAGCTGCTTCCGGTTTTTAAATTGACTCCCCTTGCTGACCGGCTCCACCTGCCACCTCAGGCTGCTGCTTCTTCCTGGGGACTGTTGAATAGTCCTGTAATTGCTAAGATTTCATGCAGTTACACAGCTATTCAATTACACAGTATATAACATCCCTACTCTACACATTCAGTTTTGATTAATTTGGCCCATTTCTTTTAACCATGTTTTATCTTGGTCTTCAATTATAGCAACAGTGATAGGGTAAATGAGTATTGTTGAGGTATTTTTGTTGAAAACTCTTTTAAGTTGGCATTTCTGATTTTTTTTTTTTTTTGGTTAAGTAAACTGAACTTTTCAACATGTTAATATTGGCATTTGATTTGTAATAGAGTGGACCAGAAGTTATTTCAATAGCAAAACTCCTACTGATTTTGATGGATTTCTATGACATCAGAATCAAGTGCAGTATCTGAATTGTGATTGCATATCAGGCTGAATGCAGTCAGTGGGCCTTCAGGAATTTGATGCCTAACATGTACTCTTGCTATGGTTTTGACAATTTTTAAAAAATGACCTGGCCTTTCCAGAAGAAATAAGTTACTAATGTGGTCAATGTATAATTATTAGTGCTCTCCCAATGAGTTCAGCAAAGTCTTGAAATACTTTTCCTGTTATGAAGTTAGACTGACTTAGTCTTTTTATTCAGGTATGAAATCAGTGGGAAGGGTTCTGCCTTTAAAAGAGCTGCAGAATTACATTAAGTTAGAAAGCCAAAAATAATCCATAGAGGTTTCATTTTTAGTTAAAAGCCCATTGACCTCTATAAATAAAGCAACTGAAACATCACCAGCAAACATACTATCTCTATTAAGTGTTATATGCTATTAATAGAGATGTAGTGGCAGAAAATATCCCAGAAAATTATATATTTTAATATGCCCATGTGTATACACAGCAGCTCTTTGTTGGTGGTTTCTGCACCAGATTATAACTCTTGCATTAAGTAGTGAAATTGTATCATATTAAAAGTGCCCTGTGTATTAAAAATATAACCTAAGGATTTGTCTTTGGCTCGGGATGCATAACACGTACCATGGGTAAGTTACCTGATTGTGGTGCTGCAGCATTGGGGACTGTTGCTTACGTGAGAAAACCATCTCACTTGGCATTGCTCCTAACTTCCACATTGATTCAAAAAGGCTGATACTTGGACTCTTATTCAGAGCCATATATCAACTCAATCCACTCTAGTGTCTGCGCATTATCCATCTCAATGACAATCAAAATGTATATGTACCAGAGAGGATGCATATTGTGGGAAGCAATAAGTATGTAAGAATCTGTGCAGGGCTCATTGTTTTTTCTTGCTGATCCTAGGTTCGGGTCAGGGCCAGCACTTGAAAAGTTCAATTGCACTGAAAACTTGTTTGCCCAGTACCAACATTTCCATGGGATTTTTAACTGCCAAATGTCTGCAAAATCGAGGTAGAAACCAATGATTTATACAATTTTAAAATAGGCATTCCATGTTTTAGGCAAGCATAAAGAATCAGTTTGTAGTTCTAAAACTTCTCAAGATGGCAGTCACTAAAAATCATGTTAGAATTCAAACAGGAACAAGAAGTAAAATGGTAATATAAAGGATCATGTTTTGTGGTCTGAAATACCACAAACCTGTCAGACCTCGAAGCCAGATAATTAATAGTATGCCATTTAAAATTTGGAATTTCTGACTTACAGGTGGCAAAAAGGTTTTTGTTTTTATCCTTGTGAGTTGTGAGAGATCAGATTACACAATGATGTGAAACCTGCATTTGATTAGGACAGACAGGTGAATCAATGACAGATACACTGCAGCTCCAGTGGGCACAGCTGGGGGAGGGGTGAAGCCACCAGCTGGATCATGTCCAGGTTCATCTGCCCCCTGCATTCCACAGCCAGAATGAAGAATACAGCAAACTGCACTTTCTCCTCCCTCTCTGATGAAGGGGAATAGCCAGCAATGTTCCTGAATGAATTGGGGGTAGCGGGAGCTTCAGTACTCCTCCCCACCCGCCACTGAGGGGTGGGAGGCTTGGAGCTGGGACAGTCCGGGATTGGGGAAGGGAGACAGTTCTGGATTGGGGGAGGGTGCCCCTAGCCAGATTGTTTCACCTGCCTGGTGATTCTGTGCCCTTTCTGTATGTTTTTGTGAGAAGCAATCTTATTGTCCTGGCACAACCTAACCCTGACCTTGCTTTAAGTTATGACAAGAGAAAGCTGCATACTGAATTTGGTAGTCCTGACTCTTACCATTTAGGAGGAGTTCTTGAATAAATAGATAGACAAACTCTCTCAAATATATAGTAATTAGCCCATGGGAATCCCCTTGGTCTAGGACTTAGTTCACTTCTGAATTCCTCTGTTTTTGCCCCACCTCTAAGTTGAGGGGTAGCAAAGAATCCAAAGGGAGGACCTCAGTGTGTAAAGACTCGGGTCTTCTTTTTCTCCACCAGCAAAATGCTGGGTCTTATTTCCCCATTTATAATGGTCTCTTTTAGCTTATCTATACTGGAATACAGCCCACAAATAATGACGTGCTAAGCAGTTGTTCTTAGTATGAAGCTTTTAAAGCCTTAATGCTGTATCCTGAATGTGCCTCCATGGTGATGTGAAAAAACCCAAAACATCAGACCTCCTGCCAGTTTGGTTGAACAGGGAAAATTCTTTCTTGATCCCAAAACAGATAGTTGGTCAGACCTGCAGCATCTTAAAACTGCAGCAGTTACACTGCAACTAAGGAGAAGGGAGGTGTGGGTAAGTAGCAGGAACAAGGGGCTTTGGAAAAGCCTGGGAGTGCTGAAAGAAGTCTGTCTGAAGTGGGGTACAAGAGCTGATTGGCTGAGATAGAGTAACAGGCTAGCCAATGGGAAAAATACTTTTTGGGGGGCAACCCACCCACCCAACACACAGGTACCTTTGCATTCACTCTTCCCCTGGGGTCTGTGGGGTCTGTGAACAGCACCTGTGGTACATTCAGGGTCACTATTCTGATGATTGGGGGGTGGGCATTGTTCCTTTGTCTAGCATTGCTATTTTGGCACTGATCCTGGATTTAATAAAACAAGTCCCAGTCCTAGAACAATGTAATTTCCAGTCACCACTGTCAATCTTACCTCATGTCTCTCTGTACTTTGACGACTGTACAGCATCTTCCAGAGGAAATTACATGTTTTGTTTTTGTTTTTTCCGCCTATGTCCTGAAATCTTTATTGGTTTCCTCCTTTGCAAAATATGTTGCAGTACACAGAACTGAGAGGAAATTGCTGTGTGGTTTTTGATGCCAAACAAACTTGGGTCAAACCTGTCTTTACTGAACATTTTTGAACTTTTAAAAGTTAGAGCGCCTGATGTGCCTTTCATGGTCAGCAGTGTGTTTCTGTTGATTTCAGTAGGGAACTCCTGATTTTACATGGGGTTTTGGGGTTTTTTTTTGTTTTTTGGAATGTCACCTTTCAATTCCCTGACTGCCCATTCTGCCTAAAACTGAACTGGCTGGAACTTTATGCACTGTTGCTCTCTGACAGTTTTCAAATTCAGCAGCCAGGTGCTGAGAAGAGGCTAAATTTACCAACTTCACTAATATTTAGTACTATCTAATTAGACAGATTGGCCAGCTAAGAGGTGCATTTGTGCATGAGCCTTCTCCTCATAAGCCCTTGAAAAGCTGGGTGTCTGCAGAGCAAATGGAAAATGTTTCCATAGCTGGTCTATATTTTTCTTTTGGATAACATGATAGGGAATGGAGCCAGCATCCAAAGCTGTATGTATTTTTGTAGAGTAAAAATTGTGTGTGTTACAGGTACAATATTTTAGTAACCTTTTATTCATTAATCATGAAATCAATACATTGTTATTGTTTCAAAAGAGAAACATGCACAGTGTTCACTGGCAGTGTCTTGCTGTCAGGCCAAGTCCTGATTTATTACAACAGGTGATAAATGGTCACTTCTTAACTGCATTTTATTGATAGGCATTTTTCAAAGGACATACTGTATTTTGGCTGTATATTGGCTTTCCAGGTTTGTTTGTGTAGACAACATATGTTTTGGCACTCTGTCATATATTTGAGAGTGTTCTGAATGCAGATATAGAGGCTATAGACAATTAGTGTGGTTGGTGGCATCTGATATCAATTGGAAATAAGACTATGGAGAGTATCCTCCACTTACATCATGCACAAGTGGGTAGAGAACCGAACATTGTTCTCAATGGCCAGAAAATAAAGCAAGGGACTATATATATTCATTGAAGCATATATAGTCCCTGCTCCTGGTTAGTGCCCTACCCACCAGGCTTCACCTCCTCTTCAATTTTACAATAATGTGTACGTTCTCTTGTGAATCATGCCTGAAAAAATAAAAATATTTTATTTGGCAAGTGTAAAAAATGAACTTTTCAGCAATTGTGGGATTTTTTTTAAACTGAGTTTGGTGTAATTGGCAAAATGTTTTGTTCAAGTTGAATCTTTTTTTTTTTTTTTTTTTAACCAAGAACAATTTTTTTTCTTTTTTTTTCCTCTCAAAAAAAAGTCCCCTTCCTGTATTTGTTGCTCATTAATTTCCATTTGACAAGCATTGTGAAATCAGGTAGTTGGCAGAAGAATGTCTGCATACACAGGTAGATTTTGGAATGAACACAGAAATGTAGTCTGAAATGTTTTGGGCATTAGTCTCTTTAAAATTTGATGCTTAGTGACTAGAGTTAGCCATTTTTGTGGCAGAATGGAGAACAGAAAAGGAAATAATATGAACAAATAAATTATATATTTTCCCATAACATTTCATTCCAGAACTACGGCATTCTGCACTTGATGTCCTCAAGAAATCCCCAAATCCACCTGCCTTTTTTGCTGCAGCCACACATACTGCCATGCTGAATGGAAGTGATGAAGTATATGCAAACTGCATGGTAGTGGATCAAGTAAGATAGTCTTCCATCTTTTTGTTTTCAATACACTGCTGTTCATTGTCTCCTAGTAAAATACATTATTTGAATTTTAGTAAAATGTGTGTCAGTAGAGTCTTGTAGTGGTTTATACTTGTAAATATTACATATGTTTATGTAATTAGAGCAACTTTATTCCTTCATCTGTTGGCATTCTTGACTCAATTATTAGATTTTTTTTAATAAAATAAGATATAAAAATATAAATTGTAATCTTTTTATTTTTTTAGTTTTTCTATGAGCTGACCAGCTCTTCTTCTTTGAATTATTTGCACTTATATTCCCTCTTAATTTAAACAGGATCTTGTATCCTGATGTTTGTTAATTAACAAGTCCCTCAATTATCAATTCAACAGGAATAAAAAATAAGTGCCAGATAAACCAATGTCCAATTATTGTTGTATAGGGCAGTATAAAGTTGGAAATTCTGCCAGGTGTAAACCTGAGATCCTGACCACTTGTGATTGTTACTTATGCTACATTACTTATCATAGAGACTAGTTCTCGTAGAATCTGGAAAAGCTACTTTTTGGGTAATTTAAACCTATCTATCTAAAATCTCCCCACAACCTGAATTCAAAATAGCTTCTACATGTTGTAAAACACATGCCAACTTAGGGTTAGTCTACACTAGCCCCCTAATTTGAACTTGGGAGGCTAATGTAGGCATTCGAAGTTGCAAATCAAACCCAGGATTTAAATATCCCGCGCTTGATTTGCATCTTCCCGGCCGGTCGCCATTTTTGAAATTTACAAGTCTGGACTAACTGCTTGCGTCTACACATGGCAGGGACCCGGTATTTCAAATTAAAGCCCTAAATCGAACTACCTGTTATTCCTCCTACAAGGGTCCCTGCCGTGAGTAGATGTGGGTAGTCCGGACTTGTAAATTTCAAAAATGGCGACCAGACGGGAAGATGAAAATCAAGCGCGGGACATTTAAATCCCGGGCTTGATTTGCAACTTCAAATGCCTACATTAGCCTCCCTAGTTCAAATTAGGGGGCTAGTGTAGACTAACCCTAAGTTGGCATGTGTTTTACATACCCTTAGTTACAAATATCAGAGTTATGAACTGATCTGTCAACAGCATACCTCATTTGGAACTGAAATATGCAATCAGGCAGCAGCAGACACACCTCCACATTGCTCAGAAACAAATACAATATATATGAAATATAAATTACTACAAAATAAAGGGAATGGAGCATTTTTCTTCTGCATAGCAAATTTTCAAAGCTGTATGAAGTAGGTATTCAGTTGTGCACTTTTGAAAGAACAACCATAAAGTTTTGTTCAGAGTTTAGAATGTTTTAGCATTATGAACAACCTCTATTCCCAAGGTGTTAGTAACTCTGAGGTTCTACTGTGTATGTAACTTGTAAAATGGTTTGGGATCCTTCAGAATGAAAGGAAGAAATGTCAGAAGTTATTGTATACTATTAAATGAAAGCCTTGGAAGAAGACTGATATTGAAAGTTCATCTTCATATTCTTAGTCTGTCTTGTTTTCAAAGGGATCTGCAGCTCCATTTGAAAATTTTAGGCACCTGAAAATGAAAAAAGGTTGAAAACCACTACATTAAACTAAGAAAGTCCAACCCATCATTCCTGTAATTATGACCTTGAGGCTTGGAAAACTTATTAGCCATATTAATTTATCTCCAATTTCTGTTCCCCAAGAAAGTAATAAAAGAAAAACCGATGACACAGAGAATTATAGTTTGATATGTAGTGATATGTCTTTTACTTACTTTTCACAAGCATTAATACAGATCTGTCTCATTCTCTAGGGTAGAGATTTGGATGTTAACTACATTAATGTTGACAGCATCACCACTGAAATAAGCACAGATCATACCTGCTCAACCCTGACACCAAATAGCTCATCATCTGTCTCACTTAAGAAAAGCAGCCAATATGTTTATGCAGAAAATGAAGATAACCAAATGGCAATGAATAACATAGACAACATAGGCTCCCAGCTCTTCACTTCACCTTCTAATGTGTATGCAGCAGGTTCGTATCTACCACTCAAGTCTCGTGGATTTAATACAGAACGAAGTCAACTTTATGCTGACCTGAAAAAAAGAAGGTATGGAGTTGTTTTGATCCATATTGTCAGGAAAGGACTAAAATTTAATGTTTTATGATTATATATAAAATGAATAGGAGTGGGTGACCATGACTTTGAGAAGTACATAGAGTAGCTGGAAGTACAAGGCCAAGCATGGAAACAGCGTGCATCTCTATCAGACAGCTAGGCAAATAGCTCTGTCGCTGCTGTAAATGCCCTTCTCATATTGGCCTACGGAGTCACATGAAAACCCATTAGCACAAACTAGGGATATGCATAACTGGCGGGGGTTGGAACAGCTTTGGGCTGGAGTGACCCACCCACCTGTCCCTGTTTAATTGGTTAAGTATAATGTTTTTAACTTGTTAAACATAATGCTTAACTGGTTAACTAATTAAACAGGATTTTACATCTCTAGTACAAATGTCATCCTTGAAATTGAGGTGAACAGCATCATATTTAATCTGAGTGAGTGTATGTGAGAGAGATTGATTAACTAAGTATATTTTAATTCAGAAAAATTAACCAAAACCTGGAATATGAATATCTCTACTGAGAGAAAACCTACAGTATCTTCAGAAAAAACTGTCACCCGGTCACTAACAGCCCAAATTTTATGATATGCTATATTTAATTCTGTATTTTGATAATGTGGTGATAAAGGCCTCTTTTGTTTTTTTGTTTTTGTTGTTCTTTGGCTTTTGTTCCCTGCAAACTGTAAGTGGTTTCTAAGTGGCTTGATACACCTCGGCCTAAATTGTGGCAGGTGCTGCAAAGGGTGACATCTGCTTGAAAACAGAACCAGGCAACTATTAGTCGTGTGAATTTTCACTGAGAAGTTTTTCATAACGTCTCAAACCATGAACGTGAAACATAAGCCAATTTATAATTGTTATTCTCCACTGAGGGCCTGTTCCAAACACACTCTAAAGGAATTGTACATTTGAGTGCATATGACTTTTTCAGATTGACAGTCACCAAGCCACAGTATATCATAAACCCAAATCTCTGGTGTGTTTGGTTTGCTTTGTGCTGTTCCACTGTAGTGATGTAAGCAACTAATTGACTAGTTGACTGTCGGATAAGCTAAAGCTTATCTATCAGAAAGAAGCAACAAGGTGGGGGGAGGTGTGGTGCTGTGGGAAGCTGCTTAAAAGCTCGTTCCCCCCATCTCTAGCTCTGTGGGAGGGGGCAGGGGCACAGTGGTAACGTTCCACCTTTGAAATGTACAAGAGTCCCCAGGTGGGGTTCTTGTACATTTCAAAGTGGAAGCGCAGCATGGAGCCTGGGGCCAGTGGGGGACTCAGAGTCCCCTGCTGGCCCCAGGCTCCATGCAGCATTTCACTCTTTGAAATGCATAAGACTTGTACATGTCAAAGGCGCAGCACTTTCGGCTTTGAAATGTAGCAACATCGAGGCAGGTTCTTGCTGCATTTCAAAGCAGAAGCACCCTTATCAACTAATTGAATAGTTGATGGAAATTCCATTGACTATTTGATTAGTTGATTAATCTAATTTTAACATCCCTACACAACTGGTAAAAAGCAGCCCTAAAATCAGCAGGGCCACTCTAGTATTCTCCTATTGGCAGCTCTGTTATGCTGGGAATAGACCTGCTCCAGGACTGGAGAACACAAAAATGGTTTAAAGCTACCTTTACTCACATACTATGTTCTTTCTGAGCTGGCCTTAATGTTTTCCATTTGCAGCACAGGATCTGCCCCCTATTTTAATGTCTTCTTCAAAATTATCCCTCCCCAAAAAAATTCATTGGGAGTTTTGCCTGAGTAAAGATTACAGGATCAGATCAAGTATAAAGTAATACTACAGTAAAATATTACACATTTGCTGTTACATAGCATCCTTATTCAAGGACCTCAAAGTGCATGGCAAACATTAATTAATAAATCTTGCATACATTTTTGTAGGTACTGTCTATATTGGAGAAATTTGTGCCCATGCAACTCCTAGTGTAAGTTACTGGAGGAACCAAGATAGACTAAGTCTTGCCTCACATGGGTTCACTGTATCTACATTAGGCATTTGCATTGTGTGGTTGCAGTGGTGATGTTTTTCTAATGTAGACAGGGCCATATGTAAGTATGTTTAACCCATTTTCACAAATGGGGAAAATAATATACCAAGAGGCTAACTAACTTTTTTTTCCTATGTCACATGGCACATTTGTGACAAATGTGGGGATGGATAACTTCCAGATGTCCAATGATAAAATAGCTTTGGACTGTGTTAAAAAAGAAATTATTTAATTAAGTGAATATTAATGCTGAGTGAAAAAGTTACAATGATACAATTACTAGCTTGGATCTATAATTACTGAGAAATACCATGCACATTCTAAACGTTTTGTGCTGGAAGATTGGAATGTTATTGCAAGCAGTCAACCGTTCATTTCAGTCATGTTAATAAAGAGACCATGAGCTTATGTACACAGATAAAGGGACAAAAAGATTGCAAAGACCCCCACCCCCCGTGGTGCTGAAGCTGCTTGGAAACCTCATTGTAATGTTATATTAACGTCTGCAAATAAAATGTTCTCTAGTTTTTTTTGTTTTTGACTGTGTGAGGCTGGGGTTTTTTTTAGCTTTGTCATGTTCCTTCATTAGTCTATCTTAAAAAAAGGATAATTTTTTAACTTAAAAATCAGACTTACTCAAAAAGTGGCTTCTAGGAACCTACTCCAGCATATCAATGCTTATATATGTATCTTGGTGGACTTTTCTTTCCACTCTCCATTAATTTCTAGATGTTGGGTAAAATAATCTGAGAACTGCTGCATTATATAGGCTTATCAAGCAAATTCTCACTTAAACTCTAATTTGAAGTTCAGAAGCAAAAGAGGGGCAGACCTCTGAGGCCTTACTTACTCCACACATGCTAAGCCACTTGCATCCGTATGCAGCATGACCACATTTTAAGTGTAGGCAAGATGCAACTGGAGTAAAGCCACATTGCATGATGGGAGTGGGGGGCAAAAAGTGGAGAGAAGACTAGAGCATGACTAATCCAAACACCATTTACTAGGCTATTGTCTTTGCTTGTTGCATTAAGTTTGAAAGGTTGATGATTAGATTGCTGTATATTCCATATATTTTGTGGTATGCTTTAGTTCTAGTCTTGATGACCTTGAAGTAGACAGTGGAAGTGAAGGGATTTCTGACAGATCCCATATTCGCTACCCTTCCCTCAATTCTTCAGTGACATTGGCTAGCAGCAGGGATGAATTAGATTCTTCTGAGACAAGCACTGATCTCGATTACAGCATCCACAGAATGGACTCTAACAATCTGCTGTCAAAGGTATTGGGTATCATTTTAGTTTTGTTTGTTTTTCTTTCAACTAAGTTGTTGGAAAATATATAAGAATTTGTATATAAATTTGAAGGGCCACATTCACTTTTCAATTATTGTAGGATAATTCAGATTAACTCCATAGAAGTCAACAAGGTTTATCCCAATTTACACTGGTAGAGAGGAAAGTTTGATAGAAAGAAAACAGCTTAGCAACATTTTCAGTTGATGCATGAAACTAATGGTTTCCCCCCCATACATTTTCCAACCTGCTCTGTAGTATTTATCCTGCAGATCAACATACTATTTGCATAATATTTTGGAACTCGAAGGTGCTTCAGGATAGTGATTTGCAACATGTAACTCTGTTTGCTGCAATTGCACAATGGAAATTCTCGTTAATATTTCTAGGTCAGGTACGTCGTGAGCAATACATTTGCAAGGCCATATCAGTGATATCTGTGCCAATGATTTCAAATGACCATCCTCATTTGTGCAATGGCGACTCAGTCACATATTGTCCTCTTTGGAGAAAAGACTACACATTATGCTGCATATACCCATTGTTGATGCCATGATGCCAGTGTTCATCTGATAGACAGAGCGCAGACCATCACTATTGTTTATTTTTCAGAGCCTTTAAAGTTGACTTCAGATCTGGAATTGAAACAAATAATATATTGTTTTATCTGTGAAGCCACTTGTGCACTTAGCATATCAATAACATATCTGTACTGTAGTGTAAATATAGGCTTTTTAATGAAAGTCCGTGTATTTAATGAATTACAAAAATCAGATAATATTGGATTTAAATTCTTAAAAGAAATAGGCTTTGTATGGGGAATTGATTAATTTGCTTTCAAGGCATTAACTGATCACCAGCTGGGGTAGGAGATTACTCCTCCTGGTATCCATTCCAGGCACAATTAGAAATAAAACATAAGAGAAGGTGAAGAGAGAGATTAATTCCTTCCTCTAACATACAGATCATGTCTGGAGACAGAATCTGGGGTTAGATGGAACATTGGTCTATTCTGGTGTGAAAACATTATGTTCAGATACCACTATAAACAGGCAAGGGAGATAACTAACCATCTGATATAGTCACTGTTCAGACTTTGTCCTCACCAAATTGAAATAATTTCGGATTTTTCTTTATCTAATTTGCACACACATACTTTCCTAGAATATCAATTGCCTTTCCTTGAAATTATTGTTTTTCCCCCTCATTTTGATTTCTTCTAGGAATCGTTACTTTCTGGAATTCGATCACGCTCTTACTCATGTTCTTCACCCAAAGTTTTATTAGGGAAATCTCGCTTTTCACGTGACTTCACAGTTTGTGATTCAAATGAAGGTGAGCATTAGTTCTTCTCTGTTTGTATGTATGGAGCGCTACAGACTCCCACAGGCCAAATGCTGACTTCTTTACTCAGGTCTGAATTGTCTCTCTCATTTCCGTGGAGGGTGAGGTCCCCTATGTGTGCAGCTCTTCTCTAGCCTAGGTGGAAGTGGGACTCAGCTGCTTCCACATCATCCCTCCTGGATCTTCAAAGGGCATTCTGTTGGTCTGGAGCCTGCAATGCGGGAGGGCAATAGAGACAGAGCTGCAAGGGAGCTGTGGGAAATCTGGCTGTGGGCAGAGATAGGAGATACACATTGCCCCTGCTCCAGTCCTGCAAAGCTTAGAGAAGATAAGGTAGCCTACGTCACAATTTTCTTTTTCAGGATCCAGTAGAGACACAAGAGAGGGTTCAAACTTGATGCAGAGGCACAGGCACTCTCTGCAGATCCCCACATCCTGCAGATCTTTGGGAATTGGTGAGGTTTGTGTGTAACGCTACGGCCTTTTCCACCGGCAAGGAAGCAAACACCACCCTCTTCGTGGGTTGACAAGATTCTTACAAACCTTCCTTCCCTATATTCCTGTTCTGCATGTTTTACCATATTAGGGATAACCTTATCTTCTGCTCCTATTCAGTCCTAACTTAAGTTAATAGGTGTAGTTTGCCTATCCTTGGCGTGCTGAGGAAAACTTGAAGGATCTTATGATGAAGCCCCGAGTTACACAATTGATTGTTCTGCTTATGTGCTGCCAGCAAGATGTTAAAAATAGTTTCTAACATCCTTCTATTGTAAGGGGCTTGTTTTTTTGTTTGTAAGCTTAGCAAATAATCCGTGCCTTCGTTGGAGAAAGGAACATGCCACATTAGAAATGCACAAAAAGATGTATGAAACATTTACTTGGATTTTATTCACAATCACATCTCTGAAAAAACAATTTACTTTCAATATAATCCATTTTCTTCATTTTAAAAAAAACTTATTTTGGGATGAGAACAAATGTGTTTTTTTCCGAAAGGAAAATTCTTACTTAAAGCAATAAGCATGAGAAAATATGAGTTTGAAATAGACCATGTATTATTTTTCTAACACGTTTTTCATCATTTAGGGAAATTATCCTTATTAAAGATACCACTTAACTGCTTAAAGTATTTACTTAAAGTTAGGTGTGTGCTTAAGTGCTGTCCTAATTTGGTTCTAGTAGCTCTTTATTTTATTTAGGCCTGTGCCCTTGTAAGACTTACACACACACTTAACTTGCAGTATCATTGGCTTCCAAGTTAAACACATTTAAACCTGTGCAGGATTAGGGCATTTTTCATTTGATGTTTAGTAGCAGAATACAAAAAACAGCAACAAAAACTCTTGGTTAAAAAGTAGGTGAATGTTTTTTTTTCAAGTTTGTTAGTTTTTGTCCCTCAACTCCAAATTGAAATATTATCTTTACTCAGACCCTTTTTGTGTGTATGTGAACTATCTGCAACACCTAGCATGTTAGGTATTTTTATTGACTTTTTAAAATGTAACTTTGTTTTTAACAATTTTTCACCCTTCTGATTAGCTGAGAAATCTAAAAAAACAGAAGAGGAACAAAGGCATGTGTCCTGTAAGGTCTAAGTTCCTTAGTTCAGCAAAACACTTAAGCATGTGTTTAAATCCTGACAATATCAATGGGACTGAAGCACCTAATGTAAAGTTAAGCAGATGGTTAAGAACTTTACCCTAATCAGGGCTAAGCCCAGACCTCATATATAAAGTCAAAGTATGTGGTGCTTGGGAGAGCTAGAATCATCCTCCTTCCCAAGTTTCAGGGCACAAGTAGTCACTTTGCAGCCCCTCAAGGCTTGCAGAATACCAGTCACTGTGTTCTCCAACCATGGGGTAATTTGGCCAATGAATTTGTGTCATTAGGGTTCTGCTGAGCACATTGCTGGCTCTCCCTGCCCCATTGCTTATGTCTCAATCCACACTGCAGTATGTTGGCATGATCAGAGCTGCTATATAAAACTACTCTGCAGCAAGCAGGGGAAGCAAAAATTTCCAGGTGTAACTTCTCAGCACCGAGGAACTCCCACAGATCCACCGCTTAGATGTCTTGTTTAGGATTTGGCCATAAATGAGGGTAGAAAATCTGAATTTGTAAATGGAAATCCAGTCTGACCTTGCTGATTTGCATTTTTGAGTCCTGAGGGATTAGCTCATAATAAGAGAGTTGTATTCTTACATCATGATGTACAATATGAAAGTAGAAAATGCACTGCCTACTGTTGTAGCAATAATCAAAGCTTCTTAATACATATGGAATAAAATGGCTACATATGTGTTTAAAAGAGGCTATTTCTAGTTTGTAAAGAATGTGTCCCTGCTGTGTAGATGGTGTACTCATGAGCAGTGGTCGATCCCTTCTACAGGCTCTTTCACACTCTAAATCAGTGTCTCTGCTCCATCCATGTAGTAAGTACTGCAATGGCAAGCCAATGGTGCTATTTTGCATGAAGCTGTGGGAACGTGGCCTTTATTCCTTCAGAAGAGCATCTTGTTCCATATCTTTGGTCTGGCAGCTAACTGAAATGTCATTTGATTCTCATTACATATATGATAAAATATACAATCTTACTTGTTGATCTGCTGTGCTGGGTATTTTCTCATATGGCTCCTTTTTCAACAGTGTATGCAAAGCATGGACCTAACTTTAAGCATGCGAATAGTCCCATTTAAGTTGGGACCGCTTACGTACTAGTGGCGTAGCCAGATAAGTACACGTGGGTGGTTCCTGACTTCAGGCAGGTGGGCAATGATGGGGGCCGGACATAAGCCACAGTAAAAGCTGGGTCACGAGAGCTATGAGTGGGCCTGGATGCAATGTGGATAAGCCATGGCCCCTCAAGCCCAGCTGTGGCTACGCCACCGTTATGTACTTAAAAGTAGGCACATGCTTGCAATAATCTCTACAAAGTTAAATAATGTCTGGTCTCTTGGAAATAGCAGAAAAGAATCACATAAGCCCTTTACAACAGAATAGCTAAAAAAGCAAAATGAAAGATGAACCATCAGAAAAACCGGGTTGCTTGGAAAAGAGTAATACTAATTTTCTTTACTACTTAAAGACAATCCACCATTTTGCAAAGACTGGCATTTTCTGATGTTAATCCAGATCCGGGCAAATTCTGTCAAAGACAATCTATTTAACAAACGATTTGTATTATCTTGGACAATATTGCTTCTAGTAATTTTTGCTTTCTAAATATCCAACCAACATGCCAGAATATAATGACTGAGCTTTCATCCTGGTTGAGGTAATGTGCTTCAAACAAATAAATATCCAAGGACAACCATCTTAGGTTTCATTAACTTTTTGTGTTTTATAGAACAACGAGCATACAGCTTGCCAGAACAATCGAGGGAAAAAAGGTACTAATACTTGCCATGGATAATTTCTGCAGTGTAATATGTATCTATCTACCATTATTTACATGTTAATGCTACTAGTTAAACTTTAATAGCACAGATCTTTGTGTAATGGTCATCATGACTCAAAAGTAAGAGACATGGTACAGGCAGTCCCCGGGTTACGTACAAGATAGGGACTGTAGGTTTGTTCTTAAGTTGAATCTGTATGTAAGTTGGAACTGGCATCCAGATTCAGCCGCTGAATCTGGACACCAGTTCTGACTTACATACAGATTCAACTTAAGAACCCCAGGCGTCCCCAAGTCAGCGGCTGCTGAAACTGATCAGCAGCTGATTCCAGGAAGCCTGGGGCAGAGCAACTCTGCCTCGGGCTTCCTGTAGTCAGCCACTGGTCAGTTTCAGCAGCGGCTAACTTGGGGACGCCTGGGGTAGAGCAGCTCGGGTGCTGCTGGGTTGGTCCAGTAGCGCGGCCGCTCCTCGGCGCTACTGGACCAACCCAGCAGCACCCCAGCTGCTCTGCCCCAGGCGTCCTGATTCAGCCACTGCTGAAACTGATCAGCAGCGGCTGAATCAGGACTCCTGGGGCTGAGCAGCTGGGGTGCTGCCGGGTTGGTCCAGTAGCGCCAAGGAGCAGTGATGCGGGACCAACTGGCAGCGCCCCACCTGCTCTACCACAGGCCCCGAGCTTTGCTCCACATCTCCCTGGTCTGCTGGGGGGGGCACTAGCTGCGTCCCCCCCCCCCCAGCAGACCAGGGAGACACGGAGCAAAGCGGCGGAGGACCCGGGGCCGGACCCGCGACGCTTCCAGATCAGCTAGAAGCGCCGCGGGTCCGGCCCGGTCCTGCGCCGCTTTGCTCAGCGTCTCCCTGGTCTGCAGACCAGAGACGCTGAGCAAAGCAGCGCAGGACCCGGGGCCGGACCCGCTGCCGCTTCCAGATCAGCTGATCAGCTGTAGACCAGGGAGACGCTGAGCAAAGCCGTGCAGGACCCGGCCCGACCTGCGGCGCTTCCAGCTGATCTGGAAGCGGCTGCGGGTCCGGCCCCGGGTCCTCCGCCGCTTTGCTCCCCGTCTCCCTGGTCTGCTGGCTCCCGCAGCAGACCAGGGAGACAGGGAGCAGCTTTTCTCGCCCCGGAGGAGGCGGGCGGCGGGACCAGGCGTCCCGCCACTCGAGTCCTCCGGGGCGAGAAAATCCCCATTCGTAACTGCGGATCCGACATAAGTCGGATCCGCGTAACTCGGGGACTACCTGTATATTGGTTTATACCATGTTCTAATTGTGGTGTCTTTTCCTAATGAATTTTAGAATGCTTCTCTAGGCTATTGTTTACACCACCCTAATATAAGCATTGGATATAGTCTATTAAAATGTGTTTGGAACACATTTGAGTGTTTGACTGTGCATCTTTAAAGTTTGGTATTTCTTAAGTCCGTTTAGCATACACAACCTTAAATCACTCCTTTTGTGCAATAGTCCTTATCTGTAAGGTTTTGGGATATCATGTAATGTATTTTTCTTTACAGCCCTTAGATATAGGTATGACGCATCTCCAGCTACTCTACACATTATTTTGTATGCCAAACAAAGAGATATCATACGAGTCATTTATATATAATATGCATAGTAAATAAGGAGAGGGTTTCCAGTTTGTTTACTGTGTATCTTAGAAAACTGTAGAAAAAAATACTGTATGTTCATGTTAGTAAAGTCTGTGATATAATGAATATACATGTGGAAGCAGTGTTATGATTTCACAGGCAACCTTTACTGGCATCTCTTGATTTTTGAGTTATTCATTATGCAATTGTTCTTGACATTTCCTTTTACATTTATGTATTTTATTTGTTGCAAATTAAAATCATTTACATATTCTGGAACTATTTAGCTAGATACCAGGGTACTGTCCCATTTACGTGAAGTGCAGGAATCAAAATCCTATTTTCCCTTTAGTCTGCAGGGCCCACAACTCTGTCTTGTGTTTCATCTTATCCCCAAGTCAGGTATGCGCTGTGGCTTTGCAGCTTGCAGACTGTCTGAGAGATATTTGTGATGAATGCCATTCTAGGGAGAGAAGGAAGGAAGGAAACAGGATACATCTAGGACTGATTCAGCAGGCCAGCCATATTCAACTGTGTGCCTAAGCACGTGCTATAATGTTGTGCTGAGTTGGGACCTATAAGACCCGTGCTCATACAGCAGAATCACTGCTGGAGCTGAAACTTCTTATTTCACAGCTGACTGAGCTGAGGCTCAGCAAGGAAGAGGAGTTGTTAATATGGGAGCCACCTAGAGGAGCATGCAAAATATGGGAGTTTGCATGCAGAGGGGTCATGATCTCAGTGTTCCCTCTTAGCTAAGGTGACCATATTTGAACTTTTAAAAAAGAAAACACCTGGTGCCTGCTGGTCCCTGCTGGTGCAGCTGCGGCGGCAGCTGCTCCACTCGCACAGGAGATGGGCTCAGGAGCCAGCAAACTCATCCCCACACATGCCAAGCTTGGGGTTCTGGCCGCCACCTTGCTGCTGCCAGGGCTGCTGCTACCCCTGCTGGGTTTCATGTTGTGAAGGGACGCTGCATGCCAGGCTCCAGCTTCCCTGCTGCACTGCCCCAAGATGCATGGCAGTGTGGGGTCCGGCAATGCTGCCAACCAGCCGGTAGCCAGGGCTGCTGTAGGGCCAGGAGGAGAGAGTGGGGGGCCAGGGAGGCTGCTGGCTGGGGCCTGTCCTGGAGCATGAAGTTAAAGGCACTGAGGAGAGAAGTGGCATGGCTAGAAAAGGAACCCAGTAATCCTGCTTCCCAGAATCCCTTCCTTTCCTCTGCCTGGCCCACCAAGCACCAGTTCCCACAGTCCTCACAGAGCACAGACAGGAACCCCCCAATCTAACCAACAGACCCACTGCCCACCTACAGGAAAGGAAAGAAGCCAGAAGTTCTAATACCCAGTTCCCTGCTCTTACCCGATTCCCCTGCCCTCCCCCAGAGCCAGGCACCTCCAGCCCCCCTGCTGTAGCCCAATGCCCTTCCCCTCGAGTCAGGCACCCCCCAGTCCCCGTGCTCTAACCCACTCCTCACCCAGAACCAGGCACTTCCAGCCCTCCTGTTCTAACCCAATGCCCTTCTCCTCTTCCAGAGCCGGGGACATAACCTTGTGACTCTGTGGGAAGAGCCACACCCCTGCCCACATCGGACCTTCCCTGGGTCTCACTAGAGCTGCCGCCATTGCCGCCACGTGCTTTTCCCTTCAGGCGCTGAGGCACGTGCGCAGAGCAGCTATTAACGTCTGGGTGCATGACTCCGAATGTTCGAATGACAGGCACGTGCCCCGCCCCATCCCTGATCCCCTTTGCAGGGCAAAATCAGGACATTTGTAGCCATTTAGAAAAGCCAGCCAGCCAGAGATTTAATAAGTGAAAAGGAGGATGTGTCTAGGAAAAACCGGACGTATTGTAATCCACCCCGAAGATGGGAGGCAGCACAGCTTCACAGGTAATTAATCAGTCCCACCCAGCCAGAGGATCAGGGCTCCATGCACATAGCTGACTGACTGGGTGGGGCTGATTAATCACCTGTGAAGCTGTACTGTCCAGTAGCATAGAGGGAACACGGTTATGACAGTATAATTACGTCAAGCTTGCAGCATAGTTCACATTCATTACAGCACATATGCATGTGTTCATAATGAGTATTATGCAGGGACCAATATCACTTTTAATTTGATGTTGACCTCTTAAACTCATATGGTTTAAACCTGAATACATCCTGTGATTGAAGCTAGGTAAAGCAGAATATCTGCCAGGTGCTTCTCTGTTTTTAAGATAATATGTTCAGTGTAATGAACTGTATTTACTAATTTACATTTTAGGATTAAGGAGGAGGAATGGGATAAGTATATTATACCTACAAAATCTGAGTCAGAAAAATATAAAGTGAGTCGTACTTTCAGTTTCCTGATGAACAGAATGACTAGTACACGAAATAAGTGCAAGGTAATTTCAGATCTACGTATAACTGGGTGCTTAGTCGCATAACTGAAATGCATTATAGCTGAGGATCAGATATGTCTGTTAGTTAAAGATAAGTGACTAATTTTCCCAATTATTTATATTTTATAATTGGACATTTTAATTTAAAACTTATGACAATATGTTGACATTGTCCTTGACAAACACTGTTGTTCATTTTTAAAAGTAACCTTATTTTCACAGTACTAAATTCCATTTCTGTTTTTAAAATTTTACTTATCTAATTTCTTGTGATTTAGCCCAAGTTTAAATGTCTCAAGTATATTTGGGAAAAATTTTCCTACTTGATATACAAAAACTGAAGTATTAGAGAAAGTATGTATTGTTCTTATTGTCTACAGTAATGACTTGATTCGGTAGCCGTTACTGTGTAACATTTTCTCCGTTGAGTAGTTTTATTTGAATATATGAGTAATTGCTGTGAAGCATGTGTGAGTTTTAGAATCAGGTCCGAAACACAATGCTAAATGTAAACAAAGTAAATCATGAAAAGTAAATCATAGACTTTCAGTGTTTTAATTTTTTTTTTAATTTTTTTTTTTTGCCCAACAAAAATGGTTTGGTGTTCCTCCATCTTTAGACGTACTCTGGGGATCCTCAGGTTGAGAACCACTGCTCTGAAATTTACCTTTATTGATCAAATAATAACATTACAATGTCTATTGTTACCTGCAAGAGGAGATAAATATTTTATGAGCCATTTTCCCTTAAGATAAGAATGTTTTAACCATCATAATATTGTAACTTTAAGTATCTATTTTAATCTCTCTTCTTTTTCATGCTTTATTGGATATGAAGACTAAAAATAAGGAAGCCAAAGACAAACTGAACAGACATCAATTTATTACTGGGAATTTCTCAGGCAATATCCTGTGTATGGCATGTGACAAAGCCCTCTTAGGAAAAGAGTCATTGCAGTGCTCTTGTAAGTAGCTACTCACTTTTATATAGCTTTTATGCAACTTTTGAAAATCAGCTGCAGGATAATTGCTAATATTCCATGTCAAGAGCAACACTCTCTGGAGATACTAACTTCTCTGCCTACTCAGATAGGTCCCCAGGACTCAGGGAAAGGGAGCAAAGATGACAAAAGTCTCCCGCTAGTTGATTCCTGAATGATTTCTGGAGAAAGCTAGAAGAAAAAATAAAGCCATAATTTTGATTATTCAGTATGTGGATCTGAAGGAGAAAAAATGATGAAGTCCCAGAATAAAGTGCACTATAATGTTTATGAGCTTTTTCAATTTCAGTCTTCTGAGATCTGTTTTTCCTTTCAGATTGCAATGTGATTGTGCATAAAAACTGTAAGGATTGTGCTCCTGCATGTACAAAGGTAATTCTCTATGACTTACTGTTGGTATGATGTTATTGTGTATATTCTCTCTCCTTTTTTTTTTTAATCTCCAGAGTTTCTTCTATAGTGATAGCATATGCTATGAGATGCTTATTCAAAGTGTTTGAAGAGAACTTTGTCTTTGTAGTTCGCTTCATAATGGGTTAATATTGAATGACTTACTTGTTGTACAGAGACCTACCTACTAAAACAAATAAGATGCCACAAAATGAAACTGAGAAAGAAAACAGTGCAAAAATGTTCCAGACTAAGTGTCTGTATATAAAGGACTGTGGTAATCTCACATAACTGTCTAACACAAGCAACAGAAATAAGCAGTATCCTTGAGCAAATAATTAATAAACAGAGAGAAAAAAGGTAGGGTAGTTTCTTCCATATCTTTGGAGTATTGCAGGACAAATTGGGATATATAGTTTGATTTGCATTTCTAAGGTGTACTTAAAAGGGCTGGCCTTGAGGAACCATTGGTTTTCTGTGATCACAATATGTATTCCCTAATTAAAATGAGGGCTACATCTTAAAAACTGTACACTGATGGGAGCGTCTGTTTTTTAGGGACTAACAAGTGATTTGTACTTAGCTAAAAGCCATGACAGGGCAAGCCATTTTTCAGACTAATGCAGTGCATCTTAACTATGGAGTCACATCAGTGTGGCTGTCTCAGAATAGCTATTGTAGTGCACAAATCTTCAGGATAAACATGCCTAAAGTTACCCTTATAAAACAAGCATTTTTTTATTTTATTTTTCTATTTTATTTTGTCTTTATCAACGTGCATTCACTGAATAACCTGTGGGCAAATTTAATAAAAGGATCTAAAACATAAATTATAATGCTAAATCAGCTGCCTCAAAAAGGTACTGTAATTACTAAGATTGATGGATGTTTACCAGAAAGATGGAAGAGACCATCACCCCAACCAATCATCAAAAGGTTGAGAGAGGAAAAACTACTTAACTTGGTTTCCTTAAATAGAACACTTGTTTAAGTATATGAGGCTTGTACCGTGTAGCAAAGGACACAAATTCTGGCTCAGACTGGCTGGCTTAGAATCAATTTCCGGCCTTAGGTCTCTTCAAACTCATTTAAGACATGTAGCCCTATATGTATAATTATTTTTAAGCCCTCACAAATCGTATGCATGTTGCAAAAGAATAATTCTGTAACACAGTAATTGGAAAGAAAATAAACTGAACAAACTTTGTATGATAATGTGGCTGGAATTCATTATTGTTTCACTTTGGTTTATTGATAGCAGAAATTCAGGATCTTAATGCAGTTTGCTTGAAGGCTCTTCCAGATGATGCTACGAAAGCATATTACTGACTACTCAGTGTGTAATCAGCTGTTATTTCATTTTAATAAGATGAAATTTTTCTTTACCAGAAATTCCAAGAGAGATACCACGTTAAGACCGGATCACAAGCAGTCCTAACAAGTAAGTATTATAGTAAGTAAGCAAGCTAACAGCATAAATCTATTATTTTAAAGTTTAGTGTATAGCCTGAATAACAACATAGTAGGACAAGCATTCTTCATAATTTGTAAGTGTGACTCCCATATCAAAGGAAAAGAGGTTCATTTGTTAGTATCAAGTACATATAAGATAGGATTTTCGAAAGCGCTCATAGTTGGTTTAAGTCTTCTCCCACTGAAGTCAGTGACCTTACTGCACAGTAAGAAGAGAGGGCCATTGTCTGTCTTGCTAGAAAAGGTGGCCCCCTACCTTTTTAAGCATGAGATCATTTTTTTAATGTAAGTGCACTCCAGGATCTACCTCAAACCCAAACATCCTTACCCCACCTCCTTCACATCCCTTCTCTGAGTCCCCGCCCCTCTTCCACTCCATCCTCCCTCTTCCATCCTCACTCACTTTTATCAGGCTGGGGACAGGTGTTTGGGGTGTAGGAGAGGTTCAGGACTGGGGCCAGGGTTCAGAAAGCAGGCTCCAGCTGGGCCCCGCTTACCACAGGTGGCTTCTGGGTAGTGGTGCAGGTGGCTAAGACAGGCTCATCCCTACCCTGGCCTTGCACCACTCCCAAAAGCAGCCAGCAATCTCTTCATCTCTGCCCCCCTCTGCTCTGTGGAGATGAGACACAAGGGGGGGGGAATAGGCACCCTGACATCAACACCCCCTTCCTCTTCTTCCTGTGCCCAGCACAGCAAGCAGGAGGCTATCGGGGTGAGGATAACTCGAAGGCAGAGGGCAAGAACATAAGAAAAGCCGTACTGGGTCAGACCAAAGGTCCTTCTAGCCCAGTATCCTGTCTACCGACAGTGGCCAGCACCAGGTGCCCCAGAGAGGGTGGACCGAAGACAATGATCAAGTGATTTGTCTCCTGCCATCTCTCTCCAGCCTCTGAAAAACAGAGGCCAAGGACACCATTTTATCCCCTGGCTAATAGCCTTTTATGGACCTAACCGCCATGAAATTTTCTAGCCTGTATAGTAGTGCTGAGGGGCAGATGAAGAACCTGTCAGGATCACTTGTCAAAGGTTCTAAGATCTACCAATAGATCCTGGTCTACTGGCTGGTGACCACTGGGCTAGAGAGTCAGGGAGTGACTTGCTGTTGCCTCTCATATCTGGTCAGCCTAGGGATGCTGACCCATTTCCTCCCCCCTCCAGTGACTGGTTCGAGCGTGATGGTGGTGGTGGGGGGGACGACTATTTAGGGTTGTGCCAGTTCAAGAAAAGCCCTCTTTTACCTTGACCAGGCAGTGCAGCACCGACTCTCTTACTTTTGGATGTAGATAAATACCAGATTTTGTCATGAGTGCTGTGGCCATTACATAGTTACTCTGTGCGCTGAGGGTGGGGAATAAATTTTCTGTCTCCCTTCTGAATGGACAAGGTGAGGTGGATTATTTTTTCACCTTTCCCACAGTGATTTGGGGGCTTAGTTTGGACAAAAATTAAATGGGGGGGTTAGGCGGGGATGTCACAACTCATTATGTATTTCTGGAGCAGCTGTCCAGTGCAGGGACTATGTAGGAAAGGGATCCAGTGACTTCTAAAGGATGTAAAGGAAATATTCTTTAAAGGAGCAGAAAGAGGGGTGGGGTTGGGGTTCCCATGGCTGGTACAGCTGAACATCAATCCCCTGTTCCCTATAGCCCCCTTCAACCTCATTTGGGAGATGGTGGTGAGGTCCCAACAGGATGGCTATGGACCAGGATGAAAGAAGGGGGAGGGCTAACAGCAGCATCCTGTCACCTCCCCTTTGTGAAAATGATTATGGAATTTCCTGAACTGAACAGTTTATCTGCCAGTAATTCAAGACATTTAGGAACAAAATTAAATTACATCCAGTGTCTCCTATTCTTCCTCCTACATATCTGGACAATGGAAGTTTTACCACTGATAGCAGTGGGAGCAGAGGTACGCCAACGCTGAATGCTTTTGAAAAGCGTCCCCATCATGTACATGTGTGTGGCTCAACCATGTGCCAGTATAAATGTGGGTATGATGTAAGTGTGTCAATGGCTTAATGTTATTCTCCAATTTACAGTTTGAGCACCAAAGCTACTGAGCTTCACTTTGTAGCTTGTTTTTCCATCCAACTCAGGAAGGAGCTCAGTGCACTATAGGAGAATGTGTCTAGTGACATATATTGATCAATAAGAGAATCCTGTAGTATTTCATGCTGTGGTCATGCGGTCAATAACGTACAAGATTTTCTGTAAGACTTACACATACATTTCACCACACAGATTCATCATTTAGAGATCTTCCTCAGCCCATATTCTCCTCCATACATCCGTCTTCCTCAATGCCCACTGGACTTTCTGCTGTAAAGAAAGAAGTCTCACAGCAACCTCATGCTTTATCCAGAAGTGTTCCATGTGCCAGTTTTGAAAGGTAGAATGCAGCTACCAGCACAGTATGGTAACTAGATTATTCAGTTTTCCTGGGTGAGTTGCTACAATTAAATACTTTTTTCTTTGCAGAAGATCTATGCCTTCTGCAGACCAAGACACTGATAGTAGCAGCTGGAGGGCCAACTCACAGCCTGAAATGCTGTTACAATCTATAGGAACCCTTCCGTCAATGGATTCTTTTGTCATGGAAGGTAAGAAGTAAACTGAGAAATCTACATGTTACAACCTATGCTGCAAAATGCAAAGTGGAATAATTAATTAATAGGTTTAAGAAGACAACTTACCCTTAATACTTTGCAAGTGGGTCTAAATTAGTGATGAACTCTTTACTAATTTTAAGTGTTTTGGGTTTTTTAATTTGTTGTTATTAAAAATTAACATATCAGATCTCTCAACATCCTTGCCACTAATTAAAAATATAATCTAAAAGAGATTACAAAACTAAAACAGCCCCATATTTTTTTCTGGCACTCAGATAGTCTGCCCTCAGTACACACATGACAAATAGTATCACCCTTCACTCATATTGCTCCCATAACATAAAAATCCCACCCCTTAACTGCCTACCTCAATTCACGTATTAATATCTGGAAAATCAACAGCAGATTTATGAGTTATTTCAGAAAAGGGGCAGGAGGAGTGAATTCTGGAGTTGAATGGCATTCACAAAGAGAGAAAACCCAGCACAAGAAATTGCAAGCTGGGTGTGTGCAAATTTGAGGTACCTCAGATGAGAGGTCACTTCTTAGGGGGTATTTCAAACAATGGTTCTAATCCTGAAAAAATATTCCCTCTGGTCCCCAAATCTATGTTTGCTTCCATTCTTATTTTTTAACATGTATAGGGTTGCCAGGTGTCCGGTTTTGAACCAGACAGTCCAGTATTTGAGCTTTCTGTTTGGGAAACAAATTGAGAAAATATAAAAGTCCGGTATTTTGTAAATAAGATGTAATGTAGACTGTGATGTAGTGTCAAGTGTGTGCGGTATTTTTGTTGAAACCATCTGGCAATCCTAAACATGTAAGATAATGATGCTGGCATCATTGGTAGGCTTAGTATTTTCATACTGATCTCTTTTCAGTACTCGTTAGTAACTTTAAGATTAAGCCTTTAATTAAGTCTGACTTCAGTTAAGCAATATACTCACTACCTGCATAAAAATATGTGCACATGGAGAACTTCCCTTGCTGTGACACTGCCAACATGTTACTGTGACCAGTTCTTACACAGTCTTTATTTTGTCATAGATGATGTGGATTCCTCCCTGTGGACTGACCTTAGCACAGAGGCACAGGAGTTTGAGGCAGAATCTTGGAGTCTTGTTGTGGATCCAGCATTTTGTAGCAAGCAAGAAAAGGATGTTATCAAAAGGCAGGATGTAATTTTTGGTCAGTGTTAAATTATTTTTTAAAAGTTGAAAATAACTTGGTACAGACAATAGGTGGGATATACATGTTGTGTAACCTGAAGAAAACGCTCGGTGCTTACATTTTAAGAGGAATAATGAATAATATTTAAATTATATGTTGTCGCAACAAATAATAATATAATGTAGCATGAACAGAATATTGAAGACAATTTGAAAGTTAATTTCAGTTTAACCCCATTCATGTACACTTTCTATAAACACTTCAGTACTCAAGCTTTACTACCATGTGGATTCCTGAACAATGAATTTTGTTGGGATAGTCATGAAAACGTTGGAATAATCATGAAAAGCACTTTCTGATAGATATTAAATTATCCAGTCAGGGAACAGAAATTATACCATATGACTTACGTAATTAACCAACACAACATGAAATATAAATAATTGTGATGAATTGTTCATAATTGATCTGCAGACCAAAGAATTATTTACTAAAGAAAGTTACATCATTTACTTAAAATTATTTGTATTTGGGAGGCTCACAAGTTTTCACTAATATTTTGTGGGAAAAAATTACATGAATTTTCTGAATTACTCATTGCAGATTATTTCCTCTGTTCTGTTGTTTACACCTGTTGTTCTTCAGAAGTCAAAATGAAGTTCTTAAAGTGCTTAAATGTTCAGTATTAAGTAAATCTTTTATAAAACGTGGTTTGAAAGAGTAAGCTAGTAGGTATCTGCAGAATAAAAAATCAGCAAAGTCCAAAGATTCATGGATAAACTGAAAATAATGATATTCTTTTCCGAAAATTGATTTTAAAACATTTCTGTGGCTAGTTCGAAAATTTTTACTCCAAGTTTTATTCAGTTCTTACTCCAGTAATCTTCTAGGGTAGTAAGACTCCCACTGAATGACAGAGTATAGTAATGTAAAACATATACAGTATTCATTTGCATATGATTCCTAATATTTATGGGTAGGACTTATGAGCTTTAAGTTTAATGTAAGTAAAGTTGTTAATGTTGTGTAGGTTGGGAGTTTCCTTGTTTGAATTGACACGCTGTGCATTAACACAGCATATCAGTAAGTCTTAATTTTTTTGTTACAATCGAACTATGGGGAATAATAGAAAAAAGGGCAAATCAGGCAAGAATTGGATTTCAGTGTTTTTGGCTGTGCCTCTGCTGACTTGGGCATTGATGTTGTATAGGTCAGCGTAGTGCAGTGGAGGGAGCCAGAGGAGCTTTCTGCAGAGTAGCTGCCTGTGTGAAAATGTTCTCTGAATGCGTTCCTATATGCAAACACCTGCATTGCCCCTAGAGGGTGCCATTTGGAGGGATGGGGGGCAGTAGTCCTCCCTCCCAAGTTTGAACCTCTGGATTTCATGATTGCGGTCTCCTTGAAGTCCTCGCCCTGACTCCAGAGGCAGTTCTCAGATGCCACTGTTTGGGCTGCTTGCAGCTTTGCCTTTGGGGCAGAGAGTTTGTTATAAAAAGAGGGAGGGGCAGGGTGATTAAGAATAACAAATTATAGTTATTCGGGTAATTGAAGGATTGTTAGATCATCATGAAAACATTGCCAGGTACTCCACTTAAAAGAGAGGAAGGAGAAGTGTTGTGCTGCAAGGATATGTATTAGATCACTGCTGCTAAACTTCTCATAAAAGTTCTTGAAAAAGGGGTAAACCCTAACTAATCCAAAGCTGACTGCAAGGAGTTACAAAGGGATCTCACAAAACTGAGCGATTGTGCAACACAAGGACAGATGGATTTCAGTGTTGATAACTGCAAATGAATGCCCACGAGAAAATATAATCCTAACTATTGATACAGAAATGATGGGGTCTGAAATAGCCGTTACCACTCAAGAAAGAGAGCTTGGAATCCTTGTTCCTTAAAAAGGTCTGCTCAGTGTGCAGTGGCAGTTTGAAAACTAAAAAGCTAACTGAATATTGCAAATCAATACGACAAAATACCATATTGCCTTTATATAAAATCATTATATGCCCACATCTTGAATACTGTATTCAGATTTGGCCACCCCATCTCAAAAAAGTTATGTTGGATTTGGAAAAGGTACAGAAAGGGCACAGAAATGAGGAGGGATAGGGAACAGCTTCCCTCTGAGAAGAGATTAAAAAGACTGGGACTTTTCAGTTTGGAAAAGAAATGACTAAAGGCTGGGGGCGGGGAAGGGATATAGGTCTAGAAAATCATGAATGGTGTGGAAAAATAGAATAAGGAAGCATTATACATTCTTTCACTAACATAACACAAGAAGCTGACCTAATTAAATTTATGAACAGCAGATATAAAACAAACAAAATAATTTTTTCACAATCCGCTTGTGGAACTCTTTGACAGGAGATAGTGGAAAGGCCCAAACTATAACAGGGTTCCAATAAGAACAAAATAAGTTAAAGGAGGATAGATCCATCAATGGCTACTAGCCAGACTGGACAGGGATGTTGTCCCTAGCTTCTGTTTGCCAGAAGCTGGGACTGGGCAACAGGGGGATGGATCATGATGATTTCCTCTTCTGTTTATTCCTCCCAACATACCTGGCATTGGTCAATGTCAGCAGATAGGATACTAGGCTTTTATATAGAGCTGAAATGTGTCTGTCCTCTGCTGTGACTCACTAGATCCCACTTCCCTTTCAGAGCTTAGAGAATGCCCAGGAGTCCTGACAGGGTTGGTCTCTCTCTCCCCAGAGTTAGTAACTAAGTAAGACTGTACATTCACATTTTAAGGCTAACTAGTATCCCTTAAGCGACTTACCGTAACACGTTAGTGTTAGAGCTGTGTGTGTCTAATATTTATTTAATTTTCTGTTCTGTTATATAGGAACAATATACAGTGCTCCTGCTAACTTCTAAGTTGTCTGCCAAAAAACAGAGTTTTCCAGTGCTTTAGGTAGCCCTGGGACAGAGATGTGGGGAAGAGGAAGGGCGGAAGGAATGCACAGGTCGCTCCTCCCTCCCCTGCCAAAATCTGAAATGGCGCCCCTGATTGTCCCCTTTGTTCTGTGCTTCCTTTATATCCAAACTCTGTGCCATGGGACAGAAATGATAAAAGAGAAATTGGGTTTATTGGAGAGCAAATGCAACCATAGTGGGGGGAGGAAGATTAGTAATTTTAATGCTTATATGGAAGAAATAATATTTATGTTCATATATTTGAATATAAACCTATGTGGTACATGTCAAATAATGTGAGTGAAAATGTCTAGTTAGATTATTACACTGCACCATCTTCCTTTAATCTACAGAGCTAATGCAAACAGAAGTACACCATATTCACACTCTCTTCATTATGTCTGAAATATTTCGGAAAGGAATGAAAGAAGAATTGCAACTAGATCACAGCACTGTAGACAGAATATTTCCCTGCTTAGATGAACTGCTAGAAATTCACAGGCAATTCTTTTGCACTTTGAAGGAGAGAAGACAGGAATCGTGTGAGGGAGGAAATGAGAGAAATTTTTTAATCAACAGAATTGGAGACATTCTGGTACAGCAGGTAAAGAGATCAGCAAAATTAAATCTTCACATATTCAGGGCTAAAAATTGATATTTTGTAGATTGTATCATGAGCTTTCATGGGCCCAACCCACTTCTTCAGATGACAGGAGTATTAGAAGTCCAGATCCAAGAATAAATAAGGGAAGGGGGTGGGGCAAGAGAAGGAAATGTGGAAGATTAGAATGGAAGATAGTGTGCCAGCCGATATCCCGGTTCATACCATTTGCATAAGAATTAAACTTGTGAATGAAGTGAAGTTCCAACCCTTCTCTGTGTATACTCACTTCATTCACAAGTTTAATTCTTATGCAAATGATATGAACCAGGATATCAGCTGGCTCCCACACTATCTTCCACATCCTAATAACTTAACCAACCAACCTAACAATGGAGGTGCTAATTATTCTTATCAGCCTCTTGTAATTATTTGAACTATCTACTCAATGTCTCTCTTTTTTTCCCTTCCCTCCTTTTTTCTCTTTTTTTCCCTCTTCTGTTCCCCCTTCCCCCCCCTTCCTTCCCTTCTTTATTCTTGGATTTTCTAATACTCCTGTCATCTGAAGAAGTGGGTTGCGCCCATCTACATGTTTTGTTAATCTTTAAGGTACCACTAGACTATTTGTTGTTTAAGTTCTTCCTGTTACAGACTAACTTGGCTACTCCTCTGATACTCTTTATAGTTACATATATGATTACATACAATTTTATTATTTTCATCAGTTTTCAGAGGAAAGTGCCAATAAAATGAAGAAAATATATGGAGAATTTTGTAGTCATCAAAAAGAAGCTGTTAATATCTTTAAAGAGCTGCAACAAAACAAGAAATTCCAGAATTTTATTAAAGTAAGTGCTTATAAAAATGTGAATGTTAACAAAGTGGTCAGAAAATATGTTTGTAATTAGTAGCTCTGACTGAAACAACACAGAGTCTGATTTTAAGAAGCAACCTCTCATTTTATTCATGCAGTCTTGGTGCAAATAATTGTAGATGCAAAGTGAGAAATTGGATTGAGTTTCTTTTCAGAATCCGGTCCGTGATATTCAATAGGTCTATTACAATGGTTTATAAACAAACAGAGTCCTGCTTATCAGAGAGTTGGTAAATTCCATTTTTGTTTAGAGTAGAAAAACTTTGGATTTCAGTCTGTAACAGGCCTACTGACAGGGAGCAGGGAGAGGGGCAAAGGGGGCAATTGCACAGGGGCCTGGTAGAATTAAGGGGGTTTAGGCTGCCATGCTGCAATGGCAACCCTGATCCAGTCCTTTTAAATAGCGCTGCTGTAGCAGCTTGGCAGCAGCTGTGGGAAGCCTCAAAGCTCAGATACATGGAGCCCAGTAGGACAGGAGGAGGCCCTCCTGCTTTAAGCCCCACACACATACCGGCGGAGCGGCAGTGGCAGGAGTGCACTGGAAGGAGGCAGATGCTCCCTGACCACTTTGAACCCCTGCCTGGGTCTGTGGATTGGCTGGGCAGGAGGAGGAGGGTAGAGTGAGTAGGGAGGGTAGACCTGGGCTGGGAACAGAGGGGGGCAATCAGGCTGGGAAGAGACTGAGGGAGCCGATTTCTGACGGGTGCACAGGACTTCAGAGAGCAAAGGCCAAAGGGAGAAGAGGAACTGGGCTGAGAAGGCAAAAGAATGGAGGGAGTTGACTAGTCAACTAACCGATAAGCATAGGCATATTGGTTAGTCAAGTCGACTGTTTGCATTCACACACCACCACCTCCCGTTGCCTCTGATACAGAAGAGTGGGGGGGGGGGAGAGGAAGCAGGATCTAGTGCTGGGGCTCCAGTTTTGTGTATAATTTGCATTTTCTTGGCATTAATTGGAAACGTATTTACAGACTTTCAATAGATGGGAGTAGCAGGATGATATGCATTATTTCAGTGGAGGTCGTGCAGATAATTTAACTTTTTTTTCAGTTTATTCTAGCACACCTAGATCTAATGCCTTTTGTTGTTATTGAATTAATACTGTAATACTGTGTTTCCTAATTTTATTTGGCCACAGAACCCTTTTGAACGCAAAAAGAATTTTGTGGAACCCCTGACGCACTGTGCGCACAGTGCTGAATAGTGACATCATCGTCTCCACTCTCTGGCTAAGCTGGTATTACACAGGGACACTTATTGTGCCAAACACAAATGAAAATTGTTTGAAATAAAATTCTTAAATGAATGAAAATTCCATTCCATTACAATAATTCTGGTTGTAATGGAATTTTCTCACAGAACCCCTATTTTCACTCCACAGAAGAACACCATTTGGGAAACACTGCTTTAATATAACTTTCCTACTTACAATAAAATATGCATATTTATTTTTTTAAAAGCTGCGAAATAGCAATCTTTTGGCTAGACGTCGGGGAATCCCAGAATGCATTCTGCTTGTCACACAGCGCATCACAAAATACCCAGTTCTGGTAGAAAGGATACTGCAGTATTCAAAAGGTGAGTAATCGAATCAGTTTTGTTTTGTGTCAGAGATAAATCTGGAACCTTAATTTTTCTTTTGTATATATGCAACATAGTTCCAAAGCATGACATTTGCAGTTGTGCCAAGAGCCAGCACAAAGCTTGTGTGCATCACTTAAGCTCTCTATAGGAGATAAATGTCACACAAACTAAACATCTGGCATATATTTTGTTAAGAATGGGCAAACTTAAAAGTTTCAGAGGTCATGTTCAGATAAACCTCAAAAATCTGAAGAATCTAATTGTTTTAGCAGAAGATCTTGAATGTCAGATGTGGATTTTTTTGGAAAACTATTTAAATGAATTCAAGGGATTGTCTTATAACTGGTGCTGTGCAATAAATAGTATAAAATGTTTTCCATGAATAGTCATACAAAATTGCTTCAATTCTCTCTGTGCCTTCTTTGAATATTATAGTGATCAATAAACTAAATGGTATATTTGCAAAAATGGAGAGTATGCAATTATTCATGCTGTGAACCAAATTATCTTATTTTTATCCAATCAGGAACACCACATGCCATGTGATCTATGTATCTAAAGTACATTTTAAATATTGAATACTGGAAGTAAATTGCTTAAAAAGAATCACCAGTACGTGAATCATTAGCAGAAACTATTTGGCAAATAATTGTTACTGTTGAATAAATCTGAGGTAATTACAAGTTGCTGAGGGACATATCACAAACATAAAAAAGGCAACATTTTTCATACAAATTACTTATCAGAAAATAATTTCCTAAGTATACTTACAACATAGCTGTTGGTTTATCAGCCTTAATCTGTGTTAATCAGCTCATATAAAATGAGGAAAAGTATCATCTCTTGACACTCTGTAATATTGCCTGTTCTTTGTTTCACACAGAAGGAACAGAAGAGCATAAAGATTTATGCAGCGCCCTTTGCCTGATTAAGGACATGATTGCAGCAGTAGACTTGAAAGTCAATGATTATGAGAAAAGCCAAAAATTGCTAGAGATTCTCAGTAAGATTGAAAATAAAACTTTTACCAAGCTGAAAAATGGCCATGTTTTCAGGAAGCAGGACCTAAAAAAGAAAGAGAGGACACTTTTGCATGAAGGTTTAGTGTACTGGAAAACTGCTACCGGACGTTTCAAAGGTACCTAATCTTTACAAAGAAATGTCATAGCTCTTTATTTGCAAATAATGTATGAGGATTAACATTTGGGTTAACAAGACAAAAAAATAGTAACAAAATTTCACAAAAGGGAGTTTGTGAAGTAGTAGAATTTAAGGTACTATAAAAGGAACAAGAAATGCTGCTAGTCTCTGACATGATTCCAGAAAATGTTATGGTTTGTATGTGATGGACAGCATACCTAGACGTAGAGCCAGATTCAGACATGACATAACCACAAACACAAAATTCTTGCACACTGCTGCTATTTACATTTCTTGCTGCACACCTGTCCCTTTGCCCCCGTAGCATGCAGTTTACATGCACGCTGTCTTGCATTGTACTGACATGTAATTTTACACCACCAAGTACCTCACATGTGATTTTGTACTCTGATGTCAAAATCATACTCGCCTACACTTGCAATACCCTTGTTTGAAAAGAAAACCAAGGATGAAATTCTACTAGAGCCACATATTTATGCCAAAATACAGAATTCAGTCTTCAGTATACAAGAACAGCCATACTGGGTCAGACCAAAAGTCTGTCTAGACCAATATCTTGTTTTCAGACAGTGGCCAATGTCAGATGCCTCAGAGGGAATAAACAGAACAGATAATCCTCAAGTGATCCATCCATTGTAACCCATTTCTAGTTTCTGACAAACAGAGGTTAGGGACACCGTTCTGTCCATGCTGGTGAATAGCTGTTGATGGACCTATCCTTCATGAATTGATCTAGCTCTTTTTTTAACCCTGTTTTAATGTTGGATTCACAGTATCCTTTGTCAAGGAGTTCCACAGGTTGACCATGTGTTGTGTGAAGAAATACTTCCTTTTTTAAAAATCCTGCTACCTATTAATTCCATCTGAAGAAGTGGGCTGTGCCCATGAAAGTTCATGATACCATCTACATGTTTTGTTAGTCTTTAAAGTGCTACCATTCTACTTTTTGTTTTTAAGTTTATCCTGTGTAGGCTAACTCGGCTACCCCTCTGAAGCTTAGTTTTTGTGTTATGGGAAGGAGTAAATAACTCTTCTTTTTCACTTTTATCACATTACTCATGATTTTATAGACCTCTATCATATCCCTCCTTTGTGTCTTTTCCAACTGATAAATTCCAATCTCATTGATTTCTTCTCATATGGCAGCCATTACATACCCCTCGTCATTTTTGTTGTCCTTTTCTGAACTTTTTCCAAGATATCTTTTTTGAGATGTGGCAACCACATCTGCATGCAGTTCAAGATTTGGATGTACCATGGATTATATAGAGGCAATAAAATATTCTCCATCTCATTCTCAGTCCCTTTCTTAATGATTCACAGCATTCTGTTTGCTTTTTTGACTGCTGCTGCACATTGAATGCATGTTTTCAGAGAGTTATTCACAATGACTCTAAAATCTCTCTCTTGAGTGATAACAGATAATTTAGTCTCCACCATATTATACATATAGTTAGGATCGTGTTTTCCAATATGCATTACTTTGCATTTATCAACATTAAAATTCATCTGCCATTTTGATGACTAGTCGTTTAGTTGTGTGAGATCCTTTTGAAGCCCTTCACAGTCTGCTTTGGAGTTAACTATCTTAAGCAGTTTAGTATCATCCACAAATTTTTCCACTTCACTGTTTATCTCTTTCTCCAGATCATTTATGAATATATTGAATATGATTAGTCCCAGTTTGGACCCCTTGGGGACACTACTAGTTACCTCTCTTCATTATGAAACCTGACCCCACATAACTTTCTTTTCTACTGTTATTAACATCCCATTAAAAGCCATCTATTCTTACATTTATAAATTAGAAAAAAAGGCGCACATGCTTTTACCCATACTTCCCGGTGCTGTGATTATAACAACAATACCAAACTAAGTTATTGTGGGCATCTCTTTGGATGCAATTTCTCCAAAGAATATTGAGTCGCTTCAGGAAGAAGTTCTGGAAATTGGATGAGTGTTCCAGCATTCTGCTGCAGGAAGGTGGCAGCTAAAAGTGCTGTTGTTCACACAAACTATAAAATGGTAGCCTGAAGTTGCTTTGAGCATATTGTGATGCGATGCAGATATTGCTTGCTCAGTTTACTGTAAGAATTCTAAACTGTTTGTCAGCATTTGTTTTCAACATAAAAGAAGAAATAGATATCTTTCTTTCATTAAAACCACTCTCTTTTTATTAAAAGATAGTTTAGCTCTGCTTCTAACTGATGTGCTGCTGTTTTTACAAGAAAAAGACCAAAAATACATATTTGCAACTGTTGTAAGTATATAAACATTTTTAATACAGATTTTAGATATTTTATTGCATGTTTATTATAAATTAGATGTTTTTCTAAGTTTTGTTATCCAATTATGCGAACAGTAAGATTGATTATTTTTTTGTGGTGCTAGAAATCTTGTCTCAGCAAAAATGTATTTGTCAATGGAAAAATTAAGATTATTTCTAAAGCTAAAATATATGTTTTAAATTTTATCCCAATAATTTATTCCTAGGACAATGTAAAATAAATCATAATTTGATAATTGAACGGGATACTTGATAGATTTCTTGGTTGCCTGATCATTCAAAACTTGAGCCTACCCAGCTGGTCTTTGGCAAAATCCACTAAGATGGTCCACTAAGACCATAAAAAATCAAGACTGCCAAATTCATCTTAAAGTAACAGTTGTGCTTTTAGAATCCTTATCTTCTGTAATAGGATCATTTTTCTTCTATGTATGTTGTGATTATTTCCTATAGGACCAGAAGCCTTCTGTTATATCCCTTCAGAAGCTGATAGTCAGAGAGGTAGCCAATGAAGAAAGAGGGATGTTTCTGATTAGTGCTTCATCTGCGGGGCCGGAGATGTATGAGATTCATACAAACTCTAAAGAAGAACGCAATACCTGGATGAGGCAGATTCAAGATGCAGTGGAAAGGTATAGGAGGCTGTTGTATTTCTTTTTACCATGCAAACCAGGCACTTGTCTTATGGCAAGAAGTGAGTATCACTAGAGCTATGTGAAGCCTGTCAGTTCTGGGTTGCATGAGGCTCAGCAAGCCATTTTGCTTGTTAATGATGTGTCACGTGGATTTTTGCCCCACGGCCAAATTCATGAATGGTGTAAGTGAGCTCAGGATTTTTGGACACTGGTGTCTGGCTCCCACTACTCAGTTTGGTGCATTGCCAAATACGCACTGGAGTCGAGTCGCCTGCTTGTTCCAGTAGTAAATAGAGTTTCTCCGAGCTAATGTCAGAAGCTGCATACTCTTCCCTTTCCCTATGAGACTTCATGGGCAGGTCAGCTCAACTTCCCTTTCTTGTTCCCTTTCTTTGTCTTTGGTATTTATGATATTCTGGGATTCTGTACAAACCCCCAGACCTTCTCATGTCCTTGGGAAATCTACCTCATCTCTTCATGGTATAGCCAGTTGGCTTGCTGCTTCAACTTTAGTTATTTGGGACTTGAAAAGTCAAGTCTTCTCCCAGTCCCCCAAAATATCTTCACAGTACCACAGTTATGAGGGGGCTAATCTTTCATTCTTAAAGACATTGGAGGGAAGGTCAAGGCACACTGTTGGCCTCAATCTTTGCCCTATTTGCAGATCTGTTGGACTGAGTATTTGTCAAATTTGAAGATCTGTTATGAAATATTTGCACAATTGTTGCTATCACAGTTATGTTCCCTTTTTGGCAGTCCTATTATGGCGAAGAGGAACTTAGAGCTTCATTTCTAACTACAGATTGAACTTCTCTGGTCTGGCAACATGTGTGGTCCAGCATGGTTTTAGTTAGCTGGATGTTCACTTATCATGAGTGTGGCCAAGTTTCCCACAGTCCCATAAAGTTTGTTCACAGCCACCAGTCCTGGCTCTCAGTGTTCTGTGCTGTTATTTAGCTCTAATTTACCCCTAATGTCTTCTAAGAGCCCAATAAGCAGTAGAAATATTGGTCATACTGCTAGAAATACTGACAACCTATGGTTTGGCAAATTCTCTGATTAAGCACCAGTCAGGGTGCAGGAGTAGAGAGGTTCAACCTGTATTTAATGTTTTAAAAAGAAGCTGCAGAAGGATTTACTTCTCTGTTAGAGCAGAAGTTGCTAATGTTGCATTTTAATTTTTTTTTACGGCTGAAAAATGGACGTGTGTGTGTGTGTTATGCAGATTTTTATTTATCTGCCTTTTGTTTTCATTTCAACATTAAAGTTGCCCAGAGGAAGAAGGAAAAATTAGTGAATCTGATGAGGACAGACAGATAGCTGAGGCCAAAGCAGCCAAGATTCAAAAATATCAAGGTACAGTGCCTCTTACACTATGCTTAAAATAACAATGCCAGAGAGTTATGAGTGTAAAATATAATCTGGATGACTGACTAATAAAGGGATGTACAACAGGTACTCAAACACCATAGTGATGTCTTCAAATTGGCTGGATTGACAGATAAGCAGAAGTGGTAAAATGGGAGTGCTTTGATATGTGTGACTTGAGTCTAGATGAATTTCTTTCTTTGATATTTCACTGTATCCATCCATTTTATATTTTTACCCCACTGCAGCCAATACAAGAAAAGGTATTTTTAAAACAAAAGAAATGGATGTTTTCAAATAGGCATTGAACTGGTATACTTCTTTATTTACCTTGGGCCAGTCTCAGCCAAACAGCTTGCAAATCACACCGAGTGCCTGTGTGTAGCTGCAGCCTACCAGCTACTCATCAGCCGAACCCTGGCTTCCAGCAGCCTTGATAACCACTTGAAGAGTTACCCAACATACCCACAGTCCCATACTTTCACCAAATATGTGTGTTCTGCACTCTGCAGCTCTCTCTTGGACAGTTCAAATATTAGAGGCCCGTTGCCTTTATTAAAGGTCAATACATAATAGTTTGCTGCTTTAATCAAAACTAATTCAGTGTTGCATTTAAACTGTATTGTTTAGTAAATGGAGTTAAAGAATAAAACAAGCTTAGTTAGTGATAGAAGAGAAATAAAGATAAAATACGTGTAATAACTAAAAATAAGCAACCTAGACTTAGTTTATGGTTGAATTCTTACCACAGGTTCCTAGCAATATTGCTGATCAGATTTTCAAGCCAAGATCTCTCATAGAGTCCAAAGGCTGGTTCCTTTCTCTTCTTGGGAAAAGAGAGAGACTCCAGGGTGTTTTTGCATCTCACTTGTGTCCAGACCCCCTTTAAAATGCATTTTCCTGAGGGTTACCCCTTAAGATAGTTTCTGGGAATGGAGACAAGAGCCTTGTGGTAAAAGAGATTCCATGTTGTTTGTGAAATGCATTTTGATCTGTGCATGCCTGTCCGCCCCAACCTTGCTATCAAATATTGGCCACTTCATGGATGATTGCCAATCTGATTTGGTGGCACCTGGCTAGAGGGGCCAATTTGTCTTTTGTCTTTGAAAAACACATTTCTCCTCTATCCCAGATTGGTCTGATGGATACATTTCATTAATAATTCCAATTTATAGTCATAACTTTACATATAATGTTGCTACACACATTTCACTATGATATTATTATTGACCTGCAAATTATTAGTTTTCAAATGATACCTCACAAGGTATATTTTGTACAAAGATTATAATCACATATAGGTATGAATAATAGAGCCATATTTGGTCATAATGGGGAGACAACTTTAGATCTCCTCTGGGACCTTCTTGGTGGAGGCTGATTAGAGATGCACTGAATCCTTAGCCAGACCTCCTTCCTGGAATTGGCCATTTTGGGGGCTGTATCAGATGGCTGAAGGGTCCACAATATAGTCAAGATTACATCATCAAAATTCCTCAATGGTCAGTCTTTCTGCCACTGTGCAGATTTTTCTGCCAGGATCTGTACCAGCTTTCATCAGTGCAGACATGGCCAGAATGAATCTTGTCCCTTCCCGTTTACAAAAGGTATCATGCAAACTGAGTTGTTCCTTGGGTCCTGTATTGCTCCCTGTAAGTATTTAGTAGCTTTGAATTAGCAATGAGTATGTGGCAGATGGATAAGAAGAGCAGTGGGGAGTGTACCCTACCATCAGAACAGAATGGTGTTATTGCTGACATAATATGTTCATAATATGTTTGGTTAATAGAATCTCTAAGTAACCAGGACCAGCAGATCTGCAGTTATTTGGAAGACAAACTGCATATCTATGCAGAGCTTGGAGATATGAGTGGATTTGAGGATGTCCATGTGGAACCCCATCTCCTTATCAAACCTGACTCAGGAGAAATGCCACAGGCTTCCTCATTGCTGGCAGCAGCCCTCAAGGAAGGTGAGATTGAGATTGACAAGAAGGAAATGAGGCAATGACTGTACAACACAAACACTGGCTTGCAAGTTTCCTCAGCAGTACTCAACCCCTGCTCAGCCTCAGGATCTGCCCCACTCCAACCTTTCCCTTAAATCCCCATCTGCACCCTGCCTCTTCCTGTCCCTGCTCTGCCTCAGGCCACCTCTCTTGGAAGTCTATTCTAGACCTTAACTACTCTTACAGTTTTTACTAATATCTAATCTCCCTTGCTGCAGATAAAGCCCATTACTATTTGTGCTGCCTTCAGTGGACATGCAGAACAATTGATCACTATCCCCTTTATACTAGTCCTTTACAGATTTGAAAACTCATATTAGATCCCCCTCAGTCTTCTTTTTCCAAGACTAAACATGCCCAATTTTTTAACCTTTCCTCATATGTCAGAATTTCTAATCCTTTATATTTTTGTTGCTCTTTGTGTGCTCTCTCCAGTTTGAACATGATACTCAAAACTGGACAAAGTACCCGGCTGAAGCCTCATCAATGCAAAGAAGATTGGGACAGTTGCCTCCTGTCTTTTTACATATGACACTCTAGTCAACACACCATAGAATGAGAGTACCTTTTTCACAACTTTATCTCATTGTTGGTACACATTCAATTTGTGATCTACTGTAAATCCCAGATCCTTTTCAGCAATACTATCACCTAGCTAATTATCCCCCATTTTGTGGTTGTACATTTGATTTTTCCTTCCTGAGCATAGTACTCTGTACTTTTCCCTATTGAAATTCATCTTTTTTATTTCAGACCAGTTCTCCAGTTTGTCAAGGTCATTTTGAATTCTAATCCTGTCTTCTGAATTAGGGCTGTAAGCGATTAATCAACTATCCAATAAGCCAAAGCTTATTGGATAGTCAACACACTAATTGACTAGTCACTCCCTCCCCCCTTTCTGCTTCTGTCACAAAGAGAAAATGGGGGAGAAGGGGAAGACCGGGGATGCAGGCTCTAGCTCTGTGGGAGGGTGCAGAGCCCCCACTGAGGGCTCTTGTACATTTTAAAGATTGAAATGCTGCATGGAACCCAGGGACAGCAGGGGACTCTGAGTTCCCCACTGGTCCTAGGCTCCAGGTGAGGCTTCCTCTTTGAAATGTACAAGAGCCCCAGCAGGGACTCTTGTGCATTTCAAAGTTGGAACACTGCTTGGAGCCCAGGGCCAGCAGGAGTCCCCCAGTGATCCCGGGCTCAATCTTTGAAATGTACAAGAGGGCTCATGCACATTTCAAAGGACTAGCGTGGCGTTCTGCCTTATTGACTCATCAAGTAGTCGATGGAAATCCCATCGACTATTTGATTAATTAATTAATTGAAATTTAACATCCTTATTCTGAAGTGTTCCCTCCTATCTTTGTGTTCGCCACAAATTTTATAAGTAAACCCTCAACTCTGCTATCAGTGAAAATGTTGACTAGTACCAGACCCAGCATAGAACTCCACAGGACCTTATAGATAGTACCTCCCAGTTTGACAGCGAACAATTGACCACTAATCTTTGAGACTCAGTTGTGCACCCCTTTCAGTAATTTCATGTTGATCACACTTTCAGTTTGCTTATGAGAATGTCATGTGGGACTGTATCTAAAGCCTTATTGAATTCAAGATATAGCATGTGTACTTATCCCCACCCTCAAACACCCCTGTCAAAGAAGGAAACTGTGATTCAGGATAGGTGAAATCTGTAGGGAAAAAATTGCCCATGTTTTGGAGATGTTCATGAATGGAAGAATATTTTTTTCTAATATTATTTGAAACAAATCATATTTGAATGAAATGTATTGAGTCACACTGTCTACTCAGAGAGACAAATTTACAGTGCAAAACACCAAGTTCTCAAAGGAAGTTCATCAGTTACCAAGTTCATTAGTTGCCAAGAAGATATCATTCAGTTGCTGGAAAGTTGTATTTCTATTTTCATAGTGGAGCCTGAGCTCTCTGTGGGTGCATTTTTTGAAATAATTATCTCCTGGTTATAAGCTAAAAACAATCATGTGTATGGGAACCCTGGGTAAGTCATTCACAACTAAGTGTAATGGAGCAAACGCACATCCTCCTCATTCTACCCATTTTCTATTTTGATTTTCCTTCCCACCTCCATTTCTCTTGACTGTGCCTTAGACATCAGGGTTTTCAAACTGATGTTACAGTAATTCCCAAAGGGGATCATTTTGCAGTACAAAGATACTGTAATTGTTTGTGCAGAATGCAGTTGTTTCTTGAGTTTGTCATGTATCATATTTTCCACTCCAGCTGAAAGCCTCCATGTTGCTGTAACATCGTCACAAGCAAATGACACAAACAGGTCATCAGAGGAGAGTCCTGGAGAACCAAGCTTGAGACTCTCACCTAGTACCAATGAAATAGTTGACTCGTCTACTGATTGTAAGTAAAACCTGCTGCTTTTACTTTCTCAGATAACAGTACCAATTATCTCAGGATGTTTCCCAATCTTCTGCATTCCAGAACAGTATAGGATCAATAAAGATTGGTGTTGTAGTAGTAGTAGTAGTAGCAGTAAGAATAAAAACCATATACAAAAGAGCAGATCCTCAGCTGGTTACATTGTCATAGCTTCATTGAAGTCAGTGGAGGATCTACCCTGATGTGTATCTTCCTCCAATCTACATTAGTATTCCATATGGCTGCATCTATGCTACATGCTTCTTGTGCAAGAAGCCTTTTGCGCAATAGTTTTTGCACAAAAACTTCTTGCGCAAGCGCACGTCCACACCTCAAAGCACATTGCAAAAGCCATGTGCTTTTGCACAAGAGAGCATCCACACTGCATGGACGCACTTGCGCAAGAAAGCTCTGATGACCATTCAAAGAATGGCCATCAGAGCACCTGTTGAGTGCTCTGGAGCGTCCACACTTGCCTTCTTGCACAATAGTTGTAGCGCTAAAAACAGTTATGCCTCAGAAAAGGAGGTTTAACCTATAGCGGAAAAAGCCCTCTGTTCTGCTGTTTAACTGCCCATTTAATTGTGCAAGAGCTCATTTGAGGTGTGGCTGTTCCTCAGGTTTTTGCGCAAAAATGTTGTAGTGTAGACATAGCCTATATGTAGTAAATACGCTATTTCGTCTTCACTATTCAACTCCAGAGCAAGCATATATTGCTTTTTAAATATTTTCTGCTGACTTTCATGAGAGGCTCTGTGAATCAATTGATGTGCAGAACTTGACAGTCCAATAATTTATGGCTATTACACAGTGTAGGTTTCTTAATTTGCATTGAAAATGTGAGTTGAAAATTCTGGTACTAAACTCTGCAAAACTACTGATACAGTGAAGTTTCAGTTATATTTATTTACTGCAGATATTTTTATGGGTGAGACATTTCTTATTTATTTGAGATAGGAAAGAAAGAAAATGTCACCTTCCCTCTCTCATCTGTAATTTCAGTATACTGTAGGTTCATCATACTGTATGTATTGGCACACTTTTTCTGAAAAGAGAAACAATTTCATGTTTAGCATCTTTCTTCTCCCTCTCCCCCCCCGGTCTCTCTCTCTCACACTTTGTTGGGGTATTCATCACTAGCTACAGAAATAAAAGGAGATGAAGAATCTTTTGACTTCAATCCCAGGATTTGTCATGCTGTGAATGAAGTGGCAGATTCTGTGCTGGAGGAAAAGGTACTGTAAATAACGTATCTTTCTGTGAGGTTGTATAGCACGCACCCTGATGATCTGGAGGTGCCTGCAGTGAAGATAGATAAGGAGGTAGATAAATTAACAATACTCTGGAATTGGACTGTATGTATGTTCACAGGACGGGACTGGGTGCATTTTATTAAGTCCAAATAAAGAAATGAAACGAAGGTCACTGGTTAATCCATAAATGTTTTTAGAAAAATCACTTTGGCAGACTTACAAGCCTGTGAGCTGGAGCAGCAGCCTCTCTGTACCATTTCTGCATTGTTCATGCTACTGGATCACTGGACTTGACCCACTACTATCACCATCCTTAACACCAGCTTATGTTGAGCTGATAGTGGGACCCCCTTCATTCTCTGGCACATGGCAGTGAAAGTCTCCCCTCTCCCCACTTTGGCACAAATAGGACTTGTGCTGTCTGTCCTTACCAGGGTGATTTCCCTGATAAAACAGGTTTGATGTTCTTACACAGAGTAACTTTTGAATGTTAAGTAGATACAAAAGAGAACAATTTCACAATAAGAGAAACAACCACCATTTCAAAATCTTTAAACAACTCATGCAATGAATCCAAAACTGTCAGACTCAAACATCTCCTCTAGATGGAGCATGCATATGAAACACTACAGGCAGCAGCAGCAGCAAGATGCTTTTTCAGAAAATTAGAACAGGGGTCAAAATTGGGCAAAAAATAAGGACTTTCTATGGAGGAAGGAGCAATCTGAGAGCTTTACAGAGAAGCAGAAAATGGGAAAGAGAGAGAGATGGGAGAAAAGTACTAAAAATGGAAAGCAAAATTGTAAAAATGTTTGAAAAAGGAAAAAAGCCAGCAGAGGGGTAAAAGTGAGAGAAAGTGGACTAAGATGCACTAAATCCACTTCGGGTTTTGAGAAGAACTATCTCAGAGTTGGGGCTTTAAGCCAAAACAGCTGGGAAGGAAAGTTTCATGCTGTGCAATAAATCAGAGTCACCAAGAGATGGCAGTCTAACCACAGACAAGAGAAGAGACAAGGGATTTCAGGAATAGCTGATGTTCTCAAATAATTAGAAAAAGGTCATGGGCACCAAGGGTACGTCTAGACTACATGCCTCTGTCGCCAAAGGCATGTAGATTAGGCTACCAGGCATAGGCATAGGCTACCAGGCATAGGCATTTAAATAATCGCCGCTTCATTTAAATTTACATGGCTGCCGCGCTGAGCCAACAAACAGCTGATCAGCTGTTTGTCGGCTCAGCGCGGTAGTCTGGACGCACGGGGGTCGACATCAAAGGCATTTGTCAACCATCCAGGTAAACCTCATCCCAGGAGGCATACCTGGGTGGTCGACAAATGCCTTTGATGTCGACACCTGCGCGTCCAGACTACCGCGCTGAGCCGACAAACAGCTGATAAGCTGTTTGTTGGCTCAGCGCAGCAGCCATGTAAATTTAAATGAAGCGGCGATTATTTAAATCGCTGCTTCATTTTCCTATGCCTGGTAGCCTAATCTATATGCCTCTGGCGACAGAGGCATGTAGTCTAGACGTACCCCAAGTGTCCAATACCATATTCTGATTGGCCATTCACCATTTTTTGTGATGTCAGCTGCCAGCCAGGCACAGCTGTGATTTCAGTTCCATTTCATGCCCATTAATGGCTGATCACTTTTTTCTCCCTAGAAATCCCCTTCTCCATAAGACATGTGGGATGTTAAAGCAATCACCCTCTGTCCTGCCATCTGTGCCAGTCTTTCCACCTTTCCTTCTCTTGGTCCCTCCTTCCTGCTTGTGACTTGTCCCCCTTTTTCTGCCTCACGGTCCCCCTCTTTCCTACTGCAACTTTAACCAAAGCTGCCTACCTACTTCTTCAGTGCTGCTCAGCTCTGCAACCTGGCCACATGGGAAAGCTGCTGTTTCCATTTTTAAGTGATCCTGCTGCACTGGGACTTCAGCAGCAGCTTCTGACTCTTCCATTTCTGTCCTCACTTTTCTGTTATCAAAACTAAATCAGGCCCTTAATTTATTCTTTGTAACAGAAAGTAGGACTCAGCAGTAAGTTTTGGTGCACAAACTGCTGCTGAAGATATGGCTGTTGTCATGAAGAAGTTAGAGTCCAAATATTCCAGGCAACCAAAAACAGTAGAAGACTAATCCCAAAGGTATTAAAAATAGTCAGGAAAGGATTGTGTTTGGCCTCTTTCATATTTATTTTTCCTTAACCTTCTCATAGGAGCAACTTTTTCATAATGGAAGGATTGTGGGTTACTTTTCCACTCCTGTCTAAACCCCCATTCCTACATTTTAAATACTGTAGTCTTAAGAAAAAAAATGAAATGTAAAATTAATGACCCAGCTCCAATTGCAGCAAGCCTCGATAGAATTCATATTAGTAAGCTATTGGTGCACTTTTCGGGGGGCTGAAGGCTCTCACCCTTCTGCTTTATGCTTCATAACACATTTAAAGCAATCATCCTAGTCTGCTAGTTACAAGCCCTGTTGTAGTTTCTTGCTGTGTTATTACATAGCTAGTGGTTCTTCAGGAATCTGTTACAACTGATTGTAAGCAACACAGGTCACTCTACAGTACATGATGTGATAAGAATATTGTTCTTGCAAAACTGTCAAGGAAGCAAAGCATTAATGGAAATACCATTTCTTAGTAGGATTTCTCCACATTGGGGTTAAAATTATGGATGAAATGCTTCTTGTTTTACAGTTGTCCTTGGGCTTGCTAGTGATTGCTAGTGTTGGTGAATTATTAGTCTTCATAGATTACTGTTTTCGTCTTTTTTCACATGACACAAAGGAAAGTTTGACTGAGTACCAGTAATTGCATGCATTAGCAATATGAGTATTTGGGCTAGGAAAAAAGCATTACTTTGAATATCCTATTTCAAAGTTTATAACAGCTATTCAGTTCAATGTGTATTTATATTTATTGTAGGTGGAACACATTAATTTCTCAGGTTCCACATCAACAGAGGTGAGTATGAAGTCTAAATATGAATTTATCATTTAATTAAACTTCATAGCTGTCATAATTTTGAAAATCCTTCTCTTATTTTCCAGGTTGTACAAGCAATCCAGAATTTAACCCGTCTCTTGTATAGCATACAGGTGAGAACTCTGTTAAATTCATACAGTAATGAATCTTTTAATGTTTCACTTTAAAAAAGGTTTTTAATCTTGCCCCATATTACAATCTGTTGACTTTTTCACTATTGCATAATTCAAATAACATATAACAGGCGTTGATTTATATTATGCTGCAGTGATAATCTCCTTTCAAGAATTTCCAAAGGGCTACAGAGAAAATAAGATGGAGGATCCAGACCAATCTGTCAAATTCCACCTGATCTCCTTTCCAGATATTGTTCAGAATTATGGAAAATTTGGATATTTCAGTTAAAACACTCCCTAGATCATGTAAATTGTATAACTAGCTTTTGCATAATAGAACACCTCCCTCCCCTCTGAGTCCCTTAGCTTTATTGTCAGGAGTCAGATTTGGATATGGTTGACCAGTAATTGAAGAGATTTGTGTAATGCTTAGAATAACCTACTGGGAGTTGGACTTCTAGGTTCTGTTGCCAGCTATACTGCTAACTCACTGTGTGATCTTGGCTATATTATTTAACTTCATAACTGTAAACAGGGTACAATTACCAAGAATGGTCAAAAAGTGGAAAATCCCACATTTCAGTATTAGTTTTCATCTCACATAAAAATGGAAATACTAAAAATAAAAAATATAAACTTATTAAAAATGTTGACATTTACAATTAAAAGGTCAAAATGTGTCATTTTAAAGTGAAATATTTTTGTTTTCCAAAAGAAAAAAATCATTAAAAATGAGACTTTTCTCATGAAAAATTTTAATTTTGATAAAGCCACATTTTTCCATGGGAAAATTTTTCAGTCCAGAAATTTGGATTAGAGCTGCTAATTGCTTGGCTACATCCATTGGAGGTGTGAGACCTAATTAATTAGTTTGTAAAGTGTTCGTGAAACTACATCTACTGTACAAGTGTGCGACAATGCAGTTGCTGCAGTTAGCTGTGTCTATCCTGGGAGTTTGGTCTGTATAATAGGATGTTGAGCTTTTTGAAATCTGTTGATGAAAAGCAACATTGCTGATCTCTCTGCAGAAGCCCTTTTTATTGATTTATTGCACCATGGCATCTAGCACAATGAGGCTTTGAGCCTAACTGGTGCTTCTGGGGATGGCTATAATATTAAAATGAGATGATAATATTCATCAGTAACTAAAAACTCCCTGAAAAGGAGCAAAATGATGCTGTTCATTCCAAAATGTCATGAATGAACACAGAACTGTGCAAGCATGATGAACAGACTCCAAAGAAACACTTGAGCACTGATTAAGGAAAATAATAATATATTTACACAATGCTTATATAGAAAATTCCTAACCAAAGGGAAATTAATATTTGTTTTTGGTGACTAGGCAGCCGTAACCATCCAGGACAGTCATGTGGAGATCCATAAGACACTACTGCAAGAGCATGAAAGGACTAGTTGTGGGCACAGTTCTCGTGGAAACCTACTGCTTGACCAGGAAAAATACCGAAATTTGGAAAAACAAAGGGAAGAACTAGCAAATATACAGAAACTTCAGCAACAGTTTCATCAGGAGCAGCAGCGCTGGGCCCGTGAGTGTGACCAGCAACAACGGGAACAGGAGATAAGAGAGAGTCAGCTGCAGGAGCGGGAGAGAGATTGCATGTGTCAGGAAGAGAATCTTCACAGGAACCAGGGAGAACTGGAGCATCAGCTGCAAGAGTTCCAGCAGGACCTAGAAAGGCTTAAGGAGGGCCAGCGGATGGTGGAAATAGAAAGAGATAAGGTGAAGATGCAACAAAAGATATTGTGGCACTGGCAACACAGCCGCCAGAGCAGCTTGCCAGCAACATTGCCATCTTCAGTGAGCAATGAGGTACATAATTTCCCCTCGATAATTCTCCCCTGACTCAGACTATTTTATTATGCTGACCTACACTTGAGATGTTGAAATTGCAGGAAGTGTTCTCTGAGCAGGGCCGGCTCGAGCCATTCCTGCGCCTCGGGCAGCAGGCACGTGACGCATGCGCGACTCTGCCCCCGGACACATAGTGCATGCGTGGCCCCGCCCCCCTCTCTCCCAGCGCGCTGCGCACCTTGCAGCTGCAATTGGGTGTGCGGTGCCCCTTACAGCTGCCATCAGGTGCCCCCCATAGGTTGGCGCCCCGGGCAGCTGCCCGGCTAACTCCCCCCTTAATCCAGCCCTGTCTCTGTTACTTCATTTGGTAACTTGAGTTGGTGTGTATGGGACCTTGCTTCAGGAGGAACCATGGGCTGGGAGCCCTGCAGAATGGAACTTGGCCTATGGGTTATAAATGTGAGGAAATAAAAAGATTCATCACATCCACATTTTACTCTGCCACTATTGCTTTCCCATTAAATAGTTGGGAAATGTTTTATTTTCTGGACCAAGAGGGGCCCTATTTCTCAGAGGAAGGCTAGATCCATATGTGAGTACAGACTGTTGAGGATCTGACCCTTAGAAATCTCTAGACAGTCGTGTCAGTCCCTTTGCAACAGTGCTGGTGCAAGGGAGCAGTGTGGGAGCCATGGGTGGGTAAAAGGCTGCTTTCGGCCACCCTCTCTCTCAAGAAGCCTCTTGGATGTGGGTGGGAGGAGTTGTGCTGCAGGTCAGCAAAATCCTGACCAGTATAGTGCCTGGTGGGAGCCATCGTCAGTTGACACAATTTACAGAATCCAAGTCTGCTCTGAGATACGAAGGAGCCAAACTGCGCAACGACCCCTCCCCCCCCAACAATCTTGAGAGTTAGGGGCAAAAGAGCGAAAAGTTGACAGAAAACCACGTATGTCCCTGACCAGCCCCAGCTGAGGCTCAGTTCAGGCCAGCATTCAAAGTGAGAAGTGAATGAGGACCTCTGTCCATTTGCCTACTTATTTGACCTGACCCTTGAAAGCAGTGTGAGCACCAGTGCAGATGGAGATTATTTCAGTTTCCAGTGTGTGTGTGTGTGTGTGTGTGTGTATTTGAATGTTGCAATGCTAACAGCTCCCTCCACACCCCTCATCAAGTTCCTGTTTTCCATCCCTTTGACTAAACTTTATAAGCTACTCACTATGGCTGAACTTCAGTCTTTGTCCCCAAAGACTGTCTCCAGGGTGGCCTCATGGATTGACCCACCTCTCTGCCTGTTGCAAGATTTGCTGAAAAAGAAAACACTGATGGCTTTTTAAAAGCTTCTTTCAGTTTGTATCTGGGGTGATTATCTTGCCATGTCTGCTCATTCTTTCCAAGTATCACAGTCCAACACTGACAGATGGAAAGAGTAGCAAAAGCTCACTCCTCCCCGGATCTGGCCCATTGTTATTTCCCATTTGGAAAACATTAATATGTTTTTTTAAAGTTATGAATAGAGTTGTAACATTATTTAGCAGTCTCTTGTTGATTAAACATGTTTTATTGTATAAGAATAATGTGTTTATCCTAGTACCTGGTATATAAAGTGGGTTTTTGTTATAAATTTCACCCTTATAGGCAGCTAGTATAAGAGGGGACCTTATGAGAGACAATGATGAAGTGGTCAGCTACATAATTTGCTTGTTTTGTCTTGTGCAGATAATGGGACGCAATCAGATGGAGAGCTTCTGTGGTGAAAATTCATTCTTCATAAATGAAGCTTTAGTACAGATGTCATTAAACAGTCTCAACAGGTCAAATCCAACTCTAGTTTACCAGGATGGTGTATATGGGATAAACACCGCCAGTTCAGAAATAAGCAGGACTAGTGAAAATCCACCAGCAGTCACCCATGAACTCTGGAAGTCTACTGCTCCCTGCCATCAGGTATCCTCCTGCAAAAGCAACAAGGATTCTTGTAATAATGGTAAATAACACTTTAAATCTGCATGTAATAGACAAAACAGGCAGTCCATCACCTTTTAATGGGATTATTTCTATAATTCCTAAAGGCAATTTAGTAGTAAAAGTGAATACTGATAATATTGTAGCAGTGTGAGTGGACATGTGGCTGGTACTTGATCACAGTTTGATTGTGATGATGTGTGAGCAGAGTTTCTAATACAGTGATTTGATTGAGACAATTCAGTTATGCTGACTGAGGGGAGGCAAGAAAAGGAAGTCAGAGAAATTGAACAAAAGTAGGCCCTTCAGCTACTAAGTTGCATAGCAATTCACTATAGGTAATATTTTTAAAGTGCCTAAATCAAGCGGTGTGGTGAACCCCCAAATAGATATGGGGTATGTTATTCCATTATAACTCAGTCTTTGCAAAAGCTATTCTGTTTTGTGTTTGTATCTTGGATACGACCAAATTAAAGCCTTTTTCAACATGCTAAGGTTTGCTAGTATTTGACATTACTGTATAAAATGTCAAGTCTCCAAACAAGTGGCTACAGCAAGAACCTTCCTGTTCAATACTTGACATTTGTGAGTTAGACAAGTTCTAAATTATAATTTCCAAATTATGATTAGACCTTAGAATAATCCTTGAACATAACCTTGGCTTCAGAACCTCAGTGAGGGTCTACGGAGAATAGCATTGAAAGACTCATCTTAATCATGGCAAGAAAATCACATAATTTCTAAAATAAAGGAATTGTGAACAATAAGTAGCATGAGCATAAGAATAGCTGTTACTGTAGGATCTTCATTAAATTTGCAAAATTACAGAATCTACAACTGGGAAAGATGTAGATAAAACATGTTTGGCTTCTGTTACAGCTGTTGATAGATACTATTTCATAAAATCTCACACTCAATGTTAAAACAGGTGAGTAGAGCCCTGTGTAGATAGAAAATTTGTATCTGCATCTGTATCTGCAAAAATGAGCCATGGATATCCCCATTAGCACCCACAGATGTGGATACCTGTGAATATACATATGCAGGGTTTTAGATACGAAATTTGTATCCACATCTATATGTGCAAAGATGAGCTGCAGATAGGCACATCTGAAGATGCAGATGAGTGTGGATATAAAGCGGGTATCTGCAGATTTTCAGGGCTCTACAGGTGAGTTTTAACAAGTAGTATTGTTCTATGGATTGAAAATTTGCTGAAGGATTGAAATTAAAGTTAATGATAAACTCCAAAGTATCAAGTTTTTAAGGAGGCAGCTAGCTTGGGGTATCATGAGGTTTTATTTCAGCTTTGGTCTTATTGAATATCTTCCTTGATTCATTACCGTTTGTAAGTCACTCTGATGAACCTGGTAGAAAAGCTGATTTGCTGTATATTTGAGAGAGTTTGTGTGTGTCTGTTTGTTCAAGAACTTCCCCTAACATGGTAAGAGCTCAGACCACCAAATTCAGTTCACAGTTTCCTCTTACTGTAACTTAAACAAGGTAAAGGATTGGTTGTTCCAAGAAAATGGGATATGCCTGGAATTGGATTGCTTTTCATGAAACCATACAGAAAAGAGACAGAATCACCAGACAGGTGAGAGGGAGTAACTGGAGGCACCCTCCCCCACAGCTGGGACTGCCCCAGCCCTGAGCCTCCCAATCCCAAGGTGTCTTTTAGGGAGGGCTGGTGCTGAAGCTCTCCCCCTCCCCCCATCCCCTATTCATATGGGAACATTGCTGCCTGCTCCTCTTTGTCAGGTAGTGAGGGGAAACTGCACAGTTTACTACATTCTTCACTCTGGCTGGGGAGCACAGGTGGAGCCCAGGATCCACTGGAGACCCCAGGCTTCACAGCACCTGCCCCTTTGAAAGACACAGAGGTGGCAGTTTCAAAGGGGAAACTGCTGCACAGCTGATCAGCTGTACATCAGCTTCCACTTTGAAACGGCCCCCTCCGCCCAAGGGGCAGCAGAACCCAGGGTCCGGGGAAATGCCGCGGGGAGCTTGGAGTCCCCAATTGACCCCAGGCTCCATGGCAGCTGCTCCTTTGAATCGCTGCAGAGGTCGTGTTTTAAAGGGGCAGCCTGCCACACAGCTGATCTGCGGATCAGCTGTGCAGTGGGCTGCCCCTTTAAAATGCCTCCTCTGCACATTTTCAAGGGTAGCTGCCATGGAGCCCAGGCTCAGCTGGGGACTCCCCAGCTGACCCTGGGCTCCTAGCGGCATGAAGTACAGCATGGAGCCCAGGGTCAGCAGGGGACTCAGAGTCCCCCACTGACCCCGGGCTCCATGGCTTTGAAATGCACAAGAGCTCCCGCTGGGAACTCTTGTGCATTTCAAAGCAGGCACGCCACGTGCAGCCCGGAATCAGCAGGACTTCCTGCTGGCCCCCGGCGGTACGCGGAGTTCCATATTCCTCGGAAGTGCCTATCAACTAGGCAATGGAAGTTCCATCAACTAATCGACTAGTCAGTTAATCGCATTTTAACATCCTTATCTCCTACTGCCTTTTAAATTGCAGAGCTGCAGTGAGGTTTGGTCCCAGCGTGAGCCGGAACTGAGCGGGGCTGCCTTCCCCTATTAAGTGATCTAGTAGTAGTTAAAAACTCTATCGACTTTTTGATTACTAAAATAACCTAGATTTAACATCCCTAATTCCTATGCACACAGCTGGTAACATTCATTGTGGTTCTTTTGTATAAAAAAACAATTCTAAAGTTTTATTATCATTATTTTCCCTTGATCAGTTGAGGGCAGCTATATTATTTTCCAACTCATTAAAGTAGGTCAATAAAACATGTTAATTGTTAGCAGAATATCCATTGACTCATGTGTATCATTATCCATCTAAAGGTTCAATGCTTACCACACATACAACATTAAAATAATTAGGTGTGAATTCTTGATTAAGCAGTATCAGACAGCTGATGGGCAGCGCTCCATACTGAGATGAGACTGTAGGCATTTCGTATGTAGAAGAGTGTGATTTCTAGTAATACATGATTTTCAGTCTCTGCTGTTAGTGTCCAGTGGAAATCCTGTAGGGAGAACATGTTTTAAAAGCTGGTTGGTTCTCGTTCTCGTTCTCTCTCTTCCTCTCTCTTCCCCCCCCCCCCCCGAGTTGCACCCATTTTAGCCAGCTATGAACTTGGTCCATAAGCTTTTAACTGAATCCTCCTAAACAATTGTTTAATGGGTGTTTATATCCCTAGTCCAGAGACTCTGTAACTTAAAAAGGGAAAGGAGGGTAACTATGGCATTAACCCACCTCCCTGTGCCAGGTGGCAGAAATGGCCACACATAGGTAGGGGGCACATCCATATTCTTGCCAAGAGGGGCACAGTGGCAGTGCACTCCAGCTTGTATTTAATTGCCTCTGCTCCTGGCATCCCCATGGGGCAGCACACTTCATCCTGTTGCTGGTATGGTGGGTTGTTCACAGCCACAGCTGAACCCCTAATGTGTAAAATACATTCAATACTGGGAAAATATTCAGCATGGAATAAAAATCCTAACAACTCTCAAGTAGAATCTCACTGGGGATTTGGCCATTGCTAATGATTTTATATACAAGACAGATACTGTGGTGATAGGCAGAATATAGACAAATGCAGTAATGACGTAGGCTGGAATTTTCAGATGAACCTAAGGGATTTAGACACTCGGTTCCCATAAAATTGCAATGGTCAGTGAATGCCTAATTCCTGCCTTTGTAAAGCCCAGACTCCATCACATGTACAGGTAACACAATACTTAAGAAAAACGTAACAAAAAACTAATAGTCTAGTAGTACCAAGGCTTCTGTAAAAGCTTCCCATTATGTAGGAATGCTGGTTTGGGGCTTACATACAGTACCTCTGCCATAGCAAAATACCTTTGGGCTGAACTTGACATGTCAGCTGTTAGTCCTGATGGGATGGGATAAAACCTGGTGCATGGTACAAAAGTTGATGTGTGGTTATTTAGAAAAACATGGCATTTTTAAAAAGTATTTTATGCAAAAAGTAGCTGATATGTATGCTGTGTGGCTCCTGAAATCACAGTAACCTCATTCAGGGAACATGATGGCAGCTGATGTTGGGTTGGGCCATAAGGAATTCTACATCTACTCCATGGGATGTCATTGCATATGGACTGTAAGGGGGCCTGAGAGGAGAAAGGGAATCTGGGTTAGAGCGGGAGGGAGCTGTAGAGGACTTCGTTATTCACGCTCACATTTTATGGTAGTGGTGTGCTATTAAATTCCCTGACACCCTGTCTGTACCTTTCTGTCCACATCATTATGGTGTTTGATCACCTGAGGCCAACCTGAAGAGACCAGTTTCCAGGACAGAGTGGTAATCAGGGAACCATTTGTGATATTGAATCAATACAGCATGACAGTGGGCTGAAGGTGGGGAGTCAGTCAGTTTTTCCTGTTAGTCACTTTCCCTGCTGCATTACCAGGCCAGTCCCTTGTTTTGCTCGTCCACAGCATTGTACATGGGTGCAAATGACAAAGCAGTGTAACTTGCACCAATTTTCTGACCACTGTACACCTCAATTACAGCTCTTTATATGACCTCTGCTTTTTCCTCAGCCATCCATGGAACCTGAACCTGCTTATATTTGCCCTCTATTGTTAGTCTGGCTGGACAGAAATGACATCCCTTATGAGTTTCTCTTCCTTGCACAGTTCATTTACATGCATTTGGGCCATCTCTTTTACATTTAAACAGAATTTGATTAGTTTTTTTTTAATGCTAAAACTGCCTACATATTTCTGTGTCTTAGCTCTTTGTGGACTTTAAAGCTCACCAGCTATTTAAAGAACCTCTAGCTCCTTTTGTCATTAAATGGTTTCAATAACTCTCATTTAAACTCACAGGGCCAGATGCTCAGCTGAGGGAAAAGGGTGGCTTAAAGCCATTTTTCCACTGTATCTATACTAGGTTGGCCTGGGCTGAAGCAGTTGCTAGTGTAGCATACAGTTGTCTAAGGCTTTTCAGACACCTGGTTCCTACCCTTTCCTGCCTTCAACTCACCCTCTGAGGTAGGGTAGCTGGTGTAGCTGACTAACCCTGCACTGGGAGAGCCTTCCTCTCCTCAGCTCTGCCTAGAGGAAAAATGGAGAAGCTGAGGATTTGACCTTTTGTATGTTTAAATAAGAGGTAGTAAAATAAAACAGATCATCACCATCTAGCTGTTTAATACAAGAACACTTACCCAGCATTGCTCGGGTCCTTCTGGGCGGGGGCGTGGGGTTGCAGGAAACAGGGCAGGGTGACTTCAAAGTAGGAATAAGAGATCCTCCGGAAAAGGGCTTTTTTCCGGAGGATCGGGGCCAGTGTAGACGCTCTTTTCCGGCTTTTCTAAAAGCCAGAAAAAAGCGGCGGACATTTTTATTTAAATGCCGCGGGGGATATTTAAATCCCCCGCGGATTTCCCTATTATGACCTGTAAAATTAGCATGCCCCTTTCGGAAAAGGGGCCAGTGTAGACGTAGCCATCCTGTTTTTGTGGCACAACCAAACCCTGACCTTGGTTTAAGTTATGAAAAGAGGAAGCTGCCTACCAAATTTGGTGGTCCTAGCTCTTACCGTTTAGGAGGAGTTCTTGAACAAATTGAATCAATGACAGATGGATGCACAAACTCTCTAAAAAACATATAGATAGATAGATCTGAGAAGAAGCAACAAGATGTTTTGAGGCCAGCTCCAGTACTAAATTGCCTGAGGACTCCCCTTTCTCAGAGGAACCCACATCTGCTCCTGCAGAGCAACTTTCCAGTTGTTACATGCTGCTGAAATTGGGACCAAGAATCTGGCCCTCTGTTCATGTTGGCTGCCATATCCTCTTCCTTTCCCACACAGTCTGCTTTTGCCAAGGTTTAGCGTCACTTGGAAATAACCATGATGCATGGAACAGGATGTTATGAGCAATTATATTAATAATTTCACAGAGAAATAATTGAATCATAATGGGGCTGGTGCAGCTAGGTGCTGAACACATCTTGTGAGAGGTTGAGTGCCCTCAGCTCACAAAAAAATCAGACACGGTTGACAGTGTTCAGAACCTCAAAAGAAGTGCTCTGGTTTAAACCATGTTCTGCCAAAGAGATCTGGAGCTACTCCTCAGTGGCCATAGTAGTGTGATGCTCTAAAATTTGGAAATTTTGCTTCAAAGTTGGGGGAGGAGAAGGTAAAAAATAAGCAGAACAAAGTACTGCTTAACTCAGAATTAGTTGTATAATCTTCCTTGTGTGTGTCTGTTATATTTAGTGTCTGCTGTAGGCAGGAGAGTTAGATGGGACCCACCAAAAGAAGCTCACACATAGAGCTGTCCTATACCTTTACTCGTAATCTGCAGTGGCTTTTTATGCAGTTGAGTTAATACTTAATTATTAATATTAGAGAATATTTATTTCTAGTAAACTCCACTTTAGCACGTGAGTATTATAATTTCTTCCTTTTTTAATGGAACTCTGCCCCAGTGTGGATTGTTTGGATGAGCATACAATAGGCTTAGGCCTTGGGCTGGTAGCTATTAAGTACATTTTTCAAGCTCTGCTCTAAAGGTTTTGATTAGATGTTGGATATGCATTTAAAGTAAGGAGGATTTATCTTAATCTATCCGTGCTCATCTGTCACTAAACTGCAACACATTTTCCTGCACTGCAGACCATACATCAGGGTTCTGAAGAAGAGGATCATGCTCTTTTTAGCTGTCACTACTATTCATAACAAGGGTATGTCTACATTGCAACACTTTCAAAATAAGCAGTCCACATCCACACAGCAGGCAGTTATTCGAAATAGTGTCAAAATACTGACTGTCAAGTTGGACTTCTTACTCTGACTCCTGTAACCGTCATTGTACGTGGAATAAGGAAAGTCAGAGGAAGAGTGCTCTATTTCAAAATAAGTGCTGTGCAGATATTCCCTATTTCGAAATAAGCTACGCAATTGAAATAGCTCAATTTCCGTAGCTTATTTTGAGTTAAGCCCTCCAGTGTAGATGCAGCCCCAAGAGTGCAGAGTGGCATACATGTAAACATACAACAGGCCCAATTTGTTTAACTCTTCCTGCATTCGAGGTACTCATTTGCTGTTTTGAGACAGTTCCTTCATTCTTCCCTGAACAGCTAGCATCTTGCTGCCAACTGTGGTACCATCTGCTCTCTGGAGAGTTCTCATTGCACTGAAGCACCCTCTCCATGCACAGGCCCTGCCTAATAAAAGCACAATGTGTCTCTAAGATGACACAGTCAGTCTATGTTCCGGCTTATTCAAATGGCAGCCAAGAATAGTGCTTTCTTCATCTGTCAGCTTACACCAAGCATTTGAAGGCCAAAAAATATTTGATACCGTCATAGTGGCTGAAACATCCCATATTTGAGACTCATGTGCTCTTGAACTTTGAAAGAGCTATTTTAAGAGCCTCATAATAAAGCAATGGCTACTCCTCATTTTGGCTTAACCTCATTGTTCCTTTAAGCTATGTCTACACAACAGCATTATTTTGGAATAATTGATGTGATTCTGAAATAACAAAATCCATGTCTACACTACAAGCAGTTATTTCAACATTAGGTTGAAATAAGGTTGAGCTGAAGGACTTCTTATTCTGACTCCTGTAACCCTCATTTTATGAGGAGTAAGGGAAGTTGAAGGAAGAGTGGTGACAGTGCCAAAAGCTGAAATAAGCTACGCAATTAAACTCTTTTGACTTGAGCTAAGTTAATTGCATACCTTATTTCGGCTTTTACGCCGCTGTGTAGACGTGCCCTTACAGTTCTCGTGTTCCCTCTCCCTGCCTCACATGTGACACCCACAACATGTGGGCCTTTGGCGTAGCATTGTAACATCACAGGAGCCACCATCCTCTGCAGCAGGGGGTAACTTACAGGTTTAAACTAGTTTACATGCAAATTCTCAGAATTTAAATTCTTTAAACTGTGATTTGAAGACCTCAATAACTCAGGTCAGGTACACACTATAGGGGAAGGTCGGTTTAAGGTATGCAATTGCAGCTATGTAAAAACATAGGTGGAATTGACATATTTTAAGCTGAGTTGTGGCACCATCCTCGCAGCAGGAGGCTGACAGGAGAAAGGCCCCCATTGACTTCCCTTATTCCTCATGACAGCAAGGAGTACCAATGCTGATGGGGGCGCCCTCAGCATTCGATTTAGGGGTCTTCACTAGGCCCGCTAAATCGATCTCCAGAAGTTCAACATCAGCAGCATCAATCTGTGAAGTGAAGACATGGCCTCAGAGGAGTGGGTAGGAGAAGATCTGTTGCCTGGAATGTGCTGAATAATGTTGGTCCTAGCTGTTCTTAAAGTCTGTGTGTGTGAGCAGAATTCCAAAAACTGTCCATAAATCATTTCTTTCAATCGTGATGTCAGGAGTCAGAAGTGTTTCCATGTGTTGTAAATGCTTGCCTCTTGTTGTACAAATGGAACCATTTGTGAACTGTATGTTGCAAAATGTGTTTGAGCCACCAAAGCAGTTATTGGTTTGTTGTCTAAATGTAGTGGAAAATAGCCACAGCAAAGGCTTTTCATTTTCCTTCCTTTTCTCAAATTTGTAATTAGCAGGAAGTGCATAATCAGTGACACCTAAAGAGCAAGATCTTCACAATACAAATCACACTTAGCACTCATGGTACATTGTACATTCAAAGCACTGTAGAGACATTACTCAGGTAATCCTATGATGTCCTTGGGAGGGAGGTAGCTACATACTGATGTCTTTACATACTGGGGTAAACTGAGAATAAGAGGGAAGTAACTAGATCCAAGTAACAATAAAGGTCAGTGGCATAGCCAGGATCAGAAATCAAGACTTGCTGATGCCAATACCCCTTGGGTGCAGTCCTCTGTGCAATACCACCTTCTCCTTGTGATGCAGGTTGCATCTCAAAACATAACAGTACAATGATACAGCTTCTAAAGGAAACCACATATTCTGTTAGAATTGGAAAAAATATAGAGAATGGCAAAAAATACAATTAGGGGTATGGAACAGCTTCCATATGCGGAGTGATAAAAAAAAAGACTGGAACTTTTCAACTTGGAAAAGAGATGAAGCAAGCAGTGGCATTTGACAGAGGCCTGTAAAATCATGAATGGTTGGAGAAAGTGTATAAGGATGTGTTATTTACCCCTTCACATAATACAAGAAACAGGGATAGCCTAATAAATGAATAAGCTATAGGTTTAAAACAAAAGAGTACAGACAGTCCCCAGGTTACGTACAAGATAGGGACTGTAGGTTTGTTCTTAAGTTGAATCTGTATGTAAGTCGGAACTGGCGACAGCCGCTGCTGAAACTGATCAGTTTCAACCGCGGCTGAATCTGGATGCCAGTTCTGACTTACATACAGATTCAACTTAAGAAACCCAGGCGTCCCCAAGTCAGCTGCTGCTGAAACTGATCAGCGGCTGATTCCAGGAAGCCTGGGGCAGAGCAACTCTGCCTTGGCCTTCCTGTAGTCAGCCGCTGGTCAGTTTCAGCAGCGGCTGACTTGGGGACGCCTGGGGCAGAGCAGCTGGGGTGCTGCTGGGTTGCTCCAGTAGCGCGGCTCCTTGGCGCTACTGGAGCAACCCAGCAGCACCCCAGCTGCTCTGCCCCAGGCGTCCTGATTCAGCCGCTGCTGAAACTGACCAGCAGCGGCTGAATCAGGACGCCTGGGGCAGAGCAGCTGGGGTGCTGCCGGGTTGGTCCGGAGCGGTGCTGCGGGACCAACCCGGCAACCCCCAGCTGCTCTACCCCAGGGGTAGGCAAGAAAAGCCTGGTCTGCTGGGAGGGGCACTAGCTGCACCCCGCCCCCCAGCAGACCAGGGAGACGGGGGTGGCGGGACCGCCCAAGTCCTCCACGGCTTTGCTCCGTCTCCCTGGTCTGCTGACCTGGGAGACGCGGAGCAAAGCCGCAGAGCACGCGGGCAGCGGGACAGTCCAGGCGCGCCGCGGCTGTCCCACTGCTGGCGTGCTCCGAGGCTTTGCTCCCCATCTCCCTGGTCTGCTGGTCAGACCAGGGAGACGGAGAGCAAAGCCGCGGAGCACGCCCGCAGCGGGCGTGCTCCAAGGCTTTGCTCCCCGTCTCCCTGTAGACCAGGGAGATAGAGAGCAAAGCCGCGGAGCACACCCGCAGCGGGACAGCCCAGGCGCGCCCGGGCTGTCCCGCTGCGGGCGTGCTCCGCGGCTTTGCTCCTGTCTCCCTGGTCTGCTGGGGGGGTCCAGCAAAGCCGCTGGACCCCCCCCAGCAGACCAGGGAGACAGGAGCAAAGCCGCCGTCTGGGCGGCTTTGCTCCTGGGCAGACGAGCAAAGCCGCCCAGGCGGCAGCTTTGCTCGGGTGTCCCTGATCTGCTGGGGGGGTCCAGCGGCTTTGCTGGACCCCCCCAGTAGACCAGGGAGACCGGGAGAAGCTTTTCTCGCCCCGGAGGACACGGGTGGTGACCCGCTGCCCGTGAGCTCCGGGGCTAGAAAAGCCCCGTTTGTAAGTGCGGATCCGACATAAGTTGGATCCGCGTAAGTCGGGGACTGCCTGTACTTCACACAACGCACAGTCACTCTCTCAAACTTGCTGCTTGGGGTTGTTGCAAAGGCCAAAAATATAACTGGTTTCAAACAAGATTTAGGTACGTTCAGGGAAGATAGGTCCATCAAGGGCTATTAGCCAAGATGATGAAGGACAGAACCCTGTGCTCTGGGTGTGTCTAACTTTGAGTACCAGCACCTGGGAGATGGCTCATTTGATAACTGCCCTTTTCTGTTCATTCACTCTGAAGAATCTGGCATTGGGTCAGACCAATGGTCCATCTCACCCAGTATACTGGCTTCCAGTTGTGGTTGGTACCAGTTTGGCTGTTATGTAATTTACACAAAAATGTACCCACAAATAAAATGTCAGACTAGCTGAAAATACACCCCTTATGTGCGGACATATTTTTTAACAAGGACAAACGGAACATGTACTATATGCTGCCTTTCAAACGCATCTCTTATGGTACTTATACTAGGGATGTTAAAAATGCATTTATTGGGTAAACATGTAACTGCTGAAAATTTACATGCAGGGTGGGGAACTGCCTGCTCCCTCCCCTGTGCTGCATTCGGGCACTGGCTCCTGCCTGCTCCTCCCCTCCCCCCATGCTGACACAGAAGGGTATGGAGGTGTGCATGCATGTGACTGTTAAGGTAAACTGATGTGCCCAGGCTCATCTGTTAACTGTTTAAACGTCTACACCATCATATCCCTAATTGATACCATTGTGTAAGTGCATGCAGAACAACTACAGAATAGATACAAACTTCTTTTATGGATATAGTTGTCATTTTTAATCATTTTACCAAAAACATAAGCATCAGCCCAAGCCCTTGAAAGCAATGGAAAGATATCCATTGATTTCACTCTGCTATGACAAAAGCCTGCATTTTGCTTCACTGTAGGGGTGGATTCCTATCATAATTAGGTTTTTCCTTATACACAAATACTGTATGTACATTGTGGTGGTTTAACAAATGGTAAGAATTTTGTTGTCAGTTGTGAGTTTGTTTATGCTATTGTGTCTTCTATATGTGTTACAGACTTAACTCTGTCCCAGATCCAGTGCCCAAGAACGCACAGTCTGAATCGTGGATGCATTCAGGTCCAGCCGCTTGTAGAGGTTGAACTGCTGAACCCGCCATCTTACAGCTCACAAGATGCAGAAAATGGAGCAAGAGTTGAAGAAAATATTGTTTACCTCTGATCACACAATTTCTAATACCAGTAGCACTTTGGAATAAAGTTATATTTAGTTTTTCTAACTGTATGCCTTGATGACCAAAAAGCTCTAAGGGGTAGTATTTAATATTCAGTGCAAGATTTTCACCTACATACCTATAACAATTAAGTTATTTTTTTAAAAGCATTTTTTGTAATCTTTAATTTATGACACATTGTTTCCAGTGCTTCATAAGGAGCAACCAAAAGAAGGACATGATCTGAAGTATTGTTTATAAATGTCATAAGGATACCACATAAAACTACTGATAGGAACTATAAAGATCTGTGTTGCTTTTCTCTTAAGTTTAGAAGTGCAGATTTCAGGTGTTGAGAGATAAGTGCCTATGCGTGAGCTTTCATAGTATGAATTGGTAACTTTTAAAAAATAGTTATGAGAGTGGAAGATGTAAGAGTGAGCGTGGTAATGTTTATAAAAATGGACTCTGCATGGAAGACAAAATGGGTTTCTGAGTTACTAGCCTTGCAGCTCTCTTCAGAATTGGATTCAGACATGAATCACCTCACAGAAGAGGCTGATTATGGAGGTTTCAGTTTAGACCTTAGCAGAAGTCTGTTTATAACACAGTCTCATTGGGACGTGCTTTCTGCGCACAGGTACTGTAGGTCAGTTCGCAATGTGTAGTATAACTGTGCCTGGTCATGGAAAGTGCCTTACCTACATTAGCAGTAGAATTCACCAAATGAAGCATTCCCACAGGGGAGGGAAAGGAAGAGAAGAACATGTTGTGTCTTTAGTCCTAACTGAATCCCATTGAGATGCCACTGCTTTTCCATAAAGAGAAAGCCACCTTTTTGCTTTCCCGCAATATGCTAGAGAATAATAAACCAGGTCTGATTTTTGGCTTTTTTTTCCACAAATATTTGTATACTTCTGTTGGTCTTAATAAATATGCTGTACCTCTCTAAAAGGCTTTAACTTTCATGACACTCATGCAGTGAACAGAGTTAGAAGACCTTTGTCTAAAATGTGTGTTGTCGAGTCCTGCATCTGCAGCCTATGATGTCACACAGTAGTGACTGAATGGAAAACAAATGAATTACACCACACTAGTCTCATTTGGTAGATAAACTAGTTCACATAGGCCTTAGATCAGTGGTTTCACCCTTTTTAGTAAGGTACCCACCAACTGCACTTGCCTTTTTTTTTTAAACAGTCCATCCAGACACTGGGGGGGGGGGGGGGAGAGGAGAAGGATATCAGGGACACAAGCCAGTATCTTTCTCCTCCAGAACTGGTCACATGCAACAGCGCCCTCCACCCCAAGCCTGACTCCACACCAGCAGCTCCTCTCCTTCAGGGCTGGGCTTGGCTTCTTGCTCCTTGTGTTGTAACCTGGCACATGAGGTCACAGTGCTGAGTGGTTATGGGATGTTGGATGCAAGGTCAACAGTACCTGGAACAAGACCCAGCCACACTGATCCCATCTCACAGTGGTAGTTCCTGTTCTTTCTCCAGCTCTCCCTCTCCACCTGCCCTACAAACCATCCAGAATATACCTGTGGGCCACAATCAACCATTTGGGAAATATTGCCTTAGATCAGGGGTGGAGAATCTTTTTTGAGTCATGAGCCGCTGATCTACAGAAAAGTCAATCGGGCCATGCACAAGCAAAAAAACAAAAGCAAAAAATCCTTTAATGACATGATCCCTGATTGAGAAGGAGATAAACACTCCCCACATTCCCCTCCCACACCAGAGCCTGGAGGGGTAGGGGAAGGCAGCCTTGTAGATTTTGTGTGCTCCAGCCCTCCAAGGGAATAGCAGGGGGGCTGGAGCACCAGCACAGGCTCCCCAATGCTGGGTGGGGCCCTGAGTCTCAGGAGCCGCATCTGGCTCCCAGGCCTGAGGTTTCCCCACCCCCGCCTTAGATAGTCACAAGCCTCTACCAAGAAGTTGACGGAATAGAAATCTACCTGCATGGTTGTCAGCAGGTCAGTCTTCTGAATATAATGCCTGAACCCTCATTGTAATGACTGACTTCCTATTGTTGTAACTTGTACCTTCAGTCATTGGGATTAGAAATAGTATTCAAGTGGCCTTATCCAAGCTTGACCTCATTGGGCTACCAGAAGGGGTAACTTTCATTTAGGCTTAAGCAAATGACAAGCTCATTCCCCAAACATACTGGACCAGCTCCACCGCTGATATTAAGTGGTGTCACTCATACCAGCCGAGGATCTGCCCAAATATCTGGTTTTAGTGATATGCTACCAAATGTGCCCCAATACAGACCACTCTAATTGGACAAGAGTCCTCCTGCTACAAATGCTTTAAAAAGGTCACAGATATAAAAATATTAAAATAGTTACTAACATGATGGTTTCAGACTCCTATGGAGGGAACAAGCCAGTCCTTGAATATTTTACCAGCCACTGAACAAGCAAAGTTGCTGTTAGACACAGTTGTTTAGAGAGTTTCTAAATAGCAGTGGCAGTGCCAGGATACACCTCATTATGCCTCTTTCAGCCCAAACATCAGTAGGTGACTTTTGCCCAAATTTCCCCTTCCATAATGCCTCACAATGAGTTTTCTTGCACGCTCACTGAAGCACCCGGTGTTAGTGCTTATTAAAGCAACTATTGAGAGTAGAGCGGCCTTAGTTCAAAATCAGAATCCTCAAGGGGAAAAGATTTTATTTCTCCCTCATGAAGTTCACTGAGAATGTTGGAAAGCTTCAGAAGTAGCTGGCTTGTGCTTCAGCTATTATTGAAACTCCTCAAGCTCCCTAATGCCAATTGCCAAACAACATACTTTATTTTGCTCACCTGTGTTTACAATAAAACTTAAGAGACTGAAGAAGGAAAGACAGGAAACAGGTGGCCTCTGGATTTAGGCACTTGAAATGAAGAAAATATTTACAAAATAGCCCCGGCTGCCATAGGCAGGTGGTCTTGAACATGAGCTCTCTTGTGCAACCTGAACACTCTCCATTAGTTAGCCATTTTTAATATTTAGCTAAATTGAAACATGAGCCTTTAAGAACTAATGAAAATCAGCTAGTTCAGGCTAACAACAATGAAACTGCCTCCCTGGAATAGCACTGTGTCTTTTCAAAAGCCACCTGAGTAGACTGGTTGTCCATGCATTGGAAGGAGAATATTAATGATCCCTCCTCCTTTTCTCATTTTTAGTGAAATGTATTTCAGAGAACTGGTTCCACTTAGTCTCTGACCTTCTACAGCTGTTTAATAGTACAAATCACCTTGCTTGTTATTACACCATTTAGCAGCAGGTTTATTTTACAGGTGTCAAGCATTCCTGTCATGTGCTTTCAACTCCACAGGTATACTATGCTTCCTCTTTCTATCACAACTTCCAGAGCAGTTTTTCTTTGGCTCTTTAGCAGTACATTTCAATATTGACAATAAAGAAGATTCATTTTATTAAGAGGCACCCACATTTGTGGTGGTCTGCTTTCTCCCTGCTCTTAGAAAAAAATATTAAAGTGATCCTCAAACATTTAAGAAAGGAGTGTTTCTTCAAGTTGATACCTGAACCATGTCCAGTATCTTTAGTTTGCTGTGATTATGAGATGCAAAGCAAAGGTATCATACAAAACAGTGTGGTAAAGGGTGTTAATTTTTAAGGCCAACTCAAAATTAAGCTTTTCAGCAAACATGCACGTGCTGGGCATTACAAAAAGTCTAATGACTTTCATGAAGTGCTCAGTCTTACAAGATGTTGAGCACACAAACTTTGGGCAGTTGGTACGTGGCAAGCTTGAGCTGGAACATACTAAATACCTGAGATTTTTTCTTATTTTATGCTACAAATGACAAAAAGATAAAGCCGCCTAGTACCTCTCTCTCGAGCCACATATTTGCCAGTGCACAAAGCATGTATTATTGAAATGATTAAGCCAAGCTATTTTCCATGAACATGACTAAATTCAATAAAAATGGTTGACTTCTTAGCAAAGAGCAGAACTTACTTACTGAGGTGATTTTTAAAATCTCTCATAAGATTTGGCACATAAAATGGCAATATTTTCCCTTGCTGCTGCCCCTAGGGCTGCATTAATTTCCATAGCAGCCCTTGACATGCAAAATTGAGAAAGACTTTGCACTGCACTTCATCAAGCTGGTGTAAATTCTATAGTAATGTGTGTAACACTTGCCAGTACACACAATATGTCGCTATTTGGTCAGAGAAATTGCACATAGCTATCATGAATATATACCTTTAGTACTAGTTTTGATTGATTTTTTTTAAAATGGAAATGGAAAGGCCTTCCTTATAGAATGGTAGCTTGATGCTGAGAGTGGAGTTTTTCACATAGATTGACTGAAACATCAGAAAGCCCTGAGATTTCCTTGAGATCTTATGATGAATAAATTGTTTGGATAAAATCTCAATCCAGGATTCTCCTGGGTCCCAGCTTTTTGCTGAACCCTAATATTTCTTTATTTTATATGCGGCAACACTTTTGTGTATCATATGATGTTATTACATTAATTCTCAGGTGGAGGATGAGGATAGGTGAGCAGTTTAGATGTCTCATGGACATACTACCAATCTTTTTCTTTTTGAATCATAGTCCCAGCAATGTCACAGTGCTTCCCAAGATAATGCATTAATTCACTGATCTCCAGTAAATAGCTACATATAAAAACACTGCAGAAATAACAGTTTGCTCCAAACTCAAGAATCTTTGTAATGAAAATAATTATATATTAAGCTCTCATCTCTAAAAAAGGGCACATCCTCTCTCAGCAACAATCAAGCCATGGGATTATGGTAATGGCTGTAGTCTGGTTTTGTGTAGTAAGCAAGCGAAGGTTACTGGACACGTAGTTATATGTGTAGGCCTGTGTGAAACCACACTGGCTCCATCCTGTTTTTCTTTCTAATAGAAACCTGGACATTTTTCATACTGCTTCATGCTTCCCCCAGGGGACAGCCCCTTGCTTTGTATCACTGTGTGTTCTATATTGTGCCTAGGAGGCAAAGTACAGAATCTAAAACTAATTCCTTTGAATTAATTAATCGAACAATGGGCAATGGACCCAAAGCTAACAGCCTTGAGGCTCATTTAAAGACCAAGGATGACTAAATGGTTCAGTAAGGACCTCAGTGATACTGTATTGGCAAAATAGACCAGCCATCTTGCTCTGGGAGATTTTAATATGAGTCCATACTGTAAAGGCCACAGATGCAATGTAAACCCCCCAACGCCAAACTCAAAGGAACTAAGGATCATTATGAATCTCACCACTTTCTGTTCCAAGAACAAAGTAAACTTTTTTTTTAAAATCTTTCATTTCAAATACATAGCAACTTGTCGATAGAAAAAGAAAAGAAAACCCCTAGTGAAACAAGCATTGCCACGGCACTCACAATTCTCCTCATGAGGTGAGCATGTGAGTAAGAAAGAAGTACGCAAGACCAAGATTTGTCATATCACTTAATGCCCTACTGCAAGGCATTCAATATATGAACAGAATGAGTACAAAGAAATATATGAAAATAAAATTTACAGATGGTCAGAATGATCAGCTATTTCATCTGGAGCCTCACATCAAACAATAAACATCCTTTCTATCTCTTACTCCTGTTGTTCTGGTTATTGATGCACATATTGTCATGCAGTACAGTACTTTGAGATTCATTTAAATCATGGGTTCCCAAACTGGGGGGCATGAAGGAATTCCAGGGGGGTGCAAGGTGACCCAGCCTCGCCTCCTCCCGTCAATCCCTTTGCTATTTTTGTTTTTTTTTTTTTTTGCTCAACAAGTTTTGTTGCCTGGGGGATGGGAGGGGGGGGCATGAAGGTTTCTCAAGAATCAAAAAGGGGATGTTATGCCAAAAAGTTTAGGAACCACTGATTTAAATGAATTTCAACAACACAGTACATCAGCTTTATCTAAAAGCACCTTAAAGTGAGATTACACTTAAATTACACTTATAGGGAGTTAGAGAATCCCACCGGTCTCAAAAGCCCTAATCAGTTCTCTCCCTGAAGCTCAGACTCAGGACCATTGAGGAATATGAGGTTTCAAAAGCTTTCTGAAAATATTTTTCAGCAAAACATTTAAGAACACAGACCTCAGAATGTTCTATTCTTCTGGGAAATTTGATGCTCAGAATATCTGTGGTGAAATCCCCCAAAATACATTCCTACCATCTCTAATTTCAATTAACTATAACTTGATTAGTGTGTAAATTATTAATTCAACAAAAACCTTCAGATAGGCAGAAAATTTTCCTTAAAGCTTGTTCAGCTGTTGCAAATCCATTATTTCTATAAACAGTATAGTCAACAGTTCTAAGGTAATTATAGAGCTGGATTTGAACCAACACCCCATAACCAAAAGATCTGAAGCATTTGGAAAGTTCAGTAGTTCTTTGAATGCTGATCCCTATGAGTAGTCCCCTGTGGGTAGACATGCACCAGGAATTCAGAGAAGCTTCCTTTCAGATTCAACACTTGTGTGATCTCAAGATGGCCAACGATAGAAGAGTGCAAGTTCATGGCTGTGCTGGAGAAAAACATTACTGGATTGGAGGGGCAAGTTGAGACACTACTAAAATCAAAGAAGTTCCTACAAAGCCAAGTTCCAGAAACACCAATACCCCAAGATAAAGGAAACCTAGATCTGTCTACAAAGCAATTGCGGAGAGAGGAAGTCAGGGAAGAAGACTGCCAGTTCATAATCTCAATCTGCTATGTTGTAGTTTGAATCCATTGCCCTTGTCCAGCCCTCTGTGACAAGAGAACAATTTTTCTCCATTTTTATGGCACTGTTTCAAGCATTTGAAGACTGTTATGATGATGACCCACCCCTTAATTTCCTTTTATCCTTCAACCTTTGCTCATTTGGCTTGCAGTCTTTCCCTTTGACTATCTGTGTCACTCATCTCTGCATTCTTTAGTTTCTCCACATCCTTTCTATGTGGTGTTGAGCAAAATTAGACTAGACTGCAGAGCTCCGGTATCCCGGAAAAGCTCTGCCATATCCAAGGAACACGTCCGCTTTTTCGGAACAGTTTCCAAAATAACGGACGTGTTATTTCAGCATTCCTGTATGCCTCTTGGTGAGAGGAATAAGGGATGTTCCAAAATAGGAGTTTTTTTCAGAAATTTGGCCCCGTGTGGCTGGGCCAAATTTCGGAAAAGCCTCTTTTGGGGAAAAAGCAGAAAAAGATACGTAAATTGTGGTTTGCAATTTGTGTATTTTTTCTGACTTTTCCCTGCAGTGTAGACATAGCCTCAGTGCTCCATCTTAGGCCCAATCTGCACCAAACAGAACGACACTATCACCTTCCATGACTTGCACGCTGTGCCTCTGTTAATGCAATCTAAAACTGCTTTTGCTTTTTCTACAACAGCATTACACTGTTGATTCATATTAAGACTGTGAGCCAGCACAACTCCCAGATCGTGACAGGAGAAAAATAGAGAAGGAACCAGAGAGGCAGGTAGTCTGCCCTGTCCTCCATCTCCTCTGTTGGAGACACAAAGAGAGCGAGGGTGCCTGCACAGATCAACAGACGCTGCTTTCAGGAATTCTGACTTCAGGCACATGGGCCAGGTCTACACTGGACTTGGAAGGTTGGCTTAAGGTACACAACTCCAGCCATGCAAAATACATAGTTGGAGTCGGCTTACCTTAAGCCAACCCATGTCAGCGTCCACGCTGCAGGAGGCTGATAGGAGTAAGCACTTACATAAGTTTCTCTTGCTCCTTGCAGGAGCTGCCCTCAGCACTCGATTTATGGGTCTATACTAGATCCACTAAATTGAATGCCAGAAGATTGACTTTCGGAACATCGATCTTCTGGTAAGCCTATACGGGCCCATGGAGCACAGTGGAATAGAGAGAGAAACCACACATTTCCGATAACCTCCACTTACTGAATCCAAACTTCACCCAGTCAAACCTATCTCTGATTAAATTAAATATTTAAAACTTAGATTACAAACTAGCAGACACAGAAATACACAGGTAGGACTGTTCTAATCAAATAATGCAACTGGATCTACACAGGCTGGTTTGAGTTTAATAAAGGATGAGCTTGATTGGGGGATCCTGAGGGGGCACATACACTGGAAGGGAGAGATCACCTTTCTCCAGGGCATGATCCCCTTCAAAATCTCTCTGCAGGGCAGGGATTTACAAATGAGAAAGGTTGCGAGCAATACTTACATTATTCCTTTCAGCAGGTGTCTACTAAACTATTTCTGAGGATTCATGACTTCTCTGCAGAGCCCTGTGTGCCACACATGGATTATTCCACGCCTCCTGGGAAGCAAGCAGTACATCTGCACTAGGATGGCCCTAAGAAATAGAACTTTGAGGACCAATCTCTTTTTGCAGAAGGTTGGGGAGTGGGGCATGAGACAGAATGGGTGGCTGGAGATTCAAACTTGTCCTCCTCTACAGTCTGCCTTGGAGCAACTTGGCCCAATAATATCCACCAGCAACCAGGATGAATGCATCTTGTGTACACCAGAATGAACGTAGCTTGTATTAAAATGTCTATCTGCAATGTGCATGTTTGGTGATCTAACCTGTATACTTTTACCATATTGTCAATTAATGAAATTCTACTGCTACATGAAATCTCACAGCAAGCTCCAAATTCTCATTTTATAGAAAGGAAAAAGGTTGAGCATGTTATACTAACATGTGCGGTGTTTAATCTTCAAAGCTAGATGTACCTTCAAAGATCCATAATCTATTCAGTAAATATTGCTTCTTGTACTTCAAAAGGAAGCAATAATTAGATTAACCCAAGGCTGAGATTAACATTTAATTTATATAGGCCCCCCAGAGCAGCAATTTTGTCCAAATACAATCTCAAAATCCTGTTCTTTTCAAGGCCACGTATACACTGTAAATATTTAATGAACGTTGCAATTTCATATACATAGAAAATTTGTTTAAATTAATAAACTGTTCCAATGTACCTTAGACGCTAGTGCCATCAGTCTATGCATATTATTGCCGATCTGACTGCATGAACAGCGCTATTGTAATTTATAACAGTTCCAGAAAGCAGTCTTTAGGGTTGATGCTGATTAGTGTTGCATCAGTTTCTACACTGTTTTCAGCTGAACTTTTCTAATGTAAATAGGGCAAATAAGAATAGACTCAAAGGCCAGATCTTGCCATTTTGCCACTTCCCTTGTGCTGCTTTGGGCACACTTGCTCAGTCTCCCATGTTGGAGATCCTCTGAAGGAGGAACTGTCCCACAAAGGGCACAGAGCTGTGCAGCAGGATCCTAGGCTACTCCATCTACCTGTAGTCACTGGTATGGGGGAAAGCTTGGGGCAGGGAAGGGCAGAGAGGACTGTTTCTGGGGCACAATGCACTTCTGTAACCTACTGCTGGCATATGACTTGTTTGGAGCTGCTACCAGGAAGCACAGTTTAGAGCAGACTTGAGGTTGTTTTAGACTCTAGTGTGTCTGGAACCATAACTGATAGCCCAAGGCCTATGCCCAACAAAGACTGGGTTCCCTAGAGGATCTGGGTCAGTTCCTCTATTTCCTAAAGGACTGGCCCTGGAGGGTAACTTTTAGATGAGACTGAGAATATGGAGGGGGTTGAGACAGAATTCTATGAATATGGAGGGGGTTGAGACAGGAGGCACTAACCAAGGATGTAACATTGAGCATGCTGTTTTATTTTCTTGCATCTCATTCAGCTTTGCTGGAAAAAAAGGACATGGCCCACAAACCTAGATGCAACGAGTGAACAGGTCTTTCTTTGACAAACTACCAACATATGCAAATTATTTAATTATTTTAACAATCACTGGCTCTCATCCCCCCAAGCCAAACATAAAGTGCTTCAGGGAACCCACCTTGGAATACCACACACCCAGAACCTGGATAGGCAGGTATGCATTTACTACTGCAAGCAAATTATCCTTTTGTTATTGCTTTACGTTTTCATACAGTAATTGCTTTTTTATATTGGTTGCAGGAATGGCATTGAAAATGATGGCCATTAATTTTCTGCAGCTTGGGAATTCTGTTAAGAATCAACAAAAGATGGTAATGTAATTTTCATAGCCTTTGAGAAACTGTGTGTCTGCTTTTTTGTGGTTTATCATAAAAGTCATTCTGCATGACAATTAGTTAAGGTCACCTAGCATAAAGCTTAATTCCATTTCCACCAATGCAGACATTGTGGAGCTAACTCAGAAATATTTCTATTGTGACCATATTTTATTCAAATTATATAATATAAGATTTGCTATTGAGCCTTCCAAGCCAGCAGTCTAAGCATCGTTACTATGGTGACAATGTGAAGAGTGGATTAATTAAGTTCTGAACAGATGCTGTGAAGTATGTAGTGTCATTTGTGCTTTCTGCTTGTAATTAAAGAATATATTTGTCTGTGACAGAGAAAAGAAGAACTTGGCATCCTTATTGTTTGACAGCTTTTCAGGTAAAATGAATTGCTGATGAATGAACAAGTTATTTTCCCTCCAGGCACACAGAGAAAAAGTGTATAAACAAAGACTTTCACAGTCAGCTTCCATCTTTTGTTCATTATGTATTGTGTGAAACGACTAATTGAATGAAAAAATACAAACCTAATACATATGATTTATACTTACAGTAGCTGGGGGCGCGAAAGAACCAATATGTCCGCAAGAGAGACAATAAAATGCAACATTAGGTTTGTTAGGGAAAAAAAATCAATATTAAAGTCCCTGAATTTCCCATATATCATAGAATCATAGAATACTAGGTCTGGAAGGGACCTTGAGAGGTCATCGAGTCCAGTCCCCTACCCCCATGGCAGGACCAAATACTGTCTAGACCAGGGGTCTCCAAACTTTTCTGCCCGAGGGCCGCATTAACTATCAAACAGCAGTTCGGGGGCCGACTACACACTTGAGGTCCAAATAAAAACCAATCAAAAAATGGATGTTGTTTTTAATTATTTATTTAATATTATTTTATTCAGTTATTATTTAATAACACATTGATACACTACACATGAACACCTGTATTAGTGTGAATGGTGAAATTGTTTCCTGGATGCCAAAATAGCAGACATTTCTGGCTTTAGAAATCACTGTTTGAAATTGGGGGTGGTTCAATATGTTCAGCCTAAGACACTCACACTTGAAGAGATGTGATCGCTCTCCTATCATGCAGGGAATGAGGTGACAATTTGTAACATAGCCTCATGGAACAAGGGGCATGCATTTTAATGGGAAAAGCTGGTTTGAAAGCAGACACGTTATCACTGTGCCACAGCAACCAGACCGCCTCCTGCAATGGGCACCAGCTCCTCAGCCCCGCCCCTGGAGAAGTAGCCCCTCGCTCCTAGCCCCTGAGAAACCACCGTCGGGTTTCCTCCCCTCCGTCCAGCCTCCCGTGATCCTCTGCCGCCGGGTCTGATCCGGAGCCCGCCTTCGAGACCCCCCTTTTTCGCCCGCCCGGCCAAGCGGCACGCGGAGCCGTCCCTGACCTGGGCTACCTGCTGTCCCGTGCGTGCGCTGGGGCCTCGCGCAGCCGCCTGCGAATCCGTTTCTCCCGCTGACACCAATGCTCGGACTCAAGCGCCTCAGGGATAATCTCGCCGGCACGCGGAAGAAGGCGGGGCCAGACAAAAAGGTCTCCACGGGCCGGATGAGAGGGCCTCGCGGGCCACATCCGGCCCGCGGGCAGTAGTTTGGAGACCCCTGGTCTAGACCATCCCTGATAGACATTTATCTAACCTACTTTTAAATATCTCCAGAGATGGGGATTCCACAACCTCCCTGGGCAATTTATTCCAGTGTTTAACTACCCTGACAGTTAGGAACTTTTTCCTAATGGACAACCTAAACCTCTCTTGCTACAGTTTGAGCTCATTGCTTCGTGTTCTATCCTCAGAGGCCAAGATGAACAAGTTTTCTCCCTCCTTATGACACCCTTTTAGATACCTGAAAACGGCTATCATGTCCCCACTCAATCTTCTCTTTTCTAAAGTAAACCCAATTCTTTCAGCCTTCCTTCATAGGTCATATTCTCTAGACCTTTAATCATTCTCTTTGCTCTTCTCTGGACCCTCTCCAATTTCTCCACATCTTTCTTGAAATGTAGTGCCCAGAACTGGACACAATACTCCAACTGAGGCCTAACCAGTGCAGAGTAGAGCGGAAGAACGACTTCTTGTGTCTTGCTCACAACACACCTGTTAATGCATCCCAGAATCATGTTTGCTTTTTTTGCAACAGCATCACACTGCTAACTCATATTCAGCTTGTGGTCCACTATAACCCCTAGATTCCTTTCTGCCATACTCCTTCCTAGACAGTCACTTCCCATTCTGTATGTGTGAAACTGATTGTTCCTTCCTAAGTGGAGCACTTTACATTTGTCTTTATTAAACTTCATCCTGTTTACCTCAGATCATTTCTCCAATTTGTCCAGATCATTTTGAATTATGACCCTATGCTCCAGGGTCATAATATTATAAACTTAATATATAAAGTTTAGATTCCATTCTATTTTGCTGAAGCCTGTAGCAATACTGCTGAGTTCAATGGGAGCCATTTCAGAGCAAGCACACATGGCAAAAGCAGACAAAATACCCCTATATTTATAATAAAAGTTGAAATGTCTAGGACAATCATCACCTACAATTGTGACTTTCAGGGTTAGGCAGAGAAAATGAGGAATTCTTAGGGCTTAATGAAACAGCAAGAATATTGACATGCAGAAAGTTATCAAAAATAAAATATTTCAGTTAAACAATTTCCATCCTGGGACCTATTTCTGAAGAACTATCCCATCCCTGGCTCTCTAACCATAATTTTATATCCAAATCTGTACCCAGATAACAATCAAGATGTTGAGAATATATTTATGAAATGGAATTAATTGTGCCTTGGAAAGCTGTTTGAATTATTTGTGTAACTGTGGTGATCTGCCATTTTCTTTCAGTCTGTGAGAAATAACTGCCACAGAATCCAATAAATGTTGAAGCATGCCTCATTCCCAGGTGTTCAATTCCCCCTTTCTCTCTCCAATTTGCCTGCTAAATCTGCTGCATTTTCCACCCCTACCTTAATATTCAGGGATTATCTGGCATATTCTCATGGGAAACATAGCTTCCTTAGGGTTATGGAAATAATTAGAAGAGATTAAGGTCTGCTGTTTGAATGAGTCTAGATTTATTTCTCTTTTTCTCGTTGCTAATGAGAAGCTTGCTTGGTCTTTCTTTGATTTAAAAATCTGTATTTTTTTTCCATAAAGTACCATCTGCTCCCAAATGAAAAAAAAATGTGAGTGAAAGCTTAAAAAGACAAAAACTGCCAAATGTTTTTAGGACTAATACAATTAAGTACGTTTTTTAGAAAAATCTTTAAATAAAAATGATTGAAATAGACTGGAGATGTTTACTCAGCTAAAGTTTCTCCAGGAAGAATCAAGGGAATCCTTAGTAAAATGCACCCAGTGCGTGCCCTGAAGTTCTTGACAGGTATTTTAACATTGTTGCATTTGTGCACAATCAGCACTACTTTCTATTCTCAACTAGACCCTGATTTTGCACCATTAAAGTCCCTGGGAATATTGCCCATGACTTTCCTGATAGTAGGATTAGTAGATCCCTGCAAATCCACAGATATCTGCTTTATATCTACAGGTATATCCATGGCTCATTTTTGCAGTTACAAAATTTGTAGTCACATCCACACCTGGATCGAAAACCCTGCAAATTTGCAGATATCCACTGTATATCCAAGGATACCCGCATCCATGGATGCGGATATCCACAGCTCATTTTTGCAGAAGCAGATACAAAATTTTATATCCATGCAGGGCTCTAAAAATTAAGCCTCTAGGGCACTCACTGTGAATGCACAGTATAATTTTTTCAAACATCTAGTGCAAGTAACCACAACAAATATTTCCTAAGCACATCTAGTCTAGCCACTTATTTCAGGGGAACAAAATAATTTTCACTCAGACAAGCATTTTTCCTGTTGCAGGGTATCTTCTACCATTTGATTGCACATAACCAATCTGTGTTGTATAATGTAAAAAATATAGCTGCATTGTCCCATCAATAGGATGGAGTCCAGTTTTTCAGATGAAACTTTTTCAGCAAAAATTGAAGATTTTGTAATACCAAGACATTTTGTGACTGTGTGTCTATTTTTCCTAATTGTTCATGTTCAAAAAAGAACCCCCCAAAAAATCTGACTCAAGTGGAAATGCCTCATTTTGACATTTCTGAAATGTTTTGATTCAAAATGACTTCACTTCAGAATTTTCTTCAGTTTTATTTTCTGCATCATCAACATTATACATTTTGTTTTGGGTCAAACCAAACATTTTGTTCAACCCAAAACATTTTTGACTTTTCAATTTGCTGTAAATTAAATAAAACAAACAAACAAACAACTTTACTTTCAGGTTGACTTGATAGGATTCAAAATAAAAAAATGCCAGTGAACTAAAAATAGTTTGCACAAAGCTCTATCCTGAAGCAATGCAGGAAAGAAATTGTGCTTGTGTGGAGTGGCTATGTACAGTCAGATGGAGTATAGGATCTTGACAATATGTAAGGGGGGGGAAAGCTGGAGCTGTTGTGGCCTGAACCTCCTTGGTGCCCAGGGGAAGAGCCAGGGTTTCCTACCCCCAGAGAGAGGGGAGTTGGTGCACGTAGTGAGCATGGGGTGCAGCCTCCTGTTAGGTAATTTTGACATTTTATATATAATTGACAAAAGTCATCAATATATCCTTAGTGGTGCTTCTTTAAGTTCTTCACTATACATTGCATTCAGTGGTTTGCTATTAGCATTTGCTTTGAAGCTACAGCCCTAGAGGAAGCCATAAACCCTTGTACAGTCATATGCCGGAACTAGAGTCTCTCTTGCAATGTGTGCATATATTAACTCTGCACCTATCATAGCTCTGGATGCCTCTCAGGCTGGAGGCAGTATTGGTTGCGAAACCTCCCTTTGAGGTATCTGCAGGGGAATCCGATGTCTTTCATTGAGTCAAAAATTTGCAGAACTGGAGTTAATATCAGAATATACTTGAAATCATTGACCTCTCTCTCATACTCTGGCTCCATGTCCATTTGGTGACCTTTAGTGATGCAAAGGACTAGTTGATTATGGATAGCCTGTCGACTAGTCACTTCCCACCCCCACCCCTGCTGCCAGTTGGGGTGTCCCCAGGCTGCACACGGCGTTTCAAAGCGGCAGTGCTGCATGGAGCCTGGGATCAGAGGGAGAGTCTCCAGCTGATCATGGGCTCCATGTGGTGCTTTCGCCTTTGAAGTGTAGCAATAGTTCTATGGCTGTTTATGGCTTTAAAGGGGGAGGCGCCCTATCAATTAATTGAATAGTCGATGCAAAATTAATTGACTCTTCAATTAGTCAGTTACATGCAATTTAACATCCCTAGTATGCTTGTGGAGGCGATAGCTATACACCTTGCCCATCTCACCAAAGCTAGGTATGAATGTGCTGAAGTAATTCAACATGCGCAGCAGCTTTTGAATTCCTTTTTAATTTTCAGCTCATGGCATGTTGGTTATTGCTTGAATCTTTGATTCCTTATGCAAGTTTTCCTTGGAGATCACTCTCGTTCCAAAGCATATTACTTCCATTGTTTGAAACTGACATTTGGCCTTATTCAATTTAAGGTTTTTAGCTCTTGCAATTTCCTGCACTCCCTGAGTTGTTCCTGATGTTCAATAACAGTGCTGCCCCAAATTATTATACCATCAATGTACACTTTTACACCTGCTAAATCCACTAGCATCTGGCTCCCTGTGCAGTGAAATGCTTCTGGAGACAAACTGCTGTCGTGCCTCAGTGGGTCATAACTACAAATACTTAATTCAGGATAAGCAGCCAAGAATAGGGGCAAATACGCTCCAAAACTGATGGTGGTTCTTCTATAAAACATACCAAATCCGCAACAATAGTAAACTTCTGACTTACCACTGCGGCTAACAAGCCACCAAAAATGCAGCCTCCTTAGGTATCCCAGTCTGGTTAATGAAACTGATTTTTAATAACTCATTATTAAGTCTGGTGCCTGGATGTAGAATCTGAAGTAGCATTTTTATCTATGGACACAAACATGGGTGGCGGGTACCTTAGGCATGGAAAGGTGTTGTCTTTCCAAAGTGCCTGAGGAGGCACACCATAGAATCATAGAGCTGGAAGAGACTTCATGAGGTCATCAAGTCCAGGCCCTGCCCAAGCAAGGACCAATCCCAACTAAATCAACCCAGCCAGGGCTTTGTTATGTCGAGACTTAGAAACCTCTAGGGATGGAGATTCCACCACCTCCCTAGGTAACCCATTCCAGTGCTTCACCACCCTCTTAGTGAAATAGGTTTTCTTAATATCCAACCTAGACCTCCCCCACTGTAACTTGAGACCATTGAACCTTGTTTTGCCAGCTGTCACTACTGAGAACAGCCACTCTCCATCCTCTTTGGAGCCTCCCTTCAGGAAGTTGAAGGCTGCTATCAAATCCCCCCTCACTCTTCTCTTCTGCAGACTAAACAAACCCAAATCCCTCAGTCTCTCCTCATGGGTCATGTACTCCAGCCCCCTAATCATTTTGATTGCCCTCCACTGGATCCTCTCCAATGCGTCCTCATCCTTTCTATAGTGGCGGGCCCAGAACTGGACACAATACTCCAGGTGTAGCCTCACCAGAGCCGAATAAAGGGGAATAAATCACTTCTCTAGATCTGCTGGCAATGCTCCTCCTAATGCACCCTAATATCCCATTAGCCTTCTTGGCTACAAGGGTACACTGTTGACTCATATCCAGCTTTTCATCCACTGTAATCCTCAGGTCTATTTCTGCAGAACTGCTACTTAGCCAGTCGGTCCCCAACCTGTACCAATGCTTGGGATTCTTCCTTCCCAAGTGCAGGACTTTGCACTTGTCCTTGTTGAACCTCATCAGATTTCTTTTGGCCCAATCCTCTAATCTGTCTAGGTTGCTCTGGACCCTCTCCCTGCCCTCCAACTTAGTGTCCCCCTAGCTTAGTGTCATCTGCAAAATTGCTGAGGGTGCATGCATTCCATCCCCTCATCCAGGTCATTAATAAAGATGTTGAATAAAAGCGGTCCTAGAACTGATCTTTGGGACACTCTGGTAGAAACTGACCACCAACCTGACATCGAGCTGTTGATCACAACCCGTTGGGCCCGACATTCTAGCCAGCTTTCTATCCATCTGACAGTCCATTTATCCAATTCATACTACCTTAACTCGCTGGCAAGAATTTTGTGGGAGATTGTATCAAAAGCTTTGCTGAAGTCAGGGTATATCACAGCCACTGACTTCCCCATATCCACAGAGCCAATTACCTCATCATAGAAGCTAATCAGATTGGTCAGGCACGACTTGCCCTTTGTGAATCCATGTTGACTGTTCCTCATCACTTTCCCCTCTTCCAAGTGCCTCAAAATAGATTCCTTGAGGATCCCCTCCATGATTTCTCCGGGGACTGAGGTAAGGCTGATTGGTCTGTAGTTCCCTGGATTGTCCTTCCCTTTTTTAAAGATGGGCATTACATTTGCTTTTTTCCAGTCATCTGGGATCTCTCCCGCTCTCCACGAGTTTTCAAAGATAATGGCCAAAGGCTCTGCAATGACATTTGCCAACTCCCTCAGTACCCTTGGATGCATTAAATCCAGACCCATGGCTTTGTGTATGTCTAGCTTTTCTAAATAGTTCCTAACCTGTTCTTTCCCCAAGGGCTGCCCACGGCCTTCCCATACTATGTTGCCTAGTGCATTAGTCTGGGAGCTGACCTTGTCTGTGAAGACAAAGGCAAAGAAAGCATTGAGTACTTCAGCTTTTATCACATCATCTGTTACTAGGTTACCTCCTTCATCCAGTAAGGGACCCACACCCTCTCTGATCACCCTCTTGTTGTTAATATGCCTGTAGAAAGCTTTCTTGTTACCCTTCACATCCCTTGCTAGCTGCAGTTCCAATTGCACTTTCGCCTTCCTGATAACTCCCCTGCATTCTCAAGCAATACATTTATACTCCTCCCTAGTCATCTGTCCAAGTCTCTACTTCTTGTAAGCTTCCTTTTATTATTTAAGCTCACTAAGAATTTCCCGAGTAAGCCAATCTGGTCGCCTACCCATATTTGCTTTTCTTACTGCACATGAGATGTTTTCTTCCTGTGCCTTCAATAAATCTTCTTTAAAATACTGCCAGCTCTCCTGGACTCCTTTCTCCTTCATGTAAGCATCCCAGGGAATCCTGCCCATCAGTTCTCTACTTTGATGAAGTCCAAGGTATGTATTTTGCTACTCTTCTTTCTTCCTTTGATCAGCATCCTGAAATCTACCATCTCATGATCACTGCTTCCCAGGTTGTCACCCACCTCTACTTCCCCTACTTGTTCCTCCCTGTTTGTGAGCAGCAGGCCACGCTGCGCACAGCTCCTGATCGATTCCTTCAGCACTTGTACCAAGAAGTTATCCCCAACATTCTCCAAAAACTTCCAGGATTGTCTGTGTACTGCTGTATTGGTCTCCCAACAGATGTCATGGTGATTGAAGTCTCCCATGAGAACCAGGGCCTGTGATCTGGAAGCTTTTCTCAGTTGTCTGAAGAAAGCCTCATCTACCTCATCCACCTGATCCGGTGGTCTATAGCAGACACCAAACAAAATATCACCCCTGTTGCTTCCACCTCTAAACTTAACCCGAAGACTCTCAACAAGCTTTTCTCCATTTATATACTGGAGCTCTGAACAATCATACTTCTCTCTTACGTACAATGCAACTCCTCCTCCTTTCTCCCCTGCCTGTTCTTTTCTGAACAGTTTATACCCTTCCATGACAGCGCTCCAGTCATGCGAGTCATCCCACCAAGTCTCGGTTATTCCAATCAAATCATAGTTCTGTGATTGGGCCAGGGCTTCTAATTCTTCCTGTTTGTTTCCCAGGCTTCTTGCATTTGTGTACAAACACCTTAGATAACCAGTTGATTGCCCTACCTTCTTCATTCGAATCAGGGGTACAAGCAACCCCTTTGTTGCTCGTACCTCCTTGTGTTTCTTCCTAGTATCCGACTTCCCCACTTACCTCAGGGCTTTGGTCACTGTCCTCCAACAAACCTAGTTTAAAGACCTCCTCACTAGATTTGCAAGCCTGCCCGTGAAGATGCTCTTTCCTCACTTGTTTAGGTGGATCCCATCTCTTCCTAACAATCCTTCCTAACAGACAGCTAGGGGGTCTTTGGGCAACCAGTTCAGCATGGGAAAGTCCACTGTTGGGGCCCTCCTTATGAAGGTAAGGCACTCTCAGGCTGCTGTTTGTGCGAGGAGCTGGGGGAGGGGGCATGGAAAGGGGGATGGGATGGGGGGAAGCCCCATCCCTGGGGGGTTCTGCTGTCCCAGCCTCACAGCCCTGCTCATGGGAGGATGGTCTCATAGGGGGTGGCTCCTGGTGTGTTTGGAGGGGGAGGGGCGGGAACCTCCAAAGGGTTCAGGCATTCCCTCTCATTCTCTGTTTTGTGTGTTTCTTTGTTCCCCTCTGCAGGTTGTGAGAGCCATCAACTCTGTCCTGCTGTGCAGGGTCATCCACCTGCCATTGTCACAGGATTTGCTGCCCTGGGGTTCCCCAACTGCAGGGAAGCCATCAATGGAACCCACATCCCAATCTACGCACCACATCATTGAGTGGCCCAATACATAAACTGCAAGGGCTATTTCTCCATGGTGCTGCAGACCCTGGTCGACCACCATGGACAGTTCACAGACATTTTTGTCACGTGGTTGGGCAGGGCACACTCTGCCTGCATATTCAGAAACTCCTGCCTCTACTACAAGCTGGAGGCTGGGACATTCTTCTCCCAGTGGGACTTCCTCATGGGGGACTTAGCTCATGAAGCCCTACACTGGCCACCTGGACCACAGAAGGAAACAATTCAATGTGCAACTCAGCCAAGCCCAAATGCATGTGGAATGTGCCTTCAGCCACCTCAAGGCAAGGTTCAGGTGCCTCTTGACCCGCCTGGATGTGGGGGAACACAACAGCCCTAAGGTGGTCACGGCGTGTTGTGTTCTCCACAACGTGGAGAGGAAGGGGGAGGCCTTCCTACCTGGGTAGGGGGCATAGGCTGTCCAGGAAGGGAGGGCGTTCAAGCAGCCGTAGAGAGCTGCCATCCCCTAGGTGCGCATCCAGGAAGCCCTGAGGGAAATTTTCTCTCAAGGACCCCAGTAACTCTCCCCAGGAACTCCCCACTAGGGGCCTGTACCTTGACCCCGTATGCCTTTCCCACCACAGCCCTTTCCTTCACCTCTTCCCTGCACAGTCAAGAAAAACACGAGTTTGGACTGGAACAAAAAATTAGTATTTTTTTAAAAGTAACTGGGGAACAGGGGGGCTCAGGGCTGGGAGTGCCACCTTGGGTCCAAGGACCTTGGTGAACTTGGGAGTGGATGGTGCCTGGGACAACAAATGGGTGGGCAGGATGAGGGGTTAGAACGGGGTCGGGGATGGCAGGGAGGAAGGGGGAGAGGGCATACGCATAGCAAGGGGAGCTGTAGTGGGAGAAGCTGGGGTGGGGGCTGGAGCGGGGTGTGCCATCGCTTCCCAGCTGGTTGCACACATGCTTTTGCCCTGCCGCACAAGCTGGTCCCACATGCAGTTCTGCCACTTGGCATCATCTGGGACCTTTGGAGCCAAGGTCTCATGCATGTCATGCATGACAGCCACATGCTCCCTCATGAGGTCGTCATGCATCCTCCTGCACTTGCAGCTCCCCTGGGATCAGGCGGCTGCCTCTGATGGTGTCAGGGCCGGATTAAGGGGGGTGGGGGCTAGCTGGGCAGCTGCTCAGGGCACCAACCTATGGGGGGCACACGATAGCAGCTGTAAGGGGTGCCGTGCGCCCGGCTGTGCGGTACCCCTTAGAGCGGCTGTCAGACACCGCGCGCCCGATGGTAGCTGTAAGGTGCGCAGCACGCTGGGGGATGGGACCGTGCATGCGCCATGCACCTCGGGGCGGAGCTGCGCATGCGTCGCACACCTGCTGCCCTGGGCGCAGGAATGGCTTGAGCTGGCCCTGGATGACATGGATCTCCCCTCAGCACCAGCTGGTCTGGCTGTGGAGAATAAAGAGGGAGAGGCAGTCAGTCATCCCTGCACATAATGTCCCTGAGGCCGTGCCCTCCTCTGTGAGCAGCAAGCAACAGTCCTTGGAGCAGAGGAGGAGGATGTCGCAGGAATAAGGCTTTGTGTAGCCTGCACAGCAGGCCCTGCCTCACAGGGCCCGAGGTGCCATGGGGACCATGCTTCCCATTTTTCCAGACACCCACACCTGCACCTGAAAGCGCTGTCTGCAGTAGTGGGTGTTGGCCTCACATGGGTAGGCACGCCCATGTTCTGTGTGTGACACTCCTCAGTCTGTGTGGGGTCGTACATGCACCCTTGTCCCCAGCCTGCTTCCAATGTTGGCAGGTGGTGGGAGGGCATCCAGAATAAGGGTGACTGTGCTGGCCGTATACTCCTCATCCTGCAGCTGCTGGTCGTCCTACTTGTCAAGGAGCTCTGGGCAGGTGACCACAGGAGTCTTGAGCCCCAAGCCCACCACAACAAGTGGGGAAAGGGCTTCACCACCCCCTACAATGCGGTGTAGCTCATTGAAGTAGGGGCATTCGCGTGGTCTTACCCCGGCGTTGAGAGCTGCGCTCCCTGGCCCTGGCATAGCTCCTTCACCTTGCTCCTTACTTGGTCCAAGGTGCAGGGGTGGTGTCCCCTTATGGCCAGCGCCATCCAGCCATAAATGTCCATGTTGCACCTCCGGGAGTGGAGATCCTGCAGGGTTCCCTCCTCCCCATACAGCTCAAGGAGGGACAGGATCTCCACCTTGGACCAGGAGGGCTCACAGTGTTTGGTGCCCCTGGGTGGGTCCTGGGAGCCCTGGTGATGCTCCCTGTGGGGGCCAGGGAGGTCTCAGGGGGTTTGTGGCTAAGCCATAGCTCCCAGTGTGGATGGCAGGAAGAGACATGTGGTCAGGTGCTGCTGTCCGGCTTCCTTACACAAGGCTTTTCCAGGGTGCGTGCAGCTTTAAGAGCTGGCAGGAGACAGGAACTATAGAGTTCTGATTACTTTAGACAGAGTGTCCACCAAGGCATCTGTGTTATTTCCTGGAGGCCTCTTCTTTCAAAAGAAAACCCTCTTCCCCATTCACACATACCTTTTCCAAAAGAACTCTTTTGGGAAAAGGCTTCTTCCTCATAGAAAGAGGTTTACTGCTGTTGGAAAAACTCCTCTGCTCTTTAGACTTTTTGTCAAAAGACCACAATAACATTAGGGATGTAAGTGAAGTTTTTTTGGAAAAATGGCCGTTTTTCCAAAAAATCTCTGCAGTGTAGACATATCCTCAGTGTTACCTTTCACTGGGACTTCCAGCAAGCTATGCCTTCCACTCCTGGTAACATGTACACTAGTATCTTACCAACAGAGACCTTAATCATGAACAGTGTTATTAACAGAAAAGAGGCAACAAATGTTCTACTGCTCTGTGTAGCTACAACCTGAGACTGATTTATCCTGGGCTGTGTTTTCTTTGCCCTCAGCACAAAGTATGTCCTATAACCAAAGATGGCACAGAGCATACAGGAATTGTAGTATCTCTACAGTTCCTGGAAAACTTATTCTATAGATACAATATTGTACACCCAATACAGCTAGGAGCCTAGGAAGCTGCAGTTTCAGTGACCCTGGAGGATCACAAATCTTGCTGGGGATTTTGATCATAGCTTAACATTCCCTAGACTCTTCCACATGTATGAGCACAATCTAGTTCTTCCATGGATCAGACGGGTATAGCAATTTTCTAATCAGCACAGAGGAAAGATACATTCTGGATTGCAGTGAGTATAAAACGAGTATAAAGAAGCAGCATTGCTCTCTGCTTGGATCAAAACTGAGTGCTATACTTAAGAGGGAATTGAAACAAACAAAAAAAGCACGAGACTTCCCTTCATCTTCAAGGCTACTGTACCTCAACCAGTTTCACGGGTTTAAAATGGTTATTTGCAGAAGATATTTTACACCTTTCAACTGTTATATTTGCCATTCATCTAATGCACAAGAGCATTCTTCTATGGGCAAAGGGTTACTTTGGGGGACAAAAGTTCAAAGGCACTTTTAGCCAAAACAAAATATAGTTGCATGTCCAACTGTACGCTTCCAAGCATCTGAAGGACCTGATTCTGCTCAGTTACACCAGTTTAAGTCTGGGATAGTTCCTGTGAACTCAAGTAGTTGGGCCTGATCTACACCATTGAAATTGAGAGCAGAATTTGTACATTATATTTTGCCAATTTCTAACTATACTCCAGAAACCCATTTAGAAGAAATGAAACAGCAAACTGTGTCCATGTATTTTATACAGACATTTTCAAGATCTGTCTCTGTAAAACAGCACAAGGCAAATTTATCTTAGTGTGATCACTGGGGAAAAATGAATTAATGATCATTGTTTCTGTTTTGGCCATTCTTAGCTTTGTTGCCTTTGAATTGTGTCTGAAAATAAATACCTTTCTTGTTTTCCCCTTGTGACTGTCAGGAGATCCGCTTTTAGGTGGTTTAGTGAGAAACAAGCCTCTGTTGACAGTGTTTAAGGAACATGATTAATTGCTTGTGAGAAAGGCTGCTGGGTGCCTCAGCCTATTACCTAGAAAACCAGAGCTCAGTGGCAATGTTGTGTCTTCTGATGTGTGACTGCTCCCAAAATGCAAAAGAAAAAGTCTGAGCCATGACATTCTACAATCAGGCAATTACAGCACAGCTTATGGTTTCATGTGCAGCTTCCACTTTCATAATTGCAAGTGTGTGTGTCTGCCTTGGACACTTAATACTGTAGCTTAAGTTTTAAAGTCTGTGGACCAGATCCTCAGGTACCTGATGGCTGCTTTACAACGCTCCAGCTGCACAAAGCAGTCCTAACACAGCTTAACCTGGTGGTACAAATATCAAAGGAGATAGAATGCTCTCCCTACTAGAACTCTGAGATACTGTTGAGGTGTATTGTTTTAGCCATAGCAAGCTAAAGGCAACTCTGCTGGAGTTGAGTTTACACAAGAATTAATTTAGCTCAGTGCTTTTACCCAAGAAGTAGGGACAGGAGAATCAAATGATAAACTTGCTGAATTTAAATATCAGTGAAGGTGAATACATAGCCACCCATCCCTGGTGCAGTCTGGTGTATTAAGTCCAAAGCTATTAACACAACCTAGTCATATCCACCATTAAAATAGTATTAAACAAGATTAAGGATTTGCTATGCAGACACCTCTGCCTTCTTAGTTACATGGCAAACACACCATTAAGTGTCCTTCTAACTTTGATTAAGGACATACAAAAGATGGAAATATAGTTAAAAGGTTTGAAATGTAAAGTATTAAATAAGGCTTTTGTTTAACAGCAGCCTTTATTACCTTTCCCTTTAGCTGGAGAGAGTTATTTAAAAAGCAAGTCCCTTGTTTGACAGTGTGTTAGAAGGTAACAATATATACCTCCAGACCAGTGGCACTGCTATGGGCACCTGCATGGCCCTACAATACGCCAACATTTTTATGGCTGACCTGGAACAACGCTTCCTCAGCTCTCGTCCACTTATGCCTCTTCTCTACCTACACTACATTGATGACATCTTCATCATCTGAACCCATGGGAAGGAGACTGTGGAAGAATTTCACCATGATTTCAACAGCTTCCACCCAACCATCAACCTCAGCATGGACCAGTCTACACGGGAGGTCCATTTCCTGGACACCACGGTGCAAATAAGTGACGGTCACATCAAAACCACCCTATACCGAAAGCCTACCAACCGCTATGCTTACCTCCATGCCTCCAGCTTCCATCCTGGACACACCACACGATCCATTGTTTACAGCCAAGCACTGAGGTACAACCGCATATGCTCCAACCCCTCAGACCGAGACCTACACCTACAAGATCTTCAACAAGCATTCAGTAAACTACGATACCCACACGAGGCAGTGAGGAGACAGATTGACAGAGCCAGACGTGTACCTAGAAGCCTCCTGCTATGGGACAAGCCCAAGAAAGAAACCAACAGAACACCACTGGCCATCACCTACAGTCCTCAGCTAAAACCTCTCCAATGCATCATTAGTGATCTACAACTCATCCTGGACAATGATCCCTCGCTTTCACAGGCCTTGGGAGGCAGGCCAGTCCTTTCCCACAGACAACCTGCCAACTTGAAGCATATTCTCACCAGCATCTACATACCGCACCATAATAACTCTAACTCAGGAACCAATCCATGCAACAAACCTCGGTGCCAACTCTGCTCACATATATACACCAGCAACACTATCACAGGACCTAACCAGATGAGCCATCCTGTCACTGGTTCATTCTCCTGCACATCTGCTAACGTAATATATGCCAACAATGCCCCACTGCTATATACATCAGCCAAACTGGACAATCCCTACGTAAAAGAATCAATGGACACAAATCAGATATTAGGAATGGCAATATACAAAAACCTGTATGGGATCACTTCAGTCTTCCTGGACACACAATTGCAGATCTAAAGGTAGCCATCCTGCAGCAAAAAAACTTCAGGACCAGACTTCAAAGAGAAACTGCTGAGCTACAGTTCATCTTCAAGTTTGACACAATCAACTCAGGATTAAACAAAGACTGTGAATGGCTCGCTAACTACAAAAGCAGCTTCTCCTCTCTTGGAATTCACACCTCCAGATCAGCTACTAGAAGTGGGCCTCATCCTCCCTGATTGGATCCACCTTGTCATCTCCAGCCTGATTCTGGCCTACATATTCATACCTGCCTCTGGAAATTTCTACTACATGCATCTGATGAAGTGGGTCTTTGCCCACGAAAGCTTATGATCCAACACTTCAGTTAGTCTATAAGGTGCCACAGGACTCCTTGCCGCTTTTGCAGATTCAGACTAACACGGCTACCCCTCTGTTACTTGTTAGAAGGTAGTAATAGTGCTTTTGGGGAAAAATAGAAGTTAGTTGAGATGACTTGATTGCTACTGAAGTCCATTTCTGTTTCATCCCAGGTGCTGTCTTAGATGCAGCTGGTGCTGGTAGAAGTGGTGATGTTATCTGTGTCTCTCTCTCTGATCTTAGCTGATCAGGACATCTCTTTGGTTTAAAACTAAGAAGGTCCAGGGTCCCAGAAATAGTAGCGAAGTTTGCTCTAGTAGTCAAATTTTCCTCCCATCATCACTTTAAGGAGTCATGGGTAGAATAGCCCATCCTCTCATTATACCAGCTACCACCTCAATTTTTATTCACTGATTTCCAGTTCCACACTTTGTTTACCAACCTAGATCTTAACACAATTCTTGAGTTATATCAGGATGTCTTTATTTGGACAAATTCATCCTGTCTTTTCTTTCATATCTCTTCCCCCCCCCCCCCCCCCAAATCAACATGTGTAATGGTAGGTTATACTGACAGTTTATTAACTTACATGCACTTTTCATAGTCGAGCCCACAGTTACGGTAAATATGTAGACCCAATTATTCACAACAGGGCTTTTGCTTGAAGAAAGTGAGTCAGATCCTCCTCCCTGCTTCAGACCAGTGGCCTAAGGTGTCACACCTCAACTTTGCAAAGTGGAGAGGGCAGGAAGGGGAAAATAATACACGTCATTAGTGCTGTCTCTGAACAGAAAGGGCGTGAAAATACTGACAGCACTATTATGCCCCTCCAGTCCCATCTTGAAGGGAGGATGGAAGGTTCCCCAGTGGTGATGACCTGCTTCCCCTTCTTACAAAAAACGCAGTCCTCAGTTATAGTCCCAGGCTTCTCACAATTACATGGTGTTTAATAAAAAGGGCCAGATTGGTCACCAGTTTATGGGCCTCCTTTTTATGGGATGCTTGGCTCAATGAGGCTTTCCTCCTGGGCTGTACTGTGGAGTGGAATGGATCTGGGCCTCATTTAGTGTTAATCCAGTCCTGTGGATGAAGAGCTTTCTTCAACTGGTATTCCTGCTTTCGGTCCTTCTGCTTGTTTATCACATCTGTCCTTTGTACTGTTCTGTGCAGCTATAGCACTCTGCAGTCTCCAGCTGTTAAAAGTATCAATATCTGGATCCCAGCTTCTGTTTCTCTTATTTCACTGACCCAAAGCTCCCCTGATTACTGGGAATGATCCTATGAGAGGCAAGGAGAATCCATGATCTCTGAAAGCATTTCATGATTCAAGGGATTAACTCACCTAGAAATTAAACCAAGATTTTTTACAAACTGTGCACAATACTAATTACCGTGGCACATTAGAGCTCAAACCAGCTGAAATACATCTGAGTTGTTTTGGATGTTCACTGCTCACCCACCTACTATGTGAACATCTGTCTTACACCTCCTTATTGTAGCACTGTCCAGCTGCGCATCATTGTTAAATACATTTTAGTGTTTCCCCGTTGGACTGAAACATGTTTCATGTTTATATTTGATTGATAATATAGAAAATGGAACACAGATAACTATGCCTCTGCGGCAAAATCTTGGCCCCACTAAAGTCAATAGGAGTTTTGCCATTGACTTCAGTAGAATCAGAATTTCACGCTGTAGTCTGGAAGGATATAACACAGTTCTGAGGTGATGGCCAGTTGGCATGTACTCTGCTGTCATTCAGGCTGAATTCCAAGCCAACAAGCAAGAGAGCACACAGCACTGGGAGCAAGTAACGAAGAACCATACATCATTACACGTGCCAGGCCTGCATATTTCAAACAAGAAGATTTTCCTATCAGCACTCTAGGATACAATTGTGCTACCATGTGTTGCTACTGACATTTGAAACTCCAGCTAATACAGTTCAGAATAATGCTGTAGTGGGTTCCTTATAATGACTGAGTCCTACCATCTTCAAATTACAGAGAGAATTTTCCAGATATTTTTCCTTTTAGCGAAGCAATCTGAACCTCAGCTAGAATCAGTGCCAAAATCACTTTCAAGATGGCTATCTTGCTGACTTCTTGTTCCATTCATTTGCGACCAGCCTAACAAGAAATACTGCATAAGCTCCATGCATATGGTTAAGGAATATTTGGGGTACCAACTCAGAATGACTAGAGCATACATTCTTAGAAACAAGTGGGAACGTGCACAGAAAGCCTCTACAAACTGCAACTTCTGCTGTCAACAGTGTAATTGCTCTCTTATGATTCTGGCCATTGCTTCCAACTGCATATTTCTGCTCACTTAAGCGTCTCAATGAAGATGTACATCTCATTCTCCACTGCCTTACACGTTATGCAGCCACGTATACATGTACAAAGAGAACGCAAACAATCACCATTACACAGAACTGGTAGAGTCTTGCTCCCATTTTATATTAATATTAGAAGATCTACCCAGCTTTGCTTAGGTCCTTAACTTAATTTTTCTATATTGGAAAATAAAATGAAAATGTACATGCTTAGTTTAAATAATTGCTCTGGGGTGGGGCTGGAGGACTTCATTATGTAAGCAGCCCCAGGTCGAGAGGGTTGCCCAGCCCCCTCTCACTGCAGCAGTTTGGAGCAAGCTGAGAAGCACCTTTACATAGCCATTGTAGCTCCAGCAGGCAAAGCTGGGGGAGGAGTTCATGTCCTCTGGCTTGACCCTGGTCCTGCCCCATCTACCCGCTGTGCTCCCCAGCCAGAGTGAGGAAAACAGCAAACTGAAAACTTCCCTTTACTCCCTCACAAAGGGGAACAGACAGCAATGTTCCCATATGAATCAGGAAGGGGGAGATTCAGATGCCCTCCTCCCCCTCCCTCCCGTGTCCTTGCTAAAGGGCACTTGGCAGGTGGGAGACCCAGGGCTGGGACACTACTAGATGGGAATAAGGGGCACTCACCCACCCCTCTTTCACTTGCCTGCTGATTGTCACGCGAATCACAGGTCCGATGATGCATACCCAAGGGGGGAAGGACAGAACCAGGTGGACCGTTTTAGCAAATAAAAATTATTTATTTATGACAGTGGTGAATTTATAGTATTTATTCTAAGATTTTTAATAGACCGTGTTAATAATGAATTTACAGTATTTATTATATTTATTCTATGATTTCTAGTTAAACGTGTCAGAGATATAGGGATGGGAATGGCAAGGGGAATAGTCTCTAATCTTAAAATATCCAGCTACAGTAATTAAATAACAGTGATAACTACAAACTCTATGTACTACCCAAAACCAACTACAACACTAAGCTTATACAACAGGAAAAAAATCAAATCATACATACCAACTTACACAGCACACGGAACATTTCACAGATATCGGTTCGGTTGCGAAGGCCTTGGTTACGCCCGAGAGTCGGGGGAGGTGGCTGGTCGGTTGATCAGGCCGGCAGCGCTTTGAAGTATGCGAGAAGGCACACGCACGGTGGTACGTGTGTTGCGAAGACCTCCTAGAGCGAACTGTGTGATGGGTATTTATCCCGAAATCTGCACATCGCTTTCCCGCGCTTGCATATTACCATATATGGCCCAATGGTCACCAAGTGGGGGGCGTCTGTGTCTCAGGGGTTGGGCCGAAACTGTGCAGGTTTCATGCGACCAGGTAAGCCCCGCAGTTCTCACGCCAAGGTGACGGGTGGGAGAGTCTGAGGCTATTTTCCCCTTTTCACACCTTCCCTTTTTCTAAAGGCAATGGTATGCAGGAAGGGTGCGTCCGGTTTCTCTCAAGGAGTACTGCAGCCCACTATAGCAAGAGCGGTCTGGCCAAACTTTTTTACTGGAGGGCAGTTTCTTTTCTCTAACACTGATTCTTTCTCCTTTCTGTGTGGTTTCATGAGAAACAATCCCATTTCAGGCACATCCCATTTTCCTGGCATAACCAAACCCTGACCTTGCTTTAAGTTATGAGCAACAAATTTGGTGGTGTTAGCACTTACCATTGAGGAGGAGTTCTTGAACAGACAGACTCTCTCAAATATATATTACATTGCATAGCTGCTTAATTAATATGGAAAGTGCAAAAATCAGGCTGATCAATGTCCATAATGAATCTCTCTTCTATTTCTTTATCAGCTTCCCAGTAATCCGGTCACTTGCTTACATAGGCTAGATTACCAACATTGGCTAGGAGGAGTGAACTGCTGGTGCCAAAGTGATGACTGATGTCTAGTAACGTTGGCTATGTCTAGACTGCAGGCTTCTTTCAGAAGACGTTTTTCTGGAAGAGATCTTCCAAAAAAAAAACTTCTTCTGAAAGAGAGCATTCACACTACCAAAGCACATCGAAAAAGCGATCTGCTTTTTTGAAAGATAGCATCCAGTCAGTGTGGATGCTATCTCACATTTAGGCTGTGATTACTATGGATGGAGTGGCCACCAGGGCACCTGTGCTTTTTCCTCTTCTTTTGAATGAACTCCCTCTTCCCCGTCCACACACGCCTTTTCCCGAAAGAGCTCTTTTGGAAAAAGGCTTCTTCCACATAGAAAGAGGTTTACCAATGTCAGAACCTTCCCCCCCCCCCCCCCCCCCCGGCCCGTTCTTTTGATTTTTTTTTTAAAGAATGCAATTGCAGTGTAGATGTAAGTGAAGTTTTTTGGGAAAAACTCTGTAGTTGTAGACATAGCCTGAGTTTTATTCCTATCTATACCACAGACTTGTGTGACTTCATCTCTCTTACTAGTAGTTGATAATGTGTGTGAGAGAGATTGAGACTGAATTCAGAAGTAGTTATAACGTGTGGTCTTTTTGAAAATATGCACAATATAGTAGTTAATGAAAACAAAACCAATGATTAGCCATTTTCTTAGAACCAATAATATGTAAATAACATTTCAATGGCATGCTGTATGGTTATTATATGTTTACTGCTTGTGAATTTACTCAAGATTAAACCTTGTCCTGCTCCCTCATAATAGCAGGCAGCCAGTGCAGGGTAGGCCAGTGCGCTGTCCCCTCTGCCCCATTTTAAGCAGCTAAGCCCAGGCCCACCAATAGAGAAGGAGAGGAAGGCGAAGAGGGCAATCGTCCCAACTGGTGTAGCCACAGCAGCAGCAGAGCCCCAGGCCCCTTTGAATTGCCACTATAGTGCCAGGGCATTGCTCTGCTGTACACTGCAGTAAGGGGTGGAGTGGGAGGGAACATTCTGCAGTCTAAGCAGTGCAAAGGACTGACTGTACTTGCCCCTCCTCTTCCACTAGAGGCTCCACTCCTCCCAGAGGCACAGAATCACCCCCACACCTCGTCCCAAGGCCCATTGTGACTGTCAGCCCCACTGACTAAGCACAAAGCCTGCTTATGTGGGTTATACATTCATTTGCAGATTTTCACTTAACACGAAGCCAAGGTAGTGTTTCCCAGATGAAAAATGATCCTTCCAAAGCCATAACCATCAAGAAAGAGGAGAGAAATTAATCAGGTCAAATGTGAAGGACTGAACACCTGCAATTCCCCTCCCCATCGCTGGGACCTACTCATTCACATCAAATAAAATTTAGGGCCTTACATTTCGAAAATGACTGGGTCTATTAATACATTGGCAGCCTAAACGTGAATTCTAATAGTTGATCTTTCTTTTAAAATATTGACAAATACAATTGGGCTGGATATTCTTGTTCTTAAGATTTTTTTTAATAAAGACCATAGATATGTAGTTCTTGACTCTCCTAGGCTACATCTACACTGCAGCACTATCTCAACATCTCTGTAAACCTCATTCCACAAGGAGTAAGGGAAGATTCAGAATGGCGATTTATTTCTAAATAAGTGCTGTTTAGACAGCGCCAAATTTCAAAATAAGTTATTTCAAAATTAACTCAAATTGCATAGCTTGTTTTGAGCTCCAGGTGCAATGTAGACACACCCTTAGTAAACAGGCAGTCCTGGTATAGTGTCTGGCACTTACTACTTTCTGATGGATAAGAACCTAAAATCAGGATATTATATTGGAAACATGAGAGAGCTTACTACATCTGAAAAGCAATCACTGGATAATTCCTTCCAGAAAGTTATAAGGCCAGTAATGGCAAAGCAGTGCAAAGGGCATGACAAACACTCAGGTATCATTTTTTTCCTCAATAATATATATAACATGACACACAAAAAACAACAGTAGAGAACATTAAGGTTTGAAAGACAACCACTGAAAAAAGAAGGAAATGCCAGAATGAAGATTACCTTACAAGTGTCCCGTGGGTGTATGCATTATGCTACAATATTTATAGTCTGTAGTGTGTATATGATCACATAAAGATCAAAGTGAAAAAATTCTCAGGTTGCAATATATTGACACACATGGTTCCTCAGCAGCTTCGAACCTATAAATCCACTGCACAGACAGCTGCCATTTAAATTTCTGTAATAAATGGCACTATTGGTAATTTGTCAGTTTCTATCTGGATCAGAATGAGAGGGGGATGACACCCACATTTTGCCAGTCGATTTTGCAGATATTTGCTGACACCAGGTAAATAGTGAAAGTCAGTTGCTCTGTGGGGATGGTTCACATGCAGGCTGATGCCTACGAGGTGCTGTGACAGGATCAAGCATGGTCAATGAGCAAGGAACCTTCAGAGACTGTAGCTATTAAAAAGAGTCTGTGCAAACTGATTTCTCAAAGGCTTATAACAACTCTGCCAAATTTGGGCACATTTTTATGCTGAGGGCAAAACAGAAATCCAACACAAAAGCCAAAATTTCCTGTCCCTGTTCCAAAGCATGGGGGCCCTAAAGCACCTAGGAGAAAAGGGCTCTCTCTCTCTCACTCTTCTTTTTTTAAACAAGAACAAAACACCATATATTCCCCAAAAATATTCAGCTTGAAGCAGACACCCAGCATGGAAAATTTTAGAACAACTGAAAACAGGGTCTTATGGGGATCATAGATTACTGGAACTGGAAGGGACCTTGAGGTCATCGAGGCCAGTCCCTTGCCCTCAAGGCAGGACCAAGCACCGTCTAGATCATCCCTGATAGATTTCTACCCAACCTGCTCTGAAATATCTCCAGTAATGGAGAGTCCACAAGCTCCTTAGGCAAGTTATTCCAGTGTTTAACCACCCTGACAGTTAGGAACTTTTTCCTAAAGTAAAACCTAAACCTCCCTTGCTGCAGTTTAAGTCCATTGCTTCTTGTCCTATCCTCAGAGGCCAAGGAGAACATCCCCCCCCCCCCCCCACCCACCCTGTGACAGTTTTCAGGTATCTAAAAGGGTGTTATGTCCCCCTCTCAGTCTTCTCTTTTCCAAACTGAAAAAGCCCTGTTCTTTCAGTCTTCCCTCATAGCTCATGTCTTTAGATTAGACATAGATTAGACCTCTAATCATTTTTGTTGCCCAGAACTGGAACAATACTCTAATTGAGGCCTAATCAGTGCAGAATAGAGGGGAAGACACTTCTTGTGTCTTGCTCACAACACTCTTGTTAATGCATCCCAGAATGGTGTTTGCTTGTTGGGAAGTACTGGGAAAGCTTAATAGGTACTGATACCAGCTTGCCTATGATATTTAATTTCACCACAAAGTGTGCAAAAGATATTTTGAATTTTGTTGGTCTTCATGGCATGTTGTGTCACACTATTAAGAATCAAGAAGCTCTTAATTACATTGAACAGTCAAATGAATGAGATTAAAAACTCACCTGCACTTGATTTTTCAGAGGTAATGTGGCTCAGAGCATCTTGTTAATGGCACTTCAGTTCAACAGCTGTTCAGTGCATCAGACCTATATGTATATAGAAGGAACCCAAAAATATTTAACAACTGACTAATCTCACTTCAGACATTTTAATGCATGCTGACATTCTGCAGACTTATGAATTAATACATCTGTCTACTCCATTAGTGAGGCCTTCTGTCTCATGTGCACCAACTGCAGGGTCTGAACATTCATATTGCCTCTTTCAAATTCCTCTGAGGTGAAATTCACTCAGACACCAGCAGAAAGCCCCTTGCAATATTTAAGTATCTCCCAGTGGGACTGCATGGAAGGCATAGAATAGCAATACAATCTGTTCCATGCACATTACAAAGGGAGCCTCCATGCTTAGTACTAGGTTTATAATGACACCTATGTCTTTAACAGTGGCCCTGGACTAGCCCAAAGTCCCATTTGCACCATGGTCAAACTGCAATGCAAGTGCTTCTCCACCCTTGGCCCCTCCATTCCGCGGTCCTCTCAGCAGGCTGGCCTGCCAAGAAATTCTCCCTATCCCTTCCGTACCACCCACTGGCTCCTTTCTACCACCTGGCCCCTCTGAACCCACCCACTTGCTCCTGTCAGGCAGCCAAGATGAGTGCTTCTCTCTGCCAGTGATGGAGATGGAGAGGGACCCTCAGCTGCTGCCACTCCAGACCCCATTCTCTCTTCATCAGCGCATATGGCTTAGAGTGAATGGGGCGGGGCAGTGGCTGGCTCAGTGGGGGTTGCCAGACCTCCAGGAGTGTCCTGGACACCACAAATTACCTGTAATTAAAGATTAATCTTCATGTTTTGTGATGAAACCTCCAGAAATATATCCATCCAAAACTGGCAGCCTTACTCAGAGGTCTGAGTCAGGGATTTCTAGCTGCTGTGTGCTGCAGACAGCAGGGCTCTGATGGGGCAGCTGTGCAGATTGCATGGCCACCACACACACCTTCCTCCCTGGGCTCTTGCGTGTCTGGCAGCCTTGGGGCTCTTCTGCCCCATGGACCAACTCTGGCCCTGCCATCATTTGAAAGCAGAAGCCTGGGATCATAGGGGCATGGTCTCAGACCATGCTGGGCAGAAGGCAGCACTGACACCAGCTGGATGGGCACCTCTACCAGGGGGCGTTCTGTGCTCCAGATAATCCACCTCAGTGAGCCCAATTGTCCCTCCTCCCATCAGCACCCTGGGGGGGGGGAAGGTTCACCTAGCATCTGCTACTAATGCACCTCAGGGAGAATGGATCTTCCCTGGAATCCCTTGCCTCATTCCTCTTCCCCAGTACCCTTGGGGAGACAGCACCAATACCCTCCCAATAACACCCCGGGGGAAAACCCAACTCTCCCTACCCCATTCCCCTACAAAGTGCCCCTGGGAGACATGGATCTCCCCCTAGCACTCTGTGCTCCATCTCCCCCACCATTTCCCCAGGGGGAGACTTTAACCCCCCTGCCCCTCCAACCTTCCTTTGCCCACCTGTACTCCAGGTCTAGAGGGAAATTGCATTTGGCCAAACTGGAACCAGGTGTGGCTTGGCAAGGTTCAGTTTGGTTTGGAGGCAAATCAGAGCAGACTGACAGCAGGGAGTGGCTTTGGAATGCAGAGTCAGAAAGTGGGTTGGCTGAAGAGTTGGGAGGTGGTGTTTCAGCAACAGCGGTTAAGGAGGACTTGTTCTGGTAGGTACTGGCATGATACAGGTCAAAAGGAGTCTGAGCTGGTTCAAGCTGGGAATGGGGTGTGAGCCACTCTGGGGGTTTTGGTCAAGGAAGTGATATGAATCTGGTCCAGTGTGGTCTGGAGGTATATGGGTCTGGTGTAGTTCAGGCTAGGGATGGATGTGGGTCTGCTCCAGTTTGGTCTGGGTAAGATGGTTGAGCTGGTCCAGTTTGGAGGGTTGGCTTGGTCTTTTGGAGATACAGCTGGTCCTGATTCTAGTCTCTTTGCCTAGGGAGAAGGATTAGTGAGACTAACACATTTTATTTATAGAGACATTCATACTAAAGTTTTTCAAATTTTTTATTTTTAAAACATTTAACATAGTTTTAAAAATTTGCTCTAATTTCATACAATAATTTAATATGAGCTCTGATAGCTCATCCTTCACACTTCTCATATGACCTAGTATTATGGTTCCCCTTTAGTGGATTATGGGTTACCAACTTTCTCATCGCAAAAAACTCAGCATCCTTGGCCCACCTGCTCCCTTGACAAGGTTTGAAGTGCAGGAGGAGAGTATAGACTGCAGGCTCTGGGGGGAATTTGGGTGTGGAAGGGGATTCAGGGTAGATTTGGGATGTAGGAGTGATTGTGGGGTGCAGGCTCTCGGAGGGGGGCTCAGGGCAGGAAGTTGGGGATGTGGGCTACAGCTGGGCAGCACTTACCTCAAGTGGCTCCTAGAAGCAGCCAGCATGTCCCCACCATCCACTTACTGTCCTTACTCCCAGACAGCCCTGGGGATAAGGGAAACACATGGAACCTCCCTTGCTGCCCTTGCATCTATGGACTGCAGAGACTGGAGCTGTGTGGAGCTAGGGTGGGCAGGCAGGCTGTGCCACTGGTTGGACTATTAGTGGCCCAGGCAACAGTGCTGCCTGGAGCTGCCAGTGTCCCTTTTCAACCCTAGGCTGGAGTTTTGGCCAGCTTTGGCTTTTGTTAGGTGTTTTGATGCACTGTGTTTTATTCTGTTTTTTTTTCTTTTAGAATTCATTTTATTTATTAGTGTGTGCTTTTTTGCCGTAAGACCTTTGCTGGTATCTGAATAGCTGGCATTTCCATCTGTGCCCTGAACTTTTAAATATAACCTGTGCAGCTGTGTGCTGTGCCATAAACATCTCCTGTGATGAACTCCTCTCTTTTGCAATCATTCCCCTATGACGTCTCATGAATATGTTTGGAGCCCACAAAATGTAAATTCAGCCCTGTCCCATGCTGGCCTACATGGAACTGACACACAGAGGACTGCTAGAGGTAAGTCCATGGAGAGGCCACTGGATCCACTCATATTAAAACAGGATTTTGAGGACAAAATATGTAAGTTGGGGGACTAACCTGGTCTAGAAAAGCCCTAGCGTTGGGCTGGAGGCTGCAAAATGTGGCTTCAAGAAATCTTTTCCAGGGACACTGGAACAATCTGAATAGAGAAAGCTATTGAGCTAAATGGTTAACCACTATAGAATAGAAACCACCTCTAGCCATGGTGTGCAGCAGGATCCCCCTCACTCCTACTTCTAGAACCTACTTAATCCCACCTGTCACCATTCTCTGTTTCACTAAAAGCTGTTCAGTTAAAGATCTCAGTCTAAAAGCACTGAACACATAGATGCCTAAAACTATGACAATATCCTAGAAATGCTCCTTTAAGATCAAATCTTTTTTCTCCACAAATGAAGTATATTAGGTTGTGTTCCTAGTAAATGAATATAAACATACCCTGAATAACATGCATAGTCTAAGCAATAGCTCTATAACTAAAAAACTACTTTAAAACAAATTTCATAGGAATCTGTTAGGCATGACCTGAAATAAAAGGAAGTCACTTCATCTAATCTGACCAGGAAAAACAGTGCAGAGCAAAGGCACATGAAAGTGAATGCCTAGCCCTAGTCAGATGCAATTTTCTACAGTTGTGGGGGAAGGGTCATGCAGCAAAAGAGCTCGTGATGACTGTAGATAAGTTGTGGATAAAACTTGGAGACTAGCTAAGAGTTTAGACTTGTGCTTTACATTGAAGTCTCATTCCTGCAAGAAAACTGGGGTGATTATTTAGTAGTTTGAACTAAATGAAAAGAAGCAAGCTACCAAATGGTTGATAAAATCATTTAATTAAGGCATTCAAAATTAGGCACCTAAGCAGCATTAACTGGTAGTGAGATATTCTTTACTGAGTTATATGAGGAGGATAGAGGAATTTTTCTATTTGTTTTTGTTCTAAATTGTGATGAGAAGATGAAATACCAACACTTTTTAGGGAATTAAAATCATTTAAAAATTGAGATCTGGAAATGTCTAACATGTTGTTTTGACATTTCCGATACTAATAGAACATTCTGAGATTCCTGAATTTAAAAAAGTCTGATTTTGGTTGTCAGAGCAAAACAACTGATGCATTTTAGGTTTCTGCCTGACCCATTCCTCAGAACAGATGTAGTGCCTCATGTCTGTCCCCTGCCAGAGTACATTGTTTTCAGCTTAGAAAAGAGGAGACGAAAGGGGGAAATGAAAAAGGTCTATAAAACTATGACTGGTGTGGAGAAAGTAAATAAGGAAAAGTTCTTTACTTGCTCCCATAACAGATGATAGGTTTAAAACAAACAAAAAGTAGTATTTATTCACACATCATAGTCAACTTGTAGAATGCCTTGGCAGAGGACTTTGTGAAGACCTGGTTTTTAATAGAATTAAAAAAAGAACTAGACAAATTCATGGAGGTTAGGTCCATCAATGGCTATTAACCAGGATGCGTAAGAATGGTGTCTAGCCACTGAATGTCAGAAACTGGGAATGGATGATAGGAGAAGAATTGCTTGATGATAACTTGTTCTGTTCATTTCCTCTGGGGCACCTAGCATTAGTTAATATTGGAAGACAAGATACTGGGCCAGATGGACCTTTAGTCTGATCCAGTATAACTGTTCTTGTGTTCTTAACCAAAAGGTCCTCCCAGGATAGGAAACGTTGCTAATTGCACTTGCATACCTAGAATTTGCAAGATGTGCTCACTGAACCATAGCAGTGCTTTGAATGTAGAAGCAGTGCACTATTCTCACAGTGTTGTGTGCAATCACTTCATATGCTCTTGTTTTAGATGTGCTAATTAAAGCACTAGCTGGTATTTCCACCATAAATATTTTTATTTCTAATATTTTTGTCTTCACTTTATTTTTCTTCCAATTTCTTGATGTGCAATCATTTTCATTCTAATTATTCCAAATCTCACTGCTAAGAATAACCTTAGTGATTCTAATTCAGTTCTTCCTAAACAGCTGAAGAGTTCAGATTTGGCAACAAGGAGGTTAGTCTGGCTCACACATTTCTTTTTTCAATTCACATCATCCCAAACATGCAGGACAGTATCCCATCATGGAGGGCCCTGCTAGTGAAATGCAAATGATGAACATGCATTGAGTGTGGCAACTGAGTTGCTATACCAAACCAGTATTCAAAATTATAGAGTCAAGTCATTTCCTAACATAAGTACAGTGAAAAGCAAAGCAACAAAGTAAATGACAAATAAAAGTTTCGAAAATCAAGTCTGAAAAAGATATTCTGATTGAATAAAACTGATTGAAACACCAGATAAGCCATTCTACTGACTTTGAGAATCTTAAGCATCCTCAAGTAACCTAATGTGGTTTAAATTATTTTAGGCCTTAAAGCAATTTTAGCTGGAGATGAGTAAACCTCATGGAATTTGAATTTTAGGCTACATCTTCTCTGTGGAGGTATTTTGGGATATAGTAAGTATCCCAAAATAGCTATTCCATGTCTTTTCAGTGTGCCCGGTATTTCAAAATATAATGGGCTCGCTCTTCTGATATACCAGTAAACCTTGTTCCATTAGGGTTAAGGCACATTTTGAAATAGCACTTAATTGTGTAATTTGGTGCTATGTAGACAAGGAAACTGTGAGGAGAGGGAAAGGCACTTAAACTGTGTAACTCCAATTAGAGCAGGGCTGGCCAACCCGCAGCTCTCAAGCTGCATGCGGCTCTTTGGTTAAAGAAATGCTGCTCATGTTCTGAGCTGTGCACTTGGACTGCTCACAGCTTGCTGCTCTGCACACGTGCCCCAGCGCCTGGAGAGAAAAGTGCATAGCAACTCTGGGACTCAGGCATTGGGTTAGAGCAGTGGGAGGGAGTGTGCCTGGCTCTGGGGGATGTGTATTGGGTTAATGCAAGGGGCTCGGTGTGCCTGGCTGTGGCGGAGAGGATGGGGTTTGGGTTAGAATGGGGGGTAGGGATGGGGCATTTTGTGTACTATATCTATATAGAGATATGTAAAAATAAATATATAATACGTGTCTCTTTGCACTTTATCCGCAGCTATTTTGGCTCTTCATCTCTAAATGGTTGGCCACCTCTGCATTAGAGGATGCAGAACAGAAGAGGGAAGGACTAGGCCATGTAAGAAACAGGTTGCACAAGAGACGGAAAGTGGGCAGAGGGATGCCTGTACGGCATAATGGGCACTAGGAGTAGCAGAGGACAGGCACGTGTGGCATTCCAAACCAACACTTGGAGGAGGAAGGACAAGGGTCAAAGTGGTGCCCCCTTGCTATATTGCTGCTCCTAGTGGCCATTAGGCCATACCAACAATCCCGTGGCCTCTTGGCCCTTAGGCAGCAGAGCTGCCCCTAACTCCTCTGGCACCTTCTCTATCCCATTCTGGGTGTTGTGTAGTATAGCTGCTGCCCTTTGACTCTCTCAGTCCGCGGCCCCTACTGCCCATTGACTCTGAAGAGCAGAAAGGGCGGCTGTACTGCATAACACCCACTATAGGAGGCAGAAGCTTTCAAGGGAATAAGGGGCAGCAATGCTAAGTAATGGGGAACAGAGGCGGAAGAGAGGGCAAACAAACCCCTGACCTGCGTAATGGCAACAAGGGGCCAGAGAAGACGGAAGCCGACAGGGGCAGCTATATTATGCATTAAGGGCCTGACAGGAAGGACAGAGTGAAGGAGAAAGTGTACAAAGGACAGAAGAGGCGGAAAGAGGGTGTTATGTTGCCCTGGTGGACACTAGGGGCTGCAGAGAGTGAAAGAAGGGATGGACAAGGTCAACGGCCTAAAAGGCCCTGAGGGAATTAGAGGAGGAAAGTGTTGAAAAGGACAGCTATGCAGCAGAATGGGCAAGAAGGCAGAAGGCAAAGAGGGGAACAATGTGATCGGCCTGTAGAAGGGGTAATGACAGACTAACATCAGTGAGGGGCAGCTTTAATGAATAAAGGGCCTGAGGGGAAGGAGGAAGAGAGTGAAAAGGGGAAGGTAGACATATCCTGAATAATGGTCACTAGGGCCTACAGAGGGAACAAATGGGGAAAGGGATATCTATAGTTTTTAATGGGTACGAGAAGTATAAGATGGTGAAAGGATCAAGGAGCAGCTATATTAGGAAGGGCATGAGGGCCACCAGAAAGGGGAAATGGGCAATACAGCTTCCCTGTCCCCTCCTCAGAGTCAACGGGCAGTAGGGGCTGCAGATTGAGGAGGCGAAAAAGCCGCTAAACTACCTTTTAACACCCAGTAGGGGATGCAGAGGCTCAAAGGGGAGTCAGGGAGGATAGGCTGTGTAATGGGCAACAGATTCAGTAAAGAGAAAAGTGGGAAAAGGAGTGCCAATATTGCACAACCAGCGCTGTGGGCAGGGCGGGGAGTGGGGCACCAATAACAGGCAGCTATGCTGCAAAAAGGGGTGGAAGGTGCAGCAGAGAATGAAGGGCGACCAGGGGCCACTACACCGCACAACGGCCAGTAAAAAAAGGGCTGCCTAACATGCATTAGGGATAAGCAGACAGAGAAAGGGAGGGGAAGGAGTGGCCAGCCTAGTTAATAGCCAGTAGAGTGTGAAGATGCTACTATACCACACAACGGGCACTAGAGGTAGTAGACTGAGGAGAAGAAAGAGCAAGTTCTAATGCATACGAGGCATTTCTGAGGGCAAGAAAGTGGGACAGTGAAAGGGTGAGATAGAGAAGAAGTGGGGGAAGTTGGGAATAGCTCAGAATGGCCACCAGGGGCAGCAGACTGGGAAGAAGACAGATCGCTTATACTGCATAATGGATGCTAGGGGCAGGAGAGAGTTCAAGAGGGGAAGAGTCTCCCATAGTACATTTCTGCTCCTAGTTCCCACTATGAAGAACTCATCCTTTTACACCTCTATACATCATACTGGTAGTTATTCGCTGTAACTGCCCTATCCCAGCCTCAGGATTAATGGTTACTAAGCGAGGGACACCGTGAAAGAAGAACAGATAGTTCTACTGGCAGGAGAAATAAGGCATGAAATGTTGTAGCCTTACAATTCTTCTGCTCTAGTCCACAATGAGTGGTTCTCAATTTCATTATCATGTTCATTTGCAGGCACCACATTTTATTAAAGGTGTTGGCCAACTGGAGAGTGTCCAGAGAATAACATCAAAAATAGCTGCAAGGTCTAGACAACAGCCCCATGAGGAAACAAAGAAAAAACCCTGAATTTGTTTAGTCTAAAGAAAAAAAGGTGAAAGGGTGGAAAGTGCATAAACAGGCACTAGGAGAACAATAGCCTGATGAGGCAGAGACAGTAAATCAGCTTTATGGGCACTAGGAGACCAAGACTGGGGATCAGGGACAGCAATGCAGCCTAAACAGGCACAAAGGGTAGCAATAGCTGGGGGTCAAGAATGGAACAGAGCCCAATGAGAGCTAGAAGGAGCAATTGCGAGGATCAGGGACAGTAGTGCAGGTTAATGGCCACTAGGGGTATGTGTCGACTACATCTCTCTTTTGACAGGGGGGTGTAAATTAGGCACTTTGAAATCGCAAATGAAGCCAGGATTTGAATTTCCCTTGCTTCATTTGCATAATTATGTCATGGCGCTCTTTTGAAAAAGCGCTCTTTTGAAAGTAAAGCTACAGTCCAGACGCGGTTCTTTCGAAAAGGGAAGGCTTTTTCGAAAGATCCTGTAAACCGCAAAAAATGAGGTTTATGGGATCTTTCGAAAAAGGCGTCTATTTTCTAAAGAACCACATCTAGACTGAGGTTTTACTTTCGAAAGAGCGCTTTTTCAAAAGAGTGCCATGACGCGATTATGCAAATTAAGCAAGGGAAATTCAAATCCTGGCTTCATTTGCAATTTTGAAGTGCCTAATTTACATCCCTCTGTCAAAAGAGGGATGTAGTCTACACACACCCCTTAGGGGCAGAACTAACTGGGGGAGGCATGGACAGCAATACAGCCTAAGAGGCACAAAGGGGCGCAATGGCTGGGGAAGACACAGACTGCAATATAGCCAAAGGACACTAGGGGGAGCAACGGTGTTGGAACAGCTATAGAGCCAAATAGGTGTGAGGCTTAGCAATGGCTACAGCTCACAGATAGTAATACAGCTTAATGCGCACTAGAGGCAGCAATGCCTGGGATGGACGGACAGAAATACAGCTATGCCCCACAACATTCACTAAGGGGTGTAGAGATGAAAATGGGTAAAGGAGTGATTATATAGCACTAAGGGGTGGAGAAAGGGACAGCTATACTGTCAAATGGAAACTAAGGGCTGCAGAGGCTCGAAGGAGGGAAAGGCATGTTCATTTCCTAAAGAGAATTAGAGGTAGGAGAGGATAGGGTGCTGAAAGGGGCAGTAAATCTCCAAAAACCCTGGGTAGAAGCAGGTGAAAAAGGGGAAAGGGTCTCCAACACCACATTTCTGCCCATAGTGCCTATTATGTACAATGACCGGCACCATTCTTCCCCATGTTACCTTCTCCATGCCATACTGGCTGAGTGCAATATAGCTACAGCTCCTAAGGACACTAGCAGCAGCAAAAGATTAAAGGGGCAGCTATACTGAAAAAGACTGAGAAGAAGCAGAGAGAGAAATTGGAAAAGGAGCAACTATACTGCTTAAATAGGAGTGAGAGGGGATGAAAGGGGAGGCTACTTCCTAAAACAGGGGTGTTAGGTGTAGTAGACACTAAGCAGTGCAAAGGAGAAGCTATACAGCCTAAAAGTCATTAATGGCAGGAAATAGAGTGAAAAGCAGCAGCCTTACCATAATTCTTCTGTTCTAGCCCACAGTGTTCCAGGGAGTGAAGAGCTAGAAAAAGCACCTGTGAGGGAACACTGAAAAAAACTGGGTTACTTTGGAGAACAAATGGTGAAAAGGTGGGAAATTAAAAAGCATTAAAAAGCACTCGGGGCAGCAATGGGTAGGGGCCTGATAGCAATATGCTTTAATGCTCACCAGGGGAACCAATGGCTAAGGGTCAGGGATAGCAATACAGCCTAATGGGCACTAGAGGCAGAAATGGCTGGTGGGATGGGGCACAAACAGCAATATTGCCTAACAAGCACTCGGGGCAGTAGTGGCTGGGGTCAGGAACAACAATAAGCTTAAAGGGTAATAGGTGCAGCAATGCCACAAGGCCAGGCAGAAAAAATACAACCAACTGAAAGAGCATTGGAGACAGCAATACCTGGAGGGTCAGGGGAGCAACAGAGTTTAAATAGGGGCAGCAATATAGCCTAAGGTGCACTAGGAACAGCAATGCCTGGGATGGAGGCACAGAAATTCAGCTTAATGGTCACTAAAGGCAGCAGTGACTGGTGAGCAAATATGGCAAAAGAGCCTATAGGTCTCTAAGGGCACCAGAGGATGAGGGGAATAGGGAAGACTGCATTGTGCAACAGTCGCTTATATGGGCCACGCCCCCAGCACTACCAGGAAGCAGAACGCCGCTGCGACACCCAACTTCCCAGGCCTCCCCAAGGGGAAGGAGGAGAGCACCGCCACGACACCCAACCTCCCAGACCCCAGGAGTACCGGGGCAGCGCTAGGCAGGATCCAGGCCCAAGATGGGGGCAGGATCCAGGGCAGAGGTAGGTTGGGCCAGGCCCAAGAATACTCCCAGAATAGCTACTGGGAACGAGACATCCAAGTCCCAGCTACTCCCAAAAAACCTTTTCTTTCTCTGATCCCTGGAGTCACAGATGTGGTCTACCCTTATCAGGTTCACCGAAGCAAATAGCTGTTGAGTCGTGCAGCCGGTCCTTTTATATTTCCCAGATAGGCTCGGATTGGCTGCTTTCTGAAGCCTTTTTGTTATTGGAAGGATTACACGCTGCCTCTCTCTGATTGGCTGATTTGCACAAGCCTCTCTTGGTCACATGGAGGACTTGTGCCCATTCATATGATATAATCATTCTTTCCTCCCCAGGGAAGAGCCAGTTCCCATATCAAACTGCAGGAGTCTTTTGAACTTTAAATGTTGTTCTCAGACACTAGTGTAAATCTGAACTAGCTCCTCTGATTTGGAATAGTTACATACATGTAACTAAAAGCTGTTTGTCCCTTGCTGTCTATTATAATTTATTTAAGGGATTAATTAGTTGCCAGGTTGTGGATCTCCCTCCCATATTATATCCCACATTTGTAGGTCTCATTGGCATACACTGAAGTTTCGCCTTCAAGTACACAATGATGTAAGGCAATTGGTGATATCCCAGCTTGCTTTCATCTCCATGGGAGATTTCTGCAGGGAATTATCTTTCGCGTATACTCTAAATTCCAAAAGATGCAGCTTTTAATGCTGTGAAGTTTTCTTGCCCTACATTTACCCTCTCCTTTTGGTCTTCATCCCCTTTTCTTCTACTTGCAGTTTTTTTCTCTCCCCCCACCCTCCTTATTTTCTAGAACAAACTCAGGAAAACACACATGCCAAGCAATACAATTCTGCAATGGAAAAAAGCAGAGCAAAACAAAACCAGACAAATCTGTTAAGAGGGTCTCCCTGATGTGGCTGATGGAACCTACGGGTAGCAGGCTCTAAGAACGCATATTGGTTTAACAACAGTTCACCTAACAGGTGGTATGGTGGAATTACATACAGCAGAAAGCTACCGGTGCAGGCCTTGCCAATGTGCCCTGGTCTCAGGGAATGGCATCCCAGGGAAGTTCAACTCCACACACGCCCTCCCCTTCATGACCACTGTCTTGGCCATGCAACGTCAGAGTCTTCCAGAGCCCGACAGCCGCCCTGCCATTTCACACACTCCTGCCCCTCGCTTCCTTAGTGCTATATAGACACCACTAGTCTTTACCCATTTTCACCTCCCTACGCCTTTAGTGAGTAACGTGCAGTATAGAGCTGTATTGCTGCCCCTAGTGGCCATTAGGCTGCATTGCTGTCTCTGAGCCCCCAACCCCATTGCTGCCCCCTGATGCCGTTTAGGATGAATCGCTGTCTGTGCCTTTCCCAGCTATTGCTTCCCCTTCGTAGCCATTGGGCTGTACTACTGTCCCTGAACCACAGCCATTGCTCCTCCTAGTGCCCATTCAACTGTATTGCTGTCCCTGACCCATAGCCGTTGCTGCCCCTTGTGCCTCTTTAGGCTGCATTGTCATCCCTGACCCCCCAGCCTCTGGTCCCCTAGTGCCCACAACATCCTGTCCCCCGCCCTGATCCTGGGGCAGGCCCCATCGTCTAGCCCCTGTCTGGCCTCAGGAAGGGCTTGAGGTGCCCCCCCCCCCCGTTCTGCTGCAGCATGGGTAGGAGGGGAGGCCACGAAACGGCTGTGGCAATCTTGGCCTGGCGCCCCTTGTCCAGCCACTGCTGCCCATATGGAGCAGCCCAGCACCAGCCAGGTAAGGTAATCCAATCCCAGGGCCCTCCCACATACTCTGCTTCCCATACCCAGACTCCAGCCTTGCCTCCTGCACCTCCCACACAGCCCAACCCCCTTGGCCCTAAGCCCCTCATATACTCCAACTCTAACTCCTGCATCTCCGGCAGCAGCAGCAAAAGTCCCATTAAATAAAGTCTGTGAATACAATGTTTCATTTATGCTATTATTAATCTGTCACGTTATTGGATTCTAAAGATCACTGTTGCACTGATGGGGGTGGGAGGGCTGTTTGCCCCAAAAGTCTGTACAAAGGAGGGGGTCATGTGACATGTTGCATGAAGCTTATGTTCTACTAATTCTGTTTATGCTCTTCATGTGCTTGTATAATATCTGTATGTGGAGTTGTAAACATGTACTCTGTTGATGCTGGGAAATTCTCTGTCTGAGACAGAGCAATAGGAAAAGAATATTCAGACAGTGGCTATGCTAATTAGCAAAGAGACAACGGATCTCTAAGTGCCAATATACACCTGAGGAATGTGACTGATACCTGCAAACCATCCAGGGCATAATGGCTGCCAGCATGTGAAAAAGAGATAGGTCACTCAACCATGTGACCTGCTCTGGCCAGGAGGATGCCAGAAGAGGTATATAAGCACCATGTGGCACCCTCCATCTTGTCTTCAGTTCAGCTCCTGATCCCAGATGCAGCCTTGCAGAGAACAACGAGCCGGAAAGAACTGTGGACCCATCCCGACATAGGATGTACACCAGAGACTTACAAGATAGCAATTTATAACATCTCTGCTAAGAGCCTATATTGAGAACTTGGTGATTCAATGCATGTAATGTACTCTTCTTAACAACCTTACTCTCATGCTTTTCTTTCTTTTAGTGATAAAACTTTAGATTTTAGATTCTAAAGGATTGGCTCAGCGAGAGCTTGTAGGTAAGATCCAGAGTGTAAATTGACTGGGAACTGTAGCTGGTTTCTTGGGACCGGAAGAACCCGTTCGAGGTAGGTGAGATTGGGTTCTATAACCCCTCTCCTGTGTGGTAGGCCTGGGGCTGATTGGGACATAGGAAGAGCTGGGGTGTCTGAGGGATTTTGCTCGTGAGGCTTCTGGCTGGCCAGATTGGCAGCTGAAGTGCTCGGTGTGAGTGGTTTCTGACCGATTTGGGAAGGTCTCCAGTCTGGGGCTGTAAGAAGCCCCGAGTTTGAGCAATTTGCCCTGAGTGGATGCTCTCAGCTGTGCCCAGACCCAGCCCGGTCCATCACATAATCATCCTGGCAATTATCAATAATATTAAGTTGTATATTTTCAGTAATGCAGATGGACATTCTTGTCCTGGCTCTTTGTTCACCACTTGTTCTGAATTTTGATATAGTTTGGGTCTTTGGTTGGAAAAGGTTGCTGGGTTAAACTGTGAGTCAAACCCAAGGCTCCTAACTCCCAGCGAGCTGTGAGATTACTAGCTTATCCTCCCATTTTTTCGTGATATTTTTTACCCTAGACTATCGGAAGCTCTTTAAGCATGCTACCTCAGAGCTAGTGTGATTAAGTCTACTTGAGCTGCACTAGATAGGTGCCCTCATCCCCTGCCCCTCCAGCTCAGACCTTGCACCCCCACCCTTCTTTCTGCCTAGACACCACATGTATACCCCAGGCCCTCCATGCTCCTGCAACTCTCTCCTTTCCAGACTTTGCACCTTCACCCCACTCCTGCATCCTTCTTCCTGCCCATACCCTGCACCCCTCCCCTGGCCCACTCTTGCACCCTCCCTCCCACCCAGACCCCCATACCTCCACCCCAGCCTGCTCCTGAACCTTCTCTCCTACCTGGACTCTACACTCCCATCCTCAGCCTGTTCCTGCAAACTGCCTCCACCACACAGACCCTGCTCCCCTACTCTCACCCTGCTCCCTGGCAGTGCACTGAACCCCTTATTTCTGGCCCCACCTTAGAGCCTAGTTGGGACCCACAAAATCCACTAGCCCTGGGCTCCCAGAAGAGTCACCCTGAGCCTTGGTGCCTACCATCCCCCGCTTGCGAGGCTGCAGCTTGAGGGGAAAAAGAGCTCCTTTTATTTTCCCATTTCACAGTTGGGAGCCACAGGTGTCTGGGCTTTTTTCTCCTTCTCACTTGGGAGGTCAGGTCAGTGAGAGGCAGTTTTTTGTTTTGTTTTTTGTGCTCCTGACCCAAAACTGGTTCCCAACCCCTGCAGTAAATGATAGGAATGTGAAAGAAGGGGGAAGATGCACTGCAATGACATACTGTATTATCCTGTCCTGCCACTGGGTAGCACTTTGTGTAAATTTCTTTTTTTAATGGCCCTCAGCCACAACTGGCAGAGCATTAAAGGATCTTATGATGAACACATCTAGAGTAGATAAGTAAGCTCTGTTGCCAGTCCATATCAGATACAGAAGAATAAGACATTTGGGGCCGGATTCTGATCTCATGCTGTTTTTACAACAGTGTAGCTATATTGACTCCAGTATAGTTAGTTCTGATTTACATCAGTAATATTTAGAAAAGATTCGGATCTCCCATGTTTATTCCACTTTGTGGTGCAAGGATAAAACTGGCTAACCAAGTCATTTTAAAGAAGTTTTTAAAAATACCTCACCTAAAAATTGCCTTGATTTTATTTCTGCCTCCTTGAATCTTGATCACAGAACATTGTAATTCACATTTCAAATGATGGTCACCAAGGGACTCAGAAGGGACTGAGTGAGATCAACACTTCTGCAACACATTCTTGAAAAACTGCTTATTTAAACTTATGTGGTAGGTCTGAGAATTTTGCTTAGCTTATGACCATTCTTTTATATTTATTCCTTGATGCTTGGAGATACTTGACACTCTAAACCTTAGAGCATTAAGAAGCTAAAAAAGTTATTTAATTGATACTAAATTTGACCCTGTTATAAGCCCAGTGAAGCCAAAGGTAAATGCAAGCCTGGATGTAAAGTTGGCTGGCAAAGATAAGGAGAAAGATGATTTATTGTGAGACCAGGGGACTGGAATTGTGAAATTGAAGTTACAGTTTGAGGGGACTATGTGGATAACAAGGGATTTGGAGCTGAGAGAAGAGTTTGCAGGGAAAAAGTTAACAGAGGAGTCACCTGAAGTGGAGGGCCAAAAAAAACCTGAAATGCAGCTGACAGCTGAAGTATTGTCTGGCTGAAAGAAAGGACTCCAAAGAGAGAGGTGAGTGCATTACAGTATAACCTAAAACTGGTCTAAATCCAGACTCACACCTAACTCTGGGGTTTATATGTCTAAGTTCCTTTGTGGATAAAGGTGCTAAGTCCAAAATAGTTGTGTATGTTTGTGTAAGGAGACACAACAGGGAAATGTTAGCTGTCAAGTCTTCCCACTAAATAGCAAGAGGAAGGATCCCACAATGATCCCTAGCAGGGACTGTGATTAAAGAACAGACTTTGGGGATGCAGTTATTTATGATGTTCTGACTTAGTCTGTTCCCACACTAAAGGATTTCATTTGGTCCATACTCTAAGAAGCTTGGGGCCTGATTCTCCTTTCAGTCATACTTATGTAACTCCACTTAGTTTTGTGTTGATGCTCTTGGATGAGAGGAAAGTCCAGTTCATAGACATAGAGATGAGAAATACCTCCACGTGGGCAGAGGCTGCTCCGTGGGATGCTAGAGAATCTGACAGAGGCAGCAGCATTGGGGGAGGGGAAAGGGGGTGCAAACTTGTCTGTGAAGCCAGTCCTCCCCCGCTGCTGCCACTGTAGGAGGGAGAAAGGGCGAGCAGGCAGGTCCATGGAGCTGTTTCCCCACTCTTACCAGCTCCTGCTCCCCCCTCTTGCTGCCTCTGATGCAGATGATGTGGAAATACGTGTAGTTGACAGGATTAACTGATAAGACTGGGCTTATTGGTTAATCATGTAGTCGTCTACACATTGACATTCCTAAGGCAGACTGGAGCAGCCCCAGCCAAAAGGGAGGCTATGCCACCTTACAGGGAAAAGGGGATGTAAAGGGAGAAGTAGCAGCTATATTTTATGAAAGGCATGAGAGTGGGCAATCAGAAAAGAGGGAAAGGGCTGGATAAAGTCTCTAACATACAATAGGGAGATGCAGAGAGTGGAAATGGGGAAAGAGACTAGCAATTCAGTGCAAAAATGGGCACTAGAAGTAACAGTACAAAGGGGAAGGAGTGACTATATTCAATAATGGCCACCAGGAGCAGTAGAGGAAAAAAGTGGGGAAAGAGCAATGGGGCAAAAGAAGGGAAAAGGGTGGCTACATCCTATAACAGTGATGCTAGGGGTAGCAGACACTGAGGAGTGGAAGCGGGCAGCTATACCTCCTAAAAGACATTAATGGCAGAAGATGTTGTAAGGGGTGAAAAGCAGCAGCATTGCTATAATTCTTCTGTACTAGTCCACAGTAGTCCAATTCCATTATCACAACCAGTTCTGGGTACCACATTTCATTTAAGATGTTGACAAACTGGAGAAACTGCAGAGAAACAATAAAGACTGAAAATCCTGAAAACAGCAATTATAAGGCAAAACTAAAAAAACAGGCCTCGCTTTCAACCCTGCATGCTATACTGGGTGTTACGCAGTAATAGCTGTCATTCCCCTCCTCAGAATCAACAAGCAAAAGTCAATGGCTGCACTACTTAACACCCACTAGGGAATACCAGTAGTCACCTTGGGGACTACACTGCACAGTGGACATAAGAGGGTGAAGAGGAGAAAGGGGTTACTGAAATAAAAAATGGGGCTTGGCTGGAGGGGGACATTGCTACTGTATAAAGAACATAAGTGTTAAGAGAGTACTTTAATTTACCTTAAGTATAGAACTACCCATTATGAGTAAAATGGCAGAATCTGGACCTAATATTGTGATCAGAAGCAGGTATTAGCTATTTGCCCAAATATCTGTATTGAATATACCAATACAGTGGGAACAGCGCTCCATTGCCAAAAAAACCAGAGGGAAATGACAGAGTAAATCAGGAAAAAAGCAGCAATGTTGCCTAAGGGGCATCAGGTATCAAACAGAGTTGAAAGGGGTGTTATGTTGCCCTGCTGGGCACTAGTGGCTTCAAAGAGTGAAAGCAGTGAAAGGGCAGTTCTAAAACGCAATGAACACTGCACAGAGCAGAATGTGAAAGGGAAAAGGGAGCCTATTTTGCCTACCGGCTACAAGGGGAAGAATGGGAGAAAGGAGGGGTTATATTTCACCATGACCACTAGGGTGCAGCAGAGGACACCAAGGGGACAGAGGCATGTATATTGCCTCACAAAGACTAGGGACAGCAAAGGGCCAAGGAGGAATAGGGGTAGTAAACTGACTAAAAGGCCATAGGGGGAGCAAAGGAGGAATCCCAAACTGACAGTTGGAGGAAGAAAAGGGGGGGGGGGTCAAAGTGGTGCCTCCTCACTATATTGCTGCTCCTAGTGGCTGTTAGGTAATATGGACATTCCTGTGGCCTCCGTTGCATCTATTGCACCTTAGGCAGCAGAGCTACCCCCTATATCCTCTTGTGCCTTCTCTAGTCCATTCTGGGTGTCGTGCAATACAGCTGCTGCCCTTTGACTCTTTCAGTCGGTGGCTCCTATTGCCCGTTGATTCTGAGAAGCGGAAAGGGCAGCTGTACTGTGTAACACCCACTACAGGAGACAGAAACTTCCAGGGGAATAAGGGTGGCAGTGCTGAGTAACGGGGAACAGAGGCGGAAGAGAGGGCAAAGAAATGCCCAACCTGCATAATGGGAACAAGAGGCCAGAGAAGATTGAAGCCAACATGGGCAGCTATATAATGCATCAAGGGCTTGAGGGGAAGGACAGAGCGAAGGGGAAAGGTCACAAAGGACAGAAGAGGCGGAAAGAGGGTGTTATGCTGCCCTGGTGGGCACTAGGGGCTCGAGAGTGAAAGTAGGGACAGGGCAGCTCTAACAGCCCAATGGCCACTGTGGACAGAAGAAGAATAGGAAAGGGGAAAGAGCGCCTATTTTGCCTAAGGGACACTAAAGGGAAACGGGTATGCAGTACTTCCAGATGGCCACTAGGGGGCAGCAGAGTGCAACAAGGCCACAGGAACGCTTAACTTTCTTCATAAAAGCTTCAGAGGGGTAGTAGTCAGTTAGTCTGTAACAGGAAAAACTTAAAAAAACAACAAATAGACTAGGAGCACCTTAAAGACTAACAAACATGTAGATGGGATCATGAGCATTCGTGGGTTGCAACCCATGGAAGCTCATGATACCATCTACATGTTTTGTTAGTCTTTAAGGTGCTACTAGTCTATTTGTTGTTTTTTCTTCACAATGACTATGAAAAGCCGAGGTCAAGGAGGGATAGGCAAGGTCAACATCCTAAAAGGTCCTCAGGGAAGAGTAGGAGGAAAGGGGCGGCTATGCAGACTAATGGGCAAGAGAGAGAGAAGAGGGCAAAGAGAGGAACAAAGTGGCCAACCAGGAGAATGGGCACCAGGGGCCAGAGCAGACAGAAGGTTCACTGGGGCAGCTCCATTTCCTGAAAGGCCTGAGCAAAAGGTGCCTCAGGAACAGCAGGGGGTGAAAAGGGCTGTAATGCTGTCCTCCTGGGAACCAGGGCTTGCCAAGACTGAAAGCAGGGACAGGCCAATCATAACACCTTACAGACACTCTAGACAGCAGAATGGCTAAGAGAACACCAGGCCTATTTTGCCTCATGGACACCAAAGGAGAAAGGGGGCGGGAGAAGAGATGCTATACTTCAGAATGGCCACTAGGTGGCAGCAGAGAGCAACAAGGGGACAGCAACACTAATTGCCTGACAAACAGTAAGGGACAGCAGAGGACCAAGGACAGACGGGTGAGGTCAACGTCCTAAAAGACTATAGCGGCAAGGGAGGAGGAAAGAGTTGAAAGGGGCGGCTATGCAGACTAATGGGCAAGAGAGGCAGAAGAGGGCAAAGAGAGGACCAACGTGTAGAATGGTCACTATGCATGGTAACGCATGCTTATGGTAAGAATGCTTATGAGTTGATGAAATCAGACAATTAAGGAAAATCTGCTTTTGTTTTATCAGAGAGCTTTAACTCTGCTTTATATATTTTGTGTGCAGAACAAGCATGCCATGTAATTATATTTTCTAAAGTTGGCTATGCCCAGATCCTGCACCCCCACCCCCTCACTCATACCCACCCCAGGCTGGGATCCCGCACCCCCCAGGCTGCTCCTGCACCCTGCCTCCCACCCAAATCCTACAACCCACTCCCCGATCCCATTCACTGGCAACTCTGTCCAGTACATGGAACCCCTCATTTTTGGCCCCACCCCAGAGCCTAAAGGGCCCCTCAAAATCCACTAACTCTGGAACCCCAGAAGAATTAACTTGGTCTAAGGCCTTGAACCTCAGTCCTCTCTGCCCTCCCTCCCCCAACCCCGAGCTCTAGTGCCAGGGAGTCAGGTGTCTCAGTTGAGGGGTGAAATCAGTAAGGGTTGGGGTTTTTTGGAGGGTTGTTTTTTTGTTTTGTTTTGTGTTTTAGCTTTTCACTTGCGTGGCCCTCAACTGATTTTTCTTTATGTCAGTGGCCCCGACCCAAAAAAGGTTCCTCACCCCTGCCATAAATAAAGACAATGTTGAAACCATTTGTGTTGGACATAATATTTTACTTTATTTAAAATGAAGTTTGGTAAACTAACATGAGAAAGTTAAAGTGCTTACTCTGTTTAATAATTTCCATTAATATTTCCTTTCTTACTGTTTAAAGTAAACTGTTCTTCTTAGTTGCAGCACTAGCGAAATGGCTTGTGTGTAATTATATCATTAACGTTGAGTTTCCATTAGGAGTTGGTTTCTACTGAAAGGTTTACATTTAGCCAGGTAGGCCATAGGCCAAAATGTCTGGAGATCCACTGCTCTTTTGTCAAAATACATACAACTTCTTAAATTAAAATTAATTCACTATTTAAAAAAATGCATAAAACAGGCCAGCTGCGGCTGTCTGCTCATTTAAAGGGCTGGCTGAGGGTGCGCTGTAGGGAATGTGTGCGCAGTCCCAGCCAGGAAAGTGACAGGGGCTGGAGGCCCCCCCTCCAGCTGCAGCATGGGTAGGCCACGATCTGGTTGCAGCAATCCGGGCCCGGCCCCTCATCCAACCATTGCTGCCCAGGTGCAGCAGCCCAGCCCCTGCCAGGTAAGGTAATCTTGCCCTGGGTCTCCCACATACTCTACTTCCCACCCTTAGGCCCCTACCCTGTCTGCAGCATCTCCCACACACTCCAGCCCCCTGACCTGATCCCCTCATACATCCCAACTCTGACTCCTGCATTCCCAGCAGCAGAAGTCCCATTAAATAAAGTCTGCATAAATGTTTCATTTATGCTATTATTAATCATCATGTCAATTAATAATATTAAGTTGTGTATTTTCAGTCATGCAAATGGGCATTTTTATACTGGCTCTTTGTTGCCCACTTGTTCTGAATTTTGATGTCGTTTGGAACTTTGGTTTGAAAAGGTTGCTGACCCCTCTGCTAGTGCTTTGCACTGGGACACCAATGATGTCAATGGCAACACTTTCATTGATTTCAGTGAGTGCATGTTATGGTACGCCTGTGTTCAGTTAAACACCTACAGTTGCCCAGTGTCAGCTGACTCAGGCTCATAGGCAGGGGTTTAGACAGACTTGCTGGGCACTTGCGCAAAATGGGGCAGGAGGACGACTCTAAGCTCCTGGAAGGGGTAGAGCCACAAGTGTCTGAGGTGTGCTGCACCGGGCATCTACCTCCAGGAAGCTCTTGGAAGCACCCCTTTGAATTGCCAGGCCCTGAGGCAATTGCACCTTTGCCTCCCCTCTCCCGTCAGTGGGCCTGCTCACAGGACTTCAGTTTAGGATCAGTTTATTTCTGGGGTAGATGTTTGGGGTTGGGCTGGAGACCAAGCTCAGGGATCCTTCCTCAGTCAAACGTCCCAGAGACTGGATTCTAAACTGATCTAAATAGCCCCTTAATCTAGGAGCCCAAGGCAGCAGTTTTTAACTGCAGTGTAGATACACTATTTGGGCCCAATCCAATTTGACTGCCGCCAGTGGGAATGTTTACATTGACTTCCATGAGAACAGAATCGGATCCTTGATGAGCTTACAAGTAGCTAAAAGAGGCTACAGTGGCCCACCTAACATTTTAGATTGTCTCTGTAATGGTGTATTCTGCAGCTAAAATGTATTCAGATTATGAAACTAAATACACATGAACGAGTTGCTTTCTGAGTTATTTACTTGGAATATAACCTGGATTTTAAAATAAAATATTGCTTTTAAAGTAGTTTTGAATAGCAAAATGTCGCTGCTGTGAAAGTGCTCTTTAGTGCCTCAAGAAATCTTTGCTTTGCTTGTCTCACCTTTGAAGATAACCTCTGCTAATCTCTGAAACAAGTCCACTTTGGGGATTACTAGCGTTAAGGTTTGTGAGCATGCTTGGAAAATGCAGTATTTACCTTCTAGCCATAGTAATCCAGATTAGCATGTTAGGCATAGAGATCTGATTGACTATTGAACAGTGGTGTTTTTAGCCACAAAGCTCCCATTTGAAAATATACAACCAGTGATTCTTACTCATTTTAGTAGCAATTTGCATTAGTGAGATCTATTGGGGAAGGGATAAAATTATAACAAGTGTGACAATACAGTTATGGAGCTCCTAACACACTCCCCAAATTGTCTAGCTGGTGAGTATGCTTTGCACCCTTGTTATTTATTGCAGCTGCCATCTGTATCCCTCAGTCAGGAAATCAAGCAATTGAGGACGGATGACTAAAATGTTAGGGAGAAGAATTTTTTTTTTCTGAGCATGCTGCCATTTTCACTCCATAGGCCATAATGAGACCTCGTTAAAAGCAGGTGAAAATCTGTCTAAGGGCATGTCTACACAGCAGTGTTATTTTGGAATAACAGATGTTATTCTGAAACAACTATCTGAGCATATACACAGAAAGCCCATTATTTCAAAATAATTTTGAAACAACAGGCTGCTTATTTTGGCATTTGTAAACCTCATTCCACAAGGAATAACATCGCTTCCAAAATTGCTATTTCAAAATAATTGGCTTCCAGCCCTTCCCATGGTGCCCTGCTGGCTGTTCTGTCTATACTCAGCCAAACTCTGTAGTCCCCTCTTTGCCTGGACCCCTTAAAGCTGCAGCCTCAGGGGAAAGGGCTCGTGGCAGACAGCAGGCTCTGACGGCCCTGAGCCACCCAGCAGCTGCCACTGCCTTGAGGAAGCAGTCCCCCAGCTCACAAGACGCTGCCCACGGATGGAAGAAACGTGCGTCTTCCTGGTCCGGTGCAGAGATCCTGGACTTTATTGAGATTTGGGATGATGAGACCAACCTCCAGGATCTCTGCACCAGATGTCAGAATGCTGATGTCTATGGCTGCATGGCCAACAGCCTGGGCACCGAGGGGCACATCCGCACCCAGGAACAGGCGTTGATGAAAGTTAAAGAACTCCACCAGGTGTATGCCAAGGCCCGAGAGCACAACTCCCGCTCCAGGGCAGAACCCCACACCTGCCCCTACTATGAGGACCTGCACCACATCCTGGGGGTTGGGGCAGTCCCTTACCCTGCCCCCTCCCGGTAGTGGACTCAGGGCTCAAGACACCGGTCTTTGCCCTCCAGGGGGACAGAGACGTGGAAGAGGAGGAGCTGGATGAGGCCAGCACAACAGCCCTTCTGACCCTGGAGTTGGTACCCCATTCTCTGGATGTGTCCCAGGCATCGTCCAAGGCTGGGTAAGCCACATCAGGTGAGTGCCATCATGTTCCTTACACCCACAAGGTGGAGGTGGCGAGGGACAGCTGCATGCTTCTCACTTGGCCTTTGTGGCCTGGGGATTGCGCAGCAGCCTGTGCACATGGGAGCACATAGCGCACCAGGCCAGGGCACACAGCCCCAGCAGGCTGCACCAGAGGACCCTTATGCTATTGGCCACAGGGTATCTGGAGAGTCCTGCCATACTCTTGACACCAGGTGGGACACCCTACCACTGCAAGTCACCACTAGAAAGAGGATAGGGATATAGACACACTCTCAGCAGACAGGCATATCCACACTCTTGGGGCAGCATCTGCTCTCGGGGACAGCGCAGTAAGGAGCAGGATCATATGCTGCTCACGCACATCTCCCCCAAGCACCCTGCCCCCCTCTCTTCCAGCAGACAGGGATAGCAGTTCTCTCCCTGCGGGACCCAGCATGTGCACGGGCTGGAGGGAAACTCAGCTGCCCCATGGCCCTTCTCCCGCCCACAGCATCCCGGTCTGGCCGGCACCTTCACATGCCTGCTTGTCCCTAGGACATAGGGGTAGTGAGGCTTCTACCTTGGACATCTGGGCCGCTACAGGAAATGGCCCACTGGCTAGCCCACACATGTCCTTGCTCCAAGCATATCGCCTTCACCTCAACTGACAGTCTTGCCTCAGAGGTGAGGGCTAGGCTTCAGGCACAGTGTCTCCAGAGATGATGGACCATCTCTCTGTTCTCCACAGCCAGACCAGCAGTGAAAGGGGTGTTGGAGTAAGGGTTTTATATCTTTTTATATTTGTATTTTAGGCTTAATAATGTAGTAATGTAGGGTAACATATTTAATATTTTATGAATTAAGTCCTTTAGTTAAATATACATTTTTTTTAAAGTTAAGTAAGTAAAGAGGCAGGATTTTGGTCTTGTGTCTATGTTAATGAGATTAGAAATATTGAAGGCCCGGGCCTTCGATGTGAATTGTTTTGATTTTGTTTTTGCTTAATATAAAACAGTACTGTTTACCTTAGCAGGTTTCTATGAAAGACTGTGTGTGTGAATGAGAAATGTAGCATCATAAAGATAATGGTGTGAAAGCCACCAAGAGCCAGATTGCCAAGAAAGGATGGGGCAATGCGGGTGAAGACAGACTGCAAAGAGACATATCAGCGTCAGAGGAAGCATCAATGCGTAACCATGGTTAAGAATTAATCAGATTGGCAGACTGACTGCTCTAAAAGTGAAGGCATCCCTAAAAACAACTGATTAACAATCCAGGACAGGATGAACCTCTTGGTGATGTTTTGGGAATGATTAACATTAACAAGATAACAGTAGCTGGTCACAGATTGACACAGCAAAATCCATAGACTTCAACAGAGAAAAGGATTATAAAAGCAGGGTCCTTTGCCATGGAACTTTAAGTTCATCTTGCTACCAACTCCAGGAGAGTGTCAGATCGTGACTGACAAAAGGCCCTGCTCCCCCTTTGTGGCTGATCTAGCTGGCTACTAGATTGATCCAGACTCTGGACTGGTAACTATACCATTGTCTGACAGGACTGCGTGTGTATGGTGTTGGTGTGTGTGAGTGACTGAAAAGCATATGCTACTGTTGTATTCTCAATAAATGCCACGTGCTGCCTTTTCCCCTATAAAAGATCTCGCGTGCTTTGTTTAAGCATAACAGGGGGACAGTTGACACCACCCGAGGGACCTGCCAGCACTGGAGACCCATGGACCTCAGATCCTACACACAATGGCAATACTTACATGCTTAAAGTTAAGTAGCCAAGTGAGTTTGAGTCTTTATGGGGAGGGTAAGAGTCTGTCATGTCATTATATACATTTCTGTGGGCAGTATGGAGCAATAAGTTAGAGGGTGTCTGTACAGCACACTGGGATAGTTCTGAACTGGAAGTAATACAGCAAATGTGATTAGAATCTTGACATTTACTGCAGTGTGGTACTTACCTCCATCACTGTCTTTTCTCTGTTTTCTTACTTGGAATGAGGGACCCAGCACACACAGCAATAAACTAACTCCTGAGCTCAGTAAATAAATAGCACCTACTGTGTTTTAAAATGAAATGTCTTTAGTGGAACAAACTGTTCCCCTTCACTAGTCCTTGCACCTAAGAAAAACTCTAGCTTAGCACACGTACACCTACACCGAAGTCCATCCCAAGGGTTTAAAGCTAACTCTCCTTCTGCCCCACCACCCCTATGAAGATGATTCAGTTCTGTGGAGATTTGGATGCCTATTTTCATCGCCTCCGCCTGAAGGAATTTTTCCAACACACTGATGTACAACACACGGACTTTGCTGCTCCTCCCTGCCAATCCCACAAGACGAAGGCTTCTATGTGGACCCTTACTAACAGTTGTAATGAGAGTCTTTATTTCTACATCGACTGCTTCCACAAACATTCTCAAGCTGACGTTGTCAGCAGAAAACAACATATAACATACAACCTTAGTCATGCAGAACACACTGCTGTACACAGCCTCAAAAACAATTCTAACATCAAAATCAAAGAGGCTGACAAAGGGGGCACTGTAGTCATCATGAACAGAACAGATTATGAATGGGAGGCAACCAGACAACTTACCAATAACAGATTCTACAAGCCTCTATACTGTGATCCCACTAAAGAATACAAAAAGACCCCCTGAAACAACTGCTCATGAAGCTCCCTGATGCTGCTCAGGACTAGATTTACACCAACACCCCCGCCTAATTCCCGAGCAGGAGTTTTCTATCTGCTACCCAAGACACACAAACCTAAAAATCCCGGACAACCCATCATCTCAAGCATTAGCACACTTACAAGAGGATTATCTGGCTACATTGCCTCTGTCCTCAGACCCTATGACACAAACATCCCTAGCTACCTTCGCAACACCACCGACTTCCTGAGAAAACTACAAAACATCAGTAATCTTCCTGAAAATACCATCCTGGCCACCATGGATGTAGAAACTCTAAGGGGTCACAGACAAAATAAAGTCTAACAGAGTCTGCCCAGAAACTTGTGCCATGTGGACATGCAGATCCACTGGTATTGTCACTAGGTGCAGGGGGGGAGGTGGACAGAAGGAATGGAAGAGAACATACATGAACTGAGACAAGATTAAAACAGAGACTGAGACAAAAGTCAAGAAAGCCAAACATTAGCCTATAAGGAAGGTGCAACCCTGGGAAAAAGTCAGAGAAAGAGCTTTTGGTCTGTTGCGTAAGGAGCCATTGGGGGCTATAAGCTACCAAATTGCTCCTTCTGTTCTAACTTCCTCCTGTGTTCAGAGAAGCCGGACTTCATACATTCCTTGGCAATAAACAAGATTGTATCACAGAGACTACCAGACTCCATCAATTTCTACTTTCAACTGGAACTCCCAGGGCCCCAAACTTTGACTAGCCTCTTGGGTCTAAAAGGGGCAGCAATAACATGTTATGGATCATGATGCCAGGAGGCCCACACTAAGACAGTCCAAAAACATAACCTGAGGGAATGACTAAACCAGTGGTCTCCAGCCTTTTTACACCCAAGATCACTTTTTAAATGTCAGGGCAAGCCAAGATCAACCCCACCTCTTCCCCAAGACCCCACCTTTTCCTTGAGGCCCAGTGCCCTCCATTCCCTTTCTCTCCATCATCACTCTCACTGGGTTGAGACAGGAGGTGCGGAATCTGGGGTGGGAATGAGCGGTTTGGAGGTGGGAACGGCTGAGAGGTGCAAGCTCTGGGAGGGAATTTGGGTGCAGGAGGAGGTGGAGATGCTGGATCGGGGAGGGGGCTCCAGACTGGAGAATGTTAGGGTCAGGTTGAAGGTTAGGGTATGGGAGCAAGCCACAGGCTTACGGATGTGGGGGTGCGGGTTGAGGGTCTGGCCAGAGGGCTTGGTACTGGTGGTAGTCTGGCCAGGAAAGAAGCAGCTCGACTGGTACCTAGGCATCTCCATTAGGGTTGCCGGATGGTCTCCCAAAAAATATTGGACTCCCTAATGGAGGGAGAAAGAAAAAAAAAAAGGAATGCGGGATAAGTGGCAATCTCAACTCCGCCTCCCCGCTGGGACTCCCAGGCGGGAACACTATTGGCACTGGGAGTCTTGCGGGGGTGGACTCCCAACCACTCCCTCTATCTCTGCCAGGCTTCTGTGCAATCACAGGCTCCCAGTGCCAATGGTGGCTCCGCCTCCCAGCCCCTCCTCCCAGCTGGGACTCCCAGGTTGGGAGGTGGGGCCGCCATTGGCGCTGGGAGCCTGTGATTGCGCAGAAGCCTGGCGGGGGCTGTCTGCCCCCAGCCTTCCCAGAGCATGGGGAAGAAAGAGAAACAAGAAAGCACATGCTGTAGTGGCCAGGGAAGGAGCGCACGCTTTCTTGTCTTCTCTTCCTTTCTCGTCCTGCCTTCCTTCCTGCAGTGTGGCGGGGAGAAGTGCCAAGGTTTTGTGCCAGATCCAGCTCCGGGATTTCCCCCCCCCCCCTCCATGCCACAGGAGCCGGAGCTAGCTCAGCTATGGATCTTCCCCCCACGCTGTAGGAGCTAGAGCTAGCTCTATTTCTGTGGGAAGCTGTAGCACCAGTGCAGGCTCCTTGTTGTGGGTGGGGAGGGACCAAGTGGGGCTGGGAACACTGCCTCACAGTCGACTGGCCATGCCCCTGCAATCTACGAGTTGATCGCAATCGACTGGTTGGTGACCATGGGGCTAACAATGAGACAGTAGCTGTTTGGAGTCATTTCTGCCTTTTAATTAGATTTGATCAGTACACACTTGCCATAGTGTGACTAAAAGTACCTTACCTCTCAACTTCCACCGAACAACATTTACTAGCTCCTTCTAAGCATCCATTTTTCAAGTAGTCTTAACATTGTGGTTGTGATTTAACCTTTTTCAGAACCAAGACATTAGTTCTTCTGGAGGAGTAGCCAAGATTCAAACATTAACAGACAGATACTCAGCAGGATCTGACCCCAAGAGATTTTGCCATAACCCTGTTCAGTTATCCCAAATTTCACTGGAGAACACCCCAGGGTTACACTCATATGGATTTATTAAATGAGGAATTAACAATTCACTACAGGGTTAAACTAAAGGGGACTGAGCTGTCATTGAATGCCACTATAGGGTTAAACTCAAGGGGAAGGAGCTCACACATTTATGCAGACAAGGGTTACTGAGGCTACGTCTACACTGCAGAGTTTTTGCGCAAAAACTCATGGACCGTCCACACTACAAGCACGTTTTTGCACAAGAAAAAGATTGTCAGAAGACAGGGCTTTTTGCACAAGATTTAGTCCTCTTTCTAAAAGGAATAAACCTTTCTTCGCAAGAGTTCTTGCACTAAAAGGTGTGTGTGGATGGACAACAGGGGTTTCTTGTGCAAGAAACCCCTATTGGAAAAAGCACAGGTGCTCTGATGGCCATTCACAGAATGGCCATCAGAGCTTTCTTGCGCAAGAGCATCCATGGCAGTGTGGAAACGCTCTTGTGCAAGAACTTTTTGCAGATTTCTTCTGCAAAAAGTTATTGTGCAAGAAGCCTGCAGTGTAGACGTAGCCTCTAGAGAGAGAAAGAAAAAGCCAAGGCGTAGCATGTTTGGAGCATCTTCCTGCAGCCATGGATCCCGGTGGGCAAGCTAATCATAAAGAAGGCTTCTGCCACCTGCGGTCCCCTTTTTATTGGAACTGGGCAGATCCTGTCATGCATGCAGGGCCCTCATCCCCAAAAAACATGCCCAAACCTCCCTCAATCCAAGTCCTTTGTTTGTTTAGAGCAGTGGTGTCTCCATGATTTCTTTAATTAGTCATCACCTGGCTCCCAGCTCCACATTTTTAGCCTTGGGCTGTGTCTACATTGGCGTAATCTTGTGCAAAAGCGGCTCCTTTTGTGCAAAAACTTGCTGCCTGTCTACATTGTCCACGAGTTATTGCGCAAGAACACTGATGTTCTAATGTATGAAATCAGTGCTTCTTGCGCAAGAAATATGATGCTCCCGCTCAGGAATAAGCCCTCTTGTGCAACTGTTCTTGCGCAAGAGGCCAGTGTAGACAGGCAACATGAATTTCTTGCGCAAGAAAGCCCTATGGTTAAAATGGCCATCGGAGCTTTCTTGCGCAAGAGAACGTCTACACTGGCACGGATGCTCTTGCGCAAAAGCACATCTCTTGCGCAAAGGCACATGCCAGTGTAGACGCTCTCTTCTGGAAGAGTTTTTGCACAAGAACTCTTCCGCAAAAGAGTTCTTGTGCAAAATCACGCCAATGTAGACATAGCCTTGCTGTTTTCCTCACCCCAAACATGCCCCAGTCTCCATTCACATGTACAGTCTTACCACGGGGTGGAATTCAGCTTAGAGTAAGTTACAGGATTTAAAAAGCAAAGTGGCTGGAAGTTACAACAGATTTCAAAGTTGCAAAGTTCAACTATCAGGGAGCTTATAATAAGTAAGCTTAAAAAGCAAAGCAGCTGAAAGTTACAAAGAAACGATTACAAAGCTTCAAGGCTCAATAGTTTCAAAGACACCTCCTAAAGGACAACAACTGGCTGAGAACAATTCCTATCTGAATCATCTACAAATCAGCAGTAATAAAGTGACTTAGAAGAAAACTGTCCCCACAAACAGTGTTCATAGCAATGCAGTCAGCAGCAGGTTTTGTCATTCTCTAAGTCATGTGTTGGCAGGACCTTGCAATTTAATGCATTTCCAGAAAATGTGTGTGTAAATCAAGTAGCTCCAATGTATAGGGTAATAGCTCAGGCAGAGGCTTTACACAACATGCTCAAATTAGCATCTTCAATTTTCCTAACACAGGAAAAATGTATTTTTGCAAGTCAAACTCAGCTGAAGGAATTTTACTCAACCCCTTTTAAAAAAAATCTCTTAAGAATGAACATTTCATCCTATAAAATGAATGTTTTGTAAAGTTCTGATGTGTGGAAATAGAGGGTTATATGTAGAAATTGTAAATGGTTTGCAAACTTGACTTACATGATTGCTACTGTTACCTAATTTCACTCATGACCAACCCAGGGTTACACATATTGGATCAAGCAAAAAAGGACTGGAACTCCTTCACACACGCACACACAATCCATACACTCAGACACACAGGCAATGAGTTGCACAGAGATAGCAAAAGAGGCCAAGCATGGTGGGTCTGATGTCTGTGCCTACAGTCATGATTCTGGGCTGGTGAGCTGTCACATACACTGAGTTCTTTTTCTGTGTCTGTCACCAAGAGGCCCACCTAGTTCTCATTCTCCTCATGAATATTAAGTTATTCTTCTAATCTTTTCTACATCTCTGTTTTTGCCTTACTCATGTGCAAGAGATGATTACATCAGACCCCACCTGGCTCTTGGCTCCAAGTCTGTAGCCTTACAGTTCCTTTCCACCCAGGCACAGACATTCCCTTATTCACGCTCTCTTATCACTTACACACAAACATAACTTACATACCACACATACACACACTCCCTTGTCACATGATGGAATGTTACAAAGCTTAAAGGTTGTACAAGCAATTACTGAAAGTTACTAGGAAAATGACATGATTTACAATAACAGAAAGTGACATAAAAAACAACAAATGGTCTGGTAGCACTTTACAGACTAACAAGACATGTAGATGGTATCAGGAGCTTTCATGGGCACAGCCCACTTCTTCAGATGACCGGAGTATGAGTAGGGGATATGAAAACTCGAAATAAATAGGAGAAGGGAAGGGGGGAGGGGAGGGTAGAGAACAGTCCATCCAGGGCGGTTCCCCCCCCCCCCAACTCTCTCAGCAAGCCTGGGGGGTCCTTCCTCCTTCCACACCTTGGCTCCATCGGCGAGAACTTGGCAGACCCTCGGGGTGCCTCCCTATGTGCAGACAGCAGGTGGGGCAAGTTCTTCTCTCAGTTCTGCGGGTGCAGGTGCATGAAGGCCTCCAGCATCTGCTTCAGGGTCCCCTGGAACCTCCCCACCAGCCCGTTGGACTGGGTGCCATATGCTGGGGTTCAGGTGAGGCAGGCCCCATGCTTCTCCCACAAGCACTGGAGCAGGGCCGACTTGCGATTGTATCCCTGGCCCGTGAGGACCTCCTGGGGAAGCCCCACCCTGTTGAAAAGGGCCAGCAGTGCATCTGCCACCGTGTTTCTCTACCCCCCTTCCCTTCTCCTATTTATTTCGAGTTTTCATATCCCCTACTCATACTCCAGTCATCTGAAGAAGTGGGCTGTGCCCAGGAAAGTTCATGATATCATCTACATGTTTTGTTAGTCTATAAAGTGCTACCAGACCATTTGTTTTTTCTGTAACAGACTAACTCAGCTACCCCCTGAAGCTCCAGAAGGTGACATGACTTACATCCATATTATATTGGATTGGGCAACACATTATATTGGATTGTAGATTTACATAATAGTTACTCTGACTCTAGTATGATTGCTCTTATTGCAGAGATTACAGAGAACCAGAATAATTGTGATGGTTTAAACAATGCCATAATTCCTATGAAATACAACTGCAAGGAGTTTAGGAGCATGAATCAAAATGTGTTGTTACTCTTGGTTTGTTTTTTTCCATTTGTAGCAGCCTATTGCTATTAACTTACCATTTGCATTCACTCAAACACTGACAGATAGTGTTATAAAAGGAGGCCTGTTGCATTTTAGTAGGTAAACATACTTCAGACAACAAAGCCCTTATGGATTTCAGAGTAATAGGATCAGGCCACACAATACTGCCCTTCATAGTTAATCATCATGGAGTCTGTATATCACCACTGTGTTGGTTGACTATATTAATGACTGGATCCCCTATGTAGTTTTAATGCAAAACAGTCATGAGTTGAAATGAAACTTTGGACAGAAGTGAAATGTGCTTCATGGTGTCTCTCTATCATGGTGTCCCCAGTGGATTTTTTTCAACTTTCTAAAAATAATAATGATACAATTTGGTGTAATGTGAATTTTCTGCTCACGAGACCTATAGGAGCTAATGAGGAGGGGACTGAGGTTGAGGATATAAGTACACTGGGAGAGCTATTTAGGGAAGTTTGCTCAGCATATATGCAGCTCAGTGATATCATTATAATGAACATTAAAATACTTGCCAGAGTCAGTCTATCTTCTGTCCAAAAGACCACTGATCGCTTCCAAGAGCGATTTTTCTCTTCCCAGTGTAAATACTATTGTCTTGGTACAAGGCAGATATTTATTGGTGACTTGTTTCTGCCTCCACTTCCCATTTCTGAGCACATTCATATCATTTTTATCTGATCCACACTGTAGCTGCTGGAAAACGGCACAATCCATTTTCATCTCACATTAGCAGAGTGCATTGTACTGACGTCAGAACGATTAAAAATAAACTTTGACTTAGCAATAAAAATTATTGACATAATGCCCGATATCATACGAGACATCTAACACCTTTCTCAGACTAAAGCTTTGTCTTCCCTTAAAAAAAAGAGAATTTTTTTAACTGTGGGATAAGTAAGGTGCATTTGCAATTTAAGGCTATAAAAATGTAATAGGGTATTTTAATACAAGGTAATCAGGGCCAGGACAACCACAGGCAGCATGTAACATGTGGCTCTTGCAACATAATAAAAAGTGCCTAATTTCCACTGCAATCTCACAGTGAGATAATACTGCCAATTTGCTATCACACTATAAAAAGCCACCATAGCCAAAGTATATACATGCATTGTGCAATAACCTCCAAGTTAACCAGTGTAGCAGAAGCAAAAGAGTTTTCTTACTTTTGAATTTCTGTCATGAAGATTTTGTCCAAATTAAAGCAACTTATTGCTCACCCAACCATTTTTGCAGCATAATAGAGGCAGATGGAGAGAACAAAATCTGGATTTCTTGCTTTCAAGGAATCACCACAGGAGCGAATGATGTGATGGGGACTGTTCTGCAGTTTAAATTCAATCCAGTCTCTGTACCGTGAGTATGTTATGCTCTCTGTATCTCAAGGATGGAGGGACTAGAATAGGCAGGAGCAGATCTGAGTTACTGTATTAGGCTGCCGCCATTTCAGATGCATTGACACAAAATTATGTGTTGGGGTGGGATAGGAGGAAACAATTTTTATTGTCATTTGTTTCCATTGGACAAGCACTAGGATAGGTGCCGTATAGAAGCATTCACTGAGGTTGAGACACTGAATCACACTATAATAAAGTGTTTATTCAGATTAGATAAATATATGTTAATTTTTTAAACAAAGTCTAAGGGGCATCAGCTGCTTATTTTCTGCACACTGCTCATCTGGAATAATTCATTTGTGAGACTCAGGATTCTTCTACCTGAGTACAATGGACAGGCGTTACTTTCTCATTTATGTTATTTTCTCATTTATGACATCTCCAGGTTTATATTCAGGGTTCTTCCAGAGGAGTGTGAGAAACAGGCCTTTACCGTCTGTAAGGATCAGACAAAATAAAAACCATTCTGTCAACTGTATTTGACATGGTAAATAACTAAGACAGATGGGAATGTTTAAAAGTTTTCCTCCTCCATTCTGTCATTTTCTGACCTTTCGGAGGCCTGGAGTTTTATAATGGATGAAGTCTTCAGGACTAATAAGCATTTACTTTGTTGTTTCCTAAAAAGCCATTCATTAGATTAACAAAACAACAGTTAGAAGCTAATCAAGGTTCTCTCAGCTCAACTCAAGGGCAGGGCATGTGCCCTTGTTAATGCCTCTAGGCAAAATGTTATTTAAGTCAGTGTCAGAATTGGTCAAACCTTTCCCCCCACCCCCGCAAAAAAAGACTTTGACATCATTGTGACAGTGACTTCAAAAGCTTGAGAGTTTACTATGTGAAGGGATGATTAGAAGGGTAGGTTTTAAAAAGCGTTCAGTTGTCCACAATTGGACCCAGATTTTCCTAAGAGCACTCAATAGCTCCTATTGTTATGAATGCCTGAGAGCTGCTGGTAGCAGAGTACTTTTGAAAAAGATGTGTTACTCTGTGTGTCATCTCAGGCATTGAAGATAATCTTTGGTGACTTAGGTCTAGGTACACAGAAAACTAATGGCTAGATTTGTTTTATTTCCCCAAATTTATAGAATAATTGGCATTCCTATTTCTGATCATCTTAATTTAGGATTTTAATTTTAAGGATGGGGCAAGTAGTTCCCATACAATAAGTACAAAACCTTTAAAATCTTTTAAACAAACATAATACCTATGATCCTACAGCACTTAAATTGCATCTGATTCACTTCATCACTGAAATGTAGACAGCTCGTTTTGGGGTAAAATTTGGCATGCAGTGAACACCAACACTTAACCAGTTGAGAGAGAGAGAGAGAGAGAGAGAGAAATAGAGAACTAAGTGGACTAAGGAGAAAATAGTGGTAGAGAGAATTTGACCCACTATTCAAATTTAATCTGGAGTTAGACAGTACCATTGTCATGGACAACATACCATGGTTAATTACTGCAAGAGATCAGGGTTTTTAATGTTTCTTCATATGAAAGATGACACCTCCAGCACAGTCCCCCGGCCGCACCATGCTGCTAGATTTGTTCAATATAAATTTCAAGAGGAGGTCACCATCTACCAAGTTATGATAACAACATCTAGCAGGAAGAATCCTGAATCTTCACTGAAAGTCTGTCATCCAAGTCCATGGTCTTATTATTTTTCTTCATTTTGGGGATTTTCCTTTTTAAAGGATCTATACCCTATTACCCCTTTCTTAAAATCTTCATCACAACAGATTAAGTTTCACAACTCTACCTTTTCCTTTTGTATTTTCGGTCATTTCTAAGGGAGTTAGGGTTGTACTTCAATTTAAAGGATGATTGATTGATTTTTAAATTTGAATGTTCTTCATACACAACTTTCAGCACTACTGAAAGATTTGTTGATGACCAGTCCTTTCCATTGTACTAGTGTGTATCTGCGAACTTGCTGTGAATAAATCTAGTCAATCTCCTGACAGCAAATTCCAGCTCCATGTGTTGTCTTGCTACAGTGCTTTTCCTGTGTCGGGTAGATACAGAACAGTCACATTTAATCCCAGTGACAGTGTTAAGGAAGGAGGCATCCCAAATACAAATCATAGTTCAAGTGTTTTGCACTCTCTAAGGCTAGCAAGATATGTCTAAGACAGTGGTCACCAACCAGTAGATTGGGCTCTACCGGTAGATCTTGGAGCCTCTGACAGGGGATCCTGACTGGTTTGGCCAGGAAGCTATCGGGCACTGGCACTTCAGTTGCCCCTCCACCCACTGTCATGCTGCTCCTGCCCTCTGCCTTGGAACTGCCCCCATGGGAGCCTCCTGCTTGCTGTGCAGGACGTGGGAGAAGGGGGGGGTACTGATGTCAGGGTGTCCCTCCTCCTCCCCACTTCTGTACCCTATCGCCACACAGAGTGAAAGGAATGGAGGGAGCCTGGCAATGCAAATCTCTGTCACTCTCATTCACTGTGTGCATCTCTGTCATTCTCACAAACACCAACTGTCCATCACTCTCATCTCCTGACCCTACACATACTTGGGGGGTGGTTGTTAACTTAATTTATTGCTTGCCCCTGCAGCCCCTGAGAAAGGCAGAGCACATACTGTCCACATGCTGTCCTTGCCTGCAGACACCACTCCTGCAGCTCCCATTGATTAATAATGGGGAACTGTAGCCAGTAGAAGCTGTGGGCTCAGTGCCTGTAGATGAGGGGCAGCACATGGAGCCATTGTTGAACATGCAAGCTGCTTTCAGGAGTGGTACAGGGCCAGGGCAGGAGTAAGCCTGCCTTAATCCCACTGCTCCACCACCCAGAAGCCATCTCAGTTAAATGGTGCCCAGCCAGAGACTGCTTCCTGAACCCCTGTCCCAGCCCTGAACCTTCTCCTGCCCCAGACGTGGGTTCCCCTGCACCCAAACTCCTTCCCAGAGCTTGCACCCTGAAATCCCACCTGGACCCCTATCTCACACTGTGGGCTAAGTCTAGAACCCCTCCCACACTCCAAATTCTTTGGCACAAGACCAGAGCTTGCACCCCAACCCACTACCCCAGCCTGGTGAAAGTGAGTGAGGATGGGGGAGGAATGGTACTTGGTCCTGCCATGAGGTCAGGGAACTGGACTCGATTACCTCTCAAGGTCCCTTCCAGTTCTATGAGACAGGTATATCTCCATATTATTATATTTATAGGAAAAGAGATGGAGTGAGCAGGGTGAGATCTCAGAGAAGGGGCAGGAAGGAAGTGGGGCAAGGGTGTTTGGGTTTGAGGTAGATCTTACATTGCACTTAAATTGAAAAAAATAAACCATCTTGTTAGTCTTTAAAGTGCTACATAGTCCTGTATTTTGTTTCAGCTACACCAGACTAACATGGCTACATCTCTATCACTATTTTAAATTGAAAAAGTGATCTTGTGGTTAAAAAGATTGGAGACCACTGGTCTAAGATAATTTCATCACTCTCCTTTACAATGATTTCAGTAAGTCCAAAAGAGATCACTCTCTAATAGGCTTTAAAGATTCCAGCCCATTCAGAGTCTGTTCTTCACTCCCAATTTAGTTAATTAAAGGTCTGCCTCAATAGGTACAGCACAGTGTTTAGAATTATAGTCTATAATTGTTAAAATGGTGGATTTTTTCCACCTAGTGCATGGGGTAACAACAAAGAACTGACATTACAGAACAGATTCAGTCATTTGTGAATGCGTAATATATAGCTGGATCCAAATCTATTCAAGGATTTACTTTTAAACCGAGATCTCTACCCTGCAATAAAATCCTTCAAGGGGGTCTGCCTCTTGAAGAAACAAAATGTTCAACTTCAGTGATGATTAATCGATTCACTAAAAAGCAAACTCATATATAAAAAGAGCCCCTACCGGCTCTGGCCACAGAAGTGGTAAAATGGGCCGTGTAGTATAATCCACATACATATGTCAACAATGAAAATGCTTGCACTAGTGCATCATAATCATAAATATTCTAACTCCAAAGCCAAGCCTGGATGCAGATTCCATTTTCCTGTTTGTATCCTTGCTGCTTTGAAATGGTTCAGAAGTTTTATTTCACCTCCCCCCACCTTCCCAGCCAAATCCCTAAACTGAAGCAAATGACATTTGGAAACTTCCACTTTTCTGTTCTAAAGAAAATGGAGAATGTTTTCCACTGTATGCCAGATGGTGTTTGTGAAGACAGGACATGCAGAAGGTTCCTAATTAAAGCACTAAACTTGGGGATAAAAATGTCAGTGACAGATTTTTTGGACACCCAGATAGCGTACGTTCAGGCAGCCTGCAAAACTCCCCTTTTAAGTGCCCTCCTCTCATTGATCCTTGGGGAACATATAATGGCAGGCAGCAGTTAATTTAAAGGTAATTGAGAAATCTCAGTCCTTTCTTCACACAATTAAACAAGGTGTCAGGCCTCAGCTGGCATTTGCACCCTGACATGAAAGAAAATGGCCGGAATCAGACTGCAAAAGCTGTCACCTCATTTTCACTTCACACAAACAAAGCTTCCTATGTTTATTGTTTCAACAGCACCTCAGCCCATAAATAAGAACTGCCCAGGGGAGTGGCTGCAGCGAGGGATGAATCCTGCTAGTAAATAAAGGCTGTTACTTTAAACAATAATACCTCACAGAACCAAGACTACAAAAGTTCATGGCATTGAAAACCAGTAACCCACTGATGCAGCATAATATTGGACTCTATATCCCTACAGGTGAAGGAACAATCAAAGTCCCAAGTAGCTCAATCTCATGAAAAACTGGCCACCAGGTAGATGCAGTCCCCTCATCTACTGAGTCCTCTTTATTGTTAAGCCTGTTTCCACATATTCCACATCTAAGTATCTGGTCCTCATCCCACTCTGGCTTTCCTGCGGGCCTTCTAAATTCTGCATGACCTTTTGTGGACCTTAAATAAACATATGGTGATGGTAATGACTTTAAAAAGTCTACATGTAGACTACATTGAGTCTACATTGACTTAGATGACCTGCTGCCCATGTAATCCTTAGTCCACAGAGTTGCACCAGTTTACGCCAACAGAGGATCTGGCCATAAAAGTTCCCCATTAAAGCACAGCTTGGATAGGGTGCAGGATTCAAGGAGACAGAGGAGGAATGCTTGAGAAGGGCTGCAGAATTCATTAGCCCTGAAGAGTTCATGAGCTCCACAAGCACTCTGAGCTGTGAGGAACAGATCATTTAAAGCAGGGGTGGGCAATAATTTTTGACAGGGGCCACTCCAAGATTTTGGAAAGTGGTCGAGGGCCGCACTCTTCCAGGATATTAATGGAGGAGATGCGGGGCCTGGGATGGAGGTTGGGTGCAGAGGGGAGCTTGGGGTACGGGATTGTGATGCAGGAGGGAGACTGGAGTCTGGGAGGGAGTTTGGGAGAAGAAAGTAGTTGTGACCTAAGGCAGGGGGTTTGGGATGTGACCTGGGGTAGGAGGGGATTGTGATCTGGGGCAGGAGACTGGGGTGCCAGAGCTGGGAGGGAGTATGGGTGCAAGAGGGGGACAGAGGGTTTGCGTATATGGAGTGGGAGGAGGCAGAGGATTGGGGCAGGAAAGGGCTGAGGTGCCAGAAGCAGGCTGTGCCCAAGAGGCTTACCTGCCAGCTGCCAAACTAGCCTGTCTGCCTGCAGAACTAAGGCTTGCAGAGCTTAAAATGTTTCCCAGCCAGCCATCCTGCCTGCTTGCCTGGCCATGTGCTTCATTGAATAACTAAGCAGAGGAGAGGTGCGTGGTTCTTCTTGGCTGCCCGTTATTCCAACAAGCAGCTCCCATTGGCTGGTTTCTGAACAGAAACGGGCCAATGGGATTTTGCTGGGGGAAGGATGGCTCCTAAAACTTTTCCCTCCCCTCCAATTTTAAAACAGAAATGGAGTCCTGCAGCTGCATTTCTGCATGGTGCATGGGGCAGCAGGGGAACCTTCCTAGGGCTCCCCACTGCCTCCATGGGCCAGATCCAGTGGCTTGGTGGGCTGGATCCAGCCCGTGGGCTGTATTTTGCCCATGCCTGATTTAAAACTAGTTAGAATTCCAGATAACCTTCCAGTGCCCAGTAGAACCCCCAGTGTTCCTTAGGAACCTGATGGGCTTTTCCAATGTCTTTGATTTGCTGGCTGAACAGCTTTCCATTTATGCCTTTCACCATGCACCAGATCTCGCCACTATATTTAAACAAACTTCATGTCAAGTTTTTAGGACAAACCAGTTCTAGCAAAAACAAAAACAAAACCACAGAAATTTTCAAATGATGATTATGTATTTACTATCTATGAAGCAGAATGAACCTTTCTTGTCCATGTTAGGAGGAGATGGCAAATTGGAACCACGTATTATCCTGAATTGTGGAACAGACTTTACTGCTGAATAATGCCCCTCTGGGGCACCTATCACTGTCACCAGACACGATTAGGATTGCCGGATCCTTTTAAAAAAATCCTGAACATGTCAGGAAAAATTGGTTGAACAAAAAAAGAAAGAAAAAAAAAAGGAAACTGCGCCTTTAAAAATCCCCACACTCCTTACTTTCCCCGCCGAACACGGTAGGGAAAGAATGTCCCTGATGGCCTTACAGAGGCCAGAAATACCAGACTGTCCGGGCAAAAACCGGACACCTGGAAATCTTAGACAGAAGAGTGGACTAGATGGAACTTTGGTCTGACCCAGTATGGTCATTCTTATTTTCAGTTCTGAGCTATTGTTACTGTTGCCTAATCCAGCAGTGAATCTGGTTAACTATTAGTATTTCTGTTGGTTTTGCCAACACTGAGGTTTTTCAACCCTAACGGCAACAAAAAAGGGTCCAAATCATTGACCAGAGGCATGGCTGATATTACAATCAATGTGAACTATAAATCATTAGAACTAGGATTTAAACTATTATAGTAAGTTGGTATCTGGCCCTCAGACTCAACACTCCTCATCCCAAATAGGGATTCCGGATATTGACACAATTTTGCAAGCTGCAAGGAGTAATGCAATAAAGAAATTAATTTTTTTAGTCTTATTCCCAGATGGATCTGTTGGGTAATACTACAGAGGTACAGGAGTGACAGTGATCTATAACTGCATATTACTTCAACTTCTGTATTCTTACACAAACATATAATAAAAATAGGCTTTAATAACGTGTAACCTTTGGGAGATTAACTGAGGGATAGGCACAGTTTATTTTTAAGGGACAATTTGTAAATCCCTGAGATCACTATAAAAGGGATTTGTAAAGTTGTAGAATTATTTGAAGTCTTCCTGTAGCAGAGGAAAGCCAAAGAGCCACAAAATCAATATCACAGAAATGAAGAAAGAGCCTGTCTCACTAGAGAGCTGTGGAAATGAAAAGTAACCTAATCTGCAGTGTGCAGAAATTGGGAGTTTAGCTCATCTGATCAGGAGAATTTAATTAGAAGGCATATCCAATCCAAACTGCAAAGGAAGTATTATTCTTCTTTTGAAGAACCTAGGAAAGGGAATTACTGGGGAGGAAGAGGAGAATAAAGACCATCTCCAATGCATCCAACCTGGAGAATAGTGGGTGTTGTCAGTCAATTGCAACATTAAACATTGATTGCACCCCAAGGGAAGGTTAGAACAGAGCACAGGAGCTTTTCGGGTGGATGTAGGCAGCTGGGGTGAAAGAGATTGAAAATTCAGATACAAACAGATTCATCAGTGTCACTGTGGGTCTGTTCCAACGCCCCTGAGACCAGCTCACATTTGATTTCAGTGGGAGCTGGCTCAGGCTCCAGGTAAGCAAATAGCAGAGAGCATCAGGAACAGCGCTTTGTGCTAAAATGACAAATTACGGAGGGTAATATTCTGTTCTCAGCTACACCAGGGCAAGCCTACTGGCTTCAGTGTAGTCAAGGGCAACATTTTGCCCATACCATATATGCGTGTGAGCAGAGCTTTTTGAAAGCATGAAAGGTTAGCTGCCAATTCCTCCTCCTTTATTAGAAGTGGAAGGTTGTGCACTCTGTTAATCAAAGTAAATTTTCCTTGGATTTATAATAATGCTCCTATTTTTACCTATGGCTTCAGTGTTCCAGTGATCTCCATATGAGTCGTAGGCTGGGAAAACAAGTATCCTTTTGGGTAACGATGCTAGTATTTGATTAATTTACAAGACAACATTCAGCAGAGCTCATCAATTTTGTCTATAAGGGACTGGTACAGATTGTGAGTGGGTGCCAAACCACACTAACCTGCAACAACACCACACAGCCACTGGAACTAAGCAGCACAATGCTTCTTCAGAATTCCTTGGAATTCAGGAAGTGTATGCCCACTCCAACACACCTAGGTGGTGCAGTGAGCCTACAGTCCTCTGTTGCTAGCCAGCTTTGCTGATTGATGGGAAAGTTGGGGGGGGAGGGGAGAGGGCATGGTCTCTTTTCCTGCCAGCCCCTTTTGCACCACCAGAGAACTTAGCAACCACCCTCGGAGGACATGAAGGATGACTAGTATTGCCAGGTCCTGTGCAAGAAACACAAGGCGGGAAGGCTATTTGAATACTCATATAGGGGCCAGTCACAGTCTGATTCTAACCTCTTAGGGTATGTCTACACTACCCCGCTAGTTCGAACTAGCGGGGTAATGTATGCATACCGAACGTGCAAATGAAGCCCGGGATTTGAATTTCCCGGGCTTCATTTGCATAAGCCGGCCGGCGCCATTTTTAAATGCTGGCTTGTTCGAACCCCGTGCCGCGCGGCTACACGCGGCACGGGCTAGATAGTTCGAACTAGCAAGCCATTCCAAACTATCTGTACACCTCGTTCCACATACCCTTAGTTATTTACATAAGTTGATTCTTCAGATGGGCGCTATAGCTCAGAAACAACACAATGGGGTATTAGAAGTGAGCGAAATGGACAACAAAACAAAATCATGTTTATTATTTGAGCAGTAAAGATTTTACTATTAATAAATAATAGTGGCCTATAGAAATGAGACATGTGGGATTTAATGGCTATGGGGAATGCACTTTGGCCTGCTTATCAAAAACATGTAAAGGCCAGACATGTCATCGTTGGTAGGTTTTCAGTGAAATGAACTAGATCTTTGTTTTGAATATTTTGCAAATTAAAATTTACCAAGAAACACAGCAGTTGAGAACAAGTAGAGGTACCAAGGAATTTGATTTCCATTCTGCTACGTTATTAACCTGTTCTTGCTTTCAATTCAACCCCATTCTTTTTGCCACAGGATGGATCACATTTTATCTTACTGCATGGTCTTGAGATGTAAAAGTGAGAGACCGTGTTTGGAAGTATGTAAAATGAGGTAAGGAGGAATACATAATATAGATAAAAATACTAAGTCCTTTTTTAACAACTCAGAGGCAGCGGGAGGGGCTCATGCTGGTGATAAACCATGTGAGTGGACGGGACACCAGGTGTCAAGCAGAAAAAGTGTGACATGGAAATAAAACTAGTGTCATTTTCTGAAACATAGTAGGCACATGAGGGATAGTAACAGAATTTATCTCTGCCTTGAAGCCCTGGACAGTCCACAGGGAATCTGGAAATGTTGCTTCTACTCTGCAGCTCCCAGCTCCTATGTTTGTGGCTGGCATTGTGCCCATGGGCAAGCTGTGATTTTGCACAGATGCAGGAGACACATGTAGGCAGCAAGCTGTGCTGGGCATTTTAATACCCACCAATCTCCAATTGAAAAGACGTGTTTTGGTGCTCAATTCATCCTCCCTCTCTCCTTTCCTTTCTCTTTCCTTCTGTTTGACACAGTCGCCTCCAGCCTCAGGCTCAACTCACACACATTAAACAAAATCCTACTCCAAATGAGCTCAGTGGCAGCAGCTTTGCTGGCTCACACACTTGAAGATGTTTGAATTTTCTGGCAGTTTTGTATGTGCAGTTTTCTGTGACTATATATATAGATTGCTGGGTAGACATTCTTTCTTTGTAGAAAGGACACATTAAAGTTTTATGACAGATGAATAATAGAAACAGTGCAGACAGTACTATGTAGATTTCATTGCTTATAAAATTAACATGAATATTTCCAGGAACTCAGACATATATACAGGCTATCTATCTATGGATGTGCTAGTAAAATAGTTTTGACAAAGACCATTATAATCCCGTAAAACATACATATAGCTTTATTTTTCTGCAGTTGTCCTCCCAACAGCTTAGAATGCCTCATTTCTTCTACTCACTTGAGTTTCTTATTTGTATATCAGAGATAATAACTTTACCTTTCTGTAATACAAACCTAGGCTCATACACTAGATATTGTGCCAGTTCCCTGAGCAGTTGACAAGTAAAAGAAGTATTTCTAATACTAATCAAATACAATCCAAAGTAAACTCTCCACCATCAAACAAAATACAGTACATTGTGTCAATCATTAAAATAGGGAATGGAGTATTACAGAAGGGCTAACAATGTGAAACCTTAGAGACTAACAAAATTATATCTAGTATCATGAGCTTTTGTGAGCAAAACCCACTTCATCAGAAGAGCTAGAACGGAAACTCCAGCTCACCTTATAAATGTGGTTGCTCTCAGAGTTAAGTTCCCTTCTATACATATTTCTGTTCCTCATACAGCACATGGCAATGTTTGAATAAGGACATGTATTAATGTTCCAATCGGAGGCCAAACTGGAACTGGTACTCAGGTGTCCCAAAATCTCATGATCTATGCTTGTCAGATTTCATCCTAAAATAGCAGAAATCTCATAACAATAATTGATCTTGTAAAACTCTACTGCCATCTTCAGTAGTGGAAATCCCCATTTTGGACTGCAGCTGAATGAGAATCACAAAATAGAGAGAAACTGAATCCACAAAATCTGGTTGTGGATTAGAATTTCCCCAGAGATATTGTTTTGGGGGAGCAGAATGAGCAGAGAAGAATCTGGACAAAGATGACAGCTGTGAAGTTCAGAACCACATTTGGAGTTCTCCAAAATTAAGTGCATTCAGGATAGTGTAGATCCAGGGTTATGGTTCAGGAAGGTCCCACTTTCTGGGGAAAAAGTTACTGAAAAAAGGGATGGTGCCATGTGTAATACTGCAAAAAAATGTATCTCTGTGTGCATGCATGTGTGAGAACATACATGGCTGCCCCCATAAAATAAACAAAATTATAACTTATAGTGCAGTACATTATTTTCTGTCATACAGGAGTGAGATGAGCACACTAGTTCTATCATGTGTGAGAACACTGTGCTTCTTGTCTTGAGGAAATTGTTCTAAATTTAACTCTCGGGAATATTTATGTAACCATAAATTAAACCATGATGATCTTTGATGCTGCTGTTAAGAGATTATTATGGAGGCCCTCCAGTATTAGCGGCAAGCTTCAGAATGGTTTTGAGTTTATAAATAGCAGGCTATACCACAGAGTACATTATTTCTTTTATTTAAAAAAAATAACTTTTTTCAGTTCCTTTTTTGATTTAGGAAGAAGAGCAAACTTGAACACTTAGTTTAACCAGAAGCCTTATATTTCAATAACAATTTAGTTCCTTAATGCCACTGAAATATTAGTTCTGAGATGATACTGAAAAATTAATTATCTCCCCTGCAAGACGCCTTAAAGGTTTGGTTTTGATTGCTGTCACATTGATTTGCTATTGAGCTCTTTTCCTGCACCAGTTTGGCTAGGTGTCCGTCCGGCTCCGTAGCAATAGCTCTTGCCCTGGGCTAGCTGCCAATCTCAGAGACAATGCGCTTTAGAAAAGGTCAAAATTACCAAAGGTTGATTGAGGGCACACCACCATTAATTGAACATTAATAAGAAAAGCACTGACTTGAAGGAAAATAAATGTTATCTGAATTTCCTTCCACAGGAAAGTTATCCAGTGAATGATGAATAAATACATGAGGCAATTGACCCATTTGTGACAGGTTTGGTCATTGAGAACTATTGTGACTGTCACTTGATGTGCTGAGATACCACTGAGTCTACTTTCCTGCCCTTCTGGGCACTCCTCAACTCTGTCCTGGTGAGACAGGCATTCATGCCTCCTCCAGCATTGACACAGAGATAGGATTACCGCCAGGAGCGGCCCGAGGCCAGCTGCAGCAGCTGGTGCCCTAGGCAGGGCAGCGCAATCGGCGCCCCTGCTCGCACGGCCGTCAATGGCTGCGATGTCATCATGGGGTGCCCCGGCGCCCTGTGATGTCATCAGGCGCCCGGGCCAGCGGCGCCCTAGGCAGCTGCCTAGCTCGCCTAGGCTCACGGGCTGCCCCTGATTACAGCCCTTTGCAATTCAACACAGACACTGAGATCAGCTCAGCTCTGGGAAGACTCAGTCAAGGGGACTTGCCTGAGCACCCAAATGCACAGCCTCAGTAGTGTCCCTGATGATGTTGGAGGGTAGGGTTAGGATTCAGAGTGACTTAGACAAATTGGAGGCTTGGGCCAAAAGAAATTTGATGAGGTTCAACAAGGACAAGTGCAGAGTCCTGCACTTAAAATGGAAGAATTCCATGCACTGCTACAGGGTGGTAAATGACTGACTAAGCATCAGCAGTTCTGCAGAAAAGGACCTGGGAATTACGGTGGATGAGAAGCTGGATATGAGTCAATAGTGTGCCCTTGCTGCCAAGAAGACTAATGGCATATTGGGCTGCATTAGCAAGAGCACTGCCAGCAGATCAAGGGAAGTGACTTTTCCCTTCTATTTGGCACTGATAAGGCCTCATCTGGTGTACGGTATACTATTTTGGGCCCCCTAGTACAGAAAGAATGTGGACAAATTAGAGAGTGTCCAGCAGAGGGCAACACAAATTATTAGGGAGCCAGAGCCCATGACTTATGAGGAGAAGCTGAAGGAACCAGGTTTATTTAAAGAGAAGAATGAGAGGGGATTTTATAGCAGCCTTCAACTATTGGAAGGGGTGTTCCAAAGAGGGTGGAAATAGGCTATGCTCAGTGGTGGCAGATGACAAAACATAAAGCAATGCTCTCAAGTTGCAATGGGAGAGATCTAGGTTGGATATTAGGAAAAACTATTTTACTAGGTCCGTGGTGAATCACTGAAATGGGTTCCTAGAGAGTTGATAGAATCTCCATCCTTAGAAATTTTAAAAGCCAGGCTTGACAAAGCCCTGGGTTGAATGGTTTAGTAGGAGTTGGTACAGGGGCTGGACTAGAAGGTCTCCTGAGGTCTCTTCCAACACTAATCTTCTGAGATTCTATGACCTGAACCCCCAGATAAATCTGTCTCACTCTGTATGAAGTCTTTACAATGAAATCTCATGTTCTCCCTCTTTCTCAGGGTAAAGAGAGATATGCTCAGATTCCTTGACACCCCTTCTCCCCAGTACCAATTACTTAAAATGGGTTTCTGAATAAACAAAAAGATTTTATTGAGTATAAAAGGTAGGATTGAAGTGTTCATAAGAGATAGACAGAACAAAGTAGGGGTGTGTCTAGACTACATGGCTCCATTGACGGCAAAGACATAGCAAAATGAAGCAACGATTTAAATAATCGCCATTTCATTTACATCAAAATAGCCACTGCACTGTGCTGATCAGCTGTTTGTCGGCACAGCGCAGTAGTCTAGACGGGGATCAACAGACCCCCAGATCCCTTTGTTGTCAGATCCTGTAAGCCTCATTTCATAAGGCATAAGGGATCTGATGACAAAGGGTTCTGGGGTCGGTTGATCCCCGTCTAGACTACCGCACTGTGCTGACAAATAGCTGATCAGCACAGCGCGGCAGCCATTTTGATATAAATGAAGCGGCGATTATTTAAATCGCTGCTTCACTTTGCTATGTCTAGTAAACTCATCTACATGGCTCCGTCGACGGAGCCGTGTAGTCTAGACACACTCTAGGTTACTAAACAAAATAAAACAGAACATGCAAGCTAAGCTTAATGCAGTAATGAAACTGGTTACATGTAGTATCTCACCTTCAGGTATTCTGATAGCTCCTTTCTTCAACTGAAGAGCTTCCCAGTCTGGGCTCGAACTTCCCCCTGTTTAGTTTTAGATGTTTCCACCAGTAATCCTGGCTGGTAATCAGGGACGTCTTGACATTTGGCAGTAGCCCCTATTGTTTGGCTTCCCACTTTAAATAGATTTTGCATGTGAAATTTGGGTACGAGATGCCTGAAATTGGCCATGCAAAAATTGAAGCATCCAGACTTTTTAAAAATGTGAGCCTGCATAAACCTGACCAAGATCTCACAGTGGCTGGGAAAGTTGGTGAGTAGAACTTCTCTCCTGATTCCTACTCCCCTGCCCTAGCTACTAAACAATGCTTCCTTTGAGACTTTTATTGGATTGTAATTACTTCACTTCCCTATGGATATTTCTAGTGGTTTATAATCTTAACATCAACCCCAAACCATTCTACAACAAATATTAAAGCAGAACACAAACACACAGAGAAACTTTTGCTCCCAGAATCATACTTTACTGAAAACGTATGTTCAATTTAAAACAACCCGTGCTTACATCTTACTTTCGTATTTCATCAGATGTGGTCTCCAGAATAACTTTCACACTCCTCGTTACAAATGACTTAGTTCTATCCACAGAAATATTTCAGCAGTATGTTCAATAGATCATTTCACAGATAATTCCTTTGACCTTTCAGGCTGGGTAAAGGAGGGGGAAATGTTGACTTCATTGTGTATTCACTCAGCCCTCTGATTTTCCATTACCAACGTGGGTTAGTTTTTTTACTTTGTTGGATCCCTTATGAATAAGCTGAAGACCACAGTTAACTTAAAAGAGAAATAAAAGCAGACACCTACTTAATTATACAGTCAGCAGGACAAAGGTTAATTATAAAAAACCTAGCTGAGCTATGGTTCAGACTGGCCAGAAGGATTCCCAGTAAATCTGTGGATAATCTCATCATTTCAAGTTTCAAAGCAATCTGTGGTAAAACAGCTCTGTGAGTGGATTCCCAATTAGAAGTGACTACGTTCAGTTACACCCCCACACAGTTGTTGTTAGATATTTTTCATGGTTCCAAATATGTGATTCTGTCAGTTGTCTTTTCACTTGAAGTCTTTAAATCAAGATTGGCAATCTTTCTGAAATAAATGCTCCACTTCTAGATTGGATGCAGGAATAACATGGTGAAATTCTATGGTCTGTGCTAAGCAAGAGGTCAGTCTAGATGATCATAATGACCCTTTCTGGCCTTAAAATCTTTGAACCTATTTGTCCAAGGCTGTGATAGTTAAAATAATTGTGACTCTAGGCACTGCTACAGCTGACTTTGGAGAATGCTATGGTCAAGACAAAATAGAATTAATAATACTTCCTCAAAATATAGGCCTGCGTCTATCTAGGACTAATTTATGGACTCTAGGATCTGGACACAACCTCAAAGATATTTAGGCATCTACATACCTTTGAGTATCTGAGCCTGTGTGACTTGCCCCAGGTCTCACAGGAAGCCTAGAGGACAACAGGGAACTGAACCAAAGTCACTCAAGTCCTATTCTAACTGCTTGACCACTGGATCACCTTTCCACCGTATCTGTAGGGGCACCTAAGATTAATTTGTTCCCTGTACTTCATCCAGTTTGGGCTAAGGATGTTAAGGACTTGTCGACTAATCGCTCCTCCCCTCCCCCTTGCGAGGTGGGGGGACAAGGTACTTCAAAGTGGCAGTGCCGCACAGTCTGAGGTATAGGCTCGGTGCGGCGCTACCCCTTTGAAACGCCGAAGAAGTGTTTCAAAGGGGCAGCTCTGCACAGCTCATTCAGGGCTCTGTGCGGTGCTGCCCCACTGCATGGAACTGACCCTGGGCTCCATGTGGCACTGCCCCTTTGAAATGCCAGTACAGCATTTCAAAGTGGCAGTGCTGCGTGAAGCTCGGGGTCAACTGGGGACTCCCTAGCTAACTCCGGGCTGTGTGCGGCACTTCCGTGGAACCCAGAGTCAGTTGGGGAGGCCCCCGCTGACCCCAGGCTCTAAACAGGTGCTTCTGCTTTGAAATGCATGAGAGCCCCGGCTGACTCTGGGCTCCACATGGGCACTTCTGCTTTGGGGCTCTTGTGCATTTCAAAGGAGGAATGCGGAAGTGCCCATCAATTAGTTGAGTAGTCAATGGAAATTCCATTGACTACTTGACTAGTAAAATAATCAATATTTAATATCCTTAGTTTAGGTATTTGTGATTTGAATTACTGCTGACAGGCTAGCTCCTCAGCCCCACTAAGACTGCTATATGCTGCTCTGATGGTGCAAAACAGCCTTCAGCCCAGTGTAGAGAGCCCTCCATATGGCTTTAAGTTCCTAAGCCATCCCATCACTATGCATAAGGGATGTAGCTAAGATGCCCCTATGCCTCGGCAATAAGATGTTAAAAATGTTTTACATTAAGCTGGTGGATTGGCCCCATGCATGATGTCATCAGGTTCAAGTAAGAGCAAAAGATTATATACATTTATATTTGCACATCTCTTCCACTCTTCAGATTGTGTCAAGCATGAAAGATTGGATTCGGGTTCTGGCCCAATGACTTTAACCTCCTTTGACCATCTTCTCTGTGATAGTATCTCAGACCTTATGACTGTTTCATAGACTCACTGAGCTCTTTCAGGAATCGCAGCTTGCTTAATGGCATCTCCTAGGAGCAAATTATGAACTCTGTGTCCTTAAACAAGGCCTATAACCTGTGAGTCACTCTCATCATTTTTTACCTCAGGTCAGAGGACAGCACTAGCAGTCTCTTTGAAGACATCAGACTATCTTCCCCACACTAAATACATCAAAGTAAAGAAAACACAGGGAATAAAATCCCAAACATGATGGTGAAACCCTGTCTTAGACAAATTCACTATATCCGCTTCTGAAAAACTCTATAGGTTTCACAGTTTACACTTTGCCAACATTGTATTAATTATTATTATTACTATTTATGTTACTATAGTGTGTAGGAGCCCCAGTCACAGACCAGGAAGCCTGATTGGATGGCTAGGTGTTGTTCAAACACAGTACAAAAATAACAGTCCCTGCCCCAAAGAGCTCACAACCTTAGAGTGAGATAAGAGACAATGGATGGATACAGAGAGACAGAAGTGTATAAGGTAGGGCTGGATTAGAGGCAGCCCGGGGGCCAGATTCGGCCCCTGGGCTGCATCTGGCCATTTCTATTTATATCCTGCTGCCCAGGCCACTGAATTTCCAGGTGGTGGCTCAGGCAACAGGATCCTATTTAAATGGCTCATGACTCCTGTTCGCAGTGCTACCCTGGCAAGGCCAGAGCCATGAGCCCTTTAAATAGCCACAGCCACCCTGGGTGGCTGCCAGGCAATGTTGTACAGGCAGAACTGGAAGCCCTCTATTGTGTGTTTTCTTCAACGCCTCTGGCACCAGCCCTGTCCCTTCTGGGGGCGGAGCCAGCCTGTGACCATGTACCAAAATTAAGTGCCCCCCCCCCCATAAAAATGATTGCCCACCCCTGATATAAGGAAACAATTAGACAACATGGTCAACAGGGTAGCTGGTATCAGCACACCAACAGACTAATCACTGTAAAGGTCTTCGCAGACACCATTACAATGGAACTTACCCTGCCATTGAAGATATTTAAACTGCATAAAGAGATTAAAAAGATGTTACATATTAAGGGGACAGAGTCTAACACCCTCAATTCAAGTGGTATCTTTGGCATCAACAGGATAAACCATGGAGTAGTGTAACTATTCAACATGAGCCAAGGTAGCCTTAACTTTATTATTAGGAAAGTCTATCAAACAGGGCCGTATTGCCCACCACCTTAAACCTGTGGAGTCAGTCATGCCTGCATAGCAGGTAGGGAAATGTAACCATATGCCACAAGTGTAAGTATTGCCCGAGTGTGAGGCAATGGGGAATCAGACCAACGGCATATTCTTCTACTGCATATTATCACACATTGAAGCCAAAATCCAGGTCCTCCCTCAACACCACAAACCCATTCTAGGCAGCCAAACCAGTGTGGTTCTGCTGCACTAGAGGATGAATATGGGGGCTGCACTGCAGAGCATATACACCCTCTACTCGGTGTAAAATGAAGCTCAGTGGCAGTTCCTGCATAACAGCGTGAGAGTGTAGGCCACTAGAATGCTTGGATCTTCTTCCTCATATAGGCACCACCTATGTCCCCAAGGTGCTACACCAGTAATTGGGCTGCTTTGCTACACTGCAAAAGTAGGACTGTAGGAGGGAGAGGGAGAAAGAGCATCATTCAATTATTTCTGTTAATTGTCTACAGGGAAAGGGACATCCCACCAACTGTCACTCTTCCAGAGTGTACAGTTGTAGTTATTAATATAACTAGGCTTCTGCACATCCTTTCAATCTTTACACCATAACTCTTATGTATTCAACATGGGTAGGTCCCCACCCCCTGCTAATTTGCCCTATTTCCTTTTTCTACTGGAGCAATTTTTCTCATATGAACATTTTAATTGAAATCAAAATTAAAATCTGATTGCAATCTAAATTGGATAGTGGAGCTTTAACCTTCCAGTCTCTTGCAATAATAATATTTTATGGCCGAAAGAGCTAAATCTAATTGCAATCTCAGTCCCCTCTTCCCCATCCCAGTTTCATATCCTAATAAACCTAACCCAGGAGGCATTTTTAATCAAATGTCTAGAATGTCACATATTAATGATGTGTTTCTAAGGAGACAGAATGAGGAGGAAAGTGGTAGGTACAGGGGCATTTCTAAATGATATGCATCTACCCCTCTGTCACATTTTCAGCATTCCTTGATTATAACAGAGGTGTATTCAGTGCATATCGTACAGCTGATGGGACTGATAGATGCACTACTCTGACCTCCAATGAAACTGTTGGGTTTGGAATACAGAATGCAGGAGACTGTGGTCAGTAAGGAAGGTGCAGAACCACTGAGCTGCTTCTGCTCACCTAGGCTGCAGTTCAGCAAGGTACTTCATCATCTGCCTAACTGAAGCATACAAAAGGGAAGCAATCCCACTGAATTACAAGTGATGCAGGAACAATCACATAAAGCTAAAAATAGATTGGGGTCGGGGATTAGATGTTTCAGTAGCTTGAATGGCAATGATTTCCATGGGACAACTCATGTGCCTGAGTCAAGCATGTGATTAAATACATGGCTGAATCAGGGTTTAGAACTCATAGCAAAGCCCCCATTCACTTTAACAGTATGGAGTTGGAGACTTAGGGCCTGATCCAAAGTCCATGGAAAGACTATTATTGAGTTCCAAGGGCTTTGAAACAAGCTCTTAGGGCTGCTCTGACTTAGAGCTGAGCATCTTCAACTTTCACCCATGTCAGAGCCTGCTGCACCCTAAAGAGGTGCTCAGCATCTCACTGGACTGGACTGTTTTGGAGTCCCATCAATTAGAATGATCATTTGTAGAAAAGTCTCATCATTGTTCTTTTAATCATTCAGACATGCAACTGTGAAAACGCTGAAAAATGTGTCATTACCTACTAGACACCGTAAGACAATAGTGACAGAAGCGATTGTCAGTTTGGTCTTGCTGCTCCATTTGGATGAATTAACAACTTCATTTAAAAAATGTGTCAAAATGTTTTAGGGCCAACTGCACAAGACAAGACCTTCATTATATGCAATGGGCAAAAAGTGCAAAGTTGCCTGCAGTGGAAACAGAAGTTGCTGTTCGTCCCATTCCTTTTTAAAGCACAGTGTCTGGTGATCACAGAATTGTGCAGTTCCAGTTTTTCTAAATTGGCAGCTGTAGGCAAAGGTCACACTGTGGTATCAATTACTTGCTACTACCTGGAAAATTTAATTTCATGCCCCTCAGTAGGTCTGCTTTCTTCTCTATTTTGATTGGCAACTGTTTCCCTGTTGGTAACTAGAATAGCTCATTTACTTGAAGTGATTAAAAGCCAGAAGTTCACCTCACAATGGCTAGCATAGCAAAAGAGCAGTTGCACTAATGCATTCAGATTAATGGAATCAAAGCCGTTTCTTGTTCTCTTCATAACATTTTATGATAGTGTATTATGTGTGTTTTGTAGTCATATCTAGCTTCCTTCTGTTGTCCAATTGTTGTTTAGGTTAACCTGCAGTTCCTGCAGATTAATAGTGGAAAGCAAAGAAAACCAGAGGAAATTAGCAAGCTAAAAAGCCTCTATTTTTAGCTAGCATGACATCAAAGTAACTGACATCTGGCTAAGATGGACCCTAAGGTGGTGAGGAACCTAAGGCCTGGGGGCTGGATGTGGACCCCGTCTTGCCTGGATCTGGCTTCTCAACCTCAGATCTCCCCCCAGCATTGGGGAGTTTGCACTGGTTCTCCAGTCCCCCTGCTGGAGCACACAAAATCTACTAGCCTGGGTCCTCGTTGGCTCTGGTGTATGAGGGGAGTGTCTTCTTTTCGGTCATGGGCCCCGTTAGTTAGGGCTGGTTTTTTTTGTTTTGTTGGTTTTTTTTTCTTTTTTGCTTCTCACTTGTGTGCGGCCCCCAACTGATTTTTTTGTGGGTCAGGGACTTCTGATCCAAAAAAGGTTCCCACCCCTGTTTTAAAAGATGCAAGGAGACCCTTCAAGTCTGGCGTATATTCTCTGTTTTATGAGGTCCACTTCACTACTTCTTACAAAATACATTTAAAAAAGCTGGTCCTTCCTTTACTCTTCAGAGCAGCTTCCTTCCTTTGGGACTTGTTATGCTATTGATTTTTAGGTAGAATCCCTAATTGATTTAAATGGGGGTTCTGCTTAAAAATTAATTATTCAACATGGCCCAGTGACAGGGAAGAGAGTGTAAGTCTTCTCCGCACATAGACAGAACCAGACAAGTACCCAGAAGTCATCTACTACAGGACAGGCCCATACTGTAAAATAACAGAACACCACTGGTTATCACTTACAGCCTCCAACTAAAACTCTCCAGCATATCATTGGCAATCTACAACCCTCGCAGATCTTGGGAGGCAGAGAGCTATCTGTAGGTGAAGACTGCCATATCTGAAGCAAATACTCATAATCAACTACCCACCACATCTCTGAAACACTAACCAGAAACCTATCCCTGCAACAAACTCCATTGCCAACTCTGTGCACATATTTATACAAGTGATACTATCACAGGACCTAACCACATCAACCACACCATCAGGAGCTCATCCACCTGCACATCTACTAACACGATATATGCCATCATATGCTAGCAATGCCTCAATGTTCCTCTGCATATTGACTAAACTGGACAATCTCTGCACCAAAGGATAAATGGACAAAAATCAGACATCAAGAAAAGTAACATACAAAAATCAGTAGGAGAACACTTTAACCTTCCTTGACTCTCAGTAACAGATTTTAAAATAGCCATTCTTTTACAGAAACAAGACTACAAAGAGAAATAGCAGAGCTGCAATTCATTTGCAAATTTAACATGATCAAATTAGGACTTAGAATGTTTACCTCACTACAAAGTCAATTTATCCTCTCTTAGTATTCACATCTCCCCACAATTATACACACACACACACACACACACACACACACACACACACACACACACACACACACACACACTTTTCTTGCAGGCAGAGTGACGTCATGCGTCACTCTGTGTTCTGCAGCTCCTTGAGGTAGACAAGCAAGCAGGGAAACCTGAGAATAAGCTGTCCAGGGGTGGGCCTTTAAGCACAGACCTCAGTTAGCCTCAGGCAGCAGCCACACAAGGTAAGTCCTGACCTGGTGCCCTGTTGGACCTGGTTTTGTCCGGCCTTAAATGCGATTCACAGTCCACTCAGTGTGGATGCGCTAATTCGAAATAGCAAAATGCTATTTCGAAATGCATTTTGTGTATAGACGTGTTATTTCAAAATAAGCTATTTCGAATTAACTATTTTGAAATAAGATATTTTGAAATAACGCTGTAGTGTAGACATGCCCTTAGAAACTGGAAGAAGACCATCAGCTCATTTCAAGCCTGCATATTTACTTAGGAACCGAACTGCACGCTCCCAGTTCTGAAAAATCTAGGCCAGAATTCTTAGCCCCAACCTATAGCAGCAGCCATAGCGCAGCTCCAAAGCATGGGATACTGGATCTAGATGGAAGCATACCAGATACAGCCCTATGTTTCCTTCTCCCTGTTCACGTTATTCTGAGCCACCAACCAGGCCCCAGTAAGTGCTGTGACCTGCCTGCAACCCTCCCTTTTCCAAGCTCTGCTGGAGAGAGCCACAGCTCTGCTCTGGAAGGCATAAAGGGCCACACAGACCCCCATATGGTTTCCTGCCTGCATCTCTCCTTCAGCAGAAATATAGAGCCTTCTAATGATTCAGCGTTTGACCAAGCAGGAGACTTTTGTTTCTAGGGATAATGACCAAATACTTTAACAAGCTCTATGTCTCTATCTAGCAAAGCACACAAGTATGAGAAAAAACCTTCAGTCTTTCTGAAACCAGTGATATTGCTCACATGCTCAAACCAGTCCTTAAGACTTGTGCTGGATCTGGGTCTCAGTTCACCATGGTAGAAAATGATCGCTCTTCACTATCCCTTCTTTATTTGGGTTTACACCTCTGTACAAGATTAGAAGTCTATTTGTGTTTAAAAAAAAAAAAAAAAGAAAAGCCAAATACTTCTGCCCCATGTACTACCTAAAGTTTCACCTAAGATCAGCATTATATTGCCAGAGTTAGGAGTCCCTGGTAGGAATTTAAATAATTATTAGTGAATTGACAATGTTCTCAGGATGAGAGAGGCAACCTGAACAAATTTACATCCCTCACAGAAAGGCAAAGATTCTGGTCCTGAAAAAACAAGTCATTTCATTCTCCTCAATGCTGCTGGGCTCCCTTTCTGCAACTTCAAAATATTATTATTCTGATGTAGTACTGGTCTCAATTTCTTGTTGCTTTGCAGTTAGTAAGAAATTGCTATAGATCTGCTTCCTCAGTACGGAGCATAAGAATTCAAAATGCAATGTAATAATTTCATCATAAATGATAAGTAATTTCAAACCATGACACATTCCCAGCACCAGGTGAATTGCAGATAACCTTAGTGACTCAGACGTGCTATTACAAACATAATGGAATGGATAATGATTTTGTTTGGGGGCAATATATTAAACTACATGGATTCATTGTAGACAGTCAGTGAATAGGGAGACCAAACAGGTCACAGAAAATGTTCAGATTTTAAATCTTCAGTGGAACATGTACCACATCTGGTTAACAATTTAAAGAAACAGATGCTTTTCATTTTCTTTAGAAGATGAAGTCGCTCAGAATACTTACAAAGCTTAGACCAATACTTTGGGAACATTCAACATTACTAACATTTCATAAATGTCAAAACCAAAACAAATGCCTGTAAACTTACGGACACACACGGATAATTTTTCAGAAATCTTCTTTAGCTTGCATCATCTCACTTTGTGTATTTAAATATCAATTATTAGGGGAGCACAAACAAAATTAGCTCTTTGAAAGAAATAAAACAAGATAATTACTGTGTTGATGTTATTGTTTGAAATTTCCAATGTCACAATTCCAGCTACACATCTGGAAATGGATTCTTCTGACTGCTCGCTGTGCTTATGTAGGGGGAATATTTTCAAAGGTACAAAAGGGAGTTGGATGCCCATATCTTCTTTGTGCTTCTGAAAGTCTCTCTGCTAATGATTCTTTAACTAAAAGGAACGTGATGGAGGACTCTGATTTGGATACTGCATGAGCAGCGAGCACATTGTAAGGGGGATTCAAGGTAGAGACGTGAATATTGTAGTATTAATTTTCTGAATCTTTTGCATTGCAATAGCTAGTGTGTATTTGGTGAAGAATAACCAGTGAGGCCACTTCCAGGGGGAGGCAGAAAAAGATTGAAATAGTCCCATTCAACTCCAGCGCTGATCATTTTTACCTAGCTCAAGAACTGATTTTGACAAGTACCCTATGATTTTTTTTCAGTCCTTCTCTCACTTTGTCTTGCTGCCTCCCTTTTCCAGCTGAAAGGGAAGGCCCACAGCTGGAGGAAATAAAATGGCTCTATTATTTTGCTGTGGTGTCCAACACACTAGCCACATGTGGCTATTTGGCTGGTTGAATGTGGCCAGTTCAGAACTGGTTGGGCACCAGGCCCTATTACAATGCTTTGAAAGCAGCACGGCTCAATTTTAACTTAGCTTTGAGAAAGCTCTCTGCAGAAGTCACTGATTCACTGTCTTTCTCCCCCTTCTCACTCTCTCTGCTTCTCTTACAAGAGCATAAGTAGCTGCTGTATATAGAAACAGGAAAATTCATCTCCCACCTTTTCCTTCCACTCAGCTACTCGAATTCTTCATAGCACAGTAATGAAAGACAGTTCTATCCCATCAATACCACGTTAGCATGTGGCTTCTCATTATTCTAAGCCTTGACAGAGGAAAATAGTAAGGTGATCAAGACAGATTATGTTACAAGTCCCTGGGGATTTTCTTTATTGGAATTCAAAACCGGTGCCCATATGCTGTACATTAGGATTAACTTTCCCTTTTTGGGGTACCCTATTTATTCTATTGCAACGACAACATCAAAAAACCCCAAAACACACACCTCCCTTTCAAAACCCTGTAACCGTATGGCTAGGGCTATAAAACATCAAGGCCACAATCTTACTAAAAGGCTAATATAGGCCCTTCACAAGCCTTAACATTAATTTACAAAAGATCTCTGGAGCATCCAGTGCACAGCTTTTAAACACAACCCATATTACCAACAAAAAGGTGTTTCCTATTCATCTAATGAGACATTTGCTACATGACTGTCTTTCAGCCTCACCTATTGATTATGCCATTTATTAATTTTAAACACTAAGGCTACATCTACATTGGCCCCTTCTCCAGAAGAGGCATGTTAATTTCAAACTTCAGAATAGGGAAATCCGCGGGGTATTTAAATATCCCCCGCGGGATTTAAATAAACATGTCCGCCGCTTTTCTTCCGGCTTGGGGAAAAGCCGGAAAAAAGCGTCTAGACTGGCCCGATCCTCCGGAATAAAGCCCTATTCCGGAGGATCTCTTATTCCTACTTCGAAGTAGGCAGGGAATTGTCCAAGCAACAATACAGCCTGCCAGGCTTTACCATGCACACAAGAAATCCCACACTACAGCTTTTGTCTCTGGCTGTCTCTTAATACCTGTTTCTTGGTTTACAATCTGGCCTATCTTGGACTCTCAGTAAACAGACTCTGCCTGCTTTCTGATGCCTGACTTCTGGTTTGTCCTCTGGCCTGTCTGTCACCCTAGTTAGCCTGACATGCACTCTGACACTAGGAATGACCACCCATGATCCAGTCACGACAGTAACTATACAACATGTGCGCATGCATCATACCATTGCAGATATTGTTCAGCATAAAAATCAATGTCACTCTTCAGTAAAACTTTAGCGTTTATTACAAAATTATTCCAAAGGTTCAGTGGGATGAGGTTTAGTACATGATATGGGGTAGGCTGCCTTTGATATTCCATGAGGATGTGATATATCAGATAGCTCTCTGTGCTTTGATTTGTATTACATGGTGCAGGACTGAAGCCAGGGGCGGATGAGAGTTTTGCGGGGCCCCCCTTTGGAGACAAAATAGAAAAAAGGCATCAAATACACAAATTGAAGGCTATTTTTCATATTAAATGTGAATTGGGTAAATTTGATAGAAACTTAATTTAGTTGGATAATTTTTTATTTTTATTATATTGGAATTCATTCTTAAACACAATTCTGCATTAATAATTAAACATTTTAATTTGTATTTAAGTCTACTATAGCTGTTTAGCTCTTTTGGCAGCACATTCTTCAATTATGTCAGTAAAGTCCATTTCTTTACACAGGTCGTTTTCAATCGATATAACCGAAAGACCTACAAAACGCTCCTGGCTCATAGTAGATTCTCTTTGGCTGCCCATGGCTGGTATTTGCCAGCCAGCGTTGGGTATTCCGCAGCCAGGCAGCATTGGGACTTGCAGGGGCCAGGTGGAGTGTGGGTGTTGAGACTGGGGGGGGATAGGAGGCATGTGGGTGTTGAGGCTTGGGGGGGGCAGGCAGCGTTGGGTGTTGGGGGGAGGCAGCATGTGGCTGTTGGTACATGAGGGGCCAGGCAGCATTAGGTGCTGGGATTTGGGGGGCAGGTAGCGTGTGGGTGCTGGGATTTGGGGGGCAGGCAGCGTGTGGCTACGTGGAGGATGGCCATAGAGAGGACCAGCGGGCAAGGGTGTCTGACTCATCAGACAGGCCAAAATTACCATTTCAGCCTCTCGAACAGCTCCTGGCTGGGCGGGGGCAGCTGGCAACTCCCCCTGCTCCCAGGCACATGTGTGTGTGTGGGGGGCGCTGTCTGTGGAGCTGGATTGAGCTGCGCCCACGAGTGGGGGAAGGTGGGGACTGGCGGGAGGAGATGGGGTCTCCCTGGCAGGGGCGGGGTCGCTCTACCCCAGGGTGCGGCAGGAAAGGGATCTGGGCACTGCGCCACCCCCAGACTCTCTCTGGGCGGGGCAGGAGGGTGGAGCAGCAGGATACTCGGGCGCCATGGCCAGGCATCACCCTTCACCTCCATGACAACAAGCTGCCGCCACGCAAGCCACTGGCTAATGGAGCTGCTTGTGGACTCGCAGCAAAGGGCAGCGGCGGAGGCGGCCCCTTCAGGTAAGGGCAGCAGCAGCAGATACACGGCAGGGCAAGCGGGGCTGGTGCAGGGCCTATTGAAGCGCGGGGTCCGGGGCAGCTGCCCTGCTTGCCCTGCCCTATATCTGTCGCTGACTGAAGCAGTTATTTCAAAAATGCCATAAGAAAGGTAAAGCATCGCTTTGTTTTAAAATGGGGATCTTGGCAGAGAACTTGAACAAAGCAGTAGATGGTAAGGCAATGCAATCTGAAATGGCTAAGATGCAACAAGAATCCCGAAAAATAGAGGTAGCATCACACTGCAGGTCAAGATTTATTGTGCAATGGAGTGGCTTCAATTTAACACTGAGGCATGGCAAGAAGGCAACTGGATATGATCACATTTTCAATTATCATCTATTTCAAAGTGTTGAAAAAGCATTCAGGATAGTTTGCTTGAAGGGCTGGCTAACTATGTGCGAAAGTGCTTTTAAAAAAAAAATGAAGCCATTATTAACCTCACAGGTTGGAATGTACATCCATACAAACTCTAAGAATTGTGCATTATTTGCCAAGGTCTACATCAAAGTTTTGTTCTGATTTAAATATCTCTTTTGGAAAATAAGACTGACAACCTGCATGCCAAGATCAACCTAATGAACTTTGAGATGGATGGCATTCTATTAGCAAGCATCAAAGCCCAGATTTTCTAATAAAGCAGCTTGCCAGTCATTCATAGCCACAGAGGCACTCGTACAACAACAGTGCTCTCTAGCACTGCACTATCACCTACTCAACAGAATCTTGTTAGAGTGTCATTTCATGCTAACAAAACTGCATTTAATTTGTCCCTCATCATTTATCAACTGGCACATGAAGTCTAGACTCTTAAATTTTATCACATCAAAACAAGTTAATGCAGCCATAAGCACAGCTGTGGTGTACACGTCAACAGTGATCTGTTTATACAAAGCAGCTCTTCTGTTGTTATCCTGTTTCTTCTCTTTTATTGATGCATGCCTGATATTGGCAGAAAAATTGAAAAAGCTTTTTATGAGTCTGGAGTTTATTGGAAACACTTCCTTTTCCCCCTCTGCTTTCTCGCATGCCAGATGTGAGGCGCACCAATACTCTTAAAGGAAACTGCACCCATTTTGTTCAGCTCAGCTGTCAGAAAGCTCAAAGAAACAGGCATTTCTCACCATGATTAAACTTGGCAATATATTAGAAGAGGATATTTTAAAACTATTAATTGCCATTTTTGAGACTCCTATTAGAGGTAAATGTCATGCTGAGAAGTAATGTCTCTTATGATATGCAAAGCCGAGTCCTGAAAGGTTGCCTAAGCTACGCCTGCAAAATTTGCACAAGTGAAACAAACAAGTAAGCAGTCTAAGTTGAATGCATACAAAAACCTATTTTGCAAATGCAAATACCCATTGTGTGCACAAACCCAATATTCTGTGGAGAAGTCTCCACACCAGAATCACTTTTCTGAATCCCCACAACTTAGGGTTCAAATAAAAAGAGACACAGGGCCATAGTACATTTGGATTGAACTAAAGAAGATGACTGAACAAAAACCTTGCAGAGCCAAACTACAGGGTGCCAGTTCAGAATTGTTAGCTGTAATTGAAGAACATAGGACTTGATCCTGCCACGTGGTGTGGGAGAACAGCCTGATATACATGCTTAGCAAGGTCATAGGCAGCAGCTATAAACAATGCACCACACTCAGTATGGTGAGCAATGCCTAAATCCACAACTTTTCAATATGGCTTCAGAACATTCAGAAGGTGGCACATAGGGTGGAAGTAACTGGGCTGACTATTACAGTGGTGCCAAACCCCTGTTTACAGTTTGAAAATTGAGTGCTCAGAATTCAACACTTTGCAAAACTGGTTTCCTTGAAAGGAAAAGTGCAAGTTGGTGCCATGCTCTCCATTGCCAACCACCCTATAGGGTGAGTGGTACCTCAGGGTATGTCTACACTACAGCACTAATTTGAACTAACTTAGTTCGAATTAGTTAATTCGAACTAAGCTAATTCGAATTAGCGCATCTAGACTTTAAAACTAGTTCGAATTAGCGTTTTGCTAATTCGAACTAGTATGTCCACACTGAGTGGACCCTGAACCGAGGTTAAGGATGGCCGGAAGCAGTGCCGGCAGGGCATCAGAGGAGGACTTAGAGCGTGGAGCTGCTGTCTTAGGCTAGCCGAGGTCTGTGCTTAAAGGGACCCGACCCCCACCCCGGACAGACAGTTCTCAGGGGTTCCCCGCTTGCAAAGCAGTCCTGGCTTGGAGTGCCCTGAGTACCCACACTCGGCACATCACAGCACTCGGCCATCAGCCCGGCTGCACTTGCCGCAGGCTGCCATCTGGAGGGGGGGGGGGTCAATCAAGGGGCTTCAGGAGAGCTTCCACCCCGAGGAGCTCGCAGAGACAGCCCAGTCCTCTCCATCGGGGGCTCGTACCCCAGTCCTCCCTCACCTCCTTCCACTTACCCCTCCTCAGCCCCCCTTCCTGATGTACAAAATAAAGGACACGTGTGTTCAATAATAGAAACTCTCTTTATTGAACAAAACTCGGGGAGACTGGGAAAAGGAGGTGGGAGAGAGTAAGAGAGAGGCTGGGAGAGGGGAGGGCAACTAAAATGATCAGGGGTTTGGAACAGGTCCCATATGAAGAGAGGCTAAAGAGACTGGGACTTTTCAGCTTAGAAAAAAGGAGAATGAGGGGGGATATGATAGAGGTCTATAAAAGCATGAGTGGCGTGGAGAGGGTGCATAAAGAAAAGTTCTTCATTAGTTCCCATAATAGAAGAACTAAAGGACACCAAATGAAATGAATGGGTAGCAGGCTTCAACTAAGAACAGAAAGTTCTTCTTCACAATAGTCAACCTGTGGAACTCCTTGCTGCAGGAGGCTGTGATGGCTAGAACTATAACAGTGTTTAAAGAGAAGTGAGATAAAGTCATGGAGGTTGGGTCCATGGAGTGGTATTAGCCAGGGGGTAGAAATGGTGTCCCTGGCCTCTGTTTGTGGAAGGCTGGAGATGGATGGCATGAGAAAAATGGCTTGGTCATTGTCTTCGGTCCATCCCCTCCAGGGTACCTAGTGTTGGCCGCTGTCGGCAGACAGGCTACTGGGCTAGATGGACCTTTGGTCTGACCCAGGACGGCCATTGTAAGCTCAGGGCTCAGTGTTGGGGGTCTCAGTGGACCACCTTGATTTTCATGCAAACCTGCTCCTGGGTGGCCAGGCTGGCAGCTCTCCTGCCCTAGACAGCCACTTTCCTGTGCCTAGTGTGGAGGTCATGGACGAGGTCCACGATGTCTACACTAGACCATGCGGGCGCCCGCCTCTTGCGGACCTGGGCAGACTCCCAGGAGCCACCAGCCTGATCCCAGGAAGAGGCGGAGGGCTGGATGGCAGCGGGTGGCTGGCTCAAGCCGTGCCAGGTGCAGGGTGTGCTGGCTGGGTGCTGGCAGGCTTGCACCTGGCATGGGCACCGTAGCCAGCCCGTGCCCCGTTAAGGACTCCGGGGCCGGGAGGGGGGCAGAAGAGTTTCCCTGGTGGTGCCCAGAGTGGCCACCAGGGAAAGCTGGGGAGGGCTAGCCTCCCACTAGTTCGAATTAAGTGGCTACACTAGTTAATTCGAACTAGGCGTTAATCCTCGTGGAATGAGGTTTACCTAGTTCGAATTAAGTGCTCCGCTAGTTCGAATTAAGTTCAAACTAGTGGTTTGCGTGTGTAGCACCTATCAAAGTTAATTCAAACTAATGTCTGTTAGTTCGAATTAACTTTGTAGTGTAGACATACCCTCACTGGGCCAAGAAGCTTCTACGTGCCTTTAGTGATGCTCATAATGCACATCTGCCCATTAAGTGATGCATTGTCACCATGCCAACAGTGGCCTCCAGCGGAAAGATCCCTCTTTAGAGTGTAATGAAGAACCAAGGAAGGTGGCAAAACCATATATTAAACTGCACTAGGAATGATTATACGTTGTTCCTGAAAATCATACCACATTTGTTGATAGTACAGCATAGCAGCTCGTTTGCGTAATGTGAAGAGATAAATTTGGATGTGAAAACCTTGTAAAGGAAGAAAGGGTGAATCCTGGTGAACAGCGTGTTGGCATACTCATCGCATACGCACTGTGTAGACTTTTTACAGCCAAACTTATCACTATCTATGTGAATGAGAGGGATACAGATTTGTAGCTTTCCTATGGTATCGCATGTAAAAAGCCCTAATATCAAACTGTTTTGTTCTTTACTGAAGTACTGCTGCATCTGATTCTTTGGTATTGGGCAGTGCAGTCATCAGATTTTTTTATTTATGCTCCCATTCTCCCCCTCTGCCCGTGGCCTTTGTATCAATTTGAAACCAGCAACACAAATGCCAGTCCCTGAATAAAGACCCCCATGACTGTGTTTTTCTAAGTACCACACAGCAGACAGATGTATAAATCTTGTTTATGAGTAATGAAATTTGTGATTTTTCCCCCTATACCCAGATTGCTTTGTCCAGGCAATTGTGCCCAGGGTTTTACTGAGGTAAAATAATTGTGTATCATGATCAAAGCGACAACAGTGCAAAGCCCAACTATATTAAAAGAAATGTAATCTGTCAACACTTTCCCCTGGAGATGAAATTAAAAATATAAAATTGCAGGCACCATTGCTAGGAAAGAGGTCTCGTAAACAGAAAACACACATTGCTGATGCTAGCATGTCTAGTAAATGGGAGCTGGTAACACAGACTACCACTTCAACCTAAGCACAGTGATAATCACGGCGCTGACCTATTCCTCGGGGTTCTGCTGACTGTTGAGTTTGCGGGTCCCTGCAGTGCAGGTCAAGGCATTGTAATCACATTTTCCTGCCAAACTCTGCATTACCTGAGAGATCTACAAGACTGGCCTCCTTTTCAGTAATGGCTACTAGAGATGTTTTATTTTCACCCTGGGAAAACATGTCAACTAATAACAGAGGACATGGAGATTGCAGGGCCAAATAGCTATTATATACACTCACCCCAAGGCACCAATCAACATCAGGGTCACACCTCGATTAGGACTGAATACAAACATGAACCTTTTCCTGATAAATTTAAAATCTGAGAACATGTAGAGATGGATGCTCAGCTGGTGAAAACTGACATTGTTCCATTCAAGTGAATAGGGTTATGGCAATTTACTAAGGATCAGCTGTGGAGTCTAAGGCTACAGAAAAGGGATGGAAATAACTGGAGTGGCCATGGTAGTAAATTATAGCATTTTGGTAATTTTTGGAAACATTTGTAAATACATTAAAATAGATCAGAACTATAACAAGCCAAAACAACATTCTATTAAAAGGAACAACCCCCCTGTCCCACACTTTACTGTATACCTTTTCATTTTAGTACTAGCTAATGCAACACATGCACAACAGCAAGACTACATTACCCAAAGGGGACTAATGATTCTGAGAGCCTCTATTTTGCGTTTTGAATTGAAAGCATTTGCTGAGTAGCCATCCTCTGAATGTTAGGTCCCTTTAGATTTTCTGGGCATTCAAAAGTAGAGTCAACCAAAAATCACTGGTTATTTAGAACAATCTAGTCCCTGGAGCATCTTACATGCTCTTTCAGTCTTTTAACTCTCGTCTTCTGTAGCCCTTCTGTTCATTGCCATCCCTTGTTGTGTTAGGTCTAATCCAGACTGGAAACTCTCTAGGATAAAATGCCTGCCCTTTTAAAATTGTCTGTAAAGTACCATGCACCTCTACTGCTCTTTATTTATTATTCATTTAGATTAGACAGACAGACAGACTTCAGAATAAACTGACCATCTGGCAATTTAAAGAGTAGTAAAGGAAATTTAGAGACTTTTAGGAGCTAATAAATGAAATTGTAACTTTGAACGTTACAGTTTCACAGCAGCATGCAAATGTTAGTCGGCTATAATGTTTTAGGTTGAAATGTACCTTACAAGCACCAACTTGTGCAGGAGACACAGATGCCCCCAGGAGAACAACCAGGAGGTATGGTGCTTTGTGATCATTGTTGCTGTACATTAGATGGTGGGGCCTGTACTCTTGTCCACAGAGGGCTAACTTCATTGTTTCCTACTGCAGAGAAGCTAGGAGGTATGATTCCACCTCCTTTTTGCCTTTCCTGGCCCTTTTGGGTGAGCTGTCTAGTGCCAGGTGAGTTGTGCTCTGCCTATGAAAAGGGATGGAGGCCTCTCCCCTCTTTAAGACTGTGCTCTGTGGCAGGACATGGTGTAAATCTTTGGCTATGTCTTGACTGGCAAGTTTTTCCGCAAAAGCAGCTGTTTTTGTGGAAAAACTTGCCAGCTGTCTACACTGGCCGCTTGAATTTCTGCGAGAACACTGACGATCTCATGTAAGAAATCCGTGCTTTTTGCGGAAATACTATGCTGCTCCCATTTGGGCAAAAGTCCTTTTGTGCAAAAGCTTTTGTGCAAAAGGGCCAGTGTAGACAGCTCAGATTTGTTTTGCGCAAAAAAGCCCTGATCGCAAAAATGGCGATCGGGGCTTTTAAGCACAAAAGCACGTCTAGATTGGTACGGATGCCCTTTTCCGTAAAAAGTGCTTTTGCGGAAAAGCGTCCGTGCCAATCTAGACGCTCTTTTCCGCAAATGCTTTTAACGGAAAACTCTTCCGTTCAAAGCATTTGCGGAAAATCATGCCAGTCTAGATGTAGCCTTTGTGTTTTGAATGTCCTGTTAAACAGCAAGAGTGCCATGGGTGATCTCCTCTTTACAGAGTTACACATGGTATCTGAAATACTCACTTCGGAAAAGTCAGCTCATGTCTACAAGACATGCATCTTTTGAGAGGAATTCCCCATAAATATCTGGGAAACGTCACCATAGGCTTATGGCTAAGGCAAGAAGTGAACCTTGGCTGACCTGCTTGTGTAGTTAGCTGTAATCCCTCACTTCCTCATGGAGCTGGGCGAATGGCGTAAGAAACCCATGGACCTTTCTGTAATTCATAAATTCAGTGGGCTGTTGGTTTCGGGGATTTGGGGAGCAGATTTCAGGAAGTAGCCACGAATAACGACCTACTGGGCAGCTTCATCATTTTCCATACATGAAAGAATTTACATATGTTGTCTGCTACTTCCCATGTGGATTTGTATTTTCTCCTTGGAAGGGGCTGATCTAGCTGCAGAGTGACATTAATCAAAACTGTATTTTAAATGAAAGTACTTGGTACTATGGGAATTGCCATCTTGGTAACAAAAGAAATCGGCTGTCCATTTAAATAATAGTGAGGTCTGGGTAAATGAAAGTCCAATAAATATATATTTCTGTCTACATATTATATCCTTTCATTTTGTCATGTCTGGCACATCTTTTCAAAACTTGCAATATGCTTATTAAGAGCTTAAGTCTGAAGACATCAGAAGGCCAGTGAAACGTGCAGCTGCGCACGTTCAGTCAGTTTGATCACACTACTGTGGTAATTGCATCCACAGATTTTAGCCTACAGTTACCCACTTTTTACACACACACACACACACACACACACACACACACACACACACACACACACACACGGGATCTTCTGGCATTTTGAACATTTAGGAATACAACCGATATAGCTTGGCAAGTTTGCAAGGAATGACCAAAACCCAGTTGAAGAATGTAAAAATAAGATTTTTCTAAAATACAAACTTCATGTATCTACGTTTTAAAATTTAAGTCTTAAGTTGCAGAAGTACTGAGCACTCACATCTCCATCCGAATATAACAGGGTTGGCTCAAAACCTCTAAAAATCAGGTTCTTACCAATTTATTCTTTTCACTCGCATTCTGGTCCTTTCAAAGTGAATGGGAGTTTAGTCAATGACTTCAGAGGATCAGGATTAGGCCCTTGATTTGTGAGGGACATGTGTGGATAATTAATTAAAATATAGTTAGCAAGGACGACTTTCATATTTTAGATGAGATCTGTGTAACATTCTTTCAGTTCATTATAGTGGGATTATTTCTGAAGAATAGAAACTAAAACAGTTCTGCCAGTAGCAACATCTGCTGAGTCATAAGTGTCTACTTTAGGCCTCTAAGGAAACGAATTCAGAGGAAAGTTACGAGTATGATAAATGGTGGTGGTGGTGGGGAGGGAAATCGATAGACGACAACAGAATAAAATATATTAAAGGGTATACTAAAGAAATATCCATCGTGGCCACTTCAGTCAAACCTGGCTACCTATATTTGGAACCCTAAATAAATGTGGTCAGGTTTCCAGAGGTGCTTAAAAACCACCTCTGCTCCCCCAAGCTTGGGCTTGGACCAAGTACAGTTCAGCTAAATCTGAAAATCCAAACCTTAATCTTCTGCAGACATTCTCTTGTCTTTTCCATAGATAATACACTTAGGAATTTGTCGACATTTGGCTGTTATGAAAATCAATTTCTTTTAAAACATTTAGGCCAAATTCTTTCCTTGGATGAATGCAAATTGTTTCCATAGAGTACTAAGTAGGAGAGTCATCACCTTTTATAACAACAACCCTATTATATCATCAAATTTCATGACAAGATGCAGAAAAAAATCAGGGCAGTAAAAGCGTGTAGTTTATATAGCTATATCCTTTAATCATACATGTACAGTTACAGCATACTGCTGGATTGTTATAAGCCAACTAAATAAAAAGCAGAGAGCAGATTTTGGATACTGTTAGGCAATGAGGAAGATCTATGAATGTATAAATTAAATAGACATTTTGAGGTAAAAAACATGTGAACACAAATTCAGTGCTTTTGCTCAAGTAAACATTGCTGGGAGGACTTGGCTACAGTTCAATTTAAGTAGCAAGCATTTCAAAATACAGAGCTGCATATGTGTAAAAGTTAGACAAACCCTAATCTTTGGAAGGGTTTTCCAGAGGTCACTAGAACTTGGACCATATCCATTTGTATAAACTCTTGTATGTTTGGAAAAAGCTGTCTAACTGAGAACACTCACTAACTTCTGCTGATAGGTGGGCTGAATCTGGAATAAAACTCAGCTACTAACGATTGCATAATGTTATCTATGGGCTTAAGCACAACAAGGTTATTCATAGCCTATGAAACCTGAAGCGGCTGAGTTTCGAAAAGTTGGAAAACTATGAAAGAAATGTGGTTTGATTTGTTATTAATAGTGTCACTATCACAAATTACCACCTTGATGCTTTAACTGCTTGTGCTCACTCTTGACAAAGGATTGCTATATCACACAATTATCTTTCTGGACAAAATGGTTTCTATAGGTAGGGGATTTGTACAGTTGTGTTACTCTTCAGTTTTCTCTCTTTCTTTCCTTTTTGCACATTTCTTTGATGATCATTACATAGCATGTCAAGCTCATACCTTTGTACAAACTTTCAGCTTCCATCTATCTGCCACCGAAATGCCTGTGAACTTCTCACCCACAAAGAAGATGACACTGACACCTGTGAATTTATATCTGAACTCCTCTGGGAAGGGCTAATAAGTCATCTTTCCCTCACTCGCATCTTTGGTTTCCAAATCTTGCATGGAATGAACTGAACTGACTTGACAGCTCTTGGGAGGATTTATATCATGGCTGAGCTAAAAGTGGCGTGCATGCAGTTAGTTAAAATGATGATGCTGGCAATGATTTTTGAAATACTCTCTGAAGCAGACTACTTCTGCCACATGGCATCTGCGTTTCCCTTTCCATACACCCCAGACCAAATATCTGTAACAGATAGCCTGACTTCACTTAACTTTAGCCAGTCACAGTTAGGTCATCTGGGCCAAGGCTTACCCTGGGGAAAGGGAAGGAAACTGACTCCACAGGAAGGTGAAGAGGTTCTCCCAGTAGAACTGGAGGAGGGGAACTAACTCGGCTTAAGCCGTGTCATCATAATTCACTGCTCTAGACACATTAGCAGGGCTGTTCAGAGGGTATTCTGGCTAGCTACAGCAAAATCTGTTTACATGATAAGGATCCTGGTGCAAGCATCAAATATTTAATTTGCAATGAGTTTAGTTAGAGGCTAAGATCTCTCTTGTGCAGGACAAAATTTGAAGCTATACTCAAATAACATTACCTCCCCAATAAATATAAATCTGCATTATTTCAGCTGTTATAATATAGATATCTGAGATAACCAATGCAATCCCAGTGATTTACATGACCTATTGTTCTCCACTGAATGCTATTGTTTTGGAAGTGACTGTGATATACATTGCACTCTATACCATATTGCAGCTCACTAAGGAGTCAGGCATATCACGGTTACAAATACCACAGAGAAGAACTTTTCCTGCTTAAACAGTCTCTGCTTGCTACCATTTTTCAGAAGAAAATTTCAATTTAGCAAACGTGAAGTGAATTTTACTGAAATGGTGAAGTACTGGGTATGCAATGGAATATGCATTTGGATATTTTGCAGTTCGGAGACTAAAGTTCCAGTCACTCCTCTGCTGTATACTTCTCTTGCCACCTTGAGCACATGCCTTAGGGTCAGATTTTTAAAGGAATTAAAGTCCATAAAGAAGTGGATAGATACCTGGATAGAAGTTAGGAACCTCAGCATTTTTGAAAATCTCACTAGATGCTCATCTGTATCCAGTGGGGCTGGCACTAGGGGGGCTGATACACTGCTTAGGATGAAGTAGTAATAACAGCCACCAAATATATTGTTTCCATCAACTTCACTCGCACCATAAAAGTTGTTTCCACACTCCTATCTGAGGGTATGTCTACACTTGCACCCTCTTTCAAGAGAGGGATGCAAATGAAGAGATTTGAAATTAAATCCCAGCTTCATTTGCAAATATCCCACACTTCATTTGCATATTTGCGGTCTGAAAGCTAATTTCAAAACAACAGACGCTGTTAAGATGCGGTTATTTTGAGAGAAAACCCTTCTCTCGAAATAACCCTTCTCTTGAAATAACTGGTAAACCTCATAGTATGAGGAATAAAGGTTATTTCGAGAGAAGGGTTTTCTCTCAAAATAACCGCATCTTAACAGCGTCTGTTGTTTCGAAATAGCACTATAAAGTGAATATGCAAATAAAGCGCGGGATATTTAAATCACGGATTCATTTGCAATTTTGAATCTCTTCATTTGTATCCTTCTCTCGAAAGAGGGTGCAAGTGTAGACATACCCTGAATCTTTAAAAATATCTGTCCCTTGGTCTCTGTGCCTCAGTTTCCGATGTATAAAATGGGACGAATACACACCTTCCTTACAACATATGAGGATACATACATGAAAAACTTAGGAAGTACAGGCAGTCCCCGGGTTACGTACAATATAGGGACTGTAGGTTTGTTCTTAAGTTGAATCTGTATGTAAGTCGGAACTGGCATCCAGATTCAGCCGCTGTTGAAACTGATCAGCAGCGGCTGAATCAGGACTCCTGGGGCAGAGCAGCTGGGGTGCTGCCGGGTTGGTCCAGTAGCGCCAAGGAGCGGTGCTGCGGGACCAACCAGCAGCGCCCCACCTGCTCTACCACAGGCCCCGGGCTTTGCTCCACGTCTCCCTGGTCTGCTGGGGGGGGGGGGGCACTAGCTGTGTCCCCCCCCAGCAGACCAGGGAGACGCTGAGCAAAGTGGCGGAGGACCCGGGCTGGACCCGCGGCGCTTCCAGATCAGCGCCGCGTGTCCGGCCCGGGTCCTCTGCCGCTTTGCTACCCGTCTCCCTGGTCTGCTGGCTCCCCCAGCAGACCAGGGAGACGGGGAGCAGCTTTTCTCAGCCCGGAGGAGGCGGGTGGCGGGACCAGGCGTCCCGCCGCTCCAGTCCTCCGGGGCGAGAAAATCCCCGTTCGTAACTGCGGATCTGAAGTAAGTCAGATCCGCGTAACTCGGGGACTGCCTGTACTAGGATACTATTGTAATGGGGGCCACAAAGAACCAAGTTCTATTATATAATGGGAGGTTTGCATGGGAGTGGGGTCAGTTTTATTTCTGGGCTATGTTGTCTTTCTTTGTAAGAAAGTTGCAAGGATTTTTGGGGGCGGAGGGGGTAAGGCACCCAGACATGGACATCCTAATGCACAAATGTATTTCCTGATCCTGCGAATACTTACTGGCTGCGTCTAGACTGGCATGATTTTGCGGAAATACTTTTAACGGAAAAACTTTTCCGTTAAGTATTTCCGCAAAAGTGCGTCTAGATTGGCAAGTGCCTTTGCGCAAAAGATTTGCTTTTGCGCAAAAGCATCCGTGGCCAGTCTAGACACGATTTTGCGCAAGAAAGCCCCAATCGCCATTTTAGCCATTGCTCAAAACAATTCTTCCCTGTCTACGCTGGCCCTCTTGAGCAAGTATTCTTGCACAAGAGGGCTTTTTCCCCGAGTGGGAGCATGAAAGTATTTGCACAAGCAGCACTGATTTTGTACATTAAAGTCAGTGCTCTTGCACAAATTCAAGCAGCCAGTGTAGACAGCTGGCACGTTTTGCGCAAAATCTTGCCAGTCTAGATGCACCCACCCTGTATAGCCTCACTCTTGTGATGGGACTCCCACTGAAGTCTTAGGCTCACTCACATGACTCAGACTAAACAAAGGCTTCATTTATAGCAACAGGGCTTCATTCTAATCATATATTAAAACTGCCCTCAGAGTGCACAATCCCCTGTATGCCTGTAACATGCCGTAGATTTAGCCTTGCAGACTATATTGGTTTAAGATTATAATTGTAAAGTGGTTATGTCCACATGAGTTGTGCTCAGAGGTGAAAGTAAGAGGGAGCACCTTGGTACACAGCTCTGGCAAGAGCTGGCTGAGCTGTGGCAAAAGCCAGCAGGGAGCTATTTAAGGAACTGGCAGGGACCCAGGTTGCGATGGGACAGTAGCTGTAAGAAATTTAAGTTACTTTTACCTTTGGTTGTGTTCAAGGTTTGAAAAACAGCCCAAGCTTCAACCAAGTAAGTAGTTTCCAGTAATAGTTTTGAGTGAATTCAATACAAAAAAGTTGACTTTTGTAAATATAAAAACAGTGTTCCCTTATACATCTCCAAATTGCAGCTGCTGCTGCAGCCAGTCCTGTCAAATGTGCTGCATCTCACATGGTGCTCATGCCTTTGGCTCCTCTGCCCTGTCTGCATTGGTGATCAAGGGTCAATTCTGAGGGTGACCTATCCAGAAGTCTTTAACAGTGAATCATGAGTTCTAGTCCCATCTTCCCCACTGGTTGCTAATTGTTCTGTAAAATGAACAACCCTTATCATTAGCCAAGGACTCAAACCCCATTCGGCAGAGAACTGAGACAGCACAAAAAGTCACTTCAGGCAAACCTGGGGCTACAGACCAGGAATTTCATAAGAGGGATGAGTCCAACCATCTTGGCACACTACCTTTTAGAATAACAGACACATGTGGCTGTGCTGTCTCTAACCACTAGACCAGGGGTCTCCAAACTTTTCAGCCCGAGGGCCGCATTAACTATCAAACAGCAGTTCGGGGGCCGACTACACACTTGAGGTCCAAATAAAAAAACAATCAAAACATGGATGTTGTTTTTAATTATTTATTTAATATTATTTTATTCAGTTATTATTTAATAACACATTGATACACTACACATGAACACCTGTATTAGTGTGAATGGTGAAATTGTTTCCTGGATGCCAAAATAGCAGACATTTCTGGCTTTAGATTTGTTGTCCCTAACATCAACAGTGACCTGAGATTATCATCGGACAAGTTTGTTCTCAAATTGTTCTTCACGTATTTCATTCTTGAAAATGTTTGTTCACACAGGTATGTTGTTCCAAAGATTGAAAGGTACCTTGATGCAAAAGTTTTGACATTAGGAAAGTCTTCCTTGGGCAAAAACTGGTAAAAACCCACCAGTCCTATTTTGAACTTGTCCCTAAGGAGGTCATTTGCTTGCAACTCAATGACTTCCAGCTGCAGTTCATCTGGGCAACTGGCCACATCTGCTTCAAATGGGTTTTGAAACAATCTCACTTCTTCTGCCTTTGAATCCAAAAAGGTCTCCACGGGCCGGATGAGAGGGCCTCGCGGGCCGCATCCGGCCCCCGGGCCGTAGTTTGGAGACCCCTGCACTAGACCATACTATACTCCCAATGCCAGGGGTTCTGATACCCAATATTGCATTTCTTTCTCCCCAATAGCTGTGTAACCCACTACAACAAACTACACATAGCAAATGGAATGTCTTTTCCCCCCCATCTATAGGCATCTATCCATACAGAGGATAACATCCTCATCTACCATGGTTATTCCTAGAGCTCACGTGGAAACTTACCCTGTGGAGCTGAGAGTGCAGAATTCAAATCCTGCTGAGGACCCATTGGAAAGAGGGAAATTAGTATGTGATCAAGTGGTCAAAGCCTGTATCCTAATGCTCGTGAACTGAAATTTTGCAAGTAAACTTAATTTTGCTATTTTCTAATGTTTGAGAGTTTCATTTTGCAACCACCATCATCTTTTAATGTAGTATGTCTACTATTGAGAGAGACGAGGTAGCTGAAGTAATATGCTTTATTGGTCCAACTGCTGTTTGCGGAAGGGACAAGCTTTTGAACTTCAGAGAGGTGCTTAGGTCTGGAGAGAGTAACCAGAGTGTCTATCACTGACGGATTGGACTGCCTTTTACATCAAGGTGAGATAATAAATGTAATTTTTTAAATGATTTTAAAAACAACTTTTAAAAACGAGCAGTCCTGTGGCACCTTGGAGACTAACAAAAATGTATAGTATCATGAGCTTTTGTGGGCAAAACCCACTTGTTCAGAGGAGACCAAGATCGTCTCATTTGAAGTGGGTTTTGCTCCTGAAAACACATGATTTTTTTTATATATAATTGTTAGTTTCTAATGTGCCACAGGATGACTCGTTTTTAAAAGTTGTTTTTAAAAGTTAGACTAACACGGCTGCCCTTCTGAAATGATTTTATATTTCAAAACTTTGCATTTAGAAATGATTTGGGATGCTGGGCTAAGGTTCATTTTATTGCAGTTATATTTTTAGTATTTCCTTTCTTGTTAATGAAATGCAGGCCCGGAGTTAATGTCTTGTAAATTCTGGCCACCCTTGTGCCTTTCTTTCAAGAAGTCCATTTAGCTGATTGGAGTAAGACGTCTGTGGAAAGGAAAAACCTTAACAGTTTAGACAGAGAGCATAAACAAAGAAGGAGTGGGCAAAACTTGTACCTGGCTTGGTGTTAAAATATGAACAGTTGGTAACTGAAGCCAGCATGAACATGCTTATCACAAACCTGTGCAGGACAAAGCAGACATTTAATGCCTCCGTCAGCAGTAACGCAGCGTCCCCTCGGCTATTCCTTTAATCCATAAAGCTTCCTGGTCAATCCAAGATGGGAGGCCTTTCTGTAATGACTTGGCAAGAGAAAGGGTCCAGAACTTCTCTGCAAATACAATTAAGTTGTCAAAGACAAATACCGTATTTGAATTAAAACTATAAATCTGTCATCTACACCTACTCCACATCAGATAAAAGGAAAAGAAACCCTCCCATCTAACAAACAGCCTTAATTACCAGAGCACTGCAGCCTTTGAGCAGAACGGAGCTGATGACAGTTGACTTCATACGCCAATCACAGAGTGGGAGCAACTTGATGTAGGAGAATTACTGCTTGAAGTAAAATGCAGGACAATGTAGCACTTTAAAGACTAACAAGATGGTTTATTAGATGATGAGCTTTCGTGGGCCAGACCCACTTCCTCAGATCAAATAGTGGAAGAAAGCAGTCACAACCATATATACCAAAGGAAACAATTAAAAAAAATGAACAAATATGAAAAGGACAAATCACATTGCAGAACAGAAGGGGGATGCGGGGGGGTGGGAAGGGGGAGGAAGGAAGGTAAGTGTCTGTGAATTGCTGATATTAAAGGTAGGGAGAGTGGGATGTTTGTGAGTTAATGGTATTACAGGTGATAATTGGGGAAACTGTCTTGGTAATGGGTGAGAAAGTTCAAAGTCTTGTTAAGTCCTTGTTGGCAAGTGTCGAATTTTAACATGAATGACAGTTCAGAGGATTCCCTTTCAAGTGCAGATGTAAAAGGTCTTTGTAGCAGAATGCAGGTGGCTAAGTCATTTAGAGAGTGTCCTTTCTGGTTAAAGTGGCAAGAAACTGTTTTCTCTTTGTGATCTTGTCTGATATCTGTTTTGTGGGCATTAATCCTTTGGCGAAGTGTCTGAGATGTTTGTCCAATGTACATAGCAGACGGACACTTTCGGCACATGATAGCATAGATTATATTTCTGGATGCGCAGGAATATGTGTTCTTGATCTTATAACTCACTTGGTTAGGTCCAATAATGGTATCAGCAGAGTGAATATGTGGACAAAGCTGGCAACGGGGTTTGTTGCAAGGGAAGGTACCAGGGTTGGTATTAGTGTGGTATGTCCTGTGGTGGTTGGTAAGAATCATCTTGAGGTTAGGTGGTTGTCTATAGGAGACTATGGGTCTGTCTCCCAGAGCCTCTTTGAGTATGGTATCCTGTTCCAATATAGGCTGTAGTTTATTGATAATGTGTTGGACAGGTTTAAGTTGGGGGTTGTAGGTGATGACAAGTGGTGTTCTATTGTTGGTTTTCTTGGGTCTGTCTTGAAGTAGATGGTTTCTAGGTATTCGTCTGGCTCTTTCAATTTGCTTTTTTATTTCTCTGGGTGGGTAGTTGAGATTTATAAATGCTTGGTAGAGATCCTGAAGCTTCTGGTCTCTGTCAGTGGGGTTAGAGCAGATGCGGTTGTATCGAAGGGCTTGGCTATAGACGATGGATCGTGTGGTGTGTTCTGGATGGGAGCTGGATGCATGTAGGTAACTGTATGAGTCGGTGGGTTTTCTGTAGAGAGTGGTGTCTAATTTTCCATTGTTGATTTGTACGGTGGTGTCCAGGAAGTGGATCTCTCGTGTAGAATGGTCCAGGCTGAGGTTGATGGTGGGGTGTTCTCAAACTGGAAACAACTTATACCTCCAGATCAGCGGCACAGCCATGGGTACACGCATGGCCCCACAGTATGCTAACATCTTTATGGCTGACCTAGAACAACGTTTCCTCAACTCCCGTCCCCTTTCACCCCTCCTCTACCTACGGTACATCGATGACATCTTTATGATCTGGACACATGGCCAAGAAACACTGGAGATATTCCACAGAGATTTCAACAACCTACACCCCACCATCAACCTCAGCCTGGACCATTCTACACGAGAGATCCACTTCCTGGACACCACCGTACAAATCAACAATGGAAAATTAGACACCACTCTCTACAGAAAACCCACCGACTCATACAGTTACCTACATGCATCCAGCTCCCATCCAGAACACACCACACGATCCATCGTCTATAGCCAAGCCCTTCGATACAACCGCATCTGCTCTAACCCCACTGACAGAGACCAGAAGCTTCAGGATCTCTACCAAGCATTTATAAATCTCAACTACCCACCCAGAGAAATAAAAAAGCAAATTGAAAGAGCCAGACGAATACCTAGAAACCATCTACTTCAAGACAGACCCAAGAAAACCAACAATAGAACACCACTTGTCATCACCTACAACCCCCAACTTAAACCTGTCCAACACATTATCAATAAACTACAGCCTATATTGGAACAGGATACCATACTCAAAGAGGCTCTGGGAGACAGACCCATAGTCTCCTATAGACAACCACCTAACCTCAAGATGATTCTTACCAACCACCACAGGACATACCACACTAATACCAACCCTGGTACCTTCCCTTGCAACAAACCCCGTTGCCAGCTTTGTCCACATATTCACTCTGCTGATACCATTATTGGACCTAACCAAGTGAGTTATAAGATCAAGAACACATATTCCTGCGCATCCAGAAATATAATCTATGCTATCATGTGCCGAAAGTGTCCGTCTGCTATGTACATTGGACAAACATCTCAGACACTTCGCCAAAGGATTAATGCCCACAAAACAGATATCAGACAAGATCACAAAGAGAAAACAGTTTCTTGCCACTTTAACCAGAAAGGACACTCTCTAAATGACTTAGCCACCTGCATTCTGCTACAAAGACCTTTTACATCTGCACTTGAAAGGGAATCCTCTGAACTGTCATTCATGTTAAAATTCGACACTTGCCAACAAGGACTTAACAAGACTTTGAACTTTCTCACCCATTACCAAGACAGTTTCCCCAATTATCACCTGTAATACCATTAACTCACAAACATCCCACTCTCCCTACCTTTAATATCAGCAATTCACAGACACTTACCTTCCTTCCTCCCCCTTCCCACCCCCCCGCATCCCCCTTCTGTTCTGCAATGTGATTTGTCCTTTTCATATTTGTTCATTTTTTTTAATTGTTTCCTTTGGTATATATGGTTGTGACTGCTTTCTTCCACTATTTGATCTGAGGAAGTGGGTCTGGCCCACGAAAGCTCATCATCTAATAAACCATCTTGTTAGTCTTTAAAGTGCTACATTGTCCTGCATTTTGCTTCAACTACCCCAGACTAACACGGCTACATTTCTATCACTATTCTGCTTGAAGTAGTGTAGCAAAGACAGCAGGGCCAAGATGGGAAATTATATGTCTAACACACTGTTGGCACTATACAAATAAGCAACCACCACCTTAGTTTGGTTTATATTAAAATGGAGAAAGATTCTGAAGACTGATGTGTGCTCAAGTCCAATTTAACACAGTAGTAGCCATGCCTTGCATCTCCCTCCAGATACAAATACATAAAAAGAGCAGATGGTTGGCTCTTCCTCCCACTCCTGAACTACCACTGGTACAACATCACTAGGGATAGCAACAGTAGAAGCCCTACTTTTCAGCAAATACTACTCACAAAGGTTTCTATGACTGTGTTATCCAGCCCTGCTCAGAGGAGCTCTACGCAGCAGAATGGTAAAAACGCCAGTGACCACTGGAGGCCTGTCTCTAACAGCAGATAACCCAAGGAGTGAGTTATAAGAAACTAAAGTGATTGGAATGGCCTCTTTTGCAGTAGTCAGGGTCCCAGTGAGTCAAACTCTGTAGCTGTTAACATTTGTATTGGTGAAGTTACAAGTGGCAAAGCTGGAAACGAATTCAAAATACAAAGTAAGGAAATAAGCCCTTTTGATATTTTTCTTTGTTTCCTTATACATCTCTGTTTAGGTAGGGATCACAGAGTCCAGCCATTCAGTCACCAGCATGAAATGTGGTCAGCTTTTGTATGTATTGGAATCCCTCTAAATTAGTTGTATTTGAAGGTGGCACTTAGTTCAAGTTACCTGGGATAATTAAGTGACTTCACAATGCTTTTCTAGGACATCTCTGAAACACCTTTTCCTTTCTGACCTTTATAATTACTTTTCAGCCCTTTCTGCTCATCAGTTTATTCTGATGATCTCCTTACCCACTGGACTTCCTCCTGACTCAATGACGTTGGCTATTTTGCTTCCACGGACTAATGGAGTCAGTCACAGAGAGGAATCAGTATACGCCCCATGATGAAACCCCCGTGAAGTAAAATACACATCGTTGGTAGAGCACACAAACTGTTTGGTAGTAATACAGCTGGAATTTTGGAAAATGTTTAACATAATTGGAAAATGATCATTAACTTCTATAAAGAAACTGCAGACTTGGGAATAAGATCAGAATAGCTCTAAGTGAATATGATCTATAAAAAATCTACAGGTCGGACCTCGCTGGTCTGGCACTCTCGGGACCTGACTGGTCCCAAAGGAGGGGATTTGCCAGACCAAGAGAGGCTCCTCCCTACTCCAGCCTGCCCCCGCTGCTGCTCCAGACCCCCAGGGCTCTCTAGATGCTGCCAGCCCCACTGCTGTCTGGGCTGAAGCTTAACAGTTGGGGCAGAGCTCCACAGCTGCCTGGCAGCTGGGGCCAAAGCTGCACAGCAGGGTGCTGAGAGAAGGGCTGGGGCCAGAGCTCCCTGGCTGCTGCTAAGGCTGGGGCTGGAGCCAGAATACCACCGGAGCCAGAGTTCCACAGCTTGAGCTCCACTGCCGCAGGGGCCTGAGCTCCCTGCCATGCCGCCTGTCTCCCCCTGCAACACTAGGCTCCCAGCTGAGTTTCTGCTGCTCCCTTCAGCACTCTTGTCTTGCTGCCAATCCTCCCTGTTCCTGGGCTATGTAGTCCAGAAACATCTGTGGTCCAATTAAGGAAGGTACAACCTGTATTGAAATTTCCCCCATGGTAGTAAGTTACCTGTAGAATATATTGGAACAAGTCACAAAAAATGCTCATATGGGATCAAATTTCAAAATCAACCTCTACTGTTGTACAAAACTTAAGATTTATGAGCACAAATTGCTTGTGTGCATGTAAATTAGGTACTCATATTATAATATAAGAATGTAATATTCAAAGTGTAATTTTGGTACAAACATATGCATGTGTACAATATGATAAAGGTAAAGACAAACATACAGTGTATCTATACATTGTGGTAAGGGATACATATGCAAGAATTTAATATTGTTCATGATAGTGAACATGCTTCTCACAAATACAGGCTGGTGATCATGAAGTTTAGGATCAAACTACCTGAAAAGTATTCAAATGGGAGAAAAGTGATATGAGGCCCACTTGAAACCTATGAGTCTTCCAAATTGTACCCAAGTGAATTATCATCATGTCAGAATATGAGCATTTGAAAAAAAAAATGCGGCTACGAAGGATATGATGACAGTTCTCTGTCCTTCACATATTCATCAGTAGGTGCCCTGTTCATCTGTTTTGTATTTAGGATTTTTTTTATTAGGAGTGCTAGAGATGGGCTAGTAGGCAAGTGTTATACTACATAATCATTTACTGATGGATTCCATATATCAACAACCATATTTTAAATGGACAGGAGAAGCTGAGAGGAGAATTATGGCAAGATCCAGAGACTGAGGTAAAGTGCCAAGACTGTCATAGGAATTACAGTCACAGGAGGAGTTCTTTCCACTGCTTAAGCTAGAAGAGATGCTTCTTTAGCCTGACAAGCAAGAAGGTGTGTTGTGAGTACACAGACCTTAGGTGGGATCCTGTACCCACCTAACAGGGGCACCATTTCAGATTTTGGTGGGCAGGGGCAACTTTAGCCACAATTCCATGCCAGAGGCTACTTAGGCACCTGAAAACTCCAGGTTTTTTTTTGCATGTGATAACTTAGAAATTAATTGACAGGAACAGTGCTCCTAATTCTTATATAGAGAAAACAATACCAATTAAAGCCATATTTTAAGTTTATTTGTAAATTTAGAATTATCAAAGCAAGCTATTTCTAATCCCAAATCTTGAAATGTCAGTTTTAGAGCCTTAACACAAGTTTGATACTTTGTGCACTATCTTTAGTAGAAATAAATAAAATCTGCTTTAAATCTTGCAATTGCCTTGCAATTATTATTATTTTTTAAATGTCTTATGGTCCACATTGTGAAGAGAATGAGAAAGTTAATTTCTTCCAGGAATGTTTAAAAGTAAATAAATTACTGAACCCCCCCCCCCCCACACACACACACTTCAGATTGGAAGGAGGTTCCTAGTGTGTCACTTTAAGGATTTGAGAGTATTAAGATCATGGCCATGACATTCACCAAAGGTACTCAAGTTTGTGAGACTTCGCCACCCTGAGAAATATTAAAGAGTAAGTAAACAGGAGTGAAGATGATTACCAGTTGGAAAAGAAGGACATACTGCACAGCAGGCACACAGCTATAGCCTGGCTTCTTGGGGCAGCATTTGTTTGTATCTGTACATGTAAAAACACCAGCAGCTCCTTAAAAGGTGTTCTGGGGAAAAGTTTCAGAAGTAGAAAGTGCAACTGCAACCCTGCTGAGGAATCCACGTGTGTGTGTGTGTATATATAACAGTTTGTATCGGCCCTACCTGGTAACCTGGCCCAAAGCCCATTGTAGGGACAGGAAAGACTCACAGACAAGTGGAATGAAATGGAAGAAAAGGCCAGTTGGCCACCCTTGGGTATTGCCATTCCCCCCCAAATTGGAGCTGGAAAAAAATGGGCAAGGTTAAGTGTAATTTAAGCAATGTTTGTGGTGTGACAGCCCATGTTTCTGACAGCAGGGAAAGATCACAGATGTTCATTCTTTAGCTCTGCTGCTCTTGCAGTGAATCACTGAAACATCCAAAGCTGGACTCACTTGAATATGCCTGGGACAGCAGCCCCCTTCCCTCCCCTGCCTGAGCAGCCTGTGTCTACTGGAGGGGCTTATGCCTCCCACCCTTTTTAACCTAACAACCTGTGAGGTGGAGGGCAGATCATGATGAAATCTGCAGCAATCGCTTTCCGAGATACCTTCCCCACCCACCACTCCCTGAGCTGGCTTGTCTCAATGAATTTGAAAAAAATGCTGGAGAAACTCCCAGCCCGGCCATTGGATCTGCCAGATACCATCAGGATTGCAGCAGTGTAGAACAAAGAATAGCTAGCCCAGGGGGTAGGGCAGGAGAGAAGAGTGAACTAGCGTTACAATCAGGCTACATCTACACTGCACGAGCGTTCTTGCACAAGTAAACTTACAGTACAGCATCAGAAAACAGGGCTTCTTCCAGAAGAGTTATTTCTTTCCCCACGAGGAATAACCCCTCTTGCGCAAGAGCTCCCCCACAAGGCAGCAGTGTAGACAGGCAACATGAATTTCTTGCGCAAGAAGTTCCTAAGGCTAAAATGGCCATCAGAGCTTTCTTGCGCAAGAGAGCATCCACACTGCCATGGACGCTCTTGCGCAAAAGCACACGGCAGTGTGGACATGCTCTTGTAGAAGACCTTTTGCACAGAACTCTTCCGCAAAACAGCTCTTAAGCAAGAAGCCTGCAGTGTAGACGTAGCCCCAGTGTGGCTGAGCGGGCGTGGAGGGCCTGGAGAGGGAGAGCATCACAGGTAGATGTTGGCTAGCTGGCGAGGGGAGAGCAAGCCAAGGGAGGCCAGCAAGCAGGAGGACTGCTCACTTGTGTGTTCTGCATTTGCTGCTTCAGTTCTGTTCTTACCAAGATGGCACCAGGAGCTCTGATTCTAACCCAGCTGCTCCTAACTTCAGCCAGGAGCAAGCAGCAGTTTGCATGGGCTAGGCCTTTTGTTGTGCTTGATGAGCCTTCATCCCTTTCACCTAGTGAGTGGAGGGGTGGGGGAGAGGAATAAACAAAGAGCTGCCTGCATTGCTTTCACTCCTGGCTAGAGGGAGACAGTGTCTTGCTATGGTAGGAAATTTGAGGGGGGAGGGTATCCTGTAGCCACCCTGTGCCTGGTTTAAAAGGCACCTTGGCCACTTGACTGGGAGTGTTGCTACTGAAGTTATTAGGGACAGAATTTCAACCCCTAAATTTTATATTTAGTGTAAGCTGTATGTGACTAAGTTTGGCATTTGGACTTGCCCTAAAGTGAGACTAGACTATTCAAAACAATCTGTTTTCAGTATTGAAACAGCTACTACGGGGTTTGAACCTGGAAATTATGCAGTGGATTGCACATTCAGAGCATTATATATGTATAGTACACATTAGATGGGCCAGTTCCTCAGTTAGTGTAAGTGGGCATAATTCAATTTATTGCCACCAGGCCAATTTACAACAGCCCTATGATAACAGTGCGTGCATTGTACTAGCAAGATGTGAGCTCTCTGCATTTAAAGTACAGCTTTCTGCTCCTCAAGATAAAGTAGCAGTTGCCATATCTATAATTCTTAGAACAGTCTCAAAACTTTTCTGTGTATTGACTGGATCCTGGATATTTTCAGCCTTTCCTTGTCCTTTTAATATATTACTGTTCTGTAGAATCCACCCGTACATGCTTACCTACCCAACATCTCCAGAGCACCTAATAAAAAATGCCTAAATATGTAACAGATGACCACAGCACCTATTGATGAATATGGGAAGGACACAGACCTGTCATTACATCCTTCACAATCACAATTTTTTAATTTGCTTGTGTGCAGTATAATTCACTTCTAACATGATGTTAATGCACTTGGGTACAATTTGGGAGAACCACAACTTCAAAGTAAACCTTGTAGCTTTCTTCCTATATATGGACTCTTGTGTATTACTCCAGCTGTCACACAGCTACAGTGTGCTTTTCTGCTTGGATTCATAATCATAAAATTGTAGGACTGGAAGGGACTTTGAGAGGCCTTTTAGTCCAGTCCCCGGCACTTAAGGCAAGATTAAGTATTGTCAAGAATGGTCTTGACAGGTGTTTGTCTAACCTGCTCTTAAAAAAATCTCCAATAGTGGAGATTCCACAACTTTCCTCTGCAATTTATTCAGGTGATTAACCACGCTGCCAGTTAGTAAGTTTTTCCTAATGTTCAGCCTAAACTGCTTTTGCTCTAATTTAAGCCCATTTGTTGTTTCTTGTCCTATCCTCAGAGCTTAAGAACAACTTTTCTCCCTTCCCTTTGTAACAACCTTTTATTGCTTGAAAACTGTAATGTTCCCTCAGTCTCTTCAAGAATAATATTAATGTCCATTTGCCCTTCTTGAATTTCCCTTAAATGTACTGCAGTTAAATACAGAGACAATCAAATACATTGTTAGATGAGATGCCAGTCTAACATTTGAGTAGAGAAAGAAAAAATATTTTTGTTGTCTTCACAGAAGGAAGTCTAGCTCCACTGAGAAACAGGCAATCTTCACAACAGGCACAAAACTTTGTACTTCCACAGATGATAGAATTGAGTGCACTGAGAATTATATTTAAATGTACTTTATATATGCAAGTTACATGGTCTGTATGTTCAGGCATTAAGTGAACTAAAAATGCATTTGCAAGTGATTACATCTGCAAAGTTGTGTATGGACAACAGGTTAAGGCACCACTGAATTTCAGTCCCACTAATGTTTGCATGCTGCAGTGACCAGTACATGAGAAATACTTTGATTTTTTGAATATTCATGTGGACAAGAATATTCTGTGCTGCTGTTTATATATAAAAGCTGTGTGTGTTACATTAAAACTTATGTTCAAGAGGACACCTACATTAAATCCTTCCCTGATTGCAACTAAAAGCTATCCAGTATTATTCACACTTTATATGGAATTCTTTCATGTAGAATGACATAGCTGCTAAACTGCCATGTTTGTTTTCCATTTGCCTTAGGGAAGAACTTCAGACGTGACCTTTTGTAATTACACATAAATGCCCTATTGGGCATTGAAGGTAGTGGTGGTGAGGATGTTGGAAACAAATTACAGAGAGGATGTGAGACTAGGAAATCCAAGACAGCAGGAAAGGGACTGGAATTCTTTAAAAACGCATTTTTTAATCATTGGGAGTGAATTTCTACATGAATCATCATCTGGTAAAATATTACATATGAAAAGAAGGAAGCCAGAGTTGTGGTTTGTTTGTTCACTTCTTGCTATTGCTGCAAACACACCTTCCTAAGTTAAGGATTTGTAGAGATCCAGAAGATTAGAATAGGGTTGCCAGCTTTATGCTCACACAAAACAGAACACGCTTGCCCTGCCCCTCCTCCAAGGGTCTCCCCCTCACTCACGGCATCCCCCACCCCCTCTGTTGCTTGCTTTCTCTGTCCCCACCCTCACTGACTTGCTCATTTTCACTGGGCTGGCTCAGAGGATTGGGGTGTGGGATGGGATCAGGACTCCAGGTGGGGGTGCAGGCTCAAGGGAGGCAGCAGAGATAAGGGGATTGGGGTGCAGGGAAGGCTGTGGGCTAGGAGATGAAACTGAGGGGTTCTGAGTGGGAGGGAGCTCCAGGCTGAGGCAGGGGGGTTGAGATATGGGAGAAGGTTTCATCTTTGGGCTGGGTGTGCAGATTCCAGGGCGGGGCCAGAAAGTAGGAATTCAGGGTGTGGGAGGAGGCTCTGGGTTAAGGGTTAGGGCCCCAGCTGGGGGTGCAGGCTCTGATGTGGGGCTTGGGATGTAGGAGGGGGCTGTGAGCTGGAGCAGGGGGTTGAGGTGTTAGGAGTATGCTCCAGGCTGGGACTGAGCAGTTTAGGGAGTAGGAGTGAGATCAGGACTGTGGTTGGGGTAAGGGGTACAGCCTATGGGGGGGGAGGGAGGGTCACAGGTGGCATTTACCTCAAACAGCTCTCAGAAGCAGCAGCAGCAGCATGACCCCCAGCCACAACTGCCAAAATCCCTTGTCAACTGGGTGTTCCGGTTGAAAATTGGACTCCCTGTTATCTTAGATTAGAGAAAGGTCAAATATGCACACTTTTCTATGAGAATAACTGAAAACAACATGTCCAGACTCCAAAATTAAAACAACAAATGGATTTTACAGGTTAGGCTTGACAGAGGTGCTGAACAGCTTTGGCCTTTCAACTCTTCTTTTGGAAAATTCATCATGTCATGCACTCAGCACTGATTGAGCTGCCCCTCTGGCTGAACACTCGCAGAATTCAGGTCCTTCATCCAGGACCCCAATTCTGAGAGCTGAGACCCTGCTGCAGCCCAACAATCTAGCTTTTGTTACCAGTGTTGATGCCTCAAAATACAATGCAGCATGAACACATTCTCTGCCAGAACTCTAGCTGTGTGGACACTCTAGGCTTGCAGTTAAACTTCTCAGGGCAAGTGACGGTGAAAGACAGACAAACAGACTTCGCACAAGATTCTAAACACAATTTACTCTTTACTTGGGAGCACAAGGTATATTTAGAGCTAGTTAAAATAAACACCCCAATATGCCTTTCATTGCCTCAATGTCCTCACCATTCTGGAGTTTTTAGGTTTGAACAAGTCTTCTGGGCTGCCTTAGAGTCTTCCACTGAAACTCAGTTTTTTTTTTTTTTTTTTTTTTTTTTTTTAAAATTGAGCCTCTTTTCTTTTTTAGGTCAGCTAGCACAAGCTAATGTGAGCTGGCTCTGCATTTAAACTGGATCCGTGCTGCAAAAGCATGTGTCTCACTTACTCGCTCCAATCCAAAGATTCCTGTGTGTTACTCTTTCAGGCCCTCCCTTTTATCTGTCCCTCTACTAACACCTGTCTGCTTTGTTCTGCTACAGGTGATTTTCTATTCTCTATTTCACCAGGCCCCTGAAAAGAAACTTGATACTACTGGTTTCTCAGCTCACACAACCTCCTTAGCATATCCATCATTCAGTCAGAGCACAGCTGTTAAGATCGACAACTCTTCTCCATTGTCCCGGGACTGGTAGGCATAGACTACACTCCCATTCAACTGCTTACCCTGAGAGACACTCCATGATATAAAAACATTCTAATAACCACCAAAATTCATAAGCGATACATGGCCAGGTTCCCCATATCATCATAATGTTTAAGCATCTTCTTTTTGGGATTGCCATTGTATCTAAGATATGGCATGGCATTGTATTTCTGATACGCTTGGGATAGAGGTAATTTTTGATGTTCTGGTGAACTTAGACAAAAATGATCAATCCCATAGAAAGTGTTTAATGTTTGGTAGTGGGACCAAATACCTTAAGGAAAAAGACCTTAAATTGAATGGGACACAATGCCATAAGTACCCACAGTCACTTCATTGTTCTCAAAAAGTCTTCTTAGAACTCTCCGCTGCTTAGATACTTACATAAACCTGGATATTGGTTAGGCTATTGGATTGCTGAGACCACTACTTATGTTGACCAGTATTGTTTCCTTATACCTCTCCATCAGCCTTTCTGGATTCTCTTGTGGTCTTTTCTTTTATATTCAGATTGTAAGCTCTGTAGAGTAGGTATTGTCTTTTTGGTGTGTGTTAGTACAGAATATAGCACAATAAGGTCCTGGTCCATTATTGGGGCTTTCACATGCTATCATAAAACAAATAAAATAACAAGAATTGAGCTGAATGAGATTTGAGTTATGTAGGACACATACTTGGTGACAGAGTTATTTGACCAGATGCAAGAAAGGTGGACGGATGGCTGGACCGACTGACAAATTTTCCAGAAGTTCATGAGCATGTTAACATCTCAACTCAATTAATCCATAAATTGGCAAAAGTAAGTGATCCCCTCAGTGATGATTGCAGACAGTTTAGAATGGCACTGAGATCAATGGCAAGATTGGTTTGGGGAATTAAAGAGGCTTACCATGGAAGTAGCTTTAGAAGAATATTTTGAGATTAGCCCAGAGTCTAAGATCTCAATGAATGCAAACTCATATGGGCCAGGGGTTGTCGTAGAATATTAATATCTAATGGCCTTTGCTTCCAAAGCACAACAAAACCATGCTTTTTACCACCATATTCTTCATAAGCAGCTGAAGTTATATGTGACTCCTGAAAGGCCTAGCCCTCATACCACCAAAGTCAATAGGAGACATATCTCTGCTTTCAGTTGGAACAGGATGAAAATTCACCTTAAGAATTGTGTTTCCCGAGGGATGGTGAAGCATTGGCTAAAACAGGAGGGATGAAAACTTCCACCTGGAACTTCAAACAAGCATTTTTGGAGCTATACTTTTTTTTCCCTTATACTTAAAATTGTGTTCATTCCTGCACATCCTGGTTGTGGCTGAGAACAGGAACACAGATATTGACACAAAGGATTTTCTGCAGGTGTTTCTAGCTCAGACAGAAGTCTTACTGAAAAAAGGCCATGGCCCAGACCCTCAAAAGTATTTTAGACTTTCAACTTCCAAAAGAGGATCTGGATCTACATGCATGAGATTAATCTACAACAAATTAATATACAACATAGTTTTTGTATATTCAAGAGAGGTGTATGATTTTAGTATATTTAAGAAAAGCAGCCACACACTCATTAAACTAACCCAAACATTAGAAGCTTTGAGGATCACTCATCACTATCTTTTCTTCCACTCCACTAGCCTATGTACAGTTTTAATCAGCTTTACCTGCATAATGGAGCAAATTTTGTCCCAATTCTCCTCTGTGACCATAAAGAAAAACTGGAACTGTGGAACCCATGCAGGGAGTTCACAGTTCCTGTTCTGAATTAATCACAAGAAGCTTCCTCTCCTCCCCCCACAAAAAATGTTCATTTTAAGTTCCTCATCAGTTCTTGATGGAGTTCACTTGTTCAGGGTGATATCACTCACAGAAAACAGAAGTTTGAAAGTGAGCTAATCAGCAAATTTAAGAGCAAGTTAAAGGTTTGACAGATGGAGATGGCAAATTCTATACCAATAGTAAGGAGCTGTGGAAACAAAGTAGGCCAACAGAAAGTATAGTGAACTAAAGGACAATCCAAAGAAAGATCTGTGTCTATACATTCCAATTAAACCAAGAAACTGCTTCAGGAGCCTCTCCTAGGCAGCCCCATGTGTTCTGAGGTATGTGAGCACACTCAGTGAAAGCATTCATAAAGCCTCTAGTACTATTTTATACCTGTAGTCAATTATCATATCTTACTTTACCAGATTTCTATCTTCCGAGGCCAGAACTTGAGTCAGTCTTTGCAAGAGGAAGTCCTAGTCATCTCATCTCCATTTAGTATTGATCACTTACAACACAGCAAGCGTTAAGGGCAATCAGACCCACAAAGAATGTGAATGTCACTGCATTGTCAGGAGCTGTGGGCTTGATTTCCCTCAGCTGGGGATAGCTGGATGAGCCCTCAACTTGGTTCTTTAGGCTAGGTGGGCTGCAGCAGAATCACCTGATTGACTGGTTTCCTTGACCGGTGGCAAGGAAGCAACAGATCTGCATTTAAACTCAGTAGCAGTAACAGAGTACTGCCTACCCATTGCGAATGCCTACAGCTGTGATCCCTCACTGTGCATGCCAGGTTTTTCACTCTATTAGGTCAGAATGCCTACATACTGGTCCCTGACACACTTGATTTCCCTTTAGTATTTCCCCTTGTCCCCTAATGTACTTCTAAGCAATACAATATTATTCAGTATTTGACCAAAGTACATAGCTCTAGCTTGCAGTTAGTCTTCCACATTGATATTATACTGTGGTTAAAAGCTATAATTTGGTATAATAAAACTTGATTATGTAGCCACTCCACACAGGGAATGGAAGCAGAATTAAACGAATGGGACAAGATGATCTGCTCCAGTTTCAGCCCTTAGCACTATGGGCTCGTCTACATTGGCCCCTTTTCCGGAAGGGGCATGTTAATTTCAGCGATCGTAATAGGGAAATCCGCGGGGGATTTAAATATCCCCCGCGGCATTTAAATAAAAATGTCCGCCGCTTTTTTCCGGCTTTTAGAAAAGCCGGAAAAGAGCGTCTACACTGGCCCCGATCCTCCGGAAAAAGCGCCCTTTTCCGGAGGATCTTATTCCTACTTCAAAGTAGGAATAAGATCCTCCGGAAAAGGGCGCTTTTTCCGGAGGATCGGGGCCAGTGTAGACGCTCTTTTCCGGCTTTTCTAAAAGCCGGAAAAAAGCGGCGGACATTTTTATTTAAATGCCGCGGGGGATATTTAAATCCCCCGCGGATTTCCCTATTACGATCGCTGAAATTAACATGCCCCTTCCGGAAAAGGGGCCAATGTAGATGTAGCCTATGAGTGGCCCAAAGGGATCACAATCTAAGTGTAACTACTGGGTTCAGAGCCCCCTGGTGGAGTAGAACTGTATCCTCTACCAACCACTTCCACACTAGTGCACTAGGTTGCTCCAACTTACATTGGGGACAGGGCAGCATATGAATCAAAGAGCATGGCCAGGTCCCTGACTGCATCTCCTAAGTGTGGAACACCTCTTGGCTCAGGCAAGAATCAGACATAGAGTATGCAAGAGACTGGAGGAGGGTTGGATCAAAGCAATCTGGGGCCTTAGGCACAGGATGACCACTGGCAGAGGGGTTGGGGGTGTACAGAGGAACAAAGATCTCCTGAGTTCACCAAAAGAGTATCATATAAGGTCTCTAATGAAAGCTTGCATCACACTTGCCATAACCATTGTGAGATGTCTGTATGGAAAATGTATGTGAATTTATATTTTATATATATATACACTAAAACTTACACACTCTAGGTCTGTAGTTAAAAGCAGATCACACAAAGGTAGTGTGTCTTGAGATAAGCTCATCCACTGGGGGAATAAGATAATGATCCACCCTGGAGATTAGTGTATCTCGTATGTCAAATAATAGATGTCTATTAGAAAGCCAAGGTGGACACAGATACTGGAACTAGAAATGCTGGGGCTGCTGCCACATCCCCTGGTTTAAAGGGGTAATAAGTCAAATACATAGCTTCTCTCTTTAAAAATTGTTCCAGGACCACAGAAGATGAATAAGGTAACAGTGTTATTGGATCAATTTTGGCCGATGAGAGAGACAAGCATTAGAGCGCGGGTCTCCAATTCACATCCCACTGGCCATGTACAGCTGGAGCATTTTTGTAATCTGGCTTGGAGTCCTGGTGAACCGAGGTGGGTGTTTATACCTGTCCCTCAAAGCCCAACCTTTCCTGCTACCACCTTTGGAGTGGGGCAGTGGTGGGAAGGAGCAGGGCTTGGGGGACGGGGATGAACATACAAACACACACAGGTGGCTGGGACTCCTGGGCCAGATTATGAAAATGCTCTAGCCTTAGATGGCCTGTGTGTTGTGAGTTTGAGATCCTGCCTTAGATCTTGTCTCTGTCAACAACAGATGTTGGTCTAACAAAAAATATTGCCACGCCTAACTTCTCCTTCTAATATCTTGGGACAAACACAACTCTAACACCACTGCAAACAGCAGGAGTCTATTAGTATTTGGTCATGTGCTAATGAACAGCTGGTGGAGACTTCAGAATGAAATTAACAGGAAGAGAGAAACAAGGTAAAGGGGGCACTGTTTTAAGGTGAACATCAAAGGTCTGTTCTGGTGCAGACATTTTGATGGTGCAGAAAGACATACTGTCATGCCATCTAGCTGTGGTAATGAACGGGCAGTGGGCTTGATCTTATGACAAGGAGCCTCAGCCGAACTAGTTGAAAACATTGGGCAAACAACTTGGGGTAAGCTCTCTTGCAGGAGAAAGGGGCATGCCCTATTAGCTAAGTTGAGTCTCTAGAAAGTGTGTTGTGATGTTCTTTTGTATGTAACTATTTGTTCTCACAGCTCAGACTAGTCTTTATTGGCATCGCTGTTCTTTCTTAATAGAAATACAATGTAATACTGGAGCTAAGTTAAAATGGGTAAACTGGGACACACTTCCTTTGGGATCAGAGGATCTGAGATTTCGGTGGGTGTCCCATGATCACAGGATTTCATAGGGGGACACTTGGAAGGGACTTGAGGCTGGAGTGCATCTGTGGTCAACGTGCAAGGCAAAGACAGAACTGGTGTAGCCTGGAGGAAAATGCTTGCGTGGCTGACTGGCTGGTGGCATTAGGGAGCTAACACCCAGATAGTATAGGCAAGATTCACTCTGACTGGGGAAGTAGGTGCTAATAAAGTGTCTCACAGCCTAGGAGCCTTGAGAGTCATCATACACACCATGACATGAGGTTCCCTCTGGCTTCATTCCCATGACCCCTTCTGGCCCCCAAGTCACCTGGGATGTGCCTGTGCAGGGGAACCACCTCCCATCTCAAAGAGATAAATGCAGGGACATATATCTCATCACCTCCACCCCCTGAGCTGTGGCAGGCAGGGATTTTCCTCAAGATCAGCAGCAGAGTCCTCTTCTCCTCTCAGAGAAATAAGAGCACAGTAGGGGAGCTCTCAGTACTTATCCTAGCAGACAGGGTACATCTGCTTGAGTGGATCGGTGTGCCACTGCAATATTTTCCTGCTAAAGTCTTCTGTTGTGATGGTGTTAGCAAAAACCCCAACCTTGCAGGTCGTGGTGCTCACACCCCATTGAGATGCAAGTGGCAATTCATACCACTCAGAGCTAGGTTTCTAGACATTGCTGCATCAGTTACATCCAGGTCACCTTTTCAAGTTTTCTTCACAGCCACAAGCCTTAGCCACTTCCTTTGCTTTTTGTTGTTGATAGGTGAAAGCTGAGCTTCCTTCCTCATTGTGTGACTTCAGGAGCTAGGGTCTTGACATAGGACTGTGCTGCCTGTCTCTTAATCTGGCCATGGACTGGGAGCACATAAGAAAAATGTAATGTGACCCCTGCGCCACTCTGAGGCGGTAACAGTTTATTTAAGAGCTCTGTCTTTGTAAGCTGGGCTGTATTGACCTAGCTGATGGTGCCCTGTATTTAAGAGCAACTGGATTTTGGATGTAGTGTAATCAGCAGTTTCAAAGCATAGTGCCCGCAGCTCTCCTGTGTATACAATGGGTGTCACCTTGTCTCCAGAAGTAAATTCGGTGTGTACTGTACATATTGTTCTAAAGGTTAGGTCAGGATACAAAAAGTAAGACTTCTTTGTTCTGAGTCACACTGGAGAAAAGCTTATTGGGGACGGTTACAAAAGAGGGGAAGGAAATACTTTGTAAAGAAAACAGAAAATAAATGTACAAATCAACAGTTCCCACACCCCCGCCTGGCCATTCCCACAGTCGCCTCAGAATGTGATCAGGTCTGATAACTGCGCATGTGAGTTCTAACAGTTCTGTTCTTTTGTAGGCCCAGCTGGCCGCTGCTGAAGATACAAGCAGTAAATGGGAAACAGTCTTAAACAGCAGCAGGAGTCCAAACAGACTTGCAAGGGCAAGCAAACACACAGTCCAAAATAGGTCTGATGCTGAAGTTTCAGTGCGTTCGAGTCCTGTATGAAGCAAAATCACAGTTTCCAGGCAGTCTTCCCCCTGCTGGTTCTCAGAGCTAACCAATTGATTAACTAGACAATGGTGCAGAGGCATCTCCTGGGGAACTCATCAATATAGACACAATACAAATGGGATTCAACAGGGCATCTTAAGAACAGGAAAATACTGGCCAGTCCCACAGCAAGCAAGTTCACTTAAACTTCCCACAAGAGTAAGTGCTGGGGCTCATTGTCCAAGCAGAGAATTCTTCTCTCTGAGCAGGCCAGGCAGTTTCCATGGACTGGAACAGCAGATCAGATTAAGACACAGCAGGTGATTTGTGCTATGGACCCTTTCACAATCTTCTTCTCTTCCCTCCCCAAAGTAAGGCAGGTTGGAGAGCTGGCAGGATGAGAACAAAAGCTGTCACTAGTCCTCCCACAATCTGTTCCACTGTTCTTCCTTTTGTTTGTTCTGCCCATCACCTGGTTCAATCCTCTCGCCTTGGCTAAAAAAGGGGGGGGGGGAGGAGGAGCAATAGCTGTAAGAGCAAATATTTCCCCTTTCAATAAACAAGCTGTACTGGAACACAGGATTTCCCTCCTTAGCTAAACAATGGCTGTCCTGAGAGCCTCTCATGCGGTTAAGAATACACCCCAAGGAGGAGTCCTAACAACAACGGCTTTTCATGTAGCGCTAATGTCATCTGAGCTTATCTAAAACACTACAGTCAAGATGAGGAAGGAACTTTTTGGTTTCTTCCAAAACTCAGGTTATATGAACTTCCTTTCAAGCATACAGTGCCAAAACAATCATGCAGAGAAACACAAAGCAGACACATCACATCTTACTGATAGTTGGCTTATCAGCTATTGCGAAGGGTGGACACCTATCTAACATGCTCTACTGTCTTTCTATGGGTAGCAGATATTCCAAAAAAGTCTCCTTGACTCAACAGAATATGTGTCCATGGATTGCAAGCAACTCACAAAAGATTTCTAGAAAGTGTGTGTGGGGTATCTGCTAGCTTTCTACAAACCGAAATATCTTTTGTGCCTAGTTTGCACTGCCGTCTTTGAGAGTTGTATCATGAGGTCCTGAGTCGGAGTTTATTCCGTCCTCACTCAAAGGGATTTTGCCCAAGTGAGGACTAAACATGCACTTGCAAATGTTTAGGCCATTGTTTGCACAGTTAAAGCTGTGAAACAAAAAGCAGTGTAAATCCTCCATAGTCACAGCTCTGTTTTGCAGAGAGCCATACATTCTATATGCTCTGCTAATGACTGATCCTGCAACTGGCCCCTCCTTGAGTGGAGCCCTGCATCTCCTCAGAGGCCATTGCAGGATCAGGGTTCTAGAAATGTTCAGGATAATAAAAGCCTGTAATTGGGCTTTTTCGTTCTTTTTTTTTTTTTTTCCTGTGAGAAACATCTCCCCATTGGAGTGCTGAATTGCTGATGATGCATTTTTTAAAAAACACTGTGTTTATATTTTGATTGAAAGTTTCATTCTAGGCTCATTTCCAATGGAAGCTTTGACTCTCCTTTCGAGGGGATCTTCTAATTCTGTGGAATCTTCTGTTTGAGTCAACCCCCCCTCAGCTCTGGGACCGGATGAACTCTTTCAGTAAATGTACCTCAGAGAAGCAAGTTGCTAACCTCACAGCATGTATTATCCTAAAATTCTCTGAAGATTTTGCAATGCTTTCTTTTTCATTGCAGGACAATGGGGCTCATTGCTTAATTACCACCTATAGAAACAATTAGTTTACAATAGCATTTTTATAGCAGAACTACTGTTATTATTACAAAACCTGCAATATTAATCATAAGAACTATCAAAAATAAGCTTTAAATTCCCATCTGAGATAGGAGGTGACTTCACCAGCCTCACACTGAGATTTAAGTCCACCGCATTAAGTATGAAAATGGAGATTTTGCTCTTTGGCTCTCCTGCAGTGATTTGGCCATGTCAGATTTGGACAGTACAATAAAATATATCAAAATATAGAACTGAAGACTTGAGTTTCATACGCAAGTGTACCATGATTTATGACACCGCACTTAATCAAACTGTTCTGCTTTGGCGCAAAGGAACTAAGACTACATAGGTTTGTGGGAGATGTGGGGTTATGCACGTATCTTCTCACAATCCTATAACAGGGCAGAATTAGCTCCCTAGGCATATGTGGCTAGACAAATTATCCAGCTAGGAAAAAGTCATTTAAAAATGATATTCTGTAGCAGAATTCAAATAGGCACACACATGGAGCAGATCTCTAGATGTTTCCCATATGGAGCATCAAGGAATTTTTGTAAGGTTTTCATTTTTGAATGAGACTGTTTTTTGTAGGAGACTTTAAACTGAGATCATACCCATTTGTGATCATTAAGAATCCCATGATGTTGTATACAATGTATGAGGTGGATAATCTGGCCTAAATCCAACTAGCAATTTGAAAAATTAAATTCTGCCATCTTAAAATTCCTACTGCAATTTCAAATGGAGACTCTCTCATATTAATTTGGCTTCAGTGGCATTACTCTTGTCTTATGGAGAGAAGAGAAATGGCCTACAAATCCCTTACCTGAATCTGCACATGGACTGAGAAGACCAGGTTTCAGTTTTGTAAAATCAAGCCATAAAACCAGGGAAAGTTCACCTCTGGAGTCCCAAGGTGGTCCAGATAAGATGTTAGTTTTACCCGCTCTGTACAATAAGAAAGCAAACCAAAGTGGCTATGTTTTGCAACACCAGGTCATTTAAGGTATTGCAGCCAGGAACAATTTAGATCTTGGTTCCTTTCAATCCAAACCACTAATATTTGGGAGATTCAGCAAAATGAGAAATGTTCAAGGACAGAAAGGAAGGACAAGAACCTGATCTTGCAGCCCTTAATAATATGAGCAGAAAGACTCAGTGCCACAGGATCAAGTCACAAAAGTAGGAAGCAAGAGATGCCTCAGAAGAACTTTGTTTAGATTGAGATAAGCACCCAACAGAGTGATTTTTGTATAGGTGAACATTATCCAGACCTTTTTGGCTCTGCAAATTAGGGCTGGAAATCTTGTAACAAGTTGCTTTCTGTATCCTGTCACTGCAGAAAAAACAATATAGCAACAGCCTAACTCAGCCACTTCTAGTCATAGGCGAAAGATAGAAATGCAGAAACACACAACAATGAAAAGCTCTGTGGGAAAATATTTGATAAGCTCTTTCAAACCTCTATAAAAGTTCAATTTGTGTTTGGGATAAAAAAGTTTGAGAAAGTGTTAGAGGCTTTTAGGTATTTTTTGAACTTATTTACCCTTCTCTGCTACAAACCTGTTTACTACTAGTGTGAGATGCAGGGCCGGATTAAGGGGGGGGCTAGCCGGGCAGCTGCCTGGGGCGCCACCCATGGGGGGCGCCTGATGGCAGCTGTAAGGGGCGCAGTGCGCCAAGGGGCGGGGCCGTGCATGCGCCGTGCACCCAGGGGCAGAGCCGTGCATGCGTTGTGCGCTCGCTGCCCGGGACGCAGGAATGGCTCGAGCCGGCACTGGTGAGATGGAACCATTCTACTGGAGGTAGCATAGGTTGTTAGGGAGGAGCTGAAAATGTTTTCATTCTGGACAGCAAAACAGTTAAGGCCGCAAAGATAGAAACTTACTTCATTATGGCTGCCTTCTACTGTCTATCCTTGACCTTTGAACAGAAAGACCAGAGCATCAATGGATATAGCTATTGATATGGTCAAGCCTTCAATGAATTCTTAGAGCGACGATTAAAGAGCATTCACATGATTGACCAGATATTATTTACAAGCTACTTTCTGATGTCTATCATTTCACAGGAAGCTCTTGTGTTGTTGACACCACCCTGTTTAATAACAAATTGTAATCAATGCCTTTGAAGACAATCTGTTTCTGAAGAAGAAACGTCAGCTTACCAGGCACAAAAGCAAACCTCAAAATAAACAGTAACTTGAGGCTGCCAGCTAATTGTTTGGGCTCCCATGGTAGCTTGAGCAATTGGTTTCTGTTTTTAGGGAGTGTTACTTTCAGATACACACTTGCCCTGGTATCCAGCTTCTTTACTGGCCAACCGTGTCTTTAGAAATATGATCTTCCAAAAATTCATGCCTCATGTTTATACAAAAAAATTTTCAGTTCAAAATCTCAATTACATTCAAGTTTCCAAACCCTTTCTATGTCAGATTGCTTTTATTCCGTATTACTGAATCACATGATATGTTTTGGGAATGAAAACTGACTGTGGAACAACACGGCTAGTTCTCATTCCATATTTAAGATTTTTTAAAATATAAAATCTGTTCTTTTTCCTAGTTTCAGGAAATTTAAGCACACAGGCCCTAATTCAGCTGTGATGTAAACTCAGCTGGGTTTAAATGGTGTTAGTTACATGTCAGGCTTGAAATGAATTCAGTGCCAGTGACAAATAGTGTAAGTTGCATTGATTTGGTACATTCATTAGGTGTGCATGTGACAGTTTCATCTAGAGGGTTGGGAAAGCAGCTTGTAATAGAAGAAAAATATGACAGGACATTAATGTAAAACAGATTCTCTACTTTATCTTACAGGGGTTTTTTTTCTGCTCCCCAATGCTTTAACTTGAACTCATGCCAAGTTATACTACTTTGCTACTAACATTCAAACTCTGCACTGGTATCCATTCATAGAATTTCCTTAATTTAAATGGGATTGCATAGGGTATAAACCAAACTAGAATTTGTCCCCCATGTAATTTACAATGCCATTTTTGTCTCCACTGGAATTTTCAGAAAACTCCATTGGGACTTGCACTTGCTCCTACCCCGATACACGGTGTCAAAGAAATGAAGTGGTCATATTGGCTCAGCCCTAGAGTTAAATGAACAAATATTAATTTGGATTAAAATGTCAATGTTGATTTTATCATTATAGCGACTCTTTTATGTTCACTTTTCACAGACCTTGGGCACTCTACCCTTTAGTAGGACTTCTTGGTAGGTGCTAAATTGGTGAGATGTGTTGTTCACGTCCATTCCAATTCAGGGGTACATGTGCTGTGTGCATGAACATTGAAAACTTTTGCCTTAGCAGCTCCCGTAGGTTCCGCTGAGAAGAACCCTAGAGTTTGACATGAACGATCACTCAAAGAAGAATAGGTTGCTAAATGTTATTGTTAATAGATACTCCCAATTGAAACAACAATCTTTGCACAATCCAATGTATGAAGGATTAAAAATAAACAAAAAATACTTTCCACAACAGGGACTGTAGTGGCTTATAAAACATGTTAGGATATTTCAAGCTGGAAACAGCATTTTGTTAGCAGATGCTGATCATTAGTTGCTGTAATTCATACTAACAATTTCTTTAAAATGTGTCCTCTCTTGAACCCTCTTTTTTCTCATGTTCCACCTCTCTGTCATACCTCAGCTTCACAAAGCCCATATTTCTTCCTGACAGACATTCCTTTTTGAGACACTGTTGTGCATTAGGAAACTGGTCAAGATCATGTGGCTTACACATGCTCATAATGATATGCCCCAAGTGTGTCAGCCGGTACCATCTGCAGTGCCTGGAGCAGTGTCTGGGAGACTGTGACAACTCAATTGCAGGCCAAAGGTTTTGAAAAACACTGGATAATTGCAATTCCCTTGTAGGCAGGAAGACTCTTATGTGCAGTGTAAGGGAGGCCACATCTGTTACATCCATTACAAAAATCTCTGCTGATGATCAATATTACAATATAAATAGTCATCAATCTGGGTAATATTGCAATTTCTCCTCAGTTCCAGCCCATTGGTCTGCTCAAGCTGTAAATAATAAATGGGAGGTGTGTTGGTCTTTTGTTTGTCCTCCTTTCCCCAAAAGAACCAGCTAGGCAGAGAAAATTTTCAGTGGCATATTATTGAACTGATACCTGGCAATGGGGGTGGTGGGAACGCCAATATTATTTTTGTGTTTAGAATCAGAGCATCTGTGAACTATTCTGTATTTTGAAAATCTGGTTCAAGTAAGTGTTATGCAGCTGCTTCTTTGGGTTGGATCTGGTTTCTGTTTCTAAGTTAAGCACAAAATCAGTTGCTCTATTAAGTACCTTTCCCAGGCCTGCAGACGAGCTCTAAGTAGCATGCAAGTTTGTCACTCTCACCAACAAAAGATGGTCCAGAAAAAAATACTACCTCACCCATCTTGTCTCTAACATCCTGGGACTGATGCAGCTCCTACAATATTCATACCACACTATGGCTGTGTCTACACTGCACCCCTTTTCCGGAAAAGGGATGCAGATGAGACAAGTCGGAATTGCAAATGCAGCGGGGATTTAAAATTTCCCCGCTGCATTTGCATGAACATGGCTGCCGCTTTTTTCCGGCTCGGGGCTTTGCCAGAGAAAAGCGCCAGTCTAGACAAGGATCTTTTGGAAAATAAAGCCTTTTCTGAAAAGTCCTGATTTTAAGAGGAATAAGGGACCTTTCGGAAAAGGCTTTATTTTCCAAAAGATCCCTGTTTAGACTGGCGCTTTTCTCCGGCAAAGCCCCGAGCCGGACAAAAGCGGCAGCCATGTTCATGCAAATGCAGCGGGGAAAATTTAAATCCCCGCTGCATTTGCAATTCCGACTTGTCTCATCTGCATCCCTTTTCCGGAAAAGGGGTTCAGCGTAGACACAGCCTATTAGTGTCACTGAACTGGTTTTGGTATTTTTTAGGTATGGCAATCAAAAGGCTTCTGGGTTAGGAACTAATTAGAGAAGAGAAAAATCAGAGATGATTTCTGCTTTTGCTGCATCTTATTAGTTGGGTTTTAATTATGAAAAAAATTATTGATTCTAATTAGAATCTCATTTTAGCCTAACCCAAAAAATTTTCTGTGACATCTAAATATGTCCATCTTTGACCCATTTTTAATGCTAACCACAAAGTTTAATTAACTAAATCTAAACCAACCTCTTTGTTTGTGCTCCTTGTCCAGCATTGCAATGTGATGGCTTAGGTACAGAAGACTCTAAGCAACAGCATCCAAATGTTCAAGTTCAAGAGGCTAGAAAACTGCAGATTTGGATTCTTTCCCAACTGGTTCGGCCAGTCCTACATTTTACATTGAAACTTGCAAAAATAATTAGGGAGGGAACTATTGTTGATTTTGAGTGGGTAACAAGAAAATCTGAGCTTCTGTAACCTTTAAAGAAATCTATTTGAAAGGGCCAGTAATGTAAAATTAATGAGGGAACATTCACATATAGCAGTCTGAGTTGCTCTGCACTAGAAAATGCAGAAGGAAGGTTTTGGTGCTATATCAAATATCATAAAAATACCATTGTCACTATCTTCTATGTTTTGTTTTCTTCACTACTTTAAGAACAGATATAACACATACATATCAAGACAATTTTATTAATGTTGTAGCCATTAATGACTAGCAGACAAAAAGAAATCACTTTACATTCAAATGCTGACTTGTTGCCACCAATAGAAAATATATATATATATATATATATATATATATATATAGATAGATATATATATACACTTTATAAAAATAAAAATAAATGGAAGCAGTTTGAGACAGTATGAATTTTCTAGCTTGGTCTCCTCAAAAAACAATCCTATAGACGGCATATATAAGAGAAAAACTTATATACTAATAATCAGGGCTTGACAATCTATGTAATCTACTCGCCCATGTAATCTACTCCCGGAAGAGCCGGGTTCGGGCGATCTGCACATGTGCAGAACGATCTGCGCATGCACAGAACGCCGGACAGCGAGGCTGGCAAGCAGGACTCGCCACGGCTCAGCAAGCCCTGATAATAATGATACGTAGTACTCACATAGGATATGTCTAGACTGCACCCCTCTGCCAGCAGAGGGATGCAGATTAGGCAGGTCAAAATTGTTAATGACATGGGAATTTAAACATCCTGCGCTTCATTAGCATAAAAATGCCCACCGCTTCTTTTGGCATGGAGCTTTGACGGAGAAAAGCGGCAGTCTAGAGGCTGGATTAGCATATTGCCATGCTTCATTTGCATAATTAATTAGGGGCCATTTTTGCGCAAAACCCTCCCTTTTGCGGAAGAGCTGTTCTTCCTCATTTTTTCAGGAAGAATGGCTCTTGTGCAAGAGGGGGATTTTGCAAGGAGTCGGCTCAAAGCAAGTGCAGGACAGAAGCAAGGCTGGAGACAAAGCAGGAGCAGCAAGAACCAAGTAACACAGGAGCGACCACAGTGGTGGGTATAAGCACTGAGCAGCCAGCAAGCATCCCCTGCAGCTGGTCCCTGCAGCCAATCAGGTGATGTGGCAAACCTGACAGCCTAATGCCAGCCAGCTGTACTGATGAAAGCGCCAGGAGCCACCTCCCTGAGCGGTGAGTTCTGGAGCTACGGGAACTCACTGCAGGAGCGGAGATCCATGGATTTGAATAGTCTCGAATTTGCATCCACCGTGAATGGCGAGGGTTCCCTGTATTTTAATCAGAATGGGACAGAAACAACATTCTTCAAAACTGGATCTTGACTTTTCCTGGAACAATTAAAAGAAAAATTAAAATGGTTGAATAAATATTGCCCGCTGGGCTAACTATGTGAGTTTTAAGTATAAGTTTCAATAAAGCTAGGGCCTGTCTCTTGGAAGAAGGATTTTACAATGGAAATCTCAGCTGACTGGTGGACTTGCAATTATAATGCGTTAGCTATCATTATTTGTCTCAGTGGCCTTGTTCAGCAAACTGCGTAGGCAGTGCCAGACATAACGACAGGGAAAAGCAAAGGCCAGTCTGCAGTCACAGCACAAAACAAGTAAATGCCTGTTCTGAACATAAGCATGCCCATCCATCACTGTGCTGATTTATTCGTCCAGGCTCCAGCCACATCCATGTTTATTAGATCAATCACAATGTGTCCATCTCCTTTTAAAAAAAAAAAAAAAAAAGAGGCATAAAAATGAAAAAAAAAAAAAAACCATACATTTATAACATTTGTTAGTCACCAGAGACAAATAATACTTCTGGAATTGTTCCATTCTCTTGACTAAGGGTGCCTTTTGTTTCCCTTCACACTGTTGGAGAGTGATCAGACCACAGCTATGTAATCCGTCTATACAATATTTTTATATGAGTGTATTATAGCCAGACATCTATCTTTTCAAACTTCTTTTTATTGCTGTAAAAGGATCACACTGCTAGATATTTATATGGCCTCCATCTCTATAGTGTCTGAACACCACACACACATTTATACATGTATCCTCACAACACCCTTGAGAGGAAGGGGAAGTATTATAATTACAGCTGGGCAGGAAACGGTTTTCCCACTCTGTGAAAATGTTTGACATTTCAAATTTTTGCCCCCTCCTAAAATTGGGACTGTGATGCTGCCAGACTTGGCACAGCTTATGCCAAGGTCCCCATGTCTCAAACACTAACAGATGCATAACTGGAATCTATCTAGTTGACTGGTGGGATAATATTAATAGACTAGATATTAGAACTATAAGAAAGTGGGTAGTGTTTGGATTTTATTGAAATTTTGTGAGTTGCTACATCCATTAATATTACTTGTAATACCTGTGTTCCATACCATAATGTCATATTTGTGCAGTTATAAAGTGAACCTCTATACCTGCATGAATCACCAGGCCTGGTCTGCACAAGAAAATTAGTTTGATTTAATTACGTATGAAAAATCCACACCCCTGAACAGCATTGTTAAGCTAACCTAAGTGTAGACAGCACCTGCTCAATGGATGAATTCTTCTGTTGACCCAGCTACTACCTCTCAGGGAGGTGGCTTATCCATGCTGAAGGGCCAATTCCTCCTATTAATATAGAGCAACCAAGAATAACGAGTGGGCTGCATGAGTGGTCCTCCTTCATCAAAGTGGGCCACAGCAGTTCATGGCCCACTGGGGTTCCACCTGCAGCCCAGCAAATAGCTGATTCGCAGCATTCCAGCTAGGGGAGGTAGGGGGATTAGCAGGGTTGGGGTGCATAACAGGAAATTTGTGGTGCTCCAAAATGCTGGGAGGAAGCAGGAGGAGTAGGAAGTGCAAGGTTCCAGTGCTCCAGGGCACAAGAGGCATGTGGGGAAGGAAGGTAGGCAGGTGGTCCATGGTCTGCTAGTGGAGCCCCAGTGGGCTGCATGTGGCCTATGGGCTGCAGGTTGCCCATCATTGGCATAGACAATGTTTACACTAGGGATGTTAAATATCGATTAATTGAAGAGTCGAGTAACCTCATGAATTCTTATTGGTTAGTTGACTATTTTATAGTCCCTCGGAGTGGGGCTGGCAGCAAGTGTGCTCCAGCCTCACTCCTGAGAAGACCCCTGCCACTCTGCACTGCTGCCTCTGATACAGCATGGGATTCCAGGTGGGAGCTGGTCTGCAAGGGGATCCAGTTTAAAAACCAGCTTCCCTTGTGACTGGCTGCCTGTCACCCTGTGCTGCTGCCTGTGATAAAGGGGCAGCAGGGTGAGGTGGCAGCAGCCCCTGTGTAGGGGATTGTCTGAGCCGGGCTGCTGGCCAGCCTGCTAAAAAATGTATAGCTTTTGCTTATTGGTTAATCAACTACACTATTACATCCCTAGTTTACACTGAAGTGCTACAGTGGCACAGCTGTGCAGCTACAGCATGTCAAGTGTAGGCAAGCCCTAGCTGCCACATGACATAAGAGAAGGTTAGAGGCCAGCAGAGTGGACAGAGAGGAGGAAGGACTAAAGGCAGTAACCTGGACATGTACTAACTCAGTAAGGCATGTAAACGGGAGTGGATTAACATTTTGTGGGCCCTGTCCAGACATATTTGTGGTCCCCCATGTGGTTGTTATCGGCCCCTTCCAAGTGTGGGCCTGGTGCAGCAGTCTATGGTATACCCGGTATTGAGTCTCAGAGGCATTTTTCATTTTGATCACACACCTTTGTAGGATTGTATGTACTGCTATACACAACTGCCTCAGCCCCCAGTTTTTCTCATTGAGCTGTACATCCATGTGGGTTTACCAATGTCCACAGTGAGCAGAAATTTCATAGTGATCAGGGGACACTCCCCACATATTTTTATCTCCTTCCTTATCCAGACATGTCTCCAGGACCACCATATTTCACAAGTCACTGTATGTGGTCCTGGTCTACTGCTGGAAAACATGGTGTGACGGCGGGTTGGGGGTCCCCCGTCTCCTGCACCCCGAAATGGCACAAACAGACTGCACCAGCCGGTGGAATAGAGGAAGTTTATTGCCTCTTTAGGATACAGCACAGCACAGATGTAATCTGGTCACAGAGCTGGGCTAGGATGCCTCAGGCCCCCTTGAGATGGGGGAGACTGGGCCCCTAAACTCCAGCCCCTTTCCCTAGGCTGTCTCCTCCATGCTCTCAGACAGCAGCTAACTAACGCTCTTCCAGCCCTGCCCCCCAGCCAGGGCAGCATTCCACCTTCCTTTGTTCCTCTCCATGGGGGGTGTCTGGCTATACTGGTTTGCATAGTGACTCATCCTGTTTTGCTGGGTCCTGGTACCCACGGCAGCAGTGGAGGTTACCCCAGAGCCAGCAGCATAGAAACCAGCCAGGTACCCCCACTATGTCACACATGGAGCATTTCCCGTACTTTGGAAGTAATCTCTCCACCAAAGTCAACATTGACACGGAAATCCAGCATTGCCTGAGTTACGCAAGCTCTCCTTTTGCCTGCCTGAGACAAAGGGTCTTTGAAAACTGGGACATCAGTGCCAAGACAAAGCTCCTTGAAGGCCGTGCAGTGGTTGTTCCAACACCGCTGTATGCGTGTGAAACCTGGACAACATATAGGCATCACCTGAAGGCACTTGAACAATATCATCAACGCTGCATCAGGAGAATCCTAAATATCCCTTGGGAGCACAGGCGCATGAACACTAGCATCCTGGAAGAGTTGAACGTGACCAGCACTGAAGCTATCATTATCTACCAACAACTTCGCTGGACTAGTCATGTGGTCTGGATGCCTGATCAACACTTCCCAAAACAGATTCTGTTTTCCGAGCTGAAGGAAAGACAGAGGAGTGTTGGGGGCTAGAGGAAGTGATTTAAGGACACGTTGAAGGCAAACGTGAAAAAGTGCAGCATCGGTATTGACACGGGAGAACTTTGCCCAGGACTGTCCCCAGTGGAGAGCGGTAATCCGTGAGGGGGTGGCGCAATTTGAGAGGTCCTGCCGCAGTGTAGACAAGGAGAGGCGGAGAAGGAGAAAAGAGCGGCAAAAACTGCCCTGCATCCCTCTAATAGCCACCAACACCTGCCTCGTCTATGATAAGACCTGTGGCTCCAGAAACGGGCTAGTCAGTCATTAACGGATTGTGACGGGGCAGAACCGCCCCGCCACTCGCAAGCGGCAGCGGGGGCTGCGGGAGAGAGGGACGCAGACGCCCCAGTCCCGGAGGACGCAGGGAACGGGGACGGGGAGGCCGCGGCGCGTCATCACGGCGCGCCCGGGAGCGTGGCGGGTGACGTCACGAGCACGACGACGGAGGGGGGAGGGGGGAACCCGGAAGGGGAGAGGAGCAGAAAGGGGCCGGGACCAGAGCGGCAAGGGGGGAAGCCAGGAGGAGGAAAGGCGAGCCACGGACAGAGGAGCCCGAGCGGAGCGGTCCCGGACTGGGAGACAGGGAACGGAGCAACCCGGTAAGCGGGGCAGCGGCCGGCGGAGTGGAGCAGGACCCAGGGCGGGTCGTGTATCCCGGGAGCAGGTGCGTTTGGGGTGCTACCCCCCTGCTACCACCGAGAGGCACGCTCTCGGTGTCAGGGCCCTGGGTCGGGGTCCGGAGTGAGGGAGGGCCCGGACCCCCCACTCCGCCAAGGAGGTGTGCGAGCAAGCGGTGCATTGGGCACTACCTGACTGTAAACAGAGCAGTGGGGGCGGCGGACAGGGGTCGCGCCCCGTGACACGTGGTGGAGAATGTGGGCACTTTTGCGCCCCTGAAACCTAGGGTGCGAGGGCGGGGGTTTGTGTGGCCTTTCGTTTTCACCGGCGGAGGGCCACTCTATCCTAACTGCCATTTCAAATAGGACACGGCACCATGGATGCCGACAAAATTGTAGAATGGCTGGTGGATAGCCAGCGCCAGCTCCAGAGACAACAAACGGAGGCGTTGCGACAACTAACCTCCGAGTTTAGAGAGCAGCAGAAGCAGCTGGTGAGGGAGCTGAAGGATGGGACGGGACTGGTCGGACCCACCAATGAAGAAGAGGAGGAGGCGGCGGGCCCAGCGCGACTCCCCATCAGGCTCACCAAACTGGGGGCCGAGGACGACGCCGAGGCATTTTTGGTAACTTTCGAACGAGTGGCCACGGCGGCCCGTTGGCCCCAAGAACACTGGGCTACTATACTCGCCCCTTACCTGTCCGGTCCGGCCCAACTCGCCTACCGGAGTTTGTCCGACCGGGACTCGCTGTGCTACTACAAGGTCAAGGAGGCGATTCTCGACCAACTTGGTATTTCGCCCGAGACGTATAGGCAGAGGTTCCGGGCGGCCAGATATGCAACAGGGGAGCGGCCGCGGGCAGTGGCGCAGCGGATCCGGGAAGCCGGGTTTCGGTGGCTGGAACCGTCCACCAAGACCGCGACTCAGGTGGCCGACCTGGTCGTACTCGAGCAGTACCTGCAAGTGCTCCCCGCGGAGGGCCAACAGTGGGTCCGGCGACACCTGCCCGGGACCCTAGAGGAAGCGGTCACGCTCATGGAGCACTTCATGGCAGCCGAGACGCTGGAAGGACCTGGCAAGGTAGGCGCAACGACCAACCCGGTGGGTCGGGGAGGCCCTAGCCCCAAAGGGAAGGAAGGGCGGGACAACACGGGGCCTAGGACTGGAAGCCCCCCAGTCCGAGGACCGGAGCGGCGATTGGCCCCGGTATGGCGTGGCACCGAGGACCACGGAAAAGGGGAACCCCGGGCCGAAGTCGGGAAGAGGGCAGAGGACACACAGAGGATCCAACCAAAACCGACGTGCTACCAGTGCGGCCAGGAAGGCCACATCCGTCGGGACTGCCCTATGATGGACTGCACTTACGGCCAACCTAGACCCCGGAAGGGCCCACGGCAGGAGGTAAGCCGGGCCCGCATGATAAGGCGGATACGCTTGAACGGGGAGGTAGTAGAGGCCGTTCTAGACTCGGGGTGTGGACAAACGTTAGTGCGGAGAGACGCGTTAGGAAGATCAGGGCACACGGGGGCCCAAGTTTGGATCAAGTGCGTACACGGGGACACCCGGCCGTACCCGACGGCCCGGGTGAGGCTACATGACGGGAGCCAGGGCGGGGAGTTACGAGTAGCAGTGGCTCACCGACTACCCTACCCCGTGTTACTAGGCCGGGATTGGCCCGGGCTGCGGCGGCTGCTAGGGGAACGGGGCCCTACCGGCGTAAGGGACACGCGGGAGGCGTGGGCTACCCAGGAGGAGGAGGAGGAGACGGTGCCCCCACAAGGGCTAGATGGGGAACAGGCACGGATGACCCTAGAGGTCGATACCGGCGACTTCTTAGCCTTGCAGCGGGAGGACCCGTCATTACAGCATGCCTGGGAAAACGTGTTAGAGCCCCGGGTGGAGGACGAGGGGCCCCAACAGCAAAGCAAACAGGGACCCCGCTTCGAGATCCAAGGGGACCGGCTGTACCGGGTCCCAGGGACAGCAGGCGGGGAAACCCAGCTACTCGTCCCAAAAGCGTACCGGTGGCGGGTGATGGAGATGGCCCACGACAATCCCTGGGCCGGGCACTTGGGAATTGAGAAGACGCAACGACGGGTGATCCAACGGTTCTATTGGCCAGGGGTATACCAGGATGTCAAGAACTTTTGTAGATCATGCCCCCAGTGCCAACGGACAACGGAGGCCCGGGTCCCACGGGCGGCCCTCGTACCCATGCCACTAGTGTCCGAACCCTTCGAGAGGATAGGTTTGGACCTCGTGGGGCCCTTGGAGCGGACGCGGAGAGGGCACCAGTATATATTAGTGGTGGTTGATTACGCCACCCGCTACCCGGAGGCTGTTCCCCTACGCAAGACCAACGCGGCCACGATAGCCGATGAGCTAGTGAAAATGTTCGCCCGCGTCGGGCTCCCGAAAGAGATCCTGACGGACCAGGGGACGAACTTGGTATCGCGCTTAATGAAAGAGCTGTGCAGATGGCTGCAGATAAAGAAGATTCGCACCGCAGCCTACCACCCTCAGACGGACGGGCTGGTAGAACGTTTCAACAAAACTCTAAAAGCCATGTTGCGGAGGCTGGTCCAAGATGACCCACGAGACTGGGACAAGCTGCTGCCACCCCTGCTCTTCGCAATACGAGAGGTACCGCAGTCCTCGGTAGGGTTCTCTCCGTTCGAGCTATTGTACGGCCGACGCCCGCGCGGTATACTAGACCTGGTGCGGGAGGGTTGGGAAGAGCAGGCATCCACTGCACTGGGGGCGGTCCAATACGTAATCAAGTTGCGGGACCGCATGCGAACTATAGGCAGGTGGGCGCAAGAAAATCTGAAAAAAGCCCAAGAAACCCAGGCCCGCCACTATAACGCGGGGACGCGGCTGAGGGTCTTCAACCCGGGCGACCCAGTGTTGGTCCTATTGCCGGCAGGGGAGTCTAAATTATTGGCCAAGTGGCAGGGACCTTACCGGGTGACCAAGAGGATTGGGGAGGTGGACTATGAAGTCCAGGTAGGGGGAAAACACCGGCAGAGCCAAGTGTACCACGTCAATCTGTTAAAACGATGGGTACCCCGGGAGGAGCCCCCATCGGAAGCCCTTAGTACGGAGATCGAGTTCGGACCCTGGGGCGAGGAGGAGGTCACCTGGGCGGCCAGCCCCATGGGGAGGGAACTAAACCATACTCAACAGGCACAACTTCGGGCGGTACTACAGCAAGCGGCAGCCAGCCTGACGAGCCGGCCAGGGAGGACGACCCGGGCATACCACGAGATCACGACAGAACCAGGGAGTCGAGTGAGGGATCCGGTACGCCCCATCCCCCGGAAGTTGTGGGACACGGTCCAAAAAGAGCTGCAGGACATGTTGCGGTGGGGAGTGGTGGAAAAATCACGGAGCGAGTGGCGGAGCCCCATCGTACTGGTCCCGAAGAAGGACGGAACAGTACGGTTCTGCATCGACTTCCGTAAGTTAAACGCGGTATCAAAGTTCGATGCATACCCCATGCCCAGGGTGGATGAGCTACTGGAGCGCCTAGGGCGGGCGGAATACCTATCAACGATCGACCTTACGAAAGGGTACTGGCAAATACCCCTGGCGCCGGCGGACAGAGAGAAGACAGCGTTCGCCACCCCGTTCGGACTATTCCAGTTCGTCACCATGCCGTTCGGGTTACACGGCGCAGCAGCCACATTCCAGAGGCTGATGGACGAGATCCTAGAGGACCATCGCGACTACGCCACAGCATACATAGATGACATCGTCGTCTTCAGCAGGACGTGGGAGGAGCATCTACAGCAGCTGAGAGCCGTCCTGCGAACGCTCCAACGGGCCGGGCTTACAGCTAACCCCAGGAAGTGCCAATTCGGGAAGAGGGAGGTATCCTACCTCGGGTATACGGTGGGGAGGGGCCGGCTAAAACCACTACTAGACAAGGTATGCGCCATCAGGGATTACCCCCGACCCCACACCAAACGGCAAGTACGCCAGTTCCTGGGCCTTGCGGGGTACTATAGACGATTTATAAAACATTTTGCCTCCCTGGCGGCCCCGTTAACAGACCTGACAAAGAAAGAGAAACCCCAGAGGGTGGTGTGGACGCCCCAAGGGGTGCGGGCGTTTGAGGCGCTCCGGCAATGCCTGGTATCGGGGCCAGTACTACGGTCCCCCGATTTCGAGAAGCCGTTTCTTTTGCAGACTGACGCCTCCGAGGTAGGGCTCGGGGCAGTCCTCGCACAGGAGGAGGAGGGTGCAGAGTACCCCGTAGCCTACCTAAGCCGGAAGCTGTTCCCTAGGGAGAGGAACTATGCCGTGATAGAGAAGGAAGCGCTGGCCATCAAATGGGCCATAGACTCCTTACGCTACTTTCTTACAGGCAACACCTTCACGCTGGTGACGGACCATGCGCCACTGAGATGGATGCAGTCCATGAAGGATAACAACGCACGGATAATGCGATGGTACCTGAGCTTGCAACCTTTCCGTTTTGACATTAAACACAGACCTGGTAAAGATAACGTGAACGCGGACTGTCTTTCGCGGCTGCCGGGTGACGAGCAACCGGAGGGCGGACAGACCGTAGGAAGGGGGGAGATGTGTGACGGGGCAGAACCGCCCCGCCACTCGCAAGCGGCAGCGGGGGCTGCGGGAGAGAGGGACGCAGACGCCCCAGTCCCGGAGGACGCAGGGAACGGGGACGGGGAGGCCGCGGCGCGTCATCACGGCGCGCCCGGGAGCGTGGCGGGTGACGTCACGAGCACGACGACGGAGGGGGGAGGGGGGAACCCGGAAGGGGAGAGGAGCAGAAAGGGGCCGGGACCAGAGCGGCAAGGGGGGAAGCCAGGAGGAGGAAAGGCGAGCCACGGACAGAGGAGCCCGAGCGGAGTGGTCCCGGACTGGGAGACAGGGAACGGAGCAACCCGGTAAGCGGGGCAGCGGCCGGCGGAGTGGAGCAGGACCCAGGGCGGGTCGTGTATCCCGGGAGCAGGTGCGTTTGGGGTGCTACCCCCCTGCTACCACCGAGAGGCACGCTCTCGGTGTCAGGGCCCTGGGTCGGGGTCCGGAGTGAGGGAGGGCCCGGACCCCCCACTCCGCCAAGGAGGTGTGCGAGCAAGCGGTGCATTGGGCACTACCTGACTGTAAACAGAGCAGTGGGGGCGGCGGACAGGGGTCGCGCCCCGTGACACGGATCCACAAATATGAGGGTGACAGGAAGACGTCCTACTCATTAGCGAGTGACCGCTGAAAGAGAGAGGGTACGTCTACACTACAGCGCTAATTCGAACTAACTTAGTTCGAATTAGTGAATTCGAACTAACCTAATTTGAACTAGCGCATCTAGAACTAAAAACTAGTTCGAATTAGCGTTTTGCTAATTCGAACTAGCGCGTCCACACTGATTGGACGCAGGGGGGCATTTAAGGGCAGCTGAAACCGGTTCTGGCAGGGCATCAGGTCAGTAGTTGCTTTGTGTGGCTGCTGTCTGAGGCTATCTGAGGCTCGAGCTTAAAGGGACCCCCCTGGACAGCCGGTTCTCAGCTTTTCCTGCTTGCTTGCCAACCTCGCCGAGGGACAGCAAAGCGTTGGTCTCTGTGCCCGTCTGTGTCGGTGCTTCCCTTCGGGGGGGCCGCCGCAGGTGGCAACATGGAGCCACGGCTCACCCTGCACCTTCTGGTGCACGTTCTGGACTTGCTGCTGCAAGCCTGCCAGCAATGGCTCGAGGCTGCCTGGCACCACCTGGGGAACGTCAGCCCCCTGCCTCTCCGCCTGGCCGCCCTGGGGGCCGTGGAGGAGCCGCGGCGGCGCCCCGGCACCGGCGTGCCCTGCCGCGTCTGGCGTCTGGACACCAGCAGCGACTGGTGGGACCGCATCGTCCTGGAGCGCTGGGAGGACCGACAGTGGACCCAGAACTTCAGGATGAGGAGGGACACCTTCCTGGAGCTCTGCGAGTGGCTCGCCCCTGCCCTGCGCAGAAGGGACACTCGCATGAGACCCGCCACCCCCCTCCAGAAGCGGGTGGCCATCGCCCTCTGGAAGCTCTCCACGCCGGACAGCTACCGATCCGTCGGGAACCAGTTTGGCGTGGGGAGATCCACCGTCGGAGCGGTGCTCATGCAGGTATGGCACTCGTCGGCCACCGAGCCGGGGGGGAGGGGGGCTGCGAGGAGGGGATGGGCCGCCCCAGGGCGAAAGTGCCCCGCACCGGAGGGGTCGGGCTGTCCCGGCCGTACTACACGCTGCCAGGGGGGTTGCTTCCGGGAGTGGGGCGCGGGGCACTGCCAGGGCACGCACGCTCCCAGCTACCCGGGCGCCCCACTGATTGGCGCTTTGCTGTGTCTCTCTCCGCAGGTGGTCAAGGCCATCAACCGGGTGCTGCTCTGCAGGGTGGTCCGCCTCGCTGACCCGGACGCCGTCATCCGGGGATTCGGTGCCCTCGGCTTCCCCAACTGTGGGGGGGGGCCATTGACGGGACGCACATCCCCAACCGTGCCCCGGAACACCAGGCGTCCCGGTACGTCAACAGAAAGGGGTACTTCTCCGTGATCCTGCAGGCCGTGTGTGACCACCGGGGACAGTTCACGGACATTAATGTGGGCTGGTCCGGCAAAGCACACGACGCCCGGGTGTACCGCAACTCCTCCGTGTGCCAGCGGCTGCAGGCCGGGACCTTCTTCCCCGACCGCCACATCAGGGTCGGGGACGTGGACATGCCCGTGTGCCTGGTGGGGGATGCCGCCTACCCACTGCAGCCCTGGCTCATGAAGCCCTACACAGGGCACCTCAATCCCTCCCGCCAGGCCTTCAATGCCAGGCTGACCAGGGCCCGCATCATGGTGGAGGGGGCCTTCGGACGACTGAAAGCCCGCTTTCGATGCCTCCTCACCCGTCTGGACCTGGCCGAGCACAACGTCCCTCCCGTGGTGGCAGCATGTTGTGTGCTCCACGATTTGTGTGAGCGGAAGGGGGAGGCTTTCCTGCCAGCCTGGATGGCTGAGGCTGACCGCATGGCTGGGCACTACGGTCAGCCCCGCACCGCCGCCATCCGGGAAGCCCAGCGGGGGGCCGTCCGGATCCGGGAAGCCCTGCGGGAGAGCTTCCTGGTGGAGGAGGAGGACTGACCTCTCCCTGCATGCCCCACTGGGGCCTTCTTCCACCCTACCCCCCTTCCCCTTTCCCCTCCCTACCTACTGTCAAATAAAGACACCTGTTTTTCAACCAAAAACGTCTGTTTATTTCACATAACTGGGGTGGGGGGAGGGAGGAATGAGGGTGGGAGAGGGGAGGGGGAAACCTGGGACGAGGGAGCTGGAAGGGGAGGGAAGGGAGGAAGGGAAAGGAAAGCTCAGGGGTGGGAGTCCGGCTGCCTCTCCCGTCTCGCCACACTGTGGGTCCGGGGGCGTCGGTGGGAAATGGTTGGGGGGGGGGGCAGGAGCGGAAGCAGGAGGGGGAGCAGGGGGAGCAGGAGGAGCAGGGGGAGGAGGAAATGGGAAGCGGTCGAGCAGGCTCTGGAGGTGGCCTCACAGGGCATGGCCCTGCTCCTCCAGGGCCTCCAGACTCCTCCGGCGCAGCCTCAGGTCCTCCTGGACCCAGTGGTCCTGGGTGCGGAGCTGGTGGTCCATGAACCGGAGGTGCCGCCACTGATACTCCTCCTCGTTCCTGGCTCTCCTGCTTGCCCGGGCATGGGCAGCTGCTGCAGGCGGTGTGGTGCGCCCTGCAGGCCCAGATGCTGCAGCTGTGGTGCAACAAGACCAGCGGTCAATTACCCCAGGGGCCCAGGTGTGTGAAACCCAGCACCCCTCTGCAAGGCCAGGGCCCCTGCAGGATCCCCAGCTGCTGCTCCGTGGTGGGCAAGGCCCAGGAGCACGGTCCCGGGGCTCCCTCTCGCCCCAGCCCCCCGTACACATAAGGGGAACACGATGGTACTCACAGGTGGACGCCTCCCTGGCCTCAGATGATGCAGGCGAGCAGCTCTGTGGGGTGCCTCGAGGGACCCGGGTCCCGGGCAGGCTGGCGGCAGGCTCTTGGCTCTCAGAGCCCTCTTCCTCCTCCTCCGTCTCCAGGAGCGTGCCCTCTGCCCCGGGGTCAATCACGTCCCGGGGGGCAGGGACGGCATGAGCCCCCATGAGGCGGTCCAGGGCGTGGAAGTGGGGGCAGGCCTCTGGGTCGGCCCCTGGCTGGCAGGCCCGGGAGTAGGACTGCCGCAGGTCTTTGACCTTGCAGCGGACCTGCTCCCGGCTGCGCTGGTGGCCCCTGGCGGCCAGGCTGGCAGCCATGCGGCCATAGACGGCCTCGTTCCTGTGGCTAGTGCGGAGATCGTGGACATTGGAGGCTTCCCCCCAAACCTCAATGAGGTCCACGATCTCCACACTTGACCAAGCGGGCGCCCGCCTTTTGCGCCCCCAGGCAGGCTCCTGGGAGCCGCCAGGCTGGTCCTGGGGAGCAATGGAGGGCTGGGAGCCCTCGGGTGGCTGGCTCATCCTGTGGCAGGTGCAGGGTCTGCTGGCACGGGTGCTTGCAGCCTTGCAACTGGCACAAACTGTGTAGCCAGCCCGTGGCCCTTTAAGGGCTCCGGGGCCGGGAGGGGGGCAATAGAGTTTCCCTGGTGTTGGCCAGAGTGGCCACCAGGGAAACCTGGGAAGCCTTAGCCTCCCACTAGTTCGAATTAAGGGGCTACACACCCCTTAATTCGAACTAGCTAGTTCGAACTAGGCTTAATCCTCGTAAAATGAGGTTTACCTAGTTCGAACTAAGCGCTCCGTTAGTTCGAACTTAATTCGAACTAACGGAGCGCTAGTGTAGCGCCTAGGAAAGTTAGTTCGAACTAACGTCCGTTAGTTTGAACTAACTTTGTAGTGTAGACATACCCAGAGGTATCAGCTCAATAAAGTTCCACAGCCAGCAGCTCCCTGATCAGTTCTGACAAATCCCTTGCCCAGCACACAGTAAATTGGAACAATTTTCTGTTTGTGTGATTAGAGGCTATCTGAATCCAAATTGTAAGACTGTCCCACATAATGAGGAAACGCTGAGGTGCCTCAACTTTTGTTGTTCTTTTATTGCACTCTTTATTTCTGTGGGGAAATCACCAATGCAACATTAGTTTCTTATTTTTAAAAGAAGAAAACAAACAAAAAAACTGGTAATGGCAGTTGAAAATAACAACTCCAGTCCAAGTTAGCACTGGGGAAGATGCCAGTATTTGTTGCTCAATTATATCCTTTTTTTTTTTTTTTTTTTTTTTACAACAAATGACAGTGGATCAGTATTTCATTTTGGAAAAATGATGTAACACCAGACCAAATAAAACTTGAGCACTCCTCTTTAAATCTGGAAGGCAGGTACTAGATCCTGTTTCTGAGTATTAGATCAATCTGGAATCGAAAAGCCCATTTCTGTGTTCATGGCTCAGGAAATAGAATCAAATCCTTCTATGTGCCTGGTATTGTACCTAAAGCAGCCCAACCTTCTAGCAGAGCCTGCCTTCCCTCCCTTACTTATCATATTAACCTCTCCTGGTGGGGATCCCATTCCTCCCTTGGTAGGCTTCATAGAGAGGTGCATTGTCCCCTCATTTCACTCAATTCCTTCTTTGGAGGCAGCAAATCTACACCAATAGCATCCCTAATCCAGACTGGGGAAGGGTTCTGAGGGTAAGATCTGGGCCAAAGCTGCCCGCACCTTCTCACCTGTGAACACATGTTCTCAACTCACAGCACCACTCCCTTCTAGCAGCCAGCTCTCCATTCACAGCATGGTCTACAGCTTCCCCCACTCCCTCTCCCTCCCTTTCCTGTTGATAGCAGCTAATGCTGGGAACTGTAGTTCTTTCCCTGCTCCAGGGCCAGCTCTCCAGGCAGGGAATTGACCAAGAAACTACAGTTCCCATGGTACCTTGTGCTCCTCATATCAAACAAGGCCCTTCTGAGTAAATGGCCCAATGGTAAATCAACCACTGCATGTAAACATATCTTGATGGTTCTTTTCATTGTTTTTCTACACACACTTTTTGTTGGTGAGATGCCAGATGTGAGTCTTTTGGAAGAAATCAAATGAGACTAGAGAGACAGCTGAGTGAACAGCTTTGGGTAGAGTATTCCAAGAATAAAGAGCATCGTGGAAGAGAGCACGTAGACTTTTGTAAGAGAGACTGTGGGTATCTGCAGGATGGTGAAAAGGCAGTGCTTAATTCGTAATGAAAGAGGTGCCTGGATTCAAGCAATGTTTTTACATTCATAACTGATGGAGCAAGGCTAGAGGTGCTGGGACTTCATCCTGGCAAGCCATGGCACAAATTAAGCACAGCTGAAAGGAGACAGCAGGTTGGGGAGAACTGGCCAGGGATATAGACACGTGCTGCACAATGGAGGCCTTGAGGGGCAAGGACAAATTTGGATTTGATCTGCAGAGCAATGGGGAAACAGTTAAACATTTAGAGAGGGAGATGACATGTTGCAGCAAGAAAGAAAGATGACTGGAAGTAGCATTTTGACAGACCGTTGATGGGCAAGGAATTTGGAGAGGAGGAGATTGCAGCAGTGGAGGGGTGATTTGGCTGTTGAGGCAGAAAAGGTGGCTAGATTTTCAAAATATTTGGGTAGGTGTAGTTCATTAATTCCCTCCTGGATTTAAAAGGAGATGACAGTGGTTCTCTCGGAGAAGGAACCAGAGGGGCAGGCAAGAACCCTAGGAACAGGCAAGATCAAAGGGGAATCCTAGAGTGAGGTTTATGTTTAGTTTTTGATACTTGTAAAATCAACCTCCAGGAAGGGGGTAATGTTGGATACTTAACTCAGAGTCTCTGTGCTCTGTTAATTTTTTTTTTTTGGGGGGGGGGGAGGCAAGCTCATTCACAGGAAGGCTCCTATTTTTCTCAGCCTCCCTCTCTGATCCTGTCAGTGCAATGCCACATTCGCTGAACTGTTGTGCAGAGTAGACGTCTCATTGGTAAATCACACCATATAGAACTATACCCTCCAGTGGCATACTTGGTCTCTGGCTTTTGCACGTAATTGCTGTGACCTGATACTTGTGTAACTAGAGGATGAAAATGCTTTGCTTTATCTGAAATGGATTTTCCGTGTAATGACCATATAACTAAATTAGAGATGGATAAACTGGATGAGATTTAATATGAGCTCACAGCAAAAAAATGTGTTTAAATAAACTTTATGTTCAGATAGGTCTTGACAACCGGCAAAAACCCTATTTCTAATTCTTCATTGTGATATGATCTCATTACATGGGAATAATCACAGCAGCAAATGTAGAAAATGGCATAAAAAAGCCCCTTTCTGATATTATCTTTGGTTGTCAAGTGCTAGATGCAAATCTAATGAGCTTTGGTCCAAGTGCCAACCAATTTATTTCCTTCCATTATCTCAGCTGAATAGGGGATACTTATTCAGTTTCCTCACACGTGCTTACTGTGGCACAAAAAGTAATGAATCATTCTAATGCCAGGATAACAAAGCAGAGGCTTGCTCAAACCACTAAAGACCAAAGCTCAGATTCTAGTCTCAGAGCAAAGGCACAGAAGATGGCATAACTTACAAAAATCAGCTTTCAGGCTCCCCTCAGGAGCTAGAGGGAGCCATGTGGAGTTTTTGTTTTGTTTAATTAGGAGGGAAAGCTTAGTTAATAAAGACCAGGCTTGTTGTCAGTGGTCTGTTTCTTGCCTGGGTGGGAAGGAAGGCTCGGTGACCAAAACTGCATCTGAATCATTTTTACATTTTGGCATGGACCCGATTCAGTGGGCAAAATACTCTTTGCAGATGCCTTATCCATAGTGCCAAACACCATTTTAGGTTGAAACTCCATAATCTGGACTTCCCTGGTTCGGCATCTTTGGGTCATCCCAGGAGAACACTCATGGGATGAATCGTGGGGCTGGGACCAGAAACATTGCCAAAAACTAGGGGGCTGAGATGGAGTCCTAGGGGCAGCAGAGCCACTGGGAGGAATGCAAAGCCCTGGTCTCTGGGCCAGGGGGGAGGAGTGGAGTATGGCTGCTGGAGGGGAGAATGGAGCCCCTTGGGCCATAATGAGGGTACTGGGGTGCGGGAGCACAGAGCCACTGGAAGGAGCACGGAGCCTGCTAAGTGTTGATTTGACTAGATTTTAAAAGTGTTTGAATGAGAAACTGGTGCTGCTGGGGGGAGGGCAGAGCCACGGGCGGAATGCAAAGTCCCAGGCAGCAGCAGGCTTTCTGGGAGAAGTGCGGAGCCTCCCAGGCATGAGGAAAGATGCTGGGGAGAGTGCAAAGTCCCAGGTAGCATCAGCGCATTGGTGGGAGCACAGAGCCACTGGGAAGTAGCAGAGGCTCCAGGTGGTAACAAAGTGGCTGAGGAGAAAGTGGAGCTCATGGAGGCCAGCAAGAGCACAAAGCAAGAGCACAAAGCCCTGGGCAGTAGCGAAGTCACCCGGGAGAGAGTGGAGCCTCTACCAGGGAGAGAGTAGAGCTGCGGACAGCACTGGAGGCCCAGGTCACTGTGGGGAAGCGGAACCCCAGGCTGCAGCTTTGACCTCCCCTGATCCGGGACCAATCGGGCCTGGAGGGGGCCGGACCAAGAAGGTACAACCTGTACAAAATCTGCATTGCTAAAGCATACAGATGTCCCATTGAGGCAGACTCCATGCTGTGGATAAGAGGGAAGACTGTTGTCCAGTATTTGTATCTCAGAAATGTTTGGGAATATCCCATGAGCAGGTATAATTGTTTTTGGTCTTGACTGTGAAGCACAAACCTAGCACCAAAGTCTTACTCACTTACCCAGATGACACCCCCATTGAATGCAATGATGGTTTTATGGGAGTACAATTATCAGGACGTGGTCGCTAGCAGCCAGTAAAATGGTTCTTCTAACTTTTCCCTAACTAGCTTGTTAATTTGGTTCTATTAAACTAGAAAATTCATTCTACAGATTTTCTGTCCAATGTCCTGGTGGTGGTGATGTGGAGCCATCCAACACCACGAAATTCAAAATTCAGAGATTGTCAAGGGAGTTTTTGATACGCTTGTCACAATGTTGTGATGATGCGTAGATGGAATGGCAGCCTGAACTTTGAATATCTTAGCTTCTGTTGTTTTCTGCCATCTATGCTTCCTTAGCATTATTCAAAGATAATTTGGCTATTTAAATGATTGTCTGAAGCTCCAGAATGTTGTTTTATTGAAAGAGGTGCTTCCTGAGCCATCAGACACAAAGCTGTGTGCATGATCACATGCACTTGACATGCTAGCTGCAATTTGCAAAGATAATGGTTTCTTGGAGGATTTTCAAATATATTTCATTAATTGAATCCACAAGGAAAATTTCTTCCCATCTGTCTCCCATGGCACATATTACCCAACATATTTTTCTACTGGGTAGGAAGCACCTGATTCAAATAATTCACGAAGAAGCCATGCATTAAAAATGGGTATTTTGTCTAACTGGGGCGATAAAGGCAAACTTCAGATTTTCAGAACTCACACATCTCCACTTGCAGACCCCTAACCTTTAACTTGCATGGAGTTTTATCAGTATTGTGTGACTTTTTAATCCATCTCTCAATGAGAGACATACAGCTAACAGCCTGTACAGCTCTTCAGCAATGTAAGCTAACAACAAAGAAAAGAACTTAAACAAAACAAAACAAAACAGTCTAAAAGGCCAGTAATGGAAGAATCAGACAATTCTTCATCTGGTAAATTCCCCTGGGGGAAAGGGTCATAGACAGTATATCAGTGAATTACACAATCACTGAGGGAACACTGCTATATCTTTTCACATGCCTAAGATCTTTTTAAAACCACAGATGAGACACCTTTTTAATATCCTAAGCTTCAAAGCCAGTCTAACATCTTTAATAAAGAAATACCATTGAAAACAAACATAGGATTGTACAGCTTAATAATTCATTTAGCTTGAAATGTAACTTGGAGATCACTGCTTTGGGGTTTTCTTCTGTGGAGACAGGGAGGAGACTCCGTTGTCTCTCATCCATCCTTATCAGACAGTAGGTAAACCTGCCAAGTCTAGGTCACTTAAAGGAGTAAATTTGAAAAATACACTCTGTGAGTGATGGTTTAAATTTTCCATTTAAATATACTGTGAATCTTCTGAGTTTTATGGGAGCCTGCTTCAAATTGCAGGTAACTCAAGCCAAAAATGGGTGAGACGCACAAAACTCAAAGAGATTTGGCAGTTCATTGACTCTGCTGGGGCAGGAACAAAGGTTCAGTGAACAGCATATGCTATCTATTAAACATTGTGTGAATAGACAGAGTGACAGAGGAAAGAACTATAGTTCTCTCTTCTTGATTTCAGACTAAACTCTTGCCCAGAAATAGGCTGATAAGAGCTAAACATTTTGGAGAATTGTTTCACAGACTAAAGTTTGACTTTGTTAGTATTTTTGTCTAATAGGAAATGAATTCATTGACTATAGTCTAAACAGTTTCATTTAAGAAGGAAATACCCATAGGTCTATTGTGACAATCATGTGTTCTTGAAATAAAACCTCATGGTAAAAGACAGGAAGTTATTCTGTTGGTAGTAGGTCCGGGATGTTAATAATTAGGAAATCCACCTGCATCTTTGAAACATTTGGATAATTTACCTGGAAATGGCAATAAGTTGGTAGATCAGCTGTAGAAAACATAATGGGTCAGTTTCAGCCCTGGAGTAATGCCACTCACAATAGGGATGAGTCTATCCCAGCGCTATTCTCTCATGTAACATAAATATGGCTCCTATTCCAAATGCTCTGTTGGCCTGTGCCATGCTCATGAGGGATGGCCAGCAGCCTGGGGACTAACGGGTTAACTGTAACTAGCCAGGTAGCAGTCAGCCAATAGAAATGCAGATAGGAATTTCAAACTGGGACAAAGGGGTTTTCCCTCCTTTGTCACTAGGACAGTTTGCTCTAGATACTGAGAGAAACAGAAGACATGTCTCTCTCCAAGAAAAAGACTCTTCACCATCTGTAAGTAGGGTAAAGTTTAGATAAATCCATTAGGTTTTATTGTTTTCTATGTGGGACTTCGGATCTGATGTCTGTGTTGTTAGAAATGGGTTTTCCTCTCTGTTGTAACTAAGTTTTGGCCCATTGGCATGTAGATATTCCCAGACAGATTTTCTAGGACACAGAACTGAACCAATACCAGGTTAATAAAAAAAAGAAGGAACTTTTTATTATCAAAACAATACTCCTGTTACAAGCATAATTGGATTGGCTAGATGGTAAGAGCCACCAATTAATAAACTCATGGGGAATCCCATGGGCCAAAACATATTTTTCTTCATATATAGTAAGACAGGAGTAAACTGTACGTTTAAGAAATATTTTATAATCTAGATGGTCAATGAACTGTATCAGTTCCTGCGACTCAGGGTACTGTACACATAATTTTCATTCACTGGGCAGAGTGGCATTACCAGCACATATTCAAGAAATGGTTTATGCTAGCGTATCAGACATGGGGAAGTGAGATCTAACAGCCACTATATCAGGTAGGCATTTTTTGGTGTCCTTGGTAACAACAGCTGAATGCTGTACTGTATCAAACCAATGCTCTGTCTGTTCTTGTATTTTGCCTCTAAAAAGTGGCTAATTAGT